>NC_086042.1:19724526-24524526 GCF_947568885.1 Cydia strobilella
GTATTTGCCGTCGTGTGAGAACGAGGCTTTGATTTGACTCGAAACGTTCACGTAGCCCTTGTATTTGCAGGAGAGGTTCAAGTCTCTGAGATCGTACAGTCTTATTCTGCTGTCGTTTGAGGTTACTAGGATTTTTGTCGTCGTTGGGCATGGGTTCTATGCCGCTGATCTTCCTCCCGGTGGAGTTCTTGCTCTAGTGGAGCGCACGTCTATCTGCGTGTGGTACTTGAGCTGGTCGGTGGTGTAGAATATGCAGCGCCCGTCGTAGGTGCCGACGACGGCAAACTTGCCGTTTTGACAGAAGTTTGCGGCAGTTATTAGTTTTGTTTTACCGTCGACCTCGTTCCAAACCGCGACCTGAAATAAGTTTTATGCTGACAACGATATACAAACGGCAAGCTAATCTATATTTTGACGGCGCGAGCCAACTTAAATGATAACAAAGTGCCGAACACGCGACAAATAAAACTTTTTTTGCAACAGGTTATTTCGAATTCTACGTACAAACACAAGTTAAGGTTCAAACTCTAATTGACTAGGATTTCGTGTCAAACAGGATTCGTGTCGTGCCCCTCCTTCTAAACGTTCGTATCCAGTCCAGTTCTTGTATATTGAAATGCGTTAATCCTCATAAATGTTACCTTCTTATCAGGAATGTTCCACAGCCTCAGCTTCCCGTCCAGACTGCCCGACAAGAAGTACCGGTCGTCGCGCGGGTGGAACACGATGGCGGTCACGAAGTCGATGTGCTGGAAGCAGCAGAGGCACTCCCCGCGCGATATGTGCCACAGCCGAACAGTTTTGTCCATCGAGCTTGACAGTATGAAGTAGTTCTTAGACCAGGATACGTCTAGCAGGTCTGACGTATGCCCCGAATACGTGCAGAAAGGTTTCGGGTGGAATGGGGCGGAGGGGCCTAAGGGTGCGTCCTCGGGACTCGGTGGTGGGGCGGTGAGCGACGCGAGGGACTCTTGTGATGGGGTCGGAGAGGATTTCTGCTCTGCGTTGTATTTTGTGCGCATGTCCTGTAAAATGTAAGTAGTTATATTTAGCATGGACTGAAGTTGTCCTTGGTTGTTTTAAATTGTAGCTTTGTACGTGTACCATAAGGGGAAGTTTGACAGATTTGCTACTATTTTTAACGTTAATGAGATCGAGAAAATTTTATCAGCACTGTAAGTTAACAGCTTGTCAGGGCAGTGATTTACAGCATTAATGCAAACGCCACTAAAATGTGTAAATTGCAAGTGTGTGTAAACGACACTGCAATATCGATGCCACAAACACAAGTGTTAGGTGATTGTTGAACGGAAAAGTACAAGTAGAAGGGTGGAACCGAACTTGTAAAGTGATCATTAGCAACCTTACTGCAAGGCGATAAGGTCCAATATTGAATACCTGGAATACCGCATATGCGTCCCTCGCGACCCACACCCGCAGCAGTCGGTCCTGGCCGGCCGTGGCGAGCAGACGGCCGCACACGCTGAACTTGCAGCACCACACGGCGCCCGAGTGCCCGCTGCCCATCTCCTGCACAAACGACAAAGCTTGTTCAATAGTCAATAGTCAAAATTTTGCGAACGCTAAAACGGTGACAGACGGTTTGGTGCAACCCGACCTTAGTGTTCAAATTGTTTTACGAAATCGAATTGGGTCTTTAATCAAATTGTATTATAACGAATAATGTTGACAAAACACTCGCACTAAACAGTAAACATATAACTTTAAAAGTGCGCGCTGCGCGTACTATATAGTCTGGTCTGGTATGTAGGCATAAAAAGTACAGCACATAAAAAATCTAATTCGTCGTCCGCTATGTCGGCCACGTCCTTGTGCCGTGTTAGGTACGAACCTCCACGTGTCGCACACAGCCCTCGAAATCGTAAGGCCCCTTGTCCGAGTCGGAGGCTTCAGCTTGATGTTGTGCTCGCCCCGCACGTCGTCTGATATGTCGTCCGCTATGTCGGCCACGTCCTCCTTGTGTCGTGCATGCGACAGTTCTCGTTAGGTAGGTACGAACCTGCACGTGTCGCGCGCAACCGTCCAAGTCGTAAGGCCCCTAGTGCGAGTTGGAGGCCGTCAGTTTGATGTTGTGCTCGCCCCGTACGTCGTCCGCTACGTCGGTCTCGTCCTCCTTTGTGCCGTGCATGCGACACTTCTTGTTAGGTACGAACCTGCACGTGTCGCACGCAGCCGTCGAAGTCGTAAGGCCCCTTGTGCGAGTTGGAGGCCTTCAGTTTGATGTTGTGCTCGCCCCGCACGTCGTCCGCTATGTCGGCCACGTCCTCCTTGTGCCGTGCATGCGACACTTCTTGCGCGAGGGATTTCGCTGCGTCTACTGTCTTTTTCACAGTGCTGCCTAGGAAGCGTTTTAGTCTGGAAATTAGTCAAGTTTCAATTAGTTTAAGAGAAAAAATTGTGGTGTGTATGATATGAATACGCCTATCAGATTTTTGTGAGTAAAATTGAGGAGCTGGGCAGGGCAGCAGCGAAGCATTAGGTATAGTCGGGTTGGGTTCCTATCCTTTTGACGATAAATAATTGGCAATTGTTAAAAGGTATTATAAGCCTAGTTTTGCATTTTTATTGCAGGCAAGCATTGATAAAAAATGAGACATAGTTTAACGAAAAGAATCTCAACTCAATGTCATCGAAACGCTTTTCGTAACGTCGTGTTTAAATTGTGATGACGATTGCGGCGATCTTGTGGCTTTCCCCTAAAATGTACCTATAAAGCCAAAGAATCAATAAGTTTTCTTTCACCCATTCATTACTGACATAGGCTGTTTTATATGTATTTGATATAGGGTATGTATAATGGCAAAGAGGATATAATATTATAGAGCGGTACTGTCATAGTAAATTTTGTAACCACAGTAAATTCACTGCCATCTATCGACACACTTTAAAACTAAAATTGAAGATTTATACAAATACGATAAAATGTATTTAAAAATGGATAAATGTTTTTTTTTTATTTGCATTAATAATTTTTAATATTTTGACCCATGTTCTTTTACTGATATGCGTTAAAATTGTTAAATAACAAACGAAACTGTCAACGCCCTCTATACGAGAGTAGGCCAAAGGTAGTAGCGCCATCTGATCGAAATCAAATTTTCGTGATTTTCGAGGCACGTTTTTTCCTTAGACTGTATCCATTTATTCCGGAGTTATATCTAACTTTAATAATGGTAATACACGCTAGTACAAGGGGCAAGCGGAGATGGGTATTTATAAATGGTTTACATTACAAAGTATTTGACAAATCCGCAAAACTGCACTGCAACAACACACAGACTTGTTAGTATCACACCGTCACCTGTTTTGGTTCACTTCTGGAACTATTTTCGTGTTTATACTGTCTTGCGAGTGACTTTTCACTAATGGAGTTGGGGCTGCCCTAAATTTATAATAAATTACTCAATAAAATTGCATTATACAAATTATCTGCAAAACAAAAAGATAAAAATGTCAAAGATTTTTTAGCTTTCTATAAATTGTATATACAGATGTCAATCACAATGAAAAAATCAACGATGATCAATCAACTCTGGTCAACGTGGGACTCGAACCCACATTCTTGGATTGCCGGTCCAATGCGTTACCAATTGCGCCAGCTGACCACCCGTCAATCAACGCGAATTTAATCATTGCAACTGTGACGACGTCACTAGCGACATCTGCATATTAAGGTTCACAACCTTATATAATATGCAGATGTCGCTAGTGACGTCGTCACAGTTGCAATGATTAAATTCGCGTTGATTGACGGATGGTCAGCTGGTAACGCATTGGAGGTTTGGACGTTGACCAGAGTTGATCATCGTTGAATTTTTCATTGTGATTGACATCTGTATATACAATTTATAGATTGTAATAATGTGGTACGTCCCACAATAAAAAAGGAAAAATATATTAATTAACATTTTTTAGCTTCGTAAGTCCGCGAATTTTTGAATGGTATCAGTAAGAAGTTGTTAAAAATAGCTTTAACATGGAAAAATGTTATCAATTTATCATTATAATAAAATGATTCGCAGATTTTCTTTCAATTTCACGGTGGTTATTTTACCATAAGCAAAATTTATAACTTCCTATTTATAACGGCAATGAATTTTCAACGACCATAAAGTACTTTAGTTTTAAAATATTAAAATTATTTTAAACGGGTCACTCATGCATATTAAATAATACATGAGTGACCCGTATAAATATGTTCGAGTCTCACGGGAGTTTTATAGTTAAAATTACTTTAGTTTGTGATGGTTTAGTTGGTGATGGTGCCGATATTTTCGACAGTAAATAAAGTAGAAGGCGTGACTCACTTTTCAGTCTTCTTCCGAATAGTATTCTTGCTGTCGGCGGCCTGCTTGGTCTCCTTGCCGTCCTCGTCGGCGCCGCCCGTGCACACGCTCTCGCTCTCCTCGTCCGTTTCCCTGGGCCACATGGCACATATCACATACTATACTAGATAGACCACCAAACAATGTGTGGAGACCGCGAGTCTTCGTAAGCACTTTATGATGGAAGGTATTCCATGCCCTGGAGTCAGTTGTTGCTTGGCGAAGTTGTTGGGCAAATGGGCAGTACCGCCCAATAATATATCAATGTTATAAGGTGATTCAGGAGAGAAAAGGCTAAAATGTAAAAACTATGTAATACTTTCTTTTTACATGAGAAACAATTATTATACTAAAAATGTATTAAACTAATTAAACTATAGTTACACAAAACATACAATGAAATGTTAATTTCTAAAAATAATAGTGTATAAAAACACCACACCACTCATGATATGTACAATCGAGGACATTCTCGGTGAACCACCTTAAGGGCAAAAATCGTCTAAATGTTTTGCACTGTCAGATGATATCATAAAAGTGATGATCAATACCATGGCACTTAAAATTGTGGGTGTTCAAAAAAAAGGTAGGCTCAGGTAAAGTTAATTGCCGTCCATTGTCTTTGTGACCGCCGGCATTCGGCATTTGAAAACTAAGATAAGGAATCCAAAATTCATCCTAATTGGTTATCTCTATGGGAGGCGGAGTTTAGCTCGCTCGTAAGGATCGAGGTAAAACATTTCTGAATTGATTTACCGAGAATGTCCCCGACTGTACATTCAACAAAAACACAACAGTAGGTACGTATTCTGACGAACAAAATAGATGCACACTTATACAAATAATGCAACAAAAACGCACATTTGATAATGTGTTTAACTTAAAAAATGTTGACCGCTAGAAAACCCCAAAACTATGTATTACAGGTTGCGAAGCTATATTATAAAAGAAAATAAAATCCCCTGTTCCGAGACATTTTAAACCCCCCAATTAGGCATTGGCATTAGATTAGAATATTAGATTTGTGTTTGCGCCATTCGGTCTCATAACGATCGCAACACTACCGTACTTATACTTTTTAGAATTTAGTTTTTAATGTTTTTCCTACATTTTCCAAAAATCGCTGAAAGCCTTTTAACACAAATAGGCAAGAAGGTTGCTTATGATTATTTTCGCGTAGTGTCATGGAATCTAGTGGCTCCTCTTACTGACTCACATTTAAAAAACCGCATGTAGGTAAAATATGATTATGAATATGAAGGATACCAACACCAGATTGGGTAGTGCCCAATTGAAGACCAGCGCAATGTAACTTAATACAGCCAAATGGACTGTTCTCCGCAAAATTGATAAATAAAATCTAATGAAAACAACGTAAACAAAAAGTAAACCTAATATTAATACTGAAGTCCGAATCCGCAGGAAGGATTCCCATTTCGACCGAAGGCGTGAGAGACTTTCTTGAGAACACAGAGAGACGCTTGCGCCACGACTTTTGCACCAGTTCCAAGCTGAAAATGTATTTAAACCAACATGGGCTTTTGGATTCATCAATGGATGAATCACAATAGTTCTACAGATTCCGAATTGAACGAATTATGATTTCTACAGATTTTCTCTTCTACAAATTTTCAAAAATATGGTCGGTCATACAAAACTAATTGAAGGTTTTTTAAAGGCTATCCTCTCTTGCCAATTTGTTAATGACCACCGTGACGTTAACACTAGCACAGCTACTTTGTCTATGATTTTCCCTACATGGCGGACTTGTCACAAAACGGAAACTCATTTTCTTAACGGGATTCGAACCCAGGACTCAGCGTCGTGGACAGGGTGACAACTAACTAGGTCAAAGCAGCAAAATGGATAGGAATACAGTAATTCTACTTCTGCTAGTGGCTGATGATCATTCTCTAGTATAGTTAAGGAAATATAAATTGACCCGTTTTTTACTTTTGTACTTATTATTTTGGTAAGCGATTAGCTGACGAAGGCCATATGACTTAATTTTGTTAGTAGCAAAAACACACTGGAGACGGGAAAATTGTATTTGGAGTATCACTTTAAATCATAGGTAGCTGTCATAATTTAAAAAAACTTCTTCCTGTGACTTTGCGTAAAAGTCATATTTGCCTTTAGTGGTAACATAATTAATAAACGCCAGCGCTTGGCAACGAAGTCCTGCAGTGTCATCTCAAATTTGCGGCTACAATATTTTACACTACATAGGCGTTTTACTTAGTAATCTTAGTATGCGAGTATTCTTTGTCTATGCAAAGCGTTAACGTAATTTCGTTATTATGCCAGTTGCTAAAGTTGTGTTCGACTCCTGTTTTTATAGTTACCTCACATTTTCGTCGTCATTGGCTCGCCCTATGTACTCTGACGTGAGTCTCATGATGTGCAGACTCAGTGGATTGATGCATTGAGGTATTTTGTGCTCCGCCACGCTTAGAGGCACTCTTTCACCTGTAGATTGTAATTTAGAACTAAAAAACATAATTCTAATTGTAAATTTTTGTAAAAACAACCAGTAAAAAAAACCGGTCAAGTGCGAGTAGGATGTCCTACTCGCACTTGACCGGTTTTTTTTAACACAAGTTTTAACAATGATTTAATTTTGTACGTGAAACGTGAGTGAAACTTCTTGAAAAACCCAAATGGGTCGGATTAAAAACCAGATGTAACGGAAAATATTATGGCGCGGTGGCTTAATATCTCTGCAACTATAATGGCTATACGCATAGTTTTTGTATCGATGTTTAGGAAAGAAGCCATTACTTAGAATTTAATGTACCGCTGACAGAGCTCGGCGCTCATTTTGCGCTAGAAACGACGCATTTAGAAAAAAAGTGATGTCATTTGATAGATCTTACTTAATTAATACCTACAGTAAAACTATAATACGTGGGATTATAACATAAATTTTAGGATTGATCTTGTTTATATACAAAACTGAAGTAGCTCAGACAGCAAGATCAAATACCCCCACGCCCAAGAAAGAGAGCGTTGCAGGAATGTAGTAGGTACTTAAACACAGAACAATAGTACAACTACCAGAAGTAGTAGAAGTAATAGTACAAGTGGCGTTTGTGTGCCAGATACAGCCTAGTTGCAATATTTTTCCTTTAGTCCGACTCATGCTCAAACCCAAAGGCGCGCCTCTCTCGGGCGCTTCTGGCCTTCGGCCCTACGTGGTGCTCGGCCTTCGGCCTTCCCAACTTAACATACTTTGACCATTATTCTGTGTTTAAGCACTAATCTCCAGCAGCTCGCGTGTAGGAGTGCCTCTCCTGGACGCTTCTGGCCTTCGGCCTTCACATTCAAGATACTTGTGGAGTTTTAGGAAGCATGTACATGTACAGGTCAGTACAGGTACGATCCGGGCCTTCAGCTCTACGCGGGGCTCGGCCTTCAGTCATCGAATTCAGACACTTGTACTGTTGTTCTTTGTCTGAGCACTATTT
This sequence comes from Cydia strobilella, assembly GCF_947568885.1. Classification (NCBI taxonomy): domain Eukaryota; kingdom Metazoa; phylum Arthropoda; class Insecta; order Lepidoptera; family Tortricidae; genus Cydia; species Cydia strobilella. Next base: position 19,732,340 of record NC_086042.1, read on the forward strand.
AACCTCCCAAAGCTCGACCTTCGGCCTCAGCCTAGTAGGCACGCCTCGTCGGGACGTTTCGGGCCTTCGACCCTACGCGGATCTCGGCCCTCGGGCTTAGCAATAGTTGTCTACACCACGTTTCACGTAAAGTTAAACCATAAAATATTGACAAATAGGTAGTATGTTTGGTTCTGTAACAGCGCTCCCGCATTTATGATACCAAACAAAAGAGATGCAGACCCTTCCTTTCAACCACGTATTTTAGACAAGTATAATTGCCGACCAAGGGTTGTGCTCTAAAAATACGTTAACCCTGGAAAACCAGGCACAATAGAATTTCAACTTTAGTATTCCGATTTAGGGTTCAAGTTAGATTACACTTTCGGGAAATGTGACGTCTTCGAATGAATCATCAAAGCTGGAATAATAATATATTCCAGATTTGGATTTTTTGGGAAAACCTTGTAGATTGTTGCGGCCTAAAAAAGAGTTAAATGTTTTTATGGTAATAATCCGTCTTTAACAGGTCATAATAGTCAGATCGATAAAGACAGAGGGAGGGCTGACTGAGTTGAGTGTTAAATATGATTGACGATAGTAGCTGCATCCCGTCTGTAATATCTCCTGGCTCCGTCTGGCTACACATGCACCGCACTGACTGCATGTCAGTAAGGCGTCTGGGCTGAAATGTAGCGCGAGTGACCCCAGTGTAGTGTTTACACGTCGCCTACAGACTACAGAGTGGCTCCCTCTGACTACGCCTCACAGCACTGACCGGTGTCGAGGTTGAGCACGGTGACCTGCTCGAGTATCTGCATGTCTGTCAGACGTTGTCCCGAGGTGGAGTGCGTGCGCAGCGCCAGGCCGAGCTGCTCGTCGCCCGCGGAGCGCCGCCGCCCGCCCTCCAGGGACTCCGAGTTGCTCCGTCTGCAAATCACCACATAAACAATAGGGACCGTGCGCGTTGGAGGGTTTGCCGACTTGTGGCCTAAATCGGAAACTTAAACTTGACATTGGCAATTAGGGTGGTCCAACTTTGTATGAAGGAAAAAAAATAAACTTTTCCTCCACAAGACTCCCTTTATTGTATTATGAATTAGTAATCTATGTGCCAAATTTGAACTCATTTTCTAATGATTTAGTAGTTGCTATGAGCTTGTGCCCGATAAGGCGGCTTTTAGTAAAGTTTTTTTTATTCACTTCATATACAAGTAGTATTTCTTTATATTTTTGTATGTGGGTATTTTTGCACTTTGTAGTTTTTCCTCAGTCACCCTTTGAGCACGAACGCTGTAAAGGGTTCGAAACGTCGGGATATATTATATACGCGATATAATCCGTTTTCATAGTTTTATTTCATGAGTATCTAACTATCGCGGTAACCGAAGACAAAATTATATTCACTTCCCTTTAGTTAAACTTAATAAAGTCACCTGGTGTTCCCGCCCAAGCTACTGTGCCCAGTGGAGAGCTGCGACCGTCCTTCGCTGTGTGTTCGCGATCCACAGCGCTGTTCGTCGTCCGCCGGCCGCACAACGTAGTCGCCTGAAAACAAACCTTGTGTTTTTAAAGTCATAAGGTAGGTACTATTTGGTACGTAAACTAAACGAAGCTACGTACGCTTACGAATACGAAGATAATTAACGCCAAAAAAAATGAACCATACGCAGACCATTATAAACTTGAATTTCATCGTTTGTGTCTAGTCAGTCACTGCGTAGTCAATAAAATTGTCGTTGCGAATTGAGCTTTATTACAAGGCAACTAAGTTTTAAAGATGAAGTACATACTGACCTTTGCCTGATTCCTAAATGTCAAGGGTGGGTTCAGGAAGCCTCTGAAGCGGGCGATTTATGATGAATGATTTCTTCTTCTTCCCGCTAGACCTGTTCTCATTTACTTGGGGTCGGCCGTCCTTGTCCTCAATTTCCATCTCATCATCATACGGGCAATGTTTTATAATGTAGTTCAAATACTAACCTCTGACCGCCTCTTTAATGTTGAGTGTGGATTCGGGAGGTCTCTGCTTCATCGAAGTGCCTGTACTACTGCGTGACGACGCGCGCGATTCGTGACTCATTGATGACTTGTCGTGTGCTGCAACAAATTGGGAATTAACTTTGTGACATATATACATAACATACAAATCGGCATTACTTTAAAAAAAATCGTATCTTGTTCTGTTAATCAAAAGATAAATGTGTTATCTATGTATGGGATGCATACAGTTACTGCCTTTCAACTTTGAGTAGCAGTATGAGATACGAGATTTTTTCAAAGTATTGACGAAATATTTTCACTAGATTGAGCCGCCACATTGTCGTATGTTTTATTATGGGTCCGTGACTGTCAAAAGTCAAACTGAATAAAATGTCATTTATCATGTCTTCCGGCATTCTTATTACAGCATTGTCAGTTTATCAGTGATATTACAGCTTTGGTTCTAAATCTAAAACATGCCTACTATTATGAATATCAGTGAATAGTAATCTCACCATATTTGGAAGTGGAGAGTTCTAGCGAATCCTGGAACTCTCTTGTGAGGGACTCGATGGTGCTCGCCGGGCTGGGCAGCGACATGCACTGGCTTACAGAATTAGGCAATGGAGGCTGAAACAATCATTCTTTGTAAGATAACAACGAAAGATTTTCGCGGTACTTACCATAAATAAACTAACTTCTCTCAAACAAGTTCGGAAGCGGTACAAAAATCAGTATTGGTACCAAAAGTATGTGAAAACGCTACGTTTTATTGAGAGGCATACAAATACAAATTTGAAACACATCATTGGCCTTTCAGTCTATTACAGACTTACCAATTAAATTGTCGCATGCAAATTATAATGATATAAAATTTTAAATTAACCTGTTCAAGTGCTTGTTGATTGAGTAGCTGATCAATTTAAGACTGGGGACGAGAAATAAACTAGCACTATCTTAGTATGCCTAGTGGCGCATATAGCCACTTGTAGCGGTCCAAATTATAATGACGAGTGAACCGCGCCTGCCAGAAGACCACATATCACATATGTGACATGTATGATTTTTTTATTAGGTACTTATTGCTAATTTACGCACCTCGACTGATAAGGAATCGAGCTTGCTCCTCCTTTCATAGCGGTAGTCATCGGTGTCGTTGGTGCAGATGCTGAGGTTGTCGCCGTCGGCCGTCGATAGTGATTGAGAGCCGTGCAGTTTGCCTGGAACAAATGTTTACTTTGAATATCGCGTGATGCGCTATTGAAATTGAACGGAAGTAATTATCGAGTTAATACGTAAGTATGTAATAATATGTATGTATGTGTATGTATTTTTGGCGGAATATTTTTTCCAGAGCACTTTAAAGCTAATGATTATTTGATGATAATTAGCAATCTGTAGGTAATTATGTTCGTGTCGTGTGTTCCATAGTACCTTAAAAACTACTAAGACAGGCACGTAGCATTATTTTCTTTTAATTGTTGCACATTATTTTTGTATAGACGATAAAGCCTTAGTTAAACTTTTTACTTGTTGACTTCAGATAGTGTCAGTATTGAAATGGGAGCCAATGCCACCGGAACCAGGTATTAATCACTTGTTTATCTCATCTGAAGTAAGTACTTGCTTTACGACCGCCTTCGTGCTGGCTACCGCTACCACGTCCGGCTCATCGCCAGCTGACACAGGGCCACGTCAATACAGTACTCACGCGGCTTCTTGCGGCGCAGCGGCGGCAGCGGGCCGGCGGGCGCGGTGACGACGCTGTCCGCTTGCTTCACGACCGCCTTCGTGCTGGCTACCACTACCACGTCGGGCTCATCGCCAGCTGACACAGGGCCACGTCAGTACAGTACTCACGCGGCTTCTTGCGGCGCAGCGGCGGCAGCGGGCCGGCGGGCGCGGTGACGACGCTGCCCGCTTGCTTCACGACCGCCTTCGTGCTGGCTACCACTACCACGTCGGGCTCATCGCCAGTTGACACAGGGCCACGTCAGTACAGTACTCACGCGGCTTCTTGCGGCGCGGCGGCGGCAGCGGGCCGGCGGGCGCGGTGACGACGCTGCCCGCTTGCTTCACGACCGCCTTCGTGCTGGCTACCACTACCACGTCGGGCTCATCGCCAGCTGACACAGGGCCACGTCAGTACAGTACTCACGCGGCTTCTTGCGGCGCGGCGGCGGCAGCGGGCCGGCGGGCGCGGTGACGACGCTGCCCGCTTGCTTCACGACCGCCTTCGTGCTGGCTACCACTACCACGTCGGGCTCATCGCCAGCTGACACAGGGCCACGTCAGTACAGTACTCACGCGGCTTCTTGCGGCGCAGCGGCGGCAGCGGGCCGGCGGGCGCGGTGACGACGCTGCCCGCTTGCTTCACGACCGCCTTCGTGCTGGCTACCACTACCACGTCGGGCTCATCGCCAGCTGACACAGGGCCACGTCAGTACAGTACTCACGCGGCTTCTTGCGGCGCAGCGGCGGCAGCGGGCCGGCGGGCGCGGTGACGACGCTGCCCGCTTGCTTCACGACCGCCTTCGTGCTGGCTACCACTACCACGTCGGGCTCATCGCCAGTTGACACAGGGCCACGTCAGTACAGTACTCACGCGGCTTCTTGCGGCGCGGCGGCGGCAGCGGGCCGGCGGGCGCGGTGACGACGCTGCCCGCTTGCTTCACGACCGCCTTCGTGCTGGCTACCACTACCACGTCGGGCTCATCGCCAGCTGACACAGGGCCACGTCAGTACAGTACTCACGCGGCTTCTTGCGGCGCGGCGGCGGCAGCGGGCCGGCGGGCGCGGTGACGACGCTGCCCGCTTGCTTCACGACCGCCTTCGTGCTGGCTACCACTACCACGTCGGGCTCATCGCCAGCTGACACAGGGCCACGTCAGTACAGTACTCACGCGGCTTCTTGCGGCGCGGCGGCGGCAGCGGGCCGGCGGGCGCGGTGACGACGCTGCCCGCTTGCTTCACGACCGCCTTCGTGCTGGCTACCACTACCACGTCGGGCTCATCGCCAGCTGACACAGGGCCACGTCAGTACAGTACTCACGCGGCTTCTTGCGGCGCGGCGGCGGCAGCGGGCCGGCGGGCGCGGTGACGACGCTGCCCGCTTGCTTCACGCTGCTCGCCTTCGTGCTGGCTATCACGTCAGGCTCCATCGCTAGCACTGACACAGGGTTAATGCGTTAGCATAGCACTACATTTTGGACTAACATGGACACAATTAAGAAATTTAGCATTTTTTAATCCCATTCAGCTTTAGCTGAACTAGAGAAAAATAATAAAAACGTCTATAAATTGTATATACAATCAATCAACATTCAATCACAATGAAAAAATCAACGATGATCAACTCTGGCCAACGTGGGACTCGAACCGACATCTTTGGATTGCCGGTCCAATGCGTACCATTTACAAGAACACAACAAAACAGAAGTCTCAATAATTAACGAATTAAATAGACTGGTCTATCTCAAAAAATTTACTTCAGGCTACCTAGTTTAGCGGCTTCAGTCACTTTAGCCTCACATTATTTAAGTTGTAAGCGTCTCATACAGCCAATAAAGATATTTACACATATCTACAGTTTTGCAACTTATTTCGTGAAAATAAGAATGAGAATGGCTATTGGAATACCAGAAATCTACGTCTAGTATTGAGACAGACATTAATCATATAAAGTACCGAACTATTGAACTGCCACCACCAAAAATGTACAATGAAAGCCAACCTTTTCTGGTATGATAATAGGATTATTATAACGATTAAATACCTACCTACTTACATACAAAGACGAATGTTCGACGTATATTTTGTAATAAAGTCTCGTTCGTTTAGTTTAAAAAAAATCCTCAATCGCTTTTACATCTTATCATCATACCATGTAACAGAGGCAACGAAAATATTAATAAGGTTAAAGCACAAACAAATGATAAATGTTTTAAACGGTACCTACAAAGGAATCGGTTACACATTGCTATATGTATATTAATGGAATTCATTCATAAAGTGCATACCCATTATGAATGAATTCCATTAATAAACTTTTGCAGCTGTGTGTGTACTGTGTACATTAACCCGTCAAACATCCGCCCGAATCCGAATTAGCTCCAGCTTGCCTAGAGTTGTTTGGATCATAAACTTTCCGTACCCTTACTGTACTGTCACAAAGTGTCTGAAAATAAACTGAATATTAATATAAATGTACCATTTTGCGTTCTGTCCACCGGTACGGGTTCGTCAGGCGTGTTAGTTTCTCGCGGCGGTGCAGACGCCTGGGCAACTTCACGAATGTTAGCTGAAAAATATCATATTTTATTTAAAATGCCGCTAAAGTACAGTCAGCAGCAGAAGTTGCTAAACGGGCGAAGTGTTCAAAATGATGTTGACACGATTTTATTGTTAAAAGAATAAGAGCGTGTCAAGGTAATTTTGAACACCTCGCCCTCTTAGCAACTTCTGCTGCTGACTGTAGGTTTGGTTAGGACGGCAGATGTCGCTAGGCGTGTTTAACAATAAAGAATATGATGGAAATATTCGCAAGAGTACCTAGCTCAATAGTCAAGTAAATACTATCTTTTTTTCTGAAATTCTTATTTCAAGTTTCATCAAAATCAGATCGAACTTTTTCGTGATTGACTGACAAATATCCAAATTAGTAGGATAATCACAATGTGAATCCGCCGCGCCGCTGAGGATCCTTCCAATGCGACCCAGGGACGTCATGCTCTGAAGGCTCATTGTGTCGTGCGCTATCACCCTGCAACCAACGGTAAAAACATTAACAAGTTCACTTTACGGTGGAACCAAATCAAACCCATAGATGTATTGTTAATTGCAAGTTAAGCCAATTGCCATATCAAGCGTTAAGAGCTGGGTTGTTTCACTTGTTTCCTATACTGAATAAAAAAATTGTGTTGTGGCAGTTCATATCATGAAATTTCATTTATGAAATATATTTTGAATATTCTATTATTATAAAATCAACAAAAACTCAGTTTAGTACCTACGAAAAATGACAAAAAAATCACTTAGGTAGTGTTAAAATTTACAATTAAGTTTCATATGTGTCATAAAGAGTAGGTGATTTAACCGCTTACTTCATCTTCTCAAATGACTATTTCGTCTAAGACGGTAATCTATAAAACAAAAGCCATTGTCTCTTTTGTGCAAGCGGTTGGCCATTGTGTGTCATTGTGTGTGAGCGCCGCACGCTCCGTGGCACGCGCCAACACACAATGGCACACATAGGCCGACAGCTCGCACAAAAGAGACAATGGCTTTTGTTCAACAGATTACCATCTTAGACGAGAAAGTCATTTGAGATGATGCAGACTATACATTTGCCCCATTATTTTCCCATATTCTCATTTCATAAGAGTAATTACCAAAAAGTTCATAAAATAAATGACAATCAAATGAATATTGCTCACTTGAACGGCTGTGTAACATCTGTGAATGAGTGGTGGTCAGCAGCTGCATCAACAGTGTCGTCATCCTCGTCTGTTTGCATGCAGCGCCGAAGCTCTTGGAATCGGCGTCGCCCTTGCACCACCTGCAACATATATACAGGATGGATTTTCTTTTTGGGTCAGTGAGGGCAGCGACCAAATCCCGTGCTGCTACGCGAAAATGATCTTAGAACACCTTCCCTCACTTTCCAATTAATAAAGATGGAATTGGCATTTAAAAAAAGTTTGTCAAAAATGACCTTTTTCTCGCATTTCCCGTAGCAGCACGGGATCTGGTAGCTGCCCTCACTGACCCAAAAAGAAAATCTATCCTGTATAGACAGTATAAATACGGTGTATTTTTAATAGGACAGTATGTGGAAATCCGAAACTATTTACATTAGAGGAAAACTGTCTTAGGATTTTTTTTTTGAGAAAACTATTTTGGCATATTCAAAATTTTGTTTATATGTGAGTTGTCCCTAACTTTTCCTGTCTTTTTGATAATGTTCCACTACAAAATGCACCTGAAGGGTTAAGAATTAATTTATTGGAGCACCCTACTCTCCACCACCTCCAAAAAAGCGCTGGTGGCCTGGCGGTAAGAGCATGCGACATTCAATCCGGAGGTCGCGGGTTCAAACCCTGGCTTGTTTTTGGAATTTACGTACGAAATATTATTTCATATTTAGTAGTCGCTTTTCGGTGAAGGCAAACATCATGAGGAAACCGGACTAATCCCAATAGGGCCTAGTTTTTACCCTCCGGGTTGGAAGTTCAGATGGCAGTCGCTTTCGTAAAAACTAGTGCTTACGCCAATTCTCGGGATTAGTTGTCAAGTGGACCCCAGGCTCCCATGAGCCATGGCAAAAAAGCCGGGACAACACAAGGAAGATGATGATCCTTACTCTCCACCAAGAAACTTATACTGCAAATCGGCAGATCAAGTGTTTTACAAAAATATTTACACTTTTAACAGTATTCCGGTCATCATCTGCAGGGGCAACCTCGGCAGTGGATATGTTTGGAGCTATACTTGGTGCCTCCACAAGTGTAGATTGAGTCTTTACAGCCGATTTCTCCTTCTCCTTATCTTTGGAACTGTCTGTTAGGCTTGTGTTCCTGCATAGTGATGATCTCCTAGAAAGTAAATAAGTGTTTACAAGTGTAACCCCAAGAAAAATTCAAAACATACATTTTATTTTATATTTAATGTAAAAAAGATTGGCTTCATTTATTTACTTTTAATTTTTTTTTTTGTCATTGCACCTTATAAACCCATGTACTAGTGAATTGTGCTAAAAAGTAAACATAGTCAAGTTTCTTACACATCTTATAAAAAAAGTCTGTATGTTCGCAAAAAACTCAAAACCTACTGAATGGATTTTCCCATGCGAAGGTGGGGCGGGTCACTAGTTCCGTAATAAATAAGAATTAAAGTAGCACCCAGTGCCACATAAACCGTGACAGATTGTACCATCTCCGATGGTTTTGTGCTGCACATAAATTTGAGATTTGATTTGATACAGATTACAGAACATTTAAGTTTTGCAGTTGCAAACAGTTCTCAAGCAGTCTTCTAATATTACCTATCAATAAGTCACGATTGAATGTAAATGAGTTACGCATCATTGATTAGACTGTCAATATTCGTTTGATCAAACCAAGGACGATCCATATCGTTACTAGAAACACCTGCTATATAATATTTTCAACTAGAATAAAAGCGTGCTTTATTATGAATTAAGGACCAGTAATAAGTATGACTGGTAGACTAGCTAAGGACCTAAACGATTATATGAATAGTTCCAGGAACGCAGATTGTGTAAACAATTTACTTACTTAGAACCTTTAATGGGTGTGAGCTCTTCGGCATCGTAGAACTCTTCGGAACCACTGCTGTCACCCATTGTATATAAGTAAACGGGAAGCAACAATCACTGACTTCGATCTTACTCAACAATATTTACATCATCAGGCAACTAAAAGCAGATTTAAACGAAAAAAAGAAAGTTGGAGATGACTCCAATATTGGCGTTGTAGAATGTAGACGTTCTGTCAACTTGACGTTTCACAGCTGTGAAACTTTAGTCCGTATTGTACTGATTAATTTTAAATAATTTAATTAAGATATTTAAGTCTACACGCTGTATTTAATCTATGATTTCAAATTTACTTCTGTACATTTTTGTTCCATTAAAATCATATAAGTAAAAGTGTACCTATCGTTGACATTGAAAACCTTTGGTTAGTTCCATATGCGTCCGCTAGATGTCTCAATTACAGATCACTTACCCACTAGACGAAGCATGTTTGTTAACGAATAAATAATATATTAATTATAATATTATACAAGGTGTTCACGAGGAAACCGAAAGATTTTAACCACGCTTTTCTGAGGCCAAAAGAAGGAAAAAATGTAATGTTTAGGTCAAATTCGCAAAAAAAAAAATCTTTTTTTTTTCGATTTTTCAGATGTATTTTTACATAAAAAGTAAATATTATTGGTAAACTTGTCACTTAAAATGGACTTTTACTTTTTTTCTTCGTAAAACGTAGTTTTTACAAAGTGTTACTTGTCACTTTTTGACATCTATCAATAAGGTTACTTAGACTACGTCCCACAGTGGCAACATCGACATCAAAATTGCGTTTTGCACTATGTAACAATAAAAACTTGTTTTTTCTTTATTGGTATTAACTCTGAAACTAGGCAAATTACAGAAAAGTTTATAGGACATTTTAGTCTTTAAATATGATCAGGAATACGCTGTTAAAATTATTCGTTATCCTCATTTTACACCATGTATATAGTCTTTCAATCCAATTCCGTCAGTAGAAAAAAGCGACAAATTTAAAAAAATGTAGGCGCGAAGGATTATCGTCCCACAGAAAATGTGATTTTTGCGCCTTTTTCTACTGACAAAGTTGTTTGACCGGCTATATGTCAAACGAAATTTACGCTGACGTAACACAACGTAAAAAAATAATAAATGCTGTATTAACACACAAGCAAGCGACACTATCGTACAACGTGGTGAAAAATACGAGCTTTCGTGGGACGACATCTTCATCCTATTTGTTCATAGGTAAGTACCAATTAATAAACAAGCAATATGTAGCTTTCCATCACAGACGGGCCCTTATGCTTCAATAAAGTCCTGTCCAAATGATATTCCAACAGAAATTCTGATAGAAAGGTCCTTATTGCAAATGAAGCATAAGGACCCTTCTCTAATGGAAAGCCATATATAGTTTGTCAAAGGCAGGCAGTTTGAGATAGTTCTCATTTCAAACATAGACAGAGAGAATGAGAGAATCATACTATCTTTGTCTTACACTAGTACTAGCACCCAAAAGAAAAGGATGAATATAGTTTTTTTTGTTCTTATTTACTGACAATTTGGTTTGACCAACTATATGTCCCACACCCACTAGGAGCGAATAGGTAGTAGCTTTATAAAGCGTAGTAATAGGAGCTACTTTATGAGCGTTATTATGTGACGACCTCGCGGTTTCGTAAAAGCTTCATAAAGCGGAGTCTGTTGGTGGTAGTCTGGATTCAAATGATCTCATGCAATGGATGTACTACTGGCACAGCACGGTAACCGGCTTTGGATAGGTACCTATCTTAAATACAGTGTTGATTTATTTGTCTTGTGACTGCACCAGTGTTATTCTCTTTGAAGTAGACATTGTTGTCGATTTAATTAATTCTGTGCTGTAGGTAAGTTTAAATTATTATCAGTTTTTGCTTATCAGGTTACTGATACTGATAATGCCTATACCGAGTTATGATAATTAAAAAAAGTCTTGAGACATAACAAATAATTACGTATTATCAATTCATATTCTAGCTGACTACCTACACAGTCTATTTACAGAAGGTAGGTACATGCGAATAATATATAGGATTTATAGGTAAGTTTTTTTTTTACTTTAAACGCGTAACTTTAAACTTCTTATAAGTTAAAGTAAGTAGGTACCTAAAGAAGATATTGCGGTCATTATATGTTTGATGTAGGTGCCGGCAAACTTCTTGAACAAGTGACCTTGCCTTAAAGTTCGTTTTAATCCTGCATTTGCGTGACACAAATTTTTTTAATATTTTATTTCCATCTCTGTCGAGCAAATACTGATAGGATTAAACGAACTTGAACGAACTTACAGGAAAAGTTACTTGTTCAAGAAGTTTGCCGGCACCTGTATTGACAATATTGACATTAAAATAAATAAGTTAATATCGTAAACGTACACATGATACACGGTAAATAGTACATATTCCTTTATTTAGACATCTATAGCTTAGATTTCAAGCCATTAAGTATATCCGCGTATCAGATTTTATAGAGGTCGAATTATGTTTGATACCAGCGCCGTCTATCGTGGCGTTGAACTACGTTGTTTTCACAGCTATGGACTTGTATTACACACCGGGCTCAGCGCCGTGCCGCGTCGTCCTTCTGGTCGCCGCGGCGCTGGACATCCAGCTGAATCTTAAGGAACTTAATCTACAAGCCGGAGAACACATGACATCCGAATTTCTAAAGGTTTGATACTAGCGCCATCTATCGCCACTTTATAGAGAGAATTTGTTAACTACTGCCTGGTAACTATCCGATATATTTTTGTAATTATTAATTTAAAATCCCATCAAATCCTACAACAAAATTATAAGAGATCATCGATTATTCATATTTTTCCAGTTAAACCCCCAACATACAGTACCAACGCTGGTGGATGACGGTTTTGCGCTCTGGGAGTCTCGCACCATAGGCCGGTACCTGATCAGAAAGTACAATAACAAAGAGCTATACCCCGAGAATATAAAGATCAGGTACATTTTACAGTTTCGTTGTGTAAAAGTTTTATAATGCTAATAAGGTGTCTAAAGATAAAATACCTACCTAGTAAGTATTTAGGTACCTACTTAATTCAAAGTAACTACCTACGAATTGACTTACATTGGCTATAATAGTTTCCTGTAGGTATGTAGGTATTTTAAATTACTTATTCCACATCAATCATAAAATTAAACTTACTGTGACTCAATAGTCAATAGCATCGATATCAGAAACTGAATTATATTTAAAACTTTTAATTACTTAAGATTGTTTTAATGTTATGTTTTGTGTGTACATTTATATGTAAATCTTTACCAGGGCACTGATCGATCAACGACTGGACTTCGATTTGGGGACTCTTTATCCAAGATTCGGAAACTTCTTTGTAAGTTTACAGTCTGGCAAAAAAGAGTAGAAATTAAAAAGTGGCAACACTGTAGTGTCGTCCCTTTCAAATCAATCTAAGAAAAACGGGACGACACTACAGTGTTGCCACTTTTTAATTTCTACTCTTTTTTGCCAGATTGTATAATCGATCGATAGTCCTGACCTATGAATCGTCTGTCTAAACAGCGGGATATTATTATATATTAATATGTTATTTCCAGTATCCCCAAATTTTTGCCGGAAAACCTGCTGACGAGAGTCTATACAAAAGATTGGAGGAGTCTGTGGACTTCTTCAACTCGTTCCTGAAAGGCCACAAGTATGCAGTCGGAGACACCCTCACGCTCGCGGATCTGAGTTTGGTTGCTACCGTCTCTACGATGGAAGCAGCAGGAGTTAATTTAGATTCGTATCCACGAGTTCAGCGGTGAGTGTCGGAGTCTCGAATATCCTGGTTGTTATTGGGTTTGACCTTTTCCTGACTTGTCGGCACAGTATCGATATAATACACAGTATGATGTAGGATTGGAAGCGTGCCGCCCACCAGTCCCACCACGTCTGCGCCTATTAGGTAGCAGCATGTCATTAATAATGTGGTACCGATTTCTTACTGGGTAGTCCGGAAAGCATATCTAACTGTGGTCAAGTAGGTGTTAGCGATATCAAAGAGGATATAATAAGATAGAGCGGTACTCTCATAGTAAATTTTGTAACCACAGTAAGTTCACTGCCATCTATCGACACACTTTAAAACTAAAAATGAAGATTTATAAAAATACGATAAAATGTATTTAAATACGGATAATGTTTTTTTTATTTGCATTAATTATTTTTATGATTTTGACCCATGTTCTTTCACTGATATGCGTTAAAATTGGTAAATAACAAACAAAACCGTCAACGCCCTCTATACGAGAGTAGGCCAAAGGTAGTGGCGCCATCTGATCGAGAATCAAATTTTCGTGATTTTAGAGGCACGTTTTCCTTAGACTGTACCTATCCATCTATTACGGAGTTATATCTATCTTTGGCGATATTAAGCAAACTTAACTAATTATGTTTTTATTTCAATATTTCAGATGGTTTGAGTTGGTGAAGTCTACCGCACCGGGTTATGAAGAGGCCAATGAGAAGGGCCTCAAGAAGTTTAAGGCTCTTGTTGCTAACATCAAAGCTAAAACGGAACTTTAAGTAAATCTTACCTATAGGTATATTTAAAATAAATATGATAAAACAATTACAGTTTTGTATGATTCACGGTTATACCGGGATTTGACCGGGATATGGGATTAATAATCGGTAGCTTGGAAATAATTCAAAAGATAATAACACTAATAACGGTCAACATCCCGGTCGATATAATTATCTCTAATGTTAAACAATTGAAATTAGAAGGTACGTAAAGTGTTAATAATAATATAATTAAATAACCTTACTTGTTTAAGAATTAAAATTAAAACTACTGAGTAGATTGTATTTTGCTTTTCCCATACTCTCACATGCCTGTAGTCCCTTTGGATATGGGAACCTTATCAGACCCGCTTACGGTTAACATGAGTGTTGGCCTTACGTTAATTGCAATTAACCATTAACCAGTACAAATTGAACCGTAAACCGTAACGGACAGTTACAGTTTAATGGTTAATTGCATTAACGTTTCGGCCAACACTGCATGACTAGGTTGCATGCTTGAAGTCTCGCTTGACTTATGTCCAAGGCCGTCTTAAACTATGCTGGGGCCCTTGGGCACTCAAGAATTTGGGGCCCTTTTTGAAAGTAAAGAAATTAAGCGAATTAAGTAAACTAACATTTTTCTACTATGATCTTCTATTTATTATGGGTAATCAAATATACTGTTACTGTCTGGCCTTCGGGGAACCTGAGGATGGGGACCCTGGGCATGGGCCCTGTGTGCCTTTATGGTAAAGACGGTATTGGCTTATGTCAAATTGTCAAGGTCGAGTTGTGATGATGATTTCACAAGGAATTGGGGAACTCATCAAATTGTGCTCGGTACCGTATTTCAAACGGTTTTGTAAAGTTGAGAATCTGAATATTCTGGTACCTACTGTGGAATATACTTATAATGCTCATAGTCATAGATAACCTAATGTTATATTGTGTGTGTAATTGTATTATGTAGTTTGATAACCACACATTATAAAAAAAAATTAGCCACAACCGAATACAGAAGGAGGAGGCTCCTATGAAATTGAACTTCCGAACAACATTAAAAATATTTGAAATGACCTGACATTTTATAGGTAGTAAATTAAAAAAAACAGCCAAGTGCGAGCCGGACTCGCGCACAAAGGGTTCCGTACTATTACGCACAAAACGGTATTTTATACGGCTATTTTATTCTGTTTTTAGGGTTCCGTACCCAAAGGGTAAAAACGGGACCCTATTACTAGGACTCCGCTGTCTGTCTGTCCGTCTGTCACCAGGCTGTATCTCATGAACCGCGTGATAGGTAGACAGTTGAAATTTTCACAGATGATGTATTTCTGTTGCCGCTATAACAACAAATACTAAAAACAGAATAAAATGTGGTATTTCCTATAAAATGGGACCTTATTGTCGATGGCGCTTACGCCATTATAAACGATGCTCCGATATAACAAAGACTGAACTTGTATAAGTTTTGAGTATGTATTACTCATCCTCCTTATGAACCCTGGCAGTACCTAGTGGAACTTAGGTTTGGTGCAACATAGGCGCACATTGTTTTGGTCATCCGACTGAAATGCATGGGCTGTATTCCGTTTATAGTTGTTTTGGTAGTGTAGTGTTATTGCTTTTACAGTGCTGGTGAATGTCAACGGTCGAGAAAGCCTTAGCAGCGCAATATCATTGACAAGAATGTTAAAAATAATTTCCTTGTATTGAGGATGGATGACTGCTTTATTGTACATGTAACGTTGGCTGCTTTCAAAACTGTCGCCCCCTACCCATACTGGGCCTTTGTTACTACTGAAAATAGTTATTTGTGTAACAAGAGAGGAAAGTTGGTTTTTCTTGCGAGTGTTTATTTTGAGTCCCGTCCCGAGAAAGCGAAAGATTATATTATTGAATCACGAGCGTAGCGAGGGATTAAAAAACACGAGACGTAAAATAACTTTGCTCTCATGTTGCACACATAATTTTTTACCTCAGTAGTGAGAACATATTAAAGGTTAAAATGCATTTCGAATTACGCAGAATAAATATAAATAAATAAATAAATAGATAAATTATTTTAATTTATTTTATATTTTTTAGTATGTAATGTTTGACGATCATGATAAGAAGATAAGCATAATTTTGACTATGATTGTTTAAACTTAGCTTTAGTTGTAAGTTTAGTTTTTTACATGCCAGATGCTGGTGAAATATATGTTACTTATGTATAATATTGTCTGACCACCTTTTGTACCATATTTCATGCAAAATAAAGTTATTTTCTTTCTTTCTTTTGACATTCATGCAAATTTAAGTGTAATTTTTATCCTGAAATAAATAAATCTAAATGTAATACAGAGAAAAAAAAAAGTAATAAAGTATGAAGTGGCAATTCATGGCCTTCACTAAATTAAAAACCGGCCAAGTGCGAGTCGGACTCGCGCACCGAGGGTTCCGTACTTTTTAGTATTTGTTGGCAACAGAAATACATCATCTGTGACAATTTCAACTGTCTAGCTGTCACGGTTCATGTGTTCATGAGATACAGCCTGGTGACAGACAGACAGACGGACAGAAGGATAGATGGACAGACGGACAGCGAAGTTTTAGTAATAGGGTCCCGTTTTAACCCTTTGGGTACGGAACCCTAAAAAGCTACTTTGATTCACTCCCTGGAGCCTCCAAAGATTTCTACTTGGAAGCACTGGAAATCTTACTCACTATTAGATTTCATTCATTCAACACTACTTTCCTACAGAGTAGGTAAGTAGCGATGCTATTATGACTGTGGTGTATTTACCCCTAACCTGACTATATATTAACTTCTGGGCGGACAGGTTACCTAATAGTCTGTCTATATCAAGTCTATATACAGAGGAAGTGAATAAAAACGAATTAAATATTATTTATAATTTATTTTGTGCCTTAAAATATCTTAAACATAGAAATTCGTTCTTACAGAACGCATGTGTGATTGCAAACAACAGTGAGCGGATGCCGTGGGCGGGGCGGTTACTTCTTCATCATGCTGTTGACGAGGCCCTTGAAAGCTTCCAGACCCTTTTCGTTGGCTTCCTGGTAACCAGGAGCTGTGGATTTGACGGTCTCGTACCATCTAAAATTAATAAAACATATTTTACCTTTTTTGGGAGCACTACAATTTAGATAACTGATCTGTATTGAAAACTGCTAAATTCGGAATAGGAATAGGAATGCGGGGGGGGGTGTTGTAGAGTTCATTAAATTAATTCATACCTAACCTAAGTCCCTTATGTAAAAGTAAAAATATTACTTATGAATTAGTGGAGCTTGAACAAAAAATTATGAACAGGTAATATATATAATCATAGATTGAAATCTTTACTTATTATTACCCGTCACACACGCATCTCTCCAATTTCGTTATAAATTCACTTTCATGTTCACAATGTTTACATGTGACATTCCTAATGGGATAGATTCTTAAGGGGTGCTAAGCTAATAGTTTTATTAGTCATAATTATAAAACCGTTAACATTTCAGGATTTTCCTAAAGTTATCAATTATCATAGGTTAGGTTTGTTTTATGGCAATCCGGAAAAGTTACGCGTTTCTGAGAAAAACCTAATTATAACGAAAATGTGGACAAACAATACATTATGACTAAAAACTTTATGGGAAACAATAGAGGCCCAGTTTTGCCTACGTGCGCCAGTATAAGGGATTGAGGCATACCGGCATAGCCAAGTTTTCCCTATTTGATTTCTGAAATTTATTCGCATTCAGACGCTAACATTCATTTTTCATTGAGGTATAAAAAAAATATACCTTATTATAAATTATACGTACGCTTACCTCTTAACGTTAGAGTATTTCTTAAAGTCGATGTCGGTGGCCTCGAAGCTGGAGACGCTGGCGATGAGGCTCAGATCGGCGAGGGTCAGGTTGGGGCCGGCCACATACTTCTGGCCTTCGAGGAATGTGTCCAGGAACTTGAGGGCTTCCTCGATCTTCTGTAGCTTGCCCTGGTCAGCGGGCGCGCCACCGAATATCTGTGGGTACTGGACGCAAAAAAATATAATTATGTATTTTTCTACTCGTCGACTGTAATGGTTGAATTAAGATTTCGTATACCAAACTGTAATTGGGTACTTTTCATGTATGGGCTCCCAACTCAACTATAATATTCATTTCGATACGGTTTAATCAACTATAATGAATTTGACCAATCACGTGGCACCGCGGTCCAGTGTAAAAGACACCAACGCGCGACTATTTCATAAGTAATACCTATTCATGTATTATGCACGCGTTAATATCTTTTGTACTACTGAGATACTTACGTAATTTTCTTTAATTATTTAGGTTTTATAGTAGAAAAACTATTACTTTCAGATGACTCGTAGAAAAAGTATTGTATACAATAGTGATATAATCAAGCTTTTCAATCTCATACCTTCATTAGTTGTTAGTTATACTTATACTTGTTGTATATACTAATATAGACTAAGGCATTGTTACTAACAACATTTTTATGGGCCCCAGGCCTGAAGTAAATAAATATTTAATTTAATTTAATTAGGTACTAGGTACGAGACATCAAAACACGGCACTCGATTGAGAAGCTCTCTATATCACAATTGAATGAAATACTATTTCACCACACCAGCTGGTAAAAGTAGAGGCTCTCTTGATTGTTCAAAAGCTAATAAGAAAGGCCCCTATTCGAGATGCACAACTGTCAGTTTCGGCATCCACATCAGTTCAACAGTGGAATGATTCGCAAAGTTGCACATGTGAATACAATAGTATTAACATGTGCCAAACCACTGGACCCACCTGGCCCAAAACAGGAACGACTGGCATGGCATGGCATGGAGTTGGAGGAGGCCTTCGTCCAGACATGGATAATACCCGCGTAACCCGCGTAATTCATAGACTAAGGTATGTAATTATCACTACCTATATAGGTACTATTACTACCAAAATTTGTTTTTATTTCATACGTCAAATAAGTTAATAATTATGTAAACTTTTCAGGGAATAAAGGCTATTTATTTTATTTTATTTTATTTATTATTTTACAGTTAGTATTTTCCTTGTGTTGGTGTTGGTGTGGTGAAAAATTTTGTGTTTCACTCGGTGGCAAAATTTGTTTAACCCTCGTGACTTGAAACCCTCGCAACGCTGAAGATTCCATTTTTCGAACCACTCGCAACGCTCGTGGTTCAATTTTGAAATCTTTCGCTTGCTCGGGTATCAATATTAGCACGAGAGGTTAAACAACAACTTTGCCCCCTTGTAAAGCAAATAACCCTGGTGACTTGAACGAAACAAATGCCCGTGTTGGATTTACACACTGTATGTGTATAAAAGTCGATGCAGTCAGGATCATAACCAAAAACATAAGCTTAAGAAAGGCTGGGACAGCAAAATAACTAATAAAAAGTGCGAGTCGGACTCGCGCCCGAAGGGTTCCGTACCATTACGCAAAAAAAAACGGCAAAAAAATCACGATTGTTGTATGGGAGCCCCACTTAAATATTTATTTTATTCTGTTTTTAGTAAGTACTATTTGATGTTATAGCGGCAACAGAAATATAGGTACATCATCTATTAAAAATTTCAAGTGTCTAATAGCTAATCTGGTGACAGACGGACGGACAGCGGAGTCTTAGTAATAGGGTCTCGTTGTTACCCTTTGGAACCCTAAAAAAAGACTTACGAAATAATCAGCGAATCTCTGGTACAGTGTTCCAATACTTCCAATATCGAAGTACCTACAGCCGCTGGTCTACAATCTACAAGGGCTCGCGCGCAGGGCTCCTCACGCTAATAGAGGGTGCTGCCCTTGCCATACTTGTTGGCCAGGTACGGGATGATAAGACAGTCAAAAAAAAACCAAAAGAAATAACTTACGAAGTAATCAGCGAATCTCTGGTTCAGTGTTCCAATGTCGTAAGTCGTAATACAGCCCGGTCTACAAAGGGCTCGCGCGCGGGGCTCCTCAAGGTAGAGGTTGCTGCCCTTGCCATACTTGTTAAATAGCCAGGTACGGGATGACACAGACGAAAGGTTAAGAAGACAGTAAAAAAACAAAAAAAAAACTTACGAAGTAATCAGCGAATCTCTGGTACAGTGTTCCAATGTCGAAGTACAGCCGCTGGTCTACAAGGGCTCGCGCGCGGGGCTCCTCAGGGTAGAGGGTGCTGCCCTTGCCATACTTGTTGGCCAGGTACGTGATGATGGCGCGGGACTCCCACAGAGAGAGTCCGTCGTCCACCAGCGTGGGGACTGTGTGCTGGGGGTTCAGCTGTTGGAAAATTTAATTAATTTGTTAGGACGGCTATTGACATACTTTCAAACTCTTTTTCAAACATAACAATTAATTCAAATTGACTTGTTCGTGAATTGCTAGAGGGTGTTTTCTCTTCTCATACCTAAATACACTGCTGTTGGTAAACAGAAGAAAGTCATAGCTATTAAAAATATTATAAACGTGGTGGTTGCCTAGTTAGTACCTATGGTATAGTTATGGCTGTTATGGGAAACTGTTGTACTAGAGAGTCGGTTTTTTGTCTAGAAGTCTTCTAGAAATCGATTTTCGCTCATGTCGTCTCGGACTTGGGTATATTTGGTATCAGTGTGAACACAAATATATGAGATGACAAGCGCGAAAGTGGTGGGGGTAGTTGCTGTGACGTCATAAAGTCGGCAGTACAAAGTTTTTTACTTTTTAGGGTTCCGTACCTCAAAAGGAAAAAACGGAACCCTTATAGGATCACTCATGCGTCTGTCTGTCTGTCTGTCTGTCTGTCCGTCTGTCACAGCCTATTTTCTCCGAAACTACTGAACCAATTAAGTTGAAATTTGGTATACATATATGTACGTTTGTGACCCAAAGACGGACATGTAACGCAAATAAATGAATTTCAAACATGGGGGCCACTTTTGGGGGGTAAATGAAAAAATAAAAAAATAAAGTGTTTCAGAATATATCGTGTTATATATCAAATGAAAGAGGTCATTGTGAGAATCTCAAATATATATTTTTTTATAATTTTAGGATAAATAATTTAGTAGTTATTCAAGAAAATAGGCAAAAAATGACCATTCCCCCCTTTATCTCCGAAACTACTGGGTCTAAAATTTTGAAAAAAATAAACAAAATAGATATTTACCTATAGATTACATTAAAACCTATTAGAAATCGCAGTCAAGCGTGAGTCGGACTTAATTACTTAGTTTTTGATCCCGCCTCTACGGGTTTTTTAAAGACATTTCATTTCTCAGCTTATTTGAGAACACCTAATAGGCAGAGGTATTCTGTCCGCGTTAAAAACAAATTCCCCTAAATGGCCTAAATATGTTTAACAAATTAACACTTATTATGAGAACAATAAACATGGAATTAGCACGCTTTCGTCATTCAGGCGTAGGTAACATAACCTCTACAGCCGCAATAACTATAAAATCGGGGGCAAACGCAGCGTTATACCGCTCAACTAGCAGGCCAGTGCCGACTGCCGAGGGCCTACCGTGTACTACGTACCACTTCATTCGTTCGTTCGTGTTTTTGCCTCTCTATCGCTGGAATACGGAAGACCAATAGAGAGGCAGATAACGAATTTTCAATTATATTCGATTTTTGCGAATAGACCCTGTGAATTGCCCTGCACCGAGTTGCGTTGCGTGCGAACCGGTGCGGTGGTACCAATTACGTTTTGTAATAAACAGTAACCAGTTCAAGGCAGTTCGGGGCCAAAAGGAAATACCAGTACTCTCGACTCGGGTAGAGCAGTGCATGCCGGCATACTATAAATTCTAGAACAGTCACTCGTAGATACCATGTAAAAAATCTTGATAAACACCGTGACAAATAGCACGGCGTATGATATCTAGAAATTTAATGGAATGATACCTACTGCGTACTTGTCAAACAGTCAACAGCTTTACATTACCAACTTAATTCAATAGTCATACACGTACCTACCTGTACCTTTAGTATGTACCGAACCATTACCGAACGAACATAGATTCTACTAATAGGTATAGAGTGATTGTTGCATTCTGTCATTATCATAGTTTTTTTTTTTGTTTACCATTAGGTTACCTAAGTACGCGGTATTTTTACAATCCTTACCAGTGAGGTAAATACCTATAGGTAGGTCATAATGAGCCACTTTTTAGAGTTCCGTACCTCAAAAGGAAAAAACGGAACCCTTATAGGATCACTCGTGCAGTGTCTGTCTGTCCCTCTGTCACAGCCTATTTTCTCCGAAACTACTGGACCAATTAAGTTGAAATTTGGTATACGTATGTAAGTTTGTGACCCAAAGACGGACATGTAACGTAAATAAATTAATTTTAAACATGGGGGCCACTTTACGGGGGTAAATGAGAAAATAAAAAATAAAGTTTTTCAAACTATATCGCGTTACATATCAAATGAAAGAGCTCATTGTTTAAATCTCAAATTTTTTATAATTTTAGAATAAACAATATAGAAGTTATTCAAGAAAATAGGCAAAAAATTACCATTACCCCCCCCCCCCTTTATCACCGAAACTACTGGGTCTAAAATGTTGAAAAAATACACAAAATAGATCTTAACCTATAGATTACAGGAAAACCCATTAGAAATGTGCAGTCAAGCGTGAGTCGGGCTTAATTACTTAGTTTTTGATCCCGCCTCTACGGGTTTTTTAAAAAGATATTTCACTCACGTTTCACATAAAAAATACATTGTTTAAATTGTGTAATGTACGGAACCCTTGGAACGCGCGTCCGACTCGCACTTGGCCGGTTTTTCTATTGGACCCAGGAATCGCGTTTTGGCTCTCCCGAAGAAAATATCGACTATTCTGGATTCTGTCAGTCACAATTAAATGTCACAATTTATAAAACAGTCTTGTTTTTCGCGGTTTCGGGTTTGGTCCAATAGTGAAAGTTACCTACTCAGGAATGACCTAAGTATACGATAATATACCTATACGAGTATATTCAATCTAGGGGTTAAAAACCAACATTAATAATTCTTTCGAGACATTTTCGCTTATCCATGAACATGCCTAACTCCCTAACCGAAGTCGCAACCAGTGTCACGAAACAATTATCTTTATCATTATTATCGCAATGGTGTTGTGTGTTGTAATCATGGTAAATACTAAGCGTCCTCGTAACAGATCGTTGAACCCCGCAATTCCTTTGTACTTAAGTCAGTTTGCAAACATGAAGCTAGGTATATTTGGCCTCCAACTGTCACTGATTGCTGTAAAGTCAAACTGATGACATTATAGTTATTTGTTATACAAGGGTGCAAAGTTGTATTTTACCCGCGAGTGTGGAATTGATTAAAAGTTTTAACACACGAGAAGTAAAATACATTTTCCCCTCACTAGCTCGGAAAGTTGTCTTTTATCCTTCAATACAAGCGGGGAAAAACGCGTTTTATCCACTAGTGGGGAAAGTAATTTGACCTTGGATGGAGCGTGTTTAAGTAGCTTGACAGATAACAAAACGTTAATCGTTTATGATAATGATTCGTTCGATATTAATTATCATTTAATAAATGGTTTGAGAATCTAATAAAAAATACCAAATTTAGTTTTATTTAATGATTTTAAGTTTTTATGATGACCTTAAAATTCCATAAGAAACGTTTGTTTTTTTATAATGATGTTAAATATAATTCGGAACGCACAAGTTGAGTCGATGCAATTTCAAAACGCATCGTTGACATTTCATACGTCAGAAATGTCAACATTGTCAACAATTTTTTTACTAAAAAACTTTTCTCACCGACTCGCGTAAAAATACACAACTTCCAGAGTTTTCTGTTATAATATCGTCAAGAAATGAGTGATTCCAGTGATGAAGATGATGTAACGCCTGGGGATGTTGCATTTTCCTCGCTATAGTGAGGTGAAAAGTTTTGTGTTATACACGGGCGCAAATGTATTTTACTTCTCGTGTGTTGAAACACTCGCTACGCTCAGGATTCTATTTTAGAACCACTCGCTTCGCTCGTGGTTCACCTATAGAATCCTTTCGCTTGCTCGTGTTTCAATTCCACACTCGCGGGTAAAATACAACTTTGCACCCTTGTATAACAAATAACTATTGCACCCGTGTGTAACACAAAACTTTTCCCCTCACTATAGCAAGGAAAGTGCAACATCCACAGGCGTTAGATCATCTTCATCAACTGGAATCACTAATTTCTTTACGATATTATAACAGAAAACTGGAAATTCTGTACTTTTACGTGAGAAGTTATTAAGTAAAATTTTTGTTGACAATGTTGACATTTCTGACGTATGAAATGTCAATGATGCGTTTTGAAATTGCATCGACTAACTTGTTCGTTCAGAATTATATTTAACATAATTATTAAAAAACAAACGTTTATTATGGAATTTTAAGGTTTATGACTTAAAATCATTAAATAAAGCTAAATCTGGTATTTTCTATTAGATTCTCAAACCATTTATTTAATGATAATTAATATCGAACGAACCATTATTATGAGCGTTTTACGTTTTGTTATCTGTCAAGCTACTTAAACACGCTCCATCCAAGGTCAAATTACTTTCCCCACTAGTGGATAAAATGCGTTTTTCCCCGCTTGTTTTAAAGGATAAAAGACGGCTTTCCGAGCTAGTGAGGGGAAAAAGTCTTATTTGCCTCTCAATAGAGCTCGTGATAGGTTCTTATATTCCTAAGATGTAATGGGAAGTAACGTAAGCCATGCTTCACGATTCGGTCATGCTTTGTACCATTACAAACTGCACACACAGGGCTATCACATACATACACGCTTGGTATGATGTTATTAAAGTCAATTAGAGACTGATTAAAGGCTTACGTTACGAGATGATGTGCCGTCTTAGGTATTAGAGGAATTTGAGATTTTATGAAGTGTTTATGAAAACACATATATAATCATTAATAAGTACAATACAGATTTATGTCAAAAAATAACAAAAATTAAATCAAACAAAACTAATTATTACTAAATAAACCTAAACGAGCTAAAACTACATATAACTAAAACAATATAAATTAAAAACTAAATGTAAAAAATCTCCCTTAAGTCACCCGCTTCCGGGAAACTCCCCAAAATGCTGGCGGCATTCCTTCTCCGAATCGCCAGACCCAGCCTCTGTATATATATTGTGGAAAATAGCTTGAAGATAGCTTCCAAAATAGTGTAACAAGTGTAAGGTACTTACACTACATACTTACTTGTTACCTACTAATGTACGAATAATAGGAAAAATATTACTGAGGATAAAACTCATAAACTCTTTTAAATACAAGGCTTAAAAAATTGTGGCTTCCTGACTGATAATTCTGTTCCTCTCCATTTGATAGGTATCTAAGTTCCTTGTTTTTCTATGTACAATATAAAGAATATACATACATACATACATACAAGTCATCCTATTAATATATAAATCATAGGATCCAAAATTTGAAAGGGCAAATTTGAAAAAATGAACAGTCATGAGACACGGAAAATAATTGGTAGTTAATTGCGGACACGAGAATATCAAATCCCTTAATTAAAATATAACTGTTGTCGTTAATGAGTTTTATCTAAGGATTCTAAGGTAGGTATGTGTTATGAGGGTAATAGGGTATTGTTAATTTCCTTGTTTTACTTCTTAAGTACATTTTGAGGATAATTATATAACTAGCCATTAGCTGAGTTCCGATATTGGTATTGTTTTGTTTTATTGGCTAAGACTTATATAGGTATAAATAAAAATGTTCGTTATTCCAAAAATTTATCGTATTTTTTCAAAATCAGTTATGTTTTGAAGTCGATAATTACTACAACGATGCGACCTGATATGCTTCCTGGTTAAATAAATATAACAGGATAATTATTTGGAAAATCATATACCTAATTTGCGTCAATCTAAAAGAATCCGCCCTTTGTGTTACATAAATAAGTTCACATCACATCACATAACAGAAGAACGATTACCCAGTTAAAAGTATCAACTTCTAAGTATAAACAGTGCGAAGTGAAATGCGTAGTGTGAAAACGAAAAAACCGGACAAGTGCAAGTCGGACTCGCCCACCGAGGGTTCCGCACTTTTTAGTATTTGTTGTTATAGCGGCAACAGAAATACATCATCTGTGAAAATTTCAACTATCTAGCTATCACTGTTCATGAGAATCATGAGATACAGCCTGGTGACAGACAGACAGACAGACAGAGCGGACAGACGGACAGTGGAGTCTTAGTGATAGGGTCTCGTTTTTACCCTTCGGGTACGGAACCCTAAAAATGGTCATCCAGTCATCACAAGTGTCATGGCACTGTCAGGGGACATGGGACATAAACGCCAAGCCCAAACTATTGTGATCGCGTCGGCAGAGCACGACAGTTCTGAGTAAAATTAAATGTAATTCTTAGGTATTTTACCAACACAGGTAAAAGTTTACCTATCTGTCATTCGTGATCAATGTTTAGTACTTAGGTACGTATTAGTTAAAAATCGAGTGTGGATCTAATTGGCCCTTAAGTAATGTTTTATTAGTAGGTATCCCTATCCTTTCCTTTCATAGTTTTGGAATGAGATAGTGCTGGACCAAAACAAAGTCGTCAAATTATTTCTTATCGATAATCGATATTTATAAATATTTCTCGAAAATTGCTTGCGGTCCTAAGTTTATGTTAATATAATAACTTCATAAGGGAATATCTCGAAGCTAATACTGAACCAGTTGGCATCCGATCCGACTTCCTACGATGCTAATAAAGTTATATGCAAGGAATCTAACAGAACATTTTAAACTTTTGGAATAGGTAAATATGGTAAGCCTGCTAAATAACTTTATCTTTTATCATGAAACCATTAATTTTACTAATTATCTGTACTAACATATTATGAGATAACTTTACTTAAGACTAAACTAACCACCAAGCAATATAAAAATTGCAAGAAATAAAAGGCTATTTTTTTATTATTATTTATGGTAAGCATACTTATTTAATTAATTAAAACTGACCGGAATTAATTGGCAATCTTTTGAATCTATTGTTCATTATTGCCATATTTATAGGCTGTCAATTTTAATTTTAATTAACGATTGAAATTAAACGTACCTAACCTTAATATATTAGTAGTATAGTAATTATATAATATTCAATCCGCTATGAATATTCAATTGTTTTAAATCTTGCGGATGCTTACCTTCAGGTATTCAGGCTTGAGCTGTTCTCCGTGGTGAAGGTCCACCAGCTTGAGGTTCAGGTTGACGTTGAGGGCTTTGGCCGCCAGGAGCACCGTCCTGCAGGGCGCCGAGCCGGGTACGTAGTATAGGTCTGGCATGTTTCTGTGGAGAGGATATAATTAATTGTTTACTCGTCCTAGGGTTTATAATACGAATATATGTATACTTAAGAATATATAGTAACGTCCACGAAAGCGTTTTGTCGTTTGTCAGTCTACTGATTAGAAATATTGAAGTTGGGGCAGAGTAGTAAACCTTTGCGCCATTATGGGACACACACCATTGAATTTTTTTATTTATAATTTACAAGCTCTTGCCCGCGACTTCGTCTGCGTGAAATGAGTAACAGCAGCTAGAGTAAGTTTAGCGCCTGGATAAAGTGTAATAGCAATCATTCAATTTGAGCATAAGCTTAATTGCTTGACATCAATTATCAGGCAATTCATTATATCTCTCAATTTCACCCCCCTTTTTACTCTCTTTAGGGATGAATTCCGACATAAAAACTATCCTATGTCCTTCCCCGGGACTCAAATCATCTCTACAAATTTCAACTCAATCGGTTCAGCGGTTTAAGCGTGAAGAGGTAAAACACGGACAGACAGACAGACTTTCGCAATTATAATATTAGTATGGATAGCATTATTAATACCTACCTACTGGAAAAGCTTTTACGGGAACCAATCCATCGACGTTATTAAAAACATTGATGTTTGGAAGTGTCGGTGTGTATACATGGTAATAATAACAAATAAAAGCACTACATTCGTAGTTATACCGTTATTCAATTCGGGCCTCTAATTGCCATAAAACATGACGTGACACTTTTGAAATGAAGCCGCTATCGTTTTTTACATCAATATGACCGCATAGAAGACTAAAGACTAATAAATATGAATGAAAATCGTATCGTACTCTATACTGTGAACTGTGAAAGTCAATATAAATAAATACAAATAACTTAAGTGAAGTTACAATATGTGAGTAAGGGGATTTCAATTTATTCTATTAGCAAAAGTCAAAATAAAAATCTAAATAAATGTTGGTCAATTAAAAGAACAACGCAAAGTACATTCTGATTGCCTACTAAAGCTACTTCCTAGTGGGGCTACAAATCCTGGTAAGTAAGCGGTTTTTTGCTGTCTAGAATCGTTGCCAACACTACTTTTATATTGGCCTTGGCATTAGATTGTACGAATTAAATTTATATTTGTTTTGCAAATAAACCACATGGAAGGAAATGAAAGTATAATTAAATACTAGATAGGAGTTGTAAATTACATATGTAGGGCCTTAGTATTCTTAAATATAGTTCTAAAATGTATCTAAGGGATCAAATGTGTGCAAATAAATATACGTCTATACGCGGGCTGACAATCAGTAAAATTATTTGTATTGGACTTGAATAAACTATCAATGAATAAGTAAACAAAGTGAAGTGACGTTATCATTGATAAACTTATCAATCTAATGGCTAGGTATCTACAGAAATATAGATATTTAGTTATAAAGGGTCTTTGCGTGTAACTTTTTAAATAATAACTTTGCATGTTCGTGACTTTCGTGAGTTCCGTGACCGGCACTTATCTTTTGTGTTACGAATCATAGGTATTACATCAATTATTAAGTAACAAGGGACCGGTTAAAGGATGACTCACGTTAGACCGGGCCGTGACCGGGCCAGAGCTTTCGGCGCTTCGTTTTCTATGGAAAGCATCACGTGATCACCTGTCATGTCATAGAAAAGTAAGCGCCGCCCAGGTAGCAAAATGACGTCAGCGACGTCATAATGACGGCATTATTACGTCATAATGACGTCGCTGACGTCATAATGACGTATAAATGCTACTGGGGCGGAAGCTCCGGCCCGGTCACGGCCCGGTCTAACGTGAGTCATCCTTTATACAGACGGCATCGCCATGCCGGCCGGCGTAGGAGAATCAACTTTTTGTAAAACAGTTGTGATTGTGACTGTGTGGTTT
The DNA here is from genome assembly GCF_947568885.1 of Cydia strobilella. Classification (NCBI taxonomy): domain Eukaryota; kingdom Metazoa; phylum Arthropoda; class Insecta; order Lepidoptera; family Tortricidae; genus Cydia; species Cydia strobilella. The sequence continues at coordinate 19,761,360 of NC_086042.1, forward strand.
GACCCAAAGTCGTTCTTAATTATCTACATAATATTAAGCCACAGTTCTTTTTCTTATAATAACCATCAACATTTCGTTATTAACATTACCCGTAATTAACCTCTGGGAAATACTTAGCTACTATTAAAAAAAACAAACAATTAAATGTAGGTACCTACTAGCACCTATTAGACTGTTGGTAAAAAAAGTTTAATTAGGATTTGTTATATGTGCTTAGAATATTGGCGTGGGAAGCAAGTGGAATGTTAAAACAAAATGTTTTGCCCGTTACATGCTAACCAGCAAGTAACGGGCAAAACTGGTTCCACTTTAACTGCTCGCTTTCACTGCATTGTTCAATCAATATACAGACTATACAATTCGGAATTGGTATTTTTTAATTTGAACTGATTAAACGACATATTGTATCTAGTAGGTATTTTCGGTTCATACCTATTCTATTCTATTCTATTATTCTATTTTTTGTGCATTCCAAATATTCCAATATTTTCATAATTTTGACTGAAAGCTATAGTGGTAAGTGGGAAATACGTTAAAATTTAAAGAAAATATTCAAATTCACATTTTTCACTAAACTAACGATAGCGCTCTACCCACATTTAACACGAAGAACTTATTTGTTTAATTCACATAATTATACTGAATGTAGATGTTTGTTATTTGCAACTTTACGTACGACAAGTTCGTCTCATTTCCACAAAAATGCATCCTAGTTAACTAACGTCAAACGCGATGTAATATCGTATCGATACGATTAAATTTAATCTAATGAATCTTCTCCTCACTAGTCACGTCAGTAGTCACTGAGAACTGAGCTGTTTACTGAAGCAAAAGAGTCTGAAAATTAAGATTTTACTTTCATACACAGACCATAAAAATTTGTAATACTTGACTAAAATAATTTTGACAGCAAATTAATTAGTCATTGCAAAACTATATTTTATTAAGTACAGTAATTAGCTAGGTAGGGTACCCCTTAGGTTTAATGCCGGGAAAAGCAAAACGAAATTATTTGTATTGTAAATTATTTAGCTTTGTACCATTTACTTTGCTCACCGTGTTACGAAAGTTATTATTTAAGGTCACAATATATTTTTTAATTATCTGCGGTGAATAAAACTTACGTTTAGTGTGCGGCAAGCGACGCGAACAGTCCAAAACAGAGTCACGGAGTGCGCGGCGGGAGGTAGGCGTCGCTTTTATAGTCCGCTAACCGGCGCCGGCGGCCAGACGCCGGTTAGAACGATTTCCACTTAAAAAACAGACGGTTTACCTATCGGCGAGGCGTTCATGGCAACTATTCCTATTAGCTTGAATTTAAACACCTTTGAGGCCCTGTCTCAGTGTAATCGTTAAGGGATATGTTAGTCGACGATAAAAATTTAATGCAACCTTAGGTAAGTATATTTTTAAATCTAAAATAAACGAAATTCGGTCGGTCACCACGCAAATAAGGCGCTCTCACGATTTGACGATGGGATGGGACACTATCTGCTGTTTTACTTTCAGTACATAGGTACTGTTATAGCATTAATAGCAATTAAGGAATAACAGCTCATTCCATGTTACCATTTCGACTAGTTCTGGCCACCGACAAGCGACGCCGACGCTCGACGTTCAAAATCTCGAAGTAGCGCATGCACCCAAGAAGCTTATAAATTATAACCTTAGAATTATAAGTTATACGTTATACATTGATTAACTATCGCGGTAATCAAAAATTTGATGCTATCTTATAACTGTTACCTACAGTATTCGGAGTATTCCATACTGTAATATTACAAATGTAATTCGTAACCACAGTTCTAAAAAAAGGAGAAGAGTTTGTTGAAGATAACAATAGCAATAAATTTTTATGTGATTTTACTAAAATTCAAAGACTGATAAGATGCAGACGCAGTGCAATTTTGACTAAAGTTAGTAGGTAAATTACACCGATAGAGGCCATGGATCTCAAAATGCTGAGACATCAAGTGCATGTTTACATTTTTTGCCGGATTTCAAATATGAGGTAGGTAATCAACGAACCACGTCACCATCGTTTTGCGCCTGCTAATCTTTAACACATAATCTCTACAATCTTTGCGCTGCCCACTCAAAATGATAAGAAAAATATTACACGGCATTTCTCATATTGTTTTAATAACAATATTGATCTATTAAATAATTTCACGGTTTAGCGACACTTGTTTTAGTCACTCGCGCGACATGTTTCGGAGAGCCTAGGTCTCCTTTCTCAGTGCGAGCATCGTTCACGACGGCCGTGTATCGCGTTTCGCGTACTGTAAACCGTGAAATTAGTATGTCTCACAACAGTTTAAATTCGAATATTGATCCACATTCACGTATTTATTTTATGCAGCTCTTACATCATCCTAATGCGAGTAGATATTTCTAGTACTACTTTTCTGATCTGACTCATGCCTTTAGAGTAAAGGAAAACGCAAGTCATGCTGACTATTAATAGGTACCTAGTTTTTAGTTTATTGTATTTATCCGTCGCTGTGTGGCTCTTGTTGATGTTTGCTATTTTACGTGGCATGTATAAACAAACGAAATACGAAATTTTGAAAAACCAAACCGAATCAAAGTATGTACAGTCGTCTACAAAGATATGTCCCAGGTAGCAAAATGACGTAAAATGACGTCAGCGACGTCATAATGACGGCATTATTACGTCATTTGACGTCATTTTGCTACCTGGGGTGGGATGTGGGTATCCACTTTATAACGATGCAGAAAGGTGAAAAAGTGGATACATCTCTTTGTAGTCGACTGTACAACCTTTGGGGTTACCAAGGCATCGGACATTGTTTTTTCCTCGAACGGCCAAGAATCGATGCAATGGAGTAATAAGTACCTAATTCTATGCGTTAAAATTACAAATAAGAGCCTACCTACGAGTATTTCAGTTGACAAACTTTCATAATTAGTTTGTAAGAAAGTAGGTACAAATAGGTCATCTTTGAACAACTGGTAATCAAATTTTCGTGACGTGAAAAACAAAAGTAGGGTCACACGTAACATCAATGAATTATTATTAAAGAGGTTGTCGGTTTTTTGTCTAGAAGTCTTTTAGAAGTCTATTTTCGCTCGTGTCGTCTCGGAGCAAATTACTATTAAACGTTTAAAAATTTTACAATCCACAGTTGGCTTTGAACTGCTCTAAATTAAAAATGACTGACTGGATTACTCCAAATTTTATACCAAATGACTGTGAATGAAGTCGGGTTTTTTGTTTGTTTTAATAATAGTTGCAGTTTAATGTAACAGAAAATTATACTGTTATTCAACTTGATGTACTTTCTTAATTTTTGGATATATCTGGTTAATTTTTTTAGACATTATATCGAGGGTAATCACAGTCATTTGGTATAAAATTTGGAGTAATCCATTCAGTCATTTTCAATTTAGAGCAGTTCAAAGTCAACTGTGGTTTGTGGAATTTTTATAGTAATTTGTTTGACCAAGTAGTGAAAATCTTACAGTATTTCGGGTCCGGATCCGAGTCCGGGTCCGTGTCCGGCTGTCCGGGTCCAAGTTTGGGTCAGTTCGGTCCGGGTCCGGGTACGAGTTAAGGTCCATGTTCAGACCCGGGTCCGGGTCCGAGTCCGAGTCCAAGTTTAGGTCTGGGTCCATAAGGAAGAAAACAAATCGCCAAACGTGAACTATGTGTCATTGAAGAGTTCCATTCTGATCATCATCAGCAGTTCCACTTCATCAAATGTCACTTTTTTAAATGTAAATGCTGGATTTGTTGATGAAAATACAAAAATCACTATATGTATGCCTTTCACATTTAAGGAGTTCCCTCGGTTCCTCGTGGGTTTCATCATCAGAACTCGAGCTTGACAAAAATATGTCTTAAAAACTTAAGTTGCTTAACAAACATAAAGAAAAGGACAAATCGCCAAACGTAAACTATGCGTCATTAAAGAGTTCCATTCTGATCATCATCAGCAGTTCCACTTCATCAAATGTAACTTTTAAAATGGAAATGCTGGATTTGTTGATAAAAATACAAAAATCACTATATGTATGCCTTTAATATTTAATAATAATATATATAATATATTTATTGCTTTCACATTGAGGAGTTCCCTCGATTCCTCATGGATCCCATCATCACAACTGCTTTTTGACAAAAACGGGACCAATCTGTATATATATACTTATAATCAAAAAAATAATTTTCAAAATCGGTCCAGAAATGACGGAGTTATGGATTAACAAACATTAAAAAAAAAAACAACCGAATTTAGTCGGTTAATAAAAGTACACATGGCTTATGGGTTACGGGGTTCTTGTTTTACTAGGATGCACTATATACCACCACATTGTTATACCGAAAGTACCTGTCCTGTAGGATAGGTAGCTATCTACTTATATAGACAGGGGGTGTTATCTATAGGTAGAGCCACAAGGCACGGTACAATGGCTGCTGAAGGCCGTTGGCACGGAAATGCGATTCATTACCTAATCGATACAGATAAATTGAAAAGCCGGTCTTAATTCGTTATGCATTGCTTGATGTGTAGGCTGTCGACTGACTCGACTAAGCCCGCGTTACGATGTAGGTGGCAAACAAAATGCTGTCAGGTGTCAGGTTCAATCTATCTATACATATAATAAAGCGGAAGAGGGTCGAAAGTCTGTACATGGAAGATATTCGAAAAAAAATTGGCTGGGGATACTTAGAATTGATAACAGAACACATTCCAACAGTTTTTAGAATTTTTGTCTGTTTATCTGTTTATCTGTTTGTCTGTTTATTTGACCGCGCTACAAATGAAAACGGCTGAACGGATTTTGATGCAAACTTTACTAATCTGTCGAAAAAATCCACGGCCAGGTTATAGGCTATAAAAATTTGAGTAATTTTACCCCTAAGGGGGTTAAAAAGGGGATGAAAGTTTGTATGGGGTTCAAGATTTATTTTAAGCTAGCAATTTGAAACTTCGTAAGAAGATATATTATTAAAATACAAGAAAACTAATTTCAGCGTTTTTGAAAATTCATCCCCTAAGGAGGTGAAATAGAGGTTGAAAGTTTGTATGGAGTTCAATTTTTTTTTGAGTGCGTTACTTGAAACTTTGTATAATGGGCATATTATTATAATACAGGAAAAGTAATTTTAGCGTTTTCAAGAATTCGTCCCCTAACAGGTTAAAAGGGGGTTGAAAGTTTGAATCCATTACAAATGCTTTGAAACTTCTTAGAAATGTATGATAGACGATTACAAAAAACTAATTTTGACGTTTTTGGAAATTTAACCCCTCAGGGGGTTGAAAAGGGGATGAAAGTTTGTCTTGGGGTGCAAATTTTATTTTAAGCCAGGAACTTAAAACTTTGCAAAACGTTAATTATATTAAAAAGCAAGAATTTTTTTTTCAGTGTTTTTAAAAATTCATCCCCCATGGAAAAAGGGGTTAAAAACTTTATCTTGAACTATATCATTTTAGCTACTAGGCCAAGTTAGGTATCGTTTTTGTATAAATCGGGTATGCCGAATTCATTTATGATATCAAAATGACACCATTCCCGTGTGAAAACACAAAAAATATGAAAAAAACTTTTTTTAATTTCTCTTTACGCTTAAACCGCTAAACCGTTTAGATAAAATTTGGTATAGAGATAGTTTGAGTCCAGTGGAAGAACATAGGGTAGTTTTTATCCAAAAAATGGAGACTGCGTTTGCATGGAGAAGCGGCCGTGCCCTTTCCTCTTAATAATGGTCACGAAGGTGGGTACTTAAAAAAAAAACATTTTTCAGTAAATGTCAAACGATTTGGGACTTATACGCGTTACCATGCCTTCCCGAAAAAAATCGAATCTTTCGCGAAAGTCTCGCAATGCATTGCGGCCACAAGGGGCACGGTCTCAGGAGTCTAAGAAAAACCACGGTGAGAGACTCAGTGGCGCTCTAGCCAGGCAGGTCGCTTCGCTTTCGGCTGAAACGGCAAGCCAGCGCGAGTCTCGATTGTGATCCCAAATACATCGTACGCAATACATATGTAGGCGCAGATCCTGACGGAGTGTGGCGCCGGAGAAGCCGTGTTCATCCTTCGTATCCCCCTCATTCCGAGCAACTTCCCGTTCCGCTTTAAGCGCCTACAGGTCCCCGTGAGCGTCTGCTTCGCTATGACTATCAACAAGTCGTAGGGGCAGACGCTACGCAGTTGCATTTCCCACTCCGAAAACAAAAAAAAGGGGCAGACACTGCCCGCCGCCGGCGTCATGCTTAGACTGATTTGACTGGAGGACCGATGTGGATGAATGATTTTGATGGGAACACCCAAATATTCCGAAATACGTTTTTCCGATTTTTATAACCACGACTTTCATAATCCCGATTATAATTATAAGTCCGAAATATCAAAATTACGATTTTTAAAAACACGATGGAATAAAATCACGAATGTGCTATTTCCGAAAACATTAAATCCGATTGTAACTTGACAGAAAGCTTAAAGTTCCGATTTTACACTTTTCCGAAAATATTTTTTTCCGAATTCCTAAATTCCGAAAAATCATTGTCCGATCGGAAATAAAATAATTCGGTATTCAGAAATTCGGTTTTTTACAAGATTGGAAAAATGAAGTCCGTGATATTTAAATGAAGACTCACGTTTTAGTAATTATTACGGGTACCTGTCGTGCCGCGTCATGTTAAATTCGGCATAAAATATTTTTGGCATAAAAATTCGGCATAAATAAATTAGACAGAACTGCGAACCCGAACTGTTGCTAGAAGTGGGTTAGGTTAGGTTAGAACTGCGACCCCCAAGAAAACGAACTGTTGCCAGAAGTGGGTTAGGTTAGGTTAGAATTGCGACCCCCAAGAAAACGACCTGTTGCCAGAAAAGTGGGTTAGGTTAGGTTAGAACTGCGACCCCCAAGAAAACGAACTGTTGCCAAAAAAGTGGAAATTTAAAAATTGGGATATTTAAAATAGGAATCACGTTAATTCGGAATAAGGGCAATTCCGAATTCGTGATTTTGAAAATCGTAAATGTTAAATTCGGTGTTTGCCACCATCGGAATTGTTATAGTCGGAATTATGTAGTTCGGAATTTACAAAATTCGGCTTTTTGGGTTTTCGGAAATATAAATCTTCGTGATTTTCATCATTCGTAATTATGACAGTCGGAATTTTGATGGGTCGCGCATTTAAAAATCGGAATGATAAAATTCGACATTCTAAAATTCGGAATAATTTTTTTTCGGAAATATGTAGTGTACCCGATTTGGATAGGTACAGTCAAGGACGTAAAAATACAAAAATGGTACTGTATCGTTCGATATACACCTACTACTCTATGCCGTTTAAATCACGTCAAAAATTTGAATAAGGGCAAAAAAAAAAAAAACATTTTGGATTGTAATTTTATTTAGTGGTAGCAAAGAGGATGTAATATTATAGAGCGGTACTGTCAAGGACGTAAAAATACAAAAATGGTACTGTATCGTTCGATATACACCTACTACTCTATGCCGTTTAAATCACGTCAAAAATTTGAATAAGGGCAAAAAAAAAAAAAACATTTTGGATTGTAATTTTATTTAGTGGTAGCAAAGAGGATGTAATATTATAGAGCGGTACTGTCATAGTAAATTTTGTAACCACACTAAATTCACTGCCATCTATCGACACACTTTAAAACTAAAAATGAAGATTTATAAAAATACGATAAAACGTATTTAAATATGGATAAATGTTTTTTATTTTATTTGCATTAATTATTTTTATTATTTTGACCCATTGTTCTTTCACTGATATGCGTTAAAATTGTTAAATAATAACAAACGAAACCGTTAACGCCCTCTATACGAGAGTAGGCAAAAGGTAGTAGCGACATCTGATCGAGAATCAAATTTTCGTGATTTTCGAGGCACGTTTTTTCCTTAGACTGTATCCATCTATTACGGAGTTATATCTATCTTTGGTGGTAGGTACCTAATTGTAAAATATTTTATCTGGACTACAGTCCTCTAGCGTATCCATTTGTCAACTTTACTTTAAGTTCCGTCTCCAGGGGACAGGGAGATAAATTAGGGGTGAATTAGCCGCTTACTGACACAGACCGAATTCCACGCAGGCGAAGCCGCGGGCACAGCTAGTCATAAAATATCTCAGGTGGCCTGCTAATGACCTAATGTACATTCAAAAATATAATGATGGTTAATGTAGAATACTTTGATAAATACTTACCTGTCTACGCATAACCAATTGGATACAGTCTAAGGAAAAAACGTGCCTCGAAAATCACGAAAATTTGATTCTCGATAAGATGGCGCCACTAGTTTTGGCCTACTCTCGTATAGAGGGCGTTGACGGTTTCGTTTGTTATTTATAATTTTAACGCATATCAGTGAAAGAACATGGGTCAAAAATCATATAAAATATTTAATGCAAATAAAAAAAAACATTTATCCATATTTAAATACATTTTAAGGTATTTTTATAAATCTTCATTTTTAGTTTTAAAGTATGTCGATAGATGGCAGTGAATTTACAGTGGTTACAAAATTTACTATGACAGTACCGCTCTATCTTATTATATCCTCTTTGGCATAACGTATGCGGAGTGAATTCTGGACAGTCTTGAACATGTAAAATGTAAACAAAACATTAAGAAAATACGGGAGCTGAGATTTAAATATTTTTGGTCAATATATCCGTCTCGCTAACGGAAGCGGCTCCTAAAACTAGTGCGATAAGGACAACGCTAGGTTAAGCGAAAAATCCTGCGTAATTAATCTAAAAAAACCGGCCAAGTGCGAGTCGGACACACGTTCCAAGGGTTCCGCACATTACACAAATTAAACAATGTATTTTTCCCCTTACTAGCTCGGAAAGCCGCCTTTTATCCTTTAAAACAAGCGGGGAAAAACGCATTTTATCCACTAGTGGGGAAAGTAATTTGACCTTGAATGGAGCGTGTTTAAGTAGCTTGACAGATAACAAAACGTAAAACGCTCATAATAATGGTTCGTTCGATATTAATTATCATTAAATAAATGATTTGAGAATCTATTAAAAAACACCGGATTTAGCTTAATTTAATGATTTTAAGTCATAAACCTTAAAATTCCATAATAAACGTTTGTTTTTTAATAATTATGTTAAATATAATTCTGAACGCACAAGTTAAGTCGATGCAATTTCAAAACGCATCATTGACATTTCACACGTCAGAAATGTCAACATTGTCAACAAAAATTTTACTTAAAAACTTCTTACGTAAAAGTACAGATTTTCCAGTTTTTTGTTATAATATCGTAAAAAAATGAGTGATTCCAGTTAATGAAGATGATCTAACGCCTGTGGATGTTGCACTTTCCTCGCTATAGTGAGGGGAAAAGTTTTCTGTTACACACGGGTGCAAATGTATTTTTCCCCTCACTAGCTCGGAAAGTTGTCTTTTATCCTTTAAAACAAGCGGGGAAAGATGCATTTTATCCACTAGTGGGGAAAGTAATTTGACCTTGGGTGGAGCGTGTTTAAGTAGCTTGACAGATAACAAAACGTAAAACGCTCATAATAATGGTTCGTTCAATATCAATTATCATTAAACAAATGGTTTGAGAATCTAATAAAAAATACCAAATTTTGCTTTATTTAATGATTTTAAGACATTAACATTAAAGTCACAAGTTGAGTCGATGCAATTTCAAAACGCATCATTGACATTTCATACGTCAGATATGTCAACAAAATTTTTACTTAAAAACTTCTCACGTAAAAATACAGAATTTCCAGTTTTTTGTTATAATATCGTAAAAAAATTAGTGATTCCAGTGATGAAGATGATCTAATGCCTGTGGATGTTGCACTTTCCTCGCTATAGTGAGGTGAAAAGTTATGTGTTACACACTGGTGCAAATGTATTTTACTTCTCGTGTGTTGAAACACTCGCTACGCTGAGGATTCTATTTTAGAACCACTCGCTTCGCTCGTGGATCAACTATAGAATCCTTTCGCTTGCTCGTGTTTCAATTCCACACTCGTGGGTAAAATACAACTTTGCACCCTTGTATAACAAATAACTATTCTATCAGAATTTCAGTTGGATTTTCAGATAAGAAGAACAATAGGTATTGCACTTGAAGCATAAGGACCCTGTAGGTAATGTAATGGAAAGCCACATACGGTAAGTTTTAACTACGTACCGTTTAGCCACGAATTTCTAAGTAGCTAAGTATCCTTTACCCAAGACGTTGACCTTCCGCCGGCCAGTCTTCAGGTTCTCATATGTCAGCAACATCCAAGGATGGCGGCGGCGGCGGCCCAAGGACCATGACGGCCTATTTACGACTTGCAACGGGTTCTTAGCTCTGAAAAGGTTTTTTTGGCCTTTGTTTTTAGGGTTCCGTACCCAATGGGTAAAAACGGAACCCTATTACTAAGACTTCGCTGTCTGTCTGTCACCAGGCTGTATCTCATGAACCGTGATAGCTAGACAGTTGAAATTTTCACAGATGATGTATTTCGGTTGCCGCTATAACAGCAAATACTAAAAACAGAATAAAATAAATATTTAAGTGGGGCTCCCATTCAACAAACGTGATTTTTTTGCCGTTTTTTGCGTAATGGTATGGAACCCTTCGTGCGCTAGTCAGACTTGGCCGGTTTTTGTTTTAGTGGATCTAGTTAAAATTTATTTAGATAGAAGCGTGAAGTAATATTATACCGCGCGTGAAGTTACTCATACTCACTAGGTAGAGGCTAGAGGCCTTATAACAGGGCCATAATTATAGGCCACGAACTAGACGCGATTGGTTCTGAAAAGTAAATTACGAGTATCTAAACAAAAAAAATTGTGCTTCATATTGGTGGCTTCTGTTCATAAGTTTTTAATAAAATCACGAGGCCCCTTGATAGTGTTTACATGACAAGAGTTGCCAATCTTTCAAAACAAAAAACCTGGACTTAATTCAGTAACTATGGTCTAGATATATTTTTCATTTAACCTTTTCGACGCCGTGTTTCACAAAAGCTGTCATCTAGGCCGGTCAGCACAGTTCAAAATGTATGAGAAATCTACATTAATTCTCACATTAGAGATTTTTTGAGATGTGATTACCTATGTTACAAATAATATATTTTGAAAAAAATCTCCACAAAATATGTATTTTTTTTTATAAATCCAAATTATTACTAAAATAGAAAAAAAAACCAAAACATCAATCCCCACTTTCTAATATGCTGTTCTCAAGCATATACTCATTAAGTATTTATATTTTCTTCCAGCTTGACACAGAAACCTGCCCCCAATAACTTTCTTTATTAAAAAATTTTTTTACATAAAAATTAACAACTAATGTGTACATAAAAATTACATGTTAATTAAGCTCTTTATATTTACTATATTCTACAAAAAAATCTCTAACGTAAATGAATCCGTTTAATTACTATTAACCATTTTTGTTTCGATTTTTTTTTGTTGCTTATAGAAAATGGACACTCGACTTTTGTTTCACCTTCATAAATATCTTACTCATGTTAGTGTAATAACAAAAAAAATCTCACGTATATGTAATATTGTATGGAATACAACCATAATTATTACGACGTCCAAGCTATTTAAATTACCCACGCAGACACTAACTGACGGGTACTGATTCACTGTAGAGAACGTTTGATCGACTTCCATATCTCCGTCTCACTTCAATGTTCGCGGTAGACGATCGGTCCGCTTGAACTGCCGAGAGTTCGCGATGCGGTCGACCGTTAATTCTCCCATGACTAACTTACCCAGTTTCATCGGTACGCGTAACGATTGTTTACGCATGTTTAATTTTGATTGCGCGCTTACTTAACACACCTCAGGCAAAGCTCCGATAAAACGCGCAATGCATACATTGCGGCATATATCTCACGTATGTCAGCTATGAGGCTATGACATAGCAATGACAGACAGTGGCAGTTAGTGCCAAATTAGAATACAGACTTTTCTACCAACCATAAAGTTTAGTGCAGAGGGAATTTTAAACTCCTTAGTGAAAACCTCACGGTTTGTGCGAAATTGAGCGTTAAACTATGCTATGCTAATAAAGATGATGGTGTGATTTACGGAAATTAATAATAGATATAATTTATTTTATTGTATATTTGTATAAGTAATACATTCCCGTTTCATTTACACCCAATATTATATATTTTTCCCTAATCAAATTAAAAGAAACTAAACTGCATTCAAAGGTTTTAAATTTTTTTTTCAATTTTCCTTGAGTACTAAATATTCGATTTTATGGAAATTTTGTACGACAGACGAGTGTAAGACCTAATGTTTCTTGAAGAAATGTTATCATTGACATTAACTGTATCGACTAGTAGAATAAAATAGGGAGTGTTTATTATTTGGAATTTTTAGTCGGTTCGATTCCCAGGCGAGACAAGCGAATTTCAAAAAACCTTTGAATGCAGTATTGTTTCTTTTTAAAAATAAAATAAGCTAACTTAAGGTTTTAAGGCACTTTCCCTTCAGGGCCCATAAAAAAATTCCACACTGTATATTCAGAGCACGTCTTATTCTCAACTGTTAGACCTGAGACTAATATAACTTGATCCCAAGTTTCCTTACAATTATACGTAATCGAGGGCCAGGTTCATACTGGTTTCATGTCGCGATGCGCTCGCTGACAAATACCAAGCGGTAAGAATTGCTGACATTTGCGTCTTTTCACTCTCACAGCTCCCGCTACTAAAAGCATCGGATGACAGGATCGTTGAAAAGGGACAAACATATCGTTTGACGTTACGTTACTCTTCTCGTGAATTGTCAAAATTTAAAATTCGAAATTAGCTTTATAATTTGTCCGGGCGGCTATTCGAAGTATAACTAAGTGGACGGTCCTTACTAACCAGTAAGATTCAGATCAAGCATAATAGATAGTTGTAAGACTTCAAAGGTCTATTTATATCTGACACAGCATCCAGCATGGGCGTAGCCACGGTGGGGCAAGGTGGGGCAGTTGCCCCACCCTGATCTCTGACCGCTTCTGGTCTGACCAGAAAATTAAATATTAATTTAGGTAATTTAAAAATTACTCCGCGAATCGAGCGCGCATGCACAGAGATCGTGTCTTTTATAGTTTATAGTTTTTTGTCTATTAGAGTTATTTGCGATTTCCGGACAAAGTTAAGGCCAGTCCAGACGGGAGCAATTTTTCGCCAATCTGATTAAATTGTCTGATGAAATCAGGTGGTGCGGACGCAAACGCCAATATGGCTCGCTGATTTCGACCACCGATTATGACCGATATTACTGAAAAAGTTGAGGTGCATACACAAGAATACCAATTTATGACGCTAGTATTCGCGTTTGGGGGCATTTGTTCAATTTAGAACGCTCAAATATTTAAAAAATAAAAAATATTTAAACGATTAAAAAATGCCCCCCAAATACTAGCGTCACAAATTGGTTTTCCTGCGTCCGCACACCATTTTATCGGTAATATCGGTCATAATCGGCAAGCCAAATTGGCGTTTGCAAGGCCTGATTTGACCGGACAATTTAATCAGATTAGGGAAAAATTGTCTCCGTCTAGACAGGCCTGAAGTTAGATTATTTGCAGGCTTTTTTTCTTCCTTGTTAGTACCTATTAATTATTAAATCTACCCTAGTCTTGTGCTATTCTCACAACTACAAGATAGTAAGGAAAAAAAATGTTTCTGTTACTACTGCACTCAACCCCTGGTTTACCAATAAAAATAAACCAGGGTTCGAAACAAAACAGCCTACGTACACTAAAACTAATAATTGAAAGTATCGACTCGAAAAAAAAATCTTTGAATCGTAATATGATTTGCCTTATGGGAATATAGTTCAGATCCGGAAACCGCTTTCAACTTTTAGTATGTTATTTAGTATTGGGTTTCCAAAATTGCCGGGAGACAGCGGCGCCGGCCATCTACTTCAGCGGAATGACTCCCGCCTCTTTGCGAATATTCCATATTGCTCCCAAACTGCATTGCACATACACATGTGGGGTATTAAATGAAAGCCAATTAAATATTCTATATTTAATTTCTACACTGTAGTAGTTTAAGAGCAATTTACAAAAGAAATGAAAATGACGTAAACAAAAAACGATTATTTGGGTTTTACAACCAAACCAAAAGTCGGACGTTGAAGCGATGTACTACAATATTAAAGATGATGTCTCAAGCCATACACAGATATCAAAAAATCAAAATCAGACCAAAAATGAAAAAAAATGTACCAAAATATTTATAAATATTTCATCATCATAACTCTTAAGAGCCTGGCTCTTGTCGGTGGAGTAACCGCCACTCCGTTCTTCCTTCTGCCGCTGTTTTGAGCTCCTGATACGTCACTACGTTGATTTTCTCTTTGGCTTGGTCCAAAAACGCACGTCTCGGTCTTCCTCTGCCTCTGCTTTTTTCTATTCTTCCTTCTATTATAGACTTTATGTAAGTATCGTGACGTATCAGGTGCCCCAACATGTTTCCCCTTCTGTTTTCAATCATTCTCAGCAGAGATCGCTTCTCACCTACCAAGTCCAACACTTCTGCATTCGTTTTCCTCTCCTTCCAGCTTATACCTTCCATTCTTCTCCATGTCCACATTTCAAAAGCGCTTAGTCTGTCTCTATCACGCTGGGTTAATGTCCACGTCTCGCTACCATATAACGCTATACTCCAGACGTAGGTCTTAAATAAATAAATATTTATTGTTATTTATTTATATATATTGTTTATTTGCCAGAACAACTGCATTAAAGTATAAAAAAATCTAAATTGGTCATTTTCAAGTTTTGGAGACCCAATACCATGCCCAACAACATACTAAAAGTTGATGGCGGTTTCCGGATCTGAACTATCTCTTCGACCGTTTCCCATAAGGCATAGTACTATTTATCCGCTCCTCTTTCCCCTAACATGTATTTAAATATGGATTAATGATTTTTTTATTTGCATTAATTATTTTTATGATTTTGACCCATGTTCTTTCACTGATATGCGTTAAAATTGTTAAATAACAAACGAAATCGTCAACGCCATCTATACGACAGTAGGCCAAAGCTAGTAGCGCCCTCTGAGCGAGAATCAAATTTTCTTGATTTTCGAGGCACGTTTTTTCCTTAGACTGTATCCATCTATTACGGAGTTATATCTATCTTTGCCCTAACCCTCACTCTCCTGTAGATCGAAAATATTCGAGGGGTTTAACCGTACCCTGTATGGTAACAGGGTACGGTTGAAACAGCCTCCCCTACTTCTGCCCCACCCCTTAAAAAATGCTGGCTACGCCCATGGCATCCAGTATTCTAAACGTTTTGTGAATAGATATAAAAATTTGACAGCTATCGTTTTTCATATAAAGACAGACACTTAATGCATTGAACTATTGAACCTTAACGCAATGCTATAAGCCATCAGGTATACTTTCCTATTATATACCTTGAGGCTAATTCGAACTTTGTTATTAAAGATGTCATTTTTTTAATTTGCGTGTGCGTTTTGCTCGTACTAGTTAAAATATGTTTTGGTGCGAGCGAGACGGTCGGGCGAATGATAACAAAATGATATATTATTGACATCTTAAATAAAGTTCGAATTGGCCTCTGTGAATGCCTGGAAATACCGCATACTTTTTAAATTTTTTATGCTGGAAATTGATTTAATTATCGAGAGAAAAATGAATATGTTATTCTTCCATAACTTGTACAGTTACTGGCAAAAAACTAGAAATGTCCATTAATTGTGCAGAACATTATTTGCTGTTTGTTTCCAAAATCTTGCTGCTATTCTACAAATATAGTAGTGACTCGGGAGATTTTTAAACATGATCGATACAACTACTTCATAACCACCATAGTAAACTTTTCTCTCGGTGTGGAAGTTCCTCGGTCATGAAAAACTTACAAAATAATAATTTGTTTCAATAAATCTATAATTTACATTATTGTCGAGAGATATTCTGACCGTGTAGTCGTATAAGCTTCATAACCCATTCTACGAAAAATATCTTATGTGGGAATTATTGTTTAAGTAGTATAAAAGATTTAAAAAAAAGTTTTATTTCTCAAAAACGGGAACTGATATCAAGTTGTTACTTTACAGACGGGAATTCAATATGATATAGAATTCACCCATGTAGAAAAAATTGAGTGCGCATTTAATGTAACTTAAACTTTATATTGACTCCACTAATCCAGGCGCCACGTCACTCGGGGGGTCAAAAAATTTGAAATTTTGTGTGACGTAATTCAAGGATGACGCGCCTTACCACGAATCACTTTTGACACTGTCAGTGACTCATGGTAAGGCTTGTAAGCATGGAGACTGTATAAAGGAGCCAAATCTCTATGTATGAAAAGTGTCCATCAAAAAACAGTAATTAGGCGGCGCCACCATACACAGAAATACTACCAAAAACAACTTACGTAATTTGGTCGGGTTATTTGTTGCCTTATATGGTTCATGTTATACTCATGTCCCAGAGCCTAACTAGCGCCACCGGAGAGATTAGGAACTATTATTTAAAGCTTAACGCGGTCACTTTTATAACAATTCTGCCTTAAGAGATTGCGATCCTTTCTATACCATCCATACTTGTAAGACTACTATTGGCTATTCTACGCCAATTTGTAGGAGATACAAAAACTCATCATTGAGATTTGTGAGGAATCAAACGCCAACAAATTTACATTATATTTTATTATCTTTGTCTTTAATAAAGTAATTACAGATAGGCACTAAAAAAATAACCATGCATATGTAAAGACCATAATACAATTATATATTTCTTAATACGAACACCACATATTCATGTATCGTAAATAATCCAAGCCACAATGGCAGAACGGTGTTTGGAGCCGTGGGGTATCGACGGGACGCCCTATCGGATCTGCAATGATTTGCAAGTTTAAACCTTATTTAACACTGCTTAAAGTTTATATTCCAATTTTATGTTTAGTGATCTTTTCATACATGACGGAACGGAGACTGGGTATGCGTTTAGGATATGCGCGAGTGAGGGTTATTTATTATGCGTTTGAATGTACCCAGTGAAGGTGTTCAGGTCTCCAAAGCACTCGGTAGTGCTTTAAAAGACTAACGGGACAAGCCTTGAAGGAGTGAGCAGTCTCAGCGGGCGGCTGAAATGCACCAGCGGCCTGCATATGGCGGTGGCCGCCGGCTGAGTATTGCACCGCCCGCGCGGCCCCGCGGCTCCGTATTGCAACTCCCTGTGATAGGTACCATACACCATACACGGACACACATTTGCTTGACGGCTACAGAGCAAAAATCACGTCAGTTAATATTAATTCTCTCGCTTGTACTTGGTGATGCGTCAAAAGTTTTGGTTGATTTCATTGACGTATTGTACAGATACTACAGATGACTATGTATTTTTGCATTTTATTCATAATATGAACATTATTTTACTTACAATTATTAAATTGTTTTTTATTTTATTTGAGATATAATAAACTGGGACTTTACAACAAGCTTGTATGTCATCGATCGAATGCTGTTTCCGTGCGTGTACGACCCGCCACTCGGTCTTTTCCAGAACAAGGGCAAAAATAATTAAAAGCTTCAATAAAAATGTACAAGACCAGCCATGTCCAAGGCACATAAATATCCGTAAACAGAAATGTCCCTTTAAAAAAGCTATTCGTTACTTACTCGACACTACCGCTAGTGTAATACGAAAACAATAAGACATTTTAAATATCAAGCTATTTATTTGTGTGCTATTTAACAGTTACTCTTTCAAAACATTAATTATAAATTTCGTTCACCCGAATTTATTGCTCTGTTATTAATTATAAAGGGAAATGTCAGTATATCTAGCATGACGCCAAGTAAATCTGGTTCAGATAACTATGCATTAATTAACTAAATAAATAGATATAACATGAACTATAAACTAAAGTCGAAAGAAAAACGTTGCTCCCTTAATAAAACATTAAATCCAATATTAAATCATTTGTTAAGAGCGCCAAATCATTCAGTGCGAACTGAAGCTCTCTAGTTCATAGTCTGTAACAATTATTTATATTTTAGTTCGGACACTAGATACTTAGATACCGATAAATCGACAATTATACAAGCTATCTACATGCGCCACTCTTTGCTGTTTAAGTTTGCTTCACATTTGTCGCTAAACGAAAGCTCTATTCTATGGCCACAATACAAGTCATTTTAGCAGAGTATTGAACACACGCACGCTGTGCATTGAGCACCATACCAATGTTCAACTGGTCAATATGCGACTAGAATTACTTCTATTGTGATATGGCTTCACGAAAGGAGAAAAATAGGCCACTTCTCAAAAAATATCTTTTTACTGGACACGACAAAGTTAGAATAATATAAATTATACGATTACTATTATTACGTCAAAATTTAATTAGAATATCTACATAAATTGATGTCATGGCCACATGTCGCTGCCACCTTAAATCAAAAAGAGATTTTTATAAATATCACTTTTGGTGTTTAAATCACAATCCTAGTTGATTTGTGACAGTTAGACATGATCGACGAAATAAGGGCGGGCGTCAGATTGACAATCAAGAAAATGGTACATTTTGTCAGATGACATGACTAATAAATACAGGTTTATTCAGACGTAAGGCTGGTCAACAATGAAATATTACGAAGGGTCCTATTTTCCTCTGCTAAGGCCGTGAAGACAGCCGTGCCGAAGTGTTGTGATGATGGACGAGTGGGCGACTGTGAGACCACTGTCTGGGAATGATTCGTAATGGTTGCGTTCAGTGTTTCCAACTGTTTTCTCTCCGGCTTTTCTATATTGACTGGACATTCTGTAACGAAGCAAAAAATATTTTTTTTATACGGAAAGCATACAGTTAGTGCAGTTAGTAGACGCGATAGTCGAAAACATAATATTGGTAAATTTTGCAATTGTTGTTGTTGTTGTCCTATGGCACCCCAGAGGTGCAAAGGGCCTTCACAAGCTCGCGCCACCAGAGGCATCTTCAGCAACCCTTCTGGCCTCGCTCCAGCTCAACCCATTATCACCAATTTTGCAATTGGTGATAATAAATTTATTTTTCAAATAGATTAAAAAACAACGTCAAATGGATTTTGCTGAGTAAAAACAAATATTGAAATTGTGATACATGTATCACCGTAACAAAAACGGTTTCTACAGTTTCTATTATGTTTTCAAAATTTATCATAAACCAATCATCGTACCCAGTACATGTGATGATGATGAGGACACCGAGTGATGCTTGGCTATTGATGGCAGCTCTATGAGTTTGCCCCTTATTTCGCGTGTCAAATTTTAAAAGGTGCCATGCGTTAAACACCGCCGTGTAGTGTTCGCGTTCTGAGCGCTCTGACACATCTGTCAGATATTAGAAAATACCTCAGTGCGCCTTTAGGTCGGTTGCGTTAAACCGTCTGTCTTTGTTAAAGCGTTTTCTAAATTTTATTGTATGGAAAGTTCCACAGTTCACTGCTGAGTGACATTGATTAGTCCGTTAAATGTGCTCGGTGCAACTGGGCCTTTTTTAATAGTACAAAAATAAAGTTCAAAAAAGTACTTTCTTATTTATAAATTGCTCCAGTCACGTCATAGTAAAAGTGGACACGATTGTTTGTGCTATTCAGAGATGGGCATTAATCGATTAATCTTTTAGTCAACTAATCAATCGATTAAAAATATCAATCGTCATTTTTTAATCGCGATTAATTTAGTTGCGATTAAATTAGTTGTGAGAATGTTCGTCTAACAACTAAATTAGTTTTAGTTTCAATCGACTAAATTTTACAATTAAATCTATATTTAAACTACGTAGTCGCCCGTTTTTGCATTTTTTTTCTTGCAATATGTAACTACAAGTACGTATGTATGTAACATACGGAGGTACTCGTATGTTGTAACTATGTTAGTTTGGGTAGAATTTTGCGACTTATTTTGAAGCAGATATCTTCATCCGATTGAGCTAAAATTATGTATACACATTTAATTTGAAATGCTTGAATGACAATGCAAATAATGCCATAATATTATTATAACGATATATTGGTAATAACGACAAATAGCGAAAAACTGCATTGTTTAAAAATCGCAAACAATAAAGTAGGTTGGTGCATTATTAATACTTTGAATTATACGATACTGAGTAAATCTTAGACATAGAAACTATCAATATTTTGCTGTCTCTGACAATAGTAAAACTCTTTTTAGTGTCACGCGGTGACAAAACAACCTCATATAGTTTAACTAAATACATGTCATGGTTGCTTTTATATTTAATATACAAAGTTTGATTTATATAATTGTGTTTTTTTAAGTGTTATTTTACTAATGCACAAAGTACCCAGTTCTTATTTACCCTTAGATAAGAGAAATTTAATCCAATTTCAGAGAGATGCACTACTTTAGTAGCAAAATAATAGTGAGAACAGATCTCACTCCTTAGAAACGGTCAAAATATCGTAAGTAATACATGACTATTTTATTTTTAAACATCCGTTAAGATGTCCTAATCAGTCTGTCAACATAGCCATACCGAGGTATTCTATTGAATTTGCTTCTAACATTAGTCGCGAGAAAATAGTCTAACTAATTAGTCGATTACAAAATTTAGTTGTCCGAAATCAATCGGCAACTGATTTAGTTGCAACTAAATTAGTTGCACTCTATACAACTAAGATTGATCAATCGTCGTTTTCAATCGTCAGTCGCAATTAATTCTTCTAATCTTAACCTTTTGAACGCCAAGCATTGACGTAACTCGACGTGACACCGCAATGAAGCAAAATAAAACCTTAGAGAACAATAGTGATTACAAAACAGGATATCGATATTTTCACTGATTTCGTTTTTGACATACTTAGATTAGAAGAACCACTACACAGGTGTTTTACAATATAATATTAGATAATTCTGGCTTTTAGCTCTACTAAAAACCTTTAAATAACGTATTTAAATATCAAAATGTACTTGTAACTTCCACTCAAATCTCTCAATAATGCCACATCACTACTTGGTGGTGACGTCAGGCATCGGACGTGAAGTGCCGTCATGGGCGCACGGAACACTGATAAGCGCGCGTTACTCAGAGATGTGCAAACCCGTTGTCGATTATTATTATCTACTAATTAGCAAACTGCAGTATCGTTACAATAAAATAAATGCATAAGGGGTTACATTATCACAAAAGGTCAGTACCGTCTTTCAAACCAAGTTGTTTAAATTAAGCACGAAAACAAGTACCGTAACAGCACAAATAGCAGAGTTATTTTAGCAAAAACAACTATTACAAAATGTATGGGATTAAGCCATATCTATTATTGATGGCGCTAGCGTGTTTGTCGGAACTGCGCGAAACGATTTCTATTAGGAGATTGTTACTTTCATGTAATAATATTATTCCTCCATGACTCGGTCACATCACTAGGCGACGTCAAGTGCCGTTTTTGGCGTGGCTAGCTATGCTATTTACTGGGTAAGTCGTATTATAACATAATGTTGTTTTTTTTTAACCTTCTATTCATAGTTGAATTGTAATAAAGTTATACAATAAAGTAGAAGGGCAAAATAAAATAATGCAAATACAAACAAAGAAATATAGTTATTTATTAAAGAGTCTTTGATAAATTAAGTTTGGACGGCAAATGACGTCGGCGGCGTGAGTGGCACAAAATGTCGACGACGTGATTTACCGTCTTTGGCGGTCAAAAGGTTAATCGTTAATCGATTACATTTTTCCCATCTCTGGTGCTATTGAGGGTCCTGACGCCAACGTCAGAGTAACGTTCAACAATTCATACAACACACATTCACACACACATCATTCATTCACATTCATTCGTTTAACAATTCATAAGTTATGTATTGACCCTTATATGGAGGTAAGGTAGGGTAAGGTAAGGGGCTATCATGCACGGACCTGTCTACTGGCAGCACTGGCGGCGCACGCTGTCGGAGGCGGTGTGCTCGGCGGGCTCCACGTCCGCGCGGATCACCGCGCCGTCGCCCTCGGGCGGGTCCCGCATCTGCTTCTGCGATACGATCCTGTAGATCTCTGAAAATTGAAGGACATAATATGTTAAGACGCATCCACTTGTTGCGATATACGTTGGGCCGCTTTCTCTCTTTGCAATGTGGTCTGTGTGCGATGGGAATTTTATAACCACGATTTTCATAATTTTTTATGATTCCGAAATATCAAAATTACGATTTTTAAAAACACGACGGAATAAAATCACGAATGTGCTATTTCCGAAAACTTAAAATCCGATTGTCATTTGACCGAAAGCTTAAAGTTCCAATTTTACACTTTTCAGAAAATATTTTTTTCCGAATTCTTAAATTCCGAAAAATCATTGTCCGATCGGAAATAACATAATTCGGTATTCAGAAATTCGGTCTTTTGTAAGGTCGGAAAAATGAAATTCGTGATATTCAAATAAAGACTCACGTTTTAGTAATTCGGTATTCAGAAATTCGGTTTTTTGTATGGTCGGAAAAATGAAATCCGTGATATTCAAATGAAGACTCACGTTTTAGTAATTATTACGGGTGCCTGTCGTGCCGCATCATGTTAAATTCGGCAGAAAACATTTTTGGTATAAAAATTCGGCATAAATAAATTAGGCAGAACTGCGACGTCTGCGACCCTGCGAACCCGAACTGTTGCCAGAAGTGGGTTAGGTTAGGTTAGAACTGCGACCCCCAACAAAACGAACTGTTGCCAGAAGTGGGTTAGGTTGGGTTAGAACTGCGACCCCCAAGAAAACGAACTGTTGCCAGAAAAGTGGGTTAGGTTAGGTTAGAACTGCGACCCCCAAGAAAACGAACTGTTGCCAGAAAAGTGGATTAGGTTAGGTTAAAACTGCGACCCTCAAGAAACGAACTTTAACAATATATTCGGAATATCGTTATGCGGAAATTTTAAAATTGGGATTTATAAAATAGGAATCACGTCAATTCGGAACCAGGGCAATTCAGAATTTATGATTTTGAAAATCGTAAATGTTAAATTCGGCGTTTGTCGCTGTCGGAATTGTTTTAATCGGAATTATGTGGTTCGGAATTTAAAACTTCGGAATAATGGCAATCCGGAATTCGTGATTTCAAAAATCGTAATTGTGAAATTCGGTATTTGTCACCATCGGAATTGTTATAATCGGAATTATGTGGTTCGGAATTTACAAAATTCGGCTTTTTGGGTTTTCGGAAATATAAATCTTCGTGATTTTCATCATTCGTAATTACGACAGTCGGAATTTTGATGGGTCGAGCATTTAAAAATCGGAATGATAAAATTCGACATTCAAAAATTCGGAATAAAAGTTTTTGGAATTATGTAGTGTACCCGTGTGCGATAATGCGTCTGTAATTCACGCAAATACGTATGTATGGGATGACGGATGACCCACATCCATGCTAGCAATCAGTAGGATAAATCGATATCGCATTGAGGCCGCACCATTGTGGAGCGGCCATACGGTTATGGTCCCTAGTTCGTATTCGTAGATAGGAGCTTGATCGCGTTATAAAAACATTTAGTAGAGTAACTTAATTTCAGGTCAGTGATTACCAAAACTAAGATTAGATTCATTTAGACATTTTAGACTTTCAATCGGGTAAGTCAACAAAATTTTATTAATCAATCAATCAATCAATATATTTTATTTCAGACTAATGTCCATAGTGTTAGTGTAAATAGGTACCCAATCCATTACACTGTCTAATTGAAAATGATTCCGGTTCATATTCTTCACGTGAATTCAAACATTCATATATCGCACAAGCACAAATGCTCTACTAATCTTGAATGATTAGTATTTTTAAGCATTTAAATACTGAAATCTAAATACTGTCTAAAGCCTTATTGTAGACAAAGCTAAGATCAATGAACTTTTGCTGTAGGTATCTTTTGAAACTTACCAGTTAATATATTCTGGAATGCAGGTTCTACATTAGTAGAATCCAGAGCGGAAGTTTCAATAAAACTAAGTCCGTTCTTTTCCGCAAATGCCTTTGCCTCTTCTGTTGGGATGGATCTGAAATATTTTTTTTTGTTTCTTCAATTAAAATTATTTTTAAGATGACACCCATTTATTGATTATTTTAATGTTAAAGTATGCAATATTGAATCAATTGATTTGGAACATAGTCATTTTTTGTCCATTCCATGGTTTACTTAGTGTGGGTGAGTACTGAATGTATGTAGTTGGGTGTGGTGATTTAACAAATTTTGCAAGAAGGATAATGTACCCTTGGAGGGACCAGTATCAGATTTGCTGTTTAAAATGTTGAGAAATTTTAAAAACTTGTTAGTGGTATGTAGTGGCATAGCCAGGATGACCATGTTGATTAGCCAAGTGGCAATCGTTTATACAAAACTCTAATCGAGACAACGGTTGGGAGTGATCTCGTGACTTTTCTTTAACATCTTTCATTCTGAATCAGGAGATACATTCTTACTTTTTCGTTGTTGTTTGTCGATAATCTATTGCCTTCTTGGCTATGGCCCGAACGCAGCGCACCAGCAGCGTCGCGGTACGCACAAGCATTCGTAGAAAGTGGTAGTGTTATTAGTAATCACCTAAGATGCCTGAGATCGCTCTTGTTGCCGACGAGCATGATCAGGATGTTCTGGTCGGCGTGGTCGCGCAGCTCGCGCAGCCATCTCTCCACGTTCTCGTAGGACAGGTGCTTGGCGATGTCGTACACCAGTAGAGCGCCCACCGCGCCGCGGTAGTACGCGGACGTGATCGCGCGGTATCGCTCCTGCCCGGCCGTGTCCCATATCTGGGCCTTTATGGTTTTGCCATCCACCTGAGAACAATTATTAAACGTGCCTTTGAATCAACTGTTTACAGTGCTTGTGTAAAAATGCATACCGTTTTATTAGGCAGGCGTCCGGTTTTTTATCCCATAGTTCAGTACTTAGGCCATTGCTTTCCAAGATTCCACCCAATAACCTAGTCAATTTTAGATTCCATCAACTCAATAGTCCTTACACCCTGGCGCGTGCTGCCTCTGCGTGCGTCCCATGAGACGGGCAAGGGCAGCATCCGTTCCGTGTACCCCTTACATTTCATTAAATTGTCAAAAGGACCTCTACGTGTTGGCTTCGACCTCCCAAAGGTCCGGAACACCATTGTTCCGTGATGGGAAAGATTGACTATTTCAATGAAGGATCAGGGGTATAGAAACACAACTAGTCATAAACAATAACTTATTATCATATAATTAATGCCATAGCCAACTAGTCCAAAAATTACTAGTTAATGCTAGTTAAAGCGAATATAATATAATATGCAAGATTAAACAAACTATGTAATTTCCTGCAACTCAAACCATAAAGTCAATACAAATATCAATCAAAAAATCTGTTTTACAAGAGTTAATACTGTCTAAACTGTCTTATGGTGATTTAATGTATAAACAGTTAGACATATGCACACAGGTATTTTAAACAGTTTTTGATAAGAAATGAATGGTGTGACAGGTTTTTTAAAATACACAAATATTTGATAATAACATGACAAAGTTTTTTGTTATTTGTATTTTACTAAAGTAAGAACTGATGGTAAATTAATATCTATAGGTATGTCACACACATATTCGTGGTATTGACAAATGTTTAGAAGTAGTTACAATATGATGTGCTAGAATCATTGGCCCCTCAATGTGAGATTAAAGGGGCAAACTTTATTTGGCTATCAGAATGTTGAGTTGTTTTATTTTATATGGCTGTTTTTGTATCCAAATGTATAAATTATATCTAACAATAAGGATGCAGGTGGTATTAAAGAATGTAGGTATTATTTGACCTTTCGAAAATATTTCCTTTGTCCATTTACTCAACATTTTTGTTGGCAGGGAAACATTAACTACAATAAAATTGTTTGGTAGAATAAAAAAGTGGCACCAAATGTACCACTGTACTGTGTATAAAGAAGCACTGCTAAATATATTATGAAGCTGCATATGTTTTATGTTATATGTAATTATTAGAGGGCGGAGTACCGGTGGCAAATTTCACACTAAATGTATGGAGTCGCCTAAGTATTCTTATGATTAAATAAATAACGAATAAATGATTAATTTTGCATAATAATTTTTAGGAACTTATAGAAATTATCCTACGAGCATACAAATATAATGTAATATGTTGTTAATATCTATAATACATAATAATATGTTTTCTTATCAAAACATTATCATTAGGTACTAAATACTAGACTAAGAAGTTATACCTGCCAAACGATATATTATTTTCAAGACCAAGTCACCATTCATTGATATAATATTTTTTACCATATGCAACTTTTGATGTTTTGATAAGAAAACATATTATTATGTATTATAGATATTAACAACATATTACATTATATTTGTATGCTCGTAAGATAATTTCTATAAGTTCCTAAAAATTATTATGCAAAATTAATCATTTATTCGTTATTTATTTAATCATAAGAATACTTAGGCGACTCCATACATTTAGTGTGAAACTTGCCACCGGTACTCCGCCCTCTAGTAATTATCTACCTACTATTAAATTACTTATTAGTAATTAGTATTGAAATTTCATATATTTTATACAATTCATATTTTAAAATGAACCAGAAAAACATGGGAAACTGACTGCAGGAATGAAAATGAACACTTATGTTGTTTGTTGGCGACAACTCAAAAATGATAATACCACTACAGATATTTTTTTATTTACTTTGGTTATTCTAAACAATGATGTAAATAGTGTCAGTGCCAACACCAGTACATGGGTAGCTATTTTACTTACTCATTTTCTAAGCATTGTGGGAAACTACTTTGGTATAGTCTGATTTTATTAGAAATGTGATTGAAACACAAACTTAATTAGAACTCTTAACGAAACTCTGGGACCGTGATGCCTACGCGCTCACAAACGAATTCGGCAGCTGTCTAAAAAAAATATATATTTAAACTATTACATGTGATTAAGTCCCGTTTTAGTTAATAAATATCTGGGAGGCCGAGCTTTGCTTGGAAAACATATAAATAACGCGCATTTTCCCAGATATAAGACCTAGCTAGATTGATTTTTCGCCCCCCAAAACCCCCATATTGCAAATTTCATCAAAATTGTTAGAGCCGTTTCCAAGATCCCCGAAATATACCTAGTCGGCTCATAAGTTCTGTCACTGGCCTTTAAAATTTAAATTTGGAACTCCTAAAACAAAAACCGTTCTGCATTTGAATTTCGAATCTTTATTAAATATTTGAGTAGTATAATTTTGCAATTTTCTGTTTTCTTCAACATGGAGTGGACGCTTAAAGATAGCCGTACCGCAATAATTGCACTATATCGTTGTGGTCACTCGCCGACTAAAATTTTTAAGCTACTTGAAAATTTAAAATTCTCTCTAAGATTTGTGTATCGTACCATAGAAAGATACAGTGAGGTCTCTAGTTTAAATGACAAGAAAAGAAGCGGTCGTCCGCGTACAGCTAGGACTCCAGCGGTTGTACAAGCAATTAGGGCACGCATTGCCAGAAATCCCGCTAGGAAACAAAAAGTTATGGCCCTCCAGATGAGTTTGAGCAAAAACACGGTGAAAAGAGTGCTTAATCAAGACCTGAGACTTTGTGCTTATAAACGAAAAACTGGCCATCTTCTCAATGGTCGGCTTAAAGCTTTAAGGCTTAAAAGATCTAAAGCTTTATTGAAGAAGTATGCTAAAAATAAGCACCGTTGTATACTGTTTTCGGACGAGAAAATTTTTGACATAGAAGAAAACTGTAATAAACAAAATGATAGAGTGTACGCTCGCAATAGTAAAGAAGCGTCTAATAGCATTCCCCGTATTCAAAGAGGTCATCACCCTTCATCTGTGATGGTTTGGCTGGGAGTTTCTTATGCGGGCGTCACTAGTATGCATTTTTGTGAGAAAGGAGTAAAAACTAGTGCCAAAGTGTACCAAGACACGGTGTTGACTAATATTGTGAAACCACTATCCCATACGATGTTTCTAAACCAGCATTGGGTTTTCCAGCAGGACTCTGCTCCAGCCCATAAGGCAAAGTCTACACAAGCCTGGCTCGCCTCCAATAAAATCGACTTTATACGGCATGAAGATTGGCCCTCCTCTAGCCCAGATCTTAATCCTTTAGACTATAAAATATGGCAGTATTTAGAGGAAAAGGTGTGCTCAAAACCTCATGCAAATCTAGACTCGCTGAAAAAATCTCTTGCTACGGCAGTGGCCAATATCGACATGAAAGTGGTGCGTGAATCCATTGACGACTGGCCACGAAGACTTCAAGCCTGTGTAGATAATTATGGCGGTCATTTTGAATAAATGTTATACATTTAGATTCTCTAGTTTATAAGCTTTCAAACGCTGTACAAATTATACGGAATAAACTTAAACTTTTGATTTTATTTGATACTATGTATATGACAGAACTTATGAGCCGACTAGGTATATAGAAGCAGTGCTTGTTTAAAGGTATAAGATAATGAGTAAAAATTGTGAAAATATAAATCAGTGTATTCCACACTTGATGGAAACACTATATTTCTAAATTGAGAATCAATGAGAACTTTTCTGTCACTTCTCACGGTCATGATCTGAAGTCTCACTGATAATAGCCAATAAGCACTTCTGTTAAGTACATACTCGTATTTAACACCATTAACATTACCAATTTAGTAGACATCACACCAAATTGAGGAACTATTTTTGAATTAAGAAATAATTAAATCCAGAATGTTTAGAAATAAGGACTGTAAATAATTATAAATTAATAATAAAGGCCTATTGAGAAAGTCCAGTTTATCTTAATCATTACTTAATAGAAAAATCAGCATTAAGTTTTAATAGTGGCAGATTGTACTACACTAAATAAAATAGATATCACAATTGACCCAAATACCTACTTATTAAATCATTGTCACTTACCTATGTATAAGGAGTGATGACAGTTACTTGTTAACTGTTGTAACTCAACTCATTATTCATATCATATCATACAAAATCAGAGCTAACTTTTCTATTATTAATACGGCAAATTTATCAAATTGTTTAATCAAGTCCCATAGAACACAAGCAAATAGGTGCTTTTTATTTTTTTTTACATTTTATGAAATGGCAAAAGGCCCATTTAGCTTTTGCATGACTCTGAACACAGGAATAAATATACCATAGAAGACGCAAATGCATCTACTTCGCGTGCCCAAACCCCGAGCAAGCGTCGAGGTTGACCATCGCTCTTTTACAGTCCACGCACGTCAGTTGTTGCAGCCGGACGTCCGTGACAACTTAAAAAATGCTTCGTTGCATGATAATTAACTGCAACAGCCCAAAAATTGCGAGCACTCACAGCTAAGAACATATTTCCTATCACAGATAAGTAATTTTAATATTATATTATGCATAAATTTTATATGAAAAAGTCGGTATGCTTGGTTTCAGTACAAATCGTGGTATTTGCGTCATCTAGCGTATATATTAAATCTGTGACTCTGAACGTGTTTACCTTCTTAAACAAATTCTACTGTTTAGAGTTTTTTTTGCTGTTGTTTGCCTATGGTTTGGTTTTTAGGGTTCCGTATCCAAAGGGTAAAAACGGGACCCTATTACTAAGAATCACTGTCCATCTGTCAGTCACCAGGCTGTATCTCATGAACCGTGATAGCTAGACAGTTGAAATTTTCACAAATGATGTATTTCTGTTGCCGCTATAACAACAAATACTAAAAAAGTACAGAACCCTCGGTGGGCGAGTCCGACTCGCACTTGTCCAGTTTTTTAAGTGTTTTTAAATGAACTGATATTGTACCATTGTTTATTTCAAATATATTACATGAATAAGTTACACAGGGAAAATATTGTATAATTGTAACATTATTATAAATTATCAGGAAAATTTAATAATATCCTTACACAACATACTGTTATATATCTTAATATTTGTACATACATCTACATACACATCTCTAGTTTAGTTTCTATGCAATTCGAAAACAAAGAAAATAATTGGTACAGTACTAATCACAACAATTTTATTTTAGTTGTGGTCCAACGCTATTATTATAAGAGTAATACATTGTTTGAAACACTGGAATGTATAGAAACAAGCTATCAAATTTAATATTTGTCAGTTTAAGGTCAGAGAGCTGCATGTTAATTTTATTCATATTATTATGTACCTATTTTGATCAAAATCCTTCATCTAACCCAGATTAATATGGCAAAAACCAATGTAGGTAATTACAGTT
Organism: Cydia strobilella; assembly: GCF_947568885.1. Taxonomy (NCBI): domain Eukaryota; kingdom Metazoa; phylum Arthropoda; class Insecta; order Lepidoptera; family Tortricidae; genus Cydia; species Cydia strobilella. The sequence continues at coordinate 19,791,606 of NC_086042.1, forward strand.
TTAGTGAAAATAAACAAAGAATATTGGCATATTTACACAACAATATTAAGAAAATAAAATGTTTAAACTTATTTATATTATTTATATTTTTAATGTAACTTAATTGAATTTAATTGAATTGATGTATAATTTTAATCTAATTTAATTGAATTGAAGTTAATTTATTTATAATTTTAATGTAATTTATTTATTTTACAATTTATGTACTCAACTAATATATTTTTAAGCACTGTAAACTAACTGAATATGGGGTGACAGGCCTGAAATAAAGATTTTCAATTTCAATTAACAATTTCTACCTAATCATGTACCTGTCACACAAAGGAATATTTTCACTCAACAACAATGGAGCTCCATGTTATCATAGAATTAGCATAATGGCCTTAGAAACTGATTCACAGCAAAACCACTCACCTCTATACTTCTTGTTGCGAATTCCACGCCTATTGTTGATTTGGACTCTAAATTAAATTCATTTCTAGTGAAACGAGAGAGAAGACTGGATTTGCCCACGCCCGAGTCTCCTATTAGGACCACTAGAACAAAAGCATACGATTAACTATTGTAGATTTTCGTATTTCAACCTAAATTGGTTTAGAACTACCATTATAGACCGTTCCGAAGGTGACTCACTTCAATAATTTACGTGAAATCGATTGTTGTCGCCCAAATCAGCTGATGATCTAAGCTTGCATACAAACGATAAAGTATAGTTCTACAAATTGAACATCTCTTCAAAGTTACTCCTCCAACTTTCAAGAAATATGTTAACACAAATAACAAAAAATACAAAGAGATTTGTTCTATCAGATGATAATTTCAGACGTAGTGATAGAACAATGGTTTCAAAGCAACTTCCAAAGACCTCTACTGTGTAAGGGCATATCCTATCAATATCACGTAAAATACTGCTTTATACTTGAAAACTTACCTTTGAACAAATAATCGTATTCGTCCTCTCTTGTGCCCATTTTGATTATCTAGAGCTCTATACGACGTCAAAATCGGTCAGTTATAAAACGTCAAGATGAAAGTAAACAAAAATAACTGGAGACACAAATATCACAGCTCCTCAAAACACTGCACAGCCTCCGAATTATCACTTTTATACAAGGATTAATTATATTCACACAGGTTTAAAATAATTATAAATCTAAATTGTCTCGGGGACAAAATGGCGGATTTACTTTACGCCCCCCCCTTACTCACGACTCACGACCAGTGACCAAAGGCGTTTCAGTGCAATGTCATGTCGACACCTTTATGAATTTTTACTCAGCAACCAATAAAAGCATAGTTTTGATTTTCATCTAGCGCTGTGATTGGTCACTAGAAACATTGACAATACATTTTTTTTTTCATTTCAGAGTTCGTTCAAATACGGTAATTTTATTGTTTTACCGTCGAATCGCATCAAACATTTTGATTTTGCATCAGTGTAAAAAAAATGCTTTAGACTGACCACGCTAACTGCATATTTCGGCAGTAAGAATCTCCTAGTGAGTATTATATTCTTTGAATTATGTAAAAATGCATATATAGTTGGTCAAGCGAGGGTCAAGCAAATATTGTCAGTAGAAAAAGGCGGGAAATTTAAAAAATGTAGGCACGAAGGGTTATCGTCCAATAGAATATTTTAATTTGGCGCCTTTTTTTACTGACAAGATTTGCTTGACCAACTATATATCCGTATATAGTTTGACAAGGGACTGTCTCATTTCGGGCGTAGACGGAGAGTCATACTGTCTTTGTCTTGCACTGGTGCTGGCGCCCCTCAGAATAATAACTATTTGGCATGAAAACTTAGTGTTGTCAAGTACTATTTGTAGTTTTTCCTCAGTCACCCGTTGACCACGAACGCTGTAAAGGGTTCGAAACGTCGGAATGTATTATAAATTCAATATACGCTACATAATCCGTTTTCATAGTTTTATTTCACAAGTACTATTAGTTATTCTGTGATGTTGTCAGACTCTATGGTTCACGATAAAAAAAAATAGCTATTTATAAAATATTCAATTTCAATAAAAATCCAAAAAATTCAGAGCAAAGTAAGTATCATTCAGAGTATCATTGTCAAATCATTGTGCGGTATTAAGGCCGTAACAAAACATCGCACCGCACCAAGGTCATTGTTCGACGCAATCATAAGTAAGAGCGAGAAAGAGATATCGCTTTCTCGTTCTTATTTATGGGTGCATCGCACAATGACCTTGGTGCGGTGCGATGGTGTGTTACGAATAGAGCGCACCCGCGATTTTTGACAGCTGTCAAATAGTGGTTTTAAGGGCTCCACCTATGGAAGGTAGAGGGTAAGGAAATGAATCTTCATGTATCAAAAAGTGACCGTAAAAACAGTAAATAGGCGGCGCCACCATAGACTGAAGTACCTAGACCATACACCTAGTATTTTATATAGATGAGCACCCGTGCAACCGTGAGGGACAGAACATACGCAATGCGACAAAATTAAAAACACGTTTTAACATTCCTGACAACATACCAGAAACAACCTACGTAATTTGGTGGGGTTATTTGCTGCCCCTCCCCCATTTCATCTCTACATTATTATACCTCTATGGTTCATGTCATAGATTCTCCTATATATTATAATACTCTTTGGTCTCAGAGCCTACCTAGCGCCACCGGAGAAATTAGGAACTATTATTTAAAGCTGAAAGCGGTCACTTTTGCAACAATGAGGGCTATCGTTTTTTTGCTCACCAGTTGGCGCCTCTGTTGATGGTGGTCCAAAAGACTAAAGAAAAGCTGTCAGTCATTGAAGTGACATTTGACATTTCGAACTATGGAAGAGACCACCATCTACACTAGCGCCCCTAGCGGCGAATTCATACGCGTTAGCCCTCATTCTGCCATAGGAGTTGGCATCCTTTCTATACCATCCATAGCTTCACCTTAGACATAGTATAGGTATCCACAGACCTTGCAAATCGCAAGCTATTTTGATACATTTCAATCGATCAATCTAATGCTCTTTCATATTATATGATAGAGGCAGATAACGATTTTACATTCCAGAATCGAAAAGCCAGCGCCAGCGGTAGGCCCTCAGACTTTTATACTCCTGCAGTTGCCTATGCTGCAAAGAAATCCAAATGTGTGTATCAAGTCTTCAATCCAGAGGGCCTACCGCGAACACCGAAGTTCCCAAATTGCGGGCATCTTTCTCTTTTACTCCAACTAAGGCGTAATTAGTGACAGAGAAAGATGACCGCAGTTTGCGAATTTCGGTGTTCGCGGTAGGCCCTCTGATTAGGCACGCGGGGGGAGTGGGCACTAATATACATAGAGAGATACTATACATACTCTTGTACAGTCGCCATCAGATATCTCGGAGCGGCCGAGGTGCTCATAAATATACTAGTGGCTCTGTGAGCTGTAGACCTCGCGAGCATAGCTTAAGATGAATGTGCCTAGGGCTGTCCTGCCGACTAACCATCAAAAGATGGCGTGATTGTGCACAATTTGCGAATTATCACCATCGTTTCCAAAACTCAAACATTTTCTAAGACGTGTTGATATTCACGCATGCAACAAAAATATGACGTCTAAATCGAAATATATTTACACTCAACAGTAGAGACTGTCACACTTCATCAAAATCGTGTAAAGACTGCAAAATATAGCAATATATTGCATTCACATACACATACCAATTAGTATTTGTTGTTATAACGGCAACAGAAATACATCATTTCTAAAAATTTAAACTGTCTAGCTATCACAGTTTATTAATTAGATACAGCCTGGTGACAGACAGACGGTCAGACGGACAGAGGAGTCTTAGTATATATATTATAACAGGGTCCCGTTTTTACCCTTTGGGTACGGATCCCTAAAAATCGGCCCGTTTTGACCTCACGATGTTACCACCTGTCGAGTAAATTAGGCACTACTTAGTTAGGTCACCAGACCTGTGTTAAAGTGACATCTTTGTTAGTTATTATTGAAGAACTTTACCATCTTGTTTGACATGGATAGTGTAAAGGTCACTCACACAAACAGGCGTTGAGTAAAATTTTCTCATTTTTTATTGAATTTTTCAATAATATTATTGAATAATTGGCTCCATAAACCCGCTTAGACAAACCAATCTATATACTACTTAAACCTCAAAGTTTATGGTGCAAGAAATCTACGTATTTTAAAAGAAAAACTGTAAATCCAACTGTATGAAATTCGGAATAAGGAGAACCACTTAAAGCTAACTACACGTATGGCTCCGCCGTTCAGAAAACTTTAGACAATTAAAATAACAAAAAAAAACATATTTTTAGGGCTAGTTAAATAAAAGCTTGTAAAAATAAAACGAATACGCTTAGCCCGCGCTTGATCAATCAATTTCAAAATAGAAAAATAAAAAACAAAAAAAAACTACGAATGTTAAGTGTAAAAAAATACAAAAAGTTATTGTAGCAGCATACAATTACTGGGGATCGAACCAGGGACCACCCGGCGCAAACGAAAAAAGCGAATGTTTGCGAAACACGCTATGATAGTGCTTACCTAAGCTGACGAAATTCAGCTACTCATCCTCGAGTAAAAACTAAATATCTAAATACCGCCAAAACCAGCAATACAATGTTTCTACATCTTTCGATATTTAATCTGTAAACACATCTCAAAAAGAAAATACTGTTATTATATCGATACGACTATTTGATTAGGCGCGAGCTATCACAACTTCGCCATTTTGAAAAATTTTCAAAAACCGGATCGACAAAAAAATTCTATTTAATTATAGAATTTGGTCACAAAATTTCACGAGAATCGGTTGAGAATTGCGACCTGTAGAGGAGAACATCCGGACATACAAAAGCAAAATCCCCGAGTCAAACCGTAGACCTTCGCTACGCTTCGGTCAATGAACACGCCCTTAACGCCTTGACAAATAGAGGCATGTTCAGAAATTTGTGAGCACCTCAGCGCCGCTCCGGTATATCTGATAGCGACTGTACTAACAACAAATAAAGTAAACAACTACACAGTTTACAATTTATATTACATTTATATCAATCCTAAGGCGGTCTTCACATTTAATGCGGATCCGCACTTGGGTCCGATGTGCGCGCATAGCGCTGTTTCGCTCTCTCACCGAAGCTGCATGCCCATCCGCATCAGTGTGATAATCGCGTAAGTTCTACACAGTTTATAAATCACTGGGCTACAGCCACTGCGTCACCCTCGTCGTCGCTGTCATCTTGGACCTCCTGAGTCAATGTTCTGTCTACGTGCACGAACGGATCTATTTTCAGTTTCTCTGTAGATGGGGGACTGCTGATTAGACATCTGGAATGCAAATAACGGAACACATGTGATACATGCATTTTATTGTATGACATCTGGGGCCGATTGCATAATAACTTGTAACTAATAATATTAGCGGAAGTCTTTTTTCAATTCCTTTGATTATAAAGAGACTTCCGCTAATCTTATTAGTTACAAGTTATTATGCAATTGGAGCCTGGAAGTCTAATTCATTCACGTACCTGCAAAGTATACTTTCTACAGGTAGTCCTAAATAACCCTATTTTGTTTACGGCGCTTTGCTTACGCATTCAATCCTGATTTGGTAGAGGAATTTGAGGTATAGTATGAATTATATAAGATGATTTTTGCGGGCTCGGGCCCAAATCCGTTAAACAAAAGCTGTTGTTTCTTTTAAGAGCGGTCTACAGCACGTGCCGAAGCAACTATGACGTTTAAAAAGCAACTATCGTGATTACTATTAAGATTCAAATTTATGTGACAGCTTATTCAGAAAACAATCAGGGTTGTATTTTGTTTGGAGATAACAAAACGTGTTATCTCCGAATGGGCTGTTTCATGTATTTGAGCCATATAAATAGAATGGTAAATTTGCTTTTTAAACGGGCTTGTACCCGTTACCACAGATTATATAATAGTATTACTTATGTCGGGGCTATTAGCAGTGTAACCACTGCATAAAGGAAACAATAGGGCCCGAGCCCGAAAAAATCATCTGAGATAATTCATACTATAATAAAATTGTATAGATAGTCGATTTTTTTTAAATTGAGATAATAAATAAAATGCAAGTATGTTCAAATACTTCAAATTAAAAATTCAATCCAATTATTTAGTAATAAAGGTAGGACTTATGGGCCAGTCTTTTGGCCTTAGACGGAAGATGTTCGATAAGGCCTTAATACAGCAGCGTGCAAACCGGATGGTCTAACCGGAAGATCAGCGCTGGAAGTCGCCAGCAACATGTAAGGTGAGACCATTTTGTGGCACTTTTTCTTTTTTATGTTTCTCTGTTTTGTATTTATAATTTATCTATTCTATTCTATTCTATTCAAACTGTTGTAGCAGCAAATTTGGCAGTTAAAGTAGGTAGGTGGCGCAGAATGGTACCTGTTATATCATAAGATTAATGTGTGTGAACTGAATTATCAAGCGCATTTCTGCGCTTTCAAATTCGTTGAAATCAGCGAAAGTTGGAGAAAGGAGGTAGAATAAATAGAAATTGATGTCTGTAGTCCTCTAAAATAATGAAATCTGAAAAGAAACAAGATCAAGAGTCTATACACATACTTGGTAATAAAAAGTCCAGCTCTCTTTGGCCTCGCAGACTGTATATCCTTTAGCAGGGCTGCAATATTCTCAGCAACTTGCTTTACGTCCATATTTAACTGAATCAAACAAGTTAAGTTAATACATCATTAAATAAATATTATAGGAAGATATAAGGAGCACCACCACCCCACTCTAGCGTCTCCTGACTCCTGAGCTTCGGCGTCTAATCAACTCCGTAGCAACGCCATTTTCCATAGCGCTGACTTGACGCCGACGCTCAAAAGACACGATTGAAGTGTGGAATGGCCCTATCTAGCTTGCGTTGTACAACTTGATAACTCTTTAAGATTATGCTGATTATGTTTGCAGGTATTTTAACCTCTCAACTCCAACGGTTTAAATTTGTTAGAAATTTTTAATAGAATTCCAACTTTCATTGCTGAACTAATACAGTGGCGGTGGAAAACGAGAGTTTGAATGTAGATTGTGATAGACTGATGCTTTTAATCCTTTGGCTTCGTAACTACAATTCCGAATATTCCAATAGTGAATAATATGAAAACAATACCCTGCCAATGGGGACATCGCAGCTCCCAAAGTTCTGTTGGTACTCATCCCTGGTCACTCTATACTGGACACCAGCCGCAAACTTGCGAACCATGTCCACTAGATTCGTGTCGACAGTGCCGGCGCGGACGTTAGGAAACTTGCGCTTCATCAGGCCACGGATGGGGACGAGCTCCGTGAGGATGTTGGGGTGCGCTATTACGAAGTCGTACTCTGCTACTTTTATGGAGCCTTCCTGAAATGTTAATACTTGTTTAAATTGATTGACACCATACCAGTTGGTGTGTCCATCTCGGTGTGATCTCGCTACAGCATTTGATATTATTTTGCCCTTAGCTGAAGAGAACGAAAATATCGTGACATGAGGAAAATAGGCCAATCCTAAATAAAGATCATATAGGTCACTTTCGTAATACCTGATGCCTGATTCTTTGGATTCAATTGGCATAAGCAGAGCCCTGGATTCTTTAGGATACAAACGGGAAAGTGCTGATGAGGACCTATATTTTTTATACCTGTATCTTCTTAATCAAATCAGTTCCCCCCACAGTGGTGGCCCCAGCCTCACTGGCCTGCTTGACTTGCTCGGGAGTCTTGCAGAAAGCGAGGATGGTGCGTTCCTCGTCGCGCGGGAAGCGGTGAGGCAGGAGAGCCAACCGTACAAATGGATCCACAAAGCGGTTCTGTGAAAAGAGATTTTGACACATGTTGAAATTTGTTTGCTTGCAATTTATCATAGTAATGAGGAAAATAAGTTTTTGGTCAAAATTTAATTTTTGGTACAAGATTTTATCGCTGACTGTACTTTTCTTTCCACAGGCAACTAATACTCATTGAGACAATTTTAAAAACCCCAAACACAATTAGGTTGAGTTGTTTTATCACAGAGTTTCTACGGCCACCTCTTGTCTCCATCATCAGATCAGCTCGATGGTACCATAATATTGCATTGTCACCTGACATACATATGTATGCAAATTTTCAGCTTTATCGGAAACCGGGAAGTGGGTCAAATTTAACTTTCAATATTTGACCCTTACAAACATGTTACATACATACTTACATAGGTACATTGCAAGTTAAATAAAAGCATGTAAAAATAAGCCTATACGTGCCACTGCTGGGCACAAGCCACCTCTTATCTCATGCATGAGAGGAATTGGGGTACATACACCTTGTGCTGGCCCAAAGTGGGCCAATAAACTAAGAAAAATTTTGTTTTAAAAAAACTTGACAGTTATTGCCAGTTGCACCATTCGCACTTGACAGACTGATCAACGTCATCCGGGGTGCCGCGGCGGTTTACTATGAAGCTTTCCATAGAATACAATTTAGAGAACTCTTTAACGATGACAAATAGTTTGGTGCAACCGACCCTTAATGGTATTTGAAAATGAAAAATAAATTAAAATAAATTGTTAAACAATATACATGTATGCATAAGACAATAATATTTCATGGCCAAAATAAATGTATTATTTATATAATATAATCACATGTCTCATATGAACTAAGATGAAGATGTGAAGAGAATTTTGCATGCAGTAGGTTTATTTGCATACAACAAAGGAGGAAACTGACCTTCTTTGCAGCTTCCATGTTCATCTCAACCCGAGCATACACGAATGCACTAGGCTCATTGTACATTGTGGCATGGTGTGTCTCTTGGTGAGCCCGGATTGCATCCTCGGCAGAATACACCACCCACTGGTAATATTTCATGGGAAATACGTCATCTTTGGATATAAGTTTCAAGAAGTCATCTACATGTTTGGGCGTTTGAATTTTAGCTGCTGCTCTGTAATGTACACATACAATTCACACAAATTGAGCTGCTTCATTCCTCGCCTGAAGCATCATGACTGTGGGATTGCCTTTGGTCTGTGTGGAACTGCTTAGATTACCTATTATTAAATTGCACATATTTAACTAAAAGAGGACTAATAGTGGACATTGTATCTAAGGGATGCAATCTTGCTGCTGCAAGATCTCGAGTGAATTTTCAATCTCATTGACAGGAAATCTCGATTTTTGCATTCTTGGTAGAGATCTCAATTAATATTTTTGAGATCTCGAACAAGATTGGAAGATTGATGCATGTTAATTATTTAGTTTTGATTAATATTTTTGAGCTAAGATTCATTTTAATTAAGGCAGTGCTACTGTGTAGTAGTGCTTGTAGCACAATCTGTGTAGAAGAATCGGGCGGACTTAGCATACCTATAATTATATATATTATTTTTTTATTGAATGATTATTTAATATGTTCTTTTATTATGCAAATATACTGAAATCTTAGGGATTTTTGACCCATATAACTAATTTTAAATTACTTTGTGAAATATTGATGGCAAAAGACTGATGATTTTTAATGCGAGATCTTGAAATGCCCATTTTGGTTCGAGATTGCATTTCGTAATTGTATTTTAAGCTGAAGTTTAAAGGGTTCAAAGACAAATTTGCAGGTGCTACAGCAATGTAAACACCATGAATAAAGCAATTGGATACGTAAAAGACTACTACATAGTGTATTAACTTACTTATTGGCTCCTCTCTGGTTATGGGGAATAAACCCTACTTTTGTAATCTCGACTTTCACTTTTTTAGCACGGGCCTTTGCTCTAGTACCTTTACGGGCAGCATAAAAAGCAGTTGAACTGTGTATGGTACGCTATAAAATAAATAAAAAATAAGTATGGATATTAGGTTTGACTTGTTACTATAAATAAGTGTAGATACATTTACAAACTGCATGTTGTTATTATTTCAAAGATAATAGTGAAAGTAATGGCATTAAGACTTACTATATGAGTGGAATTTGTTTTATAAGCCGATAATGTAGTGCTTAGCATAGAACCTAAAACAAAATAATGTTTAGTAATACCGTGTACGGTGTACCAGTGTTCAAACAACAATGGCTAATAATTATTTATATAAATTTATAAGAAATAACTTACGGAATAACGTTCCTGCCATGATGATAAATAAATTTTGTTACCGAGTTTTAAATTAGTTTACTTATTTCCTTTCCATATATAATTATACAATATTTTCAATTTTTTTGAGTTGATGCGATTTTGAGGTTATGACACTTTTCATTCCATCTGATTCTGATATGTTTGTCTATTTGACATATCACATATTACTTGAAACCTAAAATTATTGACTTCTGGGCGTTTTCCCCTATGCGTCAAACAGCATAGGCTCCACTTACCTTGCAATAAATCGCATACGATTTTTTATATATTGCGGCGTTTGTTATGGCTCCTGTACACCATGGCCCAGCGTAGGCCAGTCTAAAGGTCGCTCCAGACCTCCAGACTACGCGGCGCGAAGCCGCGAACGTGAGTGTGCAGTTGATTTCGCTGTTTAGCGAACTAGACTCCAGACTTGCGTTCGCGGCTTCGTGCCGTGATTCGAGCATGAGTGTGGAGGGACCTTAAGGTCATAACACACCGTCGCACTGCACCAAGGTCATTGTGCGACGCATCCATAAGAGCGAGAAAGCGATATCTCTTTCGCGCTCTTAGTTATGGGTGCATCGCACAATGACCTTGGTGAGGTGCGATGATGTGTTAGGCTATAAGGGACGCAGCTATGCGGTGGAATGAGATAGCAATATCACTTGCTCCTTCTAACGCATAAATGCGTCCCTTGGACTGGCCTACACTGGGCCATGGTGTACAGGAGCCATTATATCGATTGAATTCAGTGGGCAATGTATTTGTTGCAAAGTCCGTGGCAGTCCGTGGAGCTATTATACCCTATTGGGCCTATATGGCCAAATTGTCAGTAAATAAGAACAAAAAAAAATTATATTCATCCTTTTCCTTTGGCTGCTAGTACTAGTGTAAGACAAAGATAGTATGATTCTCTCTGTTTATGTTTGAAATGAGAAATGAGACAGTCCTTTGACAAACTATACCATTATATGAATGAGCTATACGCTTTGGCTATACGCGTGCGCCCGTGAGGGACAGAAACGTACTTTTTGAACAGCATGCGTACTTAAAATGTACCTCGCCCAAAACCGTACTAAAGTCGTACTTTTTGGCCAAACCGTACATTTTAGTACGATTTTACGTACTTTTCGTATGAGCGGTTCAAAAATATGCTAAAATGGCGTAGAAATAATAGTGACAGACCAAAAAAGTACGATTTATTTGCGTAAAAATTTATGACTTTTGATTTGGTATTTTTGTAACCTATTTTTTATTGTACTAATGTAGTTTTCGTGGATTATCAGTAAAAAAAATCACCCGTTTCTAAAACACTCCTGCTGTTCATACTGTTTTTTGGAACAAAAAATGAAATTGTACTTTTTTTTGGTTCAATCGTACCGGTGCTCTGGCATCACTGAACGCAATGCGAATTGCGAGTGCGACAATATGAATGGTCGAGTCGAGTGTGGTTCGGCGAACATTGAAACAACTTGTTTTTCAAATTTGACACCATAACGCGTTTTTTTCAATACCTCGATAAAACATAAACTCAGACACTTCTTTTCTTGCTCACTTCACTTATGCAGCTTGTTTGTTAGGTTTAAGTTTTTTTATAAAGTTTTGTATTACATTTGATCAGTTTTTCAATAAAAATGTATTGATTTGATTTATTAGTGAATAAGCTTCGTTAAATGTAAGAGTGAAAATGGAGAAGATAAACAGCAGTTTGCTATTGATATCCCTCTGTGCTTTGTTATGGGGTGTGGCCGGCCAATACGAGTGGCAATTGAGAGATGCTTTCGATGAAATTAGAGGCAGAATTGACAGGGTTTCTGCAGATAACTGCTATATTACACATCTTGATGATTTGTTTCTTCCGTCAGACTCTGTTTCGCATCATCCGGATGTAAAAGAGATCAATATTAACCCTGTCTTTCCTAACCGAACGGCGTTGCTTCATTTACACAATATGGCAATGAATCGAGCGTTTTTCTGGAGCTATATCCTTCAGTCTAGGTTTATCCGACCGGCTATCAATGATACATATGATCCTGGCATGATGTATTACTTTCTTTCATCAGTGGCGGATGTTTCTGCAAATCCGTACATAAACGCCAGTTCTTTATACTTCTCGCCGAATATGTCCTACACGTCGTCATATAGAGGGTTCTTCAATAAGACCTTGGCCAGGTTCGCACCTAGAGCCTACAGATCTGATGACTTTAATGATCCTGTGCATCTACAGAAGATCTCAACCATGAATACATTTATTGCTGAAGATCTGGGAGCATTTGATCCAGAGAGTTTGTCCAAAGACTATGCATCTGATTTTTACCGCACTAATGAATGGTACAGCAAGTGGCTTCCTGATAGGGTTGGAGATCGACATGACACAAAAACAACCTACCAGGTTGAAATAAGATATGCAAATAACACTAATGAGACATTTACATTTCACGGACCTCCTGGTAATGATGAGGTAATGTATTAAATTTACTGAAAAATCCGCAAGCTAGGCTAAACAAACTTTAATACCAGAAAATTGTGCATAAAAATCAAACAAGAATGGTTTTGTTTTTGTTACTTTATATGGATGGATCCTCTGCCATTTTTAAACTTGTATTTGTATTTTTTGCTTATTACACATCCAATTTGACCATTCAAAAGATAAATAAATAAATATTATAGGACACTCAGGAACAAATATCTGTGCTCATCACACAAATAAATGCCCTTACTGAGATTTAAACCCAGGACCATCGGCTTCACAGGCAGAGTCACTACCCACTAGGCCAGATCAGTCGTCTAACCAGCCAGCAAATCGTCATAAGATAAACTTAGTTTTTCCTCCAACAATAATATTTTTTGTTTATGAACTAGGTACCAGGCCCTGTGAACTGGACGCGCCCTTACTTTGACTGCGGAAGACTGAACAAGTGGCTGGTTGCCGCAGTCTCTCCAGTTGCAGATATCTTCCCTCGGCATACACAGTTCAGACACATTGAATATCCTAAGTAAGTCTTTCTTTTCTCATTATTAAATAGAATACACCCTCTAAACATTATTTGATATTATTATAATCCAAACCCAAGTTATGAGGGTTCAAAAAAACGACACGATTTGAGAAAAGGTAGATAGTGCCCTTGCACTTTGCTTGTCACGTCTGGGCGGGGGCACTACTGTTCCCCCAGATATTTTTAGTCAGTTAATTATTACGTATTTATGGTGCATGGTGCAATTAATTAATAATAATTTAATAAAAAATAAAAAAACTGTGTCTTTTATGGACTAAAACCCTAAATGATCTAAACCTACATATGTAATATATTGCATAAATATATTTCTGTCACCTTTTTTTTTCATTTAAACTTAATGAATTATAGTTTAGATACTTGCAATGATAATGGAATATTGGAATATCTTTTTTGGTTGCCCCTTTAGCCGTTTACATGCTTGCCGGCTAATAAATATGTTTGTTTTGTGTAATATTTTCTTTGCGCATGTAAATAAGTATCTTGTTTATGTAGGAACATTTTAAAAGGTTGTAAGGTGAAAGGTGATACATTGATGACCTGGCTGGCACTGAGAATAATATTTATTTTAACTGTTTAGATATACAGCTGCTGTGGTGATGGAGATGGACTTTGACAGGATAGATATAAACCAATGCCCTGAGAGTCAGGGTAATGATAAGCCGAACCGATTTAAAGCAACAGCAAGATGCAAAAACGAAACAACAGAGGTAAATCAATACAAGTTTCAACTTACAGAAATGGTACTAAAAACTTTGCTTATGATGCCGATGATCCATTGTGTTCAGTTAGTGAATGTATCATCAACAACTCTGTTAAGTGGCTTTGTAAACCTTGTTATAACAAGATAACTAATGATCCATTAAACAATTTATAAACAATTTTTCAGGGTTTTTGGAACCCTTACTCTATCAGTATCCCTTAGGCCTCATTCTCACCGGCGCTTTTTCAACGCGCGTTAAAAAAGCGTTTGAATCAATGGAAACATGTGTATTTATTCACACGATGGCGGTAGCGCTTTTTATCAAGCGTTGTTGGATTTTCAACTCTAAGCCTTGGTCTTTAAATCGTATTTAGCATGCGGAAAGATTCAAGCGTTTTTTAACGCGCGTTGAAAAAGCGCAACTAAGTGACCCTAGTCACTTAGTGCCAGTTGCACCATCCGCACTTGACAGACTGATGAACGTCACCCGGCGCGCCGCGGCGGTTTACTATGAAACTTTCTATACAAAAAAACTTAGCGAACTCTTTAACGATGAAAAACAGTTGGTGCAACCGACCCTTAATCTCATAGTTATGGTGGTATTGGACTTCGCAATGGTGGACCCCACGAACAAACATACATAAACTGTGACAGACCTTCTGCACCACCTTTCGCTTTATTACTGTTGTGTTGCGAAAAGTTTACTTAGGGTAACATACACGACAAGAGTAACGCGAGTTTCTTTTATTCCCGATGCAAATTTAAAGTGTTAAATATTTACACTTAAATTGGCATGATTAATATATTAAGGAAACAATAAAATAACCCTTGTATAAAATTTTAACCTTAGTTTTGTTTAATACAGTGCGAGCCTATTCACGGCTGGGGTTTCCGCCGCGGCGGCTACCAGTGCCGCTGCAAGCCGGGCTACCGCCTGCCGAGCGTCGTCCGTCGCCCGTATCTAGGCGAGATCGTCGAACGAGCCACCTCCGACCAGTACTTTAACAACTTTGACTGTCTGCCTATTGGATGTAAGTTATTATTATTCTTACAGCAATTTCAAGTATATGAAGTGCCTTGCGAATACCTACTTACTCCTATGTTTCAATTCAGTACAAGGAAGTGGAATTCTATACATGATTTATTATGGTTCAGTAGAGCTGAGCTGTCACTCTCATTATTGTGCTTCAGATGCCATGACATACCTAACTTATTTATCACATTTGTTTTCCATGTGTAGCGCTCCGTAAGTACCGCTTAGCATGACTTGCGTTGTCGCGCGGGACTTCAAGTATAGAGTTGCGCGCTAAAATGAAAGTCATAAAAGTGTTCTCTAAGTGTTCATTAGTGGTGTCTAAGCAATGCAATGTAACTTGTATATCATCTGTGGCAGGGATCCAGCGACTGCCCGTGAAATGGGAGCGTTCGCTGCCGTTCCTCCGCGCCATGTACCTGGACAAGTACTACGAGTACGTGAACGCGAGCTCCGGCCCGGCCGCGCTGCACTCCGAGCACCCCAATGTCTATGAAGTACTTAGTTTCATACGGAGTGTGCAGCCTCACAACTGCTCATTGTAAGTGCCAGTTGCACCATCTGCACTTGACAGACTGATCAACGTCACCCGGCGCGCCGCGGCGGTTTACTATGAAACTTTCCATACAATAAAATCTAGCGAACTCTTTAACGATTACAAATAGTTTGGTGCAACCGACCCAGTGTCTTATGGTTGAAACGGGAATGAGTTTGTAAGATTTATATTAAACAGCTGTAATTGATCACAAGGGATCACCAATTAGTTTCTTCAGGGGTCCGGTTGAAAAAAAAACTATTGCGGTCGTTTCTACTTGAGTTTATTAATTAAGCAAATGTAATGTATGGATCCGGACCGCGGTCCGCCATTTGATGACCCCTGCTCTAAACAGTAGTTACGTTCCATATTCCGTCAATGGTCGCAACCAGTCGTACTTGCCACTTGGGTATAGAGTGGAGATGGAGCCGTATAATTTATATTAGTATATGAACAGTATATAAACCCTGGATATAAACCCGGCTATGGGAGATTATACAGGGTGGCTAAAAATAAGTGCATTCCCATTGCCAGGGAGGTTTTGGGATTAAGTATACTGAGGAACTTTTACTATGAGACCAACCACGCAATCGCGAAAAAAAATTTACCCTCCCATAGAAAATGGACCAGCCAAAATGTATGAAACGGGCAGTATGCAGGTTTACTTCACATATCTAGTCCAGCCATCAATTATGTTACAAAGTTAATTGTCTCTAGTCTAGAGACTATGATTATACCTAACCACAGCTACCACCAGTTTGACACTGACATATTCGCTAGCGTGAGCGTAACTTATATTCTATGCATCTCACTCGTACTGGCATATTAGTACGAGCGAGATGTATATAAAGTAAGTAACGCAGACGTTAGCGAATATGTCAGTTTGACACTGAGAATTTATGGCTAGACTGGGTAGGTAACTGGTGAATGTGCCGGGATTTGCCAGCGAAGAAAAATATTAACTACGATTTTATTTGGCAGATACAACCCATCCGACCTCTTCTTGAACGGCGACATCGCTTACGGTGCAGAGGAACAATTCGCTAACCAGGCCAAGATGGCAGTCCGCTTGGCCAACTTCATCAGCGCGTTCCTGCAGGTAACGTACTGTACTAAACCCTTTGAGCGCCACGCCAGTTGACGTCTTTGGCGGTCAAAGGGTTATGTAAATTTTGACGTACGTAGATTAATACTCGTACGATACCGCTCCATAACATAAATAGCTCTGTACAACTGTCACCTAGTAATAGGTTTGATACATACACACTTACAGTCAGCATCAAATAGATACCTAGTGTCGGCCAAAAGCCAAATATATCGGGACACGTCCTTATTTCTATAGCAACAAAGGTGTGTTACAATATATTTGGCCAGTTTGGCCGTCACTCTCTATTTCATGGCAGTCACCATACATCAATACGATTTTTCGGTTAGTCAAGTTAGTACCATCGCCCGCATTATTAACTGTACATCGGTGGACCTTTTGCCTTTTGTAATAAGGTTCACCGATGTACAGGTACGAGTGTTGTTGTTTGTACATCTAGTTATTTGCTATATGTGCTGCAGTAATGTATTTTAGCTAGGCTTGTTTTTTAGCCATAGCCACAGTTTATATAATAGTTCTTACGAACAGATACTTATCTCAGTTATCTCTCAAAGAAAACGCAAATACCTACCGTTTTGATACCTACACAAAAATACAATGGAGTGACCTTCAACGCGCCGCTCCCCGCACCACGCGCACCGACACAACGCTAGGGTTGCCGACGCTTCTTTCAAATACTTAGGTATCTAACTATAAATGTGTCATAAAAACATTACCTACATCTTTAAAACAATTTAACAGTACCTACGTGGCTTGTAACTATCTTTTTTTTTATGATGAAGGCAGGCGTTTGACCACGATCCCACCTGATGGTAAGTGTTGATGTGGTCTACGGTGGAGCACGCTTACCTATGAGATACCTATTAACTCTTGCCTTGAAGAGCCCCAAATTGTACTCATGCGGAAACACAGTATCTTAAAAATAATAGCAGTATATAGGTGTAAGTACCAATATTGAGAATGTCTACTTACTTTTCCTCATTTGCCGGAAGAGTAAAAAACGATAATTATTTTTTTTTGGTATTCCTGCATCCACTCACACTACAATAAGCTGACCTATTTTTTCGTTGCGAAGACATTTCTTTTGTATGATCTCTGGCGTATTTGAGCGGTGCGTTAGCGCGTTTGGCAACAAACTGGCTTGGTACCGTGAAGGGGACGCGATTCGTAGGTATAAATCCGAGCTCGCGCGGAGAGTTCCATAGGCCTGCCATAGCTAAAACATACCTTCATGAAAAGAGCGTACTCCCATCTTAAAGGCCGGCAACGCACTTACAATCCCTCTGGTGTTGCGGGTGTCAATGGGCGACGGTAATCGATTACCATCGGGCGATTGCTCTGTTCGTTAGCCACCAATATCATAAAAATAATAGGTGTATAAAAAAACACAAATCCGTAAGACAGTATTTTTTATTTCTTGTAACCTCATTAAAGAATTCATACCCATCACGGCAGATATCCGACCCGATGGAGGTGTTCAGCGGCACACGCGTCGCCGACAAGCCGCTCACTGAGGACCAGATGATTGGCGAGACCCTGGCTCTAGTGCTTGGAGACTCCAAGATTTGGTCTGCCGGTAAGCATTAATCATAGTGAATTTTGGACGAATTGATGGATTTTGGTGAATTGGATATATTCAGATATCATATTTTCACCGCCACAAAGCAATATGTACCTACATTTACAATTACTCAGTGGCGGATTTGAAGTGTTGTTCGCCATCGGCCCCAGGCCCTGTAGTAACTACTAGCCTGCCCTTTCTCAGCACACATCATATAGACTGCCGCCTCTAATGTCTTAACGCTCTAGGTCCGGGCCAGTAGGCAGGTTGTTTACCAATTCCAAATGACGAAGTCAAAAGTTCCATTAACAGTGAGAAGTTTTATAATAATTCTAAAAAATCAGTTACATTTTTAACTTACCTATTCTTGCAGGCATATTCTGGGACAGAAACAAATTCATAAATCGAACTTTCTTCGCACCATTCGCTTACAAGACTGAACTCAACACTAGGAAATACAAACTTGAGGATCTTGCTAGGCTCAATACTACTGGTAAGTTCCTACTTTGTCCTAAAGTACATCTTAAATGTTGTTCATTTTCAGTTTTACCTTAAACATCTTATGAGTCTCATAAGCACAGTAAGCTGCAGAGATAACTGACCCCCTTGCATATACACTTGTTACCAGGGGGGTGTCAGTTATCTCTGCAACTTACTGTGCATGTGATTGTGATGCGTGTGTTATGCAACCTGTCAGCGTTAGGTAACCAATTCCTCCCGTTGTTACGGCTTTTTGCCATGACTTATGATAGCCTGAGGTCCGCTTGGCAATGGCAACTAATCCCAAGAATTGGCTTCGGCACTAGTTTTTACGAATCATCTGGACTTCCCAACCTAGAGGGGAAATTTTATTCCGGTTTCCTCACGATGTTTTCCTTCATCGAAAAACGACTGGTAAATTTAAAGTTTGAACCTGTGACCTCCGGATTTAAAGTCGCACGCGCTTGCCACTAGGCTACCAGTTACAGTATCAAAGTATCAGTTTTAAATTTTAAACATATCTCAACAATTACAGAGGAACTGTACACAAACCGACCATGGTTCCAATTCCTGAAACAACGCTGGTTGACCAACTTTGACAATCTCGAGAAATTCTTCCTAAAAATGAAGATCCGCGACGACGAGTTCGGAAAATACTTGAAACACTACGAGAGATTCCCGACGTCGTACATGGCAGCTAACCTGAAGCATGGCTACTGGACCACGCCCTACTTTGACTGTAAAGGGCATCTGAAGCAGTGGGTTACCACGTATGCCGCGCCGTTCTTTGGGTGGGACAGTGTTAAAGTTAAATTGGAATTCAAGTAAGTTATTCAGCAATTTAGAGTAGTAGTTTTTATCTAAGTAAACACAGTCACAATTTTGTTCTGGAGTAGCAACATGCGATAGCAACACGTATTCGAAAATCTAATGACAAATGGTACACCAAGTGGATGCGGTCTTTGCTTTTGTCATGGGACGCAGTCAAAGACAGCACTCGCTCGGCTGTAAAGACTATTAGGTGATGGAATCTAAAATGTATTAGGCTATTGGCTCAAAGTGATGGACTAAACTGGGCCTGCCTAATGAATCGGTATTGTGATTGATAGCTAATAAGGACCGTGCATAAACTGTAGGGGGCAGCACGGAGCCACAGGGCGGACACGCTATACATCAAAAATCACTTGCGCCTCTATGTGTGAATGGCATGTCTGTACACGCGTCATGCGTCAGTGTGAGTAAGTTGCTTAAAAATAGTACTGAGCGGTCGGCAAACCAAACGGCCGTCAATCTGCTGTCGCGGGGCGAGGTCAATCGAGTCGGGGCAGGGCAGTGCGTGACCGTTCTGTATGCGAATACTATTACTTATTCTGTGACGGAGCCCCCTGTTTATTGGCGTGAAGGTAAATGTCAAGTTTATGCTTCCAATGTAGCCAATCCAATATGGCAGAATCTACAATGCGCAAGAAAACGTACGTCAATTGTAGAGTGCAACACGTGTTTTGGCGTCAAGTGTCAATGTATAGTTCATGTTTCGTTTTTCCAAATATATTTTTTGTTTTGTCTGAAAACGGAAACAAGTTTGCTTTACTGTCGTTCACCTGTTTGTCTATTGTTTTCAGGGGTGTGGTGGCAGTGACAATGCAGCTGATGTCCTTGGACATCAACCAGTGCCCTGACAAGTACTACGTGCCAAACGCCTTCAAGGGAACCGATAAATGTGACAGGCTATCTTCTTATGTAAGTTAACATTTTTGATAATTATTATCATCATTTATAATTCCTGATTATTCCCATTGGAAATAGATAAGATTATTGTGTTTGCATTCGCGTTGTTGTTTGTCTCTTAAGGTGCAGTAGGTTCAGCCAGCAGTTTTTGAATAATTGTAGCGTTTTTTTTAGATCACAATGCGGTAGTCAAAAATTTTATTAGCAGTTTTGAGACCTTTCTCTAGTAACCTTATCGATTCGAAATCTAATTTCTTGACTTTGGCTCGATAGAAAAACAATCACCAGCATATTAGGTCTTAAAACGCACCTTAAAAATTAGTACTTAACAATTTTTACACAAAAGCTAAAAAATGAAAACTGCTTCTAAAAATACGCAATTTTATTTTTGATCGGTCATCATTTTTATTTTATTTGTTATAACTTACAAAAAAATAAAATTCAAAAACATGGCACGCACAGCCATCTCGCAGACGCTTACGCCCAGTGAGAGTGAGATAAGAACCTGAACCCTAGGGGGCTTTAACATTCTGATTCAGAGCCGTCGCGATTTCATAGAAATTATATAAAAAAGAAAATAAAGTACTGTGTCAAATTGGCCTTATTATTAGGGATGTACCGACTAGTCGCCGACTAGTCGGGAAAGCCGACTAATCGGCCACATTTGTAGTCGGCGATTAGTCGGCGACTAGTCGGCCAAAATGGCCGATTAATCGGCCTATTCTTAATTACGGAAAAACAGGACATAAATGATATAAACAGCCAATATTTATAAAAATAAATATCTATTTGGGTTGCGTACGAAAAGTTATGTACATACATAATTATTATTATCGCAGTGTCATCGCAGACCGTATCATATTATGTATTTGGAT
The DNA here is from genome assembly GCF_947568885.1 of Cydia strobilella. Classification (NCBI taxonomy): domain Eukaryota; kingdom Metazoa; phylum Arthropoda; class Insecta; order Lepidoptera; family Tortricidae; genus Cydia; species Cydia strobilella. The sequence goes on from NC_086042.1 coordinate 19,812,728, forward strand.
ACAATTACGAAAGTAGGTAATATGAATTTTAGGCAATTTTATTTCTATTACTTGAGGTGTCTTTAATTAAGCTGCTAGGTAGGAACTACCAACCTCACAAAACGCGGGTCTCATAAGGAAATTCTATATCACTCAAGCCGCAGAGGAATTAATACTGTTATGAGTAATGGCGGAGCACAATGCTTCTACCTATGATCACTGGGGATGGGTTCTTGAGTAGACTCTTCGTATGAGAAATAAGCCCTTGGGAAGATCCCCAACAAGGTGTACTGCTGATCGGGTCAAGATCACGGTTAATAAATAGTTGAATTGTTATTCCACACGACCAGTCGTTAAGTCTTTACATCGGCAGGAAACATCTTTCAATTAGTAATTTGATAAATATCGCGACTCAAATGGTTTTTGCTATGTTGGACCAGCTAGAAAATAGTGAACTTTTATCGCGGTAGACCCGTTAATATCATTAAATGTGTACAAAACGCGAGAGTTTAGTGCTACATAATAAGACAGAGCTATTGCAGTGAACATCCCTATGTAAACTTTATAGAGAAGTAATGATTACGGATTCGGCCGACTAGCCGACTAGTCGGCCGACTAATCGGCTACCTGAGCGCCGATTAGTCGGCCAGTCGGCTAGTCGGCCAAATTACTAGTCGGTACATCACTACTTATTATTAATTTCCAGTGTGTACCAATCCTCGGTCGCGGTTTCGAAGCCGGCGGCTACAAGTGCGAATGTCTCCAAGGCTACGAGTACCCGTTCGAGGACGAGATCACGTACTACGACGGGCAGATCATGGAGGCCGAATTCCAGAACGTCATCGAGGACAAGAAGACTCGCATAGACATGTTCAAGTGCAGGCTAGCGGGCGCGGCGGCCATACAGAGCAGCTTCGCTGTGCTACTAGCCGTCTTATATTTAGTTTATAAGCTTAGGTAAACAATGCACAGATAATTAAAAGCTTAAAGTTATTGCGGCGGACAAATAAAAGCCCCTTGGGTAAGCCCTTTAAAATTGTACAAGACGTACGCAGAGTATACGTGTGAGCCGACTTTGATACGTACAAATTTAATTTAAAAAAATGTGCGCCGCAATGGGCTGCTGATTTAGACTTGCAATGACATGGAGTTGAAATCTTGACCGGAAAAATGCCTTATACGAAATAATTAAGGTGTAAATATGTAGACAATTTTTCATTTTATTTCCAAAAGCTATAAAAAATACCTGATAGTTATAATCTTACTTATTATTTTTAAGAGTTGTACTCTTTTATTTTCGAATGTTCAATATTTACATTGTATCCGATTTTTCTATTTAAATATAAAATAAAATAAGTAATGTTGACTTCCGATGCGTCAGGGCCGTCCATATAACATTAGACTGATGTGGTTATGTTGAATCTCATTTGTGGTATTTAATGTCACTAAGGTCTGTTTTTTTATTCCGTAGACTAAAATGACGTTTCATGTGTACGACATGACATTTCTTAGTACCACATGAAATGTCATTTTAGTCTACGGAATAAAAAAACAGAATTATATATGCATTTAGTTAGGAGTTAGTTAACATTTTATATACTGATATTATCCGCGTATTATTTATTTTTACTTATCGTACTTACATTTTTTTCGGTTATAGATTTACATATTTCTTTATTTTTTGTTTGAGTTTTATAATAGTTTCTTTTTTATGATTTATTTTTGTCCGTGCCGTCCATATTTGAGACTGACTGTGAAGTTTATGCGACGAAAGTTGAGGTCGATGTTATTTACATTCCCAGGTAGGTATTTTTTTTACAAACTACTCGCGTGAGCTGTGTACAAAAGCAATTACATTTGAAAGCATTTATTAAAAGCAAAAGCATTTATTAAAAGCAATCACACTAGATTAAATGATGCTATTCCAGTGAAGTTGTTAGTAGATATGTCATATGACACTTGTCAATTAGTTAGGTATAAGAAAATCATATGATCCTTTGGAAAATCGCACAAGTATTAAATTTTGTGGTAACTATAAAGAGTAATAAGAAATAAGTAACCTTAGAGTGCTCACTCCATAGGTACATGGATTAAATAAAAACCCATTTATAATAAGTTTTAAACAAGCTTTCCGAAAATAATTTGTAATAAAATTTAAGCTAATTTGTTAATAGCGAATTTAACATACCTTCCGTACAACTTATCTTATTTCTATATGGCTTGCAATAGCTTTCTTGCTTTCTGTAAAGGAAGGGTAGAAGTAGAAATCTCAATTAGTTTTACTAAAATGAACATTATTATATATAGGGCCATGACAAAGTTTAAATGTACTGGACTAGTCAAGGTATTGAATATAAAACTATGAAGACGCATTTATTTTATTTCATGAGTAACCATCGCGGTTACCGAAGATAGCATTAAATATAGATAATAAAACTCCAAAAAGTGGGTACATACCACTCAAAAAAAAAAACACTACCTTATTGTATGGGCAATAAGGCCGTATATACATATTTTGGCATTTTGTTCCGTGTCCATATTTAATACCTTGACTGTATACACTGCTAGAATTCATTGTCTAATCTAAAGGAATTCATAAGAAATGGCAGAAATGGTAAACAAACTAATTTACTGTAATGACTTCATAATCACACACTTCAAAAGTGTATACATATACACTTATACTATACCTTGTATTTACTTTTCTATCTACTTAAAAATTCTGTCCCTAGAGATTAGGTATTCAATCTCCAAAGCAAACTTCTTTAAAATATTAGACGTCTCAAATGGTAACAAAATCTGTCACCTTTGTTTTACCTTTTTTACGATTTCTATTGGATGTTTGTCCGATTGAAATAATATTATAATTTTCTATATTTGTAGCACAAGCATTTGACGTGGTGGTGGGTTGTTGACGGTTTAAGCTTTAACGAAACGTGTAGTTGCAAAACTAGTGTTTCTAGATCTATTAATTGACGATAGTTCGAATCGGGCAGTCAGTCGCACGAAACGTTTCGTTCATTCAACTAGTTCCATGAGTCGACGACCACCACTTTTGACGTTAAAGAGTTCCCCAGCCGGGCTAGCACATGATTGGCGCTACAGTATCTCGCGGCGAGATAGACTAACCGTACCTCTTTAATTAACAGAAAAAGACGGGTAGTCTTTCTCGCCGCGAGATACTGTCGCGCCAATCATGTGCTAGGACTACAGTGACAATAAATGTACAGTCCCAATTGTTTAATATTCACCTTTCAAATGATTATTAGCATTGTCAAAGGTGAACTAGCTGTGAATTATGCTTTTGTTAGTAATAAGAACACTTAGTATCAAGCTATTGGTTTATTGGTTAAGTTACACTTATGGAGTATTCCGTATTGGATTTATATTATCCTTTAGCCGCCCACAAATAGGCGGCTCGTCTGCTCGTTTGCTATCACATTAAAAAAATTAAACGCTAAGAAAAATGCAATTTTTGTTTGCCAAAATGAAGATTTAAAATACAGGGCGGCTAGAGGTCATTATGCCATTCAAAATAATGCTGCACCAATTGTGAAAGTTGTGAAACATAATTTTGAATAGCAAAAGGCTTGACCTAAGTTTGGGCCTAAAATACTGTAGAATTTGAGTATGACCTATCTATAATCCGAGTGTCATCACTCATAATTGTGTTTTTATATTTTTAATTTGAAGCTAAATGTATAAAGAGCATTAGTTGAAAAGGAGTACATTTCGGAAATCGCAATTAAATCTAAAACTTGATGTACCAAATCTTATGGTAACAGTGGCGTGGCGACACTTACCGAGGAGTCTTTTAAATGTTACTCGAGTTTTAAAGTGTTTCAAGTTTAGTGGATACTCGTGATTTTCGCAACTATTCCGTTTCCGATGCACTTTGGAAATATATCAGGGAACTTGATGTTTCATAAGCCGTCCATTTTAGAGAGCTTTTACATTTTGTAATAATAAATATTTTTCAACTCTTTAACAGGTGTTTCAATTTTAACGTTCCATATATATTTCTTCAGGTGGACTGTAACAAGCATAACAAGCAATCAATACTTCATTCAAATCCTATCTAAGTTGATAATGGTAATAAATTTGTAAAATTTATCAAATCTAATCTTGACTCTTCTTCCTCGCGTTGTACCGGCTTTTTTGCCACGGCCCATGGGAGCCTGGGGTCCGCTTGACCACTAATTCCGAGATTGGCGTAGCGTAGGCACTAGTTTTAACGAAAGCGACTGAGATCTGACGACGACTGATCTGAGATTAAGTAGGCTCTATTGGGATTAATCAGTATCCTCACGATGATTTCTTTTACCGAAAAGCTACTGGTAAATATCAAATGGTATTTCGTACATAAGTTCCGAACTCATTAGTACGAGCCGGGGTTTGAACCCGCGACCTCCGAATTGAAAGTAGCACGCCCTTACCGCTCGGCCACCAGCGCTCAAATCTTGGCTAAAACAATTTTTTCTATGTAAGTTTTCCGCTAATCGTAGGTAATTGCATTCGTACGGTTCGACGGTGTATTCCCATTTGTCCCCGCCGGGTATAGTTAGGCATAGACGCTTCATATAAAGCATTCCCATTTGTCCCCGCCTTGTGTATGATGGCGGCGGCAAAGTGGAGCAGGGGCGGGGACAAATGGGAAAACACGAAATCGGCCACCAAACGAAATTTTTTGTTAAGTTTATCTATAAAGGAATTCAAAATAAAGTATACCTTGCAAATTCATGCTGCGTTATGCAACTTCGGACATACAACAGAGCGCCAACTAAGCCCAAATAAGTGATAATGTAGGTAAATAAGTAAACTATGACTAGGGAGCGGAGCAAACCCATGCTCTATGATACCCCCATAGTTATTTCATTTGTAATCTATGTTTTGACTAAGTTTCTGAACTTTATTGTGGTTATGCTTGCTCATTTTTCATTTGCAAGTTTTGTAAATAACGGGTAGACTGGTAGTGTCAAGTCACTGTCAATGTCAAGCAAGACAAGACGCTGACTGTTGTCATTGTTGTAAATGTCATCGATTTCATTCATTTGTATTCAAAGATCAAACTATAGTCTGGCAAATACAACTTCCCTTACGAAAGAACCAGGAAAATTATACTTATCCCATTCTTTTGGGTGTTAGTACGAGCGTAAGACAAATGCAGCATGATTCTCTCTATCTATGATTGAGATGAGACATCCTGGGCCAAACTGTATATTATGGATGGTATAGAAAGGATGTCAATCTCTTATGGCAGAATTGTTTCAAAAGTGACCAGCTTTCAGCTGTAAATAATAGTTCCTAATCTCTCCGGTGGCGCTAGGTAGGCTCCGAGACCAAAGAGTATTGTAATATATAGGAGACTCTATATATATTATACTACTCTTTGCTCTATGACATGAACCATAGAGGTATAATAATGTAGAGTAGAGATGAAATGGGGGAGGGGCAGCAAATAACCCGACCAAATTACGTAGGTTGTTTCTGGTATGTTGTCAGGAATGTTAAAACGTGTTTTTAATTTTGTCGCATTGCGTATGTTTTGTCCCTCACAGTCACACGGGTGCACATCTAAAGTTGGTCAAGCAAATCTTGTCAGTAGAAAAGGCGCGAAATTCAAATTTACTATGGGACGATATCCCTTCGCGCCTACATGTTTTAAACTTGCCGCCTATTTCTACTGACAAGATTTGCTTGACCGACTATATATAAAATACTAGGTGTACAGTATGGTCTAGGTACTTCAGTGTATGGTGGCGCCGCCTATTTACTGTTTTTTAATGGACACTTTCCATATATAGATTGACGTCCTTTCTATACCATCCATACTGTATGTTCAAACGAATGTTTTCGTTAGGTAATTGATTTTGTTATTCGCGACTAGAGCCGTATTTTAACATTAAGGTTTTCTTAAAAACCTTGCATTCTATAAATAATCTTAATCGGAAACTAATGAAAAAGTTGGTTGCAAAGTTTTATGCGTGGAACGTTTTGCTTATGTTTTGCTGTTATCATTTCCTTTATCACTTTGACATGACATGACAGTGACATTGGCTATCTAAGCTATCTAACCAGTGTCATTCTGTCATCTACGTACGTTCAAAGGGCAAACGGACTCCGGAAAATACAATTACATTTTTTAAATATTAATCTAGTTTCAAATCAGGTAGGTTAATTCTTGACATGAACTTCATTTTTTATTATTATATATTTACTTTGCATTTTAATTTCCCGTTGTAAGCTAATATAACCTTGACATGTTATAAAATTGTAGAATACGTAATTATTTCAATGAAAACTATCATAACGATGCCTATAGGTACCATAGGCATGTTACATGTTAATATCCAATTGTTATGCAAGATCAACGTTGACAAATTTTTATCTTTTCCCAAAACAATGCGAGAATAAAAAGTTTCTTTTGCTAATATAATAAAGTTAGGATTCAGATTTTTTGTAAGTGCCTTAATATTTAGTAATGTATTCATATTTTGTTGTTTTTTACCAAGCAGCTGTTTTTTTTTCAGTCACAATGGCAAAGCTACTAGCGTCACTAAAAAGCAAAGAGTTCAGGGATTACCTGATGAGGTGAGGATTGAACCATAACTTGGTTGTTAAATTTGACACATATTCTGATGCCAAACTTAGCTGCTAACATCACTTATAGCTTTATTTAATGGGTGATATTACTAGCGTAAGGAATTGATACAGCATTCAGCTCTGTAAGATAATCTAGTGAATTTGCCAACCACGTGGCATAAAAAGTGCCAATATTGTACAATATGACCTGCTAGCAATTACACACTGATCATAATCATAATCGTTTATTGCTACTCAGTAAGTAAGAATTATTTTTTATATTTCCAGTACACATTTCTGGGGTCCTATAGCAAACTGGGGCATTCCTTTAGCGGCCATTGCAGACACTCAGAAAGATCCCAGTTTTATAAGTGGGAAAATGACATTCGGTAAGATTTTGTGATAGTTTTTTCTATGTACTTATTATTTTTGCAATTGTTGGTTGCTATCACGATTGTTGTACTGATGTGTTGACTGACTTCAATTATTCATCTATGGTTTTTTAATTGAGTGAGTGTGATAATTAGGCAATCAATTGGGTAGCATTTAGCACTGTACAAAACTGACCACAATATTATTGTCAACAATTTATAAAGGGAGAAATATTATTTTTCTCAGTTTTAAAATATGAATCTGTTATATTTTAACTAAGTCAGTCAGTCATAATAATTTTATCTAAGACAGGTTTATTTATGGCCTCTCTAGGTGAGTGTAACAATAAATACCTATATGTGTTGTTATCTCAAGTGTTGTCTGTAGTGGCATTTTAGAATACTTTTCTGCAATTTTTCTACACATATAAATTACCGTGACTTTCTTGGCCTTGTTCTTTAAACCTAAAAAGCTTTTCAAATTGAGTAAGATTAATAGCATCAATAACTGTGTATGCCTGTATATTTTTGCCTGTGTCTGACTATCATGCTGTTACTTAACTAATTTGAATTGATAAAAAAAACTTTATGGACTTAGTATTTGAGTGGTTGACCACTCAAATACTAAGTTGTTGTCCATATATTGTTAGCTAATGTTCCTTAATTTTAAAATTTTTCGCCGATTAGTTAGGTCAACAGGACATTAGTAATTCCTTATTTACTAATCCATGGAATTAGCCACAACATATAACAAAACATAGACATTAATAGAAATGGTGTTCCAATCCAGAGGGAGAAACTAGGCCTATTTATTGGGGTTAGTCCGGTTTCCTTACAGTTTTAAAGTAGCTAAATAACAACCAATATTACCAACCAACCCACATTTTTAAAGACACTAGCAGTAATGTCCATTCCATAAGATTGTATCATTATCAACTCGTTTCGACCTTGTCCTATTTAATTGAAGTTCACAGCAAACACTGCATGTCTGCCTAGCTCCATACTTGAGCTCATTACTTTATTTACTTTGCAGTATAGTGAATGTTAATTTCCATATTATACAATTAAACTTAAGACCCCTTAGACTTCTGGCCACATGGTCCTACTACTTTTTCTAAAAGAGTTAGTTTTAGAAATTGTAAATGACATTAAGTTGCCTTTTTGTATATCTATGGAATCCTCCTAAGCAATCAATCGCCATATATAGTTTGTGAATTTTATAATTAATTTTCACAAGATAAAGTTGTAGTATGTAGTTCAAGAGCTATCAAGCTATAAGGGACCGAAAATTTCATCAAAGGAACATCATCTACTCTTCTCCACATCTACTCTTGACACTGATACTGGTTATCCTTTTTATAGCAGTGTGCTTTGCATAATAAAGATAACACTGATTTTACGAATAAAATTTATATCCACTCAGATAGCACGTAATGAATTTCCTTATCTTTATGTAGCAATAAGATCAGTGTACATTAATTATTGAGCCATTTAGGGTTTACTTTACATTGGACATTTCATACCGTTCGAATTGACAACCAAATTAGCTTGAACCTTAGATCATAGAGTAACTTATACTAGAGCGGTACTGTTATAGTAAATTTTGTAACCCCAGTAAATTCACTGCCATCTGTCGACACACTTTAAAACTAAAAATGAAGATTTATAAAAATACGATAGAATGTATTTAAATATAGATAAATGATTTTTTTTATTCACATTAATTATTTTTATGATTTTGACCCATGTTCTTTCACTGATATGCGTTAAAATTGTTAAATAACAAACAAAACCGTCAACGCCATCTATACGACTGTAGGCCAAAACTAGTAGCGCCCTCTGAACGAGAATCAAATTTTCTTGATTTTCGAGGCACGTTTTTTCCTTAGACTGTATCCATCTATTACGGAGTTATATCTATCTTTGCTTAGATGTATCAACAATTAAAGTTTGTCACCGTACAGACAGAGACTATATGCTCTAAAACATAAACGGATTATTGGATTTTTATGTTTACATAAATTTTATGGCGACATTAAAATCCTCTGAAGTACTTAACATAGGATAAGCAGGAGTCCCAACCAACCAACCCAACCTATCTTGTGGTACAATTGCAGCGCTGTTAGTTTCCCAAAAAACAAAGAGACAGACTACGTAAAGTTAGGTTCACAAAACGGGTGCGTCTCATAATATATACGCACTTTTGGTATAATTTAAATTTACAAACGTTCGAAACGTATAATAATCTATATATATAAACGTAAAAGTCCTGACTGACTGACTCACTTAAATCAACGCCCAACCCAAACCTTTGGACCTAGAGAGCTGAATTTTTCACAATAGATAGCTTTTATAACGTAAGTATCCACTAAGAAGGGGTTTTTCAAAATTCATCCCCTAAGGTGGTGAAAAAGGGGTTGAAAGTTTGTATGGAGATCATAAATTTTTTTGAGTGCGGGACTTGAAACTTCGTATAAAGGCATATTATTAAAATACTAAAAAAGTGATTTCAGCGTTTTTAAAAATTCATCCCCTAAATGGGTTAAAAAAGGGTTGAAAGTTTGAATCCATTAAAAATACTTTGAAACTTCCTAGAAAGGCATAATAGCCGATTACAAAAAAAAGTAATATTGACGTTATTGGAAATTCAACCCCTAAGGGGGTTAAAAAGGGGATGAAAGTTTGTCTTGGGGTTCAAATTTTGAAATATAAATGTTTATTAATTATAATAAAAAAACAAAAAACTCATTTAAGCGTTTTTAAAAATTCATCCCCCAAGGTGTTGAAAAAGGGGTTGAAATTTTGTATGGAGATCGAATATTTTTGTGAGTATAGCACTTGAATCTTTGTACAAAGGCATATTATTAGAATACAAGAAAAGTAATTTCAGCGTTTTTAAAAATTCATTCCTTAAAAGGGTTAAAAAGGGGTTGAAAGTTTGTATAGGGTCCAAATTATATTTTAAGCTAAGAGTCTGAAACTTCGTAAAAAGGTATTTCATTAAAAGAGAAGAAAGCTAATTTCAGCGTTTTTGAAAATTCATCCCTTAAGGTGGTGAAAAAGGGGTAGAAAGTTTGTATGGTCAAACATTTTTTTAAGTGCGCGACTTGAATCTTTGCATAAAGGCATGTTATTAGAATACAAGAAAAGTGATTTCAGCGTTTTTAAAAATTCATCCCCTAAAGTGGTTAAAAAGGGGTTGAAATTTTGTCGTGGTCCTAATTTTATTTTAAGCTAGGTACTTAAAACTTCATAGAAAGATATATAATTAAAAGAGATAAAAACTTATTTCAGCATTATTGAAAATTCATCCCCCAAGGTGGTAAAAATGGGGTTGAAAGTTTGTATGGAGATCAATGTTTTTTTGAGTGCTGGAATTGAATCTTTGTATTTAAAGGCATATTATTAGAATACAAGAAAAGTAATTTGAACGTTTTTAAATATTCATCCCCTAAAAGGATTAAAAAGGGTTTGAAAGTGAATCTATTACAAATGCTTTGAAACTTCTTAGAAAGGCATTGTATAAGATTCCAAAAAAGTTATTTCAACGTTCTTAAAAATTCAACCCCTAAAGGGGTTAAAAAGTACAAATTCTTTTAAGCTAGGAACTTGAAACTTAGTAAAGAGAGGTATGGGCACTGTGAATGACATCTCGCTTTGTGGTAGGGCACAGGACAGCGGATGTCATTCCAGATCTAGAGCAGAGCCCAACTGGGGAGGTACCTCCACCTTACAGAAAACCGCAGCCAAATAACACTAGACCCTACTAATAGTGTTGTGTTCCTGCCGGTGAGTAAGGTTGCCAGAGCTCGAGGAAGAGGAGTGTTAGGGTCGGCAACGCGCATGTAACTCCTCTGGAGTTGCAGGCGTACATAGGCTACGGAGACTGCTTAACATCAGGCGGGCCGTATGCTTGTTTGCCACCGACGTAGTATATAAAAAAGGGCATTATATTAAAATAGATGAAAACTGATTACTTACACCGTTTTTGAAAAGTTTGTATTAATAGTTTCAGGAGCGAATATTTTTTTAAATAGTGGACTTGTAAATCTTCTAAGAGGGTCGAGAGGGATTATATCGGGAACAATTTTTTTCAGTTAGGGTCTTGAAACTTCGTAGTTTGTGAAAGACAAATTTCATGCGTTGTATAATTATTAACAAATGATTAACCGTCCCTAGTCCTACTGATATCTTTTGCTGCATAATGTTCTATATTATAACGAATAAATGGTTTATCTATCTATCTATTATGCTCATGTAGAATAATAATCACCAACATACAAATACAAGCGTACGAAGTCGCGGGAAACAGCTAGTGTTTCATATAATTACCTAAATATCTATTTTCAATTTGTTTAACGTCAAAATAATATAACATACATTTTGTATATCGCCATTTCGACTGACAGACACATTGCCTAATCTCATTTCATATAACCATTATTACGTATAAAAATACTGGGAATAAGGAAAAAACATCTAAAGTACCTATCGGAAGTCTCGTCAGTAAAAAGGTTACTGCGACCCCCCAAACGAAGAAACTGCTATCAACAAAGTAGGTTAGGTTAGGTTAGAACTGCGGCCCCCATACAAAGAAACTGCTATCAACAAAGTAGGTTAGGTTAGAACTGCGACCCCCCAAACAAAATAAGTATGTATATTATGTATGTTATGTGTGTTATTATGTGTGTTATGTATATAAAACGAACGTTATGCTAATTAATATTTATTATAAACGATTTTATAGCTGCAGTTAATTCTACATTGTATAATTATACGTTATGTTATTAATGTTATTATGTATTTCGCACGTTATATATACTGAAACTTATATCAATATTAAAATGATCCAAATTGAAATTATATCTACTGAGCAATATATTATAAGTTTGTATACGTTCTATTACTTACCCTCACAAAACAAATAGGTACGTTATGATACGAGGGCGGTTTGATAAGTCAGTGACTTTTAGTAAAAAAAACTTCACAATTTTTAATTTTTAATCTCCGTTCGATTCGATGCATTTCGTCCAACGATGTTTCAGCTTTTGTAACCCCTCTAAAAAATACTTTTTGTCTAACCCTGAAAAATATGCTTCAGTTCCAGCTATGACTTCCTCATTTGATGAAAATCTTTTCCCACTGAGCCATTTCTTTACGTTTGGGAATTAAAAAAATCACACGGTGCCAAATCTGGAGAATAGGGTGGGTGCGGCAGTATTTCATAACGCAATTCAATTAATTAAGTTGTTGCGACTGCCGACGAGTGTGCAATGGCATTGTCGTGATGAAACAGTATTTTCTTCTTTGACAGATGTGGCTGTTTTTTTACAACTGCGTTTTTTTTTCCAACAAAGCAGCATAATAAACGCCAGTTATTGTTTTACCTTTCTCCAAGTAATCGATATAAATAACCCAAAAGTCCCAAAAGACAGTGGCCATTACCTTTCCTGCCGAATTAACGGTTTTCCCTTTCTTCGAGGCCCGATCGCTAGCAGAAGTCCACTGTTTTGACTGATTTTTCGTCTCTGGCGTATAATGGTGAATCCATGTTTCGTCCACCGTCACGAATCGACGAAAAAATTCATAAGGATTACGCTTCAATTTGGCTAAGCATTGCTCGAAAGTTCTTACGCGATTACGTTTTTGGTCGGCTGTCAGCAAACGCGGCACACACCTTGCGGAAAGTTTTTTCATACTTACAATATTATGTAAGATATGAAAAACTCGTTCAGATGAAATGCGTACAGTCTCGGCTATCTCACGTATCTTCACTCGACGGTCATCCAAAACAATATATCGTGGACTTTATTCACGATGTCATCAGTGGTCACTTCAATCGACCTTCTAGAGCGTTCTACGTCATTGGTGTGCTGATACGTCCAGAACGAAATTCTGCAAAACACTTTTGCCATTCCATGAGATGGAGCAGATTCCCTATAATATGTGACGTTTTCAATCAAAAGGTACCACATTGTCACTTACCATAAGGACGAAAATTGCTTGTAATTTTATACGAAAAACCTGCCAGAGCGTCCTTATGGCAAGCGACAATGTGGTACCTTTTGTTTAAAAACGACACAATTTTTTTTAACCGGTCTTCAGTCTCTTTGATGGTTTTAACACGTAAAAAGTAATGTTTAATTAGCACACGAACTGCATTTTCCTCCATTTTCCAACAATTTCCCGATCTAATCTGACATATTATCTTAACTCTTTGGTTACTGGCTGTTATTACAAAAAAAGTAATAACAGCCAGTAACCAAAGAGTTAAGAATTAGAATAAATCAGTACGTGTGTGAAGTTTATTTATTTATTAAGTCACTGATTTATCAAATCGCCCTCGTAAAATCCATGTTAAACGTTTAACCTATACCTAGAAAACTTCTTTGTGCTTTTTAGGGTTCCGTACCTCGAAAGGAAAAAACGGAACTCTTACAGGATCACATTGTTATCCGTCTGTCTGTCAAGACCCTTATCTCGGGAACGCGTGGAGATATCGAGTTGAAATTAAGACCATAATTATGCTCAGGTCTATTGTCCCTCCTAAGTTAGCGCAACAAAAGATACGGCCGTTTATGCCACAAAAAACGTATATTTCGACAATAGGTTACTTCCCGTTGACATAGAACTATGAAATTTGGCAAGTAATATCGTCATACACTACAAGTACAGGGAAAAATCTCAAAACTAAAATTTTGTAACAAAAAATTTTTGGACGGAACGGCACCTTCGGTGGGCGAGACCGACTCGCATTTCTCCGTTTTTATCTTATAAGTTACCATGTATGTTTTAGTTAACTTTGGACAATTAAGTAATAATTAAGTAATGCAAAGTCGTATCGTTCCGCAGCGCTGTCGCTGTACTCTCTCATGTTCATGCGATTCGCGTGGCGAGTGCAGCCGCGCAACATGCTTCTCTTCGCCTGCCACTTCACCAACGAGTGCGCGCAGCTCACGCAGGGCGCGCGCTTCATCAACTACCAGTATCTCGGCGACAAGGCTGCTAGCGAGAATAAGGCGGCCAGCGAGACTACTAGCGACAAAACTAGCGAGAAGACTAGCCAAAAATAAACATAACGAGACTTTGTCGCAAAAACGTAATCTTGCCAGACATCTGTGTAGTAGCAAAAATACCTGAAACAAAAATAATCACCTTTTTAGGGTGGTTAAGTTAAGACAGAGATGGACTTGGTTAGTTTTAATAATATGTCGACGCGTATAAAAATTACTTCAGTCCTCAAAATCGTCATAAATTAAATTGTTCTATCATTTTGCGTGGACTAAAGCAATTTTGATATGTATAGGTAAACATAAATGAACGTTACAGTTTCTTAGCCGAATTTGACACGTTTTATGCCAGTTTCGTTTTATTTACATCGCAGAAGTTACCTTAGCTATTTGTTATTATTTAAGATTTAAATACTGGGATCTTTAATGAGCAGTAGATAGTTAATTAGTAAGTAGGTAGTCATTTATGGCTTAGCTCTGATAACTTTACTACTACTACCTATTGAAACAAATAGTAATCAAGAATCAATTAGTAGTCTTAGTGTAAACTTGGTAACAATGTAGCCACTCATGAACGACAATATGTTTGTCGATTAAATAAGGAAGAAGTCTCAATCGCTTAATGTAGTCTTTGCCACAAAGATAAAACAATGGATTTTTTCAGAATTTTTAATTACGTTTTGGGGGTCGCTACCGCATTTGAAAAGTTTATAATATAGCGTAATTTTTGAATTTTCCTTGTGTGTGACAACAAGTCATAAAATAATACTGCTGAATTTTTAAAATAGTTTCATGCTTTAGAGATTTTGAGTATTGATTGATTTAGCAGTAAGGAATCCTAAAGCGTAACTAAAAATAGAAAAAAAGTGTCAGCTATGTTCACGTACCTATATGTATATATAGCAAGTTTATTTATTCACTAATTTACAATAAAGTGCCCGTAGCCGCCTCAAGACCTTTCAATCTGACGAGTCATATAGGCCTCCAGTTACTAAGACTGATCCTTACAAGTTGAAACCGAGTTCTTCTTGAGTAGGTATGTGTGGCGAGCTGCAAAAGTACCTAAATTCCATTCAGTAATCAGTTATTTATTGCTTTCATAGGTACAATAAGGTCTTACATTAGAATATTGAACAGCTATGAACCCTGTAAGGGCACTGCAAATTACGACTCTTAATAACTTTAATTCTTTAGAAACTTACTAGGTATCTAACTATCTATTCATAAAGTAGGTATGAACTTTTGCAGCTCGGTACACCCCATTATGTTAATTTCGAAGTGATAATTAAGGTAAATTGTGCTAGTGTAGAAACTGACACGACTCGATCCATTAATGATACGTACTGTATGTAGGTTGTATATTCTTTATGTTTGTTAAGATGGGTATATTTTTTGACTATTTATGAATATCGAATATTACATTTTATTGTTGATCTGTTTAAGATTGTTTTATTTATCACAAGTATAAGTACCTACATATAATGTAGGTACTCCGGTACTCTGGTTTATAACTCGTAACTTTCTCGTTAGTAATATTGTTATAAGGTTTGAAGAATTTTTTTTGAGTACAATAATAATAACATAAAAGAGGAAACCTAAACCCTAATCCGATAAGTACCCGGCCCAAACGTCCCCATAATACCAGCGGCGTTTCTCCGTTGAACCGCCAAAGATATACGCTGGACCAGGTAAGCACCAGACCTAGGATCACAACCCCTATCCCGCAAGCGCCTACCCAGATCCCTCACAAAACCCTTCGCCTCGGCACACCAAGGCCCAGCTGACTCAACAGCAAGAGGGACAAAATCATAAACCGGCTTTAAGTTTGAGTACTTGGCATGTTTTTGTCTCGCCGCATTCTCCGCAGCCCCCCAGCCGCACGTGTAGTCTGTGCAAGATGTGACGCAGCAAATGTAGCATCCCACAGCAGACTCCGTCCCTTAGCCCAAGGAACAAGGGTGAGACCGTCAGTCTCCAACACGCACGGCAGGTTAGCCGACACCATCGCCCTGCGAACGATATCGTTAATCGCATGATCTTATACAATTAATGAATCTTTGTTAAGAAATTTACTGCCACAGACCCGCTCTGGGCGGGTTCTCTGTTCGTAGGTGCTTAATGTATGCCTTAAATAAATAAAAAATAGTGTACCAAAAACATTTGTACACGCGCTTTGACGATAGAATACCTATCTGCGAGCACCTTATTTGTCGAATGTACATCTAAAATCTACCAACAGAACCAAAATTTATTCAGTGAATTACATTTTAAATTACGTAAATGAAATGAAGATTTCCCGCACAATAAAACGTGGGTGAAATACGCGAGGCGCTACGAATAACTGGGGGTAGTTTGAGTTTAATTAAAACTACCCATCTTAGTGTTAGCATTCATTAGGGCTACCTACCACCGACTTTATTCGCTTACCTATTCGGATATTATGCTGTATCTACCTATAGTTCTGTACCTAATAATGCGAATATTTTACATCAGGTGAACAACATAACAGTAGGGATTGCATTGGGCCAGAGTTTAACATTTATTTATATATAAATAATTCCTAACTAACCATAAGTAAACAATGCTAGATTTTATTATATTTATGTTAAGGTTGAAAATTCAATGAATTGACTCTTTTACAGTCCATTATTAATCTTATGGCGCGTGTATCTTTAACGACCCATGAAACCTAGCTGCTACGGGTTACGGCGTAGCAGTCGTAGAGGTGCCATATATAGAGAGAATTAAAAGTAAGTATGTCAGATGCCAAGCATGCGGAAATAAAAAATAACTAGTTTGAGCATGGGCAACCCTAGTTTTCCAACAATATTCACGAAAACTTTATTTTCAATTGGGACCCGGGGCGGTCAGAGTAGGTAGTATCAATTTCGCCCATTTTACATGCTCAATAAAAAGTCTTCTGATAGGTATAAAAACAACTATATCGTTAATGACATTTTTATTTACGACTAGCTGTTCGCGTGGACTTTTTTTCCAATATAAAATACACACTTTCAACCCCGTTTTAACCCCATTAGGGGATACATTGTCAAAGGCACTAAAATTATTATTAGTACTTTTTAATATTTTGTATTTCTACGAATTTCAAGTCCCTTGTTCACAAAAAATTTCGTTCCCGGTACAAATGGTCAACCCCTTTTCCAAAAACGCTGAAATTACTTTTCTTCTATTTTAATTTAATAGTTAATAATACCTTGTTACGAAGTTTCAAGTTCCTAGCTCAAAATAAAACTTTGACCTCATGCAAATATTCATCCCTTTTTTAACCCCCTTAGGGGTTGAATTTCTCAAAATCCCTTCTTATCTCTTGTACACATTATAAATGTAACCTGGTGTC
This sequence comes from Cydia strobilella, assembly GCF_947568885.1. Lineage (NCBI taxonomy): Eukaryota > Metazoa > Arthropoda > Insecta > Lepidoptera > Tortricidae > Cydia > Cydia strobilella. The sequence continues at coordinate 19,830,028 of NC_086042.1, forward strand.
CAAATTTCAACTTTCTAGCTTTTTTAGCTTTGTCTTACACACGCATCGCGCATTTATATATATATTAAAAAGCGAATATTTCTGCTTAACTAACAGGGGTTCTTAAAGGTATGTTTAATTTAATCTACCATGAGGACAGAACAGTAGAGACACATAGATATGACGTAAACGACAAGTTCTTAAAACTTGCCTTTTCTTGCGAGTTTGCTCAACGTTTAAGATAGTTAAGTACTCGTACCTAATTATACATTAGCATTATATGTGTTTTACGCCAATCAAATTCTTCATTATTTTCCAGAAAAAATAAATCGTTAAATTACGAACGAAGAACTACTCGAGAGCCGGAACTGGAAAGTTTTTAGTATGGACGGAGCGCGAGCTAGCGTTTCCTCAGCCTTTTACTGGGAACTCAACACTTAAACTTAAGTACTCGAGTCGAAGTAAAATGTCACAAGATTAGATACTTTCACAAGTGCTCTTCTTCGCATTCACCAACGCGACGATCATTACCGCGACCATTTTGCACACAGTTCGCATTTATTCGACCTTAAACTACCCTCGTTGTCCATCCTGTCCATATTCCGAAAACAAACATATTAAGAGCGCACATTACCGATCCCTATATATATTTCTACTTCCCTCTAATACAGTTTTTCCCGCCTATCAAAGTTGTCATTCTTGAACGGTTAAGTGACACTGTGTTGCCTAGGAAACAGTATTAAACATTCTGTATTTCATTTATTTAGCACCTAATAGGTACTTAATTACCGTTATTACTACGTGTACTACATAGGTATTTTAAATATTGTAGATACGTAAATAGTAAATACCCATATTACAGTAACTCCCTAGAAGATGGAATTTGAATATAATATTAAAATCGCGAGGTTTATTATGCCCTTTGGTTTTGGTTTACATTTGCCTACAACAATTACACCACTATGTACTTACCCAACACTGCTGCATATAATTCGGTTAATTAAATGCAATCCATAACCTTGGTCATATCATCACACCCTATAGTAGGCGTGGATAATAAGCAATGATCATCCCTAATCTCACTGTGCATAACTAAGTGAATCTGGAATGTGTGTGAGTAGACACGTAATGTAGGTAGGCATTTCTAGTAACTAAGTACATATTCTTATGTTATTACGTAAGTACTACTTCTAATTCATTTAAACGAAATACTTCTTTGAGTTATTGCAATTTTTTCCAAACAACAAATGTTCCTTTCTTCCCTTCAAATCAAACTACTCATTTCAATAGGTACGTGCATAGTAACGATTGGAGACAATTCTATTATTAGCTTAATGGTGGAGCGTATCCAGAACAAGTTTGTACGTTTTTTGTACTGGCGGAAATATGGTGTATACCCTTTCTACCGCTTAATGTATCCAACTTTATATGTGCTTGGTATGGTGGGATACAACGAGCTGCGGGTGCGCAGGGAAATAATATGCCTGGTAACATATATTTTTAAGCTACTCAGGGGCAAATTGTACAACAGTCAGGTGTTGAGTTATGTGAGTGTCTATGTGCCCGACAGGTATGTGTGGCGCCGGCTTCGGCCGCGACTACTGGCCGAGCCGCGCGGGCGCACCAACTTGCTCGGTCTTGCGCCGTTGACGCGCGCTGTGCGGACCCTCAACATAACAGCGGAAAATATTGACATATTCTCATGTTCTCTGAATGAATTCACAAAATCAGCATTGTATATATTATGTTATAGACGTGATGACATACTCTAGATATTTTTTTATTAATAGTTACACTATTGTCTTAGGTTTACCTGTAAAAATAGTTGTGTGGAAAAAAATATATTATTAGTTGATCACGGGATAAAACCTTCGCTACAAAAATCTCGATATAAAATGTTTAATTTACGTACAAAGATGATTTTTTTTACGCAGTACAACTAAACCGTGCAGGGAGCGTTCACACATTCACGCTCGATTGCGCGTCGAGTGCTCACCGGCGCCGGGCCGGCGCCGTCCGGCGCTGGTAGCCTTTGTGTCCCAGCCGTTAGGGCATAAAGCCTCCATCTCGGCCAACTATTGGCCCCCACTGGTATATCATTGACTTGTTTGCTTGATGAATCAAGCTTGCGGAAGCTTAAAATTCTGTGATTAGCTTTGCTACATAACGTCCCTAAAGTGGTTTACCTACCTACATCCATGCGTTGTAAAGTTGATCTTCTTTCTTCGAAAAAAGATACCTGAAATAAGAGTTGGCTCGCGCCATATTAGGGGTAACGTTAGCCTGTCTGCCGTTATTAACACTAGAAGTACGTCGGCGGTCAAGAATGTGTTATTGTTCTATTTCTGACTAAACTATAACCTAAAGTAGGTGGCGGTCTCTACAAGGCCAAAAACAGGGCCGGCTTCTTTATAGTATCGTCCGACGAATTCTGTGTTATTTATCGGTGATAATTGATAAATGCCGTCATCCGGCAGTTTGGGTCACTTCCTGAGTTTTGTTGTTGTTTCCCTGTTTGCCATTCCCTGTTTGCCAGTTTAGGTGTAAGTCATGTTCCGTAGTCAACTACTACTACTAGGTACTTACCCTTATAGTTTCGCCATGTCCGTCTGCCCGAGGCTTTGCTCCGTGATCGTTAGTTCTAGAAAGCTTGGTATTTTTGGTACCAATCAATCCGACGAAATGGTAAAATAGTTTTTTAGGCTGACTCCCCTACACGTAAATTGGGGTGAATTTTTTATTTATTTCGGTATTTATTCGGGATTTATTTAACTGTCAACCAAGTATGAAGTTCCTATAAAATAACAACAGGCAAAAATGAGGTTGGATATAATAACAATTGAGAACAGTACTCAGATAAAGACAAATAACATAGCAGACTCAAGTCCGTTTAACGCGGCTATCACAAGCAATTAGTGTGTCGGGGGGTCTACTGGAACGCATTGATGAACGTTCTAGATTAGAGACTGAACCATCACAGCCTTTGCCCGCTGCCCGCCCGTTCGACGAGCAAAATAGCCTGTGAAAATAGCTGGAAAGGTTAAATATCGAATTTTTCACTCTTTGATCATGATCTATGATAGTGTAGGGAACGAAGCAGATGGGTAACATACACATCTATGGAGATGGGAAGCAAATTTCATGTAATTTTATTCACTTTTATGGGTACCTACCGGTGTAATGTTTAAAATTACAATTAATAATCCGCTTATTACTTACTGTACACTATAGTTATGTGTTACTGTAGTATAACCAGGTATAGGTAAAGTGATTGCAGAAATAAACTATGGCTTTATTATTTGCAATACTTGAGAGACCACATCGTATTATTTTGTCAAGGAAGTTGTTTGTTTAATTCAATTCAATTTTTATTTATTTAAGACAACAATGGCCCATAATGGTTAGTAACAATTAACAAGGAAGGTTTAAGGAGTGTAGGTTTTTGAAGAATCGGCAACGCGCATGTAACACCTCTGGAGTTGCAGGCGTCTATAGGCTACGGTGACTGCTTACCACCGACGTTGTATAAAAATATGTTGTCAAAGTTCGAGTTCCAAACATTGTATCCAAAATTTGACATTGAGTAGAGATAATATATCGGCCTCGGCTCACCGCACTTTTGCGCCTAAGAAGACTGCATGTTAGCTATGTTGCGCAGTGATCGAGCAGATGGAAGTTGTAATACCATACAGTTCGTGTAACTAAACAAATGGATTCCTTTATATACGACCATTTTTGGAGACAATCCACTGCCACAACTTTACTATAGTTTTCACATCCAGTGAATTCCACGAATTGACTTATGTCTTGTTTGCAAAGCCATAGTTAAATACTAGCTAACAATGTGTAAAACAATTTCAATTTCAATAACGTACCTACATACAAACTTTCAAATACGTATCCAGTATTAGTCAATTACTTATACTATAGGATTGGATCCGTGGTCAAGTTTCCAGAGTACAGTTTCTAGTGTAAATGCTCTGGGCCTGTACTCCTACTGCTTACCGGGCGTAGACGAGAGTTTGTTTCAAATCAACTAGTATATTTTAATTCAGCTCTCACACCAAAAACGAAACGGTGTATCGTTGCGTGCAGTCTTTTTCATTAGCTACTACTACATAATATGGTTCGTTCATTCAGGAATTTCCAAATTCTTTGGATATTAGCGATAGTTTTGTTTAAACGAACTTCTACGACTTTCGAGGTCACCCATAGCTTGTCACTCTTGTCAGCCAGATTTGGACATTCCAATTCCACCCGTAACAGCCTACATAATATTGTACAGTACCTATACATATAATATTGTACTTCTTCTCGTACTGGCCGGCTTGAGTCGCGTGCTATGCGTCGGTATGCGTCTGGGAACAGATACCTTTGTAAATTCAGAGGAAACTCCTGCAGCAGTTATACGCGTATTTACTGGTGGATAATTTTAGGACGTAACGAAACTAGTATTCTGTTAAACCGGCTAACTGTCTCGAACTTTGACAACGACTATTCGAAAAACGGCACTTTTCTAACTTGCAACTTACTTAGCTTGGGGGTCAACTATCTCTGCAGCTGACTGTACACTACAACTATTGCTAATTTATTAATAAAATGAAAACACCGATATTCCTGATTGAAATTTCGTTTCGTAGAGGGTACAATATCACAATTTCAATAAAAAAAGTGTATGTGTGTAATCTTTACGGGCGATTGAAGTAAAACTTTAGGGGTGTGTCCCCCTCCCCCACCCTCCGCCTGTGCGCTGGAACTCTCATATTTACCCTACTACATTCAAAATTAAATTTAAAAAAGCTGGAAACGTAAAAAGCACTAGTTCGCGAAAACCAACTTTCCGCACGCTAAACAGGTACGTAAAGTAGCACTGAGTAACTGTATTAAAATAGTTATTTTTAATACAGTTGCTCAAAAAGTGCTACTTTTCGTGGCTGTTTAGCGTGCGGAAAGTTGGTTTTCGCGAACTAGTGCTTTTTACTTTTCCAATTTTTTTAAATTTTTACTTGTTCCAATTCATGACTACTTATTGATGAGTGTTAATATTAGTTTCTTTTAAACGTCGTAATTAACATAAAAACCTACTGTTAATGTAAGAATACAAAAAAATATGCATATTTCATATTTTATTACTTACCTCTTAATCGTTATAAGTATTATAACACGTTTATTTTTTAATGTTGAAAAACCGTTCTTAATAAGTTGTCTGAATGGAACGGAACGCCTGTCAAAGAAGAGGCGTATTTTCTTACTGCAAGAATGTTTTAAGTTTCCAAAGGCAACATTCGATATTGTTTTTATAAATATACGATACACAAATAATCGTAAATAACGATATTTAGGTAATAATAGTACAATGTTTTAATATATTTACAATTGTTTCTGTCTTATAGAACATGCATTTGAAAAAAAAAACTCATTGAAGTGGGTTCAATAATAATAACAAAATCTATTCTAGTCGAATAAAAGCTAGAAAAACAACTCTTCATAATGTCAATGTCAATGATGTCACAGAATGAATAATATAAGTTTCGAATTCCATTTCTTGCTTGTTTTTGTTGCTTTTCTTATTTTTTCGCAACTGTATTAAAAAACGTCGTTCGATACACGTGCAGAAATGTCATTCTTCACTCGTCCCGAGTCTCGGTACTCGTGAAGTAATGACATACTTTCCGCACTAGCATCGAAATGTACTATTACGATACAAGTGCGGAAAACAGGAAATTCGAAACGAGTGGCGATAAATTAAAACACGACCGCAGGGAGTGTTTTAAATCGACACGAGTTGCGAATTACCTATTCGCACGTGTATCGTACACCGTTTTACAGTACATATGGCCCTTTAAACTTTCGACATATGCACGAAAAGTGCTATTTTACGCACTAGTGCGAGAAAGTAGCACCATATGTACTGTAATAGCTATTTATGCAACAAGTGCGGAAATCATCTTTACGCACGTGTATCATACAATGTTTTACTATGCATTGTGCGAGTAAATAAAAAAACATATCATGGCAAATAAGTTTAATTATTAAAAGGAGTGTTTTAAATCGACACGAGTTGCTTATTACCTATTCGCACGTGTATCGTACAACGTTTTACAGTACATATGGCCCTTTAAACTTTCGACATATGCACGAAAAGTGCTCTTCTCCGCACTAGTGCGAGAAAGTAAAAAAAAAATTGAAAACAAAAAGCACTAGTGCGGAAAAGTAGTACTTTCTGCATGATATGGCTCCATAGGAAACGCACTTTTCGAGCACATGCATTGTAAAATATATTTTTTATCGTGGCTAAATGCCGGACGGATCCATGACTTCGATGCCTAACCAGTCAAAAATGACAATATTAGCGGATGAATGATCTAAAATGTCACAGTATTTAAGAATTATTTCGCATAAGTACTTAATTACTTTTATCTTTGCAAGTGTGTTTAAAAAACAATCAATCTAATAGACCTCGTTTGCAAAATTTGACTTACCTCCCTCGTTGCACAATGTACTACTTTTTTTGATATACCGTATACCGTTAAATCATCATTATCATTTATTGAAAACGAATTTTGAACATAGATTTTTAAATTCTGTTAATGGTTTAGTCATTGATAAGATACGATCGCTCGCACTTATTGGCGCACGTTTAATGCACTGCGAGTCGTCTCATAACTATAACTATCAGTACTATGACAAATTGTAAAATCTGAATGTATAAGTAAGTGCAGTGTTCCAATACTGGTGGCAAGCCTAGTGCTGGCAGAATAACGGACAATGGTGCGAGACATCGTTAATAGCGGTTTAAAGCGATAATCGCGGCGGGCCCGTAATTGCCGCAGTGTACGCTGCAGGCCCCGCTCGGTCCATCCGAACTGAACTCACACTGACTAAATAGTTTGATGTTATTCCATTGCATAGTCGGTGAGGCGTGCGAGAGTTCTTGCGCGGATCTGGCCCTAAGTATGACCTTTTTGAACTAGAAAAATCCAGCTTGATTAGATACAATGAGGATATAATAAGATAGAGCGGTACTGTCATAGTAAATTTTGTAACCATTGTAAATTCACTGCCATCTATCGACATACTTTAAAACTAAAAATGAAGATTTATAAAAATACGTTAAAATGTATTTAAATATGGATAAATGATTTATTTATTTGCATTAATTATTTTTATATGATTCTGACCCATGTTCTTTCACTGGTACGCGTTAAAATTATAAATAACAAACGAAACAGTCAACGCCCTCTAAACGAGAGTAGGCCAAAACTAGTGGCGCCATCTGATCGAGAATCAAATTTTCGTGATTTTCGAGGCACGTTTTTTCCTTAGACTGTATCCATCTATTACGGAGTTATATCTATCTTTGATTAGATATAATACATCTCATATCGGATTAGCTTGTGAAGTGGTGGTGGGCTGGTGGAGTGAAAAAAGTTCAGCTGATATAAGCTCGACTACTCGACTGCTCGATACTTGTGAGGTATTACGCGTACACCAATCAATAAAAGAGCAACATGTACCGGGGTCTATGAACAATTTCAAAGACATGGAGATTTTAAAAGTTGGAATAAACCTTTATCGTCGCGCTAGTGTTACGCAAGCAGCCATAATTGTTGTAATTACGATACGAAGGAGTAAATGTAAATTCCTAGAAAGCAGCAAAACAATTCGAGAAATAATCAGATTCGATAACGCCACTCGCGTATTTTCACGCTTAGCGTATAGGTATTATTGCAAGCGATCGTATTTTTCCAAACGGGCCAGTTTACATGCGTTAATAGGCAACGTTTATGTGCTCGAACGCGTTTCACTGATTGCGGCTAACACTTGTATAGGTAATTGAAACACGTCGGCTTACAAAATGGGATTCTATGCCACACGACAATGGTAAGTTAAAGCTAATCAACTAAATTCTAATCCCGTGACTCGTATAAAAATAACGCTTCTTTGATATCAATCGTAACTAGGTATACTGATTACTGATACTGAAAAAAAAAGCTCGCCTGCTAATGTTAAGCGATGACAATAACAGCCTGGGACAGCCGCTGATAATATATAGATTGGAAATATATTTTAGTTACATCTAAGCCCACAAATGGTAAACGGACGGGATTCACATAAATTTTTAGGGTTCCATACCAAAAAGGTAAAAGGAAACCTTTATGTTGCCTTTCTATCTGCAGTGTTTAGAAAGCAGATAAGCCAGGTAAAATGTGGTTCTAGAAAGATTAAGTGACTAGGTAATAAAATATCCGTCGAAATGCTTTTCAATGAAGATCGGAAGAACTTTCCAGAAAGCGTAGTATTACAGTTGTGTATATAATGCACAGACCACAGTTTATACATCCGAATTTTGTATGTAAAATATTGTAAGAACAACGACTTGTGATATTGTTATCAGGCGATATAAGCGGCCATAAATCTCCAGAATCCTCCCAAACTATCTAAGGAATATCAACGTAAAGTGGTCCACTGACTATCAGTCAGCCGGACGATATCGGCCTGTCAGAACAAAAATTTTACAGTTCCGATCAACTGACAGGCCGATATCGTCTGGCGGGCTGATAGTCAGTGGGCCCCTTAATATAAGTAGGTACCTACTTTTCGAGCAATAACACCTTATTAAGTTAGTCGGTATCGGTAGATCTCTTGATTTCAGATTATGATGGATGACTTGAATAACCTACTAAATAAATACCTACTCAATTTTATTTTAATGCTGATAGCACCGTTCGTTAATAGATAATATTATAATAATATAATTGCTTTAGTATAGAGCGAATGATCATGAGAGATTCGAAAATAAAGTTTCAGGCTCACCATCTTAACAGTGAAACGCAAAAACTCTTGTGGAATTCAGATAAAATCGCGTATCGCTCGATTCAAATTACAGGTACATTGATTGGTCGACTCGTGGAATCAGAAATCGATGTATCGACAAACCGTATAACGAGTTAACGATGACTCAATTTGGCGGGCTCGAGCAACTAATTGTCTCCCAACGGATTTTGTGCCCGGTTTACCTTTAAACGAAATAGTTCAATAATTTCCTGAAAAAGTAGATAACTAATGGTGAAGCAGGTGAAACAGTTAAAAACCGGGTTGATGTTGTTAGGTTGTAAAGTAAATAATTTTTAAGAAAAAAAAAACCGACTTCAATGGGGTATGCCGCTGAAAGCATTCTTAGATTCCAGACAATGAAATGAAAAAGACAGCATCTTTTGCCTAATTATGTAGAAAAGGAGGTAAACCGACCCACTTTTCTAGTAGCATTTCGTTTTTGTAAGGGTCGCAGTTCTAACCTAACCTAACCTACTTTTCTGGTAGCATTTCGTTTCTGTAAGGGTCACAGCTCTAACCTAACCTAACCTACTTTTCTGATAGCAGTTCTGTTCTGTGAGAATCGCAGTTCAAAAGCTACCCACCCACCTAACCCATTTTTCTAGTAGCATTTCCGGGTCCGGGTCTGGGTCCGGATCCGAGTCCGGGTCCGTGTCCGGCTGTCCGGGTCCAGGTTTGGGTCAGAGTTCGGTCCGGGTTCGGGTCCGAGTTGGGGTCCATGTTCAGACCCGGGTCCGGGTCCGAGTCCGGGTCCAAGTTTGGGTTTGGGTCCATAAGGAAGATAACAAATCGCCAAACGTGAACTATGTGTCATTGAATAGTTCCATTCTGATTATCATCAGCAGTTCCACTTCATCAAATGTCACTTTTTAAATGTAAGTGCTGGATCTGTTGATGAAAATACAAAAATCACTATATGTATGCCTTTCACATTTGAGGAGTTCCCTCGGTTCCTCGTGGGTCTCATCATCAGAACTCGAGCTTGACAAAAATATGTCTTAAAAACTTAAGTTGCTTAACAAACATAAAGAAGTGGACAAATCGCCAAACGTAAACTATGCGTCATTAAAGAGTTCCATTCTGATCATCATCAGCAGTTCCACTTCATCAAATGTCACTTTTTAAAATGAGAATGCTGGATTTGTTGATAAAAATACAAAAATCGCTATATGTATGCCTTTCACATTTGAGGAGTTCCCTCGATTCCTCATGGATCCCATCATCAGAACTCGAGCTTGACAAAAATGTTTCTTGAAAACCTAACTTGCTTAACAAACATAACGAAGAGGACAAATCGCCAAACGTGAACTATGCATCATTGAAGAGTTCCGTTCTGATCATCATCAGCAGTTCCACTTCATCAAATGTCACTTTTTAAAATGGAAGTGCTGGATTTGTTTATAAAAATACAAAAATCACTATATGTATGCCTTTCATATTTGAGGAGTTCCCTCGATTCCTCATGGATCCCATCATCAGAACTCAAGCTTGACAAAAATGTTTCTTAAAAACCTAACTTGCTTAACAAACATAACGAAGAGGACAAATCGCCAAACGTGAACTATGCGTCATTGAAGAGTTCCGTTCTGATCATCATCAGCAGTTCCACTTCATCAAATGACACTTTTTAAAATGTAAGTGCTTGATTTGTTGATGAAAATACTAAAATCACTATATGTATGCCTTTAACATTTGAGGAGTTCCCTCGATTCCTCATGGATCCCATCATCAGAACTGCTTTTTGATAAAAACGGGACCAATCTGTATGTATATACTTACAATCAAAAAAAGAATTTTCAAAATCGGTCCAGAAATGACGGAGTTATGGAGTAACAAACATTAAAAAAAAAAAAAAAACATACAACCGAATTGAGAACCTCCTCCTTTGAAATCTTGAAGTCGGTTAAAAAAAAACTTTAGTGAGAAATAGGTACACTGCCGTTTGATTACATTGGATACATGCTATTATGTTATCTTGGCGCTGTAAAATTAAAACTATTGGCTTTAAAAACTAGAGCTTTCAGCTTTAAGAGACTTCAACTTTTATCGAACGAACGAGCGAAGCGAAATGAGGTTTTTAGATTAGATTTTAATTTAAACTAGCGACCCGCCCCGGCTTCGCACGGGTCGGGTTACACAAAACTTTAACAAATTATACACCGAAACCTTCCTCAAAAATCACTCCATTGATAGGTGAAAACCATATGATAATCCGTTGAGTAGTTCTTGAGTTTATTACGATTATACATACAATACACAGAGACGCGGCGGGGGACTTTGTTTTATAAGGTGTAGTGATTAGAAAAAATGTACAAAGTATCGTGTAACAAACTGTGCTCCTAGCCAGCGGAAAGTTGAATGTAAGAACTTCGGTTCGCTTCGCTCGCTCGTTCGACTAGTATGTTGTACCTATAGTCCAACTTAGCCTTCAAATTAGCCGTCACAGTCTGTTCAATTCATGTGACGAAGGCAGTCCCTTTTCATTAGTAAAATAAATAGGAATTCTGTCTATTACATTAATATTTGATCGTAGAAAGGTAGGTAATATTATTTGCGGTGAAATCACTCAAACGCAGATTCGCTGTTTAATCATGAAATGGGTCACATATTTAATTAATAAATCACATTACTTATTACTATGATAACCATGGCCATGCTATCGTGATTTTAATGCCTCACTATTAAGATAAACCTGAAACATGTATGTTTTTATATATAGGTATAATTAAGGTTTTGTTGATAAGAGCACTCGCGTGCTATTTACTAATCTGCCAATCAAGCTTTAGGCATTTTACACCAGCTCGTGAGAACCTTTTATTACCTATCTTTTATTAGTTTGAGTAATCTAGTAAGTACTCATATGTTATATGCCTTAAGCCTAGTCGATTTCTTCTTTTTTCTGAACTTGTTCAGCCTTATATTTTTTCAGTTTCAGAGCTGCAGACACAACCAACAAATTTTTGAGTCAAGCAGAATTTAGTGGAAACAACGAGACTCGATAGAACAATGCCCCTGGACCCAATCACTCGGCGGGTCTATTTCCGCTGCACTGATGAAAACGTCAATCGGATTCGTTAACTGACTTTTGCTTAGTTTTCCAATCGACATTTCCAGGTCATAGTTTTAGAAATAATTGATTTAATTATCAATTTTATACTTATTTGTGCGTTTGGCTGTTACAATCAGTATTTTGAATGGTAGTAGGTACACATATTGAGCCAACGTAGTCCGATCTAAGGGATGCAACTAGTTATGGTACGGGACGAGATTAGCAATATCGCTTGACCCCTAAACGCGATAGACCCACAGATTGTCCTTAGTTGGACCAACAATTATTTCGGAGATTTTATAGAGCTCTCAGCTCAGCATTAAAGATCTCAGCATTAAAGATGATGTGAAAAAGAATTGTCGTCGTAAAAGTGCAAGTTATTCAACATAATATAATGATCACTTAAAAAAATAGATTTTGAAACTGGAAAACACAATATAAGTTTTACAAATCTTAAAAACGTACTTAATATCGGGTACACTACATAATTCCGAAAAATGTTATGCCGAAATTCAGAATGCCGAATTTTATTATTCCGATTTTTAAATGCTCGACCTATCAAAATTCCGACTGTCGTAATTACGAATGATGAAAATCACGAAGATTTATATTTCCGAAAAGCCGAAAAGCCGAATTTTGCAAATTCCGAACCACATAATTCTGATTATAACAATTCCCATGGTGACAAACACCGAATTTAACAATTACGATTTTTGAAATCACGAATTCCGAATTGCCATTATTCTGAAATTTTAAATTCCGAACCACATAATTCCGATTATAACAATTCCGACAGTGAAAAACGCCGAATTTAACATTTACAATTTTTTTAAACCACGAATTCAGAATTGCCATTATTCCGAATTTTTTATTCCGAATTGACGTTATTCGTGACGTTTTAAATATCCCAGTTTTTAAATTTCCGAATAACGATATTCCGAATTTATTGTTAAATACATGAAGGTATAGTATCAATCGTATCAATTGAGCTCATGCACTTACCTGTTTACTCGAAGAGTCTCAAGAATACAATGCCATTGAGTGGTACCTAAACCACAAATTAGGATAACTACCTCGTAGTAAAAACAGATTATAACCGCCTTGAAATGTAAGTATAGATTAACGACTCTATTTTTTTAACAATAGACTACAAAATACACTAACTAGATAATGGCTAACATAACTTTATTAACATTTTACAACTGTCGACACCCAAAACAAATGCACTCTGTAGGAAACCATTGGTTACAACATGTTTTTAGACCATTTTAACCCCAGTCAACAAGGAATAAGGTTAAAAATTCAATATATATGCAATGCACTTCTATCTTATTTTGTAAGTAACTAGTTGGCGGCTACGAGAACAAAAGCAGAGTAAGCTCAGTTGAAATGATTACATCTTATACCTACGTCGTTAATCACTTTGTCACACCCATTTTCTGTAAGCAGGTCTCTTTTGTGGGGGCTTGCAGTTCTAACCTAACCTAATCCTATTTCTTTAAAAACAATTATTTTCAGTGGGGGTCGCAGTTCTAACCTAACCTAACCCATTTCTGGCAACAGTTCGTTTAAAACTTTCGCGTTTTGAACACATATTAAACTACCATCACCACCACGACCACGACCAGTGAAACCTGTGTCGAAACGTGGGTAAATAAAGGTATCAAAATAAATTCGCGATAGACCCGAATTCAAATGTGATTTAATATAACAGTTCGTTTACTAGGGGGTCACAGTTCTAACCTTTTTTTTTTTTGTTAGGAGGGAAAATGCATTACGCATACCACCCGGGTGCGGGGGGTGACCCGAGTGGTTATGTGGGACTCCCGTCTAGGCTAATGAGGCCCACGGTGTACCCACTAAAAACCCCCCATATGCCGCCTCGCCGCCCTATTGGTGGGGTTACAGGAACACTTGCACTCGTCATCCGCGACCCCACCGGCGGCAGCCGCCCACGAGCGGCTCCTTCGCGAATGCCCGAAGGCCCTTCACGCTAGGCGCGGCAGATGGTAAGACGCGCTTTCCTCCTCGGCTTCCATTGTGTATTGTAGCGGACCCCCTCGAGCACGCCACAAGGAAGCCACGGGCGCCAGGAATTTCCCCGGCGCCTGGCGACAGATCATGTCTATGGTTCTGCCGCAAAACCACAACTCGGCTGCAGAGGACAGGGAGAACGGCAGATCGTAACACCGACACTCCTCTTCCTCTGCAGCCCCACCAACGCCGCTACTGCGGAACGGCCCCGCCAAGTTCGCAGGGGGTAGTGAGGACCATCACTCCTCTTCCCCTGCGATCTCACCTCGGCCGCCGAGGATAGGGAGAATGGCTTACCGCAATACCGACACTCCTCTTCCTCGACGGTCCACCTTCGGCGCATCACAAGCGGGCTAAACAAGCCTGCTTGGAGCGTCCTCCTCGGGCCAGCCCGCGACCCAAACAGGCCGGCCCTGGTTGCCTCTTCGCTTCACCGTGGGTGACCAAGCCACGGTTACTAAGCCCCTCCACCACGACAAGGTGAGCAACCCGCGGGGGGAGGTCACAGTTCTAACCTAACCTAACCCACTTCTGGCAAGAATTCGTTTATTTCGGGGTCGCAGTTATAACCTAACGTAACCCACTTTTCTGGCAACAGTTCGTTATCTTGAGGGTCGCAGTTCTGCCGAATTTATTTATGCCGAATTTTTATGCCAAAAATATTTTATGCCGAATTTTAGAATGCCGAATTTAACGTGATGCGGCACGACAGGCACCCGTAATAATTACTAAAACGTGAGTCTTCATTTGAATATCACGAATTTTATTTTTCCGACCTTACAAAAGACCGAATTTCTGGATACCGAATTACTAAAACGAAATGTGTCTTTATTTGAATATCACGAATTTCATTTTTCCGACCTTACAAAAGACCGAATTTCTGAATTCCGAATTATTTTATTTTCGATCGGACAATAGTTTTTCGGAATTTAAGAATTCGGAAAAACATATTTTCGGAAAAGTGCTAAATCGGAACTTTAAGCTTTCGGTCAAATGACAATAGGATTTTAAATTTTCGGAAATAGCACATTCGTGATTTTCTTCCATCGTGTTTTTAAAAATCGTAATTTTGTTGTTTCGGACTTATAAGAAATAGGGATTATGAAAATCGTGCTTATAAAATTCGGAAAAACATATTTCGGAATATTTGGGTGTTCCCCTTAATATCATAATTTGACATTGACCTATTTACAATTCTCCGACAATTCTAGTTTAGATAGGTCCCAATTGACTAGAATACCCTACTGATCAATGCGAAATTAACTTGAAATTAAGGTCTTAATCAAATTCATCTCTTACCTGCTACAAGATAAAAACTAAATCAAGTAGACACTGGAATACATAATTTATGAAATGCAAATTACAAAATTGATTTATGATAAGCACCGTTGCGCCATTTTAACACTAAGCATCTGTAATCAAAATATTAACGTATTAATTATGTAAACGAACTTCGGAGGCCGAATAGAATCTGGCTGCTGCCGTAACTGCTGAATAAATCAATCTAATTTGAGCTATATCTCCATATATTTTAAGCGAAGTTTTGCTTGACAAATATAGTAGAAAGAGCTTACTGATTCGAAATAGGAGCCCAACCGCTTGGATGCGACATTTCGAGGAGCGAGGATATTTATTTACTTTTACTCAATATTTCCCAGCCCTGGAATAAATTCTACAGCTTTGCCAATCACATTCTATGAAGGTAAGAATGACAATTAAGGCTGTGATTTTTTTTACGTTTGGTTGTGTAGCTTCACTTCAGCCATTTATTAAATAATGGAAAGAGTTTTATTTACATAGGTTTTATTTACAGGAGTTTTATTTACCACTTTTAACTATACTTCAGTTTTGTTCGTAATGAGTTCGTATTTTTGTATGTTTGTACCTACCGACCTACGTTTAAAGTATTAATGGTTAATGTCGATAAGAGTATTGAAAGTGATGTATTCCCCAAAGCCTAGAAAGTCGCGATAATCATACCGATTCACAAGGCAAATGCAAAAAAATTGTCCAGTAACTATCGGCCGATATGTATCACTTAAAAAAGAGCTCCAAGCTCTTTTTTAAAACTTTTGGAGCGAATTGTAATAAAAGAATAGGCACTTACCTCGAATCTAATGCCAGTCTAACGGACGTTAGAATATAGTTAGGCGGGTTCTACAACCACTCAATTCTAGAAGCCCCATTAGTGCGAGGTTCGCTCATAATATGATATTGATTGGTACTGTGTTGATATTGAAATTTCGCATCTCAATACACCTTTCAGCAGTGCAAAGTGCACTTTATAAACAGTTAAGTATTTGCAAGTAGCTGAATCGGAAAGATGATGCACACTGTCACAGTTGGTAGCTAGTATTATTGTGCGTACGAATTCACAAAACCTCTGATTATGAATTTCGAGCAAGTTATTAAAAAAAAAAGTTGGCAAGTCATTAGCTAGTCTAGCACGCACAGATTTGTCCGACGGTCAATTCTCAGATATTTATTTATTTAAACTATATTGCACAGTGTACAAAAGGTGTACTTATTACTTAATACCAGAAATAAGATAATAATATGTTAGTTCTAGGATTCACATTGTTGACAGGTTAAGGGTCAAATACTTTCTCACCGCTATCATAGTGCATTGTCGAAAACTTTGCGAAACTTTAACATCTTTAATTGTATCGAAGTATAGTCAAAGGTCCCACATTGTCGCTTACCAAAAGGACGAGATTTGCTTGTATCTTTATAAGAATAACCTGTCAAAGCGCCCTTATGGCAAGCGACAAAGTGAGACCTTTGACTAGACTTGGACACAGTTGAGCACTATATACCTACCTACACTTGTCTTAATGTTAGCTAATTTTAGGACTAAAGAATTAATAACATATAGTACCTATTGGCAAACAATAAACAAATATGAATACACATTTATAAGCACGACCGCTATTGTGCACATTACTTAAACAATACAGCTCTCTGGTAGCGGTGTACCAACTAGGTCCTGTCATTAAAATAATTCGATAGTCGATGTTTGCCGTGGGCCGCGGGCCGTCCCGTGTTACCAATTACGATTTGTTTGTATAGTTCACGTACACGTAGTACCTACATACCTACTTTATTATAAAGTGAGTATGCACTTTTGCAGCTTGCTGTACTCTACAAAATCTATATTAAAACTGAATGTGGATTTTTAAACATATTCATACCTATTTAATTTCAATTACGTAAGTACCTACTCCGCATCAAACGCAAGTAGGGGATATTACTGCAATGTTCTGCCACCAGAGTGCAGCACTAGCCTTATAAGTAAACCATAGAGTAACTTATACATACTGTACATTTAACAGGTTTTTGACAAGTTTTCAAAGATAATAAAATATCACATTGATGCATCAAGGCAGTTTGTTTACAGAGGGCCTACCGGGAAACGCGAATCTAAATTTTAGCTATCTGTATCGCACGAATATGCCAGTGACAGATATGTTAGATAACGAAAATTTCGATTTTCTTTCGCGATAGACCCTCAGATTGTGGTAGTGGCGCCACCTACGCAGAGTTTCGCGTAATATTCCCTATTATTAGACAAGTATTCTTAGTAGAAAGCGAGTGCGAAATATCCATAATTATGATTGAAATAATCCAAAACAAATCCAAATCAAATCTATAACTAATTATACAATTCGAATAAACTTCAAACGTAACGTGGCTACAACACGAACCCAGTGCTAGTGCTACGAGCTACGCCGTAGCAATTCCCGTAGCTAAAATGTTTTGTAGGTCTTAAGTTTTATAAGCAATAAAAAAATGTAAAACGCAGTCGTTTTTGGAACCAAGTTTTTAATTCTTTTAATTCTCAAAGGAAATGGAAACGATATATAATACCCGAGCTATAGAAAGTTTGCGAACTTAGTGCATATTTTAGCAAACCTATTTGCGAAACGGCTAAGTTAAAAGTATCAGTTCATTTAATAATACATTTACGTTTTTTCCGTTACGTTTTGGCTTGTTTTAGGCATAAGCGGCAGCGACAGTATTATTGCCATCAAAACTATTTAGTATAGATTTTGATTTATTAATTTTTAGACATACTCAGTGTTGGCGACTGGCTGGCACGTGACCTCTGACATAGTCTTGTATGTCAGGTTCTTTGTTATATGTCAGTCTGCCTTGTCACCTATAAATATTGCGCCGTATTTTCTGGTTTAGTATTTAATTAAAGGTATTATTTATAATACGTGTTTCTATCATCCCATCTCGTCATACAGTCCACCCCGTTAGCTATCACTCAACTTGTTTAATTTTTTGAAATACCTGTTAAATAAGATAACCACGGAGTGCGTACCCCACGAGTTAAACCGGGCATCCGTCAGACCTCGTCGGCGATGGAGGGATAACTTGGACTCCTTTTTGAGAAACTGGTCAGTTGTAGCTCAAAACCGGGACGAGTGGAAGAAGAGGGGGGAGGCCATTGCCCAGCAGTGGGACACATATACTCGTAATAATAATCCTGTTAATTTTCGACAAAGTTTTCGTTTGTGCATAAGATTTTTGTAACGAGTTCCTCTCACGTTTTAAAGATATCGGAGGCTTCTTTCAATTAAGTAGTTACAATTTTTTATGGTGTAAATAGGCATTTAAAGTCAGAATAATTAACAGTTACTGTAAAATCTTTGTTATTAAGTGTTTGTTCTCGCAGACTGTGCCCTCTGTCTTGTGCACGTCGATCAGTTCCTTCTCGAGACCTGTCTAGTATAAAAAACCCAAATTGAATGTGTTGTTCGTTTAGCCTCCTATGGCCACCTCCCGACTGCATCACCACATCAGATCCGTTCCATATTAGTATATTATTACATTGTGATTACAATTAAGTACGCAACTACCTACCAATTTTCACCAATTAGACTAGGAAATTGTTAAAATTTAAGTTACAAGAGTTGAATAAAATAAACAAATATGCGGCGTGAAGCTACCAGTAAAAGCGAGATAAGAATATTCTTTATAAAAGTAACTCAGTTTTGAAAATGACAGGACTTTCTTACATAAATACATCACAGGGAAATGGACAGTAATAAGGAAAAAGGGCTTTGATTTCATTTCCTTTTAATTATCTATTTTTTCCTTCTATTCAATGATTTGTGTGAATTGGCCTAAAATGATCTGAAAAGCTTGCTTTTC
The DNA here is from genome assembly GCF_947568885.1 of Cydia strobilella. NCBI lineage: Eukaryota > Metazoa > Arthropoda > Insecta > Lepidoptera > Tortricidae > Cydia > Cydia strobilella. The sequence continues at coordinate 19,849,088 of NC_086042.1, forward strand.
GTTTGAATTGGGGGCATATTCGAATTTGAAAACTCTTAACTTTATTTGATACTTATTAGGTAGTTATTGCTCGCAGTGCACCTCGCTCGTGCTTTTAATTGGAATCTGAGTTTTTTTTAATGTACTAAAAATACAGACATCTTATCACTGCTAAATCAACCTTACCTTTTGTTTTATTTTAGGTACATAATTTGCTAGAATTCAATACAGGTAAATTACTTAGGTTGATTAGATTCGCGTTTCTTTCAACGCACCAACAACGCAAATTGACAATATTGCCATTTTTTATGGTCGAGTAACGAAGTTTGTGACTTGTGCGAGATCGGAGGCGGTTTACGTAGCCATTCGGAGAGCATTACGCGCGGGGCAGGTAGAAGCAAACGAGATACCGCGGCAGACCGACAGTGTAAACGCCCAGTTTTTAGACGCTTGCAGATTTTTTTTATACTACGTCGGTGGCAAACAAGCATACGGACCGCCTGATGTTAAGCAGTCTCCGTAGCCTATGTACGCCTGCAACTCCAGAGGAGTTACATGCGCGTTGCCGACCCTAACACTCCTCTCCCTCGAACTCTGGCAACCTTACTCACCGGCATGAACACAACACTATTAGTAGGGTCTAGTGTTATTTGGCTGCGGTTTTCTGTAAGGTGGAGGTACCTCCCCAGTTGGGCTCTGCTCTAGATCTGGAATGACATCCGCTGTCCTGTGCCCTACCACACAAAGCGAGATGTCATTCACAGTGCCCATACCTCTCTTAAATATTCTATGCTGGAGTTATAAGTTAATCTTAGCACGCTCATATAAGCAATGCTTTTGGCATCAGGACTATTATTTCGGGATGCGCTAAGTAATTACACTAGTTACTCAATATTATTACCATATTTGTGAGGGTCTTCGTACAAAAGCGCACGCAGAGCACCCCATACGTTGGGCTACGCCCGGACCTTTTGGTATGAGGGTACTGGAGGTGCCCGGCTTTGGATCGTGTGCAGCGGGCTATGGCCGGGCTACGCCCGACTCTTTTAGTATGAGGGCGCTGAAGGCCCGGTTTTGGAGTGCGCGCAGCGGGCCAGGTACCAGGCCGGTACGTACAATCTCTAGGAAAGATCACAATGCATGGGATAGAGCTTCAATATATTTAACTGTTAATCTCATCTCTAAAGATCCTCATCATCATTCTTTCAGACAACTTTATGATTGTTTGGGACACATAGTTCGTACGTGTTTTCTCTTTATCTAATTTGAAAATGAGTAATAAATGTAATAACAATCCCACCAAAAACATTTTCATGTAAAATGTTGTCAAGACGAAACCACGTGGCTCGCACTGTCAAAAAGTTATTCGATCTCTTGTAGAGCCAAGCTTCTAACTCTACAAGCCCTAACTTCACAAACTCTACACCTTAGTCAAAATATGTGCCTTGGCCGTTTCGCTACCGTCACATGGGCGTAAGGTGAAAAATTTATTCATTATTCATTAATTTTTAATATACAATAGTTCTTGTAGTAACGAAACGGCCAAGCCACATATTTTGACTAAGGTATAGAGGTTGTGAAGTTAGAGCTTGTAGAGTTAGAAGCTTGGCTCGGCTTGGCTTGAAGAGATCTGATAAATTTTGACAGTGCGGGTTTTCTCTTGGCAACATTTTACATGAACATGTTTTTGGTGGGATTTCACTTATTTTTGTAAGTTGCTTATGACAGTTTACCATCCCCTAATTTAAAGGGTTGGGGGTAATTTACTATAAAAATTCTGAAATACGTATCTAGGGGCATCTATTATACAAACTGCTTTTAACTGATTCCCCATACAAACTTCAACCCCCTTTCCCCCTAACGCTTTTTTCCACCCCCTTTTCACCCTTACGGGGTAATTTTGGGGTTGAAAACTATTCTATATTCTTCTCCATCACAAGAACTATCTACATACCAAATTTCAACTAAATGGGTTCAGCGGTTATTTATTCCCCATACAAAATTTCACCCCCCTTATTACCCCCTTAGGGGCTAAAAATTTCAAGGTTTTGAATTGTTTTGTTGTTATTGTACTCAAACTATCTTATATATCAAATTTCAGCTTCCTAGGACTTCAGGAAGTACCCTAAAGGTTCTGATGATCATTAGCGAGTGAGTGAGTCAGTGACGAAATCTTTTTTTTTTTAGATATGAATAAAATCTAAAGTATAAGAGCTATGCAATTGAAATTTTGTATGCTTAATAAGTCTACTATTAACATCATATCTCAAAAATTTTGTTTATCTGGTATAATCCAATCCCAAGTTATGAGGGTTCAAAAAAACAACCAAGCGCTTCGAGAAAAGGTAGGTAGTGCCCTTGAGCTTCGCTTTGCTGGTCTTGGCGGGGCACTACCGTGCCACCAGATAGTGCCATTTTATGCGCTAATATAACATATACTCAGTAATTAAAAATATATGCCAAACGTTTTGTTTGCTCGTCTGCGTTTCTAAACAACCGCCCTCAAACGGAAACTTTTTCAATAATTCGCTCCGTTCAGCGACGTAGGCACAATTAAAGTCGAAACGGAAAGAAACAATAGCAGCCCAAACAGCCAGAAAATTAAAAGATTAGAAAATTTAAAATTCATTCCTTGTTCAGGATTTGCATTAAGCTGGCCAGTAAAAGTTGTTTACTTTGTGAAAACGGTATGATTTTTAATTCGGTGCTTTGAAGTGGACGGGATGTTATAAAAAATTGCTCACATCAAGGGGGCGAATTCAGGTGCCTAAAACTTGATAGCAATTTAATATAATATATTTTTATCCGTATGTAGCTAATCTACCTCTAGAGAGTTTAGTGTAGAGCGAGCAATCGGTTGCGCCATATATGTCAGCAAAACGTGGGGGTTTTTGGTCCCCACATTTCCAAATAGCGCCATGGTTTTGTGTAATGTTCACAAACTGCTGCGTACAGTCAAGGTATTAAATAACGACGCGGACAAATCGTCAAAACTTAATGTATGGACAATAGGGTATTTGACTGTATTTAAAATAAATTATTTTACATGATGCATGAAATAAAGCACCAGAAGGTTAATAGAGGAACGTAGACAGCAGTTACACAATTTGGATTTTAAAACCCGTATAAAACTATAAGGAGTAGGTAATTTGATCGTGACGTCACATGCTAGTGTTTCATATAAATTCCATACTTCCATAGTAGCAAAATCGCTTTGACAGTTCGAAAAAAGAAACTGATTTTGACTAGTAGTCAAATACCCTATATGGGCATATACATAATATAAGGTCGTGTATACATATTTTTGTCACTGTCCATGTCGATACATTGACTACCTATACAATCGCACATCACTCCGGGTACCTACCTATAATTAGCTACTTGTACCTATAATTAGCTATTATCAGCGCGACATGGCTGTTTTGTGTCCTACTAAGCTACTGGTATTGCTATTATTAGTAGGCCAGTTGGTACATACATTTGATTATACCAATTGTGTTTAAATCGCATAATTAGTTGATTTGTGACATCGCTTGGACCTATTACGGTGTCTATTAATTAATTATACTATATCTGATTTAATTAGGTAAGATTATTATTAAGCTACGGATTACTACCTACCTACTGCTGTTAGCTAAAATTAAATACTAGTAATTAAGCTAACAGCGGTTATTTGTTAGGTATTTATAATATCACAAGATTTGCGGTGTCATGAGCGGGAAGAAAACTGACGGCGCGATTCGGGAAATTAATTAGAGATTCACTAGATATGAAATAGTAAAGATATGTGACATTCCACGGCAAAATATACCTTACAGCGGCTGGCGCTTACGTCGCATAGCGCCGCAATATTATTTGGAGCGGCGTTAATAATAGCGTATGTGCCAACCGCCATAAAGTACCTTTACCCGTGGGACGTCACATATCTTTTCTATTTCATATTTATCTAGTGAATCTCTAATTCATTTCCCGAATCGCGCCGTGAATTAAGTATTCATTAACTCTGCAATCAAAATACATTAAGAAGGAAAGGAAAAACAATTTTTTTACTACGTTATTCGGCCACATCATATGAGCCCATCCTCATATTAGTTACTGCTACATATTTGTTTTTTTTTGTACAAAATGTGAAATGTAGAAATTCAGTGCATATTTTACTCGGAAGTTAAACAAAACTTTTAAGCTTTATACATATAATACCTAATAGTTGTTTGTTTTATAAAGGGCAAATTTGTTGTTGGCAAATATTGATACCCGAGCAAGCGAAATAGTTCAAAATTCGAAAAGTGGAATCTTAAGCGTTGTGAGGGTTTCAAGGCACGAGAGGCTTTCAAGGAGAGAGAGTGAAACACATTTTTCATCACACCAACGCGAAGAACATACAAACTGTAAAACATTACAAAGGAAATCCAAATGAACGCTATGAAATATTTATCATTCAAAATAATCTCTTTAAAGTCAGTTCCACCAGCCAGCATGAGGAATCAACTCACAATTTGCATTATTGTTTTGCCACTCTTGTGGGTAAAATGTAACTTTTTAATCAGTTTATGAAGAATTTTACTTTACGAGCTGGTGTGGTGAAAAATATTTTGTATTTCGAACTACTATCGAGGAAGAGAGCGGACTTAGTTAAACTCTTGAGGTCCGGATATATATATACAATATATAGTTACAAAAATAGTCTTGTAACTAAAGAAGTAGTACCTAGTAGTAGCAAATGCATGCTGAAGGGTAGAGCATGTCGGGAAATTATACATCAATTTTGATTTTACCATTATTCTATTTATTTGTTCAATTTCTAGTCTTTCCTTTCTAGGCATTTTGCCACGGCTCATGGGAGCCTGGGGTCCGCTTGACAAGTAATGCCAAGAATTGACATAGGCACTAGTTTTTACGAAAGCGACTGCCATCTGACCTTCCAATCTAATATTTCGTACATAAGTTCCGAAAAACTCATTGGTACGAGGCGGGGTTTGAACCCGCGAGCTCCAGATTGAAAGTCGCACGCTCTTACCGCTAGGCCAGGCCACCAGCGCTTGTTCATTTATTTGTTCGATTGGCCAAACTTAATAAAATATATATTCTTCTTTGTTTGTTATTCCATAACAATCCACGGCGCGGCATTAGCGTCTAAAATTATTCCCCTAAACACGGCTACTAAAATGAATGTACGTTAATTATTTAACCGTGACGACCCAAACTCCAAGTTTCGTCCACAAATATAATTAAAACATGATTACAGTTTCAAAGTCCCGAACCAAGGCGCGTAAAATATTTTTTTATTATTCATTCGGGTCTCCAAGATTCGCGGGAAAGTGAGAAAGTGTTAATTTTTAAGCGAGGAGAAGTCAAATCTGGGGGAAGGTACATTTAAGCGTCGTTTCACAGGTAAAAAAATATAAACGCGAGGGTAAACTAATCACAAAACTAATTGTGAGACTTTAGTTGTGTATAATTTAGCTGTCATAAAAATGATTTTTAGATTATAGTATTAAATTTATTCAAATAATATTTTTAGACCTACTTTATCCGTTTTTAGCAAAGTAAGAGTGAACATTCACAACAACGTACTCGTATATTTATTCATAATTCGATAAGATTGTATGAAAACAATAAGTATAAGTATAATTGTTTTAAAGCATAGCAAGTAATATTTTCACACAGTCAGCATCAATAGTAACGGATGAATAAACTCTCTAAAACTGCCACCATGGAATACTTATCCAAATAGAGATATATCACTACAGTTCGCGATCAAAAGTATCTGTAATAGTCTAATTATTCTATTTAGCCCAAGAACACGTTTTTTATAGTTAAACAATAATAAAATCAAAAACATAAAGAAAACCAAAAACATAATAACAAAACTTATAAACTATTATTCAAATTGAAGTATACACTAAATAAATAAAAAATAAATAAAAAAGATTATGAGCGTCACGACTCCACGGCCCCAGGGTCTCTACCGCGAAAGCCGCAAATATGTGGTTGTTTGTAAGACCAGCATATTTGCGGCGCGGATTTCAGCAGCTGCCGCTGCCCCGCTGGCGCCGGCTCTCAGAGACGTGGCGGCTAGATGGGACGGCGCTCTAGGGTATCCACACTTGTAAGTGGCCCAGATAAGTGGCCGTCCCATTTGCCTCAGCGGATTAGGGTATTGGTAAGGTAGGGTAAACATAATGGCCAGTCATCTTAAGCCTAAAAAGGGGGTCAACCGCGGAATGAGAGCATAAGCTGGAAACTCGTATATACCTTCGTTATGATATATTAAAGGTTCTCTTAAAAATCTACACATAGATCGTGTGCGCGTCAGAAGTTATTCAAGGTAAAATGTCATACAAATCGGTTTTTCGCGGATATCAAAATGTGTATAGCTCCGATGTTGTTTACATGTAGGAAAGAGTTGTAGAGCATAAAATTTGCGACAATTAGGCACCAAAAATGTTTTCATACGATTAGTCGTTTTCAAAATATACGGCATAGAAGGCGCAGCGGCCAGCCAAACGCACCATGTCGCAAGGTTATCTAGTAATCTCTGTGAATACTACATTCTATCATAGAGTAACTTATACTAGAGCGGTACTGTCATAGTAAATTTTGTAACCCCAGTAAATTCACTGCCATCTGTCGACACACTTTAAAACTAAAAATAAATATTTATAAAAATACGATAAAATGTATTTAAATATGGATAAATGACTTTTTTTATTTGCATTAATTATTTTTATGATTTTGACCCATGTTCTTTCACTGATATGCGTTAAAATTATAAATAACAAACGAAACCGTCAACGCCCTCTATACGAGTGTAGGCCAAAACTAGTGGCGCCCTCTGATCGAGAATCAAATTTTCGTGATTTTCGAGGCACGTTTTTTCCTTAGACTGTATCCATCTATTACGGAGTTATATCTATCTTTGATTCTATAAAGTTTTGTAATCGTTAAAATGACACTATTTTGGTGACCTTGAGACTACACCACCATAGTATCGTGTCACGTGGACTGATTTCGTTCTGCCTGCAACTCTGCCGATTTTTTAAATCAAACATTAGCCACCATATTATATCAGATTACCATTCCTTTAATATGCCTTTGTCTCAATTTAACTGCTTAGACATGTTTTTTCTACCAACCAATCTTTAAATCTTGCTGGCCAAATAATAATTTTGCAGCTCAACTTTATTTATTAAGCAGATAAATTATACCAGAAGCAGATCGATATTGGTTATAATGTTGACCGTTTGTGAATTATTTGCTGAACAAGAGTTGTAGCTTGATTTTTATTTATTGCCAGCAAATTTTTTGTATGCTGTCCAAATGATTTAATGGTTTTTTTGCAGATCTGCTTTAGAAACGGCTGATCATTTAATTACTTGCCTTTTCAATAACTATAATTTTAACTTACCGACATTTAATACTAAATACAGGCAGGAGAAAGCAGGAAGGAAAAAAAATTCATGGAATTTCTGTGTCATAATTAGTCCAAAGTAGCATGCTAAAGGAACCCTAGGAATTGACGCGCTCTGTTGAAAGTTTCCTTGCGCACCGCAACATTTTTGCCGTAATTACAACCTGCATAATTGCAATTTTCTCAGACGCTCCGTACGTCAGCTGCTAATTAAATTTGTTTTTGTTTAGCCAGTTCTTTATTGTTTCCCTTTATTTAACTACCATTTCGCGGCTTGAATAGTATTCAGTATTAAAGTTAGTTCAGACTCAGGATGATGGTGTGAAACTCATGCTGCTACATTAGAAACTTCATAGTGCCCTGAAACAATATAGTTCCATCTGTTAATTATTCGGCCTGTTTTTAAACTGTGTTAAGGGGCCCACTGACTATCAGTCCGCCGGACGATATCGGCCAGTCAGTTAAAACAAAAAATTGACAGTTCCGAATATCTGACAGGCGCATATCTTCCGGCGGACTGATAGTCAGTGGGCCCCTTTAGAGTTGTCGCTAGTAGTGGTTCCCGAGATTGGTTGAACGATATCAGTTGTCTTAATAACACCTCGTGTCTTGTATCATCTCACTTATAAGTACTTTATTTCGCGACATAACTACATGATTTTTAATACAAAATAAATACCACAATGTTATATTTAGGTATGTCGCCAAACGGTAAAATACTTGCAGAAATGTTTCGAAGGAACATTTCAATATGGAATAACAGGTAATTTATAAAGATATATATTAAACATCCATTTTACTACTTATCAAGGAAAATACGGTGACATTTTTCGAGTCAACACATCACCCTAAGATCGTCTTTACATTATTTAAACTAGGTCGAAGTGGCGAAGACCGTCTATAAGGGAAGACTGTCTACAAGCTCGTTCGTCGCATTTAACTCTTGCACACATACACACACACACACACTACTTACAGAAGGTCGGTAGAGTGAGTTAGGTAGAAGGAGTGAAGCTATTTCTTTCTGACTGTGCCTGACCCACGTACGTACAGTAGGTACTTCTTGCCCTAAGACAGTCTTCCTTGTAATACATTTTATATGCCGGTCTTCCTCACATTGACCTTTAAATTTAATTTGACGTTTAAATTAATAAAAGTCAACTGTAATAGCTCTCTTAATATAATTACGATTTAAATGTTGAACAGACTTGGAATATCATAATCTAGTACCTACCTATTGCATCTTATCTATAAAATCGGAACCTTTCAGACATTTAAATTGATGTACAGAATAAGAAGCAATTTCATTAGGTCTGAGAACAATCACAATCCCTAATTAGAAAAAATCACGTAATCTGCAATAATTAGTGCAAATTATGCTAAATCGCACCTGCGTCTGAGATATTGTCGGCTCAGGAAAAAGCGCATTAAGATTTTTTATGCTCTGCATTAGTGAGAATTAACTTTACTGTGGTGTTCTACTCTACAACTGTGTGGTTGTATGAAGTTTTATCATATTCTATGAAACAAGCAATATTTGTATAACTGTCTGTCTAGGTAGTCTGTCTATTTTACTTTAAAGTTTATACAACGTTTAATTTTCTGAGTGAACCATTATCCGCATTATAGAGGTAGGTACCTACTCTCACTAAATAATGCCTATTCGTATGAACAGTAGTACAATCTGTTAAATATTGTCCAAAGGAGCGGAAAAAGTTTAAAAATCTATGTATTAAGGCTATTTTACTGCAAAAAGTACCCGCTTTCTTATTGTACAATAAAATTACAAACTATAGAATTTGTGCGGAAAGCTTCAGTTGTTGGGCGCAGGCGTGGTTAAGTCTAATTCGCGCTAATTATTTCTGATTATTTATGTCGATTTTTCCCGCAAACCGCCTGAGGCACACAAGAAAATGTAAGTTCTTTTTGGGGTTTAGTCACTTTTCAGTAGGTACTTTGGAGGACAAGTAAATAATTTAAATATACAGAATGATTCAGGAGGCGGAATAACGAAGTCGCCGGCAACAGCTAGTTTTATACATAAGAAAGTAAAACAACGCAATATCCCTAAACTATTCGTAGCAAGTAATGATTGCTATGATAATATTTATTAGAAGTAAGGTTCATAGAGCTTCGTTTAAAAATGATCCATTCTATAGCCATATCTCATCCATTAAAAGTTTTAGTTTGGGTACCTACTTACTTTAACTGCTCGGTCAATAGGCAACTTTATCGGAGAGTAGAAAACGATCGGAAACTTTTTCCAATATATCTTTATTTCATCAGATTATTCTATAGAACTATTATTTAAATTGAGTTGTGTCTAAATATAACTACCGTAAAATGGGGTGAGTTGGAGCAAAACTGACATTCAAACCTCGATAACATTTTATTTTTACATATGCAAATTGAATGGTGTATATAGTAATCTATAGCTCCATTTTAAATTTGAATACATTTTTTTTGTAGCAGTAGCTTTAAAAACCAATCTCACCCCCCTTTCATACCTTCTCTCCCCATTCATAACCCAACTCTCCCCGCGAACCCTATTCACCCCATTTTACGGTATGTAGATTACTGTACGATTACTAGGTACATAAATTAATACATTTTAATAAACATATAAATTATTCCCTTTTTTTATTGCAGGTCGTACCTACCACATATACTGTAAGTATGTAGATTCTTATCACGTCTCAATTTTATCCGTATCTTTATTTTAACCTTTTAACATTTACTAAGATATCACCGTATACTATTATAAGTGAAACCGGTATCGAAAGGTCAGAATTAAAAGAAAATTCATACGCTTTAGCCACATTGCATATTTTATTAATATGTGTTCAACACGTGAAAATTTTAAATCTAATATGTAGTTTCTATTCACTTTATGTACTCTTTGACAAATGTTTCTTGTGGCTTGGTAGATCACATAATGAAGTTACAGTTACAAAATAACCGGGCACAACTCACAAATGTTTTCCTTGCGATCAAATCTTAAGGCAAAAACAATACATTTAAAAGTTTCCACTGCCTCATACATATTCAACGTGGTCGGATAAAAAAGCGGGTAGAAAATGCTTTTGCGCAAACTTTGCTATTTTATTGTACCTATTGACTCTGTTTTGGTGGTTCCTTAGATATGGCGGGCGATGTGGAGGTATTAACAACACAATTTACCTCAATACATTAGAGCTGCGGTATGGAGGACACAGTGGAGTTGAGTACATACAGGGGCCCGTTTCTCAAACGCTTGTAGCTTGTAATACAAGTGGAAGTCCTTTTCTAACAAAAGCTGTCAAAAAGTGACTTACGCTATATAACAAGTTACAAGCTTTTGAGAAACTGGCCCCAGGAGTATTGTAAATGTAAGTAATACTTAAGTAGAGTACCTACTATACCGAGTGATGGAAAGTTAACTTTTGTACCTACAAAAGTTAACTTTCCATCGCTCGGTGAATGTGCGAGTATATAAATATATTAAACTCTAATGTGTCACAAAGTGACGAGATATACGTCAATGCGTATTTTTAATAGACCGTATCTTAATCGTGGTAAATAATTAATCTAATGGGAACAAAATGTTTCGCAAAGGGCGCTTTTACCTCTAGAGTTGCAAGCGTCCATACGAGCAGACTATGATTTCGACTTATTGATATAGTTGTCATCACTATTGTGGCACTTGAAAAAGGTTTTCAGAAATCGTCCTTGAAAATCACGCCATTGACTTTTGATAATAATTATGGAAAAGTACATGTAAGAGAATGGTGCTTATATGATGACAGCATACTGTATCAGTGAATTTTTTTACTAATTCTCAGGTTCTTTAATCTGCTAGAATATAGTAGGGCAGTTTCTTGGCTAATTTGCCGTTTTCGGTATATCTACGCGGCATTTGTGTAACAGACTGGATAACGATAAACAGAATGGAGGTGTCTCGCCAAGCTTTAGCCAAAATGTAACTTTGCCAAGTAGGTTCCTTTAGTGTCTTCAAGATAAATAAACAGTACAGTCGGCAAATCTCAATTATGGGTTTAAGACACTTGAAAATAAGGCTTGCGATCGTGTACCTCTAATAACATATACTTCTACATAATTATCTTCAATGCATGTACCTATTATTGCTTTAGGGGTAGATACCAATAATATCCAATTTGCTACTACTAGTGCGTACCTACGTACTATTGCGTACTAGTTTATTGTGTTCTGCTTTTTTTGTTGAAAATTCAGTCTGGCGTGACCTTTTCACTTACTTAATACTAACTGTTAATAACGTTCCAATTCAGCCTGAATCACACCTATAAAAACTTCCATATTTTCTTACGTAATTTCATTATGAGGCCATTTTCACGTTCTATAAGGTCCAACCTAATAACAAACTTACTTATTTCAGAAGCAATTGAGGCCGCAATTCGAATAAAAAAAACGATATTAGCCAACTTTACGAATATTTTGTCGTTTTCATAAGGGCCTAGGACGTGGTTATATTTGAAAGGATAGCGAGGTATTTAGAATGCGGTTAAATTACAACAAATATTTGAGATAGGTATGCAGTAGTTTTATTAATTCCGCAATTTATATGAAAAATTAAGGAAGTGGGAAATGGTAGATTGACTTTATGAGGTAAAATTCGAAAAATAAAAATATCTTCTTTTTCTTTACTTATAGGTAAGCTTATATCTTGTGGAATATTATTTGTTTATTTACTAATGCAATTACCTAGTACTGATTTAAATCAAAACATCATATAAATAAATAATACAGTAAACTTTATACATCTAGCGTTTGCGTCAAATCCGGTAGTTCTGAATGTTCTGATTATTTGCAGACTTGTGAATGAATAATCCAAGTTTGTGACCTCGAGGGCCGAACAAAATTGGCATTTTTTTTTAAATACGGACACTTTTTACGGCGGATGTAAAAAAAATATTTTTTCTATTAGTTTTAAACCCCCTTATTATTTATTTATGATCCCCACATTGGGGGCATTGATATTTTTGACCCCCACATTGCTAGGTTTAAGAAATGCTTGGCTGGCATTCTCTTCTCTCACTGACTGATGACAGTGACCCTCAGTTTTTTAACCCTCTAAGTTTGTTTCCTTTGTGTCGTTTATTCTTTATAATGTAAAGTTTATTACTCCCTTATAGTTATTATAATGTTTAGATGGTTATCGGTTCTTTGATATTTTTCTCTGTAGCTATGATATGGTGTTAAATTAATTTGTAATATTTCCGCTTAATTGTAAAACATGCTCTGTACACTTGTTTTGGATCTCGTGCTAGTTTTTAAGTCGCATGATATTGTACGATATCTGTTTAGTGTACTAATAAAGTAAAATAAAATGTACAATCTCATTATGAAAACTTCATAATGAAATTTAATTTCCGCCTGGTTACAAATAAATAATACACAAAACATACTGCATAATCTTCGTCAAATCTTCAAAACAGCGTAGACTAGGTATGTAGCGCAAGCGCTCTGTGAAGGGAAACTAATTTTATCAGGCTACTAAACCTTAAAAAAGTTAAAAAGAAAAACTGACGAGCTGTACAAACCTCCGTGCGGTAAATAACTCCCTGTGTGAATGCTTTCAAAGGAACCTGCGGCCGCATTCAGCACGGTATGCGAGCCGCAAGGAACGCGGCAGGAGGAACTATGATTACTTTACTTGACAAGGCTTCGTTTATCAATCCAACCTATTGTTGAACTCACAACTTTTAGGTCATGCTGTTAAGGTATAAATTTGAAGCAAATGATTATCACGATACGAGTTTGAGAAAACTACCATTCCCAGAAGAAAGAAGTGGATTCGGGCTTGCGTCAATTCAGTTTTGATGTTTGTTTCACAAAGAAAGTGTGTTGCTTTGTTTGTGCCTTGGAAGTGTGTAGCATTTTTTTTACAATATCTTCTCAAGTGTTACCTGACATTACTTACTTCCGAATAACTTATGACCGATGTTTTACTTGCCAAATTTAAACTGTTTTTCTGGATTAGGAAAAGACGTAAAATTTCTACACTCCAACTCCATGAATGTCAATAAAAATAAACTAAGACCGTAAATTCCTTGCCTTAGCCTTTCGCGTGGGTTATAAAAAACTGCGAACTAAGACACTCTTAATATTACAAGTACCTACCAATGTTATTATATCTATGTTTATCTAATTTTCCTCGATTTTCGGATATCACTAAAACTAAGATTTAATTGCGTACCTATGTAAAGTATATTAGTTAAATTACTTTCACATTACGCTGGACACAGTGAGGTCACGCTGTTGTAACGCAGGGCTACCCTTTATTTGAGGCGCTTGGTAAGAAGTCACTAAGGTCAGCTATGGACTGGTTGAAGGCTTGGCTGCAGCTGAGTGATTAGTATTATGTCAAGTAAGTAATCAAATATCAGTTTTTGGGCGAAGGGCCTGCTTTGTCGACATAGAGTTAAGTAGTCCCTAAAACTACACAACATGAGCCATCAATCGGGGAAAGAATGGGTTCTCTATGTGTAATATTAGTTTTTTTATACATCTTTAAAGTTGCACGCGTGAAAAAGCGACTACGAAAAAACGATCATCATCATCATGTCAGCCGATAGACGTCCACTGCTGGACATAGGCCTCCCCCAAGGCTCGCCACTCCGACCGAAAAAAACGATGCTTAAGGTTTAATTGGTTTGGCAAGAAACATACTTGTACTTTGAAGTTATAGTGGTTGATATCAAACGAATTTGCATACTATCAGGATACAAATCAACCTTAATAGTTGAAAGGTCACGGTGGCCTAAACCAAATGAAAGGATAAAAACTCAATGTGAATATCACCCCGCTACTTCTTTACTAACAACAGCCTGAGATAGTTAAGTGGTAATAGACCTAGTGGAAGGTTCTTTATCCTATTTTACAATATGTGACGTTTTCAACCAAAAGTAACCACATTGTCGCTTGTCGATAAGGTTGATTTCTAATTGAAGCTATATGGAAATAGCGCCTTACTGACAAGCGACAATAAGTACCCTTTTGGTTGAAAATGGCACATATATCTACGTGACGTAACCATTTCCATCGAGCAGCAAACCGAAGCATACCCCGCGGTCAATTTAGGATTCAATTACGCCTAGCTTAGTGGGAAAAATTCGCGCGTAATCCTGAACTTAAGACACGGGGCGAGTTGAGAGCGAATCGCGGTTTGCTCTTGTTCTTTGTTGCATTCTGTAGTATTAATGCACAAATGCATTCAGAAATGAGTACGAATATAAAATTAAGGCATAAATATATGTTGTCTAGTAGCAAATAACATACCTAACAAATCATTTTAAGCAATTGATGAACGTTATGACAGGAGCTGTGGTCTAAGAGACTTAAAAGGAACTTGGTTTCCAGTTAGATCTCACTTCCTTTATTAGCGAAACCGTTAACGAACTTGGCATTCTTTAACATTTATGTTTTTGGTAGGATATCATTATTTTTTGTCAAGTATTGTCAGCGAATGGTCTCATAGCGAAAAATCTCGACCAACACCTAGAGAGCAGGATCAAGGGTCAGATGCAGAAAGCGGTAATCTTGGACACGGCGTGTATTACGTAGTACGTCGTCGGTTCCTCTGTCTGCGGCCCTGAGTCTGTAGGTATTTTATATTATTTTTGTACGTGTTTGTGTTATAATGATCATTTAACGTGCCGTTAAACTGTCCGATTTATTTTATGATACGGCGGCCATCTGCCTATTAAGACAGGCTCTTCTGATGTGAGCCTCGGGCTATGTAGGTACGAGCGGGCATCAAAACACAATTGCGTCGTGCGATTACGGGCTCTGCTGCGCCGCACTTATTGATTGCTTTCACTGAATTCCTTTAATTAATTTAGCTCCAAATAGGGCATTTAGAGATGTACGACGGTTTATAAATTTGAGAGATTAGAGCTACGACGGGGATAATAATTTATTCCGCTTCCTTTGTTCCGTCAATGTAAATATTTAGGTACCTGTAAAAAGGTAGTTAAGATCGAATGTATTTGAATGATTTTTTATCAAGTAGCTATTTTAATTACCTACCGTAGAATATGCCTACTTTGCTCCAAAACTTGCTCCAAAATTAAAAATTTAATTAAAGTTGTAAAATTATTATATTGTGGTTGGTATGTTGATATAATTATTTCGAAGCACTTAAATAATAGACTGCATAAATGGGTAGTACTGTAACTAATCCAACAGAACTACTGATCTGAATAAACGAGTAAGTAGTTTTATCTTTGAAGTCCAATAATCGATTTAGTGAAAATCCTTCATTAAGCCGGATCCGTCAGGCTTAATTACTTGGAGGAGCGCCAGCGCCTTGCACAACTGAGCCTGGCTTAAAAATGCCTGCTAAATAATAAATACTACAACTAGTTTCCACTACAATTTGGTGGAGTTAGGTACCAACCTATGGCAAATGGGGAACCTAATCCTTACGAGTATTATAAAGGTATAATACTCGAACACGTGTCAAACAAAAAAATAGGCTATTTATTTTTCTATTTGTAAATTAATATGGTATCTTTAAAAAGATTCGGTTAGGTATAATAATATAAATTTTGTGCTTTGTTAAAGTTTGATACTGCTTATTGTACTTAGTGTACTTACACTCTATGTAAAAACAATAACGAGACATGTCGAGTACAGATGTAGTGCATAATTGTTTACCTTCGTATTTTGGTGTGTGTGTGTGTGTGTGTGTGTGTGTGGGTGTGTGTGTGTTTTCTGGCAATTTATCATATATTTTTATAGACATAACTAAGGGACCGGAGGAATGGAGTTTTCTCGAGTTCGAGTTTCGAGAGTTCCCTCGGTTCCTCATGGATCCCATCATCAGAACTGCTTTTTGACAAAAACGGGACCAATCTGTATGTATATACTTACAATCAAAAAAAGAATTTTCAAAATCGGTCCAGAAATGACGGAGTTATAGAGTAACAAACATTAAAAAAAAAAAACAAAAAAAAAACATATAACCGAATTGAGAACCTCCTCCTTTGAAATCTTGAAGTCGGTTAAAAAACAAATTAACCACATTGAGTTGACCTCATTATTGTTTTTTTACATTGTTTAAATTTGTTTTGGATTAATGTGTTACTTTTTTATAATCAGACAGACGGACAGACGTCCATGACGTAACTATAAGGGTTCCCTTAAAAACAGGCAAAATTAGTAGTATTGGTAGGCAGGCTAGCCGGACAAATATATTTGACGCGTCGCCACTGCCACTGCTATTTATGTATTTACAGAACGTAAGGTGTTAAGGAAGATTCTGGGACCCGTCAAAAGAGACGATGGCAGTTGGAGGATCCGAATGAATCCCTAATAGAACAGCTAATAGCCGAGCCAAATATAATAGGTGAGACCGACGCGCATCGTCTCCGCTGGCTTGGCCACCTCGAAAGGATGGGTGAAGATCGGGCGGCCAAAAGGGCCTACTTGGGTCGACCAACTGGACGCCGTCCTGTTGGTCGTCCTAGATATTGGGCAGATGGAGTGGAGGCGGATCTCCATGACCTCGGCGTCGACGAAAGCTGGCGTGAAATCGCTCTGGACCGGGCAAAGTGGCGTGCTCTTGTGTTGAAGGCCAAGACTCATTTTGGGTCATCGCGCCAGCCAAGTAAGTAGTAGTAAGTAAGTATTAAATATTTATAATATCGATGCACAGTAACGCTGCATGGGCTATCAGTTTAGTTCGTTCGCAGACTTGCCAAATTACCCAACCTCACGACGGATAATGAATATTTGATACAACCGCTGTATCGGGGGCTTGTCGCTGTCTACCAGGTATTCGTTTTGGATGAGGCATTAAATTATTTTATAAACTCATTATACGTCCGAGTGCTCGCCACTGTCCCGGTACATGTTATCTTTAAACTTGAGCCACTGTCAATAGAGGTGATAGCAGCGTGACACCTATAGGGCATTAGCATGTCGAGCACTAGAACGTTTAGGTACTTTAAATCGATATAAAATAATGCTTTAAGCGTTTTACATTACTTACTTACTGCTGTGGCGCGACGACCCGAAGTGGATCTTGGCCTCCGACACCAAAGACCGCCATGCTACTCTGTCCAAAGCCGTTTCTGTCCAGTCGACGGCGCCGAGTTCGCTGAGGTCTTTCTGCACTTCGTCTCTCCAGCGGTACCTAGGGCGTCCAGACGGTCTTCGGCCACTTGGTACTCCAGAGTACGCTCTCCAGACTGCGCGATCTTCCCCCATCCGTACTACGTGCCCGAGTCATCGGAGCCTGGCGGCTTTCGTTTCTCCGATGTTCGGTTTTACATACGAGTATAGGTATATATATATATATATATATATATATATATATATATATATATATATATATATATACAAGGTGGAAAAAAATAATGGCCCCTGGAAGGAAAGTGCTTTAAAACCTTATGTTAGCTCATTGTACTTAAAGGAAACATTCTTTTATTTTTAAAAAGAAACAAAACTGCATTCAAAGATTTTTCATTTTTTTTCAATTTCGCCTATCTAAAAATATTCTTGAGTACTAAAAAAATTGATTTTAAGGATATTTTGTACGACAGACGAGTGTAAGACCTAATGTTTCTTGGAGAAATGTTATCATTAACATTAACTGTGTCGACTAGTAGAATAAATTAGCAAATGTTTATTTTTTGGAATTTGAAGATGTTAATAAAAAAAAAAAACTTTGAATGCAGTTTTGATTCTTTTTAAAAATAAATGTAAAATGAGCTAACTTGGTTCCCTCCAGGGCCCATATATTTTTTCTACACTGTATATGCATGTGCTTAGGTAAAACACTTAAGAAAGGAATACTTTTTGGCTGTACATATAAACATTAAGTACTTACTGTGTTTACTTATGTAGGTACTACTATAATAATACTAATTAATATTTATCATTTGATACAATCAAAATGTAACAGTAAGTTATCATGACTACAAATATGTGAACCTTATTTCTATGCTACATGGCCAGTAAAATGGAGTTACGCTAGTTACTGTGACCGTCCTTAACTCCTAGGACTGCTAGAACAGGTAGCGATTGGACGGTGTTACACGTGGTGTTGAGCGAGGCAGGTAACGTAGTTTAGCAGTCGTGTCATTGACCTACTTAATGCGTGAACGTTACTGCAACCGGTAGAGTGCATCATTAGCCTAATGACGCCTCTCGGAGTGACATACATCATTAACCTGGCCCAGTGCGTACCGTGATGGCTGCTCCCGGTTGGTGTACGGGTTGGAACCACATCACGCACTTGGCAGCAAAAATGCCTACGCGGATTAACAGACTACCAACCTAAGACTCATGCCGCACCCATACTTGTAATGAATACCGGGGTTCTTTAGGATGATATTGGGAAAATGCTACGATGAGGTATAAACTCGAGGTGTAAAGGCAGCGTAGCAGGTAGGCAACTATGAACTTTTCAGTAAAAATCTCATAACGCTTGAAGCAACATGAGAGTCAAGCACAAACACATTAGCTATTTAAATAACTCGCGTGGGTATTTTGCAGTAAGTAATTTGCTAGTGTAATATATGCTATGTTGATGACCAGTCTGGGCTAGTGGGTATAGTGACCCTGCCTATGAAGCCGGTGGTCTTGGCTTCGAATCCCGGTTAAGGGAATTTATTTGTGTGACGAGCATTCCTGAGTCATGGGTGTTTTCTATGTATTTAAGTATTTATAGTAATAGTAGTAAAAGCCTTGAGCTTACTGTGGGACTTAGTCAATCTTTGTAAGAATTTTTTATAATATTTATTAATTTATTTATATATAATGTTTGTTACCTACTTCATTAGAAATGTTAAACTAGGACTAAACAAAAAAAAAACCACAACAACCGGTGCAAAGTCAATTAAAGTGAATTACATTCATGCTCACATTACGAGCATTTCCCGATGTTATATTGCCACATCCTTCACCAACTGTACATACATGGCTTAAAAATGAATGTTTGCTTTACGTAAGTAATTATTTTGGACATGTGCCAAATAATATCGCAATCCGCGGCCCGGTATTTGGCAGTGCTACATTATTACGATCTTCGGGTGAAATGGAAAACGATTCGCTCTAATTGGTTTTAAGTTGGGGTTACCTTCGAATAGGTACCTACGAAGTTTTAACCCTTTAAAAAATGAAACAATGTTTGATTCTGAACTGCGTTTATAAACCTTAAATAATGTTTTGTTATTGTTCTTTTTCCAGATTCGTAAGCGTTACCGATACATAGGTTGTACATAAGTGACATAACAAATGTCCGTTCCGAATAATCGAGTTTTTGTCTGGTATGGAGTTACTTTATAAAATTTGCATTATTTTGATTATACGTAAGATCAAAAATGGCAATAAAACTTGTTACGTTTGACGATGTGATATTAAACATATTTAAACACTAAGTGCTAATACAGATACTTAGTTACAAAAGTATTAAGGTCGTTGCCATATTCATGACTCGTATTTGTTGCAAAATTAGGTACCCTCGTTAGCTGAAATACGTCAGCATCCCTCTGAGCCTAAGCCAGCTGACTCGGCCGTCAGACCCTCCGTAACTCTCCGAGCCTCCCCCCTATCACAATATTGTCTTCTATAAGTACCTTTACCGGAAGCAAAGGCAGCGTGAAGCGTGAAGGGCTTTGCGGGTCATTCCAGTTGCAACTGAGTATCTAACGGATTTTTTACAGCATCGTTCGGCATTAGCGAGATCAAAGATAACTTCGTAATAGATGGATACAGTCTAAGGAAAAACCGTTCCTCGAAAAAACACGAAAATTTGATTCTCGATCAGATGGCGCCACTACCTTTGGCCTACTCTCGTATAGAGGGCGCTGACGGTTTCGTTTGTTATTTAAAAATTTTAACGCATATCAGTGAAAGAACATGGGTCAAAATAATAAAAATAATTAACGCAAATAAAAAAAAACATTTATCCATATTCAAATACATTTTATCGTATTTTTATAAATCTTAATTTTTAGTTTTAAAGTGTGTCGATAGATGGCAGTGAATTTACTGTGGTTACAAAATGTACTATGACAGTAGGTACCGCTCTATCTAATTATATCCTCTTTGGCGAGATAAAGAGGTGATGTTATTTACCTAAGATTAAACTACTTACCATAGATAAGCTACAAAATAAACAGGTAGGTACATTTTTTTATGTTGCATGTTTGTATTTTTTGTAAAACAAAACCTTAAAAAATGTGTATAAATTCATTCTTGTGATTAAATGTGAGTGATTATCCATATGGATTGTATTTTATTTAACTATAATGTTCATATTTTTTTATTCTACTTAATGTTTTAGGGTGCTCTATGTAAGCCCAAATCCGACTCATCAGTAATCAAAACATAAATATTGTTTATTCGTAGCACAAACGGATGTGTGCCGTACGAGATTTACTACTACTAAGCTGTCATAGAAAGAAGTTAATGGGTCATATAGAGATTTAGGCGCTATTTGTCTTTCCTGCACCAATAGCGAGGGTGAACATTAAGAGTCCCCAGCAAGCTCGGCCGAATTTCACCTTCCCATACAAACAGAGTTATGTTCTCATTTTAAAACTTACGTGGTGGATTGTAAATGAAACTTTGCACATACAATAACATGAGGTACAAACTAATTACAGGACTATATACCTTATCCTATTGTAAGTACAAAGTTTCAGAGCATCTAGCTAGTCGTTTTTAAATAAGAGCGTATTAACTATGTTTGTATGGAGAACCGAGCATGCTGGGGACTTGAGCACCGTCCATTTTAACGGGTTAAAGCTCTTCGGTATTGTGATATTATGCCGGCATATTTATAGATAAATTATTTATATGAAAAACACAGCCAACACGGTCCTTATGACCCTAATAAACAAGTTTGTATCCCAAACGTTTTATAGGGATAAAGGATGACTCACGCTGGAACGGCTTGGATCTGAGGGCCTACCGCGAACCACGTTTGACGTGTTGCCTCTCTGTCGCACTTGTAAATTCGTACGTAAGTGTGATAGGGAGGCAACACGTCGAACGCGGTTCGCGGTAGGCCCTCTGCGACGGGGCGACCGACACATCGTTTTCTATGTCAGGCGACCGGTGATCACTTGATACTTTTTATAGAAAACGCAATGTCGGATGCCTCGGCCCGGGCCCGGACCGTTCTAGCGTGAGTCATCCTTAATAGATACAGCATTGGGATTTTTCATGAGGGTGGGTAAGGATTCTCTGTCGTATACATGAATAATTAGTCAATTTTAGTGATGATATTTTAAAGATTATTATAGCGCAGCATTATACGTACAGATAGTGAATTTACTTTGATTATTTACCTATTTTTTTTTTTACAACCAGCGACAATTTCACAACAGCAAAAATTATATTGGCTACGGCTATAAAGTAGTGTGTACAGTACCGTGGTGTAATGTAAAACAGAAAATTGTATTTACAACAGAAATTTCCGGCCAAAACAACCTTAACTTTCAGAATTTTGGAAAGGGGCTTAAAATTATATTTAGCTATTGTCTTAACGAGAATAGCCCTTTCAATTGAGGGTCACGAGTGGCAATAACCGCGCTAACTTTACTAGTGGAACCAACAATAAGTAAGGCTATATTCCCCGGGGAATGACGTCACAAATCCGGCGGGACAGGCATAATAATCGTAAAGCTTGAGCTCGCCAACAAATTCCATTCTTAGTTTTGTGTCTTATATTAGATTGGATTATGCTGGCTGAATAATTACATTCTTGGTGTTTGTAAAAAAAAAACCGGACAAGCGCGAGTCGGACTCGCTCACCGAGGGTTCCGTACTTTTTAGTAAGTATTTGTAAGTGTTTATAGCGGAAACAGAAATACCCTAAAAAGGACAATTTGGACTTTATCAAACAATACGATTGGCGAGATTGCACGATTGTGTTTCGAATCTCCATTCAATTCTTATCATTTTTGGCAACGGGTGGAGTTTGCTGACGAATTCTCTGTCAAAGGTTGGGAATGTCGTACCTAGTAATCGGTCGATGTTTAAAAACCTACACTCAAGAGCAATGAAAACGGCTCACTTTGTATAAAAAAATATATTCAAAGAGACCCATTTAAAATTATTTTGTGAACGTGTACGTAAGGAACATATTTATATCTAATTGAAAATGAAAATCATTTTCATGTCTTATAGTAGTAGTAGTAGTAAATACTTTATAGTAGTAGTAGTAGTAGCACAAAACAAGTACATAACACAGAAAGAATACAGTAAATGTGTACAAAGGCGAACTTATCCCCTTAAGGGATCTCTTCCAGCTAACCTTTAAGTAACTGAGAGAGATACATACGAAATGGTAGTCAAACTAAGATAATAAATATGTACATGAAGGCAAGACTTACTGTATAGTGTGTTACAGGAAAAAGTTATTTTTTTATATATTAGCGTACCTAACCCAAAGGGTATCCCGTTGCTTTGCCGACAAACTTTTCATCTAATATCATTTCGTGGACAGTTTTGTTTCATTGACCATTCCTTTAATTTTTTATCCTTTTTTAGAAAAACGTCATAAGAAAATTGTATTATGTAGCAAAACTACAAGATATCGCAGTTCATTTGTTTGACGGATTGCTATAAATACACGTAGGTAGGTACGTAATTTATATTTAAAAATAAATGTATCCCAAATCGAATTGATTACACATACAATGGTTTATTATGTCAGAAACTACCTGCTTCTAGAAACGTAGGTTAAGTTAGAACTGCGACCATACACAAAACCTACTTGCCACCGGTACGGCACACAACCAACTCAAAGTTATGATCCTGCTGATTAATCAGTTTGTAGGTAGGTCCACTCTTAACTTATTAATGGAAATAGACATTACAAATACAGGATGTAATCTCTTTGGTCGTCAAACAAGGTCTTTATGCAGAGACAGTCGGGCAAGTCAATTTCACGCCGTACCGGCCATAAAGAGCCGGATACACCTGCCCGGATCAAACGATGAGCCTGAACAACCTCGATCGCCACAAATTGACTGCCACAAAATATTGTATTGAAATTGCAAATACGGGAAGGCTAAGCGGGTAGGTAACAGAAAGGTTTACTTTACCCTGTTTGGATAGGACTAATATTGCGCAAGAATTTTTCGATAATAAAATTTTGATGTCCTATTGATCGGGAATAATAATTAAAAAACCTTTTTCTTAGACGGAAATGTAATAAGTATTATAATTATATTTCCTTGTAATTGAAAAACCATGTTTTAGAGAAGAATAGAATAATCTTTACCGGTCGATGTTCCTAAACAAAGGCAAATATACAAATGTTAAATTTAGTTTGTTAAAGGACTGTCTCATTTCATACATAGACAGAGAGAATCATACTATCTTTGTCTTACACTAATACTAGCACCTAAATGAAAAGCCTTATTTACTGACAATTTGGTTTGACAATATGTAACTCTAAGTAGGTATAAGTACCAGCGCTTGGGACATTGGGAGAGAGGAGTTGACAATTTGAAAAAAATAAAATAGAAATACTAGTTAACTCATATGTATAGGTAGGAAGCCGTAGTCCAGTACCTAGCTACTTTGTAACCACAACTAATCAAATTCGATGTAGATAGATACTTAAAAACATAGAAAACATCTATAACTCAGAATAATCTGTGATTCGTCGGCAGATTGAAGACATAACATTTTTGTTTACTTTTCCTTTCTAGTGCAACCCATACCAAATCCAAGAAAGTCCATTTTCATCCATTGTGGGCTACATCGTGGAAGTAATAAGAAATTGCAGTCCACTGTGTCGGAGCAATAAGGCAAGAACTGGAGTTAAAGTTTTAATGAGCCCCGAGTCCTGAGAGGAGGGTTGACGCGTTGAACTTTAAACTTCTTTCCTTCAACAAAGTCATGTGCGGCTAGCAATCTCGGCTAATTTAAGTAAATGTACTTCTAACGCGGTTTATAACGTTTGATCCAAAAGTTATTGTGGCGAAGCTCTAAAGGAGTGTTTTTTAAACCCTTTAAAGGGGCCCACTGATTATCAGTCCGTTGGACGATATGAGCCTGTCAGTTAGAACAAAAATTTGACAGTTCCGAACAACTGACAGGCCGATATTGTCCAGCGGACTGGTAATCAGTGGGCCCCTGAATAGTTGGACTTTTTTGTAACAACACTTGATTTTTATAACTATATTCGTTCAATGCCTTTTTATTTGTCATGAGGTTGTGTTGCTGCTGTCCATTGGGATTCATGGAATTACTTTAAAGGTGACGTTAGGGTGTCAAATGTAGCTGTATTACTGTTGCGGCGTCGTTGTTGCTGCCGCTGTGTCTGTCAATTTCTTTGATAAAATGAGTGACGCCACATTACTGCCGCGATTATGACGTTCATTCCTTCACTTAATTTAACAAGGACCCAAATTGAGAAATACAGCGGCAGCAACAACAACGCCCACAGCTGTAATGCAGCTGCATTTGATATCCGTACGTCACCTTTACTACGATCCAGTTGGTAAATAACTAGTTTGTTTTCATAATTTTTGAAACCCGAGTCTGGAATTTAGTAATTAAATTGTAATAAATAAAATCACACTAGTCCTGAATATTTATTTAAAAAGAAACTAGTTTTTATGTTAAATAACTTTCACTAATTATGAAAATATGTATTTAATATACACTAAAGATATGACAAAGTTCACTTTACATTTCATGGTATTTTAAACCCTGAGCCTCGCTATAGGTTCTAAGCGATAATACCTACTCGTAACTTAAGTATGCTTTATTGTTTTATATTCTTTTTAACTTTATTCAAAATATTGCTCTACAGTAGCCTAACCTGTCCCTCCTGTATCCGGTCGGACATTGGTACGGTATGGCCATAATAAACCTCGAATTTACGGAATCGATGCAGTTTCCTTTTCCATCACTCACCGAGTGTTCGGGACACACGGACCTCTTATCAATATCAAAGTTTTCCGTCATATTTTCTAAAAGTCCATGATATTTCGGTTCGACTTCTTCTACTTCTTTTTTTGGGTCCACTATTTCATCAACCTCAGTTTCTACTTCATTTTTCCCACTATTATGTGTCATGTCGTTAACTTTGTAAAACAACTTGCCATACAGTGATATAATCTGGCTCACAAACTTTGTGACGACATCTGGATTGTCTTCGAGTCCGGATTCAGGTTGTTTGTTGAACAGTATTTTTATCTTGTTCACCAACACATTTGCGAAAATCTCGTTCCACATCAAGGCTTTTTCCGGCGAATTGTTTTGTTGTAAACTCAGCAATTTTCTTAAAAGTAACTTTTGTTCGCCATTATGTTGCTCCCTCTTCTCGATTGCGAAGTTTTCTGTTACTTTCAGAGTTATTATTAGGATTAAAATAGAAACGCGCATTTCTGTGTTATATTATTACAATGGCTGTATCTACACAACTGCTGCTAACTATAGATTCCAGTTACTAGATAATTCTGATAAAATAAAGAAGTAAAATGTACAGTCATGAATAGATATACCTACATTGAAAAATATTAAGTAGTTAAAGTGCAATTTTATTACATCTCTATTTGTTCGTTTGTTCGTTCCTGGTTTAGTTGACTGATTATTAGGCTAGAATTCAATAATTTATATTAGCATTAATCACGCCAAAACCTAGTGGCAATTTTTTTTAGAACACCTCTAGCGGCTACTTACGTACAAAACAGAACCTCAATTCGTTGTATATCAACCACAAGCTATGGCCGTACGTTTGACTTTTTTCGAATACAAATTTTTACAATCATCGAAAAATCGAAAAATGTAGGGGCATAGCTATGGTTATATATAATACATCAAATAATGTAAATATATTTGAACTCTAGGTCCATGGGGTCCCAGCGCACACAAGTTGTTTGCAGAAATCGCGAAGCGTCTGGTTGACGTAACTGGTGACCGAAGAGCTGGCGGCTTTCTCGCACAACGTATCAGCATTGCGATACAGCGGGGAAATGCCACCAGCATCCTTGGTACAATGCCTCAAGGGCCTACTTTAGATTTAAGCTAGTTATTAATTTCGTTTACGTAGTACCACTGTATATATCTTGTATGTAAATAAAACTTATAAATATATTTTCCATAGTGTCAATATTGAGAGGAAAAAGGGGACTACGTTTGTATGGCGAAACGGCTGTCCCCTTTCCTCTTAACTTTTTACAGTAACAAAATTATACAAAATAATTAATATGCTTGCGATAGTATTTTTCACAATCACTGTACTTATGTGTTGACACCACAGACTGATAACGATTAGGAAAGTAAACATTAAATGACGTAGCCTATGTTAACAAAGATTCTGGTGCAGCTCCAAACAGTTAGTGTATCGAATTACAATACGGGTAAAATAGAGTCAAGGTTAATCGATAAAATAGATAAAAAGCACACCAAATTAAACAGGAATTCCAAAACAATTTTATGGGTAAATTCGTGTGTTTTCGACATTTGTATGGCAATTTTTTATTTTTGGAGAATCAGATTTATAATCGTCGTTTTTGGAAGGGTTTTTAACAATAAAAAATATAACGTATGAGGCACCACTCTATTTTCTATAGTTAGTTTTGTATTGCACTAATCAGCCATTTGTAAGGCGCCTTTGACATGAAAATGGCATTTTTTCGACATTATATGGCAGTATCAAAATCATTATGGCACCATTTATTATTTTAGTGGCATCTGTAAGACCCTGACGACATTTGTATGGCACCTTTTCGACATTTTAATGGCACTATGTTGACATTTGTATGCCACATTCGACATTTGAATGATCAAAGCAGCCGTACAAATGTTGCCATACAAATGTCGACAAAATGTTTTTTGGCCATCTTTCGTACATAATGTACCCAGTTCACGTATTTAATAATCACAATATTCTTACACCATATTGGCAACTGTTATTTTAAGGAAACACATTTTTATGCCAATTGTATATCAATAAGTAAGAACCCACACAAATGTCGTAGCGACCGTACCAAAATACGTCGTTCAAGAAAATTAACTGTTCTTCGATCAAAAATACCGTCATTGCGTCCACTACCATGATCGAAGCCCAAGTAATGTACTATTGTATCGTTAATTAAAATGTAATTATAAAATGATAGATAAATAGACAAACCAGATTTAGGGAGGTATCCTTGAGTCATAACAAAAACAGCTAGTGCCGCGTGGGACAACCACAAAAAGGCTTTCCTGGTTTTAATGAATAACGCATTATTTGTTATAAATAAGTAAGGTAGATTGATTCTCTAAATAATTCTCTACATAAAGGTAACAAGTATTTGATGATACGTTGCCTACATCCAAACTTATAATTTTTTTCCGAGCCAAACCGTACGTGGGACACG
This sequence comes from Cydia strobilella, assembly GCF_947568885.1. Lineage (NCBI taxonomy): Eukaryota > Metazoa > Arthropoda > Insecta > Lepidoptera > Tortricidae > Cydia > Cydia strobilella. Next base: position 19,876,835 of record NC_086042.1, read on the forward strand.
TGAAATAGCGGTAGATTTCGCCGTTTTTAGGGTTTGAAATTCGATTTTATCACCAAACCTGGGATAACTCAGGGCACGTTCTAGGGATTTGATGTCGATAAATAAGATGTCGAATTGTCGATATATATTTATACATATGTGCTCACTGAAAAATACTCGATTACTAAAAACAGGTTCGATATCATGTCCGATATAGAGCCTCTTACGGTAATAAAAGTATACCGATGTAATTTCCATCAGAATAATCACACTATGAAATCAATAAAAAAAATACACGTTTTATTTATTTATTTTAAACTTTATTGCACAATATAACAAATAAAGTACAAATGGCGGACTAAATACCTAAAGGCATTCTCTACCAGTCAACCAGTTTTAATTTGTTGTGTATTTATTTTAAAATCCAGATAAAATAATAATATTTATTTATGTTAATAACATCTAGATGTTGACAGTAACATCGATATATTTAATTGTCGATAAAATATTTTGCTACGTCACTTTAGTATAAGTGCCCCGAGTTATCCTAGGTATATTTATCACAAACGATACCTATACATACTTAAGGAACATTAGCATATTTTTTTATATGTTAATATGTAATGAAAATATATAGCAATACTGTACGTTCAATGTATTTGGAATGTATAGTCTTGGGACAACAAAAAATGCTCACTTGAAAATTGACCCTTATGTGTGTTTCAGAAAATAGACAGATGAGGAAAATTTATTAATTTAGCTTATATCTTTGCCAGTTCAGTAAATCACAATAAAATGCAGCAGCACCTTAAGAAACCTGAAGGTAAAAGTCATATTCACAATTTCCTATAAACATTCAGTTGTGATTCCTATTTATATCCTCATAGCCTCATATCAATATCGGTTGATCAATTACTGTATTGAAAATGTACGCGAATCCAATTTCACGGGCCGGCCCTTCGTTTTCCTTTGATTCGAGCAAATATCTCTCTGAATCACTGTAGTCCCTTCTGTAAAAACGATTGAGGGATTTTCGGCAACTGGTTTGGTTACCTGTTATTATTTTGTTGAACAATAAACCTAAAGGTTTGTATGAAATCCCTTTAAAATTACTTTAAGCTTTTACATGTCTTGGATCAATAAAACTAATTTCCTATCCATACTAATATTATAAATGCGAAAGTCTGACTGTCTGTCTGTGTGTTACCTCTTCACGCTTAAACCGCTGAACCGATTAAGTTGAAATTTGGCATAGAGATACTTTTAGTTTTTACGTCGGAAATCATCCCTAAAGAGACTGAAAAGGGGGAAGAAATTTAATGAATTGCCTGCTAATGGAGTTTGTGCATATCAACAACATAAGTTATGCAGACGACATGGTGCAGTGCTGCTGAGCGCGTCGGTACGTGGGCTGCGTAAACTGTTAAGAATTTGCGAAACTTACAGAAAGTGTAGGTGCTCTAAAGAGGTGAAAGTCACACTGTTTATGGCGTTTTGCACTTCCCTCATCATCTGCAATTTGTGCGCGCAGTATACGCAACGGGCATACGGGGCTCTTAGGGTCCAGTACAATAATGCGTTCCGGGTGCTGATGGGGCTGCCTCGGTTCTGCAGCGCATCAAGGATGTTTGCGACGGCTCGCGTGGAATGTTTCTATTTATACTATCATGCGTGCACGCGCAGCATCCCTGGTGCGCCGGGTGCGTAGCAGTCCCAACCCAACAGCATACAGGGTGGAAATAGATTTTGGGTCAGTGAGGGCAGCTACCAGATCCCGTGTTGCTAGGCGAAAATGGTCTTAGGAGACCTTCCTTCGATTTCAAATTAATGAAGGTTGGCGTTTACAGATTTTGGAAAAAACATACAGGGTGCGAGAAAACGGTCATTTTTGACAAACTTTTTTTTGATGCCAATCGATCCCATTCCTGTCCAGGATCAAAAACTTGTATGGGACCAAAAAGAAATTTCCGGCTAGAAAAGCCATAAATCGAGAAAAACTTTCCCCATACAATTTGTATGAAAATGAAAAAAGTTTTTTTTACATGTCATGAATCATGTGTTTACATAAGGTCTTACAAAGAGCATTTTACAGCTAAAGTGTTCACATGAACCCTGTTAGGGTATATAGCAATGTACTTATTAACTAAAACTTAATACTAAAGCAATAATATTTCAACATTTAAATTTATTTTTATATATATTGCATGCAACATGACACGTCTTGATAGTGGAAAATATTAAGAAATTCAAAAATACATATTTTTCATTTTAACTAGGTTTAACGTCGACAATAAAATAATTAAATTTATATATAATAATAAAATTTAATGTATAATATGTTATAATACATAATTGCTTAAAACCTTAATTGATTCATTGTACAAGAAAATATGATTTACATTTTATTAACATTTACATTTATATATATATTAATTCGATAAGGTTGTATCAGTTGGATTGGTTAGCCACAAGAGCTAACCAAATAAATCACACAGCTTCATTTGACGAAGTCAGTAAAGCGAAAAAGGATTATAGAAGAATGAAAGTGTTAGTAAAGGAATTAGTAGACAGAAAGAAAGACGAACAGAAAGGTAAAACGGTAGAAAGGCTCTCTCGAGATTTCCAGGCAAATATAAAGTTTTTCTGGAAGTCCGTTCGTTTAGCCAGGGGTAACACCCAGAATTCTGAGCTAAAGTCAATAAAATACAAGAACGAAAGATTAGTGAATGAGGAAGAATGCATCTTAAAAAGATGGAAAGAGTATTTTGAAAGTTTGTTTGATAAAGAGGAGGCAAACACGTCAATTTCGGAGTTGAATGAAAGCATTGAAAATGTGTCGGAGGATGAATATAGTATTAGCATGGATGAAATTGTGAAAGCGTTGAAAGGAATGAAATCAGGAAAGGCTGCGGGATATGATAAAGTTTCTGTCGAGATGCTGGAAGCTGGACAAGGCATTGTAGCAAGTCAGTTGTATCGCCTTTTCAATATGTGCGCTTTAGAACCAGTCAAGTGCCCAGGGACTGGTGCAAGGCCGTCATTGTACCTCTTTACAAAGGAAAGGGATCACAACTGGATTGCAAAAAATACAAAGGCATTAGCTTACTCATCGTCGTCGGCAAATTGTATGCAAAGATATTGATTGAAAGAGTAGTGAAAGAAACCGATGAGAAAGTATGGGATGCACAAGCGGGATTCCGAAAGGGTATGGGATGTACGGATCAAGTCTTTTCCTTGCAATGCATAGCCGAAAAGTATTTGGCCAAAGGTCAGAAGGTCTATTTCGTGGATTGGGAAAAGGCTTATGACAGAGTGGTGAGGAATGAACTTTGGTCGGTACTGTCGGTGTATGGATTGAGCGGCCGTCTCATTCAGACACTGAAATCGCTCTATGAGGATTCCGGTGCTTGTCTGAGAGTAAACGGGTCGTACACTGAGTGTCTTTTACTAAGACTCAGCTGTCCGTCTGTCCGTCTGTCACCAGGCTGTATCTCATGAACCGTGATAGCTAGACAGTTGAAATTTTCACAGATGATGTATTTCTGTTGCCGATATAACATCAAATACTAAAAACAGAATAAAATAAATATTTAAGTGGGGCTCCTATACAAAAAAGGTGTTTTTTTTGCCGTTTTTTGCGTAATGGCGCGGAACCCTTTGTGCGCGAGTCTGACTCGCACTTGGCCGGTTTTTTTTCTCTTACTTAAGGTAAATGAATGACAAATTGTATGCTTTCATCCGGTTGGGACTGTACTTTGAGCTTAAGATTCGGAATATTACATAAAATATAATAAAAGCAAACCGTCACCGTTTTTTGTTGAGCCGTATAATTAGGTACCTGTTTCCTTAGCTTTGTGAGGATTTAATATTAAAATACGTTCTCTCCTTATACTAAACGCTGATAAAAAATTACACTAATGAGCACCCAACTAACGAGTGCTCAGGTTGAAAGTCGTAATTAATACCAGCCAAATAATTTAGGAAGGCAATAATTAAGAAACTTAGAGCTCGTTTAGCTGGCTTGTTCGGAGATTAAATTTACGGAGGCATAAATTTTCACCGTAAAAAACGACGGGTAAAATTTCCTCTTTAATTTGCGTGTCTGCACGGGTAAAAAAAGTATTTTGAACAAATAAACATTTCTATTGCTTGAGGAAATGTTTCATATACCCGATATTTTTTTTACATTGTAATGGTAATATTTAAGATCCTTTCTCTACTTTATCTATTATAAACTATACATTCTCCTGCCAATGCCTGCTTTACCATTCGCCTAATTTTTTTTATTTAAGATAAATGACATTTTCAGTTTAATACAAAAATATTCCTTGATTTAAATCACTCTCTCAACTGGTATTTTTTGCATATTATCTATGTATATTATGATAAATTAGAATTTTTAACCTAGTTGCAATTAAATAACTGCCACTTAAGCAAAAGTTAAGAGTTGTCATTAAAACAAAAAACACAACACGCCACTTTGTCTAAATATAAACAAAATATGTCGAGAGAACCGGCGCCGCCCATCGAAAGGCTTGTTTGTCGAGTGATAACATTGAAAATGCAACATCCGATTAAATCTTCTTTTTCACTCCACTGAAGTGGCAGGGTTGCCGATGATTTCCTTTACAATGATATATTTAAAATATAATATTGTCTTCCGTTACCGCGAAGTCCAGAAGTAATGGAAACGGATTGAAATTGTCAAGAACAGGTTATGTGAGCAGAACATATCAGAGAAATATGCTAAGCTGTTGGAAACTGTTGAAATGAAATGAAATGAAATGTATTTATTTGTCAGAATATGGTACATTGATGTGATCTTAAGTTAATGCAAGTTCCATCATATTCTACCGTGAAGTCGGTGTACAAATATTTTTACTTATATCTATTTCTTACATCTATATCTTTGGTTGGGGTGATGGTGGTGATGGTGATGGTGATGCTGGTGGTGGTGGTGGTGTTGTGATGGTGAAGCTGTTGGTTGTAAGCTGTTGGTGTTGCTACTTAGCCAGATTTAAGGCAAAAAGGTTAGTAAGTACTATGAATTCTACCGCCAAGTTGACGGCGTGGCAATGGGGTCTCCAGTGTCTCCTGTAGTCGCTGACATCTTTATGGATGACTTCGAGGAGAGAGCACTCGCTAATGAGAGTGCTTTCTCTTCTGTGCAGACGATGATGATCAAAATATACGCAGATGACTCTTTTATTATACTTCCTAAAAGTAGTGTTTCAACTTTCTTTGATCATAGTAAAATAAAATTTACTATGGTTTTAGAAAAAAATACTTGTTCTCTTCCCTGATAACACCTTACGTTGTGAGAGTGCGCCCTGTATAGGAAACCTATTCTCTCCTAACCTCTATGCACTCATACTACATATTTACGTACCTAAATGGCACATCACACCACCATCCCAGTCAACTAGCTACTGTAGGCAAATCCTTGTTTCAGGGAGCCCAGAGAAACATACAGTTACCCAAAAATGCACGAGTTACTATAAAAAAAATATATCTACATGAACGACCCGCCCCGGCTTTGCACGGATAGTTCAACTAATTTACGCAAAACCTTTACAAATTATACATATAAACCTTCCTCTTGAATTATAATGTATTGCCGCAGGTGGACTGGCTTTTATTTCGTCGCGCTTGGAATCCAGCTCTAAGCGCCGTTGCGATTCAAATTCAGTTACCTTGGCATTTATTGCAGCCCGCCATTCCGTTCGCATGGCTGCCTGCTGCTCCCATCGCAAGGGCTCTATACGACACTTTTTCATGTGCCGCTTAAGCACATCTTTGTACCTAAGGAATTGGCCGCCCTGTTTTCGCTTGCCCTCCTCAAGCTCAGAATAAAAGATGCGCTTAGCCACACGCTGGTCGTTCATCCGCGAAACGTGACCGCACGACCGAAGCTGACATCGCACGAGGTATACCTCGAAACCACCCACATTTGCTCTACGCAGCACTTCAGTATTCCGAACACGATCAGACCATCGGATCTTCAGTATCTTGCGTAGGCATCTGAGGTGGAACCGATCCAGTATGCGAATATAGCGGCGATATAATGTGTAGCAAATTGACAACCCTGGAATTGGGAGAATGCTAACAGTTTTACATTATGCACTAACTTGTAGTCTGATTTGATTGGATTTACAAACTCGTACATACACAACATCTAGTGATGTTGGTACTTAAAATGCGGGCATCTTTCTCTGTCACTCTAATCACACCTTAATTGGTGTAAAAGAGAAAGATGTCCGCAGTTTGCGTGTTCACGGTAGGCCCTCAGACATATGCCAAATCGCTTGTACCTGGATTGCTGTCGATGTACTTGCGCTTCTTTACCTACAGGTAGATTAACAATAAATTTCATTAAACAGGGCTACAATATTGAATATGGTTAAAATCCTGGTAGGCAAGGAAGTTTATTTCCCTGAGGAGCACAAATATCCAAGTATTTGTTTCTGAGTATTTTCTATTTATAAACGAAATTTATTGTGGAAGTAAATATATGCAATCACACTTGTGAAACCGTCCAATTTCGATTCCCTTATAAATGGGACTTACCTAACCGTTAGTAAACAAATTAAAATATAGTAGGTAATCAAATTTTATATATAGTATAATTTCTATGAATTATGTATGTACTACTTATGTAATTATGTATTGTGCATATTATTAAACATATTAATATTATATTAATACGTGAGTGACCCTTTATTAATATGTTTAATATGTCTGTGTCTCACGGAAGTTTTGTTATCAAAATTGTCCATATTACTGCAAATTTATAAAAAGTGAAAGATTTTCCAAATGTTGTATTTGAAATACCTATATAAGTAGATTTATTGAAGGTCTGACATGATGTTAGTGATTCACAATGTTTTTATGATACATCACAGTGTAGAATTGCGTTGAAGGTCGCACTTGTCCAGGAATGCATTCGAAAGCCTAACGACACTGTTCCGCCGGACGTCCGGTCCATTTCGCGGATCACTACGCCGGCGGCAGCTTCTCTCTTCGTGCGCAATGGAAAATATTTTATTAGTCTAAACAATCACTAACAACCATGGATATTTCTGAGGTTTTGCTCAACTATTTAATGACTATATATTTGTCAATCATTAAGTGGTCGCTAACGCAAAATTGTAGTTTTTATATTGAATTTTCACATGTTTTAATCAAGGGCAATTGCCATGAAAAAAATCACAGCATAAATAGCATAAATAGAAACAAGACAGGTTTAAAAGGTTAAAGTTGGCTGGATGAAACCAATCACGAAAACATAAGCCAAGCAATAAGAAGGTAGAGAGGGAAATGCTAGGAACACAATTTTTGACTTCATAGCTTTGTTTTGACTAGTTAGAAGATGAACATATCAAAAGTCCCCGGTACGGAGTGAAACATGTCGAGCGTTTTTCGACTTAAAATACGTGAGTGACCCGTTATTAATATGTTTAATAAATTATATTTTATACCACCTTGGTATGTCAAATTCTCGGTTCGTTTTTTTTTTCGAGCGAACTTTTTATAATTCTGGGACCATACGATTAGTAACATTACAACATGACAAGAAACTTATAAAAAGTTCGCTCGATAAAAAGTCTTTACTCTTTACTTAACTGAAAATGTTATAATGTAAACTGCCTTATTTTTTATTATAATTGAATATACTGATTACCTTAAATAATGTATTTTCATTATTAATTCATACACCTTTAAACCTTTGAAGTTTCAACGTACAGGAGAAGTCTCATATGTGAATCCGTAAGTTCGTACCAATGCTAACTTGTTAAGCATTGAGACTTTGAAAAGTGCATATCTATATCAAATAATATAAAAAATTGTTATAAACCGTAGGTATCCTGCACAGGTAAGAACAACAATGAAATAAAATCTCACAATGAAATATTTCTAAAGTAATAACTTTGGAATCTACAACCCTATTTCCATAGAAACTTCAAGGAAACTTAGAAACGGTAGAAGTCCGATGTCCTTCAAGATAAAAAATTCAAATTTTGACATTTGATAAGTATACATATTTTATATCTTATGGCATTAAAATAAAGTGCGACATTAAAAAAACAACCATGATAGGCAAATAAATGTATAAAATATAATTATTTTTTTACGCCCAAGTTATTGATCGTACAATGCTGTAAATTTTAGAAATCGTGTATTTAATTAGTTCAAAACGAATATAAAAATAATAAAGCTTTAGGTACAATACTTAATTAAATATAAATAAGTTTTCCCGAGGTCATTGACCTTAGCTTAAAAATTTTAACATGAATATTTTACAATATTTGCAACTGGGAATTTGACTGTTCGCTAGAATGAATAAAAGCATGAAGTTATGCCATAAAACAAAGGTGGTCAAAACAGAGGCAAAATAAAACACTGTGCTTGGTTAACAAGTCTGACAGCTGTCTGCGATATTTTTCCGTTTAAAAACTTGTGTTGTTAGTATTTTGTTGTGCAGTCAGTAAGTACCTATTGGAACCATAATCTGCCGTATTTGGTAGTGATATGTGTTTAGTTCTACTATATTTGTATTCTGTCTACTCACTTATTACATGTATGTGAGTTTTGAATGATTCACGGTTGGTTTCACTAGACTTATATTGACCGTGATTACCTTTTGTATTGTTTATGAGCTCCCGATATTTCGACGCAGTGACATGCATCTTGTTCACGGGTGACTGAAGATAGCGGGTGGGTGTCAAAGTTGTGTAGACCGCGCTCGGTCTACCCTCATTTTTGCGCGTCGGCTGCGTTCGCTTTCAACGTTACCATCGGTCGCATTCACACTCGTTGGTCTGGTCGCGTTCACACTCGTCAAAAGCAGCATCAAAAGGTATTCACGGTCAATATAAGTGTACGACAACATGTACGAGTGTGTGATTAGATTTCGGTTTTGGTAAAAAAATGTATGTTGCTATTGTTTTTGAGATGTGTTGAAATAAAATTCGTCTATAGTAGGTACCTATTTTTCAATCGTCGAAAGGTAGGCATTTCAAACACCCTTCTTACTTTTCGAAGTTCGGAAGGCCCTTTCCAGGTCATTGGAACTATTTTTCCCCGTCAAGTCATCGCTTAACGGTCGTTAGCGCGCCACGTCCCGTTAACTGACAGTTTGCGGTGGCGGTAATTAGTGGACGGTTAACAATGCCGGCACGCCGAGTTACTGGTTTCCATCTCTATTTTTACAAGTTCAATTTAATTTAGTTGATGGAGTGTTTGCGACGAACGCTTCATTCAGTCAAATTAAAATGCAAGTGCTGTAATTGAATAGGTACACTTTTATTACAATTACATAATACTAGAACAGATACCGCCACCACAGAGACCACTTACGAAAAGGCACGTACAGTCAGCATCAAATAGTGGCGTCGTATTATAATATAACAGATATCAACGCAAAACAAATACCAGTCATAATATCGTCGCTATACTTACTCAACCTCATATCTACAAAATCATTTGATGGAAATGTCGCTTTTCTTTCATGCGGAATAAGGGTGTTTATGTCATCAAATGAGTGTTGCAGATACGAGGTTGAGTAATTATAAGGGCGATATCGTTTCTCGTAATTAAATGTATATAGAGCCGTTTCCGAGACCTCAGTTACAAATTATAAGCTGGAGTTACAGTTTTCCCGGAACTTATGTACAAAATATCATTAAATATTTTTAATATTCGTATTTACCTACCAGTAACTTGCTGAAATAATTGTGCGGAGACTTATACCTATTTGTGAATTCAACGGTTTGTCCGAATTCTGTGTAGTGTTATCGAGGGTAGTTTTGGTACAAACCGTCATAACAAATATTGCTAATTTAACAGAATTGAGTGTTACTTAATAAACATTCTTAATTATCTCAACATGCCTAGTTTAATTTACTTGATGGAGTGTGTGTCAGTTCTGCTTACCTAGTAGTTATGTCGCAGTCAAATTGTAAGATTCGACATTTTACAAACGGCGTCGTCATTTTGCAAACGTGAATCGTTATGCAAATTGCCGAAGGCAAATTGTCAGTGCGCTCAATAGTGTCAACGTTAACGTGATGGTTGTCGTGATGGAAATCCACATAATGTGCTGCCACTTTTTTTCCGAACCACTCCTTAGTTAAGTACAATACAGACGGTAGTACAATATTAGTTATTCTGTGATACAGAGTTAACGCCTTATATCCCTTAGGGCATTATCTACCAGTCAACCTAGGCTAAATAGAAAAAGCTAGTAGACAGTTCTAGAATATTAATTTGTAGTTTAATTACTATAACGGTAACATAAGTCCTATTTTGCTCTTGATAGAGGTTTGATGGGCAGCGACATTAGTCCTCCAGGGCGACGTTTTGGACGGTTTCCTGGTACTGGCACCTAAGTATTACAGAAATGTCACATAATTTCAACGCAATCAAATAAAATTTCAAAAGCACGTCTCATAAGTAATGCATTCTACGCCACATCTGCACCAGAGTCGAGGTTGTCACACGTCGTAGGGATGGATATAATTTCCCAGCGGGCCGCGCCGCGCGCGTAATTACTGTAAGACAACTATTTTATTACGGGAACCTTTTCGTGCTAAAAATGTCCGTTTACGACGGTCGTAAAATATTCCACTCTATCATTGCTACCTTTTTTCTCTAATATGTTCGTCACTGAGGACATCGAGGATTAATCATTTCAGTAAATTGCTATAAATACACCTAGGTAAGAGTAATGATTAAAACCGGCACAATTTGCATGGAAATTTCCCTACAACAAAATTCCCGAACCTTATTTTATTGGTTCTTAATGTAGAATAGAATATTTAAGTATAATTATAGTATTTTTCACATACGGTGAAAGCTGTCATCTCCATACAATACAATTTATAACCTTAAAACGCAAAATAATGAAAAAATGTACTGAGTTGACAACTGTCACCGTGCCCAAGCTATGTGAAAAATACTAAAGTCCTGCTTGGAACTATTAAATCATAATAATACTACGACGTTTAGGAAAAAATATCTCAAAATATTTAGATCAGTACGGTTTCACTCACTATTATTTTTAGTCGCTTTTGGCGACATGTCTCGGATTCTTTGGGAATCCTTCCTCATATTATTCATATTTTGAAAGATATCTCACGAAGGGTTGTACCCTTTGGGTACGGATCCCTAAAAAGCGGCTATGAAGTATAGCCCATGCCTACCCATACGTCCCCGTTTGAAGCTTGGTGTACCGACACCGGGACACCATGCTTCAAACGGGGACGTATGGCAACCCTACTCTAATAGGATACGGCTTGATTTATATTAAGCAGCTACCGTAGCCTAGCATGCAACTGCAGTGGTATCACCTGTGTAAGGAGAACATTACTTTAGAAACCTGCACGCTTCCTTATAAGAACCCCATAATGGCAAAATTGTTCTCCACGCCATTGTATTAGTTTTAAGAACTAGCTTTAAAAACTATTTTTAAGAATATATGTGCTATACCCTGTCAGGGTCCATGTGAAACTTTATCATCTGTAACAACATATGTACCATGGTTTGCAATAAACATTTATGATAAACATTTATGATTTATAATGTAGCCCCTACCGAAATCCTCGTCCCGGAGTTCGTTCTAAAGCGGGAGTCAGAGCCAGCTTGTACAAAGTTAGGAAAGGTCGTTTTATTAGGAGCGGCATCGCCGAATATAGAAGCTGCTCTTCCTGACCCTGTTAATGAATCCATTCTGTATGTTACGGACGAAACGAAATACAAGAAAGTACCTTCTACTAAAACGGCATTCTTAGGAAAGCCAGAACCAAGGTTAATACTTACTTTACCCGCACTATACGCTTCAAGTTTACTTCATTCTAAAACGGCTTTTTACGACGCCTCGTTTACGTGCCGTTGAACGCATTATGGACTCGTCCGTCTCTTATACAGCTTTCTTAAGAACATCGCTCCAACTCGTACTTGGGCAATACTTATACCTCGTTCTTTGAAACCCTCGCAACGCTCAAGATTTTAATTTTTTAAACCTCTTGCTACGCTTGTGGTTCAATTTAGTAATCTTTCGCAAGCTCGGTTATCAATATTAGCACGAGGGGTTAATCGATAATGTTGCTGCCTTGTAAAACAAATAACTATTTACTTATACCTACTTATTTAATACAATTATCGTATGTATATATGTAGGCTTTGATACCTCAATTTTTTATTTTATTTATCTCTGTAGTTTTGACGCCGTGATGGAACACTGACTATAATAAGTATAAATACTGCCTAGATATTTCCAGTAAAGAGTCCAACTTTTTTTTAAACAGCCAATCCGCTACACACAATAGACATACTTAAGAACAGGTTCTTCTACATCCATCTATATGGCTAACTTTTCCTTTTCAAACTACACACTAACTAACTAACTAACTAACTACCAACTATACACTAACTACAACTATAACTATTAACTTTTAAGACAAGCAACAAAACTCGCCAAGAAAATTTTAAACTTGTGGTGCGTCGTACAAACTATTATTATGGCCTGTCAAATATCCGCCCATCGGCAACCTTCGGCACATAAAACTACCTTGTAAAAATTACTGCCGAGTTTACGACCCCTGCTAAACTGTTGCGTCGATAAAACTTTATCTTCAATCCATATCGTCTAACGACAAAAGGGAAAAGGAACTTTTTTATGTCCTACGTGAATAAAAAACTTGCAAGAATATGTTTTTTTAAAGTAGTATTTTTGTGTATCGTTTAAAAAGCGTCGGTGGGTAGTTATACAGTACAGACCGTCACTTCAAAAATGTATTCAAAAATTAATCTTTGTGATGGCGCGCCCCAGGCACGCATCACAACTCACCGAGCCAGCGCGGACGCGCCGCGCCGCGGCCACCGAATGACTGCGAGGTGACTGCGAGCGACCGTCCCCATCCTCGCGCCGCGAGCTGATTAGTATAAAAGCTAGCGCGCGCCAGCACATATCAGGCAACGCTCGGTAGCGATAAAGCTGGCCCACACCAGATCGCACAGTCGTACTACACAAAAGACGACGGAAGACCGTCCCACGAGGATGGGGAGCGAATGGAGACAGTTTCCGAAGCAGAAGTGCGGTAGAAACCCCTCACACCCTCCCATGGTAGGGTGTCGAACGATTATCAAAGAGAGTACATATCAGGCAGTCGCTCTCACAGCCTTCCGCTGTGAGGACAGCTGCTCTCCAGTCTCCCGGTCGAGCCGGTCCCCGGTCCCCACCGCCCTACCCTTCCTGATTCCCGTAGCCCAGTTGAGCCGGCTTGTTTTGAGATGCGTGAATAAGGCACCTGGATTACGTAACCTTCCCGATCCCGCGGTTGAGCCGGCTTGTTTGAGACGTGTAATGGCTAGGTACTCCGCCCGATTCTCGTCTCGCCACCCCTTTCACTCTTAGGGGATACCGATCCCAAACCCGCGATTAGCTTAGGGCCCGTGCCGTACCGTTACGATACCTAGAATCACCCCGCGTCGTACCTAGCTTAGGACGTGTAGATCTAAGTGAGCTGAGTTCTCAATAAACCGGCATAAAGCCCGCCGATTTGTATTACAGCATTAACATGTGTTTCTTTCAGTCACCCTGCACGCTCTCCCTCCTATGAGCTAACTAGGAAACCCTTGCTCCTGTCTGAAACAAGGGAGTTGTATGAGGCCACGCTCGCCCTGGCGAACGTGACCCCATCACATCCTAAAACACATCTTCCAGACTAAAAAAATTAAGATGCTGATCGATGCTTTTGAAGCTATCCGCACGGTTTTTTTAACCGACTTCTAAATTCCAAAAGGTCCTCTCTCAATTCGGTTGTATTTTTTTATGTTTGTTACCTTTTAGAACTTAGATGATGGTTGTAAATAATTTAGATGGCATTTCAAACTGTTTTATGAAGTTGTTTTTTTTTCTATTAAGATGAGAGGCGATTTAATATTCGGTAAATTATCTTTCCTATATTACAAAATATCCTACCTCTGTACGGTCTTACTAGCGCAAACTACTTGCGGGGACCTTTGAACAGTGAAATTGCCTCCAGCACACTTGAGAGCGCTGTGGTACAGCCGCGATCACTGTTTGACATTCAGCGCTTGTCGCTCCAACGTACTTTGCGTGCATAGGAAATATTCACACATGTGCCCGCGATTGTACCTGATTTAAAAATGAGAAAAGATTTTGAGTACAGTTTAAATATTGTTAATGTAGAAACTTGATAATAAAATGGCATCTTTTAGGACAGGGTCAAGCACTGGCACATTTACATTAATAGTAATCAAATAACGGATAGTTATTATTATTAAAAAAAAAAACCCGGCCAAGTGCGAGTCGGACTCGCGCACGAAGGGTTCCGTACCATTACAGAAAAAACAGCAAAAAAATCACGTTTGTATGGGAGCCCCATTTAAATATTTATAATTCTGTTTTTAGTATTTGTTGTTATAGCGGCAACAGAAATACATCATCTGTGAAAATTTCAACTGTCTAGCTATCACGGTTCATGAGATACAGCCTGGTGACAGACGGACAGACGGGCAGAAGGACAGACGGACAGACGGACGGACAGACGGACAGACGGACAGCGGAGTCTTAGTAATAGGGTCCCGTTTTTACCCTTTGGGGACGGAACCCTAAAAAAATAAGTTTGAGCCGTTTACATATGCTTTTGATCTCTCATTGACGAAATATGACCTTCAATACAATACAATACAATACAATAATTTTATTTGCAAAAAAAGGGTAACGTTTACAGGTGTTAATGTAAGTAAACAGTGGTCTGTTTCACCTTTTCAGCTGTGTACAACAGCATGCAAATCCACGAAGGCATCTTAAAAAATATGTTATTACATTTGAAAAATTAATAACTAACAACATCTTATTAATATTTTTAAATATTATATAATAATAGCCATTCATATATGGTAGTTATAACCATAACCATTAAGATAACAATTATTTACAATTTTACACAAACTGTTACTCTACGTTATTTAAAAAATCTTGTGTACTATAGAAGCACCGAGCAAGAAGCCAATTTCTTAAGGTTTGCTTAAATTCATTGCCTTCGAGAGCTTTTATTTGAACTGGCAACTTATTATAGATCACAATACTCATATTAAAAGCATTTTTTTTATAAATGCTAGTCATACATCGTGGCTGATTGAGGCGATTTTTATATTGTGGTCTTGGATTCGCACAAAACAAGTCTGAACGCTTTACGAAATAATGTGGAAATCGCTTAACAAAAGTACATATTTTTAATATATAAATACATGCCAAAGGCAAGATGTTAAACTGTTTGAACAAAGGTCTACAACTGGTACCTACAGGAGCATTTGCAATTACACGTATACATCTCTTTTGAAGCTTGAATGCCCTTTCAACATCTACAGAGTTACCCCATATGATGAGGCCGTAATTAAGAATGGATGCTACATGACCATGGTAAGCAATAAGTGCAGCTTCAGGAGATACAGAATCACGTAACTTTCTTAAGGCAAATACAAAACGATCGAGCCTTGAACATATTGATGTTATATGGTCTTTCCAGTTTAGATATGAGTCTATATATAAACCTAAAAATTTAATTGTTTCAGTTTTCTGAAGAGCAGCGCTGTCAATGTTTATATTAAGATGGGGAGGGGATGCCCCATATGAATGGAATTGCATGTAATGAGTTTTGGATAAATTTATGAGAAGGTTATTTTTAGTTATCCAATTATTAATGTCCGTCAAGGCTTTATTGACATCTGCCTCATATAAATACGGATCTTGGCTCCTTACTATGATAGTTGTATCGTCCGCAAAAAGTATGGATTTGGTCTGTGTGGCTTTAGGAAGATCGTTTATAAATAGTAAAAATAACAGTGGACCTAAGTTACTACCCTGAGGTACTCCTGAGACTACATTACGAATAGGTGATCTATATATTGTTTTGTGTATTTGATTTTTAATTTCTACAAATTTAGTAATTTCTGTGCACTGCCTTCTGTTATCTAAATAAGATCTGAGCCAATCATTCGAATGGCCTCTGACTCCACAACCATCTAATTTTTTTAAAAGCTTCGAGTGATCGACTAGGTCAAAAGCTTTGGTCATATCGAGGAATATGGACATAACAGGCGATTTGTCATTAATAGATTCAGTTAAATATTTAATAAACTCGAAACATGCCACCTCTGTATTGAGACCTTTTCTAAATCCATATTGATTAGGATGTAAAATATTATGTTTAGTTAAAAAATTGTGTAATCTAGTGCAAAAAGCTTTTTCAAATATTTTCGACAATATTGAGACAATAGTGATTGGTCTGTAGTTACTAGGGTCTTCACGGTCTCCTTTTTTGAATAGTGGTTTTACAATGGATAGCTTTAACTGTTCTGGAAAATAACCTTGAATAAAAGACAAATTTATCAAATGTGCCAGAGGAGTGTTTATAAATGATCCGGTTAGTTTTACTATTTTAGTTGTAATATCATCTATGCCAGAAATGTTACTATTACTCAATAACATAATAATTTTAAGGACCTCATTGGAATCTATTGGCATTAAAAACATCGTAAATTGGTTATTTTCGACATTAATCTGTTCCTGATTGTTGTTCACTTTACTCAACTCAATAAAATGGTCATTAAAAATTTTACAAATATCTTGTGGATTATTATAAGACTTGTCTTTGATTTTTAAGTGATTGATATCAGTCGCATAGTTAGGGTTTGATACTTGCGATGCTATAATATTCCAAGTTGCCTTACATTTGTTTTTATTTCCTGATATATATTTACTATGGCTGATCTGTTTTGATTTATTTATACATTTATTTAATAGTCTACCGTATCTCTTAAATAAAAACTCATTAGAGACCGATTTGTTTCCACTATTTCTAATTTGGAAAAGCATCAGACGCTTGACCTGACATGACTTACGAATGCCTTTAGATAGCCATTTAAGTTTACTTTGTCTACTATTAATTTTGACTTTAATGAGTGGGAAACATAAGTCATAGAAAAGTCTGAGTAAGTCATAAAACATGTCGAAAGCTTCACTGGCGTTGTTACAGCTTAGAACGTCACTGAATGAGAGAGCCTTTATGCTGTCAATAAATTTCCGAACATTATCACTACAATAATCTCTTTTCATCTCAAACCAGGTCGTGTAGGACTTAATTTTATTAATGTTTAATATGATACATTGAGCTCTATCGTGATCCGACAAGTCAAGTTTGAGATTTTCAGATTTTACACCACGCATATTACTAGCTATTTGATCAATACAGGTGTTTATCCTAGTTGGCGTCTTTATATGCAAAGTAAAGTTGTAGCTTTTCAATATACTAGATAACTCTTTCGTAATGGAATTATCTTTTAGGGTATCTATATTCCAATCACCACAGATCACAATTTTTTTCTTTTTGTATTTAAGGGCTAAATATTGAAACAAATTCTCAAGCTTATGTAGGAAGACACCGTAATGAGATTGTGTTTGTTGTAGTATTCTATAAATCGTAATTATTATTAAATTGATGCTAGTGACTAAAATACCACAGCATTCAAAATATAAATTAGACGCTAACTTTTGCATTATGTCAATTGACTGGACCTCGAGTGACTTTCTAACAAGTATTGCTGTGCCACCTCTACATTTATCCCTACAATATGAAGCAGCTAATTTAAAGTCGTTTAATTTTACGTTCTGTTCAGAGCCTTTTTTGACAAAAGTTTCACTCAAACAGATAACATCAACGTTTTGAAAGTTGTTTTGAAATTCATTAAGTGTTATTTCTAAGATATCCAGTTTGTTTAATAATCCACATATATTTTGGTGTAATATCATAAATTTATCCAGATTTTTACTGCGTTCAGGTATATTACGTTTTTGAGTTACAATGTTATTAGACTGAGAAGCGACGAAAAAACTTATTGGGGGCTGGCCGATGATTATCGGTTTTGTCTAAAATGTTCTCGTCAATTTGTTGAGCGGGTTTCACAGCGGGCTTCTTAAGTTCAGGATATGAGATTTTAGGTCCAATAATATTGCGTTGTAGAAGTTGCATTTGGTAAAAATCAGTGTATAGTGAACATGCTATTTGGTGAAATATTCTTGTTGTAAAATATTTCAATGTTGTGAACTTACTGAATTTACCAATTAGCTTGTGATCACGTGTTAGAAATTTACAATAGTCAAATTGCTCGGCAATGTATTTAAGCATGTTGTTTAGTGGGGTTTCGTTTAAGTATTTATTATATGGTACTTGTACTACTATAACATTTGTGTGGGCTACTTGTTGTATGAAATAATATAAGTTCGCAAATATTTTGCTGGGGTTGCTGTCATTGGTCCCGGTCATGATAATCAAGAAGTCATCCTTGTTCAACAGTGTTCCATTTTCAGGTAGTGCACGCAGCACATTGCTCGTTTCAGCCCCGGGGTTTGAATAGCATTTTATTTCGAAATAGGAGCCGTACATTGTATTTAGCAATAGTCCGAGATTTCTGCCTTGCTGATCGGCTAGTACTACAATTTTACGTTTTGGCAAACCCTCCTTGATTCTGTTTTCTAAATCATCTTGAAACAGATTTTTATATATATTGGAATATGAAGTTTTGATTGGGGATCGAGAAGAGCTCATTCCAGTGCTATTATTGTTCATTTGCGTCTGCGTGTTGCTGTTAGATAGGTTAATTGTTTTGGTGGGCTCCAGTGCTTTTTTCTCAATTTGTACAACAGGTGGCGTTAAGGTCGCGGCAGCAACTTTCGGAAGCTCTAAGGAAGGTTCGTTTCTGTTGAGGTCTATAACCTCTATACTTTTTTCAGTAGATGAGAAATCTAACTTAGTCATCTTCACTTTTTCTCTTTCTTGTTGTTACTTATGTCCATGTTACTAGAGATGCAGACAGGTGTTAACTTATTCAATTTTGACTCACATTCTGTAAGCCTCATAGTTAACGAGTTATTTTCAGCTAACAATTTCTCAATTTCCGTGTCAGCAGAATGCAATTTTTCTTTAAGTTCGCTTATTTCATTGGACATTTCTTGATGTGTATAACTGGTATTTAATCGTATATCACGGTAGTTTCTGTTAGATAATGGTGTTTTCGAAGGTGATGCGTCTTCGTATTCGTCATCTGACAATCCAGAGAAGGAATTTTCGGTCTGTATATTTATTTTGTATTTCTTTCTAATTGTAACATTTTCGCGCGCAAAGTTTGGAGACGAAAAGTTTACGTCCGTACTAGACATGCAATTTTGGCACGTAAATGTTTTCTTGTCCTTTTCCATCAGATTAAATCGACTTATAGTTACATGTGTACAATCCATGTGATAATATTTTTTACAATTTACACATAGCAGGCGATATTTATCAGTAATAATTTTATCGCATTTACTGCAGTTAGTCTCCATCTTGTTAAGCCACAATCCAGTTAAATTATATGGCGCTTATTTACAATATTCTGGCAAGAGGTCATTGACTTCCTAGGAATGCAGCGTCCTTTTGGCGGCAGTTAAGCTAATTGAATTTTTCACGTTATAAATGAATCTGATATGCTCAAATAGAATTACACTACACATAGAAACAATCCAGTCAACTTGTATGGCGTTTATTTCCAAGAATCACAAAAATTTGGCACAAGGTCGTTGACTTCATTGGAATGTAGCGTCCTTTCGGCGGCAGTTATGCAATTTGAATTTTTTTGGTATTTACACTAGTTGTAAGCATGAATTCTTGTTTATTTGAGTTTATAAACACATTTATAAATCACAGACGTTAGCTAGATAGAGTAATATTAAAGTTATCACTTAAAAAGTCACTGGTGCATGGTATGGAGAAAGGGATCACTTATTTAAAGTCACAGCGTCGTTGTACCACTACAGTTCTTTAAGATAACGTATATTATAGTAAATTATACTTTAGTCTATTTTATAAAACACTTTTTACACACTTTAATGATACTTTTACTATTTTAAGAATTAATTTACGCGCAGATGACTGATACCGTGACGGCCGCGCCATCTTCCACATTTTATAACTATCTTGCCACTACAATTAACAAATACAATTCAATCCATATTGACACATAAATCAATTAATTTCTCCAGGCGCTAAGCTTACTCTAGCTGCTGTTACTCAGTTATATACTCACACGTTTGAAAAGTAAATAGGTTATACATCTATGCATGTAGGTATTTTAGTGAATACTTACACATAATATTATACTTATACTTTTATTATTTGGTCTGACTAAAAGTTAAAAATATGAAAATTACTTCTAAAAATCGGCAATATCATGTTTGAGGGAACGTGTCGAATACTATTTTTTTTATTTAAACGTACAAAAAAATATATTAAAAAGACATGAGTGAACAGTGAGAGTAAGAGAAGAAAACTAACTTACTGGGCCTTAACACTAATTAATGTGTAAATCGGCCCTTTAGCTATGTAGGTTTATAGATACCTACATATCTAAATTGATAAATATGTAGGTATATCAGATACCTACATATCTAAATTGATAAATATGTAGGTATATCAGATACCTACATATCTAAATTGATAAATATGTAGGTGTATCAAATACCTACATATCTAAATTGATAAATATGTAGGTGTATCAGATACCTACATATCTAAATTGATAAATATGTAGGTGTATCAGATACCTACATATCTAAATTGATAAATATGTAGGTGTATCAGATACCTACATATCTAAATTGATAAATATGTAGGTATATCAGATACCTACATATCTAAATTGATAAATATGTAGGTATATCAGATACCTACATATCTAAAGGGCCGATTTACACATTAATTAGAGTTAAGGCCCAGTAAGTTAGTGTTCTTCTCTCACTCTCACTTGTCACTCATGTTTTTTAATTTAATTTTTTCGCAATTGCAATTCTTAACCAACACTATCGACGTATAGACGACGTATAAATGGCGCTTTGGTCTCCTGGTCCTATATATTATACTACTCTTTGCTTCTAGGTATACTTAAAGCCGTTACGCCATTCCGCGTCGATATCGCTCTTTGTGCGTTACCATTCAATTCAATAGATATATCATTTCATGATATTGATATATATTACGTCGTCGGGCAATAATTCTGTCGGAATTAGTTTGCGTAATTTGATCGTGGCCAATAAAAATAAATTCCGCGATTCTGTTCAGTTCTCGCATATCTAGGTAGAATGTCTTTTTGACATTTTAGTTTTAGCTAGCACAAAATGAATGAAAACGTGTGAAGTAAATGATATTATTTTTTACAGTACATATGGTGCTACTTTCTCGCACTAGTGCGTAATAGAGCACTTTTCGTGCATATGTCGAAAGTTTAAAGGGCCATAAATGTACTGTAAAACGTTGTACAATACACGTGCGAATAGGTAATTCGCAACTCGTGTCGATTTAAAACACTCCCTGCGGTCGTGTTTTAATTTATCGCCACTTGTTTCGAATTTCCTCTTTTCCGCACTTGTATCGTAAATAACTATTACTCATGTCATGTCACTAAATGTTGGGTTAATTGAAATAATGTAATGTTGAATTTATGGCAAAAATAATGCTTTTTCAGACACATTGAGATTAACTATTAAAGTATTTTCAAATAAAACATTTCAGTTTTGAGTTTGTTCTAGTAATAAGGCGTTTGTTCATGTTCAGTTGTTCACAGTCGTTTGTACCCTGTGATGAGTCCGTTAACACATGCAAAGATGAATAATTTTCTGGTTCTATGGAGATTGACAGCCTGCCGACCGCAACATGTCGATCGATGCGACATTATGCGTGAACACGGTGGATTAATATGGATCTAGTGGCACATGGCATACGTGTGTTAATCAATCTTATAATACTACAATTTGGTAATCACCTATCTATCTATAGAAATTAATTAATAATTAACCAATTTAGGACTGATAAATTGTCTCGAATAAAATGGGTGACTTTATGCCCTTGTTGTCCCCACAACGCAACGCCGTCCTCGAACGTCGGAGGTAAATTTAAAACGTCGTTGTGAATAATAATGAGTAAAAATCGTAAAAGTTTGAAAAAAAAGTTATATTGAAACTGTTCACAAACAAGAATTTGACCTTTGTCATCTTAACATTTTTTCTCAGAAAATGCAAATCTTCGTCTTCGGTTTGTAACAGTCTGTCGTCAATGTTGTTGCTCTTTGGTTGGCACTATGGATGGGAAGCGCACTATCTTTAGCTTGTAGTTGCTGTAGCCACAGAACTTCTTGAGTCACTGCAGCTATTGCCATGTATTCGGATTCTGACGTTTAAAGTTCCGCGGTCAGTTTCTTACAAGAATTCTATGAAACCCTTCTATCAATCAATCAATCAATCCGTGCACTTCCTTTTTAGATCATTGACCCGGTCGGTATCGCAGTATCGGATTATTTTTAGGGTTCCGTACCTCAAAAGGAAAAAACGGAACCCTTATAGGATCACTCGTGCGTCTGTCTATCTGTCTTTCTGTCTGTCTGTCTGTCCGTCTGTCACAGCCTATTTTCTCCGAAACTACTGGAACAATTAAGTTGAAATTTGGTACACATATGTAAGTTTGTGACCCAAATACGGACATGTAACGTAAACAAATGAATTATAAACACGGGGGCCACTTTCGGGGGGTAAATGACAAAATTAAAAAATAAAGTTTTTCAAACTATATCGTGTTATATATCAAATGAAAGAGCTCATTATGAAAATCTCAAATATATTTTTTTTATAATTTTAGGATAAACAATTTAGAAGTTATTCAAGAAAATAGGCAAAAAATGACCATTCCCCCCTTTATCTCCGAAACTACTGGGTCTAAAATTTTGAAAAAAATACACAAAATAAATCTTTATCTAAAGATTACAGGAAAATCTATAAGAAATGTGCAGTCAAGCGTGAGTCGGACTTAATTACTTAGTTTTTGATCCGACCCCTACGGGTTTTTTAAAGACATTTCACATAAAAAATACATTTGTTTAAATTGTGTAATGTACGGGACCCTTGGAACGCGAGTCCGACTCGCACTTGGCCGGTTTTTTCCTTTTAAGTTATCTTTGACATAACAAAACTTCGTTTCTCATTTACGAAATGGTGTAAGTACCTAAGTACTACCTAAGGTGAGTACCTACTTTTAGGCGCTTAGGTAAGTGTAGATTCGTTTTCTTAAATACAGAATAAGAATTGATTGCGAATCGCGTTTTCGATCTAGTGATCGAGTATACAATTGTTATTAATAAATATATTTCATTTCATTTCATTATACTGATATTATTAGCGATTAGTATCGCTTGAGTCATGGTACATAATATCAGTAGGGTGCAAACACCTAATCCCTCCATATAGTCTGAATCCTGTGTATACATAATAACGGTATCCAGACTATCCAGACCACTAACTCCAGGGCCGTCTCAAGCCGACCGTGTGCACGCATAATGTCGGCGTGTTGCAACCACTCACATTGCTTGCCACTCTGCTAAGGGCGTTAAGTACTTAGCTATAAGCAGGACTAGCGAGTCGAGTGTCGATGACGTAGCATTAGTTTTAATGCATTTATATATTTTTTATACTCCCGTACTATTATTTGTCATATAAAGGAAAGGGTCGTGCACACATCTTTAAAACCCTACCTTATAGTCGTTTCGGCTTGGCCTCAAACTGTTACTCACGCCACTCGCCTTGTTTGGCCTCTCTTAAACAACGGTTGCATAAAATACTATTATTTTATCAGTAAAGGGCCTTTTTTTAAGGACGGTGTTTTAATGAAATTATTTGGTAACCTGTCATTTGTCACAACTTTGACTGTTCCGATTGTGGGGTCTCATGAGGATGATGACCAAGATTGATTTCGATTCGTAGTGATAAACAGACAATTAATTCATAAAAGTTCTCGCAAATTTATAACGGCAATTTTCAATTTTCAATATGGGTAAATTTTCAGATTCCGTGAATTTACCCCATTTCACACACAAGCGCACTTCACGCACACTACCCCACTTTACTGGGACAGGTCAGTGACCCATCATGCTTTTTTGAAGATAGCACTTTTAGTTTAGTGTTAACCACTGGCCTCCTTTGAGGAACAGAAACTGTAAAAGCTTTTCATTGAAAGAAGAAAGAGAAACAATACATTTAATCTTGCTTTCTTTGTCTGTTCCTGTCACACATACATGACGTATTTAAATCTAAATAATCTAATTCATTTGATTGTCGACTATTTTCTACTTAATATTGCTTTGTCGAGATACGATACGATTTTGTAAAATTAAACCGAATAAAACCAGTGTGTCTACCATGAGTACAGTAAATTACACTCGATAGCGAGAACGTTTAGGAAAATGTATGGAGTAATTATACAGTGCTTCTACCGGTCACCTACAGAACTAAAAAATTCAACTGGTACCATGAGCCACAAACGTTTTCACTTGATTTTTCGTGAAGTTTTCGATACGTGACTTACCTCACACTTAAAGCGCTCCCTTTCTAACTACATAAAGAAAACTGTGCCAGAATTATTGTACTACCAGTGTCCATAAATAGTATATTCTCATTACTTTACGAGAATAAACGCAGTGAGGTCTAAATGGAAAACGTCGTATACCGGCCCCATTATTCCTTTTACGCTCATAAAGTATAGGTACCTATGTAAATAATGCCCAAGTGTGTTTTTCAACCGCAACGGTACCCCAAAACAAATAACAGATACCTCATAGCGTTTAACATACTTTTCCGCATTTTTACGATGTGAATGAAAGTTTTTTACGTCTTCATTGGGTATTTTATAGTACACCCGACTCTCCTAGGGGAGTGCTCGCGGGCGGTCAGTGAATTTGAATCTCGAATGACACGGACGTTATTTACATTGTGGATTTACGCGTTCTTTATTTAAATGTTATTATTGTTTTGGGAGTTTTATGTCGGACTTTTGGGCTGGATGATAAAAAAAAAGTTCAGTAGGTAATAGCGGTGTATTTAGTGGAGCAGCGAACTGAGCGAACATAACAGTTGGGCAAGCCGGACCTTGTTTGGCTCATGGTTTTTCGATACTTAAGTATAATGTACTTATTTGTCCTGAAATAGGCAAGCTAGTGAGAATCGAGTTCTATGGACGGACTGATGGTGCCACTGGTAAATAGTATAATGATTTTTCGAAACTGATATTGTTTTATGTCTCAGCGCGCGCTTCTAGCGCTTCATATATAGGTAAATTACTTAATAAATTGAAGGCAAGGTATATAGGCCCTGCAATATGAAGGTATAGAGGAAAATGCTTGGAAGTCTTGGATCACAATTTTTGACTCCGTAACACTTTATTTGGACTAGTTAGGAGGTGAACATATCAAAAGTCCCCGGCCGTAGCCGTAGCCTTTGCGCCGAAGGCGTGGGGGGGAGAGGGGTGTAATAAGGTCCCATTTTCCCGAAAAAGTCCCGATTTATACGAAAAAGATACCAAACACGGCCTAGCAGCTTCACCGATGTAGATATCAAGTACAAAATAATTTTGGGAACCCTTTTGACATACTTACCATGAGGGTACCATAATTATTTAAGCTACATACATTGAAAAAACTTTCAGGTCAATCTTGAAGGTGGCTGGTTGAACTTGCTATCGGTACAGAAAAACGAACACTAATTTGAAACGTCTGCTGTCATTGTCATGCAATTTGAATGAAATTAATTATAAGAACATATTGATACATTAAATTAAATTATATAACATAAAACTGTGAAGTTCATTTTTAATACAGATATTCGCTATTTATCCTAACGAATACAGGATCGAAAATTACAATGCAATAAATGCATTTTAGGCATGATAGCCAATAAATTTGATTGTCCTCTTACGTACAAAATGAGCCAGAGGACCAAATCACTTTTACATAATAATTATTAGCGTTATTTTAACTAACATGTAGATTTAAGTAGGTAGAATAAGCTAAAAACTAACAATATGTGGACCTAATGTTGTCTAATAAATAAATTCATTCATTGACATATAGTTGTGTACGTGACTTCAACACTGAGGCCTTACCGCGAAAAACGAAAATCGAAATTTCGTTATCTGTTTCTCTACCGCTCGAATATGCAATAGCGCCCTCTGGTGCCGATACCTATATAACGATCACTTAGCTAAGGGTGGTATGCCACCCGTCCAATTTCTTGGTCCAGTGTGTATTGCGTCTCACTCTCTCATTAACCCTTCGTATGTCTAAGCAATAAGCATAGTGTTCGTATGATCAGTGCTTATACATACGATGGGTTAAGCAAAGTGTGAAACACAAATACACATTGGACCAAGAAATAGGTGTGATGATGATTAATTTTATAGCAAAATCTAGTAGCATAGATGAGCAATAAAATAACATATGGAAATAATACAAAAATACAGGACCTGAAAGTCTCAAAATTTTAGTTATTATTTGACTTCCAATAAGGAAAAAAATAAGGGTACCATTCGATTCCTTACATTTTATCCAAAAAAAGATTGTATACATAAACGCAATATCTCACCGACAAAAACGCAATTTTCTTGTTTTGTCCATACTTCAAAATAGGCTCTCAGTGACCATGACGTCACGTTCACTTATCGTTTTGTTAGGAGCGTTTCGCGAGTTAAGTATACGACTGTCGGACTTTGACTACCATTTCTGACTTTTGTATTGATTTAATGCAATGGGTCCCATATACATTTGATCTTAAAAACAAACCTGATCGGTTGACACCATTAATGAAAATTTCTCATTTAGCCTATTAGACAGGTGGAATACCTACCACCCAAGTCGCGGTAGGACAGACAGACGGTCATATTATACTGGCAAGGCGAAACTAATACCTATAGGTAAGGCTAGGTTCACACGGCGTTAATTTTTCCCGTATACCGTATACGGGATTTTATCGAATACCGTACTGACAGCCAAATTTGTACAGAAACGTTAAAAATCGTTCACACGGCTAGACGGCTTTCCCGCATAGACGCTGTGTGAACGAGTTTAAACGTTTCCTTAAAACAAAATAGCTGTCGCTACGGTATTTGATAAAATCCCGTATATGGTATACGGGAAAAATTAACGCCGTGTGAACCTAGCCTAAGGGTTCTTATTTGACTACGAAACCTTAAAATAAACAGGTTGATAATGTCCGTTTAAATTAACTTCTGTACAAATGCTGTTTAATTACGTTATATTATAGATCTATAGAAACATGCAATTCGCTAATAGGGAACATGTTATTCCCAATATGTTATGACATGAGAATTGTTAGCTAGGTTTTGCGCGTGTTAAATATAATTTGATTCCAGTTAAATGAAAATGCCTCGAGGGAAGAATAACCGATTGGTACTTCGATACAACAATTATGTGAAACCAAAATAAATGACAGTAGTAATTCAAGCATTTTTTCCTCTAAAACGACATCTAATTTTTTTTTAATAAAACAATACAAAGGAGTTGGTTTGGGGTTTGCCACATTCTCATCGACGTCATGGTCTCCAATTTGTAAAGGCCTTTTTGGATTTTTTGGAACCCGGGGTTAACCGGTTAAACCGCTAACCCAGTGTCAAATTTTATTGGTAACCATGGTAACTCGAGCTTTAAGCGTTTAAGGTTAGGTAGTCGAATCGAATAGTGCAAGTGGCGCTTAATGAAGGATACTGCAATTGGTTTCAATATTATGAACAAATCAAAACTATGTTTTTTGCTCCAGTCATGGGATATATGGCGCCATTAATTTTGAAACAAAGAAAAATCAATGAAACATTAAACTTGAGCAGCGCCATGGCTCTTGTTTATGGTAAAATGTTGCCAGTGTATAAAAATACTATCCCATTACTGGTGCCTGTTCCATTATAGGGGGGTTTACTAAATATATGTACCTACATAATTATTAGGTACTAAGTTTGTTACACTGCCGTTTCGTAATGCTGACTGAATCTCAAGTTTAGGTCCTTGGCATTTTTTTGTATAAAATGTATACTTTCTATTTATTGGATATAAATAAAAACTAGTTACTTGAGTAAGGTACCTTAAGAGAATATAATAATTATAATTTACATACTTGCACAAGGTTTTTTCCAACTGTGGTAAACCTGGCCAAATGACGCTACAGTATTTACTGTTAACGATTGCCGCAATTCAAAACGTTATTAAAGTTAAGTACTCGCTGGCGGCCCTCAAGTTAACGCCCTTTGGCCTAAGAATTACACAAAGAGATGTACGCCTCTGGAAGGTAACTGGCACCTAAAATTGAGTAAGTATCTACATCTTACCTACCTAAAGAAGTGAAGATCGATGCCAATTTTAAATATTTTTACAGTAGGGTAGTACGGGGACGTTTGAAACACTTTATGTTTAACCGCCTGTAACTATTTTATTTTTACAGTTAGAAGGATATGTGCCTATATTATGGTCACGTAATGATAGGGATTTAAAGATAATGTGGAATAGTGGTTCAATTGACCCCATAGGTGTGTTAAATGAAAAACTATGTGGGGACGTTTAAAACACCTTAATATATTCGGCAACATGAAATATATTGTTTTCTGATCTTTTTTAAATAACTATTAATGAGATCAACTGAAGTTTGCAAAGAAATTACAAACATTTCACAATTTATCTGCGTCTGAAGATCTCGATCAAAGGGATGCATAAAATAAATAATTGTATGACATCTAGCCTTCTTTGTTGTGATTACCTTATACATATAGCTTAATCAAACGTGTTTTACATAGTTTTAATGCAACAAGAATTCAAGTAGCCAAAATACATAAGTAATTTTTTTTTTACGAAAAAGTGTGCGAGCACAGGTCCTTCACTTTATACTGCGAAAATTTTGAACGGCTCCTCAAGACTACTGCGTTGCTCGCGCGCTCGAGTGCTATTAGTCCAGGATTTAAGAAGGACTGACCGCATAGCCTGAGTATTGCGTCACATGCATAGGTAAGGTAGTCAAATTTCTTGAAAAATACAAAACTCCAAGAAATTTGACTTGTTTTAATCATAACGTGTTTCAATTGTCCCCGTCCTACCCTACATATGGTGCTACTTTACCGCACTAGTGCGATGATTAGCACATTTACGTAAATATTCCAAAAACTTAAATTGCCATCTGTACTGTAAAACGTTGTATTATTAGTGTTGTGGATTTAAGCTTTGAGGCGTAAACTACAAGACTTGAGTCGTGACTGCTGAGCCTTGAAGCCTTGAACCTTAAAGCCTCAAAACCTTAACGACTCGAACTAAGAGTTCGTGTTGCTGTTTACGAGCAAAGAAACCTCGAGTCTTTTGGCCTTAAGCTTTAAAGCCTCCTAAGCTTTGAAGGTTTTTAGCAGTAAAGGTTTGGAGCAAAAAGTAAAAGCTTTTAACAAATACGAGTATGCTATAGGGTACAGCTAAACTGTGGAATGAACTGTCGCCTGCGGTATTTCCGGACCGATATGACCTTCAAACCTTCAAGAAAAGAGCGTATTCCCATCTTAAAGGCCGGCAACGCACTTACAACCCCTCTGGTGTTGCGGGTGTCCATGGGCGGCGGTAATCGCTTTCCATCAGGTGATCCGTCTGCTCGTTTGCCTCCTATTTCATAAAAAAAAAAAAAAGGGTAGGGTGAAATTTAATACGTTTTTGTGAAATAGGGAAAAACAGAAAAAGATAATTATGACTTATCGCGTTTTTAGAGTTCCGTATAGTCAACTAGGAACCCTTATAGTTTCGCCATGTCTGCCGTTCGTCTCTCTGTCAGTCCGCGGGTTGGCTCAGTGACTAGTACTAGAATTTTACCTTCTTATTCCTCTGTCCGCAATAATCGCAATATTGACGAAGTCCACAAAGAGTGTGGTGGTATTTTTGGTTATAAATGTATGCCGCGGCATTTTTACAGTTCTGCAGAAACCGTTTTGTTTTTTTGTTTCTTACTTGTTTAGTTTGCGTTTATGAATTAGTCAATAGCGGAGGCGGTTAAAAGTTAAAACGTTCAAGCGGTTCAAGTAATCACCCAGTCTTAATTAAGTAATAAATATGTTTTTAAATACTTTACATATAGGACGGAACGGAACGGGAAAATTTTAAAATATAGTTTCATAGAAAATGTATATGTATACGCAACGGAATCACGGTTCTAAATGGTCCACCCTATATACGTTGCAGGCAGTAAATGCGTTAACTGATATTAAGTTACTCTTCCGATATAGATAGGTATATCGTAAATTCTCTACACAAAAATAATTTCTGCAAAGAGAGCTCAACGTAATGAGCTCTAAGCTTGACACAAGCTTTTAAGGTTCGGGGGCTTGAGCTTAAGTTTAAAAGCTAGAGTTCCCTATGAGGCTCGAGTCTTAAAGACTTCATTTTGACAAGTCATAAAAAGTTTGAGTCGTTAAGGTTCTAAACCGCTTTGTGAACAAACCTTTAACGCTCTAGCTTTCAAAGCTTGAGCCTTAAAGGTTCGCGAGTCGTTAAGGTTCAAAAGTCTTAAAGACTAGTCTTTTAACAACACTATGTATGATACATGTGCGAATAGGTAACTCGCAACTTGTGAAGATAACTACATAGTTTGAACTGACTGTTGGCTAAGGTAAATAATTAGTATTACTTCGCCACCACTCCGTAACTTAAGCAGCACTTACTTAACCTTGTTCCTTTTGAAAAATGGAAATGAATGTAAGAAGAAAACTTTGATGAACTTCCGGGAGCTCCAGATAAATACGGGGAAGTTTGCTTTTTGTTCCCCATGAACAAAGCTCGGTCACTGCCGCCCTTTTAAAGAGTATATTTTAAAACTTTTCTATTTATAATTGAGATGTAGGTTTGGCAATTACTTTTACTTTCGTCTTTTACATATACCTCTGCTGTATGTATAGATATGTAGTTATTCACTAAGAAACTGATTCAAAGTGATTAACTGAAGTCAATTTGATCTCATTTTGCCATTACTTGCCAGTGGCTTCCAGCGTTGTAGAGAACTTTGGGTCCACTGGGCGACCTAAACCCAAAAACATATTCAAGTACCAATCATCCAGTGTACTTCCGTGTCCTTCAATTGACGCCATGCTATCTAGTGGCAGTTGTAGTGGTTTTTAGGGCAGTGGTGTATTGTGTGTATGTAATGGTGGTCATTTACTTACTTAATATGTAATACGTAGCATGTAGTAGAGATACCCCATGGAATAAAAAGATAGGTACACCTATTGAATATTCGTTTTATAGTTTGAAACACACTAAAGCAAAAGGTACCTACTTCAGCCGATCATAAAGGGCATGAATTATATTTTCTGTCCACGTAATCCGATCAATTTACATTACTTTCCCATTTCGCGGGGGAATTGGGGACAGGCAGCTGGACGGAAAAAGCGTCTCTAAGTCGGAAATTTTAAAAAGATCAGTGCCTAATAATCCAATATCGAATGAATTGCCTGTAAATTCGAGTTGGACGTGTCTTGCATTAGACCCGGCTTTAGAACACAAGGCGAAAGCTTTCGATTTGTCCGCAGAATACGAAACTTTCAGAGACAGCAAGCGTAGACAAAAATAAAATGCCTACGGATATTCTGTTAGATCTACAAATACTATATTGCTGTAAAAATGATATAGGTACTTTGTATCCATTGATATAAAGATAATTGGTATTAACAAAAAAGTTGTTTTGTGTATAGATAACTTTAGTTTTAATTTAATTTACTTGCTTATCTATTAGGTATTCATTGATTTTGTTTTGTGATAAAATTATTTGAAACCACAAAAAAAAAAATTTGTAACGTGGTTCCCTTAAATTATCCAAATAAAAAAAATGGTGATAAATCATTCTCTTAGGTAGCTAAGTATAAATATAAACATTCGAAATTACCCCATTTCTAATTTCTGAATTTATGACGGGTAGTTATTTTTCATTTGTTCAGATAAATGTCTTCCGAATATGCAAAGATATGCTTAAGGTCGAGGGTTAAGGAGTTTAGTTGATTCGTACAAAATGGGCAAATTATTGAACGTGTTGGTAGGTACACGTATCCAGCAGTACTCTATATGACCCGGATCAGTATGCGGCGCCTCGCGACGGCTCGGCGAGCGCACGCGCACACTATCAACGCCAAGGCGATGGCACTATGCTTCTGCAATCAAGATAACAGTGGCGTTTGTTTGTGATTGTTCTTGCCAATTAAAAATAAAAACTTATCTTAGTTGCTTAGCTGGATTTTTGTTAAAATTACCACTTGCTTTTAGCAATTGTTCGAATTGTAGTTGAGGCGACTGTAGCGACGCACTCGTTAAAATATAAAAAGTCAGCTGTAATGCGGTCGCCGCGCCAGGACGTCACGGCTAGTATTATTATTTTTCTTTGCTTTTTGAAAACTTGCTTCTTCCCGCGACTTCATCTGCGTGGAATTCTATAATAATTACTATCCTTTGTCTTTCCCCGAGACTGAAACTATATCGTGGTAGTAGACAGACAGAGTTACTTTTGCAGACGACAGTTAATACTTGATAATTAATACCTCGTAATCCATGGCAGAGATCAGCTCGGCTACGTTTTAACGAAAAGTTAAAAATAAATTGACTCGATAATCAACTATACCTACGTAATGAATCAAGAATTTATCTTGAGAGGCGAGGAAAAAATATCTCATGAATGAGTTTGTTTTATAACTCCAATTTCTACAAGCCCGTTACCCTGATGTTGGTTCGCAAAGATCCACTTTCAAAAATAAAACTATCAACTTGGTAGGTATCAAATAGAACTATGGTTGTTGAAACTACTAATGAGATGCGAGCGATGTTCAGTGGCGTTCTCGACGGAAAAAACAAAATCATTTCACACACAAAGTTTTCCGTGGAGCGTGCCAGTTGGTGGTAATGTGAAAACATTTTCGACTTGTTTGCTCAGTCAAGCTCATAGTTTACTTGGCAGTTTAATTGTTCAAGCAGTGTTGATTTGGAGCTACTGGCAATAATGAACTTGGAATCAAGATAGAATTGTAAAAGCATCTGGCTTAGTCTAATTGTCTGGTTAACCAGTTAGGTACCCACTTCACAGTACATGTTATAGATTCTATACTTTTAAGCCAGCCTTAAGTGACCTCTATTCGCTATAATAGGGATGTTGACATGAATCGCGAATATATAAAAATTTATGTTTTTACCACAGCAGGGAATATTAGAATGCTGAAAATCATATTTTGTAAGTGTAAATATGCGTAATAAATTAATTAAATATATTTAAAACAATGCCCAGCATCACGTGACACGTGACTGCAAAGGCAAATCGGAGCGCGTGACGTTACGGTGATCCTCTGGCACCGACAGTCGTTTGTTTATCACCTCGTTACATTATCCAGATCACGTGACAGATTGGAGCGTTTTTGCGCGAAATTTAAACACTAAACTAATTAACTTCGATTATTTATTAAAAATTAATTTTGCAATATATTTGGATACAAAATTATTTATAATAGTTTCATGGGATTTTTTATCATAAGGAAGGCAGACGAGCAGACGAATCAACTGGATGGTAAGCGATTACCGTCGGACCGTCGCCTATGGACACCCGCAACACTGGAGGTGTTGTAAGTCTTAGCCCTTGTGTTTTTTCATTACATTTAGCCAAACAAACAACAAAGTAGCCAAATGCTAACAGCGCAACCTTGACTGAAATAAGTATAACAAACTACTCCACAGTAGCGAAAATGATTAAAACTTGTATCAGTGTCAACCCAACCGTTACGGCGAAACAAGTAAACTAGGGCTGCAATAAAACATATCTGTTTGCGGCGCATATGGACCGCGACGACAAACATACGACGTGCCTCGCGCCGGTGCGTGCTACGAGTACTAGGGTACACGTGCAATCGCGGACGGGGCACATATACATATACATATTCATGACATCGCAAAATTTATGACGTAGCTGCCATATCACATTGGTTATCAAGTAAAGTTTAATCGCCTGGCTTGCAGTGGAGATTCTGATGCAACAACATATTTATAAGAGCGGCAATAGCAACATATTTAAATTAAAGTTCCAAAATTCGGCATTAAGATTTTAAAACTACAACATAGGTTGATGTGATGTTGATAATTATGATATTACTCTTACTACATCTCGCTCGCACTTATTGATACCTTATGACACGATTCGTAGTGCATTCGCGTGCATCGCAAGCGATCATATCATTAGGCCAATTCGAACTTACATTTTGATATTAAAATAATGTCGCTTTGTGCGCGCACACATTTCACTCGTACTTGTTCATGTACTTATTAGCGTGAGCGAGACGCAGATGCAAATAATAATAAAATAGCTTTATTTTGACGTCAAAATGTAAGTTCCAATTGTGTCGCTTAACTTGGATAAATCCATTCGAGCCTCTCAGCAAATATCTAACCTATTACCTTTTCTCAATACCAAAACCGCATAATCTGACAGATGGATTTACCCGAGTTTGAAGTTAAGCGACACAATTGCAGGCGAATTCCAACGTTTACTGACATCAAAATGACAGCTAAATGATGTCATTCAGTTATCGTGAATTTCGCTGTACTTGTCCAATTTAGGGTGGAGCGAAATCCAAAATCCTTGAATATAGCAATGGAACCCCAATAAAAGGATGTCTAATTTTTTTTTTTTAAGGAAAATTAGACATCCTTTTATACCTCCTGTTTATACTTTTAACCCTCTACCATCGATTATTATGAAGCAATATACGTTCATATATTTATAATAAATTTAATTTATGCTTATTTTATTATCACAGGTTTTATTCATTGAATAACATCTTTATGTAACAGAGATGCTATATTCCTATACTTATTTTCGTTTTAAACATGTTTTTATGACACGGTAAAACCACGTAAATAGAGTTGTTATGGAAAAGGCTCTTTAACCAGGATAATATGTCCATTTTTGTTTTATTTTCCATTCTTGTTTTATTTTTGTTAAAATGAAAGAGTATTGTTGTAACATTGTTTTGACAACTTGGAATTTCTATTTCTAGTCTAATTTAGTATTTATATAAGTCACATGGTTTTCATACTATTTTTTAGGAAACTGTAGGTCTATAAGTCTATTACCCTATATTGTAACAACTTATTAATATAAGAGACTGTTTGTTTCTAAATAAATAAAATAAAATAATAATATTGTGGACAAATTGGTGTTTACAACTTATTACAGAACTGTGAAAATTATTGTGAATGTGATAAGATAATAATAATAATACTGTGGAGGTCGAGGCTTCCTTAACGCCAAAGATCTCCACAACCGCGAGGTGTGCAATCTCAGGAATTATTTCCTTAACAACGAGTGTGGGATGCATCGTGATGTGGTGGCAGTGGACAGGCACTTCACGCCGCTCTCCTTGGCAAACGAGAACTGGCACAAACCTGTGGTACAAAGTGCTGCGGGCCGCAAGGCGGTATGGGAGAGTAAGGTGCTACACGGGCGGTTCTACAAGGCCCTCACGGGACCCGATGTAGACCTGCTCGCGTCGGTGAACTGGTTACGATTCGGGGACCTCTTCGGAGAAACCGAGGGTTTTGCCTGTGCAATTGCGGATGAAGTTATGATGACGAACAACTATCGGAAATATATCCTGAAGGACGGTACGGTCGACATTTGCCGGGCATGCCGCCGTCCCGGAGAGTCACTCAGGCATATCATTTCCGGTTGTTCTCATCTTGCTAACGGCGAGTACTTGCACAGACATAATCTCGTAGCCAGGATTATTCACCAGCAGCTTGCTCTTCTATACGGCCTTGTGGACTGCGAAGTACCGTACTACAAGTATTTACCTGTGCCAGTTCTCGAGAATGGTCGTGCCACGCTCTATTGGGATCGATCTATCATCACTGACAGGACTATTGTAGCCAATAAGCCTGACATTGTGATAATAGATCGATCGCAGCGCCGGGCCGTGCTCGTCGACATCACCATCCCCCATGATGAGAATCTCGTGAAAGCCGAGAAGGACAAGTCCAGTAAGTACCTAGACTTGGCTCACGAGATAACCGCCATGTGGGATGTTGATTCGACGATCATTGTCCCGATAGTCGTTTCAGCGAACGGTCTCATAGCGAAGAGTCTCGACCAACACCTTGAGAGACTCTCGCTAGGTGGTTGGATCAAGGGTCAGATGCAGAAGGCGGTGATCTTGGACACGGCGCGGATAGTCCGCCGGTTCCTCTCTCTGCGGCCCTGACCACCGGCAGCTTGGGCCCTGCCCCGCTGCTGGCGGCACCCTAGGTTAGGTTTTTTATAATTTGTTTATATGTATTTTGTATTGTTTTGTAAGTGTTTTTATATTTTACTTTTATATGCATATTATAAAAAACCTAACATAAGAAAAAGAATAAATAAAGAGAATAATACTGTAATAATAATAATAATGACGCTGTGAACGTCAGACGCGTTTTTTACTAAATTTTCCTTTTCTTTTTAATCAAATATGTTTTTACTGGCTTTTTCTACATTTTCCTTGTACTTTCTTGTGGAAAAGTTACCTATTCACATTAATGCGACACTCGCAAAGGATACGTGACCGCAAAAATGTAACTACATATGTACAAAACTAGCCGACAAACAATGGTCGAATTATAAAGAAAAGAAAATGATCACAAGGAGTAAAACGCGTCCACAAGCGTCTACCACAACCAACGCACGCCCACCACCCTCGCCCGCCTCGTCCGTCTCCTCGCAATTGTCGTCGGGCGATGAATTCACCACCGCGCCCGACACCAGCGAGTCGAGCGACAAGAGCGGGCCGCCGCCGCCGCCGCCGCCACGACCACCTGCGCGACGAGGGCGGCCACCGCTGCCGGCACGCTTGGGGCCTGCGGGACATCCTGCCCCGCCCACGGCTCCCGCTGCCGGTGGTGTAGTGCGTCGCATGAGATGGACTCAATCCATGAATGAGAACGTCATGCGCGCCTACTATGGGGTTACAGAGGGGGGAACCCGGCTGTCCGCGTATCGTTCAAGGATGCTGCCTCTGTTTCAGGCACTTGAACCTACCATCACCGTATCGGAGCAGCGACTATCGGACCAGGTGCGCGTCATTCAACGGTTAAAGCGGTTGGATGACGCGACACTTGATCAGCTTCGCCAGGAGGCTCTCTCTGCTCGCGCGGACTCCACCTCGGTACGAGATCTGCCCGCCACGTCGCCGGATCCGGTGCCCGCACCCGACCTGGCACCGGGGGCGCCGCGGGTTGATTTTAGTACCGACGAGGGGGATTTTGTGAGTCAAAGCGTGAGTACATCTGCCAATGAGCAACTGAGGAGGACTTTGGAAGAGGCGAATACGCAGTATCGCGCCACAACCAACTCTAGGCCACGATTACCACGTCTGCCTATAAATAGACGCAATCTAGCGCTAGTGGGAGCCCTAAACGCTTTACTAGAGCCACATTTACGGACTAGTAAAGATTTAGATGATACGCACTCGATCATGTACTGCGGAGCCATCGCGGCGTGCCGTTTTGCTCGAGTCAAGTTTCCGGACGCTGAACGTGCACCTAGGACCGCCGGAGGTGTCCCTGCATGGCAAGCGCGGATCGAGCGACGTATCAGCTCGTTTAGGACTCTCATTGCAAAGCTGATCTGTTTTAGGGGGGGCAACAACCGCCCCCGAGTAATGCGCTTTGTGAACCAGGCGTTCGCGGGGACGGATGTCAGGCCCCGCGACTACATGGCCAATGTCACAGAGCGCATCGACTTTCTAAAGCAGAAAGTCTATGCATGGGCAAACCGTATTCGCCGCTACAGAAAGCGTGTGGATCGATTCCAGCAGAATCGTCTTTTTCAAAGTGACCAAAGGAAGGTGTACCGAAGGTGGGAGGAAGCCGACTCTCGTGTGTCCGACGTGCGGCTACCGGATGCTACTGCCATGACTGATTTCTGGCGTAGCATCTGGTCAGTGCCTGTAGAACACACGGAGGGCGGTTGGATAGACGTTGTCGAACGTGAGAGCGAGAACATCGAACCTATGGGGGCTATCACCATCAGCCCCGATGACGTAAGTTGTGCCATCCGTACGACCCAGAACTGGAAAAGTCCTGGACCGGACGGATTGCACAACTTCTGGCTAAAATGGTTTCGATGCTCGCACGCACGGTTGGCAACGCAGTTCCAACAAGCCCTAGAGCTCGGTTCCCTCCCACCTTCCCTAACAACTGGTGTAACCTTCCTGCTCCACAAGTCCGGTAGTACCACGGAAGCAAAGAACTACAGACCCATCACGTGCTTGCCTACACTTTACAAGCTCCTTACATCCATTTTGAGAGCAAAAATTAACGCGCACATTGTCGCTAACAACATTTTGGCCTCCGCTCAAAATGGATGTAGGGTTGGGTCCCGTGGTACTAAAGAGCTCCTCCTCATAGACATGACCATATGCCAGCAAGTTCGGCGGAACAGGGGGGCCCTCTCGGCCGCCTGGATTGACTATAAGAAGGCCTATGATTCGGTGCCTCACTCATGGCTGAGAAGGGTATTGGAACTGTATAAACTTGATGCAGCTTTAATATCCTTCCTAAGTGCGTGTATGAGGCAGTGGACTACAGTCCTTCGTCAACCAGGAGGTGGAGATGACCGCCCTGGCCCGCAGGAGTTTATAAGGATCGAGCGAGGAATATTTCAGGGTGACAGTCTGAGTCCCCTGTGGTTCTGCCTAGCTCTGAATCCCCTCAGCACCCTGCTGAAGGATTCAGGGTTAGG
Source organism: Cydia strobilella (assembly GCF_947568885.1). Classification (NCBI taxonomy): domain Eukaryota; kingdom Metazoa; phylum Arthropoda; class Insecta; order Lepidoptera; family Tortricidae; genus Cydia; species Cydia strobilella. Next base: position 19,915,515 of record NC_086042.1, read on the forward strand.
TTGCCAGCTTCGGAGAGAGGGTGAAGTCATTTCTCACCTTCTGTACATGGATGACCTCAAGCTATTTGCGCCAAATAACCAAGACTTGATGGTGCTATTGAAAACCACAGAAGTTTTCAGTACCGCCATCAGAATGGAGTTTGGTGTCGATAAGTGTGCGGTTATGCATGTACAGCTGGGGGAGGTTGTAAATTCAACAAATTTACAACTTTCTGAGACAATGTCTTTCAGATCTATCTCTGAATCAGAAACCTATAAATACCTTGGTATGTCACAGTCGTTGGGTATTGAGGGCGAGGGTATTAGACGGTCGGTGAAGGAGCGCTTTTTCAGTCGGCTCACAAAAGTCCTTAACAGTCTTTTGTCAGGAGGCAATAAAGTGCGCGCCTTCAACGCCTGGGTAATGCCCATACTCATATACTCCTTTGGCATACTAAGGTGGACTCAGACCGAGCTGGACGCCCTGGATCGGAGGGTCCGTCTACTACTCACCACACACCGTATGCTACACCCACGCTCGTCAGTTATGAGATTGTACATCTCACGGAAGTGTGGAGGTCGAGGCTTCCTTAACGCCAAAGATCTCCACAACCGCGAGGTGTGCAATCTCAGGAATTATTTCCTTAACAACGAGTGTGGGATGCATCGTGATGTGGTGGCAGTGGACAGGAACTTCACGCCGCTCTCCTTGGCAAACGAGAACTGGCACAAACCTGTGGTACAAAGTGCTGTGGGCCGCAGGGCGGTATGGGAGAGTAGGGTGCTACATGGGCGGTTCTACAAGGCCCTCACGGGACCCGATGTAGACCTGCTCGCGTCGGTGAACTGGTTACGATTCGGGGACCTCTTCGGAGAAACCGAGGGTTTTGCCTGTGCAATTGCGGACGAAGTTATGATGACGAACAACTATCGGAAATATATCCTGAAGGACGGTACGGTCGACATTTGTCGGGCATGCCGCCGTCCCGGAGAGTCACTCAGGCATATCATTTCCGGTTGTTCTCATCTTGCTAACGGCGAGTACTTGCACAGACATAATCTCGTAGCCAGGATTATTCACCAGCAGCTTGCTCTTCTATACGGCCTTGTGGACTGCGAAGTACCGTACTACAAGTATTTACCTGTGCCAGTTCTCGAGAATGGTCGTGCCACGCTCTATTGGGATCGATCTATCATCACTGACAGGACTATTGTAGCCAATAAGCCTGACATTGTGATAATAGATCGATCGCAGCGCCGGGCCGTGCTCGTCGACATCACCATCCCCCATGATGAGAATCTCGTGAAAGCCGAGAAGGACAAGTCCAGTAAGTACCTAGACTTGGCTCACGAGATAACCGCCATGTGGGATGTTGATTCGACGATCATTGTCCCGATAGTCGTTTCAGCGAACGGTCTCATAGCGAAGAGTCTCGACCAACACCTTGAGAGACTCTCGCTAGGTGGTTGGATCAAGGGTCAGATGCAGAAGGCGGTGATCTTGGACACGGCGCGGATAGTCCGCCGGTTCCTCTCTCTGCGGCCCTGACCACCGGCAGCTTGGGCCCTGTCCCGCTGCTGGCGGCACCCTAGGTTAGGTTTTTTATAATTTGTTTATATGTATTTTGTATTGTTTTGTAAGTGTTTTTATATTTTACTTTTATATGCATATTATAAAAAACCTAACATAAGAAAAAGAATAAATAAAGAGAATAATACTGTTAAAGTAAATATATGACTAATAATTTTTAAGAAAAAAAAAACCGACTTCAATGGGGGATGCCGTTGAAAGGTTACTTATTGTTGATGGTGCACTCCAGACAATAAAATGAAAAAGACAGCATCTTTTGCCTAACTAAGAGGAGGTAAAACCACCCACTTTTCTAGTAGCATTTCGTTTCTGTAAGGGTCACAGTTCTAACTTAACCTAATCCAATGTTCCGATAGCATTTCGTTTCTGTATGGGTCACAGTTCTAACCTAACCTAACCCACTTTTCTGATAGCAATTCGGTTCTGTGAGGATCGCAGTTCAAAAAAAAGTCCAGGTCCAAGTTTGGGTCTGGGTCCATAATGAAGAGAATAAACGTGAACTATGTGTCGTTGAAAAATTCCATTCTGATCATCATCAGCAGTTCCGCTTCATCAAATGTCACTTTTTTATGTTAATGCTGGATTTGTTGATGAAAATACAAAAATCACTATATGTATGCTTTTCACATTTGAGGAGTTCCCTCGATTCCTCATGGATCCCATCATCAGAACTCGAGCTTGACAACAATGTGTCTTGAAAACCTAACTTGCTTAACAAACATAACGAAGAGGACAAATCGCCAAACGTGAACTATGCGTCATTGAAGAGTTCCGTTCTGATCATCATCAGCAGTTCCACTTCATCAAATGTCACTTTTTTAAATGTAAATACTTGATTTGTTGATGAAAATACTAAAATCATTATATGTATGCCTTTAAAATTTGAGGAGTTCCCTCGATTCCTCATGGGTCCCATCATCAGAACTGCATTTTGACAAAATCGGGACCAATCTGTATGTATATACTTACAACCAAAAAAATAATTTTCAAAATCGGTCCAAAAATGACGGAGTTATGGAGTAACAAACATGAAAAAAACAACCGAATTGAGAACCTCCTCCTTTTGAAATCTTGAAATCGGTTAAAAATATAAGTGTAAACATGGCCGACAAAGGGCGTAAGCGACGCCCACGGGCGTAAATTGCCGCTTATTTAAAAAAACATGCAAGTAATCTTTTTTTGCAGTAAAATGATACTTTTCTTTTTCGTTACTAAAATGACACAAGGATGTCTAAAAAAATAAATCATATTTTTTTACAGTGTAGCATTTTCTTTGTTTTGCATGAAATTTCTGTTTTACAGTGTTGGGCGCAATTAATTACTTGTGTAATTTAATTACTAATTTCATTGCATGTAATTAAATTGTTTGTTATTTAATTATATGAAAATTTAATTAAAAATTTAGATTTTTAGTTTTATAGTAGTTTTAGTTTAGTTAATTGTAGTTTATTTTTTTCTGTAAGGCTTTATTTATTGTTTCTATTCCAATTGTCAACAGTTTAGATTGTGCCTTTCACTTTTATGATAAATGCTACCTAATTAAAAATTTCATGAAATTACATCAATTAGAAATTAAATTACTCAATTACTAAATGTTAACTTTTTTTTTAATTACAAAGATGAACAAATGTATTACATTCACTGTTACTGTAATTTTTTTATACATTAACTTAAACCCGATGGTATAAAATATTATTAAATTTAAACAAAATTTATAAATGTCAGTGAAGTTAGTATATTTAAATAATTGATGAAAATTGACCTTAATTTATTTCTTTGGCGGATGGGAAGAGGGCTAAAATTATTTAGTGTTTATTTTGAAAGTTGATATAATCACTATAATCTACATGACTACACGACAAACTACAAGTTTTTGTACCGGTTCCGCATTGAATAACAAGTTTTTATTTTTTCCCATACAACGACGCTCCACCCTAATTGTCCATACATGTGATACATGTATTGGCGCGAACATGACGCATGATAACTAAATGACATCATACAGATATCATTCTGATGTCAGTGTACGTTAAAATTGGCCTGAAAGTTCTATAGAGCGTTTTGATCCAAGCGCGACAACTCATTGTGGTAAGCGTTGCGACGCTACATGTGCTACGCTGTAGCCCGTAGCTGACTTTTGCTACTAAGTAAATATTAAGCTGAGGCTGCACTTCGGATGTGAGGTATATATTTTTACAGTACATAATTATGGTATAAAACTATGAAAACGGATTATATCGCGTGTATTGAATTTATAATACATCCCGACGTTTCGAACCCTTTACAGCGTTCGTGGTCAACGGGTGACTGAGGAAAAGATACAAAGTGCAAAAATACTTACATACATAAATAATATAACCGTTTGTTAAGTAGAAATTATTATCTAAATTAAGCCTTCCTGACCCAGGTAGCATTCATACGTCAATATGACGTCCGTTACGTCATTATGACATCCGTTACGTCATTATCCCTTAAATGCATGATTTTTTCTTTTTGTCTGGAATTAATATATGTCTTACATAATTGTTTACTGATTCTAGGAAAAATAAAAATAAAAATTAAAACATCGATTTTCACTGCTTAACCAGTATTAGAAGTTACATAGGGTAAATAATAATTTATGTAAATTTATACAATTATTGGTAAAAGATATATCAAAAATCTTACTACCATTAGAAATTTATACTATTTGTAATATACCTATAATAAAGAATTTGAATATAAATAATTACAAACCCCGAAAAAACCGCCTAAATTACATACTAAAAATCATCAAATTTTTCCAATTTTCCGCCATTTCGTGTTAAAAGAAATGTAATTTTTTTAAACTTAAATACTGCGCAAATTTGAATAAAACAACGGAAAGCGTATTAATTTACAATCAAAATAATTATACAGGACCAAATAGATTTTACCTAATTATGCATAAAATTATATGTTTTTTGTTGTGTACATACATACATCACTATGCATTCAAGGGTTAAGACATATAAATGACTTCATAATGACGTCGCTGACGTCACTTTGCTACCTGGGGAGGACCAATTAGCGGCTCACGCTGACTCAAGGTCGTATCAAATTAAGATGTAAACCATATCTATTGTTAAAACGGAATCGACGTCTGTATTGAGAAACGTTTTTCAGATTAAAAAACCTCAACTTCATTTTTATTTATATGATATGCACTTGACACGATTTGCAGAGCTTATTGGTGCGCCGAGGCGCAACACTGCAAGGCGAGTCTCGTTCGTATTATTAAAATATGAAATTAGGATTTTTAATGTTTGAATTGGCCTAAGACCTAAGGAGACAAATTTAACAGTCGCTTTCCGCTGTCTGTCCGTCCGCCTGTACCTATGTATGCTTAGATCTTTAAAACTACGCAACGGATTTTGATGCGGTTTTTTTAATAGATAGTGATTAAAGTGGAAAGTTTATATGTATAATTTGTAAAGGTTTTGTGCAAATTCGTTGAGCTCCCCGTGTAAAGCCGGGGCGGGTCTCTAGTATAGATATGGGTTGTAGAATCATTCCAGACATGCCATCCTTTTGTCTGTGTGTCATTATATGTTTTCTTGTTTGTTTTGTTTATGTTAGTCAACTTTATAACATTTTTTTATGGTTTTCATGATCAATAACGGATTAGAATTAATAAAATATTAGATTCACTCACTTCACTTCTATATTTATGCTTGTTTGTCAATTCTGTCATTGTCATTGAATTTAATGTCATGTAGCCACCACTGGAGCTAGTTATGCACGCTTAATGTCGCGCCACGATATGGTCCGACCGGACCGGCACATGTTCGGTCGGTTGATCCGTGTAACTTAATGTTATGTACTTATGTTATGTTCTTATGTCGTCATATTGTATCTCTTTTTGTATTAGTTTGTGTAAACGATGTGTAATTTTATTTTTCGCCATATTTTATGTCTCTTTCTTTTATGTTGCTTTCTTTTTGTCTGTTACCTTCCGTGATTCTCACCTGATGGTCTCATCGGAAGAACAGCACTGGAAGTCGCCAGCGGCATGCTGAGATGGGGCCATTTCTTTATTTTCATGTTCTTTTAATGTATGTCTATTGTCTGTGTGTGTTTACGAATAAAGTATTCTATTCTATTCTATATAAAACTGCGTAGTCCGTACCATATAAGATGTAAAATTTATAAAATAATCATAAGTACTTACGAGAAGGCAAAATCTTACTAGGACTCAAAGTTTTTTAACCGCCTTCAAAAAAAAGGAGGTTCTCAGTTTGACCCGTATGTTTGTATGTATGTATGTATGTATGTATGTATGTTTGTTCATTATCTCGCGTTTGGCTTAACCGATTTTGATGCGGTTTTCAGAAAAGTGTTTGTTACATGCTGGAGAAGGTTTTAGTATACATAGAACTGAGCTGATGCTGAACCCTGGCTGTACCTAGTGGAACGCAGGTTTGGTGCAACATAGGCACACGCTGTTTTGGTCTTCCGACACGTCTTGATGAGCAATCAACAGAGCAGTACCCAAGATGGAGCTGATGCTGAACCCTGGCTGTACCTAGTGGAACGCAGGTTTGGTGCAACATAGGCACACGCTGTTTTGGTCTTCCGACACGTCTTGATGAGCAATTAGGAGAGCAGTACCCAAGATGGAGCTGATGCTGAACCCTGGCTGTACCTAGTGGAACGCAGGTTTGGTGCAACATAGGCACAAGCTGTTTTGGTCTTCCGACACGTCTTGATGAGCAATTAAGAGAGCAGTACCCAAGATGGAGCTGATGCTGAACCCTGGCTGTACCTAGTGGAACGCAGGTTTGTTGCAACATAGGCACACGCTGTTTTGGTCTTCCGACACGTACTGATGAGCAATTAGGAGAGCAGTACTAAAGATGGAGCTGATAATGAACCCTGGCTACACCTAGTGGAACGCAGGTTTGGTGCAACATAGGCACACGTTGTTTTAGTCTTCCGACACGTCTTGATGAGCAATTAGGAGACCAGTACCCAAGATGGAGCTGATGCTGAACCCTGGCTGTACCTAGTGGAACGCAGGTTTGGTGCAACATAGGCACACGCTGATTTGGTCTTCCGACACGTACTGATAAGCAGTTGGGAGAGCAGTACCCAAGATGGAGCTGATGATGAACCCTGGCTGTACCTAGTGGAACGCAGGTTTCGTGCAACATAGGCACACGCTGTTTTGGTCTTCCGACACATCTTGATGTGCAATTAGGAGAGCAGTACCCAAGTTGGAGCTGATGCTGAACCCTGGCTGTACCTAGTGGAACTCAGGTTTCGTGCAACATAGGCATACGCTGTTTTGGTCTTCTGACACGTCTTGATGAGCACTTGGGAGAGCTGACTCTGACTGTACCTAGTGGAACTCAGGTTTGGGGAAACATAGGCATCTACTGTTTTGGTTAACCGACTCGTCGTCGTGTGCCTATGTTTCAGATGGATCGATCAACTTTTTTTTTACCGCCTTAAAAAAGGAGGTCCTCAGTTTGACCCGTATGTTTGTGTGTATGTATGTATGTATGTATGTATGTTTGTTCGCGATTATCTCGCGTTTGGCTTAACAGATTTTGATGCGGTTTTGAGAAAAGTGTTTGTTACATTCTGGAGAAGGTTTAAGTAGACATGGATGGTTTGAAAAACCAATTGGACCCGGTAGGTGGTGCTGCTATCGATATACCTATCGTCTTTGATTTGCTGAAACCGATTTAGATGAAATTTTGTGATAAGATGAAACAGTGGGAGTGCGAATGGGCATGGGAGTCGGAGTCAGTCAGAGTCCTGGAGCCTGGAACTGGAAATGGGAGTGGGACTCGGAGTGGGAGTGTCTAGGTAAACTAAATCTTAGTTACAATAGGACGACACATAATACCTATACCTAACTACATTTCCAAATCGTTTAGCACCGAAACGTGAGTTTCGGCGCGAATAATTATCGAGGTTGGCCATCGCCTACACTAGAGTACCTACTAGCCCAAAACTAAATGGGGAACCCAACTGTAAACAAACTAATATTTTAGCCCAAAATCTTAAAATTAAATCGCTAAAAAGTTAAATAAAATGAATAAATAATAAAAGACGATAAAAAATTTAAACAAAAAAGCAACTAAGTATCACTAAAAAGTAAAAAATAAAATTTAATAAATAAAAAAATAAAAATAAATAAATTTTTTTAAAAGAAAAATATATATTAAAAGAAAAAACAATAAAAACCAAAAATAAGTAAAAACTGTAATAATTTAATTTCAATTCTTTTTTTAAAAAAATAATTATTTTATAATATTTTAGCCCAAAATCTTAAAATTAAATCGCTAAAAAGTTAAATAAAATGAATAAATAATAAAAGACGATAAAAAATTTAAACAAAAAAGCAACTAAGTATCACTAAAAAGTAAAAAATAAAATTTAATAAATAAAAAAATAAAAATAAATAAAAAAATTTAAAAGAAAAATATATATTAAAAGAAAAAACAAAATAAAAACCAAAAATAAGTAAAAACTGTAATAATTTAATTTCAATTCTTTTTTTTAAAAAGAGAACAGCCTTCAAAAAACCAACCCACTGAAAGCACACAACAATTTTTATGTTGTTTTTGTTGGTTTGGCACCGCCTTCGAAAACTAAGTCATTACCCGGATGGTTTTTAATTTGCTTATTATTAGGTATTAGGTATATGGCGCCACTGTGCTCGTGATGTTCATATCGGCTCCGTAATATTCTTGTGTTTTAAAAGTAAAAAGCGTAAAAAACTATATAAAGCAGTGATAATTGTGTAAAGCAATGAACAATGTTACTGTGAAAACGTTATACAACTCGTGAGTGTGCTAACTACAAAGATATAAACAGAAAACCGGCATCAGGAAAAGTGTCAGTTGAACCCTTAAAACGGAAGAAAAAGACTAAAAATAGGACTTGCAACTCGTGAAGTGAAATCTAGTGACAATTTTTCAGAAACAAGTGCAAAAGAAAAGTTCTCAGATAATTACTTCAAATCATTTTAACCTCAAAAACACGAATAACGGTACACAAACACGTTGTCACAAAGAACTTTTTAACCACAGTGCCATCTGTTGGCAAGTAACAAAACAACGTGAACCAGCATCAACGTTCAAACCAAGCTTTCCGCGTACGCGCACATTACCAGAAGATTCGGGTGATTATCGATAGAGGGCATAAATATAAGCCTAAACAATGGATCAGATCCTGCAAACTCTAAGAGATATCCAGCTGGACTTATCTAAACAGAAGCAAGATATGAAAGAGATGGAGAATAATATTACGGAATCTATAAATAACAATATAGATAGTAAATTTAAGCATATAGAGGGAAAAACAAAGAACTTGGAATTAAAAATCGATCAACAACAAAAAACTATAGACATTTTAGACAAACAACTAAGAAGAAAAAATGTCATATTTTTTGGAGTTGAAGAAAAAGAAAAAGGCTACGAAAATCTACTTTCTATCATTTTAGAAATATTAAATAAAAATATGAATATATCATGCAAAAAATGGGAAATTGAAAATGTGATCAGAATGGGGAAAAACACAGGGAAAATTAGACCTGTGGCAGTCACAATAACAACTATGAGCCGAAGAATAGAGATATTGAAGAACAAAAAATCACTTGAAAACACTGGAATCTACTTAAAAGAAGATTTCTCCCCTGCCATATTACAAAAAAGAAAGGAATTACAGGAAACCTTGAAAAAAGAGAGAGAGTCTGGGAAAAGAGTAGCTCTACACTACGACAAGATAATTGAATTAAAACCCCGCAGCTCAGGAGCTCACACACCCACCGAAAGAAATACTAATAAGAGGTTTTTGTCTATTTCACCTGAAGAATCGGAGAAGAACCATCGAGGAGACAACAACAAGACGACAAAACAAGCACCGAGCACAAGCAATATGAACAAAATACCAAAAAGAAATAAAAGAAATATCGAGTCATTTGTAATTCGTGAACCAAAAAGTACAAATGCCAATTCGACTTTAGATAAGTAACATACTACAAACTCCGCCCGATAGCAAGGAGCAGCGCCCCTCCAAAACGTACTCCAGAACGAATAACAAAAAAAAAAAAACATTAATGTTCCCCAAGCCGGCTGGTCACCGTGGGGACAGCGACCACAACCCTCCAATTTAGAAGAAAAGAGAAAGAAAAAGAACAGTATTTACAGACCAATGGAACAAATTGGAGGAGGCCTTTACCGAATAAAGTGGGGTTCCTATCAAGTTTTATTTTTAGTTTAAAATACACAAATATAAAAATTAAGTTTAAACATGCCACTAACAAAACAAAATAAGTAAAAAAGAAAGAAAACAGATGTTAAAAAATTAATTACGAAATTATTTATGTACCTATACCTAAACTTTGTAATTGAAAAGGAAATAAAGAGGCTTTTTTATTTTTATTTTATTATTATTAGGTATTAATTACTTTTTGGCAGAAATTTGCTTCACAACGGGATAGGAACTGGGCAAGGATAGCGGGTGGGGTATATAAAAAATATTTTATGCTTTTCAGTGGGTTGGTTTTTTGAAGGCGGTTCTCTTTTAAAAAAAAAGAATTGAAATTAAATTATTACAGTTTTTACTTATCTTTGGTTTTTATTTTGTTTTTTCTTTTAATATATTTTTTCTTTTTAATTTTTTTTTTTTTTTTTTTTTTTTTTTTTTATAATGTAGCTCAAGACTAAAATAAAAACTATGCTTTCAGGTTATATTTAGCGCCATTGTGTTACGAAGTCATACACAATTATAATGTTGTTTACGTTGCGAGTTACGACAATACTTCATTAATACGAGCGAAATATCAATTAATTCTTAAACGCTCTCCGCGCACGTGGATGTGGGATAGGGAAGGGATGAGTCGGTTCGATGTCGATAGATGTTAAATTTTGTAAGGTTATTAAGTACAAACAGCTTGAGAACCGAGAATCTTGTAAAGCTCGTCATGAGGTAACTAAGACTAAGGTCTGTCCGGGCTTTCAGAAAGTTGAGTCGAACCAGAGGGCCTACCGCGAACACCGGAGTTCACAAATTGCGGGCATTTTTCTCTTTTACTTCAATTAAGGCGTAATAGGCTATATTCTACTTTTTTTTCAAATGTATTTATAAATGTTCGTACAGCTTTATTAGCCAACTGGTATTTTTATCTCATGAAAATAACGTCGCTATATGCAAAGAAAAATTGTTTAAAATTTTAACGGTAAATGTTCGCGTCAAAAAGCCAGCTCCCATTCTTGTGACATAATAACAGTAACATTCGTCATAATAGTAACAGAGAAGCGTAAAATGTGAAGTGCAAATTGAACACTTGTTTCTGCTACAGTGACGTCACTCATGAGACAAAAATGTTGGTCGGCGTTTGCGGTCACGTGACCTACAGATAATAAAACTACAATTTTAATTTTGAATTTTCATGTTTTTATAACAAAACAGTGTTAAGCTCGTATTTCTTATGGTAAAAACTATCCCACCAAACATATTTTCATGTAAGATGGTGCCAAGACGAAACTATAAGGCTCGCACTGTCAAAAAATTATCAGATCTCTTGCAGAGCCAAGATTCTAAATCCACAAGACACCTGGGCGTAGGTGAAAAATTTATACACTATTCATTATTTTTTATTATTATACTTATAATAGTTCTTGTAGTAACGAAACCTTTGCCCTAGTTGGGATAATTGCACAGAACTATATCAAGATAGAAGAAAAGAGTGTATGTACTTCGCGTGGCGAAACTACGACCCGGTGGCTCAATTGCTCGCCGCGAACTTCAGTCTGCTCCCGATCGATGTCTGCTTGCGACGTCAGGTTTTAAAAACAAAATGGTTTCTTGCGCAATAATTAACTGTTCAAACACTACCAATAAAGTTGGAGCTGTTAATGGAGGTATTTCCTTTCATTGGTAAGTTCAATTTGCCCTTAAATATCTGTTATTGATTAAAAAACTATCTATTTTATTATTTTCATCAAAACAGTAGCGGGCGATTGCGTGCCAACGCTAGCTTTCCATTGCGGCTTAAATTTGACGAGCCAGACTTGGCGTGCGTTCAAAATCAGCGATGTAAAAATAAGCTATTCAAACTGTCGAGTCACGTTCAAGGTCGATTTCTCATTTTTTCTGTCAAAAGTAAGAATAATGCTGTACACTGCGATTTTCTTACTCGATTATTAAAATCGATTTTGAAAACAGACGAAATGATAATTACGTTCTTATATTATTATGCAGCTATATAATGTACGTAGTGCAAAGCAAATATTATTAACAAACAGGTTATGGTTACTTCTATATTGCAATTTTGTTTTAGTTTTCCGAATGATCCTAATATTAAAAATAAATAGATTGAAGCAACTGGTCGTAAAAAATGGTTTCCTTTTAATTTCTTCTGTCGGTTCTTATCGATATTTTAGAATCGATGCCGTGTTCTAATCGATCTATGAATCCATGCTTTTGAATCGTTTCGCACGGCTTATGTTTCTCATCACTAAATTACGCTCGTGACGTCAAAGTACCTACGCAAAATGTTACACGCTCGGCATAGAGTAACTTATACTAGAGCGGTCCTGTCATAGTAAATTTTGTAACCCCAGTAAATTCACTGCCATCTGTCGACACACTTTAAAACTAAAAATGAAGATTTATAAAAATACGATAAAATGTATTTAAATATGGATAAATGATTTGTTTTATTTGTATTAATAATTTTTATGATTTTGACTCATCTTTTCTTTCACTGATATGCGTTAAAATTGTTAAATAACAAACGAAACCGTCAACGCCATCTATACGACAGTAGGCCAAAGCTAGTAGCGCCCTCTGAACGAGAATGAAATTTTCTTGATTTTCGAGGCACGTTTTTTCCTTAGACTGTATCCACCTAGACCTAGGCTCTCCGAAACATGTCGCGCGAGTGACTAAAAATACGTGAGTGAAACCGCAAAATTAGCTAAGCTAAATTTGCTCTTAGTTCTCAAAACAAAAGCTGAGGTGACAAGCAGGTACTTCGTGCGGGTTAACAATTAAATCAAAGCCTTATTTGTTTCCTCATGGCATAAAATGTGTTCCACGTCCCATCCCTAATCTCGCTGTAAATTTCCTTACGAATAGAATTAGTAGATATTTAATTAAAAGTTGTGTCGCCTCGCAATTTGCGGTTCACGGTAGAGCTGCGTGCCTACACGTGCTACTACTACACGTGCTATAAATTTCAGCTAGGAAAATTTCAATATATTTTAAACAATAGGTAATTACCTAAAAATGCGCGAGTGACTAAAAATACGTGAGTGAAGCCGCTATGTTAGTTAAGTTAATATGTCTCACGATATTAGTTTAAATTCGATTACAGTCATCGTTTAATTAATATGTGTCTATTTACTTACAACAGTTTCAAGTTTTTATATCTACATGTACAGCCAGCATCAATAGGGGATATTACTGCAATGTTCTGCAACCAGAGTGCAGCACTAGCCTTTTTAGTAAACCATAGATTAACTTATACATACTGTAGCTTTAACAGGTTTTTGACAAGTTTTCTTAGATAATAAAATATGACATTGATGCATCAAGGCGGTTTGTTTACAGAGGACCTACTGGGAAACGCGAATCCGCAATTCCGCTATCTGCCTCTTTATCGCTCGAATATGCAAGAGTGACAGAGATGTTAGATAACGAAATTTCGATTTTCTTTCTTCGCGATAGACCCTCAGATTGTGGTAGTGACGCCACCTACTACGCAGTTTCGCGTAATATTCCCTATTAGTAGCGGATGAAACAACGCACCAAAATTACCTGTCACAGTCTAATTATTCTTCTACATTATGTGTCGTTTCCAAGCAAAAAGTCCCACTTTGTCGCTTACCATAAAGATGCTTTGACACGTTATTCGTATAAAGATACAAGCAAATCTCATCCTTATAGTAAACGACAAAGTGGGACCTTAGACTGGACTTCGACACAATTATAACCGTTAACTGCAACCACACAGACTATTTAATGTCCAAGTCAACAATTTAACTAAACTGTTTTCACATCAATTATTACATATTGACAGACAAATCTAAAATATTTTCACTGCTATTGACATGCTCTATATAGGTAACGTTAAGTATCTAGGACATTGACTTATACATACTAGTATATATAGTCTGCATCTTCGCAAATGATTTTTACGCCTAAGACGGTAATCTGTTAAATGCATTGTGTGCCATTGAGTTAAAAATACTCTTGAAATTTTAATAAATATACTTCCGTGAGACACAGTCATATTAAATATATTTAAACAGGTCACTCACGTATTTTAACTCAAAAATCGCTCGATATGCTTCACTCCGTACCGAGGAGCATCATGGGAGCGATTTTCGACTTAAACTACGTGACTCGTGAGTGACCCGTTTTAATATAATATTTAGTACCTATATACTCTAGAAATACTAACTGCTAAACAATAGGTTTCTTTCTACTCCACGTCTGTTGTAGTAAAATATTGAGGGTACAGTGAGGTTCGAAATTGCATGGAGAAATTATACATGAATTCTATTCATAAATTAATTTTTAACAAGCAGAAACGTCTGCGATCGATGCTATTAAGCTTAGAATAAATTTAAAAGTGGAAAAATTACTGCCTTGGGTGAGACTTGAACTCACGGCCTCTGGATCGATACTCCAGCGCTCTGCCAACTGAGCCACCAAGACCTCATCCATAGTCAGCAAATCTTCCCACTATATGGGTCTAGGGGACCCTAGCGACATCTACCGTAAGAGTGTTACACTTCTTAAACGGCCACCGGAGTTCCAAGTCATATTGGAAATTCACCAGTTACGATGTGCTACCCATTCTAAATTAATTTTTAACAAGCAGAAACGTCTGCGATCGATGCTATTAAGCTTAGAATAAATTTAAAAGTGGAAAAATTACTGCCTTGGGTGAGACTTGAACTCACGGCCTCTGGATCGATACTCCAGCGCTCTGCCAACTGAGCCACCAAGACCTCATCCATAGTCAGCAAATCTTCCCACTAGATGGGTCTAGGGGACCCTAGCGACATCTACCGTAAGAGTGTTACACTTCTTAAACGGCCACCCGAGTTCCAAGTCATATTGGAAATTCACCAGTTACGATGTGCTACCCATTCTAAATTAATTTTTAACAAGCAGAAACGTCTGCGATCGATGCTATTAAGCTTAGAATAAATTTAAAAGTGGAAAAATTACTGCCTTGGGTGAGACTTGAACTCACGGCCTCTGGATCGATACTCCAGCGCTCTGCCAACTGAGCCACCAAGACCTCATCCATAGTCAGCAAATCTTCCCACTAGATGGGTCTAGGGGACCCTAGCGACATCTACCGTAAGAGTGTTACACTTCTTAAACGGCCACCCGGGTTCCAAGTCATATTGGAAATTCACCAGTTACGATGTGCTACCCATCAGCATGATGTGCATTTATTCTAAGCTTAATAGCATCGATCGCAGACGTTTCTGCTTGTTAAAAATTAATTTAGAATGGGTAGCACATCGTAACTGGTGAATTTCCAATATGACTTGGAACTCCGGTGGCCGTTTAAGAAGTGTAACACTCTTACGGTAGATGTCGCTAGGGTCCCTTAGACCCATATAGTGGGAAGATTTGCTGAATTCTATTCATATTTTTTCCATGCAATTTCGAACCTCACTGTACCTATTTAATTTATTTAACAAGGCCATCTGCAAACATAACCACAATTATCAAGTTTTAAGAAAAAAAATAAAAATTCATCACTGCATTCGCCTTTTAGTGACTTGAACTATATAAATGGCGTATATATTTTCATATATTTATAGCGTTGTTGTATAACCCGCTCCACACTCGTGCGCGAATCGCGGCGCGAATTCGTTTAACTCAACCAAACAATTTAAAACATTGACACATCAATATGAATTCGAACATCGGTCGTCAGAGAGAGTACTTCAGTTTAGTAGCCAATGTATTAACTCATACTAACACTAATATAAATAGGCCCCAAGGCAAGTGTACACGGACGTAGGGGCCTTTAAAAAAATTAATATCTCTAAAATTGAGTTAAATTAGAATACCGGTGTCTTAGAGATATGTAGTTACTTAATTTAAGCTCAGGAATGCACCCTTGAAATTATTGGAGATTTAAAAAAAAAACCACGGTGTGTAAAATTTATATAATATAAATACTTGTACCTATACATATACATACCTATAGATCAAGTGAAAGAAAAAGTAGAGGTTGTGTCGTATCAAAAAGTTAAAGACGCCAGCTAGGAAAATCTGGAAGATACTCCACCGACAAGAGAATAACTCTTGTTTATGATGATGATGATATAGGTACATAGAAAACTTTCATAACTCAGGAACAAATATTTGTAATAAACACGCAAAAAATGCCCTTACTAGGATTCGGACCCGGGACCTATTGCTTCGCAGGCAGGGTCACTACCGACAAGGCTTGGATGCCGTAAAATTGAAATGATTCTTCCATAATGATTTTATATGTAGTATGCATTAGATAATTATATTGTATCGTTTGTCCAAAACTTGGGAAAATTGTGTCAAACAAAGAGTCAACATAAAGTTCTGAGCTTTAATATAAAATGTACTGGTTGACTTTGTGACTTGAAGTGATCTTTGAAAATCGCAATTTGTTCGCAAAAACTCTCGCAATTCAGTATGAGAGTTTTGATTTATACCACTGTATATTTACGTTTAGTTACTGTTCCAGGGGGTCAACACATTAATATTTACAAGCTACAAATAGTAAGCCGTGCATATCGTAAAATCACAAAAAGGGGAGATCCAGGAAAAGGAAATGTACGGATAGGGGAGCCGAATTTACATTTTCACAACATGAATAAATTGTAGTTTCCGAAATAGGTGAATATATATTATACAGATATATATTATACAGATATCATGTTTTAGATACGCGTTATTTATTGCTTCTTATAATACTTATTAGAATACCTGCGAATGTAATACACATGTTTTAAAAGTAAAATATGGATACAAAAATCCTTTGCTTTACTCGTAAATGAGAGGACACTGAAATCCACGCAATAAGAATAATAAATTGAGAATTATTCCCTGAAAAAAAAAGTATACAATTTATAGAGCAACGAAACTCCTCTAGCTAAACTTTCTATTCTGTCTATATTGCGTAATCATTAAAATCTACTCATAGGCCAATTCGAGTTTTAGTTATTCGATATATTTCCGATATGATACTGATCCGTCAGTGTTAAAAGTGACGTCTTTGGTTGAAGAAATGTCACTTTTGACACTGACAGATCAGTATCATATTGGAAACAGATCGAAAAACTAAAACTCCAATCAATCGTCAATCATAAAAATCGGCACAGTAGCTTCGACGCCAGACGATGCGATGTGACACACGACTAAAACTAAACAAACATACACAAACGGCTAAAATAACAGCTTTGGTTCGGAAGGTTTGGTTTCTGTTGATTGTAAGACTAGAGAGAGTCTGCACAAGTCAAAATTGCGTACCAAAGCTAGTATAATATAATTGGTCAAACCAAATTGTCAGTAAATAAGAACAAAAAAAACTATACTCATCCTTTTCTTTTGGGTGCTAGTATTACTAGTGTAAGACAAAGTATGATTCTCTCTGTCTATGATTGAAATGAGACAGTCCTTTGACAAACTATAGTTAGCTTCAATGTAAATAATGCAATTTTCTAGTAGCTTTACAAAAAAAATTGAGTGTGTTAGACACATGTGAACATAAACTCTAGAGATACCTACCTATGAATAGTATGCGCATGTTTACATTTCAGGCTTTCTCAACATTCCGGTTTTATTCGTGTTTCTGTTTTCACCATCGTAATTTAAAAATAATGAAAATTAATTTGAGGTCCATTTCAATCATATATGTTGCAGCTAGTTCTAGGCCCAAGAGCCTAACAAAATCGACGGTCTCCTTTTTAACCGACTTCAAGATTTCAAAAGGAGGAGGTTATCAATTCGGTTGTTTTTTTTTATTAATGTTTGTTACTCCATAACCGTCATTTCTGGACCGATTTTGAAAATTCTTTTTTTGATTGTAAGTATAGTATACATACAGATTGGTCCCGTTTTTGTCAAAACGCAGTTCTGATGATGGGATCCATGAGGAATCGAGGGAACTCCTCAAATGTTACAGGCATACATATAGTGATTTTAGTATTTTCATCAACAAATCAAGCATTTACATTTAAAAAAGACATTTGATGAAGT
This sequence comes from Cydia strobilella, assembly GCF_947568885.1. Classification (NCBI taxonomy): domain Eukaryota; kingdom Metazoa; phylum Arthropoda; class Insecta; order Lepidoptera; family Tortricidae; genus Cydia; species Cydia strobilella. The sequence goes on from NC_086042.1 coordinate 19,933,333, forward strand.
GGAAATGCTGATGATGATCAGAACGGAACTCTTCAATGACGCATAGTTCACGTTTGGCGATTTGTCCTCTTCGTTATGATTGGTAAGCAAGTTAGGTTTTCAAGACACATTTTTGTCAAGCTCGAGTTCTGATAATGGGATCCATTAGGAATAGAGGGAACTTCTCAAATGTGAAAGGCATGCATATAGTGATTTTTGTATTTTCATCAACAAATCCAGCATTTCCATTTAAAATAATTGGCCAAGCCCGAGTCAAAGCTCGAGGCATTTAGTGTTCCGTGCGCATCGTTATACTCTACAGAGGTTGTTTGCCTGTTTTTAGTTAGGGTTCCGTAGTCAACTAGGAACCTTAAAACCAGACGTAGTTTCGCCATGTCTAACCATGTTTGAACCATGGGTCGAAAAGTATGAAAAAAAAACGTGACTGTAGAGTTTAATAAAGACATTAAACCAAAACTAGGCAACATGATCAGTCAAGTCGTTTTTGAGTTATCGCTTATCGCAAAACGTCTTCCTTTCATAGGAAAACGACGTACAAAGCGCTGGAAGGTATTCCACTTTGCTTGTTATGTGCAAATGCAACTTACTAATGTTAGTTCTACGTTTTCGTTTCGTAGTTCCACGTTTAATTAAACGTAGAAGCTACCGTGTCGTTACCGTGTCGTTAAGAGATCACAGAAAATAAAAATTTCAATGAACCATTTTTTTAAATACTTAATGAAGATTAAGCCATTTGTAAGGAACAGATTGGATACGGAAGTGCTAAGGAAGTACTAAGTAGTCAAAGTAAGTGATCTTCTTCGGCGGGAACGGGCTCGATTAGATGCATAGCCTGCATCAAAAGTACGTCGCGGGGACGGTAATTTGTGTTTTGGGAAAGTATCCTATGAAACTCAGTGACACATTCATCCTCAATGTAGTCATTCGCAAGTATATACGAAAAGCGAGCCATTGTATTCGACAAAAACCTAGGAGATAATTTATAGGAGTTGTGCAGTCAAAACGGCAAGTGTAACGTTACATCCAAGCGCTCAGACTCGAATAGGTCAATTTTATGGTTCACCATTATAGCTCGGTATTCTATACTGCTTCAATTTGAATTAAATTTAGAACTTGTTATTTTGATTTGATTTTGTTTCTAGTTCCATACCATATATATATGTATAGAATTTAATATTATTTAGAACTGCTAAAAATGTAGAGTTTATCTAAGCTAATAAAGTGAGAGAGTGTAAGTAAGTAGTGTAAGAATGAGATTAACGTCATATTTTCATAGAAATTTGACATTAATGATGACATAGTGACACTCGGACTCTATCAATAATTGGACGTAGTTTAGGGAAAAGGATCTAGTCCACAATTTAAAAAAAATATCTTTCTTTCAAACAAAAAATCAATTAATTTAATTGTCATAATATTTTATGGATGAAACTTTTTCGCTAAACTACGTTCACTTGATACTGAATTCAGTCCGAGTTTTTTTTATAATTAGGTTTTTATAACAATATAAACCGCATTAATGTTATTACTCTACTTAAGTTGTCAAAAAAATATAAGTTATGAGTAAGTTATTTATATTTTCTGCACGTCTTGAATTTAGGACGAGGAAAAATATGTAATAACATCGTGTTTTTAAAAGAATTTAAAAAAGAAAATATTTTCCATTATTGTTTTTAAAAGAAAAAAATATTTTAGTAGAACTTGGATTCATGAGTACCATATCTTAACTGATAATTTTGTCGCTGGCTCTAAGATTGACGAAATATACTGCCCGATTCGAACTTTAAGATACGTCAAATATTACGACTAGATACGATATGTATTAGATATGTCAATGTCAAAAGTGACGTTTGTTCGAACAAAAACGTATCGTAATATAATCGTAATATTTGACGTATCTTAAAGTTCGAATCGGACCGATAAAGTGAGCCGATCTCTCAAACAAGTGTAAACAACATCGGCCCAATTTCGTCAACTTTACCTGTTTCCAAAAACTAGAATAATTTTTTTTACTGTCATATACTATAGGTCTTCCAAGATTATTTTCTCGTAACAGAACGGGATCTGGTTGCTGCTCTCACCGATCCTTTCAAAAATATACATACTGTATACAATTATACACAAATGTCATCGTACTTAATGCAAAGGGATATTGTGTATATTGTTTCGACGAATTAGATACTCTAATATATAAATATTAAATGACTTTGTTATCTCTATAGGTCTTACTAACTCTATGTGCTTCATTGTGTAAAAAACAAAACGACAATGAAGAACGGAATTCTTAATTCAAAAATTCAAAGTTCTCTTCAACAACATATAATTCTTACTGAGCACATCGCTGCTATACTTACTCAACCTCGTATCTGCAACACTCATTTGATGACAAAAACACCCGTATTCCGAATAAAAGAAAAGCGACATTTCCATCAAATGATTGTTGCAGATATGAGGTTGAGTAAGTATAGCGACGACATTGAGATAGTCCATTGGCTGGAAAGCCCGTTCGAAATTTAAGCTTATTTGCATTATAACAAGGTTGTATTTTGTAGATCTTTTTTTCTCTTATGCGTTTGGTAGACTATTACAAAAAAAATTAATAACCCACAAAAATAGGCAAGTTGAATTAAACTTTGTGTCACACACATAAGTCATTAATTTCAATGCCAAAGTTTTAAGTAAAGATCTTTCTCGCTAAACGACTTCCTAATATGAAATTACCAGTCTAAGAACTGATCCAAGCTAGTAACTGACTCTAAGTAACCTAAGATCAGGCTGCAGTTAAAAAACTAATAAAGATAAGGTTAACCTGATAATTTTCCCGCCGTCTCCATACTCGATTTAGTTGGTTACTGACTGGTTAGCTGCCTGTTAGCTATAGTTTTTCCGAAAATTCCCAGGACAGAGGCGAATCTTTTTGTATGAAAACTTGCAACTTTAAATGCATTTTTTATCAAAACTACTGCAGTCTAAAATGAAGTCAAAATCAGTCTATCGACTCAGTTTTTTGCAAGCTTTCTAATGGTACCCTTACCTTACCACTCGATTCTTACAAATAAAATAAAAAAACAGGTTACCCCTCTCAACCCCCTAAATTACCCCCTAAAATAAGAAATAAGCGGTTTTGACTTATTAACAATATTAGTGGTGGTAATTGCTATAACTGTTTCAAATTTTAGGTATCTAATATGTCAAACGGTCTCTGAGAAAAACGCATTTAACTGATTTGCAAGACCGAAGTGATCCCATAAGTGTTCCGTTTGTCAAAACAAAGTTTTGCACGGAACACTAAAAGTGACATTTGATGAAGTGCAGCTGCTGATGATGATCAGAAATATCAGAATGGAACTCTTTAACGACGCATAGTTCACGTTTGGCGATTTATTCTCTTCGTTATGGACCCAGACCCAAACTTGGACCTAGCCTTTTTTTTGAACTGCGATCCTCACAGAACCGAACTGCTATCAGAAAAGTGGGTTAGGTTAGGTTAGAACTGTGACCCTTACAGAAACGAAATGCTATCAGAACATTGGGTTAGGTTAGGTTAGAACTATGACCCTTACAGAAACGAAATGCTACTAGAAACGTGGGTGGTTTTACCTCCTTTTAGTTAGGCAAAAGGTTTTACCTCCTTTTAGTTAGGCAAAAGGTTTTACCTCCTTTTAGTGTCTTTTTCATTTCATTGTCTGAAGTGCACCATCAACAATAAGTAACCCTTCAACGGCATCCTTCATTGAAGTCGGTTTTTTTTTCTTAAAAATTATTCTATAAATTTTAATAACATATAAGTGATGCCAGTAATATAAATATCTTTGAGCGAAGGCGAACTGTTTGCCAGCATTGAATATTCCGTGTAACCTTTGCCGAAACCTAGGCATAAACCATTCCATTTCATAATCATTACCTTTTTTTTGTCGCCGAGCATCCACAAAAAGGCCGACATCAAAGGTTACAGTAATGTTACAGAATATTTGGCGTGGACGGCCAAAGAGAATTCCTAATGTGGTTGGTACTACCGTAATAGGAATATTATATTGGGTGTGTACACAGTTTATAAATGCTTTTCTGGCCCTGGGCTTGAAGTACGGAATAAATTAACTTAACAATGATTCGCACCCGGTGTTTATGAACAATTTAATTAATTGAATATTTTACGCTCTTTTAAATTTGAACGTTATCTTTCGCGAGTCGAGTTTGTCTTTTGTTAATAATATATCTGCAAATTCCACTAACTTTACATTTTGTCAATTGCGTGGAGAGAAGTAAATATAACAGAATACAAAAATATTTCCGTCATTTGTAGTTTTGTAGTAGTAGATTGTTAACCAAGGGATGGAAGGCACCAGAAATGTCGAGAATAATCCGAGACTGAAATGGTGCCTTTCACCCGAGTTAAACTCTCTACTTTTCATTTCTAATAAGAGGAAAGTAAAATACATGTGCATTTAAAAAAAAACAGCTAAGTATAAACTTCGACTACTTTCAATTAAACATTTAGGTAAAAATATCGTTATTTATGAAATGGGGAGTCAATTTTCAGAAATGGAAATTGTACAACAAATCCATTTAAAACCAAAAATTTTATTGCTTATCGTAAAAAAAATGAAATAATAACGTACTTGTAAAGTACATTGCTCTAGAACAGAAACGTATCATTTTCTGCACACTCTTTAGAACAACAACGACCCACTTTCAGAACATGAGAAATGAAAAATAACTAGTTGCTTTTCTGGTAGCAGTTTCTTTCTCTGAGGGGTCACAGTTCTAACCTAACTTTTTGAACGTTTGTAAACTGTAATTATACCAAAAGTGCGTATTCATTATGATACGCACCCATATTGGAAAGGTGCGAAGTCAGTGGAAGGCGAAGTGACGCTGATTGTTACAAACACACCTTATCTTATGGAACACGGCAGCCGTTAGAACGATTTTTACTCCATAAGCTTTAACGTAGAAAAACCCACAAAATGAGGGCTTTACAAGTCGTGTACCTAGCGAATAGTGACGTACCTACCAAATTATGACGGCCATGTTGTAGCAACATCGTTGGCTCCTAGTGAACAAACAAATTAATTTAAAAACAGAAATGAAATGAAGGTGTTTATTTATTAGAGGGAACAAAGCCTCGGCAGTAAGCCGCGCCTTGTTTACGCAGGGGCAATTAAAATGCAAATTATTTGTCGACTCCAGATTCGCAGAACTCGAAATTACTTGATAACATTTCAAAACTTAAACAAAAACTGCATTTATTAATTACAGTTTCAGGTTGAAAATAAACGTCGTTTAACTGTATGCATGATTTCAAGAATATTTTGCCTTAAACTTTTTCACCGGGCAACTCACTTTGTAAGTACCTAATGCAACCTGGAAAGAAAATTTACAAAAAAATGAATATTTCATACAGAGTTTATATTTTGTTTTATTTGTAAAAGGTAAGCATTTGACTACAATCTCACCTGACTTTGTATTGGAGGTGGAAACATTATGGCGGTGTCTGTCAGCCAATCGTGAACCGCTACGTCACTGACAAACTGCATCGCTCTCTCAAATATTAAATAGGCTTCAAATAAGGTATTTCGCTTAATAAGCGTTTCATTGTAAGGTAAAATGCTGCTAATATCGACACATATTTAAAAAAAACAATACGGTTTTGACTAAACAGTTTACAAGATTAGTTATCTAATCGGTTTAATATATTTTATTAAAATAATGGTAAATATAATAATGCCTAATTTTACGTTTTATTTATAAAAGTGCTTATACCATGCTCTTCGTAGCTCCGTCGGATTGCAGAGTCAAATGTTTACGAGTTTTGGGCACGTTGATAAGTTTATTGCTTTATTTGTTCGCAATTATTCAAAATATTAATTTTGCCAACTCGATAATATATATTTGTTGTTCGTTCTTTATCGTAGTATTAGGTTCTTAAGTAAACAAAGTAGGTATCTGTTTATTCAAAATTCAAATACACGTTCTTTTTCTGTTTTTTGAAGATCGTTCGGTTTGAAAGGAAAAACATTTTTTTATTATTATTCAAATTAGTTACACAGCATTACAGTATTACTACTAAGGCACTGCGAACTACAAAGCAAATAAAAATACAAAGATACGAGAAAACTCAAATAATAACAAAATACAATTTAAGCAGATTTGGGCGACGACATAACAGCGTGGCTCCGTTGCGTCGTCTGACTTGGTGTAGAATTCGGCAAGTTGCCCCGGAACCACCGAAATACCACACCCTTCGGCCAGAAGTCCGCGCTAGCGATGGTGTCCTGCAGCGGCCGCGGCACGCGCACCACAAATGAACTGAAGTGCACATAGTGACGCTACGATAGTACGATTTGTTTAGATTTTTTTATCTTTTATATAAGATAATCTTATCGAATATTACCATCATTCTTAATTAATTACCAAATTGCAAAAAAATAATAGCAAACAAAAAGTTATGAGGTAGGTATACATTATTTACATTACTGGACATTGATACACCACAACACCTCCTACACCTGCTCAGGGAACTCTACGAAGGGGGAACAGCTTCAGTGCGGACAGATAACCTCCTCTCAGATAGTTTCCATCCAAGTGCGGGCGTGCGACAAGGCTGCATAATCTCGCCTTTACTATTTAACGTCTACACCGAGCTTGTAATGCGAATCACTCTCAAAGACTGGACTGATGGAGTGGCGATTGGTGGATACAAAATTGCAAACTTGCGGTACGCAGATGATACCACCTTATTTGCCAGTAACGCTGACCTTATGGAGGAATTACTTCTCAAAATGGAGCGCATAAGCCCTACGTTTGGACTAAAGATAAACCGATCAAAGACCAAGATTATGATCGTGCACCGCGTCAATGGCAATTCGCCCAACGTGACACAGATTGCGAACTGTGACGTGGTGCAGACCTACGTTTACCTCGGGGCTTTAATCTCAAACAGCGGCGGCTGCGTAGATGAAGTGAAACTTATATATATATATATATATATGTATATGTTCATTAATTTGGTACACCCTACAGCCCAAACGGCTGGACGGTTTTTCCAGCACACATATATTATGAGGTGTGGTTGAATTCGTCAGAATTGTGGTAGTGACACAGGCTATGTACATTTTGAAAATGGCGCTCGCAAATGAAAAGGGTATGTTTAAAAGAAAAAAGTTAAAAGCTTTGTACTGCCGACTTTATGACGTCACAGCAACTACCCCCACCAATTTCACGCTTGTCATCTTATATATTTGTGTTCACGACATCAAACTGAATGCATTGACACCATATTCACCCATATCTGAGATTACATAAACGAAAAGTAAGCTAAAACCTGTTCCGCCGCCCAGCTAGGTCTGGGATATATTGTTTTAATTATTAAAGGTTCATTGGATTGTTACAATAAGACACGTCCCTTTAGATAACTCCACAGAAAAAAGTCAGGAGCTGTTAAATTCGAGAATCTTGTGGTCAATCAATGTCGCCTTTTCTCGAAATTAATCGACCTGGAAAAGTTATTTTCAATGTTTCCGCAACAAATTTGCAGTATCTCTACGAAATAATTTTCATGAAACAAAATTAAATGGTGGCAAAAAAAGTTGTATATCTCCAAGTTATATGTTACGGGTAATGTTAAAAGGTTAATTTTATCAAACTCAAGTTTACCCTGGTATAACTAGTATTACCCTAGACCTAGATCTGTATTCGGCGTTTACCCGTACACATCTAGGTCTACCCGACACTGGCTGGGTAATGTTAGGTGTTGCATCATCACTTCTGACATTACCCTCTTAGTGTTGGGTAGATGTATACGGGTAAATGCCGAATACAAATTAACGTTGATTTAATTTTCGGCCTTTTCCAAAATGCTTGGGTAATACTAGGTATACGTTAACAGACTCAATTTTAATCTGTTAGTTTGACAATATATCACGACTATAAATGCCTTTCCAGTGTGTATGTTACCAAAAAAATATATTCTACTATTATTTTGATTAGCAAGATACAATTGGTGATTGATATTTTTATTGAAATTATCAGGTAAATGTCATTTCCGGTTTTTGTCCCTATTCCCCCGGCCATCCCTATTCACCCCGTTTGACGGTACCTATATAGTAGTAGTATTAACTTTTAGTGAAAACTGTTCTGGCTTATATGTTAACATACCTTTCTTAGACTTTAAGAATGATATGTGCTGTTTGTTTCCCTAATCAATAAAAAATAATAATAGGAAGGCACTGAAACGCTCATTTTGAATTACGTTATATATGTCACCTGCTTAGTCACTTTAATAGCGCAGAGGTCTTTCATTTTCATTTGTAACATGACACTCCCTTCAACCGCTCCGGACCACGGTAATCCGGCCACTCTCCTAGGGATCCATTAGAGGCTGAGCAGTGTCGGGCCAAGTCCTGGATGGATGAATGAAACTGTTTAGTTTTCGTTAAGACACTAGCAGACATTTAACTACCCTAGCAATAAAAATATGATGCTATTATTTTACCTGTGGCCTTAAAATTTAAATTTGTTACAATTCCATTCAAAATCGGAAAAAGTAGTACATACTTAAAAATCAACCAAGCAAACCCGAATTCTGTTTCAGTTAAGTTTATTTTTTCAATTGACTATAAATAAATAAAGTAATAAATTTACTAGATATAAGACAAATTAAGTAGGTAACGTTACGTATCTTACTAATTAAAATTATTTGCCTTTTTTTTTTACTTTCTTACTAGAGAAATAAGCTGTGAGGATCAAGGCCAGATTTCAGCTGTCCTTCTGTCATAATGAGTTTAGCGATTCTGGCCATTGACTTATAATTATATACTTTATTCATATTTCTTACTTTTGTATTGAATAAAAAAAAGGTGACGAACTTGGCTTGCTACATAAACATAGAGACGTTTAACCGGATCGTTATTACGACACGGGTTTTGTGAGACACTGCAGGCCCTGTAACGGCGTTTCGGACAATACAATGTTAATATAATTGTCCTGCGCTGATTGAGCCAGTCCTTTCTTAAGCCTTTGCTATTGTGGAGTGTGCTTACAGTTAGGTTTCTAAGTTCACGCTTTGTACCCAAAAGCCTTTCAGTAAGTTTATTACTTTGCGTTTGCGAGTTATGGATGGCTTTATCCACGTGATGAAATAAGTACCTATCACTTTTTAACACCACGCGATTGAAAGACACGGACACTGTCTTAGCAAATACGACCATCATATCCGTAGGTAAGTTTAAAGCCCTAATTATTACTTGGCAATAGAGTACCTAATTTATTAATTCGATTTCGAGATTTTTTCGATTTTCTTAAACATTATAAGCGTTAGGAGCTTCTAAATCTTATTATAATCAAAAAATCGAAAAAAGACAAACGAAGGGGCATAGCAATAGTTAATAATTAATATAATTGGCAGGGCAGCTTGTGGCGGGCTGTTGGGGAGTGACGACCCCACGGACCCGAGTGCTCCAGAGAGTCGGTCAGGGTCTCCGTCTCCGGCGTGTCTTCGTCGGTCGGAGTGGACCCCAAGGGGACCCGCATGACTCTCAGCTCTGGCTTGCCTTCATTGGCCGTCCAGAGGGGAGTCGTAAGAGCTATATGCTCCAGGGGTGGAAGTGAAAGATGCATAAGACGCGAGTTGGCACAGTGGCTGTTAACATCAGTCACTGGGTAGAAAGCGGCGCACACCTCTCGACACCCCTGAGCCGCTCACACCGGTGTTGCTCCTGGTCGTCTTCACGACGTCAGTTCCAGGGGCCCATCTAGTAAGCGGCAAGTCACCACCTGCCTCGATAACGTGTGTTAGCATTGTTATGGCAGGTGTCCGGACTTCTTTTCAATAGCCCAGTCTCATTGTCCACCCAAACTTCAATCCATAGACCGGTGTTCACTTTTTCTACAATAGTCCCAATGCCTGCTGCGACCGGTTCATGGGTGTCTATTGTTGCACCTGTGAACGGGTTCCAGCAGGCGTTCTACATGACATTAAAGCTCTCCAAGGGGCCTCTACGTGTTGGATCTATATCCCCACGCAAGCCTATCAAAAGACCGGGATTTATAGGCCCGTGAAATCCGAGGAAATATAATTATACATTAAATTTTGTAAAAATAATTTTCATGATGATGACTTATTGACTTCAGGTCGTATTAAAAAACCGGCCAAGTGCGAGTCGCACTCGCGCACAGAGGGTTCCGTACGTTTTATAGCGGTAACAGAAATATATCATCTGTGAAAATTTTGACTGTTTAGCTATCACGACTCATGAGATACAGCCTGGTGACAGACAGACAGACGGACAGCGGAGTCTTAGTAATAGGGTCCCGTTTTTACCCTTTGGGTACGGAACCCTAAAAAAATTAAAACCATATAAAATTGTTAAAATAGAATGGCCTCCTGGATAGAAGAATGATCCCCTTTGTGATGTTGACTTTAGGCATGTGTCACAAATTCACAATTTAAAAAACAATTTAATAGTATTTTATAAAATCTTGATATAATCTAGAGCTTTTCAGTCGAGTACTGTGTTAAGTCCACGAATCTTGCTGAGTGGCCTTATTGTGTACGAGATTGAAAAGCTTGATTATATCACTATTGTATACAATACATTTTTTACGAGTCGACATAAATAATACTTTAAACTAGTAGAATCATATAGGCAAACAAACCAAAAGTATTCAGCTCAGATACGCGAGCGGTTGCGATACCTTCATACTCGTACGCGCCCCGGCCGCAGGGGCCCGGCGGGTTGGTCAACGACACCTTCTGGTAACTCGTGAGGCCCTGGTACTTGCTCTTTGCTAAATTCAATTTTCAGACAGTTATTTTCTCGATTTTGGCCACCGTAGCCTATGAAGACTAACAAGCAACGCTAAGCGGTTCTCGTAGTCTATGGATGTTGCTATATTAACTGTGTCACATGCGCGTTTCTGACTTATTAAGAAATCGTTTCTACTATACAACCTAAAATAAATAAATAATTTGAGCTATCGCTTGGTTTCGTCCTCTTGACCGCGGCGAGCTGTGAATGCTGTGATTGGTCAATTTCATTATAACTAGTTGACTAAACCGTTTCGATATGAATATTATAGTTGAGTTGGGAGCCCATACATAAAAAGTACCGAATTACAGTTTGGTATACGAAATCTTAATTCAACCATTACAGTCGACGAGTAGAAAAAATGGCATTATAATAAATAAACAAATAAAATAAATAAATATTATAGGACAATGTCACTCAGATCGAGCTAGTCCCACAGTAAGCTCAATAAGGCTTGTGTTGTGGGCACTAGAAGACGATATATATAATACATTGGTATATATAAATACTTATATACATAGAAAACATCCATAACAGGAACAAATACTTGTGATAAACACACAAATAAATGCCTTTACCAGGATCCGATCAAGGTACCTCCTGCTTCGTAGCCGTAGGCAGGGTACCCACTAGGCTAGGAGGCCGTCAAATAATAATAAGTACTCGTATCTAAGCTTAATAAATGCATTTACTAATGTTTGCCATGAACGAAGTATTTGTCCATCAGTTAAACTGTGGAAACAGGTTTTGTCGTTACAATATTTAAATCAGTTTCAAAAACTACGCCCCCAATAAAGATAAGTGCCAAACTTTCATAGTTCCATTCAGAGCGAGCGTCCACTCGTGACTAATGTTAACAATACGTTTCATACTACAACGGCAAGCGCAGGGCGCGAACTTTTAATGGCCCCTGAGGGCATAGGTACACTTTTGTGCATTTTGGAACAAATCCAACAATTAGTAACTGAATTTGCGAATGAAAAATAAAACTGCATTTCCATTGCTGAGTGTTAATGCAAGTGTTGAAACACGGGGCGACGGAAATCGGTGATGTACACTGAAATTATTTTCAGACGCCAGCATAGTTGAATTCGGAAAGTTCGGGTCGTATACTGTAGTAAAGGGGCCTTACGGCCATCCATAATTTTGCATTTCAACATGGCTAGTTTTATGTGCTTGTGTAACAATTACTCTACGGTCAAAACACTGCATTGCTGGTGGGAAATGCGTTGATTTGTGGACTGTTATTTATAGGGTGATGGTATAAAATTAAATTAGGCTCTTGGTTTGCCAAAACCGTGTGAATTGAGTAGGTAGATTTTTAAAGTGATTGCGGAAAAGTGCGATAAGCAGTTTAAATTAAACATTAAAATATATCACTTTAATAAAGCTCCAATAAAACGTGAAATAATACTTTTTAAGCCTACTTATAGTGCGACATAAAATAGTAGATATTAAATAAAATGGAACTAAAAAAAATCCATACTAAATTGTTGCCATGTTTAATCATTTTAATCATTAATCATTTCACGGTGGTTCAATTACCCCGTGGTTCAATTGACACCGGTCTACCCTACTTGTATTAACACACTTTTATAATTATAGTCATTGCATTATGTTGGTTACGTAAAGGCATAGTTTTAGTTTTATGTCTGTGTTAGATCATGATTGAAGAAATTTCCATACCCTGATACAAGTCGAAAAACTACAAATGAAAGCTCTCTATAACCCTACCTTAAAGATAATAAGTACCTGTTTCACTGATTGCTGTCAGTTCTGGATTCGTCGCAATAACTCGGTCATCTAAGTTGCAATGCAATAAAGCTGACGTTTTACGGTGAGACGTAGGTTGTAAAAGTAAGATTGGAGCAGAGGCGCGCTGTCAGCTCTAAAAGGGGGTTTAAGGATAAAGAGTCGGGAGGGCGATATTTTTATTTCGGGCGTAAAACTTTTGTATTTGTTTAAGTAGTGCAAGTAGTGTAACATGATATCGCTGTAGCTTGCATTTAATCACAAGCTTAATCCTTTCCGGTGGCGAATGCTCTGTCCCAAAACGCACTATTAGTAACGCAAGTAAATGCAATGCCCTCTAATTTCGAAAGCCCCTCTTCTCATAAGAAACTAGACCCAAAACACCATATTTCCAAAAGGTCCCATTCTCGATTTACACCAGAACAATTGCGAACTAGTCCCAAAATACACCTTTCCCAAAATACCCCAAATTGTGCGCACCTGTAGGTGGCGAAATACTTTAGTCTCATAATGCATAGTTCTCAAAACACTAGTCCCAAAATAGAAATACCCTATTTTTTTTCTTTTATTTCCGCATTTTCTTTGTTTTTCTTTCAAACTGTGCATTATTTTGATGCTTTTGAGGATGCGTATTTACCAAAATAAATACCCTATTACTTTACGTAATAAATTACGTAAACCTTTTTCTACTCGTCGTCTATAAATAATCGGTGTATTACAACTTCATATGCAACACTACAACCTTACTCTTTTCAACGTTGGATAGTCTATGGCACTTCCAACTCAAGCATAAGACTTTTATCGATACGGTTTAGTCAATTATAAAATTAAAAAAAAAAAGAATTTTAACTATAAAACTCCCGTGAGACTCAAACATATTAGATTATTTTAAAACGGGTCACTCACGTTATATTAAGTCGAATAGCTCGACATGTTTCGGTCCAATTTACGAGGACCGTGTGATGGGGTCACGTTCGCCGGGGCGGGCGCGGCCTCATACACCTCCCTTGTTCCAGACGGGAGCAAGGGTTTCCTAGTTAGCTCAGAGGAGAGAGAGGGTGCAGAGTGAGACAAAGAAACACAGGTTTAATGCTGTAATACAAATCGGCGGGCTTTTATGCCGGTTTATTATAAATTAAGATTCCTTAGGTCTAGGTATCCTAAACTAGGTACGACGCGGGGTGGCTTCTACTTATCGCAACGGTACGGCGCGGACCCTAAGCTACTCGCGGATTCGGGAACGGTATCCCCTAAGAGTGAAGGGGATGGCGAGACGGGAAGGATATGCGAATCGGGGGGGAGCGCCTAGGGTGCCTACGCGTCTAAAACACGCCGGCTCTGACCAGGGCGATAGGGAGTATCAAGGGTGCCTACGCGTCTAAAACACGCCGGCTCGGACCAAGATACAGGGTAGGATGGGGTACGTAATCCAGGTGCCTACGCGTCTGAAAACACGCCGGCTCTGACTGGGTTACCGGCTCGACCGGGAGATCAGCTGTCCTCACTGCAGAAGGCGGTGAGCCCAACTGACGCTGTTGTATGGGCGCGCGCCGCTTTTATACGCTCGGCCCGGCGCGCGACGGGTGGGGCGAGCGGCCTGGCACTCGATCGGTGGCCGCGGCTCGATAGGTAGCTCCGCTGTCTGTCACGTGGCGGCGGCGTGGTGTTGTAATGCGCGGCTGTGCGCGCCATTACAACCGTCTTCACGGAGCAACGACACGTCTTCACTGGTCGAGGGCGCGGCGTGTACTGCGGGCCAAAGCCCCACTCGCGCGGCCGCTCACGACAGACGGCGTCGGCGGTGCCGGCGACGTCACCGTTGCGAGGATGGCTCTACCCTCCGTATTGCGTTTGTCAAATGTCGGATCGCACACAACACTCACTGAGTCACTTGCTAAAGGCCGGTCCACACTGACCACTGACGCAGTACCCAAAACCGTTTTCCAACTAGGCGACACCGACCAACCACTGTCACGATTGAAATTCGGATAACGACTGATCTCAATAGCTTCCCGTATTTTTCGTTGAACGTAGAACTTTTCTCGTGCCAGAACGGTTACCCTATCAAACCTAATATAGTGCGTCGCGTCCGAATCCAGTACGTGTTCTGTTACTGCGGAGCTTTAGCCGTCCCGGTTTTTCATACTGCGTATGTGCTCAGAAAGTCTCGTCGAAATGTTCCGCCCGGTCTCTTCAATATAATACTTCCCACTGGAGCACGGAATCCTGTACACAAAGGACAAGGAGCCCTTAAATGTTCCTGGGCTGTGACAGACGGAAAGACAGACAGACAGACAGACAGACGCACGAGTGATCCTATAAGGGTTCCGTTTTGAGGTACGGAACCCTAAAAATGTACTTACCCCCTTTACCTGCGAATAACTAAAAAGTAACATAATTATCATTATCAATAACAATTCAATAAAGATTTTAAATTTCGATAAGTGCAATAAACCCATAAATTGATAATCTCTATTCGCTGTCGCCTCTGCCTCGCATCGCCTGTGCAGTCCAAGACGTGAACACAATAATGAGTTGAGCATCAGACAGCGAAGTTTTGGCTAACCCAAAGTGCTTCTAGCAATTTTTTGCGACTGTCAAGTGCTATTCTTCGTATACGAAATCTGAGATTTTACTTCTCCCCTCGTATCGCAAAGGTAACATTGTCGAATGTTATGGTGCGGCCAGACATGCAGGGATTCGACGAATATACGTGATGACGTCTCTTTTATTTTCCTGGGTAGCGAGAGAGGCCATCACGAATATTCATCGAAGCCCGATATATGTTTTCGCACCCTGAAATGTTGTTGTTAATTGACAAGTGACAATGACATACGTATAGGTGACATTCGATTGTCAACTGCCGTTGCAATACTGTTGCGACATTACTGCGGCAGCTTTGATGCCGCCGCTGTGTCTGCCAATTTCCTTGATAAAATGAGTGACGTTCGCCGCCGCATTACTGCCGCGATTGTGACATTCGATCCGTAGAATCGTGAAATTTAATGTCGATTCGTCCGAATTTCAACTTTGTTTTGTGACAAAGTAAGAGCATTTTGTCACTATTAACATATTAATAAACCAGCCGACGCTTAATTAATGCAAGGAAGAATGAAGCAATTAAATAGGCTAAATAGTTTTATGCATGTAAGTAAGTCCAACACGAGGCCAATTGACGTTACGCGTGTTAATAAACATTGACAACAACGTCGGGCTTGGTTAGAAATAGAAATAGCTGGCAAATATCGCAGCATGTTAGGTACACCTTGCCTTTATATACCTTCGTAAATGTAGATTATCCTTTACGAGCTCCACTCTAGTTTCGTTATTGATACATACCCGTATATTAAGTGCAGGAACTTTGTGATTAAGCTCGTGGCGCAATTACCTCGACGAAGCCTTCCACTTAGCCCACCTTTTCACCAGTTGATGTTGATATTAGTGCGTTGTTTTAATTGGCGAGCTGGTGCACTTAAAGTAGTGAATGAGTAACATGCCTCATAACCGTCAACATAGTCAATAACGAATCCATAATTTATTAACTGAAATACTCGTTATATACCAATGAAAAAATGTGCACATTTTATTTTTATTTTGTGATAGTCTGTTATGCTGTCCTGTACAAGAATAAGCAACTATTTATTTTCATTATCATCATCATTATTCACTTTCAGCCTGGGCTCGCCCAAAGCTGTAAGCAAAAGACCGCTTGTCCCGAGCCTAAGCTATTTGTATCTACAAGTGACTAGGGGGGCCTAACCATAATGACAATCGTACATCGACAAACGCCAAACAAAAATAAAACATGTAACTTGATGTCATATGCTACGAAAATTCACGTATATTATATATTATTTCCATATATTATTGAAGTTTCGATTGGCGTTTTCTATCAACGATTGTCATCTTGACTGTGCCCCCTGCTATTTCAAATGCTGGCGAAAATGTTGAATGTCGTCAATAGTTATCGAGCCGTTGAATGATATTTTAATTATTTATTAACATTAAAGTGTCAAAATATCGCCTAAAGAAGCACTTAAGAATGTAGACTTTTTTGTGTCTATTGGTTACGACGGATTGTCCCTAGAATGGACCCCGCAAGGCAAGAGAGAAGCAGGCTGTCCCAAACAATCCTAGCGGCGCTCAGTGGCATCCGAGTTGACGGCAATCGGGCTATCATGGCCTAAGGGCGAAGTACGCAGCCCAAGAAAGAACGAGATGGCGGCGCTCTGTGGACGCCCTCTGCCCCACCTAGGGGACATAGGGCTTTGTTAAGTAAGTTTTGTTTAATTTATGGATATTTACATAACTACCTACCTAGACTCTACCTAGACCACTGTTTTACTCGAGTATTTTTATGAAGTCACTCGCGCGACATGTTGTCATGAATTACCTGCTATATACATAGATTGTTTTAATATTGTACCCAATTATTTGACAGCAGGGTTCTCATATACTAGCGAAAAGTAATGAATAAAAGCCGTTTAAGAACGTGACTAATAAAATAGTGTATTTGTAGTAAACATAAGTAACTAAGTAGTTTCCTAAAGTTCACTGTATGAGACCGCACTGCTTGCTTATCTCCTATGGCGGCTTAAAATCGAGGCGCTTCTGTGAGATTCAATTTTGCACATTATGATTATACGTGCGGAAAATAGGGGTTCAATCCAACCTCATGCCAGCGCTGGATTCTTCACCTAATAGAACTTGAACTCGAAGATCCAGTGTGCGCTATTTGTACAGTCAGCAATGTATTAGAGGTGCGACGGTTCGTGCAAGGCCGTTCCCTGAGCCAGAAGGCGAAAAATCTCCTTGTACTTATGATCATATTTTTCTAAGAGACGTTGATATTCGTAGACGTGGAAAAAATATATGTAGTTCTTAACACAGCTTCCGAATCTTCCAATACACGAATTACATATGACTTTACTCGGTTATTTATTACTAGCTGTGCCCGCGGCTTCGTCTGCGTGGAATTCGGTCTGTGTCAGTAAGCGGCTAATTCACCCCTAATTTATCTCCCTCTCCCCTGGATGCGGAACTTGAAGTAAAGTTGACAGATGGATACGCTAGAGGACTGTAGTCCAGATAAAATATTTTACAATTAGGTACCACTAAATAAAACTACACTCCAAAATCAATATATTTTTTTGCTCTTATTAAAAATTTTGACGTGATTTAAACGACATAGAGTAGTAGGTGTATATCGAACGATACAGTACCATTTTTGTATTTTTACGTCCTTGAAGACCTATCCAAATCATGTCCATGGCAAATATCATCCAAATCGGTCCTCCAGTCAAATCAGTCTAAGCATGACGCCGGCGGCGCGCAACGTCTGCCCCTACGACATGTTGATGGTCATGGCGAAGCAGACAGTCACGGGGACCTGTAGGCGCTTGAAGCGGAACGGGAAGTTGCTCGGGATGAGGGGGATGCGCGGGATAAACACGGCTTCTCCGGCGCCACACTCCGTCAGGATCTGCGCTTACATATGTATTGCGTACGATGTCTTTGGGATCACAATCGAGACTCGCGCTGGCTTGCCGTTTCAGCCGAAAGCGAAGCGACCTGCCTGGCTAGAGCGCCACTGAGTCTCTTACCGTGGTCTCAGACTCCTGAGACCGTGCCCCTTGTAGCCTCAATGCGTTGCGAGACTTTAGCGAGATTCGATTTTTTTCGGGAAGGCATGGTAACGCGTATAAGTCCCAAATCGTTTGACAATTACTCCGCAAACGACATAGAAAAATGTTTTTTTTTTTTTTTAAAGTACCACCTTCGTGGCCATTATTAATAGGAAAGGGCACGGCCGCTTCAAACACAGTCTCCATTTTCCTCTATCATTATGAAAATATTTTTAGGTACATAATTTGATGTATATTTACCATAGCTAAACGCTACGTTTTCTACGTTTGACTTTTTTAGATTTTTTGATTATTGTAAAAATTAGGAGCGAAAAACTGATTTTAGGCAATTTTTTTAATGCTTCTAACTTTTATAATAAGTAAATAAAAATTCCAAGAACACAAACGTACACGGGACATAGCTGTGGTTGATACACAACTAATTGTGTCAAAATATTTTGAATAAAAGACGTATACGCATATTTTTATGTAAATCAGTTCAAGCGGTTATTGATTCCCCCTACAATATTACACCTTCCTTTTCAGTTTTAAGGTACTTTTTTTTGGATAAAAACTACCCTACGTTCTTCTACGGGACTCTATACCAAATTTTATCTAAATCGGTTCAGCGGTTATTGAGTCCCATACAAATTTCCACCTCCCTTTTCACACCCTTAAGGGATGATATTTGAGATTAAAACTATCCTATGCTATCTCTATCTTCTTCTTCTTCTTCCTGCCCTTATCCCACGCTATGTGGGGTCGGCACAACATGTTTTTCTCTTCCATTCTCCTCTATCTTTCGTCACCTCAGCACTCACTTCTTTCTTTCTCATATCCTCTTTCACACAATCCATCCATCGCTTTTTGGGTCTACCATACGCTCTCCGTCCATCAACATTCATCCCTAACATTCTTTTGCCTATATGGCATTCATCCCTCCTCATCACATGCCCATACCACGCTAACCTACTACTTCTTATCTTCTCCGTTACTGGTGCTACTTTCAAACTTCCCCTAATATACTCATTCCGAATCCGATCCATTCTCGTCACACATCCATCTCAACATTCTCATTTCCGCTGCGTGCACTCTTCTTTCATCCGTCACTTTCGTCGCCCAGCATTCTGATCCATACATTACAACAGGCTATCCTATGCTATCTCTATACCAAATTTAAACTAAATTGGTTTAGCGGTTTAAGCGTGAAGAGGAATTAAAAAAAGTATTATTTTTTCATACTTTTTGTGTCTTCACTCCGGAATGGTGCCATTTTGATATCATAAATGAATTCGGCATAGCCGATTTATACAAAAACGATACCTAACTTGGCCTAGTAGCTTAAATGATATAGTTATCAAAATAAAGTTTTCAACCCCTTTTTAGCAACCTTAAATGAATGAATTTTAAAAAACGCTGAAAGTAATTTTCTTGCTTTTTAATATATTATTATAATACCTTTTTGCAAAGTTTCAAGTTCCTAGCTTAAAATAAAATATGCACCCCAAGACAAACTTTCATCCCCTTTTCAACCCCCTGAGGCGTTAAATTTCCAAAAATGTCGAAATTACTTTTTTAATACAGTTGCTCAAAAAGTGCTACTTTTCGTGGCTGTTTAGCGTGCGGAAAGTTGGTTTTCGCGAACTAGTGCTTTTTACTTTTCCAATTTTTTTAAATTTTTACTTGTTCCAATTCATGATTACTTATTGATGAGTGTTAATATTAGTTTCCTTTAAACGTCGTAATCAACATAAAAACCTACTGTTAATGTAAGAATACGAAAAATATGCATATTTCATATTTTATTAGTTACCTCTTCATCATTACAAGTATTATAACCAGGGACCGGCCCGCTATCCCTTATCGGGGTTTTATAAGGGTATTGCATAAGGCTTAACTCACCATACCCTTTGCCAGACGAAACCCTTTGTTTTGGTTTTAAAAACCCTTATATAAAGCTACCACATTTGAGTAATCGGTAGCCCAAATACCCTTACAAAACCCTTATCATCCGCTCACCAACACCTTGCATATTGCTTATAAGGGTTAGCCTTATAAAGGGCTTCCCTTTTAGCATATAAGCGTGCTAATTTAAGTCGTCTACCTTGTTCATAAAGCACACATTACTTCGAATACGAGCGATTGTCGGCGGCGACGGCGGCGTTCTTTGACTAGGCACGTATTTTCTTTCCTTTTCATACACTACCGTAGATATATACTAATCCTGTCTCTCTCACGCAAAGGGAAACCTTTATAAAAAGCGCTTAAAGATAAGGGTAACCCTTATTAAGAGCTAGCCTTATTTTTGGTTAGCTTTTCGGTAAGGGTTAGTCAAAGGTAAGGGTATGAATGGGCTTGCAGTTCAAAAGGGAAAGTCTTTCAATGTGTTAGCCGTGTTTAAGTGTCGCCCATTGAAAGGGTTTTATCGCGGAAAGGGTTGTCCGGTCCCTGATTATAACACGTTTATTTTTTAATGTTGAAAAACCGTTCTTAATAAGTTGTCTGAATGGAACGGAACGCCTGTCAAAGAAGAGGCGTATTTTCTTACTGCAAGAATGTTTTAAGTTTCCAAAGGCAACATTCGATATTGTTTTTATAAATATACGATACACAAATAATCGTAAATAACGATATTTAGGTAATAATAGTACAATGTTTTAATATTTACAATTGTTTCTGTCTTATAGAACATGCATTTGAAAAAAAACTTTCATTGAAGTGGGTTCAATAATAATAACAAAATCTATTCTAGTCGAATGAAAGCTAGAAAAACACCTCTTCATAATGTCAATGATGTCAGTGTCACAGAATTAATAATATAAAAGTTTCGAATTCCATTCCTTACTTGTTGCTTTTCTTATTTTTTCGCAACTGTATTAAAAAACGTCGTTTGATACACGTGCGGATATGTCATTCAGTGATGACATACTTTCCGCACTAGCATCGAAATGTACTATTTTTGTAATTGTCTGTTATACCTTTCTAAGAAGTTTCATAGCATTTGTAATGGATTCAAACTTTCAACCCCTTTTTAACCCCGTTAGGGGACGAATTCTTGATAACGCTGAAATCACTTTTCCTGTATTATATTATAATAATATGCAGTTTCAAGTAACGCACTCGAAAAAAAAAATGATCTCCATACAAACTTTTAACCTCTTTTTCACCTCCTTAGGGGATGAATTTTCAAAAACGCTGAAATTAGTTTTCTTGTATTTCAATAATATATCTTTTTACGAAGTTTCAAATTGCTAGCTTAAAATAAATCTTGAACCCCATACAAACTTTCATCCCTTTTTTAAACCCCATAAGGGTAAAATTTCTCAATTTTTATAGCCTATAACCTGGCCGTGGGTTTTTTCGACAGATTAGTAAAGTTTGCATCAAAATCCGTTCCGCCGTTTTCATTTGATGCGCGGTCAAATAAACAGACAAACAGATAAACAGACAAAAATTCTAAAAAACTGTTGGAACGTGTTCTGTTATCGATTCTAAGTATCCCCAGCCAATTTTTTTTCGAATATCTTTCATGTACAGACTTTCGACCCTCTTCCGCTTTATTATATGTATAGATATAGATAGAAGATAATGTCAATATCTAGAGAGGAAGATATTAAGAACTATTCAGCGTTTTAAGCGTGAAGAGGTAACAGACAGACAGACAGAGTTACTTTTGCATTTTTTTTATATAGTATTACTAGGGATGTATAAAAGTGTCCAATGCACTTGACCAAGGCAAAGCATTGGGCACTTTTATACATCCCTACTAGCAGCTAGTTGCAGCATGATCATTGATCACCACCGCATGATCCCATTCGGTTGATCTAGACCCTACTCAATCTATCGCCTGCGTCAGCGACAAACTTTACCGCTAAGCGTCTATTGCATGCTCATTATTATGCTTTAAAAACTTGGCGCGTTTATTTTTCAATGAATAAAGCTTAATTTAAAAATACATATTTAACGGAAAGGAATTTGCATTTTATGAACTCGTAATTATCAACTTACTTATGTAACTCATAGAGGCCAATTCAAACTACATCGTGACATCAAAATGATGACAGTCGCCCGTGCGTCTCGCTCGTATCCACACATGTGTCATGTACAAGTAAGAACGAAATGCACGCGCGAAGGATAATTAAATTACATAATTTATACATTAAAATGTACGTTCAAATTGGTATCCTTGATGTTTCAATTAATACTATATTAATTTTTGACCAGTCGAATTACGTTTTTTCCTGGAATTAATTCCCAGCAAGCTGGAAATCGTCTTAATACCTTCATTTGGTTCTAAACTAGTGTAATCCGAGGTTGCTCCATTCCAGTTGTGGAATTTTTTTTTGTTCTTTTTCAGTTTTTTGCTTGTAGTTCAAAAACGGTACGTCGGACGGAAAATTAGCTCTAATCATGATAAAAATTGCCATCTGAGGATCCGAAAGGTACCTTAATATGAATTCGTAGCCAAAGATTGTAAAAAATGGCCGCCAGTTTGAATTTTTTTTGGGATAATCGTGTTAAAATCTGAACAGAATTACGTGTGCTGCGGCGTAGCTTTTAAAATGATTCCATAAATAATCCACCGTTGAGCCAGTGAATTTAGAACGCCCAAATCTTTTATTTGCGCTAAAAGATTTAAATTGGGCACTAGATTGGTCTGGTACATATTTTTGGTACTAATAAAAAACTTCCTAAAGCCAAAATATTATGTTCTCTTGAATTTAAACTGTTGTGAGACATACTAACATTAAATCATTTTACGGTAATACACGGTCGTCGTGAACGCTGCTCGCACTATTAGTGCTTGAGAAAGGAGACCTAGGCTCTCCGAAACATGTCGCGCGAGTGACTAAAACAAGTGAGTCTAAACCGTAAAATGATTTAATGTTCTCTTGATTAAATTTCATACTGACATTAAATAGTAACGATATTGGTCGACTTCGACAAACTTTTTCGTCTATGGTTCGTGAAAACTCTCATGAGTGCCAGCGAGTTAGTTTGATTTTTTATTGAAGGAAACAGTTAAAAGTTTCTCAAAGTTTATAAAGATAAGTCTGCGTGTAGAGGCGATAAATTTTCAAAGAAAAATGTTTCGAAGTTTAGAAAAGCGTGAAGTTGCACGTAAGGTTGGTGTGAAAACATACCTAAGTAAAAATATTTACTAAGTCTTCTATGATAACTAAAGTCATAGCTAAAATAAGTACCTAATCATGAAACCAACTCTGGTTTTAAGTAATCGCTTATACCTACTAAACAATGCTTTTATCATCATATGTCTATGTAGTGTAAGATACAATTAGGCACTAATTTTTACGATTTCAACTCGGTCGAGGAAAACCGATACATGTGGTAGACCAGTGGCCTATCCCACAAAACTTTACAATTGTCAAAATTGTTAAATTATAAATAAAAAAATGTACCACAATAATTCCAAATATGTATTCGTTACAAGTTAGCAGTGTACAAATATGTCACTTTTGTGAAAGCGTATCACAAAGAATAAAGGTATGTCACGACAGCTACATAATTGTAGTATTGTAGGATTGTTGATTTGTGAATATACAAGCGAAAAATTGTAATGTTACAACTACAAATATATAACAATTTATTTAGCTCCTTTGGTGTTTGCTACTTATTCAGGGTCCATGTGATACCATAAGAAATATGTAAATACTACCTCAAAATGTACCATGAAAGCAAGAAATAAATTAATTTCACTAAATATTTTTCACTTTTAGTGATATAAAAAACTATGTTGGTCGCATAGAGTTCTTATTTCAAAAACCCATTTGCTCGACTTATCAAGATTAGTTTATATTTTCAGTTTTTATATTTATTATATTAGTCTATATATTTACATTTCGTGGTACAAAGGGTTGGAATCGCTAAATATGATAAAATATACTTCAATTACTAGTATTCGTATACTTAGCAAGAGGGTGGGACACACGTTTAGAGAATTGTTAACTTGTAGGTACAATTCTATATATATGTATAATTATTACAACAATATAGTGTAGCACAAAACAATTGTCAGCTACAAATTTGTACATTTTCCGAAAAATATATGTATCGTATGTAAAGTTTTGTGATACAATAAATTGTAGACTTGTCGATACAATTTTCACCTCAGCAGCTCGAACAAGCCTACTTTCGTCACTGAAACAATGTAGCTTTTTAATTTAGTGAAGGCCATGAACTTCATACTACGGTACGGTACGGTACGGTCCGGTCCGGTCCGGTCTCGTCTCGTATCGTATCTTATCGTATCGTACATATTATAATACTTTTTTTTCTGTTTATTCTGTGTAATTCGAAATACATTTTAACCTTTAATATGTTCTCACTACTGAGGTGAAAAATTACGTGTGCAACACGAGCGCAAAGTTATTTTACATCTCGTGTTTTTGAGTCCCGAGAAAGCGAAAGATTCTATAATTGAATCACGAGCGAAACACTCGCAAGAAAAACCAACTTTCCTCTCTTGTTGCACAAATAACTATTACATATTTATATGTAAGAATTTTCCACTACAAATTTGTTACTTGTATATTTTGTGGTACGCACACTTGTATTATTACAAACTTGTAACTTGACACTTGTAAAATTGTAATTGTAAGTTTTGTGGGATAGGCCACAGGGCTCTTGCTTTTGGTTATACCAGTGACAAGTAATTAAATATTCGAGACTAACAACCTCCATACAAATCATTCCCCGCGTGCCTCATCATTCACAGGTAACGCTTTCTATATTTTAGCATTTTAGCTTTATTCGTATGAAAACTATCACCTAATTAATAGTAATTAATAGTTATGACTTCCAAACGTAAAACTGGACTTGCCTGGCCGCTGTCATAGGCACAAAATTAGATTAAAATCATCATAAAAGCTTTTAATTAAATTCTTATAAGGTGGTTCGACTAGGTTACCCAAAGCTTAAACCCCGCTAGATGGCGT
Source organism: Cydia strobilella (assembly GCF_947568885.1). NCBI lineage: Eukaryota > Metazoa > Arthropoda > Insecta > Lepidoptera > Tortricidae > Cydia > Cydia strobilella. Next base: position 19,958,473 of record NC_086042.1, read on the forward strand.
CACTTTCGCAAATTTTCAGGTTTTATTTTTTTGTGGAATAGTGTTGGTATCTGTATACTTAAAAGTATGTTTAGCGCACTCTTTACATAAATATTGAACTATTATAATAAACATTGAATACTTCATTAGTGCAAAAAACACTTTTAAAGTCGACAGAGTGTTTCTGTCATGCTATTTCCTACTATTACTCACACATGCAAACAGTGTTTCCGTGATGCTTGTAGTAGACAATTTCATGCAGTGTAAGTATGCTGCAATGGCGTTACGGTATGTTCGTGGAAATACATGCAAGAGGATTCAGGTTCGAGACTGGTACGTCAGGGGTACTTTTTTTGTCCTTTTGTGTTATCTTATGTTTCTTATACCTTTTATTCTTCGAATTCTTGTCCGATTCCGATATAACCGAAATATATTTCAGTGATATCGGAAACGGCTCTAACGATTTCGATGAAATTTGCTGTAAGGGGTTCGATCTAGCTAGGTCTTATATCTGGGAAAACGAGCATTTTTGAGTTTTTACTTATGTTTTCTTTTTCTCCCAGATATTCAGTATTATTAATAAATTAGTTTATAACGTTTTTTAAAAATATGTGACGTTTTGAACTAAAAGGTACCACATTGTCGGTTGTCGATTAGGTTGATTTCATTTTGAAGCTTTATGGAAATATGACAACAATAAGTAGGTACCCGTTTGGTTGAAAACGCCACATATATTGAAAACCTGACTTTCACAAATCTCACCTTTTTGGGTTCTTCCAACTCAGAAAGGATGGAGAATACTGACGATTCTTAGTAGCACTAGCCCAAGGAAGTCCAGGTTTGTAATTGTCAGGTATCAGTTTTTTTTAAAGCGCTAAATATAGTTCTACAAGTAAAGCAATCCCTTACTGCCCAGCCTCTATAGTATTTTTCAAACTGGAAGGGTACGATGATAGATTTCATCTCCATACAATTTATAACCTAATAATGCCAAATGTTGCAAAATTATATTGAATTGAGATCTATCATCGTACCCTTGCAGTTTGAAATAGTTATTTACGATACAAGTGCGGAAAAGAGAAAATTCGAAACGAGTGGCGACAGATTAAAACACGACCGCAGAGAGTGTTTTAAATCGACACGAGTTGCGAATTACCTATTCGCACGTGTATCGTACAACGTTTTACAGTACATATGGCCCTTTAAACTTTCGACATATGCATGAAAAGTGCTCTTTACGCACTAGGGCGAGAAAGTTGCACCATATGTACTGTAAAATACTTTTTAGTACATATGGTGCTAAATATACGTTACCGCCCTAGTGCGGTAATTAGTACAATACGTGCATATGTCGAAAATGTAAAGGGCCAATTATGTACTGTAAAACGTTATACAATACACGTGCGAAAAGGTAATTCGCAACTCGTGTCGATTAAAACACTTCCTTCGGTCGTGTTTCAATTTATCGCCACTCGTTGCCAATTTCCTACTTTTCGCACTTGTATCGTAATGTACTAATAATAAAGTAGTAATTGTAAAATAAAATTAAAACTTTTTTTTATTTTATTTTTTGGATTCAAGTAGGTACAGTGAGTAACAACATTGCATGGCCTTCTAATTATAACTATTATAGAAAACGGGATATTTATCATGTTTATTTATATTATTTATTTCTCGATATTTTGGCCGGTCTTGCAAGACCAGTCGTTGTGGAGATCCCTGGGGAGGCCTATGTCCAGCAGTGGATGTCTTGTTGGTGTAGATGGATTCACACAACAAATGAAATAAAAAAAATTCATATTTGTTATCCGTAGTTGTCCCTGTACCTGAAAGAAAAATAATATCATGATAGCACAAAGTCTCTAATGTTATAGGAAGAAAGATGATGCAACAATATGGATTCTAATAGACAAAATTCCATAATTTTCATCCCCAGGAAATGTTTTATTTTACTTTATTGCAGTGAGGATGTCCTGATTTTTTCTGGCTAATGAAGGAAAACATTTTATTTCCAAGAATGCCTCTTCATTTTGCACAATACCTAAAAAAACCTAGTTAGTGACACATTGACTATTCGGCAACCAAAACAGTAATAATTACATTATATAGGTATTGTTCACTGCTTATATCTACCATTACGGAAGAAGTGAGAATTATTTTCTAAAAAGATTGGCACGAGAAAATTACAATGTACAATGAAGGAATGAAACTGTACCTACCTTACGAAACTTCACCATCATGAATTCCGCTTCAATTGAGTATGAATTTTTCTGGATTTTCGCGGACCAGAACACCGATGATTTTTGTAACTTGATTTAGACGTTGCTATCATTTTCAATTTATACAAACAAATTGATGTCCACAATAAACATGACCCTATGTGTCAGTGTCAACACTGTCAAATAAAAATGCACTAAACACGACGGCACTGCAAATCCTGCCAGGTCGGCCAGGCAACGTCGCCAACGTCATAGAGTGGCAACGCCGCACGCAACGTATTTGTACACGACATTTGTGACACACACATACGTAAAATTGATGAAAAAAATACGTTGTTTTATGTATGATTTCTGTATGAAACAAAGTTTTTCTATTAATTTAGCGCAAACGAATATTCGAAAGTAGATAAATGAGCAAATATTTGTGTAGTAATAGTGTGTAGTGCCTTAATTAAAGCAGATTGAATTTTGTATGAAAATCGAACCACCTTAATAAGCGCCGCCCGCTATTTAGTGGGCTCTTAGAGTTAACACTAAAGCGGTCAAGAAAGTCTTATTTTATATTACAAAATTAATGCATCCAATGCATTACAGCAGTAAAGTTCCACACGCAAATAACTACCTAAAATGTGATGATGACGAGAATGACTATTCTCGCGGAATGTATGGGGGTTGTCAGTCTTTTCTTTACATCACTTTGGTACCCTACAGTTTGTATAGGTACCTATCTACCTAACAATGTCAAATCGTAGGTATGTATGAGAATACTTCACCAAAATGTCGTATACCTAACGCTCATTTTTCCCATACTTCTACTAAGCCAACTCATATCATCTGACTAAAAATACCTACTTCCACTATTTACAGGAATATTAAAAAGTAGCGTTCAGTAAGCGACACTCTTTTGGAATGCTTCAATCACTTTAATGTGTGGTGAATCAAGTGTATTTAATGCCAAAGGAGCGATGTAATTAGAAGTTTATAATTATTATTTAATATATTGAAAATATCCTTTTTAATACAGTTGCTCAAAAAGTGCTACTTTTCGTGGCTGTTTAGCGTGCGGAAAGTTGGTTTTCGCGAACTAGTGCTTTTTACTTTTCCAATTTTTTGAAATGTTTACTTGTTCCAATTCATGACTACTTATTGATGAGTGTTAATATTAGTTTCCTTTAAACGTCGTAATCAACATAAAAACCTACTGTTAATGTAAGAATACGAAAAATATGCATATTTCATATTTTATTACTTACCTCTTCATCATTATAACACGTTTATTTTTAAATGTTGAAAAACCGTTCTTAATAAGTTGTCTGAATGGAACGGAACGCCTGTCAAAGAAGAGGCGTATTTTCTTACTGCAAGAATGTTTTAAGTTTCCAAAGGCAACATTCGATATTATTTTTATAAATATACGATACACAAATAATGGTAAATAACGATATTTAGGTAATAATAGTACAATGTTTTAATATTTACAATTGTTTCCGTCTTATAGAACATGCATTTGAAAAAAAAGCATTCATTGAAGTGGGTTCAATAATAATAACAAAATCTATTCTAGTCGAATAAAAGCTAGAAAAACACCTATTCATAATGTCAATATCAATGTCAATGATGTCAGTGTCACAGAATTAATAATATAAAAGTTTCGAATTCCATTCCTTACTTGTTGCTTTTCTTATTTTTTCGCAACTGTATTAAAAAACGTCGTTCGATACACGTGCCGATATGTCATTCTTCACTCGTCCCGAGTCTTGCCACTCGCCTACGGATCGTGGCAAGATATCTCGGTACTCGTGGAGTGATGACATACTTTCCGCACTAGCATCGAAATGTACTATATTGATCTTACTATATTTAAGGCTAGATCGACTTGTATCCTTTAATTTTTACCTACTAAATATATACACAAGTCCTACAAGTCGTGAAAGAAAACAAAGGGTTTTTGTAACGTACTAAACGCATTGCAATATGCCTACTTGAATAATAAAATAATCTTTATCTAACTTAAATGTTAGGAGGAACATCAAATGTTGGATCATGAAATGTGTATCCAAACTTCGAGCATTCCTGGGTCGTCTCAGCATTTGAGGTTTCTCGTGTTTTTCCTACAGCGGCCTTCGAATGCAAGACTGAGAAATTGTTCAAATATTTGACATGCTTTTTATGAAAAATTTCGGAGTGTACATCCACATTGTCTATGACAGGTCGGGGCGCCAAGATTTTATCATTATACAATTATCAACTAAGAATTAGTTAATTCAATAATTCGTATTCACTGGTGAGTGGTGACATAATTCTCCGATCTTGACTTGAAAAAATATGTAAATGACAAAAAGTGCCTTTAAAACTTATATACAAAATATTGTTATGTCTTTAACGTTAACGTATGCAAACAATGTTTTGCAATTAATATACTATATTCAACAATTCAATAGGTAACTGTGAAGGGAAGAAGTCTGAATAACTTACCTAATACCAAAGATAATAACTTACCTAACTCCGTAATAGATGGATACAGTCTAAGGAAAAAACGTGCCTCGAAAATCAAGAAAATTTGATTCTCGATCAGAGAGCGCCACTAGCTTTGGCCTACTGTCGTATAGATGGCGTTGACGCTTTCGTTTGTTATTTAACAATTTTAACGCATATCAGTGAAAGAACATGGGTCAAAATCATAAAAATAATTAATGCAAATAAAAAAATATTTTATCCATATTTAAATACATTTTATCGTATTTTTATAAATCTTCATTTTTAGTTTTAAAGTGTGTCGATAGATGGCAGTGAATTTACTGTGGTTACAAAATTTACTATGACAGTACCGCTCTATCGTATTATATCCTCTTTGCTAATACAAAATTGAATCTCTTTCGTCTAGACTTTTAATGATTCCGACGTGACCTGGAAGACATCTGTCGTCGACCTGTCTGGATCTTTTGAAGTTACCGACAAACTTTAAGATTATATTAGTTCACTGCTGCTTCGCAACTAGGGTTATTCCGGGTAGGGAATGAATGCCGGCAGTGTATTGCTGTGGCCAAAAAGTTTCGTTTATTCTGCACCGTAGTTTAGTTACGTAGTGCAGGTTACTAATGGAAGGGGGTAGCAGTAGTCACGAAGGCGCAATTAGATCGAAGCGAGCTAAGGAACCCTTTACTGATAATTTTATGTAGTTAGCACGCCTGACACAAAGGACTTGCACTATGGCGAGTTTGAGCAACTTTTACGCTCTAAGTTTTATTAAGTCTTAAATGCCTTGCTGATAGTTTGACAGATTTATTCGTTTTCACCACACCAGCTCGTAAAGGCGTAAAGGTCGGTTGTTCAAAAATTAATAGTGTTCTATTTTATCCAAAAGAATGGCAAAGTAATTTGATGCAAATTTTGAATTGTAAGTATCCTTATGTTGACTGGCAGAATATTTTTAAATGATGATTTCCAATGAAATATTTAATAACTTTCGCGTGGATTTCATTTGGTTTGATTTTGTTTGATGTTTTACAGTTAGTACCTATTTTCTTGGCGCTGGTGTAGTGAAAAAATCTGTTTCACTCAGGGGCAAAACTAGTTTAACCCTCGTCCCTTGAAACCCTCGCAGCGCTTAGGAAGCTTAGCTTAGCTTAGCTTCAGTTCGGAAGTTCAGGTTCAGTTTTGGAATCTTTTGTTTGCTCGGGTGAATATATTAGCACGAGCGGTTAAACAACAATTTTGCCCCCTTTTAAAACATAAGTATTATCCGATCCGATATTATCCGATAATTATTAATGTGCCGAATCGTAACAAATACACTCAATGCAACTAAAAGTTTCTAAAATTGTATTCTAAAAACGCAGGGGGTTTAAACCGCAGTTGGTTTCATTGAATTTCTAGGCGTTCATGTAAGAAATATCATTTGCTTTATCGGTAAATGAAAAAATATCGCTTGGAAACCTGCATAAGAAAAGTCCCAGGTTTAGGATCGCATTTAGCTTATGTGGGAACAATAGCCGAAACCCTCTTGTATAATCTGTGCCCGGCAGTAGGACGTACAATTTTATATGTGCTGGTGATGATAAATTGTCTCCTTCCTAAATTTTATGGTAGAATAATTTGTTCTTCCTTTGAATTCAGAAAGGATACTCACATATAACAATATATATTGCATTTTTTGATTAATTACTTTGACCAAGTATAGGTAGGTACTTAAGTTTTAGGGAATGTATGAACAAGCTTTTATTGTAACCTTTATGATTATCTAAAAGTTTCCGACTCAAAGTTCACATTTCTGGAATACCTAAGCAACTTAAAAAAAATAGTAAAAAAGTAAAATTTGTTGCAACGATGCAAGTGAAACTTTTTTTCGGATTGTAGGCATATAATGGAAAATTATTCGATGTAGGTTATTAAAATTATCTTACAGAAGCTCGCCCAACGCCAATGTAATTCAGCTACTCAACATGGAATGGCGATGTAATTAATTATTAATATCGGTTACTTATCATTATCATACTAAAGAAACCGGTATAAGTAAGCTCTCCGATACACTGGGATTTTCGAGATGTCTACACGCTTGCGAGTAGCCAACCGTTTGACCATGGAGACTGTATAAAGGAGCCAAATCTCTATATATGAAAAGTGTCCATCAAAAAACAGTAATTAGGCGGCGCCACCATGCACCGAAATACTACCTAAAACAACCTACGTAATTTGGTCGGGTTATTTGTTGCCTTATATGGTTCATGTTATACTCATGTCCCAGAGCCTAACTAGCGCCACCGGAGAGATTAGGAACTATTATTTAAAGCTTAACGCGGTCACTTTTACAACAATTCTGCCATAAGAGATTGCGATCCTTTCTATACCATCCATACGTTTGACGGAATCGTGACGTCCGTGACGTTCGAAAACAAAAAGTCGTACTATGTAACTGTAAACTTTCTATTATGATATGACTATTTGCCATTCACCGTAGAATTTGACAGAGAGAGAGAAAGAGAGAGAGTTTGACGTATTATGGTAAGCCGCCGGAAGACCAGCGCTAAACTAAACTAAACTAGGTATATACTTTTTGTTTTAAATATAATTTTTCTTTGTAATACGTTTGTATGAAATGTAGTTTACCGTGAATAAATGAATTATATTCTATTCTATTATACCTACCCTAGCCGTATTTAAGGTTAATAAGGTCTACTGTCCAAAATTTTGTATGAAATTACAAGCAAATATCGGCCTTCGTGAATTAAGTATTGACTATTGTTTTAAAGACTGAACTCTAAGTCTTCTTCTTTTCCTTTGCCTTATCCCACATTAGGTGGGGTCGACTTTCCTTATCCTTCGGCGCCAAGACGATCTGTCTTGAGTTGTCGGGTTGGGTAGTTGGGCTTTTTCCAATAGTTTGGCCATACTTGTCCACCACGTCAGAGGGGGCCTTCCTATACCTGTTTTGCCTTCTGGCAGAGCTAGAGCTTTTTGCACGACATGGCCGTCGTCTCTCCGCATAACATGGCCGTACCACCTTAGTCGCGTTTCCGTAAGTTTTTCGGAGATGGGAGTGACTTTGAAGCTGCCTCTGATAAGTTCGTTTCGTATCTTATCTATTCTTGTAACTCCACCTGACCATCTAAGCATTTTCATTTCGGCCACATGTAGCTGTTTGACGTGAGTTTCCTTAACCGGCCAGCACTCAGCACCATACAGCATTGCTGGTCTCACCGCTGTTTTGTACACCATACCCTTTGTACGTATGGGCATTCGTGGATCACAAAGAACTCCGGTGAGTGTCCGCCATTTTTGCCATGCGACATTGATTCTATGGGAAACGTCTACTTCTACCTTAGCGTCATTTGTTATAACCGAACCCAGATATTTAAATTGGCTAACTTTTGGTACTTGTGTTCCATCCGGGTAGTAGAGATTGCATCTGTTTGCCACATTGCTATAGTTGCATTCAAGGTGTTCGGTTTTCGATCTACTTACTCGGAGTCCCGCGTTTTCTAAAGTATTGATCTATTTGGTTAGGGTTATTTGCAGGTCTTCGGCACATTTAGAAACAAGCGCAATGTCGTCGGCATATAGGGGGTTCCAAGGCAGTTCCTGCTGAATGGGTTTTGTGATATAATCCATAACTATATTAAATAATTGGGGGCTTAGCGCTGATCCCTGGTGGACTCCCACTTCGACCGCGAAATCTTTGCTCAATCTGGTAGGGCTTTTGACTTTCGTGCGGATGTTGGAATATGTGTCCTGAACCAAGCGTATGTAGTCCTCGGGTATTAGATGTTCCCTCATTGATTGCCACACAAGCCTACTTGGTACCCGATCAAACGCCTTTTCTAGGTCTATGAATATAAAGTGCAAGTCTTCCTTATTTACGCGATGTTTTTCGGTCAGTATTCTCATGGTCTGTATTGCGTCTGTGGTCGATTTTGATGGGGTGAAGCCAAATTGATTCGGTGTAATTACGCAGATGTCCATAAGGCGTTTGTTTAGTATGCGCTCTCACAGTTTAAGAGTATGTGAGGTTAGTTTTATCCCCCTGTAGTTGCAGCAGTGAATTATGTCCCCTTTGTTCTTGTAAAATGGAATAAGGTAGCTTTGCCGCCAGGCCTCAGGAATAGATTTGTTTTCCAGTATTATGTTAAAAAGTTTAGTGAGCCACTCTATTGCTGATGGTCCCACAGCCTTCCAAAGGTCGGCCGGAATTTCATCAGGGCCTAGCGCTTTTCGATTTTTCATTTTATTGACGGCTTGCTTAACTTCGTGTACAGTAATCTTGTGAATTGGGCCTTGAACTGGTGGTAAGGGATTAAACTCCTGACTCGGGAACTGAACTCTAAGTACTAGAAATAAAATTTTACTAATGCTTTAATTCTGTAATGCGACATGCTAAAGACAGACCAAAAAATTTGAGGCTATAGAATAAAAGTTTCACTTTAATTACAAATTCTCCCTAAATCGTGTGAATCCTGTATTTTGTTACTAACCGGTAGCTCTTAGGAGGATAGTGGACGACCGCTTCCATACAAACGTAGGCGCGCTGTAGGCGCCGAGGGGATAAGAATTTGGAGCGAAAACCAAATTCCATATTTTTTTTTAAAAGCTCGTATATCTTATAATATTTTAAAAATATAAAAAAATTACCAAGGGGCATAACTGTGGTTATTACAAATCAGGGCCGTGTTGCATAATAAACTACAACTAATACTACAAACGGAGTTCCTTTTCTAATAAGCGTAAAATATTTTCTACTAGAAATAAAACTATGAAAACGGATTATATCGCGTATATTGAATTTATAATACATCCCGACGTATATTATTATTTTCTATAAGGTCAATATCTAGAGAAAAATGAAGAGTACGTTTGTATGAAGAAGCGGTCATCCCCTTTCGTCTTAACAATCTTCAGGTGTTACAAATGTTGTATAGAAGCCAATAGGGTTAAGGAATCGGACCTTTTGGCAGAATCAAGGTAACATGAAACCCTGTAAGTGTACCAATCATATGACCATTGTTAGAAGGATCGGGAGGCAGCCAGCCTAATTGCACTAACGAAACACACACCTCGTCAGTAAATCAACAGCACTAGAACTACACGGCTAAGGGAAATAGACGCAAATCCCACGTAACACGGTCACAATTCAATCCGAGTTGGACCGCGGTCGCCCACTAATGACTGGGCCAACGGGGCCAATCGTGATTTATTCGCCACGAGCTACGTTAGTACTTGGTGGGCTAAGCTATGAGAAGTGGCAAAGGAGGTTACAAACAAAAGACTTATAATATTATATTGTCACATCCAGCAGAAGCAATTTTTTAAATTTACTTTTTTTATTATATATATTTTGGTATATTCAAATTGCACCATTTTTCTTGTTATGAATTAAATTATTGTCTTTTATTGGCATACGCTCCAAGAGATTAACCTACGCAGCAAAAATGCAAAGATTCGCCATAATAACGGGCCGTGGGGTTTTAGAAATAAATTATTATAAAACAATAATATGAAGGATTTTGTTAGGACTAAAAAATACACAACAATACAAATGCTCTGTCTTTCTCGTCTACGTCTTTTTCGTTTAAAATGGTATCCTCTGCCTTAATTAAATTGAAAAAATATAAGCATTACACTGTAAAATACTTTATTTATACCATGTCTTTGACAATCAGCATACGGCCCATCTGATAGTAAGCGATCACCATCCCTAGTAAGGCAGTACCTGCCTGGTGGTCCTCACTTCGCCGGCTCTTGTAACTTAGCCCCGGACCGTTACGTGCACCTGCTACGTACTTTCGATATTCGAACGCGAAAACGATAATTGGTTTCGATTCGCCAGTTGTTTGCCGTGAAACGGCGCCAATTAAATTTTGTTTGAATAAGACTTGTTTTAAAGGGAAGATGTTCTAATGTTTTTTGCTACAAATAAGATATATAGCCATTCCTGTAATGTTATTAAATTGCTCAGGAAGTAGCAAGTATTGTGCTATATGATATGGCAGTTAATAGCCGGTCATGACATAAAATTTGCTTTAATAATTATCTCAACTTTTTATAAGCGACTGGTTTGCTGGTAATTAAGCCTGGTTAAACCATTAAATGAGTTTTTTAATGGCTATGCGTCCTATGGCACGGACACGAGCAGCATCCGCTAACCCCTTACTCGTAGTGTTGGCTTCGACTCCGCGTACACCTCGCACCACCCAACACCATTGTGTCGTTCAGTGTACCTGCGGAAAAAACATAATAATTATATGTATATGTATGAAACCGGTCTTACTTAGGTCTTCATGAATCTTCAAATGAAACTTCAAATATTTATATTCTGATTTTATGTTTAGTTGTTAGTATATAGTTGCTAAGTTTATGATAATACATACGTAAGTAAGATGTTATCACGTCAAAAATATTTGGCATCCAAGCAGCTTCCGAGTTTAATTTCACAGTTGGTTTGAATGAGATACTTAAACCTGAATGTCTCATTTTGAAACGGATGCCAAACTGAGACTATGCCCACAACATGCTTGGCAAAGCACCAATATTTCTAATGAATGCAATAGGTACTTTTCTACTTATTTTAGCCGTTTGTTTCTATTGCCCATCGGTACTTATGTACAAAATTATTAAACAATACAGCTTCGATAGAAAAACGCTGGAACTTGAATTAGAGTTTTAAGGGTTCCGTAGTCAACTAGGAACCCTTATAGTTTCGCCATGTCCGTCTGTCTTTCCGTCCGCGGCTTTGCTCCGTGATCGTGAAAGCTGCAATTTGGCATGGACACATAAATCATGCATGGCGATATTGGCGACAGAACGTTAAAATAAAAACTACAATTTTTGTTAGGTATATAATATACCCATACAAATGGCTTTCCCATACAATGGCGTGGGGTATTTAAGTCACATCTTGAACTTGAATTACATCCCACATCCGAAATCAATTCGAACTTACATTTTGATGTCAAAACGATGCCATATTGTTATCATTCACCCGTGCGTCTTGCTCGTGCTTTATCATTTACGAACAAATACGAGCGAAATGCACGCGTAAATGATAACAAAATGACATAGTTTTAATATCAACATGTAAGTTCGAATTTGCCTTGGACAACTGGCGAACGGCGTTGGGCAACGCCGACGTCATGTCCGCTTCCTAATTCTTATCAGTGACAATCTATGGTGATAATGTTTAAGCATCGATATAGGTAAGACTAAGACATATATTACTTACGTTATAAAAATAACTATATCTTATAAAACAATTTATGATGCTTAGCTGCCTAAAATGTATTAGCATGGCAAAGGTTTTATGACCACTTCGCTATCGATACTCGCATCGGTATAATATTATGCAGGTTAAACAGGATCAATAGATAAACCGCTGAGAATTTAGACATTTACCGCAAGCGAACGGGGCGAATGACGGCTCCTGTCAGTACCCAGTACCCATATCTTTAAAATACTGCTGCAGAAATTGTGGCCGGTTTAATAATTGAGGCCGGTTTAATTCTAAAGTATCAATGGGCATTAACGTGTTACCTATTGTTTACAGAGCATGATCACTGATTCACAATCACCATGTTTTTTTTAATTGGGATGTTGTCTGTATTTAAAACAAATTATGTGAAATAACGCACGTACGCACCCATGCACGAAATAAATCACAAAAAAATATTAGACAAACGTGGACACCAGTTATTTTTTGACACAATTTATATTTAATAAATTGGATAGACTGTTTTTTATATAAATTCCATAGTGGCGAATCGTTTGACTATTCGAAAAAAAAACTGATTTGTCTAACAGGCAAATAGTTACCCTATACCATAATTATCTCGTATTTATTTTATTTATTTCCAAATATGCAAGTTTACAGTTCTAAACCAAAGCACTTACATACTACAATAAATCATATTATTATATTACATTATATTAATTCACGCATGTCAAAATATAATTTAAATCATTTCTTAAACTACCAATTGTACTCAGTCATATTATTAAATTTCATTATAAATAATTCAACCTGTAGATTAAACCTTATTCCTAAAATTATTAAGTTTATATATAAATCCATCATAATAAAATTACACATGTATAAATCAAATCAAATTCAAAATTAATTGCCCACCTATATTGCTCTACAATTGCCAAGACACAGCCCAACACGTTTCACAAAAACACTCATACTATCGTGGAATATATCTGTATCAGCAACCTGCGTGTACAAATTGTTCAGCAGCAAAAGTGCTCTGTGCGTGGGAGCATTACCACCCCGTCGAGTGCGCGCAACGCTCCTCGCGAACGGGTGCGGGCGTCGCCGCGGTTCCATTGCTGCGCCACCTCCGCGCCTCAGAACGGGGACGTGCAGCTGCAGTCCTATCTATGCTATATGTATGCTAGTTTCCTAGTGGTCAGTTATTTTCTGATAAACGCAAAACTCATTATGATTCTTGCATTGTCCCGGCTATTCTGCCATAGCTTACTGGGGAAGCCCGGGTTCCTGCTCGTCATGAATGCAATAATTTACGCAGGTACCAGTTTTTGTGCGGAAACAGTATGTCGAATCATAAAATACGATTTTCCAGGCAACAATAGTAGATTTAATAACAACAGAAAGATCAGTGAATTTAATAACAGAGTTTCTAGCGGACAGGAAGAAAAATTACTGCGTGATAACGAGCTCTGCTTTAAATCTAGCACTAGATCCAGATATTCTACGAGGTTCTCACTGTGTCGTTTTTGAATGAATTCCAGTCACAAACTACTCGGTAATACTATAACAATGTACTTACTGATCATTATAACAATTCGTATTGGTTATTTACTTTTTTTCTAAGCCATCAAATTTTCGGTTATTTCTACTCAGAATCATTAGGACTATCCATTTAATTATTATAAAAAGAAAAAAAAGTGTCCCAAAAAATGACAGTTTTGAGACGCATTTTCACATACATTTTGTATGGACCGTCACAAAACTGACACCCAAAATTTGTATGAAAAATTAGGGTCACTTTTCTTTGTTTCAATCAATAGTCCTCGTGATTCTGAGCCGAAATAACCCAAAAGGTGTTAGTTTTTCGAGAAAAAGTTAATAGTAAATTTTTTTCTGAAAACCCCTTTATACGTGATATTAATCCTGTAATTTAACGCAGATTGCAAATCATCAGATCACAAAAAATTACAAGGCAATTGTAATGTACCTAATGACCATTTTTACCGTAGATCATAAATAATCATAATACAAATAGTGTTTGAATATTAATTAGTTCGTAGTCTAGTTGAATGCTTCATATGCTCATGATTTCCATCTAGGAGTATTATTTTTTGTATGTATTATTATATATTCGTATCTTTCCCGACTCTAATTGAAATGTTAAATTTTGTGTTCATTTTGAGGTAGGTATTAGTCAAACGTAGTTGTGGTGCATTGTGTTGCCAAAACGGACAGTTGCAGTGGTGGTGGCGCATGTTTACGATGTGCTCCTGGTCCCGTTGTGGCAGTTAAAGGCAACGTTCACGGTGGAGGTGCTAAGGAGTTTATGTAGTAACACAGATAAATGGAGTGGTTGTTTAAAATGGGAACACCCAAATATTCCGAAACATGTTTTTCCGATTTCTATAACCACGATTTTCATAATCCCGATTTTTAAAAGTCCGAAATATCAAAATTACGATTTTTAAAAACACAATGGAATAAAATCACGAATGTGCTATTTCCGAAAACTTAAAATCCGATTGTCATTTGACCGAAAGCTTAAAGTTCCGATTTTACACTTTCCCGAAAATATTTTTTTCCGAATTCTTAAATTCCGAAAAATCATTGTCCGATCGGAAATATAATAATTCGGTATTCAGAAATTCGGTCTTTTGTAAGGTCGGAAAAATGAAATTCGTGATATTCAAATGAAGACTCACGTTTTAGTAATTCTGTATTCAGAAATTCGGTTTTCTGTAAGGTCGAAAGAATGAAATCCGTGATATTCAAATGAAGACTCACGTTTCAGTAATTATTACGGGTGCCTGTCGTGCCGCATCACGTTAAATTCGGCATAAAATCTTATTGGCATAAAAATTCGGCATAAATAAATTTGGCAGAGTTCGGAAGATAACGAACCAGAAAAGTGGGTTACGTTAGGTTAGAACTGCGACCTCCAAGAAAACTGTTGCCAGAAAAGTGGGTTAGGTTAGGTTATAACTGCGACCCCGAAGTAAACGAACTCTTGCTAGAAGTGGGTTAGGTTAGAACTGCGACCCCCAGGAAAACGAACTGTTTCCGGAAAAGTGGATTAGGTTAGGTTAGAACCGAGACCCTCAAGAAAACGAACTTTTATAACATATTCGGAATATCGTTATTCGGAAATTTAAAAATTGGAATATTTAAAATAAAAATCACGTCAATTCGGAATTATAAAATTCGGAATAAGGGAAATTCAGAATTCGTGATTTAAAAATCGTAAATGTTAAATTCGGCGTTTGTCACCATCGGAATTGTTATAATCGGAATTATGTGGTTCAGAATTTACAAAATTCGGCTTTTCGGAAATATAAATATTCGTGATTTTCATCATTCGTAATTACGACAGTCGGAATTTTGATGGATCGAATTCGATTTAAAAATCGGAATAATATAATTTGACATTCTAAAATTCGGAATAAATTTTTTCGGAGTTATGTAGTGTACCCGTTTAAAATACATCGATATCAAGAGAAGTTTAGGACGCGAATGAGACTAAACTTTATGAAAGGCGGCTTTTTTGGGTTCCGTACCAAAAAGGTAAAAAGGAACCCTTGTGGTGCGACTCTGTCCGTCTGTCTATCTGGTAAGTACATCGCTAAATAATTTGGCAGCTGTTTTTATAAGTTTTTTTTATGGGAGCAAAATTTCAAACACTTGTAAATTTCAAGACAATATATTTTGTCTTCGTCATTATTTTATCTTAATAAAAATGTTATACGAGTATTATTGGACCCTATTAGCGCCTTTTGTATCTGGAGGTACGGCAGTGCCCCCGCCAAGTCAAGCAAAACAAAGAGGCACGGCCGTACCATCCTTTTCTCGAAGCCATTCAGGCCATTTTCGACGTCCTGTAATTTTGTGCTGGCTAAAGCTAGACCTCTGAATTTTCAGTGATATGTAGGGCATAATATGGCTTACATATATTCTTATTAATATTATGCCCGTGAACTTGTAGTTTAAGAATGATTGCACGTCAAAGTTCCTTAGGTTTGTCACTGACTCACTCACTCACTCACTCACGATCATCATAATTGTAAGGTACTTCAAGCAGACTAACAAGCTTCAAACATTAAACATAAGTAGTTTTTAGCTCATCAAGTAATAAAAAACCTAATAATATTGAAATATCAGTCACGTTTTAAAGATTTAGATAAAGATAAAGATAAAAGATATTTATTCGTGACGATCACAACACAAATACGAACATGTACAGACAACAACAGCAAGAAAAGAAGAGATCATCAAGTGTGCATCACGAAATAGACCCAACTCAGCATAATGCTAGCTATAAAGCCAGCGCTTAAGAACTGCATAAGTAAGTTTGTAGGCTCATATAAATATATGCTATTACAAAGTTACTTTTGTAGTTACTAAACATGTGAGTATAAAGATGTGTATAGTTATAATATGTGTATAGTATGAGTATGGTATGGCTATGAGTATGGTAAGGATATATAAAAATATGGTATAGGTATCTATGATTGCGGGTATGATGTGGTGTGGGATGGGTATGAGTATGAGCTTTGAGAAAAGTGCTAGCTGACGTACAAAAAGTAGTACCCGAAAAGAAGGACTACCTACAAAAAGAGATGAGATCCCAACAAAAACATTACATGTAAAAAGATGCAAGTCTCGCAATGCAATTCTTCTACTACAAAAAAGTTTTGAGATGTAATGTGATACCAAGTCGGTTATTTTAGTCAGTGCCAGGGAATGTTAAAACCGTATCAATAATAGACATCTTTAATTTTTAATACAGGCAAGACTGCAACACTTTTTCTGTAATCTTCCCGATTGATCTATATTTTTTTAAATTAAATATTACGCCGATAGGCTCTTGGCTGACTGCGGCCGACATCTAACTCAAAAACCGGCCAAGTGCGAGTCGGACTCACGCACCGAGGGTTCCGTACTTTTTAGTATTTGTTGTTATAGCGGCAACAGTCATCTCTGAAAATTTCAACTCTCTAGCTATCACGGTTCATGAGATACAGCCTGGTGACATACAGACGGACAGACGGACAGCGGAGTCTTATCATATACGTGATGGCTTCCCTTTCGCCACTTCAGCTGTCTTTAAGCGTTAGCGAAAATGACAGGTCTGTGGTTATAACGGTGGTTAATCTTTAAATAACCATTAGCCTACATAAGGGGCCCACTGATTATCAGTCGTCGGACGATATCGGCCTATCAGTTTGAACAAAAAATTAAACTTGAACTTTGTTGAGTTTTTGTGAACAAAAATTTGACAGCTCCCAACAACTGACAGGCCAATATCGTCCGGCGGACTGATAGTCAGTGGGCTCCTTCAGATTTCTTTGAAATATACGGTAGGTAGCTTTCATTAGCATTCACTGTGTTGTGTACTTACGTTCCTTAGTATTTACCAACACCACCATGTGCTGAAAGACGCCTACTTTATATTTAAAGATGCCGAGTAATGTACTCTTTTCTCACAGTGAGTGTACTGTGCTCCAAAGAAAGTACTTTTCTGATTGCGGTCTTAAACGCCGCGTATGCCAATTATGCATGCCACTCCAGCCTGGCCGCTTTTAGACAGATTTGTAATAATCGCTGTTTAAACTATACATTAACTAGCACAGGTAGGTAATTGGATTAGATGTTACTTAAATGGGTTCACTAGTCCTACCTACCTACCTACGTCTGTTCTGTCCCCATCCCATCACACATAACAGCTTAACCGTAACAGCCTTTGTAAAACACATTGTTTACCGCATTCTTTCACAAAAAAATCAAATTCTAATTGGTTTTTCAATGGCGACTGTTGTCTATAATGTAGTGTCCTCAACTCCTCACTGTTACATATAGCACAATCGAACTTAAACTATCTTGAGACATATTTCAAAATATTTAGATCAGGCGCGGGCAGTGCACGACGTACAACCGCCGCGGACACTCGTGCCTGAGGAAGGATTCCCAAAGAATCCGAAACATGTCGCCAAAAGCGACTAAAAATAATAGTAAGTGAAACCGTACTGATCTAAATAAATAGCACAATGTCTGGCCAAATGATATTTGCGTAGGTTATATCTTCACGTATTAATGAGTTATTTATATACATAACACAAGACTACCCTTGCAGATGCCTCAAAGAAAGAAACATTAGATAAAACATAAATCAAAATCGATGACATAGTTTAAAAATTACGCATCAAAAAACCACGCGATACCTACCCTGTATAGCGAAAATTACGTGGTGATAAGAAGAGATGGCGCTAATACGTTCATGTGTTGCTCAATCAGCAGAATAAAGACATGTAGCCACTCGCCTCCTCCCTTCGGATCAAGAACTAGTACTAACGTTAACACCTTTCGAAGTCCACTCAGCGATCCTAAAATGCCGACTTCATGGCGTGGCCGGTGCTTAAGCGGCGCAAGTATGAGCCGCAGCTTCAGGGAAATGAACATGCTGAGCTGGATATACAGAGTAACGCAAAATTACAGCATCAGTAACTCTCGCATTCAGCAGATAAACTACAAGAATGTCACCTTCTCTGGTACGGCCACGTCTTGCGAAAACCGGCAGTTACGTGGCTAACAAATGCTGCGTCTGCGTATATAGGTAAAAGAGGAAAGCCATGGAAGTGCTGGCTTGACTCGCGAGTTACGAGGGATGATATGCGCGCAAAAGAAGATACCGAAGACCTGGCAAAGTGGAGGAGAAAAAGTTGGAGATCCGGAATGTAAGCAAATAAGAGAAATTTTAATAATCACGCAGCGATCATTTTGTTCGGTTCGGTGTGATGTTTACTAGTTGCACTGGAAGAGTAAACGTCGCCGTAATCACAATTTTAAAACTTGGTTGCATGGTACTTATGACCCGCATACACGGGAATTCACAGTGTTTTTATTTTGAGCAGGTGCGCTGTGACTAAGGGGTGAATTTTTTTCAGAAATACAAACAGAATAAAACGTAGTTCAACCTTCTTGTTTGTTTGTTTTACTTTTATTTTCTCGGGTCCCTAGCACATAAAACTAAAATTTCTACATTTGTAGAGATTGTCTAAGCTAACTCTGCATATACCTACTACTACTGTGCTCTACACAAGCACAAAGTCTTTACTTTACATTTAAATCTTGGTACACTCTTATTTGAAATGCAGAAAGATGAAGTAGACATAATTTCAATAACTGCAGGCGTATTATGGATGGCTTTATCAACATGATAAAATAACTGCCACTTTTTAACACTGCGGGATAGACAGTGACGGACACCGTTTTATCACGCTGTCACGTAGACAAGAACGCCCATCATAGCCGTACAGGGTCATGTTACGATAATTGTGAGGGTAAGTAAAATATAGCGCTTTGATAAATATTATTATTATATTTGTCCATATCACTCTACAGCATTTCTGTAGATATGAAAACAAATTTCGGTTCGAAGACAAACGTTATCGCGCACATAAACATTATCTTTTCAATGCTCCCCTCCGTAGAACTCCCGGTAGACGAATTTCCTGAGGGTTGCATGCACGCCACAAATCAGAGCGAGGGGGATGCTGCAATTTGCTTACAGCCAGTTGTATACCGTCTTTACGGGAAATACAATTATGAATATTGACTTTGTTACTTAGGAACTAATTTTCCTGTCGCAAAAATCACGAAAAGAAGAAGATATCACAGTTTTGGTAATATTCTATTATACGAGTATGATAAGTTTAAGATGACTAACTATCTTAGGATCTTTAAGAAACTACCGGAAAAGGAGGTTCTTTAGTGCATATAATTTAAGCATGGATTTACATATTTGCATGAGTATGATATATGTGTGACTACTTAAAATATATTTAATAAAATAATTTGATTTGTACCCTAGTTGTAAAAAAATATATTATTGTAAACAATTTGGTTACCCTGCAGTCATCGGTGTTATATGTCACTCTTCATAATATGGTACATACTTACCCGTTATTTGTCAAAAGACTCATGACATTGATTCCTGATAGAAAAACATGTGTGAAGAAAATTTAAAAAAAAAGATGAATTTTATTTGAGTTTGTTTTATTCCAGATTTCTTATTGGTGGCTAATTTAGGCTTAATTAAGGCTCACCTGCCGAAAAAAACGATCTTTTGATATTTAGCCAAAGATAAGGTCAGGTATGTATCCTTTAGCACCTAAAATAACGGTACTGGGGTAAAATAATCTATCGTAAACAAGCGTCGGATCGACTTGTGTGTTTAAGAACAACACGGACACTTGTCGGCCGTAATGGTGTAATTGAGTTGACTGCAGAAGTTATGAAGAGCGCGGCGACGCGGCGGCGCCTCTCCGGATATCAACCGCCCACCCCCCTGCGGATACGGGCGTAAGGGTAGCAAAACAGATCGAGACCACATTTGAAATTATTAAGTTTAAAAAACATTGAACAGGATTCTAATTACACCTTAGTAGCTCACACAAACTTAGCTACTGATGCTCGAGCCAATGATTTTTTCTGGGTCTTTAGGCGACCAAGAACTGAATTTAAATATTGTTGACTCATAAGGTTTTTGACATCATTATTTATTATTATACTCAACAATTTTGATGGCTTCTGATATAATTATATGGTCATAAATAATATAAGAATCAATTTCTGACTTTCGATAGGATCCCTATGACTTCCATAAACATTTTTTTCTGTCACGCTCATCGTATCGCCTTTACATAGGGAATTAACTATTCTACCAAATAATAATCTAATTACTTCAGACATGTATACGACAATAACGTTGACTCAAGAGATTTTGCAACTGAGAACTTGAGACCAACCTTAAATAATATTTGCAGTGTACAGTAGTGCTACAATTTGTTTTGTTTTTTGAATGTGAGATAATTCGAGTTAAATTGTTTTGCAATATTCTTGAACTTGCAGCATGTATGATGGTGCTATGATGGAGTTTTACATATATGTTCTCCTCTGTCCTTTACAAAAAGAAACAATTAAAACCATGACAAAAACAAACAATTAACTGCTTTTATTTGTGGACGCTACCAAAGACGAACTCATTCTAAAGATCTTCCGATGAACTCACAAAAACTTATTTGAAGGAAGCTAGGGAGTAGTTTATTTTTATACGCCACTATTGTTTAGTCATTTCTCATTTGGCCGAGGGCTGCTGGCTTTATGTGCGTCGTTATGTGATCTATTTATTGCCACTTTATGTATTTTGTTTGGGAGGGCTTCGATCATTGAGGCACTGCGATCTGTAGGTATTCATATACAGCTATTTTGTAATTATGTAGGTTTAGGAAGGATTTATTTTTCTTACATTTTAGTAGAAAATATATTCAATCATTTCTTATCTTAGGATTCGGTAGTCGAACTCGTAGACGCAAAAAGGAACGCGAGTGTCACAGGCGAATGAAATCATTGGAATACTAACATCCGAGAAAATAAATTGAAATACATATATATTTTATTAGGCACTACTTAAGAGAGTCGCGTACGGCTACACACCATATGCTACTGTTACAGTACTTTATGGATTATGGATTAACAGCTCAATATAAACTGTAAAAAAAGATAAATTTCGAAACAGGCACTTGTTTTACAATTAAATAAATAATCAAATCTTATTTGGTCATTTGTGTTATCAAAGGAGGAGTTATGTATTATTTTATACTTATGTGTTAATCTTATCATTGTATTGCACCTATATTTTATGTTTTGTAACATAAATAACTTTACGAAATTTAGTACCTATAAGGAATAGAAAATAATTATAATTGAAGGTAAAGCTGGAACACTGGCGGAGTAGACGTTAATGAAACCCGATTTATCATCCCCACTGCCAAATAAAACCTCGCGACAGAGGTGCGGTGCGGTGCAAATCAAGAACGCACAATCACACTGCTCGCTACTTTAACGTTATTTGAAGTAACATCGTATTGTAAAATCAGTTACTGACGAAAGGTGACTAATTGATTACACTATGTATACAATTACCATTATATTTCCCGACTTCCTTCTTCGCAATTAGGTTTACTATTTGTAGCTGGTATCCTACGCTATAGCCTTACACGGATATAGAGAGGGTAATTTAAAACGTTGACATGGCAACACTACCCTCACCACCATGTCCACAGGCCACTTCTGCGGCAAAGAAACAATGTAGAAACAATAAGAAAAACTGCCGGCTGGACTGATACCTCATCAGTATTTGCAAAATTCTATAATTAGTGATTAAACGAACTTACCTGAAAGTGAAGTTCGATTACAATTATATGACCGATACTACCTTCAAAGCAATTAGTAATCACCCTCCTCATTCTAGTATATGTACGCCCAACCCTACACACAAAAAAAACAGAATGAGGGCGGTGGACAGTCGAGGCCGAATGGTGGTGAGGGTAGTGATGCCATTTCAACGTTTTAAATTACCCTCTTAATATCCGTATAAGGCTATAGCGTGGGATACCAGCTACAAATATAGTTGGTCAAGCAAATTTTGTCAGTAGAAAAAGGCGGCAAATATAAAAAATATACCCGCGAAGGGTTATCGACTATCGTCCGTAAAAAAATTGAATTTCGCGCCATTTTCTACTGACAAGATTTGCTTGACCAACTATAGTAAACAAACCTAATTGTTTCGAAGCAAGTCGGTCATATAATTGTGATCGAACTTCACTTATAGGTAAATCATCAATTTTGCCCTTACTTGAAAAATTTGGTTGAGCGGGGCGGGTAGGGTAATTTCAATTAATGGAAATAAATATTTTTTCTTTTGTAGTAAATGTTTACTATTTAGGAGTAAAAACATTGACTGTGAGTTATTTGATTTTCTTCATGTCCTTAGATTTGTAGGAAATTCCTAAAATAAATTCAATTGAGATGACCGAGAATAAGTAGTCTAACATTTTTTTTGTACTTTCGGGACGCTTTCTTCTAAGAAAATAAAATAAGTGAAGAATCCTAAATGTTTTATACTTTTCTTAAAGACCCCATTTTACGGGTTATAAAAAATAAACATCCTATTTTATGTCTAGGCAAAGAAAGAAAGGCAACTACTCTAAAAAAAATCTTATATTTGGGCATATTTAATGCTGTAGCAAAAATGTTTGTGCTAAGGGAATTTTTATATTATTTCTACTCAGAATCACGAGCTCTTTCGATCCTAATACGAGAAAAAACTTTAAATAGAAACGCCCATTTAGAATATTAAATATTATATTCTAAATGGACATAAAAGGTGTATAATCGCAGTTTTCGAATACTAGTAATACTACTGTCAGGTTACTGCGTGTGGATAGGCAGAGAGGCAGACATGGCGAAAGTAGGGTTCCCAGCTGACCACCAAACCGCCTTATAATCAGCAGTTCGTTCTTGACTTGGAAGTTTAAGTAAAGACGTGAATTCACAGAGCTCGCCATAACTTTAATTAGACGCTGCAGAAAACAACCCACGGCGGACTTAAGAAAAATATCTGCACTCTTGATTATTGCCGCCGTTCGTGGACAACTCTTTTATCTTAGTTTTGTGGTAAATATGTCGATAGCTTGAAATTGTTATGATTATACGACTGTAATACTTAATCATTATCGAACACTTTTATATGAGTTTATTATTTACTTAGGGCGTTACACACGGGTACTATACCACATTTCGATGTCTAGGTTTTTGTAAAAAGACAGCCTCTAATGCTGTTTTATTTTTAAATCTTTCGCCTGCTAGTCTTTCAATAAGCTCTCATGATAACAATAAACAAACTAACGTAGATTTTCTTTAGTAGTTATTTCTGACATCCGGATAAGGTGTTTTCTTTAATCTACCGTAGGTTCGATTTCTGCAGGCGATTATTGGCAGGCAATATCGGTGAGGCACGTGGCACGTGCCGAGCACCCGGCGCAGGTCGCGTGACCCCGACTAACAAACATGTCGGCTGGCATTTTTTAGGCATTTTGTTTATTGGTTTGCAACTACGGTTCTTGGCAGATTTATAAAAAAACTACTTGTATTGTAAAAAATGTGGCATCTTTGATACGTGCACATCGCTTGCTTGCTCTAAAGTGTGCGAGCGCGATTAAAGTTGTTTGTCTCCAAAGCGCCATTTGCATTATCCCACTAACCCGGGGTTAACCCGTTAAACCGTTAACCCAGTGTCAAATTGCACTGGTAAGCATGGTAACTGTGGCCATGGTGCAAGTGGCCCTTAGAGGTTTCAAATTAAATTCAAATTCTTTCTGCGGCATAAATTGATGCAGTCAAGGTGACGTTCGGATGTTAACCGCAGTTGACATCCGAACGTCAGATTTTCGGCACTTTAGCGAAAATAAACGAACGAATTGTAATGTTTGATTTCAACCACTCCAAATGTGATTCTTTCTCCAAAAAGTAACGTCTTATGGGGTTATTCATAAACGCGTTACTGGCCTGAATTAGCTATGAATCGTTTGTCTTTATTTGTCATTTTGACTTATGTTTTTGTAAGAAAGTGATAAAATATAATTTAACAAAATCAGGTCCGTAAAGTTTTATGAATAAGGGGGCTAGAACTAATAGTTAATAGAGTGAGACCAAGTCTGCAACGATTCGGATAGCACACACAGTGGAAGTGTTATTTTAAAGGTCAAACTTCTATGAAATTATGATGTATAAATAACATTTGCACTGCGTATGCTATCAAAATCGTTGTAGATTTTTCTTGGTCTAACTCTATGTTACTAATATGTAATTCATTCAGGGCAAGTTTTTCTTCGAAATAAAAATTTATTGCAGTCGATTTCAGCCAAGTCCTATTCAAAAGCAGTTCCAAACTACAAAACTACACATGTTCGCAAAACCTATAAAAAACACAGAAGTTTGTAACTAAAACTACAAACTCGAGTCAAACCGCTGATCGTGTGTTCGCTCATAAATAAAGAAGCGGAGTTGTCGCGCCAACTTCTGGATACATCGGCATATGATTCGCGGCCGAGTAAGTAATCAAAACTTGTTTGGCGACGTCGAATAAATACAAAATATATTACACTGGCGATATTGAACGACGCAAATTAAAATATTTAATAGTTGGTTCCATCAGATTTAATTAAGAGGCGGAGTATATCTGGTAAATCTCCTTAATATATTAAAATGAGCAAAATGAAATCAAATTCGCATTGCGATTTTTGTGACTTCAAGTTGCGAGTTGAGTGCAAAAATATGTATATAATATAAAAATATATTTCATATTTTTATATTAATACAACATTAAGAGAAAAGAGGAGGCCGGCATATCCACATAAACTTAATCCCCATATTCCTCTCTGGATATTAACATTATAGAAAATATTTTTACTCAGTTTCATGTAGGTATTTGTATTAACTACAGCTATGTTTGATTTTTTTAAAGCTTTAAATTATTATAAGTAGGAATATACTGAAAAGTCTCAATTAAAACTAGTTATCACCAAGGTCTTACGGAAAACTAGTTTCTACAATTTATTGTAGGACTGTAATTTTGGCCTTAATAAAATAAATTCCTTCATGAAAACCAATCCTTAATGGAATTTGAACCAGGCTTCCTCGTTTAAAAATAAACGTAACCCTTAAATGTATAGTGATGTATTTATATTAGTAAGAATTTTTAGGGTTCCGTTTGATTTTTTTAAAGCTTTAAATTATTATAAGTAGCAATATACTGAAAAGTCTCAATTAAAACTAGTTATCACCAAGGTCTTGCGGAAAACTAGTTTCTACAATTTATTGCAGGACTGTAATTCTGGCCTTAATAATAAATTCCTTCATGAAAACCAATCCTTAATGGAATTTGAACCAGGCTTGCTCGTTTAAAAATAAACGTCTCTCATAAATGTATAGTGATGTATTTATATTAGTAAGAATTTTTAGGGTTCCGTACCCAAAGGGTAAAAACGGGACCCTGTTAGTAAGACTCCGCTGTCCGTCTGTCCGTCTGTCTGTCACCAGGCTGTATCTCATGAACCGTGATAATAGTGATAGACATTTGAAGTTTTCACAGATGATGTATTTCTGTTGCTGCTATAACAACAAATACTAAAAAGTACGGAGCCCTCGGTGGGCGAGTCCGACTCGCACTTGGCCGGTTTTTATATAATATCTTTTACCAATAATTGTATAAATTTACATAAATTATGATTTACCCTATGTAAATTCTAACACTTTATTTATTTATTTTTCCCAGAATCAGTAAACAATTACCTATGTAAGATCAAAATCAAATCAAAAATCAAAATCAAAAATGTTTATTTTCTTTAACAATCTCATCATCTTACAAATTAGTGGTTGGAACCTCCTTTTAAGCTTTAAAAGCCTGTGCCAGGAGGTACCGCCCTTCCTTATCTGGAGAATATTAACAATAGTGCGTGCTACATTTATGAGTAGGTATTTATGCTAGGTAAATATTACATTAAGATTTACTTACAGTTACAAATGTTACAATAAAAATGCTGAGAAGCTTTATACAAGACATGCAAAAGGTATGTACATATAATTAGAAAAATAAACAGATGTAAAATCCCTCGTGTGTGTGTGTGTGTGTGTGTGTGTGTGTGTGTGTGTGTGTGTGTGTGTGTGTGTGTGTGTGTGTATGTGAGTGGGTGTGAATATTTTTTGTACGGCTGTGTGTATTTTATGTTCAATAGGTTAGTCAAATGAGCAATTCTTCTGTTTCCTCATATGTCTGTGTTAAAAGCCAAGCCGGTATAATCTTTTTGCACTCATAATAGTTTTTACTGTGAATATTAAGTTGTTTGTTAAAGAAGTTATATAAGTGTGCAGATAATGCTACGTAATGCCGTTTTGCAAATTTAGTATTATTTTGAGGTACAGTAGCAACTTTATACATTCGTCTTCTTTGTGTGCAAGTGTTATCATATGGTAATAAGTTATGTTTTTTCAGAACTATGTGAACTATGTGAAGATATATAAATTTCAGGCAAAAAGAAAAAAAAACATGCATTTAAGGGTTAAAAATAAACTAGTGACAGGCTGACAGGCCTACTACTCGTTGGATGCCTATTTTCGAGTGCCAGACTACGCAATAAAAATGATCTTTATGACAAATAGCTACTGGTTAGTTAACCAAATAATTTTCAAATAATGCATATTGTAATAGATATTTTAAATACCTAGTATTTGAGACATAATGACATGTAAACATATTTTTTACCAATAAATGATCGTATCGTATCGTATCTTAGAATCAAATATTTAACAAATTACGGCCAAGTATTTGCGACGTATCCACCTCGTACCTCTGGCTGTTAACACCTTTGTACCCAAATTACGAGTCAATTATTGACTCACTGGCACTATAGGGAGCATGCTGCATGCTGCTGCAACCAAGTCACTGCAATGTAGACCTTAAACTTAGGAGTATAAGGGACTGGATGAGTGTATTTGGGCATACTATTTGCACCATTGTCAAATTGACGAGACAAGGTGGTAACCGATACAAGACGTAGTCTCGTAGCCAAAGCAAGGAATGTTACGCATTACGGGGTACTATGGCGTGGCATATCTCTTCTGATTAGAGAGCCTGGATCTATAGTGTTGGACTTCCTGTTATATTCATCTCGTTTAACCATGAGTTCTAAAATATGGCTGACTTAGTTCACATCAATATTGATAATTATAAAGAATATATTTTTACATTAATATTAGATTGGGACAAAATAGCATCATTAAAATCACGAAAATTTTTGAAAAATAAATAAATCGACTTTAAATCATTGATTGAGTATTCCATGGGTTACTACGAGTAATGGAGAGCTTTTCAGCCGAGTACCTACCGTGTTAAGTCCACAAAGCTTGCTGAGGGGCCTTATTGTGTACAGATTGAAAAGATTGATTATATCACTGTTGTATACAATACTTTTACTACGAGTCGACAAAAATAATACTTTAAACTAGTAGAATCATATTGGTAAACAAACCAAAAGTATAAGTACTGCTAAGATACGCGAGCAGTCACGATACCTTCATTGCTATCTTAATTATATAATTAGGTACATAATATAATTATCTACAATTACCTAAATGTGTAAAATGTATATTTACCTAAACATGTATTTACATTTATTATCAGACTACCAGAAACACAGGCGCGGATTTGGATCCTCGATTTCAAAATTGTATCGAAAAGCCTTGTACGTACGTTGTACGCCTAAAGATGAAAATGAACCAGCAGTCCGCAATGTCACTGTGAAATCATTAACGGCTGGGACTAAAATCCCGCTTTTTAATTCTGGTGCCTGAAGCCTTAAACTATTTTGGTAGTTTTGATCAATGATATAATCCATAGAAAGAAACTGTTGTGCACCTCATTGGCTGAATAACTGAGTCATGTGTTTTTTTGTTTAGGTACATTTTACATCATTGATCTGTATAGAACACAATACTTACCTATACATAGGTTCGTAAAGTAATACATCACTTTTCTTAATAAAGAGCATGTTTACATTGTATTTCTATAAATATAGGCTTGCTCGACATTTTAACTCAAATGGTTTTACTCGGAGTTTAGTGTCAGTTGTTAGTCATGACCTTATGAAAGGCCGACATGGAGGTTAATTTTACATACATCAACATAACCTAATCTAAGAACCTAACCTGTTATTATAATTAGAACAAGCCACATGGCTAGTAAAATAGGCGAAGAAAAGATCAACCGTCAACAATCAAACGTTTACAAGCGTCACTGTGAAAGCCTCCTAAGAATGAAACAGCATCTCCAGCAGAAAAAAAGTGTTACAGTTGTCATGCAAAAAGCCAGTTGTCGTACCGGGAGCTATCAAGGATTGCGGGAAAATAGTTTTTCGGATTGTTTCGGATGACGGCGACTTTATTTATATCTTTTACATATACAGTGTGTAAATTCAATACGGGCGAATATTTAAACGGCGGTTAGCATAGGACCTAAGAAGTATTTTGCTTAGAAATACAATGAAAATTTTAACCGCACTAAATAACTCGGCCCGTAATGTAATACAACACACAAGTTACGGGATACGAGCTTTGTAAAGTAACTGTCAACGCTTGTTGGCAGTTACTATTAAAATCGTAACTCGTATCTCGTAATGTCATGTCATCTTATGTCTCTTAAACCGTTAACCCAGTGTCAAATTGTACTGGTAACCATGGTAACTTCAGGTTTAACCGGTTAACCCCGGGTGAGTGAAAGGTGCAAATGGCCCTCAATGTTTGCAGTATTTGTGCTCGGTAAAAAAAAAATACGGGGTCATAAACGTCATAATTAAGTGTAACTTAAAAAAAACTTCTTATTAATGATTAGACAGATAAATTCTATATCTGGTTTAATTTATTGCCCGTATTAAATTTACACACTGTATTATAGATACATGGCAAAAGTTTGATTATGAATGTAGCGAATACCGAAGTGACTGGAAGTCTTTTTTTATTCTTGTTGACAAGATGTGTATTTTCGTAAGAAAGCTTAACAGCTTAATCTCAAAATTGTAGTTTTTATATTGAATTATTACACTTTTTAATCCAAGGAAAACTTCATTAAAAACATCACACGAAAACCAGACTATATTAAATTTGCAAGGGCAGATTCCAACCAAAATCTTAGTTTAAAACTTTAAAGTTGGTTCGATAGAAAATGAACACAAAACATGTCTTGTTTTCAGTTGTAGGTATATGCCGTTAGCCTGCACCTAAATATACTTATGTTTAATATACCTAATTAAATTACAAACGGTGACAGATTATTTAAGTACTTCTTACTTAAGATATCTTGCTTAAGTAAATTATGAATTTGTAGGTAATGTAGTGATACGAGTAAGAATGTGTCTCTGGAGATTGAATGGGTGAGATCTGGATAGACCGCAACATAACAAAGGCAACGAAGATTCAGACTAATAGAATGACAAAATTAAAAATTCATTTTATATGAATAAAATAGTAGTATTTAATTGCGATTGTTACATGTTACATATTAAAATTTATATGTTATGGCAAAGATAGATATAACTCCGTAATAGATGTTTACAGTCTAAGGAAAAAACGTGCCTCGAAAATCAAGAAAATTTGATTCTCGTTCAGAGGGCGCCACTAGTTTTGGCCCACTGTCGTTGGTGTTGTTTTGACGTGTGGCGTTGACTGTTTCGTTTGTTATTTAACAATTTTAACGCATATCAGTGAGGGAACATGGGTCAAAATCATAAAAATAATTAATGCATTTAAAAAAAATCATTTATCTATATTTAAATACATTTTATCGTATTTTTATAAATCTTAATTTTTAGTTTTAAAGTGTGTCGACAGATGGCAGTGAATTTACTGGGGTTACAAAATTTACTATGACAGTACCGCTCTAGTATAAGTTACTCTATGGTTATGGGTATCAATGCCATACTACATGATATGGTTATTTACAATCTAATGAACGTGATGTAGTTCCGGGGTAAAGGCCATTTACCTTTTGTTTAGTTTAGTACGCTTCACGTCATGCTCATGGAAGCAAGGATGTACCAAAATGTTGGCGAAAAAATAAAACAAAAGTATGTAAAATCCTTGTTGATTGTTTTGATAGTGAAATAATTTTTATAGGGTTCATTTTTATGCTAGGGTTCATTTCATGCTAGTGTCCTGTAATAAAGGTTTTATTTATTTGCTTTTGTTGAAAAGTAGGTACCTATACGGTTGTTGTTTTGTTCTAACCTCAAAATGATGAAGCTCGAGTTTCAAGGTTTCAACTTGTTATAATTTTAGGCGTGGTTGTCGACGTCGCTCTTAGAGACCCGGATAGTTTAGAAAAGCTGGTCAGCTCGACGGGACCCCGATCATCTTTACCCAATAGTCACGTGGTCAGCCTTGATAAAAACAATCATCGGCTTATTCGGCTTGCCAATACTAAAGCTATTAAGACCGCCGAGGATAGGGAACACTTGGAAGAGCATGGTACATCACGCAGTAAACTCTTCAAACTAGACACGACCTTCAGCGATGAAGACGCTAACTAAGAAGAGTGGTCGTGTCTCCCAGACGAAAAAGAGAGATGGCCAATTGTGAATTATTATTTAAAACATTTTTCATGCTGGTCTCAATTGAAATATTTCATAGTTTATGAAGATTTCTTTAATAACCAGGGATATACACTTCTTTTTATCGCGTATCAAAAAAATCATATACTAAAAACCCCGGACTTATCTAACGCAAAATGCCAAATACGATTTGAAATTTACTTTTATTACGTTCTGATTGAAACCACTTTTTGCGGTACGAGCGGTTTGTGCAGCGATGTAACTAAACCCGTTTTAAACATAAAACGGTAACTTTGTTCGAATTAGAGCACAGAGGTACATTTTTAGCAGCCAAAAACATTCAAATTTTTAACACTGTTGGTATGTACGTACGATATGAAAGGGCCTAGAAATCTTTACTTCCCGGCCTTCTAGAGTTTAATTTGACTTCGCAGCGAAAGTCTTGGGAATTAACTGAGGCTGCCATATCGCCCTCGATTGCTTTTACCTTCCACCTCTGATAAATTCCAAATTTCATTTCACTCCAATTTTATTGGAAAAGTTAAGCTATATAATTCTCGGGAAATACGGCTGTTACGTTTGTTGTACTAACCAATATTTTTATGTTGTGCGTGAATATTTTTTCGCTACAAAAATTTCAATTTTTGATAAAAGCTTTTATCGCTCACTATACTTTTCTTTCAAGAGTTAATTAATACTGATTGAGACAATTCTAACAAACCTAAACAAAATTAGGCTGCGTTGTTTTATCACAGAGTTCCTATGGCCACCTCCTGTGGCCATCATCAGATCAGCTCTATGGTACCACAATATTGTATTGTCACCCAACTTTCATATTATGTATGTGAAGTTTAGGCTCTATTGATTAATGGGTAGTGGGTCTTTAGCTTGCAAGATTTTACCCGAACATACATACAAACATTTCAAGTGAAATAAAAGCTTTTAAAATTACCTAGAGAATAACACAATTATTAAAAGATTATAATCAAGCATATAAATCTTTGCAGGGTCCTATAGATTGGACTCGGATAGACCTCCTAACAGAAACCTACCGATTGATTAATTACGTGTGTTAACTGCCCTGGGACTAATAATATGAAATGTCCTAACTACCTTTATAAATACTCACATACAAAGGCCACCTCGCCAGAAAACTTGTTTTAATAGTCATCTTTTGCAAGAAAAAAATGCTTGGGTTTACTCCCAATAAAGTGTAAGTATATCAAAAAGCAAATGTGCACTTGCTTAAACTATAACATAAATAGGTAGGTAACACAATTTCAATGGGCCACACTGAACTCATGAAGTTATATTTTCTCAATGTAACAAAAAGGAGCATAAAATATAATTTATGAAAATATTATTTATACAGTGGAAAGGCCTCACCATTGGTGTAAACAATGTATAAGCGTATGTATAAAATAGCGACCGAACACCGACGCCTTTCCACTGCGGAATTCGCACACGACTGAGCGCGCTGGTGTAACTAAATGCGATTTTGACTCCAATGTATCAGCCCCATTCGTAGTGCTCGTAAGGCCGGTCTTTACGAAGTAATATATATGTCTATGTTTTGATGTCAGTTTACGTTCGAATTAGCCTGTGAGTTTCTATTCTAAAAACTTTCAGTTTTTCCTTCGTATTTTTCATTATAATAATAAAAGAAACTAGTAATTACGAATTAAGAGTCCCCGGCAAGCTCGGCCGAATTTCACCTTCCCATACAAACGGAGTTACGTTCTCTTTTTAAAACTACGGGTTGGGTTGTAATGGAACTTTGCACATATAATAACATGAGTTCTAGGTCTGTAATTAGTTTATATAGCTCTGGTATATAAAACAAACGAAATAGAGCAAAAACAAGTTTAGTATGAAAAACTTAAATTCGCTGTATTTCTTTTACTTTTTTATCCTACAAAAATTAATTACACACCTAGATATACCTTATCCTATTGTAAGTACAAAGTTTCATAGCGTAACTACGTTTGTATCAAAACGGTTTTTGTTTTATGCTCAATGATCTTTCTAGCCATATGTGAGGAAGGTTAAAACAAAGCTCTGACTCAACTCGTCTGTCGCGTTTCTTTTATTGATCCCTGAAGTTTATTAGTGAAATTTCACCTGGAGCAGAGAACATTATTTCGCTCGTGGAACGAAAGGTAGGAGACAGCGGTGGTTAAAAAAAACTGGCCAAGTGCGAGTCGGACTTGCGGTCCAAGGGTTCCGTACATTACACAATTTAAACAATGTATTTTTTATGTGAAACGAGAATGAAATGTCGTTAAAAAACCGGTAGGGGTCGGATCAAAAACTAAGTAATTAAGTCCGACTCACGCTTGACTGCATATTTCTAATAGGTTTTCCTGTCATATATAGGTAAAGAACTATTTTGTGTATTTTTTAAAAATTTTAGACCCAGTAGTTTCGGAGATAAAGGGGGGGGGAATGGTCATTTTTAGCGATTTTCTTAAATAACTTTTTACCTATTTTCTTGAATAACTTCTAAATTGTTTATCCTAAAATTATAAAAGAAATTGAGAGTCTCCCAATGAGCTATTTCATTTGATATGTAACACAGTATAATTTGAGAAACTTCATTTTTTAATTTTCTCATTTACCCCCCAAAAGTGGCCCCCATGTTTAAATTCATTTGTTTACGTTACATGCTCGTCTTTGGGTCACAAACTTACATATGTATACCTAATTTCAACTTAATTGGTCCAGTAGTTTCGGAGAAAATAGGCTGTGACAGACGGACAGACAGATAGACAGACAGCTTAGACGCATAAAGTGATCCTATAAGGGTGCCGTTTTTTCCTTTTGAGGTCCGTACCCTAAAAATCAGTCATAATCTTATAGGCAAATAACTTAATTCGACTTTGTTGATCCAAATAAATATTTTTGTATTATGTCAAAATATTTAGGTGTCGCTAACTCGCAAGTAGTAATACAAAAAGCATTGGACTTCAGAAATCGTCAGGACTGTTAGTTTATTTAATTTTATTTAATGTATTATTTTTCACAAAATAATAATTAAATAATTTTTTAAGGCATAATATTCAGTAAAATTATATCTAAGTACCTAATAATAAAACAAATAAACGTATATAACAATATTTCATATTCAGCCAGGGACGATTATACATTACTAAGGCACTCCGGCCAGGCACTTTTTAATATAATCCTCACTCCGTTACTTTGACAAAAAAATTAATATTCTAAGTGGTGGCTTTTCTGTGGGTATCTATGTTAATATGTACCTATGTACGACCACTGTACTGTACCTACACCTACTAATAAGAGCGAGACGACAAAGAAGGAGAAGAATAAGAGTTAATGGACAATGGACATTGGCCATTTCGAATAAAACGTCATCTCGGCTGAAATTTGAATAGAGGTCAAATCGAATTGCATTGTTTTTCAGTTTTTTGAAACTTGAATGTAATTATAAAATCGCCATTTAATGCAATAACATTTTCACAGGTAAGAAATTTGTTCTAACAAAACAGTGAATCTTTATGCTGGTCTTTATTTGCGGTTTTTAAGAGTATCATAGAGGGTTTATGATATCTCTATAAAAAAAGAAAGTAAGTTACTTATATGTACTTATAAGTATATCCACGGTTTGCACGCAGTGAAAACCGCATTCGCGCCTCGCCTGCTCCGTCACTCCGTGCCACGCGCCGCCATGTATAATTGTTTTCGGACGCACAACTTCGCCGTAACGTGACAGATTGGCTGTTATATTGCGTAAACACTTGATTGGCTTCATCGATGACTGCCTTTCATAGAGCGCCAGATTGTGCGCTACACCTAAGGAATTTTGTACCCTGTAGGTACAGTGAGCTGCAAAATTGCATGGTGAAATTATGAATAAATTCATTGATAAAATCGCCATGCACTTTTACGGCTGATGGTAGGTGCTACGTGGCAAATGAAAAATAAATAAGTACCTTATTGGTGATTTTAAAAATACTGTTTGTTTGCTTGATGAGAAAAGTTATGAAAATATTTTTACGAAGTATAAAGAAGATCTATGAAGGTCGCATTTACTAGTAAATTCGAATGTATGATAGTTATCAACTGCTTGAATAACTCCTATATTGGACATGATATTAAGAATCACACTAACCTGGCTGCTGCCATATTTGCAATCGAAGTTATGCTCTCATTTTAAAAGACATTCTGAAATAATATGAAGTTTTCATGTAGTTTAAGCATGTCGTTTTATAATGAGAGCATAACTTCGATTAGGGCTTTTGGCGGTAGGTTCATGTGACTGTGAAGGTAAATCAATTTTCGTCGCTGTTTCTTTGAGATAATTCAAATCTATATTTTAATTTTATCTACTACTAAAACAAAAACTTTATACACGATGCTTTTTAAAACTCCGTTTCGGGGTATTATATGGCTAAGTTCATTTAATTTTAAGGAAACCGAATGGCATAGATAATTTTCAATTTTTTTTTCTTAAAAGTAATTAAATGCTGCATACAGCGCTGTTGTAACATGGGCGTCTTAAACCATTACAAATCAAATTAAAATCAACGTTATTAAATATTTATCAATCAAAATCATCGTTTAAAAGCCAATCTATGAGCCAGCATGAGCAAACAACTCAAAATAGGCATCAAATTACTTTGCCTTTGCCTCACATTGAAGTACAAAAAGAGAGCCTTTCCGAGCTGGTGTGGTGAAAAGTAATATAATCGTTAAAAAATAAATAACCGAGTGCATAAAAGAATATACCTTCTTTTGTTTTTATTTTTATCAACAGTTCCACTATAGGCACCAAATATTTGTTATGTCACTCCAAGATAAAAATGTACGAAATACTATGTATAAGAAAAAAGTGAAATAACTAAATCTGAAGAGTTCCTTTGAGTTTTCCAGGATCCCGTCATCAGATACTGACCTATAATTGGGACCAACGTTTTTGAATTCCGAAAAATTGAGTTTGAGAGCACCCTCGTTTGAAACCTTCAAAGGAGTTAGTTAATTCAGCAGCAAACAAGTGAGTAATATTAGTGTAACAAAAACTGTTATTTCAAACTGTACTGTAAATTAATTTCAGTATCTCTCGGTATTGTATTCGCTCTTCCGCAATTAATTTTAGTTTCGCAACGCATGCAAACTCGCGTGCAACGGGCTGCAAGCTGTTCGCACCGTGCATGCTTTGCCGGCTAAATAACGATCGTTACCCAAACGAAACGAACGTTGATAAACCCAGCTAGAGCACTATTGTGAAATAAAAAATGTTTTTTTTTCTCAGTTTGAAAAATTATAATTTTCGCATCTAACAAAGCAAACAATGTTACCAGGGTGGGATGCTTTTATTTTCGTATATGTTTTTCCAAATCTGTTTGTCTGAAATCGAAAATTTGTTCGGATTGTTCTGACCCTTTTAATATACTCAGCTAAGATAACTGCATAGACTTTGCAGTGACATAGTGTAAAAGTGACTTCATAAACGTACAACTTTTATGAAAATACGACATTAAAAGTGGCACTTCCAAAGTAAGTGCAGAGTTCGCTTAGGGGGGCGAGGCTTGTAGCAAGTGTAGCACCTTATTCACCACCAAGGATTTAACACTAACTATAGGTAGGTAGCAGGTTTTCTGAATATATATTTTTGTCTGTGGCTATCTGGAAATATGCAAATAAATGTTGACTAAACAACTATTCTAACTGTCTATTATCCCATTTGAGAAGCGAAAGTTGAGGCGGAAATGTGGAAAGTAGAAACTCTTACGCTACACTTTCAAAGAACCGAGGTGGGCGTTTTACTGCGCCTATGTATTGTAACGAGACATCATTATTATTTTAGTAAATCTCTGTAAAAATGTCTAAAGCTCTTGAATCGAATTATATTTAGTGTAATATTTAGTCAGTGACTAAGCTGTTTTTTTATTTCCTTATAACTCGGCAAGAACCTATAGATAGATTCGAGTTAACCAAGTTTGCGTATAAATCACGAGCACAGCGGACAGCTTCGGAAAAACTAAAACTTTTACAAACTTAGCGCTTTCGTAAACACAAAAAACAGGCTTCCATATTGACGCTCTGTTTACTTGCTAATATCTTTTTGATATCGAAATCTGTGAAAACTTGAGTGGCAATTTTTAACCACGAAGAAAATATTATTTTTTGACCAAATTCAACATTGGTATCTTAACATAAATAACATGCCAATTCGAGTTTTATTATTTTTGGTTAAAGAAATGTCACTTTTGACACTGACAGATCAGTAACATTATCAGTATCATATTGAAAACAGATCTAATAAGTAATAACTAAAACTCGAATTGGCGAATTTTTATTCTTATAAGAATAAAGCCACATTAAACTGTCAGTAGGTATAGCTGGTTGACGCGTCAATCTGCGAAACACATCAAAGTAGGTAGTAGTAGTAGTCCTACTGTAGGGTTTTTGGTATTTATTAGCAAAAAGCAGAGCTTTTTAAGGGCTCGCGGAGTTTTTCTACCTCATCATCATATATTTAAGAGTTAGACTTACTTGGTAGATGTATTCTGTGAGGGTCTCTATTGTTCAAACATATGACAATCATTACATTATGACTTTTAATAATTATGTCAAACAATGGGACCCTATTCTGTGAACCGCATTAAGATTTTCACACAAAAATAGAAAAAAAACCGGACAAGTGCGAGTCGGACTCGCCCACCGAGGGTTCCGTACTTTTTAGTATTTGTTGTTGTAGCGGCAACAGAAATACATCATCTGTGAAAATTTCAACTGTCTAGCTATCACGGTTCATGAGATACAGCCTGGTGACAGACAGACGGACAGACGGATAGACGGACAGACGGACAGATGGACAGACGGACAGACGGACATCCGAGTCTTAGTAATAGGGTCCCGTTTTAGTAAATAAGACAATGATAAAACTAAAAAAAACATATGATGTACATTAACATGCAAAATTTCACCGAAAATTGGTTTGAACGAGATCGAGTAAGTAGTTTTTTTTAATACGTTATAAATCGTAAACCGCAATTTACCTTTCATTCAATCAACTCGAATATAAAAATAAAAAACATAAAAAGTACGGAACCCGCGGTGCGCGAGTCTGAATCGCACTTGGCCTTTGTTTTTTTTTAACCGACTTCAAGATTTCAAAGGAGGTTCTCAATTCGGTTGTATGTTTTTTTTTGTTGTTACTCCATAACTCCGTCATTTCTGGACCGATTTTGAAAATTCTTTTTTTGATTGTAAGTATATAGATACAGATTGGTCCCATTTTTGTCAAAAAGCAGTTCTGATGATGGGATCCATGAGGAATCGAGGGAACTTCTCAAATGTGAAAGGCATACATATAGTGATTTTTGTATTTTTATCAACAAATCCAGCATTTCCATTTTAAAAAGTGACATTTGATGAAGTGGAACTGCTGATGATGATCAGAATGGAACTCTTTAATGACACATAGTTCACGTTTGGCGATTTGTTCTCTTCCTTATGGACCCAGACCCAAACTTGGACCTGGACTCGGACCCGGACCCGGACCCGGGTCTGGACATGGACCCCAACTCGGACCCGGACTCGGACCGAACTCTGACCCAAACTTGGACCCGAACAGCCGGACACGGACCCGGACTCGGATCCGGACCCAGACCCGGACCCGGAAATGCTACTAGAAAAGTGGGTTTTTTGAACTGCGATTTTCACAGAACAGAACTGCTATCAGAAAAGTAGGTTAGGTTAGGATAGAGCTGTGACCCTTACAGAAACGAAATGCTATCAGAAAAGTGGGTTAGGTTAGGTTAGAACTGCGACCCTTACAAAAACGAAATGCTACTCGAAAAGTGGGTGGTTTTACCTCCTTTTCTACATAATTAGGCAAAAGATGCTGTCTTTTTCATTTCATTGTCTGGAATCTAAGAGTGCACCATCAACAATAAGTGAACTTTCAGCGGCATCCCCCATTGAAGTCGTTTTTTTTTTTCTTAAAAATTATTCCTTATTTGAGCTATGTACGTTCTGTTGTTGTTTTTTCTACCTATATACTTATAATTACTAAGGCATTTTTTAATAAGAGATTCATCTAAAAAAAATTATGTATCATGATATAAGGGCTTCTGTAAATAATTAATACGCCAAATCATTTTTGGTAACAAACGATTGTAATAACCCAGGTAGCAAAATGACGTCAAATGACGTCAGCGACGTCATAATGACGTAATAATGCCGTCATTGGGACGTCGCTGACGTCATTTTACGTCATTTTGCTACCTGGGAAGCCGCGATTATTGTGATTGCAATACATATAATAAACTATTCACGGCCGTAGACATTTTTAACACAAACAGAGCACGTTTCCAAAAGCAAATCCTTGAAATCCTAGCTGAGACAACTTAACTTTCTTGTGTAGATTGCTTCTCTAGTGTGCGTTAAGTTTAGTTAAGTCAAAGAGGATATAATAAGATAGAGCGGTACTGTCATAGTTAATTTTGTAACCACTGTAAATTCCCTGCCATCTATCGACATACTTTAAAACTAAAAATTAAGATTTATAAAAATACGTTAAAATGCATTTAAATATGGGTAAATGATTTTTTTATTTGCATTAATTATTTTTATATGATTTTGACGTTAAAATTATAAATTACAAACGAAACCGTCAACGCCCTCTATACGAGAGTAGGCCAAAGCTAGTGGGGCCATCTGATCGAGAATCAAATTTTCGTGATTTTCGAGGTACGTTTTTTCCTTAGACTGTATCCACCTTACCTATATTATGTATAGTTCTTAGAGAGAGCGCTTTAGGAGGTAGGTGCATATGTTTTGAACTGTATCTTATCATTTGCTATTATTGTAAGTACTTACTTCTGTTGTTGCTCCAATAAAGAAAATAAAAATAAAAATTATACCATTATAAGATTTATAAGTTCGAATGAAGAAAAGAAAATAAATTAATAAATATCTGTAAGAGTGGTTGTTATTTTACACTTCCTACTCGTACGTATTGAACCTTTTACTTGGATGGCCGTAGAAGTCTAATATCCTTTAAATGATTACGAACTTTTAATTTAAACCACATGGAATTTATTTAAACCACCTTTTACGTTTAGCTAGTAATAGTATATATAGTAGGTGGCAATCAATTTTGGTATTTAGAGTTTTGTTAACATTGGTATTTAGAGTTTTGTTAACATTGGTATTTAGAGTTTTGTTAACATAACTTTAAGTCGATCTGATATTTATTTTCGGACTAACAGGAACACCTGAGCACTATGTAATTTATACCCAGAAGAAACTAAGTAAGCTACGAAAACTTTTTTCGCATTCCACTCGCCCTGTTTCGATAGCAAAGAAACTTCAAACAACATTACGACTTCATCTCATTCTCAATGGATGCCGTACACAATATGCGAGTTAAATGAGTTTGTTCTTAGTTTATTTGCTAGGAAACAATCAGCGAAGTCGTATGAAGGCGGATCATATGTCTCGGTTGAAACGGGTCGCGGCAGAAATAAGGGCCATTGATCTGAGCAGATATAATATAATATTTGACGGATATAGATATAGATATTGCAGTAAAACACATATTTCTGCACAACACGTATAACTTTAAAAAATTAACCAAAAACAATTTTTTTTTACGGTCCGATTTCCGCACTGGCGTGAACTGCTATACGGGCGAAAGATATCGGCGTATAAATTTAGCTGTAGAAGGAAAGAAATGGATTAATGAGATGGAGATTATGTACGATAATGGCTGTTTCAACGGGTGATAGGTACCTAAATTTAATGCCCAATATTAGTTTCGCCTGACAATTAGGGGCAATCAGAATTAAAAAAAAAAACCTTAAAGTAATGCGGAATACGGATAACAGCGGCTTAACAGAATTAAAAGAAATATGGCACAAAAAATAACAATGAATAATTATAGGGTTATTAAACGGGAACCGATTCCATAACGTTAAAAAATATTCAAGCTCCGTAGACGATGACAATTTGCTAGTTCCATTCCAAAGAAAACGTTCGGCCAATCAAAGCTGTGCCGTGACCTGTCGAACCGCACAGTATGCGGGCTCGTGTCCTCCGTGGGTCTGCTAGTTCCTTTCCAAAGAAAACGTCCGGCCAACCGACGCTGTACCGTGACCTATCGAACCACGCAGTATGCGGGCTCGTGTGCTCCGTGGGTCTGATACCTGACCGCCGGTCGACGACCATCCACTGCCGACTGCCCGTCGGCGGCTGCGCCCCGTCGTTGATACGGCCACCACGCACCACCGGAGCACTGCTCGACGGTGGCCTTAAAAAAGGTCCTGGTGCAGGCAACTACGGCCAACAAGGCCTCGGAACGACGGGAAGTAAAGCGCACTCGAAGTTATTATTGGCAACTTCAGCAGAAAACGTTCCTCTCGATTAAAAGGTTAACTTTGACGGAAAACAAGGAAAAAATGTAATATAATCACAAACAGATCTTTACACGT
Source organism: Cydia strobilella (assembly GCF_947568885.1). Classification (NCBI taxonomy): domain Eukaryota; kingdom Metazoa; phylum Arthropoda; class Insecta; order Lepidoptera; family Tortricidae; genus Cydia; species Cydia strobilella. Next base: position 19,999,823 of record NC_086042.1, read on the forward strand.
CAATCTCAAAATCCATCTGAAGTACCCCGAAGAAAACAAATTTCTTCTTTCCGAATCAGAATTGAAACTCAAAATTCAACGCAATTGTAACCTGCCAATATCGAAAATATCACAGTCCAAAAAAGGTTCCATGTATTTCTTTAAACCGCCATCTAACCGTAATTGCGTGAATCAATTCACACTATACGACACGACTAAACAAACAAGCAAACTAGACATGACAGACAAGCAAGTAGTTTCCAAAATTGACGACAGATTTAGCGTCATGCTACAATATATTGTATTAGTAACAAAATTGCTTGCTACGGTACTGAGACATCAACTTTGGTTGCTATGGAACGAATTCTGAAAAGACATATACATATACTCGTACATTTACATACTTACATCAAATTGCACAAAAAAGGCGGAGATAATAGAGATGTAAAATAAACAATCATTTTAAGCTATAGGTAATTGTTAATTAAATGATTAATAGTTTGTATATTTTTAAGAAGCAGCAATCATGTTGTAAACGTGTATAAGTTTTTTATTATTATTAGGTAAATAGGTATATTTGACGACTGGTTTGGCCTAGTGGGTAGTGACCCTGCCTGTGAAGCCGATGGTCCTGGGTTCGAAACCCGGTAAGGGCATTCATTTGTGTGATGAGCACAGATTTTTCTTCCTGAGTCTTGGATGTTCTCTATGTATTTATTTATTTGTATATTATACATATATATCGTTGTCTAAGTACCCGCAACACAAGCCTTTTTGAGCTTACTGTGGGACTTTGTTAATCAGTGTAAGAATGTCCTATAATATTTACTTATTCATTATCTTTATCTTAATCGTCTACAATTATTCTGCATATAAATATTTCTATCGCTCATTTAAAATATCTGTTTTTCTGTTTGTAAGCATAATTTTCTGCATTTATTTCCTTGTTCTTATCGTGGACCTATGCTAATTAATCTACCTTTAAATTATTTCCGACTTTAAACTTTAAATTTAATAAAAATGAAACATCTTGTTAGGTTGTAAAAAGAAAAGAACGTACCATTTTAGTGCAAGAAATGGAACGTTCCAATCTAAAATCAGTTACCAAATATTCGATTTAAAAAATGGTTCCATTTTTAAGATAATGCCGCGTTTACACTGGGCGAGCACGTATTGGACGCCAATCTAATCAACCTCTACGTCCGTAGTTCATAAGCGCCCGGCTTACTTAATACAAATAACATCTTTCCTAAATTGCTTCATTTCGATGAATGTCGATAAGCGTTATTTATACTATATGAGATACTAAATGAGACGAACCTCAATGTAAAAAAGTGGCCAAGTGTGAGTCGGACTCGCGCTATAATAAAAAAATAATACAAAAATGATTTATTCAGTAACTTAATAACTTAACAATATGCAGGTTGGTGTCTCTTTTTAGTCTCTTCCTTACTGGTTTGCTTAGTAACAATATAAAACAACAGTTAAAACAAACAAAACAACACTAAAAATTAAAATGCAAAATTAGTATTAAAATTAAAATTACTTTGAAATTAACGTTACTGGAACAGGGATGAATAAGGTTAACCAGAAAAGAGCTAAATATCTAACTATAAGCCACGTGTGGTTGTGTGTGTGTATGTGTTAACATAAAAACGGTATGGTTAAATTGGGTGGACGCTGAGCATCTGAAGAGGATTGGAAAGAATTGGAGAAAGGTAACGTGATTGTTACTAATAAATCTTCTATTTATGTGTAGTTTTTAGATTTTAACTAGTTTAATCTTTTATTTTTACACTCTTTATACGTAGAAGAATATAAATCAAGGGCATTGTCTATGAGGTTATATAATTTTGCAGATAGAGCGACATACTGTCTTCTAGCATACAGACTTTGTTTTTGGAGTGGGGATAACATTTCGTTTCTTTTTCCTTGTGGACCTTGTTGAAGTATCCTCTCGACAGTAGCATTTTTATGTCTACGCAAAGTCACATTCCACACATACAGTTTTCTTACCGATAGGAGGTCACTAACTTCATACAGCTTATCGGTTGGAAACCTGTATGGTTTACAGTACATGACCTTGAGTAAAGCTCGTTGAGCTCTTTCTAATTGAAGGAATTTGGTTTTAGTGGCTCCACCCCAGACCGGAATGCAATACATAAGAACCGATTGTGCTAAAGAAACGTAAATTTGGTTGAGAAGATTTTTGGTGACAATGTGTCTTAAATTTTTAAATGTCCATATGACTTTGCGAGTACGTGACATGATTAGCTCTGTTAGCTGATGTTAGTCGATGATCTATCATAATGCCTAGGTATTTAACACAGTCAACTTAAGTGATAGGTGAACAAGCGCAGTTTGTTTGATTTAAATCGTTACAATTGTGAATCCTGATATTATACATGTGGTCTGGTTGTGTGATGTTGTATTTTGAGAAACATATGTAGTTTGATTTATCCGTGTTTAGGGTGAGAAGGTTTGCCTGAAGTTCCGCATATACCTACGCACATCATCCCAGGTATCTCCATAAAACACAACCACTGTGTCATCAGCGTAAGCAATGATGGACCCCTGCTCGATATGCAGATTGCAAAGTTGGTTCATGTATATTAGAAAGAGCGTAGGACCTAATACGCTCCTCTGGGGTACTCCATAGGTTACATCACATTCATCACTTACATGTTTCTCTATTTTGACTCTTTGCCTACGATTTCGAAGATAATCTCTTAACAAAAATAGAGGAGTTGCTCTGATGCCAATGCTTTCCAGTGTATTTATAAGAGTGGGTACAAATACCGTGTCGAAGGCCTTTTTTAAGTCTAGAAATGCAGTCAGACACTTTTTATTATTATCAACTATTTCAACTATTTTCGAAGACAAAGATATAATAGCATCCTCGGTAGAGCAACCTTCCCTAAAACCAAATTGATTGGAGGATAAAATATTAAACTTATTTATATAAGTAGTTAATAATCCGTGTTAATTAGATTTTCAAAAAAAAAATATAAAGCCGGTAAAACAGATATACTGCCGCCTTAAGGAGAAAAACCATAAGTGACAATTTTTGCGAAATTGAGTTATTGACACCCTCGAAATCAGGAAGAAAAATGTGATTTTTCTATCTAGCAGTTATTTCTTTATCTCTAACAGGTCAAGATTTAGACAAGCATAACTACACGCCATTTTGGTAAAGTTAGTTCCTTTTTGAGAAAGAAAAAGCATAAGTTTATATTCATAGACAGAAAAGTACTAAAGTGACGACTTGTGTTTTTTTTCCCTTTTGTGTTGAATTTAAGCCCAACATCTATTTCATAAGAAGAAAAACCATAGTTTAGTATTACATAAAATTTCTATGTAAAAAACCCTTAAGTTGACAAAAATGTTCATTTTTGTTAGTACCTAAAAAAATATTATTAGTCATAACTCTTGGAACCTAAAAAAACATAAGTTGCACATTATGTTTTTTCTGTCTCGTATGACTCTTCCTTATGCTTTTTCTGCTTAGTGTCGGTTTCAAAAACAGTGAACTTGTGGTTTATTTCTTAACCATTGTTGTCAGTTATGCTTTATCAGGCTAGTAGGTAGTCCCCCTCCGGTCTCCTCAAAGACAGATTTCGGGCGGTTCACTTGGCGCGCGCGGCTTGATCGGTTTTTTTCCTTTGGAAGAGGTTGCGAGTACGACGCAGTACGCACGTATTAATACTCCTGCCTATTTTGAAAAACATGAGAAGTGTTAACGTGTATTGGTGTACCGCATTCTGTTTCAACCTTAGATTTTAATACAAAAGGACATTTTTGCAGGTAAAAATTTTGGCTTGGCATTTGGTTTCAGTTTCAGGGTTATATTTGCCTTTTTAAAACTACCCCAGCTTGGTTCAAATACAGAAGAGCTCTTTTTTTTATTTTCTCTAGATACGCCTAGCTGTTTAGTTGGAACATCTAGACACGCGGCAGCGTGTCCAGCCAAGTTAAAAGAAAAAGTAGCAACCGTGTGTAATATTACACAAACCATTTCGAGCTACTTTTGACCCCTTCATAACTTGAAACCTTTATATAACCTGCACATATGAAAATTGGCACATTTGTCCAAGCCTATTATATTTAGCTTGTCTAGAATACGAAATTTGGGTTGGGTATATTTGGAGCACCTAATGGCAATGTGTCATAAATGTTACTATTTAATTTTGTTATCAAGAGAGAGACCTTTTTTTCTTCCGAAATGTCATGTAATAACTTGTAATTATAACAATTCAGTTGTTCATCGTAACTCCTCCAATTTCCACCACAAATTTTTTCTAAACTCGTAATACGGAGCATGACTGGTGAGACATCTTAATGTTTTTGGTTTTTTCTTATTCTGGAAGCAATTTTCGTAAGTCGACGATACTCTGATTTGAGCCTGGCGATGATCGTAATTGTTTTATGAGTTGCGATAATGTATCCTTTGTTAATTCTTGTATTACCACTTGCAATTTTTATTTTAAATTCCTCTAGTAGTGACATTATCGATCTTTAGATTGTACCTCATTTTCATTACATTATTACCTAAAGATCTCTAAAAGCATCTGTACTTAGTGGAATCTAATTGTAATAAATTTGAGTTTTGTATTACATTATTGCTATTATTAAGGGTATCTCAAAGAATTAGTAATTACTTAGTGCAATCAAATTGTGGTTAATTTTAGTTTTGTGTTACATTATTACTCAAAGATTTCTAAAAGTATCTTATTTGTTTTCTTTTAATAAAAAATTTTGATTCCTCATCGTATTTTTATGAATTCCATTAACGAGATAAATCATAATTTGATTACTTTAACTAAGCAAAAAAACCACAAAGTACCCAATTGTGCTTTTTCAGCTTCTAGATCGATTAGTAACATAAGCACAACTGTGTACTTGTGCTTTTATTTCTTAGACATCGTAGTGCAAAACTAACACAAAAAACATAAGTACGCACTTATGTCATTTAATCTTAGTAAAGATATTTTTATTCTATTTGTTTTACGAGGTAATAACTATTTTTTATAAATAACTTATTTAAATAAATAGATAAACGAATAATTTATAATGCATAAAAATTCTACACTATTACTTTGTTCATTAACAAAAGTTTTAACTTTGTACTTAGAATTTAACCTATTTGAACCGGAGCGCAAAGTTTTTTGGCTTTTTCTCGAAACTTACTTTTTGTCAGTTATGGTTTTTTTCCTTGAGACGGCAGTATAGGCCTATAGTTCGACACTAAGATTTTTTTCCCATGCCATAGGGTTCCGTATATCAATTATTTTACTTTAGAGCAACTACCGATTTTTTTTTTCAAATTGCACTCGAGATTCTCATCACATCGGCCCTATTATTTACGTGTAATATGTCACACGACGACAAATTGGCTGTGACAGACGGATGGACAAACACACGAGTAATTCTAAAAGGGTTACGTTTATAGGGTTCCGTACCCAAAGGGTACCCTAGGGACCCTATTACTAAGACTGCTGTCCGTCTGTTTGTCCGTCTGTCCGTCTGTCTGTCACCAGTTGAAATTTTGACAGATGATGTATTACTGTTGCCGCTATAAGTATAACAACAAATACTAAATGCAAAATAAAATAAATATTTAAGTGGGGCTCCCATACAACAAACGCGATTTTTTTCCGTTTCGTTCGTAATGGTACGGAACCCTTAATACGCGAGTCCGAGTTACATTTGGCCGGTTTTTTATTTATTTTCAGGGACAGAATCTTAAAAAACCTGAATAATTAACTATTAAAGTTAAATAAAATGTTAAAAGTCTCGATATTATGGAATCTCAATCGTCGGACGCTTTATTGTCGCAAAACCTTGGAAGATCTGTTGTGCAAAACAGCAAAGAGGTAAAGGCGCTCTGTTTTGTGGGTGAAGATCAAAGTTGAAAAGAAGCAGAAACTGGAGAATGTGGGCAATAAGATCAGCAAATTAAAAAAAAATTATAAATATAGTGATTTCGGTGGCCTCTCCACTTTTTCCGCCATAGGACTCGATGGCGTCACGCTGCCGGTGCGCTCCAACTTTAGTTACCTACATCTAAGTTTTCTCCTGTAATGGTGATAGGTATGGACCGTTCGTGACAATCGTGACGTACTATAACAAAATTTACCAAATGGGGAGGAGGAGATTAACACCTCTTATCAAATTTAATGAACTCAGCTTAAACAACATTTAGAGCAATGTCTGAACAGAAGGTATGGCCTCAATGGCCAGAACCATACTGCACTGACTAAACAGTACAAGAGCAAACAAGTAGGAAATATAATATCATCGTAAATTGTTAGTGGCAAAACCTTGTGGCGCAAATGCTTCCGATCAATTACTATCCCGCCAAGATATGTCAAAGTCTGACAAAAAGAGGTTATAATATGTATAAAATCGTTGTTTCAATTTCCCGGTGTACCTAGCACAAGGACATATATGTAAAAAAATATGCTGTATATAGGTGAATTTATAATGTGAATGTACATGTTACTAGCTTGAAATTTAATGCACTAACCTACGTAAAATACTTATAACCTGACTTCAATAGACATTGCGAATACTGTAAACAAACCATGTTATATATCTTTATTTTTATGTTTTAGAATTAATTGCTTATTTATTTCTTAGTTTTTAGGTATTCATCATTAATCGTATAATTTTTGATTTTGACATTGTATTTCTGTGTCTTTGACCCGTAGCGTGTAATTATTTTGATTTAAGGCGGTTCCCTGAGCCAGAAGGCGAAAAATCTCCTTATATGATCCTGTTTTTCTAAGAGACGTTGACATTCGTAGACGTGGAAAAAATATATGTAGTTCTTGACTATATTATCTTTAATATCATAGCTTCCGATACACGAATTATGACACTTCGCTCGATACAATTAATTCCCAAAGTAACCTCTAACTCGGACTTTTAATCCAACTTTACTCGGTTATTTATTATGTGATACTATGAACAAAAAAAGAAGAAAAAACAATCTTAACTTAAATAATAATTTTATAGCTTTCGAATTTCGATATTGTAGGATAACGTTTTTCAAATAAATAAAAATCGACAAAATTCGATCAAAATTGACACTTGGCGCGCATGATCTTTCCCGTTCTTTCTTGCGAAATGTGACAGAGACAGCGGCAAACCGATGGAACGGCCTTAAATACAATAAATAATCATTTTTAGGGTTCCGTACCTCAAAAGGAAAAAACGGAACCCTTATAGGATCACTCGTGCGTCTGTCTGTCTATCCGTCTCTCACAGCCTATTTTCTCCGAAACTACTGGACCAATTAAGTTGAAATTTGGTAAACATATGTAAGTTTGTGACCCAAAAACGGACATGTAACGTAAAAAAGTGAATTTTAAACACGGGGGCCACTTTTGGGGGGTAAATGAGAAAATGAAAGAGCTCATTGTGAGAATCTCAAATATATATTTTTTATGATTTTAGGATAAACAGTTTAGAAGTTATTTAAGAAAATAGGCAAAAAATGACCCTTTATCTCCGAAACTACTGGGTCTAAAATTTTGAAAAAAAAATACACAATATAGATCTTTACCTATAGATCACAGAAAAACCTATTAGAAATATGCAGTCAAGCGTGAGTCGAACTTAATTACTTAGTTTTTGATCCGACCCCTACGGGGTTTTTAGACATTTCACTCACGTTTCACATAAAAAATACATTGTTTAAATTATGTAATGTACGGAACCCTTGGTACGCGAGTCCGACTCGCACTTGGCCGGTTTTTTTTTAAATTTGAGCTTTACTTAATCTCGCACTTTTAAATAATAAAAAGAGCTATAGCCATCACGGCGATAAGGGCCACATTATTTTCCATTTCTATTGTACTCCACTTTACATACCTACTGCCCATATATAAGATCAATTCATACGATATAATATAAGTATAGTGGAGGGTAGAATACATTTTCTACCAACAAACTGCCATGCATGATGCAGTTTGGCAGATGATTAAATAAATATTTGTAACTTTATAAGCAAAAAAAATTACAGCGTATTTTGCGAAGTTTGTTTTAACAGTAAGCTGCATAAAATACCCATGTAAGATAATGCCAAATAAAATTTAATTCAGAAGTTCCAATGTAACCATTTCTAACTCAATTAGTACATAACCGATAACCGCTTTTACCTTGTAACCAGCTACAATTTCGCTGGACAACCTCCAAGTGCTTACTATATGCTGCCTCGAGTTTAACGTATATAAAATAGTTGTATACACGCCTGATTGCGACTGCTATCGCTAACATAGTAATACAATTATGGGATTTCAGTTGTGGTCAGTTGTAAGGTTATATTTTGTAGAAACGTTCTATTTTGTTTGTCTGTTCTGTTTGATATTTGATGACGTGCATCATTATTTGAGGAATAAACATTGCACTTGGTAATTTAATTGCATCATTATTATTATTATTAAAGCCTTTATTATACGAACTGTTGACATTTTATGTAACAAGTTTTTATTGTATGTGTATCTTCCATATGCATGTTCGTAAGGTCTTTTAGACCTAGGCCTCTTCCGAATCGCCTTTTTCTATTATATTTAAGTATTTGTCCAACATTTTCTTCCATTTTTGTCTGTCTGTTGCCATTTCTTTCCAGTCTTTTCCTATTGTTTCTATTAGGTCTTTTTCTCATCTTGTTTTTGGTTTGCCTTTTTTTCTCTTACCAATCTTTGGATTCCAATTTGTTGCTATTTTTGTCCATCTGTTATTTTTCATCCTGGCTATGTGTCCTGCCCAATTGTATTTTTGTTTCAGTATATGTATCGCCGCATCTATAAATTTTGTTCCTCTTCTAATCTCTGTGTTTCTAACTCTGTTTGACAACTTTATGTTAAGGATACTTCTCTCTATTGACCGTTGACATACTTGAATTGGTTTGATGATATCTCCTGTGTGACCATGTTTGACTACCATACGTGAGACAGGGTAGAATGCATGAGTCAAAGGCTAGTTTTTTTAGTTTCATTGGCATTTTCTTCTTGAATATTTCTTTCATAGACCAGTACTTCTTCCTTTACAGCACTCATCCTAATAAAATAGTTGTATAAATTCAGTTTATATTGTGACCCTTTCTTTATTTCATGAAAAAATCAAATCGTTGAATGAAACTCATTTGTTTTTTAATTGAAATACAATCGAAATTATGTCATGTGTCTGAAAAATTCAACAACTTATAAAACATACGTTGCCCAAATATACGAGTTCCTTCTTTCTCTAACATCCGTGTAAGTGTGAATATCGTTATATTACGGCCAAGTATGTTGTGGGTATTGTACTAAGTATGATTATTAAGTGGGAGATCTTACATTTTACTTTAAAACGACAATTTACTATATCCAATAAAAAGCTTGTTAAAGTAATGTATTTAACAACAGATTTAAAAAAGGTACATGAAACCTTTTCAATAAAACCGAATTTAATTATGAAGCAAACAAAGTAGGTAAGTACACCGAAAATTGTTTCCGGCACGAAAGCAGAAATGAACATTACGACGATATTCACACAAGTTCAAATCCAAACAGCGACAACCATGGAGGCTACTTATCTGAACCACGCAATTGTTTTTTATTGGAAAAAGGTAAGCATTTGACCACAATCTCACTTGATGGTAAGTGCTGATGCGGTCTAAGATGGAGCATGCTATGCTTACCTAAAAGATCTTTATTCACTCGATTTAAAAATATCCAAGTTAAGTATAGTGGGCCGAAAGCCTGGGAATTGATTTGCAGGAAACTAAACTAAAACTTGAGATTACGCAGGACAAAAGACCGAAACTATAACCGAAGGAAGAACCAGTGCTCCGAACGGCCGGGGTGAAAAGTTCGCCCAAAATCGTCATAGGGACGACGATGCTGAGATTTCTAAGACCTGTAAAAAGAGAGAAGACTTTGTAAATGAAGATATAAAGCATGTCAGTGTAAATTAATCTAAATAAAAATAAATTCGCTCGCTACAAATATAGTCAAGTAAGAATATTATCAATATTATTGATAGGTTACCATCCTAAAGATCTTGCCACTGCACCGCTTTAGGAAGTCTAAGTAACTATATACTCACAGCGAGGCCTGAAAAAGTTATGATAACATATACAATTTGCAAGATTTAATTTTAGTTAATAATTGAAATTATTATCAAGTTATTCAAAGTTAAAATTTGAAACGTACGAAAGTTATTCCGCATATTGACGTAGAAATTTAGTAATTTTCTTATAAAACTTAATAAAAAAACCGGCCAAGTGCGAGTCGGACTCACGTTGCAAGGGTTCCGTACATCACAAGATTTTAAACAATGTTTTTTTGACATGAAACGTGAGTGAAGTTGCTTATAATGATGTTTAGAGAAAATAATTAAATAAATTAAATTCTAATTGAATGTACCGCTAATAGAGATGGCGCTGATTTTGCGTTAAAGCGACGGATTCAGAGCTAAAATGACCCTTATGCGCCGTGTTTATAGTGATGACTCATAATTCTATGAACGGATTTAGGAAAGTAGTGTCATTAGGGGATATTTCTGTAATGTTCTGCCACCAGAGTGCAGCACTAGCCTTTTTAGTAAAACATAGAGTAACTTATACATACTGTAGGTACCTTTAACAGGTTTTTGAAAATTTAGTAGTAGTAAGTTATTGTACTAGTTAGTAGTTATCTACTCGTAGCATCGTAAACAATGTTAAAGAACTGACGGTTCATAAACCTTATTGTAAAGGAAAATAAGGTCACAGATAAACGGTCTAGTATAATTGTAGACGAAGCAAATTGCTCTGAGATTAGCAGATGAAATGCCTACGCACAAATATGGAAAACTTGCCATGTTAGTTTAGGTACCATACACTACATATTCGTATAGGTTTAAAAAAAAATAGTTATAAAAACATTTATTAATATTTTACATTCCTACAATGATTCCTATCTTTTGATAATATCACAATATACTTTGAAATACATACATTTTTGTTAAATTTCTCTTACATTTTTTATATTATTAAATTGTAAAACGGGACTTAATCGCGTATTTAAGTTTTAAGATTTACCTCCGACGTTTCGAGGACAGCGTTGTCGCCGTACTCTCAGAGAAGACTCAAACACTTACATACGCGATTAAGTCCCATTTACAATTGAATAATGTGTAACATTCGTGAAAGTTTAAATCAGTGTTCTTATAGGTTTTCCTATAATCTATAGACGACCGGTCTGGCCTAGTGGGTAGTGACCCTGCCTGTGAAGCCGATGGTCCTGGGTTCAAATCCCGGTAAGGGCATTTATTTGTGTGATGAGCACAGATATTTGTTCCTGAGTCATGGATGTTTTCTATGTATTTAAGTATTTGTATAAGTATTATATATATCGTTGTCTGAGTGAGTACCCACAACACCTTCTTGGGCTTACCGTGGGACTTAGTCAATTCGTGTAAGAATGTTCCCTATAAATAATATTAATAATATTTATTTATTTATTATTTAGAGGTACTTAACTTATTGAACTGTTTTTTTTTTAGAATGTTACACCCAGTAGTTTCGGAGATAGGTAGGGAATGGTATTTTTTTCCTATTTTCTTAATCAACTTTTTACCTCAGCGTAATAAAGAAAACCATAGGGGTCGGTCAAAGAATAAGTAATTAAGTCCGACTCATGCTTGATTGCACATTTCTAATAGGTTTTCTGTCATCTAAAGGTAAATAACTATTTTGTGTATTTTTTTCAAAATTTTAGACCCAGTAGTTTCGGAGATAAAGGGGGGGGGGGAATGGTCATTTTTTTGCTATTTTCTTAAATAATTTCAAAGCTAATTATTTTACAATTACAAAAAAATATATTTGAGATTCACAAAGTTTGCTCTTTCATTTTATAACACGATATAGTTATACATTTCACTTCAGAGAAACTTACTGGTATTTTTTATTAAATTCTCTAAACATTTATTTAATGATAATTAATATCGAACGAACCATTAATGCAACATAATAACTTGGAGTAGAGATACTCGTATACCAAACATTAGTGTATTTATTTAGTAACAACATTTTAGTACAATGCAGAGCTTGCATTGAAGAGCGGGATGGACATTTAAAACAAATAATTTTTTCTACTCGTCGAGTATAATCTGTGTATTACAACTTGATAAGCTACACTACAACCTTACTCTTTTCAACGTTGGATAGTCTATGGCACTTCCGACTCAAGCATAAGAATTTTATCGATACGGTTTAGTCAATTATAAAAATTTTGAAAATAGAATGCCATACATTTCGATAAAATATTTCTTGTTTAAGGAGACTCGATTCAATGCAAATTCAATGCCTACTTAAACACGCTGCTGCGTCGCATCTGCTTTGTGATTGGTTGGCCAACAAAAACATTTTATTTTGTGTTGTAGTAGAAACAATTAGCCTCATGCATGAAGTTTATATTTTAACGAAATATGTTTTAATCGGATGTTTGTTACCGTTATATCATGTTACAAATGCATTTCCGTTTTTAAATTACCATTTAATTACTTAAAATTATAAATAAAAAGTACAAAAATTTGCCCGCGAAAAGCTAGTGAGCGAAACGCTCGAAACGCCACGTGACGTCACGCGTTCGACAGATTAGTGTCATTAGTAGCAAACGTCAGTTGGGCCGCCCAACGTGTGACGTCATCACGCTAAAAAATAAAAATACATTCATGCATGGAGCTAATTGCTTCATAAGTCAGAAATGCGCATGTGACACCCTTCATATAGCAACATCCATACCCTACGAAAACCTCTTAGCGTTGCTTGTTAGTCTCCATAGACTACCGTGGCCAAAATCGAGAAAAAAACTGTCTTAAAATTGAATTTAGCAAGGAGCAGGTACCAGGGCCTCATGAGTTACGAGGAGGTGTCGTTGACCAACCCGCCGGGGGCGCCGGGCCCGCGGCGGCCGCGGCCGGGGCGCGTACGAGTAAGAAGGTATCGCAGGCTGCGGCAGCTCGCTTATCTTAGCTTTATACTTTTGGTTTGTTTACCTATATGATTCTACTAGTTGAAAGTGTAATTTTTTTGTCTCGTAGAAAAAGTATTGTATACAATAGTGATATAATCAAGCTTTTCAATCTCGTACCTTACCTTAAGCAACTTAGCAAGCTTCGTTGCTTAAACACGGTACTCGACTGAAAAGCTCTCTATTATATCACGATTGTATAAAATACTATTTCAGTAGTAATGTTTAAACAATAAATTCTTTATTTTTTTAAAGGATATATTCGGTAGTGACAAGTAATCGTTAAGCAAACGAATTTATTAACCTTTTCGCCGCCATTGTCTTGATTGAAAGTCATCACATTTCGTACCCCACACGTCATAACATGATATGTATGTTATACATATCATATATTATGTTTTACGGGTTGTCTACATGCAGTTTTTGACATGGCGGCCAAAAGGTTAAACTTTGTTTGTATAGCAACATTCGTCCCTCAGCCTGTATAATTGTGAGTAATTAATAAACGCAATTTGTGTGTATAATGGAGAGCCTAACTTAATATATGTTTGGTATAGTTGCTTGGAGCTTGTTGTACAGTCAGCAAAAGTATTAAATTCAGAAGTCAACTTTTATTATAAGCTTCATAATTTACCCCAGAATAACACAAAAATATATATTTTAAATATCCCGTTTTTTCATAGTTAGGAAATTACCATATTAACTTGAAATTATTATACAGTAAAAGGTTAGTTTAGGTTATATTTTAGTAGGTAAGTGTTGCTATTTTGTCGGTTCCGCTTATGCTATAATATTTAGCATTTCCTCAGGTACCCGCGACGTATCGCGCTTCCATCAGCGCGGCGGTAATCTCGAGTCCGCGCGACAAACGTCGTCAAAGCACTCTTTGTCCCAAAGAAGCGAGGCTACAGCTCCGGCCAATCGCAACGTTGTCTTACAAAATGTAATTCTTCAGAAAACACACTTTATGAAAATATCATTTGTAACGGAATGTTACACTACCAACATCTATTATTTCTGGCACACACAAATTCAAAATTCCCTATTGAAATTCAATTTTTTCTTGAAAAAAAAAAAATTTATAGTATCAGTTTGGCACTGACATAAACGCCATCGAGAACGTAATTTACTTTCTATGCATCTCGCTCGTACTCGCATATTACTGCGAGCGAGATGCATAGAATAGTAAATTACGTTCTTGATGGCGGCGTTTATGTCAGTGCCAAACTGATGGTAGCCGTACAGAGGTTTATAGAACTTTTTATTTTTTCAAAGAAATTATACATTTCACTTCAGAGAAACTTAATTACAGCAGAACTAAATATAAATAATCAGCTAGTATAGCGAGTGCATGCGTACTCACTTACAAAGCTCTTAACTAACTAAAACTAAAATAAATAAATACTAAAACTTATGTTTGGTACTAAATATCCGTAACATTTAAGAACCAAAATGCTATTTTCTAGGGTTCCGTACCTCAAAAGGAAAAAAAGGAACCCTTATAGGATCACTCGTGCGTCTGTCTGTATGTCTGTCCGTCTGTCACAGCCTATTTTCTCCGAAACTACTGGACCAATTAAGTTGAAATTTGGTACACATATGTAAGTTTGTGACCCAAAGACGGGCATGTAACGTAAACAAATGAATTTTAAACATGGGGGCCACTTTTGGGGGGTAAATGAGAAAATTAAAAAATTAAGTTTTTCAAACTATATCGTGTTATATATCAAATGAAAGAGCTCATTGTGAGAATCTTAAATAGATTTTTTTTATAATTTTAGGATAAACAATTTAGAAGTTATTTAAGAAAATAGGCAAAAAATTACCATTCCCCCCCTTTATCTCCGAAACTACTGGGTCTAAAGTTTTGAAAAAATACACAAAATATATCTTTACCTATAGATTACAGGAAAACCTATTAGAAATTGCAGTCAAGCCTGAGTCGGACTTAATTACTTAGTTTTTGATCCGACCCCCTACGGCTAAGTAACAACAAGACAGTTCGATCCAAGACTTCGATTGATTAACATCAAGTAAACATCTTAATATTATAAAGCCAAAACCTGCTTATCTCACATTTAAATAGTGAAATTGTGATCAAATATTTAGATAATACAAATTAGTGTTGTGCAGTGTATAATTACACATCTAGTCGTCTACATCGTAAAGACACATACCTATTGTGCCTTTTTATCTCAATTAACTAATAGATACCCTGATCGTCCTGGATCCTGCCTTTCATTACTAAACCGAATTTGTATGTGCCAGAAATAATAGAAAAGTTGGTAGTGTATTAATGTTCCGTTACACTATTATGCTACTATTATAACATGTTATAGTTTGTCAAAGGACTTTTCAAACACAGACAAATATAATCATACTATCTTTGTTTTACACTAGTACTAGCACCCAAAAGAAAAGGATGAGTATATTTTTTTTTCTGTTTCAGTTTGGCTTGACCAACTATATATTATTCCTTACATCCGCGTTACCGCAATTAATTGAAATTGAATTCGTTTGTGAGAACTTCCGTTACCGGGGGTGTCGAGTTTATTTATAGTATCACATTGACATCATCCCGAAGTAAAAACATATAAAATATAAAGAATAACCTTTTTTTAAATTCCTCTTCACGCTTATACCACTGCCCCGATTTAGTTGAAATTTGATATAAATATAGATATAGGAAAGGACACAGGATAGTTTATATCCAAAAAATCATTCCTTAATAAGTGTGTGAAAAGGGGGATGGAAGTTTGTATGAGGAATCAATAATCTTCGATTTAGTTCAAAATGATGTCAAACGTAACTTAGAACCTAAACTTTAACAGTTATAAACCTACCTCAAAAATCGGGGCGCCTCCACTTCTTAAATACATTTATTTATTTGTTTAAATTTTATTGCACAAAACACAAAAAAATAATTAGGAACGCATATACCTATACATCTTA
This sequence comes from Cydia strobilella, assembly GCF_947568885.1. NCBI lineage: Eukaryota > Metazoa > Arthropoda > Insecta > Lepidoptera > Tortricidae > Cydia > Cydia strobilella. The sequence goes on from NC_086042.1 coordinate 20,015,755, forward strand.
GGAACATATATCTTTGGTTCAGAGAACGCCGTATTTAACCTTTTTATGTTGTGTGCTACTTATTCTAAAATAAGATGGTAAAAATGAAAAAAAAAAAAACAAATGGAAACGTACACAACTACACAAAGGACAATATAGAAAATCGTAAATCAAATACCTATGTCTAACGAAACAAACCGATGACAACATCATTATGCTGCAAAAATTTATTAAATTTAAGAAACGTGATATTACGAGTATATTCGTTGAAGAAAATGAAAGATTTACAAAATGCACTTTATCTGTCCCCAACTGCATCCGGATACTTTGCTGTAGGTTGTGGCGGACACAAAAAGCGCTTGCAGCGAGAAATCTCATGGAAATTGGTTTTGGAATGAAAGAGCTAAGCTGTTTAAATGTCTCGAATAAAAATTGAGGTCGATAAACTTTAATTCAATTTATTCCTCGCCACATCAAAAAATATTGCAACCAGACTGACTTAACTAAACCGGCATAAATAACACAGATTAACTAAGTCGACGATTGTTTATCTACGTTGACTCGAGTTTAAGGCAAAGCTTCAGTTTACATGACTATATATAACAGGGTTAATTGAAAGAGATCTAAATTAATTTTTAACAAGCAGAAACGTCTGCGATCGATGCTATTAAGCTTCTTCTAAGCTTGAAAGAGAACTGTTATTACATGACATCAACGTTAATTTACACATGCATATAATAGTACATTGTGATACAAGTGTGCTAAATTGGTCATTACACACGAGGCGATATTGTGCGCGCGAGCTGTAAGCGGGCGCGCAATAAGAAAGCCGATGTGTGTAATGACCAATGCACACGCTTTTATACGACGATTTTCAACACACTTGCACACAAAAAAATAAACTTTCATATTAATCAAATTCTAATTGTTAAAACAGTTAGTAAAAGTCTAAAATCTGTCATACCACCGGCCACCCCTCGCCCCGGCCGCGGGCGGCGGGCGTTCCGGCCGGGCCGCGGCAGGCGGTCGGGCGCGCCGGTGCCCGCCAGTCCGACCAATTAAAGAAGGCTCCGTTTCCTTGCATATTATTAGCAATCAGTTACCTTCTTAACTCAGTCGGATAATATTATGAAAAAGCACGAGTGTTATAATATACTGAAAAAGCACGCGTGTTTAATATCTAGGATTATGAGCCAAAAATCGGTGGAATGAAAACGTCGTTTTGAGCAAGTGTGTTGAAAAACAGTTTATCTACACATATATCACAAACCTTCTATGAGGCGTTCAAAAACCGCAAATTCCTACCAGCATACCTAAAGATACTGTTTTAAAAGAACTAATTTGTTATCTCATGAAATAAAACTATGAAACCGGATTATATCGCGTATATTGAATTTATAATACATCCCGACGTTTCGAACCCTTCACAGCGTTCGTGGTCAACGGGTGACCGAGGAAAAACTACAAAGTGCGAAAATACCCACATACTAAAAATAATGAACCATCATAGACTATATAAACTTTAAGGCTGGTTTTACATGCAAAATCGGTTCGTAAGGCTAGTTATACAATACAACTATTTTTCAAGTAAAGATATGTATATACGCGATAAAAACTACGCCGGCTCCAACCCTACACCACGGACCCGAGAAGATTTAATTACCTCCTAAATTGTAGGAGGGTATCCCAATATGGGACCGGCAACAAACTCGGCGGGACACATCTTTTCAAAACATATTATACTCAGGATGTCCAACATCATCCAACACTAAGGTCTCACACTCTGTGCTCCTTTATCACTCGGGTGAAGGACCACATAGCTTATGTCAAACACCGTCGACCGAGCGACAAAAATGGCAAATGGCGAGGCCATTGAGATTAAGAAATATCCAAACTTTAATAGGGAAGATGGCTTTTCTCTACCACCAACTTGGGATCCTGTAGTCCATCTGGACTAAATAAAAACTACGGTTGCGTGACAATGCGTGAAAAGTTTTAATTTCCCGCCATTCAGGTAATAGGCATAAGTTTTTTTTTGTTGTTCATAAACTAACTGTAGCAAAACTTTCGTGTAAAATGAGCAATCAAGACATTTCATAGATGCCAGCATCATATTCGCGAGTGTAATGATGCTCCAATGCCGTTCGTTATATGCGGTTCCTGAACACATCATAGAGAGCAGAGAGCATAATATGTGTAGAATGTAGATAATAGCATTTTATACAATCGTGAAATAATGGAGAGCTTTTCAGTCGAGTACCGTGTTTAGGCCACCAAGTTTGCTGTACGAGATTGAAAAGCTTGATTATATAAATATTGTAGTTACCTATAAGTACAATATTTTTTATGAGTCAACTCAAATAATACTTTTACTATACAACCTAAATAATTAAACAATAAAGTTACTATTGCATAAATATCCTAGTAATACCGTTTTACTTCAAAGTCGCTTTGTAAATAAAAATTGTATTAGTAGGACTTGTTAAGTTATTTCCGACATTTGTAGATTCCGATATTTTATCTGTAGCTTGCTACTTGTATTACAAACAATGTACCATATTAGGCCTCAGGCACGCTTTCGTAGAATTTGGAAGTTGTTAAGTAATGTAGTCCACGATTTACATTAAACTAAACTTATTTTCCCATAAAGCACCCAAACAATAGAATTTAAATTGCTGGGCATTTCAGTAAATAAAGCAGGTGGGATTACGAAGGCGTAAGTACGGACCCTGCTTAACCCTTCTGCCGGGGTCAGAGTTAACGAAGTTTATTTTTATTCGCTATACATTGTTACAGTTGTATCATTTAAGAAGACAGGTGATATGATTTTAAAGATTAAAGTGCTCTTGGTTCATGGCGAAATATATTTTTTATATTAATTTCACAAATGATTTGCTGACAATTGTCAGCGTCATTCTAAAGTTCAGATGAGTTCTTTTAGAATAAATTCATTGAAAAACCAGCCAAGCGCGAGTCCTCGCCTCATGTATGGCAGTGGTCACGTGGGGCGAGGACAAATGGAATAAACCTTTTTATTGTGGCGACAGTCCCGAAATCGTGCATAACCAATCAGATGTTCCATAACAAAACATCTCATGATTGACCTAGGTATATGACATGTAAGAAACAGCTGTTTTTCTTAATTTTTAGGATTTGGCCCCAACTCATAGGTACTTATAGTTGTTCAGTGCAACCTAAGTAGGTATTCACGTCTCAGAGTTTTGTCGGACATAACAAAATCAACCCGTATATTAATAACAATAAGGCTTTTTTCGAGAGAAGTACCAAACTAGGAATATCATCGGCGAAATTAAGAGGCAATTTCTCGTTATTGAACGTTCACAACGTTACAAACCAAGTGACAATCACCCCTTTGGTCACAAATTGTGCCCTTAACATTACATACAGATACGAAACATCGTCACTTTTCTCCATCTCAAAGAAATCGAGATTGCAGATTATAGCGTCCGAAATTTATTAAAGTAGGTATACCTAGTGCCTAAGTTAAAAGCAAATTTTTGATTAATGTAACTTGATATCTTAGGAAACAAATGAAAGTGCTAATTAGCCGTTTTGCGATATTCAATATGATTGTAACTGATTTGTATCGATATAATATATCCTCCCCCGTCGTTCCCTCATTACTGAGGATCGTGATTACGAGTACCTACCTATTATTTCAGTTAGATACCTATACATATAACGCACTTAGCTATGTCTGCTGAATTGCTGATGACTAAATTTTATCCCATATGTTCACTCAGATATATCCGATGGTTCATTGGTTAAAGTTTTTCCATATATAACAAAAGAAATGGTTTTGTTGTATCCCAGCACTGTCATAACAATTTTGATAACAAACCGCTCCCATAAAATGTACGAGTACCTACCCAGTAACGTACTAATTGACAACTTTTGTTTTGACCCCGATTATAAAATGAATTGTATAAAGTTTCCTTTCAAGGGCCAAATACGGAATCTGTTGAAGCTAAATACTAAATGGGTTTCTTTAAAGCCTGTAATCTCGTTTCTCAGTTGGAATTACGGGCGTAATTAAATAAATCAAGCGATTACGGCGGTCCATCGTTCCGTCTTGTAATTTAGTAATCTTTAATGTCTTGGATCTGCTGAATTCATTAAGTATGCTAATAGATCGGAGGTTAAAGGTAATTCTAATTAAAAACAATCTTTTCTGATGTTTTTTGCTATTTCTAAGACACGACGAGTGAAAAGCCTTAAACGGTGCGTCCGACGGAAAATTGGTTCTAATCATGATAAAAAACCTTAATATGAATTTCGTAGTCAAAGTTGTAAAATATGGCGGCCATTTTGAATTTCTTCATTTTTGGTACGATAATGTTTAAAATCCGAAAAAGCTTTTTCACCAGTCTGATCCCCCAAACCTTGCTGGTAGTGGCGTTGTAATTGATGGTGGGTTTCTTTCTACATCGAGTTGTTTGGCAAGCCAATAATTTTTTTTCTAAGTCTCCCAAAATTTATGCACACCTCGTGGTTACACAAACTTGGATTACAGGCATCTAGGACCAAATGAAGGCATTAAAACGATTTCCAGCTTGCTTGGAATTAATTCCTCAAAACGCTTTTTATGGATCTAATTTGATGGACAAAGACGGTGACCGTAGACCGGTCGAGGTTCTTATAACCTTCGTGCCATTTTTTGTTTTAGCCCGCTGTCCCCCTACGCTGCATAGTGACATTTACTATTTTGTCCAACTGTACGCCTTCATGGAAACAACCCAGTTCCTTTTTTTTCGGACTACGTTCAACACTTATTCTTCATATTCAAGCTTTGATATACAGGTGATGTAATTATTTACGTTATTAATTCTTAAAATTAATTTTTCTGCTGACCCTGTATGCCTTTTACTCACTTTCCCATTACATATCCCGTGTACTTTATTTAGTTGTTTGAATCCTGTGGTTAGAGCCCATAGACGTTAGGGAACTCGCAGGTAAGTCAGACATAGAATTTATTATTTGCTGATTTTGAACCTTGAATCTTTGAACATTGAGGTTTTGAGTTTTAAATATATTTTCGAAACTGAATTTGTTCTTGAATTTGAATTTGAATTTAGTTCTTAGACTAAATTTATTGGACTTTGAACCTATTAAGAGAGATGGCAGAAAACAATACAAAGGGCCATGGACCGCTAATGCATCGAAAACCACAACTGACTGCTATTCGAATAAAAACATTCTTTTTTTCACAGTAATAAGTACCTACCCGGTTACAAACTGTCGTAAGTTACCTCTAACTTATCCTGGATACCACTGAATGTACGATACGTAGGTGTAGACATACAGATTCACGAGTAAGGTACGCTTTAGAATAATATTGTTGCCAACTGTATATTAGATAAAGGGCGTAATACAAGTTAAACAGTAAAGGTATCTACAAGTTAAAGTAAAATGGAAAAATGGCCAATTCATTTATCAGTTAAAACGTGAGACGATTCGTGGAGGTAGGTACCTATTCAAAAACACTTATTTTAATCAACAAGTGTATCCCGAGCGTTTAGAGAGCAGATATCAGTTTATGAGCGTGTCGCAATAAGGAATGGTATTATGTAGGTAAATTTAAAGGCCAAATTTACATGTTGTGCCTGTAATTCTGTCATTATCAATAGTACGTCAGACTAACTGCAAGCAATAAGGAGTCGGCTTTCAGGGCACTCAAAAACGTACTACTTACAGTTTTTTTTACCCGTTTTGTGTTATGATGGATTTCTAATTTTCTGATCACAATACGTTATAAAATTCAACATGTTAAATTGTTAAGTAAGTGAAAGTTCAACACGTTGTCGGAGACATTCGGAAACCCTCAACAGTCCTCAATCGGAAACACTCATCGTCATAATTATTTTAGTACGAAGTCGTCGAAAATTTTCGATTCCACAAAATCATTGTCGCTTTGATTATACCAATACTGTATTAAGGAGTACTGTAGCCTTAAACGGCATCTCTCGTTTGGATAACCCTGGCCGGGCTCCAAATAATTACGCGGGCCGCTCTGCGGTTGCACCATCCTCTGAAATCGTCTGTGACTCCATTTGAGAATCTTATTGTTTCTACTTAAGTTTAACGCGTATTTAACTAGAAACATATCTGGAAAACACCGGCTAAGAGCATGTCGGGCCATGCTCTGTAGAAAGTCTACGATAAAACCAGGAGTAATTCTTTGTAATATAATGAAATAAAACTGGTGTCACCTGTTGACCACGAACGCTGTAAAGAGTTCGAAACGTCGGGATGTATTATAAATTCAATATACGCAATATAATCCGTTTTCTTAGTTTTATTTCATGAGTAACTATCGCGGTAACCGAAGACAATACTTTGTAATATAGTCAAACTAACTCCAAAAACCTTACGCTTTAGATCTACACCCTACATAATTAATGTCATTAACGGGTCTAACGCGATTTAATTTCATTATTTTACCTTTTTTCCGACGTTTCAGCTAGGTGTGGTCACGGAAGACTGACGTCCCAGCAAAATGTCAATGAGATATTGGTAAATAAACAGTAAACTACCCGACATTAGTTTATATAAATTTTTATCTTGCTAATTATTTTAAAATGGCAAATTTAATAACAATATTATGAATGTGTGAGCCGAGCACTATCATTTGATACCAATCTCGACCATACTTTCTTGCAAATAAGATGACCAGAATAGCAAGTCCCCTCACAAACAGCTTTTTAGCCGTCTAAGCTCTTCTGCTCAATAACCCCTTGATCGAGCCTGTTCATAATTTAATGACTAAAATATAATGCCCTCCACTATACACGTTTACCCAATTTAATTTAAATTAGAACAAATTTAATTAAGTTATTGTCCATCAAACTATCCTCTGATAGTTTAGCTTAAAAACATCGAAATGCCGGGACGTGCCCCTAGCCAGCCGCGTGTTCCAAGTTGAATCTAAGAACTTCGCTTCGCTTCACTCGCTCATTCGATTATGTACAAGTAGCGGACTTAATGCCAAAAGGCTCTACCAGTCAATCATAGGGCCAAACAGAATCACTAAAAGTTGGTGCAAGGAGAAACAAACAATCCAGTAGAGATAATTGACAAGTAATACCTACATTATAATTATAGGAAAACATTGCAGTGTCTATATGTACTTACATAAACATATGATATGAATAAATATACTAACTCAGTAATAGATATATCAAATTTCTTTGTGAGGAGCACGGATAGGTAATTTATTTATTACTTATATATTTAAAACTTTATTGCACATCAAAAAAGGTACAAATGGTGGACTTATTGCCTCATGGCATTCTCTACCTAATTATTTTCTAATTTATTCTTAACTAACGACCCGCCTCGACTTTGCACGGGTAGTTCAACTAATTTACAAAGAACCTTTACAAATTATACATATAAATCTTCCTCTTAAAAAAACAGCATCAAAATCCGTTGCCTAGTTTTAAAGATCTAAGCATACATAGGGACAGACATACATATAGAGCGGAAAGCGACTTTGTTTTATACTATGTAGTGACTATGTAGTGAAGAAAATATTATGTTTTTTTCTCCGATGCCATTATACAAAAATTGTACATAAAATAATTCTACACGCCATACACATCCCACCTTGTTAAAATAAAATTACAAATGAGGATTACGTTGAAATGTCATTTTCCTAAGTTTATATTTCGCAGCTAAGGTTATCTACGATGCTATAAATCAATATATTAACAAAGTAACCACAAAGTAAAACGGGGGGATAGATAGGCCATTCGAGTTGGCAAGCAGCCAGCGAATCATCAAAATATTTACGTTGCAAAGATTACAGTCCCCGATTATGATATTGAAACCAATGAGAATAGGGTGAAAATGATGACGACGGGGAGAGATTAGATACATAGAAATTATACTTTATTTTCCTGAATTGCTTAATCTTCAACTCAAAATCAAATCTATAAATATAATTCGTCTACCTATTTAAAATACAAGTTAGAGGTTACAAAGAGAAGATCAATCTCGATTGATCTCCTTCGTAAACATCTATTTAATAACTTGTAGAAGAAGTAAAATATTATGTTACATGTAGGTAATAATATTATGACTTTTGTTACTTATAATCACGATACCTGACATTGACCTCCATCTTCGTGTTTGTTTATTAATATTAAAAACAATATTAAAGTGTTCTAGGGTTTCGTATCCGAAGCGATCTGTGTGGCAGCAGCGGGATTTATCTCAAGAACCGTTATAGGTAGTAAGTTGAATATTTTTTATAGACGCATAATTTAAATAATACCTATATATAACATCTAAAACCTTCGCACTTTGAACACATATTAAATCACATTTACAATTGCGTCTATCGCAAATTTACTTTGATACCTTTATGTGTAGTGGGTGGTTTGAAAATGTGTTGTCTACCCCAAGCTTTTTCACACACTTATTGTCCGGTAGTCACACAAATCTCTGTTTTGACATTTTGCTGGGACGTCAGTTAGCCGCGACCACGACCAGTGAAACCTGAAACGTATTTTAATACCTATATTTTTCAGTTTGATAATATTTTTTTTATCCTAATTTACCTGCTGAGGTTAAGCAGTAAATATTATTTTTTTAAACAAACATCATCAAAATTATCTTTAGCCTTAAGGATGACTCACGTTAGACCGGGCCGTGTCCGGGCCGGAGTTTCCGGCGCTTCGTTTTCTATGGAAAGCATCACGTGATCACCTGTCATGTCATAGAAAAGTAAGCGCCGGAAGCTCCGGTCCGGACACAGCCCGGTCTAACGTGGGTCATCCTTTATTCAGACAAGAAACAATTATTGCTTACTTACTGTTTGTCACATTAGAAAATAACTTCAAGAATAGGACAACACGGAGACAGTAAACCGAAAAACCAGTTTCTCTAACTTGTTTATCTTTTTGGTATCACAGATATTCCCGTTGCTGCATCAGTGATTTTTGTGCCGTTAGTTTGCCAGTGCTTCGTTTTCGTAGTGACATTTTAAGCGAATTTTTTTAGAATGGAATAGAATTGAATTCAAATTTGCTCTTGAAGTTTTATGAAAAGGGGCCTTTATCGCTACTTACATGATTTTATTGTAAGTACCTTCTAAACATGTTTAGTATTTATTGGGTTTCTGCAGGACTAAAAACATAAATGTGGGCTTAAATCACAATATCTGTTTTGATCACTAGAAAGAGCTTGAAAAGTACGAGTAGTGTATGGAAACACGTTATTAACAAAATCCTGGCCCTGGACACAGGGCCCATATTATGTTCAATTGTTGTAAGTTATTGATTTCCTGCTTCCCAAAAGTTGTCTGGAAGAGATCGCTTCTGAGCGATAAGACCGCCTGTTGTTACCTAATGTAATGTGTGTTCTTTTTTCATTATGTGGTGCGCAATAAAGAATATATTATTATTTTTATTAATACCTATGTTCGAAATAAATGCTTTATTTTTATTTTGACTAATTTATATGAATTCATGTATTGTTTATATCTAAGCTAAGTACCTGCCTATTATATATTTTATGATGAACAAAACTTGAGCCCTCCCTTATAAAGCCTCTCGAGTGAAAGATCTGATCCCATAATAGGTCAGCGTCAATGTGAAACGGGTCCGACGGAATTACTTGTCGAAACTATGTGTTGAATACAAATTAACTTAATCACTTTGATAATTTGAATCCTATTGACATGCAAATTAGGTCCAATTTGAGATTGGCTAAGACTTGATGCGTGTGTCATGACCTCATGACGTTTCTGATTGAAGATATCAAGTAGGATTATTGCAAATTACGGCACCAGAATGAGGAGAGATAAATTTCGATGTATTAAATACTAGCTTTTGCCCGCGACTTCGTCTGCGTGCAGTTAGTAGTTTGGGAAGCTTATTTTTTATCCAATCTGCTTTTATCGATTTCCCATATAAACTTCTACCCCCTTTTCACCCCCTTAAAGGATGATTTCTGGGATAAAAACTACCCTATGTCCTTTCCCGGGACTCAAACTATCTCTATACCAAATTTCAACTAAATCGGTTCAGCGGTTTAAGCCTGAAGAGGTAACCGACAGACAGACAGACACACTTTCGCATTTATAATATTAAAGTATGGATTATTGTTTCGGTTCCTAATGTATTTTTTTTTGGATTCCGTTCCAAAAAGGTAAAAAGAAACCCAAAAATTGTCTAGACGAATTCAACAGCATGCAACCTAGTTGACCAAGCGTTAGCGAAGTCTACGTTTTAGCTTGGGCAAAAATACTTTCTAATTAGTCCAGATGTTCTCCTCTACAGGTCGCAAATTCTCAACCGATTCTCATGGAATTTTTCGAGCAGATTTGATGATTAAATTCATTTTTTTGTAGCTTTAGTTTTTGGATTTTTTTTCAAAACGGCGGAGCCATACCTATATATTTATTCAGTTTAACGCTATTCACTCTTACATGAACAGAAAAAGAGATGTACTGCGACTTCGATAATTACGCCATACCATTATCTTATACCTACTGTATCATAGTTTAGATTTTCCTCCCAATAATGTGAGCAATCTTATAAAAATATGACATAAATAACCCCCACTGTGTTATGAGGGAAAAATACATAAAATGTAATACCGAGTCTCATGGAGCAGCGATACAGATAATTTCGGTACAGAAAAGGCCAGTCCTCTGGGAGCTGGGCACTTAAAATGGTGCTTTAGTAAATAGTACTCCACCGTACCCTGTTATCTAAACGATGTTTTTACTTAGCGTCTTTTTGCAAAGTAGATTTTATAAGTTTCTGTGAGTCAGGGTTTTGAGTTTTTAAAAATAAACAGCGGGGCGGTAATGATGATTGGTATATTTTTCATAATATTTTGGTGTACATTTTTCTTTGTTTGTTTTTGTACACATTTTATATGAATAGATAATGGGTTCTAATACATATATCTTATTCTAATAAGTTATATAATAAACAGTTAAACACACTAAATCGCTTCAGATACCTATCGTTCGCAACTTTTAGAAAACTGGATGTGAATAGTTGGCTGGTGTTACGGTACTAGATAACAATTCAGGCGACGAATGCAACGACATTATAGCCTTCTACGCATGTATTGTGTTCAGATTTTTTCAGTTCAAACATCCTTCCATCTTATGCACAACGCTGGTAAGTAGGAAAGGATGCATAAGCGCCATTTTATGGACCCTACACGAATTACATGTGACGTAGTTAGTGTGCACCGTAATTGAGAAGAGCGTCGCACGTCGCACGGCGGCATACTAATATAAAGCTGAAGTGGTAAGGCGTTAATTAATAACGGGACAAAATTCAACCATGATACCGACATTTATAAATAAAACTTGACTTTTAACGTATATGCATAACTCTTGGAAATACCAAAAATTTTCAGTAATATAGGTAATCTTATGGTAGGTAATTTAGGGTAGGGTCAAGGCGGGAACAGTGCTCAACGCAAACAGTGGCTCAGTCGCCCAAATATCGCTATACACTGTAGCACCCTTACGTGTTAGAATAACCATTGCTCGTCCAATAGAATTTGTTCGATTCCTGAATGTTTCTGCTGTATTAGTAGGGAAGCCTATAGCCCTTCTCATGGAATTAGGTTGAGTGAGCCACTGTACCCGGCAACTTTTTTCCAAACCACTGTTCCCTCCTTGACCCTATACGAGTATTTTGAATTAAATCAAATATTTAAAATCCAGACAGCTTCGTATGAAGCTAATAATAAATTTACAGCTCGTGGTAGCTTATTTGATATAACCTAATAATAAAAATAAATGATGATAAAACGTTAACACAATTTAATTGGTTTTTTTTTCTCGTGCAGATTAAACATTGGATTCAAACTATTTTATTATTATCGATACTGACGAGTACGAGGACACGAGTAAAACCACGGGCTGCTCTAATCGCACTGGTTTATTCCATTGGTAACGGTAACGGTTAAGGTGGGCGCAGCCACACACACACATAAACATGCATACATAACATTTCCTTCCCCTAGTATAAGTACTATCTCTACAATAACAATAATATGTGACGTTTTCAAATAAAAGGTACCACATTGTCCCTTACCATAAGGACGAAATTTGCTAGTATCTTTATACGAATAACCTGCCAGAGCGTCCTTATGGCGAGCGACAAAGTGGTACCTTTTGCTTGAAGACGACACATATAGTTCACTATATTTTATAATTGACCTTAGGACGGTTACGCAATCTTATTCTGGGGTTCACCACTGGTGCTGGGTCCCTAGGAGGCTCGCCTGGTCGAGGTTCCTCGATCGCTTCTTGGAAATCATCCTCGCCCGAGGTACTGACAATCGGTGGAGCCTGATGCTCATGTTGCCCTGCTGGGTCGACAGTCTCTGGTCTTCGATCATCCTTTTTCTCCCCGATATAGAAATATGAAGGGCTTCCGGTCTGACGAGCCGTTAGAGGTGGTGGTGAGTTACACGGCGTACTCATAGATGGAGCCTCGCCGTGTTCGTCGTCAAGTGGTGGAGAAACCGGCCTATTATCTAGGATCTCACTCGTCGATGGAGACGACAGCGATAGGACCACATAAACATGCATACATAACAGATACCAATAGGGATATCTGCGTGACAAGTTGATCGTTGGTTGTAGAAGTTTTGCCCGATGAAAACAAGTCCTTCTTCTCATCATAATGGCAGTATTGACAATTATAGCATTATCCAGTGTTGGAGGCTGTACTCAAGTTCCATTACAGGCAGATTATCTGCTATTACGCGGATTAGCGCAGTTATTAACCGGAAAGCGGGTATTTGGTACATTTTTACCTGATGCACGAAGCTATCTTAGCTAAATACGGTACTGCTATGATTTTTAAGCTTAAATTAAACACGTTTTAAATTTAAAATAAGAACTTAAGTTCCATTAAAAAGTTTAGTTTAATGCATGCTGTTAACATAATATGTTGTATGCCATAATATGCCAATTGTAACGGGAGATATTACCTCCCGTTAAAATTGGCTGGTTCCGTAGTTATTTGGAATGTCGTCGGCAGCGAGTAAAGGTAGACTCTTCCATTTCTTGTTGGTGCAGCACCCTGGCCGGCGTTCCGCAGGGCGTTGTGCTGTCTCCTCTATTATTTTCCATCTTTATTAACTCCATTACCTACTACTAATATTTCTTCTTCTTACCACCTCTATGCTGACGACCTCCAAATTTACTCTCAATGCGTTATAATGATCTGCTACAAAGTATCAGCTCCATAAACCGGGACTTGGCTCACATTTCCAGTTGGAGCAAACGTTATGGGCTGAAAGTTAAACCGTCTAAATCGAAAACTATAATTTTAGGCAGCTCTCAACTTATTTGTCGGATTAACTTTCCTAACTTGCCTTTCATAGTGTGTGATGGTGTCCCATTATTCTCGAGCCAGGTAAAAAATCTTGGAGTCATATTAGATCGCACACTGTCTTGAGTACCACAGATAAGTGAGATCGGTAGGAAGATGTTTGCTTCTCTGGGGTCACTTCGCAGGCTTCGTAACTTCTTGCCGCTCGCTGCCAGAGTTGCGCTTGCTCTATCTCTTCTTCTCCCGAAATTGGATTATGCCGATATTTGCTATCTTGATCTTACAGTCCTCTAAATAAGTCTAAATAAACTTGTACGCCTTCAAAACGTATAAGGTTCATATTTGGCTTACGCAAATATGACCACGTCTCCCCGGCAAGCTCGGTTCTCCATACAAACGTAGTTACTCTCTCATTTTAAAACGAGTAGCTAGTTTGCTCTGAAACTTTGTACTTACAATAGTATATATCTATGTCTGTAATTAGTTCATATACCATAGTTAAAAAAAATACATTTTTTATACAAAACTTGTTTTTGCTCTATTTCGTTAGTTTTTTAAACTGGAGCTATAAACTAATTACAGACCTAGATATACCCCTAATATACCTTTGTATGCGCAGTTTTATTACAATCCAACACGTAGTTTTAAAATGAGAACGAAACTCCGTTTGTATAGGAAGGTGAAATTCGGCCGAGCTTGCCGGGGACTCTTAATTTCGTATCCAGCTCAAGTGGCTTTCCATTCGCCTTCGCCGTAACCCTCACATGTCGTTAGATATCAGATGTGCTAAATCCCTTCCCATTTTTAAAAATCTATTGAAATTACATTACCTATCGCTGCCTTAACTTGCCTTTATTTATATGATTACATATAAATAATATAATAATAATAATATATTTTTTACACAAAAATGGAAATATCTCTAAAACCGAGCCTAATTTAGCAGACGTTAATTAACATTTTTAACTTTAAATATAGCCAGGAATACGTTTTTTAATTTTTGTCTTTCCTCATGGGCACCGTGTATATATATGTATATATATATATATATACACGGTGTATATATATGTATATATATATATATATATATACACGGTGTATATATGTTTGTATATGTGTATATATTTATTGTATTTGTAAGTATATATTATTTTAAAGAAATAAAAATATTTGTGTCTTCGGTTTGTTAATTTATATGTACGAGTAGGTATATATAACGGCACTACCCGTTTAAAGTTGTAAGTACTTAACTTTCCTGGTCCCCATAGGTTGTCTGGAAGAGATCGCTTTTTAGCGATAAGACCGCCTGTTGTTACCTAGTCTTAACTTTGTATTTCACTTTCTGTGTATTTTTTAACTTTATGGTGCATAATAAAGAATATTTAATTAATTAAAAACCGGCCAAGTGCGAGTCGGACTCGCGCACGAAGGGTTCCGTACCATTACGCAAAAAACGGCAAAAAACACGTTTGTTGTATGGGAGCCCCACTAAAATATTTACTTTATTTTGTTTTTAGTATTTGTTGTTATAGCGGCAACAGAAATACGTCATCTGTGAAAATTTCAACTGTCTAACTATCACGGTTCATGAGATACAGCCTGATGACAGACGGAGGCTGACGGACAGACAGACGGACGGACGGACGACCAGCGGAGTCTTAGTAATAGGGTCCCGTTTTTACCCTTTGAGTACGGACGGAATCCTAAAATGTAAGTTACAAATTTATAAATTAATTATAATAACTGAACATGACTACGATAAAATGAATAATAACAATAATTACATACTATATTCATACACACTCCAGTTTCAGCTGCAAGCAGTATTAGAGCGTGGTAATGTCCATGTCAATACCTTGATAAAATTATTTTTGTAATTCACATGTGAAAGAAAGCAACTAAAACGTATTTTGCCTTCTAAATGTGACCTTTCGTTACATACGGAGGACGTTTCGCTTTGAAAATTGCGTG
The DNA here is from genome assembly GCF_947568885.1 of Cydia strobilella. NCBI lineage: Eukaryota > Metazoa > Arthropoda > Insecta > Lepidoptera > Tortricidae > Cydia > Cydia strobilella. Next base: position 20,031,042 of record NC_086042.1, read on the forward strand.
ATGGATTTGAAATGTTTTATACTTTAAATACAAAATCACCAAAATATTCTAGCACGTGTCTACTTAAACTATCATAACGACCGACGAACGGATTAAGCTTAATAATATGGAGGTGCGCGATGAATTCAAAATTCACCACCGATAATCTCGGCCTCTTTTGGGCTAGAGATGAAGGGCGGTTTCAGACTAGCGTTTTATACGAGCGTACGCGTACGCGCGTGTAAACTCGTATTATAGAGGTCGAAGATTGGGTTATAATACGAGAAAACTTATTATCTATCGAATGGCAGGCACTCTACATTTTATGTGTCACTACCGAACTGTTAACTGGTAAAAGACGGTGTGATATAGAGTATTATACCTTATTAAAAAGTTGATCCAGTCTCTTTGGAATAATGTTAGTTATACGGTACACGTTATTTCTACATAGAAATTGAAATAAGTCAAGTTAACATTGTAAACGACATGATGTATTATGTTACATTATCTTTTTTTGATACACCCTCTGTACGTACTTGTTGTCATTATTGGAACTTTTCTTATTATATCTCAAATGGAACATCACCTAGTTTTCCCCTCTAAGTTAAGCAATTAATTACTTTCTTTTGTGCAAGAGGAAAACAATAAGAATTGTTAATGAATGTTGGCCATTCGCGTTTCGTTTTTATCATTCTTTATCGTTTTAGGGTACTCGGAAGCTTAATAATTATGATTCCGTTTTCAATCGTTTTGAAACGCAGAAACAGACGTTAGCGAATATGTCAGTTTGACACCGCTAAGGCTGTCGTGGTAAGGCTACTGTAGGTACACTGTGTACAAATTATCTCAATAATACTTTTAAAAAATAAGCAGGAAATTCAAATACATGAACGGAACCCAGAACCCAGTCCAGTAAAAGTTTACTTCGCATTATTTTTTTACATTGTGTATTCAAATCGAAGTAACTGGGCTTTCTTGGCACGAGATAGTAGCCAATGAATTGCGTATTGTTCCGTTTTTTTTAGACTATGTTCAACATCATAGATCTATAACTACTAATACAACCAACAAAGGTAATAAAATATAGAGTCGTAATATAGTAATGCAAATGTTACTTGTATATATCTGTAACAGATCGGGCCCCAAATGATGAAAATATACACGAAATAGCTATGTAGTGTAATTGATGGTGGGTTCCTACTACATTGAGTAGTTTGGCAATCCATGGAAAAATTATTTTCCAAGGCTCCCAATATTTAATGCACACCTCCCGGGATTGAGCAAACTCGGATTACACTTATTTAGGACCAAATGAAGGTATTAAAGCGATTTCCAGCTTGCTGGGAATTAATTCCTCAAAACGCTTTTTTTGGATCTAATTTGATTGGCCTATATTTAATATTGTCTTCGGTTACCGCGATAGTTACTCATGAAATAAAACTATGAAAACGGATTATATCGCGTATATTGAATTTATAATACATCCCGACGTTTCGAACCCTTTACAGCGTTCGTGGTCAACGGGTGACCACGGTAATCCGTTTTCATAGTTTTATTTCATGGCCTATATTTTTTATCTTTTTTACAATATATTAGGATGTTTTAAACTTAGGGTGTGTCGGAGCGTGACTCCAGAAGGACACATTGCAGCGTTACATTTCAGTTTTAGACGCCTGTATACAATCGATTAGCAAAGTTTTGCTATGTATTACTTAGTTGATAATGTAATTTATCGAGTTATGTAGAGTAACGCCATCTATTGGCATTCTTGTTGAAATAAGATTAGGTACAGGCTTCGGAACGTCAAGTGGTTTAGCTTGCGTGAAGTTAGGTACGAGTTGGCAGTTTTGTTGGTAACTGGTCAAGCAAGTTGGCCTACATTCATTTTGGTGGGAGCGATTAGGCTCCGCCGCTCCGCGGCATTCATTCATTAAAAGATTCTCGATCGGACCGTGCTAGATATCGGACGTTAACCAACCTCGTGCCTGAACTCACTACGTTCCTGAAGGCTTATACCTGAAGGATTATTTTGAAAGCTTATAGATTCCAACATTATTTAATCATTTAGCTAAGTGTTTTATTCCAAGTGTTAATTTGATTTCTTATGAGTCATTAGAGGCTTACTATTGTAAAATTAGAAAATAAGTGTTGTTTTGAAAAGAGTTTGTTGCCGGTCCCATATAGGGTTAAATCTTCTCGGGTCAAGAGGTGTACGGTAGGAACCGGAATAGCTTTGTTTGAAGTTCATAATCGCATTATAATATGCCCCCCTACTTAAATAAAGATTTGAACGTTTAATTGTAATTCTTTTATTTTAAATTAAATCGATTTCCGTTGCTAGAGTGACTAGTTATTTTATCATTCAGTACGAAAGTATAGTAGGCACTAGGTTGATGAGTCCGTAGTATTATTTCATACACTGGTAGCAGTGGTAGTATACTATTTAGCTGTGTAGGCATACATCGATGTACTGCGCCCACTACCGCCACCGCTATAGGCCACCACACGCACCCCCCTATGTCCCCGTCATCAGAGCGTGGGACTATGAAGAGCATCATGTATTGCTTGCACAGCCACGTGGGATCGTGGTGTACTCGTATGTCCGGGTTGTATTCGGGGACATACATGCCTAATCTGGACACGTGGTAATGGTAAGCTCACGTGTCTGACCTACATTTAAAGGTGAGTGAAGTTCATTGTCATTAGGTGTGAATAATTGTGAATTATGATTAAGGCAGTCGACCAGAGCCGTCGTAACGTGACCCTATCTCTGATATCACCACGTTTCTTTGTTGTTGATTTGTAATCCGTTAAAATTAGAGCGATCACGTGTTATTTTGTTGTAATATCATTACGTTAAATTACAATCAAGCATCAACTATCACGACATGTTATTATTTCGTCGCTCAATTGTGAATCTACCCTCTAATTTTGATTTTCATGAAAATAAAATTGTGTCGATAGAAAATAATCCGGCCGATTCGCCAATGCATAAAATTATGACATTCTAGTTCTGTAACGTTTTGTAGTTAATAAATTGGAACTAATTATTGCCCGTAGTGCCGTGATAGACACAAATCGTGTAGATTATGAAAACATGAGCTACGCGTTTAAAAATTAATGTTACAGTGTGGTGCAGCCTGAGCAGAGACAATTTACAGACGCCATCACGCCTGTAATACATGACTGAAGCTGCTGTGCAGTAACTTCTGTGCTGGAGTATTGAAAATAAAAGGACAGGTTTCGTTCCTATTCTTTATTGGTGGATTTTATTTTGAGTTTAATGGCTAAGGATAACAGTCGACCTTGACTAATTAGCTCTCTCTGTTCGAATTAGTATTCTTTTTAAAACCGTTTTACTCATTTTAGAATGCGTGTTTGTTTATTGAATAAAATAAAACGCATTAATTGAAGTTTAAATTTTAATCTGTCATTTAAAGTCCAGTATTTGTCTATTGTTTCCGCTACTAGAGCATTTCACAAACCTTGGAGTTTAACCTGCATACACGATAAACCTGATACCGTGCTAATGATGATTTCAGTAACAGCCAGCTATGAAAAACCACATCGTGCATCTCGCCATCTGCCGCAGCAACGGCAACTGCAAGGCGGAGAGCATCTGCCTTCGTGATTGGACCTTTGAGTTGGACGTGTGCATCATACCTACTGTATTAAGCTGGTGAGCAGTTCCCATTTCGTTGGGTTTATTTTGAGAAGTTTTACTTCTGTTGAGAACTCATGTTCACCTTTTGTTAAAGTTAAAGTAAAAAGCGATCATGTGATTTTAATCAATAATGTTCAATTAAAGTCGGTTAGTAGATCAAAAATATACTGACACCGATTTGAATTTAAAATACCCGCATTATCGAAATAGAAAAATGCCTGAGCAACCGGTACAGGTTGCCATGAGTTGGATATTAATGACGCTGATAGTAGTACTAGTGATTCTGAGTAACATTATTGTAACGCTTGTTTTTATTATTTCCTTTTTTTTTGGATTTACTGTTAACATTTTGTTTTGCTTTCGACGAACTGAAAGCTTGTACTTTCGAAGGACTGAGAGTACGCCCGATGGACTGGGCACTGTTGTTTTGCTTTCAATGGACTGAAAGCAGCCCGATGGACTGGGCACTACTCTATTTTGCTTTCGATGGACTGAAGGCAGCCCGATGGACTGGGCACTACTCTATTTTGCTTTCGATGGACTGAAAGCAGCCCGATGGACTGGGCACTACTCTATTTTGCTTTCGATGGACTGAAGGCAGCCCGATGGACTGGGCACTTACTGTTTTGCTTTCGATGAACTGAAGGCATGCTCGATGGACTGGGCATTGTCTAGTAATGCATCAGAAGTTCCGGAGCATGTAAGAGGTGCAAGTGGTCTGCTTTTTATGTGCAGTATACTCTTTGCGAGGAGTAGCACTTACGCGGCTGAGATGGTTAACTTCTGATGAGTTGTTAGATTGTAGCAATCCGATGGACTGGCGCATCATATCATATGTCATATTTAGTCATATGTAGAGTCATATGTAGAGACATATGTAGAGTCATATGTAGAGTCATATGTAGAGTCATATGTAGAGTCATATGTAGAGTCATATGTAGAGTCATATGTAGAGTCATATGTAGAGTCATATGTAGAGTCATATGTAGAGTCATATGTAGAGTCATTGGTAGAGTCATTGGTAGAGTCATATGTAGAGTCATATGAGTCATATGTAGAGTCATATGTAGAGTCATATGTAGAGTCACATGTAGAGTCACATGTAGAGTCACATGTAGAGTCACATGTAGAGTCACATGTAGAGTCACATGTAGAGTCACATGTAGAGTCACATGTAGAGTCACATGTAGTGTCACATGTAGTGTCACATGTAGTGTCACATGTAGAGTCACATGTAGAGTCACATGTAGAGTCACATGTAGAGTCACATGTAGAGTCACATGTAGAGTCACATGTAGAGTCACATGTAGAGTCACATGTAGAGTCACATGTAGAGTCACATGTAGAGTCACATGTAGAGTCACATGTAGAGTCACATGTAGAGTCACATGTAGAGTCACATGTAGAGTCACATGTAGAGTCACATGTGTAGTCACATGTGTAGTCACATGTGTAGTCACATGTGTAGTCACATGTGTAGTCATATGTGTAGTCATATGTAGTCATATGTAGAGTCATACCTTGATTTTGTTTGATGACAAATGAGACCGAAATTGTGGGTCAGGAATGACCGAGCGATTGAAATACTCTGCTGTGTGTTTTGTTTCAGAATCAAATGCATACACCCACACACGAGGACGTGTGTACCGCAGGATGGCCGTGTCGGAGCGTGACTCCAGAAGGACACATTGCAGCGTTACATTTCAGTTTTAGACGCCTGTATACAATCGATTAGCAAAGTTTTGCTATGTATTACTTAGTTGATAATGTAATTTATCGAGTTATGTAGAGTAACGCCATCTATTGGCATTCTTGTTGAAATAAGATTAGGTACAGGCTTCGGAACGTCAAGTGGTTTAGCTTGCGTGAAGTTAGGTACGAGTTGGCAGTTTTGTTGGTAACTGGTCAAGCAAGTTGGCCTACATTCATTTTGGTGGGAGCGATTAGGCTCCGCCGCTCCGCGGCATTCATTCATTAAAAGATTCTCGATCGGACCGTGCTAGATATCGGACGTTAACCAACCTCGTGCCTAAACTCACTACGTTCCTGAAGGCTTATACCTGAAGGATTATTTTGAAAGCTTATAGATTCCAACATTATTTAATCATTTAGCTAAGTGTTTTATTCCAAGTGTTAATTTGATTTCTTATGAGTCATTAGAGGCTTACTATTGTAAAATTAGAAAATAAGTGTTGTTTTGAAAAGAGTTTGTTGCCGGTCCCATATAGGGTTAAATCTTCTCGGGTCAAGAGGTGTACGGTTGGAACCGGAATAGCTTTGTTTGACGTTCATAATCGCATTATAATATGCCCCCCTACTTAAATAAAGATTTGAACGTTTAATTGTAATTCTTTTATTTTAAATTAAATCGATTTCCGTTGCTAGAGTGACTAGTTATTTTATCATTCAGTACGAAAGTATAGTAGGCACTAGGTTGATGAGTCCGTAGTATTATTTCATACACTGGTAGCAGTGGTAGTATACTATTTAGCTGTGTAGGCATACATCGATGTACTGCGCCCACTACCGCCACCGCTATAGGCCACCACACGCACCCCCCTATGTCCCCGTCAGGGTGTATCTTATTTTTTGGGGTTGCCTAATATAAGTTTTTGGTTAGGTACCTATACCAATAATATATGTACAATACAAAATAGTTTATTTGGTTTTAATATATATTTAATACACAAAACATAAATGACTGGAAACTAAATATGAGATATTAAAGAAAACAACGTGATTCCCATACTTTTGGCCTGGGGTGTAATTGTAATGCGTGATAATTGACAAAATGTGTAGTCAAAGAGTTAAACAAAGTACCCATTTATTAAGGTTTCATTAACGCAAAAAGAAATTTCATTTCGATTGAAATCTGTCCCATTCTTTACTCATAATCTTCCATTTAAGTAATAGGTTTTATGATGGAAAAAGTTTTTGTTGCCAGCCTTCGCGGCTTATTAATAAAAATCCAACCAAAGTTCTAAAGAGATTATTTTGTCATTATAACTCTGCCGTTTTTATTGATTCGAATTATACTGCAGGTATTTTGCAACGTTTATGTATCGTATGCGATATTGTATCGATGTGATTTTATTTTATGTGGCTTTCAGCAATCTTCTATATATATACAAATGCACGTGTCCTGACTGATTGACTGACTGACTCATCAACGCAGAGCCGAAACTACAAAAGCTAGACAGTTGATTATATAGTGTTGGTGCTTAGGTGGTGTCAACCCTGCTATAATTATAGCCGTCGCGATGTTACGTGTGCCTGCTAGGTGGGTTCTTTGGTTAGCCTGTTCTTATCTATGGCTACCTATAGCAAAAACCTGCCTAGTGTGTTTCTAGCATCTGAGCAAAAGTTACTAGCGCTTACTAGGCGGGTTCCTGGCAGTGAATGTGTAACAGTAAACAAATCCATCGATATTTCTTATTTTTATCATTATTAATTACTGAAATATGTGTAAAAATCGTGAATGATTAAATCAATGTTATTTTAGTTGATCGAAAAAACTAAATTGGGTGGAAATTTCTATTGAGTTATGAATGTTCTTAGTTAGGTAACACAAATCCCTTTAATGGTGAATGACGGGCGATGCTTGCAAGTTTGGCGTGTTCGCAAGTTCACCTTAACGAGTGAGCGAGTGTGCGTGGCGGTTAGGCCCGGTTAGTTTATAAATTACTTCCAACAGTCGGTTACATAGAATTTCCTTAATTCTATGTTGATGTTGAACCAGAAAGACAATTGGAATCTATATTGATTGATTGATTGATTGTTAATATTCATTAATTTTAATCAAAAATTAAATCTTATTAGGTAGGTATATTGCTGCAATAAACGAATACTTACGTACCTACTTTTTTGTACATAGGTCTGCAAACGCTTATTGAGTGGAACGATAGCTTACATTTTTGCAAGTATTCAAATTACTACCAATATTATTATTTTTTGTGGGCTAATAAAAACTACCACGACGTATATATATAGAAAAAGCGAAAATATAAATTCGCTTCTTTTAGTTTCCGTGTGATTATTTTCATGGCATTTGTCCTTGATTGTCGATTTAAAATTTTAGAAGTTTTACGGATCTTAATATTAGCGGGATAAACAACTACTTTGCTCCCTTGTTAAACAAATGAAACTATTTCCGTGCTTATTAAGTTCCGAGAAACTCCTTGTTATAACGTACGAGCCAAGACAAGTGTTGAACGCAAGACCTAACCTACCTGTTACAATTTGCTTTACCTTCCGCCGACTCACAGTTTGTAATTCAGTAACACCGACCAGTTTGGATCTTATTAACTTAGCGAGTTAGATGCGCACCGTAGCAAGACTTGAATCGCTTCAGATTTGAGTTCCGTCTGCATCTTGACGTAACTTAATTTACACATTATGAATGGAATAAAGTGACCATCTGGCCATGCACTTTTGCAGCTTGGTGTATCTACCTACTTACATGAAGAAGTAGTGACATGATTCGCAGTGGCGGATTTGCCCTAAGGCCAAGTAGGCCCGGGCCTAGGGCGGCAAGACGTTAGGGGCGGCAGCAAGCAAGATGAGACTATAGTTACTACAATGCCTGGGGCCTATTAGGGCGGCCAAGACCGCAAATCCGCCACTGATGATTTGGTAAAATTACCTACGTTTACTTAAAAACAAATTAATACCGTTTTTAAACTAATGTAGGATGATACCTTCGGGTATGGTGCTTTACACACACTAGCCTGAAATATATACTTATGCTATGTTTTAGCATGAAAAATATGTCCCGGTATTTGAATTATTGAGAAAAGTATAAAGAATAAAATTTATTATCACAAAACAGAGATTAAACAAAATCTAAACCTAAATTAGCCTGAGGCATTGTTCCCAGGACACTGGCCGCGTTCCCCCTCTGCACAGTGAGGCTGAGCTTCTGCGCAAAAAATGCGCTAGCTCGTAGGTCGCCAGACACCCAGACTAGTTTGGTAGAAATTTATTTTACTAGTTTTCTGGTGTCTGACGAGCAAGGACCAAAAGTTTCAATCGCAAGTGCCGCAAATACATAATTAGTTTTTAGAAATTAGAAAAGTATTAAATTTAGGCAAACAGTATCAATGAAATAAATAATCCTCAATACAATTCAAACTAAAAAGTTTCCATTTTGAAACTAATGTAGTATGATATCTTTGTCAAACTATAGGTATATTATTAATTAGTTTGTCTTCGCCATACATTTGAACAGCAATCTAATTGCTATTATAATTTCTGTAATAAAAAATAAATAAATAAATTTCTCTTTTAACCTTTTGGACGCCAATGACCGATATATACGCACCGCAGGTTCCACGCGAAAGGCCGATTAATCGGTCATAGACCACAGAGCAACCTACATGCATAATATGCATAAAGTTCAATTTAAGTTTTGACACTTCGGTGACGTGGCGTCTGGATGACTGCTCCTGTTGTGTTTGACACGGCGTCGAAATGGTTAAAGACAATTCATACTCTTGGCACGTTTTACGAATGGACGAGGTCAGAGTACCCAAACGCCTTTTAGAAGGCCGACCGGAAGGCCGCAGAGGTAAAGGCAAGCCCAAGCTCAGATGGTTGGATGGCGTATACCAGGTCATCAGGACCTTAGGAGTGAAAAGTTGGGGAAGAAAAGCCACAAATAGATCGGACTGGAGAGATTTTCTTGACCAGGCTAAGGCCCACCCGCGGCTGTAGTGCCTCAGATGATGATGATGATAACACAATTATGATCGCGTGTTGCTGATTGCTCTTTAATATGCCGATGCCGTGTACATTTCCCCGGATCGGGTGAGTTTTGTAAATATTTAATTTGAGTTGCTAATAGGAATAATTTGACTAGACTTATATTGACCGGGATATAGACCGTGATTACCTAATAAATAATTTGACTTCTTTGTCTTTTATATTTTAAACTACTATTTTTATTTGTGACTGCCACATCCGTGAACACTGAAATAATTCTTAAGGATAGCTTGATATTTATGTATGTCGCAGTCACTCAACAATTTCGGTATTTTTCTAAAATGTCTAATATCTTAGGGACCAAGTCTGGGATTAAAATAAGAAATGTTGGTTCGAAATTTTACTGGCTTGTCTAAATTTACATAAGTTGCGTCTTAATGACCAAGCTGGTTACTAATGGAAGATAAACAAAATATAATAAAAAACGAATTACCCAAAGCAAAAACTCACACTAGTCTTGCAATTAATTATATTATTTATTGTCAAGTAATCAAATAATACTATAGTTTTTTTATCTAAAAAAAATATGTGTCAAGCAGCGTCTAGGTTAATCAACAGTTAACCTTTGAAGTCTTTTCAACTTTGAAAGCAGACAGAGTACCTACTTGCATTGAGCTCGCAATAACTTGCTACAGGCGGAGTTATCAACGTCCCAGACATTTAAACTTTTCTCATTACAAGGCCTTTTAAGCGAAATAATTTAAAAGAAAGGTGGCAAGGTGAGGAGCATGTAGGTAGATGGAAAGCAAAAATACGGAATTACGAATAAGCATGGACTTTTAAGGGTTCCGTAATAATTTAAAAATAAACTGTCCTACTAATGATAACACGGCAACGTTTTATAGCAAACCTGTTTGTATCCAACGCAACTAATCTTTAGTTTGTGAATCTTTATTTTACCGCCAAATGTCTGTACGAATGTCTAACTTGACAAATCAAGGAATTGACGAATGTCTAACTTGACGAATCAACGATTTGACGAATGGCTAACTTGACGAATTAAGGATTTGACGAATGGCTGCGAAATCAATATAAGTATATTTAAATTATTCAAAAACGTACAACCTACTAATTACTTATCTAAGTATGATATTGTTGCCTGAAGTTTCCAACTTTTGAAAATCAATGCCAAAAACGGAAAGATAGTTTAAGCTTGTTTAAGCCTAAATCCACGAGGAACAACAGTTTATGGACTAAATTACATCAACTAATTTATAGCATTAACTACGGTACCCTACGAAAACTGGGTGGATACCTAAAGTAAATGAAATTAAATGGAAAACAAGTCGAGGGGATCTAATTAAAAAGAAGTTGCGATATTATATTAACTTTATTTTCTTCCACTCGTGATTTTGTATTTGTATGGACAAAAATTGTATACAGGACGCAATAATTACTAAACCTTATGACAATCGCTTCATACCCTATACCCTAGTGCAAGCTAGTATTCAAAATCAGTAACATATACGTCTTTATTGTTTAGACAATAAGAGCGTACTTATGTAATTTTAAATACCTCGTCCGCTTAGCTAATTATGCACAAATTATTAAATTCCTAATTTTATTCTAATTCAAATCGGGAAAATTCCACTAACTATATCCGCGCAGTTGCATACAAATACCTAACCCAAAACCTAACTAAACAAGCCTATCAAACAACCAATTTAGTGTCACCAATTTAGAATATCCATCAAAATAATGAATATGCATGCGATACAGCGAAACGCGTATATCAAAAAGCGGATATCTCACGTTTTCGTATTTTCCTTTTTTTTTCGTGTAAGCCTGTGGTAACCAATTCATTAATATTCCGCCCGCGGCCGCTCACATATCCGTCGCTTGTTGCAAAAGCAGACAAATCAAAAAGTTTCCAGTTTTTGGGTTATGCAGTTTCGTTTTTGCTACCTACGTGCTTCGTTTTTTACGGGGACCGAGGTTTGTTTTCTGAATTTTTTAATAAATAAAACCCAAAAATTGTACTTGCTTAGCGTAAACGCAACAGTAGTATCTAAACAGCTAATAGGTACCATAATCGTTTGGTAATAAGACTATCAAGCCCATTCGAACGTGCAATAGTTAGCTGGAAGAGATCCCTTAAGGGGATAAGTTCGCCTTTGTACACATTTACTGTATCCTCTCTGTGTTATGTACTTGTTTTGTGCAATAAAGTGTTTACTACTACTACTACTACTATGACATGAGAATGATGGATGGATGTTTTCTATGAATATAACTTTATATTACATATAATATCGTCGTCTAGTACCCACAACACAAGCCTTACTGGACTTACTGTGGGGCTAGGTCGATAATCGATATGTGTAAAATTGTCCTATAATAGGTATTTATCTATATAATTTTCTTCTAAATAAAAAAGAAGTATCTACCTATAAATTACCCTTATTTACCAAGGTTAATATTATAACATATCGTAAAACTATAGGTACTAAATCTCCTTGAATATGTTTAAGCTTGACTATTACTTAAACGACAACGACGCAGATCTGAGGCAAAATATTTTTATGGGTACCTAATGATTCTCCGAGAAATTTTTAGCAGATTATCGATTCGCAGACAACGATTCGTCGAACATCGATTCGCAGAGTGATTTATTTGTAGATGTAACTTTTGGTCGACTAACGTTACGCAGACTCTTGGTTCACATACAGTTCAGTTCGCTTCTGTGTAAATTAGCAGAACTATTATTGGAATATTTTCATTTGGCAGAGTAATCTTTTCGTTTAAGCAATGTTTAGTCGAATAACGTTTCACATTTTACACATCGTTATTTTCGAAATAAAAACTTTTTACAAAAAAAAAAGAAAACCGACTTCAAAAAGGTTTTTTTTTAAATGTGATATTCAGCAAACGAGCAGACGAGCCGCCTGATGGGAAGCAGTCATCGTCGCCCATGGACGTAAGCAACATAACAGGAGCCATTTAAGCATTGCCGACCCTTGAGAACCCTAAATACCCGCTTCTTGAAGAATCCCATGTCGTAGCACAAAGGAAATACCTCAGGATGAAATAAAATATTATATTTTTAAAGTATATGCGTTAAGTATACGTATAAAAAGTAAGTTACGAAGACGTTAGCGAATATGTAATCTCGTGGTAAGGCTACAGATGAACTGCATCAAATTGGTGATTTTCGGGAGGAAATGCTTGAGTTACTTTAGAAAACATCGAAATCACCATACACGGTGCCTTTAAAAATTGAGGAGTTCCCTCAATTTCTTATGGATTCTATCATCTACGTCGTAGGTAATTCTTTCAAACAAAAAAATAATTACTTATAGCGGACCATGAGTAATCGCTGAGAGAAGTGCTGCAAATGAACATTCGACCTATTGTGTTTTGACCAATGGTTTCTCGGGTAATTGTGACTGTTTCTAAATGATTATTCTACGAATAGTAAATATGCGTATCAATGCTCTGCTTATTGACTACTCTTGCAAACGACTATTATGCGTAATGAGATTCTGCCAATCGTTACTCGGCCAAACAACCCGTCGGTGAATCGTTGCATTGTCGGCGAAACAAAAATCGGCGTATTTTTTGTCGGAAAATCAATATAGCACCTATATTCATACATGAGAAAAATAACTCAGATATAACAAAAAAGCATATTAATTTTGACTTACCTAATTAAGTATTGAAACTGTGGACCACAGTAGTAGTAGGTATTGGACTGTTGACGTTGTTGTATAGTTGGGTGGTTTTGCGGTATACTAAAGACAACGAAGAATGTGTGCAGCCCTTTTCTCTCAAAACGCTAGCGGCGTTTAAAGCCTCGCCTTTTAACCTGTGCTATAAAATCCACATTTTTTCTACATTTAGACATTGGATTTCCGTGCCGTTTTGATCCGAGATTGCTAGAAATTGCGCTACATTGAAAGTAAAGCCACTATTTCTTTCAGTCTAAAAAGGATTCTGTTTCGACGATTTTAAGTTTGAATTTGCACGAGGTACCATTTTCCTCTTTAAACCTTGAGATCTAAATCAGAGTAGAAAATGGTGGGTCTTCTTTCGAAATTTTTTCATGACGGCGTTTAGGGAAATACTTACATTTTTATTACAATTGAGGTTGTTCCCGCGATGGTATCATGGCTAACGAATATTATTGTGAAATATTTCTGCCAACTTTTCCTTAATGTTGGGTCCAATCTTGTTGATTTTTCGTCATATAATTTCATGTAGGCGATGGACTATAGCAAATTAGCTGGGCTGAAAGATGAGTGGAATTCATAATATTCTTATTAGCCTAATTACCTTGACGTTATTGGTTGGAAATGTGGATCTCTACTCGACATTATCACCCTGAACTTATAATTTTATTGAAAATTCAAAATCTTGTTTGGGTTAAAAATCTTATAACATCTTGAAACCACGTCTGCGTGGAATGATGATGATGATGATTGATAAAAACTATGCCCATCCCCAAGCCTCAAACTACATTTTTACCAAATTTCCTCTGAATCGGTTCAGCGGTTTAAGGTTACAGACAGACAATAGTTACTTTCGCATTTATAATATTATAGGTAAAAATTACAAATTGAATGTTTTATTTAGGTTCTACATTCGCGTGCAAAAGAATTGCATCACTTTGGTAATTTCAACGAAATATCGAATCTGTAGACTAAAAAAAAATCAGAAAACAAAGTAATCGCATAATGCTCCAAAAATAAATCAGGAAAGTTAAGAATAAAAGTCATTTTTTAAATACAATATAAATTTATTAATATTAAATTAATACTTGGTATTGCCTCCCCTAGCCCTCCTCACACAAATCAAGCGGTTTTTCATAGACCTAATTAATTTTCTAACGTGATCTTGAGGAATTGCCTCCCACTCCTTAATCAAGGATCCCTTCGTCAGCTCCTCAACATTGGCCGGAGCAGGATTCCTCTTCTGAACCCTCCTTTTATTTATGGTAGTCCCACGCGCGTTCAATGGGTCCAGGCTCATCGCTGGCCAGTCCATGGTGTCGATGCCCACTTCCAGAAGGTAGGCTGCGGTGGCCCTAGCGGTATAACACGGGGCATTATCCTGCATTAGGATGAACTCCTCATCAAAAATACTGGCATAAGGAAAAACATGCTCCTCCATGATATCAGTGAAGTACGTTTAATGATGTATGTTTAATTAAATTAATTTATATTATCTATTGTATGAGTTATATGAGTAACTACGTCATAATGAAATATTCGAACCCGCAACAGAACCGTAGGTCTAATGCTGGCACCACACTTCGCCTTATTTGGCAAATATTCGTGTTGCATCCCTTTTGTTTTGTATGTCAAAGGAAAGAGATGGAACACGAATATTTGCCAAATAAGGCGAAGTGTGGTGCCAGCATAACAACACTTTATGTGCTATAAAATTATTCCATATTTTTAGCCTTTCCTAACTTTAGGACTAGATATGTGTGCGATATGATAGACTCCCATACATCATCTTCCCTTCAGAGGCAGTTGAGAGGACAGAGACAAGCAGTAAGCTGTTATCCTTTACTTTATTTAGATAACTTATTACTTACTTAATTTAATTGCATCGGTTTTTGTAGAATTTCTCAAAATGTTTCAAAGGGCACCAAACTTCCATTACAATATTAAGTCCAATCCTTAGCCCCATTAACTACAAAGCAGGTCTTTAATTAAAAGCTTAACAATTAAATATTAATGAGACTTTGTTCTAAAGTATGTACATAATTGGGGCAATATGCAATCGACAATAAGGTCTGTCGATAGCGCTTACGCCGCATAGCGACGCGCGGCATTGTATTTATATCGGAGCATCGTTTATAATGGCGTAAGCGCCATCGACAATAAGGTCCCTTTTTATAGAAAATACCACAATTAGGTGTCGGATATTCCCGTTGGCCTACTTTGATCCTTATGATCCTTATTAGGGTTACGTTGATAAAAACCTCATTAACATGAATTGAAACGTTCCAAAGCATTCGTCGAATGTCATCACGGTTCCAAAATATTTAGATCAGTATACGGTTTTTACTCACTATTATTTTTAGTCGCTTTTGGCGACATGTTACATGTTACTGATCTAAATATTTTGAAATATGTAACACGATAGTTTAAGTGCGGTCATCACGGTTAGTAAAATGGTGATTTTATGTAATTTTTATAGGTAAAAGCTTGACTACAACTCCGGGTGTCGAAGAAACATGCAACTATAACTGTTGTGTAGTGTGTAACTGGGTGTCCAGAGCAAAAGTTTATTGATTAAAATTAAAGTTTACCGGCCTCTTAGCCCAAGTCCAGTCGGTAGTGACGGTCACGGGCTTTGTGTGTTCATCACAGATATTCTTTCCTGTTATGGATATTTTCTATGTATTTATTAATTAATTTATTGATTATTAAAAGTCTTAACCTTGACGGCCCCATTGGTTTTTGGCAGCATTTTCTGTAGGTATGAGTATAGAGTCATAGATGTCATAGTATATGTTACTACTGTATTTTAAGTGTTATTGGTCACGGAAATATACGCGGGTTTATTTAGGTTATTTATCAATTTACAATGTTGACTTATTATAACTTAAGAAAAACCTTTCTTGTATGTAGTGTTCGGATGTACATATTCCATATTTGTCATTGGATTGGTTTGGAACATTAAATTACATACATATCTAAGAATTACAAACGTTATAAGGTATAGTATCTAGGTAATTTTTATTTATATTATTTGAGGCGTCTTTAATACAATTTGCTAGGTAGGTCCAAACAAGGTCCTAGCTAAGATGTCAGCTTCACAAAACGCGGGTCTCTTAAGGAAAATCAATTTTGATTTTGCTCAAAATGCTCAAATGGCCATTAGTTTCATGCATGAATTTTGTATTTAACGAATAATTTTTTACTAGCATATTTGCTGCTGTAATTTCATGTTACAAATGCAATTCTTTTATAAAAACTACATTTTATTGCTTAAAATATTAAATAAAAAGTACAAAAATTGCGCACGAAAAGCTAAAGCGACGCAAGGAGCAACACATTGTTTTTCAAATGCATCCGAACTTAGACAAAGCTGCGCAGTGACCATCCGAATGTAATTGTTTATGGATTTGGCCGACTAGCCGACTAATAGGCCATCCGAGCGTCGATTAGTCGGCTAGTCGGTCAAATTAATAAGTAGTCGGTAAATCACTACTATTTGGGGTACTACGGCGAAAGACATTCAACCGTAATAAAATGTGAGCTATAACCATTCGAGTAAATATTTATTTACTATTATGTTATTGCTGCTCGAAATGGGGCGGTTAATGCTCAAGCTCAACTGACATCGCTTTCATCACCAATTGGGACAAGAGGGCGTGCACAGGGAATACAAATCAAGACCATCGAAAGACATATTATCATCTTATTTAACATTATTCTCGATTAATCATGACTTAGAGTTTTGAATGATTCACGGTTAGTTTCACTAGACTTATATTGACCGGGATATAGACCGTGATTACCTTTTGTATTATTTGTGAGCTCCCGATATTTCGACGCAGTTACATGCATCATGTTCACGGGTGACTGAAGATAGCGGGTGGGTGTCAAAGTTGTGTAGACAGCGCTCTGTCTACCCTCATTCTTGCGCGTCGGCTGCGTTCACTTTCAACGTTACCAACGGTCGCATTCACACTTGTTGGTCCGGTCGCGTTCACAATCGTTGGTCTGTCCAAACACACTACACTCACGGTGTCACTACGCGTGTTTGATTCGGATATCACTGGTTTTTTACACAAACAAATCACAGGATTCCACACATTTGACAGTTTAAACCCATCTTCACGATTGAAATTTTTGTATTTGTGAATTTCAACGGCTTCTCTTACCAATCTTGGTATATAGTGGCCATTTTTGGTGGTCATTTCGACAGAACGCCAACCAGTGATATCCGAATCAAACACGCGTAGTGACACCGTGAGTGTAGTGTGTTTGGACAGACCAATGATTGTGAACGCGACCGGACCAACAAGTGTGAATGCGACCGTTGGTAACGTTGAAAGTGAACGCAGCCGACGCGCAAGAATGAGGGTAGACAGAGCGCTGTCTACACAACTTTGACACCCACCCGCTATCTTCAGTCACCCGTGAACATGATGCATGTAACTGCGTCGAAATATCGGGAGCTCACAAATAATACAAAAGGTAATCACGGTCTATATCCCGGTCAATATAAGTCTAGTAATCATGACTTATCACCGGAAGCACTGAATAAAAAACTAAAGGGAAACCCAGTTTAAAAAATTTTTTTTAGTAAATATATATATATTAGATCGTATTACCCGTTAATCAACTTAAGATGACCGACTAGGATCCATAGGATGGACACGCGAATCCTCGGTGCATGGGACTACATTTTGTTTTGTTGAAATTCAGCAGTGACGGCAAGGATTATCAGTCAAATGGTGTCTCTTATCTCAACCGTTCGGTTAATGTTGATGCCCGAGGCATTGCTGTCTAAAATATGACGACAATTAACTGCTACGCAGATATTTAAGCCTCAGAATATATGAAATAAAACCGTATAAGCAAAATAACTGCATATGAATAACGTTATCTTTGCAGTTCTTTTCCCAGTTTGCTACAAGTTTAAACTCATTAGCTACGTACAATGTACATAGGGTACCTACTACACAACACACAACACAACGTAGAAGCAGTAACCTTCATAATAAGGGCTCAGTTAATTAGTCATGCTTACAAATTTCACTATATAAAAACAGTAAAAACACCTTAATAACTGTTCCATAATACCTACGGAAATGGCAGCTATGGATGAAGAAACTTCAAATTATTTTCAGTCTGAAAAACAACTGCAATTTCAGGGAGAACTTGTACAGTAGAGTTCATAAATATGTATACCTTTTTTCACCTTATTGCAATGGATTTAGGTGAATAAATGTACAAATTATTATAATTATGAACTCCACTGTACCTATCCTTTATCAATAATTGTGTTGAATAAAACAAACCAATTCATGAAACAATAAAAGGTGTAGGTACCATAAAATAATTTTCCGGGTTGAAAATATATTTTAGCTGGGGTATGACGAAAGGTACCTGCTCTTACGTGTGCCGAACAATTTCACGGTATCGGTCTGATGTGGATTGATGACTTTGGTTCAAGGGTCAAATGTTCGATTTACTACAGCAATTGGTAGCCTAGGCGAATATTGTGATTGCCACGCCGAGGTGGGCAGAGGCCTCTTTGTGGAATACTCGATTTGATAAGCGAAGTTGTAGTTGCAACTATTTAGCAATGTCATCAGACTGGATACATGATAACTTATTTCAGGACAGTACGATTTAAATTACATCTACTTTCAGCATGATCGTATTATGTTGTATAATTAAGGATTGACATAAGGAGAAGAAATATCTGGGGCACGGTAGTGCCCCCGCCAAGTCGAGCAAAACAAAGAGGCACGGCCATACCCATGGCCAAGTCATTATACGTATTAAAAATTAAAGATAATAACATTGATGCGGTTTTAACACCCCCTGACACTGGCTAAAATAACCGATTTGGTATCATATTACATATCTCTAAACTTTTTTGTAGTAGAAGTATCGCGTTGCGAGACGGGCATCTTTTTACATGTAATGTTTTTGATGGGATATCTTCTTATCTATTTCTGAGAAAAGTGAATAGTATATAATACTATAAAGTTGTGTAAGATGTTTTTGCGTTAGTTAAAATATTCTAGGGTTAGCAGAATATATATACAGATCAAAATAATTATTTAAGGACTTTTAATTAATTAATTATAGAAATAATCGTGGCAACGACACAAGTTCTTTCTACGACATCAGTGTCTCAAGACTAGTCATCAGGTTCGAGACTCATTCGAAGTTTGCCATTAGGTATTAATTGTACACCTCGCTCGGTAACTTATTATGTGCGAAAAGCGCTGAGACTACTATCCAATCATATAAAACCAAGAACAAATTTTCCAATGCTTTCACAACTTTCTTAGCAAATGTTACCAAGGCAAACTTGTTATAGGTACATACGTACCTAATTTATAAGTACACGTACTCGACTCAGTTTCATATACTTACTGAAATACGAACATTTTGTATTTTAATCGACAAATCAAGCATTTTCATTCAAAACGTACTATTTGGTGAAGTGGAACTGCTAATGAAGACCAAAACGGAACTTTTTTACGTAACATTTTTGTCAAGGTCAAGTTCTGAGGGGTTCGACGAGAAATTGAGGGAACTTCTCAAATCTTGATGGATGGAGGATGGAGATCTAGACCTTGAAACTTAAAACGAAGACGAAGCGCGAAACTTATTAGTGACATGACTGTTTGGCCAGACAGGAACGAGTCCTGCAGAATGCTGCGTCCCTCATAACAAAAACTTAAAAATAAAATTAACCTTTAAAAAAATGACTTCAAACAGGATAAAATAAATAATAAATGAATATAAAAGGGATAATTATTTTATCCTTATTAAAGTCGGTTTTTATGAAGACTCTTACCTAACTGACTGAGTACCTACCATCAATATATCCACACAGTTAACCGGAAATCTACCAATTGCAAAGGTTTATCATACTCGTATTATCTACATTTGAAAGAATATGAGTTCAGTAGATAACCAAAATATCAATTGCAAGACAACCGTCTACTTTCTTCGCTCGCTATTTTGCTTTTATATTTACAATAATAGGCACTTAGGGTACATACGATGTTTGAATAAAAATATCTGTGTGATAGCGTACGTGTAAGAAAAAAACACTAGTTGACAAGCCACCTGGCAAAAGGCTAATAAACACAATGTCTCATATATATAAAAAAGTGAAAATGATATATTCTTAGGATTTTTCTAACCAATATTCGCCCTGAACTAGCGTGAAAATTCACCCTGTCAACCTTGAAGACGAATTGGGTACCATAAAATAATAAAACGGAAACCTCAAAGCGGGATCATCCCCTGAGTAAATAAAATCGGGTAATGGATAAGATATTCGAATAGAAAATTAGCTTTAAGTGGCACTCTTGATAATGCGGCCGGCGTGACGCGAGCGAATAATAAAGTGTTTCTTGGTATTTTTAGATTTATTAATGTTCAAAAGATATAATAGTAGTATTAAAGTATTTGTACCTAATTTAATAATATCAATGTGCCAATCTACTCGTAGTTACAGGGATATCATTCGTTGGCAATAAATGCTTCGTAGATTATTTGTACTTATGTACTGTAAGTTACCGGGCGGCTGACAGCCTTGAATAGTTTATTTTAGTTTTTTTAAGTCAGCGCATCCTTGTTAAACAGGTAAAGTCGAAAATCAAAGTTGTTTTTATGACGTTATCCTTACACCGAGCTAGGGTAAGTAACAGCTTAAGAATTTCTATTTAGCTAAGAGGTGCTGGCCACAAACTTGACTAATAGCTTAATGCCAATACGGTCTAGTTTTTCCTGCGGACTGAAAGGTTCTATATCGGTCAACATCCCGCAAAAATCAAGTTGGCACCTCCAACACTACTTACACTTTCCTTCTACTCTAATCCCTTCTTTTCCAATTGAATATTCTTTTAATGATATCAAGAGAAAACATGTGTAGAGTGTCAAGATTTTTGTTAACGTTTAAACCTGGGTTTCAAAATTGTTAGCCATGCCTGCAGGTCGACATTACGAACGAAGTCCAATTTCGTAGTCATCTGGAACAAAAAGCCAAACTGGCCTCCAAAAAGCTTGGGGTGCTTAACAGAGCCAAACAGTGCTTCACACCGGGTCACCGACTTTTGTTATATAAAGCGCAGGTTCGACCCCATATGGAGTACTGTTCTCATCTCTGGTCTGGCGCTCCACAATACCAGCTCCTTCCCCTTGACTCCATCCAACGTCGGGCAGTTCGTATTGTCGGCAATTCCGAACTTACTGACGGCTTAGAACCTCTTAGTCTTCGGAGAGACGTTGGCTCTCTTTGCATGTTCTACCGTCTGTACAATGGGGAATGTTCCGAAGAACTTTTTGATCTGGTGCCATCGTCTCGTTTCTATCACCGCACCTCCCGCCAAAGGAGCAAAGCTCATCCTCACTTCTTAGACACATGGCACACCATGAATAAGCGGGCATCCCGCTCGTTTCTTCCCAGAACGTGCAGAATGTGGAATGAGTTGCCTCCTGAGGTATTTCCTTTGTGCTACGACATGGGATTCTTCAAGAAGCGGGTATTTAGGGTTCTCAAGGGTCGGCAATGCTTAAGTGGCTCCTGTGATGTTGCTTACGTCCATGGGCGACGATGACTGCTTCCCATCAGGCGGCTCGTCTGCTCGTTTGCTGAATATCACATTAAAAAAAAAGGGGCCCGTTTCTCAAAAGCTTGTAACTTGTAATATAAGCG
This sequence comes from Cydia strobilella, assembly GCF_947568885.1. NCBI lineage: Eukaryota > Metazoa > Arthropoda > Insecta > Lepidoptera > Tortricidae > Cydia > Cydia strobilella. The sequence goes on from NC_086042.1 coordinate 20,052,814, forward strand.
GATGTCACTTTCTGACAGCTTTTGTTAGAAAGGGACTTCTACTTGTATTACAAGTTACAGTTAACGCTATCTCTACTGAGCTAGTTCACTTACCTGTACAAACAATGGCATTCTGTTAAACAAAAGCCATTATTTCTTTTATGTGAGCGCGTGGCCTTTGTGCCTGCGCGCGTGGCCAATTGTGTGTGAGCCTCAGGCACAAAGGCCACGCGCTCACACAAAAGAAATAATGGCTTTTGTTTAACAGAATGCCATTGTTAGTACATTTAAGTTAACGAGCTCAGTAGAGATAGCGTTAACTAAACAAGCTTTTGAGAAACGGGTCCCTGGTAACACATGTTGACAACTAACCTTTGTAAATAAAGTCCTGTAGGTATAAGTTCCGATCCCTTACAAAACTGGCCTAGAACAAATCGATAGTCGCGAAAAAATCTCAAACAAAGTTCCTACAAAAAGTTAAGGGCGGTGATTGAAAGTGGTATTTTATCTCGACAATTTATAGGGGGTGGCTCGCCCAATTGATAGGGTGCTAACCGCTGCCCAAGGGCCTTAGATAAGGATTATGGTCTTACCGGAATGCGAGGTTTTTCTAGTGAAAGTTTTCGAAGGTAGATAAGCGAATGCAATCGGGGTTTTGCAGTTGTTTTTGAAGTTCTAAGTAAGCAATTAGAGTTAATTAACACGGCTGGATGGGTATGTCGGTGAGTAGATAGAAAATCTAGATTGAGATTAGCTCTTTATTGAATGGAACAATTTTTTAGGGTTCCGTACCTCAAAAGGAAAAAACGGAGCCCTTATAGGATCACCCGTTGTCCGTCTGTCTGTCTAGATCTAGACCTGTTATCTCGGGAACGCGCGGAGGTATCGAGCTGAAAACCATATACTCAGGTCTACGGTCCCTTAAAGCTGTGAAAAGATACGGGCGTTTATGATAGAAATTCTTATATTTTTGACATTAATGCAAACTTATTATGTAAATTGTCTTTCATGAAATAAATCATCTAATCTATGCCACAAAAAACGTATATTTTGACACTCTCAAGAGAATCAAAATTGATAGGAACCGTTGACCTAGAACTATGAAATTTGGCAAGAAATATCATCTTACACTAGTTACACTACAAATACAGGGAAAAAATCTGAAAACTGTAAATTTGTAAAAAAATAAAAATTAAATAAAAAAATTGTTAAATTTGTACGGAATCCTCGATGGGCGAGTCCGACTCCGCACCTGGCCGGTTTTTTATTTTCAAGTTCTAGTCGATGGTATCTAATGGTTGTCTGAAAAAGATTGCTTCTTAAGCGATAAGTCCCCTTGTTGTCTACCGTTATATAGGTTGGCCAAAAAATATGTGCATTCCCCTTGCCAGGGAGAATTTGGGATTATACTGAGCAACTTTTACTATGGGACCAACCCCGAAATCGCTAAAAAAATTTGGCTGTTTCATACATTTTGGCTGGTGCATTTTCTATGGGAGGGTAATTTTTTTTTTCGCGATTTCGTTATTGGTCCCATAGTAAAAGTTGCAAAGTATAATCTAAAAACCTCCCTGGCAACGGGACGGGACGGGAATGCACTTTTTTTTTGGCCACCCTGTATATGTATAGTTTACATTGTTCTTATTTATTTTTGATTGGACATTGAAGGAGTATTTGATTGATTGATTCATGTTGTAATTTTAAAACTAACACGGGACTTAATCGCGTACAAACCTACGTTTATTTATGGCCTGACGTTTCGAACGTGACGTTACGTTCGTGGTCACAGGTAGACACATGATTCATGTTGCCTCGGAAACTCATCGCCCGTTAAAAATTCATTATTATTAAATTAAATATATATATTAAAATAAGTATTCTTGTCATAAAAGTTCTTAGTCGTGTATAAATGTTATTTAACGTATTGTGTATAAGGCGTAGAAGAACAAATATGTATAATATAACTCGACAAAACTCATCAGGCAAACAACCAAAGTCATGAGCGCTTTCTAGGTAGGTAGGTATTAATATAATCTAATACTCGTAAACGAGCAGAAACTTAAATACGTTAATCAAAGAAGAGGCTAATTATAAGCATTTCGAATTTTCACTTCGTAGCCAATCAGCGCAGTCGGAATTACAATTTCAATTATTCTAAAGATTTTTAAATTCCAGTGTGCGGATGTCGGAATAGTGATAAATTCGCGATATAATATACATATTTTATTGAAATTGAATTGATTCAAGGCTTCCAGTCTAGGTATGACAATCGTATTATCGACAAACGCCAATCGAAAAATAAAAATATGTCGGGATGACGATTAAAAGTGACGTGATCTTTTCCGTACCGTAAAATCAGGCTAAATATTATGACCCAAACAGGCCTCGTTACGTTTTTTTGAATTATGTGACTACAACTGTTAGAATTATCGTGCCTTTTCAATTAGCAATAGGTTAAGCCTCATAGTTGCATCGGTTCACTCTAGATTGCGGCACTACGAGTCACTCAGCATTCACCGCCAAGTTGAACAGGTTTGTGCGGGTATATCGAGTCGCGGAACTTTCGGCGGTGAAGTTAAAATTAAAAAGTTAATCATATTGCTGATTATTTTATTTAAAAGGTAAGTTATCCAGTAGGTAGTGTTTTAGCAATGAAGGTTTTTTGTAAAATGGTTTTGTTTATTTTTGTATATTATCAAAGTTAATTTTCGTACTTTGATTTCAACTATGACCACGTGAAATTTATGTACCATATTGGAACACATATCTCTACATCTATTTTTGTTAATAAACGATGGGTCTTAAGGTTTGTATGATGTGCCGGAGCTTGCTGCCCATGGGGCAAATAAAAAAATTACTTAGTTTACTTAGTTGTTAACTTACGTTTTCAATCAATTAATGAGAAAGGAAATGAGAAAATAGTGGTAGGCTGAAATAGGTTATTTAAAAGGTTTCCGATGTATGAAATGATTATAAGATTGCTGAAATGTATATTCAATTCAATTCAATTCAATGGTTTATTGATAAAACACACATTTACAAAGTGAAATTTATAAAAGCGAAATACTTGTTTCATTGTACACAACTTGAGTTTCATTGTGAATCGAGAATCTGGTCGGCACATACGGCATGCTGCGAGAAAAGTACGCCTTTTATGTCCACAGAGCATGATTGCCAACTACACCTAGTTTCGCGGGAGGGTTTTGAGCATCTCCATGTTTGATATCATACACTTTCTGACAACATAGTGTTTTATAAACGACTGTTAAAATGTTAGACAAGTGACCTTGCCATCAATAAAACATTCAACATATTATAAACCATCCTATCTCAGCCGTTTCTAAAGTTAAGTATCTTATATTTTGCCATATGATAGACAAATTATTATCAATTTTTATGGTGTTTTACCTTCACAAATTTGGCACATTTTCTTTATTTATTAATAACAATAATGAGTTTGTTTGTTAATTGTGTTCAGTGAACATCATACTGTTTCATTGTATACTACATACAAATATTTCATTATGAGACTAGGGGTGTTTTTTAAACCAATTTAAAAAAACTACACCAAAGAGTGATCGAAATTTAAAAATATTTAGCTCTAAATAAACTTTAATACACATACGAGTACAACTCAACAATAAATTTAATAACGCCAAACTCGATTTTATATCTTGGTTAAAATTTGCGAAACATAAATAAACATAAATAAAAAAAAATACTTTTGCCGCACGAATTCACAACAACGCTCGTAGCAACGTGCTCCTTCTCCGAGGCGCGCTCGCGTATGCGGGAGCTGCTGCATGGGGTCCCTGAGCCTGCCCTTGCCTTACAGACGGAACTAGGTGGTAACACCCAGTTTCCGAGCTATCGCAAAGTTTCACTGTGTCCGTTTGTTTCAACCCATAAAGTCATTTGTTGATTTACGACATTTCTTACACACTAAGAGACTGTTTTTTTGTGATTTATTAACGTTTTGTTCCTGGAAAAATCTTGTGTTGATATTTTAAGCTTTTTTATAAATATATATGTACTAGCTGTTGCCCGCGACTTTGTACGCGTGGATTTGTATGTTGGTGGTTATATATTCTACATGAGCATAATATAGAACATTATGCAGCAAAAGATATCAGTAGGGACGGCTAATCATTTGTTAATAATTATTATACAACGCATGAAATTTGTCTTTTACAAACTACGAAGTTTCAAGACCCTAACTGAAAAAAATTGTTCCCGATATAATCTCTCGGCCCTCTTAGAAGATTTACAAGTCCACATTTAAAAAAAAATTCGCTCCCGAAACTATTAATACAAACTTTTCAAAAACGGTGTAAGTAATCATTTTTCGTCTATTTTAATATAATGCCCTTTTTACCAAGTTTCAAGTTCCTAGCTTAAAAGAAAATTTGTACCACATATAAACTTACATCCCCTTTTTAACCCTTTTAGGGATTGACTTTTTAAGAACGTTGAAATAACTTTTTTGGAATCTTATACAATGCCTTTCTTAGAAGTTTCAAAGCGTCCCGTCCCGCACTCAAAAAAATATTTGATCTCCATACAAACTTTCAACCTCATTTTTACCACCTTGGGGGATGAATTTTCAATAATGCTGAAATAAGTATTTTTCTATTTTAATTATATATCTTTCTATGAAGTTTCAAGTACATAGCTTAAAATAAAATTAAGGCCACGACAAATTTTCAACCCTTTTTTAACCACTTTAGGGGATGAATTTTTAAAAACGCTGAAATCACTTTTTTTGTACTCTAATAACATGCCTTCATGCAAAGATTCAAGTCGCGCACTTAAAAAAATGTTTGACCTCCATACAAACTTTCTACCCCTTTTTCACCACCTTGAGGGATGAATTTTCATAAACGCTGAAATTAGCTTTCTGCTCTTTTAATGAAATACCTTTTTACGAAGTTTCAAACTCGTAGCTTAAAATATAATTTGGACCCTATACAAACTTTCAACCCCTTTTTAACCCTTTTAATTTTAAAAAACGCTGAAATTACTTTTCTTGTATTCTAATAATATGCCTTTATACAAAGATTCAAGTCCCACACTCACATAAATATTTGATCTCCATACAAACTTTCAACCCCTTTTTCACTACCTTGGGAATGAATTTTTAAAAACGCTGAAATGAATTTTCTTGTTTTTTTATTATAATTAATAAACATTTATATTATTAAATTTGAACCCCAAGACAAACTTTCATCCCCTTTTTAACCCCCTTATTCAAATTTCCAAAAACGTCAATATAACTTTTTTTTGTAATCGGCTATTATGCCTTTCTAGAAGTTTCAAAGTTTTTGTAATGGATTCAAACATTCAACCCTTTTTTAACCCATTTAGGGGATTAATTTTTAAAAACGCTGAAATCACTTTTCTTGTATTTTTATAATATGCCTTTATACGAAGTTTCAAGTCCCGCACTCAAAAAAAATTATGATCTCCATACAAACTTTCAACCCCTTTTTCACCACCTTAGGAGATGAATTTTGAAAAACCCCTTCTTAGTGGATACTAACGTCATAAAAGCTATCTATTGTGAAAAATTCAGCTCTCTAGGTCCAACAGTTTGGGCTGGGCGTTGATTTAAGTGAGTCAGTCAGGACTTTTACGTTTATATATATAGAAGATGTATGAAATTAAATAAAATATAAAATATTTGCTTTTTATCTCATTAAAAATTGGGCAATTTTAAATACAAGTGTGTAATTAAAAATTGTCTATAGGTATTTTTAAGACGTACAGACTGACAAATTTAATCTAAAGTACAAGTTCTATACATTATCGTGTACTAAACTAATCTGGTCCAAAGTTGAAAACAGTATACAATAAGAATGGTCCAAAACTAAAAACATAAAATATAAAATAAATATATTGTTCTGATCAGTATCTTACCCAGTTATAGAGGGAAATGCTTGGAAAAATTATATTTTAAGGATGTGAAAAGTGGGGTACTTACTTATTGCTGTGGCGCGACGACCCGAAGTGGATCTTGGCCTCCGACACCAAAGACCGCCATGCTACTCTGTCCAAAGCCGTTTCTGTCCAGTCGACGGCGCCGAGTTCGCTGAGGTCTTTCTGCACTTCGTCTCTCCAGTGGTACCTAGGGCGTCCAGACGGTCTTCGGCCACTTGGTACTACAGAGTACGCCCTCCAGACTGCGCGATCTTCCCCCATCCGGACTACGTGCCCGAGCCATCGGAGCCTGGCGGCTTTCGTTTCTCCGATGATGTTCGGCTCGGACACCAGATCTTCAATCTCCTGGTTCTTGCGGAGTCTCCAGGTTCCATCCTTTTGACGTGTGGGTCCCAATATCTTGCGGTAGATCTTCCGCTCGGCTACCAGCAGCGCGCGCTCCTCTTTTTGTGTTTGTGAAAAGTGGGGTGGAAATTTGTATCGGGATTCAATAACCGCTGAACCTATTTAAATAATATTTGGGATGGTCTACATGTTTGATTTAGTTGAAAATGATACCAAACATGACTTCAAACCTAAATTTAAACAGTATTAACCTCAGGAATTCAACTTCGGCGGAGAAGCTGAATTCCCTTTACTAGTAACTATTTATTAATCTGTGCCTTCACACCAAATTTCACCCCTTCAAAGTATGACTTTTGAGATAAAAACTATCTTATATCTCGGGACTCTATTTACCATTATCTATTTACCAAATTTCAACTAAATCGGTTCAGCGGTTTAAGCGTGAAGAGGAATTAAAAAAAAGTTATTTATTTAAAGTATATGTTTTTACTTTGGAAAGGTGTCAATTTTGATACCATAAATGAATTCAGCACCCCTAATTTATTCGAAAACGTAACGAAACCCGGCCTAGCAGCTTCACTGATGTAGATAATCAAGATAAAAATGAGAGCCCTAAATAAACCTTCAAGAGCGGATATCTCAAAAACTATACAAGATATCAAAAAACTTGACCTAATAAAAGTTGTAACAAATCACTTTTCATTTTGTATAAGTGGCCATGTCGCTCAGACGCATAGTTTCCGAGATATAATCGAAAAACCGAAAAATTGAACCTTCAAACCCCCCTCCCCCCCAGCACCAGGGTTACGGTCGGGGACTTTTGATATGTTCATCTCCTAACTAGTCCAAACTAAGCTAGGAAGTCAAACATTGTGTTCCTAACAACGTTTCCAGTCAAGTGTCAATCGCATTTAAATGATAATTATACCTACCTGTAAAATTGTAACTCGTACTTTCATGACGTCCTGTTATATTACTTAGTGAGTAGGTACCTAGTTTAAAGAATTTACCTTAAACAAAAGATAGAATGAATTCTTATCGTTTTTTCCCGACACCCATTAAAAATATAAACAGAAAGTAACTGATACAAGAATATGACAATGAGTGATGTAGGACTATTAAATAGTGGCAGGGAGGCCAGTATTAGGTATTATATTATAATTTGGTTCTGTAAAAGGTGCCTACCTGACACGCTTGCGATATACCTACCCTACATAAAACTTTAGCTGACGGCGATGACATCAAAGCTTATTTAATTAATCAGAAAGTAACGGTGAAGTATTTTCACAGTGAAAAATATTCACAGATCATTGTTGCCCGACACGTAAAACCTTTTAAAGGTAAAAAAGAAGTTTATAGGATATTTTCAACACACTCAAACATTACGGTGGCAAATTGTTACGATGACATAAAATATTTGCCATGCAAATCAGAGATTCCTCCCATAACTGGTGATAAGGAGAAATCATAAAAAAATGTTATAAAAGCTCCTCGGTGCGTTGCGTAACATTAGAGGATGCTTTTTGCGCCGTCGTTGTGTACACTTTTGTCATTTAATCAGCAGGAAAAAAGATAGGTATGAATTCTAAATATTTGTAGCTAAGCTTTAGGCGGGCAGTAGAGTAGAACTCGTTAGAATGATGTCTGATTTGTCACTCCGACAACAGCGACCGTCTCCCGCCCGCTGGATTTTCTTAAACAACTTTAACAAACAAAAAATATAAAGGAAATAATGTTTTTAACACAAGTACCTACCAAAATTTGATATAATTTGAACACTTATAAAGTTTTTTAAGCCAATCTAATTGGATCCAAAGCATTTTGAGATTATTAATTCCCAGCAAGCTGGAAATCGTTTTAATATCTTCATTTGGTTCTAAATGCGTGTAATCCGAGTTTGCGCAATCCCAGGAGGTGTGCATACATTTTGGGAGCCTTGGGAGATACATTTTTCTGTGGATTGCCAAACCACTCAGTGTAGAAGAAACCCACCATTAATTACAGTGGAGTGCCACTGTAATTAATGGTGGGTTTCTTCTGGTAGTGACCAGCAAGGTTTTGTAGATCAGACACTGGTAAAAAGGAGTTTTCGTATTTTTACACGATTATATCAAAAATAAAGAAATACAAAATGGCGGCTATTTTTTACAAACTTTGACTACGAAATCATATTAAGGTAGTTAAGGTACCTTCCGGATCCTTAAATTGTCATCATGATTAGAACAAATCTTCCGTCGGACGTACCGTTTTCGAGCTACAAGCAAAAAACTGAGTGCAAGAAATTTAAGATGAAAGGGAATCAAAAGTACGAGGATGCAAATAACTTTGACCTCATGTAGCACAAACAAGTTCAAACAACTTTTTCATCTCCCCTATTCGGAAAGTTCATTTTTCATAGGCTGATGGTGGAGATTTTTTTTTATTTGTACTTCGAGCATCGGCTAACAGCCATATAATATGGCATATATGGGTATTCAGTTAAAAGCTCTCATATTAGCTTCCGCATTTTCAGACCAATTATTATCGAAATTAAATGTCAATTGCATTGCATTATTAAAAAAAATATATTACTTGTATTTAACATTTAAATGTATGAAATAAACATAAATATTTGTTAATAAATCAATACCAATGACGAACATGTTTAAAATATTATCATTACATTACATTAATTCATCTAACGTCCATGTTGTGCCAACTCCCGTAGTAATCGGAGGCTCTGCGCTCGAAGTTGTTGACGATTATGTATACCTGGGACAAACAGTCCAGTTAGGTAGGTCCAACTTCGAGAAAGAGGTCACTCGTCGAATCCGACTCGGTTGGGCAGCGTTCGGAAAGCTCCACAGTATCTTTTCGTTCAAATTGCCGCAGTGTCTTAAGTCAAAAGTCTTTGACCAGTGTGTGTTGCCAGTGATGACATACGGATCTGAGACGTGGGCGCTAACGATGGGCCTCATAAGAAGGCTCAAGTTCACGCAAAGGGCAATGGAGAGAGCTATGCTCGGGGTTTCTCTGCGTGATAGAATCAGAACAATGATATACGCAGTAGAACTAGGGTCACCGACATATCTCGCAGAATTGCAAACCTTAAGTGGCAGTGGGCGGGGCACATTGCTCGCAGAACTGATGGCCGGTGGGGCCGGAAGGTTCTGGAGCGGCGTCCGCGTACCGGAAGAGGAACTGCCGGTAGGCCTCCAACGAGGTGGAGCGACGACCTGGTGAAGGTCGCGGGAATTCGGTGGATGCGAGCGGCACAGGATCGGTCGGAGTGATGAGCCTTGGGGGAGGCCTATGTCCAGCAGTGGACGTTTTTCGGCTGACATGATGATGATGATGATGATGACATTAATTCATTCAGTTTCACTTTTTTAAGGCGCGTATACATTAAGGTCATTTCAGACACATCCCAATTTAAAATGGGATCGTCTATGGTTTTAGATTTTTTTTCCGATCAAAATGTAAATGGTGCTAATTCCAGTCCCTAATTCTCTTAACCGTTAAAATATTGTCTTGTGTTTGACTTTCCTCATAGTCGAAATGAAAAGTGTTTAACTCGGGTAAAAGTAATCATCTCACCCTCGAACTATCGGCGTTCTCACTTCGTTCGAGCGCCAAAATATCTCGGGTAGTATGGTTAACTTTCCACCCTTTGTTAATAATCTACTATTTATCTTCGCAGTGAGAACATATATTAGAGGAAAAGTACAACCTGAAAAAATTAAATCATTCTTCATCACTTTTTATTAATGTTTTCTTAAGATATTAAAAAAACCGGCCAAGTGCGAGTCGGACTCGCATTCCTAGGGTTCCGTACATTACAAAATTTAAACAATGTATTTTTTTTTGTGAAACGTGAGTGTAATGTCTTTAAAAAAACCCGTAGGGGTCGGATCAAAAACTAAGTAATTAAGTCCGACTCACGCTTGACTGCAATTTCTAATAGGTTTTTCTGTAATCTATAGGTAAAGATCTATGTTGTGTATTTTTTTCAAAATTTTAGATCCAATAGTTTCGGAGATAAAGGGGGGGAATGGTAATTTTTTGCCTATTTTATTGAATAACTTCTAAATTGTTTATCCTAAAATTAAAAATATATATATATATATTTGTGATTCTCACAATGAGCTCTTTCATTTGATATATAACACGATATAGTTTAAATGTTAATATATTTTTCCTTTTTTAATGTGGGACGTACCACATTATTACAATCTATAAATTGTATATACAGATGTCAATCACAATGAAAAAAATCAACGATGATCATCAACTCTGGTCAACGTGGGACTCGAACCCACATCCTTGGATTGCCGGTCGAAAGCGTTACCAATTGCGCCAGCTGACCATCCGTCAATCAACGCGGATTTAATCATTGCAACTGTGACGACGTCACTAGCGACATCTGCATATTAAGGTTCACAACCTTGACCACCTCTGAGGACATGCGTTAGCGCATGACTTACCTCCCGACCACACAACATGGTTGTATTAAGCCGGCTCGAGAGATGGCGTTGTTATCAACTTAAATGTTAATATATTTTTCCTTTTTATTGTGGGACGTACCACATTATTACAATTTATAAATTGTATATACAGATGTCAATCACAATGAAAAAAACAACGATGATCAACTCTGGTCAACGTGGGACTCGAACCCACATCCTTCCATCCTTAATATACAGATGTCGCTAGTGACGTCGTCACAGTTGCAATGATTAAATTCGCGTTGATTGACGGATGGTCAGCTGGCGCAATTGGTAACGCATTGGACCGGCAATCCAAGGATGTGGGTTCGAGTCCCACGTTGATCAGAGTTTGATCATCGTTGATTTTTTCATTGTGATTTACATCTGTATATACAATTTATAGATTGTAATAATGTGGTACGTCCCACAATAAAAAAGGAAAAATATATTAACATTTAAGTTGATAACAACGCCATCTCTCGCGCCGGCTTAATACAACCATGTTGTGTGGTCGGGAGGTAAGTCATGCGCTAACGCATGTCCTCAGAGGTGGTCAAGGTTGTGAACCTTAATATGCAGATGTCGCTAGTGACGTCGTCACAGTTGCAATGATTAAATTCGCGTTGATTGACGGATGGTCAGCTGGCGCAATTGGTAACGCATTGAACCGGCAATCCAAGGATGTGGGTTCGAGTCCCACGTTGACCAGAGTTTGATGATCATCGTTGATTTTTTCATTGTGATTGACATCTGTATATACAATTTATAGACGATATAGGTTGAAAAACTTTATTTTTAATTTTCTCATTTACCCCCCAAAAGTGGCCCCCATGTTTAAAATTCATTTGTTTGCGTTACATGTCTGTCTTTGGGTCACAAACTTACATATGTATACCAAATTTCAACTTAATTGGTCCAGTAGTTTCGGAGAAAATAGGCTGTGACAGACGGACAGACAGACAGACAGACGCACGAGTGATGCTATAAGGGTTCCGTTTTTTCCTTTTGAGGTACGGAACCCTAAAAAACCTGATAACTGCGAGTCGGACTCGCCCACCGAGGGTTCCGTACTTTTTAGTATTTATTGTTATAGCGGCAACAGAAATACATCATCTGTGAAAATTTCAACTGTCTAGCTATCACGGTTCATGAGACAGCCTGGTGACAGACAGACGGACAGTGGAGTCTTAGTAATAGGGTCCCGTTTTTACCCTTTGGGTACGGAACCCTAAAAATTACGTTTAATTATGGCAATAAAACACAACCAAAACGAAATAAATGTCAGTGAAAAATTATGGAAATAACGAACATCAATTAACAGTTCAATATTAGAGAAATCGTCAATGAGCATTTTCAGAAAAAAAGAGTACCAATTACTTTTTTTAGAAAACTCATAAACTTTTGGGTTACCTATTTCTACTCAAAATCACGAGGACTATCGATAAATATTATTAAATACATATACATTTTGTATGGAACGTCACAAAATTAACATCCGATATTTGTATGAAAAATATGGTACACCTTTTTTCTTTGTTTTGACGTACCTAAATTAAGGCAAATTCTTGGTAGAAGGAATAGTTATTTAATCTGTTGTGTGTGATATGAGCTAGGGTTTCCAAGGTAGGCCCACTATACTATTATTTCCCAAACATGGTCCGGGATTTTTAATGGCGGGTGTTTTACTTCCTACCTAATCACGATCAACCTATGTCCTGTGTCTAAAATTCTGATAAACTTTAACGTACTTATGTCCGTTTTTGTAGCGGCTGCATGATCGACCGTGCCTCCATCAATCAAATTGGGTTTAGCCCGGACAAATGAGGAGCGCTCCCGGGCGATTCATCTTGTATTTATCATTTTTAGAAAGGTGGATAAAAAGCTTTATGTGGAAACCAATATAAATAAACCACATTGATCGGCCTCAGGGCAGAGGCAGACAAAACATGTTTTGCTTTATCACATTACCATGTCTAGTGTTAACAAATACCTATAACGTTGACTGGAATGATGGTCTACTTTTGATTCCAGCTCGCTCAATCCAGCGCCACTGGAATAATGTAGACCGTCCAATCCAGTGCTGGATTAAACGTTAAATAGTGAAAACGTATTGTTTTTTGGTAACAGTCTCCATAAATTCACTGGATAATGAAAGTGTCCGGAATTAGTAAACGATTCGATCCAGTTCAGTGCCGGATTCGATCACTGGACTGGAATGCTACTGGAATAGATGTGAACGGGGCATTAAGGGGCACTACACGCTGGGTCTCTTCTTACGCGTGCTACAAGTAAAATAGCGTACTTCAATTAGATTGAAAACGCATTCGATCGTACTTACGCTATCCAAGTTAATGTAAAGGAACTGTTATCAACCCAAAAGTGTAGGCCTGCCATAGACCTCAAGGCACCGATAATTACAATACAATACAATACTCTTTATTTCACACCTCAATAAAGTAAAATAATACAAAAAGAAAACAAAAACACAAGCAGAGGTAAACAACAGTCGATCTTATCGCTAAAAAGCGATCTCTTCCAGACAACCTTAACCCTACCTAATACCCTTAATTACCTACATTAAGTTTAAAATAAATTGAACGTCGGCTTTTTGGTAGGTGCCTACTATCGAACTTTCCCAGCTTCGGAATTCTCGAATCTGAATCAATGGGGAAATATTCTGAAATAAAATTTTATTAAGATCATAAAATATTTTTCCCTAGAAAAATAAACGCAATAAATTCAGTTGATGTTTTTAAATCGATTACAACATGTGAAATGTAGCGGAAACCAGCGCAAACGTATTTACGCCTTATATAATCGTTCCTGCTTCCCTGCTTGCAATCTCCATATTTATTCACGGAGGAAAGATTTATTCGTTATCATCTAACATCCACTGAACCATTTAAATAAAAATCCTGTTCCGATCAAGCTTCACTCATTATTAAATACAAATACTATGGAATATCGTTAGTACCTATCTTTGAATTTAACAAGACAAAATGACGAGTGACGTGAAAAGATAATACGCATTACTTATGCCTAAAATTCGTCGATATTGAAGTACCTATTACAAATTAGTTTGAGTCGTACTGGGCATAGGTGTTTTTAGGGTTCCGTGGGTATATGGTAAAAACATGACCCTATTACTAAGACTCCACTGTCCATCTGTCTGTCACCAGGCGTATCTCATGAACCGTGATAGCTAGACAGTTGAAATTTTCACAGATGATGTATTTCTATTCCCACTATAACAACAAATACTAAAAAGTACGTAATCCTCGGTGGCCGAGTCCGACTCGCACTTGTCCGGTTTTATTGTGACGTGCATGATTAAATTTTCCCGAATACAATTTTTAGTAACTCCACACTTTATCGTTGCAAAATCTTTACAAAGTAAACTTGGTCCAATCCAAATAGGTAGGTATTTAGGGTTCGGTATTTGATTGCTTGTTATCAATATCATTGAAGTGAAATCATACATCAAGTTTTACATATAACTTAAAAATGAATGCTATTTTTACTGTAAACCATTTGCCATAAGTAGGTATATTCGGCATCCAATCTTACGCATCAACGCCATCAACCCAAGCAACATTAATCCCGCGCGTTCATCATTCTGATTTCTCGCCCAAGTGCTTGCCGCATTCAACCTCAAAAATCGTGTCTATCTCATATAAATCATTTGAAAAGCTTCCTCTATATATTTGTCAACGTTTGTCCAAGTTGTTGAGCGATCGCCACTCATTAGCGGGGCTCCATCTTGGGCCATTGAGGGCAGGCTTATTTGTCCGATGGGTCTTGATAAATGGAAATGTCTTGGCCACTCCATCATAATGTGGTAGAGGCTAATGTAAGTGGACGGTCCTTGGTATAGAGGCGATGTATGGGCGTACATCACACACATGGACACGTATTATTTAAATAGACGTCGCATGTATAGCGAATTGTATGAACTTGTGCAGGGATGTGAATGCGACTTCACAAGGGTTTTGTAGGGACTGTTAAAGGACATTAATTTATTAAGTGGCCGATCCCGATCATTAAAAAAATAATTATCATTTGAATCTAAATAATTTATTTAATAAACGCCAGAAAATTTAGAATTGGTAGGTAATAAAAAAGAAGAACGAATGCATGGAATGAATGTCCATTCATTTGAGCACAACAAAAGGAAACTATTAAGGTTAACCGGGATAATTGCCACTATGGGGTTATTGCGTCTATTTGAGTAATTTTTTAAACAACATTATAGTTACTACAGCTCCCTCCATCTAGTGAAAAAGGCCAGAACTACTTGGAGGACAACACGTAACATAGAGGGCATTTACCGAATCGTATTTTAGTTGGCTATTTTGAGAATTAGTTTCACCCCAGCGGCCCAGACCTACACTATGTATGAGAGTCAACATAATTCGTGTACATCCTTATTTTTAGGGTTCAAAGGGTAAAAACAGGACCCTATTACTAAGACTTCGATGTCTGTCTGTCTGTCCGTCTGTCACCAGGCTCTATCTCATGAACCGTGATAGCAGGACAGTTGAAATTTTCACAGATGATACTGTATTTCTGTTGAAAAGTACGGAACCCTCGGTGGGCGAGTCCGACTCGCACTTGTTTTTTATTATTTAATTTGTAATTTAATTATACTCTTTATATTGTAATTATAGTGCAACGAAAAAGTTACTTCACTAATTATCTTAGCAAAGAATTGTAGAAAGCACACAGCAAATAGTTATTTGTTATACAAGGGTGCAAAGTTGTATTTTAACACACGAGAAGTAAAATACATTTGCACCCGTGTGTAACACAAAACTTTTCCCCTCACTATAGCGAGGAAAGTGCAACATCCACAGGCGTTAGATCATCTTCATCAACTGGAATCACTAATTTTTTTACGATATTATAACAAAAAAACTCTGGAAATTCTGTATTTTTACGTGAGAAGTTCTTCTTCTTCTTTTAAAATTATGGCTTCAGCCCAGTGGGACTATTTCGCCAGTATCAAGGTATTGAGAGGTTTACAAACGACAAAAATTGTACGGTTGTACAAGACAGTGTACGGTGATTTGTTAGCTCTTGTAAATCGATAGCTAGTCTTTACAAGAAGCACGTGGACTACCGGCCGTTGACTCCAAGATGGTGGTTAAACGCGCTTCAAAATTAATTCTCCATTCACTGCACACTACCACATTAGTTTACTGTATAATAAGCTATCGATATTACACTTTAAACAATATAAATAAGCAAAAAACAAAGTAATTAATCACGATGCTAACTATCAAGATGGCGCTCGAACCGGAAGTCCACGTGAGAAGTTCTTCTTCTTCTTTTAAAATTATGGCTTCAGCCCAGTGGGACTATTTCGCCAGTATCAAGGTATTGAGAGGTTTACAAACGACAAAAATTGTACGGTTGTACAAGACAGTGTACGGTGATTTGTTAGCTCTTGTAAATCGATAGCTAGACTTTACAAGAAGCACGTGGACTACCGGCCGTTGACTCCAAGATGTTGGTTAAACGCGCTTCAAAATTAATTCTCCATTCACTGCACACTACCACATTAGTTTACTGTATAATAAGCTATCGATATTACACTTTAAACAATATTAATAAGCAAAAAACAAAGTAATTAATCACGATGCTAACTATCAAGATGGCGCTCGAACCGGAAGACACGTGAGAAGTTATTAAGTAAAATTTTTGTTGACATTTCTGACGTATGAAATGTCAATGATGCGTTTTGAAATTGCATCGACTTAACTTGTGCGTTCAGAATTATATTTAACATAATTATTAAAAAACAAACGTTTATTATGGAATTTTAAGATTTATGACTTAAAATCATTAAATAAGGCTAAATCTGGTATTTTTTAATAGATTCTCAAACCATTTATTTAATGATAATTAATATCGAACGAACCATTATTATGAGCGTTTTACGTTTTGTTATCTGTCAAGCTTCTAAAACACGCTCCATCCAAGGTCAAATTACTTTCACCACTAGTGGATATAATGCGTTTTTCCCCGCTTGTTTTAAAGGATAAAAGACGGCTTTCCGAGCTAGTGAGGGGAAAAGAATATTTCAATACACTTATTAAATATTTCATAATAAGAGGTTAAAGGAGAGTAAAAAAATATTGAAAAAACAGTACCGCATTTGCCCCGATTGACCTTATTTAGGTCCTTTTAACTTGTGTCACCGGAAACGGCCAGGAAATTCCCCAGAATGTCCAGCCGATATTGGCCGCTCGACATCTAGATACACTTACCTACTATGATATTGATATCATATAAAATATTTATACCATAATGGCTGACTAAGTCCAACAAACATTTCCCCTGCTACAGGACAAGTGTGTGTGTCGAACTCGCGCACCGAGGGTTCCGCGTATCTAGGTATAAAACTATGAAACATTAAGTCTGACTACCCTAATAGATCTGGATTGAGCTACAAACTAAATTGGCGTTACTACAAATTTTTAAATTAAAGGAAAAATAAAAATAAAAACAGCTTCGGGCAAGATTGCTTTCTTTTTCGTCTTGCTTTTTGGCTACGGTAGCTCAGTTGGCTAAGAGCGATTGGACCGGTGTTCCAAAAGGTCACAAGTTGGAATCTTGCCCAAAGCGATGAATTTTTCAATTTTTCCATTAATTTGAAAATTGCTTGAAGACGTATCTGCTTGATAAAAAATAAATTGTTTAAATAGGAGTTGTCCCCGTACATGGGCATGGGCCTATGTTGTCTAAAATAAATGGATTTATTATTATTATATTCGATAATATATATTTGTGTTAAGGTGCAGTAGGTTCAGCCAGCAGTTGTGAATGAAGCGCTTTTTTTAGATACGGTCGCCAAAAATTTTAAAGGAAAGTACGTAGTCCCCATTTTCCTCCCTGGATGGTGACATTATGGAAAATGTTTTTGCATAACTTGATGTATTTGTATATTTACCAATGCCTATGTCCCCACATTTGATTTTTTTGTTTTTGTAAAAATTAGGGGCGAAGAGAGGAAAATGAGGACTACGTTTGCATGAAAAGGCGATTTCGAGCGGGTTCCAATTTCGTCTTAGAGGCCGTTAAAAGGTATAGGTATGCTGATTATTTAACTTCAAGTGCAACATGGATGGGTATCAAAAGCTCTTGTCTAAATGCCAAAGCAGACAGCATATTAATTATGTGCAGTACGACTCTAGCGTCTCTAGCTATCTGTGTAACATTATTGTCGTTGTGTACTACTTACTCGTATAACGAATGCGTATAGGGCAGAGGGCGCGCAATGCAGTCGATGTTTTTCACAAGCGGTCAGCTTTTATTGCTTTATATAAGAACACGAATTAAATTGTCCAAGACAAGAGGGGAAACGTTATTCGTGGCATTTCGCTGTCAAACGTCGGTTTTGTTAAACAGAGGAAATTGGTGTATTCCCATTTGTTCCCACCGGGAACAAATGGGAATATGTGCATTCATATGAGTCATTCCCTTCTTTCCCCGCCTGATGTATGGCGGCGGTCACGTGGAGCGGGAAGAAATGGGAATAGGTACACCAGAGAATTCTGTACTTAGTTTTTTTTTATTACACATCATACACGTAAGTTCAGTCGCAAAATAAGTGTATGTTGAGATCAAAGTCACGAGTATGTTTTGTGTTATTAAAAAAAATACAACAGAATTCCCTAAACCTTTGATAATGATAAGTATAGGTATATGTGATAAAATCCATATTTAATCCCATTATAGCAAACTAAATGTAGGTACATAAAAAAGTTTCAAAAAACTTTGTGAGCTAGTGACCTTTTGGTGAAAAATCCATTTCATTTTATTTATAGTACTACGATAAATATACAGGATGTTACTGAAACAGTTTTTAGATGGTACACGTATAGTCGTAGCAAGATGACTCCTGCTGCCGTCGCTCGTCACTGCCTACGCGGATGTTTGAAGTGGGACTGGACTCCCAGAGGCCTGGTGTCTCGATTATCTACAAAACATTTTGGCATAATGGAATTATCACTTGACTCAACTCCAGATAATATAATCAAATCCTGAATGCCCATATACAAACGTCTTAGAGAGATCTGCTAACTCCACATGTTTCAAAGGCGAGATGTTCCATGAAACAAAGCCATGGCCTATCGGTGGTATTTTCAAATCCATTATTCAGTAATATTTGCATTAGAAATTTGGTACGAAACTAACACACAAATGATTAATTGATTAGTGATTACCTACTTGAAATTCTCTGAAAATATCTCTTGAAAAATATCTGGTAAAAAAATCTACCTATAGGTGCATAACTTGCCTTTATAACAACTCGTAACATGACCAAATTGTTGGCTTCACAAGCTATGGCTGTCCAAATGCCCGTGGAAGGACAGGTCGCCAATGATATCATTTCACTTTTGATAGCATTTTTAATGCAATGGACAATAATGCGATCACAATACAATGTACAACTATGCTATTGTCCCAAAATTAGACACTTACCTTTTGTACTAGTTCCTCAAATGCCAAGTTGATACCTTCCTGGGTCTTGGCACTGCTCTCAATGAAGAGCATTCTATGCTTTTGTGCAAACTCCTGCCCGGCTTCCCTGGTCACTTGCCGAGCCTGAATGATGAAAAATAAAAGATAAGACTAACAAACCAAATTAATAATAAATATAATAAATACATATTAATAATTTACCTAAGATTGCAATTTTATGCTCTTGTTCTTGTTTCAAACCACATTATATGTGAATAACAAGATGTAAGAAAAATACAAATAAACAGAAAGAATAAAATCAACCTTACCTTGTCAATCTTATTGCCAACAACTAAACAAACTATGTTCTTTTTGGTAGAGTAGACCTGCAGTTCCTCCACCCACTCCTTTAGCTTAGCTAGCGTCTTTGGCTCTGATACATCATACACTAATATAGCACCATGCGCTTCTCTGCAACAAGGCAACATTATTTGTTTACATCTTGCAATTTGCGACTTAGCCTGCACCATCTGCAATACAGTCATTTGGTTGGGATAACTTATAGCTTGACAAATTTGCATGTGGGCAGCGGAGCTGTCAGTCCCCTCCACCCACACACTTCATACCCACCCCCGCTGTCCTTTGTCCCCTTTGCCCGCCGGCTATGGGAGTATCACATACGGATTTGTCAAGCTATAGAAACATGGACCAGGATATGTGAGGGAATACAAGCTTGTAAACAATGTTTAAAATGTACTCCAATTCCAAATATCAATGGCTCATTTGATAGTAGTTCCACAGGTCATCAACCTTTGAAGTAAAAAATGCACATAATAGAAAAAGTTAATAACCTGTAGAAACTCGAAGTAAGTGTCCTATAGCGTTCCTGGCCAGCCGTGTCCCATATGCCTAACTTCACCTTAACTCCATTCACTTCCATGATCTTGCATTTGTAGTCCACTCCAATGGTAGCAGGGAATGATGCATTGTAGTCACCAGTCGTAAATGCCAAGATGATACTGTTGATAAATAGCAGTAATTCAGAAATTGCAAGATGTGGATATAGGCTGATATATTTACAATAAAAATTAACATGAAGCTTAGGTGAAGAAATGATTACTGAGTTTTTGACATTGAAGGCAAAAACATAATAAGCGTTAAAACTATAATGTATTGAACCCAGCTACTGTTAACTATTTCAAAGGTTATTTACCTATATATACCCCTGGTATATAACGTTAGTTTCCCACACGGGAAATTTCCCCACACAAAATGGGGAACGTTCCCCATAACTGCACAACTCTATAACTCATAAATGACAGTAGAATTCATGATATGCTTCCTAAAGTTTAGAGTAAAATTAGATACTGATGAAATGATTCTTAACGTGCTTAAATAACTTTGCGATTCGATAATGAGTCATGGTAACCTTGCAATAGCAATACACACTCCTTTGTCCAAAAAATACAATTAACATCCTAATACAACTCACCTAGATTTGCCTACACCACTTTCTCCGATAACTAAAATCTTTAACGCAGTCACGTAATCCATTTCCGAGCCTTCAATTAGATCTGATGAAAGGTTTTGAATCCAAAAAGACCAATTTTGTTTTCGTACGGGAAAGTAGGTATTAAAAATATACAATAAATTGGTACTATGGATTATTTATAAACCCAAGGCACTAACGCGAGTTACTAGCACTAAAACAAATATTAATAATGCGTGATATCGTAATTAACTGTGATATTTTGTGAAAAAATTGGTATTCTACGTCGTACATTGCATTAAAAATATTGCTAAGTTTTACCACAGACATTTTGACGTTTAGGTTGACGTGAGACAAGACACGTTTAGTTAATGCAACGCTTAATATATTCTCATATCAAGCCTAGGAGGATAATATATAACTAAACGGAGTGGCCATTAACAGGCGTTCCCCTTTGTCGAAAATAGTCGGCCAATGGTCTGAATGGTCATACGCAATGTATAGCTTGCTCCAGACTACGCGGCTTCGCGCTGTAATTCGCGTATGAGTGTGGAGGGCCCTTATGGACTGACTTTTATCTGACATGGCTATTTTGACATTACCCCATGAATCTAGTATAACTGGATCGGTCATGAGGGGTGGGGGAAAATGACCGAACGGGATAGTCTTATCTATCTTTCAGTAGGAGTAGCAGAGAAAGCGCTGTTATTGTTTGTCCTTGTCATAGTTTCACTTTTCCACCGCTGCCACAACCGAGGTTGTGGCAAACAAATAAGTACGTGACATGTCATGTTTGTTCGTTGCTTGTTTAATTATCGTTGTTTTGTATGAAATTGTGCTTTCTTTTATGAAATATAGTGATGGTTAGCGTTTTGAATGCTTGAACTTTGATAAAATACTGATGAATTGTTTTGTAATCGGCTGTAATAGCCGCTCTGAGCAAAAATATGAGATAATAACCTTTCACACGTAAGTACGGTATTTTACACCTTCCTCTTAACGCAATATGTGAGAATAACATCGTAAAATTACGTTACACTCAAAGCAATGTAGAATCAAACGATTTCAATAAAAATATCACAATTATTTTCGCAAATTAACAAAACATTATTTGTAAAATTATCCGCCCAAATTACGTAGGTAGGTAGGAGTCAGAGGTCAGCCATTTTTAAACTTCTTCTTAATTTAGCTGCATAACAATCATGTTAGGGATACCAGATGAAAATATCATAATTTTATGGGTAATTTTGACCTCGAAGTTTTTTCGTACTTCTAATTCCAAAAAATAAATAAACAAATGTTGTGAAGATTAAATGTGGTGTACATTAATTGGTGTAATTGCGATTTGTGATTTCTTTAAATTAAAACCCATAATACATTTTATTTTACGTTTTATTTACTAAACATGTTTAGTTTTGTACCACCTGCGCGAATTATAGGAGGTATTTCATTGTTTATACGCCTAAAAAGAACATTGACATTTTATTTAACAATTTTTTAATACCGTCAAACAAGCTAACTTTGCCTCCAGGGTAATCGCCCCAACGTGATATCAAATATTGGGGTAATTTTTACCAATATGGTATCCCTACGTTTATGACGTCATCTATGTCTATCCCTTACGGGCGCACGCGTATAGCTAGTCTATAATAATAATATAATTTCTTTATTCAGATTTCTATGATCCATTGGTTAGAGTACATAATTACTTAAAATCTATTGTTAATGTTTGTAAAAAATTAATAACAAGTACATTAAATTAAAATAATTAAATTAAAAATATAAACTTAAATTTGACAAAATCAGCTACCCATGACCATTAAATTGTTAAGATGTTTGTGCATGGGAGAGTCAGGCTTTTCTACAAACATTTTTAGGATGCCGTTAGAGCTGCTCCGCATCCTACTAACTAGCGAGGCAGTTCTTTTACGCACTATGGCGTGAAACCCATCTGTGCGTGCCTCCGCAAACATTTTAGAAGCACTGCAGAAGCGGGGCAGCTTCAACAACGCCCGAAAGCCGTTATTATATTGAACCCTCAGGGCACTGAGCGCCTTCTGAGTGCAGTTGAACCACAGGCTGCTCGTATAGAAGCTCTGACAGAACGCTTTAAAAAGCGTGATCTTAACTTGATCCGAGCAACGAGCAAACCTGCGGGCCAACATATTACTCCTCATATGTAATGCTAGGTCTATGCATTACCCATACATTTGACGTTCCCCTTCCCCCCCAAAAACCAATCGGCAGACTTTTTTGTACAGAAAATTACAGACGTGGCGTCTCCGTATCCTCCTAGTACTAGTGTAAAGTTCGCTCCAGACTACGCGGCGCGAAGCCGCGAACGCTAGCGTGGAGTCGATTTCGCTGATTAGTGTGGAGGGTCTTTTTGATCGGTCATAGGGTTTCAATTCGACAGAGGGGAACGTTGGGGGAACGCCTGTTAATGGCTACCTACTCCGTTTGGTCAAAGATAGATATAACTCCGTAATAGATGGATACAGTGTAAGGAAAAAAACGTGCCTCGAAAATCACGAAAATTTGATTGTCGATCAGATGGCGCCACTAGTTTTGGCCTACTCTCGTATAGAGGACGTTGACTGTTTCGTTTGTTATTTATTTTAACGCGTACCAGTGAAAGAACGGGTCAAAATCATATAAAAATAATTAATGCAAATAAAAAAATCATTTATCCATATTTAAATACATTTTAACGTATTTTTATAAATCTTCATTTTTAGTTTTAAAGAATGTCGATAGATGGCAGTGAATTTACTGGGGTTACAAAATTTACTATGACAGTACCGCTCTATCTTATTATATCCTCGTTGGTTTGGTTATATCCTCCAATTTTTTTACCTGTCAATCCTGTCATTTTGATGTATATATAGCGCGGTGCCGGCGCCTAAATTGCGTTTTTATGGTTTTTAATCGTTTATAATACAAAAATTAATAAAAACCGGCCAAGCGCGAGTCGGACTCGCGCACGAAGGGTTCCGTACCATTACGGAAATAAACAGCAAAAAATCACGTTTGTTGTATGGGAGCCCCATTTAAATATTTATAATATTCTGTTTTTAGTATTTGTTGTTATAGCGGCAACAGAAATACATCATCTGTGAAAATTTCAACTGTCTAGCTATCAAGGTTCATGAGATACAGCCTGGTGACAGACAGACGGACGGACAGACGGGCAGCGGAGTCTTAGTAATAGGGTCCCGTTTTTACCCTTTGGGTACGGAACCCTATAAATGGACTGTTTAGTGATGTTAAGTTATACAGTAACGATCGAGTTTTCAGGGTAAACGCACCAACTCTTGGAAATGTAAAATTATTGTAGGTTGTAGAACTTGTAGTTACAATCATTGAGCTATAGAAACGGCACAGATAACCAGTATTTGCGCAATGACCTGCTGCCGTTTTGGCATGAAACCATAGAAGCGGAGCGTGAATCTCGCGACATAAACGCGTAAGCGCCATGAATTTTAGGGCGCTTACGACGTTTTAAGGCTTGGCCAAACACAAGGCCGCGCGACCGCCGCCCATGCTAACGGGTTAGCGAAGTCAAACAGACTGCGTCCCGCCAGCCCCTTGCGTCCACGCGGCATCCCGCGCCCCTTTAGTCGCGTGGTATTGGTTGTGTTTGCGACAATTTCATTGTTTCGTATGTCATCTCTATGGATCACATGGGTACAATAGAGCGAGTATTTGTGGAACCATTTATAAGTTTCTGAGACATTTTTTTAAATATGTAGGGTACCTATGGTTGACACTGGATCACCCCGTTTTCTAATGCCCGTATCTCGAGTAATAACGGTGATACATATTTGATTCATGAACTATTGTAGACATACTAAATTTATTCAAGTTTCATTATAATCATTATTTATATAAACAGGTACTTCAAAATCTAAATTTCGAACCTAAGTTAACGCCAGTAACGCTTTTAATGAAAAATGGGAATTGACTCACTGCGCAACAGGGGGTAGGGTGCACTGAATCACCCGGTGGTCTACAGTAAGTCAAATATTTTTTATTTTTTTATATATTTATTTACATACACACAACCATCAATTACAGGAAATCCTAATTCGACAGTATGGAAATTGACACAAAAATATGGAAATCGTCTGCTAAATTATTTTACTAGTTAGTTTTTATACTCAAACCACTTGCGATCTTCTTGGAAATAAATATTTGATCAATGAATACACTAAGTAAATAGGTAAAAAAAAAATATTAATATTATTATAGTGTTTGCTAAATTGGTAATTATACAACACCTATTGTAAACACCGGCTCGGCAATGCCCTCGCATACACATTAAGTTCACTTCCACAACAGTAATCCCATAGCCTGCGGCCATCGTACCATAGACAGTGACACTTACTTCTTTACGGCTTTGCCGCCAACACAAGGACACACGAGACGGCGTATGTATGCTATTTAAGCCACTCGCATAATCGCATACACTACATCCCTCCCTTGAAGTTAAATTAAATAAATAACAACAAGTATTTTTGTGACTAAATCAATGTATTTTACTATACTAGAATCAGTCTCCAAGTTAACCATTAACAGTGCATATTATATCACTTTTACAAGGCTTTAAACAAGTATTATATTTTTTATAAAGTATGAATGTAATTAACAACAACAAACTAAGAAATAAAAATAAACGAATCATGGCACAGTAAATCACAGCTCATTATTAGTATCACCTTGTTCCCCATCAGTTCCTTCTTCCTGATCTTTCCTCTGAACAGCTTCCCACTGTCCTTCTACTCTTTTCAGGTGAACTACATTTCTCCTCAGTACTTGCCCTGTTACATCATTCTTCACTGAGATATCCCCTCTATTAGAACTCTGTACAGTGTGAGGTGTTGGATTGTAGTTTGAGCTGAGCTTATTGCCTTTATCCATATTCTTGACATATACTTTATCTCCTTCAGCTAGACTAGACTCAGTAGCACCTCTTCTTTTATCTGCATATTCTTTCCCTTTTTCTTTCTGTATCTTATCACGCTCTCGCACATCCAGGTCAACATTAGTGCTTTCAAGACTATCAATAGATGGAATTTTGTCTCTATTCTGCCGTCTAAAGAACAGCTCTGATGGCGACTTGCCTGTGGATGAATGAGGCGTACTGTTATACATTAATAGGTACTCCATCAAACTTTCTTTAATGTCCTTTTTCTCCAAATGACTAATCTTGAGGCGTTTCATTATGTCACGATTCTGCCTTTCGACCTCTCCGTTCATTTGGGGCCAATATGGTACTGTGTTGTGAATGATGATATTGCATTCTTCGCAAAACGATCGAAACTCTTCACTCACAAACTGCCGGCCGTTGTCTACAGTTATTGAGACAGGGTAACCTAGTCTGCTAAAAGTTTCTTTGAGCAGCTTTATAATTTGACAACTGGTTACTATCTTGCTGATCTTAACTTCTTTATAGCGGCTATAATAGTCTACTACAACTAGCAGGTAGTCATTATTAGGTAAAGGTCCTAAAAGATCCATCGCGACATCAACCCACGGAGCTAAAGGAAGTTCGCGTCTCTTCAGGGGTGTTGGAGGATTTGGCAGTCCTACTAGGGTGCAACTCTTGCAGGATTTGACCAAATTTTCTGCATCCTTGTCGATTCGTGGCCACCATACCTTTGATCTGAGCCTACCCTTCATTGCGACAATCCCAGGGTGGCCTTCATGTGCAGCGTCTAGTACTCCTTTCCTCAATTTCTGGGGTATCACAATTCGGTTTCCTCGAAGTAAAATATCACCATAGAAACATAGTTCATTCTCAAATATTTTATAACCTTTGACAGTCTCATTCCATTCTTTTTCATAGACTCCCTTTTTAACGCCTATTACTTCTTCATCATTCACAGAAGCTTGAATAATAGCAGACATCGAAGTCGCATGGGGTCTTGCTTCCTCCACAATTTGATGTATGTGTTCATCTCCTCCTTTAGATTGTGCATCCATCAATTTGCATAGGCGAGATAACGGATCAGCAATATTCACCTTTCCTGGCTTGTAGGTTACGTTATAATCATATGATTGGAGTCTCAGCACCCAACGCTCAATGCGCGCACAAGGCTTCGATTTTGGTCCAAACAATATTTCCAATGGTTTGTGATCCGTAATGAGATCAAACTTCTTGCCGAAAAGGAAAATATTAAAATGTTCAACAGACCAAACTAGCGCAAGAGCCTCTTTCTCGGTTTGACTGTATTTTCTTTCGCAGTCTGTCAGTGTCCGGTTTCCATAGGCGATTATTCGCGGGCCATTTGAATCAATTTGTATTAAAATAGCTCCAAGGCCAACAGGGCTCGCGTCAGCAATAACTTGGGTTTTGTCATTAATATCATAATATCCCAGCGACTGTATTTTGCTTAGTGCCTCTTTCAGCTCTGTAAATGCCCTGTCTTGTTCGCTTGTCCAATATGGTTTGATGTCAGTCTTTCTCCCCAGTTTTTTCCTTAACAATTCTTTTAAAGGTTCTGTTCTGGTGGCTAAATTAGGTAACCACTTGTTTACATAATTCACAAGTCCTAAAAAGCTCTGTAGTTCTTCTATTGTTGCGGGAAGCCTGAAGTTAGAAATGCTCTCCATATACTTTGGCAATGGTTTCACTCCATTTGCTGATAGTTCGTGTCCTAGGAAATGGACCTCTCTTACCTTGTATATGCACTTCTGTTCATTGAGTAGTATGTCATTCTCCTTAAGCACTTTTAACACCATTGCCAGTCGCATGTCATGCTGTTCTTCATTGTCTCCGAAAACTAATATGTCATCAATGAAGTTTAACACTCCGTCACATTTAACTAAGAGTTTTTCCAAAACTTTTTGAAATATTTCCGGAGCACAAGAAATTCCAAACATGAGTCTTTTATACTGGTAGAGCCCTTTAGCTGTTATAAAGGTGGTTATGTGTCTACAATCTGGGTGTAATTCCAACTGGTGGAAAGCGTCCTTGATATCAAGCTTGCTAAAATATTTAGCTTTTCCAATTTCTGGTAATAGTTTATCCATACATGGTAAAGGATGATTTTCCCTTAAAATAGCAGTATTGGCACGACGCATATCCACACATAGCCGTAAATCTCCATTTTCTTTCATAATGGGCACCATTGGAGACACCCATCGTGAAGGTCCATTAACTTCTTCAATGATGTCTCGAGCAAGTAAGTCTTGGATCTTGGTCTCAACTTTTTGTTCTATAGGCAATGGTATTCTCCGATATGGCTGTGATACTGGTAGTACATTTTTGTCAATAGGGATTTCTACCAGTACATCTTTGAGCTTGGCAAACGGTTGTGACATGACATCTTCATCAATCTTATTTACATCTACACAAATTTTCAAAACGCCCAGACGTGTTGCAGTTTCCCTGCCCAACAAGTCTTGCGTGCCTCCCGCAATAACATAAACTGTTGCGTATTCTTCGCGGCCATTTGCCTCAATTGTAGTGTCAAATGCTCCTTTAACATTGAGTGGAGTGTGACTGCCATATGCCATAAGAGATCTGGTTGGGTTGGGTGTTTGGTTGGTTGCTATGGCTCCTAAACTTTTCAAGCTTTCCCAAGTTTCTCCTGTAATAAGGTTGGGTTTGCAACCAGAATCAACTAGCAATTTAGTCTTGATTCCACCCAAGGTGCATTCAATAATGGCATCGTTGTCAATATTAAAAACATAATCTACTTCAACTCTTGCTTTTTTGTTTCCCTTTATGTTTTTACTCGAGTGATTATCCAATTTCCTTTTTGTACCACTTGTTCTGCAGTGTTGACGGAAATGCCCCATCTTGCCACATCCATAACAAGTTTTACCTAACGCGGGACACTCTTTGTAATCTGTTTGATGATGCTTCCCGCAACGTCCACAATTTGTATTATTCTTTCTCTGTGTTTCTTCCTTCTTAGTTCCGTAAGCACCATCCTTCTTAGTTCCGTAAGCACCATCCTTCTTATTTCTATTGTAAATGGCATTAACTTCTTGGTTATCTTTCTTATTATCTAGGCTTCCTGTTTTCTTGTCCTCATATATTTCTAATTGGTCATTGACAACTTCTAATGTATTCGCCTCTGTCACTATCTTTTCTAGAGTAATGCTGTCACCTATTGTAAGGATTTTCTTGCGTAGTTCAGCTGAATTACATTTTTCCGTGATCTGGTCAATCAAGTGGTCATCTTTTTTGTCAAAACTGCATTTTTCAGCTTGTTTCCGAAGTCGGACTAAAAAACTTTCAAACTTTTCTTTATCCTCCTGCTTGATCAGTCTGAACATGTGACGCTCAAAGACTCGATTAGTCTTGGGAACAAAGTATTCGTCAAGTTTTTTTATTGCTGTGTCGAAAACATCTACACCCGCTGCAGCTTCAACCTCTGCACCAGGTAAGTTGTAGAAAATATCTTGCAGGCTTGTTCCCCCGAAGTGCAGTAATGTAGCTCGCTTCTTCACATCTGTTTTGACATCAGCCGCGTCAATATATATATACAATGACCGCTTCCATCTCTCCCATTTGCAGCCGATGGAACTTCGGTCACCATCCAAGTCTAACCCCTCCAGGGTCAGTGATGGTTGTTGAGTCATAGTAATGTAATTCCTCTACGGCAACCTGAAATATCAAATTAGTAACATGGTAACCAATAGGTGAATCACCTGACTGTTTTGAATTTAATCAAGGTTGTCAACCCCTTCCAATTTAATGGATGTGTTCATTTGAACCACCAGACATTTTCCAATTTAATGGAGGTTATGCCGACCCATTCCAATTTAATGGAGGCATTCATTTGAACTACCCGACAATTCCCAATTTAATGGAGGCTATGTCAACCCTTTCCAATTTAATGGAGGTGTTCATTTGAACCACCAGACATTTTCCAATTTAATGGAGGTTATGCCGACCCATTCCAATTTAATGGAGGTATTCATTTGAACTACCCGACAATTTCCAATTTAATGGAGGTTTTGTCAACCCAGTTTAACTTGATAAAATATTTATGAAAGTTTGTACTAAATTTAATAACCTAGAATAAATATACATATATATTAGTTGAGATGAACTTTGTTGCAAAATAAGAACTTAATTTTGATTATTATTGCACCATCAGCTACACTGTACACAACATTACCATTAATGACACTAGCAGTTCAAATGCTACATTCTCATGATAAATTGTAATAACCTATAAAATAAATATAGATTCATAACAAACCGGTAGCCATTTTGTATATGATATGGCGAATATGTACACTTTTTTTTTTACTTTATAGT
Source organism: Cydia strobilella (assembly GCF_947568885.1). Taxonomy (NCBI): domain Eukaryota; kingdom Metazoa; phylum Arthropoda; class Insecta; order Lepidoptera; family Tortricidae; genus Cydia; species Cydia strobilella. The sequence continues at coordinate 20,082,776 of NC_086042.1, forward strand.
AGAAGGAAAGTAAAAACACATATTAAATGCAATGCTAACATTAAAATCTAATATCATTGCAAGAATTCCTGTTGAGAATGCAAAATGAACATTATCTTTTACTATTTTACGCTGTCTAGGTTCCTTACTTTGTTTATGTACAACCCGGGTAAACAACCTAAAATTTGCATTGAAAAGCCTATTTACATAATGATGCCTGGCATTTAATGGTAGGAACGATCAAATATATTGTGCAATTAGTGTTTTGTATACGAAGCTTGGCAATATAACGATGTTATTATGATTTTGGAATGCAATTATAACCTAAGTTTCCTACCAAAACCGGTCATTCTTTTCATCAAGATTTTAGCAATAAAGCTTACCTTTTTCTCGTCGCCACTTATAGTGTTTGCTAAATTGGTAATTATACAACACCTATTGTAAACACCGGCTCGGCAATGCCCTCGCATACACATTAAGTTCACTTCCACAACAGTAATCCCATAGCCTGCGGCCATCGTACCATAGACAGTGACACTTACTTCTTTACGGCTTTGCCGCCAACACAAGGACACACGAGACGGCGTATGTATGCTATTTAAGCCACTCGCATAATCGCATACACTACAATTATAAATTTTGTAATTTTAGATAAGGAAAAATCCTAATTAGACAAGTTTTAAGCCCATATAACAATGTTTTCCTACTTAGGAAACTTCTCCAGGCAGTTTTAAAACAAATTTAACTTTTTGTTCGTAAAAGAAAATTGTTCTGTGGCCCACTGTCAACCTAATTCAGTCGATCGATTACAGAATAAATAAATTGAAAAAATAAAATAAACAATGAGTCAATATAATAAACATTGTCATATAAAAGCACCTTACTAAACTAGTTATTAATAAAAAATATAAGTAAACGAATAATCAATCATAAATAATTATTTGCCCTCGCAGCAAATTCACTTAAACCAACAGATCTCATTGTCGTACTTAGGTCAATAAAAACTTGTTGCCAAGGGGCACTTTTTATGCGGAAAAAAGTATTAGAACTATTTTGCGTTTTCTCAGAATTTGCTATAATAGGGAATATTACGCGAAGCTCTGCGTAAGTTGCGCCACTACCACAATCTGAGGGTCTGTCGCGAATTAAGAAAATCGAAATTTCGCTAACTAACATCTCTGTCACTCTTGCATATTCGAGTGATAAAGAGGCAGATAGAGAAATTTCGGATTCGCGTTTCCCGGTAGGTCCTCTGTAAACAAACCGCCTTGATGCATCAATGTCATATTTTATTATCTCTGAAAACGTGTCAAAAACCTGTTAAAGGTAAAGTTGTATGTATAAGTTGCTCTATGGTTTGCCAAAAAGGCTAGTGCTGCACTCTGGTGGCAGAACATTGCAGTTATATCCCCTATTACTCTGAACCACTAACCCACTGTCAACCAGCTTACCCTACCTATGTCTCCGTATAAGTACTTTCTAGTGCAAACCGCGTGTGGGTGTTTTTTAAAGTAATGTGTCAGTGTCAGTGGACAGTGATTATTATGTATTGACGAGCAACGGACAAACATATCAGGGTAAGTACCTACCTATAAGTACTTTGTTATTAACTATAAGCTAATTTTGCGGTTTCACTCACGTATTTTTAGTCACTCGCGCAACATGTTTCGCATCACAGCACTAAGAGTGATACGTGAGTAAAACCGCAAAATTAGCTTATAGTTAGTATATGTCTTTTGTTATTATAAACCTGCCCCTCGGGTTGCAACGCAACCTGCCCCTACCGCAACATCGAAAATCTTGAATGAATTACTTATTACACGACTGCCCAAAAAAGGAGTGTATTGTTTTCAGCGTTCATGTTTGTATGTATGTGAGTTTCTTTATTCCACCATAACTCCTTTTTACACTGTTATTTATTTTTTTCTGTTTCCATGTAAACGGATAACATAAGAATCTTTCCTTCACATTCACCTTACAGGTGCTTAATATTGTGCTTTAAATATAATAACTGCTGACCATTAAGACGGGCTTTCCTTCCTCGCCTTACTGAACCAGCCATTCCATCTCACCGCTGAACAACTACAACAGAGAAGGATGCTGAGAATAGTCACAAGCTACCTAGACTATCTAGATCCAGACTGTATCATATACCGTAGGTACAGTGGCCATCTGATAAATCAGAGCTGCCGGGTTGCACAAAAATATATGAACACGCACTCTAACGCCTTGACAATAGAGGCGTGTTCAGATATTAGTGAGTACCTTGGCCGCTCTAAAATATCTGATGGCGACTGTACCAGGAAAATATCAAGCAAAAATTCATTTCTCAGATACGTATTTTACAAAGTTTTCAAGCAGGTCGTTTCGAGTGGAGGAGAAAATAAAGTTTCTATTGCTTTTGAATAAATAAAACGTTTCAACCACAGATACAGTATACAGCAGACGGTTATAAAAGTTATAAATTTATCAATGAAAATAGTTATTGTAGAGCTCAAAGAATAAGTCTTGGTCTTGCTCCGTTGGGAACTTTGAAGTTGTTTATTTTGTTCTGTGACTCCTTTTGTTTTGTCGCTATAGTGCTGGAGGTACAATGTACCTACGGGTAGGTATTATATTGAGTTGGAATGAGATAATTTAAATCTACTTGTAGAAACTTGTAATAGGGTAGTTGACACATGTTGAATTTTATAACTAAATCTAGTTAAAAAGATAGAAAATGAGTAATTTATCACAATAAATTGGAAACTTAAAAAATATATGGGAATTAAAAAATATGACCGTTTAAAAAAAAACCTTTTTTTTTAACTTACAAATAGGAAAAAAATAATGGTACCATCTAGTGGTTTCCCACCTAGATTCAGTGGTGTTGAATCAGATTCAACTCCCCGGGGTGGTTGCTGGAGGACTTGCGTCTTAGAACCACTTATCACCAGGCCGAACTGTTGACAAGAGCGGTTCAATGCATCAACGTAGCTTTGAAGATGCGCCATCGGACACTTCATTCCAACCAATTTTCCTTTTACCTAATTCTATCTGATTAGCCAGAAGGGAAAAATGGTTCTTTAATAGTGTAGTTTTTAGGATGTTCTAGAAGTAACATTTAATTTTATCAATTTAGCAAATTAGCTGTGTCGAGAAAGATAATATTTCTACTCAATTTTCCCACCAATCATATTAGCGACTGTCACTTCATATAAATTCCATATATTAAGTAGCAAAATCGTTTTGACAGTAAGGAAAAAGAAACTGATTTAACTAGTATTCAAATACCCTATTTTGTTTGCGAGGGCATTGCCGAGCCGGTGTTTATATTTAGGTGTTACATGGTTACGTACTTAGTATTTAACAAACGACAAACAAACACTATACCAATTAAGTATCTTATGTTTATTTAAAGAGGTATTTTCTTTAAAAACGGCGCTAGGTAGATATCGAGCGATACTACACCTTCACAATAGACTCCCCGTGAATGCATTCTAATGAAATAAAGAAACGTTTTGTCCCGTTCTTCCATTCAGGCAAGAGTCGAGACCTATATTCGACGGCAGCATATAAAAACAAAACAGTATGATTAGCACGGCGGCAAATTAGAAAATAGAATGCATTGAGAATTGGAATTCCAAACTTAATAAAATCTTATTTATATGAATTACCAACTGATGTTTGAAGTCGGTGCCAAGCCAAATTTTGAAGCGTGCCATGCATGACTGGTGTGTATGTACAGTCAGCATCAAAAGTGTGAAAAAAGACATTTCTTCAACCAACAACGTCACTTTCGACACTGACAGATCATATCCATAACCAAACACCGGATTGACGGGGGCAAATTGCACCAGTGCTAGTGATTAATTAAAAATCGACTAAATTTATCGACATCGTAAAAAACAATTTTATCCATCATTATCTAAATGGCTAATGGCTAAGTTTGAATACATTTAATTATGTGCAAACCTCTTTCATTTAATACGTATTTAACCTGGACTTGCTAAAATTTATTTTAGCTTGCAATATACCATTATTTCACATTCTTAAAATTACACAACGGTTGTACGTCACTTTAATCGATATCAAGTAATCAAATTAATTTAATTTGTCCTCGCACGTTATATTAAACGTCAGTTCAGATTTGCCCCCGTCAATCCGGTGTTTGTCCATAACAAATCCAGGTCAAATTCATAACTCGTTAATCAGAATAACTCTCCAGATCGTGTATGTTTGCAATTTTTATTACTTAGTCGTAAATTCATATGTATATTACTTTTGTTTTGTGTTTTTTTTTACATTTAGATGTTGCTTGATATGTCTACTAACTACTTCTAGTATTACTAGGCCTACTTGAATAAATAATATTTTTAATCTTGAGTTATTGTTTCGTGTGACAGTTGGTCGAAAAGCAGCTACCGTTTGGAAAGGCTGTTAGTCCCCTGTTTTTCAACTGTCCGCTGTGATACAGACCTGAATAGACTCGAAGTCTATTGCACACTGTTATCGCAATCTGTCGCTTCCCTTTCTAAAGTTCATGCATGGAATATATCGGTCAGTCGGAGAAATATTGCTCGGACGTAGAAATAGTTATTTGTTATACAAGGGTGCAAAGTTGTATTTTACCCGCGAGTGTAGAATTGAAACACGAGCAAGCGAAAGGATTCTATAGGTGAACCACGAGCGAAGCGAGTGGTTCTAAAATAGAATCCTGAGCGTAGCGAGTGTTTCAACACACGAGAAGTAAAATACATTTGCGCCCGTGTGTAACACAAAACTTTTCACCTCACTATAGCGAGGAAAGTGCAACATCCACAGGCGTTAGATCATCTTCATCACTGGAATCACTCATTTCTTTACGATATTATAACAGAAAACTCTGGAAGTTGTGTATTTTTACGCGAGTCGGTGAGAAAAGGTTTTAAGTTGACATTTCTGATGTATGAAATGTCAACGATGCGTTTTGAAATGAGGGCTAACGCGTATGAATTCGCCGCTAGGGGCGCTAGTGTAGATGGTGGTCTTTTCCATAGTTCGAAATGTCAAATGTCACTTGTCACTTCAATGACTGACAGCTGTTCTTTAGTCTTTTGGACCACCATCAACAGAGGCGCCAACTGGTGAGCAAAAAAACGATAGCCCTCATTGCATCGACTCAACTTGTGCGTTCAGAATTATATTTAACATCATTATAAAAAAACAAACGTTTCTTATGGAATTTTAAGGTTTATGACTTAAAATCATTAAATAAAGCTAAATTTGGTATTTTTTATTAGATTCTCAAACCATTTATTTAATGATAATTAATATCGAACGAACCATTATCATGAGCGTTTTACGTTTTGTTATCTGTCAAGCTACTTAAACACGCTCCATCCAAGGTCAAATTACTTTCCCCACTAGTGGATAAAACGCGTTTTTCCCCGCTTGTATTGAAGGATAAACGACAACTTTCCGAGCTAGTGAGGGGAATTTTTTTTTACAGTAGGTACTCCTTAGAAACCTGACCGGCATGAATAGTGACGAAAATATTATCACCGATAATTTTATTCTGCTTAATGCGTATCGCATTACTTAGTATTTTACTATACCTTTACGTATATCTTTAAATAAGTTATAAGTCATGTCAATTGGACTAGCGTGTTCAATGAGAGGATGCTCGTGCCCAGCAGCCACCAGCTTGATATTTTAATATCAGAATATTATAAACTGATGTAAGTTTGTTAGTTATGTTTTCCTTTGCATTTTCATTGATTCAACATAGTGTTTACTATTACGACACAATTGACGGACAATCTTTTTTGTATATTTATCCTAAGTTTCTCTACAAACACAATTATCAAGCGCCACTATATTAAATGCCAAGCATTCTATGAGTTACCAAATAGGTACAGGTTTACTTTTAAATCCTAAACTGCTGCAGAATTTCTGAAATCTGGTCAGGCCGTTTTGCCATTAATGTCTTATACCCGGGACTGAAGGCTGAAGATACTTACTGTTTATTTTATTGATGACCGGCTTCAAAGTTCCCTCTGAAGTGAGATTATTTCTACATTAAACAATGAAAAGCTTTCAAAGATGAGGTCTGAATACTCTGAATCCGATGACTGAATTTGAAATAAAGGTCTCGGTTAATATGACCTGCATTTACTATTTTGTTTGGGCTGCCGCTAATGGCTTTGTTTGATTTTGAATTTGACGGTTAATTTGAATTAACAAAGACAAGGGTGTAATAGCCCAAAAAACTATGGATGGATTGTGTGAAAGAGGATATGAGAAAGAAAGGAGTGAGTGCTGAGGTGACGAAAGATAGAGAGGACATATAACGTGGGATAAGAAGAAGAAGAGGAGAGAAGAGATAGCCATTCCTCAGTAAAAAGTGAACATTTAAAAAAAATGCTTGTAATTTAGAAGTGCTTGTTGCTAGGCCTATTTGAATGATAGTACATTTCGATGCTAGTGCGAAAAGTATGTCATTGCCTCACGAGTACCGAGATATCACATGACATTTCCGCACGTGTATCGAACGACGTTTTTTAATACAGTTGCGAAACAATATCGAATGTTGCCTTTGGAAACTTAAAACATGCTTGCAGTAAAAAAATACGCCTCTTCTTTGACAGGCGTTTCGGCAGCTATTCCTACCTCTACCTTCCATAGCTATTCCGTTCTATTCAGACATCTTATTAAGAACGATTTTTCAATTTTCAATATTAAAAAATAAACGTGTTATAATAATAAAATATGAAATATGTATAATTATTTTTCGTAATCTTACATTAACAGTAGGTTTTTATGTAGATTACGACGTTTAAAGGAAACTAATATTAACACTCATCAATAAGTAGTCATGAATTGGAACAAGTATAAATAAAAAAAAAAATGAAAAGTAAAAAGCACTATTTCGCGAAAACCAACTTTCCGCACGCTAAATAGCTACGTAGGTAAAGTAGCACTTTTTGGGCAACTGTATTAAAAAGAATATTTTGACTTTGGCTTCGACATTCAATAGCGTGAAAACTTTGTGTATGTGTGTGTGTGCGTTTCGTATGTATTCAATTATGTTTTTGAATATGGCAATAATACCCGTTCGATGAGATACGCGTTGACTTTCGAACAAGGAACAAGGGAAGTTTTCTAGAATGCTGCGCCCTCCAGTACATACAGTGATTTTTTATTAGCAGGTACATGGTTGTAAGTACATTGTTCTTTAATCAATGAAATACAATCTGAATAAATGAACCAAACTTCGAACCCAATTTCCAATCACGGAATGAACAAGCGGCAACCGATTGAATGTAGACAAACACTGGCGACTCAGCAGCATCGGTCCAATGAGCCGATTGAACGAAAGACCGTGAACGAATGACCGGTTGAACGAATAGCTATCGCGACGATTTAGATTCACTAGGACGAACAAACTACACAAAAGGCTGGACGTGTACTCGCATCGCTAATGCGTATAAGCTCTTTTTAACTGACTTACATATAAATTCTTTATTTTTAATTTGAACCCCCAATCCATGGAAATCGCTTATCAATTATTTTCATCCTTTTTCAATTACCGTCAAACGGGGGAATTATAGACTGGTGCATAAAATGAGACAAAACTTAGTAGGAAATTGAATGATTACCTATACTGGCAAAACCGTTAGTGATACGTTGGTTAATTCACTGTCAACTCACCCGCAGGAACAACAGGTTCATACAGGTACCGTAAAAAATTGCTTGCTTCTATCATAATTTCTCTTAAAAAAATATTTTGTAAGTGTTTTGTGTTATTGGTGATTTTATTGTGCTATTCGTAGTCTACATCTCAACACCTAGATGTCAAATACGAAAATAGTGTTTTTGGTAAAAAAACTGATGTATGGAGTGGGCACTCTATATCTACTTAACTAATTCTATTTGATGGGGAGAGCGGGGACAAACGTAACGGCGGGTGGAAAGTAACTATTGTTCTGTAGGGTTATCCAATAGTCAAAACACCACTCCGCTGCTGTTAGGTGACAGCCGGTGGCGCCCCCTTCACTTGAATTCAGTTGAAACGGGCGGCATGCTATTAGGTTGTGAGAGAGGACGCAACATGATTTTTCGAACCAAAAGTAAGTATTGATTTAGTTATTTAATGTTTAAGTTGTATTAAAATACATACATTTATCTGAATATTGGCATATTGATTATTGATTAGATTGATTGCAAAATGTTTTCATTTCTTTTTCTCTGACACGTTCCATTTCAATGATATCTTTCACGTTTTCAGAAAAATGCGGTCGGGTACAAAAGTAACACTTACGTCCCATACAATGTATTGGATCTAATATGGGGACACATGCTTAATGCGTCAATGATGATTTAAAGATACTATGCTGTATCTGTGAGTGAAAAGAACTCTGCCCCTGAATTATTTGATTAGAAAACATGTTTAAGTCTAACACAATAATTTGTCTCATCACTTGAAATAAAAATAATTTCTAACGAGGAATTAATATTGATTTCTTTCTTATAATGCTAATGTTTAAATAAGTAGGTAAAATGCAAATATTAAAGAGTTTTATTAATAATAATTTACATAATTAGTACTTTTTTATTTTATATGTCATATTATATTCATTACAAACCTCTGTGTCTTGTTACTTTTGACCCACAAGGTGTTACTTTCGGCCCGCCAACGGGGTCATAACTAACAAAAAACGTTTTTTTTTAAAGTCACTCTATTACATACAAAATACACAATTATAAGGTCAATCAAGAATTATGTACAGAACATGAACTGAAGTTATATATGAAGACATTAATTTCATCAAAATAATAACGGTTAGCCAGAAAATAAGGTCAAAGTACAAAGTGTTGCGTTTGTCCCCGCTCCCTACTATAGGTACTAGTGAACATGGACGCAAAATTTGAACCCATTCATTCACACTTATAAAATTATGAAATTATGGAAGTAGGCAAGCTTAAGAACCGGCACAGGTAGGTACCTTATTTTAAAATAATTAAATGTCTTGAAAAATGTTTAGATAGTCCAATATCGAGATTTATCATATCATTAAAATTGGGAGATTAAGGCCTGGCTAAAAGACAGTATTGTATCTTCATAATTTTTAGGGTTCCGTACCCAAAGGGTAAAAACGGGACCCTATTAATAAGACTCCACTGTGCGTCTGTCTGTCTGTCTGTCACCGGGCTGGATTTTATGAACCGTGACCGTAACATCTATTAGACAGTTGAAATTTTCACAGATGATGTATTTCTGTTGCCGCTATAACAACAAATACTAAAAACCATAGATAATGGTACGGAACCCTTCGTGCGCGAGTCCGGCTCCCACTTGGTCGGTTTTCTTAATTTCAGGACTACTAATTTAAATAATAATATTCATTCACAAGACAAATCCTCCTGCAAAAAAAGACATTTAAATCTAAAAAAATCTCTTATACGTGTCAATAATCACAAATATCACAATATCAAGTCTCAACTTCTCAAGTCATATAAATTGGAGAAAATATGTTTTAAACAAATATCGTATTTGCTCGAATCAAGCACAGTGAGTGTGAGCACAGTGCTGTGACTGAGTTTTGTATTGTATAAAGTTGAGAATAGAAAGCCAGCTAATCCGACTGTTTTCTTATTCGTTTTCAAAAGTTTCAACAGAACATACCTACTTAACACCTGCATTTTAAACTTTAGATTCCTCGTGTTTCTAGATGCGTCTTTGTAAATTTTTATAAAAATAATAAAAATAATTGGTGATTAGGCTCGGCTTATTGATTCATGGTCTTTATTTTCTACATGGTCATTGGTCATGAAACTCATGAATATATGGAAATAATACAAAATTTTATTCGTTACGTTGTGTAAGTAACCATACGAAACAAAACATAGGTAGTAGAAGCAAACATTTTTACGTCGTAATAATTATTTTAATCGCCGAATCTATTTGCAAACAATATTTCAGATGACTGATATTTTTTTTTTGTTATGCATGTGTGGAAGTCGATGTGTAAGTAGTTAGTAATAATAAAACCGTTCTTCAATCTTAACTACTTTTTATTTTCCTTCGCACAATAACACGGAAGATATCTGAGAGATAATTTTTACTTGACGTGACAAAGACAAGTCAGCTCGACAGGCCTGCGCGATTGCGCGCATCAGCCAGTGCTCGCCACACATGTCTTTCGTCGATACATCATGTGTGGATTAGAATGAATTTTGGATGGAGTAGTTTTTCTTATTCTGTATCTTCTACGAACTTCTACTTACTAGCTGAACGCACGTGTGCGAAGTCAACACTACATTGGGCGCGATGTACCGAGTTTATATATGTGTACTGGAGCTGCGGAAGTGGGACCATAAAGCGGTCTCTTTATGGTAACGCTGCAGTCTGTAAAGCGGGTTAAGGTTTAAGCGATACCGCTAGCGAACACTTCTACCTAGGACGATACCGCCCTATAGGTACTTAGTCAGTTCTCCTTTTTTTGGGCTCTAGCAAGTTTGGCTACGTTCCAGTAATTATGGATAAGATTTCTGCTAGCGATCTTGCTGAAGTACAAATAATTCTTATTATTTTACGTTAGCGGGATGGTTGCCTTTTTCTGGTGAACCATTGGCATCTCTAGTACGTAAGGCATAACAGTTAATTAAGACTAGACGTAACTTTCGACACATTGGCTGTTTGGGTGGGCTTATTATGTTTGCAGTCCTGGTTAAGAATAACATTATTTTCCGTGCTCGTTTTCATGAATATCCTCATTCCTTGTTTCGTTTATTAGCTGTAGGGTTTGTAAAATACTCTATTAAATACCTATTCAAGCACTGTTTAAAGTACCCTACAAAAAATATTAATATATAAAACACTTCATGTGCACATGAAGAACAAAGATGTTCTAAGAACAAATTAAATTACTTTCTATGAAAATATTTTAATTTGTGTTTTAAAGGTCGAACACGGCAAAAGTGGGGCACACAAAAATTAATATTAAATAATATTTACAATAAATAAATACATGAAGTTTACTGCATTTAATGACAAATTTAACGGACTTTAAAATAACAGTTCTTATTTTAAATATTATTTACACAGTAACCCATACTCCTAACTTTTCTACGCACACGGCTCATAAGACTTTGCACCATCTCATTAGGACACCGTTTAGTCGCCCAGGTCCATATTTTTTCAAGCTCAGGGACCGATTTTACTTGACCGCCTTTCTTTTTTAAGATTCCTTTCATAATACTCCAGTACTCTTCAACGGGCCGGAGTTCTGGACTATTTGGCGGGTTGCATGTTTTGGGTACTACCACGATGCCGTTTGCTTTGTACCATTCCATCACTGGTTTTGCGTAATGGCAACTGGCTAAATCTGGCCAAAACAGCGGCGGTGAGTCGTGCTTTCTTATGAAAGGCAGCAAACGTTTCTGCAAACACTCTTTTTGATAAATATCGCCGTTTATGGTCCCGGTGGTAATGAACGAGCGACTTTTTTTTCCGCAGCTGCATATTGCCTGCCAGAGAAGAAATTTTTTGGGGAATTTAGACCGTTTTTTTAATTTACATTCTTCAGGAGCATCTGTTCGACTTGTGCTAGTATAGAACTCTTGCCCAGGAATTTGTTTAAAGTCCGCTTTTATGTATGTTTCATCGTCCATGACTACACACTTAAATTTCGTAATAAAATTTTCATAGAGATTTCGTGACCGTTTTTTAGCAGACAAGTTCTGTTTTGAGTCTCGATCTGGTGCGGCCTGGGCTTTAAAACTTCTAAGCCCTGCCCTACGTTTTACTTTTTGAACGTAGGACTGAGACATTTTAACTTTCTTGGCAACATCACGAGATGAGATTTTTGGATTTGAGGCAAAATTCCTTAAAACACTCTCTTCCTTTTTTTTATTCTTGATTCCCTGTAACCCACCACTTCCTGGCTTGCGATCTATTGTGAGGCGTTCACGAAACTGTTTTAATACGCGACAAACCGTAGATTGAGGAAATTTCAGTCTTTTCGCGATGTCTCTGTAGCTGAGCATTGAATTTTCTACATATTCGTGCAAAATACGTTCACGTTGCTTATGTTGTTTGGTCGACATTTTGGCAACGAATAAATAAAATTTAAAAAAAAACATTGACATATTGTAGGCCAGTTCCTTGTGATCAAATAGTTGCTTAAAAAGTTTATATACCTTTTTTTTTTTTTTTTACAATAGTCAATCTTACATGCCCCACTTTTGCCGTGTTCGACCTTTATCAAGTCACTACTAGTATTTAAACTATAAACCGAAAAAAACAAAAGTTTAAACAAAGATGTTGATGACATTTTCATAAATAATTGGTATAGGTATACCAAGGAGGGAAATGTCTAGAAAATTTGTAACATTGCAAGGAGTGGTAACGTTTATTTAAGGGTCGCAATTATTTTCCCGGTTGCCAGCACGTGACTACTTTGCAGAACCCGCAGCTTCCTTCCATATCTTGTACCAAGCACTGGAGCTCTCCGTGGAAACTGTAACATGCTGTGGAAATTGTCCACTTCCGAGGAGGGCATTAAAATAAACATTGTAAATGATTGAAGCGTTATCGGAATTGGTTTTATACGGGTTAGTTGACGTCACCAAACGTTGTGGGTTTATCTTTGTCTCGTCGACGGTACACAATAACAGTATAAAATAAAATAAAAAGAGATTTGCGAGGCCAATTCAAACTTCTATTTTAACATCAAAATGATGTCCTGTCATGTTTTGGCGCGAGCGAAACTCACGGGCAACTGATATCATTTTAATGTCAAAGTGTAATTGGTTTCCTGTTTTACATTTTTGTTGAGGATTTTCGCTACGAGCGTAGCGAACACAGACACAAACTGATTGTGATTGGAAAAAATAAGCTTCCTCCCTAAGCTAAACAAAACTCATTTTAAAACAAATCAACGATCGACAAACTTAAATTGGGCGGCGCATAGCATCGTAAAAACTTTACTTAAAATTACGTAAAAATCCCAGTTACGATACAACGTAATAACTTTTATGACTTACATTTACGTCCAATCAGAATATACCTCTTTACACGCTCAAATATAAGGTTGAATTTGGTACAGTTCTCAATTTTATGATAAGTCTAAGAAGATAAAAGGCTTTTACTTTCACGTCTTCTTTCAATAGGTAACTTTGGTAAGTAATGGCCGCCCATCTTGGACATCTAAGTGGCACGCGCTAGAATATTTTACAACTACGAATAGACATACAAGTGTTATAGCTACACTAGTATTTTGTTAAATGTATATTGCATTGTCTTTTCCCGAATCTTTTTGTTCTAACTGTAGGTATATCATGGTTACGGCGGGTCAGGGCCTTTGAGACTTACGTACTTATGTCCTTTTGTTCCTCGCAGTGTATTCTGTACGAAAAAAATGGTCATTTTAATTTAAGACCAAAACATGTTTTGCTCAGCGAAAACTAAACCCGCTAGGCGGGATCTCTGTTCATACTATGAACTTCATTTTGCTACAAAGGGACTACGCTCACACGGCTACACGGCTACGCTCGTAGCGCGTAACTCGCGCTAGCAGTGAAAGTTGGGTTTTTAAACTACGTTTTCAAATTTTGGAATCCTTCGTTTTCTCAGGTTTCCATAATTATAAGCTCGAGAGGCAAAAAACACTTTTCACCACACCAGCTGGTAAAGGCTCTCTTGATGAAAAACTGATGAGAAAGTTGCATTTTATCCACATGTCATACAAAGTAATCAAATGCAAATTTCGAGTAGTTTTCTTATGTGGGCTGGTAGAATTGACTTTGAAATGATGAATTTAAATGATACAAATTTATCAACATTAATTTAGAATGGATTTTGTTTGATATTTTACAGTTAGTATTTTCCTTGCGTTGGTGTGGTGAAATTTTTTGTCTTTCACTCGGGGGCAAAATTTGTTTAACCCTCGTGCCTTGAAACTCTCGCAACGCTCAAGATACCACTTTTTGAAACAAAAGCGTAGCGAGTTTGGCAATGGCGAGAGCAATTTTGGAATATTTCGCTTGCTCGGGTATCAATATTAGCACGAGAGGTTAAACAACAAGGGGGCAACCTTGTAAAACAAATAACTATTGTTCACTTTTTTAACAAATTACTATTGCGTTATGAGCTTTTACTAAACAGTAAATACTGGAGTTCGCCAAGGAAAAATATAACATTTATTTTCTTTCTCACTTTTATTTTGGTACATACCTAATAGAAAAAGAACAGTACCCGTACCATGAGTCATTGACAGTGTCAAATCTGACATATACGATATACGTAATTTACTTTCTATACATCTCGCTCGCACTAATATGTCAGTACGAGCGAGACGCATATAAAGTAAGTTACGTTCACGTTAGCGTTTATGTCAGTGCAAAACTGATGGTAGCCGTACTTAACTGGTGGTAGCCACGCTGGTGCAATTAAGAAAACAAAAGATCGTCTCGAGAAAACTTCAATACTTACTAGCACCTGTACGAAATAACGAACTACTCCGTATTCTTTCTTTAATGCGGGCTATACAGTGTACAGTACACACTCGTCGAGAGCGGCCGAGAACGAGTGTGTACAGTGAGCTGCGAAATTGCATGCAGAAATTATGAAGGAATTACACTTTTACGGCTGATGGTACATACTGCTCCCTTCTTCTCGTCTCGCCCTTACTCGTCTCGTCTCGTCCTTACTCGTCTCGTCTCGCCATTCTTCGATTGGGTCGTAGCGGTGCCGAGACTCGGCGAGTATATACAGCCGGCGTGAAAACTATTTTCGGCGAACTGATTAAGCTAATTCAACGTAAAGACAGCACAGTTTCGTTGATAACAATAGAACAAACATTGAACAAAATTTATTATTCATATATCTAAATATATAGTTCACTGAAAAATATGAAATTATTTTTAGTGCATTTATTTTCCCTAAAGTTTTAGATTCACTTTCCGTTTCGGAACTTTTTTGATCACAAATCTTTAACAGCAGGAGAAAACAATTCACGGAATCTTTGTACGTGTATTTCTGTGTTTATATTAATATATTTCAAGACAAACGCAGTAAAAATAAGTAGGACTTAATATATAACATTGCGAGAGCAAAGACTTTTCAAACGGGCAGGGTAACCTTTCATGTAGGTACGATGAAATGCGGTCAGTCATGTGGACGACTACCTTACCAAAACCAAGGTATTGTTCCAAGTCATTCCAAACTTAGAGTTTAATTTCGTTTGTTTCAGAGCTAACGTTAACGTTGCGAGGCAATAACATCAAACATTTCACTGCACTCCAAAAATCCTATGTAGAAGGAAATAGAGTTTATTTTTCTATGTAGTACCAGTAAATGCCAGTTTTCATTGTTGTGTTCGCTCTTAAAATGCAATGGACATGATACAAAGTTACGGTACAGAGCAGCGACAAACTTGCAGCGTAGATCATAGCCATTTTGACCGTCTGGTGCGATTGTGCGTTTCACATTGTTATTTATGACGTCGGTGAAAATATAAAAATTTAAATACAACGCTGAAGAGCAACCGAGGGGTAAAGATTACAAAAAAAATAACGATAAAGAGGTCTACTATTAGTTAAATCACGACTACACTTTAAAGGAAAAATTATATGAAATAATTGGCCAAGAGCATGTCGGGTCATGCACAGTGTAGAGTTCCGTAATTACCATTTTGTCGGAATAGGTTAAAGGGGGTTATATTACAAGCAAAAGGGAGTACTAAGTTTCGCAACGCTTTGTACGTATTTTTACTAAGGAGAGAAGACTTTTTGTAATAACTCAAAAACGGTTCGACCGATTATGTTCGCTATACTTAGTTTTCTTTGATAGTATTTATTGAGCTTTTGTTTTACAATTTTCGTCATATTTTTTGGACCCATGGTTCAAAAGTAGAGGGAATTATGAACTTTATCAAAAAGTGGTTGTTGAAGACCCTTATTCATTTTGAAAGACCTATCCAACGATGCTCCAAACCATTGGGTTTAAGCGGATATTTTTTTTCAAAATATAAATTTTTATGGGAGGTACCCTAAAATATATTTTTTAAATATATTTTTTGTACGTTTTACTTTACCGTTCTCTCGCCATGCATGATTTATGCATCCATGCCAAATTGTTCTACCAAAAAATTCTACCACTAACGATCACGGAGCAAAGCCAAGGACAGACGGACATGGCGAAACTATAAGTGTTCCTAGTTGACTACGGAACCCTAAAAAGAGACTTACCTACATAATTTTTGATAGTTGTTTAGAGTAACGAATTTCTGCACATAATTTATGTTATTGAGCAATATAACAATATACATCAGCTACATAATTCTACTGATCAACTATGTAGACCCATTACAAATTGCACTTATTATTATTACAAAATATATTTTTTAATATAATAAATAAAAATTGTCTTAAATTTGGTGCTCTAAATCACACAAATGTAACTCAAAGCGATCTAGAAATAGAAGACAGAATTTTAGATATCCTAGAAAAGCTTCCAAATAATCCAATCTGTTTCTGACCGTACAGCTTGGTACTAAGATCAATTTTATTTTGATTCTTTTTGTAATCAATGTAGGGAGACTACACGTCACGGCTGACTTATACATCGGTGTAGACATTGGTCCCACGAGCCCTATATAACAGATACGGTAACCAATTTTAATTTATTTTATTAGGATATTTTTTTGTAATATGATCAATGATACAAGAAAACAGATAACTAGCTTATAAAGAGTATTACCCGACTTGAACTAGTATAAGTACTAGCGTGGCGTGGGCATAAATAGCAGCAGCAAAATTGTAGGCCATGTTGTTCAAGTGGAGTTAACTTGAGAAACCTTGTCAGTTGTACATTGCATGCCTTATAAATTAGGTACAAACACAAATACTTTTAAGTAAGTATTTAAATGGGAAGAAATCAAATGATCAGCCGTTTTTAAAACTGATCTGCAAAAAAAATGTCATTAAATCATTTGGACAACATACAAAATTTTTGCTGGCTATAAATAAAAATCGAGCTACAACTCTTGTTCAGCAAATAACTCACAAACGGTCAACATTATAACCAATATCGGTCTGCTTCTGCTATACAATTTAATAAATAGTTGAGCTGCAAAATTATTATTTGGTCAGCAAGATTTAAAAATTGGTTGGTAGAAAAATCATGTCTCTAAGCAGTTTAATTAAGACGTATTCATATTAAAGGAATGGTAATCTGATCTAATATGGTGGCTAACGTTTGTAATTGTGAACTGGTTTAGAAATACTTGCTAACCTTAAGTTGCTGACCAAGTATACATTTTGGCTGACCAAATATATATATTTTTGTTCATCAAAATAGGAATATTTTGCAGATCGATTAAATGACACCCTAACCTATTTTTGTACAATAAAGTGATTACTAATACTACTATAATAAAATAAAAAAAGCCTTTTATTTCTCGAACTTTTTTAAATTTTTTCATATTTGTTTAAGCGTTATATATATATAATATTATTCAAGAACCCCGTTTTCACAGGTGAAGGCCTCCTCCAAAGCCTTCCATGTATCTCGGTCCTTGGCCACTTGTATCCAATTTGGCCCGGCAATTTTGGTGATATCATCTTGCCATCTTATAGTAGGTCTTCCTATCCCTAGAGGTCCTTTCCATGACGTCACCCTTGCTGTCCAGCGCCTGTCTTGAGTACGTGCTACATGGCCCGCCAACCTCCATTTAAGTTTTTTGCATAGCTGAGAGCATCAATGCTCTTTGTGTGTTGTCTTATTTTTGTATGGTTGATTTTTTGTATTTTCTTGATGTTTAGCATACTACGCTCCATTCCGCGTTGACAAGTCCTAATTTTTTCATAGCTTTTTAAGTAAATTTCCATGTCTGACAGCCGTATGTCAGACAGGGTAATAAGCATGTATTCATGACTTTAGTCTTCAAGCTGACGGGCATGTTACTCTTAAATACTTCTTTTAGCTGCCAGTATTTGTTCCAGGTCTTTTGTGCTCTCCGTTCAATTTCTAACTCGTTGTTCGCCTTATCAAAACTTATCTGTTTTCCTAAGTAAGTATATGTATTGTTTTGTATAAGTCAATGGCTCGTTTCCTACGGAAAAAAGGAAACTACTACTACTATTACATGTTATTTATTTATTTAAACTTTATTGCACTAACATAGAAAAATGTACAAATGCCGGACTTAATGCAAAAAGCATTCTCTACCAGTCAACAATTGGGTCAAACAGAGACATATAATATGTTCAATTTTGGAGGATTAAAAATATTTACGGGATTTATAAAGGTGAAAAAACAACCAAGTTTCATTCCCAGGCCCAAGTAAATAAGTTCGGCTAGGTTTCCTGAGTTTTCCTCAAAAAGGAGATCTATTATTATACACATTAAAACGAGACAGTCTCTCTCCCTCTGAATGCCTGGTGACCCCACGCCTGTGAATTGATAGCACGGTAGCACACAACGAGTGTATTGGGAGTGCTTCGCACGCCGTTAACGAAAACAAGCAATTTGTATGGATTATATAGGGCAACGGATTTAAGACAAACAGGGCCTTATTTAAGCTGATTTACGTTGAGTTAGGTACTATGTTGTATTCTAGTAGTCATTTAACTGGTTCCCTAAGACATTGATTAAAATAGTAATTAGTTGTAATAAGTAAAGTTTAAGCATTCAAGATTTATTAATGTTAATGGATGAATTGCAAAAAAAAACGTAGTTAAGCGTAGCTAACAATTTGTAAATAGTCTGAAGTTAATTATTCTATGTAATTTGTATTTTATTATATTTATTGTACGTAATTCATACATATATAAGTTTATAGCTTATGTCAATATGTACATGTTTATTCATGTAACATAAATAGAACCTGCTTAATTTTCGTAACAAAATTTAATCAATTAAGACTAATTACAGGTCCTTAACTATGTATCTTTTTGCAATTCACCCAAATACTAATGTTAACACTTCTTTCATTGCTTAGGTAGTTCTCATACCTGTTGACCTGATTAATTTTGGTTTTTGCCCAACAAGAATTAGAGATTTAACTTTAAATTAAAAATGTTTTATTCAGTAGCACAAGTTATTTAACAAGAATCAGGGTGAATCATGGTGCCTCTTTTTAAGAGGCCGTAATCGATTTTAGAGCAAAAATGTAAAATTGATAAGAGTCGTTGAAATTATACACGTTTGGTTACGTAATATCTAAATAACAAGTATTGGTTTCTATTACTTAGCACGTTTTCTCATCTTGCCTTTTAATAATGAGGTCGCGAGCGTGCGTCACCGGTAATATATAAGGGGAGGGGCAGTTTTTAAAAATTCATCAAAAAAATTGGTGGTAAATTATACAAATTGATGTATAAGAATAGTTTCAGCAAATGTTGTAGATTGTTTAAGTATCAAAATTATGTTGAAATTAAGTAGATTTTCAGAGAAATTGTCACTTGTTTTAAAGTAAGTTCCGGAGAAAATTAAATTCGTTTAACTTTCATTTCCTCTAAGTCATATAACAAAAATGTAATCTGATAAAGGTTAAGTACAGAATATGTGTAATACAAATTTACCGTTTTTAGCAGTCCAAACTTTACGAAATTTACATATAAGAGCGACAAAATCAGTGCTATACGCGCGTTTACCTAAACGTCCCTCAGAAAAAAAAAAAAACATTACTAATTTATTGAGTCTGTTTTCAGAAAAAATATCTGATAAAAGGCAAGATAAGAAGACGTGCTAATAGAAACCAGTACTTGTTATTTCAATTAGGTAACAAAAGGTGTACAATTTCACCGACTAAATCTATCAACTTTATATTTTTGCGACTAAAATCGACACCGGCCTCTTAAGTATTAAAACACCTGTGTCAAGAGACACCGCTCCTCCATAGAGATTAACAACATCGTAATAAGAATGGTGTGTTTAACATAATTTTAATTACTTTAGTACTAGAGGGGAGAGTATTATTCACTAGAACTAGACGCCATAACAAC
The DNA here is from genome assembly GCF_947568885.1 of Cydia strobilella. NCBI lineage: Eukaryota > Metazoa > Arthropoda > Insecta > Lepidoptera > Tortricidae > Cydia > Cydia strobilella. The sequence continues at coordinate 20,102,726 of NC_086042.1, forward strand.
AATATTAATATGCTCACGCCATTACAATATAATTAGTAAAACTATAAACTAATTAAATAAAACTATGAAAACGGATTATATCGCGTATATTGAATTTATAATACATCCCGACGTTTCGAACTCTTTACAGCGTTCGTGGTCAACGGGTGACTGAGGAAAAATTACAAAATGCAAAAATACCCACATACTAAAATAATGAACAATCATAGACTACAAACTTTAAGGCTGGTTGTACATGCAAAATCGGTTCATAAGGCTAGTTATACACTATAATTATTTTTCAAGTAAAGATATATATATATACGCGATAAAAATAAACTATGCCGGCTCCAACCCTACACCACGGACCCGAGAAGATTTAATTCCCTCCTAAATTGTAGGAGGGTATCCCAATATGGGACCGGCAACAAACTCGGCGGGACACATCTTTTCAAAACATCAGAATGTCCAGCATCATCCAACACTACGGTCTCACAGTCTATGTCTCGCTTGCTCCTTTATCAGGTGGACTACAGGATCCCAAGCTGGTGGTAGAGAAAAGCCATCTTCCCTATTAAAGTTTGGATATTTCTTAATCTCAATGGCCTCGCGCAGCATTCTGGGTATGTAACGCTTCTCCTTGGCAAGAACCAGAGGCTTATCAAACTTGATTGAGTGATTGGCTTTATCCATGACATGCTCACAGACAGCAGACCTAGGTCGACGGTGCTTGACATCAGCTATGTGTTCCTTCACCCGAGTGGAAATGCTCCGTTTCGTCTGCCCGACATATGATAGGCCACACTCACAGTCCAGCCTGTACACTCCTGCAGTCTGTAGAGGGGTATTGCATTTTACAGGCCTCAGGAATTGTGACATCTTCTTCATTGGCTTGAAATATGTTTTTATAGAAGCACGCTTCAAGATGTGGCTGATCCTGTCCGTGACCCCCCTGACAAAAGGCAGAATGGCAGGCCTGCGCTCGACTGTGGGGATCTTAATGTGGGACCTCTGGTTGACCCGCGGTATCCTGAGCTCGTTTGCCTGGAGCGCGCGCCTGGCATGCTGGAGCTCCGCGGCCAGATGCTGGTCATCACATATCCTCTGGGCTCTCTGAAACAAAGATTTGCCTACTGTAACAAGTTGACTGGGATGGTGATGCGATTTGCCATTTAAGTACCTATCAGTATGAGTAGGTTTCCTATACACAGTGCGACCTAGGGTGTTATCAGGATTTCTTTTTACCAATACATCTAAGAAGGGGAGAGAACAGTCTTTTTCCAACTCCATAGTAAATTTTATTTTGCTATGGATGGAATTTAGGTGATCCAAGAAAGTTGAAACACTACTTTTTGGAAGTATAGTAAAAGTGTCATCTACGTATCTTTTAAATATCTTCGGTCGCACAGGAGCCAATGAGAGTGCCCTCTCCTCGAAGTCCTCCATAAAGATGTCAGCGACTACTGGAGACACCGGAGACCCCATGGCCACGCCGTCGACTTGAAGATAGAATTCACCATTCCATAGCAAGTAGCCAGATGTAAGGCAATGTTCCAACAGCTTAGCATATTCCTCTGACATGTTCTGCTCACATAACCTCTTCTTGACAATTTCAATGCAGTCTTGTACCGGTAGGCTTGTAAATAGCGACTGGACGTCAAAACTGACCATGATCTCATCATCAGTCAATGTTAGGTCTTTAATCTCACCGATGAAATGGTAAGAATCCTTTGTATGCGTGCTAGTGTTACCACGTAATGCTGAGAGGGCTCCCGCGAGGTACTGAGCCAATTTATATGTGGGAGCATCTATCTACTTGCTACTTACTATGGAATGGTGAATTCTATCTTCAAGTCGACGGCGTGGCCATGGGGTCTCCGGTGTCTCCAGTAGTCGCTGACATCTTTATGGAGGACTTCGAGGAGAGGGCACTCTCATTGGCTCCTGTGCGACCGAAGATATTTAAAAGATACGTAGATGACACTTTTACTATACTTCCAAAAAGTAGTGTTTCAACTTTCTTGGATCACCTAAATTCCATCCATAGCAAAATAAAATTTACTATGGAGTTGGAAAAAGACTGTTCTCTCCCCTTCTTAGATGTATTGGTAAAAAGAAATCCTGATAACACCCTAGGTCGCACTGTGTATAGGAAACCTACTCATACTGATAGGTACTTAAATGGCAAATCGCATCACCATCCCAGTCAACTTGTTACAGTAGGCAAATCTTTGTTTCAGAGAGCCCAGAGGATATGTGATGACCAGCATCTGGCCGCGGAGCTCCAGCATGCCAGGCGCGCGCTCCAGGCAAACGAGCTCAGGATACCGCGGGTCAACCAGAGGTCCCACATTAAGATCCCCACAGTCGAGCGCAGGCCTGCCATTCTGCCTTTTGTCAGGGGGGTCACGGACAGGATCAGCCACATCTTGAAGCGTGCTTCTATAAAAACATATTTCAAGCCAATGAAGAAGATGTCACAATTCCTGAGGCCTGTAAAATGCAATACCCCTCTACAGACTGCAGGAGTGTACAGGCTGGACTGTGAGTGTGGCCTATCATATGTCGGGCAGACGAAACGGAGCATTTCCACTCGGGTGAAGGAACACATAGCTGATGTCAAGCACCGTCGACCTAGGTCTGCTGTCTGTGAGCATGTCATGGATAAAGCCAATCACTCAATCAAGTTTGATAAGCCTCTGGTTCTTGCCAAGGAGAAGCGTTACATACCCAGAATGCTGCGCGAGGCCATTGAGATTAAGAAATATCCAAACTTTAATAGGGAAGATGGCTTTTCTCTACCACCAGCTTGGGATCCTGTAGTCCACCTGATAAAGGAGCAAGCGAGACATAGACTGTGAGACCGTAGTGTTGGATGATGCTGGACATTCTGATGTTTTGAAAAGATGTGTCCCGCCGAGTTTGTTGCCGGTCCCATATTGGGATACCCTCCTACAATTTAGGAGGGAATTAAATCTTCTCGGGTCCGTGGTGTAGGGTTGGAGCCGGCATAGTTTATTTTTATCGCGTATATATATATATCTTTACTTGAAAAATAATTATAGTGTATAACTAGCCTTATGAACCGATTTTGCATGTACAACCAGCCTTAAAGTTTGTAGTCTATGATTGTTCATTATTTTAGTATGTGGGTATTTTTGCATTTTGTAATTTTTCCTCAGTCACCCGTTGACCACGAACGCTGTAAAGAGTTCGAAACGTCGGGATGTATTATAAATTCAATATACGCGATATAATCCGTTTTCATAGTTTTATTTCATGAGTAACTATCGCGGTAACCGAAGACAATATTATATAAACTAATTATTATATTTTCTAAGAGCGAACATGGTTCAATATAATTCAGCTTCACTTTGCTCTGTTTAGATAGTAAATGATTTAGCATATGTTCAGGTTTCTGGGTAACGGTCGTAATAACTCTGTTTCCTCGTAGGAATTGCCCCATTATTTTAATAATTTAAAATTTTCTAAGAGTAGGGAAAAACATCATATGTCGGGCAGACGAAACGGAGCATTTCCACTCGGGTGAAGGAACACATAGCTGATGTCAAGCACCGTCGACCTAGGTCTGCAGTCTGTGAGCATGTCATGGATAAAGCCAATCACTCAATCAAGTTTGATAAGCCTCTGGTTCTTGCCAAGGAGAAGCGTTACATACCCAGAATGCTGCGCGAGGCCATTGAGATTAAGAAATATCCAAACTTTAATAGGGAAGATGGCTTTTCTCTACCACCAGCTTGGGATCCTGTAGTCCATCTGATAAAGGAGCAAGCGAGACATAGACTGTGAGACCTTAGTGTTGGATGATGTTGGACATTCTGAGTATAATATGTTTTGAAAAGATGTGTCCCGCCGAGTTTGTTGCCGGTCCCATATTGAAAATAATTGTAGTGTATAACTAGCCTTATGAACCGATTTTGCATGTACAACCAGCCTTAAAGTTTATAGTCTATGATTGTTCATTATTTTTAGTATGTGGGTATTTTTGCACTTTGTAATTTTTCCTCAGTCACCCGTTGACCACGAACGCTGTAAAGGGTTCGAAACGTCGGGATGTATTATAAATTCAATATACGCGATATAATCCGTTTTCATAGTTTTATTTCATGAGTAACTGTCGCGGTAACCGAAGACAATATTAGTAGGGAAAAACATTGAACTAAGCGATCCTCGTACACCGAAACAAAGCTTATTATTCTTTAAGATTCTGAATAACTATTCAACTGTAACCTTAAGCCAGCTTGTCGGGTTTTTAAATAGGTACTTTACACACTAGAGTCTGATTAAAGAGCTTCATTAGCTACTTACAAAATATATATCACCTTAAAATAACACTTGGAATTTGGTACGTAAGACACAAACAACAAAAAAATTCAAAAACTTGAAATTTTTAGCCCCTAAGGGGGTGAACCCTTGGGTGGAAGTTCGTATGGGGAACCAATAACAGCTAAACCAATCAATTTAGTTGAAATTTGATATGTAGATAGTTTTCGTTATGAGGAAATAATTTCAACTACCTATAAAGAGATTGTAAAATCTTATTATATAAATAAAACGATATGATATGTTTTGATATGATATGATATGATGATATGATATGATGACAACCCCAAAATCTATACTGACTGACTGACTGACTGACTGACTCACTTAAATCAGCGCCCAGCCCAAACCGTTAGACCTAGAGAGCTGAATTTTTTACAACATGTAGTTTTTATAACGATAGTATCCACTAAGAAGGGGTTTTTCAAAATTCATCCCCTAAGGGGATGAAATGAGGGTTCAAAGTTTGTATGGGGTTCAAGTTTTATTTTAAGCTACAAATTTGAAACTTCGGGAAAAGATATGTTATTAAAATATAAGAAAAATAATTTCAGCATTTTTGAAAATTCATAAAAAAAAATTGAAAACAAAAAGCACTAGTGCGGAAAAGTAGTACTTTCCGCATGATATGGTTCCGTAGGAAACGCACTTTTCGCGCACATGCATTGTAAAAGTCATTTCAGCGTTTTTTAAAATTCATACCCTAACAGGGTTAAAAAGGGGTTGAAAGTTTGTATAGGGTTCCAATTTTATTTAAGCTAGGAATTTGAAACTTCGTAAAAATGTATTTCAATAAAAGAGAAGAAAACTGATTTCAGCGTTTTTAAAAATGCATCCCCCAAGGTGGTGAAAAAGGGGTTGAAAGTTTATATGGAGATCAAAAATGTTTTCAAGTGCGGGACTTGAAACTTTGTATTTGGGCATATTATTAGAATACAGGAAAAGTAATTTCAGCGTTTCTCTAAATTCATCTCTTAAAAGGGTTAAAAAGGGGTTGAAAGTTTGTATAGGGTTCCAACTTTATTTTAAGCTAGGAATTTGAAACTTCGTAGAAAGTATTAGAGGAGAAATCACCATAAATCATTAAATAAAGTATTTAATACATAAAACACGGAAAACAGGCATAGCTTAGGTAAATCACACTTCGAAGCCGTAATGGCGATGGCGAGCTCGTCTGACAGTTCGGGACGCGCCACTCGTAGTGTGACCATCGACACCAATCGTAGGGCTGCACCCGAGCAAGCCACGAACAAAAGGAAAGAAAACATATTTCAGCATTTTTGAAAATTCATCCCCAAAGGTGGTAAAAAAGAGGTTAAAAGTTTGTATGGAGATCAAACCTTTTTTTGAGTACAGGACTTCAGTCTTTGTATAAAGGCATATTATTAGAATACAAGAAAAGTAATTTTAGCGTTTTTAAATATTCGTCCCCTAAAAGGGTTAAAAAGGGGTTGAAAGTTTGAATCCATTACAAATGCTTATTGAAACTTCTTAGAAAGGCATTGTATAATATTACAAAAAAAAGTTATTTCAACGTTCTTAATAATTCTACCCCTAAGGGTGTTAAAAAGGGGGTGTAAATTTATATGTAGTACAAGTTTTCATTTTAGCTATGAACATGAAACTTGGTAAAAGGGCATTATATTAATAGACGAAAACTCATTGCACCGTGTTTGAAAAGTTTGTATTATAAAGTTTGCAGCGGGAGCGATCATTTTTTTTAAATAGTGGACTTGAAAATCTAAGTTATGAAAGGGATTATATCGAGAACAACTTTTTTCAGTTAGGGGCTAGAAACTTCGTACTTTGTGAAAGACAAATTTCATGCGCTGTATAATTATTAACAAATGATTTACCGTCCCTACTGGTATCTTTTGCTGCATAATGTTCTATGCTCATTTAAAATATAATTATAACCACCAACATACAAATCCACGCGTACGAAGTCGCGGGCAGCAGCTAGTCACCCCATAAAGGCGAAAAGGGGGTGAAAAAGGGCGTTAGAGGGGAAAAGGGGGTTGAAGTTTATATAGGAATCTGTAAAAAGCAGATTGCATAGAAGATGCCCTAGATACGTATTTAAGGATTTTTAATAGTAAATTTCCCCCAACCCAGCCGTTTCGCTACCGTCACATGGATGTAAGGTGAAAAATGTATTCACTATTCATTATTTTTATTACAATAGTTCTTGTGGTAACGAAACCGCTAAGTCACTGCAAATCTGCAGGAATCATTAATATGTATGACGCAAGTATTGAATAAATTAATCACATAGGTTATGACGTTTAGAGATTTAAAGATTTAAATTTGAAAAATGACCACAAATAACGAACTCGCAGAGTGCTCCGTTCACGCACCATGAACAACCTAACCTAATAATAGGCGTTTCTGTCATATTGCCGAAAAGAAAATATTATTACCATGTCCCGAACTAACTGACACTTGACGCTCAGTATTCAAGGCGGGCCTCATAAGAATTCAGATCTCGCCCTATCTTGTTCTGCTCTATCGTAAAGCCTTATGTGCCTTTATACTTGAACGGCCATATGTCTTTCTAGTCAGCGAGTCCGTATTGTGTGAAGTCCCGTAGATCACATAAAGGCTACGGTTTATGGAGCGACCGGGGTGCAAATACAAAGTAGGTTTTTTGCTAAGGTATAAAAGTGCGGTTCGAATATTTGCTTGGGAATGGTGCAGATTCTTTTTTAGGGTTCCGAACCTCAAAAGGGAAAACCGGAACCCTTATAGGATCACTCGTGTATCTGTCTGTCGGTCTGTCCGTCTGTCACAGCCTGTTTTCACCAAAACAACTGGACCAATTAAGTTGAAATTTGGTAGTACACATATGTAAGTTTGCGACCCGAAGACGGACGTGTAACGTATACAAAAGTACATTTCGATGCTAGTGCGGAAAGTATGTCATTACTCCACGAGTACCGAGATATCTTGCCACGAGCCGTAGGCAAGTGGCAAGACTCGGGACGAGTGAAGAATGACATATCCGCACGTGTATCGAACGACGTTTTGTAATACAGTTGCGAAAAAATAAGAAAACATGGAATTCTAAACTTTTATATTATTAATTCTGTGACACTGACATCATTGACATTGACATTATAGAGGTGTTTTTCTAGCTTCTATTCGACTAGAATAGATTTTGTTATTATTATTGAACCCACTTCAATTAAAGTTTTTTTTTCAATGCATGTTCTATAAGACAATTGTAAATATTAAAACATTGTACTATTATTACCTAAATATCGTTATTTACGATTATTTGTGTATCGTAGGTATATTTATAAAAACAAAATCGAATGTTGTCTTTGGAAACTTAAAACATTCTTGCAGTAAGAAAATACGCCTCTTCTTTGACAGGCGTTCCGTTCCATTCAGACAACTTATTAAAAACGGTTTTTCAACATTAAAAAATAAACGTGTTATAATACTTATAATGATCAAGAGGTAAGTAATAAAATATGAAATATGCATATTTTTCGTATTCTTACATTAACAGTAGGTTTTTATGTTGATTACGACGTTTAAAGGAAACTAATATTAATACTCATCAATAAGTAGTCATGAATTGGAACAAGTAAAAATTTAAAAAAATTGGAAAAGTAAAAAGCACTAGTTCGCGAAAACCAAATTTCCGCACGCTAAACAGCCACGAAAAGTAGCACTTTTTGAGCAACTGTATTAAAAAAAAAATTTAAACATGGGGAGGGGGGTAAATGAGAAAATATAATAAAGTTTAAAAACTATGTAAGTATATTTATTTATTTATTTAATCTTTATTGCACAAAAGAAAACCTTACAGTACAAAAGGCGGACTTAATGCCATAAGGCATTCTCTACCAGTCAACCTTAAGGCTAAGCAGAGAAATTGTGGGCGGTGCTACAAATACAACAGCAAAAATAAAATAAAAATAACATATAATCACATATATACAAATATAATTTACATATATACTATATATAATATATATATATAAATAACGACGAGACTCATTATGAAACTAATAAAAATACACTAAGAAACTTTCTTTCCGCTAGCATAGAAAGCACGTAAGGATTATATCGTTATGTTACAATCAAATGACAGAGCTCATTGTGAAAATCTCAAATAAATATTTTATCTAATTTTAGAGTAAACAGTTTAGAAGTTATTCAAGAAAATAGGCAAATAATGACCATTCCGCCCTATCTCCGAAACTACTGGCCCAGTAATACTGGGTCTAAAATTTTGAAAAAAAAAAAAAAAATACACAAAATAGGTACAAATGACAGGAAAACCTATTAGAAAGTTCCAGTCAAGCGTGAGTCCGACTTAATTACTTAGTTTTTGATTTGACCTCTTTTTTTTTGTTTCACCCCTACAGGTTTTTAAACACATTTCACATAAAAACACCGGCCAAGTGCGAGTCGGACTCGCGCACGAAGGGTACCGTACCATTACGCAAAAAACGCCAAAAAATCACGTTTGTTGTATGGGAGCCCAACTTAAATATTTATTTTAATATGTTTTTAGTATTTGTTGTTATAGCGGCAACAGAAATACATAACCTGTAGAAATTTCAACTGTCTAGCTATCACGGTTCATGAGATACAGCCTGTTGACAGACAGACGGACAAACAGACAGACGGACAGATGGACAGACGGACAGTGTAGTAATAGGGTCCCGTTGTTAAAAATATAATAAAATATAAATATACGGAACCCTTGGAACGCGAGTCCGACTTGCACTTGGCCGGTTTTTAACAATTTGTCATAGTGTGAACTACTTCTTTTGTTCTGTTTGCCTATCTATCGTTCGAATATTTTTGAAAAAGATAAGATTTTTCGCGTTAGGTTCTCACTTTACCCGCTTTTTAAATTTTATTATTTTAGTTATTTAATTTTTTTGGTATTAGCCCTAAATAGTTTGATTTAATTTTTTATGTCATTTTAAGTAAATCGTAAGTTAAATATTTGTGTTACTTTCCTTAAACAAGCGCTAATAATTATCAATGATTCAAATCATTTTTGATACACCAGAAATAATATCGAAGTTGACTGAAAATTGTTACGTTCTTTAAAAGAGAGTATCCAATCGTGGGGAAAGTATTGTATGCATGTTTGTATAACTGAGTAAAAAAAGTTTACGTGACGCTTAACATTTTACCCACGCCACTCGCCTTTTTTAACCCCTCTTATACAACTGATGCATAAAATTAATATTAATGATGTCAGTGTAAAGCCAAACTTACCTATATAGGTATAATAAGTTGTAGCAGTTATCTGTCCGGTCTAGGACAATTTACAAAGATAAACGAGAATAGGGATGATGACACATCACAATAATGTGGATATTAAAATAATATATGGAAATGATATAAAAATACAAAAAGTAAAACGTAAAAGTTTCAAAATTCAAGTTTTTTTTTACTTTCAAAAAGGTAAAAAGTAATGGTACCATTCGATTCCTTACATTTTATCAAAACGCAATATTTCACCGACAAAATCGCAATTTTTCTGTTTTCTATACTGATGGGTTCTCAGTTGGACGATGACATCACATTCACTTATCATTTTGTTACGAGCGTTTCGCGAGTGAAGTAAGACTATCAGACTATGACTATCATTTCTGACTTTTGTGTTGCTTTAATGCAATGGGTCCCCTATAGAAATTTGATCCTAAACGAACCTGATCGACTGATACTATTAATAAAAAATGGTCATCAAGCCTATTATGTAGGTACATAAAAGATGTGAGTAATTAAGAGGGGGCTAACGCTAAATTGTAGTTCTTATTACGTTTTTTTTTAATCAAGTGAAAATATCACGAAAAAGATCACACGAAAACTAGGCTATATTTGCGAGGGTACGCTCTAGCTAAAACCTTAAAAAAATTAAAGTTGGTTTCATAGAAAAAAAAAAAGAAAACGTCTAATTTTAATTTATTTTCAATTATATATCTTTAACCTGCATACCATAGCAGTAAATTTTTAGTATAAAATAGCTAGTGCCATAGCCGAGGGATTTGAATAGCAAAATTTTAAACAGAAATAATTATAGGTACTTTCAGAGTTATTGAAATAAAACGTTAAAACGTTAAAACCCGTGCGATGGACAACTCTTCCTTCGCAAGTTTTGCGTGGCGTGCCATATTTTTTGTTTCTTTCTAATTTCCCAACTCAGTCCGCGTCCTTTAAACCTTTTATAAACCCTGGCCTTTAATAAAATAAATAAAACCCTGACCTCTATAAACTGCCGAATTAATATTAATATGAAGTAGTTGAGGGTCCTTTAATATAATTACCTACATATTAAAAATATTATTATTAACTCAGCAATAGACTGCTGGAAACAGGCTCCGGACTAGCGTTTGTCAAACTGCATTAGACTTATATTATTAGTCCACGAACTGTCGGATAGTATGGTAAAAAAAAAAGTTAACTGTTTATTTCAAAGAAAGAAATTACAAGGGTTCTGTAAGAGATCACTCTTTAGCGATAAGGCCGCATGTTGTATACCTCTGTCTTTATGTCTTAATGTCAATGCGGCCAAATCCGTCATAGGAACAATTCCATCAAAACAGCGATTGCTTTTAGTTTCAGCAATCGAAAGCAGGTGGGCTTTTAATTCCTTCGGTTGAAAAAAAAAGAAATAATTATACGGCTCGTGTACGGAATTGTCCCTTTGACGGAGTTGGCCACATTGACCTTGTCGTTCCTTGTAAATTTATTTTGAGGTGTGCAATAAAGAGTATTGTATCGTATGAGTTCACATGACAACACACTAATAATAACACTGGGGAAGTGGACCTTAGAAGTCCATTAGGAGAGAACTACTATATCGCGAGTTAGATTAATGTTTGCTTGCAGCTAGACTTGCATCAGACACCGCGCTTATGTCATGCGATATACGCGTCTCGTAAGATACGCTGGAATTGTGAGTAGTGCACACAGTATTCTTTACATATTACTATTTACAGTATTCTTTGTTAGTTAACTATAACATTGATACTTCGTATCTTTTGATCAAAACGGATTCGCAACGAGGAATTATAGGCCATTGATTTTGTTACCGCAATTTTATACTACACACGTGTATGTATGTGTAGGTATGTGCAATCAACAGAACTGTTTGTGTGCATTACGCACTGTTTCTAATAAGGGTAATCCCCAGGATATTGTTTCTATCAAAAATATTTGCCGTTTAGAGGCCTAGAACCATGCGCAACAAAATAATATTAAAAATTAGTTCTGGTTACCACGAGTTGACATTTGACGTTTACATTATCGATTGCGTAAACTCGATCGCAGTGCATCTCGCTCGCACTGATGTATAATGTACGTTAGAGAGGGAATGCGATCGAGTTTACGCAGACGATAACGTACCTAAATGTCAAACGCCAACTTGTGGTAGCCGTGTAGGTCTGGACTGGACCGTGTTTCATCTTACGATTTATCATATATGTATGTATGTAAGTAAGTAAATATTCTTTATTGCACCAATAATTATACATTTTACATACACGTATAACTACAAAGAAATTTTAAAGAAAAATATAACAACAACATGGAGGTAACAACAGGCGGTCTTATCGCTAAAAAGCAATCTCTTCCAGACAACCTTAGGTATGTATTACTTACATTGAACAAAATCAACCAACTTTAGGCAGCTGTACCTATCTCAATACCTATAAGGTTTATGTAGACCAAATTGGATGCATATTGTTGCAAATGTAATCTAAAAGTCTTTTTACTTCGTATGAAACAATCTCGTGTATCTATAAGAAACAACTATATTTTAAATTAGGTATATACTTGTAATAACTACGGCCGTGCATTCTAACCCTTATAATGCTTCACGTCACCAGCACGAAACCGTAGCCAGCACAATGTAGGTGACGAGTTTAATTATTTGGAGCGGGTTCGAGAACATTCCGAGCTGTTCTAGGATATGCTGAATTACCATCGTGATCGGTGAATTTGGGATACGCTTGATTGTTATTGCATTGCACGTACGCGGGAACAATACGTAATTTAACATCAAAAGGTTTGAATGAATTCGCAGTTCAATATTACCTAATTGATTATTGTGACGTTTGAAAGGTGAAGGGCTTCCCGTTCAAAGCCCAAATTATTTCGATAATAATGATACTGGCACCTACATTGCCAGTGACTATATTAAAGTTTATGTGTGGCGACATAGGGTTGTTTCTATTAGGCCGGTCCCCGGGCGGTCGACCACTATTTTTGCGCCGCCTTTATTAGCTGCCCTAATAAACTGAATTTGTTTATGGTGCGCGAAATATAGGGTTACTTGGTGAAAAACAGGCTGTGATCGCCGTGCGGCGTTAACAAAAAGGTAGATTGTAGAAACCACTTACTTCAATCGACCTTTTTGTATAAATAGCGAGAAATTTAGATGTAGAGCAATATTTTAACGGAGCTTTTTGAGTAACAGCTTGTTAAGCTTGCAGCTTGTTCTGTGCATGTTCTACATACCTACTTATATGTATACTCGTATATAAAATGACATCATCAAACTTTTTATGCCTATAGTATTGTTTTAAACTGGAAGGGTACGCTGACTCCATACAATTTATAACCTAAAAATGCCAAATGTCGCAAAATAGGGTATTTTACTACTAGTCAAATCACTTTCTTTTCTCATAACTGTCAAAACGATGCTACTATGGAATTTATATGAAACACTAGCATGTGACGTCACGATAAAATTACCTACTCTTTATAGTTTTATACGGGTTTTAAAATAGAAATTGTGTCCAAAATAACTGCTGTCTACGTTTCCCTATTAATCTTCTGGTGCTTTATTTCTTGCATGGTGTAAAATATTATTTTTTAAATACAGTCCAATACCCTATTGTATTGAATTGAGATCTATCAGAGACACGGATTGAACGTTCTAATCGCGACAATGCGGCAACGAATATCACTCATTTTATTAAGGAAATTGACAGTAACAGTAATGCCGTGACAGTAAAACAGGTGCTGTTGCCATTATAATGTTACCTTTAGGGTTGTGTTTATAGCTGTCTATGTAATATGTATGTATCTGGACAAAGAAAAAATAGATAGTATAGAGGGTTATTGTATTTACTGCCATCTATCAACACGAAAATGTGTAAAAATATAAAAAATACATAATAATATATATGAGAGAGAGAGAGAGAGAGAGAGAAAATTTTATTTAACATCACAAAACATGAAACATAAAATATGTAGGTTAATAGTTTACTAATGTACCTAACTAGATACATTACTTCTTAACTAAATTAATTGACATTGGCATTAAAGACAGCGTGATGTTAAAAAGGAGTCTCGACTCAGCATAATGTTGCAGTAAATTTACTGCAACGCTGGTTTTCAGTCGGATCCTATAAACAAAAAGAAACACTAAGTACCTATTACATAATAAAGGGAATAAAGACAAAAAAGTTTTAAGTGATAAAAGAAAAAAAAGAAACCTTAAGTATTAAGAACATTAAATGAGAAAAAGAAAGATAAAGAATAGGTATATGGAAGGTGTATGAAATGAAAGTGTGCATTGTGTTGTTGAGTGTGTAGTATTATTATAAGTACTTAAAAATTAAAATAATTTTTTGTGTTTTTGTTGGTTAAGATATATATTTATACGTAGGTAAGACTGATACTGAAGTGTAAAGTGTGAATGTGCGTATTTGTAAATAATATTATATTTAATGTCATTATTGTATGTATTATATGGCTGGGCTATAATCAAAGATAAGAGGGTATTGCTCTACCGCCAAGAGGCAGTTCATTTTGAATCTGAAGAAGGTGTCGCTTAAGCTGTGTTTTAAAACATTTAAGAGAATTTAATATCTTTAATGGCGGAGGTATATTATTCCAGCACTTAGTTGCTGTGTATTTAAAACTACCTCGAAATGCGGAGGTGCAGTAATGAAAAGTTACTAATTTGTTGTTGACCGATCTAAGACCATATTTCATAGAAGTGTTTGAACGCCAGGTGAACTTTTGGAAGAGGTACTCGGGTTTTGAAAACTTTAATACTCCAAACAACAAGGAAGATAGATGAAGTTCTCTTCCGTAAGTCATTTTAAGAATGCCTGATGAATTTAAGTAAGGTGTCACGTGCGTTCGTGGAGGGATTCTAAAACAGTAACGTGCACATGCATTCTGGACTCTTTGTATAATGCGTTCAGTTCTAGCTAACAACCGTGGTCCATAAACCACGTCCGCGTAATCAAACTTTGAGAGTATTAGCGTATCACAAAGGTTGACTCGAAGGTCTACGCTAAGAAAATCACGGATTCTATAGAGGACCTTAAGTCTATAAAATGAGTTTCGGGCAATATCTGCTATGTGACTTTCAAAACGAAGACATTCATCCATTATAACACCTAGATTACGCGATTCAGAAACACGATCTATTTCTTTGCCTGAAATGGAAATGATAGGTTTATGGTTATCTATTTGTATTATTTGATGCTTGGAGCCAAAAATCATAACTTTTGATTTATTAGGATTAAGTACTAAAGAGTTCGATGATGACCAAGTTGTTATGTTATCTAAGTCTTCATTTATTTTGGCAACTGCTACAGCCACATTAGCAGGATCACATGGGATGTAGATTTGGATATCGTCTGCGTATATGTGGAAGTTACTATGTTTTATTACATCACGGACATCAGCTGTATATAGGATAAATAAAAGCGGGCCTAAGATCGACCCCTGTGGCACTCCTCTAGATAAAATAGATGGTTTGGATTTCAAAAACATACCGTTATTATCTGTAAGTTTGATAACTTGCGTTCGACGATTAAGATAACTCGAAAACCATTTAATTGAGTCTGGTTCAACGCCATAGTATTTCATTTTGGATAACAATAATTTTGTATTAATAGCATCAAAGGCACGTGAGAAATCAAGAAGTGTCATTATAGTTCCCCTGCCCATATCCTGTGCAGATAGTATATTGTCTACTACATCAAGAAGTGCAGTTGCCGTACTACGCGATTTACGAAACCCAGATTGCTGAATAGGAAGAATTTTAATTCTTTCAAGAAAAGCATATAACTGTGTGTATACAATGCGTTCCAATATTTTAGATATACAAGGAAGAATGCTTATTGGTCGCAAATCTTTAAAACTAGTGATATTATTTTTTTTAGGAAGAGGCGTTACCAAAGCCACTTTCCAGGCATCGGGGAAGACTGATGATGTTATGGATTTATTTATTATTACAGTTATTGTACTTAGTGAACGA
The DNA here is from genome assembly GCF_947568885.1 of Cydia strobilella. Lineage (NCBI taxonomy): Eukaryota > Metazoa > Arthropoda > Insecta > Lepidoptera > Tortricidae > Cydia > Cydia strobilella. The sequence continues at coordinate 20,118,306 of NC_086042.1, forward strand.
GGAAGAGTTAGAAGTAGCATATCTAAGTTAATACCGTCATCACCCAGAGCAGAGCAGAGGATTCAAGTGATCTGATTATTTTAAGCACAGAGATCTCATCTACTGGCTCTAACCTAAATGATGAAGTATGATAGTGGTTGGATTCAAAGTAAGCCTGATATGGTTGTGGAGCTACAGGACTGCCTGGAACTTGGAGGAAATGTGAATTAATAAGATCTGGGTCACGTAAATGAGTAGTAATTTCATTGTTCTGAGAGTTATGAGTTATTTTCACGGTACGTTTAAGATTGTTCCATAGAGACCGAGAGTTACTAGCATTATGGTTAATATTTTGGTTGAAATAAGCCCGTGTTTCATTAAATAGAGCTTTTTTGACGCAGCTTTTTAAATCAGTGTAGTATTTTTTATGTTCATCTAATCCAGATGCCCTAAACCTATTATGAGCCTGATCACGCAGGCGCATCATTTCCCTAATCGTATATGTTATCCAAGGATAGCTTCTTTCTCTGATAATAACCAATTTTTGAGGTGCATATAAGTCGAACAGAGATAAAACTATGCTATTAAAAGAATTGACCATATCATTTACGGTTGATAGTGAAATGATATTGTCCCATTGAATATATTCAAGAGATTTGTTAAATATTAGTAAATCAATATCTTTTAGTGGTCTTAGAATAACTTGCTGAGGCACAGGTTTAATTTTCTTTATATTTAGTTCACAAGTTAGGAATGCATGGTGACTAAGAGTAGGTATATAGTCTACTTGAGTGTTTAAAACGGCAATGTTGCTACAAATCAAATCTATCAATGTACTGCTATGACTTGTAAAGTGAGTTGGCTCATTAACATATTGTGTAAAATTTAAATAGTTAAAAAATTGAGTGAGTTTAGTACAATTTCGGTCTTTATTTAACAAATTAACATTAAAATCTCCCATTAACGTAATATAGTCATAACTAGAGAATGAGGAAATAGTTTCAGTTAGTGAATCTATAAAAGTATCAATGTGGATAAATGATGTTTATTTTTACTTTTATTTTTTTAGAACGCTACATGACTTTGACCCATGTTCTGTCACTGATATGTGTTAAAATTGTTAAATATCAAACGGTGTCGTCAACGCCATCTAGCCGAGTATAGGCCAAAGGTGTGGCGCCATCTATTCGAGTACAACTTTTTCTTGATATTCCGAGGCACGTTTTTTCCTTAGACTTTACTTATCTTATACGGAGTTAAATATATCTTTGATCTGTCATGTTTTCAAAACTACTGTGCAGATTTTCAATAACCAATCTGTTCGTCTTTATAAAGCGGCTGAAGACTAAATTTTTAGCCGACTATGAGAGAAGAGGAAGCTTTTTTTCGAGAACACCCTGAATGAAGTAAAAGTTTCAAGTTTTGCTTGTTAAGCAGTTTACTTCGACATCAGTACGAAGAGATTTTCGTAACTGACGTTTCAATTTTAAATATTAAAATAAATTTTCAATAAAAAAAAATGCCAGTTGTTCTTCGTTGAAGCAAAACGTTGCGAGAAAGCTGAACGAATGGCCTCTCCACTCCCTCAGCGTTATCCTATCATACTGGAAGGTCAGATAGCAGTATCTTTCGTGAATACTCATGCCTACGCCAAATGTTTGCATTAGGTTGCCAAAAAGCGTACCTACCCGGGCTTTTTAAGGATGCAAACAATAAAAGCTCAGATTTAGAGGGCCAACTTAAATTCCACAAACACGAAGAGTGCATGTTATAAAGTTGTATATGCTGCTGGTATGGTAATAAATGTTACGTTATTCACACTCACGGCATCAGATGCTGCTGAATCTTCACTTCAACATGTAAGTTGGTTCGACTTTATGTCGCTCTACCTAAGTTGAGATTCCTTTCACCAATAAAATTGCTACTACTGTGTTGTCGCGTTTAGTTCATTTTTGTTTATTAAAGCTTTCGTGTTTAACTTAACCGTTTTTACTTTATATTACGGTTTAGAATCGCATAGCAAAAGAGCGCTGTCAACCTGCGTTTAGTTCACCGGCATCCGTTCGTGTCTTAGCTGCCCCACGTATTTAATTTTAACCTTTGCCCATTATATGTTTTAGAGCAGAAGAATTTTATTTCTAGTAACTGGCTATCACCATATAACAACAAGAGTTCGGTTAAATATTCGACTAGCTTGGGAATTCAGTTCTGCAATATTTATCTGTTTTGTGTTTTTTGTACGTTTTTCAATTAAGTACTTGAGTTTTAGGTTTTAGATTGGCCAATAACAAATTAGCAAAGAACATAAACATGAAACTATGAAAAACAAGAACACGTTTTATATGGAACCATATATGTTTGAACCATATAGAAACGCCTAAATTAAGTACCTATATATTTTTGTTTTTGGTGCCTCAGAGCGAATGTTTATAGAGTCTGTGCGGAAAGAGAAGTCTCGTGGAATGTATAGGGCCCAAGACATTCCACGACTCTTCTCTTTCCGAATAGACTACGAATACGTACTACGAACTTCTGAACAATGAACCCTATTAGTTTTGCCCTGAGCCTATTTACTAGAGCATTGTGAGTGGATCAGCTTAACATAAATGACTAAATGACACATCGCTGCTTATCTAAAATAACGCAGTATTTCAAAAAACGTATTTTTTCAGGAGAGCGGTTTGAAAAAAAAAACAAAATGTATCATGCCATAACTTGTATTGTAATAAACTAAAATCAAAAATTCTTTCTGTTTCCTTCTTGTTTTTTAATAGAGTACAAGGAAAGTCAAAAATAGTAATAAAAATAACAAAAACTATACTTCAAAATCAAAAATATTTGCACATACTTAGCATTGTGACGTGCAATTTTCAAGGTATGATCGAGTGTTTTTGAGCAATATGGACACAACACAAAATAGTTCTACGAAATGGTTTACTTTTATGTCGAATATCGGCATATTCGTCTTTAACTATAAAAGTAACTATAAGTTTATGAGCAATACCGTAGTATTACGTTTTATGTAAAAAAAATGTTTTCTACTTATCAACTATAATGACTTTTCAGTGCTTGCGTCATAAGAATAATCTCCTTTATCACGAATCTAAATAGTATTTAAAGCAATATTTTGTTTTCTAAACATTATTACAAACATAACTGTATTATTTTTTGTGTTACATATCTTATAAATTAATGTAATTTTTTTTTTCTTAAACAGTAAACAAAAAATCTAAATAGTATTTAAAGCAATATTTTGTTTTCTAAACATTATTACAAACATAACTGTAATATTTTTTGTGTTACATATCTTATAAATTAATGTATTTTTTTTTCTTAAACAATAAACAAAATTTAAAAACAATCTTTATTAAACTTGTCATAATATGAAGAAATGATAAAACAGCAATTACTTAAACATAAATTTATTGTATTGTATTGTATTGTATTGTCTTAATTGTATTGTAATTCAGGAGATTTCCCGCAATAGACGACTGGCGCCTATTTTGCGTGACAGGGGTGTGGGCTAGTCCTGCCAGCCCAACTCCTCGAGGAATCCTATCAAACCTTTGATGCTGAGTAGGACCTCGGGGAGGTCTCTCGTGGATACGAGATGTTTTGCCCTGTATGGGCCACTCCGCTGCATTCCAAAAGCGTGAGAGGCGTCTCTTCCGTCTCCATGCATCCTCTGCATAGGGGACTGTCTGTGACACCTGTTATAAAAAGATGTTCGTTAAATAGTCCATGACCTGTTATGACACTGGTTAGTGGTTACCATATATTCATTCGGACCCTACCTAGTTGAAGGAGTGCCCTTGTGACTTTTTCGTTGATGCCAGGCATGGCTTATTGTTTGGCCTGTCTGCAATCAGTCTGGTTTAGCCAGTGTTCTGTGTGTAGTTTCCCTGTACGTGCTAGCAGCATTGAGCGTACCTTGCTAAACAGTATCGGGAGAATTGGTTCCGGGCCAATCGCTCTCGCACTCGATCCTTGCCTGGCAAGCTCGTGCGCAGCATCGTTAGCCCGGGATCTACTGTGTTCCTTGATACATTGTAGGGTGATATTGTTATTATGACATACCTCCGTTAGTCGTTCGGGGCATTCGTGTATAAGTTTGGATGTAACTATATGGCTTTTTGGAGCCTTTAAGACTGCTCTATTGTCGGAGAGTATGCGGATGGAGGATCCTACTACCTTCCTTGCAGTGATGGCAGCCGCCGCATTTATGATGCCCATTGCACTCAGCTTGGAATATCGAGTTATGGGGTTCTAGCGGAGTTCAGGTCCTCCGAGAACATGAACATAATTATTATAGTACCTACTTGTGTTCTTATGAGCCCTACTATTCAGTTACTTTTACTTAGTGCTCATATAAAACCAGACATACACTAGAAATAGGGATCGGTAAAATTTTCGGAGCTGTTTTTTTTACTGTTAAACTGTTTCTGTGGCATCTAATTTCTGAGTGCCAATTAACATCAACATGTTATGTTCTTTTCTAGTTTCCACTGTAACTGTATTTGGGCTGTGCCTGTTCACAAGTTCCATGAGGTTTTGTGAATCATGCGTGTTTCACTCAAAAGTTTACAGGTTTTATTTGTGTAAGGTTTTCGTTTTCTTTGAGGTCTACTGGCACCGTTATCACTGTCACTCGACGAACAAGATCGCAGCGAATCTCGATGTGGGCTATTTCCAAGTGGGGTCTTTGACACTATCGTCAGAAGAATAGTTACTATAGTCGGTTACATGGCGGTCATCTACGACGTTTGTAGTAGACGTTTCTGTACAGCGTCTTTTATTACAAATATTCAGATTGATGTGAAGATTCTGAAACAACTCTCCTGGTTGCGTATTCATGAGTGAAAAACAAACGACTTTAATGTTTTGTACACTGAAATAACGTATTGTACTTACACGTAATGCTCCAAACGTGTACCTACAATACGTTCAGAGCTGATTCAGACCGCCATACATTTAGGCCGCGGACGAATGCAAGCGGCCCGATGTCTTACATATTTTATAACCAATAGGTAGGTAAGTATGTGGCGATCGGCGTCAGAGTTTTCACGCGCGCACGCTCAGAGAATACATCTTGTGGTCGAGTGACATCATTGGAACACAAACACTCCCGATTACACCCCCAAATAGGCACAAACAAGAAAAAAGTAGAAGTTACAAACGTGCGGGACTAGATAAAAATACTGACACGCAGTGTACAAAGAAGAATACACAGGCATGAACAAAAAATTATGTTAACAAAGCTTCCATTTAATGCAAAAAGACATAAACTATAGAGACGTCTATGTTTCCGTCAACCTTCAGCTATGTGTAGATAATAAACAAGCCCCACAGCTAAGTTAAAAGTAGTATTATTCATGCAAATGCTAGTTATCACTTTCTTGAATTTGTCTTACGTCAGGCAACTAAATGTGATTTTATGAATAACAGTGAACTATTTCATATTAAATAACAATACTTAATTATTTTTATCAAGTAAAGGGGATTATTTTGCAATGGCGACCGCGCCTATAACTATGATTTTAATTAATACAAGTTCATTTGTTTTTACTGCAAAATATTTGTACTTACTTTTTCTTGAACAGTGTCCTATCCATAAATGATACACTGTTGCACAGATTTTCTTTACTATTGCATCAAACGATTTGTGAATACTACTCTGTTGCACAATAAAATTAATAACCACTCGTGTATTATTTCGTGTTGAGCCGTTATCTACCAAACAAACGCAGTAACGACGCGGACAGCCGTGGCACAAATGGTCAGCGGCCGGTCTCGCTCATAAGATGGCGTCACAATCAGACCAATGTCATAACGGCACAAAGCTGCCATCTGGTCATTTTTTAACGTAACTCCACGGGAGTTTTATTCACGATAAACTTTGGCGTATTGCGCGTCTAGCTGTATACTTAGTTGCAAAATGAACTATTTCGCGATAGAGCGTTCTTTTAGATAAGCAGCGACATATGTATAGTAGTAGAGATAATCTAACAAAGAATAATTATAATGCTAAACGAAGGCTGATTCGAACGTACATTGACATTAAAGTTATATCTAAATGATGTAATTTAGTTATCGTGCATTTCTCTCATATATACTTGTCCGTACATATTAGCATGAGCGAGATTCATGATGACTAAACGACATCATTTAGATATCATTTTGATGTCAGTATGCGTTCGAATTGGCTTGTAAGTTCGTTGATTTTTGCCATAACTGCTTTCTAAATAGGAAGCAACACACCAATACGAATATTTTCTTTGTTATATACCATTTCTTTTTTTGTAACTTAATTGTGTTCTTTTACACTAAGGAAATTTGAAGAAAGTTGTAATATCGCTTAATGCCAGAGCGATTTAAAACCGTAACTTTTGCGAATATAATATTTCATGTTGAACTTTACAGAACCTACCCATATAATTATGTTACTAGCTGTTGCCCGTGACTTCGTACGCGTGGATATGTATGTTGGTGGTTATATATTCTACATGAGCATAATAGAAATTATGCAGCAAAAGAGAGCAGTAGGGATGGTTAATCATTTGTTAATAATAATTTTACAAAGCATGAGATTTGTCTGTCAGAACCTACGAAGTTTCAACTTTTCACTCTTAATAAAATAAAAATGAAACCACTATTAAAAATATGCAAGAAATTAATAGTACATTATTGTCGAGGCTCGGAAGTAGCTACTTGCTGGCTGAGGATTCGTTTTAAACGGACGACCTTGGGAGTCCGTTTAATTGAATCCGAAGCCAGTAAGTAGCCTTCCAGCCGAGTCATATATATATATAGTGCTTTTCTCAAAAATGGCGCAATAAATACAAATATAATAGAAATATTTTACAGAAGCAACGTCCTTATGTATATATATTCACAGAAAAAAGTAGTAAGATTTGCTTTGCCGCCGTTTTATTTTTTTAATTAAAAATAGAAGTGTATTTTTCTGCTGAAAATACGCCAACCTATTTGAGACACCTAAATAGTCGCGGTACCAACATTATAATAATAAGTACTGATCATCTGTTTGGCTGTTTAATGGACCTATGCCTTCATTTGATATGGCCACTTCAACTTTTAAAAAGTTTGGAACTCGACAAATAATGGAATTTGTATGCAACATTGCAGTCCCGAAATCGAGACTGCAATCTTTTTAACTTTTTAATTTTTTGACTGACCATAAACTACGCACTTCGCCATCTACTTTTTAACCGGCAACGTCGACTTTGCCGTCCATTTTTGAGAAAAATAATATTAGAGATCATCTTTGAACTTCTTAAATGGATTTATCCTTAGACTTGATATTTTTTGTACTTTAACTTAGTGCATATAATTTCATACAACCCTGTAATATGTATTATAGGTACATAGGATGCTGATAAGCAATTATGTGTCAACCCACAAAAACTCAAAAATGAGATTTTTAATGCCATATTGTAGCTGGTTCGCTCGACTTCATTTTGCAAAAATGACCTTAGTGATTTGAAATTTCTAAATATACCAAAAGAAGGAAAAAAGGTTAACACAAATCCGTTAACACGTGTTGTCTGTTTTAGTTAGAATTGAATCATTCTTGCAAATCGAAAAAAATATCATATCAATGCAAGAGAGGTATTTGCACTGTGAATAAGAGAGGTATGGGACCTGTGAATGACATCTCGTTTTGAGTGGTAGGGCACAGGACAGCGGATGTCATTCCAGATCTAGAGCAGAGCCCAACTGGGGAGGTACCTCCACCTTACAGAAAACCGCAGCCAACCAACACAAATAGTGTTGTGTTCCTGCCGGTGAGTAAGGTTGCCAGAGCTCGAGGGAGAGGAGTGTTAGGGTCGGCAACGCGCATGTAACTCCTCTGGAGTTGCAGGCGTACATAGGCTATGGAGACTGCTTAACATCAGGCGGGCCGTATGCTTGTTTGCCACCGACGTAGTATAAAAAAAAACAATGCATTATGAGGCTTGATTGATTATAGCAAAACAAAATTTATATTAAGTTAGTATTAAACAACAACATTTTATGTGCTATAACATGTTGATTATAAGTTCAAAGGCACATTTACACAATTAACAAAACTGTGTTAGGTATATTGACACGTTCTTGAGAATGTTTCACGTCATTATTCAATTCGCAATAAACAAAAAAGGGATTATTGCGACAAATTTAAATTTATTTCGAATATTATAATTATAAATCACTAGTATTCATTGTAGGTACCGGTGGATCGATGAGGTCCAGAAGGACCTATGTGACATCCAGGCGGCTAAATGGCGTCGGATCGCACAGGATAGGAACGAATGGCGAAACCTAGTATCGGAGGCCAAGATCCACTTCGGGTCGCTAAGCCAGCGAAGTAAGTAAGTAAGTAATATTCATTGTATTTAAACTGACAAATAAAACAGTTTAAACAAAATCTAAAATTTTTGAACAAACACTTAAAAACCACGAAAAAATCTTTGGACGCCATTTTCTCAAAATGGTGCTTATGTGGGTTAACACATTATTGCTTATCAGCATCCGTATAACCCTTTTAATCGATGTGATATTTTTATACTAATATTTCATGTATTATCCGAGGATAAAATGTCACACACAATCAAAATCCTGGACCTGCGTATCAGAAACCGAATCTTACGAAATAGGCCAGCAATTTATATATACGTTTCGCGGCAAAACTCTTCTGACAATTTGTGGGACGTGTACGTTGGAGATAATCTCGCGCGACACAATTCACAAGATAGAATTGCGCGAGACAGCCGACACGGCATCGGCACAGTCCTAGAATATAAACAGTAACTCCACTGCCGTGATCGCTGCCTGCCACCATCTAGTACCATTATCGAAAACTTATTTAAGGCCAGTAAATGTTAGGTACTTTATTATGATTAAGAGCATCTAGTGGCAAGTATTGAAAAAATTAAATCGGAGATCATTGTTTCAGACGTTGATTCGTAACATTAGGAATTTCTCGTAACATACTTACACATTTTTTTTTATTTGTTCATTAAAATCGCTAACAAAAGATTTTATTTTCCAATGTGTGACTGGTGTTCGAATTTATTGAAAACATAATTTAACATGTCATACCAAAACTGTACAATTTAACATACCTACCAATGCAAGTTCTATGCTAATAAAACTCATTTACCCCGCTTATAGGCAATCACAAAATGAATTATCAATTTAAACATTGAGTTTACGTACACTATTGCAATAAAAAAACACATACCGGTCAATTCGAACAACGTGATAATTACTAGATACGAGAACAATACGAGATCTAATAGATACGTTATAGTTTAGTTCTCAACTAGTTATCTTTTGCAGTTCGATTCGAGAAACCAATTGTCATTTCACGCTACAATTATTGTGACGTTTTGGGATATCCATTAGATATCCATTGGATGTCTAAGTAATATCTTAAGCAAATCTTAAACCGGGACGCAAAACCGGGACGGCCAAAGCTCCGCAGTAACAGAACACGTACTGGATTCGGACGCGACGCACTATATTAGGTTTGATAGGGTAACCGTTCTGGCGCGAGAAAAGTGCTTCGTTCAACCAAAAATACGGGAAGCTATTGAAATCAGTCGTTATCCGAATTTCAATCGTGACAGTGGTTGGTGGAAAACGATTTTGGGTACTGCGTCGGTGGTCAGTGTGGACTGGCCTTTAGCAAGTGACTCAGTGAGTGTTGTGTGCGATCCGACATTTGACAACCGCAATACGGAGGGTGGAGCCATCCTCGCAACGGTGACGTCGCCGGCACCGCCGACGCCGCCTGTCGTGGGCGGCCGTGCGAGCCCTCGACCAGTGAAGACGTGTCGTTGCTCCGTGAAGACGGTTCTCGTAAATTGGACGTGAGTGTCCGTTTTAAAATAATTTAATATGTTTGAGTCTCACGGGAGTTTTATAGTTAAAATTTTAAAGAGATCGTTGAAAAGGACATTCGAAAATATCAAATTTGGCATGACTTTCTTAAATATCTCGTTATCGTTTGTGTTTCATATCTAGTGGATATCTAGTTGATATCTAGATCGTTGTTCAAATTGGCCCGTCTTAAATTTGAGAAAGAAAGAATTGCAATAATTTAAAAAAAATACAAAATTGTAAACACTAACCTAATATAGGTCATAAAAACTAAAACGCACTTTAAAAATTTGTAACAACTTACGCACAATGCACAAAAGTTAAAATATGAAAATTGCTACAAAAATGCGCAATTGTAGTTTTGAGGTAACTCATCGATTACTTTTTTTTTGTTAAATCATCCAAATTATAATTCCACGATTCCGAGCACGCACATCCATCTCAGCTTAAGTACGCTCAGTGAGAGTGAGAGAAGAACACGAATCTACGGGGCCTTAACATTTATAGCGCTTTCATCCTACTGTTTAAAACACTTTACTGCGCCTAGTCGACAAGTCGCGAGTTGGCCGTGACACGTCGCGCGACAATTTAGTATTGTTTACATTTGCTACCGTAGATTGTGCCCATACATCTTGCCGAAGTGCTTGCGCACTTTGTGTTCTTAGACCATTTAATGTCGTTGTCACTTGTTGCTAAACGTAAAACGTAACCTAATTGTGAATTGTATAGCGTACTAGTGTGTTTCGAACTTCCATATACCGTACCTATATATTTCAATAATAAACTTAACATTTGCTATTTATTAAATGTGTTAAAGTTGCGGAAAAAACAAAAATGTAGGCCGCGAACGTCGTCACAATTTGCTAAATTCTCGCCTACCGCAGTCAACTAGGTATTAACTGGTAACAGTGGTAATCTTAATAAGGTCAACGGCTCCGTCTGGAGGGCGTCTCCGTTATATATGTACATATATAATAGAAGAAAAAGTATCTTACTAAACATACTTACAGATTTATTAAATTAACGTTATTATTTCTAAGGACCGGAATTTAAATAGGTATGTTGACCAATTAAGTCTACTCACCTTTAGGTACGTCATAATATATACTAGGTCTCATAATGTAGCGTGAAACTGGCTCAAGAAAATTAAAAAAGTCTGCAAAAATAATTCGTGTAGTTTTTGAAAATTGGTATGGTGTCGTGTCCAGATGAACATAGTAAAAGTCCTGTACGAATAGCATTATAATTACTTCGGACAAAAGTTTCTGCATACAATTTTCTACAAATTAGGTCATATTTATTTTTACTCTACGACCAATTACTTTAGGAGCTACAGGTTGTTTAAATTTACAAAAAGATAAATGATTATGATTATGAAAAAATAGACGATGTAAGAAAACGTAGTTTTTTCGTAGTTGTTCATTATAACTAATTTTTAGTTTAGAATAAGCAAGTGTAGTCACCTGCTGATCAAAAATAAAAAATAAAAACGGCCAAGAGCATGTTGGGCCATGCTCAGTGTAGGGTTCCTTACTTCCATAGTTACCCGCCCGTCTATACTATTTGCAAAACTCAAAAATGGCTTAACCTATTCGGTTCGATATAGTTTTCCTTGAAAGTCTTTAATAAGCTTTACATTCACGATTTTTTTAAATATTTTTTGGACTAACGGTTCAAAAGTTAGACCATGGTCGAGAAGTGGGGATTTTGTTTTTAGCTTCAACCCTATAGTGTGGGGTGTCGTTGTATAGGTCTTTGAAAATGAATATGGGTCTTTAAGACATATTTTTTAATAAACATAATATTTTCGGAAATATTCGCTCTGAAAGAAAAAATAATGTGTGTGAGGTCCGCTCTTACTCTTGAACCAGGGGTGCAAAAAAAGTAGAAAAAAAAAATCGTGAAAGTAGAGCTTAGTAAAGACTAATGGAAACTATAGCGAACCTGATCGGTTCAGCCGTTTTTGAGTTTTTGCAAAAAGTCTATTTTGACGGATGGGTAACTTAATTACGGAACCCTACACTGAGCATGGTCCAACATGATCTTAGCCGGTTTTATTTTTATTTTTGATCAGCAGGTGACTAAGCTTGCTTATTCTAAACCAAAAGTTTGAGTTATGATGAACAACTACGAAAAAACGACGTATTTTAAATGGTCTATTTTTTCTCTTTGTTAACTTAAACATCCTGTAGTTTCTAAAGTATTGATATTCGTAGAGTAAAAATGAATATGACCTAATTTGTAGATAATTCTATGTAGGATCTTTTACCCAAAGTCATTTTAATGCTATTCTGAAATATCTAAAATCTGAAAAAGGTACGTGCTGCCCCCCCGTTACATCCCCAGCACAACCCCCGAGGACTTAAAAATATTTTCTGTTATCTGGACAACACAAGGTATAAAACTATACCAATTTTAAAAACTACACGAATTATTTTCGCTGATTACCCATATTCGGCTTAATTTGACGTGGCTATTATTTAAAAACTATATTCTAAATATAACGGAAGGTTCGAATCATCCACTGCCGGCGACTACTTTTTTTAAGAGAAAACACTACCCGCGTAGAAACAAGTCGTCAACTTATACTCTGATCGTCACCAGTCGGGCTCTTCGCCCTTTCCATTGCTAAATTAAGTACTTTCAAAATACAAAACTCGATCTAAAACGGAATTTTCAATTATGCTCCAGTTTGGTGCTAATAAATCTACTATCCAAACATTTCAAATTGACTCGCTATCATCGATTCCATTACTAAAGCCGGCCTAATATCGGCGGGCAACATTTTTACTAGGAGTCTAACCCCGCTACGAAATATATTGCTTCCCAGTAAACCTTTATTGGGTATCCCGCCCGTAAAGGGAATTAACCTGTTCAATTTCATATAAATAGGTTCTCGGGTAAACAAAGAGTCGAGGGATTAGACGGGAACATACTCGCAATCTACGTTCATGATAGACCTTCTGTTTCGCTTTTGTTCGGTAAAGGTTTGATGTATTTAACTAATTATATTAATTCTGCTTTCATCATTCCTCATAATGTAACAAATCTCATTCGGTCATAGAATGAGATATCAAAATACCTTTTTGTTTCGTAGAATGATATCACTATATTGACCATACCAGCAATATTAACCATATCTTCACTGAACCTTGACCACTGGAAGAAATTTGGGTAACCAAAGTTGACAGCTCAGCGGTAACATGCCGGCTACCTATTAGGTGTGAGTCATCAAGGTTTAGTCTATATTCTTAGAATTGCTTCTTATTTTCAGATCACGTACATACATTCGTCATCCGAATGTCACCTTTAGGTATGAAAGTTGTACCAAGTTAAAAAAAAGGAACTGGTAACGAAACAACCGTGTGTAATAAATTATTACACAAACCATTTCGAGATACTTTTGATCCCTTGACAACTTGAAACCTATTTAACCTGCACATATGAAATTTGGCACATTTTTATTTTATTTTATTTTCTTTATTGTAGAAAAACACAGATACAGACCAATAAGATTTACAGACAAAGTTAAAACAGTACATATAGCCTACATCCTAAGACAATTCCCACTAGGAGGTTCGACAGTAGTTTTAGGATAGCATTGTGATCGGAACTAAATACACAGACATACACTATATACTTAAACTTAACAATAACGACATTTAACACTTCTAAAGTACATAAGCACAAGCATAGGTTTATCATAAAAATAAATTATGGCTAATGAACACTACAAGATATACAAAAGAAACAAAATTACACAATATAAATAGGCTTAAAATTAAAGTTGTAATATCGAGCTGACTTTGCGCTTAAATTCAACTCGAGTATTATTAAATATGTCAACCGAGACTAGGCGTTTATTGTAGTTATTACATATCCTACGCAGCGGAGCTCGCACCCCAGCGTTAGTGGCAGCTATCGGGACCGCGAATAGGGACAGATTTCGTGTCCTGTAGTTAGGAGCTCGGAAACTAATAGCCTCAAGTAGCTCCGGACAGTTGTACTGACCTGTACATATGTTGTATAATATGGTGGCGTCTTTGGCGTGGCGTCTGCTCGCCAGGGTCTTCAACTTGTATGTGTCGAGTAGTTTGTCATATGACATTGTTGTACGTTCGAGTCTGTAGTGGAGGGCTCTAAGGAAACGCTTCTGTACCGCCTCTACAACATTTATATAGACGGCGTAATGTGGGTTCCATACCTCTGATGCATACTCGAGGTAAGGGCGCACAAGAGCGTTATAAAGTAACATATATGACGAACATTTTCTTAAAGGTTTAGCTGATCTGAGAACAAATCCTAACATTTGAAAAGCCTTTGCCGTTATTCTGTACACATGTTGGTCAAACGTTAACTTCTCGTCGAATGTCACCCCAAGATCTTTTACTTGTGATACTCTTTGGACCGTTTCCCCTCCTATGTTGTATCTAGAGACTATTTTATTTTTATTTTTTGTGAAAGTCATTTGGACGCACTTATCATAGGCCAAGTATAGTTTATTGTCTAGGCAATAATTATGGAACCGATCTAAGTCATCCTGAATGAGAGTGCAGTCATGCTGGTTTCTTACTGTTTTATATATTTTCAGGTCGTCTGCGAACATAGCAAAATTACAATTCAAAAAACAGTTTCCAATGTCGTTAATAAATAAAGAGTACAGAAGCGGTCCCAAAATTGACCCCTGAATTACCCCAGACGCTACGTGGGATGCTTGCGATTCATAACCATTGATAACGATTTTTTGGGTACGATTGTCTAGGTAGGAAGCAAACCATCTCAGTAGATTACCTTTGATGCCATTAAAAGCTAATTTACGCAATAGTAGCAGGTGATCCACTTTATCGAAGGCTTTTCGGAAGTCCGTATATACCACATCTACCTGAGCGCGCTTGTCCATGGAAGAAAACAAATAGTTAGAGTACACAAGCAGATTTGTAGTTGTAGACTTATTCTTCATAAAGCCGTGCTGTTGTGGTATTATATTATTTCTGACAAGCGGAAATATTATATCGTGTATAAGCGACTCAAGCAGTTTCGATATACATGATTGTATTGATATCGGTCGATAATTATTGACCTGGGCTTTGGACCCAGATTTATGTATGGGAGTTACGAGAGATATCTTCCAATATTCGGGGTAAGTACCCTCTCGGAGACATTTATTAAATAATATTTTAAGTGGGGTTACTATTGCCGGTGCAGTATGTTTCAAGAATTGCGGGCTAATTTTATCCGGGCCAGGCCCTTTCTTAGTGTCCAGATGGCGGAGCTTGCGTTTGATATCAATGTCGCTTATATAAATGTCAGAAATAATACGAGCCGACTCTGAGCATGGTAAGTTGTCTAAATCGCGCCCAGTGCAACTGCTTTTGGGCTCAAATACGGAACTAAAGAATTTTGAAAAGAGCTCGCTTACGTCCTTGGGGGTATTCGCAGAACTATTTTCCAGGACCATAGTCTGGGGGTAGTTCGACTTTGTTTTTTTTAGCGAAGATATGTAAGCCCAAAATGATTTTATATTTGACCTCATTGCGTTTTCAGTATTTTCTGTGTAGTTGCGAAAACAGTTTGTCATTAGCGATTTGCATCGTGTACGTAGCAACGAAAATTCACTGTAATCCCTAAGGGACTTATATGTTTTCCATTTTAGCCATACCTTTTCTTTTCTTTTTAGGGTTTTTATAGAGGTTTTGATATTGATAGAGGTTATTGAAATTAGTCGTCATCCGAACTTTAACCGTGATTGTGGTTGGTCAGTGCCTCCAAGCTGGAAAACTGTGTAACTTACTACGCCGTTGGTCAGTGTGGACGATCCTTTAGCGAATGACGTAGTGAGTGCTATGTGCAAACCCATCATTTGACAATAATGGTGAAAACGAGGGTAGTTTCTCATCTTCCCTGCCGCCGCCGTCGCCCGCACTGAGTAATCGGTCGCGGAAGGCTACAGACCGCAGTCTGCGTCGGGCCACTAACGCGAGCGCTCTGTGAAAATGCTCCTCGTTATGGAGCGAAACATGTCGAGCAATCATCGACTTTATAAACTTGAGTTACCCGGTTTAATATTTTAATAATCTTTATTCACATGAAAAAATACTCCTTTGTACTTATTTGGATAAGTATGATAAAATCATTACCTACATGCCCACAAGCTGCTGTTCCTTCAGCCCTACGCGGAGCTCGGCCTGCGGCCTTCACATTTAGACACTTGTACTATTATTGTTCAGTGTTTGAGCACTAACCTCCTGGACACTTCAGGCCTTTGCATTTAAATACTTTGTACTATTATTGTTCTGTACTTAAGTACTATCCCCCTGAACGCTTCGGGCCTTCGGCCCTTCGCGGTGCTCGGCCTTCGGCCTTCGCATTTAGACACTTTACTGTTCTGTATTTAAGCAGTAACATCCAGGGCGCCTTCGGCCCTACGCGGAGCTCGGCCTTTGGCATTCGCATTTAGACACTTATACTGGGAACACCCAAATACTCCGAAATACGTTTTTCCGATTTTTATAACCACAATTTTCATAATCCCGATTTTTTATAAATCCGAAATATCAAAATTACGATTTTTAAAAACACGATGGAATAAAATCACGAATGTTATTTCCGAAAACTTAAAATCCGATTGTCATTTGACCGAAAGCTTAAAGTTCCGATTATACACTTTTCCGAAAATATTTTATTCCGAATTCTTACAATTCCGAAAAATCATTGTCCAATCGAGATGAAGTACCTACGGAATCCTAAAAAGAAAACTATGTATAGTTTCGAAAACGCGTTTAGTTGTAAAATCCTGAAATTATAAAGGATTAGACTTGGCTAGTTTTTACCAACAAACCAAATTAGTACCTAACATAAACCTAATAGCCTATATATACGTAAAAACTAGCCAAGACAAATCTTTTATAATTTCAGGACTTTCTACACAGCACAGAACTTGGCACCCATATACAATATAGATCTAAGATATCAATTATTTTGTCGGCGAGTCAAGTGGCCAGTCGGCAAACAACCCATATTCTAAATATAGAACTTGGCTTCCATTTCACATTTATGTTTTTGTTGGGATCATATTTCTCTAATACTTACAGTTGGGAATCTCTCACGCATACAATATAATTAGTGTTTGCTAAATAAAAACATAAATGTGCATTATAGGTACTTATAATGAAGATGGATAAATAAAATATACTTACAACTTTGAAAACTTCTGCTTCCATCATGAATATGATATGAACAAGACAAATATTTTCTTCGTATTACCTGATACCTTACCCTCGATATCTGCTTCCCTTATATGTAAAGTAATACAACTTTTCCCTTGGTTTGCCCTTTGCAGTTCTGATGACTTCAGAAGTAGAAAGTTTTGTTTGAACTCAGATTTGAGTTCGCTTTTCCTCGTTCGTAATTGGAAACACAATCGTCTTTCGCAGTAAGCTCAGTACGAAAAAGTTATTTCAGTTTAATATTCCAAAAGCATATCTTAATTACCTATAAGTATATAATACTACATTTTTCCCACAACTTCGTCCACGTATAACACGGTAATCGAATTCTCGTTTAAACTTGGAACCCCATTTCTAGCCACAATTAAGTTGAACTTCAAAAAATCCTTTCTTAGTGGAGGTCTAAAATCTCCGGTAAATATAGTTTTTTTAAGCAACAATGCATCAGTAAGGAATATAAACTCATTATAGAAAACTAGCCTTCGTGATGCAGCAAGATTCTTAAACGAGGACAGGGCAAAATGGTAGGACAACAATCTGGGACAGATCTCAGCAAGCAACTACGGGACGGGCTTGCCTCACTATCAGGTGAGGTTACACTAACTCAGGTAGTCAAATCGAGCATTCGATGCTCATTTTGCCATTCCACCTCTCTAAGTAAGTATGTGCTCGTGCGTTGGTAACCAACAAAACATCTAGCAGTGACATTTTTGTTAACGAGATGGTCCAATAGATTGCTTCGTAACTTTCATCAGATAAACAATCTTATCCCTTTCATAATACTGACTAAAAATATTTTAACGCGGTCATAAAACGCAATGGCACATACGTAATGGTCGAGACCCAGCGACAAGCCTATTAGGACCGCTATTCACTTAATCCGAATTATTGTTAAAAAAAATATTATATCATTGTCATTTATAACAAATATGTACAATGATTAATTATCTTTTTTCTATTCCAGCACTCTTATTTGTAGATTAAAATGACTGCCAGTGAGATTAAAATTAACTTCATAACTTAATACAAGTATGTACAATACTTAAAAAGAGATACTAGCCCAATTACCGAAACGTTGTATGCTACCAAATAAATAATTTTAACTTAACTAACTTAGCGGTTTCACTTACGTGTTTTTATTTACTCCGACCTAGACCTAGGCTCTCCGAAACATGTCGCGCGAGTGACTAAAAACACGTGAGTGAAACCGCTAAGTTAGTTAAGTTAATATGTCTCACGATAGTTTAAATTCGAAAATAATTTTAATTTAATCGCACTTAAACTATCGTGAGACATATTTCAAAATATTTATCAGCACTAAATATTTATGTGCACGACGACTGAGGATGGATTCCCCAAGAATCCGAAACATGTCGCCAAAAGCTACTAAAAATAATAGTGAGTAAAAACCGTACTGATAAATATTTTGAATTTTAATTTAATTTAATTTTTTTATAAGAAGTGCGGCGCGCGGGGCCCTGGCGCAGCAGTGTTCTTAGGATCCTAATTAGCAGTGTTCTTAGGGTTGTTTTTTTTTATTCTGACTTCTGGGCAAAGATCTACAAACCAATATTTAATTTTATTTTATTCACAAGTTTAGGTGTTTGCCGCTGTGTTAGAATAGCTATTTATGCAACAAGTGCGGAAATCATCTTTACGCACGTGTATCATACAATGTTTTACTATGCATTGTGCGAGTAAATAAAAAAACATATCATGCACATATAAGTTTAATTATTAAAAAATTTAAAACAAAAAGCACTAGTGCGAGAAAGAAGCACCATATGTACTGTAAAAAAATTGAAAACAAAAAGCACTAGTGCGGAAAAGTAGTACTTTCCGCATGATATGGCTCCGTAGGAAACGCACTTTTCGAGCACATGCATTGTAAAAAATATTGTGTGCAACGGTACGTATTAATGAGGTATTCAACTTCTCGGGCCTGTCTTTACAAAACTCAACTTCGTTTTTTAGGAACCCTTATTATGTACCTGTTGCACAAAATACTTATTATTTCATTTCAGCAGTACTAATAGGTATCGGTTACGTGCTCAGCTTTTGCTTCATAGGTAAATGCATTTAGTAGTTTTTAGGGTTCCGTACCCAAAGGGTAAAAACGGGACCCTATTACTAAGACTCATCTGTCCGTCTGTCTGTCACCAGGCTGTATCTCATGAACCGTGACAGCTAGACAGTTGAAATTTTTACAGATGATGTATTTCTGTTGCCGCTATAACAACAAATACTAAAAAGTACGGAACCCTCGGTAGGCGAGTCTGATTCGCACTTGTCCGGTTTTTTATAATTATGCAATATTAATAGATATAAGTAATATTATCACTAATTAATTATTCAAAAATAACTTGTTTAGAAAATTGCTCGTAAGGTTTTTTTTGAAGTAATTTTGAGTCAAGTTGGTAATACTAAACAAATATTTCACGTGCCAAGAAAAAAAACCCAACATAGTGCATACAAATGACTAAGAAAAAAGGTCAGGCTGTGATTTCGTCAGGGTAGAAATCTTTAAATATACGCTTTCTACTTTAGCCACGCAAATACTAACTTTACGCCGATAATAGGTCTAAGATGATAGTAGATATATTACGCTATTGAATTCCTGACAAAAGAACTGGTACCTAAAGGGTTGCCACCCAGTTTTTTTTTAAATACTTAATATAGTATTTGGCTGTTTAAAGGGTCAAAAAATTAAGTAGGTACACACAGAAAAATAAAGTATTTATTACTTGCATATTTTTTGCTTATTTTAGTTTTAGTTTAAAATAAAGTATTTTAGCGTAGGTACTTTATGTGTGTCGTATTTCATAAAGTACACAAAGGACAAATATAATACAATATTATGTATATACATATCAAAGATAGATATAACTCCGTAATAGATGGATACAGTCTAAGGAAAAAACGTGCCTCGAAAATCGAGAAAATTTGATTCTCGATCAGAGGGCGCTACTAGTTTTGGCCTACTGTCGTATAGATGGCGTTGACGGTTTCGTTTGTTATTTATAATTTTAACGCATCATAAAAATAATTAATGCAAATAAAAAAAAAATCATTTATCCATATTTTAAATTTATAAATCTTAATTTTTAGTTTTAAAGTGTGTCGATAGATGGCAGTGAATTTACTGTGGTTACATAATCTACTATGACAGTACCGCTCTATCTTATTATATCCTCTTTGATACATATTATACGTCTGGCAACCCTATACCTAACCCTACATTGGAGTGATACAGGTAATTTTGTTAAAATCTTCGTAAATAAATGTCCATGTCCGCTCAGCAAAGCATGCATAGAAATTGAATATAAATATATTTTTTTTAATATCCAGGCGGATGATTCTATGTTATTAAAATTAACTTGTTTGTTTATTGTTATGATACGATTTTGACACGAGTCGAATTGCACCTCGGGTGATACAATTAATAACGAGCAAAATGCCTTATGACAAAAATGCGAGTGATAAGTACCAATAGAAATGATGGAAAGAATATGAATATTTGTAAACCGTGTTGCCAAGAAATTTTAACTCACTGTTCTGATGCGAATCCATATCAAAAAGTAAACAAAGACACCTAGTTACTTAAAAATCGATCCGTCTTGCAGTTTGCGTTGAATCTGGGACTGTATTCAGAGATAGATATTTCAGCCAGAATACAAATTCAATTTAACATTTTCATCGGTATGTCGCTCTCTCACGCATTTTGATTTTGCCTTAGTTTAAGAGAGTTCGTGTATTTCAATACGTTTTGATCCAAAATCTGCTCATTTGGGAATGTATTTACTGTTGAGCGCTATTGTTTGTATTGCAAGTCTCACGTAGTCAAGACAGAGGGTGTGACTAGGCAAAAGTTTCCGATCTTAGCGCTACAGGCGATAGGCGGTACTCTTTGTGACTACTTAGTACTATGCCGGAGTTCAGATTTGCATGATTGAGACTTTGATCGGTTTGACAAACATTGCACGTTCTTGATATCAACCGTTTAATATAGCTGTTTCGCTTGTTGGTCTTCAGTGCCATATTAAATTACGCTGAAACCTCAAATCGCACAAATAGTACGTAATGGTTATTTGATCATTTCGTGATTTCAACAGTCGAAGTTCTCAGATTTGGGCAGCACGCCAGTGAAAAAATTATACAAATATAAAGTTCGTTTCGCAGATGAGGAAAACATAGGTAGAAAAAATAAATAATACCTGTACAAGATTTATAAACCGGACATCTTAAATGCTTGCAATCGTGGTTGAACTGATCTTCTTTCTAAAATAAATAGAGGCGTTACATGGACAAATGCACGTCGATTTAGGGTCGTTGCAGCGCTCGGATGCAAGTTGGAAGCGGAGGCGGGGGTTTAATTAGTTCAAGATAATTATGTGAATGAAAGAAATATGCGCCAGCTAACGGTACCCATAGTAATGATTAGTACCTACTACCTGTGTCACCTAACACAGATGGGAAGTAAGATAAAAGTCACAACGTACGCTGAGGCCGGATGCAGGATAGGGGATTGCTTTAATTAGTTATTAACTGAGCACAAGGACGATGACCTTGGTTATTGCTAATGGCCACTATTTATAGTACTCTTTGAATAGGATGATGGCAACTGAAACAAACAACACAATGTATTTAATTAGCAGAATTGTCCCCAACAAAACATAACTTAATGATATTTGGTTCCCTCTTGTACAATAATAATTATGTCTTCTAATAGATGACGAAAAATTTACTGGTTCCGTATCTTCAACAAGCGTGCGGCCTGTACATTATTTCTGATTAACACATTCAATTCACACATAACGCATTTAATGCCAGCGTCCCGCTTGGCGGGATCTCTGTTCTTACTGTTCTTAGGCAATTGTCGCTACACGCACAGCGTTATCGGTTACATGTATAACCGCGTAGCTCGCGTTGGCAGTGAATTCGTTAGTATTAGTCACTACATAGTATAAAACTAAGTCGCTTTCCGCTGTCTGTATGTCTGTCCCTATGTATGTTTTTTTAATAGATAGAGTGATTCAAGGCGAATGTTTATATGTATAATTTGTAAAGGTTTGTGTAAATTAGTTGAACTACCCGTACGAGGCCGGGGCGGGTCGCTAGTTTCCTTATAAAGTAAATTCCAAAGAGCCAATTTTTTTCATGAAACTTCACAAATAATTGTACCTTGCGGGTCCTTAAGGTACCTTATGGTACCGGTGGTGGGATTTCTCGTCACATTATACATATACATCTACATCGAAGCAAGATTTACAACGCGCCACTATTTTTTACCTACTACTACGTATAGTAGTAGTAGTAGTAGTAAATCACTTTATTGTACAAAACAAAAATTATTAACATGAAATTCATATAAATTTAGGTACAAAGGCGAGCTATAATGGACGTGGACCAAATCGAAGCCATGTAGTTGTATTAATTTTAACGATCCGTATAAAAATATAAGCCACCTAAATACACAGATAGCGAAACTCAGGGGTCAAGTTTATATGTTACACAACCTAAACAAAGTACATGAGATCTCTTATAACTCACGCCGTAGCAGAGAGAGACGTATTCCAAACTGGCAACGCTTGAACGTAACGGATCGACGCCGGCTACGATTGAGGACGGCAATATGTAGTGACGCCGTGATGGAATCATTCAGCTAGCGCTAACCGGGCGTTGACCAATCAACAATGTGTGTTTTGTTACGTTTCGTAGCATGATATGTCCGGTATGGAATTTAGAGCGCCAAGCTTAGAATGATGTCGTAGGTATGACAAGCCAAACCGGGCCTATGACCTGCTAAAAGTGGTGTAAATAATTTCAAGAAGCACGTATTAAATAATTTTATTTTAATTTACAACTATGAATGTCAACGTTCTCGATATTTGACATTTCCTGCAGCAGTTGACCGGAACACTGGTGTAGTCTAAAAAGACGTTTGAATGGCAACTGCGGCTACGTTACTGCTGCGTCCTTAAAACGGGCGCTGTCACTGTCAATATCCTTGATAAAACGATTGCCGGATTGCTGCCACTGCTGCAATTTGATCGTTTAATCCGTCGCTCGTACGCGCTTTAAGGCTGCAGCAGTAATCGTTTTATTAGGCAGGCGTTCCAATTTTTTTATCCCATAGCCCAGTATTTAGTCCATCTCTTTCACCTAACATCCTTGTCTAATATAGTTGGTCAAGCAAATCTTATTGTCAGTAAATAAGAACAAAAAAACTATACTCATCCTTTTCTTTTGGGTGCTAGTACTAGTGTAAGACAAAGATAGTATGATTCTCTCTGTCTATGTTTGAAATGAGACAGTCCTTTGACAAACTATACATTGTAGATTCCATTAACTCTCAATAATACGTTCCATGACACGAGCAAGTGTACTCCTTAAATCTCATTAAGGGCCTCTACGTGTCAAAAGGGCTTCGGCTCCGTGCACACTTTCCTAATGTCCAGAAAGCCAATGTTCCTGATCTGTAAAGAATGGAATGCCTATGCAATTTCAATTAACATCCAGTGATTTAATAAGGTATGCAAAAACTATAAGTAACCCCGAAGAACATTAACAGCAACAAAGAAAAATCTGCGCAAAACAGGACCAGAATTCAGGTCACGTCAACCAAAACATTAATGGACACAATTGTTTTGAGCCCGAATAAATTAGGTTTGCACTTTATAATTATAACAAATCATGCCAAACAACTTGACTTTAGAAATTTGAGGCATTTATTGGGAACAATGTGGCTCAGTGAATAGACGCTGATTGTCAACGGCGAAGTTCAATTCATTTTAAATTTCGTTTAAGGTATTAGGTATAACAATGTTTATAAAATTAGTTTAGAATATTTAATAAGAATGAATATCCCTTATAAAGAAAGACCTCAAAAACTCCAACACGGACGCAGAGACGACCCAGAACGACGAGCTCGGTTCTAAGACTCTGGAGGCTAAGGATTAGGAGAGCCGACCCCAAATAGAGACGGGAATAAGGCCTGAAGAAGATTTAATAAGAATTAATGAAAAAAAGTCCTATGGTGACATTGTAAAAGTTTTTAAGTGGAAAAGAGCTGTTATGTAACCCATAACTAGCCTCTTACCACGTCTTCGTCCACAGAGAAATTGTTTAAAGTACCCCAGTTATTCTTATCATACTAATATTTCACTCCTCTTCGCTGAATAAAAGTATATATACTTGCCCTATAATATATTGACTTAAGTTAAAAGTTGTATATGTATGCAAAATGTGACCTATATATTTTAAGCTGTTTTTGCGTGTTTGGGAGAGAAACCCAAACGGAAAAAATCCGGTAACCCTTGTAAACCGATCATTATGTTCATAAAGGAGTCTACATTTATAAATGACGCGCCAGATAGATGAAGTAAGGATAGTTAATAGCCAATAGTCTTCGCGCAGCTAAGAAATTTTTCATCGAGGAATATAATAGAAAGTTGAAATTCATAAAGGCCGTGTTAAGCTCGGATGTCGGCCTTTGACATGTCAACGTAATGACGGTCGCTACTCTCGTTGCCGTAACTTTTCAGGGCACGTTATCAGATTACAGACGGTACCTAACAACTAATCGTTATACGTGGAAGACGTATAAATGGAGATGTCAATTGTTGAATGACATACATACTTTAGTTTATTGCATTAGATAGTTAATTAACCAGAGTTTAGTGTCAGCAGCGGCCGGAAGGTCCGCGGCATCAATCTTTTCATACCATATGCAATCAATGGTAACTATATCGACCAAACTGTGTATTCATGTAAATATAAAAAAATGCGAGGTACGATATGTAGCGTGAGCATGTGGTACAATATGTACCTTTAGGTAGTTTAGTCTTATAGGCTTGCAGTGAGACAAGCAACAAATTGAATGTATGTAATTTAATTTATACTTTTAACTGTTCAAAAGTGTGTTGTGTAAGTATTAACATAACTATTTTGTCCACATGTGAACGAGTTTAATTCGCATTCATTGTGTAATTTTAACTCAAGTTTAAACAGTAACAAACTGAGTTTAAGCTGGTACAAAATTCTACTTCTATTTTGTTTAATAATAATATTTATTCTTACTTAACTAAATTTTCTCTCAGTTCACGCATAGCCGTTTGTTAATTTAAGCAGCAGAACACGGCAGTGCGGTTTTAATGTGAACATTAAACTGCGAGCGAGCTATCGCCGAGATGTTTAGTGTTCTAAAAGACTAGAAATCAGATAAAACATTCTAAGATAAACAAAATACCATATTAATTTGAAATAAAACCCGAATTTGAGGTTGATTCACTGTGAAGCTAAATAACACTAATTGATAGAAAATTAAAATACCTAATTGTTTGGCAGAAATTTAATTTTTGGTACTTTTCTTTCCATATGGAACTAATACTCATAGAGACAATTCTAAAAACCCCAAACAAAATTAGGTTTCGTTGTTTTATCACACAGTTCCTATGAGAGCTCCTGTCTTCATTATCAGATCAGCTCGATGGTACCATACTATTACATTGTCACCCGACTTACATATATGTATGCATATTTTCAGCTTCATTGGAAGTCGGGAAGTGGGCCAAAAACTTGCAAGATTTGACCCGTACATACATACATAGGTACATTGCAAGTTAATAAAAGCATGTAAAAATCTAGACGTCTGCCTACGTCTAGATACTTTCTCTAGATAATACTTCTATTGGGCAGGTTTGTGAGTAACTTGGCAATTCTGACAAAGAGGTAATTTTGAGGATTCGACCTCACTTGGGTTGCATGTAGGCGAACAGGGCGCGTAGCCAATGTGCTAATCGTTAACGCTCCGTAGCGTGCCGTAGTCTTCGCTCTCTATCACTTCCACACTAGTGCGACAGTGACAGTTGTGTTTCGTTCGCTACGGAGCGTCAACGATTGCACGTTGGTTACTCACCTGGCTGGTTGGTTGGGTATAACCTTTAAGTCTAAGGAGAGACTTTGCCTCCTTATGTGTGTTCTACCGCTTGTACAATGGACTGTGCTCTGAAGAATTGTTCGACATGATGCCAACGGCCGCTTTCTATCACCGTACCGCTCGCCGTCGGCAGGGTGTTCATCCTCACACCCTAGAACCTAAATGGTGGCATACTGTGCGGTTAAAGAGGAATTTCCTCCCGCGGACGCTTCGGCTGTGGAATGAGGTCCCTGCCGAGGTTTCCCCGAGGGGCTACCAGGGGTCGGAAACCGGTATTTGCTCCATACAAAAATACCGGTATTATTACGTTCTTTGTCGTTCTTTTGTTTATAATTTCATTTTTAATGGGACGTTTTAATAATGCAAAATTGTATCCTAAATACATGATTCAGTCCTACGTAATGAGCATTAAAAAATTCAAAATATTGGGCTATAGGTTATAGGTTATAGGTGTTCGCGGGCTAGGTTTCCGCAACTCGACGTCTTACGATGCGCCTATTTTGCGTGATGGGTTGCCGGCACTACTCCTGCCAACCCAACTCCTCCAAGAAGCCTAGCAGACCCTTGATGTTGCCGACGACTTCTGGGAGAGACCCCGGCGAACCGAGGTATTGTGCCCGGTATTCTGCCACCCCTAGACATTCGAGGATGACGTGGGCGGCTGTCTCTTCTGCCTCCATGCATGCCCTGCAAAGGGGGCTATCTGTAACACGCATGGTTAGTAAGTGTTTGTTTAGTGAGGCGTGGCCAGTTATGGCTCCAGTTAGTAGCCGGAGTTGTGGCCTCTTCAGCAGTCGCAGCCTCCGTGACAGACCTGGGTTGATCGTCGGGAGGGCTTCCTTCGCCTGTCTGCAGGTACCTAGGTTAGTCCAATACTGTTGGTGTTTTACCTTGGTGTTGTGTCGCAGCATGTTCCGGAGCCAGGCATATGGCAGAGGTAGGATTGGCTCCGGTCCTGCCACCTTCAGTTCCGAGCCTCCTCTTGCTAATATGTCGGCTGCATCGTTACCTCGCGAGTTGCTGTGTCCTTTAATCCACTGCAGAGTTACGCTATTGGTGGTACATACCTCTGATAGAGCTTTGTGGCATTCGTAGATTAGCCCTGAGGTCAAAGTATAACTTTGCAGGGCTTGTAATACCGACCGACTATCGGAGAGTATGCGGATGGGGTAGTCCAGTACTTTCCTTGAGACGATTGCGTGTGCTGCCATTATGATGCCCATACATTCTGCCTGGAAGACTGTGTTATGTGCACCAAGTGGTGTCGAGATGTGTATGTTTAGGTCCTCTGAGAATGCCCCAGCGCCAGTGCCTGACCTTGTCTTTGATCCATCCGTGAAGATTCTCAGCTCCCTTGGGTTGAGTCCTTCATGGGGTTCTTCGTGTAATTGTATTTTGTACTTTTTGTCGAAGACGAATTGCCTGGGTATCCTGTCAGTCACCGCCTCAATTAGCGGTTCCTTACCTATGGCCTCGTAGAGGATCTCGGTGTGTGGCACCCTAGGCGGTCTCCAGAGATTAGATTTTTTGAGACGTACCGCCGCAGCTAGCGCTTCCTGTTGTATAAAGAGGTGCAGCGGCGGCAGGCCCAGTAGGGCTTCCAGGGCCGCAGTTGGTGTTGTTCTCATGCAGCCCGTGGCCGCCATACAGGCCAGCCTCTGGAGTCGTTGTAGTCTAGCTTCCACTGTGGATAGTTTGGTGCGTGGCCACCATACTATCGCGCCGTAGCTTATTATTGGTCGTATGATTGCCTGGTAGAGCCATAGAATTATCCTGGGAGTTAGTCCCCAGGTTTTACCAACCATTCTACGACATTGCCAGAATGCGATTGTAGCTTTGTCAATTTTGCTGTTTAAGTGATTGCTCCAATTTAGTTTGCTGTCGAGTATTACCCCTAAATACCTTACCTCTGCAGATAGTTGGAGTTCTGTATTGAACAGTTTGGGAAGGCGGTAGTTTCCCAAATTGCGTTTGTTGGTGAACATAACCAGCTCCGTCTTGCGTGGGTTGACTGTGAGTTCGTTGTTAATGCACCAGCGCTCCACGATGGCTAGTGCAGAGCGGGTAACCTCGCACACCGTACCTGAATGATTGCCGCTCGTTAGTATCACTATGTCGTCGGCATAGCCGATCGTGTAGTAGTGATTGTTGTTTAGTGTAGTGATCAGGTCGTTCACCACTAGGTTCCATAAAAGTGGTGATAGGACTCCGCCTTGGGGGCATCCCTTTGCCACTAGTGCCTGTTGTGTCTCACCTGTCCCGAGTTTGATGACTCTCTGGCTCAACATGTTGTTTATCCATTTGGTCATAACTGCATTCGCACCGTGCCTTACCAGTGCTGCTGTTATGCTGCTGAACCTGGTCCTGTCGAAAGCTCCCTCTATATCAATAAAGGTTCCTAAGCACATGGACCTGCTTTTGATCGCCACCTCGATTTTGCTTACCACTGCATGAAGTGCCGACTCTGTAGATTTGCCAGGGCTGTAGGCATGTTGGTTGGGATGTAGGGGCACATTACTTAGCACCCTCTCCCTCAGATACCTGTCGCACAACCTCTCCAAGGTTTTCAGCATGAAGGAGGTCAGGCTGATGGGCCTAAACGATTTAGGATCCGAGTAGTCGCCTTTACCTGGTTTCGGTATGAAGATCACTTTGACCTCTCTCCATCTTTTCGGCACATATCTGTGAGCCAGGCAGGCGCGCAGAACGATGGTCAGCTTCAGGGTGAGATGCTTCCCGCCCCATTTGAGTAGCGCAGGGAAGATCCCGTCCGTTCCTGAAGACTTGAAGGAGTCAAAGCTGTTTATGGCCCACTGCGTGCGCTGTAGGCTGATTACCTCGTGTGTCTGTAGCCACTCGTCCTCTGTCGGAGTAGTCTCCTCTTCCCCCAGACTCACTGGGTGCGATATAGCGCAGTCCGGGAAGTGTGTTTGCACCAGGACCCGCTCTGCTTCCTCCGGTGAGTTGGTGAGAGAGTTGTCTGGCTTACGCAGGGATCCTAGGGTAATAGTCGAGTTGGTGGAGAGGACCTTCCTTACCCTGTTAGCTTGCATGGTGGTCTCAATGTCAGTACAGAACTTGCGCCATGAGTTTGTGCTTCTGTACCTGAGACGTTTTTTGTACGCGGCCTTGGTGGACTTGTAGTTATCCCAGTCCTCGTCGGCGCCAGTGTTCATAGCTCTGTTGAGTTGCCTCCTCATCTTGCGCCTGAGTCTCTCCAGCTCAGGTCCCCACCAGTTGTTCTTCCTTCCGCTTCCTGTCGGTGGGGTGGATAATGGGCATGCCTGTTGGTAGCAATCCAGGATAGTGTTCGTGAGGATGTCTACCTGTTCTTCAATTCTCGCTGTGCCTTCCAATTTGAGGGGACCCCCCTGCTGTTCCAATGCTGCGCTTAAACGCAGGGTGTAGAGGTCGCGATTCGTCCTACGTGGGTCCCGCCTTGGTACTGCTGTGAGTGTTTTTACCTGAATGTCAAATCGAATCCACCTGTGGTCTGAGCACGACACCTCCTCCGATACATGCCAGTCCGAGACGAGTTTCGATGCTTCTTCGGTCGCTAGGGTCAGATCAATGATTGTTCTGCTCCGTCTGTTTATGAATGTCGGTTGTGAACCTGTGTTAAGGAGGTTAAGGTTTGTGGTGAATAGGTATTCGACGAGCTTCTTACCTCTCTCGTTACCTGTCTCCATGCCCCATAGGGGGTGGTGTGCGTTTGAGTCGGTAGCCACGATGAGTTCGAGCCCCGCCTCTTCGCAGTAGTTGACCAGCCTTGTCATATCGTGAGGTGGTGGGTCGTCCGCCTCCGGCATGTACACAGAGGCTACGACCATTTCCTGCAGGCTGGAGTCTTGCGCCCCGTGCAGCCTTATGGCACACAGGTCTCTGGAACAGAAGCTCGTTAGAGGTTGCGCATGTTTATCATTAGTTGTGTATATGCAGGCCCGGGGGTTGTCCGGACCCGAGTAGACTGTTAGCTTACCTCCTAAGTTACGGAGCCCGCAGACAGAGCCTCTTCTGACCCACGGCTCCTGGATCAGAATTACGGCTGTGGTGTTGACCTCCAACCACTTCCGGATCTGTGCCGTCGCCGTTTCGCTGTGGTGGAGGTTGGCTTGGAGGAACTTACCAGTCGGCGAAGGGAGCTCCACTACTGGGATCACCCTCCTCCATCGGTTCCTCCTCCTTGCCGATGGCCAGCTTACCTAGCCCCTGCGCGCATTCCCCTTCATCCTCCGAGGAGACAAGGAGAAGTTCTTCTTCATCCTTCTCGGAGACGGGAGCGGACTGCGCTGGGGCTTGGGACTCAGGTACCTGGACTTCGTCCACAGGTGCCTGCGTCCCCTCGGTAGTGACCATGGGCTCGGGTGGTGCAGTGGTTCTGTCGTCAGTGGTGACAGTGCTACTGGCGGGCGGCTGCTCCGTGAACTTGCCGCGCTGCCCCTCGAACTTCACGTACACCGACCCCAGCATAAAGCCGAGCCGGCGCCCGTGGTCCATCAGGGGCTTCACGGCCGTTTCCGGAACACTGACGACAGCGAACGTTTCCGTTCCCTGCACCTCGCGCCGGTTGAGCAGCCAGCGGTCTATTTCCGCCCACGGGTTCTGGTAGCGAAGGGCTCTGCCTACTTCGCCGAAGTCTTCCCAGACACCCGGGAACAGGATGCCGCAGCGTACTCGTTTGGGCACCTCGCTCTGGCGCTTGACCACCACCTTCTCCCCCTTATCGAGGGTGATGGTAGCCGCGCTGCGCTTGAGCCATGCCAGTGTGGCCTGGTCCTCGCACCACAACCTAAGGGAGCCGTTAGCCAGTGTTGGCTTGCCCCTAAAGATCGGGCCTGCGGGAAGGCGTTCGGTGGGCTGCTTAGCTTCCTTCGAGAGAAGGGCTAGCAGTTGCCTCTGGACTTCGTCCGACTGCTGTGGGGTCAGGTGTCCTGAGGTGGCAGTGGTCACCGCCACCAGCAGGTCAGCCTTTGCAGCCTCCGCATAGTCGGCGCGGAGGATTTCACCAGGCGCTTCAGTCCTCTGCTTCTTAGGCTCGCCTCTGGGAGAGATGGTCTCATCCAGACGAGCCCTCTTGGCAGACGACCTAGCACCCTGGTTACTCCCTCCTTCAGCCCTGGTCCCTGGCGCGCCCTTTGCCTTGGTGGGGGCACGGTTTGTAGCTGGTGGTCCAGCTGTTGTCCGCGTCTCTCCCTTCCCAGGGGCGCCTTGTGGGGGCACTGAGGCGGTGTTTAGAGCCGCTTGGCGCAGCTTCCTTAGTTTCCGCCGCTGCTTACTGTTAGGCTTGTGCGGCTTGGCCGCAGCTGTAACAGTGGGAGGCGGAGGCACAGGGAGTTCCACCCGCTTACCGGGTTTCTTCTTCCGCGCCTTTCTGGACACTTGAATGGTCCATCCGGCCTCCAACTGAGCGGAAACGGGGTCCAACGCCGGGGTCTGCTCCGTGACAGGGGGTTTCCCTCCTGCCGGAACAGCACCCGTGGATGTTCCCGGCGTTGGCAGTAGGGCAGGACGCTGTGGTCCTGAGCCTACTGGTCTGGGGACGAACGCAACAGGATTTCGTGCCTTCGGTTTCCCGTCAGCTCTCCGTCCCGATGCGGTCTGCCCCCTGGGTGGCGGTACTGTCGAGCCAGCGCCGCCACGGGGTCTGTTGTGTCTGTGTCTGTGTGGTGTCCCTACAGGCAGGGTTGCTTCCGCCTTCCTGTAGGCACGTGTTGAGGAGGGGGGAACTGTCAGGACAGCTCCATCTCCCTCTGGTGTATTGTGTTGTGTGGAGGGGGGAACTGTCGAGACAGCTCCATCTCCCTTTGGTGTGTGGTGTAGGGTGGAGGTTTCCAGTACAGCCGGAGCTGCGCCGTTTCCCTCCGGTAGTGGGGTGTTTGGGGATCTAGATGTATCCATTTTTTATTGTCTGTAATTTCACCTCTCGAGCTTCCCACCCTCCATGGAGCCCGCACCTTTGGGGATGTCACTTGGACACCAGGAATACCCAAGAGGTATAGGTGTGTTGAGGTGGGACTCATGCGCGACATCGGGAGCTGCAGACACGTGGCTGTGGGAGACGATCCCATCTCCCCCAGTGGTTCCACGCGCCCTTGCCCCGTCAGCATGGCCGAGCCCCCGGCATCCTCCCAGAGGACGCCCCTCCCCACACCTTGCCAGCGGACCGTACTACCTCGACCGTACGGGACGCGTGTCCAATACCCTGCAGTGGCTAGTTGCAGGGCTACCGTTTCGCCGGAAATTCGGACCAAAAAGGGCGTATTGGCCTATAAATATTGGGCTATTTCGGGGTTTTTAAAAAATACCGGTTCCGAGCCCTGGGGGCTACAATATGGGGTTCTTCAAAAAAGGAGTGTAGAGGTTTTTAAAGGGTCGGCAACGCGCATGTCTCTGTTGTCTCTGTCATGTTGCAGGCGTCCATAGGCTACGGTGACTGCTTACCATCAGGCGAGCCGTATTCTTGTTTGCCACCGACGTGGTATTAAGAAAAAAATAGGCAGCGGCAGTACGGCAGGAGCGCAAGGTCTGCCTAGCTTCTTAGATCGTCCTTTTCGTTCTAGGGTACCAGGTTACCACACGTGTAGTGTGTAGCACGATTATGATTTCCAGCTGCAGGTGTGTCCGTCGTCAAATTTAGACATGATTTAGGCATGTTATTATTACGATTACGACATAATTGTTATATTACGAGTAGCATGCATAACTTATCTTTTGCGCTAGTTTATACTACCCGTAGTTACATTCTATTGCCCGATTAGTCTTTGCTCGGAACTTCATTAAGATGCACTGTAATTGTGTGTCGGGAAATATTGAAACTAATTACTTGATTGTGGTTTTTTCAGGGTAATTACTGTTACTGCAGTTGCTGCCAAGTGGTTTGATTTGTTAATGGATAACCATTTAGAATAATGGACGCGTTGAAAATAAAATATAGGTAGGTACTAATAAAACTATTCACCAGTTTCATCAACTTGATGAATTAAACTATTTTAAATAGGTTTTGGTCACTGAATAGCTATTTTTAGACATTGAATTATTTAGACTATGTTAATAATTACCTTAATTGTTAATTTATGATTGACTTAGTAATTTGGGATAAAACACATATTAATAGGTAGGTACCTACATACAACATAACTTGTATAGCTCCATTAACTTCAAGGTGAATGGCAAAAATGACAACATAAACAACGCCAAATTACTTGAATATATAAAGAGTCACCTTAACCCCATGTTCAATCCTTACCAAGATAAATTAGGCAGGTACCTAAGTAAATACAAGAAATACAAAGATCTTGCAGTAAATAAATCAGACCATTTAAATTAAACACAATCAGTCTAAGAGTAAACAACATCAAACCAAGAGTTAAAATTAAACTACAATTTATGCCTTCTATATATAACCTTATCTCCTAATGATAAATAACTTTGAGCACAACAAACTTCAACATCATGTGTACCTAACCAGCGGCGTCGAAAACAGGGCTACGACTTCAGTTAAACTGTCAACTAATAAAATATCAGTGTAATAAATCCAAATATATTTCACTTAGGACGTGAGATAGGCGAAGTTTGCGATCGTCCCATACATAAACCGTGGAAAGTTGCGATGCGATTTTTTCTTATCTAACTTCGTTAGGGGCCGATGACTATACCCTTGGGAGACCCGAAAATCGTTTATACTAGACGTAACGTAACACGTTTTTAAGTTCCGATCGTAGAAGGATTTTACAAGTTTAGCATAGTTTATCTTTGGCATTTTTGATTCCAAACGGATGCATGTAATTACCAACCGTTATGGACAAGCAATTCGGTTAAGACGGTTATTTGGTTAATCACAAGTCCAGTATTTGTAATCACTGCATTCGATTTTACTTGAGTTGATTGTAAGTAAACATGGCATCGGATTGTGAAACGGTCGTGAAGTATAAACGTACGCTTTAAGTAGTTGCCAAATCGAGTTGCTCTCTTTCCGACGCGAGAAGCTTAATGTAATATTATTGATTCAGTTTATGTTCCACGCTCTTAGTTACGAGATCTTTAGAAACACGGGGTTGTTAGCTCTCTAATTAACTTGGGTGTATCCCCTTATCTTAATTAGGAAGTAAATTAGATTATTTTCTTGTTACAATAAAGAAAAGTTTATATGTCATTCAATTTTCTAGTTACTGCTTTTAAACCCGTGATATATATATTTTTCATTTTATTTACTGCAATACATGTACGAATCTAATAAAAAAGCGAGATTTTATACACAATCAAAATCATACTTATTTCTATCCTATTTCGTTGACTTTTATTATTTATTGCTAGTTAAATACTGGTAAGTAGCGGATCAGACTACGCATCAAACAAAAGTATCTACTATACCATTCTCTATTAAATTAAAGAAAAGAGATATATTTCTATATGTACAATAATTACATTGTGACAGATACTTTTGAACGCGAACTGTATTTTATCGTCTTTTGGGAAAGATTCGAGGGTGGTATATACGTTTGGCGCGTTGTTTCATCCGCTACTATCGATGCTGACTGAAGGTACGGAAAACGGCAGTCGGAGTGGATGGATCCGTCGAACCTTACATACAATAAAATTGTAGGTATTTGGGACCGTGCACGACGACAGGCGCCATACAGTGGTTGCAACTATAGCCCCATATTTTGTCACAACTATCTATTAAGCGAGAAGTAAGTAAATCGTAATAATTTCAGTGAAAACTACTAAACGCATTTTTATGCGGTTTTTATCTATGAATAGTGATTCTTGAGGAAGGTTAAGGTGTATAATTTGTAAATTGGTTAAAATATGACGATATTTGCTAATGAAGTCAGAAAAAATCACGCTGGCTAAGAGCTTTAATCGAAAACGCTGCCCAATCCGTTTGAGATATTATATCAACCCAATGTATGGTGGAATTGTCTCACTTTCATTAGTCTACAAAAAACTCCGCGATGGTGTATAATCTGTTTTTTTATTCCGTAGACTAAAATGACATTTCATGTGGTACTAAGAAATGTCATGTCTTACACATGAAAGGTCATTTTAGTCTACGGAATAAAAAAACCGGCCAAGTGCGAGTCGGACTCGCGCACGAAGGGTTCCGTACCATTACGGAAAAAAAACAGCAAAACAAATCACGTTTGTTGTATGGGAGCCCCATTTAAATATTTATATTATTCTGATTTTAGTATTTGTTGTTATAGCGGCAACAGAAATACATCATCTGTGAAAATTTCAACTGTCTAGCTATCACGGTTCATGAGATACAGCCTGGTGACAGACGGACAGACAGATGGACAGACTGACAGCGGAGTCTCAGTAATAGGGTCCCGTTTTTACCCTTTGGGCACGGGACCCTAAAAACAGACTTTAGGTATGTTTATCTTTTAAGGATAACTTACTATACCCCATTCTTGTCTTCTACAAAAAGATTTCATTATAATATGGTGTATTTGCAAAGCTATTTACACGGTTACAGTATTAATAATTATCAAATTAAATACGTTAGTTATATTAAGAATTTCATAAAAATTACAATGATCCCTGACGACATACGATTTAAATGAATAATATCTCAGGAGTAATCGTAAATTAAAGTTCCATTTCGAGCCATATAACTTATATGAAATGTTAAAGACGCTAACTCCCGTTAGTGCCTATTTTTAACCGACTTCAATTTCATAGAAGGAGGAGGTTCTGTATTCGGTTGTGGCTATTTTTTTTTTTTTTTTTTATGTATGTTCACCGATTATTCCGAGACCCGTGGTCCGATTTGAGTAATTCTTTTTTTGTTCGAAAGGAGCTACTTCCAAGTTGGTCCCATATTAATCTGGTTCTGATCTGATGATGGGATCCCTGAGGAATTGAGGGAACTCCTCAATTTTTAAAGGCACATGTATGGTGATTTGAGTGTTTTCATAAGCAACTTGAGCATTTTCTCTCGAAAACGACCAATTTGATGAAGTGGACCTGATGATGATGATTGTTTTGAAGATAGTGATGATGATTTTTTTAATGTAGGATGTTCAGCGATTACTCCGAGACCCGTGGTCCGACTTGAACAATTCTTTTTTTGTTTGAAAGGAACTACCTCCAAGGTGGTCCCACATTAATCTGGTGCTGTTTTGATGATGGGATCCATGAGGAATTGAGGGAACTCCTCAGTTTTTAAAGGCACATGTATGGTGATTTGGTCGTTTTCTTAAGCAACTTGATCATTTTTTCTCGAAAACCACCAATTTGATGAAGTGGAGCTGATGATGATGATTGTTTTGATGATAATGATTTCAGCGATTACTCCGGCACCCATGATCCGATTTGAGTTATTCTTTTTCTGTTTGAAAGAAGTTACCTCTCCAAGGTGTTTTCGTAATATATTTAGTTTTGATCTGATGATGGAATCCGTGAGGAATTGAGGGAAGTCCTCAATTTTTAAAGGCACGTGTATGGTAATTTCAGTGTTTTCTAAAGTAACTCAAGCATTTCCTCACTAAAACCACCAATTTGATGTAGTGAAACTGTAGCCTAACCACGAGTTTGGCACTAAATATTCTTCGTAACTTACTTTGTACACTAATACGCCAGTACGAGCGAGATGCATAAACAGTAAGTTACGCACACGATAGCGAATATATCAATGTCAAACTCGTGGTAAGGCTACTGATAACTTCCCTCGTATGTGTATTATGATTTTTGATGTAGGTAATGTTGGAAACAACCAAAGAGACTGAGAGGTGAAGGTAGAGGGTATTAGTGTTTGGGGGGTTTGAGGTTGGGGGTTGAGGGGAGGTGAGTTGATGGGTCGCGGACTGAGGGGTTGGGAGTTAAGGGATTGGGGGTTAGGGTTAGGAGTTAAGGGGTCTGGGGTTAGGGGTCGGGGAATGGCGGTTGAAGGGTTGGTGGTTTAGGGTCGAGGGGTTCAGCGATCAGGGGTTGATGTGCTGTGAGGTTGAGTGATCGGGGGGTTTGAGGGATTGGGTCAGTGGCGGGGCGGAGAATGGATTTACTGACAGGAATGATTTCCCAGACGGACTCGAGGAAAATTCTGATTATTTAATAAAGTTTACGAATTTACAGATAAACACGATTATGTTTTTCATTCATGCGTCACGCTCTTAACAATGTCTTGAAACTAAAAATGGAAAAATAAAAACTTTTATAAAAAAAAGATAAACCGACTTCAAAAAGGATGAAATAAAATTTATCCTTTTTAGGGTTCCGTGTTTAAGTATATGTGTTACCAACTGATATGTTTGAAGTCGGTGCCAAGCCAAGTACTCCAAGTAGTAACTATACCAGTCAAAAATAATCAGCTTTATGTCTATAAATCCCATTACAACTGTACAAATATTATAAACGTGAAAGCAATTATGTCTGCCTCTTTGCTACCTTTTCATGGCTAAACAACTGAACCGCTTTAGCTGAAATTTGGCATGAAGGTTCCTTGAATTGTTTTATATTTTGAAATGTAGTCCTCTGGATAAGCGACAGAAAATAACTCAGTCCCAATCCCACACTTGCGTGCTATGACTGTTTAAGAATTAGTAAGAAATGCTCTTTAAAAAAATACGACGACAAAATGTATTAGATTTACACTAACGTGCCGACAAGCATGGTACGAACTGCGCCAAGAAGGTTCAACCGTGTGTTCTGTTCTGAGGTGTACAGAAAGTTCGTTTATTGTCGTCGTGTAACGCTGCGTCTTACATAGGCGAACACTCGCGAACGCGAAGCGAAGCGATTTCCAAGGCGTTCGCGTTCGCAACGAGATCGCCCACGTAGGACACTTCTATATAGGTATCAAAGGATTAATTAAGGCGCCGTGCCGCGCCGCTTCGCATTCGCGTGTTTTTCGCCTACGTAGTACGCTGCGTTAGGTAATCCAACGTACATACTTATATATATCTTTATCGAATTGCACCAAAATCACTATGAATATATGGTTTAAAATTAGGCTTGGCACCGACTTCAAACATATCAGTTGGTAACACATATACTTAAACACGGAACCCTAAAAAGGATAAATTTTATTTCATCCTTTTTGAAGTCGGTTTATCTTTTTTTTATAAAAGTTTTTTACTTTACTTATCCCTACAATGCACTTCGCACAGTGCCATATTTACCGTATTGAACTGATAGGAACTTTACTTAATCATCATCACCTGGTGTTGGCTTTTTTGCCACGGCTCATACGAACTAAATACCAAACATTTAATTGAAATCTGTAGATATAGGTATACATAATAGTTTCAACTCCTGACTTTTAAATTTGTTGAAAAAATCCTACCTATTTGAAATTTAAATTTATATGCCACAGAGTGTGATATTACTGTATAAACTGTATTGTATCTAGATCGCCACGCCGATAATGGAACTCGCGCAGCGACTGGATTTACTGATTAACTTTATTAAATTCGACGCAGTAAACATGCAGAAATATGGATTCAATATTATACTGCAAAAGTTGAAAATAGGAACAAATATATATATATAGTGCAGTGCTGTTTATCACTTTATAACTCCCTACGCAGCAGTTTGGGTAAACTTCCTTGTGATATTGACTGAGTGCGTTTCCTTTTCAATGGGTTCAATCCGATCAACAGCTTTTCTGGGCCGCGGCGTGGGCTACTACGCACAGTTGGTAAAAAGCTTTTCTTAAATCTAAAATAAAACGATTGTATCGTGAGTTTATTTAAAATGAATTAAATTTAAAGCGGTTCGCAGCGCCTGTGCCTAAGCAAGCAAAGCTGAAGGCAAATTCAAGCTACCAAAAATGGTCTTAGAGCCTACGTGGCCTACGTGCCAAATATGCAAGAAATAGAGAGGCAGATAACGAAATTTGGTTTTCGTGTTTTGCGGTAGTCCCTCTGTATCCTGGCTTTGCCCTTATTTTTTTTAATACTTCTTGATAAAGTCTGTCAAGCCATTTCGGTCAGTAGAAAAAGGGGAAAATTTTAAAAATGTAGGCGCGAAGGGTAATGGACTAATCGTCCCATAGAAAATTTGAATTTCGCGCCTTTTTCTACTAACAAAGTTGTTTGACCGGCTACAAATTCCTTACGATAAAAAATATTAAAATGTGAACTTACCTTAATGTTAAGAATAAATTTACCTCTGCATTAATTTCCTTTGAGTAATTTGGTTGTATTTCGTCAATTATTAAGCCTCAACGTTGAATTGCTTTTCATTTAATCGGCAATATTCCCTAAATAAACGATCACGATTCAATATCTGATTATCGTGTAGCATGTAGTCACTTGCTTCGTGTCGTAAAAAAATACAAACGTAAATTCAATTTTTTATTTATACATCAACATTAGTTATGACTTGACATTGACAAGCCACCAACGAACGCTGTTGCGACTGCATGCCGCAACAGCCGCAGTCGCCGCTGCAGTACAACAGTAGTGCAGCTGCAGTTAGAAATGGACTGTCACCTTAATGTTGCGTCATATATACTGTTACTTACACGTTTAAATCCTGGAAAAGACTGCCAGGAAACGCAGTTCCGTTGAAAGCAATAAGGACCTACATTGAAATATACGCTCATATATTTAAATATGGTTGTTTTTAGTATACTTATTTTATAAAATTAGTCTGGGCGTTTTTTATGTAGCTGTTAATTTCAAGGTAACATTCCTAAACATCTCAAAGACTCTGGTATTTACAAAACAAAATATATATATATTTTAAAGCAATGTTCATGTTACTCCTTGTTATTGAAAAGATTACAACGAGTAACAGCATCAAACTAATTTTTTCCTTACCCGTATATGTGTGCCTCGAAGCAGATCGTAATACTTATTGTTTTCCCGCGGAGTCCTTGTTGCGATTTTCCACAATATCGCGTCATCCGCAGTGACAGTGTTTAAATAATTGCTTGGTCACTTATCACAGGAACCCTTATTAAACAAAAAATGGAGCTTTGGAGCCTCCTAACAAATAGCTCTTATTTGTAATCCCGTGGGTGAACAGCGATGTCAACAAAAAATAACACTATAATAATGTGTAACATAACCTAAACAAACACGTTTAATGGCGGACGGCAGGCATGTTTGTTTTGCGCCCGTGTCTGACATGGCCGGCGAAGGATTATCCGGTTCAAAGGGCTAGGAGGAAAAGCAAAAGGTTTGTTAAAAAACCGGCCAAGTAACTAAGTAACTATGAAAGTACTGAAAACAACCTACCTGAATTGAAGTACCTACTTAACTTTGCAGTTATGCTTATTATATAGGCACCAACTACATGTTAAATTTTATCACAAGGTTTGTCATCGAAGTAATATACAAATTTTATGCTACGTGCAGTCGGTCTTTTCATTCATTTTACTATGGAAATTGACAATAACACCGACGAGTTCAGGCCGCTGCAGTAGTGTCGGAGCTGTAGTGCAGCTGCGGTCGAAAATGGAATGTTACCTTTAAACCCTAAATAAGTCGCACTGGGGTAGTGGAAGCCGCTCGACCCTAATTTCAAAGAAAAACCGCAAATCGATGTACAGGTTAGCCGTTTGGCACACGCATACTAGAGGTCAAAATAATATATATATATTTTTTAAAATTTTCAATAAAAAAAAAGTTGTTAATGATTTTATTTTCAAAATTGCTTTCTTAGGGTTAGATATGAGGATATCAAGTATCATTTGTGGTATATTTTACAAAAAAAAATCTGCCACATCGTATCTGGAGGAGTCCAAACTTGGTATGTTTTGAAAATTCTTTTTGTTTTAATAAAAAAAAAAATGCCTGAAATATAATGATGAGATATATTTGTAGAATCGCCTTAAAAAGCCCTTTCGTAACATACCACACACTATAGGTTTTTGAAAAAAAATATATTTTTTACTTTACAAAAAAATAAATGTTTCAGCACTCCCCTCCTAAGGTAAATTTTTTTTAATAACTGCGGGTCAAAAAAATTGTTTTGACCTCTAGTATGCGTGTGCCAAACGGCTGCGAACTTTTTTATGCGAACAGCTAAGGCGCAAGAATCGCAAGGTTAGGTGTGTACATTACATAGTACCTATTAAAATAAATTTATTTTTTATGGAATTTACATGCCGTGTCACTTCACACGACGTCGCTGGCGACACGAGTCATGGGTCAATTGTGCCTAGTTCTAGCACAGGCGCACGCGCACGCGCGGTAACATATCTAGAGTATAGGTAGTATACTTACTTTAAGCTCCTAGCTTAATGGCGCAGATGTTTAATGGTTTTTAATTATCGTTTTTAAATATAATTATTTTAGAGTACTAAATTACAAAAAGGTATATTAGTACGTAGAAAGTAATAAATGAAGTTTTATTAATATACTATACCTACCTATTCGAACGTTTTTATTTATAACTTTTCAATATAGTAAAATTATATATGATCTATATGTACGTATAATCATAATCAAAATATATTTCAGAATGCCGCACAATTGTGTAGGTAATGTTATGTATTAACATTTCAGTCGTCACTAGTGAAAAACCACCCGCAGAACTGTTGAGCTAAAATACGCCACTAGAATTAGAACGTAAGAAATTGTATTGCCCCAAAAACTACTCCCATAAAAGCTTATATAAAATCAGTTTACCCCATAAATAAA
Source organism: Cydia strobilella (assembly GCF_947568885.1). Classification (NCBI taxonomy): domain Eukaryota; kingdom Metazoa; phylum Arthropoda; class Insecta; order Lepidoptera; family Tortricidae; genus Cydia; species Cydia strobilella. The sequence continues at coordinate 20,159,927 of NC_086042.1, forward strand.
GACATCACTGGCGCGCAAATCCACCATCTGCCTCCGGGCTCGTGTAATAGCTTAATTTATTATTAATACCGAACAAGAGTCCCGGTCTAATTCCAGTAAAGCAATCAACTACCGACCTCACTCTGTTACCGTCGTGTCCAATCAAACGTTAGTGGAGACAAAAAAGCCAATCCTATATGACACAGCGACCCATCTCTATGATACAATGATAAAGCTCAAAATCTTCGGCACCGAAGGAAGCCAGCCATGATTCGCACACGAATCAGAAGTGGCTATTTCTAAGCTTATATGAGAAAATAAAGAAAGTTTGTCTACTAGTTGATGGACAGATCCTATTTGTGATCGGGTTGGTGTAACCAAGCTTGATCGAAAATTTAAAACGTGGTTTCACTAGGACTGTTGAATTCTATTTATAAAATATGCGATAAAAAGTTGGCGTGTTTGTTTACGGACTTAAAGGTATCAGTTTTATACTTTAGGTAATAAGTTTACCGCTATAAGCGTAGGGTGTTTCTAAGGCGGTTTTCACACTGGATGTGCATTCGCACGCCACTTTGGTGTGAAAGCGGTATACACGGTGTACTATCAAATCCTGCTATTTAAAGTGCAGTAGGGTATATACCTAAATTATAAAACGCTGAAGTGGAAACATGAGAAAATAATATCTTCGATGTCAAGACTTGTTGAAAAAACTGTAGAATCGTGCATACCTTGGGCACAGAATAAGTAATAGTATTATCCTTGGGCAATTTCATGAGGGTTTTCCGATCAATTGAGACTAAGTGTGAGTACCTTTAGTGCGTAAAACCTACTTAAACCCGGGGTGAATTTACGGGCTCTTCCCAAGTTGTTCCTAATAAATTGAAGCTATAACGTGAGTTAAAGACTTTCACATTCTAATAAAATGATACATATATATTTTGCACGTGGCCAGGAGGCTTATTCTAATTGTACTAACAGGTCATGAATTTGATCTGCATTTATTATGGATATGGATCACGATATTTCTTTAACCAGAAATGTCAAATTGACACTAATCCATAGATCATATTCGTAACAAATCAAAATCAAATTATCAAATACAACAGGAAATAAGCCTTCTGGTGTTGAAATACAGGAATTAGGTACCTATTGGAAGTAAATTAATTAATTAATTATTAATGACGAAACATTTATATTATTTATAATTTAATAATAAAATGACAATTAAAAATTACAACTACAAATTACAACCAAAAATTACAACTAAAAATCTAAACTATACTATCCTAGAAACTAACACTAATAATAATAAGTCAAACTTCAGCCGTCCCAAAAATCGTCCCGTGACCCCCCCGATGCAAAGGTGCCCATGACGCTCGCCGCGTTGCCACGCTGAACCGCGATGGACAATCTTTGCATCAGGAAGGACCCAGAGCGAGGATCCAAACCCCTCTCCCGCATGCATCTCCCCACTTCCCCGAAAAAGCCCTTGGCCTCCGTACACCAGCAGCCCGTAATTTCCACTGCAAGAGGGACAAATAAATAGTTCGCCAGGACCTCATATTTCTCCCGCTTGCGAACTGCAGCCAACTCGGATTATTAATTAGGTGCATACTGAATTTTACTCCAGGGTACAATGGCTAGGTAGTGTTTTTGGTAATACTGTTTATTTTTCAATTGGCACTCCATTCCAGATAACATTAGACTCTAGCAGATGACAAGATTAGGGATTCTAAACCTTTTCTGTTTAATTATTATTATTCTTAAATGCAGAGTAGCATGGCGGTCTTTGGTGTCGGAGGCTAAGATCCAGTTCGGGTCGTTGCGCCACAGCAGCAAGTAAGTATCCATATAAGAATATATTACGATAATATATTTTTACCTAAAAGAGATAGAGACCTACACCTTTCCTTCCTCCCGTGTCCTTTTTCTCACCTCCAAAGCCAACGCGGGAACTTAAAAATAAAACACTGTACCCAGGGTAATCACTTAGGTACAACTGAGGTTTTATAGAGATTTTTATGGCTGGTATAAAATTTTATCACGAGATACGAGAGCAATTATTCCTTTCTAGATTGTTGATAATGATGTTTCGTGTTTTATTACGCTATAAAATTAGTTTCGGCCGTTTCAGTGTTTAGACTTTGTCGAGTTACCTACTTTCAGTTGCTTGAATGTTTTTCAAAACAAGTCCTAGTGTATCTACAGAAGTTCATCTGAAATACAGTAATAAAGTCAAACAATATTCTGTACTTTTGATAAGAAAAATATGTATGTTAATCTGGCAATCAAACACATTGTGGCTAATTTAGAATGTGTTTTGTTCCCATGACAACACAATATAATTTTAATAACAAAACTTCCGTGAGACACAGACATATTAAATATATTAATTACGGGTCACTCACAATACACTACAACTCACACAACACAACTTCGACTTAATACAATATAATTAAAAAAAAAAATTAAAAATGTAGTCTTTGTGGCTTGCAATCAGGCTACATCTGTTCTGCTCGATGCTATTTGACTTACTTGCAAATAATAACGAATATCATGTAATTTATTTATTTATTTTACTAATTTGGAAAAAATAAAACATCTTCAAAGATACCAAACAATAAACAGCCAAAAACTCTTTAAAAAATTAAATTCAAAACTGCTCTTTAACACCCCGGCAAGTTAATTTATGAGGAAAACATCCCACATACGTATTTTAAAACGGCACCCATTACCTGCTATGTAACACTCGCCTCTTCCGTTTTCCTTTTAAGTGATTACGTAGGGGTTCACATGCCGATGTTTCTCCGAAAATAGAAGTGTACTTTGACATTTTAACCGTTAAATTATTTAAGAGCAATATAGGTTATATAAGCCACGTTATTATAGTTATTCACAGTTCCGTGTAGTTTGAATACTTTGAATATACTTGGAGAAGTAGCGTTCCTTTCTTAGATAAAAGGAAACATGACGATTTGCGTACTACATATCTTTGGAAGTAAGATTTAAAGTTCAAAAACTGATGTCATAAAAACACATGACAAACGGGTAAGGTACCTACACTACTTCATTTACCTAATACCTAACCTACCCGTGCCTGGCCACTTTGGTTTGCATAAAATGTAATGTAATTGCCGCCTTACCTTTACCAATCGGTTAAGAAGTTTGGCAGCAAAACTTTTGACAGCGGACTCAAAGTGCCGCACCCTTTCTCTGCCCGCTGAAGCGAGCAAACACATCACCTTGATGACGTGCTTGCATCTGCCTCTTACTCGTATTGCTCGAACCTATGCTTTGTAAATGATGTGTGTATTGTTATCGATATCAAATAGATGTATTGGCGCAGAACGGTCACGCCTATAAAGGTGACATTCGGATGGCTACTGTCAATGTTAATAATATATACGCAATACCGCAGCAGAATGCCGCAACAGTGCAGGCGCAGTTGCCTTCCGAATGTAACCTTAAAGCTTCCATGACAACATTTTATTTTCTACAAACAAAAGTTTAAAAAATTGTCACGTTATTTAAAACAATTCGTTGGTGGTCGGCAAGTATTTGTTCACCTTATAATAAACACTATACAATCTTATAAACAGCATTTACTAGGATCATCGTAATAGTTTTTAGTTTAAAGGTTTTCGGTTTGTTCCTTAAGCGAGCGTGTTCAGGACAGTCTGTCGAGCGCTCGTAACGAGAAACTGGAAAGAAAAAGCTGCAGTGTAAAAACTCTAATGTCGCTATCTCGTCGTTCATTCAGCACACGCTTCGGTGGAACCAGTATGAGCGTGATCTGTGATCTCCGATATGGATATATTTTTTAATAGATCTAAGGAGGGGAAATACGAGAATATTTTTTTCTTTGTTGTGTCCATCTAGTGCTCATATGACAGGAACCGTTGTCTTAGGAATATGCCACTTTTCAACCCTCAGGCCGAAGCATGTAACTTTAAATCCGCTTCATAGATGAACATTGACCCGAGTACAGAGTATGACAGATAAAAACATAATTAGCCTCATGCATGAAGTTTATATTTGAACGAAATATGTTTTATTCGGATGTTTGTTACCGTTATATCATGTTACAAATGCATTTCCGTTTTTAAATTACCATTTAATTACTTAAAATTATAAATAAAAAGTACAAAAATTTGCCCGCGAAAAGCTAGTGAGCGAAACGCTCGAAACGCCACGTGACGTCACGCGTTCGACAGATTAGTAGCAAACGTCAGTTGGGCCGCCCAACGTGTGACGTCGTCACGCTCTGTCGAATTCGCGCCAAAAATTATGAGCGTTTCAACCGCTCAAAAATTTTCAACATTTTAAATATTTTTTAATAAAATAATGTTAAGGTTTACAAAAGTATTTTTGTCATTTCCGGTGTTCCAAGGATATAAATTATGAATCCAAAAATAAAAATAAATTCATGCATGGAGCTAATTATATGATTACATAGAAAATACCCGGCAAGCTCGGTTCTCCATATTCAATTCAATTCAATTCAATTCAATTCAATTTATTTATTTTGGCACTTAAACTATCGTGAGACATATTTCAAACAAAGAATCCGAAACATGTCGCCAAAAGAGACTAAAAATAATAGTGAGTAAAAACCGTACTGATTTAAATATTATTTATTTTGCTTGAACATACACAGTGCATAAACGTAGTACGCTCTCATTTTAAAACGACTAGCTAGATTGCTCTAAAACTTTGTACTTACAATACGATAAAGTATATCTAGGACTGTAATTAGTTTATATAGCTTCAGATACCATAGTTAAAAAATACAGCTAATTTAAGTTTTTTTATTTTTTATATATTTATTGAGAAGTTCAACAGCGTTTACATTAAATAATATACAAAAAACATGAGAACTTAAGCATAGCCAATAACAGAACTCCCTGGAATTTATACAAAATGAAAATCATCTGTGGGTAGACTTGTGACTTGTGCTGTACAAGAATTGTAAATATAAGTTGTTGTAAATCTATAAGATACCAAGAAAAAGAGAAGAAAAATTAAAAATTAATAGTAACTGTAATCTGGAAAACTTCCTAAAATATGTTAATAAAGTTTTAATTTTGCGTAAACAATAAATAAAAAAATATCAATAAAAATTTACTAGCGAATCCATTAGTTTACATTTTATTGGGATTTAGTGTGTTTGTGTGTGCGTGTGTGTGGGTGTTTGTGTGTGAATGGGTGTGTGTGTGTGTGACTACCAGGAAAGTTGCTTTGCAATTTGTGATTTGAAAACACGTCTGGAGGAGGAGAACGGGTCAATATTATGAAACGATTTATTATAGGTACGTGCGATTCTACTCAGGATAGAATTTTGGCCATAATTGGTGCGATGACAGGGAATATGGAATAGTGTGGTGTGACGAGTACGGCGCGAGGGAGCGCGGAGCCCTATCTGTGACAGTTTTTCATGCAAAACTTGTTTTTTTGCTCTATTTCGTTTTTTTTTAAATACTAGAGCTATATAAACTAATTACAGAACTAGATATACCTAATGTTATTGTATGTGCAAAGCTTTATTACAATCTAACACGTAGTTTTAAATTGAGAACGAATCTCCGTTTGTATGCGAACTGTTAATCGCATGCACCTAACCTATATTCATATCTAGAAGGTAAGTACATATTTTATAAACATGTTTACAAGTAAAAGCTCTTGCAGCCACAACCGTTGACTGCTTTGGTTTCCGATCGGCTAGTGATAAAGTATCTGAACTCCGCCTTATATACTTTAGGAGCTCACTACTAGTTTGTTTCTATTCAGAAGAATTTTCTTTTGCTAGAGGAACACTCGCCCTGTGAAATAAACTCCCGGTCGAGGTTTTCTCAAAGGACTGCGGTTAGGAAATGCGACTTATAGAAGAGAACACCTTACAGCCGGACATACGAAAGCGTGGTCAATAAAAAGTTTTCTATGCACCCTAAATACTTAGGTTTTTTAATGAAATAGGTATAAAGCATATGGTAAGTATGGTCAATTCGGTCATAGGGGCAATTCCGTACCCGAGCGTAGTTTTTTATTCAACCGTAGGAAAAAAAGCTCATCTGCTTTTGATATTGCTGAAACAATAAGCAATCTCTGATTTGTCGATGAAATTATCAATAGTGTATTATTGTTTAGAAAAAACGCTCGTGTACCTACCTACACATTTCAAAAAACATAAATCATATGCTATGTATATATTAAAATAACGTTCATTGGAGGGCTGAAAAACTGAATTTTATATATTCTTTTAGTTACGCATATTTTAGTTAACTGTATCGAACTCCTGGTCTATTTTCTAACGTCTCCGGTACGAATATAGAGTGGCGAAAAAGAAAATTCGCCCAATAAAAGTGCAACAAGAATAATGGCGCACCAACTTGAGAGCGGACGTTTTGGAATATTTTCAAGTGGCGAAATTTTGGTGGGTGGACACATGGAGGGAGAATGGTGTAATGTACGTGCATAAACTATTAGTAGGTGCTTAGTTATACTAGGGAAAACGCGATTAGACTAAAAACGGGTCACGGTAACATACCTAGGTACCTACCTATTTAGAACAAGAATTGAAATAAAATCCATAACTGAGGTCTTTTCGTTACTCTTTGCCAGTAAACTTCTTGAAAGGTTAAATTCTTGCAGATTTATAATAACAATGAATGAATGTAATACTTACCAGGTACCTATTTGTACGTCAGCACTTATTTTCGTTTTTATTTTGAAAATATACAGGGTGGCCAAAAAAATTGTGTATTCCCGTTGCCAGGAAGGTTTTGGGATTATACTGAGCAACTTTTACTATGGGATCAACCGCGAAATAGCAAAAACAACTTGGCCGTTTCAACCATTTTGGCTGTTCCATTTTATACGGGAGGGTGAATTTTTTTTCGCGATTTCTTGGTTGGTTCCGTAATAAAAGTTGCTTAGTATAATCCCAAAACCTTCCTGGCAACGGGAATGCACTTATTTTTTTATATTAAAAACCCATTCGTTGCGAAGTTTGCTCGCTCTAAAGTACAATAACATAAATGTGGGTATCTATTACACACACATGTTATTGTACTTTACTCGTATAGACGAGTGCGATACACTATTGAATTATTCTTATATACTTATTATCTGTTTTAATTAAATTAAATTTTTGAATTCGTCTGAACGGAGGAAAAACAATCTGAACTCTTAGTTGTGGTGGCTTCGGTGAATTAAACGCTGTTCTAGATTACTAATTGAATATCCAAGACACTCCATTCAATACCATTAATTGTAAAGTGGTTGGATCTAATTAGATTTCCTTCTTGTATCTCATTAGGTTTAATGGTCCCTTTTTTAGTTTTTCGTAAATAACTCGTAAACGGTGGCCCATATCAAACAATAATAGTCTGACACGTAAATAATCTGTATAAAATTTCCTACAAAATAGATATATAGGGTATCCCAAAAATAGCACGCCAAATTGACACTGGAGGTAGGCTTTTTGTAGTAAAATGAAGGTACTTTTAGAAGGTATTTGACCTCTAATAACATTTCCAATATTGCGTATAAAAGGAAACTGCTCTCAACAATGCTTGGACAGTCTGAATTCAAAGAAAGTATAATTTAAAGCGAATATTCTATGATCTTGACAAGATGTTTCATCATGTTGAAGTAATGTTAGATATAAATTCAGCTCTATATAAAAGATACTAACGTCTACATCAGTTCAATAACTATTTTGTAATGGAAGTTTCCACTTATTTTGAGATCTATGCCGTAGAGATTACGAATCCATATTGAATGAAGAACTGATGGATAGTGTATCGCCACGTCCGGTCAGTAAATTTGAATCAGACAGCTTCTAGGATCGGGTACCAGTATTTCAATAAAAAATACGGCACTGACTCTACCATATTGATAGGTATTTGGACCTTTGGAAATGAAATATTACGTGCGCCCAGGGAATAACTTTGGATTGGATTTGAATATTCACTTTTTACTGCTGAAGTCCTGCCACCTTGACCTTATACATAAATTGCCTAGAGTAAAAAAATGTTAAATTACTTTTCAACACACTTGCTTGTAACATGCAAGTTATTGAACCGCTTTTAGGCTTCATAATCCTAGATATTAAACACGCGTGCTTTTTCATTATATTATAGAACTTATTAGGTAATGAATGATAATACGACTGACTTAAGAAGGTAACTGATTACTAATAATATGTATGGAAACGGAGCCTTCTCAAATTGGTCGAGTAGACTTTGCAACACGGACTGGAGGCTGGAGGGCGCCGGTGCCCGGGAATATACTTGCTCGGCCCGCCAGCGAGCGGCAGGGTCGAGGGGCGGCAGGCAGTATGACAGATTTTAGACTTTTACTAACTGTTATAACAATTAAAGTTTGATTAATATTAAAGTTTCTTTTTTTTCCTCGCAATTGTGTTGAAAAACGTCGTATGAAACGCGTGTGCATTGGTCATTACACACATCGGCTTTCTTATTGCGCGCTCGCTCCAGCTCTATACTACTAGCTCCAGTTTAGCCTATTACCTACACTGAGCATGGCCCGATATGCTCTTGGCCGGTTTTTATTTTTGTTTCATAGTTTCTGATCATCTCAAATTTCACCTGTGTAATAAATAAAACTTAATCACATAAAATCATAATTTTTAAAACTAATGTTTGTTACACGTAACCCATATGTACTCGTACCTTGGCGTCTTACTTTAATAACGATAAACGCGTCTGTACAACGCCACTACGTAAACATTCGATACATTATTAAGATTCGCTCACTGATTGGCTCTCTGAGCCTCACCAAAATTTGCCCTCTCCAGTCTCTTTGCATAAAATTTGCATTATCGATCCTCGACGTATTCGAGCATTAGTAACTTTCGAAGAGATTATATGGGAAAAGGTAAAAAGGGATATTCAACAAAGAAACTAGAATGTACGTAATATTTGCTCCTGTCGAAAAATCTTCGAATGTTTGATGACACGGCAGCACACGCTTCACAAAATGCAGGTTGTAGAACTTGTCCCATTTGAATACGATTTTAAGTTACCTACTAACGTGACTTACGTAACCAGGGTGCGTAGCCAACATGTCAATCGTTGGAAGAGTGACAGAGAGAAACAAAGCGTTTCGTTGTCGTAGCGCAAGCGATTGTCACCTTGACTAGGCACCCGGAGCAGTAATTTATATTTATACCTATCACGATTTATATATAGACACTAACAGTGCACAGTCACTCCTAAATTTGTTTCATATTTGTATTACAAACATAATTTCTTAACGCAAAATGTTATAATATGGTGTAAAAGATAAATATTTATTGTGCCAGAAGAGAGCAAAGTTTCTTTAACTGTAAGTGCTTACTTTGAGTCTCAAACAAACGCAGGATTCTGTAATCGAATCAGGAGCGTAGGCAACTCCAAGAGAAAATCCTGAGCATAGACAAGATTTTAATGGCACGCAGTACGAAATAAATTTGATGTGACACTAACTATATTTCATCTCAGCAGAAACTTACAATTTTATTATAGCAATAAAAACGACTTTCTGTAATATTGAGCCTGAATCCTTCCTTTCAAATGTTTGTTTAAAATCAAAATAAAGGTACTAAGGCGTCCATATTATGTCTTGAGATGAAAAAATATGCTAATGGCTTAACAACGTACGTACTATGCTATAAAAGTACCCATTTACTCGCAAATTGAAGCATTAATTTAAAATAATGTAACAGGTGGCAAGCGTACAGCTAAGACCATTATCCAAAAACACCAGTGATTTCATCCCAATAATATATCATGTCGTGGCCAGCTAAACGTGATGTATAGGGCCTAGGTGTCGTGTAGTAGGATTACCATAGAATTTATCGTGCCTAGGTTAATTTTGTTGTGTACGCAAATAAAATGTGGGTGCATTGCGAAATAATAAAAATATCTTAAAAGGTCATTAAGTTTATGAAGCTGGATACATATTTCAAAAACTTCTAAGAGAAATAGCATAAAATAGAATAAAATAATTTTTTATTGTATAACTGTGTACGTACAAAGGTGGTAAGTAATTAAAAATAATAAGTATCAACAGTTGCCTGCTAGGGCGTACAATTATGGTAGGCAATCTACCTATCTTAAAACTAAACTTATACTTAAGTACTTACATCGTTATATATACATAGGTATCTGTTAACTTGCAAAAAATTCATTGATATAATAAAATACTTTATCTATCAGCCAGTTCTTGAGCTTTCGTTTGAACATAAATCCGTCTAGCGCTTTCATGACAAATGAAAGACAAGAGAAATAAAATTGTAATTGTTGTGTATTAGTGACCCGGTTTAATTTGCTGGTTGAATGATGAGATAGCGCGGTCACTTTTGTAAAAAATATTGTCTGGGAAAGCAAGCATGAGATAATGCGGAGGATTTAGTAAACAAATAGACCTTTGCAATATCCTTCATGAATTTCATGATATAAATGCATCAAACGATTTTGTCCAAACCTTTATTTTATACCTTAGTTTTTATGCTTATAAATTAACTCATGAAATAAAACTTTGAAAACGGATTATATCGCGTATATTGAATTTATAATACATCCCGACGTTTCGAACCATTTACAGCGTTCGTGGTCAACGGGTGACTGAGGAAAAACTACAAACACTCATTCATTCTATGAGTAACTCGCGGTAACCGAAGAATATAAATTAACTGTTTTAAATTATACTAACGGAGCTAAATCAATGATAACGATTGTACTCGGACAAGAAAAAAGATTAACGACATAATCACCAGTTGAAAGAAAACAAGAGGTCGGAATGTCCGGGATACAAATAACTGGCAAGAATAACACACGAGCCGGACTGAACTCTCGACATCTGCCGGGTTTGCGATATATAGAAACCGGAAGCGGCTAACCACTTCTTCAACAAAAAATGTCACAGTTGACAGCTGACAGATTATATCTATAACTGTTTTATAACAAGATTATGAAGTTTGAATCGCCCTTCGGGTACGTTGTGTGTATTATAAATTCTTATTCTTCTTTTTATTAAAGAAAAATATTTTAGAACGGGACATTTTGATAACTTTTGCGTTAATAGAATGTCAACGTTTGTCATGGCTCGTAACATCTCTGCAAGACGTTGGTATTCGATGATGCTGAATTGCTGGCAGACGGTGGGCGTCCATACCGGTGTATTATTTTAATATTAACATCTTTAATTTAAATAAAGTTACATATTAGCAGAAGGTGGTAAATAATGTTTTTATTTTATCTTTAAGAACATTTACTTACACTTGTTAAACATACTAATTAGTACCTAATTACTTAGTGTTTAATTGTAGTTAAAATATATTTATTTCGAACCTGCTCTTCCAGTAACTATGTTCTTTAGCTACGTTCCAAGGTATTGAAACGCTATAAATTAGCTGACTTATCTCACTGACCATTCGCGGCACACGTTCCTGGATTACACTCTTGTAAGGCGAATCTTTTATTTCTCCATCCAGCGATACAACTTAGAAATAAACAGTATTGATAGGTAGTGCTATAAAACGTAAAAATAAATTAAGTGGAAAAATTTACTGTCTCGGGCGAGGCTCGGGATCACTAGCCCATCGCTCTGCCAACTGAGCTACCGAGACTTCACTCGAGGACAGCGAATATTTCCACCATATGCGCCTTAAGGAGGCGCCTAGGGACATCTACCGTAAGAGTGTTACACTTCTTAAACGGCTACCGGAGTTTCAAGTCGTATTGGAAATTCACCATTAATGATTGATTTTAATAACAAACATATTAAACATATTAATAACGGGTCACTCACTTAATATGTTATGTTTATGATTTCTTTATGGCATCATTTGCATACATTTCTGCTTAATACATGTATAATTTTAACCAAGATGCAAAGAAGCTTTTGTATTTATAAATTGCGGTATGTCCATAAAGTATAAGTATTAACTACTAGCGACCCGCCCCGGCTTCGCACGGGTAAACCTTAACAATCACTCTATTGATAAGAGAAAACCGCATGAAAATCCGTTTTGAGTTTATCGCGAACATACATACACACAAACAGACAGAGACGCGGCGGGGGACTTTGTTTTATAAGATTTATATAAATAGTTATGTATAATGTTTTTAAAACAATTTGAAAGTTCATAAATAATGTGCTGCATACTAACAATGAGGGCTATCGTTTTTTTGTTTTTGCTCACCAGTTGGCGCCTCTGTTGATGGTGGTCCAAAAGACTAAAGAACAGCTGTCAGTCATTGAAGTGACAAGTGACATTTGACATTTCGAACTATGGAAAAGACCACCATCTACACTAGCGCCCCTAGCGGCGAATTCATACGCGTTAGCCCTCATTGTCAGGAACAGTATTCGAATTTTGAATAACATCTCATCAAGAAAGCGGTACAATACTTAAAAACTAAATCTCTGAAGAAGAGTAACACAAAAAGCCATACGAAAAAAAAACTCATGACATAGTGACTATAAGTACCTATGTCGACAATTGATTCGTTAACGGCGAATTTATAATTGACCTATATATGTAAGTATATATTGATTAGTATTCAACATTTAATAAAATAAATAGTAGTTTCACTACTGCAGTTTCTTACTTTGTATCAGATGTGTTCTGGTTCTGAAAGTAGAAAGACTGTAACTTACTGTCGATAGTTCCAGACAGTGTCCAAATATACGAGCAGTGAGCATCTTACTAACTAGTTCAAGTTTGCAGGTAGTTAGTTTATTGTGAACTCAGTGTACTTTTAAGTAGGCAGTTTGTATAAAATATTAGATTTTGTTTTAAAAGCGTGATTGCATAGTTCATACTATACAGAATGAATTAAGGTAGTCTAGTAGTATTCCTTTGTACGGACGAAGAGAAAAATTATTCTCATGTAATGGTTTTTCATAGTTTTTTTTTTTAAATGTATTGTTAACTTAATTTTTTTACTAAAGGTTTTTTAGTAATATGCTAAGGATCCCATTGTAATTCACAGTATTTTATTGTATCATATATTTGTATAAAATGACTAGTAAAATATGCAATCTACAAACTAACTTATATTGTTTACTCTATACAAGCTCATACAAAAACACTTTAAGGTGATATGTTATTAGCCGGTACGTAGGTATTGATTTACTTAGGTATCAATACCTTAATAGATAGGTATATTTAGAAATCTATCCGATTTTAAAAGTAATATACCGCATAAAAAGCTACCGTACGCTTTTTCTACAGCGTGAAGATTATTTTATAGGTAGTTATTACCTAAATATTTCGAAATACGTAAAATATGTATATACTGCATAAATTCAAATAATATTATATTATATTTGCAAATATTGTCACCAAAGAAGTATCTAAATAAAAAATTCCCGTATTGTGAATGTGATCAAGCCGTCAAATTCAAGTCGGGTGTTGACTCTCCGGGCGCGCTCGGGCAAACATAATTTACATCAGCACTCTTCGCTATTGTAGTTTCTTTATTTATTTGATCACAATATTAAAAGGGAACGGAAGATTTATTGCTGGTAATGGCTTGAAATCCAGTGATCTGTGACTGCGACTATTTTTAACCGACTTCAACTTTTAAAAGGAGGATGGTTCTCATCTCAATTCGGTTGAATGTTTTTGTTTTGTGTACGTATATGACCTTATAATTCGCCATTTTTTAACCAATTAGGAAAATTATTTTCCTGTTTAAAATTACTTTTAGAAAAACAGAACTTGAATTCAAAAAGTAGCATTTGATAAAATGGAAATACTAATGAAGACGGAACTCTTCAACGACATGTAGTTTACGTTTGGCGATTAGTTTTCTTTGTTGCATATAAAAGTGTTTTAGGTGGTTTTAGTTAAAGCGGAACTGATTATATAGGTACCTCAAGACAACATAAGGACCATTCCACGGGCTGTCCCGTACGGGCGCATTTTATTTTTTGTGTTGCGATTTTTTTTTCGGCATTTAAAGCAGGCATTTTTTGTGCATATTTTAGACCATTTGTCATAGAAAAGGAAACTCTTATAACCGATGTCCCAAAAAGGACGCAAGATTTCAATTTGCCGCCATTTTTGTATTTTAGTGCTGGCAACCCTAAAAAAAAACTTTTTACAGCTGAATGTTTAGGGTTTGTAAAAATGGCGGGTTATACGAAAGATCAACGCGTTTTTATTATTGAACAATATTTCAAAAGTAATGAAAGTTTGGCGGGTACGATTCGAAAATTCATAGTCGATTAGGTGATCAGAATTGGCCCCCTAGATCTTGCGATTTAACGCCTTTAAACTTCTTTTTAGGGTTATTTAAAGTCTAAAGTCTATGCCAATAAGCCCACAACCACTCATGCTTTAAAAGAGGAAATTCAACGCTGCATCGGAGAAATTCAGCCGCATCTATGCAAAATGGTCATAGAAATTTTTGACAAAAGAGTGCGTATGTGCCAGCAAAGCCTAGGACATTTGCCTGACGTATTATTCCACAAATAACCCTATTTTATGTCATTCAAGATTTAATATACAAATGTATTATAACGAAAAAAAAAATGTGTTTTTCATCAATTTCAAATCTTGCGTCCTTTTTGGGACAACCTTTACCTGCAAATCTTCAGAAAATTCGCGTTCGTACGGGACAACGGTAGACAATTTCATGGAATGCTCCACAATTATTAAGGGAACTTCGTAATGCAGCTAAGTGTCCCAGCCGTCGTTGGGTTAATTATAATTGTTGTGAGCATTACATATGTAAAGTCAATAAGTCATAAATGATTCTTTATCACCAGCTCGTTTAAAGGCTTTCTTGATTGTACAAAAACTGATGAGAAAGTTTCATTTTATCTCATAGATATTTATATCCACAAGAGTGACAAATGTAATTTGATGCAGATTTTGAGTTGTTTCCTTATGCTGTTGACTTGACTTGAGAATTGACTTTTAAACAATGATTTTAAATGATAAATAAATGTTTAATAACGTTCATTTGGTTTCATTTCATTTCATTTCATTTCATTTATTTATTTGCGTCAAACACATAAAAATGCATGCAAATACAATTTAAAGAAAAACAGATCACAACAATACATATTAGAAATAATAATACACACACACATCTTAAAATTAGACAGGTAAGTTTAAAGAATAAAACATTAATA
Source organism: Cydia strobilella (assembly GCF_947568885.1). Taxonomy (NCBI): domain Eukaryota; kingdom Metazoa; phylum Arthropoda; class Insecta; order Lepidoptera; family Tortricidae; genus Cydia; species Cydia strobilella. Next base: position 20,175,062 of record NC_086042.1, read on the forward strand.
CAAGGATCACAAATAATAAAAACTATGTAAAATAAAATAATGTCAAATCAAATATCAAATTATTATAGAAGAGCAAAATGCGTTAGATTAGTAATAAAAGAGATGTCAGGTACATTGGTCAAAAAACTTATCATAGTATTCATTTATGGAATAAAAAGGACGGCTCAAGAAATATTCTTTAACTGCTTTGTCAAAAGTTTTAAAATCTACTATACTTTTAATTTCGTTAGTCAATAAATTGTATACTCTTATGGCAGTATTATTTAAGCTTTTATCAAAATTTACATAATGTGCTTTATTTAAGAGGAACCTATTTCTAATTCGCAGTGTGTAATGGTTAATGGTCGCACCCTGTTCCGCGTACAAGTCTTTGTTGGTGAACACATAAACACATATCCTGTATAGGTACATAGAAATTACAGTCAAAATTTTGTTCTTTATAAATATATTACGGTGCGATTCAGGTATAGTACGGCATCCTTCGACTATTCTTAAGGCTTTTTTTTGCTTGAGCAGAAGTGAATTTATATTGGTTCCGTTTCCCCAGACCTCAATGCAATATCTAATTATGCTTTCGAAGTATGAAAAGTACATAGTTAGTAAGACTTCCTTGCTTGCAATGTTCATTAGGGATTTCATAGCATAACAAGCCCCTGCTAATTTTGTATTAATCTTATCGATTTGATCATGCCATCTCAAGTACGGATCAAGATCTACGCCTAGGAATTGCACACAATTTGCTTTACTGATTGGGATATCACAGTCAAAATCAGGACTTGTTGTGCTCCTACGAAATGCCATATAAAAGCTTTTACTGCAGTTCATTTTCAACCCGTTGGCTGCAAACCATCTGGTAAGTTGCGTCCAGGAATTTTGCATATGTACATTTAACTCTTCAACGGACATTGCACTTAAGATAACACTTGTATCGTCAGCGTAGAGATATGGAGTGCCATAGCTTAACATATCAGGCAGGTCATTAATAAATATTATAAATAGTAACGGTCCTAGCACTGATCCTTGTGGAACTCCAAATTTAACATATTTCTCATCGGAACTTATCGCATCTTCATTTGAGATATTACGTAGTTCTACATATTGGCACCGGTTGGTCAGGTATGATCTTAACAAGGCCAGAGCAACACCACGTACCCCATAGAAATCAAGTTTACTTAGCAGTATCTCGTGATCAACGCAGTCAAAGGCCTTGGTGAGATCACAGAAAATGCCCCCACACGTACGTCCTGTATTAAGGTACGTCATAACTTCCGTTACCAATTTACTTACTGCCGCCAACGTGTTTCTATTTCTCCTAAAGCCGTATTGATGCGAGGTAAAAAGATCATGGTTTTCAAAATGAGCTTGTATTCTTGTAGCTATACATTTTTCAAATACTTTCGCAAGAATTGGCAACAGAGATATGGGTCTGAAATTGTTCATATCGGTTTTGCTTCCCTTTTTATGAATTACAACAACTTTTGCTTTTTTGAATAGATCGGGGAAGGTTCCATTAAGTAAACAATCATTAAAGATGATGCACAAAGGTATACATAACACATCAATGTTAATTTTGATTATGTTGGTGTCTAAATTATCTGGTCCTGTTGAATACGTACTTTTAAGATTTTTGACAATACGAATAACTTCAGGCTCAATAATTGGCGTCAAGAATATCGATCGATTGCAACTAGTGCCCCGTTCTTTAAGTAATTTCATAAAATTAGACTCATTAACTTTTGTTGTGCTTTCGCCGACACTAACGAAGAAATTATTAAAGTTATTTGCAATCGTTTTGTCATCATTAATCATGACATTATCTATTTTGATGGCAATCTTGTCATTTGTCTTGCATTTACCTGTGTTTTCTCTTACTAAATTCCAAATTGCCTTTGATTTATTTTTAGCTCTAGAAATAGTTTTCTTTGTATAATTTTTCCTAGCAGTGACCAGTACTTTTTTGAAAGTTCTTTTATATAATTTGAAATAGGAACGAAAAGCTTCATTTTTATTTTTTCGTGACAATATAAGTAGCTTTCTTTTATAACGACTAGATTTTATTATTCCCCTAGTGAGCCACTTTTTAGGCTTTTGTGTATACACAATTGTTTTATAAGGGAAATGTTTGGCAGCCAAGAGATTAAACGAACTGTAAAATATTTCAAGCTTTTCATTACAATCCGTGTTTGCAAACTGCAAGTCCCAATCAATGTTTTTAAAATCGTCTTGAAATGCTTGAATTGATGAGGCATGGAAAATTCTCTTTTTTATAACTTTTGGTTTACTTGAATCATAGCTGGCTGGAAAACTAAGCGTTAAGTGCTGAACATCATGATCAGAAAACGAGCATGGAATAACTTGTGCATCAGAGTAGTGTTCACAGTTTGTAAGAATATTATCGACTGTAGTAGAAGAAGTCACTGTGGTCCTAGTCGAATCTGTTATAGTTGGCTTAATGTTATATTCTAATAATAACTGTAGCAATGCTTTAGTCTTATTGTCATTTAAATTCCCAAAATTTATATTAAAATCACCAGCGATAACCATATTACGTAAATTCATCTTATTTAGGTAATTTTCCAGGATGACCATGAAATCCTTTATACTAGAACTAGGGCATCTGTACAATACTGTCAGGCAGAATTTGTAGGTAGGGGTTATTTCCACGATAATTGAGGAAAGTTCAAATATTTTTTCACGCAAGTAAGGTTTAACATCAACCACTTTGTAGTGGTCAGCAATATCTGACCGGATAAAAATGATTGTGCCTCCTCCTTTTGTACAAATTCGTGATGACTGAGTGGCAACTATGTATCCGGGTAGATGAATCGAAACGTGTTCATCAGGTTCTAGCCATGTTTCTGTCAAGAAGATAATATGAGGTTTCTCACTTATGTCTAGTTCGATAAAAGATTCCAAGCTAAGCAATTTGTTACGCAGCCTATTAACATTCAGGTGCATTAGGAAAAGTTTACGCAATTTATATTTATCTACACAAGTATTCGAACTAGCACTACTCATAAAAAAGACAGTCCATTATAAAAGCGTTCATTAATTTGTTTAAGAGCCGTATTTATTGATGTAGCAAGTTTAAATTTGCCGGTCATTTTTAATTTATAGCCATCATTTTTATAATCAACAAGCGAAAGGTTGCGGTCAACATTTTGCACAAACGCAAAATCATATTTTAGCAAGCGATCATGCAAAAGTCTATTGACTTTACTAACGAAAAAGTTAAATTCAGAAGCATTTTCATCGATACTGCTTGGAATGTGACATACAATAACATTACAATGAGAAAGAGATTTAACAGTTTCTTCAATGATAGCAGTAGTTTGAAATGGTGAGTATATATTGTAGTCGCTTCCTCCGCACATGATTACCACACAATCTTTTCTAGTATATAATTTGACCTTCTCCTTCAAGTCTTGTAGAACTCTATCAGTTGTTCCCAAATTGATTACATCAGCTGTGAAATTGTAATCACTTTTTCGTATTCTGGATAATATAGAGATTAATTCAGTTCCATGAAAATCAGAGACTAATAAAAGATTCGGTTTCTCCTGGATATTTGAGGGGATATTGTCATTTGTGTCCAGGGACGCCTGTGTAGTATCGTCAATAGTTTGGGTTGGGTGATCTAGGGTGTATTTGTTTAGATTTTCATGAACTATCTTCTTTTTAATATTCAGAGTATCTCTTTGCAAGATTTGCATTGATCTTTGTATTCTGTGTAGTAAAACTTTGTTTGCCTTCGATATTTCCTGAATACTTTTTAGGTTTTGGTAATCTGTTATTATCTTGCTTAATCTACGAGTAAGTTTCTTTATTTTATTTTTGTAACAAATAATATCCCCTTCGAGTTTACTAATTTTATTTTTATTTTGACTAAATTCGTTAGCAGATAAGTCAGGGTTCTTCATTGTTTCGAATAACTGTTTATTTTCAGCTTCCAGGTCCTCAATTCGCATTGCCAGTGATAGATTCTCTTCCTCTTTTTTCTTAATTTTCTGTTTAAGTGGTGTTAATATGTCCATGTCTTCATTATCAGTAGACCCTCTTGTACAATTACTATTTTTTTCTAGATAGTCGCATTTTTCTTGAGCTTCCGCTAAACGTTGTCTGAGCAAATTATTTTCTTTGGCTATTTCTTCTAACTGTTTATCGTGTTGGCAATTAGATAATACGTTATTTTCTTCTTTCAGCGTTGAAATTTCCTTTTTTAGTCTGTGGATCAATTTGTCATCTTCATTCATTTTCTTTAGACACATTTGATGATCATGTAACCCTTCTTCATCGCTGTGAGTTCTTAATTTCGAATTTAAGGTTTTGCGTGGTCGCAATACTGTCTTCCTTAAGCTTTCTGATTTTTTGTCCATGTTAGTCTTATTTGGGTTAATAACGACAAATAGTAAACGGTTATAACGTGCAATCTTATTTAATCTATAGTTTCAGTCATGAGTCTATTAATCGGGGTGATTTCAGAACGCACCCTTACACTAGCAACACACGTTTGCGATTGTTGATGTTGGTAGACGGTGATTTGTGTCAAACGTCAGGTAGCTTCCAGAAATCGCCCAATCACCTGATCATGGCTTGTATAATCCCGTTATTTTGCCAAAAATAATTCGTTATTTTTCGTTTTGAATGTAAAACAATAGTAGAAGTTGTGCTTACCGAGGTCGTGATGTGTTTAATTATAGTGCTAAGTGGTCCAGTGTGGCGTATATTCTATCCCAACTCTTGGTTCTGCATTTTGGTGTTCACAACAACATTTCACGTAAGGTCTATTTAATTTATAATAAATTAAAACAATAGGAGCTCTCTCTTTCAATGTTTTCCTGGCCAGGGTTGCCAGTACATTTAGTTTAATTTTGTTTGATGTTTTACAGGTAGTTTTTCCTCGCATTTATGTGGTAAGTAACAAAAAATATGTTTCACTCAGTGGCAACATTTGTTTTACATTCGTATCAGGAAACCCTCGCAACGCTCAAGATTGCGCATTTCGAACTCAATTTTCGAATCTTTCGCTAGTTCTACTTACTTGCATGTACTTATTAGCACGAGCAGTTAAACATCAACTTTGCCCCTTTGTAAAACACATACTATAAGATTATTTTTAACATACTTGATACAATCCCATAAAAATAGCAACATGTAAAGAATGCAAATCTCACAGCCCAATATGCAACTTAGTCCCATAGTTTACTATATTTCTATATGTATATGGGAGCAACTTTACAACAACCTATTATAATAATTATGTTATACATAATAATATGTTATAATTCATGAACCCAATGTTACACTTTTACCCTAACCATTAAGGGAACATAAAAGTCAACCCGAAACTATTTTAACACGTAGTCGAAATTGTTTCAAATGAAGCTATAAAAATGTATGAGATTTACAGCGTCTTTATCAGAGGACATCGTTGACACAACGACGCTGGCGTGTGGGTGGGACGTACAAAACTTTAACGTTTGACGGTGAAGATGAGCCACTTTTCCTTTAATAAACCGACTTTAAAAAGGATGAAACATAATATTATACATTTTATATACACTAGTAACGATATGTTTTATGTCGGTGCCAAGCCAAATCTTTAAAGCGTCGACACACTGGCGAACCGAATACCGACCCTGGTGCAGTTCGTAAGAAGAAAAGAAAGTTGCCAGGTTGTTTGAGGTTATTATTGACCAGTATTGTATCTATTTAGCTTTGCATATCATGTCAGTTGTTAGCGCGGGATCCTGCCTTTTCGCCGAAAATTGTATTGCCGAATTTCACTTCCACCAACTAACTTTTACCAAATAATTATTTTGCAACCATTCCCAACCCCATAGTTGTGAAATGAAAATGACGTACTAGGTTGGGTTAGGTTAGGTTGGATTATATAAAGTTGGGAAATGAAATTCGGCCAAATGAGACTTCTGCGAAAAGTTGGTTGGTAAGTGAAATTCGGCAATACAATTTTCGGCGAAAAGGTAGAGAACCTGTTAGCGCATATAAAAGGTTTTTTTTTTAATCCTAAAAATAAACTAAAACTAACAGAAATAAATTAGACTATGAACTAAACAAAACTAAACTAAAAGTACCTAGAGAGTGAAAGCCTACAAATAAAAAATTGGCCCCAGATCTGTGCCGTCCGGTCCGGTAGGGTGCCCACTGCCCAGAAGGCTGGCAGCGTTGCCGCGCTGAACGGCAACGCCAATGCACTGGGCCAGGTATGCCCCAGCCTTCCGGTCAGCCGGTCACCCGTCGCATCTATTCTTTAAATATTGCGTGTGCGCCTTGACCCCACGGCTATTTTTAGGCCTAATTTTAGTTTATTTTGTAAGGTTTTTTATCCTAAGAGATTTTAAGTAATAAAGTATACGACGTACCAGTCGGTATTAAATATTGTATCCTTGCTATCCTAAAATATCTTACAAAAATAATTTAAGTAGATTGTCTAAGTTTTTCCTCGATAGTAGGCAGTGTCAAGTGACTGCACCGTTCTAAGCTATTGCAGAAGGCTACAAAATAAGGCCGTAGGCACGTTCAGCATAGAAATTGGGAGATTTCTCAGTTAAAGACAGATTATTGTCTGTATATATTAGGTTAGACGGACCTTAGGACGTGATTGCACGTTCATCACGGTGTTTAGCGTTTAGTTGTTGATTTAATTACAAAACAGCATTTGCATTCTAATACAGTGGACGTCAACAAAAAATACTACATGAAATACTGAAACAAGCTATCACTTTTATAGTTAGTGTAATATAAAATAAATTGTTATTTTTATTTAAAAAAATCTGTTCTGGTTTATTCAATTTTCATTTCATAAGTCTCTCAAGGAACACAACAAAGAAGTATCTGACGGATTCTTATTGTATTATTTATTATTATACTATTTACTGAACCGATTGAATTACAACGTAGTTTAACACTTTATACTCTCGCGTTTTGTACACATATTTAATTATGCGAACGGGTATACCGCGACATAGTACGTTTTTTTTGTGTAATATCGTTTTGTTCGTACATCGTAAATATTGTAGTATTTGTTCGAAGTCGTTATTGTCACTAGTAGTAGTACTAGTAAATTTTGTCTAAACCATATGCTTTACGTCGAGCTCCCAGGACAAAATGTGTACCTTATTATTTATTAAAGCATTAATTAAACACATATGTAATTTTTAAATAAAAATGTAATACCAAAAAAAAACGACTAATTAGAATTGTCTTCCGTCATACACTAAAGAAAAAGTAACCAAGCCCACCGGTGGCCAAGCCGGGAATCGAACCCGCATCTTCAGTTTACGCGGCTAACGTCCTGACCACTAGACCACCCGGCCACGGCGGTACCCGTCCCAAATTATCTGGTGTATGCTATCTTTGAAAGGCTAGGTTCCCTTGGCCAATTACTCTAAAGGCGAGCAGTGTGTGCTTGCACCTCCGATACAAATCCTTTACTGAATTACGGTATAACGATAATAATAATAATTAGTTCTTTAGCTACCTACTGAATACAGGACAACCTATAAGAAGACAAATTAACCAACCCACCAAATAGGGTTATTCCTACTGTTTCCAACCACCAAGTTGTTACCGATGTAACAACTGGGATTTTTTTTCCACCTTGTCCCAGTAAATACCAACAACCCGAGTGATGGTGGATGTTTTCTTCAGTAGGTATAAATAAATATTATAGTATAAATATAGAGTGCTTTAATAAATTACTGATCAAAACTACTTCTAGGTACTTAGCCTCAAAACAGATCAAAAATATTAAAACTATTTTACCGCTACAAGTGAAAACTTAAAATAGTTATGGAGAAATTTATATGAAAATTTGTCTCATTAATTGTAAACTGAAACCTTAACCATCTTCCTTCAAAACATGAGAGTTCTATGCAGAAAGACAGAAGACTGCTTTTATACAGAAATAATTCTGATTATTGTTGTTAATGTTGTATGTGTCAAAATATGAATATTAAAATGTAAGTGTAGGTACTTAGTAGGTAAGGTACTTACTTAGGTATATTATTATTATATGAAATACAAGATAGTAAACCCGCACATATAGAAAGTTTTTGATGTCTTTGACACTTTTATATGAGAAAAAACCTAACGCGTGTAGAATTTTCCTCAAAAGTTGCGAGAATATTGACATAGGTCCAATTTTCCTACACAAATATTAAGTTACGAGAAAATAAGATGAGTCTAAGGAAGCTGGTACGATAGGGTACACGTGGTACTTCTTATTGAAATGTAAACTTGGTTCAGTAACTGTCACATTGATGATCACTTGTACAACTATGTCTTTTAATATCGTATGAAGATACGGAACCCTCCATTATGCATGGGCCGATACGCACTTGGCCGGATTTTATAAATATACTAAAGCAAATAATTATTATGAGTAAAAAGGTGTAGACTAAGAAAAAAAACCATGTGTCAAAATCATTTATTTCGAGTGTAATCAACATGTAATCGTGTAAATTATTTAAAAATCTATGTTTTAAAATTTTGTAAGCAAGTAAAATGAAGCAATAGAAGATAATTTAGATAATAAGCAAAATATTGACTGCTCCATATAGCTATTCGTAAAATAATTAGGTTCCAACGATTCGGAAGCATCAGCACTATTATAGTAACTGCTTTGTATGTTAATCACTCACAAACAACCATTTTACATATTTTGCACGAAACCAATAATAATTCTACTATATACTTTCAAGTACTCAGAGAGCACCGAACATTCTAAATTCTCTCCAAAATTCAATCTAGGCATCATAACGCTCGCTTTTAGCCGCGGAAGTTCCACCCTAACTTTGCAGATGGGCAGTGCTGTTAAAATTCGACTATCAAATACAAAGTCAGATAGAGCAAAATTTAGTTATGAATTTTAGTGGAGCGTAGTTTGACCCCTCGAGAGTGTTTGCTGAGGTCTCTGAATGTAGTACGAAAAATGTCTGTGTAGAAAACTTAATAACTTTGAACTTTCAACTGCAATATTTTATTACAAACTATATCTTAGCTTGGCATGATCGGGATCATAAAGGTATAAGTTAAGAGACTGTATGGCTACCACGACTTTGACACTGACATATTCGCGAGCGTGTGCCTAACTTGACTTCCTATGCATCTCGCTTGTGCTACTGGCATATTAGTGCCAGGTCAGTGTCGAGCTCGTGGTAAGGCTACTGAACTTGTTCCGCAGCACCGAAGTCAGTAATCTTACAGTTTACTCTTAAATAAACACGTTTAGATCGTAACTTGTAAATTAAATTATATTGGACTAAGGTATTGAAGCAACGAAGCTGAACAATTCATCGGAATTGCTTCGTGTATCTTTAGTAATACATAGTCATCGCAAACACCTAAGCAAACTATACATTGTAGAATTAACTACCATCCTAATGCCCGCCGTAGAATGGAGTTGCTCAGTGGTCCGTGAAATCAACTCACCTAAACGTAAAACCAATACGCGATAGATATCTATTGGGTAAGGATTTGCGAGGGTTAGGTAAACTAACCACAGATATGGAATGAAAAACCGGATTTCTTAGTTTCGCTGGCAGAAAATCAAATGAAACATTCTTTGTGGTCTCTGACATGACCTATGTATATAAAATCACATTTACACATGCATAATATACCTAGGTAATTGGACTTTATGCACATATGGAACGTTGTAAAATGAACGCACTTTCAAAAATTCCAGCTTTTTTGCATCAAATTCCCTAAACACACTATTGTCATTGCATAGATCGTAACTGCATCACATTGCCTCAGATCAAGCTGTGAAGCTAGTTGACCAGTTTCAATACATGTACCTACATATTATTTTTATTTGTTTCATCAGTCGATCGCGGTTCTGTTAAGTTATTCAATTCGTCCACAAGTTATCACTGCATGGAACTAAAATGTTTTAAATCCCCTCTATTATTCGTCTGACTGCTACAACAATTATTTTTATTCAATCCTGTCGCTTCAGAGGTTAATTGAAACGAATAGCTTTTTGTCGTGCAGTCCAGTCAAATGGAATAAAATAATGCCGAGAGCTTTCATTGTGTCGTCTTCATAAAAACTGCATGCACGCGCGTGTTGTAGAAATAACTTTTTATTAATATGGAAATGAACTCATTGAAAATAATCGTAAATGTGAGTAATATCAACATTATTTTCTCTTATAAAATTTATTATGTTATTATATTATTGAAATAAGACTGGAATATGTACTTCTACATGCAATGAGAGAATTATTTTTAAACTGCACTCTATAGCAAATGCTCGCTAAGTAAAGTCGCATTATACATAGACGCACGTATTAGTAACAAAAGAAAAGTTGGCACCTTTGTCGTGTTTATGTACATTGCGTAGCTACTACTAATATAAGACTACTTTACATGCGATTTAAAAATTGTTTATCTGTAGCTGCATCAGTGACATCGAAAACCCTCGAAGACACAGGGCAATTTGCGCACTTTTGAATTTGGAAATCACTTTTATTTCTTTCAGGCCCACTTGCACCAGTTGCACTATCCCACTAATCCGGGGTTAAGCGGTTTGACCGGTTAAACCCGGGTTAGTGGAATAGTGCAAGTGGGCCTAAGAGTTAAAAACCTCGAATTGAATTTGTATTTGTACAAGTACGCGGAGACTTACGAGTTTAAGTCTAGAGATTTTTTAGATAAAAGTAGATAGAAGTAACGTCATCTAGCTTTACTTATAAATAATGCACTTAAAATTTCATGAAGGAAATGTTCCAATGCTTGATTTCATGAAGGAAATGTTCCAAAGGTGGTAATTAAGAGTCCCCGGCAAGCTCGGCCGAATTTCACCTTCCCATACAAACAGAGTTTCGTTCTCATTTTAAGACTACGTGTTGGATTGTAATCAAACTTTGCACATACAATGACATACATAAACTAATTACATACCTAGATATATTATACCCTATCCTATTCTAAGTACAAAGTTTCAGCGTAATCTAGGAGCGTAACTACGTTTGTATGGAGAACCGAGCTTGCCGGGGACTCTTAATGCGACTGTGTATCATCAAATCTAGCTCTAATATAAGTGTAAATCGTACTTATTTATTGCGTAGCTAGGTATTGACTGATATTAATAATAATGTGTTGTGTTAAAATATGGATATGGTAAGCACTTATTGATAACCAGTTTTTTGTTTAAAAAAATAATTAACATCATGCCATTGTTTTAACAACAACATTTATGTGTATATTTTAATTTATTATATGTATGTATATATGGTATGTTATTATATTATATTTTGTTGTTATTGTTGTTGTTAAAGTAGCATCGCCCACAATCTCTCTGCTTTGCCTAAAGGTGACTGTCCGTTTATAACTGCCGCTGCACTGCAGTTGCGACGTTACGCGGTGCCGCACTACTGTAGCAGCACGACTGCGGCTGTTGCGGCGTGCAGTCGCGACAGCGTTCGCTGATGGCTTGTCAATGTCAAGTCATATAATGTCAGACGTACAAATAAAATACTAATTTACTTTTGTATTTTTTACGTGAAGAAGCGAGTGACGATAATGCTACATGCTACATGAAAAAGAAAACCAGTTTGCCTTTCTACAATAGTCAGAGTCCGACGAAGGCAGCTACGCAATATTAATAAAAAATCTGATATTTAATGGTGATCGTTTATTCAGGGAATATTGCCGATTAAATGAAAAGCAATTCAACATTGAATGAGACTTAATAATTGACGAAATACAATCAAATTAATCAAATGAAATTAATGCAGAGGAAAAATTATTCTTAACATTAAGGTAAGTTCACAATGTGAAATTTTCTTCCCCATCCTCTTGCCTAAATGCGTGACCACCAGGTGACCACCGCACACAGCAATCCGATGTGATGAATAAAATTATTTGTAAGAGCTATAGGTAATTGCGCAATTTACACTTCATATTGTCAAGTTTCCTATTTGAAACTGAAACACAAATTAAAATCCCTCTTGTGTTGCAGGTGTCCATGGGCGGCACGGCACTCTTTATGATATGACCGTGCATCCATATAAAACTTGACGGGCGAGACAAGAAATCCTTTATGAAGAAAGCTATTGCCCTCACCTTGGCCGATAGAAAGAACTTCAAATAAATTAATTTGAATAATAAATGGTTTCCTCGTGTTGGTGTGATGAAAAATTGCGTGTTGCACTGTAACAAAGTTTGTTTAACCCTCATGCCTTAAGACCCCCGCAACTGTCAATATTCTAAATTTTAAACCATTCGCTTCTCTCGTGGTTCAATTTTGTATCCTTTCGTATGTTTGGATATCAATATATTACCAGGAGGTATTATTTGAATCCCTAAATCAATAATCTCAAAATACGCTAAATTTGTGAAAGCTGATTCCACAAATCTGCCTTAAGTTATATACCTTAGCTTTATTGGATGTATATAATGTACAAATTTCTAGAGAAGGCGGAGAATGTAAAGTTATAGCAAGAATAGTGCCTGGGCGTGGGCATAGATTTAATAATAAACTATACAATTATTTTCTGGATCAACAAGAGTAGAACCTAAATCAACTTTAACTGAATGCTACTAAACAAAGCCCTCAATGTCAACCTCACGTGCAGAACATGTTGAACATATAATGTATACACTTTTTTTGGGAAACAGGTTTTTCCTAAATTAATAAAAAAGTAAAAAATAAGACATGTTTTATTTTTCACAACTCTTTATTAACTTTAGTTTTGTCCGCCATGATCGTGATATCAGCAGCTTGAGCCTTGAACTGCAACTTGTAGGTACCTGGAAATTAGAAATTATCTTTTCAGTTTCATGTTGTATTTTGAGTATAACTATGTATTTTTGTATGTATATGATTTATTGCTTGCAAGATGGTTATAAGTTACATATATGTATGTCTGTTTGTTGAATTTAACTTCAAATCAGTAAAACGGAGCTAGTAGCGGACAAGCTGTGTTAAACGGTTTGTCTTCAGATATTATGGCCACATCATCACAGAAAATAAATAGGTAATAGTGACCCGACCACCAAAATGGACTTTTAAATATTCGTAGTAAAATAATATTAATTTTATACTTACATCGACGTGATCCTCACAGCAATATTGTGTGTAACACTTGAAGTATTCCATTCCACATTTACTTCACGACAACACAGTCTTTCACGTAGGTCTTCGCGGACTATAATTTTTGTAAATCATTCCCACAAGTGGAAACAAGGTTTTTGATATATTAAGCAATCAAAATCTACTGTTTAGGTATTAAAAATTATAAATCAAATCGTAAGAAACTAGCGGTTTAACTGAAAATTTTTATTATGACAATTGATGACAATGACATCTTTGACAATTACGTGAGTGACGGATTTATTTACTATGGTTCGATAACTTTTACTATACGATTACATTATTCTATTCAGCCTCGCGAGAAAGTCAAACTAAGGTCATCAGTATATTTGTTGAAATATCTTCAATCCTCGATTATTATATCGCAGCAAATGTCGGAAACTGTTTAAAAACCTAATATCTCGAAATGGTTTTCGAAATAGAACATTTAAAAAAAAATGAACAATCCTAATTCTCCCATAAGAGATTGGCATCCTTTCTATACCATCCATAGTATGTGTACTACAGTATGTTAGTATGTATACGTGTATGTAGTGGGTACAGTGTGTTACTCTGGTTTACTAAAAAGGTTAGTCCTGCACTCTGGTGGCAGAACATTGCAGTAATATCCCCTTTTGTCTTAGGCTAGTATACTAGTACCTAAAGGAAATGGATGAGTTGATTTTTGTTTTTTCTTATTTACTGACAAATTGGGACACTATTTCCCCTCTGCCGAGGTACAAGATCAATTGTGCATGCATACGACTAGCGCGGTGCGTGTTGTACACAATTATTGTGTACAACACACACGTTTCCTAACTGGCTCTGTGATATGGCTCAATATAGATTAGCAAAAAAGTTTACAGTAGGGACAGTCGCCATCAGATATATCGGAGCGACCGAGGTGCTAAAAATATCTGAACATGCACTCTAGCGCCTTGACAATAAGGGCGTGTTCAGATATTTGTGAGCTCCTGGGTCGACCCGATATATCTGCGATATATGGCGACTGTACCATCGGGGTTGTATATCCTTGGGTGTAATAAGCTCCTTATTAGAACGTAGTGGTTATATCCTCTTTGCTTAGAACTACTAATATCTGTGACCCAAAGACATTTCAGTGCAGGTGACAGATTTGACGTGCGGTCTGCAGCCGCAGTTGCAATAATACACTAAATACGCAAAAAGGGCCATGCTACGTGCAGTCGGCCTTGTCATTAATTTTACTATGGAAATTGACAATAACATCGACGTGTCGGAGCAGTAGTGCAGTTGCGGTCGGGAAAACGTTAAAATCACCATATTACGTGCAGTCGATATCGTCATTCATTTTACTATGGAAATTGACAATAACACCGACGCGTCCAGGCCGCTGCAGTAGTGTCGGAGCAGTAACGCAGCTGCGGTTGGAAATGGACAGTCACCTTTAAGGTTGACTAGTAGAGAATGCCTAATGGCATTAAGTACGCCTTTTGTACTGTAAGGTTTTCTTTTGTGCAATAAAGGTTAAATTAATAAATTGTTAGAAGGATCTTCCAGGCTAATGCTCAAAATAAAATTTTACAAAAAAAAATACAATTTACTTGGGTAATACTAATAGTTTCTATAATGAGCCACTTAAAATACACGCAGTGAATGAAAACGTTTGAAAATATAACTCTTTGTCTATATTTGAGGTACAATTCAGTTATTATGTGTATTTTAAGAATTCAAGCAGTTTGAAAATTGTTTTTACTATTTCAACCTGAGATTTTTTTTGTTAAAATGTAATACGACTTTCAATGTGCCCTCAGTCAACAACAATGTTATACTAGACTCCGACCTATTATTTTTCACCTCAGCAGCTCGAACAAGCCTACTTTCGTCACTCCCTGGAGTGAGGAAAGTGCGACTTTCCTCACTCCAGGGAGTGAAACAATGTAGCTTTTTAATTTAGTGAAGGCCATGAACTTCATACGGTACGGTACGGTACGGTACGGTCCGGTCCGGTACGGTACGGTCCGGTCCGGTCCGGTCCGGTCCGGTCCGGTACGGTCTCGTCTCGTATCGTATCGTATCATATCGTATCGTATCTAATCGTATCGTACACTTTTTTTTCTGTTTATTCTGTGTAATTCGAAATACATTTTAACCTTTAATATGTTCTCACTACTGAGGTGAAAAATTATGTGTGCAACACGAGAGCAAAGTTATTTTACATTTCGTGTTTTTGAGTCCCTCGCTACGCTAAAGATTCTACCTTAGAATCACTCGCTTCGCTCGTGATTCATTTATAGAATCTTTCGCTTTCTCGGGACTCAAAATAAACACTCGCAAAAAATCCAACTTTCCTCTCTTGTTGCACAAATAACTATAATAATAAAGCCCACTACTCGTGCGACTGTTTGATAAAGGGTTTTATAAATTGTATCGCTTTCATATTTAGTCTTATTGATGTCTTTCAATAGTTACGCCCTAAACTAAAATCCCAGTTGTGTGCTCAATGATAAAAAGTTACAAAATATTTGCATTTCAGCAGATTCAGATAACCTTACGTATCCAAATGAGTCAAGTAAAAAACCCCTACATGTACGTCAGAAAACTTGACTCTAAATATATACACCACCGCCATACAAAAGTACTGAAGCCACTCAAAAACCGGGAAGGTACATTCATATGATATGAAAAATCCATACAACCAAAAGGGTGCGGCACTTACGTCATTTTAATAAAAAAATAAGTTTTTTGGAAAAAACTTATTAATGGCTCAACCGAAATCGGAACCGGAGTCGAAATAAATATTTAGATGGATTATATCTCGTATAGTGAATATAAAATACATTCCAACGTTTCGAATCCCCTCACAATAAAATTGTAACCGTAAATAAACATAACGTAACAAAATGTCTTGCATTTATTTTCTATATATCCATGCAATTACAATTAGGCTAGGTACTCGTCTAAATCAAATTAATAATAAATCATACATGAAAGTTTCCCCGTACCTGCAGGCAAACCGGAACAATATTATACTAGAACTTGTAATGGCCAATTCGGTAAACTTGTTATCGTAAAATAAGGGAGGCTTATTTTTGATACGGGGCGAGCATCCCTTTCATCTCATATTGCGATGTCCGCGGCTCCTGCTGATCCACGCTGAGAGCCAAACGCGACTCAGAAACGAGTAGAACGTCAAACATTATGCGAATCCATTTAATAATATTTGTAGTTAAATAAATAAATTACCCCATTAAATAAATTTGCTTTGAAAGGTAATTTGACAGGAACATTCAAGGAGCATATATCTATGTGTGGTACTAATTTTCATTGCTAGACATTGTAATACAAAGAAATAAGAGCGAGCAGAAGTTTTACTTATATACAAAAATGTTCTTGTCAAGATTCATGTAACATGTCGTTTTAAAATGAGAGCGTTACTTCGATTGTATGAGAGTGGCTTTTAGGTGGCGGTTTCATGTGATTCTTAAGTGTGGACGACGGTAACTTAGGTACTTCGCTTGCCAATCATGAGTAACTGAATTTATATTCAATATTTTTACCACATATTTTAAATTTATTTTGACTTCCAGTCGTATTATGGCTTTAACCACGTGATAAAATAAGGTCATTTTTAACACCACGCAAACTGTTATTATCACGCTATTACGAAGACAAATACAACCACCATATCTGTACTGGAAACTTTTTATTGTTGTCCACCAAAAAAAAAACAACATAAATTTTGACACTTATTCGCTTACTAGTATTAAACTTCATTAAACGTCAGGTCAGTAAGAATCGTTCTGTGAAAGCTTGTCCCCAAATATTTAAGTATATATTTATTTATAACACTAAATCTATTGATATGATAGCTACTTATCTAAACAGAGTTCTATTAAGCTGCGGATAGCAACAGATTTTCATTAAGTAAAAAAGTTTTACATTTTTTTTAAACTGTCTGCCTCGAACATAGCCTTCGCACTCTAAATATTTGATGTTTATTAATATACGCTGGCATCTCATTAACGTCTTACGACATAAGCCTCGGACTTAACCCTTAAATGCATGATTTTTCTTTTTGCCTGGAATTAATATATGTCTTACATAATTGTTTACTGATTCTAGGAAAAATAAGAATAAAAATTAAAACATCGATTTTCACTGCTTAACCAGTATTAGAAGTTACATAGGGTAAATAATAATTTATGTAAATTTATACAATTATTGGTAAAAGATATATCAAAAATCTTACTACCATTAGAAATTTATACTATTTGTAATATACCTATAATAAAGATTTTAAATATAAATAATTACAAACCCCGAAATACCGCCTAAATTACATACTAAAAATCATCAAATTTTTCCAATTTTCCGCCATTTCGTGTTAAAAGAAATGTAATTTTTTTAAACTTAAATACTGCGCAAATTTGAATAAAACAACGGAAAGCGTATTAATTTACAATCAAAATAATTATACAGGACCAAATAGATTTTACCTAATTATGCATAAAATTATATGTTTTTTGTTGTGTACATACATACATCACTATGCATTCAAGGGTTAACTAAGTAAGAAAATTATCCTTATTCCATTAATAACTGGTGGTTCTCACCTGCTATTTTATACTTATGTATCCGGCGACTGTAATGCTCTTGGATACGTTCACACACGGTCAAAATATTTCTCAAAGAACAAAAATGTTCACCATTTGTCCAACCAGTAAGCACAGCTCGCAGAACATAAAGCAAAATGCTCCTTTAGGTACCTAATAGAAATTCCGCACGCATATCGCCGATGTGCCAGGACCCTAATATCATCGCCGGGATACACTTTTATCCGGCCCCCGCGGGACGCTCGTACTGTATTACGTGGAACATTTTTATTGTTCTTTTGCGAAACCGGTTTAGTGATCTTGCTAAATATAGTAGCGCTTAGTTATGTCCTAGACTGTGTTCCTAGATTAACCTTAAGGTGCAGTGAGTTTAGGCCCGCGCTAAGCACTGAGCGGAAGGCCGTGCGTGCCCGGTATCGCGAATATCATTGCTATAGAATTGTAGAAATTATAATAATAAATATTTTACTATAGTATCTGAAGCTACATAAACTAATTACGAAATCTACATGATATATATAGATATATAAAAAATACTTCCCACTGAATCGTTTTTCCGGGAGCGTTATGATTCTGCCTGGACAAATGGATGGATATCCGGACACGACGAGACTTCCAGTTATATAAGGTTTAGATATAATTTTTCCGTTTTTACAATATTATCCACTCTAAAACACTTTGAGAATTCACGTTAAAATCGAAATAAAAAGACTTCAGATTATCAATTTATCAGTTATGTTATGAGTAGGGAGCAGTATCATGCTTCCTACTCATAACATAACTACTAATGCATGCTATTATCATGTTTAATAAATATCTAAACAAATTTATTACTTAATACGGACTAATTTTTCACATATCACAATATCATTCGATTAGGTTCATTTTTGGTTTTTGATTGAAAAAAATAGTATTACATTTAATTTTTAAATTTCACTTGAAGCAGTTTAATATAAACTCATCACTCATCAGGATGCTAAATGACCTTTGTATTAAAACAAGTAGTTAATAATATTATTTTCAAGGGACGGAAAGGAATGCCTGACTTTAACTGTTTACATTTACTAAGAAGGGTGGTATAAAAATGTAAGGTGTAAAAACAGCGCACATTATTTTTACAGTATGTATTAATGAGAGTGGATAATAATTTAAAAAATATTTTCTAACACGGTTTTCTATTTGATCCAACTCGCCTTCAAATATCAGGCGAATTTAATTATCGGACTGTGTCATTTTATCGGTAATGACAAACAATTTTAATATTTAATTTTGTGTTAACCAGAGACGTCTGCTACTCGTAACGATAACGAGTTAAGAGATAAAGGAAAAATTGAGACACACTCACTATCAACTCCGGGATTGGTATCGGCTGGTGCCCGCCACTATATGTTTAGGTTGACGATTGACGTGTATTTAAGGCCCCGTGGGTTCCGGTTCTTCTCTCACTCTCACCGAGCGTAAGCGTGAGCGAGATGGCTGTTCGTGCCGGGGATCGCGAATTTCATGTTTTAGAATTTTAAACATTTATAAAATTTAACAAAAAAAAAGTACCTAATCAATGAGTTTGATCAAAAACAACATTGAACATTTTTAGAAGAGATTTTCATATTTATAGCTTTTGTGCAAAAATGGTAAAAAAAATTAAGGTGAGTTTTAGACTTATGTTAGTGATTTTTTTCTATCGAGCGAACGTCAAGAAATTAGGTTTCGAGTCGACGAACTTGTTGAAATTACTAGAGAAAGGCCTCAAGATTGTTAATTAAATTTTTGGAAACCGTATTATAACTGTATTGTGGCTGAGCTGATGCTGAACCTACTGCACTTTAACGAATTTATCCTTCTTATTCCTGCCCTTATCCCACGTTATGTGGGGTCGGCACAATATGTTTTTCTCTTCCATTCTCCTCTATCTTTCGTCACCTCAGCACTCAATTCTTTCTTTCTCATATTCACACAATCCATCCATCGTTTCTTGGGTCTACCATTCTCTCTCCGTCCATCAACATTCATCCCTAACATTCTTTAACGAATTTATCCAGTTTTGTTTAAGTAAATAAAGGGCCTGCTTAAAAAGTATTTCCCGTTAAATAAACCTTGATCTGATTCACCTCGGTCTACCCTATTTTCGTGTATAAAATGTATTGAACGTATATGTCGAAGTGAAGTTTCCTGGTGATATTGTGATAAAATAAAACAAAAGAGTGACTACCGGTGCTCGTAACAGTTGATGCGCTTTTGTTATTTATATCGCGAGACCTCACTATTCTCGAATATAAAGTAGAATTGTTTTACAACACCGTATCGTACATAGGTTTTGTTAAGTTTAAATCTTCTTTAGAATGCAGGAAATAAAGTTGAAACTTTATTTTGCGTAAAAACGACAGGTGTACAAAATATACTTTTATGCCTACAAAATGGGAATAAATCCGTTTTGTGACAAATAAACTTGAATACCGAGTCATAGGTTACGTTGAATTAAGTGTAGGTAGTAACTATACCTAATAACGCTACAGTGTAAAATAATGCATAACGTAACTAAATCACAATGTTATATTTTTATGTAAGGCTGCTCACATTTTTTATTAGTTAAAAATGACTTTTGGTGACGGCGTTACTTGATTGCGTAAAAAGTTTACTTAACACTTTCTAACTAAAGCGGAACTTAATCGAGCATCCAATGAACTTTAAAAGTACCGCCAACATTTATTTAATAAGCGATTAAGTTTTTTTTTTTAAGAACAATTTTGGGCACAAATCAAATTATTTTATTAAATATTTTTGATTTGTGTTTTTTTAAGTAGTCACACTACTTACTATATATAAATTAAAAACTGTAATAGATGTCATATATTAAAGATTAAAAAAAAACAATATACCAAAATTATAAACATCTAAGGTTTATTTTTGACTGAATCAATGAAAAAACGGAATACCACAAAAAACTGTAAACCGATAAACAATTCAGACAATAGGAGGGAAAATTGATTTGTACCATCAGTCCTATCCGCCAGACTAATGCGACCATTACAAGGACAAATCAGTAGCGATCTAACAGAGAATCGTATGTTTCTACATTGCTCGCGAATTAGCGGTAATGACCATAGTTTCGACTGATCGAGGGTTATCGTTTGTGGTTTGGACGTTTTTGACGAAATTAGGACGTTTACGGATCGGATAGTAGATTGAGTTGATAGAAGGCAGGGGAAGTCTACAAATAACAATGTGAGTCTTTCGATGATTATAGCAAGAAGAGCTTTCTTCCCCTCACGACAAAATGTGTGCTTCGCAATACGCTAGTCATTTTTCCAGGATAGGTAGGCAGCACGACTACGCACTGAAACTTTTAAAAAGCGGGAGTAGAATAAAGGGGAAGGGCAATATGATCATCTTATTGAAAGCTATTTACGTAAGCGGACGAAGCCGCGAGAAATGGCCTAGTCATTTTTATAATATACTAGCGACCCGCCCCGAATTCGCATGGGTTAACAAATATAAACCTTCCTCAAGAATCACTCTATTGATAGGTGAAAACCGCATGAAAATCCGTTCAGTAGTTTTTGAGTTTATCGCGAACATACAAACAGAGAGACGCGGCTGGGGACTTTGTTTTATAAGGTGTAGTGATAAATGCAAGAAGTTAGCAGTGCTCTCGAGTAACTTCGTTAGTCGCCATCAGGTCTGTAATTGAGTTGTGACGTCCCAGTTATTTTTCTTCGAGTACCTAGTTATATACATAAAATATAAGTAGTTCCATGAAAAGACAGTTACCCTTTAGCTAGTTATATAAGCTCTCACTGTCAGTTCTTGAATTTTATCTTCAAAGTATACATAATTAAGGCGGGTATGAGTTTGTATAGATTTGTTGTACATGAACCCAGTTTTACTTATCTTTAGTTTTACCTATAAGCTTAAAGTTGCTTAAAGCTAACCAACAATATAAACTTTTCCTGGAGTTGTAGAATACATTTTTAAATAATTCTTCCTCATCATAGTGATAATTTTGTTCCAGTTTAAATTAATTCAATTTAATTTTAATTGGCATTCAATTGATTGTCGCTGATCGGAGGCATAACAGTTGACTTATCGCATTCCGCTATACAGGATGGAAAAAATTAATGGGCCCTGGAGGGAAAGTGCCTTAAAACCTTAAGTTAGCTCATTTTACTTAAAGGAAACATTCTTTTATTTTTACGTGCATACCGTGGACAACAAATAGTCCGCTGTTTGATAAACAACTAGCTATTTGATAGACATCATCTGTCTATCAAACAGCTAACGTAACGTATGTACCTAATCAAATCAAGACTACACAGCACAGTACAATGCACTGTAGTCTGAATAATGTTTATACATAATCTCCGTGTATGTATTTTGTTTGCTCTGTGCAAACAAAATACATACTCCCTGGCAAGCTCGGTTCTCCATACAAACGTAGTTACGCTCTCATTTTAAAACGACTCGCTAGATTGCTCTAAAACTTTGTACTTACAATAAGATAAGGTATAATTATCTAGGTCTGTAATTAGTTTATATAGCTTCAGATACCATATTTTAAAAAAAATACAGCGAATTTAAGTTATTCATACAAAACCCGTTTTTGCTCTATTTCTTTTTTTTAATAAACTAATTACAGACCTAGATATACCTCATGTCATTGTATATGTAAAGTTTAGTTAAAATCCAACACGTTGTTTTAAAATGAGAACGAAACTCCGTTTGTATGGAAAGGTGAAATTCGGCCGAGCTTGCCGGGGACTCTTAATAACACCAGCACTACGAGTTAAGACTAAACTATTTTATGTAACTATCTCGAGACTTAATACCTGCCTTACATACTTGTTGTTGTAGTTGGGCACATACAATGGCATGTAATGCAATATACGATTATAACGATACAAGTGCGAATAATAAACAATATAATATTTTTTTGCTACATTGTCAACTGTACTTAATATCTAGGTACCTGTCATTCCTACATTCACATCCCGCAGAGATGGGCATTTCGTAATAGGGAACATTATGCAAAACCCTGCGTAGGGGGCGCCACTACCACAATCTTGAGGGTCTATCGCCAACCAAGAAAATTAAAATTTCTTTATCTAACATCTCTGTCACTCTTGCACCGAGCGATAAAGAGGCAGATAGCGAAATTTCGGATTCACGTTTTCCGGTAGGTCCTTTGTAAACAAACCGCCTTGATGCATCAATGTCATATTTTATTATCTCTGAAAAACCTGTCAAAAAACTGTAAAGGCACAGTATGTATAAATTACCCTATGCTTTACTATCGGAGCTAATGCTACACTCTGGTGGCAGAATATTGCAGTAATACCCCCTATTTATTCCTGATTCCATGTTTACTTGAAATTACTTTTGGAATCTGATTACCGATGACCAGATTACTTTGTAATCTAACTGTGGGATTACTAATTACATTTCAATTTGAGCAATCAGTAATCATCTTGTTCCAATATTGCAATTACTAGTAATTGGGAAACGATGACGATTCCTGATTACAGGAATGGATTACTTGATTCCTTTCAGATTACTTTTTGTTATAAAGCTATAGTGTGACCACCGACGGTAAAGCCTTTTTCGTTAATTTTGCGTTATTCACTACACACACTCACACATTAGAGTAATGTGTAATTTAATTACAAAAATAATTGATTACGCCCAACTCTGACATTCCGCATATTTCGATATTCCTTCCCACTTTTTTTCTTGAGCAAACTTCCAGTCTTCGTCTCATATCATTTTAGAATTCTTTTATGCTTTTTACACTAAGTTTTTTACTGTTTCTCACAAAAACGCAACGATTCCCAAAAAACTTGTTTTACCTACATATCGCGCAACTCGCACTTTGCCGAATCGGCAATACTGAATATTATTTTATTTTACATTACCTTTGCATAAGATCCGTGAGTTACCTACCTATCAAAATTATTATTCCTATAAATGTGTACAAAAACTTGTAAGACATCTATGCATAATAATCACACTCGATGCCAATTCTTAAACTTCTAACTTCAGAATATTCCCGGCGGATGCAAAACTCCAAGTAATATTCATATTTGTCGATCACAAGAGCGTCTGATTCCGCGACACTGTAACTTCTCGATTTAATTTATAAACTTATACGGTTTCACTCTTATCGTGAGGGAAAAAGTTTCGGCAAGTAATACGAAATTACGACTGCTATTGTACGAGGAAGTTTGAAGGAGTCCCGAACGTGTTCGAGTTTAGTTTTGTGTATTTACTCGTACTTTAATTATAGGATATTGTACCTTTATTTGTTTAACTGAATATATTTTGTTAAAATACATATATTTTGTTAAAATACATATATTCGTTAAAATATTTAGTTATGTATATGTTACCGGAAATGTATGAAACCTATAGTCTAACCCGTTCGTATAAAAATACCGCAAATCGATGTACAGGTTAGCCGTTTGGCACACACATACTAGAGGCCAAACCAAAATTGTTGACCCGCAGTTCCTAAAAAAATTTCGCTGCGGGGGGGTGGTAAAACATTATTTTTTTTGTATGTTTTTTTTTTTCATTTTATGATTAATATGTACCGTATCTGCAGTACAGTTCCATAAGTCTAGTGAAATAGGTATTGAAGTAGAACTGTGTCACTTTGTAAAATTGAAAAAAAGAAAATGTTAATGATATTATTTTCAAAATTACTATCTTGGGGTTCGATATCAAGATATTACGTATCATTTGTGGTATATTGTACAAAAAAGATCAGTAAGGTATATCGTAGCTGGAGGATACAACCTTGATATTTTGTGTCAATAACTAAACAAATTATACCAACTGATGAAAAGGCGCAGTTAAAGGGTTAAAGAGGTATTTCTCGTTGGATATATAGATATTACGTATCATTTTATGATTAATATGTACCGTATCTGCAGTATAGTTCCATAAGTCTCGTGAAATAGGTATTGTAGTAGAACTGTGTCAGTTTGTAAAATTGTAAAATTAAAAAAAAATTGTTAATGATATTATTTTCAAAATTGCTTTCTTGGGGTTGCATATGAGGATATCACGTATCATTTGTGGTATATTGTACAAAAAAAAATGTGTGTACCAAACGGCTAACCTGTATAGTACATCGATTTGCGGTATTCCTTTGAAATTGGGGTCGAGCGGCTTCCGCTACTAGGAATTGTATACAATTCCGAGGCTATTTAGGAAATGTATAGAATATTCTTTCAAAGATTTTTTACTACACACATATCCCGGTAAATGTGTCTATAATATTATTTCCGGGCAATTTAAGGAGTTAAACATATATAAATTTCCTAAAAATTGTATACAATGATGGATTACATACATTTCCGTTAACATATATAAACATTGCGAGTTAATTGTGCTTGTATTTAATTAATATAAATTAATGGGACTGATATTGCGTCATCCTTCAAACATATATTATGTACATTTGAAAAATAAGATATCCAATAAAAATTAATAGGTAGTTACGATCGTACCTATTTATGTCAAAATTATTAGATAAAAGATTATAATGAACAAGTCCGCTTTAGAAAGTGCCTACGCTGGAAACGAGACACATTAAAATTTTATCAAATCCGTTCTCACAAAATAGGAAACTACATTTGTGTAAGTAATCACAATAAACGCATTATGCAAATCGAGCTAAGCCTAAAACCGGATAAAATTTAAATAGAGGAATCGTAAAGTTAGTGAGCGACCCAAACTTTAATTTGAACAATTAGTTGCCAAAATCTAGTTGGCAAAATTGTCGCTCTGGAAATAAAGTTGCTATTCGCTCACAGTTACATTGAATACAACTATGCATTTGCAAGAAAATACACCCTTATTTAGAACTTGATAAGGTACACTGTCCCAAGGTAGGCCGGCAAAAGTCGAAAGTTTTCTAACTCGGCTTAAGGGATTTTGGATTTCCACTTTGATGCTAAACAGAACATTTTGAGTTTAGCTAAAGCAAAGTCTAAAACTATTTAATGAATAATTTCGGCTCTTCTGTACAAAACACAATAAGTAATTACAAGCGCCTCCGGCGTATGACTAATTAAACTCTAACTAATGGAGTACTTTGAACAATTATGTTCATGGAAGTTTAGGATTTGAATTATTAGGTCATATATTATAGTAAGAGGGTTCTTGATTATTAATCTATTTATCCTTTCATGTGCTTTAGCACTGATCAGTGCATCCCTATATTAAACTTAAGCGTGTCAATAATAAGTTCATGTTTGGAACAGCCAACATGTTACAACATACGAAAGGTTAACCTTGATAGCAAAAGGGTCAGTTTATTTTTTTATGATAGTAGTTGCTGGTGAATGCTTGGACTTGGATGCCTGGAGCGAGTATTTTGTATCTGGGTGCAAATGAATTATTAATGTAAGGATTAAATTTTGACTAATATGTATAATTCAGAGGCATGGAGAACATGCCATTGTGTGGAAATTTCATCCTAAGTGGCCCGTTTACGGCTTTAGAGTAATACATGTACAATTGTACAATTAATAAATGAAAAAAAAAAAAAAAACAGCAAGGAGGTATTGGCTTATTTTTGCCGACCGTTTTAACCCATTACCGCCCACACCCACTTTTTGGAACCCACCTTGTTTTTATACTGATATGTTAACGTAATGTAATGTTAAGGTAATGTTAGTATGTCTACCAACAGTTTAAATTCGATCTATAAAGAACTTTGGGAAAAAATCAAATTATTTTATTAAATATTTTGATTTGTGTTTTTTAAGTAGTAAATATATAAATCCCGCCTTCACCACTGGAGGCCTTCGTCACTTTTTCTTTAATATAGTCTATTACAGTTCATAACTATTATCTATTTAATTATACCGTTTACGCTATCTTTACCTAGCCATTTCTTACTTTATTCACCTGGCACCTTCGTTTGCCAAAATGCTAACGCTTAGCCATATTAAAGTATACAATTTAATGCACTACTTGCCGCTAATAGCGCGTCTAGTGCTTAATAGCTATTTCAAAGAGTTTAGCACAGTTTCATTAAACTTTCAAATGCTCTGCGATGTAAACCTACCCTAAGGATGACGAAGTTTCATAATAAGCTCTCGTAATGCCTTGTAAACAACTTTAGGACATATTTTGGGCTGTGCTTCGTGCAGGAAGATTAGTTACGGTCCAAAACGGCCACCTATACCGCATACCGCTATTATATCAATATTATAGACTAATATGTCTCATATCGTTTCCCATGGTTGCAACTAATTTCGGCGTATTTTTGTAGCATCTATAATTTCCTACTTTAGTCAATGACTCATATGTTAGAGAGTTAAAGCCATATTTGGGCATACACGCCCAAGTGTATCGGTCTAACGGTATTGTAATGAAACTTTGCACATACAATGACATGAGGTATACCTACATGAGTATAGAGCTACAACAAGTTTTGTATGAAAAACTTAAATTCGCTGTATTTTTTTTTACTATTGTATCTGAAGCTACATAAACTAATTACAGACTTATCCTATTGTAAGTACAAAGTTTCAGAGCAATCAAGCTAGTCATTTTAAAATGAGAGCGTAACTACGTTTGTATGGAAAACCGAGCTTGCCTTAGTTGGTAGAAATATTCTTAAGTATTTAGAATAGATAAATTAAAAAGTCCATTATTAAAATTAGCGATAAAGTGACACGAGCTATTAAATTTGAAAACTATATTTTTATAAAAACTGAGTAAACAAATATATTTCCGAGTGCAACGGCCGCCAACGTTAATATTCCGAATGGGTTGAAACGAATTAAATTGCACCTTACAGCAATAAATAACTGGGTTCACTGACTAATTATTCATGTGGGATTTCAATGGCGAAAAAAGGTTATTCGAGTGAAAGATTGATGTTAGGTGAGCTAGAATTGAAGTGCAGTCAATCGTGGTAACGTTAGCGTTTACAAGTTCCTAATGGTTCTGACATAAGTCACATTTGCCAATTATTTGAACCTAAATGTTAATATATAACTATTTCCTTTTTTATTGTGGGACGTAACGCATTGGACCGGCAATCCAAGGATGTGGATGCGTGCGTGTCCCACGTTGGCCAGAGTGATCATCGTTGATTTTTTCATTGTGATTGACATTTGTATATACAATTTGTAGATTATTTGAACCTAGTTGATCTGATAGATTAAAATCAATTTTAAAGCTGTATGTGTGTTACATTGCACAGGTGGTACTTATTTAATTAATTTATTTATTCGTATGGCATAAGAATATACAATCGTTCAATATAATTAAATTATTTAATATATGTATCTGCGTTATGGTGAGAAATAACGCTTAGATCAAGGACCAATAACTATCTTAACTGAACCGTGGTGGACAAATACTCGTATTGCTGTTCGTTGCTCCAGTGGAAATGCAAGAGCACGTCGGCGCAACTGCAAAAAGGTCTAAATGATGCGGTAAGTGGTCACGTATTTGTCCTTACTCAGGATGCTACTCTCAATTCAGCATGTTTTAGTGAGAAGTCTTAAAAAGATGACATTTTATTGCTTCTGTAAATGTGAAATAATAAAAAGGGAACGTACAACTAGTTCACTTGTTTCCCTTAGTTTTTTTCTGACTTAAGTATGCATTTAATTCAAACGCTTAAACATAATAATTATTGATAATCCTTGTAACTATATAACTATAGATATATAACTTTTTATAGGAAATTACGAGTTTTACCCACCTATGAAAACGAAATAGGTAATTACCTAGCAGGTAAATAATTGAACCAACCCTATTTTAATTGTTTTGATTGAAATCTCATACATAAGTAGAAGTTCGATTGAATCAAAGAACTAGTTGCTAATGAACATGATTTCATTTGAAATATTGGTGTTCGTCCGATCGTTCGTTCGTCGTCGTAACGAACAAGATACTAACCTACATTTCGTTACCGACCAGGAATCAAAGCAACTGAAGCCCATTTCCAGCCAGCACTAAAGTGTAGCAGGTTTTCCTTATTGTAATCAGATCGTTTCTCAGAACGCTGAATGTTGTGCCGGGACCGGCTTAGGAGTGATGTATCGCGCGATAGCCGCCGCCACTTACCTTGTGCTCGCCGACTCTTCTAACCGAGGGATGGGAAACCAATTACTACCTATATATCGACATTTTCCTCAAAAAGGCGTAAAAAATATTTGCTTGTATAATTGTGATATTTCCTTATAGAACTAATAACTAGACACCAGCAATATTGATATCAAATACGTATCTCTTTTTACGTGCGGTTACATGTACAAATAGCAACACTAGACTTTATGCCTTTTGTAATAAGGTTTACCGATGGGCAGTTAACAGTGTGTATAAAATATGTCGAATTTAAATTATAAAAATTTCATATTTTCTTTCTTATGTTTCAAATTTTCTGTATGCCGATACATTAGGGCATGAAAGTATAGGTTCACTGGAAGAGATCCCTCTTAGGGATAAGTTCGCTTTTGTACTACTTTTATCTGATGTAACCTTGATTCCTTTCTTTTTCGTACAATAAAGTGTTTACTTACTTACCTACATTATCGCTCCGTCTGTGACGGGCTTAATGCCGCAACAGTCCCTAAAACGGCTGCAGTTACAATCTGAATGTCACCTTTTAAAAAGGCTAATAACATTTTTACCAGAGCGAGCACGAAGCGTCTCCGTTTCAGCTTAGGCAAAATAATTTCTACAGGTCGTATTTTTCAACCATTTCTCGTGAGATCTAAAGCTCACACAGACACTATTTGATCACTTTATAAAACTTGATGTCATATTCTTGTCATAGATGTTGTATCATAGAAAATAAAAAGAAGAAATCTTTTTTATTTGATGTGATAGATTAATTTAAATTCTTGGCCTCGAGTATGCTTTCATGCCCTTTGGTGTTGAGACCCTTGGCCCGTGGGGTCCTATTGCTCTACAGCTTTTTAAAGAGCTATCCAAAATATTAGTCGACTTCACTGGCAATCAAAGAGCTGGCAGTCTTCTCACGCAACGTATTAGCATCGCAATACAGCGGGGAAATGCTGCCAGCATCCTCGGCACCATGCCAAAGGGGCCACATTTTCTAGAGGTATTTCAGTTTTAGTTTTTAGTTTTAATTTAGTTTTAAATAATAAATCACCCTTATAAAAATAAAAAATGTGATTTAAATTTTATATCCCCGTTAAACTAACCAGACAATTGTAACTGCAAAGTCGCCAATAATTCCATTTAAATATCAAAGCGCTTCTAATTCAAATTTGGTAAAACGGCACGATTTGTGGCTCTTCCCTAGCGGACTGGAGCGCTGCATGTCGTGAAAGTGTTGATGCTATCGCTCGCTTTATGCTGAGTACAGGATGAGACCAGCTCGCGACTAATGTAAGCTCCTTAAACGCTCCCGTGTGTACGATGCTTTATGCGTTGCCCGCCTTTGCTTTATTTGAAGCAATTTCAGTGCTGGAATTGCGGCGTTTAAATGATTCGTCTGGCATAAAATACGATTCGTCGATCTAGACAGTAGGATCATAACTCTCGTAATATATATTTTTAGGGTTCCGTACCCAAAGGATAAAAACGGGACCCTATTATTATGACTCTACTGTCCGTATGTCTGTCTGTCTGTCTTTTTGTCTGTCTGTCTGTCTGTCTGTCTGTCACCGGGATCTCATGAACCGTGATAGCTAGATTCACAGATGATGTATTTCTGTTGTCGCTATAACAACAAATACTAAAAACAAAATAAAATATAGATTTAAGTGGGGCTCCCAGCATACAACAAACGTAATTTCATTGCCGTTTTTTGCCTAATGGTATGGAACCCTTCCTGCGCGAGTCCGACTCGCACTTGGTCGGTTTTTTTTATGTTAGCTGTAGGTACGTTATGGCGGCTGTCATTAAATGTTTTATTTTATTTATTTATTTCACTTTTTTCAGCGTATAGGGGAAGGCCGGGTAATCACGAACGCTGGGTAATCGCGAACGCAGCTTTTTCAATATGTTAGAGAGAGATAGCATAATTTCACTCATCGCCATCTTAGAAATCACTCCATCACTACTACTACTACCTAGCGACTAGCAAAGCGTTAAGGGTGCACACAGGATTAAAGTTAAATCTATTTCAAATACTTGTTTACTTTCGTTGTAATTTTCCCATAAAATAAACACATTGTAACTAACACTAAATTTATTTGCATAAATAATTAGTAGGTAGTTGAGGATTCAATTACGAGAATTACATACGGCGGGGCCAAACATGAAACCAAAATAATATATATATTTTTTGTTTTATTAACTTGGTGGCTATAGGCGAACGAATTGAGTGGGTCATCGAACGTTTGGCATTACCCCATAGAGAACAAAAATCTCTTTAACTTGTTGATTAAAATTAAAAATAATTGTCTATTTGACTTTAATTGTCCATTAAAAAAAGTTATTCTCCATTTTACATTTGATTAAAATTGATCCATAATAAATGTACAGACGGGCAATTGTTTCACTTGGCTAACGATGTGATTTTTGCCGGGCAGTATATGTACATGTAGGTACGTTTTAAAATATGCCATTTTCAATCGAAAGGGTACCTATTGTCGCCTGTTAGTAAGGCGCTATTTCCATTTATAGCTTCAATTAGAAATCAACCTTATCGACAACCGACAATGTGGTAACTTTTCGTTGAAAACGTCACAAATTTAAGTAAAATAAAATAAACATTGTAAACACACACAATTAACACAATAATAATTTCTTACAATAAATACTAACACCAAAATATATACATCAGCACCTAATCAAAAAATTTCGCCTCACATCTTTGTTTTGTGGCCCTATTTGAGTGTCAAAAGTGACATTTCTTCAACCAAAAACGTCTTCGTTTCGTTATCGGGGAACATTGTCATTGTCATCTGGCATCTGCCATCTAAAGCTGTAGGGCTAAGATGGTCGATTTTTTATCATCTGTCATAATGCCTGTCACGTTCTAATAAGTATGTTAGTGCGAAAGTGACGCACTACATGACAAGCGATAAAAATGCGACCATGATAGTGCCGCTGCGCTGTTGTGTTATGTCTTATAACATAGATTATTGTTATTAGGCACCTAATTATTTTGCGGATTACTGGTTTAGTTTTAATTGGCCTACTATTTATATTTTTTATCCCGGCTTTTTGCCACGGCTTGTAGCCTGGGGTCCCCTAGGCAATTAATCCTAAGAATTAGCGTAGGCAGTAGTTTTTACAAAAGCGACTGCCATCTGACCTTCCATACCCAAAGGAGGATTAGACCTGTTTCCTCAGTCCTCACGATGTTTCCTTCACCGAAAACCGATTGGTAAAATATGAAAATATGTATCTTAAAGCCTGATAAGATTCTATTTAGCCTTGTGATAGTGTCGAGTTCGATAACAGTACGATATACGATATGTGAAGGGTACACGGAAAGAACATGTCTAGTCACTTTTTTCGGAAAAAGAGATTTTCATTTCAAAACGTAGAGCTCTTAATGAACTATTAGTTATATATTTTGCTACCACTGTATAATATATGTAACACAACTTTTTTTTAGTTAAAAAAGACCTGGTCACGGAATTACCATACATTTTGACATGGTTCCAAATTTTAAAACCGCGATTACTCAAAATGTTACTCAAGGGACTAGACATGCTCTTTCCGTGTACCCTTCATGTGGCCTTTGTAAAGACTCCTAAAGTAATTTGCGAATAGGGTAAAATAAAATAAATAAAATAAAATATCGTTTATTTCAGGCTCTTAGCCCATAATACAAATACATACTAAGAAGAAGACGCCGAGCGATTTAAGAACATTGAGCAGTAAAGTTCCTCCTGACTGAAAATTGTTTTCTATAAAATAGGTTGAAGGTCAAAAAGTTGACGCTTCAGCGTCTACGTGAAATTGTACGAGTAGTTGTTACCGAACAGACTGGGTTTCCTTACGGTGTAATCGAAAATTTGCTAATGTTTGTCATTAATTATTTATGTCTTTTTGTCAGTACAACTTTTAGAACAACAACCGCCATTCAGAAAGAAATAAGTATATCGAAAACACAGTGTTATTATTCTAAATATGCATTTCCCGCTCGAAGTTTGGCGCTTCACCGCAAACTTATCATTTGAATGGTCCACGATAACTTCACAGTCAATTTACTGTGTTATTTACGGCACCGAAGTGCATTTTAATTTTGTTCTCGCACCCATTTATAAATTGAATAGTGAAATGTTGTTTTAAGGGTTGATAAATTAAATTCAAAATAAATGTTGGAATTTTGAGTTAAAATAAATAAATATAAATCAATCCCTATTTCCCTTGGTCACGGCATCACGCGTGACTGGGTGGACCAATGTCGCAAATTCTTTTTTTGTTGCGTTTCTTATTGTCAGGAGGAGGTTCTTATGAAAGAAAAGACTTTCCGAAAAAAAAAAGATACATATACGTGAAACGAAGTTCGCCGGGTCATCTAGTATATGTACAATAATATATACCTTCTTTTGTTTTATTTTCGATGCTATGAGAGGACTCATTTAATACTGCTTAAGGGTCTCCGGCAAGCTTGGTTCTCCACACAAACCTAGTTCCGCTCTCATTTTATTACGACTTATTATTTTAAAACGACTAGCTAGATTGCTCTGAAACTTTGTACTTACTCGTACAAGAGGATAAGGTATATCTATGTCTGTAATTAGTTTATGTAGCTTCAGATACCATAGTTAAAAAAATATAGCGAATTTAAGTTTTTCACACAAAACTTGTTTTTGCTCTATTTCGTTTGTTTTATAAACTGGAGCTATATAAACTAATTTCAGAACTAGATATTCCTCATGTCATTGTATGTGCAAAGTCTCATTACAATCAAACACGAAGTTTTAAAATGTGAGCGGAACTACGTTTGTATGGGAAGGTGTAATTCGGCCGAGCTTGCCGGGGACTCTTAATGATGATGAGTATTACCAATGCATGCAATGTCATTCATAAAACATTTTTCTCGTATGCAATCTTAACCTACCCAATACTTATTGTAACACGGAGGAAATCGTCCATATTAAAAGAGGCGATATTTAATTTTGTGCAGTGGTTGTGTCGGCCCGGAGGCTTTATGTAGCGTTTCCGTTCGCACGACACCGCGGAATGCGAAACAGCGTGTGCGGGGAATAGAAAGAGGCTAGCGTACCGAGATGTGTGAAGAAAGCGGGATTTTGTGAAAAATTTGAAAGGTTCCTACAATTTTGGTGGAAATTTTCTGAATGGAATAAATTTTAAACTTAGTAAGAAATAGACTAACGAAATTTAGCACATTGAAATGCTACATTTGAATTTATATTAAAAAGGCTCAGCTGATTTTCTGTGTATTAATAGTGACAAAATGCTCTTGTCAAATACAAGTTTTCAGACCTTGAAAGTTTTCCGGGTCATTGTGAAATACATGGAAAACCAAGATTTTTATGGGATCCATTTTTGATTTTGAGAATATTTCCTATTAAATTCTTATGCTATGGCAAAAGTAGTATCTTTTGCCATAGCATTAGTATATAATAAGACTTTTGAGGAGAGTAAATTTGCCACGAAATGAGTCCAACTTGGTCTACAACATAGACTTAATAGTCTTAAGATACAGCTGCTTAATTTTTTTCAACATCAGTAATAAATATACGATATAAGATTAAACAGAGTCCAGACCTGGTAACCAGGGGCCTACCGCGAATATCGAAGTTAACAAATTTCGGGCATCTTTCTCTTTTACTTCCATTAAGGCGTAATTAGAGTAACAGAGAAAGATGCCCGCAATTTGCGAACTTCAGTTTATATTCCATTGTGCATGGTAATAATAATAAGCCTCTAGAACAGACGGAAAATAACTTTAAGAGAGATAAATTCCTGAGTAATGGCGTCATCAAATGCCTTCCGCCTTGCCATGCACGGTGTCATCAAATGAAAGCTGATTAAATATTCTACACAATACATCTTCATTTTCCATGATGGGTGATCGGTGATCACGTAATGTTCTCTCTAGAAAACGAAGTGTTGGACGTCTCGGTCCGGACCCGGCCCGGACCATTATAGCGTGTCATCCTTTATTTGGAACAATTACAGTGGCTTATTAATTTAAATTCTTAAAACATAATTTAAGAAAGACGAAAACTAGGTATGTCAATATTTCTTGACAGCAGGGCTCTACAGAACAGAGTGCTACAACAGAACAGGTGAAGCAGCTGAAAACTGTTGTGTTGCAAAAATGATTTGAACAGAAAATGTCCGTTTCTCAAATTAGATAGAACAGAGTTTTCAATGGTGTTCTCTAAATTTTACCCTATTCCCACTTTCATGATTATTTATACTTTTTTCTCGAATCTATGCGCCTAACTTACCTACCCATAAATCGTCCTCGGTCTCTGTATTTCAAAATATTTCTGTTATTAAAATGAAGTAAGTACTTAATTAACAATTTTATTTAACTGGTAATGACGTGTACTCGAAACGTAGATTATTACGAATTGCAATACTGAAAATACATCGAATATCGCGTAGGTAATTCATTTGAACAGTGATCCGTTTAACTCTTTCACGAATACGAAGGATCCAATTTCAAAGTGCATTAATACATCAGTTGGATTATTATTTTATGGAGCTTTTATCATTCGCACAAACATACCTATACTACTGTAGTAGGTCAATTTTTTAATAGTGCTTTTTAGGGTTCCATACCCAAAGGGTAAAACGGGACCCTATTACTAAGACTCCGCTGTCCGTCTGTCCGTCTGTCCGTCTGTCACCAGGCTGTATCTCATGAACCGTGATAGCTAGACAGTTGAAATTTTCACAGATGGTGTATTTCTGTTGCCGCTATAACAACAAATATTAAAAACAGAATAAAATGAATATTTAAGGGGGGCTCCCATACAACAAACGTGATTTTTTTGCCGTTTTTTGCGTAATGGTACGGAACCCTTCGTGCGCGAGTCGACTCGCACTTGGCCGGTTTTTATCACATGTCACTATGCCTGTCACTTTCGCACTTACATACTTGTTAGAACGTGACGGGCATGGTGACAGGCGATAAAAATGCTACCGTGCTAAGCCCGCTGGTCCAAAAACGCACGTCTCGGCCTTCCTCTGCCTCTCTTTTTTAGGGTTCCGTACCCTAAGGGTAAAAATGGGACCCTATTACTAAGACTCCACTGTTCGTCTGTCTGTCTGTCTGTCCGTCTGTCTATCATCAGGCTGTATCTCATGAACCGTGATAGCTAGACAGTTGAAATTTTCACAGATGATGTATTTATGTTGCCGCTATAACAACAAATACTAAAAAGTACGGAACCCTCGGTGGGCGAGTCCGACTCGCACTTGTCCAGTTTTTTTATAATTTGTGTCAAATGGACTTGCATACTAGGTAAACTCAGTTTGTTCATTTTTCATGATGAATGATGAAACGAAGATATTTACAAAATTAAATTAAAAAAATACAACTTGTCGTTATGTTGCTACATAACTACATCTTGTACCTAATATTCAGTTCTTAAGTATTTATGTAGTGTAGCTATATAAATAAGTATGATAAATATTTTTTTTTTATCTACAAACGATGTTCCAAGAAAATACTGTAAGTACTTGCTTACTTATACAGTTATCGAAATCGAATACAATTGTTGAGTTTTCAGCTGGCACACAAAGAAAACATATTATCGGAAAATAGCATCGTTAAACTAACAATGGCCGCTCCACTATTCTTAGGTCTATAAACCTCTGAACCCACATTTTCCAATACGCTCACTCTCTGAGCCACAGGATATGTCTCGACGAGTCTTATAGGATCCGTGAACGGCAATTTGGTTAAAATATGTTCCATAAGCGGAGCTCCTGGTGAACGAAACATGACTAATATTCAAAAGAATAGTAAAATTAGGTAATTGAATTGACAATTGTGCCTAACCTAACTCGGTCAGTTCAAATAAATTTCAGTAAGTACCTATAACTAATACATACTTTAGCGAATGTTATGCTTGATCTGACACAATTAGGTAAAGAGTTGAAGCTTGATTGTTTATAATATTGTCTTCGGTTACCGCGATAGTTACTCATGAAATAAAACTATGAAAACGGATTATATCGCGTATATTGAATTTATAATACATCCCGACGTTTCGAACTCTTTACAGCGTTCGTGGTCAACGGGTGACTGAGGAAAAATTACAAAGTGCAAAAATACCCACATACTAAAATAATGAACAATCATAGACTACAAACTTTAAGGCTGGTTGTACATGCAAAATCGGTTCATAAGGCTAGTTATACACTACAATTATGTTCAAGTAAAGATATATATATATATACGCGATAAAAACTACGCCGGCTCCAACCCTACACCACGGACCCGAGAAGATTTAATTCCCTCCTAAATTGTAGGAGGGTATCCCAATATGGGACCGGCAACAAACTCGGCGGGACACATCTTTTCAAAACATCAGAATGTCCAGCATCATCCAACACTAAGGTCTCACAGTCTATGTCTCGCTTGCTCCTTTATCAGATGGACTACAGGATCCCAAGCTGGTGGTAGAGAAAAGCCATCTTCCCTATTAAAGTTTGGATATTTCTTAATCTCAATGGCCTCGCGCAGCATTCTGGGTATGTGTCTGGTTCTTGCCAAGGAGAAGCGTTACATACCCAGAATGCTGCGCGAGGCCATTGAGATTAAGAAATATCCAAACTTTAATAGGGAAGATGGCTTTTCTCTACCACCAGCTTGGGATCCTGTAGTCCATCTGATAAAGGAGCAAGCGAGACATAGACTGTGAGACCTTAGTGTTGGATGATGCTGGACATTCTGATGTTTTGAAAAGGGTGGAACATTTCTAGAGACTGAGCTGAAAGGATAGTGTTATCTAAGTGATCTACAATCGAGTTATTATAAGCGTAAAGCTGGGTTAAAAAGTAAAACAAAATAATTAAAAGGAAATATTTTTATATCAACATGTCGGATCTACTTGCTAGAATAGAAATAGTAATGTGATTAATTAGTGAAAAATAAAGTACATATATGTAGCCTAAACAATTTCCCGTTTGCATAAGTCCCTCATTCTGTTCCACCCGATATACGCCACGTACGCACGTACGCACACACGCACACACGCACGTACGCACGCACGCACACGCATACACTCACACACATAGGCGTGTCCATATATTTGTGAGGACCTCGGCCCTCCGATATATCTGATGGCGACTGTACATCTAAGGGAAGTAAATGGCATAATTACTTTTCGTAAATTACTTTTTTTCATACAAAGTAATTAAATTGTTTGTTGTTGTGACACAAGTATTATACAATGTGTGGCCTGTAATAGGAGCAAAAAATTAAACTGTAGGCTGTACTCCTCATACCGACCATCATGTTCAGCGACTTTTAAAAATAACTTGTGTTTTGATTTTTAATACACTTTTTAATTTTTTCCAAGACGCAATGTATTGCGAATTTTGTTATGTTTAAGGTGTGACAGGCAACGTCAATCACAAAGATAATGGCGTACATTGAAGATAATATTTATTTTGTATGAAAAATACGAAGTCTAGTCTTCGTTATTTTTAAAAGTCGCTGAACAAATGTTGGTCAGTTTGAGGAGTAGCCTACAGTTTAATTTTTTGCTCCTATTACAGGCCACACATTGTATAAGTTTTTAACTCAACCAAACAATTGAAAATTATGACATGTCATTTCGAGCATCTATAGTCCGAGTTAGTACCTACAGTTAAACCAAGAAAAGTCTGCAGAGATTTTGACAGCACACGCAGTGCAGGTGCTATTTTAAACGTCAAACTTCTATGAAATTATGACGTATAAATAACACTGGCACTGTAAGTGCTGTCAAAATCTGCAGACTTTTCTTGGTCTTGGTATATTTATTTAACGTCTTGTAACTTACTTATATTGAACAAATAAATCTTTGAATCTTTTCTAACTCTACTTGCGTTTAGTAGCAAATGTATGAACACTAAACACTACTCTGTAACTGTCACTAATATGTAAACAGGTCCTAAAACAAGTGTACACGCTCGCAAGGGCCTTATCAAATAAAAATAAATTATTGGTTATCTTTAGTGGAGATAATTAGAATACAAGTGTCTTCGAGAAATTAACTTAATTTAAGCTCAGGAATGCAGCCTTTAAATTAAAGGAGTTCAAAAATGTAGGATATCTTTTAAAATAAAATATGGGAAATATTTTGTAAAAGTTTTATAAAATTAAAAATAAAATTTTACACACTGTTATACGATGGTAACGATGTTGCTTTTAACAGGTCGGATCTTTTTCGTATAATTAGTTTTAATAGCATTTATTATTGGCCTGTATTTGCCAGAATGCGGTACTTTGGTTGTTATAATAATCGGTTTTTTCGGTGTCGTTATTACTATTCGTTCGGTTTTTTCTTCCCTCAACTCTGCCAATCTTCTTTGCAGCAACTCCCGACTCGATAGTTTCATGCTTTTCCTTTTTAAAGGCACCTTATACTTTTTTCCTGTCCTGAATAGCTTATTTTTCTTGGAAAAACGATTTTTAGTATCTACTTTCACTAGGTACTTTACTGTTAAGTTATGTCTTCGCGCTAAACTATTGATATCATGCACGTATTTTTGAAATTGTTCATGTGCATGTTCTCCTTTTAATTCAAATCCTTTCGGTATTTCACTCAATCGTCCATTTTTGATATTTGTAATAATTTTGCGTTCTGTAAAAACAAAGAAGATATAATAAGATAGAGCGGTACTGTCATAGTAAATTTTGTAACCACTGTAAATTCACTGCCATCTATCGACGTACTTTAAAACTAAAAATGAAGATTTATAAAATACGTTAAAATGTATTTTATATGTTTTTTTTTTATATGATTTTGACCCATGTTCTTTCACTGATATGCGTTAAAATTATAGTGGCGCCATCTGATCGAAAATCAAATTTTCGTGATTTTCGACGCACGTTTTTTCCTTAGACTGTATCCATGTATTACGGAGTTATATCTATCGTTGGTAAAAATAACAGTGTTGAAAATTATATTAGTTGGTGGTAAAGGTCAACTATGGCTATTGTAAACAATGTACTTAATTCTTAATAGGGTAAGAGCACGAACATTATAGAAAACAGAATATGAGACCAAGTGAACGGTGTAGTAGGTAAGTTAGGCGCATACATTGAAAAAAAAAAAGTAATAAAATAAATTGGCATTAAAATATTACCTTCAAAATATTCTCTTGCAATAACAATTCCGAAGAGCGTAAAAAAATACAGTCTGATACACATGTTGCCTGTTTTCCAAATACATAAGGTGTGGTAGTGCAGGTGGCTTTATATCGAATAGCATCGGTAAAAAAGGTAAAAGATAAGGATCGCGGACAATGTCATTTGTTTTGTGGTATGCTGGGTTTGTTAACCCTTCCTGTACGCAGCAGCCAGCGATCGTACTAGGGAAAATTCTAGAAAATGTAATGCCTAATAAGACAATATCCAACTATTAAAATAATAACAATTAATTTATTACGAGCCGTAAGAAGAGATTATGAAAAAAGTAAAAAAGAGAATTGATAAAAAGTAAACTGATGTCTTGTATGAGCGCATAGGCTTATTATACTCGTAATTTATTATTTAACACGCAAAAACAGTGTCCTGTACATTTTTAAAGTTTCATGTTTTTTCTAACGAGTTCTATTGTTCTCGATTGAACAATCGCTTACACTCATTTTGTACTGTTGTATGTGCAATTCAATAGCAGCAGCATATGCTTTGAACATCTGTTACCTGCGTTCATACTGTGTTGTGTGTTAAAATAACATGTATCCAAATATTTAGTTACGGTTTTCATCAGGTACAACTATCAACTCTTTTATATTAGTTTGACTATACACTATTTAGAATACATACTATATATTTAATATATAGGTAGGTAGGTATTTAGGTACTATAATATAATAGGTTAATAGGTACATAAAAATAAAAAGGCGCCAAAAGTAACCTAATCTTAAGAAATATAACGAAGAGGACTTAAATCGCCAAAATTAAAATATGCGTTGTTAAAGAGTCCCGTTCTGGTCACCATCAGTAGTTCCACTTCAACAAATGGTACTGTTTTGGATGAAAGTGCTTGGTTAGTTGATGAAAATACTAAAACCGATATATGTATGCCTATAAGATTTGAGAAGTTCCCTGGATTCCTAATGGATTCCTTTATCAAAACTGGGTTTTTACAAAAACGGGACCAACTAGGGACTATATACATTCAAACAAAAAAGAAAATTTCCAAATCGGCTCAGAAATGACGGAGTTCTGAGGTAACATACATACAAAAAAAAAACGGTCGAATTGATAACCTCCTCCTTTTTTTCAAGTCGGTTAAAAATAGATAATTATGATTCAATAAGACTCAGTGAATAACTGCCAAGGAATAATATTAAAGTAATTTTAATAATCTTATTCTTATTTAAATAATAATTGGATTGATACAATACACCATGTATTCATAACATGATAACATACCTATTACGTTGGGACTAACAAACTTCTTGTTCATGACAGGAGGCCTGTGCTCAGTAGTGTAGTAGATACATATATGGGACATTTTCTATCAAAAGGGACCTTATTGTCGATGGCGCTTACGCCTCACAACGTCGCGCGGCATTGTATTTATATCGGAGCATCGTTTATAATGGCGTAAGCGCCATCGACAATAAGGTTCAAGTCTCACCCAAGGCAGTAATTTTTCCACTTTTAAATTTATTCTAAGCTTAATAGCATCGATCGCAGACGTTTCTGCTTGTTAAAAATTAAATACCTTCTTCTTCTTCAAGTGCCTTCTCCGTCCCAGAGGTTGGCGACCTTATGCCTATATGCCGTTCTATCCGTAGTCATGCGAGTTAGTTTTTCTGTACTGTCCACGTCTAACCAGTCTCTTATGTTCCTTATGAAGCTTTCCTTTCTTAAATAGTTGTTACGACTTCCACCTTTTTCTTCATTAATAACATGACTCTTTCGTTACTAACTTTGTCGGTCCATTTTATCTTAAGCATTCTACGATAGATCCACATTTCAAAAGCCTGTAATTTACTGATCAAATTTTTCCTTAGCGTCCAGCTTTCGGAGCCATACATGAGGATTGGAAGAATATAGCATTTCACCATTCGCCACCTTAAGTGTAAATTAATCTTCCTGTTCGTCAACAGTTTCTTCATATTTTGAAAGGCACTCTTGGCAATACCAATTCTTGGCAATACCAATAGAAAATACCACATGGTAAGAAAGAAAAGTGCGCCGGCGTCGAGGGTGTTCGGATTACAGGGATCACCGAATTAGCGAGGGTACGGATTATATATACTGTATTATTATTAAACATGAATCACTACATAGTATAAAACAAAGTCGCTTTCCGCTATCTGTATGTCTGTCCCTATGTATGCTTAGATCGTTGAAACTACGCAACGGATTTTGATGCGGTTTTTTTAATAGACAGAGTGATTCAATAGGTAGGTTAGTAATGTATAATTTGTAAAGATTTTGTGTAAATTAGTTGAACTACACGTGCGAAGCCGGGGCGGGTCGCTAGTACTTAATAATGGTCGCCTACAATTACGTCATACGAGTAGGTACCTAATGCGATAAATATGTTCTGACTTGGTCAATGTGGAAGCCGTACGAGCCCAATTTCAAAGAACCGATGCAAACCGATGTACACTGTACAGTTAGACATTTGGCACACGCATACTAGAAGGAACTACCTTGACCCGCAGTTTAAAAAAAAATCCCTTAGGAGGGGTGCTGAGTATTTTTTGTGTATGGGAAAAGAACCTATCGTCTGTGGTAATAGGTACTGAAGTAGAACTGTGTCATTTTTTTATATTGAAAAATTATAAAAAAAACTAAATGAATTTATTTTCAAAATTGCTTTCTTAGGGTTAGATATGAGGGTATCACGTATCATTTGTGGTATATTGTGCAAAAAAAAAATCAGCAATATCGTATCTGGTGGAGCCCAAACTTGGTATGTTTTGAAAATTATTTTTATTTTAATAAAAAAATATCACTTTCATATGATACCACACACGATAGGTTTCTGCAAAAAAAAAAACTTTTTCCCATACAAAAAATAATAATTACTCAGGACTCCCGGCAGTAAAGCCTGACCAGTAATATATGATCATTGTCAAGAGGGCGCTGTTCATTCTCATGTATAGTATGAAAAAATTCGTTCCAGTGAAATTCCGCAACATGGCGCGTCATCATATATTCCTGGTCAGGCTTTAAATGCACAGCACTCACTTTCCTCCTAAGGATTTTTTTTAGGAACTGCGGGAGTATGCGTGTCCCAAACGCACAGAAATATGCCAAACGGCTAAACTAGTTTGCGGTTTTTTTGCGTACACCTATACACGTACACTATAAATAGGTAACCATCAGGATCCATGTAGCGCGGATTTTTTTTTGGTAAATTATATTATATGTACTTCAACTACAAGTATAATAATATCACACAAAGTGTATTGACGAAAGTACTTTTTACATATTCGTATAGAAGCTGTTATTGTTATAACATAATTCAACTGCAAATAACTAACGCTGACAACGTATTTTTTTTTTACAATTTTTCTAATAATCGGTAAACAACAGGCGTCTTTGACCAAATCTAAGGGCAAGCACGTACTGCATGCTTGCCCTTAGAGTTGGTTAAATACGCCTAGCCTTAGTAAGATGGCTTATAGTCTAGAAATTGGGACCGGTCGGTTCCGCCGTGGCGAGGTGGCCTAGGGGTTCAAGGCGTTAGCCCGGATTGCTAAAGACGCCGGTTCGAAGAGCAGGCATTAATACTCGTGTAATCTTAATATGGGACGAGCAATGATCGTTTCATATTCCTATTTTGATGCCTTTCAGTGTGTAGCAATCACTTAACATAATATAATATGAAATCGGTTAGTAGCTATAAGAAAACCGCGTAAAACCCACATTATGTCACTAAGTGGAGCATTCTGTGATATTTTATTTATAGGTACTAACCTAATTACTTTCATAGAGCGTCATCATCTTTCTAACATTTTGCCAGCTTAATGCAACAGCTCGCTAAGGAAGATTGCGGTCCCTTTCACTTACTTTCATAGTGCAAATATCATAATTCCATGTGAAGGTTGCTATCAAAGTACCCCACAGTTAACATCCATTACCCCACCTTAATTACTAACCCCACACTTAATAAGCTGTGATATGCTCTGATTAAAACACAACGTACGCCGTTCGGTCTATATTTAACCTTAATTTGCTA
This sequence comes from Cydia strobilella, assembly GCF_947568885.1. Classification (NCBI taxonomy): domain Eukaryota; kingdom Metazoa; phylum Arthropoda; class Insecta; order Lepidoptera; family Tortricidae; genus Cydia; species Cydia strobilella. Next base: position 20,219,058 of record NC_086042.1, read on the forward strand.
CGATTATGGTTCGATTAAGCTATTCGGTGTTACGTTAATTCAAACGGAAATGTGTAAGTTTGAATTAGCTAATGGATATTCGATACTGCAGTACAAGGATTCAGTTTTAGGCATCATACCTTCTCTCGGTCATGCGTACCTACTAAATGGCAAATTTCTAGGTACTAAATGGCATTTTGTGGAAAATATACCTATATATTATGTATTGTTACCAAAATCAATAAAATAAAATGAATAATTAAATACTTTTTTCTCTAATTCAAACATAAACGTGTTTTTGTAATATACTTACGTTTAAAGTGCTTTAAAATTTCTCCCACTACTCAAGACATGGGCGCGTAGAAAAGTAAAAATCCATTTTCGTAAAGTGTCTAACTGTGTTCCGTCGTAAGCACTTTAAAAATGATTCGATCCATCAAAGGTTTCACACTTTTCCGATATCCAGCACTTTACTTCTAAGAATAATAATTTTTCGTCGTCCGTGATGCGCGGCGTTACTCGTGTCTCATTTAAGGTACTTATTTAAAAAAAATGTTTGAAAAGTTTCACTCAGTTGAATGTAGTAATTTTTTTTTACATTTTTAAATACAAGTTTTTGTGGCTGTGTTGAAAAACGGTACCCAACAAAATGTAATTATCTTAATAACCAAATAATAAACGACGACGTATTTGCATTTTTTACTTCTGAAATTAATTATTACGTTATTTATTGACTAGGCTCAACACTAGGGCTTCACATAGAGCCATGACGCTTTCCTTGTTTGGACTTTGTGAAAAGGCTCAAATATCTCGTTTTCGTTTACGAGACAGCGGCGTAGACTGGCTGCCGTAGTTTTTTTGGTAATGTTGAAATATAACCCCGTTTTTCTCAAAAGCTATGCGGGCTTTCAGAACGTATTACAGCTTATGTTAGCGTTGTCAACGCAGCGAACTGTCTGGCCGAGACTCCACCCCAATTTCATGTCTAATTATAGCATTAGGGATTTTCGACGTGTATATTAATTTACTAAGAAATAAATAGTTTTATAATAATTTATTAGGTAGCTCTTATTTACCTACATGCTCAGCAGATTTTTCCTTTAAAACTACATTTTCACGCAACGTTGTCTTTCTCTAAACTGAACCTCACAATTCCCAGTTCTAAATCGCTCGGGGAAGAAATTCGTCACGTCAAATTATACGAGAAGAATAAATCTGTGGCTGAGGCGGCTATATTCAATAACGCCGCCGTTTCATTACGAGAATGAGCGAATCCTTCATTCGTGTGAATTCAGATGTGATTTCGTTTGTTATTCAGCGTTACGCTTAGAAGTTCAAACAAATCGTACTGTCCAAGCATTCAGAGTTCTCAGTGGACTTTGATTTATTAAAAACAACGTAATTCATTGTCATTACGGGTTTCATCTTCTTAAACCTGACTAACATGCTAACTACGCACACTTTATTTAAGATTGAATATTTGTCTTAGTGGCCATAATTTAAAATGTTATTGATAGACGAAAAGGCATTTTTTTTTCTTATACACCCATCAAGATGTTCCTTGTCATGATGATTATAATATTTTTCTATTGCCGTCAGTAAATAAATATTGAAACGCCAAAACTAAAACTTCTGCTTTAACTGTATAAAACGAGGTAAAAATATTCTGTAAAAAGCTTTAGAAAGATATTTAGGTACTATACATATCTTAAAGCATAAAACACTTGATTCATGCAGCTCCTACAGCCCTTGTACAGTTCAGACGACGTACGATCTAAAGCCAAACTTTAGCATTAACCAAGCATTTTTGAACAATCGATGTAGCTAATATTCGTTTATTTGTTTACCACTGCCTAACGGCAACTTGGGGAATTTGTAGGAAAAACAAATATTTGCCCGGAGGGTCCGCGTAATGAGAATGGCGTCCGCAGATTGATGGGGATTCAACTTTTTATTGTTTGAGGATGGTATGTGATCTGTGTATTTTTACAACAAACATGTTAGATACAAGATTCCTGTCGGTAAAGAATTTTAATTGTTAAGTTAATTTTCAAATTCAAGATCGTAAGTGATTTTTTTAGGCTGACGACTGTAACGAAAAAGTGAATCATATGTGACTTGATGAGTCAGTATGCTTACAGTAATAATTAAAATCCATTGTAGATATGGGAAAAACATAGGACGTAGATTTTAGAGCAGCCCCAGTGGAGAAGTGCCTCCAAATTACAAATACAGGACGTCCAGAGGCAGATTTTTGATTTCAACATTTGGGGTCTATTTTCAAATGAGCCCTTTTTGCTGTCCCAAGCTGTTTGTTGTTGTTTGTTGCTTGTTGCTGTGTGTTGTTGCTGTTTTGCTGTCATAATTCCGAATGCATTGAACAAAAAATATTGCTATGGGTAAATTTTCATAACACATGTTATAAACTAATAAAAAATTATCTTTTGTTTGTGATATAATCTAATTTGAAACCCTGAAAACGGCGAAATCTATTGCTATTTCGCGTGTCCCACATGCGGTTGGTGCGGCAAAAAAATCATAAGTTTGAATTGAATGGAGGCAACGTATTATCAAATACTTGATACCGTTATGTAGACAATTATTTAGAGAATCGATGCACTTAATTATAAAAAATAATGCCTTATTTATCAAAGCCAGGAAATCCTTTTTGTGGCTGTCCCGCGCGGCACTGTTTTTGTTATGACTCAAGGATAACTCCCTAAATGATTTATTTATTGATCAACCATTACATTTTAATTAACGATACAATAGTACATTACTTGGGCTTCGATCTCCAACGGTACCGGTAGTGGAAGCAATAACAGTATTTGTAATCGAAGAACAGTTAATTTTTGTGAACGACGTATTTTGGTACGGTCACTACGAAATTTGTATGGGCTCTTATTTATTGATATACTGATTTATTGATATTTATTGATATAAGATGGCCAAAGACATTTTTGTCGACATTTGTATGACAACATTTGTACGGCTACTTTGACCATACAAATGTCGACAAAAATGTTTTTGGCCATCTTTCGTACATTATGTACCTGATTCACGTATTTATTAATCACAATATTAGAACACCATTGTTACCAACTGTTATTATTAGGAAACACATTTTTATATAAATTGTATATCAATAAATAAGAGCCCATACAAATGTCGTAGTGACCATACCGAAATACGTCGTTCAAGAAAATTAACTGTTCTTCGATTTTTTGTTTTTCTTTTTTCTTCGATTAAAAATAGTGTTTGTATGAAAATTGTCACCGCCACGCGCTATAAATTATTTTTTTCATACAAAAAAATGTATTAATGCCTCGTTGGAAATGATGTTCCAGAATGAAGAATAAATGGGCTACATTGTCCAATTTTTTATTTAGTGCAAATCGCCACATTGTGATTGTAATAGCCAAAATTGTCACAAAATATTACTATTTTCATTTTTTGTACAAAAATCACTATTTTTGTATGGAAAGATATAATAATTATTTCAGTAATAAATTCCTCGTCCCTAAATTATCCGAAAATGATATATAACTTGCCCTAGTTGCTAAGACCTGGATGAATTAGACCTGGGGAGTCGACCCCTCCCCCCTCTTTTTGGGGGGGTAGGCACGGTACGATCTCGTGGCTACCGAGCCAAATCAGCTGTGTTTGACCTAAGGAACAATCGTGCCAAGCGGCATCGCCTGAGACTAAAGTGCATACTGTTCCGTGTGTACTGTGAGTAAGGAGTAAGGTTGCTACAGACTAGTATTATATGATTGCTAGAGCGTGCTACAGCTTAAATTATAACTCAAGTGAAGCGGGCGGATGATTTTTCTGGAAAAGAAAATTTTGGAGGATTCTGAACGTGAAGCGCCCCCGTACACGTGTTAGAAATTAAACTTCCTAAAATAAGCCTGGGTTCTGTCCAGTATATAATAGTCTATGATGTTCCTTATGTGAGCTATTTTCTCTCATTCCTATGTTACAGGAACGCAGGCTTTGTGTTCCTTTACATGTTATTTCTATTTCATTTACCACATGTGCCTATAAACACACGTTCATACAATTTCTCTCAAATTTTATAGCTACAACAGAACCGCTGCCCATAAGAAGCTTCAATTTCACAATAATCTAACAATTAAATAATATATGTATGTATTTAATTTGCTCGTATCTATATTTTAATATGTCGTCCTAAGGTCGTCCATTTAAAATAAATTAATCAATCAATCAATCAATAATAATGTTTTTCGAACAAAAGTAAGTAATCAAAAACACCCATTATAGTTTGAATAGTTCTTTTATAAGTACGTGGTCCGTTTGTACCGAAGCAGTCCGTACGTTTTCTGAATAATTGTCCCGTTCTTAAAAAGTACGTGGGTACCTACCTAACATATTTAACAAATTCAATATAAAACTTAAGAGCTAAAAATCCAATGAAGCCTGCCAAACTTTTAGGAAATTCGTGTTCCAGTTCGAATTGCGAACTAATACCCGTCTAACAACTTAAAGAATCAAATTAGAGGCTAACGCCTCACTCTCACGGAATCGATTCCATTCCGTTCGATTAGAAAAATGGAAATTTATCCCGTTCGCGTTCGAGAAAGTAATTTTCGATAAAACAATTTGTCGTTGGGGGTCGTTCCACACATCTGTGCCGTGATCCAGCCTTCAATTTTTCCGCTTGACTCAATTGTTTGTGTGCAGAATGGTTGTGTTTCTTGTACGGTTATGTTCATGATAAAGTTTCGTTTTGCATGGCTACACTATCTCAAAGACTTTGGAGTAGGTTAATGCTGTTATTCCCTTCCAGGAAACTCATTATCTGAATTAACGATTACTAAGCTTAGAATAAATTTAAAAGTGGAAAAATTACTGCCTTGGGTGAGACTTGAACTCACAGCCTCTGGATCGATACTCCAGCGCACTGCTAACTGAGCCACCAAGACCTCATCCATAGTCAGCAAATCTTACTACGAGTACTATATGGGTCTAGGGGACCCTAGCGACATCTACCGTAAGAGCGTTACACTTCTTAGTAAACGCTTACGCTTGTTAAAAATTCATTTAATGTTTACTGCTGATTAAAAATAAGTTAAAATGAAACTATAGTACAATTATTATCTTATAATTATTACTACGTCATTACTAAAATTGACTCGAAAGGACATTTGAAAAAAAAAGCTTAATTTTTTCCTCGCTAATTTTTCAGGTGAACTTACAACTGTGCCTGAAACGGAAAAGATAAATGAAAGAACTTAAATAAAACTGTTAATTAGCTAACTCCGCGGAATGGGGGAATGGGACATCGATCTTCAGGCAAAAGTAAAGAAAACGTACGCTAAGACAGCTGGTCGGTGAAAAAGTTTTAAGAGATTTGGCCAGCGTTGTGATAATATTCTAAACTAGTATATTTATAATATTATTTCTTTTATAAAATTTATCTTCCTGGCGACCTTTTAGATTACAAATATATTCTTTAAATTGCTTTACTACATTTGTTCTGTTTTTTAAGAGAACATTGAAAACGTAACAAACAATATGGTGACCAATTTTTACCAACTAAGCATTTTGCGTTAGGTACTCAAAATTTCTACTTATTTATATCAAACTAGCTGTTGCCCGCGACTTCGTATGCGTGGATTTGTATGTTGGTGGTTATATATTCTACATGAGCATAATATAGAACATTATGCAGCAAAAGATATCAGTAGGGACGGTTAATCATTTGTTAATAATTATACAACGCATGAAATTTGTCTTTCACAAACTACGAAGTTTCAAGACCCTTTTTTTTTTGACGCAGGGGCAAATGCATTTACGCATCTCACCCCCGGGCTGGGGAAGCCCATTGAGGGGTGGTATGTGGGACTCGCTCCTCCCGTAACTTCCTCTGCTAACCAGAGGAAGAGGAGGAGAATACCCACTAACATCCCCTGCGGCGTTTCCGTCTATGCCGTTGAGGGGGGTGCAATGGGGTCGCGAGCATGTCGACCACGGCACCCCCCGGCAGTCCTGGCCCGGTTGAACCGGGACTTTACACCAGGTTCGGGGAGAGTCAGCAAACGCATAACTAACCCTCCCCCCTCCCGTGTAGGGCAATATTATGCGGGTCCCCTACCCGCTGCCCTACTGGGGTATGGCGCGGTTTACAGCGGCAAACCGCCTGCGCCTCCTTCCTATGCGCCTTCTTCGGATCGGAAGAGCGTTCGGGTCTTCCTCCCGTTCCATCTCCTCGGTCTCCTTTTGCAAAATGACTGTGTCGCAAAAGGAGACCACCGCGTCCCAACATCTCTCGCCGCTCAACATGGCCGCCACTACGTTGTGCAGCGAGAGATCATTCGTCCCAATAACTATTTCCATCGCCCCACGCTTCACGGCCCAGCGATTGCACACCTGCGATTACAAACTTTTCAAAAACGGTGTAAGTAATCAGTTTTCGTCTATTTTAATATAATGCCCTTTTTACCAAGTTTCAAGTTCTTAGCTTAAAAGAAAATTTGTACCACATATAAACATACATCCGCTTTTTAACCCCTTTAGGTGTTGAATTTTTAAGAACGTTGAAATAACTTTTTTGGAATCTTATACAATGCCTTTCTAAGAAGTTTCAAAGCATTTGTAATAGATTCACTTTCAACCCCTTTTTAACCCTTTTAGGGGATGAATTTTCAAAATAATATGCCAAAGTATTTTAATAATATGCCTTTATACAAAGTCTCAAGTCCCGCATTAAAAAAAATTTATGTTCTCCATACAAACTTTCAACCCCTTTTTCACCACCTTAGGGGATGAATTTTGAGAAACCCCTTCTTAGTGGATACTAACGTCATAAAAGCTATCTATTGTGAAAAATTCAGCTCTCTAGGTCCAACGGTTTGGGCTGGGCGTTGATTTAAGTGAGTCAGTCAGTTAGTCAGGACTTTTACGTTTATATATATATATACATATATATAGATTAGATGATGAAAGTTGTATATGCGGTGTAATGGTAGAGGAAAATGGGCGTTACGGCTTCAGCTGCCAGAGGTGTGCTGGACGTTTCCCGAGGCACCATTCCATAAATGACATAATACACCGGGCCATGGTATCGGCCAATGTTCCATGCGTTCTGGAGCCACCGGGTTTGTCACGCACGGATAGCAAGAGGCTGGACGGGTTAACGTTGGTTCCCTGGCGGAAAGGGCGTTGTCTCTTATGGGACGCAACATGTATAAGTACATATGCTGCATCTCATTTGAGACACACTCTTAAGTTTTAACACACAGGTTCGGCGGCGGAAACGGCTGCAAGGCTCAAACACGCCAGTCGCCAAGTACTCCACTTCGGAGGTGGTGGACGATTTCGTACCGGTCGCTGCGGAGACTGCTGGACCCTAGGGTAATGAGGCTCTGGAGCTTTTTAGGGAGTTGAGCAGGCGTTTACGGGAGAGCGGTCATTACCCGATCCCCGCTCTGGATCTTGGCTGAACCAACAAGTTTTCATCGCCATACGGCGTGGGAATGCTGCAGCTGCAAGCATAATGGGAACTTTTGGCCACGCTTGGTGCAAGGTGGGGATGGGCATTAGTTTGTGGTTGTTTTTGACGAAGCTTGTTGCAGAAATTATGATTTGCATTTAGTGTTAATGTATTAGAATAAGGTCATGACTATGCTTGCGGATTACGTTAGGGTTTTGACGAAGCATGTGGCGGATTAAATTTGTGTTTCATTATGTTTGAATGAAAAAAAAAATTGAAATTTTAAGTAATTAGATGATTGTGTCTAAACAATTTCCGAATGTAATTAAAATCCTTTCAACAACTTTCAGTCAGTCTAGCCTTAAGAGAAAAGCTGTGATAAAAAGAGCAAGTTAATCGGAAAAGTTGAACGAGTCGTTGTCAACGGGTGCGCCGCCGGTTGAGTGATTGGCCAAGTGAAGTTAGGCTCAGTCAGATTCAGTCGGACTACACGATTAATGTCGCAAGTGGAAAGCCATTATGTCGCGGAGTGAATGGATAACAGGAATCGTGGGTCTAGAGGAGATTAACACGGTTACAGTTGATTTTTTTTTTAACTGTGTAAGCAGTGTTTGCATTTTTGTAACAAATGTAACTACAGCATGAGTAGGAAAATTTACTATGTGTACTTTATTTGCACGTAAAAAAATATTTGTTCACTGCTAAAACGTACCGTGGAGAATAAGTACCATTAAATGAAATAGAAACCTAATATGCTAATACATATTAAAATTTAAGGCAAAGTTACAGCTGTAGCAGTGCCAAAATCCGATACTCCAGACAAGTGCAGGGTATCGTTTAAAAATTCAAGCTTTTCATCAAAAATGCAGCGTGATTTCACTCCCAATTAAGCTCGTTATTTATGTATTCGGTAAAATTTAGCAGCGCGTTGTCTCAGTCATATTCTGGAATAAACGGTTTACTACTATTTGACTACAAAAAAAAAGATCTCGTATGAATTTCTAAACGTTTTGTTTTGTTTGAGGTCTGCTGCTATGAAAGTTACATTGAAAAAGTTAGTGAGTTAGAGCGAATCTAATCTAAGTATTTTGTATTAGACCATACACCCTCGTTTGAAATTCGTAAATATTGAAATTACACCAATTACACCAATTTGTATATTTAACTGTATCTTAATAGATAATAAATCACTACACCTTATAAAACAAAGTCCCCCGCCGCGTCTGTCTGTGATAAACTCAAAAACGACTGAACGGATTTACATGCGGTTTTCACCTATCAATAGGGTAATTCTTGAGAAAGGTTTAGGTGTATAATTTGTTAAGGTTTTGTGTAACCCGTGCGAAGCCGTGGCCGGTCGATAGTTTTACATAATTATAGGTACCTATTAACATTACAACCAATGCGAAGATAAACTAAGCGTGGATTATTTGTGATGTATATTTTTCATCTTTTATCAGAATCATTCCGCGCTCAATATCGCATAAAAAATGTGAATTGGCAAAGGCGACTCAATTTTAATGGGTCGGGTAATACACTCGTACCGACTTTTTATGAGTACAGTTCTCGTAGTTCTTCTGTGGAGTCGGAATATGTAGTATTGGCAAATGTAGTTATGTAAAATGTGTTTCACACTGAAGACTTGCTGCGATACAGTCCAGAAATAGAAGCATTGTACTTGCATGGGAGCCCCACTTTATTTATTTATTTTTAGGTTATAATTTTAGTTTATTCAGATGATAATGCTCAGATTTGTGAAGGCTTTAATAACTTTTTTCACTCCGTTTTTAGCTTGCCTCTCACAACTTACCCGGAGACGCATCTTGCGCCACCCTATTGTAATAGCGAGCAGATTGTCTCGACAGTAAACATTTCACCTGTAGAAATAGAAAACTTACTATCTTAATTAAATCCCAATGGCGGGGCTGGCAGCGATGGGATCCCCTCTTATTTTATTAAACACTGTGCGTCGAGTCTGAGTCACCCACTAGCGATTTTATTTAAAAAATCTTTATCGGAGGGTTTATTTCCGGAAAAATGGAAAGAGGCTTTAATTGTCCCAATTTACAAAAAAGGACCTAAATCTAAAATTACAAATTATCGCCCTATATCAATTCTAAATCAGTTCGCTAAAACACTTGAGAAAATTATATTAAATAATATTTACGATGTAATTAATAAAGGTATTCCTCCTCAGCAACATGGGTTCCTCAGAAATCGCTCTACGATATCTAATTTGATAGATTTTACGAACCACGTAGTTAAAAATATGGATAAAAGAAAGCAGGTTGATGTGATCTACACAGATTTCGAAAAAGCATTTGACAGGGTGGATCACGTCATTCTGCTCCGCAAGCTTCACTGGCTGGGTCTCCGTGGTGATGTCTTTAGATGGGTCACGTCATATGTTTCGAACAGGCGGCAAGCGGTTGTCCTCGGTGGATGCAGGTCAAATTTTGTGAACGTCCCTTCTGGCGTCCCCCAGGGGTCGCACCTCGGGCCATTGCTTTACAACGCATATCTCTTTGATATTTATTCAGTATTTAGATCTTCGAAATTTCTTATGTATGCTGATGACAAAAAAATATTCACTGAAGTTAGCAGTTTGAGCGACTGTCAACAGCTGCAGGGGGATCTGGACTCTTTATATCAGTATTACATTAGGAACCGTATAAATGTTAACATAACTAAATGCGCCCAGATCTCCTTTACTCGTAGTCCCTGCCCAATCAATTTTCAGTACAGTATAGGAGGTGAAGCTATAAAGCGAGTATACTCAGTGAGGGATCTTGGTGTGACCCTGGGTTCAAAGTTAACATATGTTCAATATATCGACGATATTGTGAACCGTGCCTATATCAAATATCAAATATCTTTATTTTGCTTAAAATATGGTACAAAAGATGGACTTAGTAACTAAGAAGCACATGCATACTTCACCAGCAACTGGCATGCAAAAAACACAAACGCGAGCTATGCTACATGGAATTAATAATGCTAATAAAAGAACCTGGGGTTCGTGTTTCGCGTCTGTGGTGAATTTGAGGATGTCGGATGCATCAAAGTAGTATACTATGCCTATGTCCGAAGCGTCCTTGAATTCGCTAGCTGCGTTTGGTCTCCCCAGTATATAATTCATAAAGAAAAAATAGAAAAAATTCAGCGCTCCTTCTTGCGCCACCTAGGCTTCCGTATTAGGCAATGGGATACCGACTATAGTCCAGATGTATTCGTCACCGCTTTTTGAGTCTCCATAATAGAAGAGTATTATTAGACATCACTGCACTATATGATATACTCTCAGGTCGCATTGACAGTCCTTCTTTGCTGTCGGAGATCAATTTCTCAGTGCCATCTATTAGAACGCGTAATTCCGAGCGCTGCCTGTTTAGTCTACCCAGAGTTCATACCAACTATGCTCAAAATTCACCCATAAATCGTATTCTAAAACTTTATAATAAACAATTTAGTAGTATCGACTTGTTCGACTGCACAAAATCAACTTTAAAAAAATGAGTTCATTCACTGCTACTGAAATCTAAAAATAACGACAATTGACGAAATCTAACTAGGTAAATAATTACACACCTTATTCTTACCGTCTTCCATTACACACTCAGTCACAGTCACATACACACACACACACACACGAACACGCACACACAATCACTTAAAACACACACGTACACATGTTATGCAAGCCATATCTAGTTTGTATAGAATGCTTTTTTACTCCCTTCTTTTTTTTGTGTTTCCACTTAGTTATTGCATGTTAATTGTACTTTTGTGGACATCTGTTATTGGCTATGTTTTCTGTTCACTATGATTTGTATTAATTTTTGTATTGCTGTTGATGCCCCCAATAAAAAAAATAAAAAAATAAAATAAAAAAATAACATGACCCATCTTAGGCAAAACCTTATGAAGGAACTTCAATATTTATTTTATTCTGTTTTTAGTATTTGTTTTTATAGTGGCAATAGAAATACATCATCCTAGAAAATTTCAACCGTCTAGCTATCACGGTTCATGAGATACAGCCTTGTGACAGACGGACGGACAGACGGACGGACGGACGGACAGCAGAGTCTTAGTAATAGGGTCCCGTTTTTACGCTTTGGGTACGGAACCCTAAAAAAATTAAAAAAAAAATTACTTTTAACGTAAAACGCCGTGGCAATGGTCAATTAACAATGACCCACTTCCAGAGCATGAGAAATGAAAAAAATTATCCCTCTCTAATGTGATATTTGTCACAGCGTCAGCTCACATCTAAAGGCGCCGATTAGTGAATGTATATGCATTTCTGTAGTTTTCTTTCGCAAGCTAACATAGCAATATAATCAATTTATATTATATTGGAGTTCCATTCCGTGCTAACAGCAAATGCAGTAATCACATGTTAAAACTCGTGCAATTGTTTATCTTCTTCTCTTTTAATAAGGTCTTTCTTTAAACAACATTTTTCATGCAAGTCCTGCACTTGCAAGTACTGCACAATAATAAGTTATTGAAACTTTATTGCACAAAAGACAAACTTAATCTGTAGATTTTGTAAAAGGCGAACTATTTCATAAATATAAAAATATGAAAAATCGAAAATCGTTATTTGCCTCTATATTACTCTTATATATTCGAGCGACAGAGGCAGAAAACGTTTTTCGATTTGTCGATGTTAGCGGTAGGCCTCTATTTGTATCGCAAGGATTATTCTACAATGGCTTGATCCGCCTCCTAAAAGCACACGTACAAAAGTAGTAAAACTAGTAAAATATGCAGGTATCTAATATCCTTTTAACTAAATAATTAGGTACACTTTATCAAAATTTGCTTGTGTGTTGTTACCATCGTATAGTTAAAATCAAAACAAAGTAAATATACACGAAACCCAAAGAGACTCCGCAGAATCCTGGCTGTGTCCTATTTAAAATAATAATTTGACGTACAAATTAAGCAATCTACATTCCGAACGCAGCCATAATTTGAAGCACATACAATTTTGCCGTTAGCAATTTGAAATGCAAATAGAATCTTATTTGTATTCAGTAAAAAAATACCTAGTAGATTGCTAATACGTACCATATTTTGTACTAATGAAATATTATTCAAGACGAGTATTAATAAGACTTCATGAACTTTAATGTAAAATTTCATTTGAGATTATTTGCTCGCTATAAAATATTCACGGCGAACACTATATTATTTAATTTTTTGGATAAACCTAGTTTATGCATATATAGTCCTGTTAAGATGAATGAATTTAAATCATTTTACGGTTTAGACTCACTTGTTTTAGTCACTCGCGCGACATGTTTCGGAGAGCCTAGGTCTCCTTTCTCAAGCACTAATAGTGCGAGCAGCGTTCACGACGACCGTGTATTGCATACTGCCGCTGCCGCGCGCCGCGTCGCTCGCTGCGCGCGCGCCGAGAAAACCGGTTGGGGGAGGTCGTGAACGCTGCTCGCACTATTAGTGCTTGAGAAAGGAGACCTAGGCTCTCCGAAACATGTCGCGCGAGTGACTAAAACAAGTGAGTCTAAACCGTAAAATGATTTAATATTAGTATGTCTCACAACAGTTTAAATTCGATGAATGAATTTTTGATTTTTTAAAGAAAATTTATTAATTCGAAGGAGGCACTTTAATTGACAGAACCAGTTTTTAACCGACTTCAAGATTTCAAGATTTCTCAATTCGGTTGTATGTTTTTTAACCGACTTCAAGATTTCAAAGGAAGAGGTTCTCAATTCGGTTGTATGTTTTTTTTTTACTCCATAACTCCGTCATTTCTGGACCGATTTTGAAAATTCTTTTTTTGATTTTAAGTATATATATACTGCAATGCAATGCAAATGGACCAGTAAATGACACGCACCAAATAAAAAGTAACAACGAAACAGTCACAACGAACTGAAATAAAATTACTTAGTTTTAATTGTAGATCTATAACCCGTTCTGTTGGCTGTGTTAGGTCGTTATGTAAACAGGCGGATATTATGGCACTGCAGGAGACTTGGCTGACACCTGAAACCATATCATTTTTAGGGGATATTGATAAGGATTTTGCCTACTTCGGGAAGTCGGCGGTGGACACGGGAGCCGGGCTACTGCGGGGAAGGCCATACGGGGGCGTCGCGCTGTTGTGGCGTAAGAGCTTGTTTACATCTGTTTCGGTAGTGCCGTGTAAAAGTGTACGGATAACGGCTATTAAAATAGTGCTACCGGAGCGCGCTCTTTTAGTGTTCTCAGTGTACATGCCTACTGACTCGGCGGAGACATTAAATGAATTTACCGAGTGTTTAGGTGAAATAGCCGCGATAATAGAAGAGTGTCAAATAGACTCCGGATACTCCGGATACTAGGAGATTTTAATGCGCATCCTGGAAGAAGATTTGGCAATGAACTTGAACATTTTTGTATGGATCAAAGTTGGAAGTGTGCAGATATAGAAACATTGGGTTATGAATCGGGCTCATATACGTATCTAAGTGACGCTAATGGAGCTAAAAGCTGGTTAGATCACTGCGTAGTGACTGAAGCGGCATGGAAAACAGTGTCAGATACTAAGATCCATTATGACGTATATTGGTCCGACCATCACCCATTAGAAATTAAATGTAATTTAGAATTAATTATTACCAAAAATGACAGTGACTGTAATATGAAAAATAACATTTTGTGGGGGACTAGAACTCCTGACCAGTTGACATTTTTTAATAAATATTGTAATGAGAGGCTCAAATTAATTGATTTTCCGAATGATCTTATAAATTGTACTGATATATTGTGTAGTAATTTAAATCATAGGCTAATAATTGATAGGTTATATGACAATATAGTAAATACTTTGAGGGACGCAGCAATTCTGAGTTCTCGGAGGGTGGTTTCTGTTTCTAGTCGAAGAAAGCCAGTCGTAGGGTGGAATAAACATGTTCGACAGGCTCATAGCGAGGCTAGACTGGCATTTTAAAATTGGGTTGCCTATGGTAAGCCTAGGGCTGGCGCTTTGCACAAGGCAATGGAAGAAGCTAGGAAAACCTTTAAGCGGAAGCTCAAGTGGTGCCAAGATAATGCTGAACAAATCAAAATGGATATTATAGCGACGCACCACTTCAATAAGGATTTTCCTAGTTTCTGGAAACAGACCAGCAAGCTGAATCCCAAGGCCGGTCTCCCAGTAAGCGTCGAGGGTGTTAGTGATCCCTTGCAGGTTGCCGAGCTTTTCAGAAATCACTTTCGGATCGAGTCAGAACCAGGTGCTCGCGTGGAGGCGCCACACGTGGAGCGGGTGACGGACGGCTTTCGTATGAAAATCACAGCGAAGGATGTGGCAGCAATCGTGAAGGGCATGCGACGCGGTAAGTCACCGGGACATGACTCTCTTAGTATAGAGCACTTACAGAATGCCGGAGCACATCTGCCAAGAGTGCTAGCCATGCTCTTCAGTTTCTGCGTGAGCCATACATACCTACCTGATGACATGATGAAGACTGTGGTAGTGCCCATAGTCAAGAATCGAACGGGAGATGTCGCTAGCATAAATAATTATAGACCCATTTCGTTGGCCACGATTGTGGCAAAGGTGCTGGACAGTGTGCTGGACAGGGAACTGGAAAGAAATTTGACTCTGCATGATGTGAATTCGGATTTAGAGCCGGCCTTTCTACAGAGACAGCAGTTCTCTGTCTAAAACACACTGTGCGGTACTACACAGACAGGGAAACACCTGTGTATGCATGTTTCCTCGATCTGTCAAAGGCCTTCGACTTGGTATGCTACGATAAACTTTGGCAGAAACTGTATGAGGATGCACGCCTACCCAGTGAGTTGGTTGAATTATTTAAATACTGGTACAACCATCAGAGAAATGTTGTCAGGTGGGCTAATTCGCTGTCAGTTTCATACAGGCTGGTATGCGGTGTAAGACAGGGTGGACTGTCGTCGCCCAGGCTCTTTAGTTTATACGTTGACAGGTTGATTAGGGAGCTCAGTGGCACCATGGTAGGATGCTCAGTGGATGGCACTTTTGTGAATAACATTAGTTATGCAGACGACATGGTCCCATCGGTCAACGCTCTCAACAAGATGCTCAGTGTCTGTGAACAGTATGCCAAATCACACGGGCTTAGGTACAACACGTCTAAGAGCGTGATGTTGGTTTTTAAGGCGGGTACCAAACATTACCCACGCGTGCCGCCAGCTAAACTGGACAACACGCCTCTTAGTATTGTTAAGGAAATTAAATACCTTGGACACTGGGTCACGGAGAGTCTGTGTGACGACAAAGATGTGGAGAGGGAGCGTAGGGCGCTCGCATTAAGAAGCAATATGTTGATTCGTAGGTTTGCAAGGTGTACTAAAGAAGCTAAGGTTACCCTTTTTAAGGCGTTTTCTCAATCATTTTACACCTGCAGTCAACTACACACAACGGGCTCTAAACGCCCTACGCGTCCAATATAATAATAGCTTTAGGATGCTGTTGGGGCTGCCGCGCCATTGCAGTGCATCGGGGATGTTTTGCGAGAGACGTACAGATGGCTTTCATGCTATAATGCGCAAGCGCGTTGCGTCCTTGGTGAGGCGACTGCGCGGCAGCCCGAATAGCCTCCTTCAGACGGTGGCAGAGCGCCTAGACGGCCCTTTCCAGCTTCACTGGGATAAGCTGCACAGGGCGTCTAACTGAATCGTTAGTTTTATGATATTAGTGTTAATTTTAGTTTTTATTGATTTGAATTTTAATGTTTTCTTTTTTTTTCTAATTTTATTGATGATTGTTGTTTGTGTAAATAGTTGTAATTATGGATCATGTATCTGAAATAAATGAATTTATTATTATTATTATATACAGATTGGTCCCGTTTTCGTCAAAAAGCAGTTCTGATGATGGGATCCATGAGGAATCGAGGGAACTCCTCAAATGTTAAAGGCATACATATAGTGGTTTTAGTATTTTCATCAACAAATCAAGCACTTACATTTAAAAAAGTGACATTTGATGAAGTGGAACTGCTGATGATGATCAGAACGGAACTCTTCAATGATGCATAGTTCACGTTTGGCGATTTGTCCTCTTCGTTATGTTTGTTAAGCAAGTTAGGTTTTCAAGAAACATTTTTGTCAAGCTCGAGTTCTGATGATGGGATCCATGAGGAATCGAGGGAACTCCTCAAATGTGAAAGGCATACATATAGTGATTTTTGTATTTTTATAAACAAATCCAGCACTTCCATTTTAAAAAGTGACATTTGATGAAGTGGAACTGCTGATGATGAACAGAACGGAACTCTTCAATGACGCATAGTTCACGTTTGGCGATTTGTCCTCTTCATTAAGCAAGTTAGGTTTTCAAGAAACATTTTTGTCAAGCTCGAGTTCTGATGATGGGATCCATGAGGAATCCAGGGAACTCCTCAAATGTGAAAGGCATACATATAGTGATTTTTGTATTTTTATAAACAAATCCAGCACTTCCATTTAAAAAAGTGACATTTGATGAAGTGGAACTGCTGATGAAGATCAGAACGGAACTCTTCAATGACGCATAGTTCACGTTTGGCGATTTGTCCTCTTCGTTATGTTTGTTAAGCAAGTTAGGTTTCAAGAAACATTTTTGTCAAGCTCGAGTTCTGATGAGGAATCGAGGGAACTCTTCAAATGTGAAAGGCATACATGTAGTGATTTTTGTATTTTTATAAACATATCCAGCACTTCCATTTTAAAAAGTGACATTTGATGAAGTGGAACTGCTGATGATGATCAGAACGGAACTCTTCAATGACGCATAGTTCACGTTTGACGATTTGTCCACTTCGTTATGTTTGTTAAGCAAGTTAGGTTTTCAAGAAACATTTTTGTCAAGCTCGAGTTCTGATGATGGGATCCATGAGGAATCGAGGGAACTCCTCAAATGTGAAAGGCATACATATAGTGATTATTGTTTTTTTATCAACAAATCCAGCATTTACATTTAAAAAAGTGACATTTGATGAAATGGAAACTGCTGATAATGATCAGAATGGAACTCTTCAATGATACATAGTTCACGTTTGGCGATTTGTTCTCTTCCTTATGGACCCAGACCTAAACTTGGACCCGGACTCGGACCCGGACCCGGCTCTGACCGAACTCTGACCCAAACTTGGACCCTGACAGCCGGACACGGACCCGGACTCTGATCCGGACCCGGAAATGCTACTAGAAAAGTGGGTTAGGTGGGTGGTTGGGTTTTGAACTTCGTTTCTCACAGAACAGAACTGCTATCAGAAAAGTAGGTTAGGTTAGAGCTGTGACCTTTACAGAAACGAAATGCTATCAGAAAAGTAGGTTAGGTTAGGTTAGAACTGCGACCCTTACAGAAACGAAATGCTACTAGAAAAGTGGGTGGTTTTACCTCCTTTTCTACATTATTAGGCAAAAGATGCTGTCTTTTTCATTTCATTGTCTGGAATCTAAGAGTGCACCATCAACAATAAGTGAACTTTCAGCGGCATCCCCCATTGAAGTCGGTTTTTTTTTTCTTAAAAATTATTTCTTCAGTTGTGTTCTTCATAGTTTTGTTCAATGTTTATGATGTTAAAATAAATGTATTTTCTTTCTTTCTTTCTTTCTTTCTTTTTAAACTGAAATGGGCCGTTTAATACTTACCTACTTATTATAGTAATTCCATGAGACGACACGTACGTGTCGAACAATAGCCATGTTCCAGAAATTTGCATAAAATTATTCTTCAAAATTTACTGATATTTATTTGCCGGTAATGGTCTCGGAAGTATTTATTCCCTAGAAGCATCGCCAACGATAACCAGGTTTGTGTAAAAAACGGTCCCATAGCGGACGAGGCGTGAGTGCACAGTTTGGTATAATATCGATGATTTCAACTTTAACGATCCACTTGTCTCTCTGGTGCATTGTCTCCGAGCGATGATCGAAGTATGGACACGCTGACTATCATAATTTTTTTATTGATTTGACCTTTGGTCTAGATTTTGCTATAATGCAATCAACACGAGAGATAAAATCTTAATCTGCCTCTAGTCTAAAATGGTAGCAGTAATTACATTTCAATCTACGAACCTTGCGCGTACTATAATTTTATTGAAAGTTTTATTTTTATTACAAGCTTTTTTTATAAGCTGTTTATTAACCTGCAATGTACTTATATATGTTTGTACGGGTCAAATATTGCAAGTTGAATTTGACCCACTTCCCGACTTCCAATGAAGCTGAAAATTTGTATACACATGTAGTAAGGTCCAACTGCTGGGTACAGGAAGCTAAATAAGTATCTCCTTATGACTATATCAAATCTTAATTATCCATTTATTTATTTGGCCTATATTCATTATTAACCCACATGCAACTTGCATATTAGGTATTCATATTATACGTATTGTATGTGTAAACACAATGATGTCCTTAGAAACATATTTTATGCAAGTAATAGTAGATTGTTAACCAAGGGATGAAAGGCACTAATTCCTGCCGAGGTATTTTGGCGCTCGAGCGCAGTGAGAGCGCCAATAGTCCGAGGCTGAAATGATGCCTTTCACCCGAGTTAAACACTCTACTTTTCATTTAGTCAAAGTCAATATAATCTTTATTCAAATAGGCCTAGCAACAAGCACTTTTAAATTGTCAAGTTTTAAATATTACCTTAATCTAAATATCAGAGCAATTTATTGATGCAGTTATTATTATTCTTAAAAACATTAAATTATTATAGATATGTCAAACTTAATAATAAGAATTCACAAAAGGATCGTCAAACACCGAAATTGTATAAAAAATACTAGTCTAGAAACTTTCTAGAATAAAAATCTAAATGTCAAAAAATACGGATTACCTAATATAGCCATTACCATTTCGAATACGAGGAAAGTAAAATGCATGTGTTTTTTTTAAAACATGACCAAGTATACATTTTTATAGTATTTCTTAAGGGTACTTTCAGTTAACAATTCAGACAAAATAACTTTTGACAAAATAAATTTTTCATGATCTGAAAGAGGGTCAATGTTGTTCTAAAAGTTGTGCAGAAAATGATACGTGTCTGCACTAGAGCATTTTACGTTCGAAGTACGATTTTTTAAATTTTTTTACGATAAGCAATTGAAATTTGAGTTTAAATGGATTTGTTATACAATTTCCATTCTGATATTTAATATCCAAAGTATCGTCCAAACTGTCCAAAGTATCCAAAGTATCGTAAATAACGATACTTTTGTCTGAATTGTTAATTGAAAGTACCCTCAAGAAATACTATAGAAATGTATACTTAGTTATGTTTTTAACACATGCATTTTACTTTCCTCGTATTCGAAATGAAAAGTAGAGTGTTTAACTCGGGTGAAAGGCAACATTTCTGCCTCGGGCTATAGGCGCTCTCACTGCGTTCGAGCGCCAAAATACCTCGGCAGAAATGAGTACCTTTCATCCCTTGGATAACAATCTACTATTATGGATACGAGTCAAAGATAAATTTACGAAATAGGTTTTATTTCATAAATACAACTAGGATTTTATTTAAAAAATCCACTCTAATATCTCCTGCTACACCGAGAGATCGGCGTAAAAATTGCTGGATTTCCATTCCAACGGGGATCACAAGTTTTTAGTTCTTCTGTTAGGTGCATACAGGGTTCACGGTCATAAATGAATAACGCTATCATAGTCGTGTATATAATAGTCGTTAATCCAGAAGAATAGCTTTTTATGTGTTATGTGTATCGGTTAGTCATACTTGTAACTAGTTTTCACTGAAACCAACTTTTGAACAATTAGTCACTTCGTCAAGGCACTTTGGGAAAACTAGTTTTGACTGAGTAATGCAAGTTAGGTATGACTAGTTTTCACTAAGTCGTTTCGGTAAACTAGTTTTAACTCAAACTAGTGAAAATTAGTTTCCGCTGAGGCGATATTGAAAACTGGTTTTAACTAATAGGGAAAAAGGCGTTTCACTAAAAACGGATTCTACACGTATACACGTCTACCCCATAAGTTGTCTATGTTCAAATTGTATCGTCAGTTGTGTAAATGCTGACATAAAATATTTGAATTGTTAGAAAAAAAAAAAATTAACCCTTATTATTTAGTACAAGGCGATAATTACCCACTTGGTTTATTCGTATAAAATTGATATAATTTTTTAAATGGCGACAATCTACAAAGTTTACCATACATTTTTAGACTATTGGTAAATATTAGACTTATTTTACTGGCAACACTTTTTGCTTATACTTCATCTGTCAATAAACGTTAATGTCAAAGTCACAAGTGGTGAAATCATTGTAAAAAACCGGCCAAGTGCGAGTCGGACTCGCGCACGAAGGGTTCCGTACCATTACGCAAAAAACAGCAAAAAAAATCACGTTTGTTGTATGGGAGCCCCACTTAATTATTTATTTTATTCTGTTTTTAGTATTTGTTCTTATAGCGGCAGCAGAAATACATCATCTGTGAAAATTTCAACTATCTAGCTATCACGGTTCATGAGATACAGCCTGGTGACAGACAGACGGACAGACGGACAGCGGAGTCTTAGTAATAGGGTCCCGTTTTTACCCTTTGGGTACGGAACCCTAAAAACGGTGTTTGTAGGCGACGTGTGTCCGGTCCGGTATCATGGTAAAAGAATCAGTTAAGATGGTTTTGCTTGCAGTTATGTAATATTAAGTATATTGTTTATTATTTGGCATACAATATAACTGGTTCAAGTGGGAAAATAATTCCCTTTGTTTATTCATGATTTAAAAAAAATACGTTTCGAATTTCCCGTACTATGTGATTTTAGTAAAACATACAACACACTTTCGTATTTTCATGCCCATTTTATTAAAATAAACCATTATTGTTTTTTTTTAAGATTAGTACGAAATCATAAATCGGTGGAAATTTGCATGGTAATGTACATCATATATTTTTTTATTGTTTTATCATGCTCTTATTTTAGAAGTTACAGGGGGGGGGGGGACAAACATCTTACCACTTAGGTATATACTTTATATTAGAAACCTCAATATCATTTTTGAAGACCTATCCATAGATACCCCACACGTATGGGTTTGATGAAAAAAACATTTTTTGAGTTTCAGTTCTAAGTATGGAGAACCCCCAAAATTTATAGTTTTTTTCTATTTTTGTGTGAAAATCTTAATGCGGTTCAAAGAATACATCTACGTTCCAAGTTTAAACAGTATAGTTCTTATAGTTTCGGAAAAAAGTGGCTGTGACATACGGACGGACAGACAGACAGACAGACAGACATGACGAATCCATAAGGGTTCCGTTTTTTGCCATTTGGCTACGGAACCCTAACAAGTTTCACAAAATGTGGTCATCAAACAAGGGGAAATCATTTCCCACCAGAAATCACCCCCTTCCACTTACCCCCTCTACTTTTTACATATTTGTTCTGAATCTAAATGCCAAACTTACCTATAAATCGACCCCAGTTTTTCATTCGCAGAAAATTTTATTGATGCTCTGTCCTATTCCGGGTTGACGGTGATTGGTTGGTTTCACTACTACCACGATAAAAAAATTAGGACTTTTGTATTACTTTACACGTGTTAAATTTCTTGTACTAAGATTTGTGCACTGGTCAACTAACTGGCATGCTATTATTATCTCCAATTCGTTCATTTCGCTTTTGATATACAATTGCCGTAACAAATCCCAGTGTGCCAAAACCTTTACCCGCTCCATTCATACCGTGAATGGACATTTTAATTGACATGAATTGTATATACGAACTACATCCAATAGGATTACAAAATTCCAAACGAGTATTTGAAGTTTTAACTCAAGATTCGGACCACGAATTTATTAAAATTTGAAGCAGATTTTTGTATTTATGGTTAAAACATTTGATATATTTTCCGTTTTACACTTTCCATGTATTCGTATTCAGCTACGCAAATACCAGCATTGAGACTGATGTACGGTCGACTGGCATTTAATTTTGAGTGGAACGAAACATTTTAGTGCACCATAAAAATAGCAATATATTGGCATTTTCAGTCTATTTACAAGTTTTGGTTCAATGAGCTGAAACTTTAATATTTGGGGAATATTTGTATAGTAGACTATGTACTGATGTATTTTGGCTGAATCATTTTAGGGGTTCATAGACCAAAAGAAACACAAAATATGCAAATGTTATATGTTCACATACCTACAAACCAAGTTTCGTACAAATATTTATAATATCTAGTTAGTTATCAAAATAATCAATTATCAGCTGTAGTTTTTTCTGTTTTTAAAGTATTCTATTATAGAAGTACCTAATAAAAATAGTTATTTTTTTTACTAAAGTTTAAATCCTACCCATGAGATTTCTAAATTACACAAAAAAACATGTGACATGTGGAAGTAGTGTTGCCAAAAAATCATACTTGTTACTACGAGTAGGTCTAAATACTAAGATGGTGAAAATAACTACACTTATTATATCTAGCAATCGAGTAAGTAACACTTTGTTGGTAGTCTGTAACACCCATACGCGGCGTGATTCCACATTTTTTGAGCTATTTTCCACTAAGCGAGTTTCGATGGAACGGATCCCGACCTTTACGCAGCATATGGCGGGGTGGTTTTTACATTTTTTCTTATAAATTCGATTCTATTTTCCCGGTTACAAGATTTCTCGGTGCGAATATGTTTGCACTACTTTAGGCCGTTGGGGGAACTTTTGACGATCCATTTGCTGAGAAATGTGAAGTGAAATTTGGGATAGGTGAGATTTAAAGGCTATGCTTTTATAGCGTCATAACAATTGCGGTCTTAGCTAAGAGCGCGTGAAACGTTGCACGTAGCAGACTACAGTAAATAGAGACTTATCGGTGTTGTACTCGTACCTATAGAAGACTTAGTCTCCATATAACGTTGAGTGCTATTCAATTTTGTATATGGTGTTATTTATTGTATTTATATTTTATAAGTAAAATGCATTATTGACCAAGCCAAAGTGAAGGTCTCGTATTCGGTTGTTCTCTTCTAGGTACCTACAAGTGGAAGTCCCTTTTTGACAGCTTTTGTTATAAAGGGAATTCTTTAAAGGCAACAATTTTAGATTTTATGGAGATTATTATGTTCATTGTAAATTTTGTTGAAACTATACACATTTCTCTACTATAAACGCAAAACTGGAAAATTGGACCCAAAAGTGGGGTAAAGCATCGATTTGATAACAAGCTTCCCCTTCTATATTGCTTACCTACATAAGCTACATGCATGCTAAGTTTCATGCTTTTGTCCGAATGGGTCTTTACTTTTGAAATTAGCGCTGATTTAAACTTTCACGATTTTTACTTATTATTACTTACAACGACAGGACTTAATCGCGTAAAATAAATTTTAAATTTAGTCTTTTGAAATTAGTTAAGAAAAACACTTAATTCGCTTAACTTATCATACTCTAGCATTACTTTATCCAACAGAAAATCTTTGCTGACTTGTGATTCTGGGCTTCACTCATTATCGTATATTATTTTCCGGAGCTACCTATAAGTTTTTTGTTTTCATTGAATGTACATACCATGTTTTATTGTTATTGTATAAATAAAGTGGTTGTGGAAATTTTATCAGTATTGATCTGGTATAATGATCTCATACTCACCTAAATAAACTTTCACGAAACAAGATTTGTAACTCACTGATACACTTACTTAGTTTGATCCCCATAAGGCTTCAGCGTAATCACTAAATGATCCCGGGGACCAAGATCTCTAGTATTAACAGCAATTATCCCAACAAGGCTTTAGATCTAATTTTCAAATTATTCTACCCCGTGAAATCGCATTCATCAAAACTTGGAAATTAGCTCCCCTCCCTAATTAAACCTGTCGGTTGTTAACTTCGCCCTGGCATCCCCTGGGCACTTGAATCTTACGCAAATATTAGGTTTGAATAAAACTTTAATTATTATTAGGTTATTAGCAACTAATTTTATAATTTATTGAACCTGTAAGACATATTGAATACGCGGAGTTTGAACACTTAGGTATTGGGTGGCAAAACATGGAACGACTTTAATTAAGTTAGATTTAATTTCCCTTAATTAAGTTAGATTTATAATGAAATTTAATATTATGAAATAAATAAATCTAAGTCTAAATCTTTAATATTGTCTTCGGTTATCGCGAGGCCATTGAGATTAAGAAATATCCAAACTTTAATAGGGAAGATGGCTTTTCTCTACCTTGGCTTGGGATCCTGTAGTCCATCTGATAAAGGAACAAGCGACACATAGACTGTGAGACCGTTGTGTTGGATGATGTTGGACATTCTGTGTACCTATAATATGTTTTGTAAAGATGTGTCCGCCGAGTTTGTTGCCGGTACCATATTGGGAAATTGTAGGAGGGTTCCTACAATTTTCTCGGGTCAGAGGTGTTGGGTTAGAGCCGGCGTAGCTTTATCGCGTATACCTTTACTTGAAAATAGTTGTATTGCATAATTTGTATAACTAGCCTTATGAACCGATTTTGCATGTACAACCAGCCTTAAAGTTTATAGTTTATTATAGTTCATTATTTTTGTATATGGGTATTTTTGCACATTGTAGCTTTTCTTCAGACACCTGTTGACCACGAACGCTGTAAAGGGTTTGAAACGTCGGGATGTATTATAAATTCAATATACGCGATATAATCCGTTTTCATAGTTTTATTTCATAAGTCAGATTTAGTTACCGAAAGTTAGGTTTAATTATAATTGACCTTTTAAACTAACTGGACATATATAATCAGTTAATCAATACTTGATTTAGGAACGCACCTTGCGGTGAATCGGAATAGGTTCGTTTGCCAAAGTAAACAAGCGAGTTTTCCGGGTTTTGCCAAAAGTACAGGCTACGTTATACCGCTAGCACTATTCTCCAGCTCCACAGTTCGCCCTGTCTTGATAGTAGGAACACGATTTGATAAAGTACCTACCTAGTAGAATAATTAAGTCAGGGATTCACGGGGGGACAAATGTCCCGCGACACGTAGAGCCAGCGGCAACGGTGCCTAGTGATAAGGCGAAGCGTTATCGGACTTCGCTCGACATCTTACTCGACATGTTAGGAAATAAGGGTAAGACCCGCTAATTGTGTCAAAACCTGCGTCATCGATTTGTCACACTAAGTTAAGGGCAGTTTGTGAACTTTATGTTTTAGTCTATTTCTTAATAGGAATTTCCAAGTATTTCAAATATAATATTTAAGGCCACGGATGCCTATTAAACAATATTGTATGAAATTTTGAACGTTCCGAAATAGTTTTTTTTTCTTTAATAAGATAGAACAAAGAGAAAACATGTTCTGGCCAAGTAATTACGCTTCTCCAGTAGATAGGTATTCATTTAGTAAAATAAAAGTGTCTTGTGATTTTTAACCAAAAGAAAAACAACTTCACAAAACAGTTTGTTACATTTTAATTGCGGCTGTAGCAGCATTGCTGCAACGTTGCAGTTTTGTATCGGGTTAAGGATAATCAATGTAACTGACGGTTGTCAGGTATGACGGTTGTAAGGAGGTTTCCTTATTGTAATTATTGTTATTGCCGACTAGATCTGCGCCGAGCGAAGATAGGTAAATTAAGTGTTTCAATCAACCTTCTTAACAAACACATCCATCCTCGCACATCTCTGGTGGCTATGCAGCCCTATCCTCCGGGATAGGGCTGCATTTCCACCAGAGATGTGAATCCTATCATCGTCAGATCCTAACAAACTGTTCAGTATTGCACTTCAAACAAAAATAATTATGTTTTTTTTTTAAATGGGTCCTTCGAGAATTAAAGGAGGAACATTATGCACAAACGAAGATTCTGAAAAAAATAAAACAAAGAAAGGAATTAAAAGTCGGCCAAGAGCATGTCGGGCCATGCTCAGTGTAGGGTTTCGTAGTTACCATTCCAGAATAGGCTAATCGGGGGCTATTAGTAAGTATCAGCATTATACATTACAAGTTTTACGTCTTTTTACTAAGAAGAGAAGACTTTTAGCAATAACTCAAAAACGGCTGGACCGATCATGTTCGCTATAGTTTTCATTGGAAGTATTTATTAAGATTTTGTATTACGTATTTCTTCATATTTTTTAGATCCATGGTTCATAAGTTAGAGGAGGGGACCAATACTTTTAGGGTTCCGTACCTCAAAAGGAAAAAACGGAACCCTTATAGGATCACTCGTGCGTCTGTCTGTCTGTCTGTCCGTCTGTCACAGCCTATTTTCTCCGAAACTACTGGACCAATTAAGTTGTGACCCAAAGATGGACATGTAATGTAAACAAATAAATTTTAAACACTGGGGCCACTTTTAGGGGGTAAATGAGAAAATTAAAAAATAAAGTTTGTCAAACTATATCGTGTTACATATCAAATGAAAGAGCTCATTGTGAGAATCTCAAATATATTTTTTCCCCTCACTAGCTCGGAAAGTTGTCTTTTATCCTTCAAAACAAGCGGGGAAAAACGCGTTTTATTCACTAGTGGGGAAAGTAATTTGACCTTGGATGGAGCGTGTTTAAGTAGCTTGACAGATAACAAAACGTAATAATGGTTCGTTCGATATTAATTATCATTAAATAAATGGTTTGAGAATCTTATAAAAAAATACCTAATTTAGCATTATTTAATGATTTTAAGACATAAACCTTAAAATTCCATAAGAAACGTTTGTTTCTTTATAATGATCTTAAATATAATTCTGAACGCACAAGTTGAGTCGATGCAATTTCAAAACGCATCGATGATAATATGTATACTATAATTAGTATTTAATTTGTAAATAGTAGGTAGTGATATCGTTTAATTATTTTCAAATACAGTACAAAGCCTGCACCAACAAACGTCTCTTTTTGGCCCAGTGGTTGACTGGTAGAGAATGCCTTAAGGCATTAAGTCCACCATTTGTACTTATTTTATGTGCAATAAAGTATAAATAAATAAATAAATGATATTTCATACGTCAGAAATGTTAACAGCGTCAACAAAATTTTTACTTAAAAACTTTTCTTACCGACTCGCGTAAAAATACACAATTTCCAGAGGTTTCTGTTATAATATCGTAAAAAATGAGTGATTCCAGTGATGAAGATGATCTAACGCCTGTGGATGTTGCACTTTCCTCGCTATAGTTAGGTGAAAAGTTTTGTGTTACACACGGGTGCAATTGTATTTTACTTCTTGTGTGTTGAACCACTCGCGGGTAAAATACAATTTTGCACCCTTATATAACAAATAACTATTTTTTTATAATTTTAAGATAAATAGTTTACTAGTTATTCAAGAAACTACTGAGTCAAAAAAATTTAAAAAATACATAAAAGAGATAGACCTATAGATCACCGGAAAACCTATTAGAAATGTGCAGTCAAGCGTGAGTCGGACTTAATTAATTAGTTTTTGATCCGACCCCTACGGGTTTTTTAAAGACATTTCACATAAAAAATACATTGTTTAAATTGTGTAATGTACGGAACCCTTGGAACGCGAGTCCGACTCGCACTTGGCCGGTTTTTTCTTTTCGGAGCGATTATTTCCGAAAAAATTATATAATCAAAAAATGGTTGTTGTCGATCCTTATTCGTTTTAAAAGACCTATCCAACGATACCCATGGCCCATACTATTGAGTTAAAGCGAAAAAACATTAAAAAAAAATTTGTATGGGAGGTACCCTAAAAAAATTGTTTTCTTGTAGTTTTTATTTTACCGTTCAGTTGCCATTTAAGTATCCATGCCAAATTGCAGCTTTCTAGCACTAACGATTACGGAGCAAAACCGCGGACGGACGGACAGATGGACATGGTGAAACTATAAGGGTTCCTAGTGGACTACGGAACCCTAAGAAACATATTACATCTGAAATTAATGCCGATATTCCAATATTTTAAAATAGGCTTGGTACTCCTTACTGCTGTACCTAGTAGGCACAAAAGTATAAACGCCTTACTTACGAGCCACAAAAAGCTGATTCAGTATCCGACCACGGAGCGGATTGTTATTCGCGAACGCCATAAGGTTACACTCGAATTGAGACTGCAGCAGCGTTACTGCTGCAGCGTTGCTGTACAGCACTGCTGCCGACTGCATTTCTGCAGGAAATATCAATTATACATTCGACAATAGTTTTGACTTAAATATCCAGCAAAATGTCAAAAATTAAATTATGTGATATGTAATTTTTGAAGCAATGGAGCCTGCAGGAGTAATGTTGATGGATTGTAGGAATGTAAAACACTGATTTAAACTTTCACAATTTTCGAACTACGTGAACATTGAGCAAGACCAAGTGCGGGTAGTTCGAAAAACTCACGCGGCTAGAAAATATTAATGTCAACTTTAACCAGTCTTCTCCTAGACCACGGGGACAACGCCGTCCTCGAAACGTCCGAGGTAAATCTTAAAACTAAAATACGCGATTA
Source organism: Cydia strobilella (assembly GCF_947568885.1). NCBI lineage: Eukaryota > Metazoa > Arthropoda > Insecta > Lepidoptera > Tortricidae > Cydia > Cydia strobilella. The sequence goes on from NC_086042.1 coordinate 20,247,902, forward strand.
AGGCTCATTTTACAATTTAATAATGTTGTACGAATGTAACCTATGAGTAAAGATATGCATTTGCAGGCGTCACCCATTGATATCAATATCGTATTTATGCAATTTAAACAAAGTCAACAAATCAGGAGTTATACGTAGGTATTTCAGTGCCATGAAGCATGCTCGGATACGGAATCTCCAGGGAACGGTCAATATGATCGCCTGGCACGTGCTCGGCAATTGATACTGTCCTCATATATCGATACGTATGCTGCTGATAGGGATGCCGTCGCAACAGACGGAGTAATCTTACACGAATGTTTTTATCATTTTATATTAAGCAAAAATATGGAAAGCTGCATCCAGGATATGTGGTGTGTGGTGTGGTTATCTTGAAATGTAATGTTACAAAGGGAAATATTTTACGTGATCATATCAAATAACAATTATTCATTTCGATTCCAGTAATTCGAATAACCCTTGACACCAAGATTTATTTCATTTTGTTGTTATTGTAATTGGCACTGATAACCTTTAAGGTAATGCATTTTATTGCTTAAATGAAAAAAAAAACTTTGCTAATGTATCAATTCATGTGCATCAATGAATGTAGAGTAATTGATATCTTAGCAGTTTGTTTTATTAAATAATTGATTACCCGGTCTTCCCCTAAAAAAGTATTTAAAAACCTGGTGTTTTTCTTTGTTTTCAAACTCTTACCGTATCGCATTAAGTTTTACAAGTCTAGGAGGCGTATTTTATTTGTAATACGAATACGTTATGAATTTGATCTTGATTCGTTATGGATACGATCTCTCTGTCTCACTGACAATGGTGGACAATGGTCTAACGATGATTGATCTACAACAAGTTTAGATCAAATCTGTTATTACAATCAGAATATGCCTCCTGTACTGTTTAAAATTTCGTACTTACCTACCTACTTAATATGGCTCAAGTCGACGGCACTCACAACACCCAATTCGTCAATATTCCGCGCACGTCAGCTCTATATCCCTTAAGAACAAAGTGCTGCGAGATGAAGTGGAAATCGACCGGCAATGTGGCAATAACCTTTATGCGCTACCGCTTTCGGTGGGTAATTAAATATGACGACAGTTTTGATAGCGTGCACTTTTTACTAGAAAAGTTTAAGATTCTGTTTGCATTGCTCATTTTATCTATTGATTGACACATGCATAAAATTCATCCAAGTGCGGAGTCCACACCTCCCATTGAGGATACGCACCCCTTACAATTACGAGTAAATATATTTCATCTATAATTACTTTTTCTACAGAGCTCAACGTTTTTGAGATTGTCACCATAAAGATGACATTCGGATGGCATCGTATCCCATATCGCATCACTGTTGCGTTAATGCTGCGGTGTTGACTCGGCCGCTGTCACTGTCAAATTCCTTGAGATAAGAAGAGTGACGTTCGTTGTCAGATTACTGCCGCGACAAAAACATTCAATCCGTTACTCATTTTATCAAAGTTATTGACAGTGACTGCGCCCGCGACAACGCTGTATTAGTAATGCTGCTACAGTAATGCAGCTGCCATCCGAAGGTCACCGTTATAAAAATAGTAAGTTTACACTACAATTTCTGTGTCGTATTCAGACCACAGTCTTATAGTTTGTTAGTTTTGCTGGGCATTTTCCGCAAATCGATAACCAATGTGCCTATATCGCGTGAAAAACGAGGTAGCGCTACTCTAACCACCCCAGCTCCTCCTCGAAACCTAGCAATGTTTTCAGGTTTCTAACTGCCTCCTTTAGTGTGCACGGAGTCCCTTGGTACTTGTTCATCTATTTCTACCTGTTTACAGTCTAGGAGAATATGTCTTGTTGTTTCCTCTTATTCCATGCACGCGCTGCACATGGGGCTGTCTGTATCTACATTCCTGAGATAGTCAAGTTATAAGATGAGATCGTGAGGCCAATTCTGTTTTAACAACTTGATATGTTTTTAATCTGATTTTGATACGATCTAAGTCGAGTCGTGTCGTGTCGAGGCATCTCATGCGCACCAATAAGTGTGAACGAGATGCGTAATGAGACGACTCCTGATTACATTTCGTGATCACCGCTAACACTGATTGGTGCTGCCTGAAGACACGACTCAAAATCATATCATGAAAAACGTAACGAATTGTTAAATCAGAATTAGCCTCCTTGACCAAATGTTTGCCAATTTATATTCAAAAGTTCTGTTTTCTCCGGCCTGACTAAGTTCTCGCAACCTGCGACAGCGTATAACCCGTAAGATTTAAACTTACTTTAAACTTACTAGTACTATTCGAGCTTCGCCGAGGCAGGATGTTTATGACTTGAACTTGAAAAATGGTTTATCATTTTCCGCATTTTTATATTAATCCACGCCGTTAAATAAAATGTTTAATAGAGGAACAACTGGTTAATGTGAAATGAGGGCTTAACTTTTATTTAAAGGTTTTATTTATTTTATTTATTTGAAGATCCAACAACTGTGACACTAAATATATAAATTGTAGTAGATGCAGCCAATTATAGGAACTCACAAATTGCACACCACCAATCATTTTGCATTTTTTGTTTTATTTTATTTCCTTGGCTTTATTTTTTTGGATACCAATATAATTGTTGTTATTTTTTAGTAACATTTCATCTGGTTATACTTTACAGCAGCATGAAGGTAACGGAAGTGTCGTTATTAATACATTCTAATTCATACCAGTTTTTAATTCAAAATTCCATTTATATTTAAATGTATCTGACTCTGATCAGACATAATCCATAGCAGTAAAACAGCCATCTAAAAAAATAACACTTGTCTATTACTGTAAATATTACAGGACTTGGAAAATAAGAAAACCTACTTAGTTACAGTTTTTGATGCCTCGTAAGAGGTAACTACTACGCAAAAAAAAACTAAGAAATTAGTGAAATCGACACAAATATTGTACGTTTAACAATACGTTAAACACGGCAAACAATACGTTTCATTGATATGTAGGGAAAGCAGGCTGTATAAGATGAGATTTATGTGTCACAGGTGGTGGCTGCGTAGCGGTCAAGTAGTGTTCGGGCTGACAGTCATATTGTTAAGAGTGTTAAGACATTATGGCTTTACCCACGGACTATTCTATTCTGTGTACTTGTCTAAGCGAGAAGGGTAAGATTATAATTATTATAATAAATTGATAGAAGATTTATTGAACTATCAGAGTATTAATATGTAAATATTATTTTAAACTGGATTAAATATATAATATCAAGTACTTACACTTTTATTACTTGAAAATAAAGCAGTATAATCATCTTGTAATTCACATTTTCAGTGAATTTTTCTTTACACCATTATGTTTAAATTTAAATTAAATTCATTTATTTTTATTATGTGCTGCCTGTCTTTTCCGTGTAGAGCTCGCTGACGCTGATCGAAAAGTCCTAAAAACATCGAAAAAATATTTATTTAACCCTTAAATGCATGATTTTTTCCTTTTGCCCGATATTAATATATGTGTCACGTAATTGTTTGCTGATTATGGAAAAAAATTAAAAAAAAATAATAACATCGATTTTCACTGAAAAATCAGTGTTAGAAGTTGCACAGGCTAAATCATATTTATGTAAATATATAATTTTCAGCATTAAAACTTTCCATTTTCAAAATTACCTTAAAAACAATAACAAAACTTATAAACGATTATTAAAATTAACCTATAAACCTAAAACAAATTAAAACTAACAAAAATAAATTAAACTACGAACTAAAACAAACTAAACTAAAACTACCGAAAATGTTCTACAAATAAAAAATTGGCCCCAGGTCTGTGCCGTGTAGGGTGCCCAGAAGGCTGGCGGCGTTGCCGCGCTGAACGGCAACGCCGATGCGTTGGGCGAGGTATGCTCCAGCTTTCCGGTCACCCGTTGCGTCTATTAGGCGCTTGGCCAACTCCTATATGCTGTGCGCGCCTTAACCCCACGGCCCAAGCGTCTCCACACCAAACGGCTCAAACATGCAGCCGGTGTCAATGGCTGCATATTTGCGCCGCTTGAGACGCTCGGCCGCATCGGCAGCAGCGCCAGCCCTAGCAGAGGTCCCTGGAAGATGGGACGGCGTGGCGTGGCGTCCTAGACAAGGGGTCGACCCAGCCTCCAGGGAACCAGTGTCATGCCATTTGGCCTCTTCCCATCGTCACGCGCTAGACCCGTCGATTCTAGAACCGACGGCGCTCCGGCGGTGACGAGGGCCCGGCGCAGTATGTCATTATAGTACTATGCCTTATGGGAAACGGTCGAAGAGATAGTTCAGATCCGGAAACCACTACCAAATTTTAGTATGCTGTTGGGCATGGCACTGGGTCTCCAAAACTGCCGGGAGACAGCGGCGCCGGCCATCTACTTCAGCGGAATGACGTCATCAAAATGACTCCCGCCTCGTTGCGAATATTGCATTTTGCACCTAAACTATGTATTGCACATACACGTGTGGGGTATTAAGCGAAAGCCAATAAAATATTGCATATTTCACTAATACACTATGTACCAAAATATACAATAGTTTAAGAGAAATTTATAAATAAATCAAAATTATCAAAAAAAAAAAAACGATTATTTGGGTTTTTCAACCAAACCAAAAGTCGGACGTTAAAACAATGTACTACAAAATTAAAGCTGATGTCTTAAGCCATACACTGACATCAAAATAATCAAAATCAGACCAAAAATGTGAAAATTATGCATCCAAATGTAGGTATTTGCTAGAACAAATGCATGAAAGTAAAAAAAAAATCGAAATTGGTCATTTTCAGGATAATCCGCATAAGCTTCTAGTATGTTATTAGCAATATAAAAAGGATCATAAAACTGCCGGGAGACAATCTCTATAGTGCCTGAGTGACAAATAATGGCGTCATACATGTGACCGCTGCCGAAATTTGCATAATCTAAATTATAACTATACCATGAGTCATACATACACGTGTGCTATATCAAACGAAAGGTTATTAAATATATTATGATTCTTGAATACATTATTTATAAAAACAATGTATATTTTAGGAGCTACAAACAAAGAAAAACCACTTTTTTTGAGATAAGTTCGTGTATATATATTTTATTGCTCAACTAACAACCTTATAACAATGTTGCGTCTAATATAAAAGAAACCAGTTATTCAACTATACGTCACAGCTTAAATTTTTAATTTCCGATAAAAACTGTGGAAGTTGTACAAAAAAAACTAAAGCGCGCCAACAATTCTACCTTAATGCGCTCATATTATGCAAAGAATAGTCCTAAATATCGGGTATTCAATGAAAGAACATTACATAAAATACATGACATCTTACTGACATCAGAAAGGTACACTATTTGTAATACACCTATGATAAAGTTTTTAAATATAAAATAATTACAAACCCCGAAAAAAACGTCCAAAATCACATACAAAAAATCATCAAATTCAAGATTTTTTCAAATTTTCCGACATTTTGTCTTAAAACGAATGTAATTTTTATAAATAAAAATATTGCTTAGATTAAATACTCCTTCAATGCATGATTAAATTTATTAATGTAATATAATTATTTAATTAATTAATTAAGCGTATTATAATTAATTATGCATCATTATTGCTTTGTATACATTTGGCAACAATATGCATTTAAGGGTTAAGTAGGTATACCCTTTCATTTTTGTTTTAAAATACACTGACATGAAGACAACTTAGTTATTGCTAATAATTTACCGAGCGTTAGATAAGGTCGCCATTTTAATTTGGACAAAAATGCTTTCGTATGTTCGGATGTTCTCGTCTACAGGTCGCATTCTCCTAAGGTTTTGTGAGCTGGGGCCCGTTTCTCAAAAGCTTGTAGCTTGTAATACAAGTGTGTCCCTTTCTAACAAAAGCTGACAAAAAGAGACAGCCGCTTGTATTACAAGTTACAACATTTTGAGAAAAGGGCCCCAGTGTGACATATACTGCTTTACACATCACCTATAAGGAAATTATTATGCTTCAAAATTATTTAAGCTATAAAAATTGTATGCACGTAATCGATTAAGTATAAAGAAATTGTAATCGACTGTGTGCATACTATTTTCATATTTCATTGTGTTAATTTTTTAATCTGGTAATGAAATGTCCTAGAACAAAAAAGTGCTACTGTTAATATTGTCTTCGGTTACCGCGATAGTTACTTATGAAATAACTATAGCCTTATGAACCGATTTTGCATGTACAACCAGCCTTAAAGTTTATAGTTTATTATGGTTCTTTATTTTTGTATGTGGGTATTTTTGCACATTGTAGCTTTTCTTCAGTCACCTGTTGACCACGAACGCTGTAAAGGGTTCTACAACGGGGAACTAAAACGAGTATCATGCAATCTATAATAAAACTGAAGACTAGGTATATCCTGTCCGCTCTTCTAAGATCAAGTAAGCCATAGTAATACTATGGCGAACTTGATCTTAGAAATCGGACAAGCTATACCTACCTACACACATGTACTAGCATAACATAGCAATTTATTTTATTTTGTGTGTTAAATAATCTATTTCAACTGAAGCAATAAATTAGATTATTTTATGCCTACAAATAAGTTTTTAAGCATAAAATTTAACAGCAAACAAAAACCGAAAAGAGAAGATGATTTAACTCCAAAAACTTCACCACGTCATCCATCACGTTCGCACTAAAATCTCAGCGTGCTCAGCGCTCATTCCGGCATATCAAAAAACAGGCATCGCCTTAATTAACCCCGCTCGGATTAAGAAGGGTCCCGTATATTTTGCGGTAAGCGCGTCGTAAAGTCGTACTTTTACGAGTGCGGGAAAGATTTACTGTTCCCCCACCATCTTTATTGGGATGCGGTAATGCGCGTTTAACTACGGGACCCTAATGCGGGAAGAAAATAAAAACGTCTTAGCACCCAATACCTGTTAACTCTTTTTTTTAAGTAGTGTCAGGGTAAACTTAAAATGAAAAAGCTTTTACTTTTGGTCGCAAATTGCACGGTTTTGTTTTTCTACATAGAACGATCACGATGCAACATCATTTTTAATTAGGTATGTATTATTATTTGGCGCGGTACAATCTTTTTTTAAAGTTTGCCTATATAAAAAGTAGGCTTAGGTCCTGTTCAACCAAAGATGTCAACCGACTGTGACATTTATTTGTTTGAAATATTTTTAGGCCGAAAAATACACGCGTTTAAAAAAATGGCGCAAAATCGTAAATTCAGTTAAACACAGGATATCCCGAGGCAGATTACCCATTTCAAATTTGATTAAAAAAAAACTAAAGTATATACCAAAACTATTTATTTTTATAAAAAAAAATTAATCCGTTTTTTTATTTTTATGAAACTCCCATTTTCAAACCAGCTTTCAAGCAATTTATTTATTTTGTTTATTTATTATACCTACACGTTACCCGGTTCTGATTTTAACAACTTTGTTCTGAATTTTTTGAACCAGAAATGTCATTATTGACAGCTGACAATTCAAATCCCTAACAGTTCTAGCACAAATATAATTCAGAATCGGGCTATCATTACTAAGTGAAAAGCTGTTGATTAGATAAACCTCAAAAGCATGTGCACGCTGCTCTGCTGGCCAGCGTTCCATTGTCATTAATCAATCTGCAACACTCACGAAACTAAAAAACCGGACAAGTGCGAGTCGGACTCGCCCGCCGCGGGTTCCGTACTTTTTTAGTATTTGTTGTTATAGCGGCAACAGAAATACAATATCTGTGAAAATTTCAACTGTCTAGCTATCACGGTTCATGAGATACAGCCTGGTGACAGACAGACGGACAGACGGACAGCGGAGTCTTAGTAATAGGGTCCCGTTTTTACCCTTTGGGTACGGAACCCTAAAAATCATCATCACCAAAAATGAATAACTAAATTTTAGTTTTCACAATGTCAAATAATAAATAATAGCATCTCAAATTAAATGATCGTCAAATTCAATTACTAGGCATAACAAATGAACAATGATAATTAATTAAAAACAAACCGTAATATTAAATGGCATTTCCAGTTTTCCATATTTCATTTACTAACAGAATATTATTATAATGGACACACGCATTTATATATGGATTATCCAATAAAAAGGATTTCATAAATAAAATACATATCATTGATTTGCTGATTTCTGGGACATACTCGTATTGCCCAGAAATCAGCATTAAAAAAATACAACAGTTGTACTATATTCACAAGATGGCGGAGCAAGTTGTCTTATGAATCTTATGATCTTAAGACAAGTAAACTTTACCGTCACCGCGCCGCGCGTCACCTGAAGTTGATTAAGATATCACTGTCACTATATACTGTCAGTCATTTAATTGACAGATTGAAGTGTTAAAGTAAGTAAGTTATTTCAACTGATATTAATAACAATACTTTTTAGTAGGAGATACGTGTTAAGGAATATCTACCATCATCTGTTATTTATTTGTGGTTAAGAAATAAAAGATTGATTATGTTCACATTGACACATTGCAAACAGCGGGCTTAGCACGGTAGCATTTTTATCGCCTGTCACCATGCCTGTCACGTTCTAACAAGTAGGTAAGTGCGAAAGTGACAGGCATAGTGACAGGTGATAAAAATGCAACCATGCTGACACCGGGTTGCTTAGTAAAATTGCGTGCCTACGGACAGAAATAATATATTTTTTTACTTTTCTTTTGTTATTTAATCGTATATTATATTATATGTAAGCTTATTTCATATATTGTAATCTAACTAAGGAGTGTATAATTTATATATATAAACGTAAAAGTCCTAACTGACTGACTCACTTTAATCAACGCCCAGCCCAAACCGTTGGACCTAGAGAGCTGAATTTTTCACAATAGATAGCTTTTATGACGTTAGTATCCACTAAGAAGGGGTTTTTTAAAATTCATCCCCTAAGGTGGTCAAAAAGGGGTTGAAAGTTTGTATGGAGATCATAAATTTTTTTGAGTGCGGGACTTGAAACTTTGTATAAAGGCATATTATTAAAATACTAGAAAAGTAATTTCAGCGTTTTTGAAAATTCATCCCTTAAGGTGGTGAAAAAGGGGTAGAAAGTTTGTATGGAGGTCAAACATTTTTTTAAGTGCGCGACTTGAATCTTTGCATAAAGGCATGTTATTAGAATACAAGAAAAGTGATTTCAGCGTGTTTAAAAATTCATCCCCTAAAGTGGTTAAAAAGGGGTTGAAATTTTGTCGTGGTCCTAATTTTATTTTAAGCTAGGTACTTGAAACTTCATAGAAATATATATAATTAAAAGATAAAAAAACTTATTTCAGCATTATTGAAAATTCATCCCCCAAGGTGGTAAAAATGGGGTTGAAAGTTTGTATGGAGATCAAATATTTTTTTGAGTGCGGGAATTGAATTTTAGTATAAAGGCATATATTATTAGAATACAAGAAAAGTAATTTAAGCGTTTTTAAATATTCATCCCCTAAAAGGGTTAAAAAGGGGTTCAAAGTGAATCTATCACAAATGCTTTGAAACTTCTTAGAAATGCATTGTATAAGATTCCAAAAAAGTTATTTCAACGTTCTTAAAAATTCAACCCATAAAGGGATTAAAAAGGGGATGTAAGTTTATATGTGGTACAAATTTTCTTTTAAGCTAGGAACTTGAAACTTGGTAAAAAGGGCATTATATTAAAATAGACGAAAATTGATTACTTACACCGTTTTTGAAAAGTTTGTATTAATAGTTTCGGGAGCGATTTTTTTTTTAAATAGTGAACTTGTAAATCTTCTAAGAGGGACGAGAGGGATTATATCGGGAACAATTTTTTTCAGTTAGGGTCTTGAAACTTCGTAGTTTGTGAAAGACAAATTTCATGCGTTGTATAATTATTAACAAATGATTAACCGTCCCTACTGATATCTTGCTGCATAATGTTCTATGATTCTATATTATGCTCATGTAGAATATATAACCACCAACATACAAATCCACGCGTACGAAGTCGCGGGCAACAGCTAGTAGACCTATATTTGCCTCGGATTGAATGGCATTTGCGGGCTTTGTAATAAACTACGTACTGGCGAGCTGCTGTCAATACGGGTCTTGATAACTTTGAACGCACCCGGCTTGAAGATCTTGACGCCAAACGTCAGCTCCGAAAAACTCGGCCCAAGCCCTCCTACAACTACACCTACAACTCATCTGGACAGCTCTACTGTGTTTCGTGCTGCAGGACTTTCAAAACCAAATTTGGATTTGCTAGTCACGCTCGCGCCCATGCGCGTAATAGTTAATAAAAACCCTTTTAAAAATAATAATATTAATAATATAAAACTAAAACGCATGTCGGGATGTCGCCGTCGACAGATACGTCTGGGAGAACATCATCATCATCATCATCATCATCATCGTCATCATCATCATCAATAAACTACGTACTCTCAAGGTCGTTCGGTTAAAATAAATACTATGTCCTGCAAATTGCATCGTACAATAATGTACTTACTATAACAGCATTTTTCCTCCCGGACTTGTATCACAGAATAACTAATAGTACTACCGTACTTGTATACCTAGTAGTTTTTTTTATAAATATCACGTCGGAGGGAATTAAGTATACATGCCTGATGGTAAGAAGTACCCTAATAAGTATAAGCTTATACTTATAGCGCTACCGACACTTTAAAAACCTGTACACACCTCTTTGAAATTATCATTTAGTACATACCATACGTACACATGTACTTACACCAAGCTGCAAAATTTCACGAGCACAGTTCATCATCATCATCATGTCAGCCGATAGACGTCCACTGCTGGACATAGGCCTCCCCCAAGGCTCGCCACTCCGACCGATCCTGTGCCGCTCGCATCCTCCTAATTCCCGCGACCTTCACCAGGTCGTCGCTCCACCTCGTTGGAGGCCTACCGGCAGTTCGTCTTCCGGTACGCGGACGCCACATAAGCCTCATAAGAAGGCTCAAGGTCACGCAAAGGGCAATGGAGAGAGCTATGCTCGGGGTTTCTCTGCGTGATAAAATCAGAAATGATGATATCCGCAGTAGAACTAGGGTCACCGACATATCTCGCAGAATTGCAAACCTTAAGTGGCAGTGGGCGGGGCACATTGCTCGCAGAACTGATGGCCGGTGGGGCCGGAAGGTTCTGGAGTGGCGTCCGCGTACGAGCACAGTTATTATGAATTAATTATTTCACAAAGTGGCCATGCAAAGTTGCGGGTGTAGGTACATACGGAACTTGTTGCGGAAGTGAATTTGTAAATTATTTTTTTGTTAGTTATTAATTAAGACTTGCGATAGTTTATTTGAAAAACCGGCACAGAAAAAACATATTCACATTTTTCATTTTACCTTCAAAAATGTATAGACATGGCAGGGTTAGTATATTGAACCTAATGGAATGTGGTTTACAGGTTTCCATTAATTGTAATCTACAAACTGATCTTTAGCGTTTGAATTGTCATTGTTTCATTATCGTGCATAATTTTATTAATAAAAATAATTAATGCAAAAAAGTAAAACTAAATTACAACAAATACAATATTACCCCCCACTCTGATTATCCCCCGGACCAAATGTGCCAAAAATACTGGCGGCATTACCTCGCTGCATTCAGGCCATTGCCAGGGATATCTTTTGGACGAGCAAAGAACCAGAGCGAGGGTCGCCGCCCCTTTCCCTTAAGCGTCGCCCTATATCCTTAATAAAGGCTTTGGCCTCGGTGTCTCGACGGCAATCGGTATAAAATCGTACACCTGTTCAAGGTTCGCGTACTTGCTGTGCTTGAACCTAGCAGCACTTTCAGCCGCTGCACCTGCCTTGTTCACCGTGCGCGCGAGATGAGTGGGAGCAAAAGTACTCACACACGTGGCATCCCAAAGTAAGCTGCGGCCCTTCGCCCAAGGAACAAGCGTAAGGCCGTCCGGTCTCTTACCGTCCAAACGACTTAGACCCTGGGGCTCCATGATGCATGGGACGTTCGCCGACACTAAAGCTCGCCTTATTAAATCGTTAATGGCACAGTGCCTGGGTATCCTACCCACACACCGCAAGCAGCTGAGCCCGTGGTGTCCATCCGCCTCCACCATTACCCCACACTTACACTGATATGGCTCACACACCTTGCCCCCAATTCTTAGTACAATCGCCATCCGTAATGTGTCATTATCAAGTAAGGTTCCTAAGTGTGGTGTCGGCAAGACATGTAACCATGCCCCGGACTCAGGTTCCCTAACAGCCTTTAGCCTGGCAACGTCTTTCCCCACGGCACCCTCCAACAGGCCCTTATGCCACTCACGGCACAAAATATCATCCCATAGTCTTTGTGATGAGGGGTTCTCTGGTCGTTCAACTCCTGCAAAGCGGAACGACCACTCGGAAAGAGCCTCCTGAAGAAATGTAATACAGATATTGCCACCATCGAAGGAAAGGATTCTAGTGGCAAGGCCTGATGCCGCATGAGATGATGCTAGGAAAGCCACCAAACCGACGTCACGCATGCAACGTACCCCCAAACCCCCATACCGAACAGGAAGTGATGCCTGGCGCCACTGTGGTTCATTAAAGCTGACATTCAAAACACCCTCTAAGCCTTGCCGAAGCACATGATCAAAAACCTGTACATCTTGATCAAACCTCCAAATCGGTGCAGTTCCCAAGAGATACGTCACACGAGGCATCGCAAAACAGTTTCGAAGTTAGATTAGTGAAACGTGCGCCGACAAGTGTTTAAAATGCACAAAAGCAGACTCAAGCGCCTGGGTTTTAGCCTGAATCGCCGAACACACCCCGTCAGGAAAAATGGGTGCTCCTAATAACGAAAATGAAGTTTTGTTCAGCAGCCGGAGACCTGGAAAAACTGATTGGAAGTTGGGCACGGAATCTAATGCTAAGGTACCACATGGATACAGCTCACATTTGGTGGAATTTACCTCCAACCCAATTGATTGCAAAGCCGGCAAGAGCCTACTCACATCATCCAGAACTACATTAGAGCTTCCACCAATAGTGCCATCATCCAAGTACCACACATTCAATGGTGACTGCAATGCCGTTATACAATTCTGCATCGCAAGGCAAAATACCAGAGGACCCAACGGATCTCCTTGTTGAGCACCTACCTGCGAAGAGATCGTGCTGTCACCAAAGAACCGGTTACTCGGAGAGGAATAGCACTGGAAAAGAAAGGGATACAAAGCTGGAACACGCGTTTTTACCTGTTCCAAGATTGTATCCCTTTCTACCGAATTAAAGGCGTTCTTGATGTCAAGCTTCAATATAACCGTATCGCTGTTCTCACGAGACTCAGCAAAATGCCTAGTCGCATGAATTGCCGCCTCGCAACCTAAAGGAGTACCAAAACCTATTTGACGTGGCTGAAAATATGCTGCCATCTCATCCTTTACTGAACGGCAACCCAACTTAGCAACAAGTCGCCGCAAGGTTGTACCTATTGCAATGGGCCTTACACCTCCATCTTTTTTCTCTAATGCGCATAAACTCGCACCATACAAATAAGGGCAGACTTGGGGGTTAAGCATACCACGCAAAAGGAAATTACACAATTTAGTAAGCGACTCGAGAAGTTTGTACCCATTGTCACCCACATTTGACGAGGTGTTCCTTCAAATGTTGTGGACGAAGGCCATCTATGCCGGCAGCAGAGCCATTGTAAAAAGAACCTATTGCATTAATAACGTCGGGTACTGATATTGCAAGAAAAGGACTCGTTAGATCAGGTTCAGGCGGAAAAGTAAGTGGTCTAGAAGGTGTAGGATGCTTAGCCCTCAGAGCCTCCAGAGTGTCGGCACTAGACGGAGCAAGAATTTGTTGTCAATCAAACTAATAAAAAAATTCATTTCCAATACGAATGCGAAATCTCAATATTCATACTGCGTATAATTTGTTTAAACATAATTCGGCCCCAATTATTATGCCAACTGGCAATTAATTCACAAATTTCAAATATCGGAGTATTGTTAACGTTTCAATATCTGATACCTGTTTTGTGGTTTTATTATTCAATTTAAACGAATCTAGTAGATACCTACAGTTAGACATTACATGGCTAGTTTTTCGTAACAATTCATAATATCTTACTTATTAATCTCTAAAAAGAAGCTCAAGATTTGACTTTGCAAGTTATCACATACTTTTAGAAATCAGCCTAATAATATCTTAATGTTACACTTAATTTTCTGTTCTTCTTCTTCTTCTCGTGTCGATGGTTTCAGACTTTCAGACTGTGCGGGACCAAAAGGCAGCGACATTTATCGCCCTGTCCGTCGCATCACGGAGATCCGATCCTGCTCAGAGCAGGAATGCGGGCACGCTGGGCAAGATAACATGTGTTCCATTGTTTGGGGAGTCGTCCCACATGGACATTGGGCATCTGAGCCGCTTAGAGCGCCCCACTTCAGCATGTTCTCTTTGCTACGACTGACCTGGGAACGCAGTCTGTTTAAGGCTTTCCAGATCGGCCACGGGCTTATGCCCAGCGGGAAGCGCTTCAGCGGGGTGGACGTAGTCGTCAGGAGGGGCGCGGGAACTCTCCCATTGGGCAAGTCGCTTCTGGGACGGTGGAATCCGGATCGCTGCAGTACACCGCATAAAGCTCCTACGGCTCTTTAGACGAGATGGTGGTAGCTTGTGGCCGTGGAGAGGATGCCTAGGATCTTGTTCCTGCTTCAATTTTTCAACGCTACATGCCACTTCTCTGCGGGCTTCCGGGGGTGCGATTCCTGCCAGAGGGTACAGCTTATTAAGCGGAGTTGGTTTAAGACATCCGGTTATTATGCGGCAGGTGTCGTAAAGTGCCGAGGTAACTTGTCCCGCGTGGGTAGAGCGGTGCCACACCGGGCACGCGTATTCGCCAGCTGAATAGCAAAGTGCCAGACCAGTGGTGCGAAGGGTGTGCGCAGAAACGCCCCAGTGGGTTGACGTGAGTTTCCGCAGCGAACTAACCTTCTGACGCGTTTTTAAACAGTGGTTCTTGAAGGACAAAGTTCTGTCTAGGGTTATTCCAAGGTACCTTGGGCAGGGGCAGTGCTCAATAGCGACTCAATTCCAGGCAACACTGAGCTGCCTATTTGCTTCCCGGTTTCGTAGGTGGAATACGCACGACTGAGTTTTTAGGGGGTTTGCTTTCAAGCAGTTCATCTCATAGTACCTCGTTAGACCCTTTAACGCCGAAGATAGTGATATTTCTGTACCCTCAAAGCTGTCACTTTGAGCCGCTAGTGCTAGGTCATCTGCGTATGCGAAGCGCTGGGTTTTGTGCAGGACTGGCAACTGGCAATTTTCTGTTGAAATTGTAATTTCGCAGCAAATCTTGCCTACTCATTTAAATATATAATATGCTAGTAAAAACTGGGCAAGTCCAGTTTTGAGTTTCTTTTTATCCTTCAGCTTATTCGATTACCTAACGAACTTGGCACCCATTGTAGATCAAGATTTGACTTATCTAAAAAGTAGTTATACAAGGGGTGGCCCTAAGGTATTGTGAAATGTTTGGACGTTTTCTTCTAATCTGTTAGACCAAGTAGTGGAAATGTTATAGCATGTTACATATTTGTAATCTACTCATAAAACTCTTTCATTTGGAACCCCACATGGTATGTTTATTTTATTTTTTAAACTGTACTGCCGACTTTATGACGTCACATTAACTACCCCCACCATTTTCGCGCTTGTCATCTCATATATTCGTGTTCAGGATATCATACTGAATGCATTGATAATAAATATACCCATATCCGAGATGACATGAGCGAAAATCGATTTCTAGAAGACTTCTCGACAAAATACCGACTCACTACTACCTAAAATTCAAAAAATCCTGGGACCGTCACTACAACCATGAAACATTTTTTTTATTATTTGCGCTTTAATTTAATTCAAGTTTTATATTCCTTTGTCGGAATTAAAAAAGCAAGTACAACCCCGCATATTAAAATTGGCTTCTATTTCCACATTCACGTTTTTGATAAGATATGTATTACCTATCCTCTAGCGTGCGTAAGGAGGACTTATATAAGATATAAGACGTAAAATATCTTTATTATATAAAATACAAAAATTTAAAAAGTTAGGTATCGCATCACACCGCGATGACGTAATATATATTATAGCAACACTGACGACGTCGACGCGTACTGTCACAGGTATAGTCCGATAAGAAATTGTAGAAAAATATTGAGGGCGCCGCTTCCTACGTAACTGTCACATTTTTGACGTAAAATGCTTAAACATGGCAACAATGGATTTTTTTGGTTTCGTTTTATTTAATTTCTACTAGTCACTACAGATCCCACTTTATTTTACAGTACAAATAGCAACACACCCCTATGGAGGAACCTGGTCTTCAGCAGAAGGACATGATGTCACGATCCACAGTATTGAGGGACCGACTGAAGAAGAGAAGCAACACACTGTGGACCTTATTATAAAATGCATAAGGTCCACCGATGGACAGGTAACAGTGTGGGCGATGGTACTACGGTCAGGCCTTAGAGCGCACCTAAGTTGATCCGTTGATCTGAATTATTTATTTTTGAAATTTTATTTAAGTGACGCTCTCCTAAATTGTTTAATAAGGGTACAAGTTTTCTTAAGATTTTGTTTTGCATATTCCAGTTTAAGTAACATAATCATTTCTCCTATAGAACTAGAGTATACGAAATTAAATGGGCTAGGTCCGGAACGGACCCGCATCATGTGGTCACTCTACAAGTGACAAGGGTGACCACACTGCCGGCCATTTAATTATAGGATGAAACCCAGCCCGCTCTACAATAATACGGGCGATAAGTTGGAGTCACTGCGAACTTTATAATTCTATTATGTACCTAATTTACTAGTGAAAGGAATGATATATTAAAGTACTTTTCACCTCAGCAGCTCGAATAAGCCTACTTTCGTCACTCCCTGGAGTGACGAAAGTGCCACTTTTCTCACTCCAGGGAGTGAAACAAAGTAGCATTTTAATTTAGTGAAGGCCATAAACTGCCACTTCATACTTCGGGGTCTATTACAAATTCGAAATACATTTTAACCTTTAATATATTATGTTCTCACTACTGAGGTGAAAAATTATATGTGTCACACGAGAGCAAAGTTATTTTACATCTCGTGTTTTTTGAGTCCCTCGCTACGCTCAAGATTCTAACTTAGAATCACTCGCTTTGCTCGTGATTCAATTATAGAATCTTTCGCTTTCTCGGGACTCAAAATCAACACTCGCAAGAAAAACCAACTTTCCTCTCTTGTTGCACAAATAACTATTGTGGATTAAGGGCTTTACGGAAAACTAGTTTTAACTGGGGAAAACGCGTTTTCATAAAAACGGTTTTGTATGGTAACTAATACCATAAGTACATATATATAAAGGATCCCGACGAATTTAGAACCTTTTCCATTTTGAAGTTGGTTACTAAAATATGTCTACTTGCGTAATAAATGTAATGATGATTAGGTACTTCAAAATCCAAAATCCCTATAAAATAAAACTACAGAGGTACCATTTTATCGCCATATTCGTTATAATGCTTGTAATGTTATGTACGTAAGGTAATTTACCTTATCAAAACAATTATCTATAGGGATGTAGTGAAAATTGGATAAAGGATGAATTATACTCTTATGTATTTATCCGAATGTCATCAGTCATCACGCAATGGCAATGTTCACATTGTACGATCCGATATAGGATGTCGGAAGGAAGTAAAATGTAAGATAATATATGTGTTTCTCTGTATTTATATATGCATTTAATAATTCATTATTACTAAAAAACGTTAAATAACGCAAAAAAGCAGACTTAATGCCAATGGCACTCTCCTGCAGCTGTTTTTATTAGGCGCCTTCCGACATCCGATATCGGAAAGGCGCTTCCGATAAAGTCAGCTATGTCGGAGCCCCCCGTCAGCTGTCGGACCGATAATATTTGTTTGTGTGCGTATGTAGGCATAATGTTTATTGTAGTGTGCGTGACCGCTAAAGACGGCGCCCGGGGCGCGCCCCCGCGGCCTGACTACGCGGATAAAGGATCCTACATCCATTATCGGATCGGACAATGTGAAAACGCTCTTACGCTTATTATTGAAATTATACTTTTAAAATGTTTTGCGTAAAAAGGGGGACTAAATATGGGAATTGAAGCAGTGTCTCCATCCATCACGGTATGATGCATCGAGGACCCATGCCTCGGGACCGATACGTTACAATCTTAAACTACCTAAGTAACTCAAGCTGAAGAAATTGATTGGAGATCGTCTGATACTCAGAAAGCCCATAATCAATCAAATGCAATATTTATTTTTAGTTTAAATTTTAGGTGCCTACTTGTTTTTGTGATATTCTTTTGTTCGATAATCATAAGTTTTTCACAGTTCTGCTTATACAATAACCTTTTTGAACCTGGAGCCATAACCATAATGATTTTGAATATGTTGAAATTGTTTTCAAATCATCACAATATTATACGACTGACAAAAAATGGATAAATAAAGACATTATCGTTTATTATAAATACAACTTAGCCGTTTTTTGTATAACATTTATATTTAAAAATTACATATGTGTTTAATTAGTGCTTTAATAAGGTACACATTTCGTCTTGGGAGCTCGACGTAAAGCGTATGGTTTAGACAAAATTTACCCAATCCTCCCGAGTAACAAGACGATATTAGTCAAAAAAAATCGTAGTATGCGAACCGCAATTACACATAATTCGTAATGTGAAACATCATTAAAAACATTGTCAGCGTAACTGATTTATATATTCGTGCCAAATTTCAGCTCTCTAGCACTAACGATCAGCAAAGCCGCGGACGGACAAACGGACAGACAGACAGACTTTTCGCTTCAACCCTATAATGTGGAGTGTCGTTGGATAGGTCTTTTTAAACGAATAAGGGTCTTCAAGAACCATTTTTTGATCAACAACATCTTAGGAAATAATCGGTCTGAAAGAAAAAAAGTTGTGTTTTCCCCTCTAGTTCCCCTTTAGCTCTGGATCATGGATGGAACAATTACGAAAAAACCAAGGCTTCTTGAATCGTCTATTTTTCTCTTTGTTAACTTTAGCAGCCTGTACTCCTAAAGTATTATTGATCGTAAAGTAAAATTATTTTGATTGATTAGTCTCAAGGCTCCAAAAAAGCAACGCGTTGTCTTCGGAAGATGAACTATTTGGCGACATGTTGCACGCTGGAAAAATGGAACGCAAGATTTTGGACGCTGCTCTGTGTGTGTTAGAACGCTTTCGTGAATCTAGCGGTCAGACAGAACAGACAGAACGCGGAACTCCAGACCGCTCTCTGTGGGCGCGGGCTCTTAGTGTTGATTACCAATATCTCCATCGACATTTTGCTGGGACATCAGTCTTCCGTGACCACAGCTAGTGCAACCTGGCTGAAACGTCGGAAAATAAGGTAAAAATAATGAAATTTAATGGCGTTACACCCGTTAGTGACATTAATTATATTGTATCAAGCATCACTCGTACAATGGAATCTTAACATCAAAAACACCTCTTCTTTATATTTTTTAAAAGAGAGATTTGTAAATAAGATAAGTAAAAATTTTAAACTATTTAAGGCGGAATCTGATGTCTTTGCAAACCTGCACCCTTAAAAAAATAAAAAATAAACGGCCAAGTGCGAGTCGGACTCGCGCACCGAGGGTTCCGTACTTTTTAGTATTTGTAAATAATAGCGGCAACAGAAATACAAATCATCTGTGAAAATTTCAACTGTCTAGCTACCATGGTTCATAAGATACAGCCTGGTGACAGACAGACGGACAGACGGACATGACGGACAGCCGGAGTCTTAGTAGTAGTCCCGTTTTTACCCTTTGGGTACGGAACCCTAAAAATTGTTGTATAGTCTTTGATTATGTATACTAAGCAGTATTTCTGCAAGAACGAGCTGTACCGGGCCGTGTGGATAAGACTTTAGTAATTGACTGTTTGCATTGTTTCCCTTTAGTCGTAACATGTTTTTAAAAGGTAAACTACAATACAGTAATGAACTTCCCGTCCGCTAAAACAGTACAATAATATTTATTTTATTTTATTTTATTTTATTATTTGAGTATTTTGAATTTAACATTAATGAAGATCTTCCAAGATCTTAAAGAAGTTGAGATCTTGAAGAAACAATAAGACGAACATTTCCGAGCATATTGGAGAAAAAACATATTATTGTACGGTATTTTACATTATTGTACGAGCAATACACATTTTATGTAGAGCACCGAAACAATTTCACAACTGCAAGGCGATAGTAGCCGTAAAGTACCCGTTAAATCTTCAAAATACTTAATGTTTACACTTCTCCCCAAATGGATCCAGGTCAGCTGCTCACTTTGTACAAAAGGAAGAATAAATAATTAAAGTAGAAAGTGCGTTTCTGACGTTTTATTGCTTGCTCAGTCGTATACACATGTGCACACGAGCTTAAGCCGCGTTTAAGAGGTAAAAACATTGTAGATATCACTCACTTCGATGAAATCAACACGATACCTATATATAGCGATGAAATTGGATACATTTAGTAGACATTTCAATTCCTTTTTTTCCAACATGATATTTATTTTAAGAACTTTGAAATGAGTAAGATTTTCCAGGTAATAAAGTTAAAATTGGCGCATTAAGAGTCCCCGGCAAGCACGGCCGAATTGCACCTTCCCATACAAACGTAGTTCCGCTTTCATTTTAAAACTACGTGTTGGATTGTAATGAAACTTCCTACAATGACATGTGAGGTATATATAGTCCAGTTTATAAAACAAACGAAATAGAGCAAAAACAAGTTTTGTATGTAAAACTTAAATTCGCTGTATTTTTTTAACTATGGTATCTGAAGCTACATAAACTAATTACAGACATAGATATACTTTATCCTATTGTAAGTACAAAGTTTCAGAGCAATATAGCTGCTTGTTTTAAAATGAGAGCGGAACTACGTTTGTATGGAGAACCGAGCTTAACGGAGACCCTTAACGAATATTTGATTTTGAACGGCGATAACAAAGTACCAATGAGTTTCTGGGACTTCATGATTACACGCGTTATACTTAGGTATTATTTATTACTTTTCCCTTCTACTTTTTCTCGTTTATTATCGCGGTGGTGGCCGAGTGGATATAACGTCCGACTTTCAATTCGGAGGTCGCGCGTTCAAATCCTGGCTCATACCAATCAGTTTTTCGGATTTTATGTACAAAATATCAATTGATGGGTATTTACCACTAGCTTTTCGGTGAAGGAAAACATCGTGAGGAAACCTGCATACCTCTGCGAAGAAATTCAAAGGTGTATGTGAAGTCCCCAATCCGCATTGAGCTAACGTGGGAACGATAGCCCAATCCCTTTCGCGCATAAAAGGAAGCCTGTGTCCAGCAGTGGGACGTATATAGGCTGAATTATTATTCATTTATTATTAATCTGATTTTCATTTTGTCGTATCGTGCAAATACATACAACTAAATCTTCGGAACGTTTAAGCGCGCACTCCAGA
This sequence comes from Cydia strobilella, assembly GCF_947568885.1. NCBI lineage: Eukaryota > Metazoa > Arthropoda > Insecta > Lepidoptera > Tortricidae > Cydia > Cydia strobilella. The sequence continues at coordinate 20,269,412 of NC_086042.1, forward strand.
AAATTATATTTAATCAAAGTGAAATACCCATAAATTAAACGGTTGTACATAAAATCAAGACGTTTCCAACCAATCAACTGTAGGAATTGAGCATTGTCTGTTCGGTCAATTAAAAATTTATTATTCCAACTGTACGCTGTTTCCTTTTTATGATTATCCATTTAATCGTCATCATTTTTATGACAATCTTTATTATGGTTTACTTCAATTCTTACTTTTTACTTTTGACGACCGGTCTGACCTAGTGGGAAATAGTGACCCTGCCTGTGAAGCCGATGATGGTCCTGGGTTCGAATCCCGTTAAGGTCATTTATTTGTGCGTTTTTCATAGTTTTGATGTGCAACGCCACGCGTGGTAAATTAAAGAACTAATTTGACCAAACTGCCGCGGCGAATTGGAAACGGCGCTGTTAATGTCATAAGGTATTTTACAAAATGCGGACTTTTATAGTTTTCCTTCGGCAATTTTACCTTTACTGATTCTTACAATTTGCCTGCGACATACGAGTATATACTAACAATGGCTTTTAGAATAATTATTCAACAATATTTCTTTAAGCCTTGCCTTAAGACTAGGGGAGACCAAGGAGAGTTGACACAAATTTTACCGTTTTGGTCATAACTCTGTTGTATTAGAAGCTAGATTTACGGAGTCTGTATACATAACCATTTACCACCCAAAACGGTAACACCATATTGTAATTGAAACCTTTAAAAAACATTTGTTTTCTGCATCGGATTGATGCAGAAAACAAACATACATTAAAAAATGTGTCCCAAAATTTTGTATGAAAAAATATTTTTCCAGTACGTCACGTTCGTACAAATAAATAAATTATTCATACAAAAATGTGACGAACTGGAAAGGAAATCATGGGACACAATTTTTCATATAATATATGAGGCGTGAATGTACAAATGGTTCTGAATAAAATGAGCCCAAGAAGTCAATATTCTGAAGACATGAATATAATGTACTTTTTTTTTTGGAAAACGCTCACCGACCTTCCATTTCTGACCGCGCTTTTAACTAAGCCTGATTTATCGCAACAGAATCCTGCTTAAATAGTAATTAGCTTGAAAAGTGAACCGTTTTGTCATTACAAAACGGTTCACTTTTTAAGCTAATTATTGTCATTCATTAAATAGCCAAACCTAGCTATTTACTACAATAAAACTGAAGGACAAATTATAAACAACAAGCATATACGTCATAAGTTGCTGCCACTGCATACCCCTAGGAAGTCGCATATGGTAGTAATTTTGATTGCAAACGGGATAAAAGTGTGATACATAATTAGTGAGATTAGACTACGTTATGCAAAAAACAATCAAGCGGCACTGAGTTAAAACTGAGAAAACAAGTTTCGAAGATTTAACATTTCAATTGGTAGAGCTGTAAGTTTATTTTATGTGTTAAGAGTTTAATTTTTACTCTAAAATATAGAAAAATATTATAAAAAAACCGGCCAAGTGCGAGTCGGACTCGCGCACCGAGGGTTCCGTACATTACATAATTTAAACAATGTATTTTTTGTGTGAAACGTGAGTGAAAGGTAAATTGCGGTCTACGATTTATGACATATTAAAAAAAAAGATTTAAACTTTTATTTTATTTTATTTTATTATTAAGTACTACTTCTTTTGGCGCTTTAACTTTTAAATTGTATCTTGATATGGTTGTACGAATGTACCTTTTGCCTGAAATAAAACTTTATTTATTTTTATTTTTAATGTTGGCCATTAATTACGGATTTTCAAGGCATCATAGAGGGTTTATGATATGTCTGTAGATAAAAAAATTAAGAAATATAATACTGATACGGTTTTATTTTAACATCCCCTGGCACTGACTAGAATAACCGACTTGATTTCACATTACATCTCAAAACTTTTTTTTAGTAGAAGAATTGCGTTGCGGGACTCATCTTTTTATATGTAATGTTTTTGATGAGATTATCCTTGAACCAATGTGCTAAACGTATTAATTCTAAGCAAAACTTGTCTATAGGACCTTTCTTTCTATGAACACTGTGTCGTAGGAAACAAGAATTTCTCCCACCGCAGCAAACAATTAGTGAGGACACAATCTGAGAGAGTTCATTTTTCACTTCTTTTTTATACACTGTATAAAATAAATTTATCATACTTCGTAGTGTAGAGTAGACCATATACAGGCTAATTTGAACGTGCACGTGATATCAGAGTGATATCTCAATGATGCCAGTTAGTTTTCATCTGCGGGTTTATTTCGCTCGGACTTGTCCGTACATGTGTTGCTAGCACGAGCGAGATGAACGAATATTAACTAACTGACTTGAGATTTCGTTTTAATGTCAGGTGCACGTTCGAATTGGCCTGAGAGTCAGTAATAGCGTTTACAATTATTTTGTAGTAAATTATTTTTGTAGAACTGTTTCATGCAACTCAAGAAGAAAAAAACCGGACAAGTGTGAGTCGGATTCGAGCACCGAGTTTTTTTTTATACTTTTAAGATTCTCCCTGTACTTGTAGTATAAGACGATATTATTATTACTTGCCGGGTGTTCTACGTGAACGGGAAGTACCCTATAAATCTTGATACCAATGAGTGTCGAAGTAGGTACCTACTTATACGTTTTTTATGCGGCATAACCGGCCGTATCTTTTTTTACGTTAACTAAGTTTGATTTTTTTCCCAGCTTCAAGGAACTATAGATATAAGTATATGGTTGTAATCAGTGTTGGCCGAACGTTAATTGCAATTAACCATTAACCATTACAAATTGAACCGTAACGGACGGTTACAGTTTGCATTAACGTTTCGGCCAACACTGGTTGTAATTTCAACTGGATACCTCTAGGCGTTCCCGAGATAAAGGGTCTAGACATAAATACAGGCGGACGAATGGACAACAAAATGATCCTATGAGGGTTCCGTTTTTTTCCTTACTAATACTAAAATGTTTTAAAATATTAGTGTTGAACTGTTTCACTGTCATGTTTGTCCAAAAATATTTTAGGCCCCTGATAGCCAACGTTGCTCCAATGGGGAAGGCGGCTGAAAGCTAACTGTAGATGGCGCCACTAGAGTTTGAGACAACTCGACCAACTCGTATGAAATTTATAACTGAAAAAATACTATTTGTATATAATAAACCAATGTTTAATAAAAGTTCATAATTAAACTCTCTGTATAAGTATTAAACTTAGTATCTGAGGCCAAAAAACTGTCGGATAAAGTTTCAAAGCCATTCAAATAAAAAGGTTTTGTTTTGACAGGAGCATGTAGGCTTGCCTTGCATGTGGTAACCGCTTGGACGCTTTACATTGCTGCTTTAATGTACATCGCTGCGCTTCGCATCCGCACTGCACTGAAAGATCCGGGAATTTCAACAATTTTTTTCGATACCTTCCCACCGATATTTTTGCATGGCTATTTTTTTGGGCTTACGTATTGATTAATCTCGCGTCAGAAAAAAAGCCAATACAGCTGAGCCCACATGAAAATTATTATTATTTTGGTACTTTTAATTAACGCTGGCAACCCCTTCCCACCACCCGATCGATTTAAATTTTTTTTGGGTGCACAGGGAGTACAGAGCAACTGTTTGAAAAAAAAAAAAAAAAAGTCGCTGAGCCCACATTGTTTTTCTTTTTTTTCCCCACCCCACTACACCCGCACCCACCGCCCGCGGCCTGCCAGCACGAAGATTATAGGAAAAGGTTGTTCAGGGAAGTAGCTAACGGAGTTTCAGTACAGCTGAAGCCACATGACCGATTTGGTCTGTGAAAATTTCAACTGTCTAGCTATCACGGTTCATGAGATACAGCCTAATGACAGACAGACAGACGGACAGCGGAGTCTTAGTAATAGGTTCCCGTTTTTACCCTTTGGGTACGGAACCCTAAAAAAAAAATCTCATAGAAAGGTTAAGTATATTTGGCTATGTACTGTTTTCACTCGAAAAAGGAAAATGTACAATATCAACATTTAAAATTGATTTCCTGTTTATTTCAGGTTAATATATTACGATCCAAATAAAAAGTGTTTTGTTCATTTTCTGTCAAGCAACGCCACAGCCCAAAGTAATCTTTCAAACTAATGTCATGTCACAAACTCTAGTGGCGCCACCTAGTAGCAAAGTTTGGCAGCCGCCTTCCCCATTGCAATAGTAGCTGTCAAATGAATTTTATTAAATATCTCAGAACACAAATTGTTACTTCTCGTTTTCTTCTCTCTGACAAAAGTCGTGCGTGCAGGGTTCGCGTGACTGCATCTCATTCCCGAGGATTGCTCGTAATTAGGATACCCTTCATTTCATTTGGATTTACCGAACCCTTGCAGATGTGCTCACTCACGAAACAAGGAAATCTGTTCTTATGCTATACTTAATTGTTATTTTTATATTTTCGTTTTTCATATTTCTTTACTTCTGACAGCTGAAAACGGACGATGTCACTGTTAATCTATTTTATAAATTCAGTTACGGAGTTGAACGTTGTAATTGCCACACCATGCAATACACAGTGCGGCAACGACAGTTACTTTATTTATCAAACATAACGGCAGTGACATCGCTTGTTTCTCGCTGTTCTGGTAAAGTCGCAAGATATGTTACCTTAATAGTATGATCGTAAAAACACGGTCCCGGATCCCGTAGCGCAGGTATATAGTGTTGAAAATGTTCCAAACCTAATAATAGCTATCACTCAAGTAAACTGAAAAAGGAGGTAAACTATCGTCATATCAGATTTTAGCAGTAACCCTTCCGATGCTGACAATAACCCCCTTTACGCTTCGCTTCATTATAATAAAGAACATCTCTTACAAACAGTTCTTAACTTTCGTAACTTGAACTTCCATTATCACCTCTCGACAGATCATGTACATATACTAGACTTATATTGACCGGGATATAGACCGTGATTACCTTTTGTATTATTAATGAGCTCCCGATATTTCGACGCAATTACATGCATCATGTTCACGGGTGACTGAAGATAGCGGGTGGGTGTCAGTTTGTGTAGACCGCGCTCGGTCTACCCTCATTCTTGCGCGTCGGCTGCGTTCACTTTTAACGTTACCATCGATCGCATTCACATGTACATGTAGTTGACAAATCAACTAGTTAACGACTTCAACGTTAACTTTTCGTTTCGTTGAAGCTAAAACCTTTACTGCAGGTAATAAAAAATATTTGGTTAAATTTGAAATTTAATACTTGTCATATTAAATATATTAATAACGGGTCACTCACGTATTTTAAGTCGAAAAACGCTCGACATGTTTCACTCCGTACCGAGGAATATCATCAGGAGCTTGCGTTGACGGTGACGGACCGGCGCAGAATGATGGGTTGCACCCAACACACTACGTCATTCGCTAATGGTTCGTCCACACTGTCCACCGACGTAGTAACCAAAACAGTTTTCTAGCTAGGAGGCACTGACCAACCACAATTACGGTTAAAATTCGGATGACGACTAATTTCAATAGCCTCCCTTACTTTTCGCTGAATCACAAACTTTTCTTTCGCCAGCACGGTTACCTTGTCGAAACATATATAGTGAGTCGAATCCGAATCCAATACGTGTTTCGTCACCGCAGAGCCCCGGATATCCCTGTTCTTCATACTACGTATGTGCTCGGATAATCTGGTGGAAATGTTTCGGCCCGTCTCTATGTAGTTTTTCCCACAGGAGCAAGGAATCATATCGCTGCTTATCTAAAATAACGCAGTATTTCAAAAAACGTATTTTTTCAGGAGAGCGGTTTGAAAAAAAAACAAAATGTATCATGCCATAACTTGTATTGTAATAAACTAAAATCAAAAATTCTTTCTGTTTCCTTCTTGTTTTTTAATAGAGTACAAGGAAAGTCAAAAATAGTAATAAAAATAACAAAAACTATACTTCAAAATCAAAAATATTTGCACATACTTAGCATTGTGACGTGCAATTTTCAAGGTATGATCGAGTGTTTTTGAGCAATATGGACACAACACAAAATAGTTCTACGAAATGGTTTACTTTTATGTCGAATATCGGCATATTCGTCTTTAACTATAAAAGTAACTATAAGTTTATGAGCAATACCGTAGTATTACGTTTTATATAAAAAAAATGTTTTCTACTTATCAACTATAATGACTTTTCAGTGCTTGCGTCATAAGAATAATCTCCTTTATCACGAATCTAAATAGTATTTAAAGCAATATTTTGTTTTCTAAACATTATTACAAACATAACTGTATTATTTTTTGTGTTACATATCTTATAAATTAATGTAATTTTTTTTTCTTAAACAGTAAACAAAAAATCTAAATAGTATTTAAAGCAATATTTTGTTTTCTAAACATTATTACAAACATAACTGTAATATTTTTTGTGTTACATATCTTATAAATTAATGTATTTTTTTTTCTTAAACAGTAAACAAAATTTAAAAACAATCTTTATTAAACTTGTCATAATATGAAGAAATGATAAAACAGCAATTACTTAAACATAAATTTATTGTATTGTATTGTATTGTCTTAATTGTATTGTAATTCAGGAGATTTCCCGCAATAGACGACTGGCGCCTATTTTGCGTGACAGGGGTGTGGGCTAGTCCTGCCAGCCCAACTCCTCGAGGAATCCTATCAAACCTTTGATGTTGAGTAGGACCTCGGGGAGGTCTCTCGTGGATACGAGATGTTTTGCCCTGTATGGGCCACTCCGCTGCATTCCAAAAGCGTGAGAGGCGTCTCTTCCGTCTCCATGCATCCTCTGCATAGGGGACTGTCTGTGACACCTGTTATAAAAAGATGTTCGTTAAATAGTCCATGACCTGTTATGACACTGGTTAGTGGTTACCATATATTCATTCGGACCCTACCTAGTTGAAGGAGTGCCCTTGTGACTTTTTCGTTGATGCCAGGCATGGCTTATTGTTTGGCCTGTCTGCAATCAGTCTGGTTTAGCCAGTGTTCTGTGTGTAGTTTCCCTGTACGTGCTAGCAGCATTGAGCGTACCTTGCTAAACAGTATCGGGAGAATTGGTTCCGGGCCAATCGCTCTCGCACTCGATCCTTGCCTGGCAAGCTCGTGCGCAGCATCGTTAGCCCGGGATCTACTGTGTTCCTTGATACATTGTAGGGTGATATTGTTATTATGACATACCTCCGTTAGTCGTTCGGGGCATTCGTGTATAAGTTTGGATGTAACTATATGGCTTTTTGGAGCCTTTAAGACTGCTCTATTGTCGGAGAGTATGCGGATGGAGGATCCTACTACCTTCCTTGCAGTGATGGCAGCCGCCGCATTTATGATGCCCATTGCACTCAGCTTGGAATATCGAGTTATGGGGTTCTAGCGGAGTTCAGGTCCTCCGAGAACATGAACATAATTATTATAGTACCTACTTGTGTTCTTATGAGCCCTACTATTCAGTTACTTTTACTTAGTGCTCATATAAAACCAGACATACACTAGAAATAGGGATCGGTAAAATTTTCGGAGCTGTTTTTTTTACTGTTAAACTGTTTCTGTGGCATCTAATTTCTGAGTGCCAATTAACATCAACATGTTATGTTCTTTTCTAGTTTCCACTGTAACTGTATTTGGGCTGTGCCTGTTCACAAGTTCCATGAGGTTTTGTGAATCATGCGTGTTTCACTCAAAAGTTTACAGGTTTTATTTGTGTAAGGTTTTCGTTTTCTTTGAGGTCTACTGGCACCGTTATCACTGTCACTCGACGAACAAGATCGCAGCGAATCTCGATGTGGGCTATTTCCAAGTGGGGTCTTTGACACTATCGTCAGAAGAATAGTTACTATAGTCGGTTACATGGCGGTCATCTACGACGTTTGTAGTAGACGTTTCTGTACAGCGTCTTTTATTACAAATATTCAGATTGATGTGAAGATTCTGAAACAACTCTCCTGGTTGCGTATTTATGAGTGAAAAACAAACGACTTTAATGTTTTGTACACTGAAATAACGTATTGTACTTACACGTAATGCTCCAAACGTGTACCTACAATACGTTCAGAGCTGATTCAGACCGCCATACATTTAGGCCGCGGACGAATGCAAGCGGCCCGATGTCTTACATATTTTATAGCCAATAGGTAGGTAAGTATGTGGCGATCGGCGTCAGAGTTTTCACGCGCGCACGCTCAGAGAATACATCTTGTGGTCGAGTGACATCATTGGAACACAAACACTCCCGATTACACCCCCAAATAGGCACAAACAAGAAAAAAGTAGAAGTTACAAACGTGCGGGACTAGATAAAAATACTGACACGCAGTGTACAAAGAAGAATACACAGGCATGAACAAAAAATTATGTTAACAAAGCTTCCATTTAATGCAAAAAGACATAAACTATAGAGACGTCTATGTTTCCGTCAACCTTCAGCTATGTGTAGATAATAAACAAGCCCCACAGCTAAGTTAAAAGTAGTATTATTCATGCAAATGCTAGTTATCACTTTCTTGAATTTGTCTTACGTCAGGCAACTAAATGTGATTTTATGAATAACAGTGAACTATTTCATATTAAATAACAATACTTAATTATTTTTATCAAGTAAAGGGGATTATTTTGCAATGGCGACCGCGCCTATAACTATGATTTTAATTAATACAAGTTCATTTGTTTTTACTGCAAAATATTTGTACTTACTTTTTCTTGAACAGTGTCCTATCCATAAATGATACACTGTTGCACAGATTTTCTTTACTATTGCATCAAACGATTTGTGAATACTACTCTGTTGCACAATAAAATTAATAACCACTCGTGTATTATTTCGTGTTGAGCCGTTATCTACCAAACAAACGCAGTAACAACGCGGACAGCCGTGGCACAAATGGTCAGCGGCCGGTCTCGCTCATAAGATGGCGTCACAATCAGACCAATGTCATAACGGCACAAAGCTGCCATCTGGTCATTTTTTAACGTAACTCCACGGGAGTTTTATTCACGATAAACTTTGGCGTATTGCGCGTCTAGCTGTATACTTAGTTGCAAAATGAACTATTTCGCGATAGAGCGTTCTTTTAGATAAGCAGCGATATATACAGTATATACACCCGGACTGTTTAAAGGCTCCCTATCTGTCGTTTTTTCGACTTAAAGTACGTGAGTGACCCGTTATTAATATATTTAATATGTCTGTGTCTCACAAAAGTTTTGTTATTAATAGCCGTCAATAAAGTTGAATATCATATCCGCCATATATGGCATTGTATGCGGTAAAGGTAATAATTTGTAATACTACCTTTTCCTCCTATGTGGTTAGCTAATTTAGCTACGGAACAGTTAAAAATAAAGACAAAATTGCCAATATGTTGCGGCAGTTGTTATCTGTTTTAATTACTGGACATTGCTCGTAAAATAATATTTCAAAGCAATAACAGTCAGGTGTGTTTTTTCATATATTGTCGTAGACCGCGAGCCAGGCGCAAATTTCGTCAGGCATCGCCTCCCGGGCGAAAACTCGTATAGCGGTTAACGGCTATGTATGATAAACCCTCTTGAACGTCAGCTGCCGCTCCGTTGGTGGGTTGAGGAATGGCAGCCACCAAAACGCGTAACACGGTCTTTCCACCGCGATACAACTGGCTGACGATTTGTTTTATTAACAATATCATCTAAACTATCATCTGACAAAGTACCACACGGGAGGCGATGACGCCGTTGACTGAAAAAAAATTCTTTTTTACATGTTCATGTGACCAGCTGACGGTCTTTCCACAGCGATACAATCAGCTGACGATTTTGTTTATTTACAATAGCATCTAAACTATCGATGACAAATTTTTTTTATATATTTTATTTGCTGCCATTCCTCAACCCACCAACGGAGCGGCAGCTGGCGTTCACGAGGGTTCATCATACATAGCCGTTAACGACTATACGAGTTTGCGCCCGGGAGTCGATTGGTCATGGAAATCTGTTCCTGGCCCGCGGTCTATAGCAACAGGAGGTTTTAAAACACGTTTACCGTGCTGCTCAAAAACCTACTTCGTTCTGAACAAGTCAAATAAATGCCCATTATAGTGATTTATGTATAAAATATAAGTTAATCATCAATCAATTGTAAATCTGTAGACATTATAAATTTATAAATGTATATATAAATTTTATATTTCCGCACTGTATTGCGATCAAACTTGTTGGACCAGCCAAGACCTAATGCGTGGCTCATTAGTAATGAGTAGCCCACCCAACACTCTCAAGTGACCCAGGATCCAGCCATTGCCACAGCGACCATCACGAAATCGTACTCCAAGACCCTACTCCTCCTTGTTATGTACTTAATATGTTTAAGGATCAGTTGTACCAAGTTGTTGTGGTTGCTGCTACTTACTGGCCCTAAGCCTAGCAGCTGTTTGTCGATCCTGCTGACTTCAGGGTACACCCCATGGACTTAAGGGTATACAAGGGTAATTGTGCTATTACATATTATTGCATCCGATAAGAGAGAACGCCCTCTCAGCCAAGGAACCGAAATAAGCCCGTCCAGTCTCTTGCCATCCGACTGCGGTAAACCCGGCGGTTTTAAAACACACGGAATATTAACCGATGCCATGGCTCGACGTATAATTTCATTACCTAATTAATAAGATTATTTCTTGGCGGGAAAACGACCAGCCTATAATATCTTTGTCGACTTAGGCCATGATGAGCTGATGACCATTCTCGTCCACAATTACACCGCAACCTCAACTTCAAGCCCACTACTATCCTCAAGTAATAATTGTACCCAAAGCAAGTACATAACTACGTACATTCTCGGTGTCAAACCTCCATTAGACACGCCAAATCAGTCCCACCAATCAAGCTTCACTCAACTTTGAATTCCCAGCTTGCCCAGAATGGTATCCCACTGCCTCTGAACCACTAAATAAATTGAGGCATCCGAACGGTCGTCGGTGGGACAAAGCGCAGATTATATCAGATTGTGAAGTCTCAGGTAGATTATGGTGTTGGTTAACTGAACATATTCACTCCATATATAAAATAAATATTATACAAGGTTATATTTTCACAAATAAATGCTCTAGAGGGCAGCGTCGAGTTAATTACATACTTACAGCTCCAGCGGATTTACATGTAAACTATCATATGCAAAGTAGGAGTATAATAATTGCCTAGCTGAGCAAAACTTATATGCTGGGTAACGCCGCAACACATTTTCTACACAGTGTACACCCCAGGCCAAAAGTATGGAAACAACGTAATTTTCTTTAATATCTCTAGTTTCTATCTTTGTTTTATATAATTATTTGTAAACTGACTTACATAAGGCAAACCCAAAAGATTAAAAATACACGATTAATATCAAAACATCCTAAAATATTGTCAAAAAGCTAAAAAAATAATGTAGGAAAAGTTACATATTTATACCTACCCTTTAAAATTACATGACAAAATGTTGAATTGGCAACTCACAGCCAGAGTAATTTACTTTTAAAATGTTCTATTATTATTTTTACCAAATTATCAATGACTAGTATAAAATCCATCGCTTAAAAAATCACACTTTTCTATTAAAATACAAGCTTGTTTCCATTCTTTTGGCCTGGGGTGTACATAAAAAGCTAAATAAAAAGCTAGTTTTTAACAATGATTTGCCCAAAATTACCAAACACACTTGCATCATGTTCGCAGATGATGTGTCCCTCTTGTTTAGAAGAAGTCCTAAAAGCCATATATCCTACAGTGATATTTTATTCTTTATTTTATTTTATTAAGGTTTGCCAACAGGTGTAATACATATTTAAATTTATTGAAAACATGACAATAAAAACAAATTGCTCGAGTATTCACCCAATAACAGGAGAACACAACATGCATATGAAAGTAATTGCTTACATAAATCTTAAACTAAGTAGTTTACAAACCAATTCTTGCTTCCATTATAATATCAACGATTGCTTCCATTATAATGAATAATCAAATTTATAAATCTCTTATTATTAATAAAGTAATAAATACTTTACGTTTGGGTAATAACATGTATAAACATAAAAATAATGCATTATAGACTGTGCCGCTCGCTCTGGCTTCAGTTCAACAATATTATCGTAATACTGATACCTAAATTAGGTACAAATATAGGTCTGTTATTAAATAACAATGTTATCGAGAAATAAATAAATAAATTTAAGTGGCTTCAATCTTGCTCGCCCCTAAACTCGTATATTATTTTGATTTAGCTGCGTATCTAAACTACAAACACTTCACTTTATTTCTGGGTCTTTGGTTGATATAAAAGAACATCCGAAGCTTTCTTAAATTCAACATTGGGTGCACGAAAATATTCTCACTTCTAATGAAAACCCTCTCGGAATAAAATATTGCCCTAAAACCCCACGTTTTTATAATGATTCACATATGGGCCCTGTAAAGGAAGGAATCTGAGAAAAGATTTCCATTCTTACCGAACAATAAAAGATACCTATGTGTTATTTGGGTTTAAGGAGTATGGAGTTTTGTCAAAGGTTTCTTATAATGGTGGAAAACGTGGGTGGATGAATTTAGTACATTAACATGTTTGTAGACTTAATTTCCAACTTCTTAGGGATATCTACCTACATCATGGTCTGGCTAGTTGACTTTTCGAGTATTCTTTGCCAGAAAGGAATTGCTAGCATTGCATCTCTGTGCTACATTAAGTAAGTATATTGCGTTTATTAACTTTACGTAGGAGCACAGTAATATTTGTTATTTTATACTCGTACATACAGTCACTTTTTAATGGTAACCACGTTTTTACGATACGCAGGGATTCTCTTATATACGCCACGGCGGCCAGACACGCGTAGCTTTTAATTCCGCGTTTTTAATTGAAACACGCACTCTTCACGTGACCTGAATATCTAGAGTTTTACGGCCAGACCCATCATGAATAATAAAAAAGTTTAAATTTTTCTTTTTTAAAAGTTAAAATTCAACAGATTGGCAACTGAATAAAATGAAGTGATATTTAAAAAAATACCGATGTATTATCGCAACACAAATGCGCGGAGGTATGTAGGTACCGACTTAATATTATAGATTTCGAGGAATGTTATTGTTAATATGTTATGAAAATCTATTTTTCATTTCTCATGCTCTGAAAGTGGGTCGTTATTTTTCTAAAGTGTGCAGAAAATGATACGTTTCGGTTCTAGAGCTCTGTACTTTCAAAGTACGTTTTTTTCTTTTTTTTTTACGATAAGCAACTATAATTTTGTTTTTAAATGGATTTGTTGTACAACTTCCATTCTGATAATTATTTCCCCATTCCATAAATAACGATATTTTTTTCCTAAATTGTTAATTAAAAGTACCCTCAAGAAATAATACTGAAGTTTATACTTAGCCGGGTTTTTATAAATGCACATGTATTTTACTTTTCTCGTATTCTAAATGAAAACCTACGTATTGTTTAACTCGTGTGAAAGGCAACATTTCTCACTGCGTTCGAGCGCCAATAGCCCGAGACTGAAATGGTGTCTCGTCAGAAATGGGTCAGAAACTACCTCGTCAGAAATGGGTCAGAAACTACCTCGTCAGAAATGGGTGCCTTTAATCCCTTGGTTAACAATCTACTATTTGACGATAAGTATTACCTACTAATGAATCAAATTGTGTGAGCGTATCGTATCTTAGTATTTTGTCCATTATTTGGTGGCCCATTTTGATACTTGTACCACATATGACTCTTTATCTACCATTTACCATTTTCCCGTCGGTGACATAGCTCAGGCCAAAAGCTATATGTTTCCATTAAGCAGGATCGCTGATCACATTATCAACACACGTAGATCGGCCATTAGACGCCGAACCTTCTGAAAATTGTTAAGCGAAAAACGAATTCCCAAATGCGTAATGTTACGGAAAAAATACCTGAATTTTAGGATATTCCGTGTTATAAGCAATATGATGAGTAATAGAAGTTTACAATTTCACATTAGAATGAAGTAAAATACTTTTTTTTAATTTAAATTTTCAGTCTTGGCACAGAATATTTAAATAATATTACTACGTAGATATGGTCCAGTTTTCCAAAATTACAAACTAAATGCGCCACCTGAAGATGCGGATTTAAAATGTTAAAATTCGCATGAAAACCTCTCTGAACTATCTTTAATTGATGACACAGGAATAAAGATAATAAATAAAGTTTATTTTACATAAAATGTCAATTCAATGCCTACTTATTGATTAGTGCAAGTATTGCAATTTCATACATTTGCTACTTGCATTAGTGCCTCAAATGCAGGGATCGGAACAGTTTTTTTGTAAAAACTTCAAAATAACCATACCTATGTTCTAAATTATTTTGTACTCGAAATGTAGGACTCAGTTGTGTTTTTAGGTAACGACTTCGTTTTATTAGATTGCCCAATTAGAAATGAAATAACTAACAAAGAACGACAAAATATAATTTACGTTCCCGTACAAAAAAAACCGGTTTCCGATCCCTGCTCAAATGTATGAACTCGCTATCCCCACAGCCTCACTTACCCGTATTGACCTTACCTAATCTAAAAATCGCAAAATTGGATCTACAGTTGATGACGCAATAGTTGTAATTACACAATAATATTATCCAGCTGCAGTCAAGGAAAACTTACCTAACCGATGTGATAGGATTTTGTTATAACAAAAAATAATCAACAGCAAATTTTCTGAACACTTGAGTTTAATACTGTTGAATAATTAGAGCCTCTATTCAATACTTAGTAAATTTTTGTAACTTCGAAGTCTAACACGTAAACCAGACTGAGCTTAAAAAGTTGGTTCTACGAGAAGTGTCTCAAGTTTTTAATTAAAACTTCCCAGCTAAGTTACTTTGTTTAAGGTTTTGAATAATTACCAATAGGTTAAAAACAGGAATAAAACACGGAAGAGAATTTGATTGAGTTAATAAAGCTCTAATGGCTCTCCTATTGATCTGCTAAGTCGGTGCATGAAGAATTTCAAATATCGTTATTAGAAATAAAAAGCATTGAAATATACATACTACACACACAGTTTGACATTGGAAATTACTTAGTGCCACTTGCTCCATCCTACTAACCCGGGGTTAAGCGGTTAAACCGTTAACCCAGTGTCAAATTGTACTGGTAACCATGGTAATTGCAGGTTTAATCGGTTAACCCCGGCTTAGTGGGATGGTGCAAGTGACGCTTATCTAATATTTTAAGTTGTAAACATTTGCATACCTATATAGTGGTGAATTGTGCTTTTTTTGTATTACCAGATTGTTTATGTCATCCAACGTACCATAATTCCAGCTTATTAAAAACTGTGACTATGGCTGAGGTATTCATTTTAAATAGGCCACATAATGGCAAACTTACCTATACATAGCTTATTGCAAAATTTTATATTTATAGGTCAATGAGAAGAACCCGGTTTACTTCGAAATATGCAATATAAACACACGTATCTTTTGATAGCGATGATTGATTGATGATTTTCTCGCATTTTAAAGAGAAAACAGACCCGGAGCCCAATTCGAACGTACATACAGTTTGATATAAAATACATATTAATTTAAAACGGAATAACGGATTATACCGCGTAATTGAATGTATATCGGCCTACTACATCCCGACGTTTCGGACCCTTTACAGCATTCGTGGTCAACGGGTGACTGAAGAAAAGCTACAATGTGCAAAAATACCCACATATAAAACTAATGAACCCTAATAAACTATACACTTTAAGGCTGGTTGTACATGCAAAATCGGTTCATAAGGCTAGTTATACAATACAACTATTTTCAAGTAAATATATACGCAGCAAAGCATAGATAGTTAGTTTTCATGAGTAACTATCGCGGTAAACGAAGACAAATTATACATATTAACATACATTCGCTCGCGCATTTGGCTTGTACCTACTAAACTAAAAAACCTAATTAGATTCCAATATACGTCAAAAAAACTACCAAAGATGGCGGAATGTCACAGTTATGTCATCATCATTTTGACGTTTCAGGGAAAACCAACCTTTTGGTACAATAATTATGTTAAAATAAAACAATAAAGTTATTATATGGTTAATTTGGGGCCAGGTTTATTGGGAGGACTAAAGTTTTCATCCGTTTTGTGGTCTTTCATAATTTGCCTGACAGTTCTATCAGATATTCCCAATATTTGAGCCACTTTCATTGCACAGTCCACACGTGACCAATGTTTTCCCGTGGGCCATGTACTGTGGGTATGTTTGTAACAGTTCACGACCATGAATTTCTCCGAGACACTCATATGACTTTTAGGACGCTTTTTTGGTAGAGATATAGGGTCATTCTCTTTGCTGTGAGAGGAACCTGGTACAGGCTCCATTTTACTTGCGATAAAGCAAAACCCACGAGCAAAACACAAACGACTTGTGATTGAAACAATAACGAAATGAAACAACAAAAACTTAACGGAAAACAAAAACTTAACAATGGAAATCACCACGGGGCGAACACAGAATACAGAAAACATTCGAGCTATCCAAACGTCAGATGTCGAATGAAGTGACAATAGATGTTATGGCCGCCACAGAACCACCATGTCCACCATAAAGGCTACCACACATGATCAGTTGTCAAGTTTTGAAGACGTACGTAAAAATATGATTGATTTTTTTTCCTAAAAATGTAATCGCACATAATGAGAATAATAATTGGTACCAAATGTTATTAAACCCTGAGTTATTGCCATTGTAATTTAAACTTTTCTCCTATAAAACAATTTAACTAAATATCTTTTTTTGCGACGAGTATTTAAATAAGATTGTTTATTTAAGAAGGAAAATTAAATGTTGCCTTTAATATTATAAATAAAATAAACAGCTACCTATAACATTTACAGAAGTGAAAATTTACCGATCCACTAATATGTCATTTTAATGGCAACACTTTTTTGACGTATGTTGGAATCTAATTAGGTTTTAGAGTTTATGTACACTGGGGAAAGCGAGACGCATGGGTGAATGATAACAAAATAAAATCATTTTGACATCAGAATGTAAGTTCGTATTGGCTTCCAGAGGATTTGTTATAAATTTAAACTTGATAATTTCACTCGTTCTACATATAATAGCCGTTCTGCCAGACAGACGGATAGGCAGGCAGACGGACGTACGAGTACAAAGAAGCGATCCTTTTTCCTTTTGAGGTAGGTACCGATTCCTAGAAACAACACAACAGCGACAATTAATAAAGATAATCAGACTAGCATAAAACGGGAACACCCAATAATTCCGAAATATGTTTTTCCAAATTTCATAAGCACGATTTTCATAATCCCGATTTTTTATAAGTCCGATCAAAATTACGATTTTTAAAAACACGATGGAAGAAAATCACGAATGTGCTATTTCCGAAAATTTAAAATCCGATTATCATTTTACCGAAAGCTTAAAGATCCGATTTAACACTTTTCCGAAAAAATGTTTTTCCGAATTCTTAAATTCCGAAAAACCATTGTCCGATCGGAAATAAGATAATTCGTAATTCAGAAATTCGGTATTTTGTAAGGTCGGAAATATGAAATTCGTGATATTCAAATGAAGACACGTTTCGTTTGAGTAATTCGGTATTCAGAAATTCGGTCTTTTGTAAGGTCGGAAAAATGAAATTCGTCATATTCAAATGAAGACTCACGTTTTAGTAATTATTACGGGTGCCTGTCGTGCCGCATCACGTTAAATTCGGCATTCTTAAATTCGGCATAAAATATTTTTGGCATAAAAATTCGGCATAAATAAATTCGGATTCGGCGATTCGACCTCCAAAAAAACGAACTGTTGCCAAACCTAACAAATATTTCATAATTAAACTATACTACCAACCAACAAGTTGTCTCAATTGACGCCACACCTCACAGTAGAACATTCAGTCAGTCGTTCAGGAGTACCTTTAGAAAGAAAGAAAAAAGAAAGAAATAGCATTTATTAGCACAACATAACAAGACTAAAACTAGAAATAATTAAACAGAATGAGGTTGCGCTAAACGGTCCTTACTCAGCTTGGTGTCACGGTGTGAGCCAACATGGCACACTCTGCGACGCTGATTTTATTTTACTTTACGTCCTTTTATTTGTCATTTATACCTACATCTGTGAATTATACTTAAAAAAGAGCAAGAATTTGAATAGACCTGAAAAAATGTATACTCCATTCCCTTTAACATCACTTGCGCTTACATTCGCCAAAACGATATTGAGTGTAAGAAAAGTTATATTTAGTTACACGCAATATCGTTTTCGCGATTTCCATTGCTACCTACAACAAAATACATTTCTACCAACATAACCAACTAGAATATAATTTTATTGAATGCTCATAAATCATTAAAAAAAACGGCCAAGTGCGAGTCGTACCAATACGCAAAAAACGGCAAAAAATCATGTTTTGTTGTATGGGAGCCCTATTTAAATATTTATTTTATTCTGGTTTTAGTATTCGTTGTTATAGCGGCAACAGAAGTACATCATCTGTAAAAATTTCAACTGTCTAGCTATCATGGTTCATGAGATAAAGCCTGGTGACAGGCGGACGGGCGGACACCGAAGTCTTAGTAATAGGGTCCCGTTTTTACCCTTTGGGTAAGGAACCCTAAAAATCATGATATAATTTTTCGTGGTAAGCTTTAAAATTACATATAAAAGTATAATAGTAGTAGTATTTTAAAAGTTTATAACGTCATAGATAGAAGTTTTTCGTTTAAAATAACACTTGCACAGTTTGTAGCTAACTCAGTTTGGTCTGAATTAATTGAATGTTATAAACTTAAATACATAGATGTATATATTAATTTCTTTAATTACAAGATATATACAGTGCTACTACGTAAACGAAATTAATAACTAGCTTAAATCTAAAATAGGCCCTTGGGGCATTGTACCAAGGATGCTGACGGCATTTCCCCGCTGTATCGCAATGCTGATACGTTGTGCGAGAAAGCCGCCAGCTCTTCGGTCACCAGTTACGTCAACCAGACGCTTCGCGATTTCTGCAAACAACTTATGTGCGCTGGGACCCCATGGACCTAGAGTTTCAACTCCAAATGGAACGAAATGATACTCTCTACCGAGGCTCTTATATTTATTACGTTTTAAAATTTCGGCGCTTTCCGCCGCTCCGCCCGCTTTTACATTAGTCCGTTGGAGGTGGGACGGTGCCAGTGTGTCTACGCAGGTAGCATCCCACACCAACATCCGTCCCAAGCTCCAAGGAACCAAGGACATCCCATCGGGCCTCTTGCCATCATCTCTGATAATACCAGTCGGCTCAAGAAGAGCGGGTACATTGATGGTGGCAAGAGACCGACGGATTATGTCATTAAGCGACGCATGTCTTGAAAAATGTCTTATTTCTTTAATATATACATATGTGACGAAGCCCTCACTTTTTTTTATATGACAATATCTATTTCAGTTTCTAATTTTTTTATAGTAGTGGTACTACTTAAAAAACACAAATCAAAATATTTAATAAAATAATTTGATTTGTTCCCAAAGTTGTGTTAATTGAATGTGGTTCTATAAAAAGTTTCTCTTGGCTGGCCGTAATTAGCGAATTTTGAACGCATCATAGAAGGTTAATGGTGTGTGTACATAAATAAAATACTACAACTTTGTTTATTCTACTCTCGTGCATCTATTGCGATTTAACCGCTGCATAAGATACCTGTCCTACTCCAACTTACCACCGCTCCATACTCACCAGAATTTAATCGATTCAAAAAAATGTGAAAGGTTGAAGTTATTAAATCCGTAGGTCTGCTCATAAAGGCAATTTTGTGGATAATATTGGGTTTCAAATGGTTGTTTTCTGTGGACAATGTGTTTTTATAATCGCCTCCCTGTTCAGTTGCTGTAAAATAAAAGGTAGGTAACTTTTTGTTTAATCTCGCCTTCCTCTTGCGTTTTATCGTCAAAAATTTTAATTTGGAAAAGGTTTCCGACGCCTGTTAAGTTGTTAACTACGTTTCGTTCATTTTGAAACAACTTTATAACAAGTATTGGCCTTAATTACTGTCCTGAGTTTCCAAATTGCGCCATAGGTAGGAACGTATTAAATTTAATTTGTAAACTTTGTTAAATTTTTGCGTGTTCTCCTATAATTAAGCAACTTTTACTTACTACCATTATATAAATCATTTTTTCGCCTGAAACTAGATATCTTAGTAAACTTAAATTAAGTAGGTAGGCATAATAAAAAAATATTATAGGGACATTCTTTACACAAATTGACTAAGTCCCACGGTAAGCTCAAGAAGGCTTGGTCGTTATATTAATTCCGTAAATTATTGGGTATGGTTAAATATAATCCAACTTATCAGAAGAACTAACCAATTTTAAATAACAGTATTCGCGCAACATATCACTTATATGTCTACTTGTCATAAAATTTACTGCAGCAAAAATTAAAATGCAGTTTAAAATAACCGGGAAATGTAATTAAAAAGTGCATTTACTCTCGCATCAGTGAAGTCTACGTATTTTGCGCGTTGCAATCAGTGACGATGAAACGATGACACGTGATTGAACGACAATGAGGGGACGCGTATTAGACAGGTACGTAAAGTTCGCACTGTGCTTAATACCAAGGTTGACGAATTAAGTTTGGGAAAATATTGATCAAGTCTTAACTTAAACGCTACTTTTGGCATAGTAAATATGAAATTAAAATAAAATAATTACATCCCGTCCCATGATCAGAACTAGACTGACAAGAACGGAGCTAAGTAATCGGGAAGTTTACTTTAAAATAAAATAAAAATTGAATTGATCCACAAATGACGTAATACTGAGGTAACTAGATACTAAAAAAAACCGGCCAAGTGCGAGTCGGACTCGCGCCGTACTTTTATATTTTATATTTTTTATATTCGAGTTGATTGAATGAAAGGTAAATTGCGGTTTACGATTCATGACGTATTAAAAAAAAGCTACTTACTAAATCTCGTTCAAACCAATTTTCGGTGGAAGTTTGCATGGTAATGTACATCATATATTTTTTTTTAGTTTTATCATTCTCTTATTTTAGAAGTTACAGGGGGGCCACACATTTTACTACTTTGGAAGTGTCTCTCGCGCAAACCATTCAGTTTAGAAAAAATGATATTAGAAACCTCAATATCATTTTTGAAGACCTATCCGTAGATACCCCACACGTATGGATTTGATGAAAAAAAAAATTTTTTTTTTCTATTTTTGTGTGAAAATGTTAATGCCGTTCACGGAATACATCTACTTACTGTTTCAACAGTATAGTTCTTATAGTTTCGTAAAAAAGTGGCTGTGACATACGGACGGACAGACAGACAGACAGACAGACATGACGAATTGGTTTTGGTAGGTCAAACTTTGTTTTCATAAACTCATTTTAGAAGTATTACCGAAATATTTGCGCCAACTTTTTGGTCTTCTTAGGGTTCCGTACCTCAAAAGGAAAAACGGAACCCTTATAGGATCACTCGTGCGTCTGTCTGTCTGTCCGTCTGTCACAGCCCATTTTCTCCAAAACTACTGGACCAATTAAGTTGAAATTTGATACACATATATGTAAATTTGTGACCCAAAGACGGACATATAATGTAAACAGATGAATTTTAAACATGGGGACCACTTTTTGGGGGTAAATGAGAATGTATTTCATGAGAAAATTAAAAATAAAGTTTTTCAAACTGTACCGTATTACATATCAAATGAAAGACCTTATTTTAAGGATCTGAAATATATTTTTTTAGTAATTTTAATATAAATAGTAAAATACGAATTAATTACGGAATTACGATATAGCGGGAGAGACTGGTGCTGCCATCTATGAACAACTTATAGGGGGCAAGCGCGCACTGCTTGCCCTTAGAGTTGCCGCGATAGCTAAAGACGCCGGTTCGAATCCGGCCTTCACCACTGGAGGGCTTCGTCACTTTTTCTTTAATGTATGACATCTATTACAGTTTATAATTTATATATAGTAGTGTGACTACTTAAAACACACAAATCAAAATATTTAATACAATAATTTGATTTGTTCCCAAAAGTTGTTCGAGTGTAGAAGTTATTAAAGAAAATAGAAAAGAGAAGAAGATAATTTTAGGATAAACAAATTAGAATTAAGTTATTCAAGAAAATAGGGGAAAAATGAGCATTTATCTCCTCCTTTATCTCCGAAACTACTGGGTCTAGTTTTGAAAAAAATACACAAAATAGTTCTTTACCTTGACAGGAAAACCTATTAGAAATGTGCAGTCAAGCGTGAGTTGGACTTAATTATGTAGTTTTTGATCCGACCCCTACGTGTTTTTAAGACATTTCACTCACATTTCTCAAAAAAAAAAATCATTGTTAAAAATTGTGTAATGTACGGAACCCTTGGAACGAGAGTACGACTCGCACATGTCCGGTTTTTTTTAATTCTGGTTTAGCTCTGGGTAGCTCTGTGACCATAGATAAAGTTCGTATATAAACGTAAAATTCGTCAAAACGTCGAAATTTTTAGTTTTGGTTATTTTACCCAATTTTTTGTCCGTAATGTTAATTTTGATATGCAGCTTGACACTTAGTAATTATAATCATATTTATATCAGTTATATAGTGTTTCATCTAGCAATTTTTTATGTAAATAAGAAATAACATTGCGGTAAGGTTTGAATTATTTTGAACCCTTATCTTGGGCAAGGCTCAAAATATTTCAAATTTTAATATTTTCTTTTTTTTTGTCACCTAGACCATATCAACATCAACATCAAACATTTATTCAGCAAGTAGGCCACAGGCAGGGGGGTGTCACTTCGCAGTTTAGGTACATTTGGCCGGCGCGCCTCCCGGGCAGGCGTATGGCAATGGGCTGCCGCTCGACTCGCGCAAAATTGAAAATACATAATGCCTTAACCTAAATCTATAGATATTGTTCTGTTTACGAATGTTTGAATAAACGGAAGAACAAGGAAGCAGGAATAACATTTTTTTTAATTCCGGGTTTTGACCGACATATTTTCAAAGAAGTACTTCTGTGGCATACCTACAACGTAAATTATTTTTACGCGGCTTTAATAATTGGCTGTTGATTTTCTTTAGTTGAACGTTCTTAAAAGGTAAAAAACAATACAGAAATGGATTTTCATGCACCTTTCCATCCGCTTAATACTTAATGATTTCGTTTTTTTTCTGTTTGTCCACAATGAAGAACTTCACGTTCTATTTTTTTTCTGGCTTATCGACTTTCGCAACTGGTACGCTCTCCCACGAGAATACCAGACATCGAGGACCATACAAGCTCTCTACTGGATCTCCTGCTGACCACACGTCCGGACAGATATTCCGTTTCAGTGAACGCCCCTTTCGGTTCATCAGATCACTGTCTCGTCCAGACTCGGGCGCCATGTGCGCGGCCCGATCCACCACGGCCAACTAGCTTTGCGACGCGTGTGGCAGTCAAGTCAGCTCTGTTTCACATCCTGACTCCTGCGCAGCCAATGTCGCCGAGACAATACTGGTGGGAATGGATTGTTTCATTTCCAACTCGGTAATAGCTGCGGGAGCAAACAGACGTCCTTGGTTTAATCGGCCCTGTAAAGAAGCTACAGTTCGCAAGCAAGCCGCTTACAGGGCTTGGACCAAGGCCGTAGCTAATAAGAATCCGAACGTTTCTGATGTGAAACGGAAATTAAACGCTGCCTCGAGGTTTAGTAAAAAAGCCATTGCCAGGGCTAAATACGATTTCGTCGGCAGAATTGGTGAGAAACTAGCGGGCTACCCCACTGGGAGTCGCGCGTTCTGGTCGCTTGCCAAAGCTGCCGAGGGAAATTTTTGTCAGTCCTTACCACCACTGCGAAAAGCTGATGGTGACCTGGCCCACAGTGCAAAAGAGAAAGCCGATCTTCTTGGTACTCTTTTTGCCTAGAACTCGACCTTGAACGACGACGGTAGCGCCGTGCCGCCCACCATCCCGCGAACTTGTTATGTACATGGAATATTTGACTGGTTCTTCAATGTATGGCATAAAGGTAGGTATCCCTGTCCAGGGCCGTGTTGCATAATAAACTACAACCAATATTACAAGCGGAACTCCTTTTCTAATAAGTGGAATTAGAAAAGGAGTTCCACTTGTAATATTAGTTGTAGTTTATTATGCAACACGGCCCAGGTCATATTCTAATCAAAATAAATATAAACCGCGAACTCTCAGCGGCCATTACGTACAGCAAGAAGGTTAATTATAAGCGGGTTAATGTCGCTGCTTAATAGTTATTGACATTATATGCATTTCATATACACTTGGCTGTGTACATTAGTGTAATAGAGATGACTTTTATTTCTTTTACCAGCTCTGATTACAGGCTCTGTAAACGTATCGTCTTATTTAAATGTAGGAGTAATTGTGTATGTGTGCTAATTGTCCCGAGAATTTGAACGATAATGTTCTTCCATGTTTTATTCCGTTTACTGATTTTGACAAAATTTATTTGAATTTGACAGAAGGCTAGGGTATTAAAGGTTAATAAGGTCTACTGTCCCTAAAATTTTGTATGAAATCACAAGCAAATATTCATGAATTAAGTATTTTAACCTTAGTCAGATATTGATGCTTATTTTAAAAACTGAACTCTTAAGTTTAGAAATAGAGTAGAATTTTACTAATGCTGTAATTATGTAATGCGACATGTTAATAGACAGACCAAAAAATTTGGGGCGAGGCTTAATAATATTAATAATTTAGATTGTATTTATTACGATGCGAGGGTATCAAAGTAAATGAAACTTACATTCACATATATAATTTATATTAAATCAACAATATGTCTTAGTCTTTACATTCTTTGGTATAATTGTCAGCTCGTTTAGGTTTTTCAACTTAATTCACAATCATCCATGAAAGAATGAGTACATCTAGTATAATTATTTATTTGTATAATTTTCATTCTTATTTTCTAATCTAAGTGTTATTTGCCCAAATAATTGTATGCATAAGCAGAAGAATTTGACACCCATGCAATGTAGTAGCGGACCCTGGTGATGTAACTGAAACAAAAAAATATACACTACAGTTAACACAAGTATGTGATAAAACATTGTCATTATACATATACCATATTTTATAATGACATATTTATACTCTTATACATTACATCCATCAAAAGTTACTCGTTTTCAATTTCCTTATTTATATGTATAATTACATCGTGACGTATAATGTAAATGTCGAATTTGTATTCGTTGATATGTATCGTTTATATGTACCTAGTTATCACCATTTTGCGCTTGTTTTCTGTACCTACATTAATTTTCGTGTGACTTAATTATAACATAGTATACTAAAATACATACATATTACGTAATAGTACATTTTATTGCAAGTGTGCATAGTGTCCCAGACATCTTGGGGCTTGTTCATAATGACACTTGCACACGGGCAATAAACGACGTTTTTTTTTAAATAGATTTTCGAAAAAATCACTGAAACAAATATATTGGTTACATAAGTATGACACCTACGGTTATTAATTTCCCTTGAACTTTTATGATATTGTCCCAAATGTTACTTCAGCGTGCGGGGTCTAATACAAGTTCGAAATACTTGGATTCTGTTCCCTCTGTCCCTTTCACGTTGTTAGCATAAAGAAAGAGACAAATAAGTTCAAACGACGTTCAACGGCAAGTATATTGAGAGTTTATAATAGACTTCCCGAAAAAACGTCAGAACACATCGTTCCAAACTACCTACAAATATGAATTCGTAATAATTATTTAATAAAAAAAAAAGTTTAAAATTTTATAAAAACACTATATTTTACATTTTTTTTTGTACAATTAAAATAATGAACTTCAAAAATATAAAGATTATCACGCAAACTAAATAATTCTACTTTTAACAGTATCTACTATAGTTGACAAAAAGTAGTATCCGCAATTCGGACCCTATATAACAGTTTTTTTTTACAAAAAAGTTGTCTATAGAACTGTCAATTGATGTTCGCTATTTCCATATTATTTTACTAAAATTTCTTTCTTTTTATTTTTGTGTTTTATTGCCGTAGGTAATTAAAATTGATAGTTAGAATACCTTAAGAAAACATGAGTGAATAAGTGATGAAGTGAGTTCTTACTACTGAGGTGAAAAGTTCTATGTACAACACGAGATCAAAGTTATTTACATCTCGTGCGCTTTTGAGTCCCTTACTACGCTCAAAATTCAAAATGATTTATTATAGAATCTTTCGCTTGCACGAGACTCAAAATAAGCACTAGAAGAAATATCAAACTTGGCTCTCTTGTTGTACAAAATTAAATAACTATTCTACTACGCGATAATTAATTTTCAAGCTAGATTCAATTAAAAACACAAGCACCATTTTTAAGAATATTTTTAACATTTCACTACAAAATGTTATTTCATGTGGCAACATTGCGTCGTTTCGCCGCTGAAAGCCTTTAGTAATTTAATTTCCCCAGCTTTGAGCTGAACGCACAGAGAACAGAACAAATTTTACGGAGTCTTCCGAGAAAATAATATTATTAACCTATTCAATTAAAATAATATAAGTCTTTTACGACAACAAATAATTTACTTAAACCTTTGGTGTTTGTTGGCAAGTTACTAATGGATTCAAGTTTTTACTCTGGTATCTTAATTTGAGACTACAACTTACTCTTAGCGTAAATTCACAATTTTATATCGTAAAGCGCATTAATTGCAATTCTATCCAGTTAACCCAGCATCATCTAGGAATAATATTAGATTAGAAGTAGTACTGGAGAATTAATATTAAATATATATTATGGCTTTTGGTACGAGTATTTAAATTTTATTGTCATAACATTGTGCTCTTTCTTTACCTTATCCTCTGTATATTATATTTCTTAGGTCCCAAAAGGTACCTTTGTTTCGTGTTTGTAAATATAATATCCTCTTTCAACGTATGTATACTAAAATGTAATTAATGGATAGAAAAAACGAATAAATAGCTTTGATAAAAATACTTATTTCACAGAACTACATAATTGTATTGTCATGATAATGTAATAGGTAACTAAAATATTCAAATGATAATGATTGTTGTTAGTGCACGTTTTCATTCATTAGGTCATATATAAGTACGTACATTTCGAAATATAACAAATCGATATCTTAGATTGCATATTTTAGATTTGGCAAAACTAAGCGTGCAACTAACATTGACGTCATGTGTCCTGAAACTCCTGAAAGTCCCTAAAACTGCCAAACTTTGAACGGGCTTGTTTCATTATCTCGTTATCATATATAAAAGTTCGTATCACAGTCATATTGTATACTTTTATCACGATCAAGTATGTATTGGTAAATAAATAATGGCTTCGCTGCTTGAAGTGCTCAGATTGGGCGCATGCCTCGTGCGTTGATGTCAGGGCAAGCCCAGCTTGAAATATTACAAAAATACAAAAGAAAACAAATATTATAATAATTCATTAGGTATTTGTGTTAAAGTTAACTGAAATAGAAATAGTTCTCATATTAAAACAACGTTAGAAAAGCCTTTTAATATTAACACGTCGCTTTAACCGCTCACAAATCATAACCTTTGAGATTTATGAACCTCAAAATAATTTACTGTCAGGGTTCAGTGTACGGGCAGGGTTGCCTTGCGTTGCGTCGAAGATAAATTTATTATCTCCAGACAACGCCCTACTGTTGCCCTTGGAGGATATTGTCTCAGAAACGAGGCGGGAAGCAATAACTCATTGGGCTCTCAATGCCCCTTTTAGCCCAATGATCTTATTAGTAGCGCTTTTGATAAAAATATATTTTGCGTGAAGGGAAACGAATAATTTAATGCAGATGCAACTTGCTATGTTATTTACAACGCAAATGGTGTAAGAATAGGTATCTGATAATCCTACTTAAAACAACATCTGAAGGGTACACGGAAACACATGTCTAGTCACTTTTTTTGGAAAATGAGATTTTAATCTCAAAATGTAGAGCCCTTAATGAACTATTAGTTACAACTTCTGTTACCGCGGCAATTATAAATATAACTCCTTTTTGTCTCACTTTAAAAACACCTATACACAAAAATAATGTGGTTAATTACCTACATCGTTCCTTTCAAACCGCGATAACTCAAAATGTTGTCAAAGTGACTAGACATGTTCTTTCCGTGTACCCTTCATCTGATTTAGTTGTCAAATTTTTATTAGATAGTTTGACTGTGAGTAAGTATCGAATTGAGTCGAACTAATTTACAAAAAACATACTTGTCTATAGGTATATTAAGCGTCACATAAAATAAATTATAATTAGGTATTGTGACTTACTCATTCTTTTTTTTTAAATAATAGTGCACTTACCACGTTCTATTTTCGGATCTCCATTGGCAGAATAAAGAGCAATTGTTGAATCATCCCTGTAAAGATCTCCTCCCGCCTTGGCCTCGCATCTCAGAATGGGCGCCCCTCTCTCGTAGTGGGCAGGCCACAGCTGGATCTGAACGTGGAGCTCCGCTCGGAACAAGCCCTCGGGAGCTGGCTGCACCTCGTACGAACCCGGTGTTACCTGGTAAGTTTAAAGAAATGTTAAGAACTCTGCCATATATCGACAAGTGATTGCTTTCTTTACAATGGGGGCCACAAATGATGGAGTTTGAATGGAAACATTTAATACCTTTTTGTTCGAATACTTAAAATATATACGGTGCTAAGTTACCGAGATTTTAAGAGATGGTACTTTACATTAAAACAATTAACTTTAAATAAAAACCGGCCAAGTGCGAGTCGGACTCGCGCACGAAGGGTAATTTTGTTATTTATTTAATATTGCATTGTCATACAATGTACAAAGGTGTTAAGGGTTCCGTACCATTACGGAAAAAAGGGCAATAAAAATTACGTTTGTTGTATGGGAGCCCTACTTAAATATTTATTTTATTCTGTTTTTAGTATTTGTTGTTATAGTGGCAATAGAAATACATCATCTGTGAAAATTTCAACTTTCTAGCTATCACGGTTCATGAGATACAACCTGGTGACAGACGGACAGATGGACGGACGGACAGCGAAGTCTTAGTAACAGGGTCCCGCCTTTGGGTACGGAACCCTAAACACGAAGAAAACTTTTCATATCATTTTTTTTGTTTTCATTTACCGAACAAAAAAAAAATTATAATTCTATTTAAAAATAATCATCATGTCATCATGTGCATTTAACTGACAAGATGTTGAACACTCTCTGCAATGTCAACAAATGTTTGTCTTAAATGTCATTATCAACGTGAAGTTAGTGGCCAGTCAAGTGTTGTGTTAGGTAGAAAGAGGTTATTTTAAGCAGCAAATTTGTTTTCCAATTTTCTCCAAAAAAACATAAAATATACTCCAGGAGCAGAGTACTATCAGCTGAATAAATATTGGTAGCTAATTTGTTAACACCTTCTATAAAAATAAAATGTTTCTTATCGCCAAATAGGTAGGTTTTGTGTGTGCTGTGATGCAACCGTAATCCTATTTTTGTAAAATTATAAAAATAGTTTACAGAACTCTGTTTTCATCACATCAAGTGCTGTTTAACATGTACTTAAGTAAAAACACACTAGAAATGACTACGTTAACTGTGTAGGTATAGAATCCTCCATGCAGTGATCCTTTTTTATTGCTCGTAAGGTGTTTCTAAGTTAGGTAATAACAGAAAGGCGGGAACAAACGCTGATTAGAGAATAGTTGAAAATGGCTTTTATATGTAATAGGATACATATTATGATGATATAACTTCTGTGAAAAAAATAGGTCATAAGAAA
Source organism: Cydia strobilella (assembly GCF_947568885.1). Classification (NCBI taxonomy): domain Eukaryota; kingdom Metazoa; phylum Arthropoda; class Insecta; order Lepidoptera; family Tortricidae; genus Cydia; species Cydia strobilella. Next base: position 20,299,158 of record NC_086042.1, read on the forward strand.
TAGGACAGAAACTAACAAATGAGGAGATTGTAACAACAACAAGTACCTACGCGCAACTAACGTGTTAAAATACTGTTTAAGAGAACAAAAAGTAAGCAGATTTTCCAAGCTTAGCACTCCATATCCGGAACATTGCAGGAACAGTGCACTAATACCCCTATTGTGGTGCAAAAGGAAATTCTTGCTCGTTCTCAATATTATGTTTTAAGTACACAAAGTTTAGTGTTTAGTTTGCGTGACAGGGACACTATATTTGTTTGTAAGTACCTACTTTTGTAAGTAGGTACCTTCTACGAATAATTTACAAGTTTATTAAAAAACTGAATTTTAAAATGGTTCGTTTCGCTGAGCTATTGCCACTGTGCTATTGAAATATTGATGTAGCTGTACAGAGGAGTAGGTACAGTTAAAAGCTTGTTTCGAAAATTAAATTATTGACATAAACTTATTTTGGGCTAATAGCTTTACTGGGATGGATACACTTTTTTGTGTCGTTATTCTGTTCCGTATTCCGAGGGACAGTAAGTAGTGGCACAGTTTGTTTAGAGAATTGTTGCATCACGTTTTACTAACGTGCTTAGTAGTTTAGTATATTTATATCTCAATACAATTTTCAGACATATTCAATTGGGTACTTATCAAATAGTGTAGCAAATCAAGATTATAAATGTTATTTTTTCCTTGGACTACTAACCGTAACCATGCCAACGAGTGACACTAAAGAAGCCCACTGATTACCAGTCCGCAGGGCGATATCGGCTTGTCAGTTGTTCGCACCTGTCAATTTTTTGCTGTAACTGACAGGCTGATATCGCCCGGCCGGCGGACTGATAATCAGTGGGCCCCTTAAAAAGTTGATCCACCCACTGACTGTATTTCTGCAAGCTTTTACTTCAGGTAATAACGTTAACCGCGGAATGGTGACGCGGTGGAATTTAACCACGTTCATTCATGTCGCCACGTTGTAATGTGGTTTATGACGCTGATATGAATGACGGTACATTCATTGTAAGGCCTTTCTGAGTAATAATGGATTTCACTTACATTTTTCAATATTCAAAATAGGTAACATTTAGTAGGGTAGACTGGGGAATTGAAACAGTTTATGTTTGATGGCATAGGCCATCATAATTTAATATATATTAAAACTGGGGCATGGAGGCCTTGGTCAGAAAAAGTGACCCCAGTTTTTCTTAGTATATTACATTTATTTCAGTTTATAATTTATTTATTTATGTTTCTACTTTTTTTATATAATTTAAAATTGTATTTTTTAAAACACAGTCATTACATTTAACTCATTCACAAGCTTCTACTTGAAATAAAAAGAAATTAAATATTTTATGAAAATAATTTAATTTGTTCTAATACTTCTAATACTATTGATTGGTAGCCCCATCTCTCTCGCTAGCTCGGAATCACATGGATGATTCAGTTAGAAGGTAGAACCATACTGTTCTACCTTAGGGATGGCCAGGGGGCGCCATAAGCCTTGAAGTACCTAAGAAGTGCATATTTATACTTGAAAAAATTCGACCTATGCTGACATGGATGATTCAGTTAGAAGGTAGAACCATACTGTTCTACCTTAGGGATGGCCAGGGGGCGCCATAAGCCTTCAGTACCTAAGAAGTGCATATACTTGAAAAAATTCGACCTATGCCGCCGTGGCCCGGTGGCCGAATGGCACAGGCACCTGCCGCGATAGCAGAGGACGCTGGTTCGATTCCAGCCTGGAGCACTGGAGGCCTTGGTCACTTTTTCTTAATAGTATATGATATTTATTTTAGTTTATCTATTCTTGTACGTATATCTTTTTCCGTGGGTCCCATTTTTCGTTAGAGAGCTTCCTAAATACTTATAATGTTTGACTCTTTCAAGTGGCTTGTCGTTGATAGATAGCGTGGTCGATTCCACCGCGTTCTTGCTCATTATCATAGACTTGGTCTTTGCTATATTAATTTTTAGACCGTCTTCCACGACAGTATTTAAGCGGTTTAAGAGTTGTTGGAAGTATTGGAGGGAGTGAGCTAAGATAACGGTATCATCGGCGAATCGGAGGATATTTTATCACTGTACGTTTACTCTGCTACCAGTTTCAACGCCATTAAAGGTTCTTGAAATTTAGTTTCGGAGTAAATATTAAACAATAATGGTGACATCCTTTACGTATTTTGATATCATCAGTGCCAGATGTTCCGACTATAATGTGTGCTGACTGGTTCCAGAACAGGTTTGTGATAATTGTTTGATCTTTGATGCCTACTTCGTTCTTGTTGAGTATATGCATTAATTTGTCATGTTTTACATTGTCGTTTCTCAAAATCAATGAAACATGCATATAATACTTAATTATTAATTATATTCCAAATTGTTCTGCACTAGCACTTGAACTGCAACTAGGGCTTCTCGTGTTCCTAAACCATTTCTGAATCCAAATCGGTTATCTATTGACACCGTAATGGTGGTTCTTTTCTACTGCTAGCTTTCCAGAGTAGCTCTTCAGAGTATACTCGTATGTGAGGACGTTTAAAATACAACGATTCAACGCGGGGAGCGTTTCAATCGTCCCTAAGTGCGTTGTTTCTACCGTCCCTACATCGCAAGTTTTACTTCAAGGAGAAATACTATTTACAAACAATACTCCATCGCTGTTTAATGGCAGTTAAAAGATTTCATAATTTCTATCCAAAATACCAAACAAATTCAAATAATCAAAATACATAAGTAAAAAAAAAAAACGAAAAAGTATGCGAGCACAGGTACTTGATTTTATGCGAAATTTGAATAGCGTCACATGCATACATAGGTGTGGTATTTTTCAAGAAATTGGGATTGTTTCAATCATAACGTGTTTCAATTGTCCCCGTTCTACCCTATTTCTAATTTTTGCGGATTCTCGCAATGATTTCCTTTATCTAAAAGCAATTAGTAAACAAAAATGAAATTTCACATAAGTACCAATAAATTCGTGTCTGAGCGCGGATTGCAAGTGGTATTAAAATATGTATTTTGATGGCTGTTATGAACTTGGTTAGGTATGTAATAAAAACCAAAGATTCATTGATTGACGTGAAGTGAAGTGAAGACTGTGAAGTGTTAATCAAATGAGTACTTCGAAATTAACAGCTTAATGTAGATGGCGCAGTATGGTTCCATTCATTATTCTGTAAGTCTAAAGTTTACGATTCAGTTACCATAAACCATATAGTTCCGTTTAGCACAAAGCACAAACATATTCAGCTGTAAAATTCGGGCATAATTTTTACTTAGACTTTTTACACATCTTATACAATCAATGAATCTTTGGTAGAGCTAAATGCATGAAAACTTTGGTCTTCACTTCAGAATTAATCTCATCCACAACTTTATAATAGGCCTCACTTTTCAGAGGCGGACAGACAGTCGACGAAATAATTTATTTCCTCCATTAGCAGCGGCTGTTCCGGCCCTAGAGCTTGGGCCACTTTATTAATAATGTTTACCGGGCAGCAGGAACGGGAAACCGCACAGCGATTCATAAAGCATTGAAACTAATTGTGTTACATACATATTATGTTACGTTGAAAATGAATGATATAAACTAACAATGTGATGTATTGAATAGAATAGAATATGTAGAATTCATTTATTCATGGTAAACTACATTTCATACAAACGTATTACAAAGAAAAAGTATATTACATTGCAGCTGCAGGTTAATCTAATAATAAAAGAATATCATTGTTGTTTTCGATCCAAAATATTTCTTTATTATTGTAATTAACTCCACTAGGGTTAATAAAGGTATTAAGTATGAAACAATCACGAGCATAATAATAGGTATTCTAAGAACGAATTAAATTTGTTTCTAGGGCCTATTTTACATTTAAGCTAGTTATTAATTTAGTTTAGTGTTTGTACTCCTAATTTCAAAAAGGACGCTCTTTACTTGGGATAGAATGAAAGAACCATTAACATTAACATCACAAGTAAAGACAATATACATATATTAACCTCTTGCACGTATTTCCACGAACATACCGCAACGCCATTGCAGCATAACCTGTATATTAATAGTAGATTGTGTCACAAGGGAGCAAAATGACATATTTACGGCGAGGGCGTACAATTGAATCCTAAACGAAGCGAAGGATTCTATAATAGAATCCTGAGCGTAGCGAGGGATTCTAACATAGAATCCTGAGCGTAGTGAGGGATTCAAGTGTTAACGCCCAAGGTGAAAATAATTTTGCTACCATGTGACACATACTGCTTTTCACATCACCTATGAGGAAATTACATACATATATTAGGTTTCAAAACATTATTATTTTAAGCTAAGATCGATACGGACAAAGCGCCAAAAATATGTATACACGCCCTTAGTATAGGTACATACTTCTGGCACTTTGTCCGTATCGATATTCTCAGACGTGACTGTACTGAAAAATTAAAAGTACCTACAGCTCATAATTATGTACCTAATATCTTTTCAAAGCCAGCAGCAAACACCTAAAATGATACAATGAAAATCAAGTACATTATTTTTGTAGATTTTTCTGGTAACAATGTAAGCTCTTACCCCTTTGAACCAAATCTTCGGAAGAACACTATGAAGACTGATATCACTTATATTTATTATTATAAAGTTATTGATTTAAACTAAGTATTTACATATTTATACACAATACAGAACCGCATAATTATGCTTTGTGAAATATTTGTACGTAACTTTTTAAATATAAACTTTTTAAATTGCATAGACAAGTATGGCTGCGTTTAAGGAGACCTAAAATATCAAAATAAAAATTTAATTACTAAACTAATGTTTTTTTACGTTTCTTTGTAAATATTACGCTAATTAATTAATTTACTTAATTTAAATATGCTATTAATTAATTTGAAATACGCTAATTACATTTATTGTTTACAATTACAACAAAATATTATTTGAGTTAGAAAAATTGTATGCACGTAATCGATTATAAAGAAATTGTAATCGATTATATGCATACTAATTTCATATGTCTTTGTGTCAATATTTCATACTGGCAACAAAATGTCCTTGAACAGAAAAGTGCCACTTTGATCCCTCCTAGCAGGGAAGAAAAGTTCCCTTTTCGAATAGGTGATGTGAAAAATAATTTCCGAACCTTATATCTAAACTCGATAAGAATGTCGTTACCTAGTTGCACGGTCGGTTCAGCGACATCTAGCGTGATATTGAGTAAACATCTTTGTACGAAAGCTATTCTATGGAAGTACGGATGCCAACATTTAGTATTTGTACAGTTATTGTAATACCTCTGTATATATCTATTATGTAAATAAATGAATTTTCCTGGTATTTCTACGAAAATATTTTGAAAATGAAATGAAAATGAAAATATTTTATTACATTTTAATTTGTGTTACTTCAAGTAGACACACTACTATTTAAACTATAAACCGAAATAAATGGTACTCGTAGTGGTAATGGTATGGTGATGTTATGGTGGTTTCATATACGAAGGAAAAAATGACGGAATGGGAACGCAAGTAATTTTTAAGCTGTGGCCTCTTAGACCATGATTCCTGTTCATAACAAACAGGTCCTTTAGTTCAGTTAAGTCGTAATAATCATGTTTGATCTTGAGTGTTTCAATGAGGTCTTCTCTTTCTTCTTCGCTCCAGGGTTTTCAAACCAAGATTGGCAAACCTTTGGTCGTATGGCTTATTACATACCCAATCCATATATACCATCTTGGTTGCCCTGCGTTGCACTTTTTCAAGTAAACAATATACCTACTTCTGTATGTTTGATAATATGGATAATCTTTAATAAAAAGAGACAGCTTGAAATGCTTTCACCCCAACTATGCTTCTCTGTTTGGCCTAAAGGTTGCCTGGTAGAGAATGCCGTGTCGCATTAAGTCCGCCTTTTGTCACTGTATATTTTTTACTGTGCAATAAAGTTTAAAATGAATAAATAAATAAATATTCATATATGAATTACTTACATAAAGAATGTAACTGAAATCGTATAAATACTTGTGTTGAATTAATCAAAGCCTTGACTCTAAACAATGACTGAAGTAGAACATCATTTCCTGATTTTAACGTTCTTAATTAAATTCCCTTGTCTACTTTTACGCGATTAACGACAGGAAAGGAGATTGTGGAGGCGTTTTGCTCTTAATTGTAGGTTTACCAATTTACAGATGTTTTCAGATATGACAGGAATTTTGGTAATTTATTATTGCGCCTGAAATACGGAAATTTCTATTTATTTTTTGCTCTCTAGATATGTTTAACGTTTTGACTTTGGAAAAAGAATTAAACACTTTAAAGTTGGCTAAGTTTCTAATGGCAATAGATGTATCATATTGGCAACACAAACGTAGGCTCTTTAGTTTACTCAGGTTTTTTTTTAAAGTAAATAAAGGAATTATGGTTAGAACTTTAGAAATTTGATGTTGTACGTAGAGAAACATATGCATAGAATGATAAAAAGTGGGGCATTTGCATGCATGTTATGCATATATATACTCGTTTTTACTGACACAATGTTTAGCTTGCTGTCAGCTTTTTTAATTTAGATGTTTAGGGCCACTTGCACCATTCACTAACCCGGGGTTAACCGGTTAAACCTGGAGTTACAATGGTTACCAGTACAATTTGACACTGGGTTAACGGTTTAACCGGTTAACCCTGGGTTAGTGGGATGGTGTAAGTGGCGCTTTTAGTGTCTGAGACTGAGTGCATCAAACCGACTTTATGCATTTTTAAATAAAATATATAATTTACTTCATGAACCATTTTATCACAATTTAGATTTTAAAGATTGGTTTATTAGACTAGTAAAAAAAAGCTTTGCTACTTTCTTTGCCAAGTTTTTCTTCTTTTTTTATTTGAGTTATTATTACTAATTATAAAGAAGCCATACCAAACGATGAAATTGTCCCAATCGCAACCTGTACCATGTGACCAAAACGTCATATGCGCCGAAAAATTCATGGCGCTTAACGCGTTTAGGTCGCGAGATTCACACGCTCCGCTTCTATGGTTTGTTGTCAAAACAACAACAACACATGGCGCAAAATACTGGTTCTCTGTGCCGGTTCTTTACGTAGAACATTTTAATAAGTAGTTCAATGTTTATATCTTACTTTTTTGAAAGCATGAGTGACACTAATATGAGAAAACTACCGTTCTACATATTATCTGTTTCTATTCACAGTCTGGCTGGACATTGAGGAAAAACGCGTACTCGACGGCGGCCGGCTGGGTCACGACGAGTAGTTAGTGCGCAAACGTTACGCTTGAAATTTGGACGATACTACAATGGGAAAACTGAAACTTTATATATCAGATTTGATTTGACTTACAGGCTGGTCGTTGAGGAATAAGGCGAGCTCGGATGGCGGCCGGCTGGGCCCCGACGAGCAGTTAGCGCGCAGCACATCGCCCGGCATGTAGTAGTGCTGGCTCGTGTGAATTATCGGTGGCGATGCTGGCCAGACTGTTGGAATTTTTTTTTTCTTAAGCGAGGCTTAGACTAGTAAGAACTTTTTTTTTATACCACGTCGGTGGCAATCAAGCATACGGCCCGCCTGATGGTAAGCAGTTACCGTAGCCTATGGACGCCTGCAACACCGGAGATATTACACGCGCGTTGCCGACCCTTTAAAAACCTGTACACTCCTTTTTTGAAGAACCCCATATAACTTGCATGCAATTTACGTTACGTTGTCGGCTATTAAGGTAAACTGCATTCAAAAGTTTGATCAGATACTGCAATGTAATGAAAATTGCATGCAAGTTCTTGCTAGTCTAAACCTTGCTTTAGAACATTATTGAATAAGTGTGATTAATCGGATATATATGGGAAAGATACATTGACGAACTCTTCTTTAAAATGTTATGGGCGATAAGTGTATGTGGGTACCCCATATAACTTGCATGCAATTTACGTTACGTTGCCGGCTATTAAGGTAAACTGCATTCAAAAGTTTGATCAGATACTGCAATGTAATGAAAATTGCATGCAAGTTCTTGCTAGTCTAAACCTTGCTTTAGAACATTATTGAATAAGTGTGATTAATCGGATATCTCTTCTTTAAAATGTTATGGGCGATAAGTGTATGTGGGTAGTTTACTAATAAGTAACTAGCAGATAATATTTTGCATGAGAGCCAATTTTAATTTATTTGTACATATTTATTAATAGTAGTTAGTCAGGAACTTCCGGAAATATATTCTCAAGATATCATATTTGATGACAAAAAGTGTATGGTGCATAAGTTATTACTGGATCTTAATAAGATAAATTTAACACATTATATTTCAGGGTATGTTTTATGTTCTAGAAATCAAATAATTTTACCGACGACTTCCATAATATTGGAGACAATGGAGGTGGCAAATGAGGGCGCGTCGGCAGTCACCTCGCAGCTGAAGTTTCCCGATAGCCCGAAGCTCACTCGTGTCAGAACCACTTGGCTCTGGTTAGAGCGAGATAGCTGGTAACAAAATAATATAATTATTATTAAATATACAGGTCAATTACTCACTATCTCGTGTTATTTATTAGCAGCTATTAAATTTAGGTATAAAAGTAACTATGAAGATCTACTATTAATTTGGGATTCCTGGATGAGTCTAATTGATGAGGATCATATATTAATTGTCGTTACGTTCATATTATGCCCTTATTCATTTGTATGATTCTCATAACATCGTATGACTTATTTTTTTGTCCTTACGTATTAGTCCTAATATCAGTTGCTTTAATGAATTCAAGACCTAATATATTATTCCCAACAGCAACTTGACATAAAGATAATTATTGATAATTGACAAAAGGGGGACGTAATATTCTGACATAACCTAACTCTCTTTTCTGTCTACAGTTTGTTTTGGTGGGGGACGCAGTTCTAACCTAAGCTAAACCACTTTTCTAGCAGCAGTTCGTGTTCGTGGAAGCTGGAGCATTATAACGAAATGTGGAGCGTTACGACAAAAAGCAAGTGCTTTTAGGTCATAATTTTTTATGAAAACTGATATAAATTGATAGTTATGACAAGAACGCTTGAGACTAATGAGTTTTAGGACAATCATTACATTATGGCAAATTTGTGTTTTGACTGTGAACTCAGGATTAGAGCATTACCCATTAGGACAAAACGGTTAGGGCAAGTGACTTTAGGGATTGCGAGGGAGACCCAAATATCGGGTTGTAAAAGAGACATACCTACTTTATTTTTCACGGGACAAGAGAAACCACATGAGGAAAATATTTCTACGTAAGCATTTTTAAGTAAATTTTATTAGTGCAGTAGTTTTATTTTTAGTATTATCATTTAATTTAGTTTTAGTTTTATTTAAATTTTCTCGGGCAGAGATGTAGGGTTAGAGCCGGCGTAGCTTTATTTGAGGTTCATACGCGCATTATAATATGCCCACTTGAAAAATAAACTATCTTTATCTTATCTAGTATCCATTTCATAAAAAGTAAGTGAAATGGAATTCCAATTTTTTTACCCTTTTGACCTATCAATTGTCCCTTCTGTTGTTGAAGGCTCCGAAACAGGTCTTGCGAGATATTGTTCAAAAACGACAATTATTTATTATATTATTCAATTTCTGTATAAAACGTGATTATAGCTTTAAGTTTTTATACTTTTTGTTGAATGATATCTAAATCACAACAGTCTTTATTTATATGTAGTACTTCACGCAATTAAAATCCGGTACCTACCCAAATTAAAATTACCATAAGCGAGCACTCGCTTCGCAATAAAAACGAAAAAGCATCTTCTATCAAACTCAGCATCAAGGTAGACATTTAATAATTCTCGCAAAAAAATCTCTACCGCATTTCCGGGTATATTCAGGCAATTTTCACATGCTGTAGCAAGGGCACATTTTTCCTTAGAACAAGTCCATCTTTCCCTGTCTCGGTCCCGGCGTCTGTACATAAATTTTACCCCTTTATCTCGGCGTGCTCTTATTTCACAGTTTTTCTGTAATAATAACTCAATACTCAATGAGCTTCCCCTTTGCTCTCAATCTTTTATAGCTGAGATAAACATTTAATATCCAATGGAATTAGGTAAAATAGGTAAATGAATGGTTCAGCGCCTCCTTTGTTATTACCCGTGTAAATTTTTATTTTTATATTTTTTCTGCCAAGAGACGAGTCCGGCGAATTTTTTGTTCTGAACCTGTGCTGGATTAGATCTGTCAACTATCGAAAGCGATATTTCTGGACCAGAAATGTTCCTGGTTGGCAACTGACAGATCAAATCCATAACAGTTTTAGAACAAGAAATGAAAATCAGAACGGGCTCCAGATTCAATAGTTACAAGCTTCTTTCAAACGAACGCATAGATATGTTTGTAAGGGGTTTAATATATGACATCTATTTCAGTTTGAAAAATAAAATGTTTAAGTACTTACGTGGAATATCTGTGTACTTAGCCATTTGAGGTTAGATGAAATCATTACACGATTAAAGGAAATAGGTTAAAGCCAGAACGATGAAGGAACAGATCCGGGTAGGTTTCTATTTGGTTGGTTAACTGAGAAATGTTTCAAGTACCCGAAAAGCTAAAAACACATTGTTTACATTTATAGATACAGACTATAGAAATATAATATATTCTAATTATACAAAACATCAAATGGTCCAGCAAAACAATACAGAGTAGAATAATTGAAATTTCTGCCTTTCAAAGGCGTTTTCAATGAAGTCTAGAAAACTTATAAACAATCCAAGCTAGATTGAATTCATAATTAAAAACAAAAACTTAAAAGTAACATAAAATTTTCTAATAAGCTGAATTTCTAATTCCAATAGAAGCTCTTGAGGTGGTCCCGAGGATGCTGGTTTTGAAATTGTATTTAAGTGGTTTGTATTTTCAGGAAAGGGACGGAAAGATAACAAACACCTATAGGATGTTGCGGTTTTACAATTTAGAAGCGTCAAAGCGTACTCAAGCTTTTGTCCCAATTGGAGTTGTACGTTATAAGTATTTGGAATACAATTAAACTAGACTTTGATTGACTAGGAAACTTCTGATTTTTGAAAAGAAATAAAAGTATATTCATTGTGCAAATGTTTAAAATACACAAAACTCATATTAATTTATAAAGAAGTTTCCTTTGATGTGTACGTGAGGTTATTGAATTATTAATATAAAATTACAATTTACTGTGCCTACTACACTGTGATGTGAGAATGAGGTAATTGAATTATTAATATGAAATTACATTTTACTGTAAACATAATAATAAACGAGAAGTCAATTATCTAAGTTAAATATGTAATTAAGCATCCTACCGATATTTTAAATCTATACTTATTTATTTGAGGGAGGCAACCCTGTTTGACAGATGACTTAGCCGCTCACCATTGGCTGACACCTACTACCGCCAAATTCCTACCACCAGTTTCCGTTTCTAGTTTTACTGCCACCGTGACCGTGGCCCGTGGGCGCGGCGATTGCGGCGATGAGCGTTCTATTTGTCGAAACTTACTACAAAAACATTCTTAAAACTTATAAGTACTAATTCAATATCAGGATCACAGGGCGAATGGGATCAATATGAAAAATGAGCATACTGAAATATCACCGTAAGGGAAGATAGGCACCATTCGGACGCTTTTTTGATTTAGATTTTTCAAAAATTGGTCTTCAAAGATAGGTTGCTCAATTTTTTATTATAACATTCTGCGTACATTTCGCTCGCTACTCTTAAAGTTAGATTAGAAGTCGATAACTTTTAAAATAAATGAATGAATTGAATTTTTGTAGAAGCTCTCGAATGTACGAATCTACCCCACCGAGGGGTTATATTTGTACATAGGTAGGGGAACATTCAGACACTATCAAAATAATTATCAATTAATATCGTCTTGATTGGCCATGAAAATAGCAACGATGTAATGTAATTAAATATTTAAATCTTTTGTCAACAAAAACATACTATTCTTACATTACAAAATGTAACACGGTACGGACAGGTTTTTGTAAGACAAAATGTTCCTTCCAAAACATCTTTTGCCGATGTCATATTTTCTTTTATCTATTAATGTGGATCTATTGTGTTTCTACATATGATTATCTACGATTTTTGGAAATGTTGGTAATTGGCGTACGAATATACAGTATATTTGTAATGTGAATGTGCCCCTTTAGTAGGTGTACTAACCTATCCCAAAGGTAAAATTTTTAGATTTCTACCTGTCCAAAAAATCATGTAGAAATATATTTTTATTTTATTTTATTATTCAAATTAGTTACACAGCATTACAGTGTTACTACTAAGGCACTGCGAACTACAAAGCAAATAAAAATACAAAAATACGAGAAAACACAAATAATAACAAAATACAATCTAAGTAGATTTAGGCGACAACATAACAGCTTGGCTCCGTTGCGTCGTCTGACTTGGTGTAGAATTCGGCAAGTTGCCCCGGAACCACCACGGAACACCACACCCTTCGGCTAGAAGTCCGCGCTAGCGATGGTGTCCTGCAGCGGCCGCGGCACGCGCACCACAAATGAACTGAAGTGCACATAGTGACGCGACTGTAGCTGGTGCACCCTCAGCGTATAGCCAGTCTTCCGGCGGATGTACTCCACCACCTCGTCGGCTCTGGCGGAGTAATGCAGTCGAGACACGTAGCGCCTTACTCGGTGTTGCAATCCGTAGACCGGAATTAACCGGCTCCGCAGTGCCACACAGAGTCTTACGGGGCGATCTGCGTGCCTTTTTATTCTTTTACACCAGTGTGAATCCCTCCTTATCCACATCCGTGCGGGAGGACTTCTCTAAAAGGGGAGCCCGTGATTTACACGACTTAGAAGGCGTGTTGTCCCGTTTAGCTGCGACAGACTGACCGGCAACGTCAGCATAAGCATGCTGACGTGACTTGGAAGAGACAGGAGGCGGTCGCACGCGCGGGGGGTGCGCGGGCGATGCAGCGGCGCGTGCGGCACATTTAACAGTGTCAGCAGCACGTAAACTAACCGACTCGACACCAGTGTCAGGTCGATAATCGCTCTTGAAATTTGAAACCGCCGACCGAGTTGGAGCATTCCGCAAACATGTAATTTCGTCGCGTAACTCGGCTAGCTTCAAACTTCATAATAACTTCGGCTAATCTTGTATTTAGGGCCACGATTTCCTTAAACAAGAGACGAACGTCGACTTTATCTGGAGCACACGACGGCAGGATTGGGGCACCCGTCGCCACAAACTCCGGAATCCGATCCTTGTTTTCCCTCAGGATTTTCATTATGTCCTTAAGGGTCTTCTTCCCGGCTTGATGCTTGATCTCCTCATCGGTGAGGTACATATGTGCCGACGATCCCAAGGGACCACATCCATCGCTCCTTCCTGCACCAGCTTGTTTTTTAGTTGCAGGAAGGCGAGGAACTCATTCACGATGGGTTGAGTCTGTTCGGAGTCACTCATCGCGTCAATTTCCGAGCGGCGGCCGAGCCGCGCTAATTTCGCAATTAATAAATTAATTACATATCAATGCGTCTATGTCGCTACGCGCATTGGACAAGACTGTAGTAGATTCATATATACATTAACTATCCTCGTGACCATAGTTACTTACCGTTGAGCAGTTCCATAGAAATTAACACTCTACTTCAGCACGAAACATCTGAGAATATGGTCCAAATATTTACTTTGAGAGTTAAAAAACGCATCACTTCCTCTTATGTCGCTTGTGACGGCTGTGTTGGCGGCTAACTTCGTGGACATCTGACTCTCGTCAATGGCACTTATACACGCAAAGCTGTAATAAATACGCTGTTCTCTACCCCGTATAAGAATGGTGCCTAATTAGCCCTACCTCTCTCCCCGTAGCCTGCGTCGCCAGTCATAAGAAATATTTTATATATCAACAAATTTTTTTGGCTGATCCGATCCGTCCTGAAATCCGATTCACCTCGGTCTACCCTGCTCCTCGTAGTGTTTATTCCTCTCTCTCCTTTTGCTCCCGCTTAACGTTTGTTCCACGTTCCATAGAGCTGAGGATTTCAACTAGGAATGCAATTAATTCAAAATGGAAAACGTTACTAAATACTGTTTATAATAATCCAAATGTCAAATGGATAACGGATCCCGGTTTGAGGGATGCAAGATAAAGCCTGTTGAATTGAAATGGGGAAAGGTTGAAAACATTGGAGTAATTAATATAGTTATACGATATATATTATTGAACATTTGAAACATCATGTTTTAATACGACATAACATAATACGGAAAAAATAACTTTAAAATGCTCCGGTTATATTTTACAGCTTTTTAAAATACATAATAATGTTATACATGTATGTAATTCATGGAAAGGTATCAGATGATTCGATAACGAAATTGACCAAATTTTGTAATAAGGCCCGTTTAACACAAGAATTAAAAGTAACCCGTTTTACCTGTAGGCTCTGTTTTATGTTGTCCAAATGACGCTGTCAACGTAAAAGAAGTCTTATTTTTTATGGCAAGAAGTTGTATTTTTGTTGTTTTGCGAATTATTCGCCCCGAATTGCACCAAAATGGGAATCCACGGTTTTCCGAAAAAAATATGAAAAGATTGTAGGTTAAAGCCACGGGGAAGGCACCGCGTAATATGCAGTATAATCCAGGTTCTCCTGACTGCCTAAATAAATAAAAATCATCCATCTGCTCTCTCCCTTTCTCTGTCTTATCGTATGGAATCTATAGGCTAACTACTTATCCCAATTTCTAGTAGAAGGTAACTGAGTTTGGGACTGAAACAATTTTAAATATACATTATATTTTACTTACTTACATAATACAAATCAGCTCCATGCAGCCAAACTTTCAACCAAACCGTAGCTGACCATAATAACTTACCTCCTCAGTTGAACGGAAGACATATAGAAAAGCGCTATCGACAGTTAGCTTTCACCGGGCTTTCCCCATATGTTGCCAAAAAAGATAGTTACATAGGCAATCTACTTGGCTAAATAAATTAACTTGTCATACGGAATATTAACAAAACCAGAACACCTTTTTTCAAGGTCCTACTTAAACAGACGCTTATGAGTAAAGTGCTTTTACGCGAATCTTACAATTTATAACATTCAAGGTTTCGTGCAATTTATAATAAATAAATGTATAAGAACTAAAAGGAACAGAAAAATACCCCGACATCAAACAGTGTATTTCATCCTTTAAAAATTGCTTCTTTACGATCTCGAATATTTCACCTGTAATGTTGAGTTCCTGAAGTCGAGTATTATACCGAATTTGAGTAGGTAACTATCTTCTGGGATTAGTTTTTTATACACATCTGAATTCTACTTTATTGCACCTGCAGACTAGATACGTAATGCTGTCGGCAATTTTCTTTTGTTTGATATCAAAGTAAAAGTTCTCATGTTTTATCATCATCATTATCTTCATCACCATCGTCATAAATAATTATGTTCAAAAGGATTATCGTCATAATATGCCATGAGACCGATTTTCTGATATCTCATAGCATTTCATCACCATTATCAGCCGAAAGAAGTTCGCTGCTGAACAGGCCTCCCCCAAGGATCTCATTACATGTCATTACCGCCCTATCCAACGCTGCTATCATCCAATGCTTCTCTGTGATCTTAAACAAATCATCGGTCTATCTTGTTGGGTTCGATTAAGTAAGGATCGGTTATATCCTCTTGGGCTTTCTTCTGCTGCGACCTTTTTTTCGCGGTCGTCTCAGGAACCTTTCTGCTCCTTCTACAAGGATTGTGTCCGGCAACTGCGCAACTGTGCGAGAAGATGCGTTACGCAGATTCTCGGAGCATCCAGGTATATACTCGTACATAGTTATCCACAATCCAAGTTTCAGGGGAATATGTATGTGCAACAAGGGAGGTCAACAGAAGTTTGATCTCGTTGCGAGATTCCACTAAGGTTGTTCAGCATTTTGCCTAGGACTTCGGGATCTGGACCTTCGATATCGTCGGCAAAACGAACATTGATGTTGTACTTGACGTTATCCATCAAAGTCCAGAAGTTGAAGACATCTATATCATACACCCGACGATAATGATAATTCTATGATGACCAGGAACAGGGTACTTAATAAAAAAATCTCTTAGGCACTTTTGCACCTCTACGTAATACGTACGTACGTACGTAATTGTATAGCCTTCCAGCGTCGCGTGAGTAAGTACTATCATAAAAATATTATCACCATTAGGTGCAACACAGAGGTGCAACAAAGTTGAGGATTTACGGTTATTGTATGACAGAAATACAACACAAGCTTTACATAATCTTTTTAGTATAAAAATGCTAACATATGCATCATCGTCATTATATCAGGCAATATAACGTCGATTGATGAACATACAGAACATAGGGTATCCCTCACTTATTACCATAATCCAACGAACTTTGGCATCTTTCATCAGATTTAAGGTAAATGAAACAAACTCAAGTGGGGCCTAATGTTAGCTTGGGTAGTGAAAATTAATACCTACATCGACATTAATACCAGCAAATGGAAATATCTTCGTCGAAGGTGTTTCAGTAGGGGAGTAGCAGTAGAACTCTTGGCGCCCCCTGTACCACTTTACAGAATAAAGGGGGGCATCAGTTAGCTCGTACAGGCAGGCAAAAGTAGCGTCTGCTCCTCGCTGGACCACTGGAGGAGATATCCGAAGCTCAGTAGCGCGAAGCCCGCCTGCTCCTGCGAGTAAAAAAAATACGGTGTCGTAAGAGTAGTTTGCAAAAACGATCGATTTTTAAAGGAAAGAATCCACAGTTTCTTAAGTCTTAAATTACATTATTTTTCAATATAATAAGCACTATTTTACTACATTTTAACTAAATTAAAAATGTTCAGTGAAAGCATGCATGTCAGAATGAGCAAAAACGTTAGGTACTTGAAAAATTTACGCGAAATTTTTCATGGTTAAATAAATTCGCTGCGTTGTGCAATTGGACCGGTACGCGCGTCGTATCATGAATTTAGCGCTATGAATAAATAATTTGGACATTGTTTTCTTTCTAAAAGTGACATTTCTTCAACCAAAAACGACACACGTTTTGACACTGACAGATCAGTATCGTATTGGAATTAGATCGCATAACTAAAACACGAATTGGCTCGTAAGATTTAGATAGTAAGAGCGGCAAAGATGGCAGTCGCTTTCATAAAAACTAGTGCCCACGCCAATTCCTGGGATTAGTTGCCAAGCGGACCCCAGGCTCCCATGAGCCGTGGCAAAATGCCGGGACAACGCGAGGAAGATGATGTTGAAGATGATGCTTTCCTTAACTCTACACTCACTTAACAATTTTTTTTACGATGGGATCAACCCAAAAGTACACGGCCCATTTTTCCTAAGAAGGCACTTTTTATATGAAAATCTGGGTCGTCAGTGGTTTTGTATGGCGGTTGTGGGGTATCTATTTAGACTCATGTAACTGACGTTTTTTTATTTATTTAATCTTTCTTGCACAAAATAAAATACAATGGTACAGAAAGCGGACTTAATGCTATGAGGCATTCTCTGCCAGTCAACCTTCGGGCAAAGCAGAGAATTTGTAGGCGGTGCAATATTATGATTACATATATACAAGTAATTTACTTAAATAATGCATAGGCATAGATATAAATACATATATCGGTATATAATGTTCATATGAATACATACAATATGCATACAAACCAAAATATAAGATATCAGATGAAACTTACAAAACAGAAACACTAAGCATTTATCATTCTCCCAACAAAGTACTTACATAATAAGGATTTTTCAAATGCAAATCTATTCGGATACTGTCTAATTTTAACAGGGAGACTATTCCAAAGGCGAGCTACCTGAATCGAGAAAGAATTGGATATGTAGGTGAGATGATATGGACAAAGAAAGGTTGCCAGAGGAGCGAAGTAAATATACAGTATATGAGCACACAATTGCGATTTTAGTTTTCAGAGAATCGCTATTGAAAGATGTCCCTCTCGATTATCCTCTAAAATATTAAAACGTACCCACAGTACTACAAATAGTCTCACGAGAAATGGGTTTAATTATAAGATAATACTCGAAGGCTGGTATAACTTTGTTGTCGAGTGATGGCACATTAAAAGTCGTATACTTAATGTTGTCGGGTGTTCGCGGGTATTTGCCCACCCAGGTAAATACCCATCTACCCGGTATTTACTCGTATCCACGCAAATATCACAGGTTGAACTTAACAAATTGACATCACAGGTTAAACTTAACATAAAAAATTTGATTTTACAATTAAGCTAATATCCATCGGCCCCAAACTAGGCGCAGCCTGTATCTCGGGAACCGGGTAAATACAATTTACTGAGAAATTTTAACAATACTGAATATGATGGCCGTTGTTTGAACGAGAGATATCAAATATAAAATATAAATTAATTGAACTACAAAAAATTGCATGCAGGAAAATATATACAAACAAAAAAAAATACAATCAAAATAAAGCATTCAGGAGAGACATGCGTAAGTGGAATTAATATTTTTTTTTAAATAGACTGGTAGATTCATTTGTTGTTGCACATATTATTATTAATTTGTGTTAAGGCTTGGCCAAACACACGGCATGACGCAGCGCCGCGTCCGCGCTGCGTCCGCGCCGCGTGGACGCAAGGGGCCGGCGGGACGGCAGTCTGTTTAACGTCGCTAACCTGTTAGCATGGGCGGCGGTCGCGCCGCGCGACCGCGGCGCTGCGTCACGCCTTGTGTTTGGCCAAGCTCACCAGGCTGTATCTCATGAACCGTGATAGCTAGACAGTTGAAATTTTCACAGATGATGTATTTCTGTTGCCGCTATAACAACAAATACTAAAAAGTACGGAACCCTCGGTGTGCGAGTCCGACTCGCACGCACTTGGCCGGTTTTTTTTTATTTGAGTTAATTATCGTACTTAAACGTTGATAATAAACGTTCGAATTTCGGTCGGAGGGGGGTAAAAGGCAACTTTTTCATATTTCTAAGAATCTGTCATTAAAATTAAAAGTGTTGTATGTACAAACAAGTGGACAAAATTTCTTACAAAAAGGTTATACTTATGTATACCTACATTTTTGTCATAATACTAACTATATTTGACTAGTTTGGGATTAGTTGCCAAGCGGACCCCAGGCTCCCTTGGAGCCGTGGCAAAATGCCGGGACAACGCGAGGAAGATTATGACTAACTATATTTGACTTACAGAGCTTACAAAGTTGTCATACTACACATTTTTTTTTCATTCACCAGTAGTCTTTATTATCATCTTTCTAATGTATATTTAAAACGTTTTAAAACATTTCCAGAGGTCATAGAATAATTTTACACGATTTTCATAATTGGACTGATATGTTAAAATCGAACCATTAACCAACTTTCAGTATTTCCCATGTATTTTGTGAGTGAGTTTTTACTTGCAGATATTTTATCGACATACTTGAATCAAAAAACTACTTTTAAAACTAAAGTTTCAGTTTTATTACTGTACAGAGTAATAAAACTGATAAATTATATTTATCAGCTCCAAGTTTGTACATACCTATGTATATCTTTCTTCTAATAATATAAGACTAAAACTATTATGACCACTGGTATAAAGGTAACATGGTAGGAAAGTTTTGAGAAAAGAGTTATTCAGGGCAGGGTGGCTTTGTTTGAAATTCTTCTTTTTTTAAGTTGGTAGCAGGGCTGGTAACTTTCCTACATTACCTTCTCCTTGAGAAACATTTTTTTAATTTGTTTACATAATGGTATACTATATTGATGATGATATTGATAATTCTCATTAACCTGATGATGAGTATAATGTGTACTAATAAAGACTTATTTTTTATGAGCTGTTTTTTTGCATGTTTCACTTTCCTCTCTATAGTGAGGTGAAAAGTTTTGTATTACACACGGGTGCAAATGTATTTTACTTCTCGTGTGTTGAAAGACTCGCTACGCTCAGGATTCTATTTTAGAACTAGAATCAGAATCCTTTCGCTTGCTCGTGTTTCATTTCTACACTCGCGGGTAAAATACATCTTTGCACCCTTGTATAACAAACAAACTTATCTCAGCGGCTTTCGTAGAGACTAGCAGGCTTCTGTCATTTTGTACCGAAAATCGAAATCTTTGAGTTCAGTAATCAATAGACGGATTGCTTTTACATTCATTTTTAGGGTTCCGTACCCAAAGGGTAAATCCGGGACCCTATTACTAAGACTCCGCTGTCCGTCCGTCTGTCCGTCTGTCTGTCTGTCACCAGGTTGTATCTCATGAACCGTGATAGCTAGACAGTTGAAATTTTCACAGATGATGTATTTCTGTTGCCGCTATAACAACAAATACTAAAAACAGAATAATATAAATATTTAAATGGGGCTCCCATACAACAAACGTGACTTTTTTGCTGTTTGTTTTTCGTAATGGTACGGAACCCTTCGTGCGCGAGTCCGACTCGCACTAGGCCGTTTTTTTTTACCTGAATTTGCTATTTTCCTAATAGTGTACAGTCAGAAATACTATTCGCTTACATAGAAACTTCTATGCGGGGGGGTTCCTTTTTATTACTAACAACACTACCTATATTAGCACGTAAGGTTTATCTGTAAGTGCTGATATGTATAATAATAAACAAATAATAAACAAATTTTCTCTGCAGCTGACTGCGTTGATTGTACGTTAATTAACCATAGAGCCCCTTCTTTTGTTAGGGTTCCGTACCCAAAGGGTAAAAACGGGACCCTATTACTAAGACTTCGCTGTCTGTCTGTCTGTCTGTACGTCTGTGTGTCTGTCTGTCTGTGTATCTCATGAACCGTGATAGCTAGACAGTTGAAATTTTCACAGCTAATGTATTTCTGTTGCCGCTATAACAACAAATACTAAAAAGTACGGAACCCTCGGTGGGCGAGTCCGACTCGCACTTGTCCGATTTTTTTTTCGAGTTTTTTGATTGATGAGCGAAAAACAAATTCCATACTTACAAATTTTACAAACTTTTATAACTCTTATAATAATATATAATCGAAAAATATATATCAAAGGGTAGTTCAAAGTCTTTTGATTATTATAAGTTAGGAGCGTAAAACAAATTCCATACTTACAAATTTTACAAAATTTTAACTTATAATAATATAAAATCGAAAAATATATATCAAATATATGGTCAATATACATTAAATTTTGTAAACATATTTTATGAAAATGGAAACTACGTTTATATGGGGAAGCGGTCGTAAACTATCATCTTTAAAATAAAAAAAATATCAAGCCTGATTTTCTGGCTGGACCCCTACAGGCACGTACAGTCACGCTCCGTGATTTAGGGTCCTAGCTAGATTGGTTGTTCAATACTTACGCTAAGGAATGTCCAATTTAGCTAGAATCCTAAATGGCTCAACAATCTCGGAGCGTGACTGTACAAACCTTCTATTTCTTAAAAGCTGTATGATTAAAGCTTAGTTTATTCGGTGTGACTATAATAAGTATCAGTAAAATATTTATAAATATTGTTTAGTATACTCTAATCATTTATTTATTAATAAAAAATCCAGACGTTTCACTTGCGTTCAAAATGTAATAACATATGAATTTCGTGACAACCCTGTTTCTGTCTTGAGCAACTCGTGTACAAAACAAAGAGTAGTTATTTCGTACACTGACAAAGGAAAATGCTTCTTTGTACTGTAATGTCTTGAAATAAGAGTGTGACATTTAGAAATTATTAAAGTGTTTTGTACAATAGATTTTTTTATGTAATTTTAGCATGTTATTAATAATTATAACTTGTTTCAAATGAAAAAACGACATTGAAGATATAATTTCCCCATTAGTACCCGAGTTTTGATTTTCACATAATTTTAACGGTGGTTGTGTGACCGTGTCAATACCTACATTTTTTTCGCGCTTTGACGACGAAATATGTATGTAAAAAAATTGATGCTTTGATGATTGCTGTACCTTTTGTATCTGTGCTTTGTTTACCGAATACATTTTACTTGAATTTCAATACTTTATTGAGAAAATAAAATTTTACATGTCAGGTTTACAATACTTAATGCTTAGGCTTATAATATTAATATTAGATTTAAGTACATAATGAACAGACAAGGCTGAGCCAGCGAACCAGTTGTTTATCTTTGTTTTATGAATAAATAAGTATACTAACAAATCTTCTAATCCTATGTGTTGAAAGGCCAGATAGCAGGCGCTAGTTCTTCTAAAAGATAGCCTGTTGAATTCAGAACTGATATAAACATGCGTTACAAAGTGAAAAAGCGGTAACATAATTACGTACCTACGACATCCAGCCTTGCCACGGCGGTGTGGTGCGGGTACGACGGCGCGTTCAGTATCACCTCGCAGCTGTAGTTGCCCGTGAGGCTCGGAGCCACCCGCAGAAGCACTACGTGGGTTTCGTTAGATTTTAATCTCTGCAACAATAGAGTGTTTTTCGCAGTTTTCGGTTAGTACTTGGGAGACCGAGCTTTGCTCGGAAAACATATAAAACTCAAAAATGCGCGTTTTCCCAGAGATAATACGTAGATGTATTTTTCGCCCCCGAAAATCCGCATATAGAAAATTTCATCGAAATCGTTAGAGCCGTTTCCGAGATCCAAGAAATATATATATATATAATATACATACAAGAATTGCTCGTTTAAAGGTATAAGATGTAGTTTTATTAAAGTAGTAAAACTATCTAAAATGTGCAAGTATTTATGTTTGTTTGTTTGCTAAATGTTTGGAGCTAATCGAACTTCACGAGTAAATTAAGCAGTCGTCTTGATTACCATGATGTTGATTTGACTATACTCGCTAATCTCTCTATAGTCGCTATGCATCTCGCGTGCACTTCGAGAGTTCGAGCTGCACTTATAAATAGGTATGTCAAATCGTTATCAAACCAAGATCAAATATTTATAGTATGAATGCCGTTTAGTTATGTATAAAGCTTTTGTTGTCACCGAGTAATCGTTTTAAAAAGTCGCTTCGTTTCACTATTTATGTCAAAATCATTTTAATCTTTAATTGCGCTTTTGACGTCAAAACCAATATCAGTCACACCGTAATTCATGAAATCGTCAAAACGGGAAAGTTTACGTTACAAATCCACTCACGTCGACTTTAATCCCGTTGACAGACAGAACTTTCGTCGTTGGCGACTCGAACGGCGAATATCTGTAGAACTCGTGGGTGCCCTTGTACCACTTTACGGAGTATATTCCGTACTCTCGCAGCTGGTACAGACAAGCCATCGTCACGTTTCTACCGCGTTGTACGACGCGTGGCGTGATTCGCAGTTCCGTGGTACGGAGGCCGCCCGCGCCTGTGAACAATGAGATACTGGTTTAGTTTTTTGGTAAATTAATTTGGGGGAAAAAGTTGGTGTGAATGCTATAAAGACAGATGTTGAAAATGAAAAAGCTTAAAGGTATTACTGAAATGGGTTCATTAAAAATGATAAACTGCTGTCAACGTAATACGGAAAAACATATACTTGTAGTACTTGTACATAGTGGTAGACGGTTTAATGTACAGTCAAGTGTAAAAATATGGGTGCACTCATCATACTCTAAATAGGTCCCATAGCTCTTATGTCAGCGAATTAAGAACTATGGGACATATTTTTGAGTACCTAGGTTAGTTATAATATGCACCCATATTTTTACACTTTACTGTACCAAAGCAAAACACCAGTTAGCCACCCTAAGATATGTAACTCGACAAACAAAACCACTTAGTCTAGAAGTCATCATTAGCGTTATTGCCACCCCTTGCCATTATGTATAACCCTCGAAATCCCGCTGTTCCCAACACATTAGCTGGGTTTATGGCAATGCATTGGATGGACAGGCGTAATCGAGAAGAAGAGTAATGGCAACATTACTGACCCAATTTGGGGATGGATTAAAAAATGTGTTTTGGCAAATTACAGTCGCCGTCAGATATAGGTATATCGGAGCGGCCAAGGTGCTAAAAAATAACTCCACACACTTTAATGTCTTTGACAATAGAGGCACTGTTCAGATATTTGTGAACACCTAGGCCGCTTTTATATATCGGAATATTCCTGGCGACTGTACATATACATACAAAATGAAAAAAGAATAGAATAAATATCAATGAATATAGCTTAGATACGGAAAAAATCTAAAACAATATGTAAGTAGGTACATAACTTATATCGTAAATGTCACTGCAAAATATTCAATGTGAAATTGCCGTCTTGAGTACGACTATATTTTGGCCCAAAATAATCTGCTTGTCTCTTCTTCCTCGCGTTGTCCCGGCATTTTGCCACGGCTCTTGGGAGCTTGGGGTCCGCTTGGCAACTAATTCCAAGAATTGGCGTAGGTACTAGTTATTTACGAAAGCGACTGCCATCTGACCTTCCAACCCAGAGGGAAAACTAGGCCTTATTGGGATTAGTCCGGTTTCCTTACGATGTTTTCCTTCACCGAAAAGCGACTGATAAATATCAAATGATAAGTTCCGAAAAACTCATTGGTACGAGACGTCAGACGGGGTTTGAACCAGTGACCTCCGGATTGCAAGTAGTACGCTCTTACCGCCGCTAGGCCACTAGCACTTCTAAAATTATCTGCTTGTCTGATTATGAATATTATGATGCATTTAAATTTAAAAAAATTGTCGGCAAATTCGACAATACGCGTGTTGTTAATATTTGACTTGGCTCCCGTTTTTCTATTTGGGTATGTTTTAATGGGATCATAGTTAGTTACTGTGATAGTTTATAAATATTATTTTCCAAATAAACCATAGAAATTCTTTCATATTTTCTTTATATTTATACTGTCTCACACTCAGCAACATCGACCGTCTAGTTCGGTCATCTCCCCCCTCCCCCTTGTTGCTTCTAGAGTATTGTTGATAAGATCTTATGGAACTTTCAGTACGAGTAGCACAGAAAGCGCTATTATTGTTTGTCCTTGTCATATTCTTATTTTTTTCATTTCTGCCTTCTTTTAAAAAGCCCCAAGTGCCACGTCAAAACGGTAGACGTATTACTGTTACCCACCAACAATGAACCCGACTAAATTACGTACGAGTACATATTGTTTACAATTTCGTCGCGTTGCGTATGTTCTGTCCCTCACGGGTGCACGCATGTGGCAACTCTATAGTATAGGTACTTGCTTTGAGGTTTCACAAAACAAAAATAAATAAAATGCTTCATATTATTTACGAGTAAGTACTTACTAGTCAAATAAAGGTAAAATAACAATTTGGCTTCTGTTCTGTTATTATTTTATTTATACATGTAATGCATTACAATGAGAAAGAATCCGCTGTTTTCCCCAGGGTTCTTGAAACTGGAAAAAAACAATGCATACAAAAACCCACTATTGAAAGTGGTTTTCTTCTAAATCGAGTACGTTGTTAGTGTTAGTTTTTAGGGTTCCGTACCCAAAGGGTAAAAACGGGACCCTATTACTAAGTCTCCACTGTCCGTCTGTCTGTCACCAGGCTTTACCTCATGAACCGTGATAGCTACATAGACAGTTAAAATTTTCACAGATGATATATTTCTGTTGCCGCTGTAACAACAAATAACAAAAAGTATGGAGCCCTCGCCTCGGTGGACGAGTCCGACTCTCACTTGTCCGGTTTTTTCATTAAACAACTAAACCAGGTTATTGTTTAAAATACATTAAACTGATTACGAATTTTGCTGTTCCTATTTATAATTTCTTCCTTCTTGAAAGTCGAGTCCAATGGACATAACTATTGGGTTTGTTGATTTGGTGATTTAGAAACACTTAGTAGATGCTGGATTTGTGTTTAACTATTTTGCGGGATTTAAATAACAAGACAGTTGAAATAAAACTATGAAAACACCCGTTGACCACGAACGCTGTAAAGAGTTCGAAACGTCGGAATGTATTATAAATTCAATATACGCGATAAAATCCGTTTTCATAGTTTTATTTCATGAGTAACTATCGCGGTAACCGAAGACAATATTAACAAGACAGTTTTCTATTTTTATAAAACGATATAAAAGTATTTGTAAAGATGCTTGACTATGGCAATGGGTCTAATTTTAGTATTTTAATAAGTTAGCTAATCACCTAGCATTAGACACCCAACTTATTATTTTCGCTAAGTCTGATTTAACTGAAATATAAATAGTGAAAACAAATATTTGAAAGTTAATACAAATAAGTATTTTTAACTACGAGTGAATTTGACATGGCGAAAATAACAACATTAATTAAGTTATTTTGTCAAATGACAGGCGATTTTCGAATACTCGAACGACATATTCGAATACTAAAATCATAACCAGACATTCCATAAACAAGTATTTTTAATTCGAAATGTTTATAATATAGCTATAAAGTAATAGAACAAAATATTGTTAAATCCCGCAAAATACGTCCAACAAATCCAGTATCTACTAAACGTTTCTAAATCACCAAATCAATAAAGCCATACTCATAAGTTTATTCCGATATAGACTCGTAGCTTGTTATAGCCGCGCACCTGCCGCCGTCCGAATGGCAATATTTCTCGCTGTCTCCAGTTTGTTTTCTTTTTTATCTGGAGCGGACTTAGTGGGTCGAACAAAACACGCTTACTTGTTATTTAAAGCATTTCAAGTAATAAATGACAAATTTTCTGAAATGTTAACCTAATATTTAATATTTAACAATTGGCTCGTTTTTTTTTCTTAAGGAGAAAAGGGACGACCGCCTCGAAACAGGTTTTCTATACAAACGTATTCCCCATTTTCCTTTCTGGATATTAACATTATTAAAAATATTTTTACACAATTTGATGTATTTTGATGACCGACCGTTTGATTTAATTCGATTTTTTAATTATTATAATAGTTAGGAGCGAGAAACAAGTTTCATAAAAAAATTTAAAAGCTCCTTACTCTATAATCAAGTAAAAATCGAAAAAAATCAAACGGTCGGGCATAGCTATGATTGAAATACATAAAATTATGCAAAAATATTTTCTATAATATCAATATCCAGGGAGGAAAATGAGGATTACGTTTGTATGGAGAATTGATCGTCCCCTATCCTCTTAATTCACTTGCATTTAAACAAATGCATAAACAGATAATAAATACTGCAAGTAAGTCATTGCTCGTTCAATAAATACAATTCTCTTACTGCTTTTATACGCGGAGGGAGAAACTTAAAACAGCTCATACAACGCGACTGATATGTCATAGAGGACAGTCAAGCTTCTCATTGATATTTTAATTTAACACACCATGCTTAGATTGAAATTAAATTTCAATCAAAGGGATAAGTTCGCCTTTGTACATCTTATTATTTGTACCATGTAATTTTTAATATGTATATTTGTACAATAAAGAGTTTACTACTACTACTAAATTTCTATCTATCGACATTTAGAGTCGAACTATTTACGAACGACGTTTTATCGCTTTCGCTCCTACTATAAGCAAACCGAATTATACCAGCATTATTGCTTTATACGTAGATACGTACGTAGATCTAAATCTGTGAATCGGGATACATTCATTGTTTATTTCTATTTGTTCGCGCCGTGGCGTTGTTTGTATGTTTTATTTGTTATGGCATAATACTGCAAATATAAATTGTAAGTTTTACATTTATAATATGCTTATTTTTATTTAGAACATTATTGATACGACCAAATTCGTTTGACCATTTAAGCTAAAGTAATTAGCTAAATATATTTGACCAAATTAGGTACATGGTAAAAGAGTTAATTAGTATCTTCTTAACTTACATAAGTTAATGATGTTAAAATATAACGTTGTTATTTAAGTGAGAGTGTGTTGACTAAATATAATAGTATAATCCTTTTTTAGGGTTTCGTAGTCCGTCTGTTTGTCCGTCCGCGGCTTTGCTCCGTGATCGTTAATGCTAGAAAGCTGCAATTCTGCCTGGATATATAAATCATACACGGCGACAGAACGGTAAAATAAAAACTACAATGCAAAATCCTCCCATAAAAAATGTTTATTTTTAATGTTTTTTTTTCGCTTTAATCCAATTGTGGGGTATCGTTGGATAGTTTTTTTTTAATATTTGATATTATTTGCAACAGTTAGTCTAGTTATAAACTTATTTATAACACTAATGACTTCCGGTTGACTTTCAAAATGGTGAAAGTGTGTCGAGTTTTTCATTTTGTTTTTTGCTCATTAATGTTGTTTAAAGTGTAACTATTAATAGCTTTTTATGCAGTACACTAATGTGAAAGTGTGTAGCTAATGAAGAATTAGTCTTGAAATGCGTTTAACCATTCTTTATTCAACACCGGGCAATGGCTATTTGTAAAGCCCAGCTATCACTTACTAAAAGCAACTATACCGAACAACGTCATGCTCTGCGAGAATACTTTTGATATTGGCGAAATCATCATATAATTTTGATAGAAGTCATTTTTTTACACACACTAAGAACATGTAAACAATAATTTTAAGGGTTCCGTACCCAAAGGGTAAAAACGGGACCCTATTACTAAGACTCCTCTGTCCGTCTGTCTGTCCGTCAGTCTGTCTGTCACCAGGCTGTATCTCATGAACCGTGATAGCTAGACAGTTGAAATTTTCATAGATGATGTATTTATGTTTCCGCTATAACAACAAATACTAAAAACAGAATAAAATAAATATTTATGTGGGGCTCCCATACAACACGTGATTTTTTTGCCGTTTTTTGCGTAATGGTACGGAACCCTTCGTGCGCGAGTCCGACTCTCACTTGGGCGGTTTTTTTACTATGGTATCTGAACCTACATAAACTAATTACAGACATAGATATTATGCCCTATCCTAATGTAAGTACAAAGTTTCAGAGCAATCTAGCTAGTTGTTTTTAAAATGAGAGCTCAACTACGTTTGTATGGGGAACCAAGCTTGCCGGAGACCCTTAATCGGGAGGATTGAAAGTCTAGGGGGGAGGCCTTTGCACAGCAGTGGGACACTTTATAGGCTCGTTAAAAAAAAAACGTCTCAGTGGAATAGCACCTAGTATAATATACCTTCTACGAGCAAGTGTGATAAAGAAATTGTTACTTGCTTCGTGTTCATTTATTTTTCAATTGAGTCATCCGCAAGTCTGCGTATCTGGACGCCCCAATTGAGCCAATTTAGTCATCAGACCGTAATGTAGGAGATTTTGAAATGACATTTTTCCCATGTCGCAAACTTAATTCAAGTGTTAAAAATATCACACTCGCAAAAATTGTACCTTTGGTATTTCTGTGATTGTTGACCAAGTAAATTCATTTTCACCACACTTGATTGTTCAAAAACTAATGAGAAATATGCATTTTATCCACATGTACAGCCAGCTGTTGTGTGTATTTTCAGCTACAGGGTCCATACACTATGAGATATGTGATACTGGGCCCCATTAGATTAAAATAAAATTATAATGCGACTACTGTGTGCTATTTCTACGCGCTACGAAGTTACGTATTCACGACTACGAGAAGGTAATTCGTCGTTGGATAACATAGGATAGGAGGTAAAAAATTGCTACGGGCTACGAAGTAGCAATTGTAACAGACATTATTCGTACATTTTAAATCCAAGCTCGCTTTGATATTACTTTAAAGCGAGCTAGGGAGGCATTCGCACTTTAACAATCTAATTTGATTTGATAGTACATATTTTGAAATAATTCGCAGTGCATCTCGATGTTACTTATAAGGTTGAGCACAGGAGATAGGTGCTATGATAAATTAAAAATCAATATAAAATCAACTTCAAATATTTATAATAGAAAGCGACTTCCGTATGTTTAACGCATTCACTACCAACGTTTTCGTAGCGCTTCACGCGTAGCCGAGTCTAGTTTTCCCGCTTTGTAGAGGAAATACTACGAACAGAGCGCCCGTCGGGCGGTTTCCCGGCACAATGTTTTAAGATATTAAAAGTGTTAATTGTTTCCGCGAATCACTTTATGATATATCGCTCATAACCATACCCTTGGGTCTTGGGTTCGGGAATGATTTCGTGTATTTATATTAACTTCATTTACTGTAAAATATTTACCAAACTATGAATTACCTAATAAGATACCCCCTGCTTAGAAATCTTTAAATATTATCTGTTTTTACAGTTTTCACCTATTTTTTGGCTAGTGTAAAACATTCCCGCACCCGAAAACCCGAAGTATGCTTATGACTTATGACGAATCAAAATTATTAACCTAAAGCTTTCCTCCAATGAGCTATCTTAATTTACAGTTGAAGTAAACTCAGATTAGCTGTAATTGGGCACTTATGATGCTTCAAAGGGAGCTTTGAGGTTGTATCAAGCAGAATTAACAATACACGCTTTGATGGCCTAATTGTACATAGTAAATGATGACGCCAAGACTTCGGCCATATGTGGCAAAATGTTAAGCTACATGGCTACATGATAATCGAGTACCTATTGATAACAATTAATCATAACAATTAATCTTATAGAATAAGGAAACTTCCGTGAGACACAGACATATTAAACATATTAATAACGGGTCACTCACGTATTTTAAGTCGAAAACGCTCGACATGTTTCACTCCGTACCGAGGAGCATCATCAGGAGCTTGCGTCGACGGTGACGGACCGGCGCAGACTGCGGTTTTCGACTTAAAATACGTTAGTGACCCGTTATTAATATGTTTATAGAATAAGGTTAACCAAAATCAATATATGCCTATTGAGTATTGATGCTATTTACTTAAAATTGAATTTATTTAATTAGTATAGATATTGTGTGTGCTTTATGTGATTTTGTGTAGTTTACTCCATTTTTGAGCAAATAAATTGCCATTTAATTATATGCATAATGTACTAATTTGAAATGCATAAGTAACTAACTGCGCTTAAACTATAATTTTAGTCAAGGACCTAGGATATATATACATAACTTTAATCTACACCTGTTACCTGTGCGTACGTATTGTCAGTAAATTTTTAGCCTACGCTATGTGGTCGAAATCTACATTAATATATCCGTGTAGTTCCACTAAGAAACCTCTCTCTAAGGGGTTTACTTCTACTTACAAAAAAAAACTAAACTAAATGTTCTTTGTATTTTCACATCTAATGAAGTGTAAAAGTTCCTTACATTAACAAACATTGAATGCCGAGTTGAATAATGTGACGCATCACGCGCCTGCAGTCAAAGCGTTTGATCAGGGAGGCGTGGCATTGCGCACGACAACAATGTTGTCGTGTCACGGATTTAAGTAGAGAACATTATAGTCATAGATAGCTAATAAGATTTTTAGTCTGTCCGTTCGATCGCAGCCTATGGGTATCATATATAGATAGAACTATTTTATTCAATCCTACAACGCTTCTCACTAACGATACGCACCTATATTTAATATAAATTATGCCGACTAAGTGGGAATACCTGCGATTTAGAAAGAACTTAGCATCGTTTTGAAATAAATTAAGTACGAATGTTACGACTAACATGCGATTTGAAAAGTAGGATGGTTTTGAAATAAATTATAAAAATAAATCTCCAGGAACTGTGTAGTCGGGCTCGGGCCAACGTAGCAGTTAGTTAAGCTTTTATATTACTGTTTTCGACATTAAATTTCTTGATGTAAAAATATAGTTCAATTAGCTTTCTAAAGAAAGTTTTAGTTTATATTTTGATTTAGTTTTAGTTTACTCGTTAATTCAAACCTGCGATAATTCGAACACCTCTATAATTCGAAGTTATCACCAGTTCCCTAGAACATCTTGATATTTTGAAAAAAATCTATACATTTTTATGCACTTGGTAATTCAAACAACAAAAAAAATCATCGCTACGGAACAAATTAAAACGACGCGTTAATTCGAACTCATAGGCGTCAAACACTCGACAATTAAAAGTTATCAGATTGCAGAGTTACGTACCCTATAATTTGAGACAAGTTCAAGTTCATCGTTGCACGAGCATGCTTTTACAATAGCATTTCAGGCATTATTTTTGATTTAAAAAAGTTATTGATCAGTCTCAGCAATGTGCTTTAAAGCAAACTAATATTACAGACTTCATTCCGAAAGACTAATAATTAATTCACATTATGTAAGTACCTCTAACCTTTTGATATTGTTAAAATATTTGCAGTTAATAAATAATAATTGATTATTACTCAATAATTCGATCTCATATTTTTTTCTCAAAAATTTCGAACCATTTGATATTTCAGACTCTCGATAATCCATATTAATATTATAAATGCGAAAGTCTGTCTGTCCGTCTTTCTGTCTGTGTGTTACCTCTTCACGATTAAACCACTGAACTGATTTAGTTGAAATTTTGCATAGAGATAGTTTGAGAGAAGGAAATAGGATAGTTTTTATCCCGAAAATCATCCCTTAAGAGGGTCGAAAGCGGGGTGGAATTGAAATAATTAATGAAGTGCCTAATACATTTGTGTACATAAGCAATTAAGCATATGCTCAAATTGCATGATTGCTATTACACTTTATCCAGGCGCTATTCTTACGCTAGCTGTGGTTACTAAGTCCACGCAGACGAAGTCGCGGGCAAAAGCTAGTTCGTAATATTTTTAAAGTCCCTTGAGTTTCGAATTAACGAGAGTCAACTGTAAATAGTTTGATATACTTTTACTATATGAAAGAAAGCTGCGTTAGTACCTATTTATACCTTTAACCTATTATTTCATTTAGCAGTGTTATAAAATAACTCATTTCGGCTCAAAATATAAGATGCATCTTTTATTTTTAATATTTATTGGCACCTATTAAAAAAAAATTGTACAAAATATTAATTTAAAATACTATTCCAACACAATAGTATTTTATGCATCAGCTGTAAGCTGTAACTATAAGACAGGTAAAAAAAGGCGAGAGACGTGGGTAAAAAATAGAGCCGGTGACGAAGTCGGAACCTTGCATGGGTACAAGGCATTTCTACGACTAGGACCTAGGTAGGTACTTACTTTTAAATAAAGTGCGAAATTGAACTAACACAAATTTAAGACACCTCTTCAACTACTGTAGACACCTTGTCTGGTGTTTCAAAACTGATTCCATCTTTGCCCATTAGAAGCACCTTTTTATGAAAGTAATCACTTACATACTTACACACATACACATAACTTACTATTAATTGAAAATCATAAAATCATACTATTATACTATAGTTATGGAACTACACAAAAAGGGACCTATTAATATTCTGTTATCAGAACGTTGCATGAACTGTAAAACTAATGTATTGTAACATCCCAACTGCAAATATATAATTTCTGATTTCTAAAATATTAAAAAAAACTATTCAATAAATCAAAAATATAAAAAAAAAATATTAATAATATTTTTCTAAATTATTTATAAAGCGAATTTTATACCACAGTTAAATATCTGTATAAAAGGCCTCACAATTTTAATTATTACTTAATCGTACTCTTAAAAAAAACATTCATACATTTTGCATAATTAAATTATTATTGAAGATAAAAGACAAGCTAGCGTAGGAAAATTGTAAATAATTACGCCACGGTTTTAAAGCTTCTTTCAATAAGTATTTAATTGAAATACTGATATGAATGGGTAATTAAAAATATAATCAGAATTAACTACGTCATGTGATAGACATGGTTATGCAACCGAATTGTAGAGCATTTGTTGTCACATAGCGTATAAAAAATATACTTCATATTGACGCGGATTGCATAGCATTCGCCTTGCATAGAATTACGCGTCATATAGAAACCTGATTGATATGTTTGTAGTGACGGGAATGCTATAACAGTCTCAAAATCTCCATATAAAAATCAGGTATCCAACTGGTGTGACTGAGCGTCCGCGAACATAAGTACAGCATTTTGAGATAGTATTATTATCTTAAACGTAAACATGCTATTCTGAGCGTTGCTAATGGCGAAGGTGGCTTCCTTCATGACGAACAAACAAACAATTGTTCGGGTGATCTCAAGTTATTTATGGCTCGTAATAAGTAGCCGAGTGGTATTAATGTATGTAACGAGCGGCCACCCGCGGGCAAAGAGGAAAACAATTTGACGATTCGTTTGATGCCTATTGTTGATAGTAGCTGAATTTTATTACGAGTACCTATGTATGACAACACTACGTAAACTTTGTCATTTAGTCATTTATTCAATATTGCATTGTCATGTACATAATAAGGGCACACAATAGTACAGTTTTTCTATTCTATTAATTCTAATCTACATATTGTAATTAAGGTAACATAATAAAATTAACATATTAGCGTATCAGTGGTTTAGTAACCTATTAGTTAGTCTCATAAATTAATTTAGTAACTTCAACAATAGCAACGTCAACAATGCACCGATATATTAATGTCTGATTGAATTAACTTATCAAATTATTATAATTATTATTTATTTAATGAATGTCAATTAATATTAAAGTGATGCAGCAATATGTCAAGTTTACACTAATTCGATGTCATATTTATCTAGGGAAGGAGGGAAGACCAAGGAGAGCGTACATGCATCAAATAAAGGAAAAACAACGTCGTGTCGTATCAGGCTGCCAAAGAGAAGGCAGAGGACCGCGAAACATGGAAATTGCTCCACCGACAAGAAACTTACTCTTAAGTATATGATGATGATGATTTATCTAACGTATTATCTTCCAGGAATGATTCTACTGTGTAATAACAATTTTCTATTAATAGGCTTTTCAGTTTAGAGTTAAAAGTTTTCTCATTTAGTTCGTATTTGATAGCATTAGGGATTTTAGTAAAAATTTGGATACATTTATACTGTGGTCCATTCTTATACATTGCTAAGTTAGGTCTAGGTAGTCGCAGCTTATTTCTATATTGACTTCTAGTTTTACACGTATCGACTTTTAATGGAAATAATTCTGTGTGTTGTCTGACAAATTGTACAGCCTCCATTATGTATATTGAGGGCAACGTTAACAGTTTAAACCGTATAAAGTGAGGGCGGCAGCTGTTAGGAATGTGTACGTTTGCTAAGATTCGTATACACTTTTTCTGTAGGATGAATATATCTTTGGCGTCTGTGCTATCTCCCCAGAGAACGCCATATCGGAGGCCAGAGTAGATATAAGCAAAATATACTGATAAAGCCGACTCAAAATCCGTGTTCGCTTTTAATATACCAAGAGCGTAGATAAATTTGATTATTCTTGTTTTGAGACTTTGGATATGCTCTTTCTAGTTTAGCCCTGAATCTATAGTTATACCCAACAGTTTGAAATCATTTACCTCTTCTATTGTATTGTTTTTTATTTGTTACTTGTCATTTACGACCAATATTTGAAAATTTGGGGTTTGCGTTTGCAAACGATTTTATTTAAAAGGTAATCACGGTCTATATCCCGGTCAATATAAGTCTAGCGATTTATTGATTTTCTTTAACGTAATGTATGAGCTCATAATCGAATAATTTACGATTCCTTTTCTTGTTCAATGTTCTTGGAATATCACACAATTATAGTTCAATAAAATATGATTCGTTTTTATAGAAATCATAATCGAATAAAAACTAAACTACTATTTAAACTTAAAAAAAAAACAATACTAAATGTATATTTAAATTCGTCAAACTGAAGTAGATATTACATTTTCCATAAGCCGTTAGCCGTAATTATCTGAAGTTCTTGATCCCGGTATTCCAAAAAACTTCTGAATATTAGTTTCGTAAATTCAAAGTCAATCTTTAGTTGTAACTGATTTTATTAAACATGGCTACATTCAAAGTATTCACTTTTAACATTACGTCCGCACCGCACTCATCAAGCTTTGTTACCATATAGCCCGCTTAGCAACCAACATGGTGCCTAGAACCGGACCGGAAACGAGTCGGATTGGCGTTTAAATACTCGCCCGTGACCCGTGATTGGCAGCTTGGAACCGGACCGTGAGTTTTGACATTTATGTTGCTAGGCTAATTGTGACCAAAAGATTGTAAAATATCAAATTATTATTAAAAAATCATAACACTCGGCCATCCGACTCGTACACCGTCCCGGTGTACGTACACCTCTTAAACATTCTAGACTAAATAAACTTATAAATGTTTGAGGTATTACGAAGGAATGTGGAGGGAAGTAACGAGAGAGGAAAACCGAGGAAAAGGTGGATGGACTGTGTGAGAGATGATATGAAACGAACGC
The DNA here is from genome assembly GCF_947568885.1 of Cydia strobilella. Taxonomy (NCBI): domain Eukaryota; kingdom Metazoa; phylum Arthropoda; class Insecta; order Lepidoptera; family Tortricidae; genus Cydia; species Cydia strobilella. Next base: position 20,335,283 of record NC_086042.1, read on the forward strand.
GAGTGAATGATGAGATGACGGGCGAGAGACGTATGAAAGAAAAAGACATGCTGCGCCGACCCCAAATGAATGGGTAAGGGCAAGCGAATGATGATGACTTTTAATTTATTTCTTAGCAGTTTTAAATACTCGCCCGTGATTGGATGGTTAGAACCGGACTGTCAGTTTATGTAAACATTTATGTTGCTAGACTTAATAATTGTGAAATTTGTGACCAAACATTTGTAAAATGTGAAATTATTATTTAAAAATCATAACATTAATAATTCTAGGTAGATAAGATAGATACAGATTTCTTTTGAGCGGGAATTTTATCATTTTTTTCATTTATGAAATACAAAATTCTGTAGGGATACGCAGAGTGTCTACTATCTACTGACTCGAACAAGATTGAAGTCAATGTCTTGTTTATAATTCCTAATACCTACTTTAGCCTTTATGTTCAAAATGGCGAAATTATCTTTTGAATTCGAATGAAAAGATTACATTTAGGGTTATAATTTGCTAAGACCTTTATAAAAAGAAACTTTATTGAAAATAAGGTCCAAAAGATATGAGTAGACACATAACAATGAAAATGAGACAAGGCCAAGATTCACATAAGATTTATTTTTATAGTTGCACTCGAGTAATTTAATGCTTCTACACATATCCGACCGCACAATTCACTTATAATTTAATCGCTTTTAATTATACGCGGATCGTTGCTCTGTAAAGTATTGAGTGTCTAACTTAATAACTTGTTTTCATAATCAACTTGATTATTTCGTCAGAGGCAAAGGTTTGTTTAAACATAAACCTTCTGTATTATTTCCATTAAAACACATTCCATTGGTGTCATGTTTTTAAAGTTAAAAAAGTTGATCCGCGTACAATGAACTTGTTAAAGAGAAACACAAAAGGCATTTTAAAAATTCCAGCCAGTCAAGTATGTACGGCTTTATTCTGAAATATTCATAATACCACCGTAAAACCGCCACAAATCAAAATGTCTGTTTTTAAACCGTAAAAAGCGCTTCTGCATAAGTAGGAGTGTGGACTCTGAATGTGATTTAAGGTCTATTGGGATAAGCGACAGCGATTTACTTGAAGCTAATAGCTGATATTTCATCAGTAAATATAACACTTTAAACGTTCCGCCCGTGTGGTGTTCCGTGACCACAGCTAGTGTAACCTGGCGTTTCACGAAGCAATTGTCTTATTTTTAAATTTATATTTATCATTTCATATTAGTAAAAATAAAGTTTTGTACATGTACAATAGAGCACTCTGTATCTACTGATACGGAGTGTTAATGGAGTTAACTTCTTAATAAATTAAGATTAAAATAAATTCATTCTTGTTTAAATAAATAACATTTTCATTTTATTTATTTATTTAAGGTTATGAAGAACTAAATAAGGTCTGTCCACGATAAAAAGTGGTCATGCATAATAGTGTATATCTTTTATATGAATGTGAATTTTCAAGCAGCGCGTTTTGTACGTAATTTGTGGATATAAAACTACATATTAAAAGTACAAACATTATTATACCGTTAGATTTTCTATGAATTTTAGCAATAGATATCCCATGGTACCAATGTTTTCTTGTCAGCGTCTTTTGGCAGTCTTTTCCAAGTTTTCCTGCAAAATATATTGTTTATTTTTTATTAGATAATCCAAATTATACCTTATTTTATGACGTCCTTTTTTCACAAATATTTTTTCTAATTGAATTCAGATTGAGATAGTTCTGCGGTTATTTAACTTTGGTGAATTTGACTTTTTGACAAAAAAATGCCTCCCATATAAAAACTACTTTCAGTGTTTGGAGTAGAAAGTCTTCCTGACTACCACAAATAGAAATGAGTTTCAAGAAGTATTTTTTACCCGACTGCCAAAGGAGGAGGGTAATGTTTTTCGAGTGTATGTATGTATGTACGTATGTATGTATGTATGTATGTCTGTTTCTTTGTGGCATCCTGTAGCCTAAACGGCTTGCTGGATTTTGATGTATGAGGTATCGTTAGATTCGTCTTGATCACGGGAGTGTCATAGGATACATTTTATCCCGAAAGTCCTACGGGATACAGAGATAATATTTTCTTTACTTTCACTTTGAAAGAATTTGATGTATGAGGTATCATTAGGCAAAGAAGGGCGTGGCCTGCCTTGTGGCGCGTGGTGCGGTACGGAGGGGGATATTCTCGAGTCTACAACCCGAACGCGGGCACACGCGCATGACATGAAGGCACACGTCGTTGACGGTCGACTTTTCTAAGTGATTTTTTTCGATACTTCCTCGTCCGAATCGAAAATTATAAAGTAATAACTTGTTCTTTTATAAATAAAAAATTAATTATTATTAAAAAAAAAACAAAAAACCCGACTGCTCACTAAAAAGAGGAAAACAAGCCCCACAAGAAATATTGTTTAATCAAATGCTAAAACCAAGCTATGGGATGTAATCGATAGTTAAATAAATAAAAACTTATTCTAAATACTAACTAAATATAATTTATAAATGTTGATGGTAAGTATCGCAGGCGGGGACCAACTTGACCGCCACCAACGAAAATACCTACCTAAGTAACATTCTGCTAAATAGTGAACTTAACAACCAACAACCAAAATTACTATAAGTAACCCTGTGTTGGTCCCCGCCTGCAATACTTACCATCAACATTTATAAATTATATTTAGTTAGTTTTTAAAATAAGTTTTTATTTATTTAACTATCGATTACATTCCATAGCTTGGTTTTAGCATTTGATTAAACAATATTTCTTGTGGGGCTTGTTTTCCTCTTTTTAGTGTGCAGTCGGGTTTTTTGTTTTTTTACAATAATTTTTTTTTTGGTAAGATGACATTCTAATCTGCCGAAAACAGCTTGTAAAAATAAAAATGCAGTTGTGACATTGTAGCGGGAAGCGAATGAAGATTGTTAAAAAATGCTGTACAAGCAATGAAAGGTATGATGGACTTTATTTGGCGAAAACTTACACAAACCTATACATCTAAATACGATTTTATTTTTATTTTTATATATACAAATTATTAAAATAAAAAATCTTGAAAATGTACATTCGGTAAAAAGATATACCAGATCATCCAACTTTTTTTTCGTGGACAGGCTTTATACATATGCATTTTTATCTAATCTAGTTTGTCTCTGAATTAAAGAAAACAACGGATGAGTGACATGCGCGAAAAAGTTTGCATTACCGCCATTGTTGAAGGTTATGATATTGATGTAGATAAAGCAGTGTATGTAACTGTACATAATTAGGCATTAAAATACTCGTGTGATCCTTTTATGAAACTCATTTCATTCGTTTCATAAACCTACACTCGTATTTTAATGCCTTTCATTATGTAGCAGTCCCATAAACTGCTATTAGCACACCGACTGTCTCTTATGCTTTGGGCAAAGAGACGCGTTTGAAATATGTCGGTGAATCACGGCGCCAGGGAATGCGTTAATAAGTCCCCCGACATTCCTGACGCTCTCAACTGAACGCCACCAGCAAAGTTTCGCGCATGCTGTTGAAAAAGTATGCAGTCCCTAGTGCGCGTGAGCATACTTTTAGTTTAAGCACCTCCTTCATAAATTCATGATTGTTGATTGTTTACTCTTTTTGCTGAATACAAAATTAGAATCGCAATAAAAAAATCATTTATCTTGTGATCGACCTCAAGTCATTCTAGAATGATGTTGATTCGTAGCAGCAATTACTTATTAAAAACATATTTTATCAATACACATACGTATAACTTCATTGGCTAAGGAATAAATAAGCCTAGGGTAAGTCCAGGGTAGTTGGCCATATTTTTTTAGAACGCGATAAAAAATTAAATTTACATGTAATTGAAGAAATCTTTATTTCTTCATTGACTTTCGAAAATGAAACGAATAGAAAATTATTTCTATTGAGATCAACTTGAAAGTGTCTCACAAAATGGACAATTGGCCATCTCTCCCGGGGTGTCCGGGGGATGATGATTACAGGAGAGATGGCCTTAAAATATCTCTTCATTTTAGTAGGTATATGTTTAGTTTGAAATTTTTATTTCCCATGTGCCTTTTCTTCTCAAGATCTCTTTTAGGCCACTCAATACCAGCAAACAGCGCACTCACAATCTTGGATGAGAAGAGGCTCGTGATATTTTTTCCCATAAGTACCCGCTATTCAGCGGTAGAGGTGGACTAGCTGGTTCAGTAATAGATGGGCGAGGAAACAGAAAGCCGCCTTGATATGGTCACAATAAATATTATTTTGAGAAGTGAAATGTGAAGGATTTATTATTCTAATGTTATAGCGTTCACATGGTAACCGAAATAGAAAAGTAAAAGAACACAGAGTAGTACAGAGCACTGACTTATATATAGGTTCTGTTGGACTTGCCAGCACCCGTAGTATTTATCTTTCTTAATTGACTCTTTTTTCTTTTTTTTAATTCGATATCATGCATAGGGAGACATCGTCACCTATCTGATAACCTTCGGAGTACCCTCTCCGTGATAGATACATATTCACTACTGTGTACCTTCACGTCCATATGGCCATAATACCCCGACTTGAACAGGCCATCTCTCCTTTCCGTCCGGGAGAGCTGGCTTAGCCTAAAATTAAGATAAATTGAGACTCGAGCTTCATCCTTTTTTAGGTTAGAACAAAACTACAGTCGTGTACTTTGCACCTAAAGCAAATAACATCATTAGTATTAGACAATAGCATCATCACCATGTAAAGTATGAACTTTCTAAAAAATATTTGCACTAGTCAAAAAATCAACAAGAATTTTACGTACTTTAAAAAAAAATTTTTGGTCACATCTGTGCTCCCTAGCATGACGTGAAGCGTAGGTACTAAACAACTAAGAGATAAATCTGGATATCTTATCTAACTTAGTTGGCTGCCATTTTGTCATAATGCGACTGTTTAACGAACTTAACCGTCAAAACAAACAAAACAATCAACTGATATTAAATCTGTGATCAACTGTCTTGTATAACACCGTGTGCATTTTGAAGCTTTGAAACTTGCTTATTATAGCTTTATACGGACATTGGCTCGTGCTCTATTTTTTAAATGCAAAAAATACGCCTTAATTACCCGTCGATTTTATCATTTACGCAGCTAAAATCCGATAATTAGAAATTCAACGGAGCTAAGAAATCCTCTTAAAAGGTTTTGTGAAGTAAAATCTAAAACAGCGTTTTGCGTGATAATTTAAGGCGACGATCAGGGTCCAGGGTGGAATTGTGATCGTTTATCGAGCGCAGACTCATTATGATTAGGTATGCACTAAGATTAAGCAGTTCAGTAATTTTTATGTTATTCAACTACAAACATCTACTCCGAGACCTAATACTTCACATTTATAATAATTATCAATTTATTAGTAGGTACCTAATAAGAAGGATAGTGACATATGTATTAGTATAAATGTTCTGTAGTCGAGTCACTATCAGAAATATACCTTTAAATTATTTATAAAAAGACTTACTAGCGTAGTATTTCTATTGAAATTAAGTTATCTACATTGGAATAAATTATGTCAGTTTTAATGAGATAGTGTTTTGACCGCATTTCGTTTCTACCTAAAAAAAAACGTATGTCGACATAGGTACTACTATTATTTAATGTTCTTCCTGACAATAACAAGAATTTTCTAGAAAGAATAAATCTTGCAATATTGTAATATATGTAGGTAAATACTTTAGAGTCTAGAATTGTCTAAAGTTTAGACAATTCTAGGAACAAAACTTACCTATTCGTCGCAAATAACAAACTCGGTCCACCTTGTTGGAAACTATCATTATAATATATGTTTAACGTTCACTGGGACGGATGTTGTAAATTCTAGCTGATATATCTCGGAAATAAAAGGTTTTAAGTTTTTATTGATATAATTTTACAGTCTGGAATATTTTATAATAAATAAATATTAGGGAACATCTTACACAGCTCAACCTAGCCCCAAATTAAGCAAAGCTGGTACTATGGGCGCTAGGCGACGATATACATACTTTTATGACGACTGGTCTGGCCTAGTGGGTAGTGACCCTGCCTGTGAAGCCGATGGTCCTGGGTTCGAATCCCGGTAAGGGCATTTATTTGTGTGATGAGCACAGATATTTGTTCCTGAGTCTTGGGTGTTGTCTATGTATTTGTAAATCATATATATCGTTTTATGAGTACCCGCAACACAAGCCTTCTTGAGCTTACTGCGGGACAGTCAATCTGTGTAAGAATGTCCTATAATATTTATTAATTTATATTTATCTATATATACATACTTATTTACATAGAAAACTCCGTTCACCGTTCGTTTATTTCGTTAACTGTTGTACTTTTTTTTAAACTCCTAACTTCTAGGTAAAACCCGCAAAAGGTTAATTTTATTTTCGAAATCAATCATCTTCTCAAATTAAAAACTTGGGTACATCTGTTTACACTAAATGGAATAAAAATAACTGTAACGTTATTTTCATTACTTATATCTATTAATATTTACAAAAGCCGTGAGTTGATGGGTCGAGGACTAAGGGATAATGTGGCAGGCAGTTGAGGGTTCGAGATTTGAGGGGTCAGGGGTTAGGAGTTAAGGGGTCTGGGGTTGAGGGGTTGGGGATTGGCGGTTGAGGGGTAGGCGTTCAGGGTCGAGGGGTTCAGTGGTCAGGGGCGGAGGGGTTGTGAGGTTGAGGGATTAGGTCACCGGTGGGGCGGAGGATAGATTTAGTGACAGGAATGGTTACCCAGACGGACTCGAGGAAAATCCTGAATATTTAGGAAACTTTACGAATTTAGTGTTAAACTATAGTTTATGCAACTGATACATAATGATGTCTACTCTCCTTGGTCTCCCCTAATTTTGTTTGTGGACTTACATACATATCAACTTTAACAGTTAGTACATTTAGATTAACCCAGACGTCTAGACTTTGAGGTCACGGACGGAAGTAGAATCACTTGTGCATTCAGAACCTTTTTCTGCTTTTAGCACACTATTTTGCAAACAGCGACGAATTTAGCGAAATTTCTGAAACATTTACTTTGCCTGTAAATCGATTAAAATAAGCTAGAAAATAGCTTTTTGTTTTTCAAGTGGAAATTGTTGCACAGGTTACCGGAGCTATCTGCAATTTAATAAAATAATTGTGATTGAAACCAAATAGTGTTAACGTGTTTTTCAATTTTCTGTACGTACATATATACCGTGTTTTTTTTGCATTCCTTTTATTATTATTATTTATTATTCTTCTTTTGAATGCATTTTTAATCCCCGACGCAAAAAGAAGGGTGTTAGGTGTATGTTTTACGCCAATCTGTCTGTCTGTCTGTGGCATCGTGGCTCTCAAACGGATGGACCGATTTCGATGCGGTTTTTTACGTGAAAGCGAGTTTCCTTGCGGTGGTTCCGAGCTATGTTTGATAAAAATCTATCCAGCTGAAGAGTATCAGCTCTTTTCCAAAATGATGTAAGGCAGTTTTGGCATAAAATTGAATTTTTTGTCATAAAGCGTAGGGAGTTTTTTAAATTTTTAATTTAATAGTTATTCTTTTTGTTTTCGTTTATTTATGTTACCGCACGTGGAGATAAAATGAAATAAAATAAAATAGCCATTTATTTCGACCTCAAATTAATTTTTTTACATTTCTTGTCAAGTTTTAGGAAAAGAAAAACAAAACATGTCAAATTCTTAATTTAAACATAATAATAATAAAGTGCCACGTGGAGATAACATGTGCATTAATACGTCTATTATGTGTATTTTAACGTTGACCATAGGGCTACGGAAGATCAGCGATGGTAACCTAAGGTATGGATAACATGTGCATTAACTTCCATTATGTGTATTTTAACGTTGACCATAGGGCTACGGAAGATCAGCGACGGTAACCTAAGGTATGGATAACAAGGGCCATTACGTCCATTATGTGTATTTTAACGTTGACCATAGGGCTACGGAAGATCAGCGATGGTATCTCTTACAATACTTTATGTAGCTACCTTTAGTGATGCATTTTTATTTTTACGTCCTGTATTTAAGACTGTGCTTCAGTATACGATTGTTATGAATAAACCTTATTTTGTACCGTTTATCAGGATAATATATTTTCGGTAATGGAATTTAAACTGTCGCGGTCATACTAACATCAAGTTAATTTTACGGCTAAGTAAAAGTTAACAATGCGTTTAAAAAAATAAAAACTAAGCATGCTTTTTTAAACGCATTGTTTTTGACCAGTATTGGCGGCCGCAACTTAATGATTGTGCTCCCCATTTTTTATAGAACCTCTTTAGATTCACGTTTCTTATTATACAGCTTCCTTTGGGCATAAAGCGAGGAGCACTGAATATGTAACACACCCCATATAGCTCTAGGATTGCCTTGGGAATAGATTTTGTTCGAGTACCATAAATTATGATAACATTTGACTTACGGATAATAGTGATTGCTTAATACGATTGGCTTCAATGATTGCAGCAAAAAAAACCGGCCAAGTGCGAGTCGGACTCGCGTTCCAAGGGTTCCGTACATGACATAATTTAAACAATGTATTTTTTATGTGAAACGTGAGTGAAATGTCTTTAAAAAACCCGTAGGGGCCGGATCAAAAACTAAGTAATTAAATCCGACTTACGCTTGACTGCATATTTCTAATAGGTTTTCCTGTAATCTATAGGTAAAGATCTATTTTGTGTATTTTTATCAAAATTTTAGACCCAGTACTTTCGGAGATAAATGGTAATTTTTTTCCTATTTTCTTGAATAACTTCTTAACTGTTTATCATAAAATTATAAAAAAATATATTTGAGATTCTCACAATAAGCTCTTTCATTTGATATGTAACACGATATATTTTGAAAAAGTTTATTTTTTAATTTTCTCATTTACCCCCCAAAAGTGGCCCCCGTGTTTAAAATTCATTTGTTAACGTTACATGTCCGTTATTGGGTCACAAACTTACATATGTATACCAAATTTCAATTTAATAGGTCCAGTAGTTTCGGAGAAAATAGGCTGTGACAGACGGACAGACAGACAGACGCACGAGTGATCCTATAAGTGTTCCGTTTTTTCCTTTTGAGGTACGGAACCCTAAAAACCGAAGCTTTTATTTAGATATTGGATATAGATGCTATTATAAACTGAAGTAGATGTCATTATATTAAAGAAAAAGTGACAAAGCCCTCCAGTGGTGAAGGCCGGATTCGAACAATATTTAGCAATCCGGGCTAAAGATGCTATTATTCAGTTTGGGTTCTTAGTTCAAATTATGATTCTATCCAACATAAACCCTACGAGAAAACATGGAAGTGGAAACATTTCGTCAAATGGTTGTTTCCCTCAAAAACTACAGTTTATAATTTCATATGATGCTCGCGCCAAATATTTCTGTTAATCTGAATTTACTATGTACCTATGCAAATATATTTTTCAATAGTATGTGCTACACTATGTTTGGCATACGAGTATAGAGATTTTTTGAAGCTATTAGAGAATAATTGTTGACGCGTAGTTTCTATGGTGAAACTCTATTAATGATGCTGACGTTACCTAACTCGGAAGCCTCAGTACACCCGATAAAATGTGTGTTTGATACCCGTTAGAGATTTTAACACAACAAAATTCACATAAAGGTACAAGCGAAATTCAATTTGACGATAAATGTTTTTTTGTGAACCGGTGAGTGGCTTTCAAACAAAAAGAGAAGCCGGCTATCGGGTTATCGTACACGTAGATTTTTTTTGCGAAATTGAATTTTGCTAACAATAGACGGTGATGTGAATTCCGTGAACAGCGACGATTATTGGTGTGAATAAGAGAATCAAAACAATTGTGTTTATGCACAGACTAATAAAATTGGTTTATCATAAAATAAAAATATTTGTATACTATTTAGTCATAAATTTTAAACGTTTTAACGATTCCCATGTTTTTGCACTGTATCATTATTAATCATTGATTGATTTTGATGTCCACGTACTATCTAAGCCCTGAGATTTTCTCATCATCAAATTTTAATTTATTGCTGGCTTTTGTGGGTAGGTACTTTAAGTGTAGGTACAAAAACTAGGAATAGTTTTATATTATGCAAAAGGGTAAAAAGTGCATTTCTAAGCTAGTGATTCTAAAAAAAATATTGTTTCATAAAGTGGAGTACATATTTAATAAGCTAGTATGGTAAAACTATCATTGTCATAGAACGTACCCTTATACTTGGTCGATATTTACCAATTTAATTAGTAGTAGAGAGAACACCAAAACTGTTTGAACATTTTCAAACGTATATGATCTAACAAAATATATAAAATACGTCAGCGTATAAACATCTTTATTAATGATCCGAACATTATGAAAACAGCATAAAACACCGGGTACACTACATAATTCCGAATTTTTTTATTCCAAATTTTAGAATGTCGAATTTTTTAAAGCTATCAAAATTCCGACTGTCGTAATTACGAATGATGAAAATCACGAAGATTTAATATTTCCGAAAACCCAAAAAGCCGAATTTTGTAAATTCTGATTACAACAATTCCTATGGTGGCAATCACCGAATTTAACAACTACGATTTTTGAAATCACGAATTTCGAATTGCCATTATTCCGAAATTTTAAATTCCGAACCACATAATTCCGATTATAACAATTCCAACAGTGACAAACGCCGAATTTAACATTTACGATTTTCAAAATCACAAATTCCGAATTGACGTGATTCCTATTTTAAATATCCCAATTTTTAAATTTCCGAATAACGATATTCCGAATATATTGTTAAAGTTCGTTTTCTTGAGGGTCGCAGTTCTAACCTAACCTAATCCACTTTTCTGGCAACAGTTCGTTTTCTTGGGGGTCCCAGTTCTAACCTTTTTTTTTTTTTTTTTTTTCGTCAGAAAATGCTTTTACGCATACCCGGGCTTGTAGAGGGAGCCCGGGTTATGCAGGACTCGACGGGTGTATGTTGCCCGTAATACCTGCTAAAAACTGACGTTGGCCGCTTCGCTGGCTTTAGGTGGGAACACGGGTCCACTTGCGTATTCTCCGCGGACCCACCAGCAGCTGACTAGTAATGACTAGAACAATAAAGGGGGGAGAAATCACACTTCCCCCCCGGGCTGACCTAGCAGAAACGCGCTTTGCCGAGCTTCCACGCGCTTCCCGCTCGAGGGGATCAGCTTGGAGCGACGGAAACCCTCCATCTCCGCCGCCCGCTACCCTTATTTAGGGTGGGAGATTTCGGTCGTGCGCAGCGCGCCTCCTCCCTACTCTTCGACGGCGAGTGGAGTCTGCTTCCGCCGCAATCTCCCTTTCGCGCTCATTTTTCTCTTTCTGCGCCACCACTTCCTCGCAGAAGGAGAGCATCGCCTGCCACGCCGTGTCTTGCCTCACCATGGCAGCAATCACTGCCGGCAAGGACAAGTCCGACCCTACTACAGGAATGAGTACGGATCGCTGCGAGCCCCATGCTGGACACACTTCCAGCGTGTGCTGGGCCGTATCTTGTTCCGCTCCGCATTCGTGGCATTCAGGGGTTGGTTCCCGACCCACAATTTTCCACAGGAACCGACCAAAGCAGCCGTGCCCCGACAGGATCTGGGTCAGACGGAAGGTCAGGACCCCATGCCGCCTTTCCACCCAATCTTTTAGGACCGGGCGGATGGCTTCTATCGTACGGGAGCCAGCTATTGGCCGCTCTAGACGGCACTCCCAGGCTCCCATCGCGTCATTGAGAAAATCAGCGCGTCGAGCCTCAATCTCAGAGGGAGTAGGCCAATGATCTCGCTCCCAAGCCGCCACTCGCCAGAAGTAAAGTTCCGCCAGAACTTTGGCTTCCAAGTCCCAGGGTAGGGATCCGGCCAAAACGCACGCAGCATCAGTGGATACAGTGCGGTACCCACGCACCGTTCGCAGCGCCATCGCCCTCTGCGATCTCCGCAGATGAGCTGTGCACTGTCTGCCAATGGCATCAGCCCACACGGGTGCGCCATAAAGGCCTATGGAGCGCACAACTCCCGTGTATAAACGGCGGCACGAGGCCTTGGGCCCTCCCAAGTTTTTAAGTAGACGCCCGAGGGCCGCCGCAGCGCTTATCAATTTTGGGGCCAGACGCTCGAAATGAGCCTTGAAGTTCCATTTGCTGTCGAGCACAACTCCCAGATAACGCAGAGTTGGCTTGACAGCGATTGGGACCCCGCCGACAGTAATTTGGGCATCCATTGGAGGTGCTTTCCGAGGCCCGTAGAAGCAGATGGCTTCTGATTTTTGGAGAGCGACCTCCAGCCCTAACCGTCTTATGCGGCTTACGACTTGGGCAACACCCGCCGTAGCCAGAATGGCCGCGTCACGATAGCTTGGTCCCTTGGCCATCACCAACGTGTCATCAGCGTAACAAAATACACTTATTCCACGTTGGTTTTCTCCCCGCAAGACCCAGTCATAACCGACATTCCAAAGAAGTGGCCCTAGCACTGACCCCTGAGGAACGCCGCACTCCATCTGTTTCCGACCCCAAGTGCGCTGCCCAGGCCACTCCACAAACCGATCACTCAGATACGCCCGGATTATACGGGCCAAATGAGGAGGAACGCAGTGGTAGCGCATTGCCTCGTTTATTGTTTCCCAAGGCATGGTGTTAAAGGCGTTGCGAATGTCTAATGACACTGCCAGAACGACCTCACCTCGGGAAACAGATTCTTGGGCCAGGGTTTTGACACACAGGATGGCATCCACTGTGGAATGGCCGCTCCTGAACCCAAATTGGTTGTCGGCTAAGTCTGGCCCCGCTGTCTGCATATGCTTGATGAGGCGGGACGCTATGATGCGCTCGAATAGCTTCCCTACCTCATCAAGCAGCACGATTGGCCGATAAGCCGAGGGCGATTCTGCCGGGCGACCCTCTTTTTTCAGCAGGACTAGTTTCCCTGTTTTCCACGCTACAGGAAAGCGTCCCTGATCCAGGCACGCCGAAAATAAGCGAGTAAGACGCGGCTCCAGCTCCGCTATTGCGAGGGCCCATGCGCGGCCAGGAAGACCGTCTGGGCCCGGGGCCGTGTTTTTGATACGCATTCGCCGGACTGCTGCTCTCAATTCCTCGGCAGAAACCGCCGGCACTTCTTCGGTCTCTTCAGCACGCGGTGGCGCCATTGCTGGAGGATTGACATTGCCTCTGGCAGGAAACAGTACCGTGACCACTTCCTCGAGGAACTCAATTTCAAGGGTTTGCGTGAGGGGTGGGGCCCATGGGCGCAGCTTGTTTCTCACAAGTTTATAGGGCCTGCCCCAGGGATCCGCATTTAGTGTTTCGAGAAATTCCTCTCTCGCAGCATCCATGGCTCGGCCCATGGCAGTCTTGAGAGACTCCTTCGCTGCCTTGTATAGAGCATACAGGGTCCTTTCCGCCTCTTCATCTGGCCGCCGACGTCTCCTCTGTCTTTGGTACCGGCGCCGCGCATCTGAGCAGCCCTTCCGCAGGAGTGCAAGCTCAGCTGTCCACCAGTACACTTGAGTCTTTTGTGATGGAGACTTTGCCCGGGGCATCGCCGCGTCGCATATTTGCGTCATGGCATCCCGGAACCAGGATGCTTCCGCCTCCACCACAACCTCACCTTCTGGCGCTGGCAGCCACGCCTGAACTGTTGCTGCTTCTGTAAGCCGGTCTCGGTCAAGCTTGCTTAGAGCCCATCTCGGGCGCCCACCGCTGCCGGCAGGAGGATCTCGACTTGGGACGGAGCCTGATGGAGACGTGAAGACGTCATATCGAATATAGCGATGATCCGACAGCGTCTCCACGTCCGCCATTACCTTCCAACCATTTACACGGCCCGCCAGAGAAGCATTCGTGAAAGTCAGGTCCACAATGGAGCCGCCCTGTTGCCGCACGCACGTGTGAATTGCTCCCGTGTTAGCAAGAGTGAGCCCTGTCGCAACCGCCCACTCTTCCAGCACCTCGCCGCGCACATCGGTCACCGGTGAACCCCATGCAGTGGATTTTGCGTTAAAGTCCCCTGCGACAATTAGCGGGCCAGAAAGTTGTGCGACGTGAGCGCCCACCTCTGTTAGGTAGCGCTCGAACTCCGCCCGACATCGGTTCGGGGAGAAGTATATGCCGACGAATGTGGCACACCCGCATCTCGCTGAGACGAAGCCTTTCCCCTTCAGCACACCTTCAAACGCAGAAGAACCTGCGCCCACTCTCGACACAATAGCAACAGTCCCGTCGAGGTCTGCGGCCCAGTCGTCACGGAGCGAAACCGAGTATGGCTCAGCCAAGACCGCCACATGTATCCCCCATTGGGCCAGAGACTGGAATAAAAGCTCCTGGGCCCTGGCACAGTGGTTAAGGTTAGTCTGCAGAACTTTAAGGGCCATTTAAATTTTCAGATTCCACTACCTCTATTTCGTCCTCTGCCACCAAGCCAGTGGCGGGGAGAGCAGCGTGGGAGGGGGAGCCATCGCCAGCGCGCATATCTTTCTTAGAGCGGGGATTCTTGCAGGCCTTGGACCCCATTTTATGGTCCGCGGGCTTACCCGCAGCGGAACACAGGACACAAGAAGGTGGCCCTGAGCAAGCTGCCCTCTTATGCCCTGGCTGGCCACATCTAAAACAAAGGGCACTGTGGTCCTCCGTCGCTGTGCACTGGGCACTGGTGTGCCCCATTTGGAGACATCTGAAGCATCTCATTGGCCTCTCTTTTAGTAGGCTAACTCTGGCCGAGAGCCCCCAGCCAAGGTCAAGGCGCCCATCCTGAACCACCTTCTTGGCAGCCGTAACAGGGCAGCGCACCCATAGTGTGCCGAGGGTGCGGATGCCTCGACGGATCTCGCCAGTTTTCACTTTCTCAGTGGGACAACCACCGTTAATAGCGATCGCGGCTGCCACTGACTCCGGTGACACTGAGTCATCCAACTCCGATATGCGAAGTTCCGCGCATTTAGTTGGCCTTGAGATACGGACATTCTGCTCGCCTAATTTCTCCGCCAGGGCCTTGGCCAGCTGATCAGCTTTTTCGTCGCTGGCTGTCCCTGGTACCTCCAGTACTTGACCACCAGTGACAGCACGCTTTATTCTCATCTTTGTGATGCCGATACTGGTCAGGTCCACCTTTTTTGCCTCGGAGAGCACGTTCGCATACGTCACTCCTAACTCTTTCGCCTCTGGCAACAATGTCAGAACCACAGCTGAAGAGCGTGGAGGTGTTAACTTCTTCGCCTTTTTGGGCCGCTGAGCCTTTTGCCGGCTCTGCTGTGGCTGGGTGTTAACCGGTTTATCTTTTTTTCCCTTTTTTTTATTGCGACCTGCTACCTGCCATTTATTTTTCACCTGCACAGGATCTGGAGGCGTTGGCTGGGGCAGGGGGGCCGCTAAGTTCAGTTCGCGAGCAAGGGTTTTTTGTGTTTGGGGGGCAACAGCAACACTCTTCTTGCCCTTCGCCTTACCCTTACCGCTACTCTTTTGGGGCTCCTGTGTGTAGTTAGGAGGTCCCTTCTTTGGAGCATCAGGTGCCCCTGATGTTGACGGCTTCTGTGTCATGTTAGGATCCGTGTCCTTCGTCTTGTCACCAGCCAGTGGTGGGCCAAGACGTTGCGCTGGCAAAAGCCGGCCCTCCTTTTCCAATCCGTCAAATCGAGCGTTGATTATCTGGCTCACTTGAATCGTGACGGAGCGAGCAATGCTTTCTATATCCCAGACCGAAGGATCGCTCGGTGCCGAAGGTAGGGGTGTTGGGCTGCCCCGAAGGGAGCTCTGCCCCTGGCCATCTGTGCCTGCCCTCAGTTCCGCGAGACTGGCGCGAAGCTCACCCATCTCCTTGCGGAGTTCGGCAATATCTGCCTTTAGGCGCGTATTTTCCGCGGCCAATTTCTCGGTCTCGTCTGAGACCGAGCGCCCCCCTAACTCCGTGACCGCCTCGCGGATCGTTACCATGGCTTGCTTTAGATCACGCACAAACGTCCCTTTTAAGTTTTTTGATTTAGTGGCGACGTGGTTGATGACGCCCAAGCCGTCCAGCACCTGCTGGGTTAGGGCCAGGGCTGAACGGGCGTCCTCGCCTTCGTCCCCGCTTGGTGTCCGGGGGGACTGTGGCAGGCGGGTAAGGCGCTTGCTCATCGCCTTACGGGTTGCCTCCGCCACCTCCTTCGCAGCTTGCAGCTTAAGTTCCTCTTGATTCCGCTTTAAGAATTGGGCTTTGGCCCGGGCCAGCCCCACGCCATGTGCTGTTGTAGGGTGGCCACGTCCTCTCTTATTAGACCCGAAGCTACGCCTTGCTCCGGGGTCGGAAGCATCATCACTGGATACTTCCGATCCATTATCCTCGCTTAACAGCCGCTTCCGTCCTTCCCCGGATTGGTTTGAGGGGGGAATAGGCAGCGAACCATCCGAATCGGCTGTCTCAGTGTCGGCGTCCGTCTGCAACGGCGACCTGAAAAACTTTTCACTGGGAAGATCACGCGTGTCGACCTTTGCGGGGGAAAAGAACTCCTCCCTTCCTGGCGAAAGCCTCTCCAGCGCGCCTCGAGCCCTCCTCCCACAAAACACCCTCGTAGGGATTGGTGTGGGCGACCGCACGAACTCCTGCGGTGCCACGGGCGCCTCCTCCTCTCCGTCCTCGCTACCGGGGACGGCATGATGTATGTAACGCCCCTGATTGTCCCGGACTGGTCGGAACTCCATGGTTGGGGGGTTTGGAGAGGGTGTCGTAGCAGCCGCTTTCGCACCTTCCTCGTCCCCTCCTCCGCGCAACCTTAAAACTAATCCGCATGCATCATTGTCCAGTAAACGTTTGCCATGGTCGTCGGTTTTCGTCCTTGAGCGGTGTGCCCCCCCAGAATACGGTGGGCAGCATGACACCACAGCGCGGGCACTTGCCCGTTCTGTGGTATCACAGAGGATTGGGACCTCCTGGGGTAGTGATTTACTATTTTGGCCACTCATGATTTTGCTATTTTTTTTTTTTAAAGGAGGTATGCCCCCCCCCCTGACGTTCGTGACTGGGCTCCCCCCAGCCACGCATCCCATCGGCACGCCAGTCACACCTTGGGATTGAGGATTTTTTATAGTGGTTAACTCCACGTGACCCTCCTCTCAGTGAGGGAGGTCCCCGGTCCGCTCAATGCGGGTTACGGGTTGCCCGTCGGTGGCTGTAGCCACAACATCGCGCCAGGTGGTCTAAGCCACCCTACCACCCTAGGGTAGCTCGTGAAGCTGAGCTCCGACTCCGTCCCAGGGGGACCTGGCGTCTCGCACTGTGCCCTCTGCTGGTTTCAGAGGGACACGCGGAGCCGCACATCGGGACCCCTCTCCTCAGGCCTGTCCGGTTTGGGAGGCCCTGTCCGGCATAGCCCTGAGGATCATTGGGGCACACAAACACGGCATTAAAGCCAACGCAGGAGAAAACTCGACTGCCATTGCCACGACTGTGACTGGTAGTTCGCAGAGAGAGAATAGCTTACGCGCAACTGAGCGGCTATCCTCCCCCTCCCAGGGTGCACCACAAGGAGGTCTACCAGCCCTGCACCCCGTCCCCCCCCCCCCCCCCAGTTCTAACCTAACCTAACCCACTTTTCTGACAACAGTTCGTTTTCTTGGGGGTCGCAGTTCTAACCTAACCTAACCCACTTCTGGCAACATTTCGTTTTCTTGGGGTCGCAGTTCTAACCTAACCTAACCCACTTCCAGCAACAGTTCGGGTTCGCAGGTTCGCAGTTTTGTCTAATTTATTTATGCCGAATTTTTATGCCAAAAATATTTTATGCCGAATTTAACATGATGCGGCACGACAGGCCTAATTTCATTTTTCCGACCTTACAAAAGACCGAATTTCTGAATAGGTACCGAATTATTAAATTTCCGATCGGACAATGATTTTTCGGAATTTAGGAATTTGGAAAAAAATATTTTCGGAAAAGTGCAAAATCGGAACTTTAAGCTTTCGGTCAAGTGACAATCGGATTTTAAGTTTTCGGAAATAGCAGATTCGTGATTTTATTCCATCGTGTTTTTAAAAATCGTAAATTTGATATTTCTGACTTATAAAAAATCGGGATTATGATAATCGTGGTCATAAAAATCGGAAAAACGTATTTCGGAATATTTGGGTGTTCCCTAAAACACCACATTCAACCACAGAGCCAAGCCAAGTTTAGTTGGTCATTGGTTGTCATTAAAACCCACTGCGCAAACTGCACGAAGTTCAAAACTTATGTATAATAACTAATGTTCGTAATTAGTTCTGAGTCAACCGGTGACGTTGAAATATGACTTCACTTCGCCGATTTGTCGTAACGTATGGGTTATGCCTGATTTATGTGAGGCAGGGATGTATTTCCCCATGAGGGTAAACATATAAACTTAGGACGTAATGCGATAGGTAGAGCCATTTGACAACCGTTTCAGTAATAGCTGCTTACATGGGTAAAGGTTCTAATTTAACACAGACTATGTAGGTTATTCTTGTGATATACACTCATGGACTTTAGAAGAATGCAAAAAGAAGTTTAATTACGAATTTTGAAATTACTTTAGGTGCTGTAATCCAGTAATGAAACCTTTTTTTGCGTTCCTCTAAATTTGTCCGTGAGTATAGTTCTATGTAGGTACGCTTTACGTAAAAGGCACTTTAGTTATAAAATATGTACAGTCGCCATCAGATATATCTGAGCAGCCAAGGTGCTCACAAATATCTGAACACGCCTCTATTGTCATGGGGCTGGTGTTCAGATATTTTTGAGTCTCTCGGCCGCTCCGATATATCTGATGGCGACTGTACCTACACCGTGGGGATGAGTAACTCGAAAGAATTTAACCACGAATTCCTGAAGTCATAAGGAGCAAAAAATGTTATTTATGACTTTCAGTCAGTCGACAAAAAAAAACCGGCCAAGTGCGAGTCGGAGTCGCGTTCCAAGAGTTCCGTACATTACACAACTTAAACAATGTATTTTTTATGTGAAACGTGAGTGAAATATCTTTAAAAAAACCCGTAGGGGTCAGATCAAAAACTAAATAATTAAGTCCGACTCACGCTTGACTGCACATTTCTAATAAGTTTTCCGGTGATCTATAGGTAAAGATCTATTTTGTGTATATATTTCAAAATTTTTGACCCAGTAGTTTCGGAGATAAAGGGGGAATGGTAATTTTTTGCCTATTTTCTTGAATAACTTCTAAACTGTTTATCTTAAAATTATTTAAAAAAAAAAATGAAATTCTCACAATGATGATTCTTTCATTTGATGTATATAGGGTAGGGTGGTCTAAGACTGCGCACTTAAGGTTTGAGACGTGATAAAATAAAAACAAACGGTATCATTGAAGTCAACTTTTGTTATTTTCTTCCCGAATAACAAGACAACATAATTTTAAACTCTATTAGTAAATGAGATCAACCAATCTTGATATATTAGAGCATAATTGGAAAACGAGAAATGCGCATTCTTACACTACCCGCGTTGTAAGAATGCGCAGCAGGATGTGTAAGATTGCGCGGGTGGTGTAAGAATGCGCGATACCTAAGGAAACGCGGTAGCATATCCGGCCAAGTTTAATTATTTACATAAGTCACAAGCAAAGGCGGCAGCACCCGTGTGCGCTGTGTATTGATCATGCCACCATTCATTACAAGCGATACACGTGATCCAGTCTTCAGTAATTGGATCTTTATAGATTTCGCCACATCACGGGCATGCCCAAGAGGGTCAACATCATTTACAACAACATAGCTTGTATAAATTGTAGATTGCTCTTTGGCTTCAGCAAAATTAGCCTCGTGTTTTCTCGTTCGGTTACAGAACTAGCCAAGAAATCAGCTTCAGTGAATAACTCAGGATTACAAGGTGATATTCCTAAAGGTTTAAAACTTTCAGCAGCGCATGCGGGGTTTGCAGCTTTGGGATAAGCTGGAGTGAAGATTTTAAACATTTGGAATATTTATAGTTTTTCCTGGGTTATTTCTGAGCCATTTTTCACATTCATGTGGAAATGGATGTGTAAGACTGCGCGCGCATTTTTACACATTCGTACCATGCGCATTCTTACACATTCCTCCATTTTCACTAAAACATACTGGTAACGCCACCTATGCAAAATGACGTGAACTAGCGACGGCCGTTCAAACGCGCCATCGCATACGCGATCCAAATTCAAGATCTCATATTTTAATTTACCTAGGTCTTATTAGTGACAATACATTTACGTTGAAGAAAAATACGATCAAAATGTGATAAAAACTTCAAACTTAACCTAGAGTATCTTATTTTCACAGTAAACTAAATTGATTCCGGGAGCAGTAACAGGTGCTATTACACTTCAAAACAGCACTGAAGTTAGCCACGAACTTCACATTGTATTTAAGTTATGACGTATGCGCATTCTTATCGACCGCGCAGTCTTAGACCACCCTACCCTATAACACGATAGAGTTTGACAAACTTTCTTTTTTAATTTTCTCATTTACAAAAGTGGCCCCCATGTTTCAAATTCATTTATTTACGTTACATGTCCGTCTTTGGGTCACAAACTTACATAATTATGCATACCAAATTTCAACTGAATTGGTCTAGTAGTTTTGGAGAAAATAGGCTGTGACAGACGGACAGACAGACAGACGTACGAGTGATCCTATAAGGGTTCCGTTTTTCCCTTTTGAGGTACGGAACCCTAAAAATGGTGTATGTGTGTGTTTTCTGCACACAACACGTTATTTCTTTTTAACATCTTGGCGCAAAAAAAACCAAAACAACATATAAGTAAAGTTGTTCTTTAGGGCTCCGTACCCAAAGGGTAAAAACGGGACCCTATTACTAAGACTCCGCTGTCCGTCTGTCCGTCTGTCCGTCTGTCTGTCTGTCTGCCAACAGGCTGTATCTCATGAACCGTGATAGCTAGACCGTTGAAATTTTCACAGATGATGTATTTCTGTTGCCGCTATAACAACAAATACTAAAAACAGAATAATATAAATATTTAAATAGGGCTCCCATACAACAAACGTGATTTTTTTGCTGTTTTTTCCGTAATGGTACGGAACCCTTCGTGCGCGAGTCCGACTCGCACCTGGCCGGTTTATTTATTTATTTAGGTACCTACAGATAATTTTTGCGAGTTTCTCTTAGAATTTTAATGTCTGTCAGTAGGTAGGTATGTCTGAACCAAGTCACACAGTGACAGCGTCGCAGTCAAAAAGGCGTTTTTTATTGAGTTATTACACAAACTAATTTTTACAAGAGTTGTCATTATCTCTAAAACAAGTCCGATTTCAGAAAACTTTGTATGACATTTTTGTCTCTAAATGCGATCAATAATACACTTAAAATCTGTCGGAATACTCGTTCCACGGTGTATATAAAGCCTGACCTATATAATCAGGCGCCATGTTGCGGAATTTAATTGAATTATTTTTTTTCATACTATACTGAACTGTCACTATATAAATAATAATAACAGCGCCCTATTGATATATTACTGGATAATCATATATTACTGGTCAGGCTTTATATTTGTGTGCCTAATGTTTGTTAAATTAATAGATAAAATTGTTTAACCTACGTACATAAGTATACTAAATATGAGCCAGTAACATGAGTTAAAGACGTGCGATTTTATGGGCAAAGCGTCATTCGTATTCCAAGTAATAGCAGAAATACAAATCAGACTTACGCTCCCGGTTATCTTAAGCTTTAAAGCTAAAGCTGCCGATGGAATCGGTGGCTAGCCTCAATCCACAAGCGTTCCGTTCATTAGTGACCGCGGCGCTTGATTGTTTGCCTTGCACCTTCGACTAGGTAAACAGATAGTATACCTGATAAACTATCCTTGAGGTGAAAAATCAATACGTCCTTGCGTTGTTTCTTAAATGCATGTATCACCATGTTTCACAAACAAGATGTAGCTACACAAGACACAATCATTCAGACGGAACATAATAATACCCCACCACGCAAAACAGCCAAATATATATATACCTATTAGGTATGTGGGAACTCGGTGGAAGTAGATCAAGCATTAATAGCTGAAAAAAAATGCATACGAACGACGTATGTCAAAAATCAAAGAGAACCATGCCGATCTATTTTTACTGAGTTTAAACTGCTAACACTCCCATGTGCACACACCACACCTCCATATACACGGTGGATAAAAAATAAGTACATTCCCGTTGCCAGGGAGGTTTCGGGATTATACTGAGCAACTTTTACTATGGGACCAACCCCGAATACGCGAATAAAATTTGGCTGTTTCTTACATTTTGGCTAGTCTATTTTCTATGGGAGGGTAAGTTTTTGAGTAGGATATGTCTAGAACGCGTCGACGAAAATTTCCACAAGAAACCAGAGAGTAGAGATCCAAGTGCACATACCAAATGAGATCTCTATATATGGAAACTTGCTTATGTGGCTATTGTGCCAAACCTTATCGAAGGCTTTAGAAATGTCAAGACTCGGCGAAGAAACTAATAGCATTGTTTCACAGTAGCAAAACCGGTTTTTATTATTAGTTCTAATGAAATTGACTAAGTTGCAACTAATGTGTACTTTTCTTTCGACAACAATATTTTTAAAGTAAGTAATAGCTTAGGTCCTTAACACTTTTTAGACCCTGCTTTCGTGCCCAACGCCAGTAAACAACTTCTCGTTTTTAAATAAAAAAATCATAGGATATCTCTCATTCACTTGTTCCATCCACATTATCCTTTGTCCTGCGCGGTGCTCCGTCCGGACCCGTTAACACTACATTAGATTTGCACAAAAATTGCTTAACCACCATTCTGACTTTATCCTAATTGTGTAAGGCTGTGAAAAATGACATTTATTATACTCGACGTTAAAGCAACCTATCAGTCTTTTATTGAAATGTTGGCCACGTTTTCAAATGATTTATTACCAAGAAGGTATTTATTATACAAGGTGGAAGTATTTATTGGGCCATCCGGGTAAACTACCCAAAAAAATGATAAGAAATTTTATAGCACAATTTTCTTTAACGAAACATAATTTTAAATTATTCACTGACTATCGGAAAATACTATTTGTACTTTCCGGAACTAAATGCACTCTTGGAATCTTTATTATTTATTTTATTTTTAGCCGTTCTGGCACCATACATTTAGTTAGTGGTTATGAGTTTTTGATTCTTGATAGAAATGGGATCGATTGGCATTTATTTATTTGCAGTGATATTTTTTTTGTTAAGTATTTAAAAAAAAACTTAATATTTTGTAAACATTGGTCAATGCAATGATTCCTATTTGGAAAACTAAATGTTACCGTAAAGCAAGTTGAACCCAATACATTCTTACACTGTGTAGGGAAGGGACACGAACAAGTAGGTAGGTAATAGTAATCATTATAATAAATACATAAGTAAAGTCTAATCAAAGATAGATATAACTCCGTAATAGATGGATACAGTCTAAGGAAAAAACGTGCCTCGAAAATCAAGAAAATTTGATTTTCGTTCAGAGGGCGCTACTAGCTTTGGCCTACTGTCGTATAGATGGCGTTGACGGTTTCGTTTGTTATTTAACAATTTTAACGCATATCAGTGAAAGAACATGGGTCAAAATCATAAAAATAATTAATGCAAATAAAAAAATCATTTATCCATATTTAAATATATTTTATCGTATTTTTATAAATCTTCATTTTTAGTTTTAAAGTGTGTCGACAGATGGCAGTGAATTTACTGGGGTTACAAAATTTACTATGACAGTACCGCTCTAGTATAAGTTACTCTATGGTCTAATGCAACATTAATTATTGCATGTAAAAATACGCAAAGTATAACGGGTTGGCACTGATTGACATTATTATTTTGCGGATTAAATAGCAAAGTATTACCTATTATTTTGGTTTTACTTTTAACCTTATAATAATTGTGTACTTTTGTTACGTTTATTACTGCGTCTATCCATCTTTTAACTCGTCTTGTAGTTTGTATGACACAGATGCATATAAAAAGAAAAATATAAATTCATTCGTAAAGTTGGCATGCAGTTTTCGAATTATTAAACAATATTTTGTTAATGTCGCAAAGTACCTACCTACCTAATACTCATAACGACACAAAATAAAGCAATTATTCATTTGTTATTTTATTTAAAAGTAATTTAGTAGTCCATTAATTTAGTTTCGTTGCCTCCTATTAAACCGTACGTTTTGCCCCGGTGCGGTTGAATTCCCGCTTTGATTGGTATGTTATTTTTGATCCTTTGAGCTTTGAAAACAGCTCCTAATATTTTGTCTACCCAAAATGAAGTCTTAATGACTTAAGAATGAAAGGAAATTAAGATTTCGGTGTCTTAACTTAGATTGCAAAGACATGATGCGTGAGCGAAGAAATTAACGCACCGTATTTATACTTTCATTTGACGGAAGACTAATAGAGTGGTACCTAAATTATATTATCCAACAGTTTCAAATTTAATCAAACGAATACAGTATAAAAAAAAATTTAGAACTCCTTTAAATAAAAATATCTCTAGTCAAAATATTATAGTTTGCAGGATTCTAAATTGCACATATTCTTTGGAAAGAAACAGCAAATGGAAAGCAGTTTTATAATGAAACTGAAAAATGGTAAATAAAGGACAGAGAGTGAAAACAAAGGAACGGAAATGAAAGAAAGAGAAACAAACGGGACAATGGAGGCGGAACTAAGACGGAAGCTGCGGGGGTGCATTAGACTGAGACAATTAGTCGCACGCTTTCCATTCTATGATCCATTCCTCAGAAAGACCCTTTTCTAAGTGGGACGGCCTCTAGGATGAGTACGTGTAAGGTCGTGCTAGGTTTTGTTAATGTCCACAAACGATTTTCCTATGCTGTGGATGTGGGCTACTCTATTTTAATGCTTCTACCTAGAGTCTGTGAGCTAGAGTTGTTTAATTTTGTTACTTGTATTTATAAATTGGCTCTAAAAATTAACCAGCGAGTTTCTTAATAAGATCAAGCGAGGGGTTTATTGTCTAATTATATACAGTTACAATTAAAAGCTTGTATAGGACCAAAAAAAATAAACGGCTAGAAAAGCCACAAATCTAGGAAAACTTTTCCCATACAATTTGTATGAAAATTAACACTTTTATTCTTCACATGCAATTTTTTATGCCAATCGATTCCATTCCTATCCAGTATCAATAGTTTCCTAGGGGTCAACTTACGGTAATGTACTAAAAAGCCACAAATTAAAGAAAACTTTTTCCATACATTTACTATGGAGAAAAATTTATATCTCTCCAATTAGTTATGTTACGTTTAAGGACCATAATACTGTACGAAGACATTACTGTAGGACTCATGGGCGAGATAGAAAAATGTGAATAAAATTTCACTTTTTCTCCATAGTAAATGTATGGAAAAACCTTAAGTTGATCCCTAGGAAACTATTGATACTGGATAGGAATAGAATCGATTGGCATAAAAAATTGCATGTGAAGAATAAAAGTTTTAATTTTCATACAAATTGTATAGGAAAAATTTTCCTCGATTTGTGGCTTTTTTAGCCGTTTATTTTTTTTTGTCCCCATACAGGCTTTTGATCAAGTTTGTCGAAAATGACCTTTTTCTCGCACCCTGCATGTTTTTTCCAAAATCTGTAAACGCCAATTTTCATTAATTTAAAATCTAGGAAAGTTCTTCTCAGACTGTTTTCGCGTAGCAGCACGGGATCTGGTAGCTGCCCTCACTGACCCATTAAGAAATTCCACCCTGTATAAGAAAAATAAAGTGATCAAGACTTCTAGAGCCAGAGGCTGGAATCGAACCAGCTTATTTAAAACCGCTCGGCCACCTGGGTCACAGCAGCATGACGTGTCGAATTTTTCCCTCGTATATGAAATTTCTTAAGGGTTTATGGCACCCTCTGGCTGTGACCGAGGTGGCCGAGCGGATTTTGCAGGACGCTGGTTCGATACCAGCCTTGGGCACTGGGGGCCTTGGTCACTTATTTTTTTGTATCTGACATTTATTTCATTTATTGAAATTAGAATTACACTTGATTACATATTTTGCCGTTTCAACTATTATAATATATTATGTTAAGTATATAAAGGTAGATCAACTCTTAACCCTAAGGCCATCGTCCTAAAGTCTGATCTTTGTGATCGCTGCCATTGTACAAAATAAATTTACGAGATATAGCTGCCCTGCCGTATGTTAGTCTCCTTTATGTTCTCTGCGCCTGGCAGCGCTGACGCTAGTGCATTAACTGGAACACTATTGTTATTTAAGTTCCTGAAGCGGTTTTCACTCGGATGCAAAACGCTTGTTTTCATGAGAATCTGCTTTTACATCGGATTTTTTTTTGTTAAAAAGCAAAAGCGAGTAAAAATTCATATTCACGTTTTCCTTTACTAGGGAGTCAACAGGGCTCAGTCGACTGCTGCTATCTACGTACCGCGCGGACTATTATAAAAGCTTACCAGCCGCTGCACTAGCCCCCATTAAGCATTTATCTATAATTAAAAGTAAAATATTAATTAAAAAATAACTACTCCACTAAACAATTCGAAATACCATTTTAATTATTTACGACCGTAGCCCTAAGAAGTTGAAGAGTTTCATTGTTTGTTTTTCTCCAGCAGTTCCATTTCTCCAAATAGCACTGTTAATGCAAATTCTTGGTTTTGAAATAAAATTAAAAAAATCTCTAATAAATATGCTCATAAGATTAAAGGATGACTCACGTTAGATCGGGCCGTGTCCGGGCCGGAGCTTCCGGCGCTTACTTTTCTATGACATGACAGGTGATCACGTGATGCTTTCCATAGAAAACGAAGCGCCGGAAGCTCCGGCCCGGACACGGCCCGGTCTAACGTGAGTCATCCTTTAAGGAGTTCCCTCAATTCCTCAAGAAACCCATCATCAGAATTCGATCTTGACAAAAATGTTGCTTAAAAACTAACTTGCTGAACTAACTTAACGAAGAAGACAAATTTTAAAAACGAGAAGTACTTACCTACGTGTCGCTCGAGAGTTCTGTTCTGGTTTTCATTTATTACAACTTGCCAAGAATACATTTTAAATACAAATTTACATAGTTTTTGGTTATTATTAATGTAAGAGTTTTGAATGGTTCACGGTTAGTTTCACTAGACTTATTTTGATTGTGTTATACTTATTTATTTTTAGGTAGGTGCAACAGATATTCGGTATTGTACCGAATAGTGGGCAACATTCGGCCGAATACCAAATATTCGGCAAAGTGGCTGAATGCCGAATAGCTGCCGAATATTCGTGGCATCTCTAGTATATATTTTCAAATAAAAATAAAAACAATCCGGTTGAGAAATGACGGATTTCAAAGGAAACAAACATTTAAAAAATATTACAACATTATATTATTAAGGAAACTGTGGCTATCGGACCAGAATTAACTGTTTGTGACTATGGATGTATATTTATTATATAAAACGTAGGTATTATATATATCTGTTATACTGTTACTTCAAATTTTTAACTTATTTTATTTATTTTCGCCCTCTTTTATAAATTTATTGACTTTCCTCTAGTCTATTGTACGCAGTGCTATATTTGTCTGCCGTTCTTCATCAATTCTCATCTACTCAAAGGTTAACTGGAAGAAATCCCTTAAAGGGATAAGTTCGCCTTTGTACTGCCTATTTCTGTGCCATATTTGTGTTCTATGTCTTTGTACAATAAAGAGTTTATACATACATACATACATACATACAACCGAGGAGATTAAGAACTCCTATTGGAATTTTAAGTTGGTTAAAAATAAATAAACAAACTACAGGTAACTCATAAAACTTTCTGAAACATCACCGATGTGACAAAGCTTTGAGAGGTTTCAAACAAATCGAAGTGCAATATATCGTCCACTGAAATGCAGAATAACTATATTGTACGTGTCCTCGCCAGTATCACATCTCACATGTTTCTGCTTGACCGATTCATTACCATAATGTATGGTAATGCAGCGTCAACCTTCAGCTTTATTATCGTAGCTTTTTGCAAGTTCGGCTCCCCTAAGTAAACATCACGGTCCACTGAGGCGAGGGCCATGTTTTATATCTACTCTATTCTATTAGAGACTTGTGTGTGACTAGGGAATGCAATCTCGATCTCGTAATTTCGAGATCTCGCCAAGTTTTCGAGATTCAATCTGGTTGACACGAAAACTCGACTTTTGCACTCTCGGTCGAGATCTCAATTAATATATTCGAGATCTTATTTCGATTACTTTGTTTTGAGTAATATTTTTGACCTTAGATTCATGTTGTTCAAGCAGTACTATACCTATAATATTGTGTGCAGCCGGCTTTAGCTGGCGCGCTCTGTGCCGAAGAATCAGGGAACTTAGCGTAACAATTATTATTTTTATATGATTATTGCTCGCTTATTTTTTGTAAGTTGCTCAGTGCTTGTCAAAAATATGAAATGAGCATGGTAGTCCCTCTGCTTCTTCGCTTTATTATTGTTACGTGGTTTGTGTGAGTGAAGTTAACCAGTGTGGTTTAATGACACATGCAAATTGTTTTGTTTGAATAAAAGTTTTTTTATTATTATTGTTGATTTAATTAATTGTTTTTATTTTTAAAATATAACATGACATACATACTTTAAATAAATACAATATACGGAATTCTTAGAATTTTTTTAATCAAAATAACACATTTTTAATTACTTTGTCAAATCTCGATCTCGTCGAGATTAATCTCGATCTCGAAAGTCTAAAGGTCAAGATCTCGAAACACCCATTCTTGACTCAGATTTTTTTACAGGGATCTCGAATCGCTAATCTTGGTGCAAGATTGCATTTACTATGTGTGATACACTAGCATTAATTACGTTTGCTTTTGGCTTTGTCTGTTCAAGAGTTTGTTTCGGTGTTGTAAGTGTCTTTGAAAGATGCACAAGTGCAAATGGAAAGAAAATATTTTTCAGGTAGTGACTCTGACCGATTCAAATAAAGGCAACACTCATATTTATTACAAAATAATGGATATAATATTTACTGGAATGACATTAAATTGCTTATAAAATGAACGAGAATGTTCAGTTGTAAACATAACCTATATGAAAAATGAAAATGAACAAATGTTTATTTGTTAACAATAGAACCCTCTACAGTTTTAAAGGTTGGAGTCTTCTAGTAAGTATAAAATACCTGTGACAGAAGACCCCGTTCTTCCATAACATCACGTGTAGAACTTAATTAACAAATATAAAACAACTAGCTGTTGTCCGCGACTTCGTACGCGTGGATTTGTATGTTGGTGATTATATATTCTACATGAGCATAATATAGAACATTATGCAGCAAAAGATATCAGTTAATAATTATACAACGCATGAAATTTGTCTTTCACAAACTACTAAGTTTCAAGACCCTAACTGAAAAAAAATTGTTCCCGATATAATCCCTCTCAACCCTCCTAGAAGATTTGCAAGTCCACTATTTAAAAAAAAATCGCTCCCGAAACTATTAATACAAACTTTTCAAAAACGGTGTAAGTAATCAATTTTCGTCTATTTTAATATAATGCCCTTTTTACCAAGTTTCAAGTTCCTAGCTTAAAAGAAAATTTGTACCAAATATAAACTTACATCCCCCTTTTAATTGAATTTTTAAGAACGTTGAAATATTTTTTTTGGAATCTAATACAATGCATTTCTAAGAAGTTTCGAAGCATTTGTAATAGATTCACTTTGAACCCCTTTTTAACCCTTTTAGGGGATGAATATTTAAAAACGCTTAAATTACTTTTCTTGTATTTATACGAAGATTCAATTGCCGCACTCAAAAAAATATTTGATCTCCATACAAACTTTCAACCCCAATTTTACCACCTTGGGGGATGAATTTTCAATAATGCTGAAATAAGTTTTTTTCTCTTTTAATTATATATATTTCTATGAAGTTTCAAATACCTAGCTTAAAATAAAATTAGGACCACGATATAATTTCAACCCCTTTTTAACCACTTTAGGGGATGAATTTTTAAACACGCTGAAATCACTTTTCTTGTATTCTAATAACATGCCTTTATGCAAAGATTCAAGTCGCGCACTTAAAAAAATGTTTGACCTTCATACAAATTTTCTACCCCTTTTTCACCACCTTAGATTGGGGTTGTAAGGTAAGGAATTATGTAATTTTAAAACTGATTGCAAGACAAAAAGCTTTGTAATTGAAAGTAGTTCGGAAATTTTGTAAAGCTCTTTAGTAGCGTATCTATAATGTTTAAAATACATGACCTTAATTAAGCTTCTCTGTCCTCTCTCTACTTCGAGAAATTTGGTTTTTGCCGCCTCTCCCCAAACAGCAATACAGTAGCACATTACAGATTGGGTTAGAGCAGTATAAAGTTGGTTAAGTAAAGGCCTTGAAGCTACATGTCTTCCACATGTACAAAAATCCAGTTCAGTTTCCTAATTCTATTATTTACATATTCAATATGCGAGTACCATGAAAGGCGTTGGTTAATTATAATGCCAAGGTATTTAGTAGAGTTAGAGTAGACTATATTTCATTTACAAGTATGTAGGACATGTCTTGGAGTTACCTTTACGGCTTGGCTTATATTTATTTAGTTTTTAAGTAGGCCAATCTGATTAGGCAACACATTTATCACCAAAAATTATTTTACATCATCTCTTCTAGAGGCGGTAATACTAGCATAAGAAAAATACAGTCTGATTATCTCTGTCTATGCTTTAGTGACAAGTTACCTGTATGTATACAGCGATGAAAGCAACACTTGAATTTTTACTAAACTTTTATCAGCTTTTCAAACCGAGCACTGTAGCATGGCAGTTTTACCGCAGAACGCTAAGTCATGTGTGAAGGCTAGATCAAGCAAGCGTTGAAAATTACTGAGTCATCTCTTATGTTATCTGGGTATCCTATACTAATATTTAAGTATAGAAAGGTCATCTTCATATTTGTCTCTTCCCTCGCAAATTTATTTACTATACATCGGGTGCGTCCTCTTTCTTCCTTTTTCTTATCCCTCCCACTATACAACTCTCCATCGTACTCGATTTAAAATTATTTTGTAATTTTATTAAACATAAATAAGGGGGCTATAGTCGTCGGAGTAATGTATGTGAAGCTATGGGTATCAGTTAAACGGTACGTCCTCGTTTTATGTCAGCTGTCAAAAATAAATTCTTACGTTTCCAACTTCGACTACCCTCTTATGATTCATAAACCATAAAAAACTTTTGTTAATCTTTTTCTCTTTCTAACAAACAAAACGTCAATAACAAACAAAAATGTCAAATAACAAACAAAATGTTGAATATGATGATGAATATGAAGGTTAAATAATGTATTAATTACCCTAACCTAATATACCTATATTTACATAACCTTTTGACTAAGTATTTTCTATTTTTAATAATAATAAATAAATAATAATATATCATGGGACATCTAACACAAATCAACCTATACAGTATTTTTGAATTTCAAATTGGTAAAATATTCTTCCTATGAGAAATATTTGCCTGGAGTGGACAAAATTATCATAATCTGTGATGTGTCATTATGCTTGCCCAATGTACGTGCTGCCCCATATATCTTCTAACATTTACATGAGAGAGGAGTTGATAATATAAATATCATGTTTTATTCAGGGTCCACGTACCTACACTATGTAACTAGTAGGACGTCAAAATTATCTTTTTGTCAAGAAAAATAAAACTAGTGAATCTTGTTAGGTGTATATTGTAGTCATTAATAGTATATATATTTAAAAACAGGAATGAAACGAATTGCAAAACCCCTCAACTCGAACGTCAAAAGTATAACTTTTGTATTTGTAAGCAATTTATATAAACATCAAATAATAATCAACATATCGAGACAATGTATTTTCCTCTGAAATATATTTCGTTACTATTCTAGTAAAGTGCTCTACTTTTTCAAAGTATAAAAATAAGCACTTCGCATGTTAGTCTCACAAAGAGAATGAGAAGAGTTGTTCCCAGCAGTTATAAAAACGTGTAATATAAACCTAAGAAAAGTAATTAAACTTCCATCCTGTTATTACATTCTTAATTGTGCCATAAAACATAACCCTGTTGCAAACATCATCGTCTGTGGCGTAAAGTAAATACTTCCCTGGATAAATTGCTTTAGAAACTGAATACGACATGTCTTGTGTACAATGTATCGCGAATCCTTGAGAGAATGAAGCTCAACGTTGAGTTTAGTCTCGAAATTAATACCTGCATTATTACACCCGCATTATTATAGAGACCTGTGCCGATGTCGTGATCATTTTGAGTTACATGAAGAGACATTTAATAGTTAAGTGGGTAACTTCGAGTAATACTTTCATTAATCTGAAAAGCATGAGATTGTTGAATAAGACTATTGATTGGTTTATGTATGATATAATAATCTTACGACCCTGCCTGATGAAATAATGAATTTACGTTAGATGAAAATTGTTGCACCATTGAAATAAAAAAAAATTACTTCCATTCAAACGTGAAATATGTTTAATTTAAAGTGATTGTTTGAAGTATTCTGTGAATTTCTATTTGTGCAAAGTAGTTTTGTACAAAATTATGAAATCCAATACTGCTCGTAGGTAACGCAAAAAAATCTAGAGCGAATGTTTATTTTACATTTTATCTATGGGATACTTAAATATCAGATCATTCTTTTAACAATTCATGGTATTTAAGAAAAAACTTAGCGGAGTATTCATCATTAGGTACATGTCACAGTAAACTACCTACTTAAAAAGGGGGTGTAATACCAGGATATAAGAATGGAACAAAAAATTCGGCGCGCCGCGCGAAACTTGCGACGGAATTTAATGTAGATAAAAAAAATTGAAGACATTTTTTAAGTATATGTGAAGTAAATAAGTTTATGTGAAGGTTATTGTTATCATGTTATCACTTACATTTTCAAATATAAATGGATAACGCTGATCTGAATTACTTACCATAACTGTGTTGTCCTAAGGGGCGTCTACTTACTATTATTGTCTAAGATTTCTTGCAATTTTTCGAAAAGTAATGTTATATTTGCTGAGACTTCTCTCTCCCATAGGCGAAATTTATTAAATAATAGACACAGGGTTGTGGCCGTTATGCACTTATAGTTATTTGTCATAATGTATTAATTTCCATTTACTAGTAAATAGATTTTTCAGGATGTCCTAAATATAGGAAGTGGCTTTAGATAATTTTCGGACGCCTTAAAAGTTACAATTATTGTATAATTTACATTTGCTTCCATTTAATTCAAAACTGTATTAATTAATTGTATTATTTAATAGCTGTAAGTTTGCATGCACTTTGTATGTAATTTTTCAAGCCGCTACCTATTCCTTGGTTACTCTACGCATGTAGCTAACGTTCACGACACGGGCATAGCCTAGTGTGGGAGTCGTCGATAATCTTTATACTGTATAATAATAATACTGGTAAAAAAACGTTTTTTTAATGTGTATAACTTAAGTTAAAACATAAGTACTTGTTTTGGCAACACAATGGAATCAACTTAATTAAGACTACTTAAATGTCTTCACTATAGCTGGTCAAGCAAATCCTGTCAGGAGAAAAAGGCGGGAAATTCAAATTTTCTATGGGACGATATCCCTTCGCTCCTACTTTTTTAAATTTGCCGCCTTTTTATACTGACAAGATTTGCTTGACCAGCTATATATACATTTTTCTTTGCAATTCACCCTATTGTGAATTAATAGGTAATTAAATGACAAGCTAATGAAATTGAAACTGTTGATATGAAAAGTGTTTAATAAAATTGTAAATGTATTTAATTGATATTTATTCAACCACACTTTATCTTTTATACAAGCATATAAATATTATTTTCCTGCCGAAATGTTCATTTTTGTTTACATTTAATGGCATTCTAATTAAAAACGAATTGTACATTGGAATTAAAAGCTTGAGCGCCCTAAAAAAAGGTCTTTGACAAACGTTTGTACTAATTGATTAAATTTAGCCACAGGTACCTTTCCTTTGGAACGAACTTTATTATTTATTTATTTTAAATTTTAATTCAGGCAACAAGGCCCATATTAGAATAGAAATAATTTATTCGTTAGCACACACAAATACAAAATTATACAAAACAGAGAAACATAAAAAAGAAAAAGTGCCACGAAATGGTCTCACCTCAGCATGTTGCTGGCGACTTCCAGCGCTGATCTTCCGGTGATATTACATACTTATACCTTACAGAGTAACACACATACATAACATGCCTCTGTTGAATCGTCTGCTCTTGTGTCGGATTCGGCAGTTTGCCCCGGAACTTCCGAAAAACCACACTCTCCGGCCAGAAGTCGGTGCACTCGATGGTCCCCTGCAGCGGTCGCGGCACGCAAAGAGTTGAAGTGCACGTAGTGGCGCGATCGAAGCTGGAACACCCTCAGCGTGTAACCGGTCTTCTGATGTACATACCACCAGCACCACCACTTCAGCAGCCGTGGCGGTGTAAAGCAGGCGCGACACATACAGCGCCTTACTCGGTGTAGCAATCCGCAAGTCAGAATTAGCCGCTGAGCTGAGTCTTACGAGTCTACCGAGTGAGTTTACTGGATCTTATTATTACTGTGTTTTGATTTTTCAAGCATTCTTAAAGAAATTGATTTATATTTAAATTTCGTGTGATGTTTCCACATATAGGATATGACAATAAACTCGAAAAAAACATATTTTTTTTTATTATGCCTGTAATTTAATTGTTATCAAAACTGCTGAACTGTTACTTTAAACTTGTACGGGCTAAATTTAATACGTCCGCAAACTTTGTTGTCTAACTATGTACATTGTTAAATTATTCTATGGAGCTCCTAATTTAATGTTCAATTAACAAAGTATTTAAGTAAATATCCTCCTCAAACAATTGTACCCCAACCTTACCCTGACCTTAAACAAAACAATAACGCATTTGAACTGTCCGTCACAGATACATAATTATACCTACAATACGCCGGTGAATAGGGGAAATGGTCTAATCCTGGAACAATAGTTCCCGAAACTTACCCGAGTGGGAATTTCATTGTGCCAGGCACGTCGCTAATCTGCTCTGTGACACTTTACATATTAAGCTCGAATTTAACTTGGAAAGTTTCAGTTTGTCAGCGTCATTACAGTTTCTTACTATGTTGCTAAGACCCGTCTTCACATTTGTTTTGCACAAAACAAGACGCATTTAAATGAAACTATTACATATTTATGTACGATCGCCTACAAAGTAGGTACATACTCGAGATATCGTCACTACTTTGAAAAAACCTCGTATTTCACAGTGCTACTCAAAGTTGAAAGGCAGTAACTATGTATGAATCCCATATATAGTTACCACATTTTGCTTTTGATTAACAGAACTAGATACGAGTTTCAAAGTAGTTACGATATGTATTTGATAGAAACTAGGTATCGGCCCAATTCAAACAATGCTTCTAAGAAATCACTGCGGTACGATACCGATCCGTCAGTGTCAAAAGTGACGTTTTTGATTTAAAAGAATGACCCTTTTGACACTAACGGATCGTAATCGTAGCGCAGTGATCTCTTAGAAGCATTGTTCGAATACGGCCGTATGCATCAGTTTTGAAAGATCTATACAAGTGTCCAAAAACACGACGTTCTGGGGCTCTGCTATAAATCTGCTATAAATCTTTAATTTGAATATCGTAATTTAAAAAACAATAGTATAAATGTGTAAACCGAGCACTTTCATTTGATACCAACCTCTCACAAATAGCTTTTTGGCCTTCTATTACGCTCTTCTAGCTCCATAACCCCTTGATCGAGCCTGCTCATAATTTAATGACTAAATATAATGCCTTCATCTATACGTTTACCCAATTTCATTTACTTAAATTAGAACAAATTTACTTAAGTTATTGTTATATTTTTTTAACCTGATAGGTAGGTTAAAAAATATTACAAAGGCTGGATTTTAACAAGCATTTTTAGCAGAGCTCTCGCCGCTGACGCCATATAACCCCAAGGCCCTATTAAAATATTTGATTTGAAACTTGATATCATCATTTATTATTAATCCTTTTTAATAGGCGAGTAACTTGATGTTAAAAAGAAGTTATACCTATGATAATACACTAAAGAGATATGAAAACGGTTTATTTGAAAGTGCTTTCAAATACAAATAAAGTCTGAAACAAAGTTAATTAATTTCACGCTAATATATTTATTTTTGTACGCAAACATGAAATAATCAAGATTAAGTCGTACTTATGTGTTATCAAGAAGTATTTTAAGCTCGTACTAGGACTCATATGTTAGGTACATGTAATAAAATGATTAGGCACCTTTTTGCCAGTTACGTAAAAACAAGCACGTATCTAATTGAAAAACATTCTAAACGAAGCAAATCAAAAGCGAGCCATGACAAGACAATAGAAAAGCCAAAGTTAGAGCAAAATTGAATTAAACACGTATTAATTCACTATTCCGCAGAACTCGCTGATTCCGCACGAACTTCCTGAATTTCCTACAAAGCGGGAAAAATAATTAAATTAACTGAGAACTTCATGAAACTCGGTACGCGGGTATATACTAGTAACTTTCGGGAATTGGCAGGCTTTAACAAGACTGTAAAATTATAACATAGGCTATGAGGCCATTTCAAACTTACATTGTATCATGAAAATGGTATTCTGGGGTAAGTAAGTGCAAAAAGTACCTATGCATTCTTAGGGTTCCGTACTCAAAGGGTAAAAACGGAACCCTATTACTAAGACTCCTCTGTCCGTCTGTCTGTCACCAGGCTGTATCTCCTAAACCGTGATAGCTAGACAGTTGAAATTTTCACAGATGTATTTCTTTTGCCGCTACAACCACAAATACTAAAAAGTACGAAACCCTCGGTGGCCGAGTCAAACTCGCACTTGTCCGGTTTTTTTCTCAGGCACCGCCGCTTGGCACGATCGTTCCTTAGGTCAAAAAAAGCTGATTTGGCCCGGTAGCCACAAGATCGTAACGTGCAAACCCAGGTCCAATCTGTGCTAAATTTCAGTCTGCTCTTAGCCACTAGGGCAAGTTGTATATCATTTTCGTATAATTTATAATTAATCGTTTTACATACTTCTCCAATGTCTCCATACATTTCTGCACTTACTTACCCCAGTAACTAAATGATGTCAGTCGTGCGTCCATTTCGATCATAATTATTGTCCATACATGCGAACGAGACACGCGGGGGCGACTGACATCATTAAGATATCATTTTGATGTCACAGTGTAATTTTGAATTGGCCTCTTTGTGGATAACTGTAATTACTCCAATATCCTATAAAAGCCTCTCGCTGCTATTGAAATATTTTTGTCATAAGCAGAGGTCGGCAGGGGTGAGCTATTTACCTTATACTTTTTTGGTTATAAGGTATACATTTTCTATTAAGCTTTTAGGGAAGTCGGCTATATTGTACCACGTCTTCTATATCGTCTCACGTTAAATCGTACCACGTCTAGAATTCCCATTAAACGACGTACCTAGTATATTTAAGTACACGTGAGGCACTAAACAATGATCGAATAATATCCAATAATCTGACCAGAAATGGCATTGGGCTAAAAGCGAGCGTCAGAGAAATATATGAAAAAAACCGGCCAAATGCGAGTCGGACTCGCGTTCCAAGGGTTCCGTACATTAAACAATTTAAACAATGTATTTTTTATGTGAAACGTGAGTTACGTAAGTGAAATGTCTTTAAAAACCCGTAGGGGTCGGATCAAAAACTAAGTAATAAGTCCGACTCACGCTTGACTGCACATTTCTTATAGGTTTTTCTGTAATCTATAGGTAAAGATCTATTTTGTGTATTTCTCTCAAAATTTTAGACCCAGTATTTTCGGAGATAAAGGGGGGAATGGTAAAAGATGGAATGGTAATTTTTTGCCTATTTTCTTGAATAACTTCTAAATTGTTTATCCTAAAATTATAAAAAAATGTATCTGTGATTTTTACAATGAGCTCTTTCATGTGATATATAACATGATATCGTTTGAAAAACTTTATTTTTTAATTTTCTCATTTACCCCCCAAATTCCTCCATGTTTAAAATTCATTTGTTTACGTTACATGTCCGTCTTGACCATAAATAAAATGCCTCTTTTTATTGCAGGATCTCTATGTTGCCAATTTTAAAAACTTGCAGTAGGTACCTTATACATATACTTATTTGGTTAAACCAAATTTTCAGTAAATAAGAACAAAAAAAAAACTATACTCGTTTTTTCATTTGGGTGCTAACACTAGTGTAAGACAAAGATAGTATGATTATCTCTGTCTTTGTTTGAAATGAGACAGTCTTTTGACAAACTAAATGTACGTACGGTGCATGGTAATGTTATAGTAAAAAAACCGGTCAAGTGCGAGTCGGACTCGCGCACGAAGGGTTCCGTACCATTACGCAAAAAGCGGCAGGAAAATCACGTTTATTGTATGGGAGCCCCACTTAAATATTTATTATATTCTGTTTTTAGTATTTGTTATTATAGCGGCAACAGACATACATCATCTGTGAAAAATTCAACAGTCTAGCTTTCACGCTACATGAGATACAGCCTGGTGACAGACGGACAGACAGACAGACAGACAGCGGAGTCTTAGTAATAGGGACCCGCTTTTACCCTTTGGGTACCCTAAAAACCCTAAAAACTTAGGCAACTATTATTATTTATTGCAAACTTTGTTACAAGGATTGTAAATTCTAAAGAACATTACTACCTCATACATACCTCGCTTAAAAAATCCTAAAAATATCAGAAAAAAACATTTTGGTAACCAGTTTTTTATAAATAAGTCCGACGTAGGTTACGCTGCATATTACATTGTATAGATTAAGTACTCGTAGATTACCAATGGAAAAAAAAAGCCTGTGAAAAAAGTAAAAATATGAGAATCACTTACCGTATATCATAGAGATGAATAGAAGCAGAGCATTTAGTAAGAATGAAAGCCTTTTTATCCTTTTCAGAGTTCCAGCCATTTTAAATGTTTTCACTTTTCTAATAAAATTTCATTATTACACTTGGCATTGTCACTTAATTAGTTTACACCGAATTTCACTACCCTTAAAACGACGTCTTATTTTTAAGCATCTACTAGAAAGGAATTAATGACTAAGCTGAGCCCGGCGTCATGTCACAACTCATAGTCACTTAAGATCAACCTTCTGCCACTAAATCTGTCAACATTTTTACTAGTTCGTAATTAACCCGTTGACTAATAACAGAATGACACTTATCAGCCTTTAAAACGAATGTCACGTCATATATTCTACCCCATTAAGTTACTGAGCTATTTTTATTTTATCTTAAAATAAGGGATTGCTTGAAATAAATCGTTCCAAACAGTCTGCTTCAACAGGAGCGTGGCGTGGATTATTTTGTTAGGCATAATGCTGGTACTACTAATACACCCGAAATCTCCGTCGTACTTCAAGATAAATCTACTTTTAATCCTTGCGCGGAACTTTTAAAGAAAATTCGCTTCGGCACGCTATTTCGCTAAATTTACGGCAAACCATAAATGGCAAATCACTGTTTTATACCGAGTCATATAAGTTCGAAATCACCTTGTACATCACTGGCCGCTAATAATCGGAATCGTGAATTGTATCTCGTCATTGTAGGCAGCGCGTCGCGCGCGTACTGCCCCGTCGACCCGACGAATAGCACTGACTTACATAAGGGATTTGGCTCCAGCCAGCTGAGGATCTGCGAGATAGGGATGCAAGATCATTTTCGTAGGGGTTGCAGGCTATGTGTGAAGCAAACAGAGAGGGACGGAAAAGATTTCGCATTCAGCGTATATCGGTTTAAACGTACCGCTGAAATCTTGTGTGAAGAAGCAATCAAAGTGTACATTTATCTAAGAGAGATACGTTTTCTACATAACACATTGAAGTTAATCTTATAATGAGTGTTTAAGCTACT
The DNA here is from genome assembly GCF_947568885.1 of Cydia strobilella. NCBI lineage: Eukaryota > Metazoa > Arthropoda > Insecta > Lepidoptera > Tortricidae > Cydia > Cydia strobilella. The sequence goes on from NC_086042.1 coordinate 20,375,211, forward strand.
GGTTAATTAAACTTATGTGCGTCTGATCACGAATGGGTTCTTTTATAATCGTTCCCTGGTAGAAAAGGTAAGAGACGTGAATTTCCTACGTCAGCGATTTCTTTAATTTGAAATGTGTTCAACTTTTATCGAGTGCCTACTAATACAAAAATAAAATTACGTTAATATCGTTTTGTTTAGTAGAAATATTTACTATAGCGCGTCAAATGTATAATGTACCTAAGGTATATAATCAATTTGTTAGATACTATACATTTTATCTATATACACTAAGTCTTTAAAATATTATCCAATGATCTATCATAGATTTCAATGGTTTCATTGTTAATTTATCTCATAAAAACGAGATTAAAACCAGTAATAGGTAGAAATCCTACTCTTGAAGGGATTATAGTACCTATTATGAATTAATAATTTTCATAATAAGCATTAAAATAATATCGTCTTTGATTACCGCGATAGTTACTCATAAAATAATGCTATTTAATCGGATTATATTGCGTATAATGAATTTAAAATATAACCCGATAACACCTTAGGTCGCACTGTGTTTATGAAAGGCAAAGGGAGGAGGTAAAGGGTTCGTTCGAAACGTCGTGGTGTATTTTGAATTTAAAATTTCATTATACGCGTTAATTATACTCCGATTAAGAGGCCGGTGTCGATTTTGGGGCAAAAATGTAAAATTGATAGATTTAGTCGTTGAAATTATAAACGTTTTGTTACGTAATATCTAAATAACAAGTATTGGTTTCTATTAGCACGTCTTCTCATCTTGCCTTTTAATAATGAGGTCGCGAGCGTGCGTCACCAGTAATATATGAAGAGAAGGGGCAGTTTTTAAAAATTCATCAAAAAGTTATGGTGGTAAATTATACAAATTGATGTATATGAATAGTTTCAGCAAATGTTGTAGATTGTATAGGTATAAGTATCAGTCTTACGTTGAAATTAAGTCGATTTTCAGAAAAATTGTCACTTGTTTTGAAGTAATTTCTGGAGAAAATTGAATTCGTTTAACTTTAATTTCCTCGAACTCTAAGGCATATAACAAAAATGTAATCTGATAAAGGTCAAGTACAGAATATGTATAATACAAATTTACCATTTTTAGCAGTCCAAACTTTACGAAATTTACAAATAAGAGCGACAAAATCAGTGCTTTACGCGCGTTTACCTAAACGTCCATCAGAAAAAAAAACATTACTAACTTAGTGAGTCTGTTTTCAAAAACATGATCTAAGAAAAGGCAAGATAAGAAGACGTGCTAATAGAAACCAGTACTTGTTATTTCAATTAGGTAACAAAAGGTGTGCAATTTTACCGACTTAATCTATCAATTTAACATTTTTGCGACTAAAATCGACACCGGCCTCATAGTTTTATCTCTAGAATTAAATTTATATTAGTTTCTTTTCATATTTAAAAAGAGTACACACATGATTGGTTTATTACAAAAGTAAAATTGAAACACATGTTTATACACTTTATAACATATTTATTGGAAATTGTGGATTTTTAATGAATTAAAGTCTACCCACAAATAGATTAGGTACATGTTTTGGAACTTATGCATTGCTTATTAAACATTACATTATATTTTACAATTACTTTAAAAACACAAATCAAAATATTTGAGAAAATAATTTGATTTGTTCCCAAAGTTTTATGCATTAATTGTTTATTTTAAGCTGTTTTAACCTCTTGCACGTAATTATTTTTAGCTTAAGTAGTGGTTTCTCAAAGTAAGTAGGTAATGTGAAATCCTTTAACCATAATTAGATTGCTTAAACCTGAATGGTAACTGTTAAGTATTAGAATAATGTTAAAATCGATATAATGTCATATAAAAATGATATTCTTCAGTCTTACGCCTGAATCAATATTATTTTGATGACCCTCTGTGCCCTTCTCTATAAATATTTACGTTTAATTATAGTGAACCTCAGCTAAGGTAGTTCCTAATTGATTTTATGCTAAAGCCGGGAGTAATTGAACCCCTGTTCCTGCTAGGTGTGGCTCATTTATATACATATAAGTAAATACTTCTCTCGATAATATTATATTTCATAATAATATTGATATTATTATATTTAGATGCTACTTTCAAAAATAAATATTGATTTGGCTAGGCTCTGTTTAAGAAAGGCATTGTGTTGTATGTACATAAGTATGTTATTTTTGATTACCTATTAAAGAAAGTAGACTCAAATATCATCTAAATAGGAGATAAAGTTGAATGGTTAAAAGTATGACGTGGCAAAGAACTAAGGTAGTTATTATCAGCTGTGCTGCTAATAACTACATATATACATAATATGTATGTGCGAAATGGAGAACGAATAATGATGACCGCGTTCGGCAAGGCATAAAATGTGGGCGTTTGTGAAACTACATAATTTTACAAAAAATATAAAGTTTTGTCTACTGACAATCAAGTAATGTGACCTATGTATAATGGCCGCAGATTCCACAGCTTACCCGCTACCATGGGCGTCTAGTTTTTGGATTCCAGGCGCTTCAGTTTGAAGACTGCCTTTAGGTTCCCTATTTTTTTATACCTTGATGATGAGGCTGAGAAGTACAGTCCATCTGTGTGGGCAATTAACCTACACGAGAGGTGACAAATTTTATAAGGTCAGCGTTCCATATTTTCTTATAAACGGCGCCCAACAGTAATTATTATTTAAAATTATTAAATTTAGTAGTTTTTCGCGGGTCTTCAAGTTCCCATCTGAGATCAAACCCGACCTATTAAGCTTTAATTTATTATTGTAGAATCACGGCTGAGTTAGTTTCCTTTTATATGTATTAATTGATAGTAAACAGGTGTATTTTTTTTGTATTGGAAAACCATTACATGAATAGTTCCATAAGTATAAGTAAGGTATAACCTTACCCCAGTTTCCATTTTAGTAACAATATAGACTAAGCTCTCAATACAAAATGAGCTCCAGAAAACGGTATCATACGGAATTAGTATGATAGTTATCTCTTCGAATAAAGGTCCCAGTTTTAAATATTACCCAATACACAACTTCCCGCTATTAAAAAATAGGTAGTTGCGATTGCTCGATAAAAGATTTGATTGGCTAAAATTCAATTCCATAGGAACCTCTTGCGCGGCAATGACAATATTTGGGATTGTCAATCTGCGCGCTGTACATACCTACAGTTGTCGCTCGCAGCCCAATACTAAGGTGTGCTCTCCCGGTACTGGTTTTCCGTAAAAAAACAGTACCGGAACCGGAAATTCCCGGTTCTTGCCATAAAAAATCAGAACCGAGAGGATTCCCTGCACAATGCACCCTGTTTTTGAGCTTTAGGCAGGCTTCTACAATGTGTGGCCTGTAATAGGAGCAAAAAATTAAACTGTAGGCTGTACTCCTCAAACTGACCAACATTTGTTCAGCGACTTTAAAAAATAATGAAGACTTTAGACTTCGTATTTTTCATACAAAATGAATATTATCTTCAATGTACGCCATTATCTTTGTGATTGACGTTGCCTGTCCCACCTTAAACATAACAAAATTCGCAATACATTGCGTCTTGGAAAAAACTTTAAAGTGTATTAAAAATCAAAACACAAGTTATTTTTAAAAGTCGCTGAACAAATGTTGGTCGGTATGAGGAGTACAGCCTACAGTTTAATTTTTTGCTCCTATTACAGGCCACACATTGTATAGTTACATATTATAGTTTATTGGGTGACGGATTTAAACCGGTGAAATTATAGTTTGAAAAGCCCTTTTGCCAGGAACTAACTAAATTTAATACCTCACATATACACGCCGCGCCCTCGACCAGTGAAGACGTGTCGTGTCTCCGTGAAGACGGTCCTCGTAAACTGGACCGAAACATGTCGAGCTATTCGACTTAATAATACGTGTGACCCGGTTTAAAATAATCTTATACCTCACATATAATAACGCAAATGTGAAGTATTTTGGAAACAGTTATAGGTATCGCCAATTCGCCAGCAATCAGCACGCGTTGCTCATTCGAATCAGTCGACTTTACTGTTATGTACTATGTACCGATACCAGCTGAACTCAACAATCTCAACATCGTTATGTTATCTTTATGTACGTATACCTATGGGAAACCCGCCAATTAAATTTCGCAATACAGTGTAATAACACTAGCCGCCTAGTCAAAAGACAGCGAATCACTGCGGTTTGAGCGTTTAATAAAAATTAAAATACTGGTTTTTATGCATACAATCTTACAATAAGAATCTGTCTTATACCTATTACTAATTGTAAAAAATATATACAAAATTGGTGTTAAGTATGTAGGATAGCACTTTAATTAATAATTTACGAGCCCCGATGCAAATAAGTTCGTCTAGTTCCACACAACAATTTTGTTTATTCTAATAAATTTTACACATGAAGGTAAAATGACCCAGTAATGGGAACCGTAATAGTAATGTTTAATCTAGTTTATTTTGATCGTATAACAAAATTGCATGAGACTCTTATTGTGAAAAGAATGTACTTTTCAAAAACGTTCTCCAAATCATCCTCTCCTATAGCACTGCTGCTTGCATGGACTCGAAACAAAATTGTCAGTACATTGGTAGAGCCGTGTTGCTATCCCTAGTAATAGCCCTTTTCACATCTGTTATATTCCTATATACCCGTCAAATAAAAAATAAAAAATCTTTTTTTTTTTCTTTCAGTACAAACGGTATTTCTTGTATTTGGATCTAGTTATTGGAAAATCAACTACATTAACATTAGCATTAAATGTTAGTGATTTTTAAACTTAAACATTATTTTTGTACAAACGCGAGAACCTCAAAAAATGGTCTGACTAGACGAAAACATATGCATCGGGGCTCGTATGTCTAAAGAAACTTATGAAGAAGTCAAATAATGTCTAGTAATATCAGCGGCATTTAAATAGTACATTAAGTGATTTGTGCAATAAAGGAGGTACGGGCAAAATTGTTAACGAGTCAGCATAGTCAGCATACGAGTAGAAGCACGATGCGTGGAGCGCATAATATAGACCGCCATTTTGTTTATAGTTTGAGCCACTTTGATCCACCCCATACTAGCGTCTCTCGAGCGTCGGCGTCTAGTCAACACTAGGCGGATGCTCGAAGCAACGTTGACGCAACTGCGTAGCGACGCCATTTTCCATAGCGCTGTCTAGAAGCCGACGCTCAAAAGACGCTAGTGGGGGGTGGCTCTTTGACGTAAAGGCATGAAAGCATATACCACCTACTAGATAGAGTTCATATGACAATCGAGGTCACCCACACAGCGCTCCACACACAAATACGACCAGTACTTATGCAAATTAAAAATATTAAATTTATAACAATTAAGCTGTAGGGGTGACGTACCTCGACTGTTTGTTATATAATAAAATGGTGGAGAATACAACTTAGTTGTGCTACTCGAATCATAGCATTTTACAAGTAAAATTTCACCTATGTGTGGTAACCACGTGCTCTTTGTAAACGCTTCATAGTGCAGTGTCTGTGTAGTCTGTGCATGAAAAGCAGAGATCCAGAGATTGTGTAAAAAATATTTAACCAGGTAGGTAGGTACTTTAATCGTTTCACTTTAAAACTTTAATCACAAATCAAAGAAATGAAATAATAAACTTTTTATACTACGTCAGTGGCAAACAAGCATACGGCCCGCCTGGTAAGCGGTCACAGTAGCGTCTAGAGGTAAGGAGGCACATTTAAAGAAAATTTGCATGCTTCTTTAAATAAAATGTACGCACGAAAAATTATCTACTGTTCAACTATGTTTAACACCACATTTTTGAAAATAAATGTAGGTGACATGTGATTTTTTGGTAAAATGTCTGTAATGTATCGGCGAATAATTATAACTTTTGTCCAAATGAACTAAGAACACATAAGTATGTACTTACATATCTTGAGTCCCCGGCAAGCTCGGTTCTCCATACAAACGTAGTTACGCTCTCATTTTAAAACGACTAGCTAGATTGCTCTGAAACTTTGTACTTACAATAGGATAAGGTATATTTAGGGTCTGTTATTAGTTTATGTAGCTTCAGATAGCATAGTTAAAAAAATACAGCGAATTGAGTTTTTCATACAAAATTTGTTTTTGTTCTATTTCGTGTGTTTTATATACTAGAGCTTTATAAACTAATTACAGACCTAGATATACCTCATGCCATTGTATGTGCGAAGTTTCATTACAATCCAACACCTAGTTTTAAAATGAGAACGAAACTCCGTTAGTATGGAAAGATGAAATTCGGCCGAGCGTGCCGGGACCCTTAAATATTGTCAATTATATTAATTAATACATTTACAGCAGCGGAAGTTTAAGACCAAGCCTACTAATATTGATGAAGTATATTAATAGCATTTATAGGTTAAAAGCGAGATGGAAACCAATCAGGTCCAATTTAAACAACTTCAAACGGATCTAAGAGACAGATTTCTCGTCTGAACGCAGACGGACCGGACAAAAGAAAAGTTTTTTATTGGCGGAAGTAATACGCTTAAAAGGGACTCTAAACACTGATTTCGATTTGATTTAAGGTCGTACAGAATAAACAACCGAATTCTAAATAGACGATTAACAATTATGAACTCTGTGATTGTTGAGTAGAGTCGAAATCGAATTGTCTAAGATAAGAGTATAAATAGCGGGCACAAAGGAAGGGAGACGGATTTATAATTAACTGCAATCAACACTGACGTATTGAATTTCAAGCATTTTGTACAGTTATGAACAAAAATTCTTGAATGATGAAAATTCTATAGGTACTACTTACGAAAAAAACAAAAGGGTTTTAATGTCGTTGAAAATTCAAATCATGAGACATAAAGATTGGACTTAATAAAACTAAATTACATAAACATGCCTATTTATGAAAATATGTAAAACACTACTAACACTTTAGTGAAAACGTAAAGCGCGCTCGCTTAGTTATACCATACCTACTTACTGGACGTCAAACAAAGTGACGACCATAAATTATCCCTATTGATATCCCTTCTGTACCTAAGGAATTTCTAAGAATAGATTCAGATTATTTCTATGATATCCATATCATTGTTATTGTTATTATATTTGAACCAATTCAAGGTTTATTTGTAAAAAAATATTCCTATACAATGTGAAGTCCCCAAATTGCTTTGGACTATTATAAGCCCAAAAAATGGGCTATTAATACAGACTATTACCCCACTTGTACCCACCCCTACTTTCTGTGGGATATAACGTATACACCTACTACGAGTATCTGTGGGGCGTATAACGTATATGTATTAGGCTGACGGTGGTAATTTTAATCTTAATCTTATTTTCTTATATGCCAATGCAAGCGTGAATGTGTACACACGATTAAAGTTACTTACATTATTTTTATGATATATAATTTTATTGCACTCACTACAACAGTAAAGTGTAAGCTGTTTACCGACACCACAACAAAGCGACGCTCACTAATACTCGCGCGCGCGCCTGTACTGAGTTCCGCGACAGATGTTAACATACGTTGTTTGTTTTCTTACTTTAAGAGATATATTTGTTATTTTTTCCCTCGAAGGAAAGCCTCTTCAATTTTTATTTATGTCACTAGAAATTAACTGTTGGTTCAGATTCTTAAGCGTAGATAAAATAAAATTCATTAATAGCTGGGATGTTTTTGAAATTAGGTTAGCACTATAACATGTTATAATTTGGTTGCTTTGACTAAATTATGAGGTAGGTATTTAGTAAATCATTTGTGATAAATCACGTGTTTTCGTCATTCATTTGATCTTCGACTGTTGGACTTGTTTAAAGCTGTTATTGCTTCTAAAGAACGTTACGCTTCTGAATACTCGTTTCATATCCAACATTGTGTATTTTCCGAATTCAGACTGAAATAAATTATTAAATCCGACGATACTCCTTCTGTTTGTTTCTTTAAGGATTCAGGATCGCCGCTGCTTTTAACTGGGTTCTTAGAAGCAAGAAACGAGTTTTGTGTAACTGAAAACTTTGTAATTTAGCTGTAAACGGGTCATCCACCAGTTGTAAAGAACTAAGTAACTTCTTAGTTAATAAAGGTAAAATTTTCTTTCGTTTAATAATAAAGTAGCACAATATGAATTAATAAAATATATAAATAATATAATATATGTATTATATAATATAATATATTATTTATAAATTTGACCTTTCCTACATTTCGTCTATAAGATAAACTAACTCGATAAATAGTAAGTATTGTATTACTTAAAGTAGATTTTTTAAGGGTATTCTGAGATTGATAAATTAAAATTAGGTACCGTGGAATGTTATGGGGTTATAATAGCCTGTATAACTTGTAATGTACAATGTTCTATATAGTAAATACGTACATTTTATGTAGGTAATTCATTGAATCAGGCATGTGCATATGACATCGATTCTTGTTGCAAATCATAATCATGGCGGCCATTTGTATTTTTTCGGTTTTTGTGGCATGGGGTGATCACCTATAAGGGTTTACTTTGATTACTGATCAATTACATAGTTTTTTTTAGATTATTTAGATATTGAAGGTTTCTTAACTGATTTTTGTGTTATTGAACTAGGGAACAAATCAAATTATTTAATGAAATATTTTATATCTATTTCAGTTTATAATTTTGTATTATTGTTTTAGAATAATGCATTAGCATATCGGAACTACTCTGAAAAAGTTTTAAATCGGGCTGTGACAAGTGGTCGAAGGCAGGCTGTCGATACGCTAAGCATCCGAACATCATCGTATTGTTGATTACATACTGTTAGTAAATTATGATAGGTTTTTATTGTTTAATTATGCTTCTTGTCTTAGTAAAATATGAGACTGTTTTGCAATTAAGTTTATTTTACCTAAACTAGGATAGTTTGATGTTTCTCTTTGTCTCGTAACCCCGAAATCCTTATAATCATTTGTGTTTATTTTTAGATTCCATATTCGGGGACATAAATACATATTAATTTTGAAATTGATCAACCCATTCCACGGTATCATAAAACAGGTGGGATTATCTACATATCGTTCCTTTAGTAAATATTTCAAATAGCACATCAATACCCTGTCAAATTTGGCTTAACTAAATAGAATTATCGTACAGCTCATCGGAATCTATCCAAATATTCACAGTGGGATTCGTTCCAAAACTAATAAATCACTTTCAATCCCAACCATTTAACGGAGGGGGAACTTTTAAAAATGACTCCATTTTGATGCGACACGTCGGATCCGAGATGTTTATTTTAGTCTGATTCGGATTTAGTGAAATTTGTCGTTGCGATCGGAGGGGAGGAAAGGTCAACTATTTCAGTCTAAACACAAGTCACGTCAAATTACTTCAGAAATAGACAGGGCGCTTAGTATTAAAAAAAATATACCTACCTACTGTATTTTCCTTAAACTTGTCATGCCTGTAGCGTGACTTTATGCAACCCTAGTTCTCTGTAATGAATTAATTACAATCAGGCCAAATCGAACGTGCACTGACATCAAACCGATATTAGAATGATATTGAAATCATGTCAGTTATTCGCGCATTCATTGCACTCAGACTTGTTCGCACAAGTAGTAGTGTGAGGGAGACGCCTGCGCGAATGACAGCTAACTGATATGATCCAATATTATTCGAATCATCGGTTTGATGACAGTGCACGTTCAAATTGGCCTGTCAGGCCATTTGACATAATGTGCAGCGCATCTTGTACGCACCAATAATGCAGCTGCATTACTGTAGCGACATTACACTGTAGCGGCATTACCGCTGTGGCCTTGTTCACGATGGTGGATGTAAATGTCAACTATCAGTTTCCTTGATAAAATGAGTGACGTTCGTGGTTAGAACGTTCATTCCGTCACTCGTTTTATCAAAGAAATTATAAATTGACAGACTCCACGTCAAGGCCGCAGCATTTATGTCGCAACCGTAGCTACATTATAGTTGCAGTTGCTATCCGAATGTCACCTTACAGGTAAAGTAACGAGAGCTGCAGAAAATGACAAAAGCAATGTTAATGCCTGAAATATAACATTTCCTGCAAAAATTCAGTTAGCAACAAGGTTTCAGCAGTAATGCTATTGCAGTCTGAATTCAAATAAATTATCGTTGTGGAGATGCGGATAAAGTGAATCCCATTTTACCTATAAATTGATGGCAACCCACTTGGTATATAGCCCGACAAGAAAAAGTAGAAAAGTATTGAGGGCTCCACTTCCTACGTAACTGTTACATTTTTGACGTAAAATGCTTGGCAACAATTTAGTATGGATCCATTTTATGTAATTTATACTTTTTTTTATCGCACTATCCCTTCGATGCTGCAAACTATTTATCAAATTCTAATTTAATTTGCCACCATACAGTAAATAAAAACAGAACATTTATTACTAATGTCAAAACATGGCAGCGATGCACGATATAAAAGCGACCGTTATATGGCACTCTGCTCTATGCTTTGCTTACACTTCTGCTAATGATGGGTGCATTTATGACAGGAACCAAATCGAAATAGAACGCGTTAAATGCACTTTTATCGCTGTTTGATTTGTATGCCATCTGTACAGAAACTCTTTCAAATTTTTCAATGCTGTAACATCAACCTTTTTCTACGGGCACTAAAATCGTTTTCTATTTATATTGTATCATAAATAACCCACGACCTAAAGTTTGAGATTTTCAGCAAAGTATAAATATTGAATTTCATTTTGCGATTTCATGTCAGATTTTGGTTTTTATTTTCATGTTAATGTATAAGAACAGTATGCAATGCATATCATTATTAATTATTAGTAATGAACGCTGGCCGTTAAGTCTGGGACAAAAAGTTTCCTTAAATTTAAAAGAATGAATTAATAAATAAAATTAAGTATATAGTAGTTTTAATGTAATAATATTATAATAGGTGATTTAAAATTTATTGAAATGTTTAAGATTTTTTGAATAATATTATTTGTAACCTCTGCCCGTCTTTTAAAATTAGGCACCTGTAACTGAAACGAAAATATGTGTTGAATAAATTGTTTGAAAAAAATAACCACGTTGCAGATGTTACTTCACGGGAACACTTTCAATAAGTACGAACTGTTATGATGTTCAAATTTGCCATAAGATATATAAATAATCATGATCATTATTCGGTACTGGTATAGTATATACTTATCATTATATAGCACCTATAAACACCAAATATCAGTAAAATTAAAGTTTATACCAATTACACTGAAAGGACAACATTTTTGAAAATTATTGTAAAGTTTTGGAACATTTAACATTATCTGTCTCCAAACAATTGTCAGTATAGGAAAGTTTTGGAGCAAAATCAGTATAACTTTAATTTTGAAGAGGTTAAAGTGAACGTCAATCAAAACGACGTAGTCCAAAATAAGTATGATTACTTACCTATAAAATGTAATTTATTTTTGTAAGTAACTAGAAAATTAAAGTCGGTCACAAGTCTCCTCTAGATGCTGCATGCTAAAAAAATAATAATAAAAGAATAAATCGTTTATTCAAAGATCTTACTTACAACTAAATACATATGTTCTTCTGCCAAACCACACAGTGGTTTGTTGGCAGCCACACAGTGGTTTGTTGGCAGAAAAACTCTATGAGTGATAAATTATTGTACACAAGATTTCAAGGTTGTCTAGGGGTCAATATTTGAGTAGTGTTTGTAATAACATTGTAAATTTATTCATTTAGGTGAAGGTATATCTTAGATTGTAAAAGATTGTTGGTAAGTATGAAATGTACCAGTCCACCGGAGTGCGACTTTGTACTTGGATTTATAAACGAGCGATGAACGATTGTGCGACAGATCGCTATTGCGTTAAAAAAACTGTTGTTTGGTTGACAGAACGGCTCCGTGACGAACGTTTGTTCGAAAGATCGGAATCGCGAAAAACTGTTTCTCGCTAGAATGGTTTTGCGATATGGTATAGCTGCTCTTAGGGCTTTGTTGAAAAATGATAGCAGATTTTATTAATGAACAAATAGATTATTAGAACTGTTCTGAAACTGTTTTTTTTTATTGAATACTCAAACAGGTGAAATTCAACTCTGGCGGTCTAACATAAGTTGCGTTCTCGCGCGCGAGTCCGTACTTGAAGTCGCGCTAGATGTATGGAGTCGCGCGCGAGAATGCAACTTATGCTAGACCGGCAAAATTATGCTGATAGATCCACTGATCGATTTTGCGACAAACCCTTGAACAAACAGCTTTTATGCGACACATTATAATCAGCCCTGATATTGTGTGTTAAAGTCAGTGTTGATACCAGGGTTTTCTAACATTTGATGCACCAAAGCAGTCGTGCTGCCGACTGCAGCAGTAACGCTAGTGCAGTCTGAATCCGAATGTTACCTTAGAATATTAACTATCCATCGTTGCAATTTTTTTTTTAAATATGGCTATGCTTTGGCCTTGACACGGTTCCTCTGCTAGATATTAACCATTATAACAAGTACAAAGTTGGATGATACATAGCTATAGCTTAAATATTCATCTGTATTATATATGTTTACTATTTGTCTATTAAAACTATTTATTATACTACTAAAAATAAAAAATACAGAATTCAATTAAATAGAAATTACAATGTCAATTTAGATAATTACAGTTACAATTTCAATTATTAAATTAAATTATTTAATTACAAAACAAAAAAAAAAGCACAAGCAGCATAATTAACCACTAATCAAATAACCCACCCGAGTCACTCCAGGCGCAAAAGTTCCCAACACGCTCGCTGCGTTTCCTCGTTGAACCTTTGCACCAGGAATGACCCGGAGCGGGGATCAAGACCCCTCTCACGCAACCGACTCCCGAGCTCCCTAAAGAAGGCCCGTGCCTCCGAGCAATCGTTGAAATTGGGATTTATATTTTAGATTATCTTATTGTTTTGACAATAACCGTTATTTCAAAGACGAAGTTGTTTCAGTATGACAACAAAACTACCGCTATGATAATAAAAAGGGTTCAAACCGTCTCCCGTGCTCATGATATGATACCTCTCGATTACAAATAAAATTATCACTGAACTGTAACTACTGTAAGCGATCCTTTCATATCTATTTTGAAAGCAAATGTTTGATTAGAAATCCGGCCACGGTATTTAGACATGAATGTAGATTTTCTGTTCAATCTTTTGTTGTCAATAAACTTGATTTTCAAGAGAATTTAAAAAATAAAAAGACAAGTAATGTTTTCTTTTTGTCGCGTTAACTACGATGAAGCAAAACAGTCTTCTTTATTCCCCGTGTCGTCTTTTTTTTACAATAAAATTATTGGTACTGGTAAAAGCGAATAGCCGTTAAACGTTAAAAACACGAAAAAATCGAATAGAAAAGATAATTTAAACCCTACTAACCCGCCTAGCAGAGTACTGTATAAACGTATGATCGTTAACGACTTTTACGCCGCTTTTGTAGAGTACAGTAGTCGTATTTATTTACGCGGGCTCGTGTCCGCGACTGTACCAGATGTTAACATATGCCGGTGCTTTCTTTATTTAAGAGCTGTTTGTTACTTTTTGTTCGGGGCATGCCCCCGCTCCCTCACTTATTATTTATGGCTGCGTATATACGCGTGGATAAAGTAATTGGAAGCGGACATTTTAAGAATTAGGAAAACAGTAATAGGAAGAGCCGAGGGATATAACACTTGTACTCCCACTCGCCCTTCTTACTTCTTCTTTAAAAATGTAGAACTAATACAAACCGACAGCTTAATTAAAACCACAAAAAAGTTACTTTTTTTGTGAGATGCTTGTATATTGTTGTTGGAATGGGAGGCCTGTAAATGAAGGTGATATCAGACGGTTCACTCGAATGATGTTCCTGAAGAGTGAATATTTAACTTTCTTGCATTTCATGTTCACACAGCTTACCAGGAATGACACAGAAATGAACGTTCACTTGTTATTTTCTTTCATATGCGAATGAAGTCGTGTGTCCTGGATTAAGTTTAGTTTGTGAGCATTTAATCAAAAAGTAGGTATATTGTAAATTTATTACCTAAATATGTAAAATAAAGTTTAGTATTGTACAGAAGGGGATAAAAATAAGGTACTTATATCTAGAGCAGTGGTTGTCATGTTCTTGTGTTACAACATCAGCTTTGAAGGAATATCAGCTAGTAAAAAAAATCCAGCCGTGCGAGTCGGAGTCGCGTTCCAAGGGTTCCGTACATTACACAGTTTAAACAATGTATTTTTTATGTGAAACGTGAGACAGGCCAAGTGCGAGTTGGACTCGCGTTCCAAGGGTTCCGTACATTACACAATTTAAACAATGTATTTTTTATGTGAAATCTTTAAAAAACCCGTAGGGGTCGGATCAAAAACTAAGTAATTAAGTCCGACTCAAGCTTGACTGCACATTTCTAATAGGTTTTCCGGTGATCTATAGGTAAAGGTTTATTTTGTGTATTTTTTCAAAATTTTTGACCCAGTAGTTTCGGAGATAAAGGGGGAATGGTCATTTTTTGCCTATTTTCTTGAATTACTTCTAAACGCTTTATCTTAAAATTATAAAAAATATATATTTGAGATTCTCATAATAAGCTCTTTCATTTGATATTTGATATGTAACACGATATAGTTTGACAAACTTTATTTTTGAATTTTCTCATTTACCCCCCAAAAGTGACCCCCGTGTTTAAAATTAATATGTTCACGTTACATGTCCATCGTTGGGTCACAAACTTACATATGTGTACCAAATTTCATCTTAATTGGTCCAGTAGTTTCGGAGAAAATAGGCTGTGACAGGCGGACAGACAGACAGACGCACGAGTGATCCTATAAGGGTTCCTTTTTTTCCTTTTGAGGTACGGAACCCTAAAAACCCGTAGGGGTAGGATCAAAAACTAAGTAATTAAGTCCGACTTACGCTTGACTGCACATTTCTAATAGGTTTTCCTGTGATCTATAGGTAAAGATCTATTTTGTGTATTTTTTCCAAAATTTTTGACCCAGTAGTTTCGGAGATAAAAGGGGAGGAATGGTCATTTTTTGCCTATTTTCTTGAATAACTTCTAAACTGTTTAACTTAAAATTATAAAAAAATATATATTTAAGATTCTCATAATAAGCTCTTTCATTTGATATGTAACACGATATAGTTTGAAAAACATTATTTTTTAATTTTCTCATTTACCCCGAAAAGTGGCCCCCGTGTTTAAGATTCATTTGTTTCCGTTACATGTTCGTCTTTAGGTCACAAACTTACATATGTGTACCAAATTTCAACTTAATTGGTCCAGAAGTTTCGGAGAAAATAGGCTGTGACAGACGGACAGTTTTTTAATTTTCTCATTTACCCCCAAAAGTGGCCCCCGTGTTTAAGATTCATTTGTTTCCGTTACATGTTCGTCTTTAGGTCACAAACTTACATATGTGTACCAAATTTCAACTTAATTGGTCCAGAAGTTTCGGAGAAAATAGGCTGTGACAGACGGACAGACAGACAGACAGACAGACGCACGAGTGATCCTATAAGGGTTCCGTTTTTTTCCTTTTGAGGTACGGAACCCTAAAGAAACAAAAAGTTAACCAAAAGAAGAAGTAAAAGTAGGTATCGATATTTTATTAATTTTATTTTATTTTATTTATTTGCTATTGGTGGGTTAGGTAGGTGTGCCCATGGATTGCAATAAGAAATTTCACACCTTATATAAATCGGGTGCATTGCTGACAAAAATAAATAAAATAAAATAAATTAAAACTACTACTACTTTTTCACTTATACATAGAAACAGGGTAAACGTTTTTACTGTAGGCTAATATTTTTTTTAATAATTCGGAGTGCGAGTGAATAATGAAGAATGAAAAAGTCCAACATTATTGGATAGCTGGTTTAAATATTTCGTTTTAATACAATGTTCGTTAGGCAACTCACGCATACCAATAAAGGCGAGCGATCGTCAAGATCGTTTCAAAACATGATGAAAATCTTAACAAATTGTTTGATGAGAATTCGCCTGCGTGCTTCTTAAGACATTTCCAGACTTCTCTAATTCCTTTTCAGCTTCAGTGGGTTGCAATGAAATCGTCCAACTTTTGCCATAACTCAAGCTCTCGATTTGCGAGCAGTGTGTTATTTCTGTATCTGTGTTGCCTTTTATCGACACATCTTTGTTTCAGTTTCCTGTGAGTTTTGTGTTAAAGTTTGATGATGTATATATGCTGTACAGAAGCCGATGACTTTAAATTATTTTAATGGGGTGCTTAGACTTAATTTAAGGAGTAAGTAATATAATATACCTATGTTAGATAATTTCTACCATATACCCATAAACATATATATTTTTTGTTCGTATCCCTAACGTGTGTTATATGTTGTGAATTATATTTTACACACGCACCCTAATTTAACATTCTTATTTTGAAATAAAATGCAAATATAAATTTACAATATATAATATATTTATTTATAATTATAAAAATTTCTATGGCATGATGAGTAACCAAACGCCAGTAAAACTGAAGATTCGACTTTCTACATACTGCCCCAAGGCGACTTTCGACGGTAGAATCCTAGGACACAACACACAGCCCACAGCCTCAGTAAATATATTGGTGTCATCCTTGAATTCCTTGATCGCTCGCTGACATAATTGTTACTTTAACAGTCACACGAACGAACCTATATAATAGCCACCGCCATACAATCGATGTTACGCCTATTAGTTATTCTGTGGTTACGCTCTCATTATTTTAAAACGACAGTCTGAAATATCACGAAGTTTGATACATGAACATACAAATACCATACCTATATGACTTGGTTTTCGTTGGTAGAAATTCTTTTTGTACATATAATTTTTTTTAGCAACGAATAACGAGTACTAGAAATACATTTATGTGTTACGCAAATGTTTTTTTCTACTCGTCGAGTATAATCTGTGTATTACAACTTCATATGCAACACTACAACCTTACTCTTTTCAACGTTGGATAGTCTATGGCACTTCCGACTCAAGCATAAGAATTTTATCGATACGGTTTAGTCAAGTATAAAAATTTTGAAAATAGAACTTCATACATTGCGATAAAATATTTCTTGTTTAAGGAGACTTGATTCAATGAAAATTAGCCTACTTAAACAAGCTGCGTCGCATTTGCTTTGTGATTTGTTGGCCAACAAAAACATTTTATTTTATGTTGGAGTAGAAACAATTGCTTCATAAGTCAGAAACGCGCATGTGACACCCTTCATATAGCAACATTCATACCCTACGAAAACCGCTTAGCGTTGCTTGTTAGTCTCCATAGGCTACGGTGGCCAAAATCGAGAAAAAAACTGTCTTAAAATTGAATTTAGCAAGGAGCAGGTACCAGGGCCTCATGAGTTACGAGGAGGTGTCGTTGACCAACCCGCCGGGGGCGCTAAGCCCGGCGGCCGGGGCGCGTACGAGTATGAAGGTATCGCGGGCTGCGGCAGCTCGCGTATAACTGTATACTTTTGGTTTGTTTACCTATATGATTCTACTAGTTGAAAGTATTATTTTTTTGTCTCGTAGAAAAAGTATTGTATACAATAGTGATATAATCAAGCTTTTCAATCTCGTACCTTAACTTAAGCAACTCAGCAAGCTTCGTTGCTTAAACACGGTACTCGACTGAAAAGCTCTCTATTATATCACGATTGTATAAAATACTAATGCAGTTTCATATTATTTAAACATGTCGTTTTAAAATAAGTGTAACTTTAATTGTACGGGAGCGGCTTTTTGGCGGCGGGTTCGTGTGAGTCTTAAGAGGATACAATTTTGTCGTGGCAATAATAACAAATATTGCAGTTCATCATCATCATCATCATCATCATCATGTCAGCCGATAGACGTCCACTGCTGGACATAGGCCTCCCCCAAGGCTCGCCACTCCGACCGATCCTGTGCCGCTCGCATCCACCGAATTCCCACGACCTTCACTAGGTCGTCGCGGGTATATTGCAGTTATAACGTTGGTGCCTCTAAATACATAGTAAAGGTCTGGTAAAGTATACATTTTATTTCTTACAAGTCACCCAGTTGAGACGCAGGACAAAGTATACACTAGCTAGATAAGAGGTTTGTAACACGGTGACAAACCGTTACTTTGTAAAGCTTTAGCTCGTGCATTTGAATATTTGCGTATTACACAATAAAGTGAACTCTAAAGTACAAGCAGTAACGTTTCTCTAAGGCATCAATATGTTAGTGTTTGTGGTAAGAAAACAAGAGCAGTTTGCGACAGACCACTTGTATAGTTTTAAGGATGACTCACGCTAGACCGGGCCGGGGCCGGGCCGGGGCTTCCGTCGCTTCGTTTTCTATGGAAAGCGCCACGTGATCACCGATGTCATAGAAAATGACATGTCGAACGCCTCGACCCGGGCACGGCCCGGTCTAGCGTGAGTCATCCTTTAAAGAGTCTTCCGGATCCGTATGCATTCATACATTCTTCGTCAATAAACGTCAAACTATGTACATACATCCTTGCTTTGCCCTAACAGGGCCCATGTGAAACTGTTTTTTAAATATTGTGGAACACCTTTAAAACCATGGTCGCAATAAAGTATGATTATGATTATTATAACTTGCTCATGATTTCACGTGTAAACATACTTCGCTTCGTCCTTTAGCACAGAACAACGGTGTCTTAGTAATAGGATCCTGTTTTTACCCTTTGGGTACGGAACCCTAAAAAAGTATTATTTTTAACATTTTCGCTTTTTAACACGGGATCAAGCAGTGATCCTTACCAGAGATTAGTAAATATTCAAGACGGACAACCTCCATACAAGTCATAGAACACCGCGTTTCTCGCATGCCTTTTTACTAAATTTCAAGCTTTATACGTATAAAATCTGTCACCTACTATCCTAAAATCTGACTTTCCTGGCTACTGTCATATGGTGGCAGTTTTCATACGCAAATAACTAAAATGTAAAATAATATTTAGTGTCATCTAAAACATTGACGATTCTCGCGGCGTTATATAGAGGTCTAAGGTTTAAGTCTTTTTTATTTACTAGTCTCTGGCCTTAGGTACCAATCCATTTCAAGAATCTACCCTGTGTATCCGAGCTGGTATATATGCGCACTCGTAGTTATAAAATATTTCTTATGATGCCGTTGTAGTGCCATGAAGATGCCGGGTACACAGACCTTTTAATGACAACCCTCTTCATTTCGATGTCCATTTACAAGATTTATAGCAATAGAAAGTATACGCTGAACCACTCGACGACAGCAGTTGAAATATCTGCGAGCTCCGAAGGATTCAGATTGTACCTACTGGGAACTTCAAGATGGGAATTATTAGAGGCATAAATAAACGCTTTCATTATGGTCTTTTGTGTACTGATACTAGATTGTCACTACATAGTATAAAACAAAGTCGCTTCCTGCTGTCTGTCTGTCCCTATGTATGCTTAGATCTTTAAAACTACGCAACGGATTTTGATGCGGTTTTTAATAGATAGAGTGATTCAAGAGGAAGTTTTATATATATATCCCTTAACCACCTACGCAAGGTCTCTCAGACCTTTGCAAATACAAAATAGTGAATAACTCAACACGTGTTCATTGCACGGACCTCTGTGACCTTGTACCTTTTCCTGCAGCCGTCTCAGTGCCGGCCATGTGATCGACGCCTTCGGACTTGTGTCTTTGTGAATTTGGTGAGCAAATCGTCGGTGGTCTCAGCGACCTTGCCTAGGTGGTTATATACTATATCTCGCTGGTCTCTGAGACCTTGCCTAGGAGGTTACGTTTGTTTTTATGAGCTTGTAATTTTTAATATTTTAACACATTTTATGTTTTATCTTTGTAAAATTGTTATGCCTGCACTCCACTAATAGGGGATGGAGCGTAAACGTTACAAATTTCTTAATTCTTATAATTTTTGTATAGAAATCATATAGGCTTCATACCAAATATTTTAGCTCTCTAGGACATCGGGAAGTGCCCTGGGTACACTAGTTCTGTATAAGTATTTAGAACTGCACCCCCTTTATAAAGGGGTGCAGTTTTAGGATAGCAAGCGGGGGAGGGGGGAGGGGGGTTAAGGTACAGCGTTTTATGTAAACCCTAGGCTCATCAGGACATCGAGAAGTGTCCTAGTTTTACTTGTAATATATTCAGAACCACCCCCTTTTTTAGAGGTGGGAGGGTGAAAGTTACAGATTTATTAGTTTTACTGTTCTATGTACGTATCTAAAACCTAGACTACATGGGAAAGTTCAGCTTTCTAGGACAGACATCATGAAGTATAAAATGTGTAAGTATTGTATTTATTGGCTGTGCATTGGCTGCCGCGAAAAATGGCTATTTGAATAGCTTGCAATTTTATAATAATAACACGTTTTTATATGAAAATTATAGCTGATTAGCTAGACTGATTATTGTTCTTTAAGATTTATTGATAAAAAAAAATATCATGCGAATAATATTTTGTGATCCCTTGTCCCAAAGGATTTACAATGATTTTTTTGTTAAAAGTAAGAAAATTTTTATATGTTAATGAAAAGTTATATGTTATTGATTAATGTTGTATCGATATCTGTTAATAAATGCTTTAAACCAATAGATAGGTAAATATTATTTAATTGACCCTCCAACATAATTCTTATAAATATTTTAGACCCATTTCAAATAGTGGTCTACATGACCTCTCGTAGGTGATTATGCTATAGAAATCGGATGTAGGTAGTTAAGGGTTAAAATACATCACCATTGCACCCGTGCGAAGCCGGGGCGGGTCGCTAGTGGAGTAATAATTAATATTGGCTCTGTTTCTTAACAAAAGAGTTGAGTATTTATGTAGGTAAAAAATTGAAATTTATTTTCGTAGGTTATTGTCATATTCAAAATAAAACTATGAGTGATTTATATATAAATACTACATAATATATTTATACAGATTAGGTCAACGTGACCTGATCTGTAAAAAAGTAGAAGATGTAGCAAGCGAAAAACATGTTAAGAATATGTCACCTGAAATGTAACGTCTTAATTTTTTTTTCGAAAATAAAAACGCTACCGGAACTGTTATAAAATACCACCTAAATTGTTGAGTACCTAACGTATACACTATAAGTAAAAATGAAATCAAATTGACATTTCAAAGCTAAAATGTAATTAACTATTCACTTGAAATGATACAGGCGTAAGTACGTTAGGGTATAGGGTACCAAAACGCTAGATGTAACTCATATAGCTCAAAACAAATCAAGCGTACATATTGACTGTATCCCAATCACTTACCGGTGATAAATCCACTCTATTGCAAAGAGGAACAAAGGACAAAACATCGTAAACGATACGGAGTTCACTTAAAGATATCTGTTTTAGGATTACTAATGTCCTTGTAAATACAAACTAAGGTATGGTACAGCGTATAGCATAGCGCAAAATAGACTGTTATCAAAGCCTGAATTGGTAAATAGCATTTTCTTATTATTTACTTATTATAATTTTATTTATTTTAATAATTTAATATTGGTTTGAAAAAAAAACCTCCCTCTCCCTCTACCTGCCGCTCCCGGTGCGAAACTGCCCATTCTTATATTTTAGGTGTAAGTATATAAAATAAAATAAAAAACCATTATGGTTATATTTTTTTATTACTTAACTAAATTTTGTAATCGGTAATCTGTCGCGGGACACATTTTTAAGGCACCTGGGTGCAAAGGCGTTTTCTATCAATGATTGTCATCTAGGCGAAAGCGACTGATCGCTTAGCACGACTTGCGTTGTCACGCGCGACTCCCTATGTCAAAGGCAACTTCAAGAATAGAATCGCGCGCAACAATTCAAGTAATGCTAAGCGGCTGGTCCTGTATCATGATAGATAACATTTTGAATTTTAATAAATACAACGATACCTTTCATTCACTCTAATAGTCTTTATAAAGACGCTATATAGGTATGTTACTCGTACATGTAGTATGTGATGTCTACAGTTGACGTTAAATATATGTTTAAATTTTTTGCCTTATTACATACATAGGAGTGAGGGGCAAACTATGAGTATATTTACTACCAGGATACAGTTTTGTTAATACTTGATATGTTAAGATATCGACCACAATCGACATCTCGATATAGTAATTTTAATTTGCAATTGATGTATCAATCCGGTCAAATATTTCTGTGGGAGAGACGGATAGCCGCACTAAGTGCATTTGTACATAGATCGGAGCAGTAAATATTAGCAAAGGCTGGTGTAGCCGCAACACGGCAATTGTACTATCGAGGATCCTGTAAGAACAGAATGGTGCACTGAATTGAGTACTATCCTCCGTACCTATATGTACTAGGCTTTTTGAGGTTAACATACTACTTTACCCGAAAACTGACAAAATTGTTTTATACTAGCTGTTGCCCGCGACTTCGTACGCGTGGATTTGTATGTTGGTGGTTATATATTGTACATGAGCATAGAACATTATGCAGCAAAAGATATCAGTAGGGACGGTTAATCATTTGTTAATAATTATACAACGCATGAAATTTGTCTTTCACAAACTACGAAGTTTCAAGCCCCTAACTGAAAATAATTGTTCTCGATATAATCCCTCTAAACACTTAGATTTTCAAGTCCACTATTTAAAAAAAATGTTCGCTCCCGATACAAACTTTAACAATCAGTTTTCGTCTATTTTAATATAATGCCCTTTTACCAAGTTTTATGTTCCTAGCTTAAACGAAAACTTGAATCACATATAAACTTACATCCTCTTCTTAAACCTCTTTGAATTTGGGTTGAATTATTAAGAACGTTGAAATAACTTTTTTTGTAATATTAAGTTTCAAAGCATTTGTAATGGATTCAAACTTTCAACCCCTTTTTAACCCCTTTAGGGGATGAATATTTAAAAACGCTTAAATTACTTTTCTTGTATTCTAATAATATGCCTTTATACAAAGACTGAAGTCCTGTACTCAAAAAAAGGTTTGATCTCCATACAAAGTTTCAACCTCTTTTTTACCACCTTGGGGGATGAATTTTGAAAAATGCTGAAATGAGTTTTCTTCCCTTTTAATTAAATATTTCTCTACGAAGTTTCAAAATTTTAAATTTAGGACCCCTACA
Organism: Cydia strobilella; assembly: GCF_947568885.1. Classification (NCBI taxonomy): domain Eukaryota; kingdom Metazoa; phylum Arthropoda; class Insecta; order Lepidoptera; family Tortricidae; genus Cydia; species Cydia strobilella. The sequence goes on from NC_086042.1 coordinate 20,398,290, forward strand.
AATTTTCAATCCCTTTTTAACCGCTTTACGGGATGAATTTTTAAAAACGCTGAAATTGCTTTTCTTGTATTCTAATAATATGCCTTTATACAAAGATTCAAGTCCTGCACGCAAAGAAATGTTTGAACTCCATACAAATTTTTAACCCCGTTTTCACCACCTTGGGGGATGAATTTTCAAAAACGCTGAAGTCGGTTTTCTACTCTTTTAATGAAATACCTTTTTACAAAGTTTCTAATTCCTAGCTTAAAATAAAATTGGAACCCTATACAAAGTTTCAACCCCTTTTTAACCCCTTTAAGAGGTAAATTTTTAAAATCGCTGAAATTACTTTTCTTCTATTCTAATAATATGCCTCTATACAAAAATTCAAGTCCTACACTCAATAAAATGTTTGATCTCCATAAAAACTTTCAACCCCCTTTTCACCACCCTGGGGGACGAATTTAAAAAAAACGCTGTAATTATTTTTTTTGTTTTTTAATATAATACCTATTTGTAAAGTTTCATTGCAAGTTCCTAGCTTAGAATAAAAACTGAAACTTAAAACAAATTTCATCCCATTTTTAACCCCCTTTGGGGTTGAATTTCCAAAAACGTCGAAATCACTTTTTTTGTAATCGGCTATTATGCCTTTCTAAGAAGTTTCAAAGCATTTTTAATGGATTCAAACTTTCAACCCCTTATTAACCCTGTTAGAGGATGAATTTTTAAAAACGCTGAAATTACTTTTCTCGTATTCTAATAATATGCCTTTATACAAAGATTCAAGTCCTGCACTCAAAAAAATGTTTGATCTCCATGCAAACTTTCAACGCCCTTTTCACCACCTTGGGGGATGAATTTTTAAAAACGCTCAAATTAGTTTTCTTGTTTTTTAATATAATACCTTTCTGCAAAGTTTTAAGTTCCTAGCTTATAATAAACTTTTAACCCCAAGACAAACTTTCATCCCCTTTTTAACCTACTTAAAGTTCAAAGTTCAAAGTGTTTTTATTTGTGAGTATATGTCAAACTGATTACAGTGGCGGTAAATACATACTTGTAGCACTATACCCTGCCTGATGGCGTACAAAAACTTGAATAATACTTAGGGGTTGAATTTCCAAAAACGTCGAATTTTTTTTTTGTTAGCGGCGATTATGCCTTTCTAAGAAGTTTCAAACCCTTTTTAACCCTTTTAGGGAATGAATTTTGAAAAACGCTGAAATTACTTTTCTTGTATTCTAATAATATGCCCATGTACAAAGTTTCAAGTCCCGCACTTGATAATTTTTTTATCTCCATACAAACTTTCAACCCCTTTTTCACCACCTTAGGGGATGAATTTTCAAAAACGCTGAAATTAGTTTTCTTGTTGTTTAATAATATATCTTTTACCCAAGGTTCGAATTCATAGCTTAAAATAAAACTTAAACCCCATACAAACTTTCATCCCCTTTTTACCCCCTTAGGGGTAGAATTTCTCAAAATCGCTTCTTGTCTCTTGTACACATTATAAATGTAACCTGGTGTGCAAATTTCAACTTTCTAGCTTTTGTAGTTTCGCCTCTGCGTTGATGAGTCAGTCAGTCAGGACACGTGAATTTATATATATATAGATAAACATTTTTGACGTGATAACGTGATAACGCGATAAATCGATGAACACTGGTAGCATGCACGAAAAAGTGTCACGTTGTGGACAGATCTCCATGGTAACGTTGTGGTTTTCAGATCTAATAATAAAGTTTTTATTTAATAATTTATAGTGATGTACCGACAATGGATTTGGACCTTTTTTGCCGAGTATTCGCCGGATAATCGCGGACTTCTAACTAGATATTTACGCTAATAGTACGTACGTCTCTAATAATGTACATTAACATTATGTAAGTTTGAACTGTGACGTTTAAGCATACAAGCCAGCAATACAACATACTTAGGTGTGACCATAGGTACTTAATTTATAATAAATAAATATTATAGGACACGCGTTTTTTCGTAGGTGAGGCGCGAGTGTGACTTAATATCTTGTCTAGTTTTTAAATAAAACTCCGAAAATGATTTTACGCTGTTATTAAATTGACTACATTCACTTGTTTGTCTTCCTCAGTCCAAATCATTAATTTAATTACTTTCCATCAATTTCTCGTTAATTCTGAAATGTTTGGCAACTCGTTATGACGAAACCACGAATATGAATACCAATTAAAACTTATTTCCAAATAATAGAGAATAAACAAATATGATGTAAGCAGAATTTAATTAGACCACAGCCAGTTAAGGATGGTTCACGCTAGACGTCCGACATGTCATTTTCTATGACGGCTGATCGGTGATCACTTGGTGTTTTCTATAAAAAACGAAGAACCTAATATATGTATGTAATTTCCTCATAGGTGATGTGAAAAGCAGTATGTGTCACATGGTAGCAAAATTATTTTCACCTTGGGCGTTAACAGTTGAATCGTTGAATCCCTCACATCGCTCAGGATTCTATGTTAGAATCCCTCGCTACGCTCAGGATTCTATTATAGATTCCTTCGCTTCGTTTAGGATTCAATTGTACGCCCTCGCCGTAAATATGTCATTTTGCTCCCTTGTGACACAATCTACTAATGGGACAAGTCCTACTATATAAGCAAAGCATATTGATATGCTTTAATTGTTGGTGTGACTAGGAAGTTCGGCTTTGTAAGCCATATTAAAGCTCACGCTCGAAATTAGTTACGGTCGCCGTTGCCGATTCAGAATAATAATTTAAATGTAAATTAGTTATCGTGCATTTTGCTCGTACACTTGTCCGTGTATGTATTGGCACGAGCGAGACGCACGATAACGCTGCGTCTTCCGTAGGCGAACGCTCGCGAACGCGAAGCGAAGCGGCGCGGCGTGGTGCGGCGAGCCCAAGGCGTTCGCGTCCGCAACGAGATCCCCCACGTAGGACACTTCTACAGTGTATCAAAAGATTGATTCACCCCGCTCCGCGCCGCGCCGCTTTGCGTTCGCGTGTTGTTCGCCTACGTGGTACGCTGCGTAACTAAAAGATATCATTCTGATGACAGTGTTACACTGAACGTACACTGTCAGTGTACGTTCGAATTGGTCTGTTAATTTCCTGTACTATATAGCGAAGATGGCAGCCACACTGAAATTTACAGCCAGGGGGTTTTTATACAATTATTTTGCAAACGTAATGGTTCGTGTGCTGCACTCGCCTGTGTTATCTCGTCACGATTGGCCTTATGATATATAGATGAAACATGGTTCCTAATGGGTTAGCATCTTATTTTGCTAAGTTCATAAATTTAAGTCTATTGTTAGTATATTTAATGCGTAAGTGTATGGATAAAAATCCAATGCTGCAGCAGAGCCAAGTTAAATATCTAATGCATTTGCCACCTCCGAACCTTTTCCCCCCTTGAACCCGTTATGCACGATATCGCTTTTCACTGCCTACTATTAACATTTTAATCAGCCATTTCCATTTATGTGACCAAAGTAATAAGAAATTAGTTAATAGTACCTTGTGGGTATCGATTATGCTAATTAGAACTCTCCAGTGCGCCAAGTTAATGGATAATGGATCTGTAAGTTGTTTGCATGTTATCTGCTAAATTATAAAGTGCTGCTCGGATTAGGGGGTAATTATGAAAATTGGCGACGTTGTGGATTCTCTTGTTAGTGTGTAATTTTGTATCTTTGCTAACTTTGCGTTCGTCATGAATGTAAACTTTCTTAATACAACCGTAATTTGGTTAAATAATTTGTCAAGTAGCGTATTTCCTCAAACTTGGTTAATTTGAACTCAAGTAGGCTTGAATTCAGCCGAGGGCAAATGTCTCGCGACACGTATCAGCAGTCACAACACTAAGTCGCACGACTTTTTTACTTGAATACGTGGCCTATGTAGGTAAAATACACATTTTACGAGTATTATGTGCGTGCGTGTCGAAAGTGTTAGTGTTCGAAGGTGTTAATCGATTTGTTTTCGGCCCGATAACAAAGTCTACATTTTCACATAATTCCATAATGGATAGTTTATACAAAAAAGTCGAGTTATAGTTTTTAGTTATTTCTTGTTTGTTCGAAACCTGTAGTATTTTTCAAATACCCAATGACAGCCGTTTTAGATTATTTTGCAATTCATAAAATATTTTCAATATACATTTCTCTTAAGATTATTGTTACATGAAATCGTCTAAGAGCACGCTTTTGACATAACATCGAAATAGGTACTTTTACACAAAAGTGTTTCCAATATTCACAGTTTTCCACCGTATCCGATGCATTGTCTAAAAACAAAACGATCCCTTTGTTTGTGCCGCTTAGCCAAAACATTGAAAGCGCTCCATACGGATTCCAAAAAAAAAACCAACAGAATGGCGTCAAATCCACAGTGACAATCGGCTCGTAGATCCGACGATAAGGCAGTGATGTATGGTCGCAATTGCTTTTTCCAAATTGCTCACATAGCATGGAGCAGTATGTTTAATTTATGTCGGTCAATTATTTTTCGAGGATAAATGATAACGAATCAAAAGTTAGGTGTAGTATGTTTTATGTTTGCATTAATTAATCTCGACGATTATAGTCGCGATAAATTTGACTTGGTACGCTTTATAATTGTAATTTTATTAATTGACCGAAGCGTAGCGAAGGTCTACGGTTTGACTCGCGCATTTTGCTTTTGTATATCCGGATGTTCTCCTCTACAGGTCGCAATTCTCAACCGATTCTCGTGAAATTTTGGTACCAAATTCTATGATTAAATAGATTTTTTTTGTCGACACGGTTTTTGGAAATTTTTCAAAATGGCGGAGTCGTGATAGCTCGCGCCCAAACAAATAGTCGTATCGATATCATAACAGTATTTTCTTTTAGAGATATGTTTACAGATTAAACGGCAAAAAATGCAGAAATTTTGTATTGTTAGTTTTGGCGGTATTTAGATGTTTAGTTATTTTTCGAGAAAGAGTAGCCATATTTCGTCAGCTTGTATAAGAACTAGCGTGGCGTGTTTTGCAAACAGTCGCTTTTTTCGTTTGCAACGGGTGGTCCCTGGTTCGATCCTCGGTAATTGTATGCTGCTGCATAACTTTTTGTATTTTATTTTTCACTTAAATTTCGTATTGTTTTTTTATTTATTTTATATTTTTCTATTTTCAAAAATGAAAATAATATTATTGATTGATCAAGCGCGGGCTAAGCGTATTCGTTTCATTTTTACAAGCTTTTCTATAACTAGACCTAAAACATATGTTTTATTTTATTTTAATTTTCTAGTGTTCTTAACCGCGGAGCCATACATTTATTTAGATTTAAGTGGTTCACCTTATTCCGAATTTCTTATAATTTTATTTACAGTATTTCTCTTAAAATACGTTGATTTTTTGCTTTGAGGTTTAGGTAGTATAGATTCGTTTGTCTGAGCGGGTTTATGGAGCCAATTATTCAATAATATTATTGAAAAATTCAATAAAAATTGAGAAAAATTTGCCCAACGCCTGTCCATGTGAGTGATCATCCATGTTAAACAAGATGGTGAAGTACGAATGGATGGTGAAGATGGTTAAGTTTAATAATAACTAACAAAGATGTCACTTTTTAAACAGGTGACCTAGCTAAGTAGTGCCTAATTTGCTCGATATGTGGTGACATCGTGAGGTCGAAACGGGCCGATTTTTAGGGTTCCTTATCCAAAGGGTAACAACAGGACCCTATTACTTACTAAGACTCCTCTGTCCGTCTCTCCGTCTGCATGTCACCAGGATGTGTCTAATGAACCGTGATAGCTATTAGACAGTTGAAATTTTCATAAATGATGTATTTCTGTTGCCGCTATAGGAACAAATACTAAAACGTACGGAACCCTCGGTGGGCGAGTCCGACCCGCACTTGTGCGGTTTTTAGAGTTTCGAGCGCTTGATTTCGTGTGGCTCCCTTCAATATATCTCCACTACTAAGCATTTCAATACTTTTAGAAATTCAAAAATCAGCCAGGTATACAGGGTGGTTTGGGTCAGTGAGGGCAACAACCAGATCCCGTGCTGCTACGTGAAAATGGTCTTAGAAAACCTTCCCTCAATTTCAAATTAATGAAGATTGGGGTTTACCGATTTTGGAAAAAACATAGGTACTTACAGGATGCAAGAAAAAGATCATTTTTGACAAATGTCTGCGGCGCCCTTTTTCTCTTACCTACAAGCTTTTCACTGTAGGGTAGGGCAAAGCTCAACATTCAAGTCTTACATACAGGGCGCCTGCTTTACACTATGAGGTCCCTAAGCGGCCCTATGCGGTCTTCGCAATAACTTTTCCACGCCACGTTTCACGTCAACCACTGCGGCTGTGTCCCTAATAGCCTTTTCCCATGTTTTTTTGATGCCAATCGATCCCATTCCTATCCACGATCAAAAGCTTGTATGGGACCATAAAAAACTTCGCCTAGGAAAGCAATTTGTATGAAATGAAAACTTTTATTTTTCACATGCTTGTTTTTATGCCAATCGATTCCATTCCTATCCAGTATCAATAGTTGCATAGGTTTCAACTAATGGTAATGTACCTACTAAAAAGCCACAATAGTTTTCAAAGCGAAATTTATAAACCTAGAAAATATTATGCTGAAGCGATCAACATCAAAATCAAAGTGATTTGTTAAGATTTAGTTAGTCGAAACCGTTTTCTCCCGAAATGGAAATTGTATGAAAAAAGTACCTATTGTCTATAGCTATTCTACCCTCTTATTTAAACCATCCTAGACACATCCATCTTAAGCTATGCTCGCGAGGTCTACAGCTCACAGAGCCACTAGTTTTATATGTATAATTTCGCTGCTATTTTATGAATTATTTTGATTACTGACATGTTTTTATGATTGTGATGCTAGTCAAATTTTAAATTTTAATGTAATAGTAAATGTACCTACTGATATGATGTTACCAAAGTGTACAGCTCACCCGGTATTGTATTGTCCTAGTCCTAGCCCTAAGTATATTGATTTGCATGGTAGGTTTTAATTAATTGTACTGTTTAACATTAGTATTTAAGTTTTTTGTTACTGACACTTCTATGAGCCATGCCTGAAAATAAATGATTATTTAATTTTATTTAATTTTATTTAAATTTTTTTTCCTTATTTCATAAGAACAATAATTATTTTACATAAAAGTTGTATCGTTCCACCTACTTTTTGTCATTAAAAACGTATTTTAGTATTATTTTAAGTCCTTCATTAGTTACTTGGTTCACTTTAATAAAGTATACCTAATTATGAAAAAGTTTAGAAATAGCCATAAACATTTATAACTCATCCAGCGCGTATCATTCCTAATCCCATGTGTGCGATCTCTGGTTCTATCAGGTGGAACCGCTATTTTTGCGAAAACCTTATTGCAACGTAGAAGCAATAGTTGCGTCACACTTATAGAATTCTCACTTACTAAAAAGGAACGGGTGAAGCGAAATATCCCTCTTTTCCGTTCACCCTTCTTCGTAGGAAATTGCCACCATATATCGAGGCTTATCTCAAGATCTATTTACATCTCAAGAATGTCGCAACGCGCTGCCTCCTTCCGTTTGAGATGGCAGAAAGTATTTTGTGCGAATGAATGAGACACGAAAGATAGTTTCAAATCGTTACCGAGTTCCTGTATGCAGATTCGATGGGAGGTTGCCAAGGCTTAAACGTGTCCTGACTGACATACTCGTAGATGTACGAAATTTTTGCGTTTATCTGCTGCGATTTTTTCCTTTTTTCCTAACATGACTCGTTATCAAAAAAAGTTATATATTAAAATCGTGCTTATAACTATGCTAAAGTAGGTACCTAAAAAAATTAATATGAACCTGAATAAATCTGTAATGTCAAATAAAATAACTTTATTTATTTATTGGAATCATAAATTAAAGTAACATTACAGTTTACACCAATGCGTTACATAGATTCAACACTTAACTAAACTACTAACTATTATTTACGGATTTAATAACAAATAATTTACATTAACATTTAACATGTACAATTTAAACTTATGCTAACAAAACCTAAAACTAAACCTTAAATATAAAAGACTTCCCCCAAATCACCTCCTTCCGGCATGGTCGCAAGGACGCTAGCGGCGTTACCCCTCTGCACCGCCAGACTTAGCCTCTGGGCAAAGAAAGCGCCCGCCCTATGATCGCCTGAGACGCCTATCAACCGGACCGACACTTCCTTTACAAAATTCTTGGTGTCGGTCGACCACGGGCCCAATGTCTCCATTGCAAGCGCCGCAAACTCGTACTCATTCCACACTCGTGTCCACGCAGGTGGCGTCCCACGCCAAAGGGCGACCCAGGCTCCAGGGCACGAGCGTGCAGCCATCAGGTCTCTTCCCGTCAGCTGCGCAGAGACCTGACGGCTCCAAAGTCGCTGGGAGAGAGGCAGTGCTGAGGGCGCGGCGGATTAAGTCATTTAGGGTGGCATGCCTGTAAAGCCTGCCAGCGCTCAATCTGCAGAGCAGGCCATGCCGCCCCAGAGTGTCCACCGGCAGGGCGCACCGACTGCAAGAGTGGGATTCGCAAATTCGCAGACCCAGGCGAAGGCAAACCGCGATTCGCAGAGCTGATGGTTCTAGAGCGGAGCCCAAGTTTCGTGAAGGGAGCGCGTGCAGCCAATAACCCGATTCTTTTTCCGCCACAGCCATGAGCCTGGCTCGTTCATGGTGGTCCGCGGAATCTGTAATTACATGGAAGATAATTATAATTATTTGCACAAACACATTACAGGTAAAGCTTACTAGCCAACGTTGCAGTAATTTAATTTAGTTTAATGTGTTTCAGCTTTTACAAAATTGATTTCTGCATAATACTTAAGAGGAGAGGGTACGGAACGGCCGCTTCTCGTTGTCCCCATTTTCCTCTCTGGATATTGACATTATGGAAAATATTTTAACACAATTTGATGTATATTACCTATAGCTATTGACTGACTTTTTTATTATTGTAAAACTTTGAAGCGAAAAACAGTATTCATACAAATTTTTAAAAGCTCGTAACTCTTCATATAATAATTAAAAATTTGAAAAAAGTCAAACGTAAGGGCAAATCTGTGGTTAATATACAAGAAACTGTGTCAAAATATTTTCAATAATATTACTATCCAGAGAAGGAAACGAGGACTACGTTTGTATGAAAAGGTGATTTCGCGCGGGTCCGCCACTTTCGTCTTAAGGCATAGATTGTTATAGATGTATACTTGTTCAGAAATGTGACGAGACGACACGATAGTGAGCCTATCGAGCCTATAGAGCTATCCTGCAATAAAATGTGGATAATGATTTAATTTAATTATGTGTTATGCTTATGATTTAATTTAATTTATTTTAATTTTAATTCATCTACTGTCATTTTTTTAAACTGTTTACTAACCAACGTTTCGACATATGTGTACTGACAAGAATATGGATTTTTATTAATCTGAAATAAATATTATTCATTCATTCATTAATCTCGTTCATAGATCAGGCATTTGTAAAAAGTTTATTGTGTATACCTCTCTACTAGCTTTAGCTGTTAATTTTGCACTAACCTTTCTATAACTTGGACACATTATTTTTCGTATTTACCCCTTGGATTTTTTCTTTCAATATTCAAGGTGTTGAAATTCCAAGAAAACGACCCTCATTGGATATAATCCAATTTTAATCGCAAGCTTAAGTTACCAATTCGTTTTGTCAATAGGTACGCAAATAAATCTCAGTTTACCTAAACCTTTGGAAAATACGATTAGGGAAAATATTTAATTGACTTAAAAATATTCAACTAACGGTATATATTAAATTTCAAGTCATTTAGAATCACTTAACAGTATTGTTATACAATAAGATGGAATAAACACTGATAACAACGGACTGGCCTGCGAAATATGATCCGAATTTGGCTTCTAATCCAATGTTGTAAACTCAATTTGTTGCCGGGAATTACGAGTCGGTGTAAGTAACAAGCGTATATTCTGATTTGAATAACAGGTTACGAATTAGATCAGATCCATAACTAATCCAGATTTCATCTCATCTCTCGCCACGCCTCCCTGAATGATGTCATCCGGTAGCTTCCGTTAGCGTGCCGGCCATCCTAGAGCCGAACGGTATCGCACGCGACGACGGCAAGCGGCCCGACGCCATTCCGTGGAGGCTCAGAAGGACGCTTGTGTGGGACGCAACCTGCGTTAACACGCTCGCACCGTCCTACCTACAGGCGACCTCCGTCAAGGCGGGAGCTGCGGCTACAACCGTAAAACAGAACAAGCGGCGCAAATATGCTGTCCTCGGCGAGGGCTACATTTTTGCCCCGTTTGGCGTAGAAACTCTAGGACCGTGGGGGCCCAGCGCAAAAACCCTTTTCAAGGAAATTTCCCAGCGCCTTATTGACACCTCAGGTGACCGGAGGGCTGGCCGCTACCTCGGCCAGAGGATAAGCCTGCCCATCCAAAAAAGTAACGCTGCCAGCCTTCTGGACACTATAACGCATGACGGTGACCTGGGGAGCATTTTTTATTTATAAGTTTACTTTAAGATTTGTTATTTATTGGGTATACTTTAGTTTTAATGTTAGTTTAATATGTGAAATAAATAATAATATCCAGATCTAATTCATAACATCTTATAAAAATCAGAATACGCCTGTCAGATTCTAAGTAAGTATTTACATATTTGACAGTGTACCAGTACATTTGAACTATATGGAATATGGTATCGTATCGTAGGTGCTTAAGTATTAAATAAACAGAGATTAACTACTAACATGAAAACCCATCAAAAACATTACATTGTAAAAAGTTGCAAGTCTCGCAACGCAATTGGATGCTGATAAGCAATAATGTGTCAACCCACAAAAATTTAAAATTGAGATTTTAATGCCATAGCTGGTCCGCTCGACTTCATTTTGCAACAATGACCTTAGTGATTTGAAATTTATAAATATACCAAAAGAGAAAAAAGGTTAACACAAATCCGTTAACACGTGTTGTCTGTCTTGCAATAATGCGTTTAGTACCTTAACTTATTACAGTAATGGGAAGAACGCATACTAAAATTTCAATAATCTCTTAAGAGAGGTAAATTCATGATTGCGGAAATCACATTCCATTAGTTCTGTTTTACCAGAAGCGCTTTGAAGGTAAGTGTTGCTAAAAATAGTGTTTACTTATAATAAGTAATTTTACGAATTTTGTGCACAAATCTGTTAATTTTTGCGGTAAAAAAAATGCTCCCCAGGTCACCGTCATGCGTTATAGTACCCAGAAGGCTGGCAGCGTTACCTTTTTGGATGGCCAGGCTTATCCTCTGGCCGAGGTAGCTGCCAGCCCTCCGGTCACCTGAGGTGTCAATTGAATGTTCTTGTGAATATATCTAAGCCATATTATGCCCTATATGTCACTGAATATTTAGGGTTCTAGCTTTAGCCAGCACAAAATTACAGGACGTCGAAAATGGCCTGAATGGCTTCGAGAAAAGGATTTGTTTTGCTCGACTTGGCGATACAGATATTGTAACGATTGTTTAAAGTTAAATCAACTATGTCACCACCGTTTTATTAAATTCTAAAATTTGGTTTTTGGAAAACATCGGCTACTTAATTTATTGATTTTGACATTTTCTCAGGTACGTTTATTAACATGTTTATACTCGTTATGATTTTGTGGTTAAACTGTAAATAAGGTATGGTCACGACCACAGGACTGATTAGGTAATATTATGTAGTAAAGAGCTGCATAACGTACTACCGTAATATTCTCCTCACTTAACCCGTATACTTAAGTGGGCGTAAAGCGCGATAGGACACCGCCGCCTAAGGAACTGCGACCCTTATCAACATTGTAGGGTGACTTGAATTCCGTGATACACAGAATGACACCTTGTATACAACTTCACCTCTTGCAATATTCAATCTTACGCTCAATATGTTAAGGCACATAATTTAATGAAATAGATACAATTGTTAGGTTGTTCCTATTGCTGAAGTTTTGAAATTTAGTACCGCCCTCATATTAACTTTGTTCGGTTCTATTGTTTTATCCTACCTTGTTTCAATTACCTTCCATCTAAAGCCAGGTAGGAAAAATACATCGAACAATTTTATTTCAGGTTTGGATAGTTCTCTTTCAAATTTACTGCCTGTTTATATTTATTGTTAACCGAAGTTGCTCAAACGGGATTAGATAAATAAAATGGTCATTTATAGTATAGAGTTGGAAATTTTGTGTACAATTATTGTATTGTAGAAAAAAAGAATAAAATTATGGCTAGGGACAGAATTCCTACAATAAAATAATACAATACAAATACACTTTATTTCACACCTCATTACAGAAAACAATACAAAAAATACATAAAAGAAGAAGTTAAAGAACAGGCGGTCTACTGGTATTGTATAATATGTATTTACTGGTATGTATAGACATTCAGCGGACTTCAAATGGAATGCCACTATTTAATAATGAAAGAATAGACACATACCTAATTTGCAATTATTTTCCTCTGATGACTTAATTTTTTTAGTTGTAATTAAAGAAGCCTAAAATGCTTAAAATTGTATTTAGTAGTATTTTTAGTATTTTAATGAACGGCGGAATTCTAGAGTTAACGGTGCTACAGGAAAAATGTCAAGAGTTATTTAATACCATCAAGAAACAAAAACTTTAGATCATACTTAATCATGGCGGGTTTCTTGCGTAGAAAGAAGTTCTGATCCCTAAAAGTTGCTAGTAGGAGTACCTTACCTTCATACTGGCTGAGTTCCAACTTGCTATAAAAGAGGAACCTAAAACAAATACACTACACACTAATAAACATACAATGAAATGAATGAGTTGATGAATCGGCTGTACCTGGGTCTTTTTGCAAACAACGTTGCAGCGACCGCCGTCTGTAAAAGTATAAGTTTGTATTAGTGTGGTAGTTAGCCTGGCTCCTGGTATTTCGCATATTCCCTTATTGTCTTGTAATCTTGTCGTCAAAATAGCCTACCTACGTGGAAAAAATCCTCATTTCACGTATTTCGATAAACATTGAAGTGACATCCATATTCTTAAATTCAAATCTTACTTTCTATTTAATTATGAAACACCAGTAAGCAAGATGCGTAAATGTGAATAAAAATGAACGAAGCCGTCGTGAACATCGGGTCTCATAGTATAGAGATGTAATGAATACTTCTTTCCCGACGTATTTTTTGGAAACGCTAGTTGTCGTGCTATTTATTTTTTACCTCAGCAGCTCGAACAAGCCTACTTTTCACTCCAGGGAGTGACTGGCCAGTGAAGACCATGAACTGCCACTTCATACTTCGGGGTCTATTACAAATTAGAAATACATTTTAACCTTTAATATGTTCTCACTACTGAGGTTAAAAATTATATGTGCACCAGAGAGCAAAGTTATTTTACATCTCGTGTTTTGAGTCCCTTGTTACGCTCAAGATTCTAACTTGGAATCACTCGCTTCGCTCGTGATTCAATTATAGAATCTTTCGCTTACTCGGGACTCAAAATCAACACTCGCAAGAAAAACCGACCTTCCTCTCTTGTTGCACAAATAACTATTAGTCAACCTCAGTCTCTGTACGAAAAGTACTGAGTCAGTACTTTTCGTACAGAGACTGATGACTAAAGTAGTATTGTTTACTTATTTTTATTACGTTGTATTTCTTTTTGACATTTAAATTGAAAATATTGACGATCATAATATAAATTCGTGTAGATTGGCATTGTACATACTAAAATCAATTTTTTAACATGCAGATATGTCTGCGAGCGATACTCCAAATTTGCAAGGTTCTGGTAGGCTTCCGTAGCTCAATTGGTTAAGAGCAACGCACGGATTGCGGAGGTTGCGGGTTCAAATCCTGCCGAAAGTGTAACTTTTTCCATTTTTTCCTTTAATATAAAATTGTACATACTGTAATTTATTATTATGAATAAATCAAATCAAATCAAATCATAACAAATACGAACGCTTCCGAGGAAAAACGACGGGCAAGAATTATTTACTACATCTGTACTAGAGTTCGAATTAACAAAATTAAATGTCACATGTAGAGACCTAGGATTCTAGCGGGCATCATTTATTGACAGATAGGGAGTGTCTATATCGATAAATTGAATTATCGATACTTTTACCTTATACTCTAGTGATCGCCCTAAGCTTCGTTTGTAATAACTGTATATTATACCGGGTGTGGCCTGTAACACGAGCAAATAATTAAAACATAGATTGTACTTATGAAATAAAACTATGAAAACGGATTATATCGCGTATATTGAATTTATAATACATCCCGACGTTTCGAACCCTTTACAGCGTTCGTGGTCAACGGGTGACTGAGGAAAAATAAAAATTACAAAGTGCAAAAATAATGAACCTTGCCAAGGAGAAGCGTTACATACCCAGAATGCTGCACGAGGCCATTGAGATTAAGAAATATCCAAACTTTAATAGGGAAGATGGCTTTTCTCTACCACCAGCTTGGGATCCTGTAGTCCATCTGATAAAGGAGCAAGCGAGACATAGACTGTGAGACCTTAGTGTTGGATGATGCTGGACATTCTGATGTTTTGAAAAGATGTGTCCCGCCGAGTTTGTTGCCGGTCCCATATTGGGATACCCTCCTACAATTTAGGAGGGAATTAAATCTTCTCGGGTCCGTGGTGTAGGGTTGGAGCCGGCGTAGTTTTTATCGCGTATATATATATCTTTACTTGAAAATAATTGTAGTGTATAACTAGCCTTATGAACCGATTTTGCATGTACAACCAGCCTTAAAGTTTGTAGTCTATGATTGTTCATTATTTTAGTATGTGGGTATTTTTGCACTTTGTAATTTTTCCTCAGTCACCCGTTGACCACGAACGCTGTAAAGGGTTCGAAACGTCGGGATGTATTATAAATTCAATATACGCGATATAATCCGTTTTCATAGTTTTATTTCATGAGTAACTATCGCGGTAACCGAAGACAATATTATAGACTGTACTTCTCAAAAGGTGACACTTTTGTACAATAACTTTTAAAAATTAAGAATTCTTTCGACATCCTGTTTTTCATACAAATATATTATCTTCAATGTAGGTACTCCATTATCATTATGATGGTCGTTGCTGGTCTATCCTTAAACATAACATGCGTCTTAGAAAAAACTTTAAAGTGTATTAAAAATCAAAACACAAGTTATTTTTAAAAGTCGCTGAATAAATGTTGGTCAGTGTGAGGAGTACAGCTTACAGTTAAAAAAAATTCTCGTATAGGCCTGTAGCCTCACCCGGTATGTAAGGATAAGTATTATTTTGGGGCAGGCTTCGTAGACCGGTATTTTTTGTATGGAAACGAAGCCGGTATTTTTTTCGTTCTTTATTAATTATTTCATTTCTGATTGAGCAATCTAATAATGCGAAGCCGATACCTAAAAACACAACTGAGTCCTACATTTGGGGTATAAAATAATTCGCATAATATGATATATGGTTATTTCGAAGTAATTGCTAAAAACCGGTTCCGATCCCTGTTTTGGTGTAAATGATAAAATGAATATAGTTTACACAATGCATTTATTTTATATGATCGCTAGGTAATGAAATAAAAAAATATGACGAGTGAAGTTTCAAAAATTTCTTTAAATTAAAAAAAATAGGATCTAGTTATTATTGTGCTTAATACTTTCAATAAAAATATATTTTCACAAACAAAATATCCAGCCTCAATAGTAGCATCAATCTAACTGTAAGGGCTTAATTATTCGACACATAGAGACATATCTATTTTTGTGAAGTTACTAGAGAATGGTAAGTACTTTTGTCGCGTAGTATGATACATTATTTTGATGCTGAATGAACCTATTAAGTCAGTATTATACCTATACCTATTCTTCATTTTTTAATATCGTAAGCTTTGTGTAGGAAATCACTTTTAAATATTTAAAGAGTATCAACTGTCAACGTGTCACATTTCTAATTACGCCCGTAGAATTGGCGTCAATGTTATACAGGGTAATAATATATACTGATTTACAGACATAAAGTCACTTTTCCTGATAATTATTTGACACCAAATATAATGACCACCAAAAAATACTTTGGTACCCTAAATAAAGAAATCCCGTTCACCAAAAAAAAATACTAAACACCAAAAAAATAAGGTCTAAAATTACAAACCTACCACCTGCTTAAATCACGACTGCACTTCAAATTGTATACAAACACCAAAAATCATGAATGATCACCAAATATAATGAATGACCACCAAATCTTGAACAGCAAATTAATGCGATATTTTTACCTAAATAAACCGCTATGATTACCAAAAAATGTGTACGTATTACCAAATAAAGTAAAATGATGGCAAAATTACTAGCCCCTCCCGCTCAACCCCCCGTACCTCGCACCGTACGTTAGAACTGCGACCGTTACAGACACGAAATGCTACTATAAAAGTGGGTTAGGTTAGGTTAGAACTGCGACCCTTACAGAAACGAAATGGTACCAGAAAAGTGGGTTAGGTTAGAACTGCGACCCTTACAGAAACGAAATGTTACTAGAAAAAGGTGACGAAGTGGATTAATTAATTTAATGAAATAACGAGATGTTAAATATTTGCACATTTTTATTAAAATGTGGTTAAAATTTTGGTGGTATTTATTATTTTTGGGTTTACAATGATTAATTAGGAGTCATTTGCTTTAATAGATTAGCAAAATTAAAAAATTTGGTTACAATTTCACATTAAAATGGAGTTCTAATTTTGGTAATCATTGACTATTTTTGGGTTTACAATGATTAGTTTGGAGTCATTTGCTTTAATAGGATAACAAGAATAAAAATATTGGTTATAATATCACATTAAAATGGAGTTCTAAGTTTGGTGATGATTTACTATTTTTGGATTAATAATGATTATTTTGGTGTTATATGTTTTAAAAGGATAAAAAAATGGTACAAATTTGGTAATCATTTCTCATTAAATAGGAGTTCTTATTTTGGTGATCATTCATTATTTTTGGTGGTAAAAACGATTTTTTTGGTGTTAAATTTTACTAAATCTGGTGATCTGTTAAATACATGCCATATTATTTTACATAATATATTGATATGAAAAAACAAATTATATTATTCAAACAAGCATCATTGACGTTATTGTCATATTTTGCGCCAATTAAGCAATATTTTAATTTAGTTTAGCTTTAAATTCTACAACACGCCTTGTCATTTTAGATTGTCTTCGGTGTCACTCTGTATTTATTTACAAACCCCTAAAACTCCCCTGTTTCTGAGTCGATCGACCTAATTCCGCGACCTCGATCTCGGAAAAGTTGGAAATTACATTTTGTGTCGCTAATAATTTCTTATTAATTTTTCAAAGCGAAATGAAACCTGCCAATGATATTGGACTGTTTTGTGACTTACCATGAAAATTAAATGTTCAGGATATAATAAAATTATTTAAAAGCGTCGTACTGATTCTTTTCCCGCTAGAGGGTTGATGTAATTGCTCTTTTACTTGACACGAATCCCAGTGCATTTTAATCAGCGTCAGCGATCGTCAAAGTTGTATTGTATTGTAGTTCGGGCGATTTTCCGCAACTGGACGACTGGCGCCTATTTTGCGTGATCGTCAAAGTTGTATCATATCAAGATCAAAACGTTGATTGGGAGGGGACCTCTCGCTGCACAACGTTGTTTCGACCATGTTGCACAGCAAGAGGACATGGAAAGAGGTGGAGGCCTTCTGTGAAGTGGTGATTTCACAGAAGGAAGCAGCGGAGCGGCTGCGCGAGGAAGACGTAGACGCGCATCCACTAAGGCGCAGACGGAGGGGAAGAAGAAGAGCGCAGTATGCAGCTGCTGTGCGCCAACTTCCCCAGTAGGGCCAGTGGGTAGAGGGCCCACACTGCATGGCTTTACACGGGTGGGGGGAGAGTCAAAGCGTTTCTGACCCTCCCCCCTCACATGCGGGTGCCCCGGCGTAAGCCGGCCAGGGACGCCGGGGGGGCTTCGTGGTAGAATGTTCGCGATCCCAGGACGCCCCCCCCCCAAACGGCATATTGTGGGAAACGCCGGTGTGGGTTTAGTTGGTAGGCTCCTTCCCCTCTTTTCTCAATGGAAAGAGCCGGGAGGTGAGAGTCCCACATACCCCCCCATAATAGGCCCACCTCAGGTCAGGGGGACGATGCGTAACAGCTGAGCATTCCCACACCGAGAAAAAAAAAGATCAAAACCTTGATAGTTAGTAAAATCTGAATACCGCTATTTGTGAGCACCTTGGCCGCTCCGATATATCTGATGGCGACTGTACCTAAAAATATTACACACACGTCACACAACTAGTCAAACAACATATTTTATTGCAAAATAAGATGTAAGTATAATAATTAATAAATGCAAGTCATCATGTCATGTTCAAAGAAATGAAACAACATTAATAAAAAATATGAAAAATGTTTGAAGTTAAGGGTAGTTATAAGGGTCGGTTGCACTAACTGTTTGTCATCGTTAAAGAGTTCGCTAAATTGTATTGTATGGAAAGTTTCATAGTAAACCGCCGCGGCGCACCGGGTGACGTTGATCAGTCTGTCAAGTGCGGGTGGTGCAACTGGCACTAAGTATTAAGGAGCATCGAGTAGGTAGGCTAACCTAACCTAACCTAACATTTTTCTTTTCAAATTCCGTCAATATTGTTCACCTTTTAATTCTAAATTAATGATTATTATTAAGCTTTAAAATGTTCACGAGGGTTTATAAAGAAAAGAATAAGTCATTTTATTGTAGCACTGACGAAACAGGCACGTGGTAGGTAATTTAATTCATTTCAGTTTTAATCAGATTAATTGGTTGGAAAAGCAGATTAGCTGCTCGACGGACGGTGTATAATGTCCAATTGCAGCCATCTGCCTTCTTGAGTAGCGTGTCACAGAGATCCTGCGTTTGACAAGCAAGGTAAGGAAAATGAACCATTAAAACAAACCATAGGTAGGTAACTACGGTCCGCTTGATGGGAGGTGGTTACCATTACTTATACACGTAAAAATATGGCACATATACATTATAATGTGCCATAAACAAATTAAGACAATTCATCAAAATACATTTGAGAAATTATTTTGAAAGCATCCTTGCGCAATCAGGGTAATCTCCGATTAAGCCAGATAGAACATACCTACCTAATCAAAGTAGGTAAGTGCTAGCTATAGCGTGCCACCAATAAGTTGCCTGAATACATGAAGTTCCACATTGAAATATATGTATAAACTGCAGAATGGAGTTGTCAAACTAAATTAAGGGTTTCAAAAACGCTGTACCCATATGTCTCGAAGACGAGCTTCGCCGGGAAGCCATTATACGCATTATCATAACACATTAACATAATTCGGTACATCTATCCAGGATAGGCCGTGGTTATGAAGCAATTTTCCACCCCAATCCCTGGCAATGTCTTGTGTGGTAATAATAATAATTGCTTTGATGAAAGCAAATGGAACATGACAACGCGTAAATGTTAATTCAGACGTGTACAATGTACATGGCCGAGAAGCGGAGGAATGAAACCTTTTTTGTCTGCCGTTGCAACTAAATGTTTTGGGACTCTTAAGAGGTTTGTTTTGTTCTTAGATTTGGTAATTTCAAAGGAATTATTGTCTTCGGTTACCGCGATAGTTACTCATGAAATAAAACTATAATAAAATAATGAACAATCATAGACTATAATCAGCCTTAAAGTTTATAGTCTATGATTGTTCATTATATTTAGTATGTGGGTATTTTTGCACTTTGTAATTTCTCCTCAGTCACCCGTTGACCACGAACGCTGTAAAGGGTTCGAAACGTCGGGATGTATTATAAATTCAATATACGCGATATAATCCGTTTTCATAGTTTTATTTCATGAATTTCAAAGGTGTTGGTATTTTTTTTATTAGCCTACTTTGATGTCCCACTCCTGGGCAAAGGCCTCCCCTCGTTTTTTCCACTCGACCCTGTCGGCGGCATTTTTCCCACCATATGGGATAGAATGCGTTCAAGTCGTCCCGCCATCTCCTTTTCGGTCTGCCTGAACCCCGGCCTGCACCGTCTATGGTGTTTCGTGGGTCCCACTCAGTAACTTTTAGTATAGTAATAACAGTAGTTTTGGCTCACATTTCTGGGTGCATGCGACAGGTATAATAATTATTATGCGTTAACAAATTTGGTAACTGGTTCTATCCAGTGTGTTTACTTAATTAAAAAAAAATTTTGCTCATAATGGTCTTCTAATTAAAAAACATTACAGGAAAAGGAAAGGTTAATATTAATTCGAACGAAATTGCAAATGGTAGATTTTTTTGTTTTATATAACTTTAGAGAAGCTTGCATTATTTCAATATCAATACATCATTTATTACATACATTTGAAGAAGAAAATTAATATTTCAATTAAAAGTAAGCAATAATTCATCGCAGGCATCTAATAGTTAAATTCCAGGAAGAGGATACTCGTAATGGTTTATTTCAATAATAAAATTATTTTATACGTATTTTTTTTTAAACAAAGATGAGATTTATTTATTTGATAGCGGCAGTTATCAAAATAATACAAACATAATATTATGACAGTTTGTGAATCTTCACTAGAGCAGTGTCAACACCTGTCAAATCCGGACGAGAAACCGATAGCATCAAATACAAGCCGTCGCGACCCTGCCTATCCATCAAACGCTTCAAAAACTACTGCACAGCACACAGATATTGACCTCTAAAAGCACAAGGTAGGTACGTATATTATACAACTAGGGAACAAATCAAATTATTTTGTTATATATATTTTCTTAAGTAGTTACACTGGGTGCTTTATATACATTATAAACTGAAATAGAAATCGTACACTAAAGAAAAAGTGACCAAGTCCACTGGTGGCCGAGGCGGGAATCGAACGCCGTCTTTCACTTACGCGGCTAACGTCCTGACCTGACCCACAGACCACTCCTGTGTTGTCCTGGCCGGGCGGTGTAGTGGTACGTGTACTATACTTAACTACACTTTAATATTTAAAAGGTCATACGATCCGTCCTGGCTAAATATTTTTGTGTGAACAATTAAATAAACTAAAATTCCTGTATTTTTTGTTTCTTGTCTTCAATATTCACATATTTCACATGCTTCTATAATAATATATTTTGTTATTTATCGTTGTGTTATTATCGTATATATGCCTTCTTTGAGTAATTTATTTGGTCGGTATCATTAAGTCGTTGCCTTAATTTACGGAAACAGGTCTAATATTTTAGTTTTTTATATCCCACTGCGTATTTTGTGTGTAACATATACACAAAAGTCGCTTAGCTTATGAGGTATAGATTTTGTTTCGCAATACGTGGGTAAAGTTTTTCGGTTTACTGGCATCCACCCTGTATATACCCACTGTGGCGGAGCCGATATCAAAATGTAGTTACCATTGTCCCCAGTTGATAAATATGAGAAGTGACGTTGACAAATCGGCTAGACGCCTTGAGAAATGCCGGGGAGCACCGAATAGCGCCGAGAAATGCCGAAGTTCTGAAGTTAGTAGGAATATTGTTAATAGTTGTAGGTAGTAAATGTTAAATGCTTTAGGTTAGGGAAGCTTTGAGCAGATTGATTTTCAATAGAAACAGGAGTGGGTCATTTGCTTTTGGTAATGGTTAGGGAGGTCCCGAGAAGAAGATTGAGTGTGTCATATACCGGGATTGTGACCCTTTTAAATTATATTTGTTGAAATAGTATTTTTTGTAATATTTATTCATTTATTAAAATTACAGTACATTTTTATACAACACAACAATAAAACACAAATTAAAAACAATTTTAAGTTTATCTATTTTTATTTATTTTTTATTTTTTTGTTTTAATTTTTGTAATTGTGTTTTTTGATCAACGGAAGCTAAATACATCCCCAACTAATCATCTAGCAGTATTTATCTGACCTTATTATGCATCATGTTAGCAAATTCAGCTATTAATTACTTGATAAAGTGAGGCTAGTTCCGTCTTAAAATGCAATAGGTTTGTGTTGTAATAAATAAACCAAAAATATTTATTTTTATATCCGTATACTGAAAAGGAAAATCTACGTACATTATTTTACGCTACATTTCTTCTCCCTCAATGCAACGAGTTTGGCAAATCTAAGTGTCTATTTCATTTTGAAAGAAATTGTATAAAATATTACGGATTCAATTGATATTGACATTGAATAAAGGTGATTTGTTCTCTCGCTATGCCAATAGCGTTTCTCCTTAAAACTAGTTGTAACACTTGTGACTTAGGACTGTTATTTAGTTATTCACTTCAAAAATACCGGCCAAGTGCGAATTTGACTATTAATAACACCCCAAGGTTTTTGAACTACACATATTTTATAAAAAGTAAATATAACTTTTTTGATGTACTTAATCTATATTTCTGTATTTTTCAAAATTTTAGACCAATAGTTTGGACCCATTGTTCTTAAAAGGTACCAGTTAGAGCCATAGGCATTATTTTGAAACCTATACACTGCTACAAATTATTTTGAATAACGTATTTTGTCGGTCAGTCATTAATATTGTTTGCGAAAACAATTCGTGACTAACGGCAAGTGGCTTTAGAAATGGTCTGTGCCAAAACAGATAGAAGCCAGTGATACCTACTTGACTTATTTAACAAAACTTGACGACAATTTGTCAAAGTCCCGCAGCCTATTCGTAGCCCAGATAAATTAATTGAAGACGTGATAAGGGCTGTGATAATATTTTCCCTTACCGACCACTCGCCTTAGATGCTCCAGCATAATACTATCCCTAATTTGAAGCACTAATTATAGGAATAGAGATCTTACTTGTACTGGTAAATTTGATATTCAGTTAGGCAATATTTAGTTCTTGAACTGTTGCATTCTTTAATGGCTAGGAAATTCGCTTTAAAATTTGATAATAAACGAATCAAGGCCTAAATTTTACTTAATCTCGATATTTAATGTTACAGGAGCACAAAGTCGTTTTATTTAATATCTATAGGGAGTAATACTGCAATGTTCTGCCGCCAGAGGCAGCACTGGCACAAATAGTAAACCATAGTAGAGCACCTAACTTATATATACTATGCCTTAAACAGTTTTTTGACGAGTTTTCACAGATTATTTTATGACATTTCACAGAATAAATATGACATTGATGCATCAAGGCGGTTTGTTTACAGTGTGTGCTAGTGGCGCCCCCTACGCAGCGATTAGCGTAATACTTTCTATTCCGCCACCACAAAGGAACTTTATTTTATAATCATCATCTTCCTACCGTTTTCCCGGCATTTTGCCACACACTTTATACATATGTACTTTATTTGGCATTTGGCTTTTTTGGCATACTTTATTTTATTACTTTCGATTAATAATGACTGTTACTTTCATGATTACGCCTAGCTGTCAAAAGTTGAATCATTACCTCGATGACGGCATCGATCGCGAGTGATTAATGTGAGTAGTAATTATTACCATTCCGCCCGATTTACGTAGGTATCATTTCATAATAAATCTATAGGCACATGAATAAGATATATAATCCGTTCCTACATCAATTTTAATTCACTTTGAATGAATTTTTTTATCGCGTGCCTAGTAAGTTACTTTTTTCAAAGCAGGAAATATAATTATTGATTATGATTTGAAAGTCCTCTCTTCTTAGTTACTAATTAAGTACGCCGAGGGGTTAGTCAAAGTCATACTACTGTCATCAATATTACGGATACCATCCCACGGCAGTCATCACTGTAGGTACGGAATAAAGACACTGCCAATCCACTGACTATCAGTCCGCCGGACGATATCGGCCTGTCAGTTGTTCGGAACTGTCAAATTTTTGTTCTAACTGACAGGCCGATATCGTCCGGCGGACTGATAGTCTGTGGGCCTTTTATTAGAATTATTCAGTCAGATTAATTAAGCTTATTACCTACTACCAAAGATAGATATAACTCCGTAATAGATGGATACAGTCTAAGGAAAAACGTGCCTCGAAAATCAAGAAAATTTGATTCTCGTTCAGAGGGCGCTACTAGCTTTGGCCTACTGTCGTATAGATGGCGTTGACGGTTTCGTTTGTTATTTAACAATTTTAACGCATATCAGTGAAAGAACATGGGTCAAAATCATAAAAATAATTAATGCAAATAAACAAAATCATTTATCCATATTTAAATACATTTTATCGTATTTTTATAAATATTTATTTTTAGTTTTTAAGTGTGTCGACAGATGGCAGTGAATTTACTGGGGTTACAAAATTTAGTATGACAGTACCGCTCTAGTATAAGTTACTCTATGCCTACTACATTTTGTAACATTGAACATAGAAAACATATTAAAAGACACGTCAAACGATACATTAGCAACTAACTACAATATTTTCTTATAACCGGAATATTATGATATACTAGCTTTTGCCCGCGACTTCGTCTGCGCGTACTTACTAACAGTAGCTAAAGCAAGCATAGCGCCTGGAAAAAAATTCATAGCAATTATTCAATTTGAGCATATTTTGCACACAAATTAACAGACACTTCATTAATTATCTCAATTCCACCTCGCTTTTTACTTTCCTAAAGGATGATTTTCGGGATAAAAATTATCCTATGTCCTTCTCAGGGACTCAACCTATCTCTATGCCAAACTAGCTTTTGCCCGCGACTTCGTCTGCGTGGACTTAGTAACCGCAGCTAGAGTAAGAATAGCGCCTGGAAAATTTTTCATAGCAATCTAAATTTGAGCATACACACACAAATTAGCAGGCACTTCGTTAATTATCTCAATTCCACCCCGCTTTTTACTTTCTTAAGGGATGATTTTCGGGATAAAAACTACCCTATGTCCTTCTCAGGGACTCAACCTATCTCTATGCCAAATTTCATCTAAATCGGTTCAGCGGTTTAAGCGTGAAGAGGCAACACACAGACAGACAGACAGACAGACAGACTTTCGCATTTATAATATTAGTATGGAGTATTTAGTTAGTTAGTTTTTATTGTATATAAGAATCAGGTTACATTGCAGGTCGAATATACAATTACACGTTCAGTTACACTGAGACTTTACCTTTTCAGGTGTACATACATTTGCAACACATATATTTACATATTTATCTAAATACTACACATATGGATTTCATCTAAATCGATTCAGCGGTTTAAGCGTGAAGAGGGAACACACAGACAGACAGACAGACAGACTTTCGCATTTATAATATTAGTATGGATTTCATGAAATTAGTACGTATAGGTAACTTACTTATGGAGGAGCGCCGCTTATTCCTGCATAAATGTGTCGTTCTGAAGTAAAAGGTACCACATTGCCGCTTACCATAAGGGTGAAATTTGCTTGCATCTCTATACGAATAACCTATCAGAGCGTCCGTTTACTTGAGGACGACACAAATAATATGGTTACAATATCAGACATCGTGGAGTTGGAAGTTTTAAAAACGCATAACCATCACACCAGAGGGCCTACCGCGAACCACGTTCGAGGTGTTGCCTCCCTGTCACATTTACGTACAAATTTACAAGTGCCACAGAGAGGCAACACGTCGTCGAATGTGGTTCGCGGTGGTAGGCCCTCAGGGTGCGTAGACAAGCAACGAAACGCAACTGTCACTGTCGCACTAATATGGAAGAGTGATAGAGAGAGATGACAACGCTACGCTACGGAACATAAATGATGGGCACGTTGGCTAGGCACCCAGCTTGAAGTAGCGATTGCGGACTGAACAAACCCAATATGTTCGAACTGCGATACCCAGGCAACATCTGGCCGCGACGCGACGCACCGCCTCATTCCTCGGACAAACTTTACTAATATATTGTTTACTTGATTTATGTAAACGCTTGTCGCTGAAAGGTAATGGACCTCGAGTACATTGTGTAAAAGCCAATACAGGATCTAGTAGGTAAATAATAAGGCTAGTTTGATGTTCTGGGCACGGACACAAAACACTAACACGTTTATTACCTGTCTAGGTCTCTTTACTATTTAAATACCTATTAGGCACCTTCACGGCTACCATGAGTTGGCATTTGTCATTTAAATTAGCGACTGCGTGAACTCGATCGCAGTCCAACCAATACATCAGTGCGAGCGAGATGGACGGCGATCGAGTTTACTCAGTCGCTCATGTTAAACGGCAAGTGTCAACTCGTGGTACGGCTACTTATCCAATAGACTAAAAGTAAATATGTCTAAATAATTATGTTTATTAATAATACATAAGAATAAGTAATTGGCTTTGCTCATTGGCATTTTTCTTAATTAAGGAAGGTGTCGGTTCCCTTAACTAAGTTATTATATTATTTGACGCCAAATCTCTTCTCAATATTTATATACAAATAGCTTTCTGAATGAGTTTATACTCTAAATTACAATATAAATTATTTTAAACTAAATATACGAATGAATTTATATTGATAAAAATAATAAAATTAAATTAATTTATATTTACTTAATATTAAATTTTAATTGTGATAAAGGTGCAGGTACATAATTATTTTTACTATAAGAACGCTAATTGAACCCTAACGCTACGTCTTACGTAGGCGAATACGCGAACGCGTAGCGAAGTGGCGCGACGCGGCACTGCGCGGCGCTCCCACGGCGTTCGCGTCCGCAACGAGATCGCCCACGTAGGACACCTTCGATAGGTATCAAAGGATTGATTCACCCCGCACCGCGCCGCGCCGCTTCGCGTTCGTGTGTTGTTCGCCTACGCTGCGTAAATTTCCTTCGATTGGCGAGAAAACACCGCATACATATTATGAAAACAAGCGCAATCGCCAGTACGCACATAGTTGACGATGCAGTCGCTTATACTGACACTCCTTTTCATCGGTTGTGTTTTAGCGGAGTTGGAGTTTCCTCGGTACCCCGGAGGTGGTATGCATTAACTAAATACTAACCATATTCAATAATATGTTAATAAGAAATACTTAAAATTTAAATTGAAAACGGCTTGTGAAATTTAGCCACTTTTGTAAAAAAGAGAGACGTCAATAATCATAATCATTTATTTTGCAAACCATGGTATGCAACCATGGTATTACAGATGTTCTTTAAATTAAATAAGTACAGTCATGGACCCTACTAGGGCGTGGCGACATGTTTATACGTACATAGGTACACACTTTTCTATGGCACAGAAAATAAAAAATAGGTAGTAACAAACAGAACCCAAATTAAATTCAAATATTTAAAATGTGTACATTAAAATAACTATGTATTTATATTATAACACATTGCGTTCCATTTTATTGCACATGACATACCTATTTAATTGTCCATAAACTTTTGCAGAGTGTATAGGTATTCAGTTAAAAGGTGAGTCTTGAGCTTATTTACAAAGTTATCATATTTATTTTAATTTTTTATATACTGGGGGATGTGGTTATAATATATATTCGAATGGACATCGAGCAAGGGCCTTTGTTGAAGATATGGAGGTTAGCGGGAACTGCTTGTACAAGTTTATCGCGGATACATAAGTTATGTACATAGTTGTGGTTTGGGATTTTGGGGCTTAACAAATAAGGTCTCGTGTTTTCGCACAAACTTCCAGGTTTCCATGATGTATAAGGATGTAAGGTATATTTAATTTCGTGAAATGTGGTCTACAACTTTCTTCATTACTTATCTTCGTTTCGTTTTTTGTAGTAAAAATGGGTCTTTAGCGTTTACACTATTGCCCCACAAAATGATACCATAATGCAGCCATGACTTGGCAAAAGTATGACAAGCATATACAACTACAAAGTTTTTAAGTTGGTATTAATTAATATTTGTTTGAGACCATAAGCAAATCTGGATAATTAGATAGAGATTTTATCAATGTGGGCTTTCCAGTTAAGGTTTTCGTCGATGCTCAATCCAAGTAATGGGCAAGTGCTGGTAAGTTCTAGATTTTGTGATAGGTATGAATAATTTATTAGTAAAGCCAGTCTTTGGTGGGGTCTAAATTGAATTAAGTTCGTTTTCTGCAGATTTATAATTAGATTATGTTTTTCAAGGCAAGGAAAAACTGTATTAAATATTGTGTCTAAGGTGTTCGTAATTTCAGTGGTGTTTGCGCTAGGAAATATGATAGAAATATCATCTGAATAGAGTAGGGATTTGATATTGGTATTAAGGAATTTTGGTAAGTCATTAATATACAATATTAAAAAATGCAGCCCAACATGCTACTTTGCTAAGTTGTATTTATTGTGCAAGGCCTAACTTTAGATAATGTTTTAGTATTGTCATTGTAGAATTCTATTTCAACTATTTGTTGGCGGTTCATTAGGTAAGACTTAAACCATTCATACGCAGTACCACGAATGCCAATTCCGTATAGTTTATTTAGGAGTATGTTATGTACTTATGTCGGATTCGATCAAATTTATGCTTTGTTCATATCCTGGAGCACTCCGAACGCGTATTTCTTATTAGTCTTATTACCAATTAATTTTAACCCTTCTTGAACAAATTTATAATATACTGTTAGTGTGGTAGATCGTTGTATCCTAAATCCGTATTATCTTTCTTGATTCACATTAAATTTGTTGCAAAAAGATGTAAGTCAATAAAAGCTGTTTACTACGGAACTTCCTTAATTGACACAACCTTAAGAGTTTTTTCACTTTGTCCGATCCGATATCAGATGTCACATGATACTACAAAGAAGCAAAAAGTAAAAAATGCCTTTAATATACATTTAATTTGTTTTTTGTTTGTTGTTCAAAAGCAAGCGTTAATGCAAAAAAAAGGACTTGCTATCGGAAATTTTCTAGCAGCTGTTTTTCCCCAAAGGTCATCCGACATCCGATATCATATCGGACAATTTGAACACCCCCTAACGAAAACCCAGTTTTGTGTCGGAGTCTACAAAATACACGTACAATTACTACGTAGTTGGACGGAATACAAAGATTTTAAGCCTTATTTTCTTCCTCAGGTAAGTGCATTACTCACACTGTACTGCAGTTCCACGTGTAAACAACAGAAATGTTTACAAATGAAACTTCAGAAGTACCTGCATGAGGAACGTGAACACTGTTTACACAAGTCTTGTTGGGAATAAGTAGCTCCACACCAAACAAACTTATTTGACAAACTTTATTGATCTTGGCGATCTGCGTATACATACGCAATGTATGTGTTACGGGTAATGTTAGAAGGTTAATTGAACTCAAGTTTACCCTGGTATTACTAGTATTACCCAAGCCCTTTGGGTAAAGTCCAAAAATTTTAACAACATTTATCTGTATTCGGCGTTTACCCGTACACATCTAGGTCTACCCAACACTGGCTGGGTAATGTTAGGTGTTGCATCATCACTTCTGACATTACCCTTCCGAGTGTTGGGTAGACCTATATGTATACTTACGGGTAAACGCCGAATACAAATTAAAGTTGGCTTAATTTTCGGGCTTTACCCAAAAGGCTTGGGTAATAATAATACCTGGAGAGACTCTCGCTGGGTGGTTCAATCAAGGGTCAGATGCAGAAGGCGGTAATTTTGGACACGGCGCGTATAGTACATCGGTTTTTCACTTTGCGGCCCTGACCACCGGCTGCTCGGGCCTTGCCACGCTGCCAGCGGCACCCTAGGTTATAGGTTTTTTATAATGTGTTTATATATTTTTTTGTATTATTTTGTAAGTGCTGTTATATTTTACTTTTATGTCCATATTATAAAGACCCTAAGACAAATAAAGAGAATAATAATAATAAGGCCGATAGTCTTCCCTCTGCGGTCCTGACCACGGTTAGGTTTTTTATAATTTGTTTATATGTATTTCGTATTGTTTTGTACGTGTTTTTTATATTTTACTTTTATATTCATACTATATATAACCTAATTAGCATCTTGTTAAATGAAAAAAGGAGATAATAATAAATTATAAATATTATAGGACATCTTAAATGTTATGGTCAATACTATAAGGTTAAGTAAACTTAAGTTTACCTGGGTATACCTAGTATCATAAAATGAACTTAGGTATATAGGTACTTTATTAGGTCTTATTTTCAAGTCAAATAGTATTATATTTTACTGATATAAATATTGTAATGACACTATACTAGTATGTAGTACCTTTACTTGTTTTTTTCCGTTTTCAGAATTGTTGCCGGGATATATAAAAAAGGCCCTCCAGGAGAAAAATCAGTACGTGCCAAAGATACGAGAAAAGAAACGTACAATTTCCAACCTGACTATGAAAGAAGTGTTTGACCGTATAAAGGATATAACAAGAGCATTGAACTACAAAGCATACCAAAACGGTTTTAAAGTCGATTATAAATTCAGACTTTTAGACCATTTATAACAACTGAAATAACCAATCCACATCATAGTGGACTCCCCGCGTAGTTCGCCCCAAACTGAGAACTCTCGGTTTGCCAAAAAGTTAGATCAATTGAATGCACCTACCTACCTAGTCGGCAAAGGATCGAAAACCGCGTGCGATTTATTGCAAGGTCTGTGGAGCCCTTAACTGATAGGTTTTAGTCACCATAAAGATTAAAATAAACTGTATTTGTAACTGTAGTAAGCCGTAACCTTTCTTGTCAAATGTCAAATACCTACTTATATTATATTATATTTATTTTATTTCATTTTTTACTTGCCAATTATTTTAATATCGTAAATATAAATATACAATATTTTATAAAGGCGTAAACCGAGCACTTTCATTTGATACCAAACTCGACCATACTTTCCTGCCGGGCTATGATGCTCGACTGTATAAATGATATAGCTGTATAAATGATGATAAAACTGACATTTTATCCAGTTTTGACGTCTTATCCACTTTTGACAACGATAGCCGTTAAATGATATACTGCATAACATGGTCGTTGGATAATATGTCATTTGTCCACATTTCCACCTTAAAATTCGATGATAAGTGGATAAGTTAAATGATATATATGACACTTGTCCAGATTTATACATTTTTATACACTTTTGTCCACTTTGACAGCAATAGCCGGTAAATGGCTACGATTGTTGGATAAATAGATATATAGTCGATTTTTGACGGCTAGCCTTTGATTAATTTATCGTAGTGCTCACTGGGCACGATAAGTGGAAACACATAGACTTGAATACTAGAAGGGGATTTGAAATGAAATGAAATGTAATTAAAAGTATTTATTTGTCAAAATATGGTACATTGATGTGATCTTAAGTTAGAATTAATGCAAGTTCCATCATATTCTACCGTGAAGTTTGGTTTAAGGTCTTTTTGTGAGGATAGTACATCTTTCGTTTGTTCTGCTAAGATTAGCGAAAAAGACTTGTGGAATATAAATTGTGAAATATACCAGTTTTTGGAGTTAAATATCAGTAAGTATCTGTTTTTTTTTTCACTATAATATATACAATTTGGATTCCATTTATTTACATATAATATTATCAATACATTCTTTGTAGGGATGGCAAGACACCATTTCTTCTTGGCAGCTGCTGCTATTAAAAAAAGAGGAAAGAAAACTGCAACGACGGGCCATAAGGGATGCATGCAACCCATTCGATATGCCTAACAAGGAGTTTCGTCACATATATACCTATAGAGTGCGCAAAAAATTGGCACTCTATTTGTGTGGCGAACTCGACGCCGACCTCAAACCTCAACATGGCGATGGATTGCCGGCACATCTTAAAGTAAAGATATAATGTTGCACTATTCCTCAAATCTTTCTTGTCACCTTTACCACCACCTTGATCTTAATACTTGTTTAATAATGACATACCAACTTACAACTCTTTATTTTAGGTTCTAACATCACTGCACCTATTAACTGACGGTAGTTACCAAAGGGGAACTGGACAAGACCATGGCTTGTCCATTGCTCAATCTACCGTCAGCAAGTCCCTAGATCAATTTGTGACTGCGGTGAATAGAAGGTATGTCCATTTTGGTACTGAACACCACTGACGCAGGTGATAAGAACTATAATGATGTTCCTTTTATACGGCGTAATCACATACATAGTCAGTAACATTATATTTATACATTTTTCCTAATACATACTTACGTAGAATTTTGAGGACTATGAAATAGAAATAAGGCTTGAATGTGTATTTTTGAAAATTAAAAGTAATTTGAAGTGTTTCTAAATATTTCAATGCATATTCATATTCATATGTACCTAACTTTTGTTATTAAATGCAACTTCTTTAGGACTCTTCGAAGCTTGTACTTCCATATTTATGGAAGTATTATTCAATATTAGCTACGTGTAGCTAAGGTACCAAATCATAAAAGTGGTGGGTTGTTTACTGACTTAAGGACAAATGGATATCTCTTCCCAGGAGACGAGCGGTCCCGGCAATCCATCGCCAGAGGTTTACCCGGGTACCTGTCGAGTCGACCCTAGTATATAGTATCCATAATTTTTAGATGTAGGTTTTAAGTTTGTAAATTTCTGTATACTTTTTAATATTTGTTATATAAATAAATACACATATAGCTAATAATTTTTTTTATATTTTTTTGTATTAATATAAATAAATGTGGAACTTAAAAATGAAGTTCATAAGATAAGTATGCATAAAGCTGATGAAAGTAATTAATATGTACTTTATATCAATAATAAATTATGAATAAATAATGGGCTTGAAAAATTAGGTAGGTATATGCAACCTTCTCAATGTTACTTCATACAACCAAGTATTGTGTATACGCGAGTCAATGGCTAAAGAAATCGGTATAAGTAAGCTCTCCGATTACGCATAGGTTGTTACGAATGTCACGGTCACGTTATACTGGGGTTTCCGAGATGTCTACATGCTTGCGAGTAGCCTATCGTTGAGAATTAGGATTTTTCTTTTTTAGGGTTCCGTAGTCAACTAGGAACCCTTATAGTTTCGCCATGTCCGTTCGTCTGTCTGTCTGTCCGAGGCTTTGCTCCGTGATCGTTAGTGCTAGAAAGCTGAAATTTGGCATGGATATATAAAATATAAATCAATCGAAAAAAATGATATGAGGTTTTTAAACAGTTTCTGACATTTCCTGCGATAAATCGAGGATTGAAAACATTTTAACAAAAATACTGATGATCTTAGATTTTTCTCATGGGCTGTATTGTCATCGAATAATAAAAGTTATCGAACTATAATAGAAGTGGCCTACCGCGTGCGCCCGTGAGGGATAGAACATACGCAATGCGACAATATGATTGGTCGAGTAGCCCACCATAAACCATTCAAATTTACGATGGGGAATAAAAAAAACCGGCCAAGTGCGAGTCGGACTCGCGTTCCTAGGGTTCCGTACATTACACAATTTAACAATTTAAGCAATGTATTTTTTATGTGAAACGTGAGTGAAATGTCTTTAAAAAACCCGTAGGGGTAAGATCAAAAACTAAGTAATTAAGCCCAATTCACGCTTGACTGCACATTTTTGTAGGTTTTTCTGTAATCTATATGTAAAGATCTATTTTGTGTGTTTTTTTTTAAATTTAAGACCCAGTAGTATCGGAGATAAAGGGGGGGAATGGTATTTTTTTGTCTATTTTCTTGAATAACTTCTAAATTGTTTATCCTAAAATTATAAAAAATATATATTTGAGATTCTCACAATGAGCTCATTCATTTGATGACCTTCCAACCCAGAGGGGGAACTAGGCATTGTTAGGATCAGTCCGGTTTCCTCACGATGTTTTCCTTCACCGAAAAGCGACTGGTAAACATCAAATTATATGTCGTACAAAGTCTATCATTTGAACCATGGGTTCAAAACAAAAAAAAAAAACGTGAATGTAGAGCTGTAGAAAGACATTCAATGAAAAGTCGTTTTTGACTTATCGCTAAAACTTCCCTTCTTAGTAAAAAGACGTACCTATGTACAAAGCGTTGCGAAGGTATGCACCTACTCCCTTTTGCCTGTTATGTTATGTTGTTACTTACTAATAGGTTCCATTCAAGGCAGCCTATTGTGACGGACGGGTAACTACGGAGCCCTACAATGAGCATGGCCCGACATGCTCTATGCCTTTTTTTCAGATATTCAGCACTTGAACCTCTTATGGTCACGCAATTAATTTAGATATTGTCTATGTCACCTATTTTGTGTGTTTTTTTTACTAGCCTATACATATATAATAGAAGGAAGAATAGAAAAAAGGAGAGGCAGAGGAAGATCGAGACGTGCGTTTTTGGACCAAGCCAAAGAGAAAATCAACGTAGTGACGTATCAGGAGCTCAAAACAGTGGCAGAAAGAAGAACGGAGTGGCGTGGCGGTTACTCCACCGACAAGAGCCATCAGGCTCTTAAGAGTTATGATGATGACATATACATATAAGAGTGTTCCACTGCTCGGCAAAGGCCTTCCCTCTCACCGCTATTTAGTCCTATCCAAATTGTCCAATGTACACTCCCACTTCTTTTCTAAATAAGTGTCCTGCCATCTCTATTTTGGTCTTTCTCTGCTCCGAGGTCCATCCTGTGGGATCCAGTATGTGGCTAGTTCGTTAATTCGGCCAACGTGCCCTGCCCAGCCCCATTTAGCCCACTTATAGCTTTGCGACCTTCATGCCCACATCCACAATACCGGTTTTGGATCGCAGTGCGGTGTTTATATGTAATATGCTCGGTTGGTCGGTTCTACGAACATCCAGCATGCTGCGTTCCATTGCTCTCTGACAAACCTTGAGTCTGGACTTTTCAGTTTCAGTTTAAGACAAAGTTTATGAATAGGTAGGATAAACATTCCGACCAGTTTATTTGACAAAGAATATCTGAATTTATACCAAATTGACCTGAATATCTATTCAGGTGCTGAATTTCTTAAAAAACAAGCGCACGTGTTGTCATCACGGTTTATGACATACAGCCTGGTGACAGACAGACGGACAGTAGAGTCTTAGCAATAGAGTCCCGTTTTTACACTTTGGGTACGGAAACCTAAAAAGTAACCAAGGAACCATATACATTGGACACACGTAGGGAGCTTTTGAAATGTTTACGTTTCCCATTCGTAAAGTGTCCTAACAGCAAAATCTAACTATCTATATCTCTTTCGCTCATTACTTTTCATATGTAAATGTGGTGGTCGAAAATCGTGGGTTCACCCTCGGGTTGTGCTTTAGCTATGAATTTCGGTTAGGGTCCGTTTCATACAGACAAGTGGTTAATAAGGATATTCGCTGACTTTGAATATGTTTGACGAGGATGTATTTTCAAAATGGCATAAAATCGTCAAATGAAGGAGTTTAATAATAAATAATACTTAGTTTTAAAGAACATATTAACTATTTACTTAAATAAAACCAAAATTGGGCGATATCGTGAGAATTTTTTGAGAAAAGTTATCTTAAAAAAGAAAAAAACGTTAAATGCTAAAAAATTTGCATCTTTGGTGACAGATTGCACAAAAACTATAAGTGATAGCACTGTAGTGTGTATAAGAGATTAATAGCAAATTTATTAAGGATCACTTCGTTCCTACACACTTTTTCTGTATCTTGAACGGTTTCCTTAAAAATTGAGAAAACCCGGGTTTCAGGCCCTTTGCGGGGGGGTGGGGGGGGGGGGTGACGCAGAGGGGGAGGGATGGGGAGGGTTGATGAAAAATAACCTCGGTCCATAACGTACATATCCCAATTTAAAAAAGTCTTCCATTAATTATGCCGTAATTTTAGCTAATTTCCCTTACCTAATGATTGACGCGACAGTATCTCGCCGCGAGATAGACTACCCGTCTTTCTGTATGAATTAAAGGGGGTCGGGTAGTCTATGTCGTGACGAAATACTCTCGCGCCAAACATGTGCTAGCCCGGCTATAATTAGTTTATGTAGCTTCAGATACCATAGTAAAAAAAATACAGCGAATATAAGTTTTTATAGAAAACTTGTTTTTGCTCTATTTCGTTTACGTTTACGAGAGCTATATAAACTAATTACAGACCTAGATATACCTCATGTTATCGTATATGCAAGGTTTCATTAAAATCCAACACGTAGTTTTAAAATGAGAACGAAACTCCGTTTGTATGGGAAGGTGAAATTCGGCCGAGCTTGCCCGGGACTCTTACATGAAGATTACTGTTTACATGGCGGAACAAAAAGTATCATTCATAAGATTAACATATAGGATAGCGTTTACCCCTAAAAGCATCTGCTAATAGGATCAGAGTCACATGGAAAAGCTAGTTACTAAATAAAATACCTAATTCATGCATGTTTGAGAAAGATAGACGCATTTAAAATGGCATGGCGGTAAGAAATTCTGCTTCTTCTGATACAGGCGTTCGTAGGGCTCTGTAGGAAAAAGATAGGAGGGCGAACCATTCGTTCAATCCATTAATTGTAATGCAATTATCAATGATACTACATCAGTTACTAGCGGCGATACTCCTCGCCCCTTTTGGAATGTGGCGAAAATCTCGCACTGACCCTTAATGAAACAAGTTGGTCCAGGCTACAGCTATGTGTTTGTGAAGCTGGAGCTGGTGATGGTGGTGTGATATTAAAGCGAACAGAGGCCTCGCCGGCGAGTTGCGGAGGCATGAGGCGGGGAACATCTTTGTGTTAACGAGTAATATGCGACTTAAGACCTCGGGACGTGAACACTCGCGACGAGTCAAGACAGTAAGGGGCACGACGACTCAGACAGAGAACTCATTGCATCTAACACCATGAAATAGTAACATAGTAAATGAGAAACTTATATCAAATAACAAACACAAACCACAGTATATAATTATGTATAACTAAACAATTCACAATTAACGTCTGGCACGATACTGCAGAGTCGATACACTCTCGATGTGTGCACGGTGCACCGTCGCATCTAGCGGCGGCAGCGGGGACTTGGTCGGAGCCGGAGCGCTAGGCCTCAGACAGGGCGTCGAAACGAAAGGGGCTAAAGGGCAGGCGAAAGCCGGCACTCCAATGGGTAGGCCTAGTTTTTACAGGCGCCTTCGGGGACATCGGTAAACAATGAATTCGATAGGGTCGTAATCGTAACACAATTTCAAACCGTACCACAAAATTCTTACATTGCATATTTCCATTTTAAAAGAACATTTTTACATACATATATGATTAAAATAGAATTTTACTACTGCTGTAATGCGACATGCTAAAGACGGTTAAATTTGAGGCGACGGTATAAAAGTTTTACTTTAATAAACGCCTTAAATAAACTCAATTAGAGTTTATTTTTCAAAAGCTTACACCATGGATAATTTTTAACTATCAATATCACATGTACATGGATAAGTGATAGGACGTCATTTAGCCAAATATTCATTAAAATACACTTTAATTAAACTTGTTTAGAATTGATTTTTCAAAAGCTCAAACCATGGATAATTTATAACTATCTATGTCATTTGTACATAGATAAGTGGTAGAATGTGATTTAACAATCTATTCTTTAAAATACACCTTAAGTTATCGACTTTAAAATTGATTTTTCAAAACCTCATCGCTATCATTTGTCACTTATACGTTATCCTCGCGACTTTATATCCAATTATATCACTTATCAGATATGCCGTCTTTTCACTTATACAATTATAAATGAAATGGTGACAAAGCATCATAGCCCTCCTGCAAATAATATGACTAGAATAGCAAGTCCCCTCACAAATAGTTTTTTGGCCTTCTACGCTCTTCTAGCTCCATAACCTCTTGATAGAGCCTGCTCATAATTTAATAACTAAAATATAATGCCTTTATCTACACGTTTACCCAATTTCATTTAAATTATAACAAATTTACTTAAGTTATTGTCCATCAAACTATCCTCTGATAGTTCAGCTTAAAAACATCGAAATGCCGGAACATGCCCCTAGCCGGCCGTGTGTTCCAATTTAAATGTAATTGTAAGAACTTCACTTCGCTTCGCTCGCTCGTTCGTTAAGGCCGTTCCATCGGTTTGCCGCTGTCTTTGTCACATTTCGCAAGAAAGAACGGGAAAGAACATACGCGCCAAGTGTCAATTTTGATCGAATTTTGTCGGTTTTTATTTATTTTAAAAACGTTACCTTACAATATCGAAATTCTAAAGCTATGAAATTACTATTTATGTTAAGATTGTTTTTTTCTTCTTTTTTTGTTTATAGTATCACATAATAAATAACCGAGTAAAGCAGGATTAAAAGTCCGGGTTAGAGGTTACTTTGGGAATTAATTGTATCGAGCGAAGTATAAGCTAGCTAGGCTATCGAGCTATGTTGTTAAGTAAAGTCAAGAACTACATATATATTTCTTCCACGTTTACGAATATCAACTCCTCTTAGAAAAAACATGATCATATAAGGAGATTTTTCGCCTTCTGGCTCAGGGAACCGCCTTAAGAAGATAATATTCCAAAACTAAAAGTACCTACCTATCGACAAGAAATATAATCACTTACTTACCCAATTGCTAATTTTAGGCTTAGTCTATAACTATAGTCAATATCATCAATATGTACTGGCTTCCTATACGTTTCCTCCGAATTTTGTGTGTATTAAACTTATTACCTTATTACATTAGTATAACAATTCTCAAGCTCAGAAACATTCACTTCCATTTCTAAAGGCTTATCTGTAGAAGCTGCCGTAGGTAAGTACCTGCTTGAACTAACCATTCCAGAGATCAGCAAGCCGCGAGTGAAGTAGGTAACAAACAACATTCAGGCAAATCTTATATACAAGATTACCCTTTCACGGTATTGTTTTATCTCACAAGTACAAAACTAACATGAGTTACCAGTGTAAAGAATGCGCTACTCATGATTCTCGAGGAGTTTTACAAAGTGAGAATTTAGGTAGGTGTTCATACTTATGTAGCTAGCAAACACAATTTAGGTATATACGAAAAAACTTGGTTATTAATTTTGCCCGCCAGATTACGATTTCAGGCACAAGTAATTTTTGAAACATAATTGTTATTTTGGCGAAGTTTGTAACATTCTTGATAAGTTCTTCATCATCGTAATAAAATATGATCGTTATATTCTACTTACTTTAGTAAGTAATTTCTGTTAATTTTAATTAACAGAAATTAATGAAACTATGGCCTAAACAAATAGTAGACAATTCAACGGAGCCACGCCGTTTTGTCGCCTAAATAGTGTTTAGTTTTTAAGTTTATAAAATGCATATATATAGTTAGTCTGTAAGGTATGTGTAATATGGGCCTTGTTGCCTGATTTACTATTGTATACAATACTTTTTCTACGAGACAAAAAAAAATACTTTCAACTAGTAGAATCATATAGGTAAACAAACCAAAAGTAGGTACTCGTATAGGTACAGCTAAGATACGCGAGCGGAGCGATACCTTCATTCAATCTCGTACGCGCCCCGGCCACCGGGGCCCGGCGGGTTGGTCAACGACACCTGGTACCTGCTCCTTGTTAATTCATATAATAATTTTAAGACAGTTTTTTTCTCGATTTTGTCCGAAATATTTTATCGAAATGTATGAAGTTCTATTTTCAGAATTTTTATAATTGACTAAACCGTATCGAAAAAGTTCTTATGCTCGAGTCTGAAGTGCCATAGACTATCCAAAGTTGAAAAGAGTAAGGTTGTAGTGTTGCATATGAAGTTGTAATACACGGATTATAGTCGACGAGTAGAAAAACTAATTTAAACCCACCTAAAAAGTAAATGCCTAGAAAAAAAAATGGCCCCAGCTCTATGCTGTCCGGTAGCGTGGTCAGATGAAGGCTGGCGGCGTTGCTGGACGGCAACGCCAATGCGCTGGGCTTGGTACCTATGTCTCAGCCGTCCGGTCACCCGGTAGGTAGCTATATGTCATTCCAAGTTGTCTAGAGGTCATATGTTAGAACAAATACGAGTTTAAATGAGGACGCGGAATCAGAACGCGGAAAAACAAGTTATTATTTGAGTTGCTTACTGTACACTACTCGAACAAGGAACCCTAAAAACAAAGCCTTTATAAGAGCTTTGATACAGAAATAAAATAAAACGTAAACAATACACGTGTACAAAAGACATGATTTGTTCGTCCAATTGTCATAACGAATAACCGATCTGCAGTAAATATAACGATATAAAGAAAGCGTCCCACTCACTGTGTGTTTTTGACACAATAGAGAGAGAGGGCAATGTAGGGCCCGTAAACTTGTCCGTGCCAGCGCCAGTAAATAATGTATGGGTTCACCGGGTTTGTTCTGAATTACGCAAGTATAGGGATGGGACATTCTGTTTACAGAATTTGAGATATTTTGATTTTTTACGCATGGGCATCTAACTCATAAACGTATAAATAATTGAAGCAAGGTAATGTTAAACTCAGAGAATAGCATTATTCGCTAACTTCTCATGTACACACTTCAGATGGACGCACGATAAAAAATTAAAATGACAAAACTAATTCTTAAGAAATAAGTACCTATTTTATTACTGTACTGCAACTACTGCAAGTTAAGGCCCTTCGTAAGGGGAAACCTCTGTCTCAAGAACAACAGACGTATTTAAGAAACTCATCAGGACATTTTTTAGGGTTCCGTACCCAAAGGGTAAAAACGGGACCCTATTACTAAGACTCCGCTGTCCGTCTGTCCGTCTGTCACCAGGCTGTATCTCATAAACCGTGATAGCTAGACAGTTGAAATTGTCACAGATGGTGTATTTCTGTTGCCGCTATAACAACAAATACTAAAAACAGAATAAAATGAATATTTAAGGGGGCTCCCATACAACAAATGATTTTTTGCCGTTTTTTGCGTAATGGTACGGAACCCTTCGTGCGCGAGTCCGACTCGCACTTGGCCGGTTTTTTTTTTAATCTTACATTGCAAGTATGGAAATCATTGACTGATTTTATAAACCCTCAAAAAAGGATAGTCATATGCTGTAAAAATATGGAATTCATTGCCTTCATACTTAAGGTGCACTCAATTTCTTATTTATTTCAAGAGACTCCTTAAACTTAATTCTTTATCTGCTGCTCCGTGATACTTTTTTCTTCTTCCTTTTTCGTATAGCTCTGCTGAAATTGTTACGTGTAATTTAATATATTTTTGTGTATTTATATTTATTTATATATTATGTATTTTTTTTGGTATATTGTTTTGTTTTGTTTTGTGTATATTCTGTGCCAGGTTTCTTCTATTGCATCTGGAACCCCTACTGCAATGACATTAAATTAATTTCCGCTACCTACAGGTTGTCTGGAAGAGATCACTTTTTAGTGATAAGACCGCCTATTGTATTGTTCACATCTTTTTGAGTTGTTGTATTTATTGTATTGTTTTATGTATCTGTAGAGGTATGCAATAAGGAATATTTTTATTGTATATAATAATAAATTAGTAATTATTATACTAATTGTTGTTTATAATGAGTATAATCATTAGGATATAATTAATATACCTAAAACTAAAAAAATCGAAGAGAAATATTAGACACCATCGTGTGACACATCACTATGTAAGACGCGAAAAGCAGTCAAGATTTCTGAGTAATGTTAATGTTCATTCTTTCAACCCTTTATGTGGATCTTACGTAATTATTATGTTTGTGTTCACGATTGAACTATTAGGAATAAACTATGTACTTAATGATATCCATATAACTAGGAAACAAATTAATTGCCTCTGATTATATTATTTTATTAATCACTTTTTCTTTCGTACTTATATGAAATGCTATTTATATTTAAGTATAAAATAATCTTGTATCGGCTGTTTTTCAGGTTAAAGTTTTCAAATTATATAATTTTCGAATCGCTTAATTGACTAACTCAGTACTAAGATTTCCAGAAAAATTTAATAGATATTCTACATCATTCGTTGAGTTGAAGACTTCCTCTTTTTAAAACAGATTGCTTAATTGTTTTTCATCGTATTTTCACGGAAACGTACGAACGTGTCTTGTTATTTCAGTCAGTATCGGTACAAAAAGTACTGAGCATGGAGACTATATAAAGGAGCCAAATCTCTATGTATGAAAAGTGTCCATCAAGAACAGTAATTAGGCGGCGCCACCATACACCGAAATACTACCAAAAACAACCTACGTAATTTGGTCGGGTTATTTGTTGCCTTATATGGTTCATGTTATACTCGTGTCCCAGAGCCTAACTAGCGCCACCGGAGAGATTAGGAACTATTATTTAAAGCTGAAAGCGGTCACTTTTGCAACAATTCTGCCATAAGAGATTGGCATCCTTTCTATACCATCCATAGTAGAGAGGTTGACTGAAGTAGCTTGATACGAACGTTTCCGAGAAAATACGATGGAAAACAATTATGCACGCTTATGTCACAAAAACTATAATTTATAGTGTGTTATAATTGTCAAAAGTCAAAATCATTCCGGTCGCCGTACGAACAAAATATGCGTAGGTAGTGTTAGAACAAGAAAAATCTGCAATTACTTATTTTGATAGCATACGCAGTGCAAAAGGGAAAGTTGAAGCAAAGAGGAAGAAGGGAAGACCAAGGAGAGCGTACATGCATCAAATAAAGGAAAAACTCAACGTCGTGTCGTATCAGGCTGTCAAAGAGAAGGCAGAGCGCCAAACATGGAAATTGCTCTACCGACCTCTAGTCTTACTCTTAAATATATGATGATGACGTAGTGCAACTGTTATTTATACGTCATAATTTCATAGAAGTTCGGCGATTAAAATAACACTTGCACTGCGTGTGTTATCAAAATCTTGGTCTAACTCTAGCTATTAAAACCGTCTGGCTTTATACGGTCTCGTGATAATCTAGTCTTCATTTTTTTTATAAAATTTGCGTACCAATTCCTATTTCATAATCTGGGTCGAGAACTAAAAAACAGTGAAACAGAATTTCTAGTTTCTTTCTACAGTTTTTCTGCAATGTCTAGGCAAGATTGATTGCCTTCTTTAAGTGTTCCTTTGGCCCACGTTCAAGAAAAAACTATAGTATACAATACTGAGGGCTACTAGTTTTTAATGTGGAAGATGGCTTTATATTTAGTTTTCCAAGAATTAGGTACAGTCAAGTTCAATAATTAATTGGCCAACATAGAGCTAATAGGGGATATATTTTTGAGTGAGATATGTTCACCCATATTTCACACTCGATTGTATCTACCTATTGTGTTATTCTTTAGGATGAAATGCAACGTTCCAATCAGTTTTGAAGAATAATTAAATTTAATTATTCATTGCAGAACCATTAAGGATGACTCACGCTAGACCGATCAGCCGTCATAGAAAATGACGCCCCGGACACCCGGCCCGACCCCGGCCCGGTCTAGCGAGAGTCATCCTTTACCCTGTCAGGGCACAGCAACATAAGTACTTGATATTCTAAAAACAAACTAAGTAAAAAAAAACATTAAAATACATTAACAAGTTTGGGAACAAATCAAATTATTTTATTAAATATTTTGTGGCGGGGTGGCCTAGGGGTTCATGGCGTTAGCCGCGATAGCTAAAGACGCCGGTTCGAATCCGGCCTTTACCACTGGAGGGCTTCGTCACTTTTTCTTTAATATATGACATCTATTACAGTTTTTAATTAAAATACATTGTCAAACATAAAATACCAGTAAAACTAGGAATTGTTACAATTAAAATAAAGTAGTAATAAAATTTATATAAGAAAACATGTCATATGTAGTTCTGATCGCATATCCAGATTGATGAGGATCCCATTAGACTGATTGGAAGCGGTATATCGGCGCATTTAGCTAAGTATTAAAACACTTCCTTGCAAGATGGATCATGATAAATCGCCCAATTACCTCCGGATTTCTTATCTCCCAGTATACTACTCTGTACCCGTTCACGAGCTACTACGAGGTGCATTCAAATTTTTAACGTATTCAATTTATAACATTTTAGAAATGTAGATTAGTTTAGATCTCATCAACTCTCAATAATAAACCCTACCCTATAAACCCTACCCTAACCCTAATGGGCACTTCGTCTGCGCGCGTTCCACGACACGGTCAAGGGCAGCATTCACTTAGTGTACTCCTCATATTTACATATCATTAAATTGTCGAAAGGGTCTCTTCGTGTTGGCTTCCATAGTCAAGAAAGACAACAGTATAAAAACAGTGTCACAAAATGCTCTCAACTCCGCTTGTTGTTCCATCGGGTAAAAAAAAAAAACATTTCAAGACCCATGTTGAAAATCCTGGAGTTCCCGGGTTCAAATCATGGTAAGTGAATTTATTTAAATGTTTATCACAGACACTTGTTCCTGAGTTATGATTGTTTCCATGTAGGTATTTAATTATTTATCAATATATCGTCGTCTAGACACACAAAATACTAGTCTTGTTGAGCTTACTGTGGGCCTAGGTTGGTTTGTGCAAGATGATCAGATGATATTTATTTATTACAATGTGCCACAGTACATTGTTATGACTTCCAAGTTGAATGCCATTTAACAACTAATCGAGTTAGGTAGAGGTAGGAATTAAACTTATTTTATTGCATGTTTGATAACTAAAGGTTTTAATTCAGACTGCACAAGCGTTACTGCTGCAGCGTTGCTGTGCTACATTGTATTGCTGCAGGAAATGTTAATTACACTCCTGTGTAAATTAAATTATTAAGTTTAAAATTTCTTGCATCCTGCAGCAGCAATGCAGTTTGTAGCAATACTGCAACAGTAGCACCGCTGCAGTCATA
Organism: Cydia strobilella; assembly: GCF_947568885.1. NCBI lineage: Eukaryota > Metazoa > Arthropoda > Insecta > Lepidoptera > Tortricidae > Cydia > Cydia strobilella. Next base: position 20,442,910 of record NC_086042.1, read on the forward strand.
ATCAAAATTTAGCCGCAAACAAGATAGCATTTACAAAGGTCTGTCAGGAAGTTATCCACATAAAGATTTATTTAGTCTGTAGAGTAATGTACAAACAAAGAGGATTTTCTGAACAGGCGTACCTATTGTTTAAGTTCCAAACTTCTAAGTAAAAGGAACTCTTCTTATTTTGTTTTTATTTCTAGAATTTACTTTAAGATGAAATTACTTGATACTTTTCTTTTCCGTCTAGTTTTAATTTCCAAGTATAACAATAACTCTTAAGCGTTTAATTTAATTGTTTTAAACCCTTTCGGCCACGTGATACATACACGTGGCCTTTAGTCGTATTTTGCAACTAAATAAAGGTAGGTAGTCTATTATAAAACGGGGAATTTTCGAATTCATTACGTGATGTTTAATCATAAGAGTTATATCATTAATTAACGTACCTACGTACTACGTACCTACTTATTTCAGGCCCATTTTCTTCAATAACAAACTTCCAAAACAAAAGAGTTTAAATAACTAATTCTCAATCGAAACTACAATTGTTTTAAAAGCATTATTAAGGACATATATAAGATTAAGCCATGAAAGGTTTTCTGTGTAGAACAAAGAAAATAAAACATTTCTAAATTAAACGTATTTATTAGGTGCAACAAAGCAAAAAAAAAAAAACAATTTATCGAATAAGCTAATCAACAACATCAACAACAACAACAACAAACTATGAAACTTAAAGTATATCTACAAATAAAATATGCTCCCCAGGTCTTCTTCGTAGGTCAAGGTGCCCATCAGGCTGGCAGCGTTTTCCTTTTTGAATGGCTAGGCCTATCCGCTAGTTTAAGTAGCTGCCAGACCTCTAGTCACCGGATGCATCAACTAGGCGTTGGGAGATTTCATTGAATAAAATTTCGGCACTCGGCCCCATGACTCGAAGGTTTTCACCCCAAAAGGCGCAAATATATAGCCGTCGCCAAGGACGGAGCAGCATTTGCGCCTTTTGTTTGCTTCCGCTGTTGCAGCCGCAGCTCCAGCTATAGAGGAGGTCGCATAGAGGTGCGACGCCAGCGTATCAACGCATGTGGCGTCCCACATCAGCGTCCTCTCCCCAGCCTCCTTGAAATGAGCGTAATACCATCAGGTCGCTTGTCGTCATCACGTGCGATCAGAGCGACCCGTACCAATTTTTTTTTTAAACAACGCCTGCACCCTTATCGCCTTTGGGAGTTAAATTGTGCCAAATAATATACTCGTAGTTTTATCTACATTCATCATCATTCGCTTGCCCTTGTCCCATTCACTTGGGGTCGGCACAGTATGTGTTTTTCTTCCATACCTCTCTGTCGCCCGTCATTATCTACATTATTATAGATATACTAGTTTTCGAATTAACCGATGGTATAACATTCCTTTCATAATTTTTACAATTTCACTATTCCATGAAGTTACATTTTATCATAGGTTACTCTGGTGTCGGACGGGAACTCACGAGTGTTCCCATAATCATTACATATGCATGCTTTGATATACGCACTTAATTTCGCAATGAAACAGACTTACTCGTTTTAGGCTTCCCCTCCCCTACTACTCGTAGTTCGAATTAAGTACCTATAGCCAAAGTATTAAAATTATAATGTGGATTGTACTACCACCCAATACAGTACCTGCGTGCTTAAAATTACGTATTACAATAATGCGCAAAAATATGAATTATTTATTGATTTTTTCCGATTCTGGGGAATAAATTGTCGAGCAACAACGTTTTGACGAGGTACACGGAGCCAAAGGGGACCCCGGAGTCGAACAAGTGCCGGCCGCCGGCTGGGTCCACTGCCCAAAGATTCCGGATGTTCGTGAGGAACATTTGCGGGATCTTAAACTGTCTCTGTCTCCACACGTACTTTAACCAACCTGGAATTTTTTTTAAATATGTTAATTTCGCCTAAAACCTGTACCCCTATCTAACTACCTGTATGCTGTTTGTTTAGATATTCTTTTCTTCCCAATTCTGGGCATCATTTTAAATCTATGCAGCCACTTTTGATTGATTGAGTATTTTAAATGGTAACGGCTAAAGGTAGGTAGTCGTTACCGCTGGCGAACGTCTTAAAACTCACTTGATCCTTGGTTGGGATTTAATGCCCGTTTCTTTATGTGATGTATCAAAAGTGATATAGGCGCCCCAATAGTCCTTTTTGAAACTGAAGGATCCGAATCAAATCTTACGTCGGTAACATTTTCATTATCACTTGTCATCTGAAAGAAAAAGTTTAAATAATGTATTACAAATGTGTTACCGCGAATCACGCACAAATAAAGTTATGTAATATATGAGTTATATATTGGTGACACACTAGCACATGCGAGAGAAAAGTTTTAAGCCATTTAGTTTCTATAAATGTAGAATATTAAGTTAATTTTAAAAACGTAATTATGTATCGCAAAGTAAAAAAAAAATACATTTAGAAAACATACATTTGTAGGTTTTTCATCTATTTGCATTGAATGTGAAACTGTTTGGTAAACGTTTTGCAATACACACAGTTTTAATAAAATAAAATATTTTAGTAGTTTTGTCATAATCACGAACTGATGATGGAACTTTGTTGACCTGACTGTAAGAGCAATGGATGTAATCGTATGAAAACGCTGTTTTATATTGTCTTCGTTATGTAAATATTAGCATTCCATTTGACTTTGTTTGTTTCAGGTAATTAAAAAAACAGCAAATTTATCAACTAATGTACGGTTGACAAAAATTATAAAATACACAGAAAACAAATTGATTTGAAACATTATGTAGCAAAATTAAACAATTTTATTATATTAGCACCGTTTGCAAGAACACCGTGCAATTTGAAAAGAGAAAAATAAACTTAAAGCTACTTAAAATAAATAGAACTTTTTACGATATACAGATTGCTTGTAACTCAAGTTTTCTTAACCATTTTTGAGAAAATCTATGTGACTCGAATGGGAGGGCATTTAGCGGCATCGTTCCTATATAACATTAAATAGACTACTAAGGTCGTCCGCTTTAAAATTAATGCGCCTCCGGCAAATAGCTACATTACCCGTCTCAACAATAAAGTACTTACTATTGATTTTTCATTCGGTTGTTAGTCAGTGGCGACTAAAAATTCAAGTGAGTGTAACCGTTGTACTCTAAATATTTTAAAATATGTCTCACACGTTAAATTCGATTGTCTGCTAATGTCCGTTTTATGAACGTTGGCTTATTTTTTAATCTTTACTGGATATGATATTTATTTACGAGAGGTACTTACTTTGGCTTCATGTTTCAATTTCATCTTCTCTTGTTTATTTTAAAAGCCATATATACATGTTATTTTCAGTAAACTATACAAAATAACATAAACAAAAGTATAATTGGTTGAAGCAGCAGTAGCTAAATGGGCGATATGTTCAACTCATAATAATCGGAGCAAATCTTTTGTTGTATAAGAGAGCAAATTGAGATCATTTTGAATACCTGGCCCTCTCAGGTACTTCTGATGCTGACTGTACCTGTCGGTATAAAATTCAGTATCATGTTATAACCAATATCCTGTGTAACATTTCATAAAACCAAGGTGAAAACAATTGTATGCAGAAGTGTAAGATAAGGGGGTATAAACTTAAAAGTTAATATTTTTTCCCTTTGAACGCGTTGGACCGGCAATCCAAAGATGTGGGTTCGAATCCCGCGTTGACCAGAGTTAATTTTTCATTGTGATTGACATCTGTATATACAATTTTTAGGGGGTTTATTTTTATACAGGACGTTTTTCTAACATTTGCCTATATTATTTAAGGATTTTTCTGACCGCCTTAACAGACAAAAAACCGGCCAAGTGCGAGTCGGACTCGCGCACTAAGGGTTCCGTACCATTAAGCAAAAAAAGGCAAAAAAATCACGTCTGTTGTATGGGAGCCCCACTTTTATATTTGAGTTGATTGAATGAAAGGTAAATTGCGGTTTACGATTTATGACGTATTAAAAAAAAACTACTTACTAGATCTCGTTCAAACCAATTGTCGGTGGAAGTTTGCATGATAATGTACATCATATTTTTTTTTTAGTTTTATCATTCTCTTATTTTAGAAGTGACAGGAGGGGGGGGGGGGAGGTCACACATTTTACCACCTTGGAAGTGTCTCTCGCGCAAACTATTCAGTTTAGAAAAAAATATATATTAGAAACCTCAATATCATTTTTGAAGACCTATCCGTAGATACCCCACACGTATGGGTTTGATGAAAAAAAATTTATGCGTTTCAGTTCTAAATATGGGGAACCCCCAAAATTTATTGTTTTTTTTTTCTATTTTTGTGTGAAAATCTTAATGCGGTTTACAGAATACATCTACTTACCAAGTTTCAACAGTATAGTTCTTATAGTTTCGGAAAAAAGTGGCTGTGACATGCGGATGAACAGGACAAACATGACGAATCCATAAGGGTTCCGTTTTTTGCCATTTGGCTACGGAACCCTAAAAACTGCATTTAGACTACATGTATATTTTATAATACCTACTAAAATTAATAACAGTTAACAGTTATTATTCAGTATTATTTACAACGACGGGACTTAATCGCGTAAAATAAGTATTAAAGCCACCTCCGACGTTTAGTAAAAATCGTGAAAGTTTAAATCAGTTATTATTCAGTTTCGGAGTCGTGAATCAAACACGGGCACCGAGCTGAGACTGGTTTATTGTATGCGAGTATGATGCTACCTACCTTAGCCAGATGATACAAATACCTACAACTACTCCCTTGTAAAAATTATGCCGTATGACCTACATATTACGCGCCCTATTGTCTATCAGGCGCGAGTTCAAAGTACAGCTTTTTAAGAGGCCGGTGTCGATTTTGGTGCAAAAATTTAAAATTGATAGATTTAGTCGTTGAAATTATACACGTTTTGTTACGTAATATCTAAATAACAAGTATTGGTTTCTATTAGCACGTCTTCTCATCTTGCCTTTTAATAATGAGGTCGCGAGCGTGCGTCGCCGGCTCGCCGGTAATATATGAAGAGAAGGGGCAGTTTTTATAAACTTATCAAAAAATTATGGTGGTAAATTATACAAATTGATGTATAAGAATAGTTTTAGCAAATGTTGTAGATTGTTTAAGTATCAAAATTACGTCGAAAATGAGTAGATTTTCGGAGAAATTGTCACTTGTTTTGAGGTCATTTCAGGATAAAATTGAATTCGTTTAACTTTCACTTCCTCGAACTCTAAGTCATATAACAAAAATGTAATCTGATAAAGGTCAAGTACAGAATATGTGTAATACAAATTTACCATTTTTAGTAGTGCAAACTTTACGAAATTTACAAATAAGAGCGACAAAATCAGTGCTTTGCGCGCGTTTACCTAAACGTCCATCAGAAAAAAAAATCATTAAGTACTAAGTTTGCGAGTCTGTTTTCAAAAAAAATCTCTTATAAAAGGCAAGATAAGAAGACGTCCTAAAAGAAACCAGTACTTGACATTTCAATTAGGTTACAAAAGGTGTACAATTTCACAGACTAAATCTATCAATTTTACATTTTTGCGACTAAAATTTTGCTTGCTAACAGCCCTGACCGTCGCGTCCCCTGACATTACCTACTGTTACCATTGTACGAATGCTTAGTTTAACAAATATACCTACCCTTATTTATAAATATTATTACAGTAAAATGGTCCTACTTTGGTCCAATATTAGTAGTAGTAGTAGTAGTAATTACTTTATTGTACAAAACACAGGTTTACAAAAATAAATTACAGTAATGGTAGTACAAAGGCGAACTTATCCCTATAAGGGATCTCTTCCAGCTAACCTTCGAGTAGATGAGTGGAAAACTATTATAGCCAGGTCAAATAGACAAACTTACAGGATGTACAAATTAATATTTAAAAAAGTAAACTATTTAACATATTGACTTCTCATAAAATACAGAAATAAAAATAACATTATAGATTAAAATACATAAAATACATCTAGCATACATACATACAATACTAAATATATATTATAATATATATAAATATCACAAGTGTAAGAAAATAAAAATAAAGGTTAGTACTTAACCAGATCACGCTGATTGGAAAGCCAAAGCTTCTTCAGATTAGCCTTGAGTGACGCTACAGACTGGGACTGTTTGAGCTACAGGGGCAACTCGTTCCACAACTTTACAGTGCAGCGCGAACCGTGAAAGATTTTGCATACGTTCGCGTCTTATTAGGAGGAATAGCAAGCATGAGATTAGAACTAGATCGTAATATATATTTGCTCCACTTTAAGGTAACTTTGAATATTTTTTTAAACTGTTCATTATTAAATATTTGGACGAATTGAACATTCAGAAGACCATCTTATGTAACATATTTTATCGGTAAATCAACTTAATGAAAATAATGTTGTTTTATATAAAACGAAGCTATGAATATGGAGCACAAGATACCCATTGTTTGGGGTATTATTGCTCCTACCTACAGTTTACTTACGGGAGCAAAGTTACCCCATTGTGCGCCAAATTATTTAATAGGCCCCGCCAAAAAGGAGAGATTAATTTTATGACTAACGTGGCAATTCAAAATATATATGTAATTTCGTTTATCTGAGTATATAAATAATAATATAGAAATAAGTATTTTGTTTGAATATTTTAGACGTTAAGTCCTTTTTTGTATTGGAGCATAGTTACCCACTAAGGAGCAAAGTAGGACCATTTTACGGTACTACTATTTAGCTTAATTGTTCATTTTTAATTGTTAAGTTTCGTATTAAACAATAGTTAGCCTCTCTCACACAATGTTCATATAAAGCTTTACGTTCGGCGTCGACCTTTTAGGTAGATTCAGTGGGCTTTACAGTTTTACCCCGACAATGCATTTGCATCGGGCTAAGACGGGACAAACGCGCAGCGGTGTTCATGAATATTCCCGGCGTAATGCGATAGTTTAATACTGGCCGCTTTCTGGCACACAACGGGCCATATACCATCAAATTGCAAGTGCGAGGGAACTCAATCAATCTAGTTTGGCGCAAATGATGAGAATAGTTTTAAATATCTACTTATATAGAAAAAAAGTTGTTAAAACATTTCCTGCATCCATATATGATTGCACCAAATATTAAACTCAGATGAAACATTTCATTCTTATGTTACGTTTATTTTTTTAGTTCTATGAAGCTCTCATTTGACATTGATATTAATAACGCCGACAAAGTGGTAAAACATTAGGGTAACTACCTACATCTCAAGGCGATTAAAGTCTAGCAACACATCTTTTGAAAGTCTACAAGATATAAATAAAATTCACTACGTTTCAAACTCCTCCATTATTCATAATTCTTTATACGCTATGTAAGAAGCCGCAAGCGATAAACCGACTAAGATAAACGGCCTTGTATACGGAAAGCGATCTATGGAAGAAGCACTTTCATTATATTTGTAAGTATTATATTGCCTGGCTTTTAAGTTATTCCACTAAGAGAGCACCTTTCATAACTCTAATAATGTAGCGAGTACTTACAATAATGGATGTATGTATCAGTTTGTCTAAAATATACTTCTCATCCGACTTTCTGCTTTCTCCTAACTAATAAAAAAGAAACTTAGATACAATTTGCAAAACAGACACTTCATGTTCATTATTGTTAACAGTAAGTCTTTGCACTTCTATGAATTATTCTTCATATACCGTTCTATTTTTGTGTAATAGCAAAATGTCTCGACATTATTATTAGGTAAATTAAAAAGAAAGTGTTTGTTAACAGTGTTAACACACATAATAGTGTTGATATTGAATGGTTTGGCAATAAACAATTTTGATTTTTAAAATGTTTTTTTTTTGTCGTTTTGGTGTATTTATATTTTTGCAAAACAATAAACAATAGTTTTTGTAAGTTACAAGACTAGAATGTTTGATTGATTGATGAAAAATTAAGTTTAATGGATGTATTTGTGTAGGTACCTTGTACACGTTGTGTTTTGCAATTAAATTATAATTAAATAGCGTTTATCCAAATTTCTCAAAATAGAGTTCGTATGACATGACACGGTGCTTTTGAATGTCTAATGTTACCGTTGAAGACAAATAAGAACTTCGTACCTACTCATAAATCGCTAATTTTAATCATGATTGAGTTGAATAACCCATTCTTTAAGTTTTATTTGTAATGGACACAACCTGAAACCGTGAAAAATCATTAGGCGCCATTTTTGTATTAGCTATGTTGGTGGCCATAATATCGGTTCTAGTATATATTTTCTAAACCTAAATTCATACAATAAAAACGGGTATATTACATTTTTATGTTCGGATAACATGTTTTATGGCGTAAGTAGCTGATAATATTGACATCTTATGAAGTTATTATGGACTTTTTATATGTTTACGAGTCAGTTTTGATGGCAGAACGTCTTCCAACTCACGTTACAAGAAGCTATTAAGAGTTAATAACTAAGCAATATTATGTTATTTTCATCAAATCTAATGTTGTGGAAAATACCTACCGACATTAATAAAACGAACTGTGGCTATAAAACCTACATTCAATATACAGGAGTGGTATAATTAAAGGGGCTCACCGATTACCAGTCTGCCGGACGATATCGGACTGTCAGTTGTTCGGAACTTTACTGTCAAATTTTTGTTCTAACTGACGGGCTGATATCGTCCGGCGGACTGATAATCAGTGGGCCCCTTAGTAGGTAGTTTGTCCGTTTATTTATTTTATGTAAAGATTGAAAAACATATGCAAGATTGTAAGAGTATATAAGCCTAATGTAGGAAAGTGTTACCTTTTAGGAAAGTATGCCTAGGTACATTTATAAATTGTAAATGCAGCCATACAGCGGCCCTATTAAGTATTTTTTGTTAGCCTAATAACTTAGTGTCCCACAGGTCTGCTGGGCAATAAAGGCCTTCCCTCGTTACCTCCACTCAACCCTGTTGCTTGTACCTACTTTCCCGCCAATCCGGATAAGATGCGTCCAAGTCGTCCCGCCATCTCCTTTTCGGTCTGCCTGCACCCCCGGCCTGTACCATCTATGGTAATCCGTGGTTCCACTTAAGTAATAATTACTTTTTATTAAAACTTTAGTACGATGTAGTAGGTATGCAACCAAGGAATAATAATAATAAATAAATAGTAATAAAAGCTATTCTGCTGGTACATAGAGCAATAGAATTGCTGTATAATAATAATAAATTCATTTATTAAGGACCAACTTGGATCAATTTGTGTTAGTGACAGTTTTATCTTAAGGCTAATGTTAGTATATACATAATTATTTACTGACTAGCTAACTATATAAAATTCTAGTTTCTAAAATAAATAAGTAAGCAGATTTTCTCAAAAACCAGTTTAAAGAAAATCTGCCCACCTACCCATTCCTGCGCACATGAATCATGCAGCAGTTATTTATATATAGGCTATCAACCCTGTCCGCAATCATGGTCAGGATGCTGTTGGAGCTGGCCCGTACTCTGCGCACCAGGGATGTGGCTCGTTTGCGCATCGTGGTGTAGAAGCAGTCTACCCGCGCTTCCGCGAACATCCCTGACGCGCTACAGAATCTGGGCAGCCCCATCAGCACCCTGTACGCGTTGTTATATTGAACGCGCAGAGCGTTGTATGCCTTTTACCTTAATACTACTGAGGTACAGACAGATGTAGTGCATAATTGTTTTCCATCGTATTTGTCATGCTATACTTCAGTCAATCTCAGTACTTTTTGTACCAAGACTGACTGAAATAGCAAGACACGTTCGTACGTTTCCGTGAAAATACGATGGAAAATAATTATGCACTTCATTTGTATCTCTTATGTCAAAGGTTTTTACAATAACAGAGGGGTCCGAATACGACCGCGCGCCTGCAAGGATAGTGAAGGCAATAACACACGTGTAAATTGATGCCAAGGCCCTCGCTCTAGGCGTAGCTCTGTAGTAGTACTAACACCTCATCTGCCTAAATAAGAATTACGAGCTGCGATTGCGAGATTAGGTTAGGTTTATTTGTACAGCTTATATTATATTATTTCTATTAAATTTATCTAATGAAGTTATTATTTCTGTACGCTCTATTTTTAAACCTTTATTCATGTTTAAAAATGTCAGAAGACTTTAGAAAATCAGATCATGTCGGTCGCATTAAGCAACGTCATTTAGTCAAATTTAGCACTCAAAAAACGCGGTAAGTACAGATAGCTCGTCCGCAATCTCGTTTTTTTACACCGCTGTAATTTGACGCGACTGAGCTAAGTGCTCACTTAACGGGTGCGGCTCGGTTACCGGACGGCTTCTATGTCATCGATATAACGTTGTGTACACGCTGATATTCAACGAGACCGAAAACATTTTCACATCATTTTCAGCTAAGTATTATCAGAAAATCAGAAATTACTTGAAAAAGTTTATCAGCCGTGGCTGGGCGCCCGATCACTCTGCAAATCACATGTAAGCGCAACAATTACACTACAGAAATACCTACTAAGTTATATTATAACATACTAAACGTTGGCACTCCTATGGACAATAGTCAACAGCTTGTGTGCACTGTAATGACTGTATTAACACTGGTTAATAAAAAAGAAGAACTCTTTATGTGGATAGTGGGCAATAATAAACCTTTATAGTTAAAATCCTTTGCTTTGGTTGCGTTCACAGGAGAAACGTGAACCTAATAGCAATGTATGATTCGATTACGTTTTAAGGCTGCTATTTGACACGAATCCATATAAAATGTAATTAGGGGGAATGTGTAGGTATTTAATGATCCTCGAGGTATAACGATGCCTATTGTTGAGACTGCCGATACTTAACTCTCCAAGAATCGTCACCGCGACCTTGACAGAGGCCTGTCAGAGTATAATGGTAGTACCTAAAGGAACTTTAATTTCAATCACTCATTGCAATGATTTGACAGTGACCACGCTATTTTTCACAAGTGACTTTGGGACTAGCTTGTCATTGAATTGAACTTATTAAAGAGCAGTTGCCGTACCATGAGTTGATGCGTGACGTTTACGTTAGCGACTGCGTAAATTGACTGATGGATTGGTGCGATAGAGAGGGAATGCAAATCGAATTCACGCAGTCGCTAACGTAAGTGTCAAATGCCAACTCGTAGTAGCCGTGATGGTCACATACATAATATATACCTTCAAAGTTGGGTCATATTTTTATATTTTATATATCCTTTTTTTATAGATACACATAAATTAGGAAAGAAGTCTCTAACAAAACATTACTTGAAAATTTCTATCGAATTCAGTTTTTCTACTCATTTTTTTTTTCTGCAGTGTAATTTATTTCAAGGTTATGTAATGTAAAATGAGTTATTGCGATTGCGACGCACTTACGAGTGAAAACTTGCACGTACTTTATGATATTCAACTGTAGGTAGGTAACTACTCCTTCTATGCAATAACATCTCTCTCTTTAGCTGAGCGCACGATGCCGGAAGGAGGAAGGCTGGGTAAACACAGGGGCTTTCCCACAGTTCTAATGGCCGCCGCGCAAATATCGCGACAGTACTAATAACACTATATTTTACTAGAGACCTCTGAGCATTAATTAGTTCTTTATATGGCGACCGTAATGCCAATTTTGCGAACAATGATCGATATATTTTGCGAAATGCATACCTAACCCAATTAGCGCTAATCTCGACGCCACGTCACGCGGATTTGCTATGATTACAAAGAGGGAAATTTTGACTACAATTTGGTGAAAACTAAGGATGTAGGAAACGAGCTACACAGACTAACAACAGCAAGAATAGTTTAGTGGTTATGTTACTTATCGATAGAAAGTTGAAGTGGAGTAAGTATAATACATTTACATAACATAACAACTACATAATTATAATAATAAGTAGGGTGAGATGGTTGACACTGGACTCCATTCTCTAATGCCCGTATCTCAAGTAACTGTGATACATATTTGATTTAATGACTATATTGTAGACATAATTTATTCAAGTTTCATTATGTTATGCTTCAAAATCTAAATTCGTCTGCTAAATTATTGGACTCGTGGGTTATTATACTCAAACGACTTGCGATCTTTTTGAAAATAAATATTTGATCAATGAATTCTACTAAGTAAATAAGTCAAAAAATATTGATGAGGAAACATCCTAATTAGACAAGTTTTAAGCCCCTATTACAATGTTTTCCTACTTAGGAAATTTCTCCAGGCAGTTTCAAAGCAAAATAAACTTTTTATTCACAAAAAAAATTTGCATTGTCAGGGTTCCTTTACCGAGCTTTGATCCACTCAACCTGATCCAGTCGATCCACTGTCGAGCCAGGCCATAATTACATAATATTTTTTATTAAAAAAATAAACAATGAGTCAAAATATAAATCAATGTCATGTAGGAGTAGGAGACCTTATTAAATTAGTTAAAAAGAAAAAAATATAAAATAATTCATAGTTATATATTTCGGATAAACATATGTGCCATTTTCATCTAAATGGGTACTTATTGTCGGTTGTCAATAAGGCGCTATTTCCATATAGCTTCAATTTGAAATCAACCTTATCGGCAAGCGACAATGTGGTACCTTTTGGTTGAAAACGTCACATATTATTAAACTTTAAAAATCGTAAATATTTGCCCTCTTAGGACATAGGAGAGATGTAATATAAAAGACGAAAACTTGAATTCGCCATTTTATTTTCAATACGATTGTGTTTGATTTTATAGACTGCTTAAAAATTATCACAATATGTAATGAAAAATCCACATAATGTGCTGCCCCTTTTTTTCCGAACCACTCCTTAAAAACTTGTTGCCAAGGGGCACCTTTTATGCGGAAAATGTATCAGAAATATTTTGCGTTTTTTCAGAATTTGCGATAGTTACTGTGCACTTACACTTACCCTACCTACTTATCAAGATTATGTCACAAGATGAGCCTCGTCACTTGTCATACAATTTTGCAAATGTGCGTTGTGCAAACTTTTATCTAGCTAATTGTATATTGCGTTTGCCAATTTAACAACGTATTTCATAACATTGTGTGGAAGAGATCGCTTTTAAACGATAAGACCGCCTGGCCAGTTGTATGTATGTAAACACTTTATTGTACATAAGACAGATTACAAGCACAATAAAAGAACATAAATATATACAATGTACAAAGGCGGACTTATCCCTATAAGGGATCTCTTCCAGTTGTCTGTTTCTATCTTTAATAAAAAAAAACTGGGTCTGTTTTTTGAGGTGTACAATACAATCTAGTAAATATCATATCTGATAGTCGATTTTATATTTTATTTATATCACAATAAAATATAAATTCGACATAATAGAATTTATGTAGGTAAGTATTCTATTTAAGATTTATCTTCATCACAATTGATACCCATCATTATATTGTCCGCCATTTGTACCTAAATCTTTTTATGCCTACAAGATAAAGTACAAGATAAGTGTGGTATTTTTATTATAAATACATTTTATCGTTTTGGGTACATAAAGGTTTACATAAATAAAAGCGATTCTATTTCAATCAGTCTAGATCATATCCGTACGTCGGTGCTTTTCTATAGAAACGAACGTAATTTATGAGGCCAATGGGCGTTCTATCAATATTACTACTTACTAAAGGTCTTGGCCCTTTACTTACGGGCCTGCTGGTGACAGTTATTGATTCACTTGTAATAAAGAAGGGGTACAATGATCTGATGTTATCGAGAATAACCTAGTTTCTATGGGTCTCTTACATTTTCCTGGCGCTTACTCCTATTTCACTTATGATTTTGTCTAAATAATTGGTATGGCTAGAAATATTTAAGTTGTCCGAAGTGAAGGAAGATCTTTTAAGTAACATTCAGACATCTTTAAAATTCTAACTATAAAGCAACCCTATAAAGCGAGTTTAGACACAATTAGGTACCTTTTTAGCGCACTTTACATATTCCTGTAACCTTATTCAGACGTTTGTTACTAAATTGATAGTGCGAGTATCCACAAGCTCCTAGTAAGTCCATTGATATATATAGTGTAATGTAATCGTAAAAACAAAGATAGATATCTCCGTAATAGATGGATATAGTCTAAGGAAAAAACGTGCCACGAAAATCACGAAAATTTAATTCTCAATCAGATGGCGCCACTAGTTTTGGCCTACTCTCGTATAGAGGGCGTTGACGGTTTCGTTTGTTATTTATAATTTTAACGCATATCAGTGAAAGGACATGGGTCAAAATCATATAAAAATAATTAATGCAAATAAAAAAATCATTTATCCACGTTTAAATACATTTTATCGTATTTTTATAAATCTTCATTTTTAGTTTTAAAGTATGTCGATAGATGGCAGTGGATTTACAGTGGTTACAAAATTCACTATGACAGTACCGCTCTATCTTATTATATCCTCTTTGGTAAAAAGATATACCTGGCAGTTTCACTAAGTTTCGAACTAGAAAATCCAATCGAAAGTTTGACTTATCGGCCTCGAGCCACCACAGATATTCTCAATTTAAGTCAAGTAAAAGCTTTATTCTTTAACTTGTGAAAGGCTGGCAAGGAGAATACTGCTACAATATACAACCAGGAGGGCGGGCGGTTCGAACTTTATAATCTTGTTATGAAACCGTTATGGATATGATCTGTCAGCTGTCAACAGTGACATTTCTGTTGTTGACAATAAAGTTACGTATTTGTTATTGATAATAACAAATGATTTTAAGATTCCTGGAGATTTAATATTCGTATTCATACTGTTAATACAATCAATGAAGATAGTATTTAAAAAAAGTATTATTCACTTTAAGAATATAAAGTTATAAACCCAACATTCAAAAATAAGGTGCAAAATATCATGTAGCAAGCTCGTGGTCCCTCGACATTTCAGTCGTATAGCATGATAAAAATTATGATTGTTTTGTATACTTAAGTGTATTGGGAGCGAGACGGCTCGGAATTAAATAGGCACACTGTACTGAACATAATATAATACCTAAAAAGAATTCAATTGTCTTCTTGAAAGCCGCCTTAGTATTCTTTATTACGTCGTTATAATTATTAAGGATGTCTGAATTTTAATGGTGGTAGGTCGAGCCTTTCAGTAACATTAGGACATCTAAAAAAATCATAACTAAAGCGATCAAATCGAAAAAAGTGTAAAAAACAAACAAAAGAGAGTATTTTCGCAGCGCTTAGTATGAAAGTAAAACGTAACATCTTATTAAAAAGAGGTTTAGTCCTTTTACAAAAAAATAGATGACTTTTTGCGAAAACTCAATAAAGGCTTAACCGATCATGTTAATAAAAATAGCTTTACTAAGCTTTGTTTATTTTTATTTCTTGGACCTACGGTCCAAAAGTTAGAGGAAGGAAGACACTAGACTCTCGGAGCAATTGCCTTTCTCAGAAAAGTAATTTATCAAAATAATTTCATTAAAATAGATCTTTTTAGGGTTCCGTACCCAAAGGGTAAAAACGGGACCCTATTACTAAGACTCCTCTGTCTGCCTGTCCGTCTGTCCGTCTGTCTGTCCGTCTGTCTGTCCGTCTGTCTGTCAGCAGGCTGTATCTCATCAACCGTGATAGCTAGACAATTGAAATTTTCACAGATGATGTATTTCTGTTGCCGCTATAACAACAAATACTAAAAATTACGGAACCCTCGGTGAGCGAGTCCGACTCGCACTTGTCCGGTTTTTTAAAATATATTTTCCTGTCCAACGACACCCCACACTATAGGGATGTAGTGAAAAAAAAACATTTTCAATCAATCACTGACGTTTAGATCTTTAAGTAGATGTTTTTTCTAGTTTTTATTTTACCACGTTGTTGGCATCATATTTACAAAATTTTACAATAAAATTCAAAATTCAAAACTGTATTCTGCAAGTAGGCCTCAAGCGCTCTTTTACAAGTCAATACAACAACAACACCACAACCTTACCCAAGCAACAACACCAACCGCAACAAACGCCTTATTGAGCTTACTGTGGGACTAGGCCGATCTTTGTGCATTTGTCCTATAATATTTATTTATTTTATACAACACTTACAGTACATCATATAGAGACACGAAAATACTTAGCAACTTTTATAAACAAAACAGCCAATAGCCCAATAAATACCTGAGTACATTACCTACTTATGTAGCATTGTTGTAATATGTCAACTTGCAGCAATGGACAGACAGACAGACAGACGATCAGCAAAACTATGTGGGTTCCTTACGGAAGCCTAAAAGTTTATCAGTATCAGACATATATTTATTTGCTGTAAAAGAATGAAAAAAATACTACATGCCACGACAGACATGGTAGGTATGTGGTAATTTTTATACGCACCTTACTTTCAGCTTCCATTTATTCATCCCCATGGAGTACAAAGACGTGCCGCTGTGCGAATGAAGTCACATTTTGTCGCGTCATTGCCTCAAAGCATTAACACATTAGCTAATGACGTGTGGCCCTAAAATGGATTTCTGATGGAAACCAAAGGTGAACAGCTTGAAAAAAAGTGTGTTTACATTCGTAGATTCGGCGACTCTCGATAGTTAGGAAAAATCCAAATTGAAGTGAATCATATTTTTTGCATGATACTTGTATCTTAAGAAAGCAAATAAAGAACTGAAACTGAAAGAACATATCAATAATATGGGATACGATTTAATATGCCTTTTGACAGCTATCATTTCGAAATTTACAATATCGCTTCATTTTTCTGTTATTTTCAAGAGAAATAAAAAAAAAAACATACCCGTTTCATTTCGTTTTAGTATACATTTATATAGCAAAATTTGACGTCGTTGAAAATTATAAACGAAAATAGTACATTTCGATGCTAGTGCGGAAAGTATAGAGTAAGATATAAAGTAAGTAGAAGTAAGTAAGTAAATAGTAAAGTATAAAGTAAGACTCGGGACGAGTGAAGAATGACATTTCCGCACGTGTATCGAACGACGTTTTTTAATACAGTTGCGAAAAAATAAGAAAAACAACAAGTAAGGAATTCGAAACTTTTATATGATTAATTCTGTGACATCATTGACATTGACATTATGAAGAGGTGTTTTTTGAGCAGGGTGTTATTATTATTGAACCCACTTCAACGAAAGTTTTTTTTTTAAATGCATGTTCTATAAGACAGAAACAGTTGCAAATATATAACATTGTACCCAAATATCGTTAATTACGATTATTTGTGTATCGTACATTTATAAAAACAATATCGAATGTTGCCTTTGGAAACTTAAAGCAGAAAGAAAAAACGCCTCTTCTTTGACAGGCGTTCCGTTCCAGTCAGACAACTTATTAAGAACGGTTTTTCTATATTCAATATATAAAAAATAGACGTGTTATAATGATGAAGAGGTAAGTAATAAAATATAAAATATGTATATTTTTCGTATTCTTACATTAATAGTAGGTTTTTATGTTGATTACGACGTTTAAAGGAAACTAATATTAACACTCATCAATAAGTAGTCATGAATTGGAACAAGAATAAATTTAAAAAAATTGGAAAAGTAAAAAGCACTAGTTCGCGAAAACCAACTTTCCGCACGCTAAACAGCTACGTAAAGTAGCACTTTTTGAGCAACTGTATTAAAAAATAATATTGAGACGAATATTTTTAAATTAAACAGAAGTTTTTAGAGTAGACATGGTATTATTATTATACTCATTTTGATTTCAAGAAAGCTACATAATTTATCGCTTAATGTTAAAATACCAGATAATATAAACTTTATACCATCTGGGATTTGATTGATGATATAAAGGTAGCAAAAACTAATTAACATTAAGATATCTAATGGACTGATCTACAACATGATTATGTTCGGCCAACCCAGCTTACTGTCATATTACATATTACCTATATTGCTAATGTGTTATAATATCTCCGCAGTAGATTATCAGCAGATCTACTCGTTAATGTGGGTTTGTCGCGTTATATATCTACTATCTAATGGTCAAAGGGTGAAAATCAATTACATTATCGCTGGGAAAATGTGCGCCTTTAGTATTATCATACGGAGAAAATTGTAACGATCGATCGTTATCATCATCAGCCATCTTTCGACTCTCCATAGTCAAGAATGTACAGGATACGACCAGTCTAGTTGTCTAACTTTTTCATAAAGAAAACAACGGAGCGGTGTTCCGAAAGGTTCCAAGTTCAAGTCTTGCCCGAAGGGTTGATTTTTTTTATTTTTTTCTGTAATATAAAATACGCCCAGAACTATTTAGTTTTTCGACTAAATGGCTGTGAAACAAAAATCCCATTTTTTATAATATTTCTCCATAAATGATTATTTTTTCCTACCCTTAAACGACTTTATTTACACATACTCGTAGATTTGGCGAGATCGGAGTCAGGGCCAAATCTGTCTCAGTATTCGGCTCGAAATAATCGGGAATTCCGCTCTTTCCGTTATCTAGTATATTGCAATATGACAGGAAATTGCTTTCGCCGGAAACTTTCACTCGCCATTGTGCGTACCTGACGATTCAGATCACCGTTTTATTGTATTGCCAAGTGCGATGGGGTGCCTGAGGATTCACGTATGTGAATAAGGAAAACCCGAGAAGATGGGAAATTTCTTTAAAAGTTGGGAAAAGATTAATATGAACTGCTGAAGTGGTTAGAGCTATACCTGATTAAGTATGTATATGTTAGTCAGGGGTTTTAGAACTTTAAACTTTTATTTATGTAGAAAAAAAATTAAAATACATATTACGATGTGGTAGAGAAAGAGCGTTGAATAATGACAAAGGGAAAGATTTCTAGATCCAAATATTTCATTTCGCACTTTTCGTGTTTTTTTTGGCTGATGCATGAAAATGTTTTCTTAGTGTGTATATATCCCATTTAACTCAAATATTTAATAGACTCAGTTAATAGATAATAGAGTCTAGCGAGGGTTCATCGCGTCCTATCTCCTATCTTATAGCTTGTAATAACTGTGCGATTACTTATGGCAAAGATAGATATACCTAACTCCGTAATAGATGGATACAGTCTAAGGAAAAAACGTGCCTCGAAAATCAAGAAAATTTGATTCTCGAACAGATGGTGCCAAAGGCCAAAGGTAGCTTTGGCCTACTCACGAATAGATGGCGTTGACGGTTTCGTTTGTTATTTAACAATTTTAACGCAAATCAGTGAAATAACATGGGTCAAAATCATATAGAAATAATTAATGCAAACAAAAAAAATCATTTATTCATATATAAATACATTTTATCGTATTTTTATACATCTGCATTTTTAGTTTCAATCGTGTGTCGATAGATGGCAGTGAATTTATTGTGGCTACAAAATTTACTATGATAGTACTGCTCTATCCTATTATATCCTCTTTATTTATGGTAACTGGATAGTTAGCATATTTAAAAAAAAACTTTTGATACTTCTTGATTTCTCAAAGGTTATCATATTTCTTATTTTCCTGTTGCCGCGTTTTAAGTGCTCCTGAAAACAATACAGAGCTCCTCAATGGTCACGTAAACAAAGACATTCTTTTCTTCACAACAGTCAACGTTTGTAGCTGTATCATGCTAAGTTTCATTTTATTTCATAAATAACAGGGTTCCGTTGCGCGCTGAGATTATGGGTGTTGTAATAAAAGTACAATAAAGCTATTAACAAACACAAAACTTCTAAAAAATAGCTATTTATGCAACAAGTGCGGAAAGTGTATGATTTCCGACGAGTGTATAAAGGAATACGAGTCGGAAATCATCTTTACGCACGTGTATCATACAATGTTTTACTATGCATTGTGCGAGTAAATAAAAAAACATATCATGGCAAATAAGTTTAATTATTAAAAAATTGAAAACAAAAACCACTAGTGCGGAAAAGGGCCCTTTTCCGCACTAGTGCGAGAAAGTAGCACCATATGTACTGTAAAAAAAAATTGCAAACAAAAAGCACTAGTGCGGAAAAGTAGTACTTTCCGCATGATATGGCTCCGTAGGAAACGCACTTTTCGAGCACATGCATTGTAAATACTATATCATACAGAACATATTATTATCTCGTTTATGCACGAGTAAACTTTCAAATTGTAAACCTGATACCTAATAACTCCCTTAGTTCAATTCAAAGCTCAATGTACAGTACCGGCCAATAAAATATCACCTTTGAGTGTTTTTGTATGAGCTTGTATAGAGTAAACAATATATATAAGTTTGTAGATTGTATATTTTACTAGTAATTTTATACAAATATGTGATGAATATTGCAATGAAATACTGTGAATTACAATAGGATACTCAACATATTACTAAAAAACCTCTAGTAAAAAAATGACGTTAACAATACATTAAAAAAAACCCGTATGAAAAACCCATTACATGAGACCAATTTTTTTTCATCAGTATGGAAGTCACTCACAAATATAAAAAAAAGTTATACCGTAAAAACCTGGTGATATATTATTGGCCGGTACTGTACCTTTAAAACTTTTCCAATCACATAAAAATTACATAAATATATTATTTATCAAAAATGGAATAATGTAAAACGGAATAAACAAAAATGGAGACTGTACCCGAAAGCTGTGCAAAACAAAATGTTTCCCACGACCAACCCACGTCCGAAGTTATTTGTTTTCACTTTATGACGTCAAACTTGGCATGATAAAAACTTACAATAAAGGAATTGGCCTCCCTAGTATTTGTCAATGTCAGTCCCGTGGTTTTATTAAGATAATATTTTCAGATAGGTATAAGTATTTGTCTGGCAATGAAAATGTAGAAATAATGAACAGGAAAATATGTTTATATGAATGTTTAGCAACGAGGAAAATACGACGCGTCAGCGTCATCCTTATGGATACTTGGATTGAAAAGCTTACATTCGATATCAATTTCAGAAGGACACTGGGTTAACAAGTTTTGTTTATATTTGTTATGCAAATAGCCGAAACAAGAAAAAATAAGATTCCCTGCATGGTACGGTAGGGTTACAGAATGAATACCAGGATAGTACAGGTAGTTACTAGGTACTATACTAACAAAATGATGGGCAAAAAAAAAACAATTAAGCAGCACATCAATAAAATTACACAAAAGGAAGTAGGTATAATTACCAAATGCCTTGTAGCAAATATTTACGTAAATATCACATTCAACCCATTTTGCTAAACATTCTTAAAATATGAATAGTACCAAAGAGAAAAGAGTGTATAGAGGGTTATTGTCAAAGTAAATTTACTGCCATTTTTCGACACAGGATTAAAACTAAAAATGAAAATGATTAAAAATATAAATAAACATATGTAAATGATTTTTATTTTTTATTATTTTTAGAACGCCATATGACTTATTTGATGTTCTTTCATTGATATGTATTAAAATTGATAAATATCAATAGGTGTCGCCCTCTACTCATCTATTCGAACATAAATTTTCTTGATTTTCCGAGGCACGTTTTATTCTTAGACTTTACTTATCTTATACGGAGTTACATATATCTTTGATAGTACTATAAGTATACATATACAAGTATACACATGTTTGTTATAGCTCAGTGTTATTACCTATGTATGTATTATGCTCGTACTTTCTTAGAACTAGTCGTCGTTCTCAAAACTTTATAATCCTTTACTTGACAATAAAGCCTTGGAATAACAAAAGCGCACTACAAACTACCTCAAATTGTTCCACGACAAAAGCTGGCTTATTTTCAAAACCTGTTCAAACAATTCTAAGCTAACCTAAACAGCATTGGCGCAAGCTACATGAATCTGCCTGGGGCCTCCACTTCAATCGATTTGGCTACCGCTTGACCTGCCCTTTACTAAGTTAACCTTCAGCGGCGCGAAGTTTTTCAATTGTTTTGAGTGCATTGAAGCCAATTGAAATAAAAGCCGTAGGAATGCCGCGCTTAATGTCAAATTGTTCAAAGATATTATTTATTAAAACTTTATTGCAAGCAAAAACTTAATATACAGAAGGCGAACATAATGCCATGCCATATACTACTCAACTTTAGGGCAAAGCAGAAAAGATTATTATGAAAATGAAAGATGGTGAAGATTATTTAGGTAATTAAAGTCAAAGATTAACTAGGTACTTAGCAATTGGTATTGAGATTAAGCCTTGTGCAATGTTTAGCGAACCTCATTTTGGGAATAAAAATATATAAAACCTATAAATTTAGCTTTACTTCTTACGAAATAATTATGAGAAGGTAAACAACTGATAAAAATTAAAGTCCACGCTCTTAACAAGTTTTTAATTTGAAGCAGTTATTAAATCTTGTTAACCCTTCTGGTTTTCAATAAATAACTCTATTGTGTCCGCGACGAAAAATTTAAAAATATTTAAAGCAAAAGATAAACTATGTATATTCTCACGAAGCAATGTACAACTAAATGTCCATCACCGTGCTCAGAGCTGATGTACGAAGCCGCAGCGGTGGAGTAGCCGAATCAGTGGAACCATGCCAATAGCCGAGACATATGCGACCAGCCAGCCTTTTTCTCAATTCCGTTACAATTTTTGGTAAGAGAGAGGTTATGAACATCCATTCTGTGGGGGTAATTTTGCTTTGAAGAGGATAAAAGGAAATTGTACTTTAATATTATTATGTACAAATCATTTACCAGTTAGGGGGCAATGTATAGATATACACCATAATACACGCGTAATACTAACACACAATATGTACATAACAACTTAAAAATCTGAAAATTATCTGTTTCGTTAACTACGTTTAGATTACCTACTTAAATTAAAATAAGGTTTAGGATAGGTAGTATATTTTAGTTACGTATAGTTTATAAGTTTTGTAACTATATTTTTATTTAATTTGTTTCATTAAATAGATAGATAGATAGATAAACTGTTTATTTGTTTGGCACAATACACACAAAATATTCAAATACAGAGATGACATAGGTACACAGAACAATCCAGAAAAAAATAAAAATTACAACAACAAATAAGTCACACAGATTTTTACATAATAGAGAAAAAGGAAAAAATACATAAAAATACTGTTTTATACAAATAAAAATCCTGTGTGCGTCGCAGCAAAACAAAAAGGTTCTGGCTCAGTATTACGCTTCACCCATTAGGAAAAGCACTGATTTTCTGCCAGGACCTGATCACGTCAACAAAAAACAGTGGAAAATAATGAAATAGTCGAAAGTTAGTACTTACCTAATTAATTATTAATAAATAACTAGTGACACAGTTTAAACTATATAGACATTTAATGCTTGCACATAGTTGTGACATAGAAAAGTCAGTGTGGTTAGCATGTAGGTAGTGTCAAATGTGATTTAGAGAAAAATCTTTATTTTTAAGCAGGATTACTAAGACTAAATTCGGTAATCAGCAACTAGGTAACCGTGAGGAATTCCCAAACTTTGCTTCTCTAAAAGGAATTTTTTGAAATGAAATTTGAAACTACGCTTAGTTTTCATAACACGAATAGGTGGAGGAATATTGTTCCAACACCTGGTTGCGAGATACCGAAAGCAGCCTGTAAAAGCAACGGTTTTGTGAGGATGTGCTTCTAGGAGACATCGTCTGGTGGAACGAGTACCGTGTCGTTTATGGAAAGAGGATATACGAATTTTGGTAAACAGGTATTCCGGCTTTTTGTCATTCAAAACGCCAAATAGCAGACTCGCAAGATGTAGGTGTCTACGAGAGGACATGTTTAATATGGACGCTTTGTTTAAGTAAGGTGTAATATGACTTCTCGGCGGGATTGAACAACAAAAACGGAAACAAGCATTTTGGACTCTTTGGATAAGACGGCGAGTTTTTTCCAACAGTCGTGGCCCATACACAATATCTGCGTAGTTTAACTTGGAGAGAACCAGCGATTCGCACAGCAACTTACGTATTTCCTCGCTTAGAAGGTTTCGAATTTGGTACAAAACCTTTAAGCGATAAAAACACGACTTCACCAATTCTCCTATATGCTTCTCAAACCTTAGCTGGCTGTCCATCACTAACCCCAGGTTTCTTGCCTCATCTACGCGTTCGATCAGTGATCCCCTTATGCTGATCTTTGGCTCATTATTTAAAATCCTAGATATGTGCACCTTGGATCCCAATATCATAAACTTTGATTTGAGTGGATTCAATAGTAGCCCGTTATTATCTGCCCAAGTGGAGATATTTTCCAGGTCTTCACTTATTTTAACAAGTGCTTCGTCAAACTCACTTGGTCGGGCTGAGCAGTAAAGTTGGACGTCATCTGCGTATAGGTGGTAATTGCTGTGCTTGATAATTTGTGTAATGTCTGTAAATGTAATCATTAAGTAAATGATTAATAAAAATAGTTATTTATTTTACAAGGGAGCAAAGTTGTTGTTAAACCCATAGTCCTAATATTGATAGCTAGTGAAAAATTCTAAAATTTAACGATGAGCGTAGTGAGTGGTTCGAAAAGTGGAACCTTGAGTTTTGCGAGGCATGAGGGTTGAAAAAACTTTTCTCCCGAGTGAAACACGAATTTTTTCACCACTCCAATGCGAGGAAAACATTACAAATCAAATTCAAATAAAAGTTATTAATTAATCATTCAAAATCATCACATAAAAGTCAATTCTATCAGCCAACACGAGCAAACAACTCAAAAATTACATCAGATTATTTTGCCATACATGTGAATAAAATACAACTTTCTTATCGGTTTTTGTAGTACCAAGAGAGCCTTAAGTTAAGAGCTGGTATGGTGAAAAATCATTTCTGCAAAACACGAGTCGAATCTAAAGCCAAGCGAATGCTGAGACGCAGCGCAGCGCAACGCAGAGCAGATTGTGTAAGTAAAGTATAAAACGTCCTTTATGTAACTACGCACTGCAGCGTAAGGACGTTTCATACTTTACAAAATATATTATGTTCTGTGTGTGAACTGCGTCGCCCGCGTTTCACTCAGCATACGCTTAGCCTAAAGGATGACTCACGTTAGACCGGGCCGTGTCCGGGCCGGAGCTTCCGGCGCTAACTTTTCTATGACATGACAGGTGATCACGTGATGCTTTCCATAGAAAACGAAGCGCCGGAAGCTCCGGCTCGGACACGGCCCGGTCTAACGTGAGTCATCCTTAACTGCCCACGCGACTTCGCCACTTCCTTCGCCTAAATGGAATGTGAAGTAGGTAGATATACCACTCTCGTATTGTCACAAGGTTGCAAAATTAGCATGGATTCAGAAATCTGGCGGTTCTTTGTTAATAAGACGGGCATAAAGATGCAATTTGTGATAAGTAACTGAGCTGTAAATTACTGTACCTAATACTAAACTGCATTTAAATTTTCGAACAATGATTTTATTTCAACGCACAAAAATAAATAGCGGGCAAATAAAAATAAGTCCAAAAAAATAAGGATGTGTATTTATCATATAAACCATTACCATATTATTAGAATCAGTTGCAGACGGTGGATGGTGCGGTGGTCTTGAACTTGGCGCGGATAGTCCGTCGGTTCCTCTCCCTGCGGCCCTGACCACCGCACCATCCACCATCTGCAACTGCGGCACTCTAGGTTGGATTTCTTTTTATTTGTTTTTATATTTTAATTTTATTTCCATATTTATTATAAAAACTAATCTAGATAAAAAGAGAAAATATTAAAGTAATATTACATAACAATATAGTATAGTGTAAATATATAGTGAATGTATTTAAAAGTAGCCTGTGCCCCCGAATTTATCTTGGTAATTTTCCCCCACCCCTTTCCTTCAGTACTCTCCTACTTTCGTACTAAACTGTAACCCTCATAGGACCAAATCTGGCAATCACTTAGAGAATGGATTCCAGCATCAAAAGTATTTCCTTTTGCTGGCTAAAAACTATCTTAGGTATGAAATTTTCATTAAATTCTGCATATCCATTTTTACGTGATGGAGGACATACATCCAAAAAAAAATAAGGATGTGTATTTGTATTTACCATACAAAGCATTACCATATTATGAGAATCAGTTGCAGATAGTGGATGGTGCGGTGGTCTTGAACTTAGCGCGGATAGTCCGTCGGTTCCTCTCCCTGCGGCCCTGACCACCGAAAGCTTGGCTCGCTGCTGGCGGTACTCTAGGTTGGGTTTCTTTTTATGTGTTTTTATATTTTAATTTTATTTCCATATTTTTTATAAAAAATAATCTAGATAAATAAAGACAATATTAAAGTAATATTACATAGCAATATAGTATAGTGTAAATATATAGTGAATGTATTTTAAAGTAGCCTGTGCCCGTGAATTTATCTCGATAATTTTCCCCCAACCCCTTTCCTTTAGTACTCTCCTATTTACTTTCGTACTAAACTGTAACCCTCATAGGACCAAATCAGGCAATCACTTAGAGAATGGATTCCAGCATCAAAAGTATTTCTTTTTGCTTGCTAAAAACTATCTTAGGTATGAAATTTTCATTAAATTCCGTATATCCATTTTTGCGTGATGGAGGACATACATCCAAACATCCAAATCGAAAATATCACACTCTTGTAATATGAGTAGTAGGCTGATTAGATTATAAATCCGTAAAAAGAGAAAATACCGTAGCGTTAGGTAACGTTAAGAATCAACCAAAGAAATTAATACTAAAACATAGAAATTAATTAAATTTTTAACTGTCAATTTTTTTTTTGTGACACACTTTTATTGCTGACTGTACTTCTTCTCGTTTGCATGTCTATCGAGTACTTCTTGAGACCTTTATAATGAGCCTAAATTTGATGTGTTTGTGTTTTTCCAACGAGGAGTTCCTTTGGCTACCTACCGGCTGCATCATCAGAACACCTCCATGTTAGCATATTATTGCATTGTCACCGGAATTACGACAGTACTCCAAATTTCAGCTGAATCAGATACCGGGAAGTGGTTCAAATTTTAGTTACAAGATTTGAAGCACTATATATACAAAGGTGCACTATATATACGCAGTGAAGCTAAATAAAAGTGTGTTTAAAACGAAATTGAATGTAAAGGGGCCTCGATACCTAAAACCTTTCGAAATTAAAGAATAAAAATCATTGTTGATCTCAAACATTCAATTATTTATGATCAAAGTAAATATTCCTATAACGTGGGCTTATCGAATTGCGATCGAATACCTAATTTATTCTTGAGCCTATTCTTTTTCCTCTATATTGTATAACAAGGAAATTGCCTCCGGGATATTGTGACAGGTAGGTAAGTAAATAGGAAAAAAAAACTCGTTTTAGCATTAAATCCATGTTTTCTTGTCGGACAATTGAATTACTTGATAGGAAATGGCAACTGATAACTTCCGGACATTTAATCGAAGCGAAGCGAAGGATTCTATAATTGATCCTGAGCGTAGAGAGGGATTCACGTGTTAACGCCCAAGGTGGGAATATTTTTGCTATCATGTGACACATACTGCTTTTTACATCACCTATGAGGAAATTATTATGATGAAGAATATTATCTAAGCTAAAGAAATAGCATGAACAAAAAAACCGGACAAGTGCGAGTCGGACTCGCCCACCGAGCAGAGTTCCGTACTTTTTAGTATTTGTTGTTATAGCGGCAACAGAAATACATCATCTAAAAAAATTACAAAAGTCTAGCTATCACGGTTCATGAGATACAGCCTGGTAACAGACAGACGGACAGACAGACGCACAGCGGAGTCTTAGTAATAGGGTCCCGTTTTTACCCTTTGGGTACGGAACCCTAAAAAGTAAAAAAAATGTGCCCTAAAACAGTAAAATGCCACTTTGATCCCTCCTAGCAGGTCACAGGACAATGCCAGTGATGTGAAAAACATATTTTAGGGTTTAAAGCTGAATTTATCACACTATTCACACTATAATGCAGGCCGTTGAAAATTAATTGTAAGTGGCATTCTTATATACACAAATAAAAAAAACATTTATCCACATATATATTATTGTCTCCTCGGATTTCACGGGCCTATAAATCCCGGTCTTTTGATAAGCTTGCGTGGGGATATAGATCCAACAGGTAGAGGCCCCTTGCAGAGCTTTAATGTCATGTAGAACGCCTGCTGGAACCCGTTCACAGGTGCAACAATAGACACCCATGAACCGGTCGCAGCAGGCATTGGGACTATTGTAGAAAAAGTGAACAGTATACCGGTCTATGGATTGAAGTTTGGGTGGACAATGAGACTGGGCTATTGAAAAGAAGTCCGGACACCTGCCATAACAATGTTATCGAGGCAAGTGGTGACTTGCCGCTGACTAGATGGGCCCCTGAAACTGCCGTCGTGAAGACAACCAGGAGCAACACCGGTGTGAGCGGCTCAGGGGTGTCGAGAGGTGTGCGGCTCTTTCTACCCAGTGACTGATGTTAACAGCCACTGTGCCAACTCGCGTCTTATGCATCTTTCACTTCCACCCCTGTAGCATATAGCTCTTACGACTCCCCTCTAGACGGCCAATGAAGTTAAGCCAGAGCTGAGAGTCCTGCGGGTACCCTTGGGGTCCACTCCGACCGACGAAGACACGCCGGAGACGGAGACACTGACCGACTCTCTGGAGCACTCGGGTCCGTGGGGTCGTCACTCCTCAACAGCTCGCCACAAGCTGCCCTGCGGGCCATTATTATTGTTATTATTATTTTGGCATTTTATGCAATTTAATTTTAATCGTGTGCCGATAGATGGCAGTAGATTTATTGTATAACTACAAAATTTACTATATAATGCAGAAATATTGAAACCTTCTTTGTTTAAAACTTGTTTAGAAAAATAAAATAAACTTGCCTAGTTACTCTCGCAATGCCCACTTTCGAGTAAGTATTTACCTACAGAGACCGACACTCAATCAGTAATATTTACTTGAATAGTGGGGTTGCTTTCAATATTCAGGATTTCTGTAGCGGCGGGGTAGCTCAAATTTCGGGGGGTTACTTTATGTGCGGTGGTTGACGTCTAAACTGCCCGGGTGTCTATCGTAAAGTAAGGCTACGCGCGCACTGCGGATTTCTGCCGTGCGTTTTTTCCGCAAAATCTGTGAAGTATGCAACCTCCTTGAAGTGCGCGCATTGCGGAAAATAATTTGTATGCGGATTAAAATCTGTGGTTTGCTGCAGGTTGGTTGCGGTGCGGCGCCGCATGAATTTTCTGCATCCTATGGACTATTGAATAAATCCGCGCACTGCGGAATAAAATCCGTGCTGATGCGGACATCAGCCGGCAGCCATCAAGTGACGCAGTTGTTCTCGCGACACGGTGCTGCGCGGTCATGTCGTCGCCTAGCGTAGTAGTCCATTTTCAACGTCCATTCTTAACTTGAGTTGGGACTAGAATGGAAAAACGTGCGGAATTTCGGATGTCACCGCTGTGCGCGTATGGACACACACGATTTTTTTCCTTTGCGTTTTTAAAAACGCACCGCAACTCGCCGCACCGCAGTGCGCGCGTAGCCTAGAGGCCCATAGTACCGGAGAGTAATATTCTTTTCTAGAGGCACGTCAGAATGTAGATAGATATCACGTTTTATAGCATTTCAACGATATTTTGAAAGAAGCAAGTTATTTATTTATTTTTCTACTCGTCGAGTATAATCTGTGTATTACGACTTCACATGCAACACTACAACCTTACTCTTTTCAACGTTGGATAGTCTATGGCACTTCCGACTCAAGCATAAGAATTTTATCGATACGGTTTAGTCAATTATAAAAATTTTGAAAATAGAACTTCATTTCAGTAAAATATTTCTTGTTTAAGGCATGAAGTTATACCCTAAACAGGAGCGAGCTGTCACTTTTTTTGCCATACTAAATTGAACCTTATCACCGAGCCAGAAAGGTGTTCGTACCAGACTAGAGAAAACGGTCCACATGAGATAGCAAAAGTGGGTCGCGGTGTCCCACTCGCACATGTTGCCAATGTTGAAAAAATACCATTTTGGTAGTATTTATATCAATAACTACTAAAATTAAATACCTTCTTATATTATTTAAGTGCTATATTCAGAGTGCGGTTCTGATATCTTTTACGTAATTTGTAAATAGTTATAATGTCAATATTATTAACTGATTTAACCAAGCATGTGCACAACAAAAAATACATTAATTTTAATATGGTAGACATTGTAGTAACTTTGAATATTAATTGGTATCCCCAACTTGACAAAGAAATTTTCAAAATACATGAATGGCGGCGCTCAAGATTTATTTGCGAAATAAAGTATAAAATGGGTAAAAGATGTTGTGTGAAAGGTTGCAGAAGTGAAAGTTTTGTTGATTGTGGTATATCTTTTCACAGGTAAGCCTCAACTATTAAAGTTTACGATAAAAATACAAGAAAACATTGTCAAACTCATTAGGGTGACTATGATGTCGGCACGATGTGAATCGGCCTTACAGAGTTCTTATTACCTACGTACTTACTTAATGTAAAAATAAGTTTACCTAAATAAGTATATCTTTATTTTGGCATGTTTAATTATTTGGTTGATAGATAGATAGATAGATAAATTATTTATTTGTGCACGTAATGAGAGCTATATAATTGCCAAAATTTAAATATTACAGACACATTTATACATAATATTCTATATAAGTTGAACACACATTTCCGTCAGTACACGAAGGCGGCAAATAAAAAAAAATGGTGCAACTAACTACGATGACGCTTAAAGAATAGCTGAAGTGTGCACAAGAGAAGCCATTACGTATATGAACATACCATGAGTGCGAAAGAGGCAGACTACAAATGAAAAAAGTGACCATTTTTAGGGTTCCGTACCCAAAGGGTAAAAACGGGACCCTATCACTAAGACTCCGCTGTCCCTGTCAGTCTGTCTGTCATCAGTAACAGCTTTTATAACGACTAAATTAAGTACGGTTTTGTGAAGCGTTTTACAGAGGAGAAAAAAACTATATCCATTCTCTCTGACTTCCTATGCATGAATGAAAAAAGATCTTGGCCAAACTATACATTCCAACTTATCCTAATATCCCACATACATATGACTTATGGTCACCCTAATTAGAAAGAGATGCAACCGCCCACTTTGACTACTCATGTGGACACACTTTTTGGCCCGTGTACTCCATCCGGTTTATTAAAATCTAAATCCGTGGTTTAAGGAGACTCCATTCAATGCAAATTAGTCTACTTAAACACGCTGCTGCGTCGTATCTGCTTTGTGATTGGTCGGCCAACAATTGCTTCATAAGTCATAAACGCGCATGTGACACCCTTCATATAGCAACATCCATATCCTACGAAAACCGCTTAGCGTTGCTTGTTAGTCTCCATAGGCTACGGTGGCAAAAACAAAAAAAAAACTGTCTTAAAATTGAATTTAGCGCGGAGCAGGTACCAGGGTCTCATGAGTTACGAGGAGGTGTCGTTGACCAACCCGCCGGGGGCGCCGGGCCCGGCTGCCGGTGCGCGTACGAGTATGAAGGTATCGCGGGTCGCGGCAGCTCGCGTATCTTAGCTGTAAACTTTTGGTTTGTTTACTTAAGTATATGATTGTACTAGTTGAAAGTATTATTTTTTTGTCTCGTAGAAAAAGTATTGTATTGTAATATTGATATAATCAAGCTTTTCAATCTCCTACCTTAACTTAAGCAACTCAGCAAGCTTCGTTGCTTAAACACGGTACTCGACTGAAAAGCTCTCTATTACATCACGATTGTATAAAATACTATTATAATAACGGTACAGCTATCATAACAGTTGCCCAATGCGATAGTGTAGCAAATAGTAATGTAGAGACATATATATTATATAAGTACCTATCCAATTATTTCTAAGAATTATAACATACCACAAACAAAGTGACTTTAATGAAGTCATTCTCAGAGCAATGGAACACATTAATCCGGGTAGCAACTTTTTATGTAAACCCTAGGCTCATCAGTTTTACTTGTTATGTATTCGGAACTGCACCCCCTTTTTTAGAGGTGGAAGAATTGAATAAAATGTGTAAGTATTGTATTTATTGGCTGTGTATTGGCTGCCGCGAAAAATGGCTATTTGAATAGCTTGCAATTTTATAACAATAATACGTTTTTGTACAAAAAATATAGCTGATTAGCTAGACTGATTATTGTTCCTTAAGATTTATTAATAATAAAAAATACAATGAAATAATATTTTGTGATCCCTTGTCCCAAAGAATTTTCAATTATTTTTTTGTTAAAAATAAAAACAAATGTTATAGGTTAAGTTCAAGCTATATGTTATTGATTAATGTTCTATCGATAATTGTTAAGAAATGCCTTAAACCATTAGATAGGTAAATATTATTTAATTGTCCCTCTAACATAATTCTTATAAATATTTTAGACCCATTTGCAATAGTGGTCTACATGACCTCTCGTAGGTGGTTATGCTATAGAAATCAGACGTAGGTAGCTAAGGGATATATATATTATATATAATTTTCTTGGTATTATTATACATTATAATTTTTAGTTTTAATCATGTGTCGATAGATGGCAGTAAATTTACTGTAACTACAAAATTTACTATGACAGTAACCCTCTATTCTATATATTATCTTTGCTCTGGGTTATTGATCCTACAGCGCAATAGTTTAAATATAAAGGACACTAGAGCAAGCTCCCGCCTAACCTCCAACTGGTTATACCCTAAACAAAGTTGGGAACATAAGGGGGTAAAACGGGTACAAACACCATGACATTTCAGGTATAAAAACCTCACCAACTTATTTTGTATGCGGTCCAGCCTTTACTTTTAAATACTTTACGGAACAATTTTGGGTAAAACTGTAAAAAGTAAGAGCTTTAATAAAAATCTTTAACCCTTAAAATAGCTAGTCATGACAAAACTGCGTCCATTTTAAAACGTAAATAAAAAAGTTAAAGCCAATGATATCCCCTGAAATATCACCGGAAATGAAGACTCGAACAAACAAGCCGGACAAAGTGGGGGCACAAAATAATAAGGAATTGTGGAGACCGGCCGGTTTTAATGAGTCATGAAAGAACATTCATCTACTGACATTGCTTTTTATTCGGGTTGTCTGTAATGTGGATGAGGTTTTTTTATTTAAAATAGATATTTTGTGTACATCAAATATGCTTTGTTTGGGCTGGTAGGTAGTATGGGTATTTTTAATAGAAAAGTAACATAGTGAAAGATATCATGCAAGTCAGCAACACATTCCTGTAATACCTTATTACCAATAAATTATGTCTATGTCTATGTCTATGTCCATTTCATCGTTCCTGCCTCATTCTAAATCAATCAGCATCAGCTGGTGGTTGGTGGTTAAGGTCTGCGAACATTTTGTTCCCGGAATGTTTGAATGTTTGTTAGTTGCACTGAATAACACTTGCACTATGGAACGTTATGGCAAGAAAACGTCAGGCGTGCCAAAAAAGTAAGCCCCAAATACCTGACCAAAATCTGCCACAACCGGCTAACGGGTCATCCATTTTATATTAAGAGCACCTGTCTAATGTACACTATGTTACCTTCATGTTAGATTTCGAGTGCCTTGTAATTTTGATAGATGGCGTGATCAATTCTAAGGCCGAATGTACATGGACGTTAATGGTCGTATGTGATTGGAGTTTATGACGTTTACCAACGTGTACTACGGTGATGTACGGTGATGTAGAATCGGACGTGAATGCGATCCCACACTACAAGTATACCGACGTAACTGTAGGCGTATTTATACTTATAGTATTTATATGGACCACTTTTATAGTACAGTACCGGCCAATAATATATCACCTTTGAGTGTTTTTGTATATGCTTGTATAGAGTAAATAATATAGGTTAGTTTGTAGATTGCATATTTTGCTAGTCATTTTATACAAATTTATAATGAATATTACAATAAAATACCGTAAATTACAATAGGATACTCAGCATATTACTAAAAACCTCTAGTAAAAAAAATGAAGCTAACAATACATTAAAAAAAAAACCTCTATGAAAAAACCATTACATGAGACCAATTTATCTCTTCGCCGCACAAAGGAATACTACTAGACTACCTAAAGCAGTGAAGTAGAAGGCATTCACAAATATAAAAAAAAGTTACCGTAAAAACATGGAGGTGACATATTATTGGCCGGTACTGTATTGTTGTTGTTATTGTTTACCCCTTTAACTTTTAATATGTTTTTTTTCTACAATTAGTAGTGTCATTCGATTTTTTTTTGTTATTTGGGTTACGAATTCTCAGCGCGGCGCAGTATTGATAAATCTAATTGGAACAGATTTATTTATTGACGGTGTCGACATCTACTTAAGACTATTAATATGACCCGGTTTAAATATCACAGATGACAAACCGTTGATTTAAGAACCAAAAACATACATTTATCTTGCATTCGCTTACTTGCTAGTAACTAGACGGGCTAAATAAAACCTTTCATAAATGATGTATATATTAGATCAAGATACTGCTAATAATTCTGGCTGTTTAACTTTCGCATTACTAGTTTCTCGGCCACTGATATGAAAAGGTTCAAATCTTATTATTTTCATAAATGGTGTTTTATACATTTAAAATATAAAAGTAGGTACTCATCGAATCCAAATATCTAAAACAAAGGCTAAAAAGTATATAAACTACCTTCATTACCTATAATTACCTATAATAACCTGTAGGTACTTAATATTGTCGAAAAATGAAATTGCAGGGTTTCTATGTATTTTGTTGTTTTAGCTCAGCTCCTCCGGTCAGATAAGCAATGCTGATTATTGTAAAAAAAGTTGTTTTTATATATTTAAATTTATGCTTGTACAGTTGTAGAGAATTATAACAATCATTAAAAGAGACCAAACAAAAACAAAGCACGAAATGTAGTAGACCCCATCTCCTTAATTCTGTCGAAGGCAGCCGAATTCAAAAGAATGCTCACTTTTACGACAGCCTAAGAACTGTGCTCTCTCACAGACGATGTTAATGATAACAATTTTTATA
Source organism: Cydia strobilella (assembly GCF_947568885.1). NCBI lineage: Eukaryota > Metazoa > Arthropoda > Insecta > Lepidoptera > Tortricidae > Cydia > Cydia strobilella. The sequence continues at coordinate 20,477,785 of NC_086042.1, forward strand.
TCTTCACTCGGCCTATGTACAGTCGAGTACCGAAAAAATACGCTGACTTTTCTTTCAGTTTTGCTTATAGGTAGTCAGGGTTCGGCACAACATAGATGTTTTTAGGGTTCCGTACCTCAAAAGGAAAAAACGGAACCCTTATAGGGTCACTCGTGCGTCTGTCTGTCTGTCCGTCTGTCACAGCCTAAGGTAAACGCAGCTATCAACGACCCACCGAAAATCTGCAGGTATTGCCGACCTATTGAAGTAATTAGATATTTTTTCGTTGTCTGAACTAATTCAGAGGTAGGTAGGTAAACTTCCACAAGCGTTTGTTCCTTGAGTATCGGGTACTTTTACGTTAGTTTGAGTCGAAAAAGACAATCCGATCCTTAAGACATTTATTTTAATAATTGACTCCTGTACTTCACCTTTTATTACTAAATGTATTCTTTTTACTGTTAATTCTTGATTTTGTATCACAATTTATTGAAAAAAAAACTCATTTACAACCATAAAACATTAAATTTAAATTGGTCGGTGATAGCTTCATTATTTTTAGTTCTTGCAGCTATCAACGACCCGTAGGTCGGTAATAACCATAACGTAAGGTTTAGATTTTCTTTTTTTTATATTATTATATCATAACAACACAATTATTTTAATGGACCCTTTTAAATCCAAATAATAGTTCGTTTTAAAAATCTATTAACGACATACACGTTGTTATCTAGTTTTCTTCTATCAACGTTGTAAAATTACGCAGTTATGTTATTTTTCGAGGACTGATGTCGTGTAGCAACAAGATTCATTATTAACTTTTTATTACTTAAAATTGCGTGTATGTGCTTATATTTTTTTAAATCACATAAAAAATTACAACGTGTTTTTAGTCACAAGGTCAATTAGATAAAAAACATTAATTTTTTTATGAGTCGGTAATACATTGTATGTTCGTACTTACATATGTTAACACCGACTCATAGGAATCGGTCATAGCAACCATAAGAAGGTATTACCGATCGTAGATAATATAATGTTAATTGTTCATAGTTACTTTTGTGTTAGGTACCCACTATTATTATAAATACACGCGTGTACTATGGAAAGTAGGCAACGATAATATATATAAGTATGTATCTGATATAGATAAATACATCTATGTATACAAGTAGTTACCTATGTATTTATTTATATAACTCACAATAAAATATTCGTCATATCAAAGATAGATATAACTCCGTAATAGATGGATACAGTCCAAGGAAAAAACGTGCGTGCGATATTTAGTTATATTTGTTGATTATTTCTTAAAAGTAAAACATTTAGCAAATAAGTACTTTTTTTTGTTTTAATAAAAAACAGAATATAAACATGTAAGCAAATATTTGCATTTTTATTTTGTTTCACCACACCAGCCTAGGTATTATACGTCTCACTGGCTGGGCTAATACCTTCTCTTATAATCGATGGATCGGTAATAGCTGCTTAAAAATCGTTAATACCCTCACAGCCATTATTATGGGTCGGTAATAGTAACAATTGACTCATTAACTTTAAAAATTATTTTTTTATATTTAGTAATTACGTTTTATAAACATAATATTAGCATATAAAAATGGAAAAGTATATTTGAGGGCATCCTGTATGCTTAAAAACTATGGTCGGTTCCAAAATTGCCTTAAGGGGGTCGTTAATACCTGCAGTTACCTTATTTTCTGCAAAACTACTGGACCAATTAAATTGAAATTTGGTACACATATGTATATGTAAGTTTGTGTCCCAAAGATTAACATGTAATGTAAAAACAAATGAATTTGGGGGGTAAATGCAAAAAAAAAAAAAAATAGTGTTACATATCAAACTCTTACTTACTGTGAGTATCTCAAATATATATTTTTTTACAATTTTAGGATAAACAATTTAGAAGTTATTCAAGAAAATGGGCAAAAAATGACCACCACCCCCTTTAGCACCGAAACTACTGGGTCTAAAATTTTGAAAAAAATACACAAAACAGTTATAATTACCTATAGATGTCAGGAAAACCTACTAGAAATATGCAGTCAAAAGTGAGTCAGACTTAATTACTTAGTTTTTGATCCGACCCCTACGGGTTTTTTAAAGACAATTCACTCACGTTTCACATAAAAAAATGCATTGTTAAAAATTGTGTAATGTACGGAACCCTTGGAACGCGAGTCCGACTCGCATTTGGCCGGTTTTTTTAATAACTAAATACTACAAATTTTATATTAAAGGAAAAAATGGAAAAGTTACACTTCCGGCAGGATTTGAACCCGCAACCAAAAATAATAAAAAAATTAATACTAGTGGCTCTGTGAGCTCTAGACCTCGCGAGCATAGCTTAAGATAAGATGGATGTGTAGAGCTGTCCTGCCGACTAACTAACAAAAGATCAGTAGATAGCGGATGGAATGTTTATTGTTAAAAAAGATTAGAAATTAAATTAAAATTCTTGTTTGAGACTTTGACAAGGCACTGATATTTTCAGACATTAATTGTCATGTGCTCGTAGCATTCGTAATCTCTTGTTTGAAAAAAAAACAGATAATAGCTGAGATACCCACATGGTTCAAACCCATGGTGCAAATTTTTTTTAAATAATTTTAACATTATTTTTTAAGTTAAGTGTATGTTATTCTTATTATCAATTGAGTGTCGCGAATTCTTCTACCGATAACTACAAAAACGCTTCTATTGATAGCTTAGTGCTGTTGGCGTGTGAGTCACATTTTTGAGTAGGTAATTTTTTTTTACATTTACTATGGAGAAAACGTGAAATTTTATTCACATTTTTCTATCTCGCCAATCAGTCCTGTTACGTTTAAGAGGGTAGAATAGCTACAGACAGTAGGTACTTCTTTCATACAATTTCCATTTCGGCAGAAAACGGTTTCCAGTGGAAACCACTAACTAAATCTTAACAAATCACTTTGATTTTGATGTTGATCGCTTCAGCATAATATGTTGTAGGTTTGTTAATTTCGCTTTAAAAATAATTTTCATAAAAAATAGCATGTGAAAAATAAAAGTTTTCATTTTCATACAAACTGTATGGGAAAAGTTTTCCTCGATGGGCTGTATCAGGGATACAGCCGCAGTGGTTGATGTGAAACGTGACGTGGAAGTTATTGCGAAGACTGTATAGATTAATTACCCAAAATTTTTGTTCTCCAATAGCTTTTGTTCCATTCGCGTTTTTCCCCATTCTGCTTTTTAACCAGGCGTTTATTTTTTCAGTAGTTAATTTAATCACACGCGTATGTCCCAGTCGCTTTTTTCCCGAAAAAGTAATATTTCCGAGAACAAGCCCTTCGTACCCTGAGCCGACGGAGCCCCGCTACGCGGGGCTCCTATTTCTGGGCGGTTTGCCCTTCGGGCATCTGAAGCTACCTAACGAACCTAACCTACCTACCTATCTATCTATCGACTTAATGTGACTATCGTGAAAACATTACTCTTTGGGGAAAAAAGCGACTGGGACATACGCGTTTTATTAATTAACGCCTGGTTAAAAAGCAGAATGGAGAATAAGAAAAAGCTATTGGGGAACAAAAATTTTGGGTAGCTAATCTAAACAGTCATTGCGAAGACCGCATAGGGCCGCTTAGGGACCTCATAGCGTAAAGCAGGCGCCCTGTATGTAAGACTTAAATGTTGGGCTTTACCCTAACCTACAGTGAAAAAGTTGTAGGTACGGGAAAAAGGCGCCGCAGGCGCCCTGTACGTAAGGCGCGCTTTTGATTGTCGGGCTTCGCTAGACCCTACAGTGCAAAGCCTGTGTGTAAAAGCGCGCTTCGCGCGCTTGAATGTCGGGCTTCGTCCGACCCTACAGTGTGAAGCCTGTGTGAAAGAGCGCACTTCGCACGCTTGAATGTCGGGTTTCGCCCGACCTTACAGTGTAAAGGGCGCCACAGGCGCCCTGCATGTAATCTTTACAATATAAAAGGCGCCCCGGGAGCCATGTATAAAAAGCGCGCTTCGCGCGCTTGAATATCAGGCTTTACCCGACCCTATATTGTAAAGCCTGTAGGTAAGAGCGCATTTGAGCTTTTTATGCCTTAATTTTCGCACACGGTGGCCTCAAACAAACGCAGTCGTGATATTCCTGTAAAAATGCCACATTTTAACTCTTTTCCAGCTTTTTATAATACCGCGTATTTTATTTTCATAATATTTCAAAAAGATCTATCAAATGAACTCAATTGTATCGAAATCGGTTAATGGACTGATGAGTAATTATTAAATAAACACTGCAAATAGGGGTAATTTTAGCTCAGAATGCGTCGTTTCTAGGGCAGAATCAGCGCTATATATGTCAGCAGCACATGCAGTTCCGAGTAATGGCTACTTTCGTTGATACACTGATATCAAAACCATTCATGATATACCGCCACCGCGCCATAACACTTTTTCGTTAATATCGGTTTTCGATCCGAGCCCCTCTACGGGTTTTTAAAGACGTGCACCTTACGTTTCACGTCAAAAAACGTTTGTCAAAAATGACCTTTTTCTCGCATCCTGTAGGTACCTATGTTTTTTCCAAAATCTGTAAACCCCAAAATTTATTAATTTGAAATTGAGGGAAGGTTTTCTAAGACCATTTTCGCGTACCAGCACGGGATCTGGTAGCTGCCCTCACTGACCCAAACTTGCCCAAACCAACCTGCAACCTGTATACCTGGCTGATTTTTGAATTTCTAAAATTATTCAATTGCTTAGTAGTGGAGATATGTCGAAGGGAGCCACACGAAATCAAGCGCACGAAACTCAAAACCGCACACAAGTGCGGGTCGGACTCGCCCACTGAGGGTTCCGTACGTTTTAGTATTTGTTGTTATAGCGGCATCGGCAACAGAAATACATCATTTGTGAAAATTTGGGTTCATTAGATACAGCCTGGTGACAGACAGACGGACAGAGGAGTCTTAGTAATAGGGTCTCGTTTTTACCCTTGGGTACGGAACCCTAAAAATCGGCCCGTTTCGACCTGACGATGTCACCAGCTGTCGAACAAATTAGGTACTACTTAGTTAGGTCACCTGTGTTAAAGTGACATCTTTGTTAGTTATTATTAAACAACTTGTTTGACATGTATAGTGTAAAGGTCACTCACACAAACGGCCGTTGAGTAATATTTTCTCAATTCTTTATTGAATTTTTCAATTGAATAATTGGCTCCATAAACCCGCTCAGACAAACGAATCTATACTACATAAACCTCAAAGTTTATGGTGCAAGAAATCTACGAATTTTAAAAGAAAAACTGTAAATAAAATTGTATGAAATTCGGAAAGAACCACTTAAAGCTAACTAAATGTATGCCTCCGCCGTTCAAAACACTAGAAAATTAAAATAACGAAAATAAAACATATTTTTTAGGGCTAGTTAAATAAAAGCTTGTAAAAATGAAACGAATACGCTAAGCCCGCGCTTGATCAATTAACTTCAAAATAGAAAAATAAAAAACAAACTAAAAAAAATACGAAATTTAACTTTAAATGTAAAAAACAAAATACAAAAAGTTATGTAGCAGCATACAATTACTGGGGATCGAACCAGGGACCACCCGGTGCAAACGAAAAAAGCGAATGTTTGCAAAACCCACCATGATTGTGCTTACCTAAGCTGACGAAATTCAGCTACTCATTCTTGAGTAAAAACTAAATATCTAAATACCGCCAAAACCAGCAATACAAACTTTCTGAATTTTTCGAAATTTAATCTGTAAACATATCTCAAAAAGAAAATACTATTATGGTATCGATACGACTATTTGTGTAGGCGCGAACTATCACGACTCCGCCATTTTGAAAAATTTTTAAAAACCGGATCGACAAAAAAATTCTATTTAGTCATATAATTTGGTCACAAAATTTCACGAGAATCGGTTGAGAATTGCGACCTGTAGAGGAGAACATCCGGACATACAAAAGCAAAATGCGCGAGTCAAACCGTAGACCTTCGCTACGCTTCGGTCAATAAAATTTGGAGTATCGCTCGCAGACGTATCTGCATGTTAAAAAATTGATTTTAGTATGGGTTAGCACATTGTTACTGGTGAATTCTCAATGCAACTTGAGACTCCGGTGCCGTTAAAAAGATGTAATCGTCTTACGGTAGATGTCGCTTTACGCCACCCCAAAGGCGTGCATACATAAGGGAAGGAATGGAAAGATTTGCAAGGTTCTGGTAGGCTTCCATAGCTCAATTAGTTAAGAGCAACGCACGGATTGCGGAGGTTGCGGGTTCAAATCCTGCCGGAAGTATAACTTTTTCCATTTTTGCTTTTAATATAAAATTTGGAGTATCGCTCGCAGACGTATCTGCATGTTAAAAAAATTGAACTAAATACTACTATGATAATCCTTTATTTATCATAGACCTAGCTTCTGTCCGCGACTTTGATGATGATGATCGATGAAAACTATTCTATTTCATTTCTCAGGCCTTAAAGTCTCTCCACACCAAATCTAATTTAAATCGGGTCAGCGGTTTAAGCGTAAAGAGTAACAGACAGATAGACCGACCGAGCTACTTTTCGCATTTATAATATTAGCTCTACTAATATGTATGAATGGATGAACTTACCTCAGTTTTATGTTACTAGGGCTCAATTTTATACAAATACTAGCTTTTGCCCTTGACTTTGTCTGCTAGGAATGATGATGATGATTATTGATAAAAACTATATCATATGCCCTTCCTCTTTCATCTAAATCGGTTCAGCGGTTTAAACGTGACAGGCAGTCAGACAGAGCTACTATAGCATATTTATATATAATATTACCTATTATTTTTAGGGTTCCATACCCAAAGGGTAAAAACGGGACCCTATTACTAAGACTTCACTGTCCGTCTGTCTGTCTGTCTGTCTGTCTCTGTCACCAGGCTGTATCTTATGAACCGTGATAGCTAGACAGTTGAAATTTTCATTTCAACAAATACTAAAACCAGAATAAAATAAATATTTAAGTGGGGCTCCCATACATCAAACGTGATTTTTGTGCCGTTTTTTGCGTAATGGTACGAAACCCTTCGTGCGCGAGTCTGACTCGCACTTTGCTGGTTTTTTATATTTTTGCATTTGCATAATAATGATGTTGACTTGTGTTTATTACAAGGAATACCTATTATAACTGCAGCACAATGTACCTAAATAGCGTAACATTAACTATGCTGCACCCACTAAAACATCTGCAAGTCCAATTTCTTAACACATGCATATAATCTCGTAGATCCACACCACAGCATGGAAGCGTATATTTACACAGCGGCGAAGTCGTATCTCCTAGAGATATGCAACTCCATTCGGAATTAAAATTGGCCTGAGGCCAATATAATCGCGTAGTGCTGTTATATTTATCGCCTTAACCTAAGTGTGTTGCTAAACGATTATTAGGTTCTATGAATATTTTTGCATATTTTGAGATTTTTCTGCACAAAATATTACAGTGACATGCTTATGCAAATTTATTTTTGAACTTTACTACGCTTGTGACCCGGTTAAATTAAAACATGTAACTGTGAAACTCTGGAAACATCGAAAATAAAAACTACATAAACATAGGTATTTCTAATATTGTCTTCGGTTACCGCGATAGTTACTCATGAAATAAAACTATGAAAACGGATTATATCGCGTATATTGAATTTATAATACATCCCCCCCACCCACCACCCGTCACACAGTACAGTCACCCGTTGACCACGAACGCTGTAAAGGGTTCGAAACGTCGAGATGTATTATAAATTCAATATACGCGATATAATCCGTTTTCATAGTTTTATTTCATAGGTATTTCTGTTTTTAGGGTTCCGTACCCAAAGGGTAAAAACGGAACCCTATTACTAAGACTCCGCTGTCCATCTGTACGTCTGTTCGTCTGTCTGTCAGCGGGCTGTATCTCATCAACCGTGATAGCTAGACAGTTCAAATTTTCACAGATTTCTGTTGCCGCTATAACAACAAATACTAAAAGTACGGAACCCTCGGTGGGCGAGTCCGACTCGCACTTCAGTTTTATTATAATAAATATTAATTCTCGAGTTATGTTTTTTTTATGTGTAAATGTGAATATAGCAAGTAATTTGGATTTAGATTTAAGTATGTACAAGTATCATCGCCTAGTTCCCGTAGTAAAAGCTTTGCTTAATTTAATCGAGGCTACGTCAATCTGTAAAATAAGAATATATACATATATATGCAGGATTTTTATTAAAATAAACAAAATGTATACCTAAGTATATATATTAACTATCCCGATAAGATGCCTTAAAGAAACTAACACCTACGATATATTTAAGTCTTTTTTGGTGAAAATTATATTTAGTTATTAGTAGACCGAAATGTTATCGATAGCATAGGAAATAAATACATATTATTTACTCTCACCCGATAATATAAAATTTTCAACACAAGTCTTTGTATTTTGTTTTACAATGGTTTCAAAGTAACACTGCTCTGCATCAAAACTCTACTCCATCATCTTAGATAAAATATAGTACCGGTAAACTGGTAAAATGCTTAAATCGATTCCGCTCCGCGATACAAAGTACCCCAGTTTACGGTATATTTTCGCGGGAGATTCCCTATAAGTATTTCTGTTGTCAACCTGAGCTGCATTTAGATAATTAAGTAGGTCCCTAAATAAAGAAGTAGCGCCACCTGCTGAATTCACAGATTAGTCCATTTGAACACACTGCGGATGCGCGCCATAAATACGAAGCATAATATAGGTATGTTCCACAATAATAATAACTTAAATACTTATGACGTTGCTCATAAAAACCTGTTAAATCTAACAAGCCGTTGATAATTGTTTGACCCGATCTATTCCTGTTGGAAAATGACAAAGTTTAACAGAGGTTCGCTAAGTTTTATGAATAACGGGGTTCGACTATGGACCTTATTCGTATTATAGAGAGGTTCTATATTTGGAAATAGATTAAAGCTCTTGTATATTATATCGTCAAAGTCATTATATCAATAGGTAATGTTACGCGAAACTCTGCGTTGTGGGCGCCACTATCACAATCTGAGGGTCTATCGCGAAACAAGAAAATCGAAATTTCGTTATCTAACATCTCTGTCACTCTTGCATAATATTCGAGCGATAAAGAGGCAGATAGCGAAAGTTCGGATTCGCGTTTCCCGGTAGGTCCTCTGTAAACAAACCGCCTTGATGCATCAATGTCATATTTTATTATCTCTGAAAACTTGTCAATAAACTGTTAAAGGCACAGTATGTATAAGTTACTCTATGGTTTACTAAAGGGGCTAGTGCTGCACTCTGGTGGCAGAATATTGCAGTAATACCCCCTATTGACTCATCTTTCATCAAAATCAGTACTGTGTTTTTGAACCCGTAGTGGAGGTCACCACTCAAACATATTCACATATTCGTATATACCTCTACCTACTCATATATACTCGCCTTAAGATGCTATAACACTTTGGCGCCCTTTCCTTAGTCGGCTAATAAGATTGACTATGCTCTTGATAATAACGTCGATAAATTATTCGATATCGATATGAGAACTTTTGATAACCTAATTCAAAACATTCTAATAAGAGCTACCTACTGTGCTACAATAATTCCCGTATGGAAATGGTTATTGTCGAAATATCTCGCTATATCTCGAGCATTTAATCGTTGCAGAGGTAATCTACCGTGGTCAGAACCGTTATTTAGATGTGGATCCACTTACATGCGATATAATTGTATTGGCCCTGTGCCAACGTATACAGTTTCATCTGTAAATGGGTGTATATATAATTTTTATGACGCCTCTTATGTCCGGGATACTCGGGTGTGAAACGTTTTTGTAAACTCATTGTAGATGAATGGTGCGATTGTTATGTTTTGTTACTAAAGATGTCTGGTATTAGTAGATACTTATGGTCTTGTAGCCCACACAATGTTTCTTGTTAATTTTGTAGTTTAAAAGATTTGTTGAAACCTTAAGATTTATTCCAAGAGTTGTAAATATACGGAAATTATTTACACCAGCATTAACTCCCGCACTGTACCTGAACATTAAATATTTCAAATTATTAACGTTACACTAATTGTTCCTGTAGGCCGAGCACATGATTGACGCGACACTATCTCGCCGCGAGATAGACTACCCGTCTTTTACTAACTGTATGAATTAAAGGGGAACGGGTAGTCGAGATACTTACGCTTCATTATATAACAGCCTTCAACAAGTTTACAATAGTAATTTACCATTTATAATTCAGATTAAAGTAATTATTAATCGCAGTTAAGTGATTGTAGGCGATTGATATAAATTCGATTAAAACCTCCAATTTATCGTTTGTTTAACTATCATACCTAATGATATTTTATGCTCTTCATGTATCGTTTGTCTGTCCTTATTAACTCCCCATTGCCCGTAACTTTTTTTTATTAGATGGCTTCAGTCCATTGGGACAATTTATCCAGTGTCAAGGTATAGGCAGCTATAAAATAGACCAATATTGTACGGTTAGTACAAGATAGTGTACGGTTATTAGTTCTTGTATAGCGATAGCAGGACTGTATAAGGGCCACGTGGAGCTACTGGGCGTTGACGCCAGAACGATGGATGAACTCGTTTCTAGATTAATTCTTCATTATCTGCATTTCCACATTAGTTTACTGCATAATAAGCTATCAGTATTACACTTCAAACAACGTTAATGAGCAAAAACAAAAAAAAAACAATCTCGCATCGATACAACCAAGATGGCGGTCGACAAGCAACTCCAGCCCGTAACTTCGTCGTCGTAGAAGTATTTTGCAGACCAGACACTATAATATTAGAATGACATTACTAATTTATGACATGCCTAGTACGGTACTGACATTCCAGAACCACCGCACACACTTGCCAATATTCTACAACATTACTAGCTACGGGTAGTATGTTATTATTTTCCTAAACGTACGCCGCGAAGAACATAAACATAAGTATTAAATTAAGGGTTCTAACACTAAGCGCCACTTGCATCATCCCACGCAGCAGCTGCTGCTAAGTGGTCATGCTCAGGGATGGTCAGCTGGCGCAATTGGTAACGCATTGGACTGGCAATCCAAGGATGTGGGTTCGAGTCCCACGTTGACCAGTTTGATCATCTTCGATTTTTTCATTGTGATTGACATCTGTATATACAATTTATAGATTATAATAATGTGGTACGTCCCACAATAAAAAAGGAAAAAATATATTAACATTTAATTATCATAAATATTACGGGAAAAATATAATCACAATTCAATAAATCATTTCCGAACCTAGTTCGCAATTTAACCGCCTATGTGTGTGTTGAATATTCTTGAATCTTGATAAAGATGATATATCAAGCAAATCTTGTTCAGTTTTTTTAATCGAATGGCATAAAAAGTCACAAATAAATCGAAAATATAATATATATCTTGTTCAGTAAATAAGAACAAAAAAACTATACTCATCCTTTCCTTTTGGGTGCTAGTACTAGTGTTAGACAAAGATAGTATGATTCTGTCTATGTTTGAAATGAGACAGTCCCTTGACAAACTATATCTAATAGTTACTCATTTTAGGCATTTGTATTCCCAAAAACAGTGTCATTTAAAAATGTTCTAAATACAAATTTGTATTCCATGGCACTTAGGGCCAGTTGCACCAACCACAATTAATAGACTGATTAACGTCAAGCAGCATAGAACTATGAAACTTTCCATACAAAAAAAAATTGCGAACGGTAAAACGGTGACAAACGGTTTGGTGCAACCGACCCTTACTCGTGCTTGTTTATAAATAGGTAAGCTTCGGTTGCTAAGCACTGTCGGTATTGATTAAAGATTCAAATGGCTTTTGTTTCTCACTGGCGTAGTCATTGCGCATCCGGCAAAAGTGTCAGTTCTGTTAAGATATATCTTTAAGGGTGGGCCCCGACGATATCAGCCTGTCAGTTAGAACAACTTTGACAGTTCCGAGCAACTGACAGGCCGATACTGTTAATCATAAAAAAATATTCAAACAATATGAATAGGTATCGCACCGCAGTGTCCTAGCAAACAATAACATTGAATGTCACATATGTAGTTGTCTGCTTTAGTGTCAGTCATTATTTTGTCAATGCCAATTTGAATAACTATTTTTAACTTAAAATGTATGAATTTTTTGTTCGTTTAAAATTCCACTTGAAATAAAATTGTGAGACGTAGTACGTAGTACCTACATATTAGTTTACGTGAACATGCCGATATAATAACGTTATGCCTAGATACATCATTTCGTAAAAGCTATTCGCTGGTTTCCAAATTAAATTAAGCGAATACAAAGTTCTGTGAACCAGCCGAATTAAAACGGATACCCTTTGTCTGTTTTAACCACGTACCTACGTCCCAAATTGAAATGTATTTTAGCTATTATTATATTTGCATAGGATTAAAAACCCTGTCTATAGCATGTTACTATTTAAACATAATTTTGCGTAATTCTACCGCAGAACAAACAGAAGTGATATTAAAATCTGATGTTCTATACAGGATGTACCTAATCATTAACCCCCTTATTTATAAACGTCTACTAAAGTTGACAAGCCGCTATATAATAATCGTTTGTCCCTTTCCGACGTATTGGTATGATGGAAAGAGACAAACGATTATTAGCGGCGTCTCAACATTAGTAGACGTTTATGAATAAGAGGGTTAATGTTTACATGCTATTATTCCGTAATTAGTTCATGTAGACGTTGCACTTGTGTCATTTTATTTTGATTCTAAAATTTGTTGACTCATAAATAAAGATACATTTTTTTCATACTATTTTTATTTTCTTAAAAAAAGCTTAGGTGTCCGCGACGGGGGGGACTTCCCCCTAAATATTTATCTTTAAAATTTATTTACTTTAAAATTTGCCTTATTTGCGTGTTCTTTTTGCCTCCTCTGCCACAGAACTTCAGCAAATGCTCCAAGATCTGAGCAACGCAAGCCTTCAAGTTGGGCTTCAAATGAATCGTGCAAAGACTCAGGTGATGACTAATAGCATATACTTGGGCCAGTTAGTTTCTTTCAGCGACAGGCAAGACAAGGAAGTTGAGCGCCGTGTTCACAACGCCTGGAAGAGCTACTGGTCCATGAAGGAGCTAATGAAAGGCGACCTTCCAATGTCACTTAAGCGTAAACTCGTTGACATGTGTATTCTGCCTGTCCTAACCTACGGTGCCCTGGTTCCCGTGCCCGGTACGGTGACATGGTCACTCACCGAGAGTCAAAAGTCCAAATTGAAGGTTTGCCAGCGAGCAATGGAGCGCAGTATTCTAGGTGTCACAAGGACGGATAGCATCCGAAACATTACATTGCGCTCCAAAACAGGCATAGCTGACGTGGGGGTGAAGACCGCTAGGCTGAAGTGAGACTGGGCGGGTCACGTCTGCCGCATGCATCCGGATAGGTGGGCTAGTATAGCCACCAAGTGGATGCCGCAAAAGAAGCGCGGACGTGGCAGGCCCAGACGGAGATGGCGGGATGTCTTAGACACCTTCATCGGTAACTGGCCGGAAAAAGCACAACAGCGAGAGTTGTGGAGATCAAGGGGAGAGGCCTTTGCCCAGCAGTGGGACACTTTAACGGGCTATTAGAAAAAAATACGAATAAATTAACTTTGGCTCTCACGAAGAATATTCCAGTTACTTATAAATATTAGTAAACTACCCACATATACATATCGCCCATAACATATCGACGCCTATGGGCGTAATCCCATTTTTCTTTCTATTGGGTCTGGCGTAGTGTCCAGCATACTCGTAGTGTTAAGAAGAGATCGTCAATGTAACTTTGTAACTGAAACTAAATAATGATACTTATTCAATAATGTTTTAATCAAAGTATATTACTTAGGTACTACCTTGTACACGTATAACAGTTTTATATAGGTACGCTTTCTTTAAAGGGGTCCACTGATTACCAGTCCGCCGGACGATATCGGCCTGTCAGTTATTCGGAACTGTCTAATTTTTGTTCTAACTGACAGGCTAATATCGTCCGGCGGACTGTTAATCAGTGGGCCCCTTAACTATGTTACGGCATATAATATTATTATTATATGTATAGAGTTATACTAAGCTCTCTGCGTAGACTTTGCAATGACGAGGTGTGGAAGTGTCCCTATAAATCTCGAATTTCTACGAAAAAAATACGTTTATTGTAACAATTCCACACTTTTTCACGTCAAATTGGTTGCAGAGTTGACTCTGGGCTTTCTATAGATATGCCAATCGTTAACGCTCCGTAGCGAACGAAAAGCAAACTGTCACTGTCGCACTAATATGGAAGAGTGATAGAGAGATCTACGCCACGGAACGTTAACGATTGGCACGTTGGCTAAACGCCAAGGTAAGTGCTTTTTTGGGTCAAAAAGTGAGAGCGCCATATATTATATTATATGCTCGGGGGTGAAGAAAACAACCTATCCAAGCCGGAGTTCATTCACGTTGATTTTGTTTTGTAAATCATAGGTCTTAATCGTAACTTCTTCTTAGAAAACCGAGCAAGTGCGAGTCAGACTCGCCCACCGAGGGTTTCGTACTTTTTAGTATTTGTTGTTATAGCGGCAACAAAAATACATCATCTGTGAAAATTTCAACTGCCTGCCTGGTGACAGATAGATGGACAAACGGACAAACCGACAGACGGACACACGGAGGAGTGGAGTCTTAGTAATAGGGCCCCTTTTTTACCCTTTGGGTACGGAACCCTAAAAAAGACATATACGTGGTTTTTTTTCTAGCGAAGTTTATTGAATTATGTAACGAGTAGGTACTTACCATTGGTCTGAAATATATAAGTTTTTATTTTATTTTATTTTTAATACGTAGTTGTATCTTGAAATAAAATCATTTACAAAATCATAATTATGTTCTGTGGGACCCTCACCTTTGAAACTCATGACGCCGCCAAGTCCAAGAAGGCTAAGTAGCTAAACATCATGCATTTGATGAATACGGATTGTACCTACACCTACTATCCGTAATCATCCAGCAAACTACCTTTGTAATTCGATTTCACGGCAAATGGGCACACAATATTATTATAATTAACCTACAGGTAATCAGTCAGCTAAAGCATTAATTAGTCCTTATCGAATTCAGACAAACAATAATTATCTAGCCGGGTATCGAATTGATTTATCTTAATGTCAACCAATGCTCATAGTGCTGTTTTGATCGTTGTGTGGTAATCTTGTGGTTTGTATCCGTAAGTACATTTTAACATTGATTTGCACCAAAATCTAAATCGATTGTACAAACACTCTTTTTCTTTCTATTAATATCTACTCTGAAGTTTTTAGGACCACACTCGTGTTTATATCAAATGCCTATCGTGGTAGACTAACGAACACGGGGTTGCGTCAATGTAAACATTACTATTCAAAAACATCAAAAGAACTACCTACATACCTATACACAGTGAACGGAAATATACCTATACATCGATTTGAGCTATGGTCCTTAAGGTTATGTTGTCACGCAATGGAAAACAATATTGTGCCGTACTTTGCTTTACAAGGCTTCTGGTGACCAGAGCGCTGGCCAATATTTTGCCCAACGGATCAGCGTTGCCATCCAGCGGGGCAACGCGGCCAGCCTTCTGGACACCTTACCGAGCAACTACGATTCAGGGCAATTTTTATATATATAAGTTTATAATTTTTAAGTGTTGTTTTAGCCTAATTTTTAGCAAAAGTTGAAAATATTGTATATTTAGTTTTTGCTAGTAAATGAAATTGCTCTTCTTCTCCTGTCGGATACTCTTGTCAGAGCAGTCCTGGTCATTGAGGTAGTTGTACGGCTTTTGTCGTAGTTTCCCGCCATGCTTCTCTATTTATTGCATTCCGCACGCACAGATTTAAAGGTGACCCGGTGAGAGCTTTGACTTGGTCGGTCTATCGCATTGAGGGTCGCAATCTGGCAAATTACTGGCCAATTACATACATTGAAAAATAATAGAAATTGCTAATTCAAAAGCCGTAATCTAAACAGCCTCAATTTTAACGAGCAAAAAAATTTGTAGTTTTTATTTATTATATAACTTTCTAAATTACTATTGGTTGGTTAAAAGTCACCAATCCGATACACACATTGTGTCTAGATTGGCCAATAATTTGGTTATTCTAGGTACTTTTTTCTGTAACGAAAACACGAACTGGTCTGCAAAAGTAGGTTACTTAGGACTATTAACGGGCATTGTGCGGCGTAAGTACTCACAGAGCTATAATTAACACGCGTTTATAGTGGTTTTTATATGATATCACGCAACTCAGTTTGCCTCCTGGCAACGGCCTCCTCTAAATCCCTCCAGTGAGTCCTTGTCCATAGTCGCTCCCGGTTCGCCCATTTTGCCACAACGTCCATTTTCCCACTTGCGGAACTGTGGGCCTTTCTTTCGGCTATATCCTCTAAGGTACCCCAGTTTGTAATTTCTTTACTCCACTTTCCATCTTTGGAGCGTACCATTGTTAATAAGTAGTATAAACTCTAACCCCCTTATTAATAAAACTTTACAAGCTTCAATTAGTTAATTTATGAATTATATATTTTTTACAAATACATAGGTCAAAATGACAGATTAAGACAAACGATTAATCGAATCGAGGCCTGTAGCGGTTTTATGAATAACACCATAATGCCATAAATAAATACTACATTGTGCTATCATATACCTATTCCTTATCGGACTATCTTTCCCTGTTTTTCAAACATTAACCGCAGTTTTCCTACAGTCATGAGCGAGATAACGCTTCTCTAATTGTAGTGTCGTAGCTAGTAGTAATACGGAACGACTCATGCGCATGTCAGAGCGTTTATGTGCTCTACAACGATGCGCGTGGTGTTGTAGAAAAAAAAATAAAAAATATATTCTTGCATAATTTAGTGAAGTTATGTTAATTGTGTGTGCATTTATTAAATAAACCGTGAGGTGATATGGTGTAGGAATGTATTCTTAGATTTATTATTGTGTGAAGTTCAGTGCAAACTGTTTTGCTTCAATTGATTAACAAAGGCCAATTTATAATATACTCGTAAGATTTTGTGTGGTACGTATATCATATACAAATATTTTATTTCAAGTAAATTAACTTAATGAGTTAGCTTTTATCATATTGATCTATTTAATAGTAAGTATGTTACATATTTAAAATCAGTTCGAGAATATTTTGTGATAATTTGCTTTCAATTATATTCTCAAACATTACTGACAACTTATATTGTACTTATTTTTAAGTAATCATCAACTAGAATTTAAATTTATTTCTTGTAAATAATAAGTAGCTTAGAATCGATTTTATGACAGCATCATGATTAACAACTGGTCAACCCAGTTAATCTGTTACCTTATCTAATTAGATTAATTAATTAGGGTTAATTAACCCTAATCCATGTACTAGAAAAGTTCTTGACCTCAATAGTCCCTACTCACAATAAATTTCTTAACATTTAATTTTATTACATTAAAGATGCGTACTAACTATGAATATACAAGCAGCTATTATACTATTCAGAGACTGGTTTTGTACAAAACGCCAACGAGTACCTACTTGACGTTTATCGGTAATCATGCATTAATTCGATTAAATATGCATAATGAATGAATATTGAATACATATTTAAAATTCCAAGACAATGCTCATTGTGCTCTGATATTGACACTTACGTCAGTCAAAACAGCACAGCACTTTTAACTTCACGTACTCGTACTAAAAATTTGATAACAGTCAACTAATAGCTACGTCTTATTGCTGCAGTACAGGTACCTATCCTAATATTCCTATGGCGTTATATCGTTTGTCTTTATCTGTCAATTTGACTGATGTGTTTGTAAGAACGGGATAAAACATAATTTAACTAAATCAAGCCCGTAAAGTTTTATGAATAAGTAGTAGTAGTTATCTTTTAACACAAATTTAAACAATTTATTGATCAATTTGTAATGTTTTTTTCTAAATTTTTATTGTTTTCTTATTTTTATTTATTATTATTATTATTGATCAATTTAAGGCGTGATCATAAAATATAACAATACATGATGAATAATTGAAACGCAAACATAAAAAGATAATTGTTTCTAGACACAATTTTTTTTCTTAAAAAATATTAATGTTATGTCGTTCGTCCCATATTCCATTACTGATACCTCCATAGTTCCATACCTACTGATACATAAAATATAATTTAAAATATTATATTATGAATTATGATGTTACATAACTTCGTGATTTGTTTGTTATACAAGTCCGTTAACTCTCAGAATGACCTTCGGATTTTAGAAAGATACATCGGGTATCGGCGATAACACGCGAAGGTGATACAGCTGTTCTGCTTTCTTATTAACTCACAAAAAGTTTTAAACATACCGCAAAAAGTTAAGGATACCTATTGTCTCAATGTAAAATAAGCCCTAATCTAATGACATTATGTTTAATATTCGGTTGATGATTTATTGCGATTTGACTTTTTGTCATAATCTAAATAAAATAGAATTAGAAGTTGAAATTCGAAAACAAATTTGAAATTATATAGAGTTGATAATACCAGAAATATGATAATACCAGATTGAAATATGTGAATATTTCAATTCATATGGTAAAATTATACAATTGGAAAATTGTGATATTGTTGTAATGGTGGTCTTATATAGTTTTAGGCTGAAAAGACGACTGCACTCTTTGGGTGTTGGATTGCAACTAATTACTAAATCAGTAAGGGACTGTCATTTTCTATTACTCGATTACATCCGATTTTACCCGAAAAACGAATGTCGTTTTGAGAGTTAACGGACTGTACCTACATATATTTCCTCCATTCTATGCAGTGAAAGCATGAAATGATTTTAAATTAAAAATTAAAGCAGTTAATATTTGCAAAGTTCCTGAATAGTAAGAGTAGATAGTGCTCGTATTTTGAGAACATTACAAAATTTTACATTGTGTCTTAGCATTTTCCATTATTTTCAATCGAAGTCACGAGTAAAGTTTGTAAACAAGTAAGCAAAAATTTTGCTTTTGTTTTTAATATTTTATATATCTACCTACTTATGTTTATTCTATTCAGAGCCCTTGAATTGTTTGCACTAAAATTTGTATGTAGAAATTAGAAACGTTTAATGGAAGTCAAACAAATGTGGTTTGCGTCTAAATTAAATTGTTTAATCCATAGCCGCTTGGCAGATCTTGTTACCCGCTACTTCTGATGGTTAATTAATCGCCAGATTAAAGCAATATGTAGCTGTTATTAAAACTAATATGTGGCCTATTCAATTCCATTTTAAATTATGTGTATACTTTTATAACATGTTCCTATATACAGGAACATGTAATGACTAATATTTCAGTACCCGAACCATGAGTCACTGACAGTGTCAAAACTGACATAATACGCTAACGTCTGCGTAATTTACTTTCCCAATAGCGTTTATGGCAGTGCCAAACTATATGGTAGCCAGATTCATAATGTGTAATAAATATAATATATACAGAAATTGTAAACAGTTTAAGTGCTTAGGGCGCTAAACCCTAAGCATGTATGTAATATTTTTCAATCAAATATTTTTACATGTCCTTGTACAACAAAGCGCAAATAAAAACAAAAATATTTAAAGTTTAGTGAATTATTTATTATTTTTTCCGTATCCGTTTATTCCGTATGCGGTATAATTACTAACTTACGCTGTTATACATATAACGACTACACGAGTTAAATTCATTTCGTACCCACAATCTATTAACAGGTATAACTTAGCAAGGTACAATATTCATGACCTAAGACCTCAAGCCGCTACACCTTGTAGCTCATCACTGATGCCATACCAAATCGAGTTAAAGGTATTTGCACTCTACACTAAATAGAGATAAGGTATTTATCAGCTTGATAACTTGTACGTTTACAAATCATTAAATGATTTTACAGTTCTACGTAGGAATTAAATTATCGAAGCATGTCTATTTTCTACCTATTACATTGAGGATAGGGTTTAGTGTAAACAATATTGATTGTAGGTATCTTGGTGGAAATGAGATAATATGCTAATGCGAGTATTCTATTAATAAGCTAGGCTGCTAAAGCGAGCATTCTATTAATAAACTAGGCTGCTATAAAACCTCCTTGGTTTATTATGAAGGTACCCACATAATTACAACATACTTTTTGTCAAAATCTAACTTAAATTATAATTAAATTTAATTTTGTATAAAATAAGCTAGTTGAGTCACCTGCTGGTCAAAAATAAAAAATAAACCGGCCAAGATCATGTCGGGCCATGCAAAAATTTGAGTTATGATGAATAACTACGAAAAAACGACGTTTTCTTAAATCGTCTACTTTTTATCTCTTTGTTTATTTAAACACCCTGAAAATGAATATGATCTAATTTGTAGGAAATTTTTTGTAGTATCTTTTGTCCGAAGTAATTATAATACTATTAAAAAAAATTAAAATTAAAATATATAGGTATTTATTCAGCAACAAAAGATTACGTTTACAATATCTGTGCAGGTGTCTCTTTTTAAGTATTTAAAATACTTGTCTTAAGAGAAGACCCGCTCTTCCACAGGTTGTTTTCCTTACAGTCTAATATATATGCTCATATAATAGTGTTATCTTTCGCAGACAAAGATTTTTACTTGAAAAATAAAAATAAAACAATAGGCTTTTAACTATTCGTACAGACATTCGAGATATGAGCAAAAATCTGATAAAAGGCACCTTCAACCCCCCCTCCCCCCCCTACACCCTCAGCACAACCCCCACCCCCGAGGACTTTTAGTGTTTTCATATGGACACCACAAGGTATAACTATTATAATTTTCAAAACCACGAATTATTACCGCAGATTGCCCATTTTCGGCTAAATTTGACGTGGCTATAGCTAAAATTACTGCTGCTACTTTATCTAACTGTTGCAATTTAATGAATATAGAATACGTTGAACTATTATTACTAACGTATAGAACCGGCACAGAGAACCATTATTTCAGTTGATGTTGTTTTGACATCAAACCATAGAAGCGGCGCTTACGTTTTGGTCGCGTGGTGGGTTTTTCGACATTTTTATTGTTTGGTATAGCTTCTCTATAGTATAATAATTAACTCAATGATATTGTCTTCGGTTACCGCGATAGTTACTCATGAAATAAAACTATGAAAACGAATTATATCGCGTATATTGAATATATATCGTTTTATTTCACAATTAACTCAATGATTAAATATTAAGTATTTTCTTTGTAATGTCACACTATAAAACAAAAGCATCGTAAAAAAAATACCAAAGCTACCTTATTTTTATTTGTTCTTGTGTTGTGTACTCAGACCGGTTGTCCAAACAGTAAAGTCCAGGAACTTTCCTTGCAAGCAGATTGACGCAATAACTGGTACCTATAGCTTCGTGTCCTAGTTAGTATCAATGTGCGTCTATTATACTTCTACAAATCTACAATCACACAGTATACCCCGAGATAGTTACGACTCTAATAGTAAGACCACAAGAGTGTAAACAGGCGTGAACGATGCAATAGCTATTAATTGGCGTTTGAAGATATAATAGGTATTCGTAAATAGATTCCAGCAAATGGAAATGAAACGATCTCCAATCCTGATTATTGTGTACGTACCTAGGGTAATTTACTCATAATATCAATTTAATACACATTCATCTATCACGGCTTCAGCCATGAATGAGCACGGTCATGGTGAACCTGGTAGAGTCAACGATTGAAGCATGAGCTGTGGCAGAAATGTCAAATTCTTATGGGGCTCTCAATTTAAAAAATATTTTTTAATACAGTTGCTCATAAAGTGCTACTTTTCGTGGCTGTTTAGCGTGCGGAAAGTTGGTTTTCGCGAACTAGTGCTTTTTACTTTTCCAATTTTTTTAATTTTTTACTTGTTCCAATTCATGACTACTTATTGATGAGTGTTAATATATTAGTTTCCTTTAAACGTCGTAATCAACATAAAAACCTACTGTTAATGTAAGAATACGAAAAATATGCATATTTCATATTTTATTACTTACCTCTTCATCATTATAAGTATATAAACACGTTTATATTTTAATGTTGAAAAACCGTTCTTAATAAGTTGTCTGAATGGAACGGAACGCCTGTCAAAGAAGAGGCGTATTTTCTTACTGCAAGAATGTTTTAAGTTTCCAAAGGCAACATTCGATATTGTTTTTATAAATATACGATACACAAATAATCGTAAATAACGATATTTAGGTAATAATAGTACAATGTTTTAATATTTACAATCGTTTCTGTCTTATAGAACATGCATTTGAAAAAAAAAACTCATTGAAGTGGGTTCAATATTAATAACAAAATGTATTCTAGTCGAATAAAAGCTAGAAAAACACCTCTTCATAATGTCAATGTCAATGATGTCACAGAATTAATAATATAAAAGTTTCGAATTCCATTACTTACTTGTTGCTTTTCTTATTTTTACGCAACTGTATTAAAAAAAACGTCGTTCGATACACGTGCGGAAAGTATGTCATTCTTCACTCGTCCCGAGTCTTGCCACTTGCCTACGGCTCGTGGCAAGATATCTCGGTACTCGTGAAGTAATGACATACTTTCCGCACTAGCATCGAAATGTACTATTTCACCACACCATAGATGTAGGTAGTACATACTACGTAGTATAAAAATAGGTTACCTATCTTAATACCTAAAATAATTGTTTTAGGCCTAAAATATGTTGGGGTTTTCGAATATTTTGAGCTCGTAGGCTTGAAGTTTAAAACAGTTTGAGGTTATGAGAATATACTAGCATATACATTTTTAGCGCTACTTGAAGAAACGTTCTTATAGTAAAAACAAGAACATCAAAAAAAGTAAAACGTACAGATACAGATACTGGTAATATTGAACTCATTTAAAAAAAATACTCATGTAGGGCCAAAATCCAGACAGGAAAATGTCGACAACGTTTGTATGGAAATATGACCACTAATGTATCCTCTTCTAACGCAGTTTAAAACCTGTATTTATTGGATTATTCATTGTGTAACTGTATAATTGTCTGAATAACAATATGTAATATTGTTTTCGGTATTAAAATACCGAAAACAATATTATTTTAAGTCAACAATTGTTAGATGTTTTATACTCACAGTCAGATAGTCAGTCAGGACGTATACGTTTATGTTTTCTAAAGTAATCAGGATGTATTTTTACAACATAGGTATAAACAATCTTAAAACTACAAGCAAAACTATAATAATTATGCTATAGATGTACATCAATTAAAAAGAGTACCTAATAATACATATTAGAATACTACTTAACAAATATTTTTAATAAATCTTTAAAATTGTTTAATTTATTTTTTTCAGATATTTATGTCTGAAAATAAAGAACACAAAAGAACAAAATGGTGGAAATAAGCAAACCGTTATTCGCGCAGGCGTGCCAGAATTTGGACTGCCATGTTCTACTTCATCCCTGGCATGAGAGTTGTATAAAATCTATGCCTCATACATACATCCATTCATTCATAGGAAGCGCCAAATTTTACTCAATAATTTATGTAGTAAGTATTATTAGATTATATGTGACGTTTTCACCCAAAAGGTACCACATTGTCGCTTGTTTATAAGGTTGATTTCTAATTGGAGCTATATGGAAATAGCGCCTTACTGACAAGCGACAATAAGTACCCTTTTGGTTGAAAATAGCACATATATCAACCGCAGCTATGCCCCTACGTTTGATTTATTTTCGAATTTTTAATTATTATAAGAGTTAGGATCATTTAAAAGTTTGTATGGAATCTGTTTTTCGCTCCTAATTTTTACAATAATCAAAGAAATTCAAACGTAGGGATATAGCTATGGTTAATAAACATCAAATTATGTAAAAATATTTTCCAAAATGTCAATATCCAGAGAGGAAAATGGGGACTACGTTGTATGGAGAAACGGCCGGCCGTACCCTTTCCGCTTGGGCGTCCGCCATAGCTGGCGCCGGTGCACGGAGCGGGGGCGCACGCGTCCGCGCCAGTTAGGATATGCGCGCACGAGCAACTTTTGTCTCCGCGACTACTTTGTCTTTCACATCAAGTCTATGGGTTAGTATGGAAGTGCGCACACGTAGCGACGCGACTCCCGGGAGATTTTTTAGTCCGCGGGTTCGGAGACAAGCCCGCGACGCAACTGTCTCCTTCCCTATTGGTTTCAATGCATGTGCGCGCACGGGCGACAAAAGAGTTGCAGGTCGGCCAGAAGGCCTACCGCGAACCACGTTCGACGTTCTGCCTCTCTGTCGCACTTGTAAATTCGTATGTAAGTGTGACAGGGAGGCAACACGTCGAACGTGGTTCGCGGTAGGCTATCAGAAAGTATCCCGCTTGTCGCGTAGCTACATGCGCGCACTTTCATACTTACCCATAGGCTTGATGTGAGAGACAAAATAGTTGCGGACACAAAAGTCGCTCTCATTACGCGCATCTCGCGCTGTCTCTTTACGACAAATAAATCGCCTTGCGACTAAGTTGCTCGTGATGCGCGCATAGCCTTACCGTTGATGATACTATTTTTTGTTATCCCGCTTACCCGCTCCGTATGCAACTGCAACCGCGCAATCTAGCGGATGCCCTTATACATATAATGAGTTGGCCAGCAAATGGGTAATTAAGTAATTACCCATAACATGAAGTGCAATGTCGTGCCACGATATGACCTAAGACCCTTCTGGCCTCTGCTATACACATGATTATCCATTAAACGTTTAATACCCGACAATCTTCTTTCTTATGACTGAGTCTCAATTAGTCTTTTAGGACCTAACTATATTGTTTATATTTAATCGCATTAACTTAAATATTTCAGGCGCAAATTCTAATGAAAGGTAAAAAACTGAAGAAAAAAGAGGAATGGCTCAAAATGGGGGAGTATTACGCCAGATCCGCGGTCCTTGGGGGTGCTATCTGCGCTACCTGTTGCACTTTTGGTTGCATTTTGAGGTAAATGATTTGTCTGTTTAGACTTTTCAATAGTAATAACATAATATACTCATGTAATACTCATGTAGGTATATTTTCGTCTACCTAGTTTTCTTCGATCTACTTAAACATTTTTGACGCTATTTACATTTTTTATGGTGATCAAGAGTATCAAGAGTTCAAGACACAATAGTATCTAAATTGCATTTTTTTTTTAGGAAAATGTTGGGCAATAAGTTCTACTACTATTCGCTATTCCTTATACCTAGTACAATAAATGGTATATTTATATACGTGGAACCACCAAGCAGAAGAGGTCTGATAATCAATTTATTTACCAGCTTGGTAAGTTTTTAATATGGAATTATATTTATTACAATGTGCTATGCTGTTTCTTACAAGAATCGTAATTACTTATGGCTTTAATTTGTTAAAATTAAATGTATTACTTAATACATTTAACTACATTTTACTTACACGTACCCATAACAAAACATAAAGTGATTTGGATGCAAATGCAAGATGGATATCGATAGGTACCCTATTTCACACCCGTGCTAAATAATGACGCAGAAAATTTGGTTGTAATAAAGACCTTTTGTTTGTGCACTAACTATGGTATATACTAATTGCAACAAAATGTTCGCGGTAATTCGTATGATTGTGAACTAGGATATTGAATAAATGTTAAAATGTAGGTATGGGTTGGGAACCATGCGCGAGTCCTATTACGAGTAAATACAACTACAAATTGTCAGTGCAAAAACAGAATTCGTAGCCTATTGTTTAAATTTTCAGATGTTAGAATACTGGATTACTACTATGGAGAGAGCTGGTTACTTATCTATGACTAAAACGAAACAAACAATCATGTTTATGCTTGGCAGCGCGGTCCTTTTCTATCTAATGCGCTTAGAGGGTGATAAAAAGGAACGGACGCCACTATTTTGGTTAGCAGATGTTTTACTTCTAAAAATTTTAACCTCCTTAGGATACCTCCATGAGGTGTGGTTCTTTAACAATAGCAATGGGGATAGCCGCTGAAAGCTCATTGTAGATGGCGCTCTTCTAGATTCTATACGACGAGTGAGAGAGACAGAAGATGGGTCGTCGTTAACTATATATGGAAACCATACACAAGGTTTGTTTTCAGCAAAAACATTCCCGCTATTAAACGATTGATTCCCATTTAGGAACATTTGAAATGATACAACGAAAATAAATACATACTGGTTACTTACTTCGAAATTTAGCCACGGCCTATTTTATGATTTTTTTCGAGTGTCTGCTGAAGATAAGCCAGCGTTAGTGTTATCTTCTATCATTCATAGGAGTATTATGGGAATAACAGTCCTGCCTAATCTTGTTA
Organism: Cydia strobilella; assembly: GCF_947568885.1. NCBI lineage: Eukaryota > Metazoa > Arthropoda > Insecta > Lepidoptera > Tortricidae > Cydia > Cydia strobilella. The sequence continues at coordinate 20,504,136 of NC_086042.1, forward strand.
GCACTTGCATTACTCATACAGGATGCGAGTTTTTAAATGATTGTGTTGTTTGTAAAGTTAAAGTTTAAACACAGCGTGGCACGATGTGGCATGATCAAGTTTCAGTAGGATTTTTTTTAACTTTTGAATGCTATAGATAACTAAAGCTTGTCCCAGAAAAAAATGTCGTTTGTGTTCGCACCGGTTGCACATCAGACTTCTGACAAAAGGCTTAAGGAGACTGTTATATGTAAAAAAATATCTGTTTCCTTATTTTTTATAAAAATAAGTCTTTCGTTTACATTTTCGAAGATATCGCCATCACAGAAAAGACTACATGAAAAAATGTTGTACAAACACAAAATGGAGGCATTTCCACGAAAAACTAGTAGTGAAGTTAATCCATGTAGTCAGTGAGACATGTTCAAAGGGTGTTAAAACAATTCTAAGAAACTGATGGTAGACGATAGCGAACTGGAAATGGCCATAAGCCCGGGTTTTCTAATAAATAATACAGAGAAGAACATCATAGCTGCGTTGCAAAAACCGCATATTACCCTGTCTGTACTATAATAATATGTATTTAGCCAAAAGTGCAAAACGTACAAATGAACAGTGCAGTCTTTAAAAAAATAACTCTATAAAGACCTACAAATAAACTAAAGTACCTAACAAAAATGCAAAATAGTAAACTCGTATGAATCAGAAACTCTTTAAAACATAAAACTAACGACATATCAGTTGAAAGGTTCAAGTCGAAATGGAAAAAAGCTTAAAAATTAATGATAGGGTCCAATTAATGATGTACAAAACCTGATGGGCAGTCATTATTTTATTTCTGGATTTATATTCAAAAACTCAAAAGATGCGTACATACATATTGTTTATTAAATTTGTAACTAGAATTTACCATAAAACAGTTGGTTTTTAAACTCTTGTGTAAGATTTTGATTACAGATCTCTTGGTTTTCCAGGTTATTTACGCCCGAAAAAGTCAAACAGAAGACAAATGATGTTGAAAACCCCTGCCCACACAACGGGCCGTGTTTGCGATATATCTTAAAGGTAGGAATATAGGCTTTACGAATATACGAAAACAAAATAAGAGAGCTACGGTTTTAGTAGTCTATACATATAATGAAAGAATTTCATTTATATTTAATAATGTGTAATATCGCTTGCAGCCGTATCTGCTTAGTGTAAAAATGTTTTATACATATTTATGAGTAATGTACTGAGACTGAGATGTATAATCCACTGCAACATAAATAATACTTCCTTCTATATATTATGAGAACAAGTTGGTGACGGTGTACACATATTTATGCTCATGGTGGTATAGTAAATATATATTTAATAGCGAGATTTTATTGTTTTCAGGGTGCTGCCACGTACTTTGGTGTAGGATCAGCGTTTACCCTAGCGAGGGTCATCCTGCCTAAGATCGGATCCCCCGCCAGAGCCTTCGCTTCAGTTCAGCGCAAGCATTTCAAAATGGGCCTATTTTTCGGTTCATATATCGGTATTTACAGAGTACGATTTGTTACTATGTATTGTATTTAAGTTGAAGTTAAATATTTAAAAGACCGGCTTTAGGAGTAGGTACTATGCTTTGAACATCTTATAACGTCGTCAAGAGAAACTGTGAAACCCACGATGGTTAGAATATTTATATTTACCTTAATAAATGATATGTTTAATTATAATATTTAATGGGACCTTTGTGAAAAAAGCTTAACTAGGTATAAGACTGATAGCTCTAGCGGACTATTCGACCTTAGTCGTGTCGTGATAAGGTTTTGCTGGAGGATAGGTTTTTGAAACTAAATGAAGTACAAAATGAGTCCAAAACAGCTTAGTGGATAACAGCATCGAATACTTATTGATTGTATTTAGCTAACATTCTAAGACAATCAACACAAGCTTTATTTAGCATCATGACGCAATTCGCACGAGGTACAGCTTCATAAGCCAAATGTCAAAAATAATTATTCAAAATTCAAAGACAGATCTTTGTATGCATATTTATGTTAAAATGTAAATTATTATTACTTGTTTTGTTTCCGTTACGCCTTAAGTACATATGTTTCTGAAATGAGGTTTTGTGCAATAATTCATTACTTTCATTAGGAAAACTATTATCTGCTGACGTAACTTAAGGACATATCTCAAAATCATACCCAATTTGCTTTGTTTATGTAAAAAAGGAACGTGTCTTTATTAAAAATTATAAAGAAAATTGCGACAATTTATTTAACATTTTATTTATTTGTAATATATGTAAACGCGGACAAACCTGTACTCGTACATTTAACACTATATCCTACAATTATGAATTATCAATATTTTATTACAGGCTGTTATATGCTACCTGTGCCGTAAAGAGGGCGCTGACTCGGCGTTGTATGCGCTGCCGGCAGGATACCTTGCTGGATTATCGTTCCTATTCAGTCCAACCTTGGGGTTTGCGACTGCATCAATCACAGCGGCATTGAAAGTGAGTAAAAATAACATGGTTAACCTACCGCAAATGCCAAATAAATATATGGAAAAAAATTAAGAAACTAAACAGATGCAAAAGTCTGCTTCTATTTTCAAAGCTTACGCGTGTACCTATTCCATTAAAGACGTATTTGCCTAAGGTATGTTTTAATTTTTTTTACAATGTTCGGTTCCTTTCTTGTTATAACTATAACATATCAAGTTGAAAAAAATGCGCCCGTAAAACAATAATATTGACAAAATAATTTAGTTTCACTACACATACATTTCGTATTATCCAATCCATCCTTCTATAATGTACTTAATTAAAAACCTAAAAATCTTGAGCTAGAAAATTACAAGATACCAATTAAAATTTAACTAAATGACGTTATTGCAGTATCAGTTAGGTTTATAGTGTTTATGCCTCTCTCAACTAGGCATTTAATTGCTATGACAAAACGACGCACTTATTTATTATGTTTAAGTGTTTTATGTTTTTATATACATAGTGATATACATATTTTAATATGTAAAATTTCAATAAATATTACAAATGATTCTAAAACTCCCTAAAATTATTAAATATTTCATTAGTTAACATAAAAAATAAACACGAAAAGCAATTTCTATGTGTAATTTATACTTTGCACTAAAAACTCTAAAATGTATAAATCTAATCAGTGCTGGTTCCACAGCTGTACTCGACAATTCTCTACGAGAAGAAAATACTACCGACCAACGTCCCCCTAGCAGAGCTGATGTACTGCCTCTGTCAGGGAACCCTGTTCCACGCCCGGTTCATGCATCCGGAGACTGTCCCTAGCTACATGTTCAAGCTCACGGATGGTGTTAGCCATGGAAGGTACTTATGTTTGACAATAAATTAAAAACGAAATAAGAGTGCATACAGTCAGCGTCAAAAGTAGCGGATTAAACTATGCGTCAGAAGTATCTACCATTCTCAAACAGCTTATCAAAGAGAGATATATCCCTCTATGGAGGTCAATTAGACTGTAACATATACTTTTGAGTGCAAACTGTAGAGATTTATCTCTGTTTGAATTTATTATCCAGGGTATAACACTTTAAACTCGCGTTTTGTACACATAATTAATGTAATTAACGAGTGTAACGCGATAAAATTTCATTATTTTACCTTTTTTCCGACGACGTTTCAGCTAGGTTATACTAGCTGTGGTCACGGACCTAACGTCCGGACGGAGCTGTAGCTGTGGTAGCTGTGGTTGTCTACCCCAAACATTTATTTAAACTAATGTCTGATAGTTTAGTGTTGTTTACCAATCTCCAATTAACATTTTGCTGGAACGTCAGTCTTCCGTGACCACGCTAGTGCAACCTAGCTGAAACGTCGGAAAAAGGTAAAATAATGAAATTTAATCGCGTTAGACCCGTTAATGACATTAATTATCCAGGGTAGCAGACAATTTTGGCGGGTTGTGTCATCCGCTATTATCAATACTGACTGTACTCTTTGCTAGTAGCACTTAGCAAAATTTTTGGTTGAAATTTGAAATAATAAGGCGTGAGAAGTGTTACTCTTTATTGACACACTTCATTATTTCAAAAGGAGGAGATTCTTAGGTTCTTAATTTGGTGGTATGTTTTATTTTTAACTGACTTCAAAAAAGGAGGTTATCAATTAGACCGTTTTGTTTATGTATGTTACCTGATGTGCCATTTGATGAAGTGGAACTGCTGACGATGACCAGAACGAAACTCTTTAACAACACATATTTCACTTTTGGCGATTTGTCCTCTTCGTTATGTTTGTTAAGCAAGTACGTTCTAAAGGAACATTTTATATTAAGATCTAGTTCTGATCATGGGTTCTATGAGGTCCAACTCCTCAAATCTTGATAGCTACAGATCCAGACCTTGAACATTGATACGTACCCGAAGCGCAAAAATGTTTAGTGACATGACAGTTTGACCAGACAGCAACGAGTCTTACAGAATGATGCATCACTAATGAGAAAAACAAAACTAAAAATGAAAATAATATTTACCTTTTTTAAAAAGTAAAACCGACTTCAAAAAGGATACATAAAATATCATCCCGTTTTATATGCGCTAGAAACTGAAACATTTTAAGTCGGTGCCAATCCAAATTTTAAAAGCGTCAACACCCCGTCTAATCGTATGCCAACCCTGGTATAGTTTGATAAGAAATAAATAAACAAAGGCTTTCACTAAAAGTTTGTCAACATTAGAACAGAAATAAAATAAAAGAATATAAAATAAATAAATAAATAAATAAAACAATGTCGCAAAAAAAGAGAAGTCAATGTACACATACAGCTAGGGCCAACCTAGGTATTGTCGAATGTCAAGAACAAGAAAAAACCGGCCAAGTGCGAGTCGGACTCACACACGAAGGGTTCCGTACCATTAACTATAAAAACAGTCACCCATCCAAGTACTGACCCCGCCCGACATTGCTTAACTTCGGTCAAAAATCATGTTTGTTGTATGGGAGCCCCACTTAAATCTCTATTTTATTCTGTTTTTAGTATTTGTTGTTATAGCGGCAACCGAAATACATCATCTGTGAAAATTTCAGCTGTCTAGCTATCACAGATCACGAGCAGCCTGGTGACAGACAGACGGACGGACAGACGGACAGACGGACGGACAGACGGACAGCGGAGTCTTAGTAATAGGGTCCCGTTTTTACCCTTTGGGTACGGAACCCTAAAAACAACAAACAAAAATATTTATAAAAAATACTAAGTTATAAAAATAACTTTATCAGATAATTTAAGACAAGAATAAAATAAAAATATATTAAATGTCAACGATCTTAATAGCTAAATAAAAACATTAATGGCAATGTCAATTCACAACAGTTATTCTTAAGTTCTTTTTGTTTCAGAACTGCATTACTATCGGACAATCTTCAAGCAGTAGCAAAAATGGCATTATCGTTATAATCACGGCAACTAAAAAATGTGGTGGTCAAATCTAAATAATTATAATCAAGAATGATTTGGTGATGGTTAAGTGGACATTGGTGGACATGGCGATTATTTAAATTATGTATCATAGTGCAATTAATTAATATAAGCGATATTTAAGTTAATTTGTTCATATTTGCAAGCAAATCCATTTTCAATATTAATGACGTCACTTTTCAAAATGTGGCCATATAAAAAAAATTCAAAGATTCCAAGATGCCATTAAAAAGTTACCTAAATCCGTTTTAACACTACCGGTTTGTAAATAGTTTTTTTTTTCTTCTTCATCATTTCATTGTGTGATTTTAAATGACTGACAGCGTGTATCTAAATCAACTTCATTTGAGTGGAAAATTTATCAAGTTAAAATAATGATCATAACTATCATAAGTGACAAAGAGACTAATCATGTATTTCGGAAGCTTTTGGCCAAAAGAGGAGGTAATTTGATCAGAAAAATTTACAAACGTAATTGATTTACTCCTGTAATTTTGCGAATATTTTATTATTTTATGTGTACTTTGAAAAAATATTGTGTGCAACGGTACATAAGTAGGTCTTAAATTCTCGGGCCTGTTTTAGCAAAACTCGACTGCATCTCGTTTTGTTACTTCACTTCACCCTGAATTTTACGATCGAATTTTTTTATTTATTTAACTGTTGCTATAGGATAGTTATTTGTTATACAAGGCTGCAAAGATGTATTTTATCCGCGAGTGTTGACAACACACGAGAAGTAAAATACATTTGCACCCGTGTGTAACACAAAAATTTTCACCTCACTATAGCGAGAAAAGTGCAACATCTACAGGCGTCAGATCATCTTCATCACTGGAATCCCTTATTTTTATACGACATAACAGAAAACTCTGGAAGTTGTGTATGCTTACGTGAGAAAATGACAATTTGACATTTCTGACGATGCGTTTTGAAATTGCATCGACTCAACCTGTACGATCAGAATTACATTCAACATCATTATAAGAAAAAAACAAATGTTTCTTATGGAATTTTAAGGTTTATGACTTAAAATCATTAAATAAATCTAAATTTGGTATTTTTTTATTAAATTCTCAAACCATTTATTTATGATAACTAATATCGAACGAACCATTATTATGAGCGTTTTACGTTTTCTTATCTGTCGAAAGCTACTTGCTAAACACGCTCCACCCAAGGTCAAATTACTTTCCCCACTAGTGGATAAAATGCGTTTTTACCCGCTTGTTTTAAAGGATAAAAGACGGCTTTTCAAGCTAGTGTGGGGAAGACAGTGTGCGGTATCATCATATGATACCATGATGATACCGCAGCAATATGTAAACCAAACACCTTCGATGTGTTATGCAAACCAAAGACTTTTTATTATATAGCAAGATCGTGTACTTGAGCGAAAAAACGGGACGCGTGAGACGACTTAAACGGAGTTTGTCTCTTTCTTTCACATGAAAAATTACAAAGTTATATATATAACTATACTAAACTATATATATACTGGCCATGTTGTTAGAAAAGAATACACTCTGTTCGACTATGCTCTCGCAGGGACCGTTTGTTGTATATTGCTTTGCTGAACCTTAATAGTAGCTAAATTCAAATATGTTTATTCAAAAATCTTCAAGACACGGTCTTGCTATATATTAAAACAAAACAAACATACAAAAGACAATTTGTGTAGGTATGGTAGGATTGGTAAGTAGTACAAACTATAAGATGACTGAAATAAATTAAGTTGTACTTGGAGTTTTTTTAAATAAAACATAATGTTGTTTTTGTTATTCATTCTTTTAATTTTAAATAGATGCAATATTCTCTTTCACCATTTGCATAAAAAAATCTTTTTAAATATCAAAATATAACTCGTATGTACGTATTAAGTACACACAAGAGCAAATCAGATGAATGATTTTGTGTGGAAATTTTATTAAAAGTGGCATGTGTTATTGCTCTTTAGTGTATTATGGCGACATTGAGGATTTTTTTAATCGTTAGGCAATAAATGATGAATGTATATATAAACCTATCGGCATTCTGAGGGATTATCTATTTAATTAAGAATACCTACATACTATTTATAAAATTTTCGTGATGCTAGTAAAAAGCGAACATTAAGTGTAAGTACTTAATATTCGCTATTAGCTAGGGTTTAAGAGCCCTGTTGTTTTTGGCTCCGTGGAGTCGTTTGATCGGGCGAGTTTATAATCAATACCTTCTTCAATTTGCCATCACCTCCTTCTCCCTGTGCTGGTGGACCGATACCAAACCGGCAGATTGATTCGCACTGTAAGAAAATATTCTTGTGTATTTTTATCACCTGTAACTTGAAATGGTTTGTCAGCGACCTAGGGTTTCAATTGGTTGATTGTATGTTCAAAATCAAATCAAGTTTACATATACATACCTATTATAAATGGGAAAGTTGTATTGGATGTTTATTACTGAATCATGTAATAAATGTGGAAACTTAACTGCGGAAATACTGTTCCAAAGCCTATCTACCTACGTATCTAAGAGTCGAGTGCCAAATGCCACTGTGTTATTGATAATATTACCAGCAAAGAAAATTAAGAAGACATAAAGTGCTTACTCCATACATCGGTTTTGTTATCAAAAAGACTATTATTTTCGTAGTCTACATCAGATCTGGCGTCAAGTAGAGGAACTCTCAGTACTGCTACTCGACAATAGATGTAGCGGCAAGCGGAAAGTCTAATGCTCAACGATTTTCAGCTAATATTATAACCGGATTAACCGGAACTCTATTTTCAACTCCTTCTGCTTATAATATTAGTTATAAATTGTTGAGCAATACACTTTTCGTCAATCGCGACACATGGGACATCTATTGTCGAGTAGCAGTACTGATAGTTCTGCTACTTGACGCTAGATGTAGACTATGAAAATAATAGTCTTTTTCGTAACAAAACCGATGTATGGAGTGAGCACTCTGTCTTTTTAATTCTCTTTGATATTACTCACTCCGACTTGACTGTAGAAGTTGTTTTTGTTTCCGCCACAGCCAGAGTAAATAGTTTCTCTACAGACGTGCCACTTTTCATCATAATACCATCTCTTATCTGCACCAAAACAGAAGCCGTAGTCAAAGCTCAAGCTACAGTATGTTGGGCGGCCCGCTAGAACAACCAAACAATGCTTTATAAGTAATAGGGTATTTGACAAATTTTTATTAAATGATATCAGTCGATCAGGTTTGTTTTGAGGATCAAAAGGATCAAATATCTGCATAAGACCCATTGCCTTAAAGCAATACAAAAGTCACAAATGATCGTCAATGTCTGGCACCCGCACTTTACTGAAGAGACGCTTCTAACAAAACGGCAATACATTGTAATAGTAACGTCACCATGTAACGTCGCTAAGTATTGCTTATAAGCGGTTTCGATGTATGTAAAACAAGGAAATTGCGAGTGAAATATGGCGTTTATGTATTTATTACAATTTTTTTTTTTTTTTTTCAATATAATGTAAGGACCATTTAGGTACAGGTAACTTAGTAATTACCTTTTATAAATAAATAATAAAACTAAAACTAACTACAATTATAATAACTAAAGCTAAAAATTAAAAATACCTATCAAAATTTTGTGCCCTTGGTAGGGTGCCCATCACGCAGGCAGCGTTATTTTATGGTAGGTACCATAATTTTTTCCTATTTTGAATTTGAAATTTTTTTCAACAGGTTCTGTATTTTTTTATTATTTTCCATACATTTCTTAAGTTTCCAATTTATTGTGATAAATTGCTCATTTTCTATCTATTTAACTAGATTTAGTTTTAAAATTCAACGTTTGTCAACCACCCTCAAAATGTATGTTTTTAGGTCGGCAACTCGCATCGCTACCTCAATAATATATTGCATTTCTCTTTCAAGTTGCCAAACAGCGTTGCGCAAGTTACGGAGTCTTCTGCTTAACGCTTGCAGTCACTTACTGCCAGCGTTAAGCAGAAGACTTTAGACGTTAGTCGGTAAGAATATACATTTTAACCACACCAGTAGGCCGAGCACATGATTGGCGCGACAGTATCTCGCCGCGAGATAGACTACCCGTTGTAAGGATGGGACCCAAGACAGAAGTAAAACACAAGACTGTCGAGTAGAAACTGTAGATATAATGCCTTAATTTAAAAATACAATCCTTTATATACTAAATTATCTAGGTTAACTATGAATCACACTGCTTGGGAGGTCTACACGTGAAAGGTGTCAAATGGTTGTTTACCTAAATTCTATTCCTTATATAGAGGAGTCATCTTACATGACTTTCCGTATATGGATTACATTCCTAACCTAATATGGGGGAGAGTCTTCTTACATGACTCTCCGTATATGGTACCGCTAAGCTATATGATCCTTATGATCTAATTACATGTTATTCGAATCCTATAAATACCTAATATTCTATGCCTACACTTCATCTCCCTCCTTTTGGAAAAGGAAAAATATATTATTGAATATATTTTTTCTTTTTTTCACATTTTTTATATTATTGTTTTTATATATATATTTTTTTACATTCTCTTTTCTTTTTCTTTTTTTTTTTGACATTTTTTTTATAATTATGCTAACATAAAATTTTACTTACATGTTAAAATAAAACCATTAATAATACAAAAATCTCTTATCTTAATAAAATTAAACTTATTTGATAACAAAGTAATTCTTAATTTAATCTCCTTTTCTATTAATTCTCTTATTTCTCATTGTCATTGTCATTGATTAATACGCGTATTAATTATTTGTCACAATCCTAGGTACCTTAAATTACACAGGTTTTTTTTCATATTGTCAGTATGCATAACTTTTCATAGTATCGTCTTTCCTATTTACTTGCAAGAAAATAATGTTTCACAATTTATTTATGTATCTCTTTCTCTTTTACGACGTCTTCGCATGCTTATTATGTTTATTATTTGTATTCATACAATTTCTTTTATAAAACATGCATAATTATCTATTCTGTAGCGCTACAATATCTCTTCAATATATCATATATTCATTAATTCACTCATTTATTATTTTATTCATTATTCTTTCTGGATACAAGGTATATTTTTATTATTATTTCTTTCTTTATTGCGCATATATTATTTATACCATTAATTATTACTTAACAGGCAGTTCTTTTAACACTTCCTTTCTTTAACAAACATACCACGTGTCCAAGGACCTTCACGAAAGGTAGCTCGACCGAATCATGATCAGGTAACAAGGATTTCGTGCCTGCCCTTGTATCCCGGTGTACCTTGCTACATTATTTTAATTCGCACAACAGGTCCCTTCGGGCCACTGAAGCTAACGAATATCATTACTACCGCTCTCATATAATCTCTTTTAAAATAATTAATTTTCCTCATAACCTAAAAACAATTATTATCTGCTTCATATTGCTCATAAACCATCAAAACTATAACATATAAGGATTTAATTCGCTCTTAGGTGATCAGGCTAATTACATCATAAAACTTATCTGCTTAGCTTTGCCATCTTTAACACAACTTTATAAACCTCACAATTTTAACCTTCTATCTTCGCGAATTTTCTAACCACTCCTAAACCAGTCCTTTACATTATAATAACTTCATTTTCTAAAATAATCATTTAACATCACTTTACAAAATGTTACCTACGAACATTTAATTTTCCATATCCCATAGTAAAATAACATCAAGTTTTATTTCATAGACATATCATAATATTTAACCGTTTTTCGTTTAATCTTTGTTACATATATGTATTCCACGTTTAATTTTTCTATAAATATCACTTATTTTCTTCCTCGTTATTTGTTTATTATGCATCAAGTCCATGTTAACAAAGTAAAATCCGGTAAAAAAATTTTTTTTTAAATATAAAGTGCAAGTTCCACACACACATGTACACTTAAAAAATAATTAAAATCTCGAACACAATTATTGAGTGTACCTTAATATAATAAGAGTCCATTTCTTCTTGTCCATTTGGGTCCACTTAGAGTCATCCAGCCGCGCCCACAGCTTTCGTTACTGGTTAGCAATAACCGTCATCACATACACATGCAGTCTTGGTTCGCGGATTTGCACAGTACTTTATCCGAATAGTTAAATCACGTTTTCACATTGACGCTGATAGATTTCTCACAAAAATAGTTTTATTTACGTTATATTAGCAAACCGGCGCTGGTATATCACTTGCCTTCTTGTCCATATTATGTCTTGCTTTATTTAATTTTACGTATGTTTATCACTAGAGTCCACTTTCCCACACATTATTTTAGTTTATTTAAATTATTGTTTGTTTTTCACTTTCAGTTTTTGCTTTTTGATATTTTAGTTTTTCACTGTTTTTTTTTTCTTGCGAATGTCCACATATTAAGAGTTTTAAATTATTTACTTGAATTATTTACTCGAAATTTTGCCATTGAAGCGCGCCCTGCCAGTGCAGAACCACCTACTGCACCGGCAGGCGCCATATGGCGTAGACTTTACGCCACTGGCAGGATCGCCATGTAAAGATGGGACCCAAGACAGAAGTAAAACACAAGACTGTCGAGTAGAAACTGTAGATATAATGCCTTAATTTAAAAATACAATCCTTTATATACTAAATTATCTAGGTTAACTATGAATCACACTGCTTGGGAGGTCTACACGTGAAAGGTGTCAAATGGTTGTTTACCTAAATTCTATTCCTTATATAGAGGAGTCATCTTACATGACTTTCCGTATATGGATTACATTCCTAACCTAATATGGGGGAGAGTCTTCTTACATGACTCTCCGTATATGGTACCGCTAAGCTATATGATCCTTATGATCTAATTACATGTTATTCGAATCCTATAAATACCTAATATTCTATGCCTACACTTCACCGTCTTTTATTAACTGTATGAATTAAAGAGGGAAGGGTAGTCTATGTCGCGGCGAGATACTTTCGCGCCAATCATGTGCTAGCCCGGCAGACCGTTTAGCATGAGTTGCGTTCTCACGCGCGACTCCATACATCTTGCGCGACTTCATATTATAAGTATGGACTCGCACGCGAGAACTCAACTCATGCTAGACGGTCAGCTCGTAAAGGCTCTCTTTATACTTCAAAAACTGATGACAAAGTTGCATTTTGTCCATAAGAGTGTCAAAGTAATCTGATGCAAATTTTTAGTTTGTTCCTCATGTTGGCATGGCTGGCAGTCAATTCTTGACTTTGATTTTGGATAATAAATATATAATTTAATTGGGGTCCCCTTGTTTGACATAATTATTGAAAGTTATAATGTAGGTAATGATTGTCATATTATTATCATTAGTCATAATTCTGAAACCGTTAACTTTTCAGTATCTTACTCAGGTTATCCTATAGATAGGTTAGGTTAGGTTTGTTTTATGGCAATCCTGAAAAGCTACACGTTTCTGAGAAAAACCAAATTATGACTAACGAAAATGTGGACAAACAATTATGACTTAACCCAATTTAATTACGTTAATTAGAAGTTTGTTTGTATTGTTCTAGCTAGTATTTTGCTCGCGTCAGTGTAGTGATTTTTTTTGTATTTCACTTGGTAGCAAAGTGTGTTTATCCCTCGTGTCTTGAAACCCTCACAACACTTAAAATTTCACTTTTCAAACCACGCGCTACACTTTTGGTTCAATATTGGAATCTTTTGCTTACGCTGGTAAGTATATATTAATGATGAAATAAACAACAAGTTTTCCCGTTCCAAAAAATAACTATACTTACGCTGTTGCCCAGGCTGACTTGTGCAGGTTGTCAAGCATTCGCTGAGGGTATCAAATCGGTTGCCATTGCCCTGGCAGCCCCCCCAGCGGAAAGTACTGCAGTTCATAGTCTCCGGTTGGAAGTAGTACATCGGAATTTCGGCGCGACATGGCCCTTCGTCCGGTATCAGGAGACATATTTTGTTGATAACTAAAACATTTAGTATTTATAATTTTAAAGGGAAAAAAACACATCACGTTACATTTAGGTGGCGGATGGGCAAATTAAGATGTTATTTATATTAGATAAAATTAATAATTTATTAAAGTATTGCAATAAATAAGCTATACTATTATAAAATTAAAACTAACCTATTAAACCTAAACTGCTTAGTATATAAAAACTTAATAATAACGAACCAGTCCCGTCAAAAATTACCTTTTAAGTCCAGAACTGTTCCCTACCTGGCCCAAATGTTCCAAATATGATAGATGTTATTTTACATTAAAAGTGGCAGAATGCCTTTCAGACGTAGGCATGACGTAGGTAATAGAAACAGAACAAAAACGCAGAACATAAATAACGCCGTCAAAACAAATCAAAGAAATCATGGGCATTAGGCCCTCGAGAAATTTAATAATGGTTTTTAACTTCATAACATGGGCATAATTAATGCCCACTTAAGTAGGTACCTATGTACTTATTGACTTAGCTACACTGACCTTTTGGTACATGGACGGTTACTCTACTTAATATTTGCGATCGCAACGTATTATACGATATTTTTCCATTTGTAATGGAAAAACTAATTAATAATGCCAATAACAACCATTTAAACATCATATTTCACCACAATGTCGATATTGTGGGAAACACGGTACCTTATACTTTTTTAATCTGTAAATCTTTGCGAGGTAGAAAATAACATTTGTTTTATTGCATAGTATTGATGTGAATGTTATTGCAAACAATATGTTTTACTTTCAGTTAATTTTATTGTAGTACTTATAAAAATATTATTTTTTGTATTTTGATACAAGCAATTGTTAAATTTCATCTTGGTTGATGCAATTTAACAATTTTTTAACGTGTTACCTTTTATTTAAACGATACTAAAATATTTTTTCTCGTTTTTAAAGACCAGCACTATATTTAACTAGAATGGCATTTGCTGGTTTTGTATTTAATTAGGTAAACGAATTAGGGTCGACCGTCTAAAATAATAAGTACTCTGCCAGCAAATGATATGATAACATAATTAACCTTGTTCTTCTGTAGTGTTGTGTTGCTGTTTTGTTGTGTTGTGTGTGTGTTCTTGTGTTGTTGTTGTTCTGTTACTGTTGTTATGTTTGTCCGATAGTCGCGTCGAACCGGGTTAGAGGGTACTGAAGAGCGAGCGGCTCCCAAGGAGAAGCTCCCTGTTGTCAGCGTGGATGAGCCTCGTAAGACTCAGTGTGGTACCGTCGAACCGGTTAATTCTGGTTTGCGGATTGCTACACCGAGTAAGGCGCTGTACTTATCGCGCTTGCATTACACCGCCACGGCGGCTGAAGTGGTGGAGTATGTACACCAGACGACCGGTTACACGCTGAGGGTGTTCCAGCTTCGATCGCGCCACTACGGTGTGTATTTCAACTCTTTTGTGGTGCGCGTGCCGCGACCGCTGCAGGGGACCATCAAGTGCACCGACTTCTGGCCGGAGAGTGTCGTGTTTCGGAGGTTCCGGGGCAAACTGCCGTATCCGACACAAAAACAGCCGATTCAACGCAGCCACGCCGTTTTGTCGCATAATAGTGTTTAGTTTTAAGTTTGTACATTATGTATGTTAGTCTGTAAGGTATTTGTAGTATGGGCCCTGTTGCCTGATTTAAAAAATTTAATAAATAAATTATGTAATTAGTATAGTAATACTAAAGAAAAATAAAGAGAATAATAATAATACTTAGTAAAGTATTATTATTATTCTCTTTATTTTTCTTTCATCTTAGGCTAGGTTTTTATAACATGGATATTAAAAAAAATACAAAAACACGTACAAAAACAATATAAAATACATATAAACATATTATAAAAAACCTAACCTAGGGTGTCGCCAGCAGCGGGACAGGGCCCAAACTGCCGGTGGTCAGGGCCGCAGAGAGAGGAACCGGCGGACTATCCGCGCCGTGTCCAAGATCACCGCCTGCTGCATCTGACCCTTGATCCAACCACCTAGCGAGAGTCTCTCAAGAATGGTTTGTCTCGATACTCCATATACAATAACTCGTAAACAACAAAATGATTGCAGAGAATCACAAACTGAGCGCGCGGCCGGCCGAGCAACAAGAACCGGTCGGCGGTCGGCGCATACTCGATACAGGCTGCTCCATTTATGCTATATGGAATAACATAATTTACATAATTATGACTTTTAGTTAAAATAATTTAATTGTTTAAGCATTTCTTTGTTAAGAATATTTCCTATATTATTTGGTGTTATCTTATCTTTCCATTATTTAGGTAACATATTCATTAAGTCTGGTATGGACGTTTAAAATTTAACTATAGTTTTGTCTTTTGCAGTATATACTGCACCAACAAAGAGATCGCATGCTTAGTTACTTTCAGAAGACAAAAATATGGTTAAAACTTTAAACGTCCCTACCTACCCCAATATCGCTATTCTCGCAATTTTAGACGGTAGACTTATACAGTTTTTAAAGCCCTTTATCGTATAGGCAAGACTCTGGCGTAACTTTATAATACATACATCCATAAATTAAAGCAGCCAAGACAAAATACTAACGAACTCCCAAACTCCGCGTAAATGAGACTACGCCTGCCGGCTGCCTCAGCCGTAGAGAAGATACAGCTGCTTAAGTCAAAATATACTGTTATTTCCTGAGTTTAGCAACTCTGTTATTAAAACATTTGAAACAGGCGCAGATTTAGAAGCGCATATATGGACATATACATTGCGAGATGCTTTTGAATAAGTATTATTAGATTCAGCCGAAAACAACAATAAGTATTAAGTGCCAATAAGTTTCAGTATGAGGACATTTATTTTTAGGGTTCCGTACCCAACGGGTAAAAACGGGACCCTATTAGTAAGACTCCGCTGTCCGTCCGTCTGTCTCTCTGTCTGTCCCTCTGTCCGTCTGTCACCAGGCTGTATCTCATGAACCGCGATAGCTAGACTGTTGAAATTTTAACAGATGATGTGTTTCTGTTGCCGCTATAACAACAAATACTAAAAACAGAATAATGTAAATATTTAAGTGGGGCTCCCATACAACAAACGTGATTTTTTGCCGTTTTTTGCGTAATGGTACGGAACCATTCGTGCGCCAGAGCTTAGCCGGTTTTATTTACTCTTGAGAAATGTAAAAAGTAACATTGGTAATCTAAGCATTGAAAGCTAGAAATGGTCTCAGGTTTTAAGATACACTACTTATGCCTTTAAGAACCCACTGTCAACAATGTAATTATTTAAAATAGCAATCATGTATAATTAATGTTTAGTTTTTGGGGATACATATTTAGGTTCTGCAGTGCAGGCTACATTTAAAGGTAAGAGAAATGTGCTTAATAAAATTGCTGATTATTTTTTACTTAAGGCTCACTAGATCTCCACGTATAGTATGAAGTGGAAAGGCTGTGCGTCACCAGCTAGCTGCCTGCACGCGGCGCGGCACTGAGATAACTTGAGCTCTGAGCACCGCGAAATCTTAACGAGTTGCCAGTTCAAATCCTATTCTATGACGTTTTTCTTGCGCTAAAACTCAATTTCCATATGTATTCGCAGTATGAAATTCAGAACAGCTTTCGCGAGGCGGGTAACATTTGCATTGTTAATTGTGGCTTCAGAAACTATGGGACACGCCGGCGCTGTGTTTACAAACCCGGCCATAATTAAAGTTTGATACCTACTTGCAGTGAGGACTTTCATTGTTGCAGCGGGTTAAGGAAGTTTTTGACAAAGCAACGCGGTAAGTTTGGCTGAGTAGTTTTGCGGAAATGTGGGATGAATAGTGTATTCCAAATATTCTCAATGCGGTGGCAAAAATTATTATTTTTATCACCTTTTATCTTGTTATGAAAATATTTATTATTGTTTTTTCGAGAGTACCAATTTGAAATTTTGAAGTTTTACAATTTATCTCGGTCTCATTTTATATAATTCATATTTTCCCCGGGAACGAAAGACGATTGATAGTTTCTAACCCTAGTTAATTGCTATAAATTTAATTATTCCATTACAGGTACATATACTAACTATAGGTACTTATAGTTACCACAATATGTTTGAAATCAGAGTTGCATAGATATGTATTATATATAATATTTATTAATATTGTACAGGAGAGTAATAATAGTAAAATAATAGTCTAAGAAAAAAAATGTCGATGTACGGTCCCGAATATAAGAATTCACCGGTAGTAAATAATTAGTTATCCCTTACTAAATTAATTTTAAATAATCAAAAAAAAATCTTACATTCTACCCAAAAATTGCCAAATTTTTAAATTAAAGGAAAAATGTACACGTCCGGCAGGACTCGAACCCGCGGCCATTGGAATACCGCCGCAAAATTTGGGAGTAACGCTCGCAGACGTTTCTGCTTCATAATAAATTCCAAAATTTGCCTCTTAAATGACAATACTCGTAGGTATACAGTAGCTAGATAATTGGCACGTAGGCGGGGGAGTGCAGATTTCTCGCACCGCAGCGCTCGACTAGGTAAATAGAACCGGCAGCGGATTTGCCAACATGATGAATAAGGATTTGCACTTCTCGACAAAATTAAAAATGCGTTTTATATCTTACACTTTCTTGAAACATATTGTGTATCCTCTGCTGTCTATTACATAATTCTTTTTATTTAATGTGCTGAACCACCACAGTTACGTGAAATATTTTAACAATAAATAAAACCTCTTTTGCAGTCAGTACCATGATATATTAGTACCTATATTATACTTATAGGTCCTATAAGTATGTAATTATGTATTATGCGAAGATCTATTTATACGTTGTTTGTGTCGTGTTTACCTAGTCTAACTATCAAATTTCCAGCAGGATTAAAAATGATTAGAAATAAAGGAAAAGTGGAAAACGCACTGTCTCTGGCGACACTTGAACTCGCGACTCTGGCATACCAGCCCATCAC
Source organism: Cydia strobilella (assembly GCF_947568885.1). Lineage (NCBI taxonomy): Eukaryota > Metazoa > Arthropoda > Insecta > Lepidoptera > Tortricidae > Cydia > Cydia strobilella. The sequence continues at coordinate 20,522,443 of NC_086042.1, forward strand.
TCAGACCAGCCCAGCCCATCGCTCAGACCAGCCCAGGCCAGCACCCAGACCAGCCCAGGCCAGCACCCAGACCAGCTGTAGCCCAGAGTCGTGAGTTTGCAGACGTTTCTGCTTGATACGAAATTAGGATTTAAAAAAAATTATCCATTTGTACCTACTGCAATCAGAATTGTCAATAACGTTGATAAGTCTGTAAGGTAGGTAAGACTCATTGACAATCGCATCGGATAGTTTCGGTGACGTCTTCGTTATCACGATTCTTCATATTGCTTATCAACAACATCATACATCGGGGTTTTTGGTGCGAAAATGTTTTGCTTTAGCCAAAAATTTTGGTAAAAACTTTGAAAACAGATACTATTATGTATAACATTTCTAACCACATTTGGAGCATACCTATTACCTATTTTTGATTCGTGGTCTGGTAACTATTTTACAATAAACGGAGTTATAACACATGCAATCATTACCGCACCCAAACCCCAACGTACCTATGCTTAATTGCTTATCATGCGATCGATGGCTGTCTATACTTCATGAGTTCGTGCCCTGTCCCGGGCAGCGCAAACAAAATTATCGAAACTCTCAGGCCAATCCGAACGTACACTAATATCAGAATGATTATCTAAATGATTTTATTTAGTTATCGTGCGTCTCGCTCGCGCCAATACATGTACGGACAAGTACGAGTGAAATGCACGATGACTAAATTACACCATTTAGATATCGTCCTGATGTCAATATACGTTCGAATTTGACTCTCATCACTCAACAGATACTTAATCAAAGTTTAAAGAACATAATTATTAGATTTGATACCTCTACTCTACAGTCTACAGAATCAAAATATTTTTTTTAAATAATTAATAAATAAGTAGCTAGTAAATGAGTCAAATATCATGTTAAATTCAGTCAATATATTTAGATAGTTACTGAAGTTTCAATAAAACAAGATAAACAAAGTAGAGTTAGACCAAGAAAAGTCTGCAGCTATTTTGATAGCACACGCAGTGCAAGTGTTATTTATACGTCAAATTTCATAGAAGTTTAACGTTTAAAATAACACTTGCACTGCGTGTGCTATCAAAATCGCTGCAGACTTTTCTTGGTCTAACTCTAGGTATTCGAATCGTTGTCAATGTGAAATCCAAGGGACTACCATAATAACAAAGCAGAGAAAAATGCACTCAACCGACTGAAAGATATTTCCTCCCGTCTTGATTCTCGGGAATCCGGAATCCCTCTATCGCGGAGCTTCTCAATCAAAGTCCTGGCAAGTCGGTATTTTTATTTTATAGGTGAATGCAAACTTTTTAGTGGTTCCTCCGAGCTCTGTAGCTTTGTAATTGCTTTGTTTAGTCGTTTTTTGTTTAAAATACTTGGCTTCGAAACTGATTCACTACTAACATTGGATTTTATGGCTCCGTAGTCGTATTGATCGCTTTTGTTGAAGGCGATAAAAGATATCAAGTAAATAACATTGCTTTTCTTTTTATTGTTTCCACTATTGTGGATTTAACCTTGTATATTTGGTTAAAAATGGTGAGATTCCGAGACGGTTATATTAACTATATCGCGCAAACGATTGTGTACAATTAACTATGGTACTGACTGCTCTAATTTTATGACATATTTCTTAATATATATTTTTTATGATATAGGAGGCAAACGAGCAGACGAATCGCCTGATGGTAAGCGACACCCGCAAACCAGAGGGGTTATAATTCAATAGGTGTGTTGCTGAACTTTAAATTATATATTATGTACCTACCTATATAAATTTGGAGGCACTTAACTTTAACGAGCATTATAATTGTAATAACTGGAAGTCAATTTCTTAAACTGAAATAGATGTCATACACTAAAGCAAAGTGACCAAGTCCATCGGCGGAGGTCGGAGTCGAACCGACGTCTTCAATTCAATTTCAGCGATCAAGGTAACACTACTGAATGTGCACTTTTCTAATAGGCTTAGTATTAAAGTAGCCACAAAGGTGACCTTTGTAAGATTTACTTACCTACCAACTTATTTAACGCGCAGATTTTTTTTAGATACAGGATAAAATTGTTACTTCTGACCAAACTCTGAGAGGTGAATATGTAAGGTCATACTTAACAACTTTTACTATAGGGCCAACCCCGAAATCACCAAAAAAAAATCTGCCGTTTTATATACATTTTGGTGAATCAGTGTCAATGTTTTCTATACCTAGAATAGCTGATTATTTTTTCGCGATTTCGGGGTTGGTTCCTAGTAAAAGTTGTTCAGTATGACCCCTCAGATTATGGTCAGGGATAACAATTTAATCCTGTATTTCAACGTAGGCTGTATTTTTAGTATAAATACAAATAAAAATATGTAAGTATATTATGTGAGTCTCACAAATGTTTGACCTAGAATGTGGATCTAGACATAGCTAAACGGGCGGAAGCGTGGCATAGCCAGAGAGCGCAGAGTACTCTACTGCAGAGAGCCACGGTATTCAGCTAACAGACGTAATCCTCGAAATGCTTGGTATTTTGAGTTCAACATTTAGTAGGAATATTTAAAACATTTCGCGCCACTTGCATCATCCCACTAACCCGGGGTTAACCGGTTAAGCCGTTAACCCAGTGTCAAATTGTACTAGTAACCATATGGTACTTACCTAACTCTAGGTTTAACCCCGGGGTAGTGAATGGTGCAAGAGGCGCTTATTGTTACTAAGTACTAAAACATGTTAAGTAAGATTAAAAAAAATTACTTTGATCCGAAATTATTTAAATTGTATTGCTCATTTTCGGATCCGATCCAGTTCATCTAGTGGTTATTGAAACATTATTGTACCGTAAACTATAGAATGTCAAATGCAAACTTTACTTGCCAACAAAATTCTTATATGTCACTACACTTTATAAAACCAAGTCCCCGCCGCCGCGTCTGTCTGTATGTATGTATGTTCGCGATAAACTCAAAAACTACTGAACGGATTTTCATGCGATTTTCACCTATCAATAGAGTGATTGTTGAGGATAATTTAGGTGTATAATTGTTTGTATGTTGTTTTGTGTAACCCGTTAGAAGCCGGGGCGGGTCGCTAGTACTTTAATAAACTAGAACCTAAACGTGCATGTAGTTGAACAAAAATATTACTCTGTGTATTCGACAGTACTTATTCTCTGCATTTCTTCCTACGCTCTCTCAGACTATGTTTGTTCATTAGAGGGGTTTTAATTTGATTTTTCTACCGTTCTAATTGCACCTCGCTTATAATTTTCTGCTCATTTATGCGGGCAAGGGCACAATTAGTTTGCACCGTTTGTTTAAAACGAGGGCGGCTATCTTTAGGGCTCTTATTGTGTTAGCGGTTTGCAGAAAACTTTTTATTTTGTTTGCGTCTCATATGGCTGTGGGATACGTTTGTTTGCCTGTTTTTTAGGGTTCCGTACCCAAAGGGTAAAAACGGGACCCTATTACTAAGACTCCGCTGTCCGTCTGTCCGTCCGTCTGTCAGTCTGTCTGTCACCAGGCTGTATCTCATGAACCGTGATAGCTAGACACTTGAAATTTTCACAGATGATGTATTTCTGTTGCCGCTATAACAACAAGTACTAAAAACAGAATAATATAAATATTTAAATGGGGCTCCCATACAACAAACGTGATTTTTTTGCTGTTTTTTTCGTAATGGTACGGAACCCTTCGTGCGCGAGTCCGACTCGCACTTGGCCGGTTTTTTTTACTATAGTGAAGTTGACAGACTAATGATAGGCACAAAGGTTTTTTTCCCCATTTAAAAAAGGTTTCCTAAAAACCTTGGTTGAAACAAGTTTTACGATGCAGCGACTATAACCATTCAAGTAAAGAACCAGCAGTCTGAACTTATTTCATTGCATTGAGGCGTGAGACAAGGGGACGTAATTTCCCCCAAATTGTTCTCAAATTCAATCTAGAACGGAATCTAGTCTAGAATGCACTGGAACGGACGAGGCATAACTATAAACATCTCATCATGCACTCTCATATCATTGATCATTTAAGGTACCTTGGTTGCACAGTAACCGACACCAACCGGAGGGAAGAAGAGATAGATGTTCGAATCCAAAACACCCGAGCAGCGCTCCATCATCGGGTTCTAGTGTCCAAGCTAACCGAAAGCGAGTTTCGAGCTAGCAACATCTACCGTACCGTACCGTACACTTCTTGAATGGCTATCGGAGTTCCAAGTCATATTGTAAATTCACCAGTAACAATGGGCCACCCTATACTAAATTAATTTCCCAGTTGCGAGTTTTTCTACTTTTTCTGTATGTCTAAGCATTATGATATCGTTTGCAGACATTTGTGCTTAACACAAAAATCAGCGCAGCGACCGAACCGACTAAAGAATTTTACTAATGACATTAGTGTGCATTAGTGTACATCTAGCGCCACTTGCTCCATCCATCCCACTAACCCGGGGTTAACCGGTTAAATCCACTGTCAAATTGTACTGGTAACCATGGTAACTCCAGGTTTAACCGGTTAATCCAGGTTAGTGGGTTGGGTGCAAGTGGCGCTAAGAAGGTTTTGTCAACACTAGTTTTAAATTCGAGTAATTTTTAAATTTAAGTAATTTTTGAATTCATTTTGTTTGTCACAAATGAAGTATGTTAAAAATATTTTTTCACCACACCAGCTCGTAAAGGCTTTCTTGATTGTACAAAAATTTGCCGTTTAGTTGATAAAACAAAAAATAAGCAGGTTTATTAGAAAACAACTCCTCTAATGAGGGCGCCACTCAGTCTTAACAGTCGTCATATCAAATGAATACATTTCGGTCAAAGATTACTTTTTGACAGTAATTCCTGTACAGGTTTTTCAATTTGACCAAGCAATAACCTGGTGATGTGGCTGATAATGGCCGAGTTAACCCATTCTTAAAATGCACGCACCTCCACAAGTAATCTAAGTAGATGCAATTGTTACGCAAGATCCCGTCCAAATCCTAAAGCGAAGGCTAGTCGTACAATTACATACTTTGATCCATCAATAATTACGGTAAATACTGATGGGTCACATTTTATTCTAACCATGCTAGTTCACCAGATTGCAAATCCTAATAATGCTCTAGTAATATGCACACTTAGATGTAAGCGTAAAAATATTGATGAAGCGATACTACCTATGCATTTTATGACTGGTTGTAGGTAACTCACGTAAGTAAAATTCTGTCGTTTCGATAAGTTTACTGTTAAACTAGAGATGACTGAGACTTTGGCACTCTATAAAAACCAAAGTAGGTACTATTTAATAAAACAACTAGAAAGATATTTGAAATTTTATTTCCTTGTTTGTTTATATACATTTTATTAAATAGAAAAATCTTCGAAGAAAATCAATAGGTATTTGCTAACTAATTCGTAATTTCAAAGGCTAAATAGTATTCCATTTACTTTCCTTACATTAATTTACTTAAGACTAGGTACCTACATTTAGTGTGTTTTATTCTGATAACTATGTATATGTACACAAGTTTTACTAAGTTGAAAAAATTTGTTAAACTTATTGACCTATTTTTACTTAGGTAGAACTTGACCTGTTTGTGACATAGTAAACAACCTCTTGCCAAGCCAACATTTAAAAAGAGAAAAAAGGTTATTTAATAAAAATAATAAAGAGAGAAATTAATAAAATATAAATAACCGATTTCATTAATAAAATACTCCTTTAAAAGCTGCAAATGTGACGGAGATACAAGTACTTTATATGTGGATACTTTATAAAAAAATATGCAATGTCAAAGTCAAAATTGACTTTGAAAATAATCCAACTTGTCTTGGTCCTTGGTAGTTATAGTTATATTTATTTGTTACTCAAGGGTGCAAAGTTGTATTTTACCCGCGAGTGTGGAATTGAAACACCACTGCAAGCGAAAGGATTCTATAGTTCTATAGAAGTACAAGCGAAAGGATTATATATAATAGTTCTATAGAATCCTTTCGCTTGCTGGTGTTCAATTCCTCACTCGCGGGTAAAATACAACTTTGCACCCTTATATAACAAATAACTATAACTACCAAGGACCAAGACAAGCTGGATTATTTTCAAAGTAAATTTTGACTTTGACTGGATATTTTTTTTAATAAAGTATCCACATATGAAGTTTGAACCAATCCCTTCGCGAAGCGAGTGGTTCTAAAATAGAATCCTGAGCGTAGCGAGTGTTTCAACACACGAGAAGTAAAATACATTTGCACTCGTGTGTAACACAAAACTTTTCACCTCACTATAGCGAGGAAAGTGCAACATGCAAAAAACAGCTCATAAAAAATACGTTTATTTGTACACATCATCAGGTTAATTATAATCATCATCAGTATAGTATAACAATATGTAAAATTCTTGTTGACATTGTTGACATTTCTGACGATGCGTTTCGAAATTGCATCGACTCAACTTGTGCGTTCAGAATTATATTAAACTTCATTATAAAAAAATAATTAAACAAAGCTAAATTAGGTATTTTTTATTAAATTCTCAAACCATTTATTTAATGATAATTAATACCGAACGAACCATTATTATGAGCGTTTTACGTTTTGTTATCTGTCAAAAGCTGATTAAGCACGCTCCAAGATCAAATTGCTTTCCCCACTAGTGGATAAAATGCGTTTTTACCCGCTTATTTTAAAGGATAAAAGACGGCTTTCCGCGCTATTGAGGGGAAAAATAATTTTGCAAAACAACAAAAGAGGCTCTGGCGATCCACCAACCCGCGTATCAGTGCTGCGTGCTGCACCAGCATAGTGACCTAATGATCCAAATGCCCTCATGGTCCACAATGTGGCCACAACTCCCTGTTACGGCTCCAAGTGCCTGGCTTCAGAAAAATAATTTCCGGGCGGCGATTTTACAACAAAACAAACATATATTATTACGATAAATCATTAGTCTACATTTCTTCCGGATGTGACGAGCTATATTTTGAAATCTACGTATTAGAAAGTATCAATGGCAAATTCAACTAAAGTGTATTGTGTCCTTTTACAATTGTGTATATATTTTCTTTCAACGAAATTGTCTTGTTACAAATGTCTCCACATCAATTATCAATTTGCAAATTACGTATAAGATCAACTTGTAACTTATTAAACATATTAACTTGTAACTTATTGAACTTTAGAAATTAAATGATCACCCTGGTGTTTTCAAATTATTTTATAATTAATTACACTAGAGGTGCGCATATATTTCCTAGACAGTAAGCTAGATCAAAGTTAAGATCTTAAGATAAAATACTTTTTCTGACAGTGCTAAGCTATGCTATTATAACATAACCGTTTATGTATGGTAGCATGTGGTGGTATGTAATAAATTTAATAAGTTTTTGGCATTGATTTCATTTTTGGTACAAGCTTTTGCTGACTGTACTTTTCTTACCACTGGTAACTCATTCTCATCTAGACAATTCTTATCCACTACATCTGTACGAATATGAATAGTTAAATGGTAACTAGATTAAAAATACAATGGAATTTAAGTCATATAAGTTGACAGTCGATGTCAAAGATATGTTTATATTTTTCGCCGTATTACAAAGGAGTAAGGTGCAAAAGTGTACCTACTATGACGCCAACTGTACAGAACCAAATAACTAAAACTTAGGTTATAGGCTATGGAAGCCAAAGCTGATAATAGGCTAGATGACAAATTTTTATTAATGGTATCAATTTTAGGATCAAATGTCTGTATGGGACCCATTTGCAATAAAGCAATACACAAGTCAGAAATGATAGTCAAAGTCCGACAGTCGTAATTCAACATGTGTCATCATTCCTATTAGGATTTACTCGAGCGTCGTGGGGATCTTTTGGATTTTAAAGATTAGATGCTAGGAAGAATAAAAGGATTCATAATAATTATTTGCTTTTTCGGTAGTGAGTAACCGCTTACAGATTTCCAAATATGTACTAAAATAATCACATAGAAATACTTAGGCGCATTAGATATTGATTGATAGTTTGCATCCGGCAACGCATCTCTGATATCGAGGTAAGACCATACGAAGCGAAGGGTAGAAAACTGGGAATAAAAAATACTGGACCGAGTCAGATATTCAAAGAGGGTGTGAAGTTAACCCTACAAATTCTCCCACTCAAAAGACTGACGATTTAAAAGTGACGCAAGCTCATAGCAAATTTTTGAAGACACAAAAAGCCGAAATAGCCGAGATACCCGAACGCATAAGATTCAGAAGGTGTAGATTCCCAGTCCCAGTTGTGTTAAACCTACATACAACCGTACGAGTTTCATCCTATTTTTCAATGAGGTTTTTTTTTGATTAATTTTTGTAGCACTTTTTTGCCACTTGCACAAAATTTTCCAAGTTAAGCCGCGGCCGACCAAGAGCAGCACTAAAGGTCAGCTACCCCCACAGAGTAAGTATTTTCTATTTTTTATCAGGTGGGTTTCATGCAACTGGCCACCGGACTAAAAGCAATGCGTCGACACATGATATCAAAATAATAAAGTCAACAAGAAATAAAAAGAGGACAAATAGTTATTTGTTTTAAAAGTTGGCTAAGTTGTTGTTCTATCCTTCGTGCAAATATTGATACCCGAGCAGGCGAAAGATTTCAAAATTGGAATCCCGAAATTCCGAAATTTCAAAGAGGGTTCAATAAACTTTGCTGCTGAGTTAACACAAAAATTTCCACCACACTAACGCGAGGTATATGCTGACCGTAAAATAATACAAATCAAATCCAAATAAAAGTTATTAAATAATATTCATTCAAAATAACAATTAGGTCAATACCACTAGCGACCACGAGGAAACAACTCAAAATTAGCAACAACTTACTTTGCCAAACCTGTATATAAAATGCAATTTTCTCATCAGTTTTTGAAGAAGTTGTGTATGGGTAAAGTTATGGGTGTGCCTAAAGTACAACGATAACTTTTGCCATATCTAAATATTTATGCAGCTAGGATAAATTGCAAAAAAAATTACGTAGTTAAGAAAGTTAATTGATTCCATTGTTTGTACGACAATTAAGTAGTTTCTATTCAAGTGTATGCTATAACTTACATGTGTTTTGAATTGCATTGAATTAGTACAATAAATACAATTACCATAATTAATTTTCGTTACATTATTTCGTTACATTTTTTTTGTGCAATACACCCATAAGCTAAGTGGTGTTTTAATTTTGAAAATGAATAAATGTACCAAATAACAGCAGCAACACACTTATACTGGAAAAGTACAATTATTTTAAAGAAGATTGATGCAGTGAATTCATTATTTACCTATTTGACAGACAAATATGAATCTTATCGTATGTGTTCTAACCTATTTTAATGCCCAATAAGTGACAGAAGCGGCTTTTTAGGAGTCGATCCTATTAAGTACAAGTTATCATCGTAGTTTTCTTCAAAATTGTTGTCATAAGCTTCGTTGAAGACGTCTTGGTTAAACATGCCGTAGTCTTGAGCCAGCACAATCGGCAGGAAAAGCACGAAGAAGATCAGAAGCCAGCTGGTGAAGCATCTAGTGGCGTTGCTGCCGAGTGTGACTGGAATAGAAAATATAATTAAAAACGTTAGCTGATTTTTAACGATGAAATTTATAGTTTCTTTTTGAAAATTTAAGTAAAATATAAATAAATACCAGGAGAAAAATTTCATGAGATATAACGATAGGTACCATTGGAATAGGTCGATTTTAATTATTAAAATTGAATAGTTAAAGAGAATTTTCAAATCCTATGATGCGTTTGCATGTTATTAGTTACCTATATGGCAACTGCAGCTGCATCACTGTGGCGACATTACTGGTGCGGCATTGACGCGGACACTGTCACTGTCAATTTTCATGATAAAATGAATGATGGATTGAACGTTCTAATCGCAGCAGTAATGCGGCAACAAACGTCACTCATTTTGACAAGGGAATTGACAATAATAATAATAAAAATATTGTTTATTTCAAGTTTTAAACTCATACAATACAATAATAGCACACGCTTCCCGTTACCGGTTTTATTAAAGTTTCATATTCACCGGTCACCGGTTTTATTCAGTTCCAAGACCTTTCATATATATTAACGATAACATGACAAAGTAAAAACTATGATTACATACAAAATCATTATTTGGTTCAGGATTACATTTGCAAAACCTACAAAGTACATTTTTGCAAACTTAATGTTTGTTGCTGCTCATGTGAAAAGATACTTCATATGAAGGAGAAAACACATCTTGAATTATTGAGCTGAAAAGTTATACTGAGATGTTATGTAGAAAATCGTTGGCTAGTTATTTCTACTAATCGATGTTGAATTCTGGGAACATACGGTTATAGACTATAGGATGATTTTTGAAGCTAACATAGTACATGGTACATGTTTTATTTCGGGTTAACGAGGATTTCTTTCAGTGGATGTTCCACTTAACCTTTCGTATGCGCATGTCAAAAAATTGCCGTATAAATAGCAATCGTGACAACTTCATGTTTAAGTTGAATATATATGGAGCAGATCTGCTCCTAAGTATACGAAAGGGTAATAAATTATTGGGGTGTAATTTACTTTGTCTGTGGTTACAGAAACAGTTTTATTATTTTGACCCCAGCGTTTTTCTTACCTATAACATGACTAGGATGCCTAGGATAAGTATACAACAAGGACAAGTATATAACATTTTTTTAAATGTTTTAATTAGTATGTGATAATTGAAGTTTTCGTAGGTAGCCGATATCTAAGCGTAGGTATGTACTGTCCGCGCGCCAATTCCGTGCATTCGGAGGTTGAGGAAATGGGGGGTGTGCGCCGCGCCCGTACGTACAAAATGACACCACTCTGTTATGACGCCCAACATTCCTAACATTCCTCAGAACGGAACGGGATTCGCGCGCGGACAGTACATCACCTATGAAGGCCAATAGGAACTTGATCTTAACACTCTTTCGTGCATCTTACTTACTTACAGGTGCAAGTGAGATACGCTGCTAGTAATAACATATTTTTAATTTTCGAAAGACGCTTCAGAATTATTAGCATTATTAACCATCAACTGAAATTTCTGTTTACAAACATATATGTATTTTTATTTTTGTATTGTTTGTTAAAAAAAGAACCCTTAGATTTTACATGCTCGTTTCAACATTTGTAAGGTACTGGGATCTAATTCACTTAACTAGCTGGTTCATGCATGATGGCACAAACTTGCCAACGGGTGGTCATTCACGCGAGATTATAGGATTTGTTCACTACCTATACTATCACTTCACAGCACAAAGCTGAAAACACAGTCTGTTGCTTATAATAACTATCAAAACGAATACGGATTGTAATTTAAAGTTTAAGTGTCACATGTTACAATACATACATATAGGTTCGGCGAAAAAATTTTGATCTTGTCAAGTCTCATAAATAATTATTAACATATATAACTAGTACAAAACATTAATTCAGTATTGCAAATATCACTTAAATTACTACTGGTTAATTCATTCAATCTGGCGGTAACATTTGTTGTACCTATTTCAAAACACGAGATCATTCTTTGACGTATACATACCTATTTAGAATTTGAAATTACATGGTAACTCATGAGTGACATAATAATCAGTGATAAATTAGCAAGATATTGTACATAAGGTATAAAAGATAAGTTTTTTTAATCAGAAATAGTACCTAGTCGGAATCTCTTCGATCTAGAGTTTTTTCGAAGCAATCAATACCTACTCTGAGAAACGCCACCAAATGTTCAGATTTTTTGAATATTATTAAATACATTTTATTTTATTCTTTTTCTATATTTATTTAGGTAAGTACCGCACTTTTCTAAACAGCAATGATTATGTTCATTTTCGGGTTTCAACTTTCAAGCCATTACAGCACTCTTGTATCAAATTTTACAAGTTAAAACAATAAGCAGCGGGCGCAGCATGGTTCCATTTTTATCGCCTGTCACTATGCCCGTCACTTTCACACTTACATACTTGTTAAAACGTGACAGGCATGTTGACAAGCGACAAAAATGCGACCGTGTTACCGTCGCAGGGGAATGTTAAAATTAAAATTGCATGCATATTATGCACCAAAGTAGTTTTTTTTTAATATCGTTTTTTTAAATAAGTTGGTCAAGCATATCTTGTCAGTAGAAAAAGGCGCGAAATTCAAATTTTCTATGGGACAATATCCCTTCGCGCCTACATTTCTTAAAATTTGCCGCCTTTTTCCACTGACAAGATTTGCTTGACCAACTATATATACTTTGCTTTGCTATAAATTGAAATAAATTCAACGTTATTTCTTTGTTCGTCTAGAAATATTTTAATATGTTAATATTATTTATATTATAGAAATCATTTATTTCTAGGCAAAAAGCTCCATGATCTTAGTCATCAATCTAGCAACTAACGAGGCCTTATTATATTTAACATTAGGTACTTACACTGTAAACTTTCTACCATGATTGAGTCAAATTATTCAAAAGAAACATACATCAGCCTGCATTTATTCTACCAATCCAAACTCACTTCTTTCTGGACGCGGGTCAGTCTCCGGAGTGAAGAAGTCCAGCTTGGCGGACTCGTTGTACACGTCGTACACGGTGGCATTGCAGGTGACGCGCAGGCGGCCGCCGGGGAACAGGTCCGGGGAGACCTTCAGCTCTACGCCCACGCTGGCCCAGGACAGCCCGCCGTCCCACGGGTGCAAGGTGGTCTCGGATGAACGCAGCTGGAATGAGATAGGACGTCAAATTAGAATAGAATACGAGCAATAATAATACACGATTACCTATTTAAATATTTACGTATAAGACTATTTTTTGCTATGGGCTACCATTTACGAGTTATTTACGAAAAACTATAAAAAGGGACCTTTAAACCTTATCTTTATTACAAAAAAATATAATCGTTACACTCTGACCTATGTAGTTAGGTATCTATGTACCTAAACGTAAAATAAAAAAGATTGATATGAATTAAATCTGAATACTAATACATATTTTTCCACCTTCTACGTGAACCAAGACGCGAGCCATCATAGGTAACTATGTCGTAGACATAATTATAATTATATAATATAATTTTCGATAATAATATACCTGAACAACATTTTTTTTATACCATCACCAAAACATAATATTTTGGTAGGCATTCGGAGCTTATAGGTTTTCCTACCATTTACCTCAGGCGGTTGGCAAAGAAGTTGCGCAGCGATTTTCTAGTAGAGGGTAGCTGAGTTTTGAGACTAAGACTAATTTATTTATTACATTTTTACTTACATACTTAACATAATACAAATACAAAAAATCATTTAATCAGTCCTAGCTGACCATATTAATTTCTTACCAGCCGCTTCAGTTAATCGGTAGAACCTTAGAACTGCAAGAGGAAGCGAGGGTTAGTTCCCGAATCGCCGGATTCTTGTTTCGCCGGATTCTTGTTTCGTCGGATTCTCGTATATTCGGATTGTGACGTACTAAAGCAAATCTGGCGAAACAAGAATCCGGCGAATCGGGCGCGCGCGAGTTGTAGATAATAGGGTTTTGGTACGAACCGGTTCATCGTTGATGTAAATCGTGAGGTTGGCAGGCGGCTTGGCGGGCGCGGAAGTGCAGTTGGTCCGCATCAGCTCTCCCGGCTGGTACTTCTCCTTCTCTGCTTGCAGCACTGGCTGACTCTCTGGTGTCACTGAAATAAGCGGTGTTTGCATTTAATGTTATGCAATGGTTTACCCGAATGATGTAATGGCTAAATTGGTCGAAGTGACACTCAAAGGCCCGTGTCACCCCAATAATAATAAAACGGCTAAATGGCAACACATCCTTATGGTGACAAAAGTGTGCTAACTGTCCCTTACTGTACGATTATAGTTATTTACGATACAAGTGCAGAGAGTAGGAAATTTTCAAAGAGTGGTGATAAATTAAAACACGACCGAAGGGAGGGAGGGAAGGGAGGGAGGGAAATCGACACGAGTTGCGAATTACCTAATTCGCACGTGTAACGTAAAACGTTATATAACCTTGTACTGTAAGACATTTATTTTTATGTTGTTCCTTTATTACTGAAAATAATCAGATACACCGTTGGAAAGTATTGGCATCGGTAAATCAGTGTCGGTACGCAATCGTACAGGAAAATGTTAGGCTTTCTTAGAATATAAACGCAATATTTTTTTTGTGCTATTACCCGCTGACAGACGGACAGATAATAAAGGCTTTAATAATAGATCTAGTCTTCCGTTACCTTTCGGGCACAAAACCAACCGATACCACATTAATATAGTTAGTGATAATAAGGCGACATCGCTAAGGAAGTAGCTTACCTACCTATTCCTTAGTTTTATCAAACTAAAGAAAAAGCAATCAGTTCAGCAATCCTCGCCACTAGCCAATCATATTACTTTGCTTTTGCGGTCAGCACTTCAAGTTCCCACTAACTTCTAATGTCTGACTTCGAAGTTCAGTGGTCGGTAGTTATGAAACTGTACCCACCTTTAAAATTTTAAGTTTTTATTTTTCTAAATAACTAAAGATAATTAAGATGATAATTTAAAGTACCAATTTTTGTACTCTTTCGCATGACCTTGGATATCACAATTATATTATGCGAATTTCAATCAAATGATGCCATTCATACAAACGATAAGGTAAGAAAAAAGTTATATTCCGGACATTTGTAAGATGACAAAATTGTATTGTAAACAAGTAGTAGTAACAATTTAAGACTCGCTAACAATCGCTAGGAGTGGCGCCACCTAGACGAGGCCTATGTCAAAGACAGTCTGACAAAGAAGAAGAAATAGAAAAAGAATAAAAACGTAAATAAATAAATGGGTACTTACTTGTATAATTGTAAAAGAAAATGTAAAAACCTGTCAGGAAAAACTTTTTTTACAAACAAAAATCACTATATAAAAGATCCAAATTTACAAAATTCGGTAGCGACCCCTAAAACGTAATTGAAAATTCTGAAAAAATCCACCTTTGTTTTTTTTAGTAGAAGACAGTAAATTAAGTGGGTGAGATATACTTAGAACATTTTAACTTCAACGAAATAAGCAACACCCTAATAGTATATATATAGCCAATAAACTTGGCTATAATGTTTTTTTTTTTTAATGTGTAATAATTGCTTAAAATGTCCTCCCATTTGGTTCTCCGACTAATTGTTTGTCCGAGAACAATAAATGTTGCAATAATAAAAACATTATTAATAGTGGCAAAATACGGGGCCTTTGGCTTACCAACGACATCAAGAAACTGAGTTGCGGTCTGGGTGGAGAAGGTGCTATCAGCGGTGACCTCGCAACTGAAGTTGCCCGCGAGACTCGGCTCCAGCCTCCGAAGGACTACTTTCTTGTCATCAGAATTGTTCATCTGAAATTTATAGTGGTCTTCATAGAGAACACGAATCCGTATTTTTCGTATCGTTCCGTTTTTTATTTATTTATCAGATCTTCGCAATTTAATGTCTGTTCCTATATTTTAGGCCAAGCAATAAGAAGGTATTGAGATAATGCTAGGAACACAATTTTTGACTTCGTAGCTTTATTTGGACTAGTTAGGAGGTGAACATATCAAAAGTCCCCGGCCGTAACCCTGGTGCTGGGGGGAGAGGGGGGTTTGAAGGTTCCATTTTTCGGTTTTTCGATTATATCTCGGAAACTATGCGTCTGAGCGACTTGGCCACTTATACAAAATGAAAAGTGATTTAATTCATTACAAGGTTTATTAAGTCGTTTTTTGATATTCTGTATAGTTTTTGAGATATCCGCTCTTGAAGGTTTATTTATGGCTCTCATTTTGATCTTGATTATCTACATCAGTGAAGCTGCTAGGCCGGGTGTGGTAACGTTTTCGCATAAATCAGGAGTACTGAATTCATTTATGGTATCAACATTAACACCTTTCCGAAAAAAAAACATATAAACTTTAAACATATAACTTTTTTATATGTTTAAAGTTTATTAATTGATTTAGTTGAAATTTGGTAAATAGATGTTTTAAGTCCCCAGACAGGATATAACATAGTTTTTATCTCAAAAATCATACTTTGAAGGGGTGAAATTTGGTGTGAGCTTCTCCTCCGAAGTTGAATTCAAGAGGTTAATACTTACTGTTTAAATTTAGGTTTGAAGTGAATTTTGGTATCATTTTCAACTAAATCAAACATGTAGACCATCCCAAATATTATTTAAATAGGTTCAGCGGTTATTGATTTCCCATACAAATTTCCACCCCACTTTTCACACCCTCAAAAGATGATTTTGGTTATAAAATCTATCCTATGTACTGTCCCGGGACTCAAACCATCTCTATACCAAATTTCAACTAAATCGGTTCAGCGGTTTAAGTGTGAAAATGTTTAAAAAAAAAAACATTTTTTTAAATTTTGTTTTTACTTAGGAATTGTGTCAATGTTGAATGAATAAATGAATTCAGGAGCCCCGATTTATACGAAAACGATACCAAACCCGGCCTAGCAGCTTGACTGATGTAGACAATCAAGATAAAAATGAGAGCCCTAAATAAACCTTCAAGAGCGGATATCTCAAAAACTACACAAGATATCGAAAAACTTGACTTAATAAAACTTGTAACAAATTAAATGACTTTTCATTTTGTAAAAGTGGACATGTCGCTCAGACACATAGTTTCCGAGATATATTTTATTTATTTTTGTTTATTTAGAACACAAACAGTCACATATACAAATGGATTTGAAATACAAATGTACTTAACATACTTAAGAAACAGACCTGGAGGTTCATTATTAAGTACATAATGTTAACATACACACTAAAACAACAGAGATAAAAAGAAGATCAAAGAAAAACAAAGAAAAACATGAGCCATACCTACCTAGGTAGGTAGGACAACCGGAAAGTTACATTTATACATTTACTTATTTAAATTCAATACTTGAAATATTAAAACAATTTAGGTCTAAGTTTCATTCTAAGACTAGACAGGGAAGTGTGAAAAGGATCAATATCATGTAGGTGCTTATTATAATAATTTGGGACTCGTCTGAAAAATGTGTGCCGAGCGTAATTCTTGCGGGCAAAGCTGATATAAAATAGAGGTCTAGAACGTAGGGGTTGGTGGGGACAATTAAAAGTGACTAATTCTAAGAGATTCGGACATTTAACCACACCTTTAAGAATTTTAAACAAGAACATTACATTTAAGTAGTGTCTTCGGTTATAGAGGGAAGGAACACAAAAATACCTCGCTGCTAACGAAGTGCGTTCGAAGTAATTACCCGTTCTGTAACAAAGTGATTTAAAAAATATATTTTGGATCCTTTCCAGGCGATCAATATGGACTTGGTACTGAGGTGTCCAAACAACACAACCAAATTCCAGTATACTTCTAACAAAGGACAGGAGATATAATCGAAAAACCGAAAAATGGAACCTTCAAACCCAACTCTCCCCCCAGCACCAGGGTTACGGTCGGGGACTTGATATGTTCACCTCCTAACTAGTCCAAACAAAGCTACGAAGTCAAAAATTGCATTTCCCTCTGTAACTTTTTTTGGCATTCATTGCCTGGCCTATTTCAAATTAACGTAATGAACGCAACATAATTTTAAGTCTTTTGCTAGTGTTATTAATGGCCCCTCAAATTAATTACAAAATCCTTATCAGTTATTAATATACAAAATTACAAATTATAGCCCTATTAACTGTATACAAATACTAATCCAGTAACTTTAAACATTTAGCGTTTGCGTCAAATCCGATAGTTCTGATTTTTTGCAGACTTATATGATGTTGGCCCAATGAATAATCAAAGTTTGTGACCTCGAGCGCCGAACTCAACTTTGTCAAAAATCGATATATAACATACCCTAGTTGCTAAGAGCAGGAAGAAATATAGCATATGTTAACTTGCGTTAACAGCGCCATCTATGGGACTCCCTCTATTCTCTATCGAACCCTCGATGGCTTACCTACTTTACGTACCCACCAGGGTACGTAGTTCACCAGTGTCCATAGGTGGCGCTGTAATAGACATAGGTTTTGAATAGAATAAGAAATATGTACTCGCTCACTTTCCCAATATACGCCATAAAAGAGATACACGCTGGTTTCATCTCCGACTCCTGAAGATTCCTTCGACCTCCGCTCACGTGCCATCAGCATGGATTGGACCTGGGGAGCAGACCCTCCCCCTTCCCCCCTATTTTAGGGGGGTAGGCATGGTACGATATCGCGGCTACCGGGCCAAATCAGCTTAAGAACAATCTTGTCAAGCGGCATCGCCTGACACGAAAGTGCATAGCCACTGCACTTACTTAGCCTACAAATTCAATGATGATGAAATAATGGTGAGTTTAGGTGTTGAGTCGCTTTTCACCAACGTTCCAGTAAAAGAACGTCTTGGGGTAGTTTGGACGAGGCTCGCTGACAATGAGATAGTGGTGTCTGGGGCATGGTATTGCTGCGAAACTGCTTGGAGGGAAGCTACTTTTTATATCGCCAAAAGCATTATCTCCAGATTGATAGAGTTGCTATGGGTAGCCCTGTGGCACCGGTTCTACCAAATATCTGGATGGAGCATTTTGAGGCTAGCATAGATCTGTAACCATGGGCAGTGAAATTATGGAAGCGATATGTCGATGATGTCTTCTGTATTGTGAAGGGTGGCAAGCAGGAAGTGAAGCAATTACGCCAGTATCTCAATTCCATTCATCCTAAAGTAAAAATCATATATGAACTGGAATGAACGCAGTCTGCCTTTTCTAGACGTGAAAGTGGATAGGTCGGATGGATGGTTCCTTGGCGCGCACACTGTCTACAGGAAGCTAACACACAACAGACAGGTATCTCAACGCTCTGTCTCATCATCAGCCTCGTCACCTACTGTCCGTTGTGAATTCCCTAAAGAACAGAGCGCATGATTTTTGTGACCCTGAATTACTCGAGAGTGAGTTGTCACTCGTTCAGGAGGTTCTTAGGAAGAATGTGTGGACCATCAAAAACAGGGTCTAATTGTACTGGTAATGGTAACCATGGTAACTACAGGTTTAACCGGTTAACCCCGGGTTAGTGGAATGGTGCAAATGGCCCTAAGTACCTAATGTCAATCAAAGGTATACAATATTATTCATAATATTAATTATGAATATCATTTTTATATTTTAAGTCAAAACTGTGAAAAAATGTTGGTTAGGTAACTAACCATATTCTGAAAATAGTATATTTTAAATTGCGCATAAAAGCTTAGCGCATTCGGACCAGACATTTTGAAACGACAAAGAGCTCAACAATCGCATAAAATAGAACGCTCTATAGCATGTAAAGGCGATCCTATCAGGACGTTCTTATTTTCCGAAACGCCGCAAAATGTACCCTATGCTGTCAACACAAGGTTCACCAATCTAATAGTTTTTCGAGCTGACAACACGTGTCGATAGAAAGAGCTCTTATAAACTTGTACGACAGAGCACTACAGAAACGTAGCTCAGACGTCGTTCGAACGCCCAATTTAGTTTTACTGATCCAATAAAGCAAAGGTGAGAAGTGGAGATATTCGATACAAGGAAGGTTGAAGCTGCAAAATGATTCTACAGTGATATTTGATTGAATGCATGCCACATCCGTCGTCGTCTTTCCCTAATATTGGAACAAACTGAACAGATTTTGCCGAATATAGGGATGCCATCGGAAAACTTCCAAACTTGCAAAATTTCCACTTGTAAATTTTTATATATTTGTATAGTGTAAGAATCAAAAATGAAAGTTTCCTTTGTTCCATTTCCATAATGAAAGTTTCTTTGTTTCCTGTGATTATTTTCTAAGGTAGGTATGTAGAAAAAGGTAGGTTTAGATACCTGAGATTATCTCAATATAATCAATGCAGTCAAAAGCAGTGTTCTCGAGTTTAATTTTCTAATATGGTACTTTTAGTTTCTTTTTTCGAGCCGTCAAAACGATAAGCCTTTGAAACATAATATGAAAAAGTGAACTGTGACTTGACGGTCAAATCACATACTTTTTTCAGGTTCTTTCCGTTTTTAAGGCTCCGTACCCAAAGGGTAAAAACCCTATTACTAAGACTCCGCTGTCCGTCTGTCTGTCTGTCACCAGGCTGTATCTCATGAACCGTGATAGACAGTTGTCTATCACTGTCTAGTTAGACAGTTGAAATTTTCATAGATGATGTATTTCTGTTGCCGCTATAACAACAAATACTAAAAAGTACGGAACCCTCGGTGCGCGAGTCCGAGTCGCACTTGGCCGGTTTTTTTTCTAATAATTATCTTGTGCTTTATTTCGTCCATGCTGTGAAATAATTTATTTTAAACAGGAAACATCCCGATTGAAAGGCACACCGAAAGCTTCGGGCAGTCGCAACCAGCGATCCTATCTTCTTTATTTGCGTTTTGTGTCATGTGTGTGGTTGCAGTTTTGAGTTCTGAGTTGCTTGCTCTGATCTGGATTTACTGTGGATACGGAAGTTTTTAACAAACCGTCACCGTCAAACTCAGCTAGGCCGTTTCATACGTAGTTATTTTTGTTAACTTTGATCAAAGGATATTTATTTTGGATAAGGTTCACTTTTCGGGCTTTGCCTATCATTAATACATTTACGAAAAACATTATACGGCTGTAAAGGCATTATAATAACGAAATATAGAAATATAATCGATAAAATAATAAATCTGTTTACAGTACATATGGTGCTACTTTACCGCACACCGCACTAGTGCGATAATTACGTAACTATATCGAATATTTAAAGGGCTACTGTAAAACGTTGTACGATACATGTACAAATAGGTAATTCGCAACTCGTGCCGATTTAAAATACTCCCTTCGGTCGTGTTTTAATTTATCGCTACTCGTTGCGAATTTCCTATTTTTAGCACTTGTATCGTAATGTACTAATATCTGGGAGACCGAGCTTCGCTCGAAAAACATATAAAAACTCAAAAATACGCGTTTCCCCAGATATCAATTTTTCGCCCCCAAAAACCACTATATAGCAAATTTCATCGAAGTCGTTAGAGTCGTTTCCGAGATCCCCGAAATATGAAGATATATACAAGAATTGCTCGTTTAAAGGTATAAGATTATTAAAGGCATATTTCAAAATGCAATGTATGTCTGAATAACTGCCAACAAAGAATTTGAAATAAACCAAGTAAATTTCATAAATAAATATGTATACTCGTACATCTAAGTAATATACTAAATGATGTGGTTTTTCTTACAACTAGACATTTAATTTAAGGGCCCTAATTAATTAGAAACCTTTATAGTTTCGCCATATATCTATTCTGTATGTCTGTCCGAGACTTAGCTACAATTCAAAAAAGTAAATATATATTATAAAAAGTAAATCATGAAAATAACGTTAAGCAAACTTTTGAAACTAATTTAATCTTTAAGAATATTATCTGTCCCTTCCTTAGTGTCTGTTCCTGTTACTGTTTATCACTATTGGCAAGATTTTTATTATTGTATATATATATAGTACACATATGTAGGTATATATAATGTAAGTAGTATGTATGTATATGTATTGTCTTATTGTAGTTTGTGTAGTTATTGTTGTAGACTTGAATTTTAAACATTTTTAAGGTATTTTTTCTAATGCTATTTAGTTTTAATTAAGTTTTTGCACCTCCTAATTGGTTAATTTATGTGGTTTATTTCTCCACTACCTAAAGGTTGTCTGAAAGAGATCGCTCTTTAGCGATAAGTCCGCTTGTTGTTTACCTCTGTCTTCATGTTTTATTTGTGTTTCCATGTACATTTATTCTGAGGTTGTGCAATAAAGAGGATTGTACTGTATTGTAATTTGCACGTGATCGGTTGTGCCGGTAAAAGTATCACTTTTGGTTGTTATTGATAATGTTCATACTACATTTTTGTCCGCCTATTACGAAGGGCAGGCCTATCTACACTACAGATACATGGCCCAAAGGCCCAATGTGGTCTTGGCTTTAATAAGAAATATCTATGTAATAATGATTAGAGCAGTATATATTCATAAGAGCGGTGCTTGACCTTCATAGGTACCGTACATCAAAACCGAAGTGAAATATACGACTGCATAATTGACAAATATATGATAATTTAGCAGGCAGAGCAGTGCGTCGTTGCACCTATAATAATAAATAATGGACAGAGATTGACCTTACATCAACAAAAATTCCAGGCAATCCAAACACCCTGGTGCTGGGATTTTCCAAGGGCGTGTATCTGTAGAACTCATGGTTCCCTCGGTACCACTTGGCTGTGTATAGTGGCGCCCCCTGCATGTCGCGATAGCACGTCAACACTGCAGTACCGTTGCGTTTTACGATAGATGGCTCTATTAGGAGCTTAACGTTGCCGATGCTGGTTACATCTGAAAAAAAAATTTAGGCAGGTCTTATACATGACTACACTTTTCTTCCCCAGAGAAAGATAGCCCATACCTACATCTACCCTACCAACCAACCAATCCCACCAATACCAACCAACCAACCAATACCAATGTTAATGCACATTTAGCCTGAATACTTAAAGATAAAGCTTAGAAAGCAATGCTTAATACTAGTGGCTCTATGAGCTGTAGACCTCGCGAGCATAGCTTAAGATGGATGTGTCACGTTCACCTTACGTTTCACGTCAAAAAAAAGTTTGTCAAATATGAACTTTCGCACCTTGTAGGTACCTATGTTTTTTCCAAAATCTGTAAAATTATTTTCATTAATGGGGTTGGCAACTGTCAAAGGTTTGCAGAGATGGCGCCATCATAGCTTGCCCCTTTTTCTATGAGATTTGGCTTAAAAGGCTGGCATCCAGGGCATTAAAAAAAAAACAAAAATTTGACGCAAATCTAGGGATTGACAAGGCAAGCTATGCTGGCGCCATCTACTAAACACTTCGACCGGCCAACCCCATTTGAAATTGAGGGAAGGTCTTCTAAGACCATTTTCGCGTAGCAGCACGGGATCTGGTAGCTGCCTTCACTGACCCAAACCAGACCGTATACCTAGCTGATTTTTGAATTTCTAAAAGTATTGAAATGCTTAGTAGTGGAGATATAATGAAGGGAGCCACACGCAATCAAGCGCTCGCCCACCGAGGGTTCCGTACTTTTTAGTATTTGTTGTTATATCGGCAACAGAAATACATCATCTATGAAAATTTCAACTGTCTAGCTATCACGGTTCATAAGATACAGCCTGGTGACAGACAGACGGGCAAAGGAATCTTAGTAATAGAGGGTCCCGTTTTTACCCTTTGGGCCCGTTTCTATTTCTACCTCACGAATCTCACGATGTCACCACCTATCGAGCAAATTAGGCACTACTTAGTTAGGTCACCTGTGTAAAGGTGACTGTCCATTTTCAACCGCAGCTGCGTTACTGCTCCGACACTACTGCAGCGGCCTGAACGCGTCGGTGTTATTGTCAATTTCCATAGTAAAATGATTGACGATATCGACTGCACGTAATATGGTGATTTTAACGTTTTCCCGACCGCAGCTGCACTACTGCTCCGACACGTCGGTGTTATTGTCAATTTCCATAGTAAAATGAATGACAAGACCGACTGCACGTAGCATGGCCATTTTTGCGTATTTGGTGTATTATTGCAACTGCGGCTGCAGACCGCACGTCAAATCTGTCACCTGCACTGAATTGTCTTTGATCACAGATATTAGTAGTTTTAAGCAAAGAGGATATAACCACTACGTTCTAAGGAGTTATTACACCCACGGATAAACAACCCCGATGGTACCGTCGCCATATATCGCAGATATATCGGGGCGGCCAAGGAGCTCACAAATATCTGAACACGCCTTTATTGTCAAGGCGCTAGAGTACATGTTCAGATATATTTAGCACCTCGGTTGCTCCGACATATCTGATGGCGACTGTAGTACTACTGTATACTTTTTTGCTAATCTATATTGAGCCATACGAGTATCACAGAGCCAGTTAGGAAACTAGAATGATAGGTCCGAAAAAGAGAGTGTCAAATTCGGAAGTTAACTATAGTCTGGCAAACCCTTCGAGCAACACCGGCTTCCGACACGTCAGAAGGGAGGAGCCCAAGCGATATCTTACCGTACAAATCGTTCTGCCATTTTTTGCGGGGGAAAACGTGCACACAGTCGCACTTCTCACTCACTACTTGCAAAATCCAATCTCTAATTAGGATTGTTCATTTTTTTTTAATGTTCTATTTCGAAAACCATTTCGAGATATTAGGTTTTTAAACAGTTTCCGACATTTGCTGCGATATAATAATCGAGGATTGAAGATATTTCAACAAATATACTGATGACCTTAGTTTGACCTTCTCGCGAGGCTGAATATAATAATGTCATCGTATAGTAAAAGTTATCGAACCATAGTAAATAAATCCGTCACTCACGTAATTGTCAAAGATGTCATTGTCATCAATTGTCATAATATAAAAATTCAGTTAAACCGCTAGTTTCTTACGATTTGATTTATAATTTTTAATACCTAAACAGTAGATTTTGATTGCTTAATATATCAAAAACCTTGTTTCCACTTGTGGGAATGATTTACAAAAATTATAGTCCGCGAAGACCTACGTGAAAGACAGTGTTGTCGTGAAGTAAATGTGGAATGGAATACTTCAAGTGTTACACACAATATTGCTGTGAGGATCACGTCGATGTAAGTATAAAATTAATATTATTTTACTACGAATATTTAAAAGTCCATTTTGGTGGTCGGGTCACTATTACCTATTTATTTTCTGTGATGATGTGGCCGGAATATCTAAAGACAAACCGTTTAACACAGCTTGTCCGCTACTAGCTCCGTTTTACTGATTTGAAGTTAAATTCAACAAACAGACATACATATATGTAACTTATAACCATCTTGCAAGCAATAAATCATATACATACAAAAATACATAGTTATATTCAAAATACAACATGAAACTGAAAAGATAATTTCTAATTTCCAGGTACCTACAAGTTGCAGTTCAAGGCTCAAGCTGCTGATATCACGATCATGGCGGACAAAACTAAAGTTAATAAAGAGTTGTGAAAAATAAAACATGTCTTATTTTTTACTTTTTTATTAATTTACGAAAAACCTGTTTCCCAAAAAAGTGTATACATTATATGTTCAACATGTTCTGCACGTAAGGTTGACATTGAGGGCTTTGTTTAGTAGCATTCAGTTGAAGTTGATTTAGGTTCTACTCTTGTTGATCCAGAAAATAATTGTATAGTTTATTATTAAATCTATGCCCACGCCCAGGCACTATTCTTGCTATAACTTTACATTCTCCGCCTTCTCTAGAAATTTGTACATTATATACATCCAATAAAACTAAGGTATATAACTTAAGGCAGATTTGTGGAATCAGCTTTCACAAATTTAGCGTATTTTGAGATTATTGATTTAGGGATTCAAATAATACGACGATATTATTTATAGATTCATTAAATAAACTGTTCTTTTATTTTTTCGTAGTTTTGCGAGGATAGCTCGACAGGGCACGAGCGATAGAGAGGCAAATAGAATACCGAATATCCGGCAAAGTGGCCAAATACCGAATAGTTGCCGAATATTCCTGGCAACTGTAATTGTATTGTAATATATCATATTATATAATGTCGTTTATGGTGACAATTTCTCATTTTGTCATTGCAAAGCCATTCCTGAGCTAAATAAAAGAAGCAATCATTTATTTTTATTACAAGGGGCAAAGATGTTATTTAATACCTCATGGTAACATATTGATATCCAAACATACGAAACGATACAAAATTGAACCACGAGAGAAGCGAATGGTTTAAAATTTAGAATATTGACAGTTGCGGAGGTCTCAAGGCATGAGGGTTAAACAAACTGTGTTACAGTGCAACACGTAATTCTTCACACCAACACGAGGAAACCATTTATTATTCAAATTAATTTATTAAAAGTTCTTTCTATCGGCCAAGGCGAGGGAAATATCTTTCTTCATAAAGGATTTCTTGTCTCGCCCGTCAAGTTTTATATGGATGGTGCGGTCATATCATAGAGTGCCGTCGCCCATTCACACCTGCAACTGGACAATATGAAGTGTAAATTATAAATTATTTTATTCATCATACTTCACTGTTTGGTACCTAAGGAAAGTAAAATTGGCTTAATATGGTACTTAGAAAGATAAATTTGTAATATTTTGCTAACACCGAACGACTGCCTGCCCACCATTGGATAATTTTATTCTTACGTGTCGCATCGTCATCTCCAGAACCCACGAATCACTTTGCAGAAATCAATAAAAGGCCTGCTAAAAGAGCCTACCTGGCATGGTTTTGAGGGGACGTTTATTACAGACTTCTAAATCCAGCCGCACGTTTCTGACGGCCGAGTACCTATACGTGATGCAGGTGGATCAAGTGCGCACTCCCCCCGTATATATCACGAACTCCATGAGTCCCGTTTCCGTCGGATTGCTGTGTGCGGTGGTCACGAATTTAGGCAAGAGGATGGGGAAGAAAATTTCACATTGTGAACTTACCTTAATGTTAAGAATAATTTTTCCTCTGCATTAATTTTATTTGAGTAATTTGATTGTATTTCGTCAATTATTAAGTCTCATTCAATGTTGAATTGCTTTTCATTTAATCGGCAATATTATCTGAATAAAGGATCACCATTAAATATCAGATTTTTTATTAATATTGCGTAGCTGCCTTCGTCGGACTCTGACTATTGTAGAAAGGCAAACTGGTCTTCTTTTTCATGTAGCATGTAGCATTATCGTCACTCGCTTCTTCACGTAAAAAATACAAAAGTAAATTAGTATTTTATTTGTACGTCTGACATTATATGACTTGACATTGACAAGCCATCAACGAACGCTGTCGCGACTGCACGCCGCAACAGCCGCAGTCGTGCTGCTACAGTAATGCGGCACCGCGTAACGTCGCAACTGCAGTGCAGCGGCAGTTACAAACGGACAGTCACCTTTAAAGTGACATCTGACATCTTTGTTAGTTATTATCATAGAGTAACTTATATAGAGCGGTAAATAAATAACATAGTCAATTTCATAACAAATTCATAGTCATAGTAAATTTTGTAACCCCAGTAAATTAACTGCCATCTGTCGACACACTTTAAAACTAAAAATGAAGATTTATAAAAATACGATAGAATGTATTTAAATATAGATAAATGATTTTTTTTATTTGCATTAATTATTATTATGATTTTGACCCATGTTGTTTCACTGATATGCGTTAAAATTGTTAAATAACAAACGAAACCGTCAACGCCATCTATACGACTGTAGGCCAAAACTAGTAGCGCCCTCTGAACGAGAATCAAATTTTCTTTGATTTTCGAAGCACGTTTTTTCCTTAGACTGTATCCATCTATTACGGAGTTATATCTATCTTTGTTATTATTAAACTTAACTTCACCATCTTGTTTGACATGGATAGTGTAAAGGTCACTCACACAAACAGGCCTTGAGCAAAAATTTCTCAATTTTTTAACGCATTATTCAATAATATTATTGAATTGGCTCCATGAACCCGCTTAGACAAACGAATCTATACCTAATATACTACCTAAGTTAATCGTGAAAAAATTCTACGTACATATTAAGAGAAAAACTGTAATTAATATTGTATGAAATTCACATAAGGAGAACCACTTAAAGCTGAATAAATGTATGGCTCCGCCGTTTAGAACACTTTAGAAAATTAAAATAACAATAAAACATATTTTTAGGGCTAGTTAAATAAAAGCTAGTTAAGTAAAAAATAAACGAATACGCAGCCCGCGCTTGATCAATTAAAATAAGTTCTTTTTTTTTTCTTTTTTTCAAAACAGAAAAATAAAAAATAATTAAAAACAATACGAAATTTAAGTGTAAAAAAATACAAAAAGTTATGTAGCAGCATACAATCACTGGGGATCAAACCAGGGACAACCCGTTGCAAACAAAAAAAGCGAATGTTTGCAAAATCCGCCATGATAGTTCTTAGATAAACTGACGAAATTCGGCTACTCATTCTCGAGTAAAAACTAAATATACCGCCAAAACCAGTGATACAAATTATTTGCCTTTTTCGATATTTAAACTGTAAACATGTCTCAAAAAGAAAATACTATTATGATATCGATACGACTATTTGTTTAGGCGCGAGCTATCACGACTCGGCCATTTTGAACAATTTCCATAAACCGGATCGACAAAAAAAATCTATTTAATCATAAAATTTGGTCACAAAATTTCACGAGAATCGGTTGAGAATTGCGACCTGTAGAGGAGAACATCCGGACATACAAAAGCAAAACGCCCGAGTCAAACCGTAGACCTTCGCTACGCTTCGGTCAATTATTAGGATCGCGCTCAAGCTCATTTCATGATAGACTCGTACTGCTCATTTGTTAGTGATGCACGTTGTCAGTAATGCCAATTTATCGAGAAGTTTATACAGTAGAGCCTCGATAATCTGTACACAGGCTAGTCCGTACGTCGCTGTAATCCGGACTTCCGAGTGACCCCTTTCTTTTATTTTATTTTATTATAAATTTATCGCCGATTGGCCCTAGTCACACCTGATGGAAAGTGAAGACAAGGCCTAAGATGGAGCTCACCGGTTCAGTAACAGCCTACTCCCTCTTGTTTGAGGGATAAAGATAAAGGGCCTTTGCTTGGTCGATAAATAGAATCCGGCAAACTAAATTAGTTCTAAAAAGATTACGCATTTCACATCACAATTATGTAGTGCTGTAGTGTATACTAGATATAGTTATGTAGGTAGCTTATAGGATATATAGTCCTCCTCGCCGTGTCCAATGACCGCGACTCCTTCAACTGTTTTTAATCGGGAACATATGGAACGCTCTAATGTGGCTTGCTGAACACTCGTTTCTAGTCAACTCCGAACCCTCACCGTACATGGCGATCTTGCCATACGGTGTCGCGCGTGTGGTCAGTCACCGAGTAATATTGAGAGCTCAATTAATTACAATGTAAACATAGCTCAAGTGGACTATTAGTAGAACAATTAAATAACATAATGCTGTTTCTCACGGTAAAATGGTTATGCTGTTGCTGATTCGTCTTGAGGGCTACAAAATCAAAAGAAGAGGTTATCATCGCACAAACTGCGACCGGAGGTGACAATTAGGCTTCTGCGGACACCGACGAACTTCGATTCCACGCAAGTACCATTAATATTATCCTGAGAATAATGCTCGTCATATTCGTCATTGGAGGAGGCTATTTACACCCTGTTACTGTGTTAATAAGTTTCTTTGTTTTAGTCTAATCTACATATATAAATGTATACTTATATTTTATATCTAACATACTATAATCCGAACGCTCCGGAAAAAATACTGCTGCATTCGACTGCATTACTGCAGGAAACGTACAATTTCATATAAATTTCTCGATAAAATTACCTTTTTGAAATTTCCTACAGTCTCAAAATCGATGTTGCTGCCCGGATTTTAAAACTGGTTTACTACGCCATTTGCGGTAGTAATGCAGTCGGCAGTAATGTCTCGCTGCAGCCTCAGTAATGCTGGTGCATGCTGGTGCAGTCTAAATCCGAACGTAACCTTTCTGACAAACTAAATGTTTATCAAATAAGACTTTTGCATTTATAATGTTAGAGATTATCATAAGAGAATTGCTGAATGTTTCTAGAAATCCGTAAAAAGCACTCTACTACTACTACTCAGCGTGGTTCATTTTAATTTTTATTAGCTCCCTAGTTAGCATTCTGGCAGTCAAGTCATGGTGGTACCCGAGAGACTGTTCGAACCTATTTCCATTTTATCACATTTTGTCTTATCTAAATCCGTTGGTTACATTTATAAATATATCGGCATATTCCATTGTTTCCACAAAGTATAAAACTTAATAAAGGTACTCAAAAATTATGAATTTATGAGAGAGTTACAGGGGATTGAAAACCAATTTTTGTTCGTCACCTGGAGTTTAACTTTTCAGCGTCAGTTTTCGACAAAATATATGTTTACCAAAACGTTTAGGCGTTGTTTGTAAATATTTTTATTTTGACTACAAAAAAATACAATTTTAGTTTTTTAAGTATTCATTTGTTTAAATAATTATGCTTTCTGTAATGTACCGTATTTACCTCAGTATATCATACGATGTAATGTATTTCCAACGATTCGCCAACACCAACATCACGCGGCACGACCGGCTCTGCTCGTGGTATAATATCGACTGACTGTAACTGTCAGTGACGTCGCCATGACGTAAGCGCTCGAAGCGTCAATACACTACATCCCTTCCTTTGTTTATTTTTCGAGAACTAAGTTAATCATAACAATACGTAATTACATACCCAACGTTCTATGAATGCGCTGGTACCATTGCCTTGGGTGGACATCTCCAAGAGGACTTTTGTAATCTTCAACTTCTCTACTGTATTGTCGATAACTCCTGTAAGTCTGATACCTGAATCCCTTTTCCTTTCCCCCTTTTTCCGTATAGTCTAGTGCTTATACTTAATCCCCTTGTTTTTATAATCGTCAAAACCGTTCCTAAAATGTTCGTGATATGAATAGTGGACTACATCATCGGGTAATGCCTAACAAAACAATCCGTAGCCAACTCAGTCTGTGATAATTAACTTATTTAGGTACTGAGTTTATTATCTGTATTAATTATAAAATGATTTAATGAAGCTCCAACTGCTCCAAGAGTTAGTAGTTTCCCTCTAGAAACCTCTCATCTAAGTCACTGCATGAGCTAATGAGCTTATCATTTGGGAGTGGTCTGTGTGGAAATACTATGATGCAAGGCCTTTAATTTTTCTTCGCCTAGTTGTCCAAAACAGTTCTACCAAATAAAACTGTGGCCCCAATTATTTATATTTGATTAGCTAGACAATAAGAGCTGAACAATCATTACAGTATTAATGACATTCTTCAATTTTGGTGACAATGACGGTTCATTTTTTTTTCTATAACCCATGACGATTGAATGCTGACATGATGATCATGTTTTAGTTTATCTCTGGTCCGTTTGTTATTTATTTACATTTCCTATTGTTAAATTTAATTTTTATACACCTTGGGTAGCTTTCTACGACCCGAAAGTGACTTAACGAATCCTATTTGAGTACTCGATAATGGCTCACTATCTTTTCAACTTTAAATACTGTACAAGTGTACTTATAGGTTACAATGCCACTTAAGCTATAAGCTACACTGCCAACCTAAACCAAGTTGTGCTTATATACAATGCATTATTATTAATACAATATACAGAACTCCACCCAACTTTGACAAGGTAGGGTTGTGGACTAAACAGTATACAAAATTCAAAAGTTCATTTTTTCAAGTGGGCCTCAAGACTTGGAAGTTTTTTTATAAGAAAGGCAAGCAGGCAAGGTCACTCTTATACTTCTGTGTAAGTAAGTGGCCTTACAGGACTCCATTTACGCTTCTAGTTTTTATATGCATTTAATTATGTTGAAATTCTCCTTTTCTAACTGCATGTTTTAACTTCTGACACAATTAACAGTCTTACAGAAGCGAATGCCACTTCTAGTTTTTACATGCATTTAATTATGTTGAAATTCTCCTTTTCTAACTGCATGTTTTAACTTCTGACACAATTAACAGTCTTACAGAAGCGAATGACAAATCATCCGAATAAAAAGATCTAATTATGCTTACACTAATAATATGAGATATTATAACCACATTACAAGATACACAGTACCCACAGTGCAGTGTAATTACCTTGCTGCTTTCATCTTTATAGTGAATACAGAACGGAGCTACGGAGCTGTATCTTTTCTTTCAGTGCTACGGATTAGCTATTTAAATTCCAAATTCCTTGTCTCAGAAAATCAAGAACCCATATGTGATTGTTTGTAGCACATCTCTTTCTTTTTTTTAATACATAGAATTAATAATTAATTGACAATCATCAGTATCACATAGATCAATCTAACATTGATTCTGGTGAAATTCATGTTTACCTTTTTTTTTGAAACGTGATTGTTTAGTTACATACGCTTTGTGCACGTACATTTTCTGTTTACTTTATTATGTGCAACATTTATACAAATTCATGAAGATAAGCTTCCTATGCAATTTGTGCTGAGTCAGTGATACAGCATGTTATACATTAAATATTGAACCAACATGAGTTTTATTTTTATTATCACTTTCAGAAGGTCAATGATAATTGCTAGCTTGTGCAATTTTCTGTGTATGTTCAAATAACATGTATACTACATTTTAGACCAATAAAAACTTATTTTATAATATTTATTTATTGTAATCTTATATTTTATACACAAGATGCTTTATAAATCGGTTTTCAAATGTATGAGTCCCGTCCATTAACTACGAGTTATATACATAGTATCTATAGACCTGCAAATGTGTTTATGTGGATATATATATATATATCTACAATACAACGCAACGTCCATCAATCTAGAGCAAATTCGTTAGATACTTGTGGTAATGTGAAACCAGGCAGTTGCTTATTCATTACCCATATTACATACCTATATATGATAATGACTGCACTGTTCGCTATGTTCTTTGTACATACATATAAATATATTGTACATGGTATCGTGTGGTATCGTTCACCACTAAAATGGACTTCATGTTTTCTCTAGAATTCTTTATTTTCCCGCATGTAGTCTAGTATGCGTGTGCAGACGGTTAAAACTACGAACCACATACATACGTAAGCTAGCTGCATAGCTTAATTATTTAGTTTTTATTTTATTTATTAGTTGGATTTATTTTTATGGCTATCTACTTAAATTTAAACATATATTCACATTTTCAACCTTTGACATACCAACTCGTAGGTAGAATATGCCTATGGAAGATATCGGACGTAGGTTTAATAAAACATTCAATGTTTATTATTTCATAATTTCTTTTTTTTTATAGTAGCCGTGTGACATGTGACGTTTGGTCTGAAGTCACAATGTTATTTTAATATCACTGGTACTTATTTACAAGTATCCATTTATGTACCGTAGTTGTGTAATGAAACATTCACAATTTAGTTTTTTGCTATACACTGTATTCAAAAGTTGACCGAAGCGTCAGCGAAGGTCTCCGTTTTAACTTGAGCCAAATGCTTTCGTTTCTCCTCTACAGGTCACAATTTTCGACCGATTATCATGAAATTTTGTGACCAGATTAAATATATTTTTTCCGATCCAGGTTTTGGTAATTTTCCAAACTGCGTAGATTGGCATTAAATAACTAGTGCCAATAGCGTCCATGGCGCTTAAGACCCTTGTGAGTTCACTATGATAATGTCAATGACTCAACGAACCAAGTGTTTCACACAGAGCCACTAGTAACTAATTATAGTGATTATTATGAATTTGCTAAATAATCACGACTTCAAGCAGACACCTTCATCCCTTCCTTTTCAAATGAATGCAGTGTCCATGTAAGGTTCTGCGAATTTCGTTTAAATCTTCGAAGCTTATTAGCTATGTAAAATAAACGTCGTGAATGACCAGTAGGTAAGTGTTTTCCTGCAACCGTTTTTTTATATAATTATTGGATGTCGCTGACTAGCAGCCAAGTTAAAGTATTTGCAATTGATATCCACTAGATTATGGAATAAGCTTACTTAACTCATTGTTTAATTAATTTATATCTTTATATCGGCAACACTCCTTTTTTTATTACATATTACTGTATTAGGTAGCTGTTTGATTAGCTAACCTCATTTAACACTTTAAATTCTCGCGTTTTGTAGACATAATTAATGTCTATACCGGGTCTAACGCGATTAAATTTCATTATTTTACCTTTTTTCCGACGTTTCAACTAGGTTGCACTAGCTGTGGTTACGGAAGACTGACTCCCAGCAAATGTCAATTGAGATTTGAGATATTGGTAAACAACACTAAACTACCCGACATTAGTTTATATAAATGTTCGGGGTAGACAAATAAATTTTACCTCACCTCATTTATTTAAAAATTTCATCAAAAGTATACTGACTAGATTGGAGACTATCCAGTTTTTTTTTTATCAGTATAACTGGATGGATGGTCATGCCAGTACCTCAAAATAAAATCTATAAATAAGCCTGATACATTTTACTTTATTTGCGTTCGCTGATAATTTATTATATCTGCACAGTTCACTTATTATTGTTTTTTTTTAATATTTATATATATAAATAATTTTGTTTGGATTATAACTTTACCCCGCTCTTAAGGTCTTCAAGCGATTTCTCGCGTCATCTTAGAAACGCTTTATTGGGTGACCTATTACAGGGTATACCCATTTGTTTTAATACAACGTGTGGCCTTGCTGTCAATTGTATGACCATATCATACAACATCGATGTATTAAACAATAGGCCGTACTATAGTACGATGCCGATTTAATGAACCTGTCGATTGACATCAATTTTGCTATACACAGCATGACTATTTAGTCCTGGCTGTAAAACCTGGTGTTTTCAGTCTATATTTATATTATTTAATGAGCAGACAAAAGATATGCCTATTTGCATTGACCGATTTAGTAATCAGATTTTAATATACACGTGACAATTTAATGTCTAGGTTCGGGAACCTGCTAGGGTACTAAGCACCTATTTTAATTTAATGAACAAATCAATTCATCTGTATTAACCGATTTTGTAATCAGATTTGTTATTTCCGTGACAATTTAATGCCCAGGTACGGGAACCTGCTATCTCAATTTAATGGCCAGATCAGTTTATCTGTTATAACTGATTTTGTTGTCAGATTTGTTATTTACGTGACAATACAATGTCCAGGTACGGTAACCCGCTATCTTAATTTAATGGCCAGATCAATCTATCTGTTTTAACTGATTTTGTTATCAGATTTGTTATTTACGTGACAATTTAATGTCAGGTCTGGTAACCCGCTATGTTAATTTCATGACCAGATCAAATTATCTGTCGTGACTGATTTTGTAATCAGATTAGTTATTAACGTGACAATTTAATGTCCAAGTGCGGTAACCCGCCATGTCAATTTCATGACCAGATCAAATTATCTGTCGTAACTGATTTTGTAATCAGATTGGTTATTAACGTGACAATTTAATGTCCAGGTTCGGTAACCCGCCATGTCAATTTCATGACCAGATCAAATTATCTGTCGTAACTGATTTTATCGTAACTGTTATTTGCGTGACAATTTAATGTCCAGATTCGGTAATCTGCTAGCTGCAGCTGTTTTATGTCTATCTAATTACCAGATAAATTTATCTGCTTTGATTTCATAAATCATGACAACTTAATGTCCAGATTCGGTAATCTGCTAGCTACAGCTGTTACATGTCAATCTAATGACCAGATAAATCTATCTGCTATGTTTTCATAAATCGGTTTTATTATACCATCCATAATGTTACGTGTGACAATTTAATGTCCAGATTCGGTAATCTGCTGTTTCAAAATAATCAAGTCACTTGGGCTCCTGATTGGGAATCACCTTACATATTCACATTACTCGTAGCAAAGTAAATATTTTCTTCCTCTCACTACAATAATGTTTAAATAAACCAACTATGTATTACATTTGCATCACACAATTGCGTTCTGATGGAACTAAGTTGCAATAATAAAGCTCCAGTGTGAACATGTCAACCATGAATGTAGTGTCATTGTACCTACCTACCTACGTTTAAAAGTGGAAGTCAACATGCAATTATTTGCAGTGTTGATGCCTGGCAGGCTATAAGCTTTAAACAGTGCTGTTAACACTGGCTGCCTCCGAGATGATTTTTTTATTTGTAGGTAGATCTAATTGTTGTTAGTCGCACATTCAACTTTAAAGCCTACAATTATAATTGTAACGTTCAACGCTTCAAAGATCATATTGCTAGATGGCGTTACCGAATGGAAATATTGTTTTCTTTGTTTTTTAGAAGTGAGTGTGAAAGGTGTACCACCAGTGCGTACTCTCACTTATCACTTGTTTGAAACAGTGGATTCGATTTTAAACCAATTTTTTGCACACTGACAAAACTTGATAATTAATCGAGATCGACTAACCTGTCTTCCCTTTCCTCTTTTCTTGTTTTCCTCGTCGCCACATGTAATGTACCGTATTTACCTCAGTATATCATACGATGTAATGTATTTCCAACGATTCGCCAACACCAACATCACGCGGCACGACCGGCTCTGCTCGTGGTATAATATCGACTGACTGTAACTGTCAGTGACGTCGCCATGACGTAAGCGCTCGAAGCGTCAATACACTACACTTTCAAACACAAAATTATACAAATGTTTATTTTTAATTTCGTAGTGATAATCCCTCACATCAAGTCATCAAATTACATAGTCAGGCTATCATAGACCGGGAAAGATAAACGAGGTCTTAAGCACCAACGGTAAAAAAAAGGTCAAATCTGGACAAAAAGAAGCAAGGAAATGCTCAAACGAAAACAAAAAAATATAAAAGATAATAAACGAACCAAGTAAGGATTACCGATAAGGGAAGGGCGGACTAAAGCACATTTTATAATTTTGAGAATACTGAACGGGCCGAAAGAAGAAACTATTTCAAAATATCTTTAATATGATAGGTACCGACGTGTTCGGAATCGGTATCAGCCAGTACGTATACCTACGTACTTTTTCATTATTTTACCTTAGGCTCAGTTTATTAAAACATACGTTGGTTATGACTAATTAGTAAGCTTATCATGAATGCGTTTAACAACGGATTCATTTCATACTGAGTAGGTAAGTAATCATTAGAATAAATTTTAAAGTGGAAAAATTACTGCCTTGGGTGAGACTTGAACTCACGGCCTCAAAGCAGAAATTTTTCCACTTTTAAATTTATTCTAAGCTTAATAACATCGATCGCAGACGTTTCTGCTTGTTAAACATTAATTTAAGTAAGCATTGTCTATCAACCATACTAATATACCATACCACCCAGTATACATAATAGGTACTTAACGATGTATTATAGCTGCGGTTCCCGCGACTCCACTCTGGGCGGCCAGCTAAGGCAAGCCAGAGGCAGAGGATCCTGTAACACCCCCCCCCCCACCTTTCGTTTCGGGTGACAGTACTTCCTCCATCCCTAGCAGCTCACCACAAGCTGGCGATAGGGTCGTCACATCCCTACGCCATTTCCTTAATTCATTTGGCAGCATTTGTGTAATAAAAATAAGCCCATTATAAATCTGCCTTGCCACTCACTGGCTCCCATTGCCACCTATTAAAAACAGATAAATAACTAAATTATTTTTCAATGGCGATTACGGCTCAGCGTGGTGGTACTGTAAAAATGAAAGCATGTTCATTTTATGCGGTTTTGAATGGAAAACTAAAGACATTTATGACGACTGATACATGAAATAGCCCTAATTTCTTAAGATGTTCACAACAAAATACATTACACCGCTTGCAAAAGATGTCTTCTAATTTATGATTAAATAACATATGATTTATAAACTTTCACGATTTTTACACATTATTAAATTTTAAAACAGGACTAGGAGGAAAAATAATATCTATATATTGCAACACATAACAATAATGCAAATAAAAAAACAGGACAATCGCGTATAATTAAGTTTTAAAATTGACCTCCGACGTTTCGAGGAAGGCGTTGTCCCCGTGGTCGCGGAGAAGATTGGCTGAAGTTGACATCAACATCTTCTAGCCGCGTGAGTTTTTCGAACTATCCGCACTTGGTCTTGTTTAACGTTCAAGTTGATAAACAAGACCAAGCTATGTGTATACACATTATTTAGATTTTAAAAAGCCTGCTGCCGGAAGGGACTAACTAAAAATAATAAAATATACATTTCAATCCACATTCCGTATTCCTAGACAGTATGGTCTGATGTACTCACTACATAACAAGCGCGCCGAGGGACACTAGAAATGATTACGGCCAACATGAACATTCAAATTGAATCGAGATAGCCGGATCGAATCCGAGTAGTCGATTTATATTCAGACGATATGTGGTTATTTTCTTAAAGGAAGTTTACCCTCGGGAATTTACGGTTTCAAGATTCCGTTAGGTAGGTACGAGTATATAATAAAAGAGAAAACTGTGTATCAACTTTCTATAACAATTTTATTATTTTTCCCAAAATTTACTATGCACGATATATTACATATACCTACGAACATATTGGAAATGTACCGAGTAAACGTATTTTTGTTTTGTATCTCGTATTACAAGTAGGTATAATAATAAAGCTGAAAGATACATATCTGATGCGGAAATCCGGTTAGCACCCTCCCTCCTAGCTTTATTTGTTGTTTAGTTTGTCTTGCAGTTTATTTACTTATTTGTTGTTGTTGTTTTGTTGTCTTGTTGTCTTGTTGTTGTTTGTTGTGTTGTGTACTTGTGTTTAAGGGACTATGGCACCGAAGAAGATAGTTTTATTGATACTTAGACACCGTGTTCTCATTATACTATATAGGTAGGTGCACATAGATAAATATGTCTTAGTTTCTAGAAAGAACGTATGACATTACATTTTAGCTATTATTTTATTTCTTAGTATCAGGGCGATTCTTATTTAATTCTTATTCAAGTTGTTTGCGTCAATATTATTATCTTCTATAAATAAGTTTAATACTACTTAAATTTTGAAACTGAGGTCTTTTATTTTTTATAATTTCCATATTTTTTTAATATCCAATTAATTGTAATAAATTTTATTGTTCATTGTCTATCTATTGAACTTGAATATGTTAAAAATTCTAAATCAAAGTCAAAGTAAAAATATTCTTTATTCAAATAGGCCTAGCAACAAGCACTTTTAAATTGTCAAGTTTTACAAATATTATAAAATAAATAAAATAAAAAAGCCTCTTTATTTCCTTTTCAATTACAAAGTTTAGGTATAGGTACATAAATAATTTCGTAATTAATTTTTAACATCTGTTTTCTTTCTTTTTTACTTATTTTGTTTTGTTAGTGGCATGTTTAAACTTAATTTTTATATTTGTGTATTTTAAACTAAAAATAAAACTTGATAGGAACCCCACTTTATTGGGTAAAGGCCTCCTCCAATTTGTTCCATTGGTCTGTAAATACTGTTCTTTTTCTTTCTCTTTTCTTCTAAATTGGAGGGTTGTGGTCGCTGTCCCCACGGTGACCAGCCGGCTTGGGGAACATTAATGTTTTTTTTTTTTTTTTTATTCGTTCTGGAGTACGTTTTGGAGGGGCGCTGCTCCTTGCTATCGGGCGGAGTTTGTAGTATGTTACTTATCTAAAGTCGAATTGGCATTTGTACTTTTTGGTTCACGAATTACAAATGACTCGATATTTCTTTTATTTCTTTTTGGTATTTTGTTCATATTGCTTGTGCTCGGTGCTTGTTTTGTCGTCTTGTTGTTGTCTCCTCGATGGTTCTTCTCCGATTCTTCAGGTGAAATAGACAAAAACCTCTTATTAGTATTTCTTTCGGTGGGTGTGTGAGCTCCTGAGCTGCGGGGTTTTAATTCAATTATCTTGTCGTAGTGTAGAGCTACTCTTTTCCCAGACTCTCTCTCTTTTTTCAAGGTTTCCTGTAATTCCTTTCTTTTTTGTAATATAATGTAATATATTTAATGTAATATGGTATTTACAAATATTACCTTAATCTAAATATCAGAGCAATTTATTGATGCAGTTATTATTATTCTTAAAAACATTGAATTATTATAGATATGTCAAACTTAATAATAAGAATTTCACAAAAGGATCGTCAAACACCAAACACCATTCAACATGTAATGATC
Organism: Cydia strobilella; assembly: GCF_947568885.1. Taxonomy (NCBI): domain Eukaryota; kingdom Metazoa; phylum Arthropoda; class Insecta; order Lepidoptera; family Tortricidae; genus Cydia; species Cydia strobilella. Next base: position 20,562,172 of record NC_086042.1, read on the forward strand.
CCAAAATATGCCTCCCGTGCTATGTGCACCTCCCTCTTTGGCATTGGCGCCATTTGGAAAAATGTTGCTATACCTACTATGCACAACATTGTTAGCACAAAAACACAACTGTCACGTGGACCGATTTTATCTTTCTAGATTTTTTTTCTGCCGTGACGCTATCTGAGGCGCTAAAATGGTACCTGGGTGCTTCTAACCTCTGGTTCTTGCCAAGGAGAAGCGATACATATTACATAAGTACCCAGAATGCTGCGCGAGGCCATTGAGATTAAGAAATATCCAAACTTTAATAGGGAAGATGGCTTTTCTCTACCACCGGCTTGGAATCCTGTAGTCCATCTGATAAAGAAACAAGCGACACGTAGACTGTGAGACCTTTGTGTTGGATGATGTTGGATATTCTGAGTATAATATGTTTTGAAAAGATGTGTCCCGCCGTGTTTTTTGCCGGTCCCACTGTATTGTATTGTAGTTCGGGCGATTTTCCGCAACTCGACGACTGGCGCCTATTTTGCGTGACATGGGGGGAGGGGGGAGGGTGGGCTAGTCCTGCTAGCCCAGCTCCTCGAGGAATCCTATCAAACCTTTGATGTTGAGTAGGACCTCGGAGAGGTCTCTCGGGGATCCGCTGCATTCCAGCACCACGTGAGAGGCTGTTTCTTCTGTCTCCATGGATCCTCTGCATAGTGGACTGTCTGTGACACCTGTTATAAAAAGATGTTTGTTAAATAGTCCATGACCTGTTATGACGCACCAGTTGAAGGAGCACCCTTGTGAGCTTTCCGTTGATGCCAGGCATGGCTTGTTTGGCCTATCTGCATCCAGTCTGGTTTAGCCAATGTTCTGTGTGTAGTTTCCCTGTACGTGCCAGCAGCATTGAGCGTACCTTGCTAAACGGTATCGGGAGGATCGGTTCTGGGCCAATCGCTCCCGCACTCGATCCTTGCCTGGCAAGCTCGTCCGCAGCATCGTTACCTCGGGATGCGCTGTGTCCTTTAATCCATTATAGGGTGATCTTATTGTTATGACATACCTCCATTAGTCGTTCGTGGCATTCGTGTATAAGTTTGTATGTGACTATATGGCTTTTTAGAGCCATCAAGACTGCTCTGCTGTCGGAGAGTATGCGGATGGAGGATCCTACTACCTTCCTTGCAGTGATGGCAGCCGCCGCGTTTATGATGCCCATGCACTCAGCTTGGAATACCGAGTTATGGGCTCCTGGCGGAGTGGTGATTGACATGTTCAGGTCTATTGAGAAGGTTCCAGAGCCCGATCCGCTGTCTGTTTTGGACCCATCAGTGAAGAGTTGAGATCTCCCGAGGATTGAGTCCTTCGTGATTGTCGTCCTTATATAACTGTATTTTGTACCTTTTGTCGAAGATAGCTTGTTTGTGAATCCGATCCGTGCCTGACTTAAGCACTGGGAATTCGTCATATACCTTATCCAGGCAAGTTGTATGAAGAGCTCCTATGATGTTGCACCATATATTAAGGGCTCGCAACCTTACCGCTGAGAGACTGGCCTCTTGTTATATGTGTAGGTGCAGCGGTGGAAAGCTTAACATGACCTCCATGGCTGCAGTCGGTGTGGACCTCGTACAGCCAGTGGTGGCCGCGCATGCGAGCCTTTGGAGTCTTTGTAGCTTGTTTCGTATTACGTTGCCTAGGTTTGTTCTTGGCCACCAAACCAGAGCACCGTAACAAAGTAAGGGGCGGATTATTGTCTTATAGAGCCAGAGAGTAATTTTCGGGTTGAGTCCCCTACCTCTTACCAATGCACTGCCAGAAGACAACTCTCGCCTTGTCTATACGTTTATATTTCCGATCCAATATTGGAATACCCTCCTACAATTTAGGAGGGAATTAAATCTTCTCGGGTAGGTGGTGGTAGGTGTAGGGTTAGAACCGGCGTAGCTTTATCGCGTATTTACTTGATTTAGTGTTATTTTAAACGTCAAACTTTTATAAAATTATGACGTATGAATAACACTTGCACTGCGTATGCTATCAAAATCGCTGCAGACTTTTCGTGGTCTAACTCTAGTATATAAGGCTCGCATTTCAGAGTAAAAGTGCGAGTTTCGTAGAACAGAACCTATTATAAATTATTTGTGACAGAACAAACGTAGTAGTACGAGTAGCACGACTTCATTTACCAGTTACTTGCTTCAGGCACGGGCTGCTTTCCATTGCCAACGAACTCAGACAATGGTTGAAATATCAAAGCGGTACAGGTAAGTGGGTTAATTGCATAACAAAGATGACTTAATTGCCATTCCCTTAATGTACGCACTCACAGCTCACGTGTGAGTTAACATTCTTAGCTTTAGATAATTATTTAGAACAAAAGATTTCCTTAATTATTCACTTCGAAACATCGCAACACGTAACTTTACGTTTAACTTACTTAACATCAAACCAAATTGCTGAAATTGGAGTTAAAAGCGTTACCTTGCTTGGCGCAAGTTAGGAGTGCAGGTTGATTGAGTTACAACTTAGGAATTAAATCTTACAATGCAATACATAGAGTCAGAACAAGCTATATAACTGTGCATAGTATTGTATGACAAAGCGTGGCTATGTCATCATTTATGTTTAATATCTATGAATATCGTTTATAATGACACTCCCTCACTTTGTTCTGTTCAAGTCGGTGCAAGCACGAGTGGGCGGCGTCAGTAATAGCGCTTAAGATTGACAACCCCAATTTAATTTAAAAACCGGCGAAGCGCGTGTCGGACCTCACAAAATGGAGGGTTCCGTACCTTCATACAATAGTACAAAAAGCTATACAAGCAAAAGGGCGGACATTCGTGGTACTTACCTACATCGTTTTAATAAAAAAATAAGTTTTTTTTATAAAATCTCATTAATGGCTCAAGAGGTCATATTCAAAATAATTTTCTGAATAAGAAGATTCATTTCATTAAAAATATCCAAAAATTTAAACAATAATAATAAGCTATACGCTTAAATATTTAGTACTTAAATACTATAAATGTACAAACATGGTTTAGAAAAGTAAACATAAATTATAAGATCAATGAAGTGTATGGTAGGTGCTTATTGAGCAAAAACAATAAAGATTATATTTACATGTTGTGGCTAAGTCCTTTTTGCCAGATTTATGGCTTAGTTTGATGGAGCTCATGAAAGTTTCCCTGGAAATATTTGTACTTATGCTAATCTACAATATTTTGTTTATAAATGCATTCAAATACCTCGTTTTCTGTGATATTCGAAGGAACGCCTAATAAGACAGTTTTGAGTATTCTTTTTGGTAGTTTCTTCCAATTTTAACCGTGATTTTTGAAGCTGCATGCTGGGATGCTTTTAACTTTTCTATGTCATCCTTTCGGTCGGTATTTAAAGCCTCCGTTCTTCGTCTTTCTCATTCCGCAAACATGTAGTTTGAGAGCTTCGGGTTTTATCAAGTCCTGTACAAGTTTTTTGGTGTCGTCGCTGGATTTGTCCTTCTCCGCAGGGTAAATTATAGTAGAATTGGTTCTTTTATTGTCGCTTTGTCGGCGAAGGATACTTTTAACTCTATTTTGTTCTCGAATGTTCTTCTGCTCGGATAAAGCTTGAAGATGAGCATTGTTAACTAAAATTTTCTGCTTAATGACCTGGTACTGCACGGTCAGGTGAGACACCACCTGCCACATTCCTGCTTATTTTATTTATTCTTAGCTTCTGGTCCTAATATAGGCACTGTTCTATCGAGAATAGCCAACCTTGGATTTCAGAGGTTGACACCACATCAACCGACGACGCGGGCTGCGCTGAGCGTGCTGGAGAGGGCAAAGTTGAGTCCGTATTTGTAGGTGTTCTTTCGAGAGAAGAAGTCCTTAGAGTTCTAGAACTTCTATTAAATGCATCTCCCATGTTTGCGTAATTTTGTCCCCATTACACACTTTGAAATGCAAAACGCGTAAAACTCACAGGTAACGAAAAGTGGTGATGTAAGTTTGACACAGTTACACAATTTTGTGTTATAATAGGTATAAATAAATCAATATTTTAGATGACACGAACCGACCGCTCACGACAGCGATCGTCGACTAACTGAATTAATAACTAAGCGAAACGTCTAATGCATGTTATAAAGGGTTAATAAAGAGAGAGAAATCTGTATTTGCATACCAATATGTGTTACAATTACATACATGGACCCTTCCTATTCCATAACACTGTCCACTTATCAACCATCCATTCGCCATAACCGTATCGCTCGTAATTTTCACCTAGGTAATGAAACCTCCAGAGAGCTGTTCAGCCAGTAACTAACTGTTAACTAGCATAAAGTTCTTAATAGTTTTCAAAACTTAAATTGCCATGTTACGCAGTAGGAGACAGGCATATAAATACAATTTGCCAATATACACATTAGACATAACCAAGCTGGCTATTGGCAATTCTTTGGAGGTCATGCTTCATTAAAGTTTCTAATAGTTATAATTAACTTGTTAGATTCATTAATCTATTAATATGCTCAGAAATCAATCTAAACTTTAGGCGGTTGATGTTTATGAGGTAATATTTGGGCAAGGTTCTGTCCTTTAAGGGCCAAGTGCTCCTTGGGGTATCTAAGTTGTTGGCCAATAAATGAGGCTTCGTAGTAGGTGTGACGAGTTAGCTCGGTACATTCCCACGGGCGTTCAGTCTGATGAAAGTAACCGGCACTCCGTAGGTACCTATTTCTCCCTTGACACTTTAAACTTTTATAAATATCAAGCCACTATCATAGGTAATTTACATGTATTTAATTTTGAATTTCATGGTGTAATGTACACGTTGCTCTGTCACACCATGTTTATAGCAATACAGAGAAAAAGGCACCTAAAATTTTTATTATCATCTTCACCATCATCATATTTTTTTATTTTTTTTTTATTGGTATTCGGCATAACAACAGCCGTAAATATAACTAAGACATATATATAATTATGCATACATAAAATATGGCCAATAACAGTCATCCATTGAATTACATTATGTGTAACAATTAAAAATAACAATAATAATAATTTTTAAGAAAAAAAAAACGACTTTAATGGGGGCCGCTGAAAGTTCACTTATGGTGCACTCTTAGATTCCAGACAATGAAATGAAAAAGACAGCATCTTTTGCCTAATTATGTAGAAAAGGAGGTAAAACCACCCACTTTTCTAGCAGCATTTCGTTTTTGTAAGGGTCGCAGTTCTAACCTAACCTAACCTACTTTTCTGATAGCATTTCGTTTCTGTAAGGGTCACAGCTCTAACATAACCTACTTTTCTGATAGCAGTTCTGTTCTGTGAGAATCGCAGTTCAAAACCCAACCACCCACCTAACCCACTTTTCTAGTAGCATTTCCGGGTCCGGGTCTTGGTCCGGATCAGAGTCCGGGTCCGTGTCCGGCTCTCCGGGTCCAAGTTTGGGTCAGAGTTCGGTCCGGGTCCGGGTCCGAGTTGGGGTCCATGTTCAGACCCGGGTCCGGGTCCGAGTCCGGGTCCAAGTTTAGGTTTGGGTCCATAAGGAAGAGAACAAATCGCCAAACGTGGACTATGTGTCATTGAAGAGTTCCATTTTGATCATTATCAGCAGTTTCCACTTCATCAAATGTCACTTTTTTAAATGTAAATGCTGGATTTGTTGATGAAAATACAAAAATCACTATATGTATGCCTTTCACATTTGAGGAGTTCCCTTGGTTCCTCGTGGGTCTTATCATCAGAACTCGAGCTTGACAAAAATATGTCTTAAAAACTTAAGTTGCTTAACAAACATAAAGAAGAGGACAAATCGCCAAACGTAAACTATGCGTCATTAAAGAGTGCCATTCTGATCATCATCAATGTATTTTATCAATCATATTTAATTGTATATAACTGTCGTATTTCAAATGTACCTGTGTGACCTGTAAAATATTTTTTACCAATAAATAAACTGAACTGAACTGAACTGAACATCCGCAGTTCCACTTCATCAAATGTCACTTTTTAAAATGGAAGTACTGGATTTGTTTATAAAAATACAAAAATCACTATATGTATGCCTTTCACATTTGAGGAGTTCCCTCGATTCCTCATGGATCCCATCATCAGAACTCGAGCTTGACAAAAATGTTTCTTAAAAACCTAACTTGCTTAACAAACATAACGAAGAGGACAAATCGCCAAACGTGAACTATGCGTCATTGAAGAGCTGTTCTGATCATCATCAGCAGTTCCACTTCAATAAATGTCACTTTTTAAAATGGAAGTGCTGGATTTGTTTATAAAAATACAAAAATCACTATATGTATGCAAAGAGGATATAATAAGATAGAGCGGTACTGTCATAGTAAATTTTGTAACCGCTGTAAATTCACTGCCATCTATCGACATACTTCAAAACTAAAAATGAAGATTTATAAAAATACGTTAAAATGCATTTAAATATGGATAAATGATTTCTTTATTTGCATTAATTATTTTTATATGATTTTGAGCCATGTTTTTCACTGATATGCGTTAAAATTATAAATAACAAACGAAACCGTCAACGCCCTCTATACGAGTGTAGGCCAAAACTAGTGGCGCCCTCTGATCGAGAATAAAATTTTCGTGATTTTCGAGGCACGTTTTTTCTTTAGACTGTATCCATCTATTACGGAGTTATATCTATCTTTGATGTATGCCTTTCACATTTGAGGAGTTCCCTCGATTCCTCATGGATCCCATCATCAGATCTCGAGCTTGACAAAAATGTTTCTTGAAAACCTAACTTGCTTAACAAACATAACGAAGAGGACAAATCGCCAAACGTGAACTATGCGTCATTGAAGAGTTCCGTTCTGATCATCATCAGTAGTTCCACTTGATCAAATGTCACTTTTTTTAATCTAAGTGCTTGATTTGTTGATGAAAATACTAAAATCACTATATGTATGCCTTTAACATTTAAGGAGTTCCCTCGATTCCTCATGGATCCCATCATCAGAACTGCTTTTTGACAATAACGGGACCAATCTGTATATATATACTTACAATCAAAAAAAGAATTTCCAAAATCGGTCTAGAAATGACGCAGTTATGGAGTAACAAACATTTAAAAAAAAAAAAAAAAAACGATACGCTAGAAGTACGTACCGGTTGTAAAATGCTTACGTAATTTATTCTAGTTTAATTTACTTCTGATACAAAACCATGACATTGCATTAGTTGCAAATCAAACACCAGCAAATATTCACAAAATATATCTAAATAACCGCCTTAACGTAGTATTCGAACTGAAGTATTCGTAGAATTAGTAGGAATTTAAATTTAGAAAGGTACCTTCCTATAAAGTACAACTAATTGCATTTCCCTGGCACCCAAATCGTTCAAGTGTACTCACCTACTCAGAAGTCAAAAAAAGAGGAGATAAATAATTTCTACGAAAAGCTGAATAACATTGTTCACAAACACGCAAATAACTACATCATGGTCATCGGAGATTTTAATGCCAAAGTAGGTTCAAGAAAAGAAGGCGAAGAACATGTCTTAGGAAAATACACAGAAGGCAAAAGGAATAGAAATGGGCAAAAGCTTATCAACTTTGCTTTCGAACATGGCTTAACTATCTTAAACAGCAAATACAAAAAAAGGGAATCGAGAAAATGGACCTGGATTTCTCCAGGAGGACGCGTCAAGAATGAAATCGACTTCATCCTAACCAACCAACCCAAACAATTTGAAGACACGGGCGTTGTGAGCAACATAAACTTCAATACAAATCATAGGATGGTACGAGCTAAGCTGAAAGCAAACCCCCAAAAGAAACCAAGACCAATTCCCAACCCTAAACTTCTCAAGATAAGTGGCAACATTTACGAACAGGTAAATAAAATTAGTAAGGATATCTTGAGCAACTTCAATACTAAAACAGAAAACCTAAGTGTTCAAGAAAAATACAACCTTTGGGAGAGGAAAATTAAACAAACAACACAAAATCTTACAAGAACTAATAACACGTTAGAAAAGGAAATAACTGACTACACAAGAAAATTAATTGAAAAAAGAGCAAATCTCATAAAGGAAACTAACAAGGGTAGACAAACAAGGAACCACATAGCGGCAATAAGTAAACTAATAAAAACAAATTTACGAAAGGATAGGAAAAAATACAGAGAACGTGTCATAGAAGAGCACGTGAACAAAACTGGAGGTATTAAAAAAGCATGGAAGGAGCTAGACAACAAAAAAAGCTGGATCACTAAAGTAAACAATAACCGCATGGATAGCTGCGAAACAAGGAGACAAAACATACTAGAAGTAGCTACAACGTTTTACAGGGCCCTTTATGAAACGACAGAACAACAAAATAAAATCAATTTGGACCAAGGAGAGGAAGATGAAATACCAACCATATTAGAAGCAGAAGTCGAACGTGCTATCACCTCTCAAAAAAAGGAGAAATCTCCCGGACCTGATGGTATAACCAATGAACTCATCATGGCTACAAAAGATGTAACGATTCCAGTACTAACAGCTCTCTTCAACGAAATTATAACCAAAGAAATAATACCTGCTCAATGGACTACTTCAAACATTATATTGTTGTTCAAAAAAGGCGACCCTTATAACATAAACAACTATAGACCTATTAGTCTGATGTCAAATGTCTATAAAATATTTGCAAAGATAATACTATACAGACTAACAAACATACTAGACGAAAATCAACCAGAGGAACAGGCCGGGTTCAGACGCGACTTTTCGGTGCTAGACCACATTTTCACTGTACGGCAACTAACAGAAAAATGCAAGGAATACCAAATTCCACTATACATAGCATATGTTGACTACAGCAAAGCCTTTGACTCGCTCATACATAATAAAATTTGGGAAGCCCTGAAAGAGCAAGGTGTAATATCGAACTACATTAGAGTAATTAGGAACATTTACGAAGCGAGCACTGCTAGAATACAGTTAGAAAGCAAGGGAGAAGAGATCAAAATAAATAAAGGAGTACGACAAGGGGATCCTCTTTCGCCAAAAATATTCTCTGCGGTGCTTGAGGGAATCTTTCGGAATCTTAACTGGCATGGGAATCCCAATTACGGAATTAAAATCAATGGTATCACACTTACACACTTACGCTTCGCAGACGATCTAGTGTTGATAGCAAAAACAGCCAAAGATCTGCAAAGTATGCTTGAGGAACTAGCCAGCGAGAGTGAGGTAATGGGACTGCGAATGAACGCGGAAAAAACCAAAACAATGACCAACTCCAAAAAGACACCTATAGTAGTAAACCAGGAAACCATCGAGTATGTGGATGAATACATATACTTAGGACAAACAATATCCATGGATAACGAGATGGAGAAAGAGATTACTAGAAGAACAACTAACGCATGGAAACGGTACTGGTCAATGAGAGAAGTTATGAAGAACAAAGAAATTAATGTAGCTACAAAGAGGAAGTTGTTTGATACATGCATTTTACCAGTTTTAACCTACGGCAGCCAAACTTGGACTCTAACAAAGAGCAACTTAAAAAAACTACAAGTATGTCAAAGGTCCATGGAAAGAAGCATGATTGGTGTTAAATTGAAAGATAGATTCAGAATCAAGGTTATTAGATCTAAAACACGTGTGGAAGACGTAACCATCAAAGTTAAAACACTCAAATGGAGGTGGTCAGGTCATACGATCAGGGGCAAAGAGAAATGGAGTAAGAGAATTATATGGTGGTTCCTAAAAGATAGAAAAAGGAAACAAGGACCACCAAAAATGAGGTGGGAGAACGAAATCGTAAAATTCGCAGGGAGACACTGGACCAGACTGGCGAGAGATAGAGAAAATTGGAAAGGGATGGAAGAGGCCTTTGCCAAACGGCACACAGACCAAACCGATGTTGTCTGAAACGATAAATTATATGTAAAACTATGTTTAGATAAGATATGTACAATATAAACTTTAAAATGTAAAATTTGTAAAAACAAAATATGTCTGAATAAAAGGCTTATATTATTATTATTATTATATTTATTTAACGACTGAAATACTGAAATTAACTGTAAATTACAAGAATAAGAAAAAAAGAAACTGATTTTATATTAAATTTCGTTTTCTCTGAACGAAACGGTATATACATGTTTTATTAAAATTATATAGACCACTACTTACAAAAGGATCAGCAGTGCAGAATTCGGTGTTACACAAATGAGGAATCCGTGAAAACGGCGTCAGAACCATAGTTAGTGGAGTGGAAGGGAAATGAAACAGTTGTGATCAGAGTTCGACGTCTGTGAACTCGAAACGATAGGCCAAGTTCAGGGCAGTCTAAACGATATTCAGGTTTTGCCACCTTGCAGGCCACATCACCCTCAGTTTGACCTGTCTAATGGACTGGAAAATGGATTTCTCGTGCTGCGTGTGTTGGGATAAGATTGTGACAAATTGCCTACATTTGCTTATGGCCCAGCGTTCAGATATTGCTTTTACGGTGTGAAGATGTATGTTAGATATTAACTCTACAACCTTTGAGATTAATGTAGGTGTCTAATAATTACATTTATTAAATATATTTTATTCTTACATTTTAATTGTCTTAAAAACACAAATCAAAAAATATTTAATATAATAATTTGATTTGTTTTCTAGTTGTGTTTGGCAATTTTATCATTTCATGTTTTTATGAATTAGTATTATTTTGATAGGGTGGAACATAGTGAGAATTCTATTTTTAAGGGTTCCGTACCCATGGGGTAAAACCGGGACCCTATTACTAAGACTCCTCTGTACGTCTGTTTGTCTATCCGTCTGTCTGTCTATCTGTCACCAGGCTGTATCTCTTGAACCGTCATAGCTAGCCAGTTTAAATTTTCACAGATTACGTATTTCTGTTGCCACTATAACAACAAATAAGTACTAAAAAATACGGAACCCTCGGTGGGCGAGTCCGAATTGCACTTGTCCGATTTATTAATTTTCTGAATTGATCTTCTATACTTTATATATATTTTTCTGTGTATAGTAAAATGTACTAAATGTGAAAAAGTAAAATGAAAAAAATATATTAAACTAAACTATGAAATGGAAATGTAAATTTGGAATTTTAATTTAATGTAAGACCTAAAAACTAAGAAATAAATAAGCAATTAACTATAAAACATAAAAATAATCTATATACAACTATACTTATATGTGGATCACTATTTTCCAGACAACTGGTAAACACATAACGACATTATGGTTAAATATTATACCTAACGACTAAAATGAAGTTGGCAAGGAAAGTACAACGGGGTCGGCAAACTGTCAAAGGTTTGCATAGATGGCGTCATCATAGCTTTTTCTAGTTTTTATATATTTTGCATTGTTTTTCTTTGTGTACACTAACCTTTAGGCTATTAAGATGCATTTTACTAACACATTTATGGTTTATATTGGTCCGAAATAAACAATTTTTATTTATTATTTATAGCTTGCCCCTTTCAATAGTTTTGTTCTATGAAATTTGGCTTAAAGGGCTGGCATGGCAAAGGCCATAAAATTCCAAAACAAGTATTTGACACAATAGTAGGGATTGACAGGGCAAGCTCCCGCCCACGTTGGGCGCCAGTGTAAGGGGGCAGAGGATAGAGCCTCACTCAACAGGGTGTTTCAATAAAATGCAGGTACCAGGGACGGGTATTTATTTGTTTATTATAATGGTATTTATTAAATCATCCTTACTAAGGAAACATCTCTTCATGTAGGTATTAACCAAGTGTGATTTTATTCTTCTTCCTCTAACATTGTAGTATTGGTTTCCAAAAGTATACGTTAGCAATTAGAAGAGAAATATTTTGGCACAACATTAGGTAATACGTATAGAAGGTCGAATAAACAGCCGCTTAAATGAACCGTGTGATGTGGTTTGTTTCCCTTATTATGAGAAAAAGGTTGTTATTTTTCCTAGTAATGAGGAAAATAATAAATAACTAATCAGAAAGAAAATTGGCCATGTCCATATAGTAGGTAGGTGGGGGTTTTCTGAAAAAATGGTACCATTTAGTTTTTTTCGAAAAACCATCAACTTTTGGGTTATTTAGACTCAGAATCATGGGTTGAATGAGACAAAGAAAAAAAGTGTCTCCAGTTTTTCATACAAGTTTTGGGTGTCAGTTTACAAAACTGACATTTATTGGGGACATATTTATTTTTAATCGATAGTCCTCGTTCTAATGTTCTGAGTAGAAATAACCCAAAAGTTATTGGATTTCGACAAAAAGTAAATGGTATACTTTTAATTGAATTGAATGCGGATGTACTTACGCAGAGCAACGGAGGGGAACTCACGGGGAGGCGGGCAGCGCGGGCCGCGTATCACAAACACGCTTAGTTTGTGGTACCGAGCGCGAAGGACAGACGCGTGTTTTTACTTCAATTATCATCACTACATAATTATTAGTAATAATTATAATAATATAATATAATAAAGTGAATTATTAGTAATAGTGAGTGAACGTGAATGTAAAAACCGGCCAAGTGCGAGTCGGACTCGCGCACGAAGGGTTCCGTACCATTACGCAAAAAACGGACAAAATATCACTTTGGTTGTATGGGAGAATATTGATTTAATTCTGTTTTTAGTGTTTGTTGTTATAGCGGCAACAGAAATACATCATCTGTGAAAATTTCAACTGTCTAGCTATCACGGTTCATGACATACAGCCTGGTGACAGACTGACAGACAGCGAAGTCTTAGTAATAGGGTCCCGTTTTTACCCTTTGGATACGGAAACCCTAATAAAAACGCTTAATTATATTTTTAATAGGTATCAAAAACAGTAAAAACAAGGCAATTTATTACTTACTCATTGGTTTCTGCAATTAATATTATATTCATAATAATTACGCATATCTGACCTTTATTTAATCATGTAAGCCATTTATTTCAATAAAATCGGTCAAGATATTTTATATGCTTTTGTTTTAAGTCGATGAATTAATTATTTTGAATTTACGTATAAGTAAATGATTACATTAGAATAGTAACAATCACAATTGTTTTATTTCCCATTTTGTGACAACCCTAGCATATTTGCATGTGACAGCGTAAGTACCTACACTGGCGGCGGCATCGCGCGACATCAAAGGCGTTGCGCTACTGTAGGGAAGAATAATTGTAATACTGTTGTGCCTAACGCATAAACATATTTTTTATACAGTTGCTCAAAAAGTGCTACTTTACGTAGCTGTTTAGCGTGCGGAAAGTTGGTTTTCGTGAACTAGTGCTTTTTACTTTTCGATTTTTTTTTTAATTTATACTTGTTCCAATTCATGAGTACTTATTGATGAGTGTTAATATTAGTTTCCTTTAAACGTCGTAATCAACATAAAAACCTACTGTTAATGTAAGAATACGAAAAATATACATATTTTATAATTTAATTACTTACCTCATCATCATTATAACACGTTTATTTTTTAATATTGAATATTGAAAAACCGTTCTTAATAAGTTGTCTGAATGGAACGGAATAGCTGCCGAAACGCTTGTCAAAGAAGAGGCGTTTTTCTTACTTTTACTACCTACTAAGATGCGTTTTAAGTTTCCAAAGTTTTTATTCCTTACTTGTTGTTTTTATTATTTTTTCGCAACTGTATTAAAAAACGTCGTTCGATACACGTGCGGAAATGTCATTCTTCACTCGTCCCGAGTCTTGCCACTCGCCATATCTCGGTACTCGTGATGTAATGACATACTTTCCGCACTAGCATCGAAATATACTATTATTTAGCTAAAGGCATAAACATGTTTTATTTAGATAATAATTTGATTAATTTGGCCACTGAGCACGCTCGTGAAATATATATATATATATATTTTAAGGTAAAATTCACATTTATGATTTATTTTGTATTATTATTCTCTCGCAAATGCAATAATCAAAATAACACATGCAAAAACGTATGTTTTCCCAAAACAACAATCTCAACTGAAACGAGTAGGTACCATTCATATCTTGGTTAACAAACTGCAATAATGCAGTTAACGCAGCCTTGGCATGCAGCGATCAGCTCAGCCGACGAAATCCCAAAGAGATAGTGCGTCAAAGTTCTGCAAAGTTGAAATCTGCTCAGCAAGCCTAATTAGACAAACTCCGTCGCATCCAAGTCGCTAGTGTCGCTACCCCAGATTTCCCTATGAAGCAAAGTTGTTTTCGCTTAAGGATGACTCACGTTAGACCGGGCCGTGACCGGGCCGGAGCTTCCGGCGCTTACATTTCTATGACATGACAGGTGATCACGTGATGCTTTCCATAGAAAACGAAGCTCCGGAAGCTCCGGCCCGGTCACGGCTCGGTCTAACGTGAGTCATCCTTTATTCAGAGGTGAAAAAGAACAGATTATGAGGCTGAAAGTAGATTTTAAAATGAATTTTATTTACTAATGAATATGGCTTCCTTTCAAATGAAATTGTACCTATAAAGCTTATCTGAGCGTGAGAACATCTATTAAAGTTAAGTCGAGTATCTGCTTACGTTTTTGTATTTCATTTGTTTAATGAGATATCAACGAATCTGTTAAATTTTGAAAAAAAAAAACGTTACAGATCGCCCGATAGGAGACCCACTTTGTATGGAGCATGAGACACCCCTAAAGAAGAGCCTAAAGGTAGGTATTTTTTCCTCTAAATTGAAAATATGTAAGAGCAATTAGAAAAGCAAGTAAACGAAAAAAACCGGCCAAGTGCGAGTCGGACTCGCGCACCGAGGGTTCCGTACATTACACAATTTAAACAATGTATTTTTTATGTGAAACGTGAGTGCATGGAAGGTAAATTCCGGTTTACGATTTATGACGTATTAAAAAACTCTACTTACTAGATCTCGTTCAAACCAATTTTCGGTGGAAGTTAATATTTTTTTACTTTTATCATTCTCTTATTTTAGAAGTTACAGTGGGGGGGACACACATTTTACCACTTTGGAAGTGTCTCTCGCGCAAACTATTCAGTTTAGAAAAAAATGGTATTAGAAACCTCAATATCATTTTTGAAGACTTATCCATAGATACCCCACACGTAAGGGTTGGATGAAAAAACCCCCAAAAAAAACACACTGTTATTTAATACAATCGGTAGGTAAGTACTTATACAAAAATAAATAGTGGCAGACCCACTAATATAAAAGAGGATCACCGTAGTGATCGACAGGTGGTATATTTCGACGAGGCCTCTGCACGGACGACGGCCCGGGTGGTATCGGTGGTTGGGAGATTCCAGGATGGTCCATCGGACAAGGCCACGCCAACGCGGAAACTGGAGATCGCGCTCTAATTTGATCTACATGCCTCTTAAACTTAGTTGATAAATCGCTTTCCTTTACCACTAACACCGCGCTAGAACCTATTAAGCTATCCACCTTCCCTTTAAGCCATTTCTTCCCCGAGCTGTAATCCCTAAACCACACGAGATCTCCTATCCGAAATGCCCTATCTCTACCCCCCGCCTGCTGCACCTGCCGTTCTTGTGCCGCCTCCACACGCTGCTCGAGGCCGCGCCCGGGCCGTAACATGTCCAAACGGCAACGCAATGCCCGCCTTTGGAGAAGCATGGCCGGTGTTTGTCCCGTGGTGCTGTGGGGAGTATTCCTATACGCCATCAAATATTCGTGAAGAGCTTCTTCCACGTCTACTTGATCTCTAACCGCCTTTTTGAGCGCTCTTTTGCATAACTTCACAGCCGTCTCGGCGGCTCCATTTGACGCGGGATGGTACGCTGGTGTAAAAGTATGAGTAATACCATAATATCGCATGAAGGTATCCACCTCCCTGCTAGTAAATGGAGGCCCGTTGTCCGAAACTACCTGTTTAGGAACGCCAAAACGTGCAAATATCTCCCTTAGCACTTTTAAAACCGCTGCTCCCGTAGTGGTAGTCATTAAGAAAGCTTCTATCCACTTAGAACACGCATCTATTAAAATCAAAAAAGTTTTACCATGCCACGGACCCAAAAAATCGATATGCACCCGCGTCCATACCTCCCCGGGGTACTCCCACGGCTTGACCGGCGCGCGCGGCGGCGCCGGCGCCTCCGCTGCGCACGTGTGACACCCCGCGCAGCACGCCTCGATGTCGGCATCGATACCGGGCCACCACACGTAGCTTCGGGCCACGGCCTTCATTTTTACTATCCCTAAGTGTCCTACATGTAGTTCCTGAAGGATTTGTTCCCTAAGCACCGGGGGAATAATAATTCTATAACCCCACATAACGCAACCAGAGTCTAAGTATAGCTCGTTCTTTCTTATGAAATAGGGTTGCAAATCGGCATGTAAGTTGTGAGAAGGCCACCCTGACTGTAAATATAAAACGATTTTGCTCAACAATATATCTTTTTTTACCTCCTCACAAACTTGTTTGTGAGTGATAGGTAAAAAGTCATTAACAAAATTTATGTAAGTACACTCCGGTTGTTTCTCCCCAACATCTCCTTTGCGCGGCAACCTCGACAATGCATCGGCGCCATTTTGACTGGTATTTACGTACTGTATCTCATAGTCATAACCCGATAGTATTACCGCCCACCTTTGCATTCTCGAAGCCGCCATCACGGGTATACCCGACTTGGGGCCAAAAATAGCAACGAGAGGCTTATGATCTGTTTTAAGGAGGAACTTGCGACCATACAAATATTGATGGAATTTCTTCACACTAAAGATAATAGCTAAAGCCTCTCGATCTATTTGAGAATATCCGCGTTCGGCCGCGTTAAGTACCCGCGAAGCGTACGCAATCGGTCTTTCACTTCCGTCTGGCATAAAATGGGAAATGACCCCGGCTACCCCCACGCTACTCGCATCCGTGGTGAGTACTACCGGTAACCCCGGGGAATAGTGCACTAATACGGTACTACTTGCCAATAATTCCTTTACCTCGCAAAATGCTTCCGTGCATTGTTCGGACCACTCAAATTTTACTCCCTTCCTTAGTAAAGCATAAAGAGGTGCCAACCTGGAACTTATATTTTTAACGAATTTGGCATAATACATGACCATACCTAAAAACGCTCGCAACTCTGTTACACCAGTAGGCGTAGGTACTTGCTCGATAGCTTTTATTTTGTCCGGATTTGTATGGATGCCCTCTTTATCCACTACATACCCTAAATAAGTGACCGACGAGGCGAAAAATTTGCATTTTTCTTTTTTAATTTTTAAGCCAAACTTTCGCAACCTATCTAGCACTTTATGCAATGTTTCTATGTGCTCTTGATCGTTCGTCCCCGTTAAGATAACGTCATCTAAGAACACTCCTACTCTGGGAAGATCGGCAAACATCTGTTCCAGTCTTCGCTGGAAAATGCCAGGACTCGAGGACAACCCATAAATTAACCTATTATATCTATACAACCCTCGGTGCGTGTTGATAACGGTATAAGCTCTAGTGTTCATCCAGGACAAACTGGGCATATGCCTGGGACAAGTCGATTTTGGTGAACTTTTCCCCTCCGTTTAGCTTGGTTAACAAATCCTCTACTCTAGGTAATGGAAAACGATCTACCTCTAGGCATTTATTAAGCGTAGACTTAAAATCTCCACATACCCTAATGGTTCCGTCCGTCTTGACGACGGGTACGATCGGCGTGGCCCAGTCCGACGAGTCCACCGGCGTGATGACGCCGTCGCGCTCCAGCTGATCGAGCGCGCGCTCCACGGGCTCGCGCAGCGCGTACGCCAGCGGTCGCGCGCGCAGGAACACGGGCCTCGCGCCCTCACGCACCCGCAGACTCACCTCGCCACCCGTGTACCGCCCGAGCCCCTCCTCAAATACTTCACGGTATCTGGAATTAAGTTCATTCAAATCAAATCGTGCCGTGACCTCGACGTCATGACATGCCAACTCATCCAATTTGAACCCTAACTCGCGTAGCCACATCCTCCCTAATAACGGTTCTTTGCCTTGATCCACTACATACAATTCCAATGGCTTGCATACCTTTTTAAACATGACATATACTAAGATTTTTCCTAAGGGTTGCTTTTTCTCATTCGTATAATAACACATAACAATATTACTTCTGTGCAAAGGTAAATGGGAAAACAATTTTAAATACAAGTCCCCATTTATACAAGAAATGGCACTCCCTGTATCAACTTCCATTTCGACTAAATTTCCCTCTAATTTTATTGGCAACATGAACGGCTTACACTGGAAAATATCGTTTACATTGAAAACATTGAACTGTACCTCATCGCTGTAATCGCTGTCTGCTTCGTCTCGTACGTCATTCTTGTGCGTACTAACGCCTATCTGTAACCTAGGACACATCTTTTTCAAGTGCCCCGACTGATTGCACACGCGACAAACATAGTTTGCGAATTTACAACTCGATGAGTCATGCGGCCTACCACAAACACTACATTCCGCCCCCGATGAAGTGCGTAGTGCTGTTTGTTCGGTACGGCGCCAATCTCGAGGTGCCTGGCCCGGGCGCCTGGGCCCCAAAAGTTGTGACGCGCTGTTGCCAGGCGGCCGCGTCTCGTTGTTGTTTGTCGCCCGGTATGACGTCATCGCTCTCTTGCCGCGCCATGATTGTGCCGATACCGCATGACAACCACTCGACGTACTCGGGCTGCCTTCCAAGCCTTTTGCCCGACCATCCGCCACTACTGCTGCTGCGTTTGCCTGCGCTGCCTCCATCGCTACCGCCATTTGTAATGCCCGGTCAAACGAAATATCATCTACGGTGAACAACCGTTGCCGTATTGTTTCATCACCAAGCCATCACCACACCCTACACTAGCTGATCTCTCAAACTTTCTGTCAGCCCGTTCCCAAAGACGCAATGCTTTGCTAACTTTTTGAGCTCTGCAACAAAATCCGCCACCGATTCGCCCGTCCTTTGTTTCCTGTTACGAAACCGGTATCGCTCTGCTAACAAACTCGGTTTTGGTTGCAAATGGCCGCTCATCACTTTCACTAAATCTGCGAACTTTTTACTTGCCGGTTTATCGGGTGTACACATTGTTACTAATAGTTCGTAGGCTTGATTTCCCATAACTGTTATCAACGTAGGCACTTTGTGTTCTTCCTTTGTTTCGTTGACAATGAAATACTGTTCCAACCGCTCCACGTAAGTCGACCAGCTGTCCGACTCAACATTAAACACTTCTAATTTACCGATGGTCATATTTACGTTGGGAATGACACTGTAACACTTCGCGTAGACTCGAAATCGTCGCCAATATGGTATACAGGGGTTGTTTAGGGTGAAGAAACGGAACACGGTGTTGTTCATACGGCGTTTATTTCAGAACTGGTTTTCTTGCCCAATTACCCACATAATATTTGCATACCTAGTTGCGTCTACCCCCAAGTACATATATCACAGTAACGATGATGGTTAAATGATTGTAATAATAAACTCGCTTATTTTATCAAAAAACACTCGGCGTATTTCCATTTGTGATATAAGCTTTTATTTAACTTGCCCTGTTAGTATTTAGGTATGTACCTACATACGTTAGTTATTAGTGTGGGGTGTGGGTCAAATCTTGTAAGCTAAATTTGACCCACTTCCCAATTATCGATTGAGCTGAAATTTTGCATATGTAAAAATCGGATGACCACGCAATAATTATGATGACATGGAGCTGATCTGATAATGGGGACAGGAGGTGGCCATGGGAACTCTGTGATAAAACAACGCAAACTAATTGTGTTTGGGGTTCTTAGAATTGTCTCGTTGAGTATTTAGTTGCCTGTGGCAAGAAAAGTACAGTACGCAAATTTGAAATTTGCACACCAGGTTACATTTACAATGTGTGCAAGATATACGGGGAAAAAGTTGTGGTGAACATGAGGTTCTAGTATGAATAATATAAACAAAAGTTTTTAGGTTAAAGATATCAGAAACGTTAATTTTCTGTTCAAATTTAATTAAAATTTTAAGTGACTGTTTAGTTAAGTAACAATAATTGTGTACTCGTACCTACTAGCAAACTTTGTTCTATTGAAGTCAATAATGATGAATATTATAATGATGTATGAGGTCATAAAGAATACAAGAACACGTGATACTCCGTAAACGATAAGATAAGTGGACATTTCCGAGCTTTTGATGTGTTCGCCGTGCTTCCCAAGATTGGCCAAGAAACGGGATCGAGCTAGCGAGCAATATTGATCAGTTTTACGGGCCAATACTACAGAAATTGCTGAGAGCTTCAAGAGATTTTCCAAAATAATTAAATGGAGCGGATACTAACCCAGATATAATTTTAATACCTCGTTGGGATAAGTACTATCGTTTATGGTAAGATTTACAATTTTGTTCTTTATTTAAAATTGTATTTAATGGAACTACCTATTTTTTTTATTACTTCAAGGCCTAATTACACATAGGCTACTGCAGGAACTCGCACTAATCACTAGATAATCACTGTAAAAACAGACCTTTTTGATAATCTAATAGTCTATAGTATAGACATCTATATTAGTCTATTCAGCTAAATTTAATCCACACCCAGTCTGAAATAATAATATTTGACAAGAAAATAGTAACTAGGATAGTAATATCCTTTTTGAGTTAACTTGTAAACAACAATTTGATTTAAGTAATAAATATCAGAATTAATTGCATGCGGCCTGAGATACACTTATATGTAAGTTTTACTTACGAAGAAGGGACAAGTAGGAATAATGACACTACTTATACCAGTAGCTCTAAGTACTTTTACTACCAATAAAAATGTATGGGATCTTACATACCTAAGCTCAATTTAATAATGAATTAGATACAGATAAGAATAAAACATTTTTCTTCTTATAGTATTTTTTTTTGCTTTTTACCTGTAAACTAACTAACTAACTGGGGTATCTTATTCTTAATTTTATAAAATTTCAATTTTAAAATATTTAGATCAGTACGGTACTCACTATTATTTTTAGTCGCTTTTGGCGACATGTTTCGGATTCTTTGGGAATCCTTCCTCAGGCACGAGTGTCCGCGGCGGTTGTACGTCGTGCACTGCCCGCGCCGCCCGCCTCGTCGCTCGTTGCGCACGCGCTGATGGGGCGGGGGCGGGGGGCGCGGGGCAGTCCGCAGATGGAGTCGTCAAGTGAAGGTCTGGTAGGGCGGCTGTATCGAACGAAGTCAAGCACACTGCACTCACTATGTCCCCGCGATCGTCACAACACACTTGCCGCTTGACCCTAGGTATTACCCCTAGGTACTGATCTAAATATTTTGAAATATGTCTCACGATAGTTTAAGTGCGATTTCAATTTTAGTTGTAAAATATTAACATTTATATTTGGTCCGCCTATTGTTGGGTTGTTGCTTAGTTCGCTATGTTAATTATAATGTATCTAATTTTGTTTTAATTATGCACAATAAAGAATATATTATTATTATTTGTTTGTCCTTTCCATATCTCGGGAGCATGGGGTCCCGGACTTTTGGGAGGCGTGCGTGGGGCCGAAGCCAACAGCGCAGAGGCCCTTTAAGACAATTTAATCTAAAAGCAAGGGATACACCTGGCGGATACCATCCCCGAGCGCACAATATGATACATCCGGAGATGGTCCCCGCCAGATGCAAAGACTATTGCAGTGCAGCACTTTTGTGCTGCGATAGGAACTAAGGTCATAAGCTATTGATTTGTATGTTGGATGGACTGGATATTGGGCTATGGGAGGAGACTAGCGGACTCCTGCCGTCTCAAAATTGTGTAAGACAGGTGGTGACTCGCCAACTCATTTAGTGGGCCCTACAACGGCCGCACGCACAGTGCGACAATAGGACAACACTTCAGGGCGGCTGTGAGGTTGTCGAGAGGTGATACTGCGGTAGCCAGAGCCCGGTAATCCGTTCAGCAGGCCGCCAGCGTTATAACATTTTACACTTCCAACCTGGAGCATAGGTAGGTCCCGCTCTTGCGACTTCACTCTGGCCGGCCAGTCAAGGCAAGCACAGAGGCGAGGGCCGGATGACAGGGCCCTCTGGAATTATTATTAACCCTTGTAATTTGATGTTCGTACTTTGGAATAAGTAAATTTTCGATAGAAGCGAGAACTCGCAAATTTAAAGATGGGTATTTACCCGGTATATACCCGATATTTACCTCATCATCATCATATCAGCCGAAAGACGTCCACTGCTGGAAATAGGCCTCCCCCAGGGATCTCCACAACGACCGGTCTTGCGTTGCTCTCATCCATCGTTTCCCTGCGACCTTAACCAGATCGTCGGACCATCTTGTTGTGGGTTTTTATCCTGCTGCGTTTTCCGGTTCGCGGTCGCCACTCAAGAACCTTTCTGCCCCATCGGCCACTGCCATTAAGTCTGGCAATTCTCTGAGCTATGTCGACAACTTTGGTTCTCCTGCGGATCTCCTCATTTCTGATCCAATCACGCAGGGGAAACTCCGAGCATAGTTCGCTCTATTGCTCTTTGAGTGACCTTGAGCCTTAATCGAATTTAAACTATCGTGACTCGTGAGACATATTAACTTAACTAACTTAGCGGTTTCACTCACGTATTTTTAGTCACTCGCGCGACATGTTTCGGATAGCCTAGGTCTCCATTTTCAAGCACTAACAGTGCCTGAGTGAGTAGCGGTCAGTGACTAAAAATACGTGAGTGAAACCGCTAAGTTAGTTAAGTTGACCTTGAGCCTTCTTATGAGGCCCATTGTGAGCGACCACATTTCTGTTCCGTAAGTCATCACTGGTAACACACACTGGTTAAAAACCTATATTACCTACCCACGGGTAAACACGCGGGTGTTTTAGTTTTACTTCTAAGTTTGATGTTCAATCAATTCAACAATCAGTCCAATGGGGTTGGCCGGTCGAAATAATTAGCAGATGGCGCCTGCATAGCTTGCCCTGTCAATCCCTAGAGTTGTCAATTTTTTGTTTTTTTAATGCCCTGGATGCCAGCCCCTTAAGCCAAATCTCACAGAAAAAGGGGCAAGCTGCTATGATGGCGCCATCTCTGCAAACCTTTGACAACCCCATTATGAAAATCGTGTAAAATATTCCCTGATCTCCGAAAATGTTTTAAAACGCTTTTAATATACATACGAACGATGAAAATGAAGACTACTGGTTTGTAATGGACAAAAAAATGTGTAGTATCACAACTTGGGAAACTCATAAGTCAATTATAGTTAGTTTTATAAAAAAAATTACCTTATTGTAGAAAATTTTGTCTATTTTGATTTATATATATAACACTTTTCGATATAATTGTCAGATTCCTAGAAATATGAAAAAGTTAACATTTGTCCCCCTCCCCCAATCACACCCCCAACCGACCGAAATTCGAATGTTTATTATCGATACGATAATTTACTCTTATAGAAAAATACTCTCATAACGGCATTTTTTTATTATTTATCAAAATTATATGAAAATTCATAAATTAGAACTGCAGGTTTCACTAAACCGGTTTATTCTAAATGACACACATTAATTACAACCACTAACTTGGTATATATCTCCACTATAACACAAATCGACATGTGCAACAAGAAATGAATCTACCCGTCCATTTGGGTAGATACGGGTAAATACCGGTGAGATCGGTATTTACTGGGTATTAACGGGCTATCTTTAATAAATACAGTTAGAAAAAGACGGGTAGTCTATCTAGCGGCAAGATACTGTCGCGCCAATCATGTGCTTGGCCTACTGGGTAGGTAAAGTGGGTAAATACCCGCGACCCATCTTTACAGTCGCAATCAATGTCCTTTGATCTAACAATGTAATAATACAGCTATAGACCTAGTGTGCGCGTGTTCACAACACCAAAACTCAAACGGTGAAGCCCGCAACATCCTTCGCTGAAGTATTTACGCAAATATGGCTACGTCAGTTGCGTTTATTATATTAAAGAAAGAGCGAAGAATGGAGAAATGCATTAGCTATATAATGCTTCGATTGATGCTTCGAAATTACTTTATTTATTTTAACACATATATTTATGTAGTAAAAAACTTAGTTAAAGACACACATAACTTAGTTAAAGAGACAGAGATAACTGACCCCCCTGCATGTGCATAGAAACTTGTTGTACCTAAATAAATGACTTTGATATTGATAGGTATCTATTTATGTTTGATCTTCATGTAAATTTACTTATAAAATATATAGTTCGAAAAAGGATCGTCCTCACTGCAACAGCTAGTGTCCTACAGTAATTGAGAGAATCATACTAAGTTTTGTAATTTTTTTAGTTTTGTTTTTGGAGTAAACTTCAGGTCAAACCCACGAACGAGAAAGTATTAGTAGGTAGGTAGGTACCTACCGCCTGCCGTTAATCAATGGACACAGTCGCCCTTCAGACATTTATTTTTCTCTTACAAATATAATTCGTCTTAAATCAACATTTTATTCAATCGCGCCTCCAATCCTGATTAGCACAATTTAAGCATTTTTTTCCCTTACGTAAGCGTCCTTGTTACAAATGATAAAATAATTTTCTCTTTCTTTGTTTTTTGATGTCAGCACTCTCGTGACCACATTTTTATATCACATTAGTTACAAACAACTGAATGGCCTGCCTGAGGTGGATACTGTAATCTATGGACGCTTGCGATTCTTCGCTATAAAAAAAACTTAAAAAATCGATATACTTATACGTATAAATGAAATGCATTGGTCGCTGAATGAATAATAAAGTTGCTACTTTACAAGCATATTTACTGTTTGAAACCGATTTTGTGGTTCCATACGTTCTGAAAACCTTTCTAAAAACTTCCTCCAATAATAAGTAAGTAAGTAGAAGAAATTGTAATGAAACCAAAATGAAAAGCGGCCTGATTCGAACTTTAAGATACTTAAACATGGATCGGATATGTCAGTGACGTTTCATCAAAGTCTTCAAACAAAAACTTTTGACACTGACATATCCGATTCATATCGCAAATCTAATATCGCGTATCTTTAGCAAATTTTTGACGTATCTTAAAGTTCGAATCAGGACGAAGGATATATAAAATCAACCCCAGATCAACCCTTACTAACGATGAGACCGCCCGTCCTTTTAACCTTTAATTACGTGTGATTTTAACGTGTTTGTGTAATAAAAAGTATTTCATTGACGGATTGTTTAAAAAGGTAAAAGCTTATATATACATTTTCGGTCAAAAACATTAATCTGTGCAGCTATGTTAATTGGTTTTAAAGTTTTTGTTGGTATTAAAAAGAAACCTATTTATAGAATATACGCAAATAAACGTGTTTCCATTAAACGCATGTATAATAATATATATATAAAATTTTCTACCCGCTCAATTTAATCAAAGCGCTTCAAACAACAACAGATTTACGTCTGTAACATGGCAATGCTCTCCAAAAGGATTGCGCAAAATTCGAGGAATTCGAACAAAGCAAATAAGCTTCCGTTTAAAAAAAACTTTCTCTAAAGACCGCGATGCTTCATCAGAGGATCTTAATTAAAAACCCGGCAACAATAGCTGCTAGGGTAAAACATGGCTTCTGCATTTACATGAATCTCCATGCAATACCAGTTTCCCTTGATTATTTCATGATTAGTCGTATTTTTGTTTAGCCATTTTATCTGTTGAAGATTTATTTCTTTTACAGTGAAATAAAACTATGAAAACGGATTATATCGCGTATATTGAATTTATAATACATCCCGACGTTTCGAACTCTTTACAGCGTTCGTGGTCAACGGGTGACTGAGGAAAAATTACAAAATGCAAAAATACCCACATACTAAAATAATGAACAATCATAGACTACAAACTTTAAGGCCGGTTGTACATGCAAAATCGGTTCATAAGGCTAGTTATACACTATAATTATTTTTCAAGTAAAGATATATATATATACGCGATAAAAAAAAAAAAAAAAAAAAAAAAAAAAAAAAAACAGTGTTTTACAGTGGTTATTTTAATGCTTCAAGCTTGAGAATAAAAAAGCTTCAGTAGAGGCTCCAAAGGTTATTTAAACTTGTGAGCGACGAAAATTTTTATACAGAAACTTTACCAACCTAATTATGTACTTCAAAACTCTTGAAAGGTAGAGGAGACCGGCCACCTGTTTATGGATAAAACGTCAAACGAGAAAATGATTTGAACACCGGTCAGTCATTTCAAAATTGGTTGCGCATTCGGATGAGTAACAACGGTTTTATGTTTCTTCTCTAACTTAATTACATAATGATGTGAGTAATAGGTACCTACATTTCGCGTACCGTACTGTACTTATACATGTACTTGTGTTATAGTCTATAAAATATCTTCAAATGTAGAGTTCAATGCTAACAAGTAATAAGTAAATGAAGTGGAACCCGATTAAACTGTAAATTAAAAATCAGTAAATAAAGGTGGTGCAAGTTTTCGCCTACAATTCCAGAACTAATTGGATATTCGACGAACGTTCATTCTACCTGTATGAATATGATGATGATGGTTTTTTCTTCGTCTATTCGTGTCATGCACACACTCGCAATTACTTGTAAGTTGTACGATAAAAATATGACCATCAACCATCACACATCGGTAATATTTTTCGTCATAGCATTTTCCGATTGCAATCTATAAAAGTTGGTTTCGCTTGTGGCATGTGAGCATTGATGCAGACAATAGTTTTAACGAAAGCTATTGCTATCTGACCTTCAAACCCAGAGAGGATACTAGGACTTACCTTGATCAAAGAGGTACCTACTGGCAAATATAAAAAATATATTTTGAAATAAGTTTCGAGAATCTTGTTGATTTATTTATTTTATTTTATTTTATTTTATTTATTTGGGGCATCAACAGCAATACAAAAATTAATACAAATCATAGTGAACAGAAAACATAGCCAATAACAGATGTCCACATGTCCAGATGTGTGTGTCATAGTACGTATGTCTGATCACTACGCTTTCTGTGCCCTATATCTTGAAAACGTCTCATCCCATGAAAAAATATTTGATACCTAACTTGTCGTAAATTTTATGCTCTACCAGTCTTTCCTACATGTAAATAACATCGAAGCTCAAAAAATTTTGATATCCGCGAAAAACCGATTTATTTGACATTTGACCTTGAATAACTTCTGACGCGCACACGATCTATGCGTAAATTTTTAAGAGAACCTTTAATACGTCATAACGAAGGTGTATACGAGTTTCCAGCTTATTATCTCTCATTCCAAGGTTGACCCCCTTTTTAGGCTTAAAATGACTGGCTCATTATTTTGGTCTGACTTTACCCAACTGCTGAATACTAGAGTGAATTAATCTGCTACGTTTACCGTAACATCGTTTACCACTTCCATGTGAGTTTCGTTTCCTGCGGCCGAGACAGCGAGCTAGCCATTGGGATGATCAAATGTATTGTGGAACCGTTTTGTATGCTGGTATTTTTGGTATGCCTACAAATCCCATAAGGGATAATCGAATTTGTACATTCTTACTAGTTGTATGTATGAAGAGTACTACTACTACATATATACGAATATTAAAGAACTTGAACGCCAAATTAATATATCTTACAAACTTTTAGATTGAATCTTGTGGGTGTTGTGGGTGGAGTGGCAGACACGTACCTAATTAATTAACTTTGGATGGTAGTCTTTATTTTTACGCCAGGTTAATTTAAAAGTTTCAATGCATTAGGTGGTATACAATTTTTTTTTTTAAATACACTTTATCACCAAGCAGCAATAGCACCAAAAAAATCAATCGAAATAATTTTCCTGCAGATTTAATTTAACAGTGGGAAAACACAATATAAATGACAAATGAATAAAGTCTGCATAATGGAGACTCTTGCTAAAAAAAAACCTGTTCTCGATGTTGCTTTTGTTCCCAAGAAAAAAATTGAAATGACGTTTAAAAAGAAATGATTTATACTTTTGCTTGTATTTCTTTGTGTGTTTTTAAGTATTACTTATTTATTTTTATACAATATTTCGGAATCTAAACAATATTTTTAGGGTTCCGTACCTCAAAAGGAAAAAATGGAACCCTTATAGGATCACTTTGTTGTCTGTCCGTCTGTCTGTAAGGAACCTTTATCTCAGGAACGCGTGGAGGTATCAAGTTAAAATTAAAACCATATAATCAGGTCTACGATCCCTTGAAGCTGTGAAAAAATTAAACTTCTAAGTTACCTAACGTAAAAAAGATAAGGCCGTTTATGCCGCAAAAAGCGTCTATTTCGACACACTTAAGGGAATCAAAATTTATAGGGTTACTTTGCGTTGACCTAGAACTATGAAATTTGGCAAGTAATATCGTCCTACACTACAAGTAGGTACAGGGAAAAATCTCAAAACTATAAATTTGTAAAATTAATTTAAAAAAAAAATAAGTTAAATTTGTACGGAACCCTCCCCTCGGTGGGCGAGTCCAACTCGCACTTGTCCGCTTTTTTTTTCTATTCACACACGCTCTATTTATTTTACTCGTTTTGAAATGTTTCAGTTGAAGCCGCGGGAATCGAAATACGCAAGGTTTCTTTTTTTATTAGGACTCGACAATGTGTGATATACATAAATGAATATTAGAAAGTAAATATATTTAAAAAATATACGTACTTAGAGGCCCGAACTTTTGATATATATTTTTTATATTTTTTGTAAATTAAACTTATGTACCTACATATAAAAACACGTATTCCTTGCAACACATCCGTTCCAGTGTTTTTGACAAGAGTCTGTTTAATAAAACTTCCACTTTATGGTATATGGTATGTCGAATTCTTTATAAAAGTTTTTAAGAATTTAAGTTAATTGTGTTTCTATAGTTCTACAATATATGTTTCTTTGAATACGTATATACCTAAATTATGAAACCGCGTTATTAGCATACCCCGGGGTTTTGGGTGCGGGAATTGGTACAGTAGCCAAAACCGGCCCGATTCGAACTTTAAGATACTTCAAATCTGGGGGCAAGGCCGTGCCCCCGCCAAGACGAGACAAATGGCAAAAGGCAGTGCATATCTTTTTTCGGCACGTTTCGCCGTATTTTCGA
Organism: Cydia strobilella; assembly: GCF_947568885.1. Classification (NCBI taxonomy): domain Eukaryota; kingdom Metazoa; phylum Arthropoda; class Insecta; order Lepidoptera; family Tortricidae; genus Cydia; species Cydia strobilella. The sequence continues at coordinate 20,591,119 of NC_086042.1, forward strand.
ACCCTCGTAGCTTCGTCTTGGACAATGCTAGAGAGCTGTAATTTTTTGTATACCATGTACTCAGTAGACATCAAAAATACCAAGTTTTATTAAGCTACCTATTATACTTAAAATTTTATAGTACCTTAATTTTCACTGTCCGAAACACATGAAATTCGCGTCATAGAAAATACAGACTACTTCCTGAAGTCTTAGAAGGCTGAAATTTGGCATGTAGGGATGGGTCTGTATGCAGACACAATTATGGTGACCAGAAATCTGTAACTTTCGCCCTGCAACCCCTTAAAATGGGGGTACCTAAAAATACCTCTAAACCTGAAAACATTAGTTCCTGAAGTCCTAGAATCCTGAAATTTTGTGTAGTAGCAGTGATCGGAATGCTAATACAAAAACAACAATAAAAAAGAACAAAAAGTTTTCGAAGTACAGATTTGAAGCAGGTTCACGTAAACCAGCCAAATAGCGCCCTCTATATTGGCACTGTTTCTTGTCGTAAACTTTTCAAAACCTTACTTCAAACACAAGCGCTGGTGGCCGAGCGGTAAGAGCGTGCGAATTTCAATCCGGAGGTCGCGGGTTAAAACCCCGGCCCGGCTTAATGTTAACAGAAGGCTGGTTGGAAAAAGTGATCGTATCTACATACATGTAGAAGCTTATATAGCTAAGTGCAGTGCCAGACTATTTATGACATTACGGATTGGTTATGAACTATTACATATAATGACATAGCTAAACTAAGCTTATAGAGTACTGCAAGTACATAGGAGTTTCGGTTCATGTCACCTTAATTAGTTTAATTATTATATCATAGAATTGAGAGACTTAATCTATTTAGATTAGGTAAGTAGGTATTTGCAAAGATAGATCCCACCAAAAACATTTCATGTAAAGTGTTGCCAAGACTAGGCGCATAAAGCTTTTACACTCAAAAGCTATCAGAGCCCGTAGTAGGTACCAAGACTTTTACTCTGTAAGTCCTAACTTTATTAGCTCTAACTGTATAAAGCCAACATCTTGGTCAAATGTACAGTACGGCTTGGCCGTTTCGTTGCAGTCACATAAACACTCACTCGGTGGACTTGTTGTACAAGTCTTTCAAATTCTGAGTGTCATTAAGGGATTGTCCAATTTGTCCATTTGACAGCAACGAAACGGCCAAGCCGTACTGTACGTTTGACCAAGATGTTGGCTTTATACAGTTAGAGCTAATAAAGTTAGGACTTACAGAGTAAAAGTCTTGGTACCTACTACGGGATCTGATAGCTTTTGAGTGTAAAAGCTTTATGCGCCTAGTCTTGGCAACACTTTACATGAAATGTTTTTGGTGGGATAATTATGTCTAGAAACGATATGAATTAGATGTGTCAGTGTCAAAAGTGACGTTTTTTTTGAAGTAACGCCACTTTTGACACTGACATCTAATCCATATCATTTCTAGACCTAATATTTGACGTATCTTAAAGGTCGAAACTTCGAATCGGGCCGATTGTTAAAGAAACATTTTTAAACACTTTTGAAACGTACTACCTTTTAACAAGGTTATAAATAGACGAAATCATTGACACACCCAAAACTCCGGGGTATGGTGATTAGATGTTCTACTAGGTCACTTTTCTAACTTTAGCTACATAACTGATACACTTTCAAATGAAATGACATGAGGAAAACCCCTATTGTTCCCGAATCCCGAGCTCTTGGGTACATATAATAAAATTATTACCCCACTATTTACTTTCTAATATGGGAATGGTCTATTTAATACGCTATTTGATTATCGATAAAACCGCCCTAGTACGAGATTTATATCTTGTGGGATTTCTTTTACGAAAATAAATATTTGATTTGAAATATGTCATTCTCAGTGTGGCAAAAAATGTAATTTTGTTCGTAGTCGATAAAACGCTATAGATAAAACTTTGTTAAAGCCACTCCTGTTGTTGTAAGTGAAGTGAATCCGAAGATAGATGTTCCATATTTGAAATTTATATTATGACGAATCCCTAGCAGACTACCTATTTATTTACTTAGCATAGCGCCACTTGCACCATCCCACTAACCCGGGGTTAAGCCGTTATACCGCTAAACCAGTGTCAAATTGTACTGGTAACCATGGTAGCTCCAGGTTAGGTTAAGCCGTTAACGCAGTGTCAAATTGTACTGGTAACCATCATGGTAACTCGGTTTAACCGATTAACCCCACGTCAGTGGAATGGTGCAAGTGGGCCTTAGAGTTTTAATTGATCTTGTTCACTTATAATTTACGTTTCTTGAAAATCAAATTGGTTTTCGTAAATTGTACACTATTTTGTAGAAGAGCTAACATAAAGGACATCAAGTCATATAATAACAGGAGGCACAGCCAGTCATAAAAGTAAGGAATAATAAAAACGAGATGCAACGGATATCCGGCGACTATTCGGTATCCGGCCTAGAGTATCCAGTCGAATACCGGGAATAGTTGCGTGTTATCCGGCTACTTTATTAACTTTAGAAAACAATCGATGTCAATCAGGCTAATTCGAACGTACACTGATATCAGAATGACATCTAACTGGTATGGTGCTGGTAGTCTGGTGTATTCATTTATCGTGCATTTCTCTCGTACTTGTCCGTACATCTATTGACGCGGGCGAGACGCACAATAACTAAATAATATGATTCAAATATAATTCAAACTCACGCTTGACTGTACATTTCTAATAGGTTTTCCTGTAATAGGTTTTTCTGTAGACCTATTTTGTATATTTTTTTAAAAAGTTTAGACCCAGTAGTTTCTAAGATAAAGGGGGGGATGGTCATTTTTTAGCTTTTTTCTTTAAACTGTTCATTTTAAAAATACAAAAAATATATATTTGAGATTCTCATAACGAGCTCTTTCATTAGATATGCAACACGATGTAGTTTTAAAAACTTTATTTTTTAATTTTCTCATTTACCCCCAAAGTGGCCCCTATATTTAAAATTAATTTGTTTACGTTACATGTCCGTCTTTGGGTCACAAACTTACGTATGTGTACCAAATTTCAACTTAGTTGGTCCTGTAGTTTCGGAGAAAATAGGCTGTGACAGACGGACAGACAGACAGACAGACGCACGAGTGATCCTATAAGGGTTCCTTTTTTTCCTTTTGAGGTACGGAACCCTAAAAAGCATAAAGAGATGCACTAAATGCATTCGGACAAGTCGCATATTAAAATTAATTGTAATTTAACACACTCACAGGCCAATTCGAAAGTGCACCTGACATCAAACCGATTAATGATATTGGAAACATTAGCTCTGTCATTCGCGCGTTAATTTCGCTAAGAATTGTCCGCACAAGGATGAGCGAGCGAGACGCCGCGTCCGCGCGAATGACAGCCAATTCATAGCTAACTGATGATTATGATTTCAACATCAATCTAATATCGGTGTCATGTCAGGTACTCGTTCGAATTGGCCTGTCAGTCAGCAAAGTATATGTTTATGTTTGAATAATTTATTATCGTTAATATGTGCAAAACAATATAATGAGTACAACTAAATCAAACAAATAACTTAACGTGCTCCAAGATCTAAAATAACCTCAGCACGCAGTTCATGTAAACGACCTTACGTATCTTTAATGGCCGCGTCAGTCTATTGTGATCTCTCACAATGGAAAAAGAGAGCCATGTCCAGTTGTAGACAAAAAGGGAACTTGATATTTGAGTTCAGTGACACTAACAAGTCACAACAAAAGCGGACACGCTAATGGGTCATACGCATGCTAAAAAACAAATGTGCTAAAAAGCGTTGGCGTTTGCGTTATGTCTATTTTTTGTATGGAATTTAGAACAGCGCGCCAAGAGGAACGTTTTAAAAACTCAAAATCTCATACACAATGACACTTAACGCAAATGCGTACTTACGTCACGTCACGCTATCGAATTAAATTTACACTAGGGGTAGTTAGATAAGTTTTTAACACTCAAATACTTATTCTATTTCATCCCTATTCCATTTAAAGTAGAGTAAAGAAGTACACACAGGGATAGGAATGAAATATAATACGTTTTTGAGTGTTAAAAAGTTAGTCTTATTTTTTATATTTACCCCACCCGTGTTTTATATTTACCCCACCTGACCCTATATATTTGAAAATTTGTTCCTAACTGAAGGTTCGTATTATATTTGGTTAACTTTTTTATCAATTACGTTATAAAAAAAACTATTTTACAATCACTGTTATTTTTTCCACAAAACAAAAAACAAATAGATAAAGGCACGTCATTTCAGTTTTATCATTCAACGGACAAAAGCGTAAATTCCTTTCAATCGCCAAACAACGCAACAATTACTTGGAATCCCATAGAGCTGTATTCTTTTATTTGTCCGTCATTGTGCGGTCATGTTTTATTCAGCCGCACTAACCCAACTTTGTGGAACAAACGAGCTGTTTGTGTGCTTGCTCGTTTCCTTTCCACGCTTGTTTTGGGGTGAAAAGAAACATACATGTCGATGGAATGGAATACAAGCAAGAATAAAGCTCGTGAAACACCATGTCCAATGTATAGGATAAAATTGTATCTATAGTTTGCCAAAGAACTGTCATTTCAATCATAGACAGAGAGAATCATACTATCTTTGTCTTACACTTGTACTAGCACCCAAAAGAAAAGGATGAGTATAGTTTTTTTTTCTTATTTACTGACAATTTGGTTTGGCCGACTATAGTTACGATCACGTAGCCGAAGTAGACTATATTCGGCTGTAGACTATATAGTTACTAGTAGTATGAAAATATAATACATATACATATAACATTAAAACCTAACCTAAACCAAAGGGATGAAATGATGTTTGGTGCCTTTCACCAGAGTTAAACAATCTACTTTTGATATCGAATACGAGAAAACCAAAACTACAAGGCAAATATGCATTATCAGTACCTACTTAATTAAAGTAATAGATTGATTGCCATGCCATGCCATGCCATGACTTTTCCTTAGAACTTACTTTCAATCGGAGGCTTTGCATGTCTGGTCATAATAATCCATAGCAAAAAATATTAAATTACAATATTTATGAAAAAACACATAAGTATTTTAGGAAACTGCAGTAATTTCAAAATGACTTGTTAATTAAAGTATGAAAATCAGCGGGCTTGCTTGTTTACTTTTCATTTTTTTATATTTTCATTCTAAAACTGCCAATAGTCAACGACATTACACATTAAGCCAATGAAACTGTTTTAGAGAAATTAAATATTATAGTCTAACCAAATTGTCAGTAAATAAGAACAAAAAAACTATACTCATCCTTTTCTTTTGGGTGTTAGTACTAGTGTAACACAAAAATAGTATGATTCTCTCCTGTCTATGTTTGAAATGAGACAGTCCTTTGACAAACTATATAGATAACAATTAAATGAGTAAAATAAGCAATTTTTATCTTACATTTTACTTTCATAGACTTACTAGTAATTATACTTGCAAAATGGCGTTTCGTAAAAGGACGTAAAGCTGCTAATACATAGCAATTTAGGTAATGGTTTGTGGTTAGCAAAAGGAAAAGATTTATTGCTGGTAAAGCTCAAGATAGCCTGCCACATTATTCTATGTCACTCTCGTCTCGGGTCCAATGATAAAAGCTATAAACTATCTATCACATGTTTCCGGTAAAGGTAGCCGTTGTCAAGCTAATAAAAAATTATGTTATACTTATACCTATAACTAATTAGTTATACCAATTTTATTAGTAAACTTCTTTCGGAACCCCTAGCCATTCGAAAATGACAATTAACGCAAACGCGTAGGTCACGTCATGCTATCAAATGAATTTTACACTAGTGGTTTCGGGGTATTGATTATATTTAGCGAAGTTCAAATTATCTGGGGGCACGGCCGTGCCCTCGCCAAGACGAGACAAAGGGCAAAAGGCAGTGCATATCTTTTCTCGGCACGTTTAACGGTATTTTCGAACCCTCGTAGCTTCGTCTTGGACAATGCTAGAGAGCTGTAAGTTTTTGTATATCATGTACTCAGTAGACTTATCAAAAACACCAAGTTTTATTAAGCTACCTATTATACTTAAAATTTTATAGTACCTTAATTTTCACTGTCCGAAACACATGAAATTCGCGTCATAGAAAATACAGACTACTTCCTGAAGTCTTAGAAGGCTGAAATTTGGCATGTAGGGATGGGTCTGTATGCAGACACATATGGTGACCAGAAATCTGTAACTTTCGCCCTGCAACCCCTTAAAATGGGGGTACCTAAAAATACCTCTAAACCAGAAAACATTGGTTCCTGAAGTCCTAGAATCGTGAAGCAACGAAACGGCCAAGCCGTACTGTACGTTTGACCAAGATGTTGGCTTTATACAGTTAGAGCTAATAAAGTTAGGACTTACAGAGTAAAAGTCTTGGTACCTACTACGGGATCTGATAGCTTTTGAGTGTAAAAGCTTTATGCGCCTAGTCTTGGCAACACTTTACATGAAATGTTTTTGGTGGGATAGAGCATTGTCAGTTTACGTAATAGATAATAGGTAAACTACCTACAATATTTTGCGGTTTAAACATCTATTCGAGACCATAATATACACGGTGTTTTTAAAAAAACTCCGTTAACTTCGGCGTATGGCTAGAAGAAAATGACATTAAATCCCACTTAGATTATTAAATCGAGATATGGGGATGTGGTGCCAAAACCAATCTGCAAAAACTACAAAGATCCCAAAACATAGTAGATTGTAGCCTCGGACTATTGGCCAAAATACCTCGGCAGGAAGGATGCCTTTCACCCGAGTTAAACACTCTACTTTTCATTAACAAGGCTAAGCTCAGCTTGACTTTTGCGACAATTCTCAGTAATATTTAAGTACGTACCCAAGTGATTTTAAGCTGAAAGGTCTATTTTTGTCAAAATTTCTCAAATAAAATATACTGACGTAGATTGTGATCTGAAGGAATTATAGTGACAAACGAGCTTTGATATCCTAGCGGAAAAGCGTGCGACTTTCATACCGGAGAGGTTGCGGCATCAAAACTCGGCTGAGTTTTTTGAAGATTGTGTACAAAATACCGTTTGATATTTACCAGTTGCTTTTCGGTGAAAATCCCAACAAGCCCGAGCTTTTCCTCTGGGTTGGAATGTCAGATGGCAGTAGCTTTTGTAAAATAAAAAAAACCGGACAAGTGCGAGTCGGACTCGCCCACCAAGGGTTCCGTACCTGTTAGTATTTGTTGTTATAGCGGCAACAGAAATACATCATCTATGAAAATTTCAACTGATGTCTAATAGCTATCACGGTTCATGAGATACAGCCTGGTGACAGACAGACGGATAGACGGACGGTGGAGACTTAGTAATAGGGTCCCGTTTTTAGGGTTCCGTACCCATGTCGGAATCGTGGGCGATCATACTATCGGCAGCACAACAGAACTTTCAATCGTGGGTGACGAGGGCTTTCAATGAAATGCAATAATCAACTCACAGTCTTTACTGGACAAGACTGATTACAAATCATAGCACACATGTTACATTTCTCTTCTTAAGCAATCAAGTGGATTTGACCAGGAACCACCAACGTCGTCATCTCCTCCCTTTCCTTCTCATCAGAAGATTGATTGACAGCATCACTTCAATTGTTCTCGATTCTATTGTTTAGGCAGCGCCGCAGCGCACTATGACGACTTGACATCGGGTGACAATGCAATATTATGGTACCATCCAGCTGATCTGATGATGGAGACAGGAGGTAGCCATAGGAACTCTGTGATGAAACAACGCAACCTAATTGTGTTTGGGGTTTTTAAAATTGTATCGATGAGTACCAAAAATGTTTTTTTCCCCAAAAACTTATTACTATGCTAGTTCTTTAAAGCATTGCCGGATTGGATTGCTACCAATTTTTCGCATCATGTCGTTTTGCCGACTGATCACGTAAATAGCAACTCAACACAAAATTCGTATGATTTCTAAATCTAATGGTGAGCAACTTATAAAATGTCCTGCAACTTAAAACATCGAAAGTCTAATAAATAGAACAAAAAATAATAAATTTGTAAGTAACATAGCACAATGAAAAGAAGTCAGTTCTGGCGCTAGATGGCACGTCAAATAATAATCTACTTAACAATAATTCTACCAAGTAACACGTTTTCATTATGAAAATTTGCCGAATGTTGGTTGCCAAAGTAAATCATGTGCGAAAAGTTGTCTGGCAAGTGAAATTCTAAGAAACGACAGAACACCATTTATTTGTTTCATGACATTAAGTTTATTTCAATTAGTACCTTCAATTTTAATATTTTATGTAAAACCTATTACTATACCTGTACCCAATAAAAACTTTATTCATTTCACGTATTACTGAAACCGTCATATATCCGGCGAAAACTTCGATTAAAACGTATTAACGATTTACATTTCAATAGAGTCATTATACATTTAAATGAGTAATTATAGTTCTGACGTTTAATTGCACTTAATGTTTTGGATGGGAATTGAACTACATGAACACCGTGGGCAATGTCACACTGAGGGCCTAATTTATGAGTTTTACCTATTATTTTATATATCGTAATTGTTTTTTTATTAGCACTGATTACAATAGATTAGTATTAACGCAAAACAAAAGATTATAAATGTTGACTAATAATAGCTAAATAACAATCCTTCCTACTTATTTCAACACAGAAGTAAATTAACACGAAGTAGAAAATGGGTCTTTATGAATAAATATTAACAAGTCTGCGGAACTCTAACCCGACACAGAGCCTGAAGTATATTTCACTCAAACAACAACGTCAACAACAGAGCTGTTGACAACATTATTAATGACAACTGTGACGTTTCCAACTGTGAAACTGTGCCTTTGTCTGGATTGGCCCGTGTCGGCCATGATTGTTTTCACTTGCAATTGTTTTTGTAACTTAATCTGTTAGAGTACTCGTATTATTTTATTGTTATCATTTCTTTTATTTTATATTGTTAACTCACTTGAAGCAAAAAGGAGATTAACGCTAACACAACCTTATTTCACATAAAGTGGATTTAAAACCAAATTGCTTTTGCAGGCACAAAGTAAGCTTTTATAAAATTAAAATTATAAAGTAAAATCAATTTTCTGGGCGTTCAATTGATGCTTTAAGTTGTGATTAGACTACAATAAATGAATATAAAACACCTATAATAATACTATTTATCTGCTACATCTATTTATTAAAATATTGTCATGAAATAAAAAACCATAAAGAGTTATTATTTTCAATATGAATTGACAGGCTACTCGTAACCATTAATAAAAGTGTTATTAATTTACAGCGAGCTGCAGACTTACATGGACACATTATGAATGAATTCATTAATAAATAATTATTATATTGAAATAAATAGTTTGTCTTGTACTAATACAGCCACTGGAATAAATATAAATATATTTTTAGAATCTTGTTACCTACCAAAAAAAATATCAATTGTATTGTACCTATATACAGATGTCAACCTCAATGAAAAAATTAACTGTGATCAACTCTGGCTAAGGTGGCACTTGAACCCACATCTGTAGATTGCCGGTTCAACGCATTACCAATTTTACCAGCTAACCATCCGTCATTTACCGCACATTTAACCATTGCAACTGTGATCAGTATAAATTAATTAATTAAAACGTATTGATATATTAACATTAAGGCAAAAAATAGTACATACAAAACAAAACAAACATACAAAAATTTGGAGTCAGTAACATCAATACAATACAATACTTTTCGATAGTTTAATAAACCATGAAATCGTCGTGTTTTTTCATTTTATTTTCTTCGATAATGTTAGAAAAGCTCGCTCAGGATGCGAAAGGAAAACCTTTAGTAATAAAATCAACGAAATGAAACCCAGCCAATCATAATTATTGTAAATGACAAAATTCATTTTGTATTCTTATCACGGAACGAAGGCCACGGTAACATCAATCTTTTAGTATGTACATAAGTAGGGATACTTAATATTATAAATGCGAAAGTAACTAGTATATAGGTCTGTTGCCTCTTTTAGACAAAATTTGGTATTGAGATCGTTGACTTATAGATTATTTGGTATATGTGGTATATGTGTATAAGTGATTCTATCATTGAAGTTGAGTGGAACGCACGTCGCTCATTATCGATCTCTGCTACGGTTCGAAATAACGAATCCGTAATCGAATTTTGACTTCGTCCCTACGCGTCCCTCAACGATTATAAAATCACTGTGGTGTTTAATTATGTTTTAAAGTGTACCCCGAATTGGGGTCCAAAGTCCAGAGTGACTTTTATTGGCTTCCTGCTTGCCGCCCGCTTGCCGTTCTGCTACTGGCGTGCTTCTGGCCCTTTCCCCGACTCAGCGCCACACAGTTACGAGCTGCGCTGAACTCAGCGCCGACCCGAAAGACCTGCGCCTACCACCTCGGCACCGTCAGGGGAGTACTTTAGCTGCAAACGACTAGCGGAATCCGATCTTGACAAGTATTAGCGCGAACCACGACATTTTACCCGTTTTTGACCATCTGAGCTAGTTGTGGTAATAAATATTTTTATTGAACGTTCTTCTGCCTACTCATTTCAAATTTCCCATTCCTATCGGGACAATTAGTAGGTCAGAACATCCCAGAACGCGGCACTGGCAAGAATAAGATACCAATACCAAAGATGGGGATATAACTCCGTAATAGATGGATACAGTCTAAGGAAAAAACGTGCCTCGAAAATCAAGAAAATTTGATTCTCGATCAGAGGGCGCTACTAGCTTTGGCCTATTGTCGTATAGATGACGTTGACGGTTTCGTTTGTTATTTAACAATTTTAACGCATATCAGTGAAAGAACATGGGTCAAAATCATAAAAATAATTAATGCAAATAAAAAAAAACATTTATCCATATTTAAATACATTTTATCGTATTTTTATAAATCTTCATCTTTAGTTTTAAAGTGTGTCGACAGATGGCAGTGAATTTACTGGGGTTACTAAATTACTATGACAGTACCGCTCTAGTATAAGTTACTCTATGCCAATACTTACTTTACCCATTTTACTTCTACTCATTATACATAATTATATAACTTTATTAAATTACAAAATGTATCTGTGATTATTCTTTATTAACTTAATTACGCGTTTTTTTTTTGAGAGATCTAAGAATAAGAAATTAAAATTCTCGTCAACGTCAGCCTGAAGTGATTAAGTCCCGGCGCTGTCGGCTCATTTGCGCCCGTTTACTTAATAAGCTAAATTGTACTAGGTACACCATTAAAGTGGTATATTGAAATAAGTTAGTACATAGATAGATATAACTTAGCTTTCTAGTATAATTATCGTAAAGAAATACATATACGTGTATAAAATGTACCTATATGCGATAAGTTAGCACATTATTATTTACTTTCACATTCCCCAGTTGGACCCAAGCTACCCTTCCGATCAAATATGGCGGTCTTGGTTTTTTGGCGGGATATTGTATCCCTTCAACCGCTGATGTGTCGATGTTATGCCTGGAGAACGCTGAATCGGCTTGGAGAGCAGACCATCCCGTCGAACAGGTACCAGAGGAGTAATCCAGCCAAGCATAATGGAACGCCATAAATATAAAAACGCACCACCAACTCCAACTACAAAACTGCCATAACGACTACGAACGGGCGAGGCTATTAGCCGTTTCCGAAAAGAATCAGGGTATTGGCTGCACATTCAACCGAAATCTTGGCTCCACCCTAGAGCCACGAGCCCTACGCATCGCTATTTGCCTCCGCCTGGGCCTAAAGGTATGCGAGCCCCACGCTTGTAGTCGATGCGCCCAGCCTGTGGATGCTCTAGGACGGCATGGCTTACACTGCCAAATGAGCGCTGGCCGACATGATCCGCAACGCCCTTTGCACCACCTCCCTGCCCGCGACTTTGGAGCCTGATGGCCTGTCTGCTACCGACGCCAAGAGACCTGATGGCTGCACTCTTGTTCCTTGGAGCCTTGGCCGCCCTTTAGCGTGGGACGCTACCTGCGTTGATACGCTAGCCCCGTCGCACGTTGAGGATCGGCCCGGAAGCCCGGGACTGCCGCGGACAAGGCCCAGATACTAAAGCGCCGCAAATTTGCGTTCCTAACGGGCCAATACGAAATTGTGGCGCTTGCCATAGAAAAACTGAGCCCATGATCTACCGACACAATACAATTCATAAAGGAAGTACCTCCTGTACCTGTACCTCAAGTCGACCAGGTTAAATATTTGGGACTAACCATCGATGCCGGCTTAAAATGGGCACTCATATAGACGTGCTGTGCTTACGGTTATCTTCAGCTTGCTTCGCCCTAAGCAGATTATGCCCATGTATGGATTTGGCTAACGTAAAGAAAGCCTACTACGGCTACTTTAACTCTATATTAACTTACGGTATTGACCTTTGGGGCTGGGCTGCGGAACGTGAGCGAGTATTCAAACTCCAAAAAAAGCATTGCGCATCATCGCTGGTGTTAGTTGGGATCATCCTGCAAAGGATTTGTTCATAAAACACAACATACTAACCGTACCTAGTCTTTATATCTTGGAAATGGCTAAGTATGTTAAAAGTAATATTAACCACTTCCATACCAACGCTGATGCGCACGGCTCCATCACGCGACGGCGACATAACCTGAGCTTGCCACACGACTGGCTAAAACTAAAAAATGCCTTAACTTCACCAAAGATTTATAATAAGATCCCTAGTTATAGCAATAAAGCAGGCCCCGAGTTACGCTTCATTTGTACGTCAAATGAAAACAAAATTAGTCAAAGATGCATTGTACACCATTGACGAATTCTTTTTGTAAATAAGTATTTAGATTGTAATAGTAATAGTTGTTTAATGTATATTTAATATCTAATGTAATGTGTAATTGTATACGGACGTATAAAATGTAAAATTTTATGAATAAATAATTGAATTGAATTGAATTGAATTGAAGTGTCTCTGGCGACCACAGGGCCAGCACCTTCTTTACCCAAAGATTAAGTCTGGCGGTGCAAAGGGGCAACGCCACCAGCATCCTAGGGAGTATTCCAAAAGCGGGTAGCTTTGGGGAGGTATTTTATATTTAATTGTTATGTATAAGTGTTGTATAATAGTTATTTGTGTAACAAGAGAGGAAAGTTGGTTTTTCTTGCGTTTATTTTGAGTCCCGAGATAGCGAAAGATCCTATAATTGAATCACGAGCGAAGCGAGTGATTCTAAGGTAGAATCTTGAGCGTAGCGAGGGACTCAAAAACACGAGATGTAAAATAACTTTGCTCTCGTGTTGCACACATAATTTTTCACCTCAGTAGTGAGAACATATTAAAGGTTAAAATGTATTTCGAATTACACACCGTACCATACCGTACCGTACCGTACCATACCATACCATAAAAAAATGTAATAAAAGTATGAAGTTCATGGCCTTCACTAAATTAAAAAGCTACATTGTTTCACTCCCTGGAGTGAGGAAAGTCGCACTTTCCTCACTCCAGGGAGTGACGAAAGTAGGCTTGTTCGAGCTGCTGAGGTGAAAAAATATTTACTTGTTTTATGTAAAAATTCGTATAAATAATAAATAGCGGGATAATAAATAATTATTTATCATTGAGGGCACATATTATTATGTTAACTATTTATAGTAGTTAATTTCAAAATATTACTTTAGATTTTTCAAACGACCAACAAAAACGGTATTGTTACAATACCTAATCCAGTTTATATGTAAGATAAACGCAACGCAGGATTCGGCAGGTGGCCACAACTATGCAGTTGTGGCCACCTGCACACACTGCAACATATTTTTATATGTTATTTTGATATTCATTTCTTTTTTCTTTTCCGCTATGTAGAACATTAAAAAAAGGTAAAAATAAACGTATTGGCGAAGATTTTATAAATCTTTTACTGCATTGCCTGAATTATTAAGTTTTTTCAATGATCCCGGGTTCGAATCCCGATAAGGGCATTATTTGTGTGATTAGCACGGTGGATATTTGTTCGTGAGTCATGCGTATTTTCTATGCATATAAGTATGTATGTATGTATTTAAGTATGTATATCTTCGCCTAGTACCTATAGTACAAGCTTTGCTTAATTTGGGCTAGGTCGATCTGTCTAAGATTGTCCCCAAATATTTATTTTATTTATTTATTTTATCAAAAAATTCCCACCGGAATATATTTTAAGTTCATGGGCGGTATTGTCTTGATCAGCTAATTGTAAAAAAATCTATAAAAACATTATTGTAATGACGAGTATTGTAATTAGTTCAACTGCCTGGCAGGATAAGAAAAGGAACTTCGCACAGTTACAGACTTTTTGTTTCCGGCCTTTACGGAGTTGTGAACTTTTTGAGATAGAATCAGAAATGTTTAAAGAAACAAGTTAATTGGAAAAGATATTGGAAAAGTAGGTTATTGTTTATTATAGCTCATTTTGTATCCAACTTAGCAATACATCTTGTAACAAATGTTTTTATTTTGAATGTATTTGTGTACAAATACGCAAGGTAAGGTGAGGTAAGACTAACATAGTTCATTTTGCTCGGGGCAAGACAAACAGTATGAGGAGTCCATACAAGTGACAGTCTTACCCCACTTTACCTTACATACTTAAATAGTAAAAAGATCAATCTTATTTCCCTTTTGTTAAATATGAAGGCACTTTATTATTTATATAATTTGTATTTATTATTTTAAATTGTTTTTATTTATCTGCCGAATTCGAATATGAACTTCTAGGATTGTATATTTGCACTAATTAGGGATCGGACCTAGTGTCGTCATTATTAGAAATAATGTGGACATGACTAGAAAATTAATTAAATTATTAATTTATTTATTTATTTATTGAAATACATTTGTAATCCTAAAGAATAGAGATCGCTCTTAAGCGATAAGACCGTCTGTTGTTACCTATATCCAATTGTATTTTATTCTATACATGTAGGTATTATAAACTGTGTGAGGTGTGCAATAAAGAGTGTTGTATTGTATTGTCTTGTATCGATAACGCTTTACACAAACTTTCAAAATAATAATAAAATTAGAAGTTGTCGTTGTCGTAGATACCTACCTATTTATTACAATAAATATATTCTCTAGTTAAAATACACTATATTATAATAATAAATACAAATAATATATACGGTCTAAAAAATTACAAAACCCCCACGGATTTACAAGGATTTATTTCAGGAATCGACAATGAAAAATTGGAAAAATACTGTTTATCTTAACTAGTAAATCTACATTATCTCAAATCCATGTGCTTATTATTTTCATGTTATTTACAAGGACTCTAAGTTAATGAAAAATAATTAAAGTTAAATCTCAGGAAAGATGAATTAATTTTATTATTATTGCGAGTAATGACGCTACTCCGTCCAATCCCTGGAAATAATAGTAATAAACAATTCACGCAAGAAATATGTTACTGCATTAAAAGTTAGATAATAATAAAGATAAATTACATGAATGCTTGTAATATATTAAAAGTTATGGAAAAAAAACATATCCATTATGTGTCGGACCTATAGGAAAAGATCCTAAAAACCTAAAAGCTTACCAATAGTCAGGTAATTAAATTTAGCATAATCTTTCATAAAGTCTTACTTACCTCCAAAACAATGCAAGAAAATAAACAAAAACGTCGACTTCAGGCGCCTGATCATTTTCGAATCACTAACCCACTATTTTCACAGTCTTAAACTTTCTTCAGTTCCTTAACTCCATACATATTCACATAAATAAACTACTGTAAGCTTTCAAAACTGTAACTATTGCCATTGTGTTTGTGAAAAATCGAAATTTAGATTTGAATTTCAAATAACGTTCCAAAAATCTATCAGAATCGGATACGTTTACCCTCTCGGGAGTCTCGCAGAGCACTGAAGAAAACAACCCGACTGGGAAAACGTCAGATTTAAGCGGGATAGCTCGTTTGAAAACAAACGTCGATATAACCGGCTTGGATACCGCCAGATCACTAGAGTTTCCTGCGCTTAGTTTGCTAAGCTGTGGCTTTGTACCTCTCTAGACCGTTTTGTAGGCAAATCATTTGGTAAAATTTAAATGAAAATTGTCGGCTGGACCGTCAGTTATATCCTTTTCACATCACCTATTCGAAAAGGGAACTTTTCTTCCCTGCTAGGAGGGATCAAAGTGGCACTTTTCTGTTCGAGGACATTTTGTTGCCAGTATGAAATATTGACACAAAGACATATGAAATTAGTATGCATATAATCGATTACAATTTCTTTAAAATCGATTACGTGCATACAATTTTCTAACTTAAATAATATTTTGTTGTAATTGTAAACAATAAATGTAATTAGCGTATTTTAAATTAATTAATAGCATATTTAAATTAAGTAAATTAATTAATTAGCGTAATATTTACAAAGAAACGTAAAAAACATTAGTTTAATAATTTAATTTTTATTTTGACATTTTAGGTCTCCTTAAACGCAACCATACTTGTCTATGCAATTTAAAAAGTTTATATTTAAAAAGTTTTGTACAAATATTTCACAAAGCATAACTATGCGGTTCTGTATTGTGTATAAATTTGTAAATACTTAGTTTAAATCAATGACTTTATAATAATAAATATAAGTGATATTAGTCTTCATAGTGTTCTTCCGAAGATTTGGTTCAAAAGGGTACTTAAGAGCTAATTTGTTACCAGAAAAATCTACAAAAATAATGCACTTGATTTTCATTGTATCATTTTTGGTATTTGCTGCTGTCTTTGAAAAGATATTAGGTACATAATTATGAGCTGTAAGTACTTTTAATTTGTCAGTACAGTCACGTCTGAAAATATCGATACGGACAAAGTGCCAGAAGGTACCTACCTATACTAAGGTCGTGTATACATATTTTTGGCACTTTGTCCGTATCGATATTTGCTTAAAATAATAATGTTTTGAAACCTAATATATGTATGTAATTTCCTCATAGGTGATGTGAAAAGCAGTATGTGTCACATGGTAGCAAAATTATTTTCACCTTGGGCGTTAACACTTGAATCCCTCACTACGCTCAGGATTCTATGTTAGAATCCTTCGCTTCGTTTAGGATTCAATTGTACGCCCTCGCCGTAAATATGTCATTTTGCTCCCTTGTGACACAATCTACTATTGAATCGCACTACATATTTCCATTATTTATCTACCTTGCTTTATACGGCTCGCACCTGCTCATGCTGAATCTTTTATTGTCTTTTTCATCGATAAAAACGTTTTGGGTAAGGATTAATGTTCGATTTAAAACAAAAGGACCGTTGTAAATTAATGGTCTAATGAGATTGGATTGTAAAAAGTATTTTAATTACAGGTTAAACTAAGTACATTATATTATTTAAAAAATTAAGATTCAGTGCAAAAGTTTCACTTATTTATTTCAAGGTTGGTATACCTACTTAAGAGGTTAGGTAAGGCGTTTCGAAAAATGTACGGTACGAGTATTGTGCTGCCGTGTTTGTGTTTGCTCGACACGTGCTAATGCTAACACAACGTGACATTATTTTCCACCCTTGTAGATAGTAGGTAGGTAGGTAGTAGGTATGCAAAAATGGATTGTAAAGGCTATTGTACCGTTAAATTAACGTTTTGTGTTTATTACGATATCCCGAGGCTTATTGTTTGAGTACTACAGTGTGGCTTGAATAAGCACTTATCGTTTAGTCCATGTGTAGGTACCAGCTATATACTTAATTAATCAGGCGAGTACTGAAAATGTTTGTTATGTGGTGTGATTAGTTATCTATACAAAGTGTTCACAAGGAACGCGAAAGATTTTACCCACCCTTTTCTGAGGCCAAAAGAAGGATGTAATCAGAGTTTAGGCCAAATTCGCAAAAAAAATTTTTTTTGTTTTGTTTTTCGATTTTTTAAATGTATTTGTACATAAAAAGTAAATGTTATTGGTAAACTTGTCACTTAAAATAGACCTTTACTTTTTTTTCGTAAAACCTAGTTTTTACTTGTCACTTTTTGACATCTATCAATAAGGATACTTAGACTACGTCCCACAGGGGCAACATCGCCATCAAAAATGCGTTTTGCGCTATGTAACAATAAAAACTTGTTTTTTAGGGTTCCATACCCAAAGGGTAAAAACGGGACCATATTACTAAGACTCCTCTGTCCGTATGTCTGTCTATCTGTCACCAGGCTGTATCTCATGAACCGTGATAGCTAGACAGTTGCAATTTTCACAGATGATGTATTTCTATTACCGCTATAACAACAAATAAAAAACAGAATAAAATAGATATTTAAGTGGGGCTCCCATACAACAAAAGTGATTTTTTTGCCGTTTTTTGCGTAATGGTACGGAACCCTTCGTGCGCGAGTCCAACTCGCACTTGGTCGGTTTTTTTTAAATTGGTATTAACTCTGAAAGTAGGCGAATTACAGAAAAGCTTATAGGACATTTTTGTCTTTAAATATGATCAGGATTACGCTGTTAAAATTATTCGGTCTCCTCATGTTACACCGTGTATATAACCACCTATTACTTTTTACAACACCATAACACTATGCGAATTTTAAGTTTTGTGTGTCCATAGATAGAGGTGACTGCTTACTATCAACGGGCTATTAGACTACAAGTTTTTGCCAACTGCAGCAGCATGACGAGTTCTCTCAAGTAATCTCAGTGTAAGTAGGTAGGTACATTTGAAGAAGGTATGAATCGAAATAAGGTAAGACATCATCTGGATTTGTTCGCGTAAAAGCATATCTACCTCAAAGCAAGAATCTTATTATTATCAATTAAATTAATCTAATAACGTAAAATACGATAGAAGACGAAATTCATTCATATAAAAAACTAACTTCTGCCCGCAACTTAGTCTACGTTAATGTCGATGATGATTGATAAAAACAATCCTATATCCTTTCCCGGTCCTCAAACTATCTCCATACCTAATTTTATCTAAATCGGTTCAACGGTTTAAGCATGAAGAGGTAACAGATAGACCGACAGTTACTTTTGCATTTGTAATATAATAGGTGTATAACATTACTTACCTGTTAATATACACAATAAACCCATGTCCAGCATACTCAAAATATTATAACGCGTGTCAAATGCAAACCCTTTCGCAAAACAAATAATTTTGTACATAGCTTAAAAGGCGGTTAACAAATTTTTAACAAAATCAGATAAACTTGGACACATGCCATTTGAGGCAGGCACAATTTGGCGCGTTAATAGGGGTACCCTGACAGCCATGTAGATTTAGGTAAAGGTCCCAAGGTGCCCGTAATCGCGCGGTAACCGACGATAACATGATCATAATTTAAATTTTGTTTCGCTGCAAGATTGATGAAAAGGGTTTTATTGACGTTATTGCTGAAAGGTCTTTAATTTGATGGGTGTTACATTTGCTTATTGAGGGTTGTATACATTTATTTAGTGGATTTACAGTTACTTACTCTTACATACAGTTAGTTCTTTGAATTCGACAAATAGTTAATGCACACGCTCACAAAATGAATACAGTGTTGCGTAAAAATTATGTAGTATTAAGTTGAATTGAGTATTTTTGGAGTTAGATCCACGACCCAATACCCAAACATAAAACATAATTTTTGGTTAAACCCTTATCCACGTAAACTGTTCTTCGCCTACTGTTAACTGGTGTCCAAAGGAGTGATCATTTTTGTTTCAAAATATTTTCATGACCCTTAACTTTATATTCGGAAAGGTTTTTTTATAGTTATAGACTGAGTAAAAGTAGCAATAAGAAGCATTTTTTTAATTTAATATTGAATTACTTTTAAACTTTAAAATCCTATGCAGAAAAATGTGATAAGTACTCGTTTTTATGTATGAACATGAGCAATTTATTATTCGTTCATCCTTCTAATTACTACTTTATTACTCAGGTACCTCTTACTTTTATTGTCAATTTTTTTTTGAGGTACAAAACACAACATATGGTAACAATTAAATGTACAATATATTTAACTAATATTTATAGGTATATTATTAGTGTTAATATGAATTGACTTACTTAATAATTTATTTCAACGAGGACCTAATGGACACGACAAAAAAGTTGGATTGTTGTTGAAATCAAGGTAGTTGAATCGAGCAATATTTCCTCACGTTGGAAGTAATATTTTCTTACTAACAGAAAACATTTTTTCTTACAAATAGCAATTCATTTGTCCATGACCTTTATGATCCATGTGCAAAAATGTATCTGCCCTATACCTACATTTACTTTCTAGGTAAATACCAGATCTATTCATACCGAGTCTTGCTGAATCTGAAGCCAGCAGGATTGTTAGTATTTCTGATAGAATACTAATTGGTCCTTGTATCAAAATATAAGTATTTACTCTTTTAACATAGCTAAATGTAGTACTTAAATAAATACGTCTGCCACATTTATAATAAATGTGATGCTCTTTTTACCTTTTAATTTCGGCAAATACAAAAACAAGAAACAATTAGTAGGCAAACGCTGAAAACGCCACATGAAACAAAATAAGGCAATTGCAAGTTTCAACGACCATTTTGATCCAATAATTATGTAGTTGGTAAATCTAATAAAAAGTTCAAAGCTGAAATTTAGGCACGTTCTTTCGATCGATGCTACACACTGAAAACGAAAAAGTTGTGAAATTTTTTGTCAACAAAGCAATGTAGTACAAGTTTCTGTAATAAATTTAAGACTTAACTACATATTTTACCGTGAACTCTAATTTCCTGAACGGAAATGAATATCCACTCGTAGGTACCTGCGATGTAGGGACGAGTATATGCGATGCGAGGAAATTAAGGTTGCCAGATAATTCGGTCGACACACTTGCCGGACGCATGTTTCATCGCAGCGCTCTTTAACGAAATTAGACGATTATTTGAGCATCTTTCATAAGTACCTATTTATTTTGCATTTCATTATCATTGGGAGTACAGTCAGTCGCCTCGCGCTGACCCTCTTGTACCTATTATATAATTTACCTACTTACTTGACCGAGTTAGTTGACCGAGTTGATGAAACACGCTGGAAAACGCAAAGGATTTCCAACACATTTTTACCAACAAAAGATACTACAAACCCTCTGGCGACACGTTTTACTAAGTTCATGCTAGCTAAACAGAATGAACACAACAGCGTGGAGGTATATTTGAACTAATAGTAGTAGTACTAGTAGTAGTAGTAGTAGCGAAAACGATTTTGGATCCGCAAGTACCCAGGATTCCTTATCCACGTGTTTACCGATTACAGTGAAGCAAGAGGAGGGTTATAAAATAACCACTGGCCTCCAGCCACGATCCTCTAGCATACAGCAGCTTCCTGTGCTTGCCCTCATGGTACAAAGTAAACCGGTTTATGCCGGACGACTGTGGTAACCACAAACCGAAAAATTCGAACAAATCCCGTCACAAAGCGCGCTTCGGTCACTTCTTTGCCAGGCCCTTGTGGCGCCCTCACGCGCTAATAAGTCAAGACAAAAGGGGATGATTTTATAAAAATATTATTATATCATTGGTGTAGAGAATAAGAAACATCTCAATCGGATACGGATTTACCAAGTTGCGAATTTTGTAAAATTTGAATTATTTTTATGGTCTCTCCTGAATAGTATGCGTTTGTCCCTTACGACATTTGAAATTTCCACTGTCGATATTCTTAAAAACGTGCTCTATTTAACCCTTATCTTAGCAAGGCTCAAAATATTTTGAATTTTAATATTTTTTTTAGTTTTTTGGCACCTATTGAACATAATAGACTATTAAAAAATAATGAAAAAATCTAGGCTTTTCCAGTTTTGGAAAATGATATGTATCATAAATTTAATACAATGCCAATCCCTCGACAAACTATTTGCCTACTTTTTAGAAGAAAAAAGTGGATTTTATTAAAAATAAGACATGCAATGAAACAGAAATCATCATTTATTGTTATTAAACCGCAATCTAAAGCATAAAATGAATATTACACCTGTAAAAATAAATAATATCTACGAAAACCTGATCACATAGTAGAACACGTTAACAAAAAGTTGTGTAAAATTGGGCTAGTAAACAAATAACTAGTAAAAAAAAAACTTTTTTTTAAGTTAGGGGGCATTTTTTGCTACAAATAAAATTTACCGCGCTACGGTCTACGGCGTAGCAATCAGGATACAATGCACGAATATACAGTTTAAATAATATCTATTACCTACAAAAAATCAAAGTTCACTAACATGTTTTGCAAAAAATAGAAAATTAAAAAAAAATATGTACACCTATTTTGACGATAACTTAGCAATGTATAAATGTAATACACATGTACTTTTATGAGTTCTTGGCAATGTATCAAATATGATACATAACAGTTTCATGTAAAGTGTTAAATGTTCTTAAATACTTCCACTATGTAAATCCTAATGCGCTAACAGATAGTAAGTGCATAAATGCACAAGTTACAATGCAGAAATGCAAAAATATATACTAATCTAAGAAATAAGTGCAAAACTTATAGTACGAAGTTTTGCACTTATTTCTTAGATGAGCACGAAATGAAAACTGTTGTTTCTGCGGCGCCATGTTGATTATTACTAATTAATTTACAATGACACTTGTGTGCATTATTTTTTTGTTATGATAAGGGAGGGTTGATCGACATATTTATAGCATAATTTTTTTGTTAAGTAATAAAGTGAACCTACTAGATTTTTTAATGTTCCATGTATCACGGGTGTTACGATGCCCAAATAAGGGTTAATTTGCCAATTAACAAGCTAAAATTCACTATAGAGCTATCAAAAATTCTCATTCAAAAATCATGTAAGTACTTCAGTATCATTACAGGGCTATGGGGGTTCACGAGGTCTGCAGCTTACGGAGCGACTAGTTTTATGTTGCTGAATCTAATAACTTAACAATGTATAAACATTAACTTTTGCCGATGCTTCGACAAATTATTAACATTTGTTTTATTTCAGAGACTAAAAAAATACTATATTTTTCAAGAATCGATAGCAACAATCGACCAACTTAAATATATAGTATCGATATTATCGATAAAGATATACATTTTTGTCGATGTAGCAGCGTTCGGAGATTTTCGGTGTATAAATCTTATCCATTTTCCTTGTTATTGACGTCAAATTGCTATCGGATTTTACGAGTATGATAAGATGTTATAAATAGTATTCTGTAGGTAAATGATTCGTAGACATCGCAGGACGAGTATCTTGAGTTGAGTGAGTGATCTGGAAATTAATGTTTAGATACGTATTTGATTACAAGTAATAGGTATACTAGGTATGTTGAGATTTCAGATATACATAATGAATATCAATTTCGTAAGTTTTTTACTAATATAAAAGTTTCTTGTATGCTTGAAACTGTAAATGAATAATTGGGTGAAAATTGTACAAATACACATAAAATGTAAAAATGTGAATTTACTGATAATTTTTAGGGTTCCGTACCCAAAGGGTAAAAACGGGACCCTATTACTAAGACTCCGGTGTCCGTCTGTCCGTCTGTCTGTCACCAGGCTGTATCAGGCAGGCTCATGAACCGTGATAGCTAGACAGTTAAAATTTTCACAGATGATGTATCTCTGTTGCCGCTATAACAACAAAATAAATACTAAAAAGAACGGTACCCTCTAGGCCAGGAAATAAATGCTCAAAAAAAGTTATAGAGAGAAATGCTTGGAACACAATTTTTGACTTCGTAGCTTTGTTTAGACTAGTTAGGAGGTGAACATATCAAAAGTCCCCGCCCGTAACCCTGGTGCTGGGGGGAGAGAGGGGTTCCATTTTTCGGTTTTTCGATTATATCTCGGAAACTATGCATCTGAGCGACCTGGACAATTATACAAAAAGAAAAGTGATTTCATTTGTTACAAGTTTCATTCAGTCACGTTTTTCGATATCTTGTATAGTTTTCGAGATATCCGCTCTTGTAGGTTTACATAGGGTTCTCATTTTTATCTTTTTATCTTGATTATCTACATCAGTGAAGCTGCTAGGCCGGGTTTGGTATCGTTTTCGTATAAATCAGGGATGCTAAATTTATTTATGGTATCAAAATTTACACATTCCTTAGCAAAAACAAGTTGAAAAAAAAAATATTTTTTTAAAACTCGTCTTCACGCTTACTGCTGAACCGATTTCGTTGAAATTTGGTATAGAGATGGTTTGAGTCCCGGGACAGTACTTAGGATAGTTTTTATAACCAAAATCAACTTTTGAGGGTGTGAAAAGAGGGGTGGAAGTTTTTTATGGAATCAATAACCGCTGAACCGATTTAAATAATATTTGGGATGGTCTACATGTCTGATTTAGTTAAAAATTATACCAAACATGACATTAAACCTAAACTTAAACAGTATTAACCTCAGGAATTCAACTTCGGCGAAGAAGCTGAATTCCCCTCACACCAAAATTCACACGTTAAAAGTATGATTTTTGAGATGAAAACTATCTTGTCCTGTCTCGGGACATAACATCTCTATACCAAATTTCAACTAAATAAGTTCAGCGGTTTAAGCGTGAAGAGGAGTAAAAAAAGGTATGTGTTCAAAGTTTATATGTTTCTACTTTAGAATGGTGTCAATGTGATACCATAAATGAATTTGGCACTCCCGATTTATACGAAAACGATACTGAACATGGCCTAGTAGCTTTATTGATGTAGATATCAAGATAAAAATGAGAGCCCCAAATAAACTTTCAATAGAGAATATTTCGAAAACTATTCACGAAATCGAATTTTTTTACTGATATAAACTTGTAGCAAATTTAACCAGCTTTCATTTCGTTTAAATCGTCATGTTGCTAAGATGCAAAGTTTCCAAGATATGTGAAAAACCGAAAAATGGAACCTTCAAACCCCCCTCCCCCCCGGCACCAGGGTTACGGGCGGAGACTTTTGATATGATCACCTCCTAACTAGTCCAAACAAAGTTATGGAGTCAAAAATTGTGTTCCTAGCATTTCCCTCTATACCTTCTTATTGCTTGGCCTACTCGGTGGGCGAGTCCGACTCGCACTTGGCCGGTTTTTTTAGTGTATTTTTAACACTTGATTAAAATGCACATTTTGCAATTGCGTTTTGATTGATACATTTTAATTGAAAACAACAATACACAAAACAGTTTGAAATGCCATTAAAATTATTTACGACCAGTTCATCTCAAAACAATTAATTTAATTTTAGACTTTATTTACGTCTTGGATGGTAGCCCTAAAACGTAAGTAAATAAAGTCTAAAATCTGTACGTATCTACACGTATCCAGGGGCGAATAAAAACGTGCAAAACAATATGCATAATAATCTAATCTGATCAAAAATGGACTACGATCACATTGTAATAGGTATTATTCCAAAAACACTTCAGCACCCGTATTAATGAGATTGAAAATGGTCGTTGTGAGAGCAAAGCGTAATTATCAATTAATTTAAAAAGTCCCTTAATTAAGGCAGCTTTCGCTCCATTTGAAATAAGCTTAGCTTTGTCTGGCGATAATTGAACAATTTAACTTATGACGTGTCATAAACTGAAATAAATATCATACACTAAAGAAAAAGAGAGCGCTGGTGACCTAGCGGTAAGAGCGTGCGGCTTGCAATCCGGAGGTCGCGGGTTCAAACCCAGGCTCGTACCAATGAGTTTTTTGGAACTTATGTACGGAATATCATTTGATATTTACTAGTCGCTTTTCGGTGAAGGAAAACATCGTGAGGAAACCGGACTAATCCCAAAAAGGCCTAGTTTCCCCTCCGGGTTGGAAGGTCAGATGGCAGTGCCTACGCCAATTCTTGGGATTAGTTGCCAAGCGTACCCCAGGCTCCCATGGGTCGTGGCAAAATGCCGGGACAACGCGAGGAAGATGATGACACTAAAGAAAAAGTGACCAAATCCACCGGTGGCTGAGGCGGGAATCGAACCCGCGTCTTCAGCTTACTCGGCTAACGTCCTGACCACTAAAGGAGACCACTGACGATCACAGTCCGACGGACGATATCGGCCTGTCAGTTGTTCGGAAACGTCATATTTTTGTTCTAACTGACAGGCCTATATCGTCCGGCAGACGATAGTCAGTGGGCCCCTTAAGACCACCGTGCCACGGCGGTACCCGTTCCAAATTCTCTGGTGTGTGCTATCTTTGAAAGGCTAGGCGCCTTTGACCAATTCTAAAGGCGAGCAGTGTGTGCTTGCACCTCCTATGCGAATCCTTTACTGGATTACAGTATAGCGAGAGACATGGCGCTGCCAACTATCCAACTAGGGAACAAATCAAATTATTTCAATGAAATATTTTTTGATTTGAAATAGCTTTTTAAGTAGCCACACTACTATATATTATAAACTGAAATAGATTTTATAATAGTAGTGTGACTACTTAAAAAAAAAAACAAATTTAAAGTATATTTCATGAAATAATTTGATTTGTTCCCTAGTTATGACGTATCATTTATTTTTGCTAAAATTTACTAAGAAAGTGGATTTAACTAGGTGCAATTACCTAAATCAAAGCAAAATCTTATTTTTATAGCTGCATTTTCAAATTAGGTAAGTAATACAAAATGTATTAAGGTGACATTCGGAAGACAACTGCAGCGGCAACTGCAATTTCCTCGATAAAATAAGTGAGGGATTGAACGTCATAATCGCGGCAGTAATGCGGCGGCGAACGTCACACATTTTATAAAGGGGACAGATAGCGCAGCGGCGTCAAGGCCGCAGCAGTAATGCCGCTACCATAATGCAGCTCCACTTGCCATCCGAAAGTCACCTTTAGGGTTAATTCAGAAACGACAAAATATCTACTAAACTAGAAGTAATTTACATCTTACAAACTATAACAACATTAGCAACATTTACACAGAAAGCGTAGTGGACGCGCAGGTGCAGGTATACTAATTCTATATAGTCAGGGACTGTAAAGGTACCTGTAACAACGGTTTTGACCAGCCTTTTTAAAGGTACCCGACCGATAAAGTAGCATTACGGTACCGATATCTATACTTTAGGTATCCAAACAAGCTCCGGCCAAACGGTATCTTTATATAAAAGTACCTTGCCGCGCAATCTGATACTCCAATTCAAACCAGTCACTCAATTTTATTGGAACTAATGCCCGCCATCTTAAATAAAAATAAAATTCATTTATTTCGGACAATTCGGAATCCATATACAATTTAACATATCAAATATTAAAATTAAAATTAGAATTAAAATTAAAATACAATCAACTTTAAAAAAATTAGATATAAAATTGAAAATTAGAATTAAAATTATAGTATTGTTTAAATATAAAATTACAATTAAAATAGAATTAAAATAAATAATTAAATTATTATTTTTTAAATTGATTGGATAAAATGAACCAATTAAATTAAATTAAATTACACATTTATTAATGAGGCTAACGTGCATGGCGGACCAGTGCTTCAGAAGGCCACTGTCCCACCTGCTAGCCACGACGGCCAGGAGGCTGTGGCGGCTGTCACGCACCCTACCGAGCATCGCGGCGCAACGCTTGCGGAGCGTGGCGTGGAAACCGTCAACGCTCGCGTCCGCAAACATCCCGGACGCGCTGCAGTATCGCGGCAGCCGCAACAGCACCCTGAAAGCGTCGTTGTACTGGACCCGCAGAGCATTAAGCGATCGTTGTGTATATCTGGTCCATAGGCTGCAGGTATACAGCGATGTCTGAACAGAGTTATTTTTACTTGGGCTGTACAACGGTGAAACCTGCGCGCTATCATATTAGCTCTCATCGCTAATGCTCTGCGTTCCCTTTCGATGTCTGCGTCGTCGCGCAGATCTTCGGTTACCAAATGCCCTAGGTATTTGAAGGTCGTCACCCTCTTCAGTACCTGACCATTCAAGTGAATGGGAGGTACATACTCTGGGCACTTGTTTCCCGCTTTAAACACCATGTACTCACTTTTGAGTGCGTTATATTTTAAATTGTGATGGCGAGCGTACGATTCGCAAATGTCCAAAAGGATCCTCAATCCGCCCACCGATGGGCGATGGGGATCTTAGACTTCTCCATTTTTGCTCTGGTCAAGATGAAAATCGATATCTGAACATCCGAGAGGACCTTTATTATGAATCTGAGGTCAAAATTAGAAAAAACAGCCGCCATCTTGAATTCCTGCATTTTTGCTCTGATCAAGATGAAAATTGATATGTGTGGATCCGACAGGATCTTTATTACGAATCTGAAGTCAAAATCAGAATAAAAGCCCGGCATCTTGATTTTCTACATTTTTTCATTTTTTCTCCGTTAAATATGAAAATATCCTCAGAAACCGATATCTGAGGATCCGAGAGGACGTTTATTATGAATCTGAGGTCAAAATTAGACAAACTGGCTCATATTTCGGTCAAGTACCTTTTTTTTTATATACTACGTCGGTGGCAAACAAGCATACGGCCCGCCTGATGTTAAGCAGTCTCCGTAGCCTATGTACACCTGCAACTCCAGAGGAGTTACATGCGCGTTGCCGACCCTAACACTCCTCTCCCTCGATCTCTGGCAACCTTACTCACCGGCAGGAACACAACACTATTAGTAGGTGGAGGTACCTCCCCAGTTGGGCTCTGCTCTAGATCTGGAATGACATCCGCTGTCCTGTGCCCTACCACACAAAGCGAGATATTATTCACAGTGCCCATACCTCTCTTTTGGACGTAATTTAAGGACATACCCGGGTCCAAAACCTCTACCTCTACCTGAAATGGTCAACCTCAGCGGTACCGTTTAAAAAGATACCTATTAAATGTTATTTAATCGGGTACCGTTACTGTTGGGTGCCATTTCAATTGATACCTTTATTTTAACTAGGTTACCGGTATTTTTCCGTTTTGTTCGCCGTACTGTAATGTTGGATAGCTATTCAATAGATACCTTTTATTTAGGTTACCGAACTTTTGCCGTTTTATTCGGGTACCATTGCTGTTGGATACCTATTCAATTGATACCTTATTTTAGGTAACAGGTCTTTTGCGGTTTTTCAGTCCCTGCTTCTAGTAAGTAGTAGGTAAGTAGATATGATTCGTAACAGGAATTTTCGAAATTTGTTTACAAAAACTTTTCTTAGTGCACCTTCTTTCGCAGGTTGAAAAAAGTATTTATTTTTTACTAGGAAATTATTATGGCAAAATCTATGAAATAAAAATAAAAATTAAACGTATTCAATAGTTGTCTTACACTGATTTGGTGCCCTATTGCCCAGATAAAAGTAAAAAACTGTTTAATTATAAATTCGATAGAATCCATTTGCTCTTTGAAATACTTCCTGAGTGAAGTTGGATAATTAAAACAATTTTCATAAAATCCCGTTCTGCAGAAGTGCCAAAAATAAAACAAAAGTGCTCTATTACGGGAGATCGGAAGAATTTGCACGCTTCCGTTATGAATGGTTGACGCAGTCACTACTTTGTGTACCTACTCTTCGCTCCCAAAAGTACTTACATATAATTAATACCAAAAACAAGAAACGACAACTTTTCTGCAATTGCAACTCTGTGGGATGTAATGAAGGACGAAACTTAAATGGAACAAATAGTTATTTGTGCAACAAGAGAGGAAAGTTGGTTTTTCTTGCGAGGGACTCAAAAACACGAGGTGTAAAATAACTTTGCTCTCGTGTTGCACACATAATTTTTCACCTCAGTAGTGAGAACATATTAAAGGTTAAAATGTATTTCGAATTACACAGAATAAACAGAAAAAAAAAGTATTATAATATGTACGATACGATACGATACGATACGGGACGGGACCGGACCGGACCGGACCGGACCGTAAAAAAAATGTAATAAAAGTATG
This sequence comes from Cydia strobilella, assembly GCF_947568885.1. Classification (NCBI taxonomy): domain Eukaryota; kingdom Metazoa; phylum Arthropoda; class Insecta; order Lepidoptera; family Tortricidae; genus Cydia; species Cydia strobilella. The sequence goes on from NC_086042.1 coordinate 20,620,930, forward strand.
AAGTTCATGGCCTTCACTAAAATAAAAAGCTACATTGTTTCACTCCCTGGAGTGAGGAAAGTCGCACTTTCCTCACTCCAGGGAGTGACGAAAGTAGGCTTGTTCAAGCTGCTGAGGTGAAAATTGTATAGCACATTTGCGTGGCCCGTGCTTTAAAAGTTAGTTAACGTTTTTCTGAATTATACAATTTAATATATTTATCTCCTTTTGACATCACTTGCAGTTCGTCGCAGTAGTATTTAGGTATATATTGTAGAGAGCGAGATGGCAAAATGAGATCACAGTCGTAATTTTAATGACGGCTGGTTTTTTTTATATAAACTGATCGGCGATTGGCCCTAGTCACACCTGATGGAAAGTGAAGACAGGGCCTAAGATGGAGCTCACCGGTTCAGTAACGGCCTATTCACTCTTGTTTAGTCAAAAGATAATAAATCATTACACAATCATTCACAGTGTTTATTGTACAAAATATGTTACTACTTTTATTAGTGCAGTAATTTTTGGCTACGATTTCTTCGTAAAAAAGATAATGTAACCCCATTCCGCATTGTTACGTCATGTTTTATAATTATGACAGTATAAAATAAAAGCTCACAGTATGGAGTTGATTGTCACGCGAGTCGGCAATTACTCGCCAAATACTCGCGACCACGCTATGCGTTACTACCGCAAATGAGATACACTTAGGTGGGGCAAATTTAAAAACATAACATCACTATTAGAAACACTTTTTTTTTTCAATTTAGACTTAATACTAGTGGAATAAGGTTGTACAGTAAAAACCATTGCTTGTGCTCTTAAAGCACTACATTTTTGATGACATTAGAGAATGTGCCGGTCACCTGGGCACGTTTTAAGTAAAATCAGAGGCGCAGTCACTGTTAAAATTATGATATTCTGACGAGTTAATACTAACCAAATGTAAACTGTTACAGACAACTGTTTAAAAATACCTAGTTATTTTCATGGTTAACCTTTACTACTTTTTCTAGTACGCGGAGGTCCTTATTAGCAGCGCTACTTCAACGACGCGGACGGTTTCAAAGATTGCATTCACGGCGGGACTTCCTTCGTCAAGGAGATTGCACCAAGTTTCTTCGTAAAAACTCGTCTGTGTCGCAACAGTCATGCAGTAATTTACATCCGAATATAACCTTTAATTTGTTATCTGTGCAGCTCGTTCACATTAAAGTTGACATATTTCAAGTTCAAATAGGCGTCTAGATTAACGTTATAGTTAATTAGACGTTTTCTATGGGATCCTGAGTGTAGATTTACGTACTATGTGTTTGAAATGTATTTGTAGTAGGTACATAAATGGAATAGTTATTTACAATACAAGTGCGAAATTCGCAACGAGTAGCAAGTTGCAAATTTCCTATTCGCACGTGTATCATACAACGTTTTACACTACATAATTATGGCCCTTTAAATTTTCGACGTAGTTAGGTACGTAATGTGCTTATTATAGCACCGGTATATCGTAATGTAGCACCATATGTACTGTAAAAGCTATTTTTTGCTTGTTGTTCATTATACATCTACCTCGCAGACATTAAAATGCTTCATTAACACTTTCTATTTTTTTCTTTTTTAGGCATTTATTTTATATCTTAACTAATGTGTACAGCAACTGTAGCCTTACCACGACTGCTAAGGCAGTATCAAACTGACATATTCGCTATCGTCTGCGTAACTTAATTTCTCTACAACTCGCTCGTACCTTCTAATATGCCAGTATGCGCTAGATGCATAGAAAGTACTAAACTTACTCGTAAGTCACGCTCACGCTAGCGAATATGTCAGAGTCAAACTGGTGGTAGCCGTACTGGTGTCCAAAACGAAATTCGTCACGAACTTCTTTTATTTGCAAACACAAGTAGTTACAATGCATCGCCGTGACAATGACGTGTCGCGTGTCGCAATGACGAACGCGAACGGCTCACAGTCATTAGTAACTGCAGCTAAATGAAGACGGTTTTAGGATTCACTGAAAAGTATTTTAACTTTTGACCGCCCTTAAGTCATTGGGCGGACAAGCCATAGTATGTACGTAAATCGTTTTTATGCTATGTACGCACATTTCTGTACACGCAGAAGAAAAAGTTGTTAGTTACCGAAATTGACAAGCGTGTGATGCAATACTTTCCTTCATTGCGTTGCTAATCGAACTGAGATTATGTCAATATGTAGACAATCTGCTGCCGCGGGGTGCTGTAGGTACTAATTCCATTCGGGGCAGGGTAAAGCGTGTCCTTTCTGTACGATATATTATTACTTATTCTAAATTTATGCTTAAGTGTCGTTTTAACTGAATTCTTTTAGTAATTACAGCAAAGTAAATATTTATCGTTGAATATTTATTCATGACAAATCATAATTGAAGTTGAAGACGAATCAGAAATTATTTATTTGCATTGATACAGTATAGGGATGTTACAATACATTTTTTGTATCATTTTAAGTGCATGTTTACGTATTCCATGCATTAACCAGATAATAATTAAACCGAAATTCCAATAGTTGCCTTAATTGCATTAGTTGCATTACGTCCCGTAAGTTTTGTGGTACCAGGGAACTATCATTTTAAGAACACAATATTGCAAGAATTAGATTTTTTTCTACTCGGCGACTGTAATGGCACAGATTATATAATAGTTTTTACGAACAGATATTTATCTCTCAAAGAAAACGCAAATATCTACCGTTTTGATACCTACACAAAAATACAATGGAGTGACCTTCAGCGCGCCGCTCCCCGCACCGCGCGCACCGGCACAACGCTAGGGTTGCCGACGCTTAGAAATGATAAATACCTACTTAAACAGCGGACTAAAATAAAATGAAATCTAAATCTTAAATTATGTATTTTAATCATTCATTTACAACTGTTTTAATTTTATGTAATGTATGATTATTTTATTTCTTCTCTAAGTAATTTGTTGTTAAACTTGATTGTGGATGGTTTTAGTGTAGGTTTCAGGTAATTTGATAGTGTCTTATGCGACAGTAGGTATAGCGATTATAGAGTCTATAGAAGATACCTACCTACTTAGGTACAAGTATCAATTTTAATTTGTGTGAAGACCGGTCCTCTCTAAATCGATTTATCAAACTAACATTAGAACTTGCCATGAGGTAGGTATACGTAACAGCATATCGTAAAATAGCTACAAAAAATGTTAGGTTCCAATAATTATAATATTCCGTTTTTGCGTAAGTGTTTGCGAAATACTCATTTTAAAAGGTCATAAGTCCCTGCAGTAACCTCAGTGTTAACGCCGTTTTATAAACCGCGCAATGATTAGTTTTAAAACTTCGTGTAATTTTAGAGAATAATGTTATACTATAACTACAGTTTTCCATCATAAGAATATGTGTTTGGAATATAATCATATTCTCAATAACATATAATAAAAAATAAAGAAAAATAAAAGAGAACCCAAAAATACATGTAACTATAAATTTGTCGTAAACACTACATGTTTAATTAAAGAATAAGTATCAATAGTAAGTAACTTGCTAGTAACCTACGTAGCTTGTAACCATCATAAAAATTGTGAGCGCATGTGGCAACCAACTAGCTTGCTTGTCTACCGTGAACGGGAGACGATTCGTAGGTATAAATCCAAGCTCGCGCGGAGAGTTCCTTAGGCCTGGTAATAGTTGAATTAAGATTTCGTATACCAAACTGTAATTGCGTTCTTTTCATGTATGGGCTCCCAACTCAACTATAATATTCATAAGCGAACGCTGTAGTCAACTATAATGAATTATAATGAAGCAAGCTTCATGGCCTGAACACGATACTCGACTGAAAAGCTCTCTGTTATATCACGATTGTATAAAATACTGTTATAATCACGCATAAGTCGATACCTGTGTTATTTTGTACTTTCGCGAACACACTCGATGAATTTTTTGAAACACACACTGCTTTACCTACGCGACAGTTTTTGTGTATGTTAATGATCAGTCTTCCTGTATATTTTGCACAGGAAGCGTGTTCTGATTGTATTAAGAGTTTATGAATTTGGTCATGATGTGTTATAGATATGATCTTTCAGTCTTCAAAGTGAAATCATAACCTGTTATTGAAATCAGAATACGTCTCTAGGAAACAGATTCGGGTCCGTCTTTCAATGCAACGTGTAACATCACTTCAACTGTTACATTAAATTAAATTAAATAAGTCTGTTCATCAATTTGAAACGTGGACCTAGTCATGTGAAACAAAAACACGAAGTCAGTTTTAGAACAAACATTCATACGGAACCACAGAGCGTACAACACTTTCACAATACCTTTGTTTGCTCAAACCTTTTCATTGTTCTCTAAAGGGGACAAGTTGCGTTTCGAGCGTGAAAATCCTGTTTACAATAGACGTCCTGAATATTTTAACTATCCCGGCGATTATAACACTTGCTTTAGTCTTAGCCCTTTGTGGAACTGTTTATTCATGCTCTTTAGCGGTTCCCTTGGTCAAGGATATTGACTCTAAAATCAAGCCTATTTTGAATAGAATTTGATAGCTCATTGTTGTCGGACAAGGTCCAGACATCGTAGATAGTGTTTGTTGTTTAAATATTTGTTTTCAATACGATTAGCGCTAAATTAGAGCTTCAAAATATATCCATGCCAAATTTCATCAACATCGGTTCAGCAGTTTAAGCCTGAAGAGGTAACAAACAAACAGACAGACTGACAGACTTACTTTCAGATTTTGAAGCTTGTTATTAATAGGGATTAAATTTTTTTTTTTCTGTTTTTAAGTAGTCACACTACTACATATATATCAATTATAAGCTGAAATAGATAGCTAGAATAGAGATGTACTTAATATACTGAAGAAACCGGTCAAGTGCGAGTCGGACTCGCGTTCCAAGGGTTCCGTATATTACACAATTTAAACAATGTATTTTTTAGTGAAATGTCTTTAAAAAACCTGTAGGGGGTCGGATCAAAAACTAAGTAATTAAGTCCGACTCACGCTTGACTGCAATTTCTAATATGTTTTCCTGTAATCTATAGGTAAAGATCTATTTTTTTTATTTTTTTCAAAATTTTAGACCCAGTAGTTTCGGAGATAAAGGGGGAGGAATGGTAATTTTTTGCCTATTTTCTTGAATTACTTCTAAATTGTTTATCCTAATATTATAAAAAATATATATTTGAGATTCGCACAATGAGCTTTTTCATTTGATATGTAACACGATATAGTTTGAAAAACTTTATTTTTTAATTTTCACATTTACCCCCCCAAAATTGGCCCCCATGTTTAAAATTCATTTGTTTACGTTACATGTTCGTCTTTGGGTCACAAATTTACATATGTATACCAAATTTCAACTTAATTGGTCCAGAAGTTTCTGAGAAAACAGGCTGTGACAGACGGACATACAGACAGACAGACAGACAGACAGACGAGTGATCCTATAAGGGTTCCGTTTTTTCCTTTTGAGGTACGGAACCCTAAAAAAGTGACCAAGCCCTCCAGTAGCCGAGACCGGAATCGAACCGGCATCTTCAGCCTACGCGGCTAACGCCATGACTACCTCTAGGCCACCCGGCCACGTCGGGCTAGGCTTTACCTAACTTTATTCCTATGCACTATAAATCAGAGAAGCAATAAATGACATTCAACATAATCCAGTATCAAATATTCTGAACACGAATGCATTGAAATGCCACAAAACCTGTCCATTCCAAACAATTTAACACATTCACTTCGGCGTAGTAAAGTGCTACGCCACCCGTAGCTCGTAGACGCTATACAGCGCAGCACTTACATGCTTGAAGGCACGGAACTCCTACAAATTTGTAAACTGAGCTCGAGATCGGCAACTTCTATCTCGAGAAGCGCTTAAAATTTATATGCTTAATATCCATTACCCGTTCACCTACATAACTTATGACAATATATCATAAACACCTTAAGCTCAGAGCCAGAGCCAGTTCTTCTGTTAAGTAGGCATGTGATGGATCAGATAGGTGCAAACAATGTTGATGTGACATGAAAATGACAACAAATATTGGTTACACACGTGTTATAACAAGAATTTTACGAATTTTTCCTTGAATTTTAATGATATTGTCAATACAGCACTATAATATTACGTTTAGCGATAATAGTTACATCTCAAAAATGTATCAACAAACATATTGTATACAAAAACACACACATGATTTTTGTACGTAATAAATATCGAATACATACCTAGTATGAAATATAAACATATGGGTATAGTAGATTGTTAACCAAGAGATGAAATTGTGCATTTCACCCGAGTTAAAAACTACTTTTAATTTCGAATACGAGGAAAGTAAAATATATGTGTATTTAAAAAAACAGGACTAAGTATAAACTTTTTTAGTTTTTCTTGAGAGTACTTTCAATTAACAATTTAGGTAAAAGTATCGTTATTTATGGAATGAGGAGTTAAATATCAGAATGGAAATTGTACAACAAATGCATTTAATATTAAATTTTAATCGCTTATAGTAATATAAAAGAAAAAAACGTACTGGGAAAGTAAAATGCTCTAGTGCAGAAACGTATCATTTTCTGCACACTTCTTAGAACAACAACGACCCACTTTCAGAGCATGAGAAATGAAAACTCTTTGGTGTGGATGTATGCCTATGGATTAGGTACGGTCAGTAATAAAGGGTCTGGCCGCAATCCTATTATAGTGAAACTGCCCCTGGCTGGAGTGTATACCTTTCTTAGGTGCGTTTATTTGTCTTGTTATAAGATATCGTTTTACCAAATTCCAAGCCTAGAATCCTCTTTGTTTAACTAAAAAAAATATATATAGTTTTACTGGTAGTTCGTATTCTTTAAAATTTGGATGGTACATGCACCTAATAGTAATTTCATTTTCTAACAAAAAATCAAGTTTCTAACTTGTTGGTAAAGGATAAAAAAAAGGCTTAATAAAAAAATTATACTTGACAGATAGCGACAACCTCAATTCTAGTTATTTAATGCATAAAATATATTTTTTGTAACAAAAAACCATTCGGGGCAACAAGGTAAAAATGACTTACTAATGCATATAGGCGACGGCCTATATGCGTAAGGCATTTGAGAAGAAGGACGCTTCTTACGATTAATAAGTATTTGCTATTTGCTAGCGGTACGCCAAACAAAAAACGCTGCAAATTGTGTTAAAAGCATGAAAATCGGAACGATTGATCTTTAGGCCATTTGAATCAATTTGACCCGTAGCACCAAAAAAAAGGAGAGGAGTTATGACTTATGACATCTTGTTTTGTATGCGAAAAAACTTGTTCAGAAACATATCGTGTGTGGTATCAAATAAAAGGGCTTTTAAGCCGATTCTAAAAATATATCACGTCATTACATTTCAGTCACTTTATTAAAATTAATTTTCATAACATACCAAGTTGCAGTAACATAACATGCAATGTGCAGGATTTCGAGAACATTAATAAATGGGCTCATGACAATGGGATAATTTTAAATATAAGTAAAACAAAATGTATGCATATTTATTCGCCGCACAATAGTAAGGCAAAAAATGTGACTTCGACTGAAATTAAAATTATTGGTCACACATATGAGTGCCTACATGACAATAAACTGTATTTGTAATAAACTGGAAGTAGTGGATAACTTTAAATATTTAGGCTTATTGATTGATACACATTTTAATTGGAAATTGCACATAAATCAAGTAAGTAATAGGCTTCGATCAGTCTTAGGCCAATTCTATCATTTAAATAGAATATTAAATAAACGCATCCTGTACATGGTTTACTATGCCCTTGCTGACTCATTGCTGAGCTACGGATTAAGTTGTTATGGACTCACTTTTAAAACCTACTTGAACCAAATTAAACAATTGCAGATAAGGCTGATGAAATACTTAGTTAATAAAAATATAAGAGATGAATGTAGAATCAATTATGAAAAATTGTTCTTAGCTTGTAAAATCCTTCCGATATCATGTAAAGTAGAATATCTTAATGCCATAGAATGTTATACCCAAGATTTTAAAGTTAAGAGATTTGTTAACCACTATGATACTAGGTTAAAAAAGAGAAAAATACGTTAAATCACGACTAAAAATTATTACGGTCAACGAACTAACGAATATATGTAACACCTAAGATACGTAATAAATACCCTATCTTACTTTAGGAAAATAAATTAAAAATAGGTAGTCTTAAGGCAAAGCTTAAGGAAATGTTGTTAAATAATTATTCTGAAAGCCATTGTTAGTATATATATATATATATCACAATATTGTTACTTGTGTTTAGTGTAGTTAAAGCTAGGTGAAGTGTTAACTTTACTAGTTACTTTTTGAATTTCTGGCCACTTCTGTGGCAGCTTGTTTTAGATTTAGGTACATACTAGTATGCACTCCAGGGATGCATGCGCATTGCATCTGTTATGCATAAAACTAACTTTTAATGTTGTAATTTTGTAGCACAGTAATCAATAAGTACATATTAGGTAAGATAAAACAATGATAAGAGCGCACCGCCAACAAACTGTTACACAGTTTGGCGAAATTTTTGTAACGAAATAAATGTATGTTTTCTTTATATAACAACAAATAAAAAAATAAAATAAAAATAAAAAAAGTTTGGGCTCCTCTGGAGTCCAGATACAATACCGTTCAATTTTCTTTTTTTTTTGTAAAATATACCTCATAATACCTAATATCCTCATATCTAACCCTAAGAAAGCAATTTCCAAAATATTTCCATATAGTTATTTTTTTTATTATTACAAAGTAATACCCCCCTGGCTGGCCCCTGTCGAATTACTCAATACGAGTATAATGTCATTCGGGTAAAATAAGAGTATTGAAACTTGGTTTACATTTTCCTTTGGTAATATCTAAGCTTTAAGTAAGAAAAAGTTCTGATGGGTGGGGGTGAGCTCGAGGAAAGGGAGGAGGGCGTTAAAGGCGAGTTTTTTTAAGTAAATTCTTACATAGCCAATTTTTACTACGACATAGATTCCAAGATATAAGCGACTTTCTGAAAAACTGTTATATATTAATTTTATACGATCGATTATATTAAATTTGTGATCGGTATCAAATGTTTTTAAATCGTCCGGTGCTAGGGATTCGAAATGTAGTGCGCCCGGTACTAGGTGCCTCTTGCAAAGAATGTTTTTTTTTTACTAAAGTTTACTTTTCGTTTTTGAATTAGTTTATGCAGAAGTTGCATTTGTGTTATTATATTTTGATTCTAAAGTTTGTTGACTAAAGTAATTTATCAATAAACAAACATTTTTTTCAAATACTTTCTTTATTATCTTCTAAAAGACTTAGGTACATGCCACTGGAGGACTTACCCCTATATTATATGTTAAACTTTTTTCTTTCTGTCTTAAAATTCTTATAATGATAAATTAATACAGTGAACTTTTCGTCTTGAAACAAGGGTCAAAAAAGTCAACACATACATCACAAAGCGTACATTATGAGGTACTTATTAGAGGTATTTAGAGTTATTTTCAACTGAAGCTTCTATAGTTGTATGACTTAGGGGGTAAATCTCTAAACACATCATAATCATAAAGGAATCATAAACTATAGAACACTGTGCTTAAAAGAAGTAGGTACAGCCGTCGTCAAAGATTTTACACCTTAGGTCAAAGATTTGTTTACATTTTACACCTTAGGTGAAATATTTGTTTACATTTTAAAATCAGGTAACTTTAGTCCACAACTTACAACTATAGTCCAAATTCAAGTTCCAGTAAAGTATGTATAAGTATTTTTTAAATTATGTTGAGTATATAATATAGAAAGATCATTAGTGTATCTAAGCTCGAAAATAAATATAACGAGTACAAATCATAAAGGTTCGTTAAGAATCAACTTTAAAAACTGGACCATAGTTGTACTTAAGGACTATATTAGCTACCTGAGTTTACGGTACTCTTTTTGATAATAAGGCAAAAAAGTGAAACATTATAATTATTTGATGTTGACAGTAAAACATGATCAAAATGATGTACCTTGATACAACAAAGATTATATATATAATATAACGTGGTGCAAAAGTTCTTCTAACAAACTGTGCTAATACTGTTGCCTGGCTGACGAGACAGAATAACAACAAGAAATAGTTGAATCACCCATAAACTTCGCATCTAATTGTTATAATTGCATTGTTATACCTGCTGGGCAAGCCTTACCTAGTGCAGAGAGCCTACCGCGAACCACGTTCGACGTTTTCGCCTCCCTGTCACACTTACGTACAAATTAACAAGTGCGACAGAGAGGCAACACGTAGAACGTGGTTCGCGGTAGGCCTTCAGGAACCATAAAATTATACAACTGTAACTTGGAAACGGATCCGGCATTTTGATCGGAAAACTAGTTTTAATGTAGAGTCAGCTAAACCGAGTTAACACCCCTGCATACATACTTGTATGCAGAGATGCTAAGCTAATAATTAATATCTACAACAATAATGAGGCAAGCGGCGTTGGGTGGAGGTTACACTCCTTATCACATCTGCCTAATAATATTGATTTTTTTTGGTCATCTTAAATGAGCCACTAGTTATCTATAAAGATCAATCATAATATCATGTCAGTAATGTATTTTTATGGGAATTAATATTTAATAAATTGACTTACCCATGGCGAATTGTTGAAACGTCCCGACGTCAATATAGTTGCGGCAAACTGACGTTCCTTCAATAAATATAGTTAGGACAGTACAATGAATTAATAATACATACAATTCGTTTTAGGGCTGTGCCATGGATTGGTATTAATGATAAAGTGCATTTTTAAATATTTCAGCGTTCTTATTTGTTGTTAATGATATGGCTGGCTGCTGAGATACGCGTCATGCGTCATAACCATGTGTAACCATTAATGTTTTTTTTTTTCTTGATTAAATTTTAATATTATATAATTATGAAGATTTTAGCACTTTTCCTTACCTTTTAGTAATTAATTTGAAAGATTGGTAAATTATAAGGAGTTTAGTTCTAACACATAAATACGTATTAAGGATGACTCACGCTAGAACATCCCGGGCCCGGCCCGACACTTATTTTTCTATGACGGGTGACGATGATCGTGACGCTTTCTATAGAAAACTCAAGTGTCGGACGCCCGGCCCGGACCGTTGTAGCGTGAGTCATCATTTAGGTGACATCTCTATGAATAAGTATTATATTTTGTTTGACTGTTTACATCTGTGACTGTTTTAGTTTGAACACTTAAGTATTTTATTACTTTTATTTCGATAATGATTTTTTTTTAGGAATACATGAATACTAAAAACACTTACTAGAAGAGTAGGTACCTCATATCATATTACTTGGTCTGAAATTTGATAGTTAGCTACATATAATAATAGCGACTACAACCGAAACGTTATGTCGGATGCCAAGGAGTGGTGGCGAAATTAGTTCTGTTGTAAAAACAAATATCATTTAAGGCTTAATTGTGACACAATATACCTATTATAAGTGGTAATAATTTTAAAGTGCCGATGTCAAATTGAATGCGAATTTTTATTATGAAATGTGTCGCTCAACTTAAAAATTTGAAGTTAAGCGATTTACCAGTTGAAACTCGGGTAAATTCATTCGACCCTCAGGAAATAGCTACCCTATTACCTTTTCTTAATACCAAAATCGCTAAATGTGACAGTTGGATTTACCCGAGTTTGAAGTTCAGCGACTTAAATGATGAAACGTCTACATATTGAATACCATGGCGGCCATAATACATGATAAAGGTTTCACACGCTTTAAAAACATATTAAAATACAAAATGTAAACATTAAATATTGTTTTGATTATTAACGTTATAACTGCAGCACAATTTACTGAAATGCGAAATAGTCAAAACAGAAACATCGACAACCCTTTAACACGACGACACCATACTGTATATAATCTAGTAAGTAATTAAATGTCTAGGCGTGGTTCACCTAGTCCCCTGCCGCAGCTAACAGGGGGGCAGCTTTGCCTGCGACGGGGCCACGAGCATTCAATTAATGCCTGACCAGTATGTGTTACAACTATAAACTATTCATCATCACGCCGACAGGCGAACAGCTTTGAGCTATATACGAAGAAACCTGACTAAAGACGTTATACCTGTGTTGCGAAGAGGATGTTTATCGTACAACTGAACAAGATATTGAATCAAAAAACACGTATTGTGCTAGGTTATACATTGTCTTGTCTTTACTATCCAGCGAGTAAATCCTTGCTGATTATTAGTTCACCAGAAATCATTATTATTATAAAATATAAACATAAGCATCAGCGTTCTTATTACAAATAAACTTTGTAAAGGATTATTTTAAATAATACACACATTTTATAATATACGAAATATAAAACGTTATTGTTGTTTATTTATGTTTAATAAGATTAATAACTAATCCACTAGGCGATCAATCAGGAATGTTTTTTCTATTATCATTCAGCTTATTGTTAAATATGTATTTGAAGCGTTAAACGAAAATTAATTTATCTCCTCTGAAATTCAATTCCGACATGAGCGGTACTAAATTATGCACCACTTGTCTTTACCATATCAACCTAAATCATTGTTTGAAATGTAATAGCAATGCGCAACTAATTACAACGCTTTGAATTATACATTTATAAATATTCTAGCCCTTTCAATCCTTACCTAACTACTGACACACTTCGTAAGCGATTTTAAACTTAAAGGAATCGACGTAACTATTGAAGTGAAACTTCTAATGCGACTTCCAACAAGGTTGCGTTAAACGTTTAACGCTACCATGGAGGGGTTAATTTTGTACTCTATTATTGACTCACTAAAGTTAACTTTCGCTCGACCAGCACAGTGTCTCTTATCTCTCTCTTTCTCTCTCTCTCTCTCTTTCTCTCTCTCTCTGTGTATACTTGTTTGAATATACATACATGTACCAGGCGAACATAACTATGAAAGAGGTTTACGCTCAAATTTTAGAAGTGAAACTGTTGCGTTACATCTTTTTAGATATAGTGGGTCAAGCAAATCTTGTCAGTAGAAAAAGGCGGCAAATTTGAAAAATCGCGGGTTAGCAACACTGTGTTCGAATAATGAGGGCTAACGCGTATGAATTCGCCGCTAGGGGAGCTAGTGTAGATGGTGGTCTTTTCCATAGTTCAAAATGTCACTTGTCACTTCAATGACTGACAGCTGTTCTTTAGTCTTTTGGACCACCATCAACAGAGGCGCCAACTGGTGAGCAAAAAAACGATAGCCCTCATTCCAAAATCGCGTGTCATCTGTGTCTTATCTGTGGAATGTGGATCGCCATCTTGCTTGTTTACATTCTGAATATGTTCTGAATCGTCTATATTTTATAAGAGAATTTCTGTTGTCATCATTAAATACCAATATATTAAATAAGATTGTGCAAAAAGTATGCCTTGGAGTTACGGAAACTGTCCATAGGCCCAAATGTTCAGTATTTTCAGCGACTGATTCGACTTTTTACAAAGGTAGGTAAACTTTTTAAACAGTATTAAGAACCTTGATTATATCGCCGTTCATTCGCAACATCTACCTAATCCTTACATATGTTTGTTGCAGGATTAAAATTCGCTCAATATAAGAGGCGTTCGTGGTATTTTCTCTTTAGACAACTTACCTACGGCGGTTTATGTACGTGTCCAACGAAACCAAGGCGAAAAATAAACTTATTATTTCAAATTTAACAAAAATATTGAGAACAATGGATTAAATTATTTTTGTAATATTGGTAACTTCATTGTATGCTTTCGATGAATGACCTGAATTATAGTATAAGCCAAAGTGACCCATATCTATTTTACCTTTAAAATAAATAAACACCAAAATATCAATTGCTTGTTTTTAGGGTTCCGTACCCAAAGGGTAAAAACGGGACCCTATTACTAAGACTCCGCTGTCCGTCTGTCCGTCTGTCCGTCTGTCACCAGGCTGTATGTCATGATCCGTGATAGCTAGACAGTTGAAATTTTCACAAATGATGTATTTCTGTTGCCGCTATAACAATAAATACTAAAAAGTACGGAACCCTCGCTGCGCGAGTCCGACTCGCACGGCCGGTTTTTATTTTTAATATGTATAATATACAACCGTATAAAAAATTTACATAGGTATGTGACATTCTTCAGAAAAAGTACAATTATTTACATTAGCAAGTGGCATAATATTCTCTTCGAGCTCCTTCAGTTTCTGAACTGGCGTCAAAAACAGCTCCCTATCGCAGTGCTGATATTCTGTTTGCTCCCTATCTATGTCTTCTAAGTTTACTTAAACAAAATCATAATATATCAAAATGTAAATAATCCATATATTTAATATTTAGTAAGTCCTGTAAAGTTACAGTGATACCTGGTAATAATACCCTACCTGTGACTGCTCAGTGGTTTATACAAATACAAAATTCAATAAATTTTATTTAATAAATTAGTTTTACAAAATGATCTAAGGGGATGGAGCCGCCCAGTAGCACGTTAGCAGCGAGATGCACAAATAATTGAGACAGGCAGATTAGATTATAAGTTATAGTTATTGGGCTTTTGTGTATTGCCATTAATATTTAGAAAAAACAATTATGCATTTTGCGCAGTTAATACATGTTCTTATGCAAAATTATCCAAGGTTAACAAACAAAAATAAAATCGTACTTATGACTTCTTTTAACAATGCATTGTTATACATACCAAAACGTACTTGTATGTAATAAGTAATTGTGTATGCGTTTCATGTTCTACCTATCCCACACTAAGTAAAAGTCTCCTTTTTCCCCAATGTTTGAAATAGAGGATACACGAATTTGACGAATTGAAGGCATTCAGTTTGCTATGTGAAAAAATGTTATCAGAAAAAAACGTGAATGATAACTAGAAAGTGTGCAACTCTTTAGCAAACAATAGATTTTGGATTAAATCCTAATTGAATTGGTTATCGCATGAACTCAGGCTTAGTGGAAGGATTAGGTAGAAAATTGATAACCATAGGAACCTCTAGTACTGTCATTGTACTGTAAAAGTACCTATGTATAATTCTGCTACTTTCCAATTTGACCTTGTGTACTGTTTCATTTCAACTGTGGTTACTCATAGAGTACGTCTGACTGTACTTTCGCTCTTTGGAACATAAAATATAATGGCACTGGCATAATTCTAGTAAAAGCTATAATTTATACTTTTAACCGTCGTGTGACCTCCCACTAACGGGTCAGAAAGATGACATACAAATGACAGCTGGCCCAAAGATTCAATAGAGCGGAGAGTTTTATAGGATTGTCGGTTGTCGTCAATGTGTGGGCTGTGTAGCGTCTAACGTAATAGATTAGATGGACTGCATTTCTTACAGATCCCACAGGAGTTGCAGTTAAAATTCTATCCTACTGATTTGAGTGAATACGACAAAGATTTAATACCAAAAATATTACTTTGCTAATCCGCAAAAAGATAAGGCGCTAGTCAATCAGTGCTAACCCGACTTACTTAAGGTATTTTTTACATGCAATTAATGTTCCCACCCTCCCACCGCAAAACTAAATACGCAAATTAATATAACAAACCACCACCAAAAAAAAATACTCGACACGTGTTTCGCCTCTCTACGAGGCATCTGTAACAACGCAAGTAAGTATAACGGTTTAGCACTGATTGAATAGCACGTTATATTTTCGCGAATTAGCAAAGTAATAATATTTGGTATTAATTTACGACAAAGATGTTTCAAATTAGTGCTTAAGTAGTTTTTTGTATCTGTAGGTATCAAGATATGACTATTTCGTTTTCTGTAGTGAAAATGATTGATTACATAATATTAAATACGTTATAGTAGAACGTTCAATTCATAATAAAGTAGAACGTAATATTTTAGTGACGTAGCAAAAATCTCGAAAACTTTAAAGAATTTGAATAAAGGTTTATTATTCTAATGTTTGGTTTTGGTACTTTTGGTATGATTGCTGATATCTTGGACCACATACTAAATGACACATTTGAAACACGCGAAAGGGTGTGGAAAATAGATATAAAATTCAAGGACTTTTCAAAATTTATGTCCCAGCCATTAGCAAAACACCTATTTAGGTACTAATATTGAGGTAATTAACTAATGGTCATATTCTTGTCGACATATATTTAGGCTAATTCGAGTTTTAGTTATGCGATCTGTTTCCGATATGATAATGAACTGTCTGTCAAAAGTGACGTTTTTGATTGAAGAAATGTTACTTTTGACACTGACAGATCAGTATCATATAGGAAACAGATCGAGTATCTAATGGAGCCATATTACCCAAAGATTGATTGAACTAAAATACAAAATGTCCTGATAGATAGCGTCAGGCCTTTCCATAGGTCCATTTTTTTCTAAGTAGTCACGAAACCACATACCTAACAACTTCAATAATTTAAAGTAGGTACCCATCTAAACGTTGACTCGTTCTCTTGTTAGGATATAAACATATCGATCTGTAGGTGTATGACAGAAGATCATACATTATACATTAGGTAACCGAAATTTCATACCAATACCCAATTGTCTGACTAATTAACATATTAGTTTAGGCTAAGTACAGCATGACAATGGCTGAACGATAACGGACCGCTGCCAAGTTGTCATTCGTCACTGGAACTAGTATTAGAATTTACTGCAAAGTGCATAGCCTGAGGCTTAAAATACACTTGTAAGATACACTTGTTACTTACGTAAGTAGGGACACATCTATACTACAGAATGAGAGATGAATATTATTATCTCATCCTAACAAATAGCTTTGTCCCTACTTACGTAAGTAAAACTTACAAGTGTGTCAGGCCTGGGAATCATAACCAGAGAGACACGAATTAAAAAAACATTGTCACATATAGACGAAATTCTTCCAGTTCACACTTAAACTTGAATGAGCTATGTTTTTGTCCTCGTATTTATTCCTCGCAAAAATAGCCAGGATATGGTGATAATAAACCGCAAAATTCATTGCTCGCTCGAAATAATATTCTGCACCTAAGCGCTTGAGACCGTAGAAACGTTTGGAAAAGGTTAATTTTAAATTGAAATTCATCCGCCAACGGCCACCTAGCTACGCATTTTCGTGTAGTAATATGTTTTCGGAATCATACCGGTTTGATTTTCAAATAATTGTATGTAGGTACTTACCTACCTATTCTATGTATGAAAAATAACTATTGTTGTTTATTGTTTATTAATACAACACACAAGCTTACAGTTTACATACCAAAGCGCTCACATACTACACAATAAGATTCAACAAGTATTTACAATATACACAAAAAATGAAACATCACAAACGAGGTACATCACTTAAAAGCATATATAGAGCTGTGGAAAACGAGCCTGGTGAGTCATAAAAAACATCGACATCAGGTCTTTCTATTGACAACTCGTTTAGGAGGGAATTATATTGGAATTACTCAGGAATTACTCGTAATTCGAAAGTAAACATTACTCATCCGCTCTAGGGCACAGCCACATGTGTGCGAGCGGGGGATTGACATTAATATTTAATTCAATTGGGATTCGGCTCTTTCAAATATAGTAAATATAGTATGGTATCTTCTTTGCTACTATAAAATAGTAAGTATTCAATAAAAACACATTCATACCCCTTTTTCATCAAGTGCTGCCGCACGCTAGCACCAGATCTCTGCCACACATTAAATCATATTATTGCAGATATGCCATTCTGCTACAACAAATTAAATTACACATCGATGTAAGTAAATAAATGTTATTCTGTTTATTTGTCTACGATCCTAGGCTACGTATTTTATAAATTGAATATTATAATAAGATAAAGTAGAATAAATAAACCTATAGAAAATACATGTCAATATTACATAGGTTGCTGCCGCCACAAGCTGGTGATTAGGGCCGCAGATTTGACGCTTGATACAATCATACCCACTATATATCTAGTCTCAAACATTCAAATGCCGATAAATGCGCCAAATTATTATTTGTATGCCTTTCCCGTACATGGAACAATGGTGTTCCGGATGTTAACGAGGCGCGAGGGAAGCCGAAGTCAACAAAAATAAATGTAAGATTACTTATACTTATTACTGTCATTATTTAATTGGTAATGCGTTTTCATTGTCAGCTACCCCTATATCATTTAGCTAAATTAAAAAATAATCGGGTTTCGAAATCTCTTTGCTTACTTCACAACAAAACCTCTCGTTGCACATTTATTATTTCAGATAGTAGCCTATCTGCGTTGTATTCTGTAATCTATGCTGGCTCCTCTGTCGACGCCCCGAACCCCGCGATCGCAACTGTTACCAATCTCCCGCTATTTGACGTTTCACTCGGCGAAAGTAATTCGATCCCCAACGCATAGTTCGCTCTCAATGTACGGAATTTCCTTTGTGCTTGGGGTGCCAAGAAGAATCTATCACGCGATATGTACATATGTGAGTCTTGTGCAAATAATCGAGTGGTATTAGCTGACGGAAGCGTTCGTGAATACTGTCGAAGTACCTAAGCGATCAAAAAAATATTTTTTACACGAGGGAAACTTGTTTCGCATCCGATAACTCCATACAAGCATGCTGTTGAGGGGGCTTTTACCTAAAACAAAGTGCTAAAGAAGTGCCAAAAATAGTCTCCTGAGCTCCTCTTCAAAGGACCTATAGCTTATAAAAGCTGTGCTGCCGGGTCAAAGAAAATTGTTCTGTGACCTCTGCAATAGGGCTTGTAAGAGTACGCAATACCCATTTTTGTCATTATTATTACAAAACGATCTTACTTTTGCTACTTTTTAGGGTTCCGTACCCAAAGGGTAAAAACGGGACCATATTACTAAGTCTCCGCTGTCCGTCTGTCCGTCTGTCACCAGGCTGTATCTCATGAACCGTGATAGCTAGACAGTTGAAATTTTCACAGATTATGTATTTCTGTTGCCGCTATAACAACAAGTACTAAAAAGTACGGAACCCTCGGTGCGCGAGTCCGACTCGCACTTGGCCGGTTTTTATATCACTTTGGCAAATTTGATCACCTAATTATCAACTGAAATAGATAACATACACTAAACTAATTTAGTGTATGTTATCTATTTAAGTTCATAATTTATATATAGTAGTGTGACTACTTAAAAACACAATTCAAAAAATATTTCATAAAATAATATGATTTGTTTATTATTATTTTTTAGAACTTTTAGACATTTAAGTGCGTACTCAGACCAGCTTACCCTACATACGTATAACTTATATAATTTCTTAGCAGCGACATCTATCCGATACGTAGTTCAGCCTCGTAGACGCCCGCGTCCTCACTTCAGGGTTCCTTTGAGTTTTAGGTACGTAGGGTAATCATATGATGAAACTATAATTGGATAGTTTGGCGTTTCGGACGCAGACGGTTGTTTCTTATTATTATTTGTATTAAGAAGTTTAAATATGCACACACAAAAACAGAACTGCCTAGAGCTCATTTTAATTTTAATTTAGGACTCAAAATTCCGCATGTTACTGTATCCTGTATCCAAATATCCAATAATCTGTTACCTGTATTTTAATGTGACCTTGTATGAGTAGCAAACTGTTTTCGCAAGACCTCTTAATACAATTCGAATAGCCTTGTTTGCATAAAATAATATTATGGTAACAATTGGAGCATTCAGAATCCGAATGGAAATAACAATGCTTAAAACAAATAGGTACTTTATAGTCGTGAAGCGCGACCTAACTTTATCACATAGAGAAATCGCTTCGACTGTTTTATGGCTTACTTTTTCGTGAGATACATTCTCATTGCCATAAAATATTATCTAGGTATAGGATACGCTAGTGAAATTATGTAGAATTAAATAATAACTAACGTTAATAATTTTTAATTATTAATAAACCACAAAACATAGTAGGTAAGTAAATAAATATATACATATAAACATAAAAATGTAACATGACCTACAAAACCCATACCTAATCAACCCCTAACCCCTATTTTTACTGACCTATTTTTTTGAGAGACATACTTGTCAGCGGCGATCAAGTCGCCGATCAAAAATAGGTAAGTTCTGAAACCAAAACATATATAACCTTAGTTCCGAAAGCTCTTATGTAATTAACGAATAAAGTACTAGTACAAACGCGATACTTAACGCTGTAAAAGCGCCGACCGCACTAAGGGATAATGAAACGTATCAGTTTTATTTTTATTGTTAACGTAAATCTCCAAAAATCGCGGCTCAGCCCTAATCTGCTCAACCCACTCCATTCGTAATCACTTAGCACTCGTTTTCAAAGTCGGTTAACCGAATTAATTCAGACGTGCGTTGTCGTGCGTGCGGCAAACGTAAATCAGGACTAGGGTGTGGTTCGAATAATTAAAACAGGAACCTCGCCCGGGCCCTAACCCAGTTGTGTTGTGGTAGACTCATTGTAGTGAAGTGTAGGCATAGAATATTAGGTATTTATAGGATTCAAATAACATGTAATTAGATCATAGCTTAGCGGTACCATATACGGAGAGTCATGTAAGATGACTCTCCCCCATATTAGGTTAGGAATGTAATCCATATACGGAAAGTAATGTAAGATGACTCTCCTCTATATAAGGAATGGAATTTAGGTAAACAACCATTTGACACCTTTCACGTGTAGACCTCCCAAGTAGTGTGATTCATAGTTAACCTCGATAATTTAGTATATAAAGGATTGTATCTTTTGAATTGAGGCATTATATCTACAGTTTCTACTCGACAGTCTTGTGTTTTACTTCTGCCTTGGGTCCCATCTTTACATGGCGACCCTGCCAGTGGCGTAAAGTCTACGCCATATGGCGCCTGCCGGTGCAGTAGGTGGTTCTGCACTGGCAGGGCGCGCTTCAATGGCAAAGATTCAAGTGTGAAAAATTCAAGAAAATAATTTAAAACTTAATATGTGGACATTCGCAAGAAAAAAAAACAGTGAAAAACTAAAATATCAAAAAGCAAAAACTGAAAGTGAAAAACAAACAATAATTTAAATAAACTAAAATAATGTGTGGGAAAGTGGACTCTAGTGATAAACATACGTAAAATTAAATAAAGCAAGACATAATATGGACAAGAAGGCAAGTGATATACCAGCGTCGGTTTGCTAATATAACGTAAATAAAACTATTTTTGTGAGAAATCTATCAGCGTGAATGTGAAAACGTGATTTCTGATTCGTGATTAACTATTCGGATAAAGTACTGTGCAAATCCGCGAACCAAGACTGCATGTGTATGTGATGACGGTCATTGCTATCCAGCAACGAAAGCTGTGGGCGCGGCTGGATGACTCTAAGTGGACCCAAATAGACAAGAAGAAATGGACTCTTATTATATTAAGGTACACTCAATAATTGTGTTCGAGATTTTAATTATTTTTTAAGTGTACATGTGGATATTTGACTTGATTGTCATAACAAGCTGTATTTTCAGGATAGTTATTTATTTTATTTATTGCAAATATGCTAATAATATGCTAATTGGTTAATAAAATGTATTAAAAAAAAAAACATAAATTAAATTCTTAGATGTAGATTCAATAAATTTAAAAATGGAAATATTAAATTCTTTTAATTTTTTCTTACTAGATTCTTAGGCGAAATGCATTAAATTTATTTATTTTATAAAGTTTTTGTGATTAAATAATGTTTTATTATAAGGTAAATTAAATAGATATATGTCAAGTATTAAGGAAAATACATACGTGATGATTGTGATAGATATTTTAATTATTATTAACAATATTTTTTTAGGATAGTTTTTTTTTAAGTTTCAAATAATGTTAATACAATACTTATATAAATTCAATTCGTAGAGGTAGATTCACTAGGTAAGTTTAAAAACAGAACAAAATTAACTATATATAAGCATACCTATACATGCTTATATACCACAGAATAAATATATTTTTTTTAAATTACTTCTTAATAGTTCCTTGTCAGAATACATGTTTTTTTTTGTAATGTTTTGTAATTTAATAATATTTAATAATGATAAGGCAAATAAATAGATATAGGTATGTCATGTAGTAAGGAAAATATATGGTAAGACGAAATTATTTCTCTGGATTAATTAGTAGTTCAGAAAATGAGGTTAAAAAAAGGGTATTCAACATGTAAAAAACAATAAATATTAATTACATTTCAACATGTATAAAAGCCAGATAACGCAAAATGAGACAAAAAAAATCGAAATTTCGGGGAAAACAAAAAAAAATTAATTGAAACGATAATTATGTAGTGTGTCTATGAACCAATAAGATAAATACGAGTAGAGCATAAATTCAGCTGAAAGGTTGAGGAAACTGTAACGGATAAGTATCTTGATGAGTGAGTAGCCTGATCACCTACGAGCTGTTGAGATTCTTTTCTGCTTAAGTTTAAAAGACGTACGAATATTAACAGATGATAAAATACCAGTAATAATGACATTGAACAAGATAAGGGCTAAAATAGCATAAAATTAATTATAAAAGAGAATAAATAATATATCGGAAATAAATGTAAAGAGATACATAAGAAAAGAATGCACATTGAGACTATAGTTAATAAAAATAAAATGAAAATGCCATTCGTTAGCTTCAGCCCGACGAGAGCTGGTTTACGAATAAGAGCATTTTAGCAAGGTACACAGGATACAAGGCAGGCATGGGAATCCTTGAACCCCTCACGATACGCTCCAGGTGGCATTCGGGAAGGTTCTTGGACACATGGAATGGATATTGAGTATAGAAAGTAATGAAGTGTCAAAAGAACTGCCTGAAAATACCCACTAATAGGGATAATAATGATAAACAAATAATATATATAATGTGTGCGCGCACTTATACTAATTCCTTGTATCCTTAATTGAATGAATCAAATATACGAAGAAATATGATAAGGTCGGCCGACCATGAAAATATTGTGCAGTGTACCTTTGCAGACGTCATCCAATATATGAATGAAAATAATGCACAATAAATGGGAAAAAAAACAACACAAGACCATATTCCCCAGGGCAAATGACGCGAGCCGCCTTTGTCAAAGGAATTGGTAACTTATGAAATAATGACGTCATAAATAGTGATAAATGTGCATTAACGTAGAAAGAATAGAGGGATAGGAAAAGCTGAATAAATCCGAAATGAATAAGAAACCAAGAAGGTATTAAAAAAAACTACGAGAAAAGTAAACCAAATAGGAAAGGCAATGATAATAATAATAAACGAAGTTCCATATTTAAAAAAATTAAAATAATAAATAAATATTAAATTTTTGCTTCACATTCTTATTTCATCACTATTCACTGCTTGTACTTTACTTTTTAATTTTATTTTGTTGTAACAAATAAGTAATAAAACAATTAAAAAATAATAGCAATAACAAATAAATTTATAATAAGCGAAGAGTAAGAAATAACTTTCATCAAACTGTTGTGTAATTTATGTGATGTGGGACGTAAAGGAGAACTAATAGAAGAGGAGATTGGAATAATTAAGACAATAAATTAGAAATTAATTTGTTATTAAATATTATAGTATTAATAGTTTATTAAGTTAAGAGATTTATGTATACTTAATGTTTTATTTTACATTAATATGTTAAATTTTATTTTAGCATAATTATGAACCATACTTATTATAGTGGAAGACATATGAATATTATTTTTGTGTTATGGATAAATAATTATGAAAAAAAAATGTAAAAAAAAAGAAAAAAGAATGTAAAAATATATATATGTAAAAACAAAAATATAAAAAATGTAAAAAAAGAAAAAAAAATATATTCAATAATATATTTTTCCTTTTCCAAAAGGAGGGAGATGAAGTGTAGGCATAGAATATTAGGTATTTATAGGATTCAAATAACATGTAATTAGATCATAGCTTAGCGGTACCATATACGGAGAGTCATGTAAGATGACTCTCCCCCATATTAGGTTAGGAATGTAATCCATATACGGAAAGTAATGTAAGATGACTCTCCTCTATATAAGGAATGGAATTTAGGTAAACAACCATTTGACACCTTTCACGTGTAGACCTCCCAAGTAGTGTGATTCATAGTTAACCTCGATAATTTAGTATATAAAGGATTGTATCTTTTGAATTGAGGCATTATATCTACAGTTTCTACTCGACAGTCTTGTGTTTTACTTCTGCCTTGGGTCCCATCTTTACAGTAGCACGTCACTGCTAAATGCGTTCGTTGCGAGACACGATCAGTGCTCTAACAGAACTACTACCAAATGTGATTCTGACATATCTAGAAAGTTTGCTTAACGAGCCCGCTCACTACACAAACAATAGATTGGTTTTATTTAAAATCTAGCCTTTTACTTGCGACTTCAATCTTCATCCACGTAAAACACGGTAATCTTATTCCCATATTACTAACTTTGAATCCTATTTGTATCCCACTTTATGGGATAGAAATAGGATGCCACACTGGTGCGTTTTCCTGATAGCCGCCTATACTACAACGTGATGATCACCGTATATTTTAACAAACCGTCAGCTGACTTTTAACAAGGATGTTATCACGGTTACTTCGAGTACCACTTCAGTCAAGACACGTAAACTGTGTGCTAGTGCGAGCTGCTGGCCCCTATTTCATCACGGTGACAATTGTATGATAATTCGCCGTACATTATTGGTCCAACAATAACAATATATTGACGCGGTATGGTATCTAACCATCGTTACATATCAGACCTGCTAGCATGAGTTGCGTTGCATGAGGTGTCAATTGTTAGCGTGGTAAAATAGGCTCGATAGTTAGCTCAGTTATCAGATAAAGATTTATTCCTACCCTACCTATTAATTTAGAATTATTTTGGTTCCTGTAACTGTGTCTGGGCGGCATCGCAATCAATTTTGATCAAGTTGAGGCAAACGAAACGATTGAATTTGAATTTTACTCGAAATTTTTATCTCTAATTCAAAGTGCGTTAATAATTGAAAAGGAAAGTTTTTTTTTTCAGGAATTTAAATATTAATAAGTACTTATTTATAAATTAATTTCATGAAGTAATGTAAGATAATTGTTTTTGTAGACTAATAGCCTAGGTTTTATATATAAATACATATATATTAGATAAAGCCATCTACCATGGCGCGCCCTAATCCTTATCAATCGTTAAGACGAATGGGGACGAAGTCACGTGATCACTTCTCAATTGGTACAAACGTAGTCCTCATTTTTCTCCCTGAATATTGATAAGTATTGTGGAATAGTAGATTGTGTTACAAGGAAGCAAAATGACATATTTACGGCGAGGGCGTACATTGAATCCTAAACGAAGCGAAGGATTCTATAATAGAATCCCGAGAGCAACGAGGGATTCTAAAGTAGAATCCTGAGCGTAGTGAGGGATTCAAGTGTGTTACGCCCAAGGTGGAAACAATTTGGCTACCATGTGACACATACTGCTTTTCACATCACCTATGAGGTAATTATAACGTTACAAATATTATTTAAGCTAAAAAAATAATGTGCAAAAAATGTAAAAATAGTGACCTAGAACAGAAAAGTGTTACTTTGATCCCTCCTAGCAGGGAAGAAAAGTGTTACTTTGATCCCTCCTAGCAGGGAAGAAAAGCGCCACTTTGATCCCTCCTAGCAGGGAAGAAAAATCCCTTTTTCGAATTGATGTGAAAAATATTTTTGCACATATGCGACCACTATACTCTAAATATCGTAATTACGATTTAGTACGAAAACGCGAGGATTGGATCTTTGTATGTATATAAATAGATGCTAACTGATTTGAGCAGGTTAACTGCCTTTATCTTTGTTACTAGCACTACCTGTGCTGGTCTATATATCTACCTACGAATTATTATAGCGGGGTAAAAGCTTACTGTATTCAAATATCGACGAGTCAGTCGGTAACTTCAGAATGGGGTAAATAACTTTTATCACAGCCAGCCATCAGCAAGTTCGCCGCTTTTATTCCCAATGCTTATCAATTGTGGGCGGGCGAAATTAAGTGGTATAGTTCACATTTTCCTCAAGCGAAGGCTGTGCAAAACGATATTTCGTTCCAATGTTTCAGGAATAAGAATTAAGGTCGTTAAAAACCCGCACGACTATCAGCGCTCAGCACTCCACCACATTTGTAGCAACAATGCGTAATCCTAGAACACTTTTAAATATACACAGTACACTGGCACAATAACTGGTTGGTTAGAGCATTCGACTCACCTGGGATTCATAAGCAATTGCGATAACGCGGCTGATACTACCTATAAACTTTACCGCTCAACAACTCGCCTATTGTAGAAATATCCAGCAAAAACTCCATTTGAGCGTGAGCCTGGATGGTTTATATTAAATTTATTTCCGTCGCCTTTGTTTTCGACGTAATAACAGAAGGTGACACGGGGCTAGAGGTTATGAGGCTATTGTAACATTAAAGTATAATGTGTAATTAATTTGAATGAGTGACTAGACTTATATCGACCGGGATATGGACCGTGATTACCTTTTGTATTGTTTTCGAGCTCCCGATCAGTTACCCGTGAACAAGATGCATGTAACTGCGTCGAAATATCGGGAGCTCGAAAACAATACAAAAGGTAATCACGGTCCATATCCCGGTCGATAAAAGTCTAGTGAAACTAACAGTAAATCATTCAAAACTGTTATTGAATGAATGATTTTAAATAAGAATATAAATAAAAGCATACCTAATTTATATGAATTGTAAATTAATGCTTCATTACAATCGTTACCAATATATTTTAAAAAAACTTTAATAATAAATATGACACCAACCCGTGGATTGCTATCAAGTTTCTAATAAATACTTCAAGACTAAGGTTGACATAAGTATCGCCAGACTTTACCTATTATTTGTACAGTGGACGTTGGTCAGTTAGCATGACGATTATCATAATATATCTACTACGACACGTATCTCTACTGGTATACCAGATAAATATCAGTTTCATAGGCATATAATATATAGGTAGGCTAGTGATATTACTAGTTACTACTTACTACCTTAACCTTTATTACAAACGTTTATGCTTCCGAATTATGTTATATGAAATACCTACCCTACCTTTGCCTACGATTTCATCCGCGTAGAAATCGTTATACTTCCCGGTCCATACATCTACTGATGTCTATTTTATTGAAATCCACTCAATAGTTTAGGCGCTTGAAGTAAATATATGATTTACTATTCGGCGTCCTCTCAAGGCAGCTGTATTAATTTTTCTTTAATAAAACAGGTGTAAACAGGTTGTGAAGGGCAAGAGGAATCTACCAATATGTCGTTTTAAAAATCCGTCCAGTATCCTGAGCTACAGGGTGTACTGATTTTCAGTATTTAAACCCATAACCCTACTTTCTGTTTAAGTCGCAGTCGAGTAAAATGTTGATATTGCAGTAGAACGTGTACAAATGTATAGACAAAAGTGGAATTCATATTCCTCCAAGCTTCATATTAAGAGAATATCCCCTGAAAGGGTATAAGCGCTAAATCTGGATTCAGCTATTATTTTCTATAACAAGATGTATTTTTTCCGAAAAGTTATCTAGGACTTATTTGTGTAGAATTTAATAAGCTTTAATGTTGCCTTACACCATATTTTCATAGAGAACGTATATTTAGAGTAAAACGGAAATTTCCCCAGGATGGTACACATTTTCCAAGATGGTCGAGAGGGATTATATCGGGAACAATTTTTTTCAGTTAGGGTCTTGAAACTTCGTAGTTTGTGAAAGACAAATTTCATGCGTTGTATAATTATTAACAAATGATTAACCGTCCCTACTGATATCTTTTGCTGCATAATGTTCTATATTATGCTCATGTAGAATATATAACCACCAACATACAAATCCACGCGTACGAAGTCGCGGGCAACAGCTAGTCCTCAATATTAAGATAGAAACGGGCTATGTCAAACTAGTATTCGTTAATAAAGAGATTTAGAATATCTACATTATTGTGGCCGTCAAAATTATTATTGTGGCCATGGAAATAGATAAAAATTGTTGCCCTGCCTGTTTTATACTTCTGTCATAAATTTCTAGAAACTTCAGTGACTTGCCAAAATCGTACCTTTATTGTCTGTTTGAAGTATAACATGGTTTGAAGACACATGACAGAACAAGAAATGGGAAGTGCAGCACAAGTCAAGGCTTCACGACGTGTGATGTTGATTAGCTTTTAAAATTTTCGACAAAAAGTTACTCTCGATCTCCGACAAATTTTAAACATCGATAACGAGTTATTTACCACAAAGAAGTTAATGTTTCATAAGCTCAGTGATAGTAAATATCATAGTCAGCAAAATAAAGCATTTTCCAAGGCACTCTAATTACGAAGCAGTGCACGTAGACATAAATTTACAGTGTTCTATTTCTTTATAGATAAAACAATAAAAGGTGCAGCGGTAAAATATATATTATTCAATGGTTTCTGCACTCATAGGCAGCGTTCAACTAACTATTTGCTTCGAACTAGAATTAATAGTAGTCTATACTTATCAAACATATTTCAAACTTATTTGTCATTAAAAAGATTCGAGACAAACCTTACTGGTTTAACGGTACTTTTGTAATTAAGTTTAGAGTGAGTATAGATATTCTGTGTATTTACCTGAACAAATAATAATAAAAAATTGACGTCTGGCATCTATTTCTAGCAGGAATAACTTGGAAATTATACTGTTATACCTTTACCTTATTGGTAAGAATAATATTCACCGCATAAAATTGTTATGGTACACACATGTTCACACTTTGATTCAAAATATCTCCGGATAGAAGGGCAGATCGTGATTTAACGTACACAACTTGGCTTAATTTGTTTTACATTTACCTTCATTTGTATATCAAATGATACCACGCCACCACCAGCAATGATATACATATTATAGTTATTATATATTTTTAATCATATATTTTTTTACTTAGGAAAATAGAATAAAACAATCGACATAAAATTATACTTCCCATAGCATTTGTTTCACAGACTACAAACTGATCCATCAAAACTAAGGTGCAAAGCTTTGTTGTTCCGGAATTAGTTATACAACGCAAATGCTATGTCGTAAGCAATAACTTCTTTCCAGACACGGAGATTAAACTTTACACAGATACCTTAGAAACAGCAGGTTCTTTTACAGGATTTGGTTAACTGGTTTACTTAAAAGTCCTATATTTTTTTGTGTTATTTTTATTATTACAATGGCAAATACTCAGCGATCTATCTGACTGACCCGTCTGATCTGACTCTTAGTGCCCTTAATAAAATAATATGGAGCAGGTACTTTGTCTACAGGGTTTTCTTTTTTGACTTTCTATTCTATGAAGGGACGATACAAAAATGTTTTTGTGTGTATCTTTTCTTGGCATAATTTTAATTTAATATTTTGTTACAGAAATTTCATTTCCTCCCTAATTGTGCTCTTGAGCATTGACTAATTTTTGCAGTAGCTAAGCAGAAATTTGGTCCTTACGCGCAAGATGCAGAAACCCTATAGGCAAACAGTCAATGGAATCAATAACATATTATAAAAAATCAAGTCTTTACACTAAAAGATTATGTTGTTTATGAATGCTCTGTATTTTTCGACCTATTCACAAATGTTCCCAGGAACTTCTGAAAAGTAGCACAACATCAGTCTCCTGTCAAAATGTTTCGTTCCCGTGAAATTGTCGCGGGCGGCGCGCACGTCGTCTATTCTCGATAAGTGGGCGTTTGGACCGCTTACTTAGAAGCTGAAGGTGATAAAAGCGGTAAGTTGCGGCGTTAAATATGTTTCAATATGTTGCTAAAGTAAACAATACTAAAACATAATAAGAGCAACTTAATAAAAGATAAATACTTAGAATAACGTAATAATAGCTATTGAAAGTATTTAGGGATTGTTTTTGTATTTTAGTATTCCTAAAGTCAACTAGTAAAGAAATAATTAACTATGCTTACCTACCTACTTTTGCCAAAATTGCCGATTTAGTCATGCCGGTGCACCTTGTGAGTGAGTAACGCGAAATAAGCAAGTAAAAAGAGTCACAAAAGTGATCGCAGGAATACGCTCGACTCGCAACACTGACTTTCATACGAGCACTTGCATCGCAAGCGAGTAAGCGGAGCGAATTGTGCTAGTCATTCTCTGAGATTATGTCTGCGGTTGCGTCAAATTGCCACGACTCTCTCCATACATTTTGTATGGGTCGCAGCAATTAGACCGCAGACATCTTTTTTGAGATAAAGTACCCTTAAAATGGATCCGCCATGTCATAGCGTCGCACGCTAGTATTAAACGGACTCCCCTCACATTTCCCACCTGGTTCGGTCAGCAAACTTCGCTGGCAGTGGAAGGCAAAAACTCTTTCTTGGTGTACCAAAATTTTACTCCGGCCCGCTCAGTCCGTTGCCTCCGTTTCCGCTCATTAGGTACTCATTACCCTTTCAACGCATTGATATTTGAATGATATTGATGTCAAATTAGATGGAGGCAGGTTTAATAAATTTTCGATCGAACAATACACTCAAAGTTCCGTTAAAAGTTCTGTTTACAATATTTAGTTTCATATGAACTTGAACACGTAAGGTTGCTTAAATTTCGAACTTAACCAAGTCAAAACAAATTAATTCCCGCTTATACGTTCTAGTTAAAAGCCAAACAAAATAAACGTGCCGTAGTTTAATGGAAATTATAATTTTCACGGCGCCAAGCAACCTAAGATATTTTATATAAATGCAGACGATATTTCTCGCGCAAACACCGAAGTTTTCATTTCATGAATAATGCTCTCCCTCACGCCCCCCACATTATATAAGTTGATGCTCGTGGAACTTGAATCTGCATTTAGTTGTTAACCTGCTCACTATTTAAGTGTTGGAAATCAATTTTATTTATTTCTGCCGCGAAAAACAATGTGTCACCTCCGCCGATATGAGAAAACAGTCTTTGAATAAGGCTTCAAAATGTGACATTCCTCCTCAGAAGACTGACATAGAGGATGGCGTGAGGTGTGGGAAGGCACAATAAAGTTTGATTGGATACTCGCTGCTATCGCGGGCGGTACCTACAATTTCTGTTCATTCCGGCCGCGTGGGGTAGGTTGCTGCTTGAAGCGTATTCTAATTAAGGTTACCCCGGGGTATTTTCATCAGTTGGCGTAAATGCCCTTTCTTCAGAATTATAATTAAATGGATACGCTTACTTTATGCCATACAATAAACATACACAATTATAGGCTTAGATGAAATAAACAGTAGGTACACAATTACAACTAGGGAGCAAATCAATTTTTTTATTAAACGTTAGTATAGTACTATTTCAGTAAGTAAGGTACTTACCTACACGAGTACTCACTGGACACACCGCAGTTATTTTTAATTCAACGGCGCGCACATCTCAGCTGAGATGCCGAAGGACGTGCGAACCTATTTCATTGCTTATTAACGTCACTTTCTATCAAAACCACAAAAATTGGCTTAATATTAAAATTTCAATAAATTAAAACAATAGTAGCGCAACAAAACGGCACGGCGCTGGACAATGGGGATTGGGGATGAATCGTTTGTACATATTTGGGTGTCGAACGCTCCAGGAAAATGAAAGTGACAGATATATATATTGCTGCTCTATCCTATAGGAAATCTAGCCGCGAGCCGCGTACACGCAGAGACATCGTGCCCCACATGACCCTAATGTTTAATGCGAGTTTTTTTTACGTATTTTTTTACGTTTCTCACTAAACGCAAGTTGCAAACGTATAAACTCGCACTCGACACTAATCAAAGCTATCATAAAAAAAATTGAGCTACATACATACCACAATCCGCATTGCACCGATAAAGCAGCACGAACCAATCCGTTCTGCAGCCGGTTTGCTACCACGCCGCCACCGCGTCCGCTCGGCTGCCTGCCCCGCCGAAACATTGCGATCAACTCCACTCTCCATAATAAACGATGTTATAACTTGAATCTACGAGCGTGTAGATACAGAAATTGATTGTAAAGTAGATAATCAATTTATTTGCCTATTGGAGGCTGCCAACCAGTAACTCGCTACTCGCTACTCGCTATAAAGTTGACATAAAACCTCTGAGGTCACTATGACTTTAAGCTTGCCTACAGCAGATCCTCATAACTTCGTAGGCCCCTGCGTAGCCTCATACCTACCTAAGTACTTGTAGAAGTACAAACCAGTAGGTTTTGTAAGCGGTATACCACGCGAACCTCCATGAATCAAAAAGTCTAAAGTGAATTGGCTAAAAACACTTTCAAAAATAGACCGGATACACATTTTAGAACTTTAAAAAGTGCAAAATAAAATACAAGTGCTTCGATATACACGCATCAGCTCCAAGAGCTGCTAGTGTATTCAAATAAATAATAATAAATTATTCTAGAAACTGCGCACAAAATTTCACGAGATCGGTTGAAAAGTGCGACCACGCAAATAGCCGCTCGTATTTACTAAAGCTAGCTGAAACGGGGACGCATCGCTAGGTATAATAATCCAAAAAAAACCAAATCCAAAATCGCAAAAATTGCCTTGGATCTTACAAAGTATAGTTATAGTTAATGATTACTTAAAACCCTGGTCAGGAATGAGAGCGACGCCTCGCCAAAAAAGTAAGATTATTTTTCCTATGACTAACGTAGCAATTCAAAATACATAATAATATTTATACATATAATTTCGTTTATCTGAGTATATAAATAACAATATAGAAATATTATGTTTGAATATTAGACGTTAAGTCCTTATTTTGAATTGGAGCATAGTTTCCCACCAAGTAGCAAAGTAGGACCATTTTACGGTATACTAAATTATTAAATAACTCTTATAATTCAGCATATAAGGTGAATACATAACCTCACTAATTTCGGACATCATTCAATTCAATTCAATTTATTTATTTCCTTTAAATACAATTTTAAGTTTACATCATGTTGTTCGTAAGAGTAGGAAACGATTTCTCCGTACTAGTAAAAACTGTATGACGGCAGGAAAAGGCATTGTCATGTTACAGTACAGTATTTGCAAATTATATCAAGAAGCTTTAAAAAAAACCGGACCAGTGCGAGTCGAAATCGCCCACCGAGGGTTCCGAACTTTTTAGTATTTGTTGTTATAGCGGTAACATAAATACATCTATGAAATTTTTAACCTACTACAGCCTGGTGACAGACAGACAAACGGACAGACAGACAGACGGACAGTGGAGTCTTAGTAAAAGGGTCCCGTTTTTACCCTTTGGGTACGGAACCCTAAAAAAAAAACAGCGAAATACCGCTTCCCAGCTACTTACTACAAAGAGCTACTTTAAAAAGATTAAATAAAACCGCATTACATAAGTAAGGTTGTTTGTTACCACTGAAAGCATTTCACAGCAATATCTGCTCAGTTTCAGCATTCCGTGACTATAGGTATTGCTCGGCCGCGAGGCTAACTCAATAAAACGTGCCCAACAGTTCCACAGTTATGAAAACTAAAACGAAAACTTTTTAGTTTCGCTTTACGAGGCATGGTTAGTGTTGCCGGCGGACATAAATGGTGGCATATCGTCGACGTATGCGAACTTGGGTTGAATACATTACATATTGCCAAACTCGTCTTGTTTTGATAGTTACAATGTAATTTTATTTATTTATTCCCGTTGAATATAAGTGTATCCATATAAAGATATAAGTACATATTCAGACGTACCTACCTACCTAGGGTGCGTAGACAAGACGCCAAAAGTTCACGCTCCGTAACGTAGTTATCGCTCTCTATCACTCTTTCATATTAGTGCGAAAGAGACAGCTGCGTTTCGTTCGCTACGGAGCGTTAACGATTGGCAACTTGTCAACGCACCTAGGTAGGTAGGTACGTCTGAATATGTACTTGTATCAGACGTCACAGCCTTTTATAGTTTTTTTCCTTATTCTTATTTTGCTTTGGCAGATTTTAATGGAACCCCAGACTTAATAAACATACAAATATTTAGAATTGACAAATAGGTAATACAAATTAACAGGTACAGTCATATGGTCCTACTTTGCTCCCCGTTGGGTAACTATGCTCCAATTCATTAATAGTACATTGTGCAACGAGGGGAGTAAGCGAGATTTTGTAAACGAACGTCACGACAGCCGCAGGCTGGAGTGAATTAAAGACTCGAGTTTCCAATATTCTTACCCCCGAAGTTACACAATGTTTTTCATCACCCTGGCGAATAAAAACCTAAATTTTAAGCATAATTGACCGAAGCGTAGCGAAGGTCTACGGTTTGACTCGCGCATTTTGCTTTTGTATGTCCGGATGTTCTCCTCTACAGGTCGCAATTCTCAACCGATTCTCGTGAAATTTTGTGACCAAATTCTATGATTAAATAGAATTTTTTTGTCGACCCGGTTTTTGGAAATTTTTCAAAATGGCGGAGTCGTGATAGCTCGCGCCCAAACAAATAGTCGTATGGATATCATAACAGTATTTTCTTTTAGAGATATGTTTACAGATTAAACGGCAAAAAATGCAGAAATTTTGTATTGCTGGTTTTGGCGGTATTTAGATGTTTAGTTTTTACTCGAGAAAGAGTAGCTGTATTTCGTCAGCTAATATAAGAACTAGCATGGCGTGTTTTGCAAACAGTCGCTTTTTTCGTTTGCAACGGGTGGTCCCTGGTTCGATCCCCGGTAATTGTATGCTGCTGCATGACTTTTTGTATTTTTTTTTTCACTTACATTTCGTATTGTTTATTTATTTAAAAATGAAAATAATATTATTGATTGATCAAGCGCGGGCTAAGCGTATTCGTTTCATTTTTACAAGCTTTTATTTAACTAGACCTAAAACATATGATTTTTTATTTTAATTTTCTAGTGTTCTTAACCGCGGAGCCATACATTTATTTAGATTTAAGTGGTTCTCCTTATTCCGAATTTTATATAATTTTATTTACAGTATTTCTCTTAAAATACGTAGATTTTTTGCACTATAAACTTTGAGGTTTAGGTAGTATATAGGTAGATTCGTTTGTCTGAGCCGGTTTATGGAGCCAATCCATACTAATATTATAAATGCGAAAGTCTGTCTGTCTGTCTGTGTGTTTCCTCTTCACGCTTAAACCGCTGAATCGATTTAGATGAAATTTGGCATAGAGATAGGTAGAGTCCCTGAGAAGGACATAGGATAGTTTTTATCCCGAAAATCATCCCTTAAGAAAGTAAAAAGCGGTGTGGAATTGAGATAATTAATGAAGTGTCTGCTAATTTGTGTGCATAATATGCTCAAATTGAATAATTGCTATGAAAATTTTTCCAGGCGCTATACTTACTTTAGCTGCTGTCACTAAGTCCGCGCAGACGAAGTCGCGGGCAAAAGCGAGTTATTCAATAATATTATTAAAAAATTCAATAAAAATTAAGAAAATTTTGCCCAACGCCTGTCCATGTGAGTGATCATCCATGTTAAACAAGATGGTGAAATTAAGTTTAACAAAGATGCCATTTTAACACAGGTGACCTAGCTAAGTAGTGCCTAATTTGCTCGATATGTGGTGACATCGTGAGGTCGAAACGGGCCGATTTTTAGGGTTCCTTATCCAAAGGGTAAAAACGGGACCCTATTACTTACTAAGACTCCTCTGTCCGTCTCTCCGTCTGCATGTCACCAGGCTGGTTCTAATGAACCGTGATAGCTAGACAGTTGAAATTTTCATAAATGATGTATTTCTGTTGCCGCTATAGGAACAAATACTAAAACGTACGGAACCCTCGGTGGGCGAGTCCGACCCGCACTTGTGCGGTTTTTAGAGTTTCTAGCGCTTGATTTCGTGTGGCTCCCTTCAATATATCTCCACTACTAAGCATTTCAATACTTTTAGAAATTCAAAAATCAGCCAGGTATACAGGGTGGTTTGGGTCTGTGAGGGCAACTACCAGATCCCGTGCTGCTACGTGAAAATGGTCTTAGAAAACCTTCCCTCAATTTCGAATTAATGAAGATTGGGATTTACCGATTTTGGAAAAAACATAGGTACCTACAGGATGCAAGAAAAAGATCATTTTTGACAAATGCCTGCGGCGCCCTTTTTCTTTTACCTACAAGCTTTTCACTGTAGGGTAGGGCAAAGCTCAACATTCAAGTCTTACATACAGGGCGCCTGCTTTACGCTATGAGGTCCTTAAGCAGCCCTATGCGGTCTTCGCAATAACTTTTCCACGCCACGTTTCACGTCAACCACTGCGGCTGTGTCCCTAATAGCCTTTTACCATGTTTTTTTGATGCCAATCGATCTCATTCCTATCCACGATCAAAAGCTTGTATGGGACCATAAAAAACTTCGCCTAGGAAAGCCACAAATCGAGGAAAACTTTTCCCATACAATTTGTATGAAATGAAAACTTTTATTTTTCACATGCTATTTTTGATGCCAATCGATTCCATTCCTATCCAGTATCAATAGTTTCATAGGGTTCAACTAATGGTAATGTACCTACAAAAAAGCCACAATAATTTTCAAAGCGAAATTTATAAACCTAGAAAATATTATGCTGAAGCGATTTGTTAAGATTTAGTTAGTCGAAACCGTTTTCTCCCGAAATGGAAATTGTATGAAAAAAGTACCTATTGTCTATAGCTATTCTACCCTCTTATTTAAACCATCCTAGACACATCCATCTTAAGCTATGCTCGCGAGGTCTACAGCTCACAGAGCCACTAGTATTACAAACACTCGTCCGCAATATTGTCATTTCCAGACCTTCGGCATTCAGCCACGATTGAAATTGTGTAAAAAAATATATTTTAAAACGCTATTAAATTGATCAAATAAAATATTTTTAAACAAATAAAAATATTAATTTAAAAACGTCAGTATTTTTAACCTTGACTTTAAAGAAAGTATTTTACTTATAACTTACTTAGCTCGTATGAATTAGTGACATAATTAAAAAAAGAAAGATATAACTCCCTAGGGAGTTATAGATATTATACAGTGATAAAAAAATAATAGAGAACTACTAATATAAAAAGAAGTATTGTCCGTGTTCTGTATTTTGCAGTAGCTGTCTTCTTTAAACAATGGTCAAAATATCTATTTAACTTTTAAGGCTACATCGAAACAGACATGTCAATATTTAATTCTGTCAATCACTCTTTGTCAGGATAAGTTCTATGTCTGATATTAATGGTATTTCATACAAAATGGCCATAGACATCAGACGTCGACGTAATTAGATCATCATAAATAGATCCAGGTTGTGACATGTATGTCTGCCTGTCAATTTCAATAAATAACAACTGTTTCTTGTACCACGTCGCCATAGACAAGCAAAAATATTTTCAACTGACTGCTCTATGGAACTTGCAAAATAGACAGACAGACCAAAAAATACAATTATTAATTACCTAATTAATAATTGTTCGTTATCGGGCATTTTCTTATGTAGTGATGCACTGGACTTTTTTTAGGATATGTAAATTTAATTTAATTCCATGCTCTTCTAATAACAATAACAATTCTAATCTCGTATTGTGGCAAATTTAGTCTACTTTTAAAACGTCCTAAGAAGGTACTATCAAAAACTAGTTCCTTAGGGTTATAATCGCCCAAATCTAAAAAGAAACCAAAATTTTCGCGGTTTTTTCGATTTTTGACAAAGTTGCGTTCGGCGGTCGAGGCCTCAAACTTGGATTATTTATTAAACCAACATCATTAATAAGTCTGCAAAAAATCAGAACTACTGGATTTGACGCAAACGAACCCCATTACAAAAAGCGACAATTACTGGATTATTACACTTTGTAACCGACGTAACCGTTATAGTTTCCAATATTATGTATTTATATTTATAGTATTTTTCAAACTCGATGGGCACGGTGACAGGGGTCATTTCCATATAATTTATAACCTTGAAACGCCAAATCTCGCAAAGTTGTATTGAGATGACATCTGTTAGCGTACCCTTCCTGTTTGAAACATACTATAGAAGTTATACATTCCCAGCGTATGTATTTCGACTTCGTGTATAATAATATGCACTATAATATATGCATTGTTTAGTTACAGTCTCTGTTCGAAACGTAGCAGATTGAAAACCATATAAGCTTCAAACACTTTGAAATACTCAACACTGTATCCTTAGTTGGTTTTCATTACCACATTCGTACTGACCGACATAATTAGACCTCTGCAAATATACCTTTATTACTCCTCTACCCTGTAAATTTTCTGGCATTTGTGCAGGGAGGTGGAGGCTCTGCTAATGTTGGTGGATACCTCATAGACAAGATAGTGAGTAGGTAGTAGTGGAAATTAATGCCGATGCGGCAGCCTATTTTCCCGACGTATAATGTTACTACTCGCGCCAGTTTGAGCCGTCAGTGGGGCTATAACAAAAGCGAAAACCTTAAATAAATTAAAGTACTGAAGTGAGTCTGATAAGATATTTAGCTAAGGGCATAGCAAGGCGGAGCTTTAAATAAAATTTAGGTAGAGTTAGACCAAGACAAGTCTGCACCGATTTTGATAGCACACGCAGTCCAACTGTTATTTATTATACGTCATAATTTCATAGAGGTTTGACGTTTAAAATAACACTTGTACTGCGTATACTATCATAATCGTTGCAGACTTGTCTTGGTCACTAGAGGACACAAATTAAATTACTTTCAATTAAAATATTTAAACATGTGTTATTTCATATTAAATATATTAATAACGGGTCACTTACGTGTTTTAAGTCGAAAACGCTTGACATGTTTCACTCCGTACCCGTGAGTGACCCGTTATTAATATATTTAATATGTCTGTGTCTCACGGAAGTTTTGTTATGTGTTATTTTAGGTTGAAACACTTCATACTGTCTTCGGTTACCGCGATAGTTACTCATGAAATATAAATATATATATATATCTTTACTTGAAAATAGTTGTATTGTATAACTAGCCTTATGAACCGATTTTGCATGTACAACCAGCCTTAAAGTTTATAGTCTATGATGGTTCATTATTTTTAGTATTATGTGGGTATTTTTGCACTTTGTATAGTTATTCCTCAGTCACCCGTTGACCATGAACGCTGTAAAGGGTTCGAAACGTCGGGATGTATTATAAATTCAATATATGTATACGCGATATAATCCGTTTTCATAGTTTTATTTCTTGAAACACTTCCTTATAAATGTGTATTAAGTGTGTATTTACTAGCTTAATATACCTATAAATAAAACAGAATTAAATAACTAAACTATAAAACTTAAAAACTGACTAAATAAATAAAAATAATCTTAAAATAAATAACTATAAACTATCCCCCTGCGGCATGCCGCGGCTCGCTGTATCGCATCGCAATACTTATTCTTTGTGCGAGGAAATATAAATTAAAAACTGAAATAAATGTCATATATGAATGAAAAAAAAATCGCGATAATTGTTATAAATACATAAATGTCAATTTCCACTGAAGTAAACTCGTGACATATTTTCTAACAATTTGCTGCAAATTAATCCTCTTATTACTTTAAAACTTCACAGGGTATCATATACACATCACACATTCCAAATATTTGATCGAAGTCGCTAAATGCCAAAAATGTATCCAGCGTGAAAGTCGTTCTTAAAATGTGCTCAAACCGGGTCAGTATTTCGAACCGTTTTATACTCTACTCAGAATGTTTCAAGATTAAGCGTTTATTTACGGGATTTCAGTTAAATTAAATAAATAAAAAATAAGCTGAAAAGAAAACAGGTTCCAAGTAGGTAACCACAAGTCATGCTAACAATCGTTGACTTTATAGCCAAACGAAGATATAAGAAAGGTGATATTTTGTGTAAAGTAAATTTCAAAGGGTGTTTTATAAAGCATGACGGGAAGTGAGAACACTTGACGTGGGTACATTCGCCCATCTCCGAGGGAAATACAATCTTAGAAGCAACCAACATAGATTTTGATAGATCGTTACACGGGTCATTAGGCACGAGTAGGTTTTATATGTGCCTTGGAATAAAGCGAGTCTTATTTATATGATATACTAGCGACCCGCACGGGTTACACACAAGCTTAGCAAATTAATATAGGTACATAATATATATACACTTAAACCTGTTTAAGTCGTGCACAACTAAATTCAATTTGTGGCTGAAGCAGTAAAAATACTGCGCCTTTGTATATTTTTCTTGTAGAATTTTCTGAACACCACCATCCTTTCCTGCCGTAGTGGAACAGCCATCATACCCTTGTCCTACGCACTTTTTTTGGATCTAGATCTATTTGTTATGAAATTATCGATAGCAGAAGCTATAGCTTGTGCATCCATGGCCGTCAATTCCACAAAACTTAAAAACATCACGAACAAGCCTCTTTTCTTCATCAAAGAATCGAATACCAATTGAAAGTTGCTCTTTTCTTGATATGTCGCTGCTCTCGTCTGCTAGGATACTATAGGCGCGTGCGTTCTTTACGTCGACAGTGATATCGTCTCTAATGACATCCCCGCACAGACGAATTATTCCATTTTGAATGGTTGGTGAGGTACATGTGGCGTTTTTTGCTTCAAATTCTTAGCTTCGGGTCCGAGAGCAGGGTGGGGCAACTGCCTCACCTTGCCCCACCGTGCCTACGCCCATGGGCCCTTTGAATTTTCGACATACGTAAAGTGCTAAATTCCTCACTAGTGCGGTAAAGTTTTTTTTTTATTATATAGGAGGCAAACGTGCAGACGTATCACCTGATGGTAAGCGATTACCGCCGCCCATGGACACCCGCAACACCAGAGGGGTAAGTGCATTGCCGGCGTAATATGTAATGTAAATAGATATAAATGCACCAAATCTTGTCGCTCTCATTAAGCGGAATCCCACAAACACAATTCTGGTCATCTGTTCACCACAAGACTAGCCAATAAATTACAAATACTTAATAACAAAATATGTATACATACTTACATATTAAACTGCCAGCACCCTATTTAGTACCTACAATATTGTTTTCATATTAGAATACGAGTAGTAAATTATTTTATTATATACCTATTGAAATGGGAGCCTTTGCGTATGCCCCAAACTTTCAAGGAATTAGGTCGGACTCTGAGGAATTTAAATTCAAAAGCTTTCCTTTTATTGATACAGTGCTAGGATATTTCTGAACTACTTATTTTGTTGAAGTCGAAGTTTATTATTACAAGATGTGGGGCGTGGATTCATGGAGTTGAGTTTGATCGTTTCTATGTAATAGATTGAATAAAAAAATGTATTTTGGTTATTAAATTAAGCAATTAAACAAAAAACTCAAAAGTTTTAGCTACCTTGTAGACGTTATTACCTAAATTGGTATTGTTTTTCTCGCATTTTACTCTTACGGTAAATTAGTAGTCTGCGAACAATAATATTGTCTATCTATATATAGTGATCAAAACATTCTCGCCACAAGTTCCATGATACATTTACATACACTTGCATTATAATGCATATATGTATCGCCCGTGTTAATAGAATCGGTCCGCGTGAAATGAACGCCTAATTGCTGACTACAGGACCTAAACTGCCAACAGTTTGAGATACATACTTAGATAGTATTTTGTGGATCGGTTCTATGTAAATCATTATATCGACGGCAAAACGCAAACACGTAGTAACCCACAAAAATCAAATTGTTTTCCAGAGAAGAAAAACCTTTCGAGTTTTAAGATAGATGTTACTCAAATTTTCAATTTCATCTAAATGAATTTAACCGTAAGTTGTTACAAGTTAAATTTTTTTGGGTTACTACTTTTTAATTTTTTTTTTGCGGTACGCAAACACGTAGTCAACGGCATTACCAAATGTATGAGATAGCATTTCATACAGCAAAAACGCAATAATTGACGTGCATTTGACAAAAAATATCCGTAATATAGTCTTAAACGTTGCGGTTGAGGAAAACAGTATTTGTTTACTTATTGTAAGTAATTAAGAATGCGTTAAATATTATATTGCCAAAATTGTTACCACCCCCTTAAAAATTGCACGACATTTCAAATGTATAAATAATGTACTTAAAATAGTAAAGATGTTTCCAGGATTCATAGATTAAA
Organism: Cydia strobilella; assembly: GCF_947568885.1. Classification (NCBI taxonomy): domain Eukaryota; kingdom Metazoa; phylum Arthropoda; class Insecta; order Lepidoptera; family Tortricidae; genus Cydia; species Cydia strobilella. Next base: position 20,662,953 of record NC_086042.1, read on the forward strand.
ATACAATTATTATTATAATAAATACGAGCATTCTTAAGACCAAACAAGAACCTTTGTTTTATATTCAATAACATAATTTAATCATATAATGTTCTTGTAAACCTAATTAAAAAATAATAAGTCCACTTTGGACATAACAAAACGTAATGGGAGATAAAAATCTAACCAGACTAACAGGTCGTTCGATTCACAAAAAAGTGGTTTCTACATTATCTTATAAAATAACAGTCCACTGTGGACAAAACAAACTTTGACCAGATACCATAAGACCAAATTTCATTTAAATACCATAAAACCATAAAATTTATACCCACACCGTAAATATTGCAATATTAAAGCATGTGGATTCATGCTTACAATTTAAGCAATTGAAAATAAAATACTTTTCTTAAATAAAAACCTTAACTGTAGTGTGTAACCAAAACTGTGTGTGTAAATATTGTAACGTGTAAAAAACACTGTAAACCTGATCCAATGGAGGTTTTATTAATAGCAAATACTGGATCTAGTTGCGGTCAAAAACAACTGGCTGATAAAAATAATGATTATTACATCAAATTAAATAGGTCAGAAAGTAGGCAAACAGATGTAGAAAAGGCACTTGACTTTTTAAATGAGGCTACAAAGTTGGTAGTGTCTAAAATTGACACTTTCCTATTTACAATTTCGGAAGTTAAATAACTATTAAAGGTAATAAAATCGAAACATTCGACCGATTTCTGTGATATGTCGGCGGACTTTATAAAGAAACTACGTGATAATGTCATAGATATTTTTTGTGCCCTGCTTAATCAGTGTGCCATTATTGGGGAATATCCTAGCTCGTTAAAAGTAGTTAAGGTTGGTCCAGTTTACAAGGGCAAGGGATTGAAAGAAGAAATAAAAAACTTTCGCCCAATATCATTAGTACCGGCACTATCGAAAGTTGCTGAGCTAGGCCTTTGTAATAGGTTAATGGAATACTATGAAACTAACAAGTTACTTCACGATCGCCAGTATGCATACCGCCACGGCAGGTCTACGGTAGATGCCGCTCGTACGGTCCATCAGCGTGTCCTTCAGTATATTAACCAAAAGAAAATGGTTGTAGCAGTTTTTTGTGACTTGTCACGTGCGTTTGATTTGGTTGATCACAGATTATTATTGCAAAGATATGGTGTACAAGGTAGTCTTTTAAATTTTATTAAAACTTTTTGAAGGATAGGAAACAGGTTGTGTCGGGTGCCCATCAGGGGGGGGGGGGGGCACAAAGTCTGAGATGAGGACTCTTGATGACTGTTCTGTCCCTCAGGGTTCAGCGGTTGGAAATTTCCTCTTCTTGGTGAGGTAAATACAGTACTTTACAATAACTTCAAGCAAAATTCCTGTAATATTTTACTAAATTACAAACACGTCGACGCACTTTCGCCCCTCGAACCGCACAGAGCGACGGCGCAAACGTTCGTGTGATAGCCGCGACAGCCGCGTTCAAACGAAATAAGGTGCAGGAGCTTAAACCTTATGCCCTACAACAGTGAATTAATTATTAAGTGTATGTATTATAAGTGTGTGTATGTATTATATTGTATTATAGTGAATTAATTTTATGTGATCCTTGTAATCGTAGTAAAAGTCATGTATCTGAAATTTTAATACTATTTTCTAATACTATTATACAAAATTCGAAATTGTATGAAGTTCAAAGTGCTGTAAATACAATGATTTAAATTATTCAGTTTTGGTTTATTACTATTTACTGCGTGATTGCTGAGTACATTTCAAGAAAAATTGTGTTCCTATTTTCCCCATTTTTCATCGTATTGGCACGTTGATTCGACTTATATTTCTCAAGCTTCATTCTTCAGATATAAAAACCAGGTAGTTATATCTTCGAATGAAGCTTACTCATATAATACTGATCGAACTTCACTTTGAAGTTCGTTTGATCATGTATTATATGAGTAAGCTTCATTCGAAGATATAACTACCTGGTTTTTATATTTTCGAATGAAGCTTACTCATATAATACTGATCGAACTTCACTTTGAAGTTCGTTTGATCATGTATTATCAACGCAGAAAAATTGGAGATTCTAAAAATGCAAAAAAAATTGACCTTGTGCGGGTTACTACGTGTTTGCTTTCCGGCGTCGATATTACTATGCATTTTTAAATTATAATTAAAGCTTTACGTTTTCCTATATTTTTGTCTAAGTTGTAAAACGTAAAAAGTAAATAGGCATAGTTATTCAATTAATAAGCATTCATCATATGCCTGTAGCAACTTCAACACTTCCAGAAGCATATATTATTAACTGTTTGAAAAAAAAAGTTGGCTGGTATCGTAATTATATGTAGGTAAATCTGACTCAAAACAATAAAAATGAGTATTATTTAAATATATATACCGTCCTGTTTTCTTGAATTAAATAGTGTAAATTATTATGATAACACGGCACGTAGGTACTTACCTACTTATATACATATATACAGTATGCAGATAAAATACACTTTAAAATTACTCTATAACAACGAGCTAGCAACAAAATTCTACTAAATTGTAATTTTGTGAAAAGTTATACTTATATTCAAAACCAGTTAACTCTCTGTTTATAAATTCCAAAAACAAGTCCTTTGACATTAGTCGAGAACTCTGTTACACTGATGATGCGCCGTCCGCTGTACTAACAATGTTATTATTTACTTAAAAGGTACAAAGTCCCGCGATGTGCTTCAATGTTGTTGACGTCCCTTGTATATGTATATATATAAAGGGAATTAATCATTGATTACCTATAATTAATGGATGCAGAGTTGGAAAGTTTCTTAAGTTTCATTTGAGAGGATTCTTCAATAATATTGGAGGAGTATTTAGGGCCTACTGGATTGAAGAGTAATTTGCTTTTGGAAAAGAAATAGGTATCTGAGATTTAAATTTATGTAAAAATCGGCCAAATGCATGTCGTTGTCGGGCCACGCATAATGGAGAGTTACATAACTTCATGCGAGATGAAAAAGCCATACCCACTCAACCACAACACAATATAAATTCCTAAGAATTTACCATGTGTAATTTTAAGTGCAATTGTATATTGTGAGATAAATAAATCATATCGTATCATATCATACAAGCAAAAGGGCGTACTTTCGCGACACGCCGTATTAGTACAAAAAGAAGTTTTTAGGAAATAGCTATTTACGCAACAAGTGCGGAAAGTGTATGATCTCCGACGAGTCGGAAATCATTTTTACGCACGTGTATCATACAATGTGTAAAATAAAATTGAAAACAAAAAGTACTAGTGCGGAAAAGTAGTACTTTCCGCATGATATGGCTCCGTAGGAAAAGCACTTTTCGAGCACATGCATTGTAAAACTCATTTTCCCCTCACTAGCTCGGAAAGCCGTCTTTTATCCTTTAAAATAAGCGGGGAAAAACGCATTTTATCCACTAGTGGGGATAGTAATTTGACCTTGGATGGAGCGTGTTTAAGTAGCTTGACAGATAACAAAACGTAAAACGCTCATAATAATGGTTCGTTCGATATTAATTATCATTAAATAAATGGTTTGAGAATCTAATAAAAAATACCAGATTTAGCCTTATTTAATGATTTTTAGTCATAAACCTTAAAATTCCATAATAAACGTTTGTTTTTTAATAATTATGTTAAATATAATTCTGAACGCACAAGTTAAGTCGATGCAATTTCAAAACGCATCATTGACATTTCATACGTCAGAAATGTCAACATTGTCAACAAAAATTTTACTTAATAACTTCTCACGTAAAAGTACAGAATTCCCAGAGTTTTTTGTTATAATATCGTAAAAAAATGAGTGATTCCAGTTGATGAAGATGATCTAATGCCTGTGGATGTTGCACTTTCCTCGCTATAGTGAGGGGAAAAGTTTTGTGTTACACACGGGTGCAAATGTATTTTACTTCTCGTGTGTTAAAACACTCGCTACGCTCAGGATTATATTTTAGAACCACTCGCTTCGCTCGTGATTCAACTATAGAATCCTTTCGCTTGCTCGTGTTTCAATTCCACCCTACCCTTGTATAACAAATAACTATATTGCCTCAACTGATCATATTCAAAAAAAATTGGCCGAAGGTATTTATTATGAAGCTATGTCTTCTAAATTTTTGTATTTTTCAGCAGCATTTTTCAGCGTTTTTATCAGTTGTCATGTCATGCGTCACTTTCGCACTTACATACTTGTTAGAACGTGACAGGCATGGTGACAAATGATAAAGAGCCGGCCATCTTAGCCCGATGGACACATTTTTCTGGACGTTTGAAGCAATTGTTTTCAAAAGTATTTACATGCGGATAAACTTTTTTAAAAACCTTAAATTTCTTTTAATGACATCAAATAATATGCATGCGTTGATTTTTACTAAAAAAAAATACATATTAATACTTTTACTTACTATTACAATAAGTATAGAGGGCTCGTGAAATTCCTGGGCATATCGTGAAACGTGAATATCTTTGTCTCGTTCCCTGAGTCGACGGGTCGCTACTTAGTTTAACTTCTAAACTAAGTAGCGGCTTACAAAATATAACTTACAGTTTTCGAGTAAAATGGCTTTGATATGACATACGAACATGAAACTATGAGGGTTCCGTTTTTGCCATTATGGCTACGGAACCCTAAAAAGTCTCTGAAGTCTTTGAACTTAAATTATATCATAAACTCAGCCACCTAATTGGTACTCGATACGCATAATACTTCATCAATATCGACCCATTTGCTGAAGGTATTGGTTCCTACTAAGTGCAACCTATGTACTTAGTATGAAAGTACCTAGTTTATTTCAACATAAGATAATATTACCTTTTGGTATTATATCCTACTATTGGTATTGTGTAAAGACTAACATTTACTGAAAGTGTGCATGCAGTTGGGTGATGATATATTGGTGTATAAATAATTTTCGTGAAACTGTGCGATCCCGTGCTAGGCGATAAATGCAAGCGATGGCTGCCATGGCCCACAAATTTGGCAAGCGAGCCACTGTTTATAAGTTGGTGATGTTGATTGTAAATCAGTGGCGGTTTGGATGTTAGTCACTTCGAAATATCGAGGTTGATTTTGTAAACTTTAGGTACTGCTTGCTTTCGAGTGTACAAAACAATCATAAAAAATCTTTGCTTTTGTATGTAACTATGTTTTGTTATTTGTGTACTTTGCAATTGTGTCTTTTATTTCAAAACATGGTTCGATATCTGTATCAGAAATATAAGTTTAAGAAGGGAGAACAATATCTGCTTCGGATCTCCACGACATATACAAGGGATATGTTAGTTTTAGATTGTCCAATTGGGCCTCTTTAGTATAGGTAAATATAAATTTACAAAAAGTACCTGAATTGGATTTGTGACTGTTGTTTCAAACACAATCTATGTATTGTTCTTGACATTAATACAGAATTTATTACCTACATCTGATGGAAAGTATCTACTCTACCTGTTTCATAAATTGTTCTTGACCGCACCTAAGTACATTTTTGTTCTTACTGACAGCTATGCGGTTAACTGTTTTATCATAAATAAAATTAACCTATTTTTTGTAATAGATATAGGTAATAGTCAGCTGCAGAGAAAAGGTACCCCACGTCCATACTAATTTAGAGAACTTTGTATGAAGGTTTGTGTACATGATAAGGTTTTTATTTTTCCTAATTAACGTGCTAGCGAGACTAATTAATGTAATATGGGGCAGAATTTTTGGAGAGGTATAATTAGTGATATTGGGATTTTGTTAAGAAAAGCCACTATATTCTCGAGTCACGATGAATTGACCATAATTATAAGCACATTATCAGATGCTGTAAGGTTAGTCTTACGTTCATTCTAACGAAAAGTCAGTTGAGAAAATTACTTTTTATGCCCGCTATCTTCTTCTTGGGATAATTAATATTTTTGACAAGTGTTACAACCCATAATGCTACGTAGGCTTTAAGGTAATTAATCATCCGATAACAGTGTTAAAAATTAAGCCGGTAACAAAGTAATTCTGTTATTTAAAATCAATCCTTACCAAAAATATTTCACGTTTGATGTTTTTGAGCGCGTGTGTGCTTTATTGAAATACACTCAAATACTTTCCCTTTCCTCTGAATATGTAATTTTGTAAATGAATTAGATACTACTAAATACTAGAAAACACTAAAAAACAAAATATACTTATATGACGTACCTATTGTTACAGTCATAAAATGTGTATTTATTAAACGATATTTTACTTTAGCTCGGGCCTCCCCTCTTTCGGTCACTCGTTTCATTCCCGAGTATAAGGCCCTCTCAGTCTGGTGGCAGAAGTCGCTAATATTACCCGTTTTTAAGTTTACGGTTAATCAATTAATGATTACTTGACATTACTTAAGATCTATCTCTAAAGAGATAAGAGAGAAAATCTATCTGTGGTAAAGTTGCTGATTTACGTAATTTTACTATCAGGAAGGCGATAGCGGTGGCGGACTTCTTCTTCGATCATCCCGTAACGAGCACATCTGCAACACGCACGCCCGCGCCACGCTCACGCGCGTGCTTGCTCACCGCCAGGCGCGGATCCACCGTTATGGGCAAGATGGGCATGCCCACAACCTTTTTTACACTTTCACGGTATATTGAGATCGATAGGCCTTCATAAAATAAAAAATAAAAACAATGAATCGTGCGTGATTCGGAACGCAGCAAAGAGCCATAGACAAAAATGGTGATACTTTTTGTCACATTTTTACAACATATTATCTGTTTCTTTTTGGCGCATGAATATGTATTAGAAAAAAAGAGATGACTACTGGTTGGAAGCGCGCACTCGCGCAGACCATAGACAATAGACAGATCTACTAATTTAAAAGCAAGAGTGTATTGAGTTGTATGCATGCACATGTAGATTCCCGCCAAAATGCCAAAAGTTCCGAGGCAAGCCGCCATTCTTGAAAAGTTTTTTGTTAATGTCAGTCAGGGTAAAATTGCTGTGATAGTGTGATTGTTGTTTCGACACAATGGTAAGTTATTTTAATGAAATTATTGCTATTTTACCGCTCTAATGCAATGCCCTACTCTATATATCATTTGTAACTTTATTTTAACTTTGTTTTTTGGTCATTTCGGCCAGGGTTTACCTAAACAATCAGAGCAATTTATCGCTCTGATTGAAATATGTATATTACTTTTATAATAAAACAAAGTTACAAATTATCCAATAAAATATTCATTACCTACATTGTTTATCGATTTATTATTTGTACCTATGATATTTCGTGTTGTGTGTGATTTGTTTTCTTGAGGGGGTTTTTTGGCGTCTTCTAGTCAATGACTAAGTAAATATCTTGAAAATTAAATCCTACAACTACTCACGCAGCTGTGCAATAGGTATATATTTATGGGGCATATCATGCTATCTCGACTGAACATTTAGATTTAAAAATTTTAATTGGGTAGATTCTTTATGTACCTAGTCAAATATAAAATAATTTACCTACATATTTAGTGGTCGATTGAGTAGTAATGGAATACCTCATACTATAGGGAAATAAGTCAGCTAAGCGTAACTACGTTTACTAAGTATTAGGTTCAAGGGAGTTTAAAAATGATTCATAATACATATGTATTATTAGTAATTTTCAAACTTTACCATACTATATATTAAGTAAGGAAACTGGTATATGTAGTACTCTATGCTTACTTATTTCTCTAAGATTTGTACCCTAACATCAAAATGTTTTTACAAATATTAGCAACTCTCCCGGTTAGCGTTACTACCGCAGAGAGATCTTTTTCTACTCTTCGCAGAGTAAAATCTTGGTTGCGGGCCTCAATGGCAGAGGAAAGGTTATCCGGGCTAGCTCTCCTGAATATACATAAAGATACGAACCTAGATATAGATCAAATAATCAACGTTTTCGCAAAAAAGAAACGTAAGCTTGAATTTGTAATTTAAGTATATACTTAAATAGCAAAATCAAACTTACGTTTGGGTGCTCCCACAGTTATACCTCGTTACCTCGCGCGTCCAATGATGATGCCTATGACAGTTCATTTTTGTATGGAACAGCTGTCAAGTAAAATGTTCGTACACTTTTTTGGAAGTATAGCACATTCGTTTATTTAGAAATGTACTAATTAACTAATAAAAATACGGTATAAACATAAAATATTTCTTATCTTAAGTTCTTAAGCCTATTCAAATTTGACTTTGGAAAGTAGGTCTTTACCTAAAACTGAGTCAAAAGTAGTACCTTAGTAATAAATGTAATAAATAGATATATATTGATTATAGTCTAGCATGACTTAATTGCTTTTAATGCAACTTATAGATTATGAAAAGCTCTGACAACTAAGTAGTCCACAAATTAGCTGTCTATCATTTATGATTTTTTACTTAGCCTCCTTGGGCTTACCGTGGGACTTAGTCAATCTGTGTAAGAATGTCCTATAATATTTAGTCATTTATTTACTTACGCAAAAGGCTAAAATGTAAAATTCTTACTTTTTCATAACCTCGATACGAATGACTCCCTGTACTACATAAGTATATAACAGATTGGCTCAAATAATTTTTTGCAAAAAATTATTGTAAACAAAGAGAGTGGTGCAAAACTGAATCATTGCAAATAAATATGTATGAAGCAGACCACTGATTAATTTTTGCACGTAGTATTTATTTCTGCAATAATTACTAGATTTAAGATTTGAGAGAATTGCTGTTTATTATAAGACGCGTTACAATAACAAAACAAATTAATAATAAAATTTTATAGGAATGTAAATAGGTATAGTGTTGTAGCACTATACCTATTTACATAAAAAAATCCTATATTTTTTTTTAAAGTTCCTACTCAAACCAACTTGTCTGAATTATATTGGTTAAAAAGGAGTAGTTATATTACTAATCATCAGTCATGATCATTATCTTTAATTTCTATTTAAGTAAAAAAATAAATAAACTAATTATCTATTTTTAGTTCATGTACGTATAATAACTTGATGGATGTCAAAGGATATTTATGAAGATCTTAGAAGGTTTGTTATGAAAAAAAAATAGACTACCCGACTACCCGCCAATCATACCTCTATGATTGGTGCAAAACATGGTAATAACTTTTTAAAGATAAAATTCTACATCCTATTTTCAAATTACTCAAAATGAGAAATAATTTACAGCAAACATAATTGCTTACCAAATTCGTATACCTACATTTAAGATTCATTTCAAAGTAGAGTAGAATGCGGTTCGGTTTAGCATCTAACTGTAAATAAAGTTATTTAATGTAAAATGTATACTAGCGTTTAATTTAATTTGATATCATTTGAAGTAGCCGAAATTTCATCAAATCGGTTCAGTAGTTGTAAATTAAGTCTCGCCTGGTGCATGTCACTTGCTGGTCACACTACAATTTCCGAGACACCGTCAAGACACCGCCCAGTTTAGTGTCCCTATTGGCTTACTAGCTGTGGCTAGTATAGGAAACAAAAAAAAAGATTGATTGAAATTGATTTGGAATTTAATCAAAACTGACTATTTAATTGGACGAAATCAGCTCAGAATTAATTCAAAGCCAAAGTCCTGATGCGCAGGAAAAAGGAAATAGGTAATCAAATTCAAAAGTCATTCATGACTCATAATTGCTTTATGAGCGAACTTAGAGTCGCACTTGGCCGATTTTCGGTTTTCGGGTGGCTGTGACCACAACCTTTTTTGAGGGCTGGATCCGCGCCTGCTCACCGCGCCTTTATGCGCACGCGTATACGATTTGTTAGACAATAGAACGGCAGCGACGCATCAGCTACCACCAGCTAAATCGAAATTAATTTTTAACTGCTACTGCAATAATTCCACAAAACCTTAAATACGTACCAATCAATTCTCTTTCATTCCGTGGCGCGGTCACCACCTTCCAAGACGACATCGCCGTGGTGTTGCAGGCTCACCCGCTTGCTCGCGCACCGCACCTTCCTGCGCAAGAATATTCCAAACATAGAGGAATCGTGCGCGAAAAACGATGTTAGTTTTATTTAGGCGTATTTGTTAACAATTATTATTTTTTAGTATCTGCAAGGAGCATTTAGTTTTTAATATTGTTCTCGTGGAATTGTAATTCCCAACGTGTCAAGTCTCTTTTGACTTTGCTGTGTAACCCTGTGACGTTTCTTGCAACTTTAAATCTTGATCTGAGTACGAAGAGATTTATATAACTTTTTAAACAATTTACATTATTTCAGTTGTTTTCATATCACTTCACCTATGTCTATTACTCGTAATTGATAATTCTGTCACGACCGACTCAAGTAAGCTAATTTTACTAGTAAAGCACTTACTCAAAGTTAACCACACACGGAATGTCCCTCCTAATGGCCTTATGTTGTTTGGGGCAAGTTCTAAGCCCTAAGTTTCTCTAATGCAAGAGATCGATGGACCTTTTTGTTGGGGTTTATTTGGGTCTGATAATTATACTTGTAGTCAGAGCTACATTGTATAAAATGTAAGAGGACTTAAGTGATCAAGCTATTTTAGAGAAATCTTGTGTTACTCAAACACTTGCTTGAGTTACTAACTTACTCGTACTAAGAATATGAACAAAAAGCCCACAATGGTGGGTTTGATTAATTATTGTAATGGGACCAAAAACTAAATTAAAAAGACATTCCGCAGTAAAATGAAACCAAATAGGGTGTTGAATTAAGGAGTGCGTATGTTTTACAGATGTTTTGCACATGGCCGTAATGTCTAAATATTTGTACTTAAGTAATCTACATCATTAATACTATAATATAAAATTTAAACAATAAATATGCTACTGAGGTCGAGAACAATGCAGACACTGCATCATGAAGCCTGTACTGCTTTGGACTGTAAGATAAATTTATATTAAAATCCTGTCAAAGTTTTACAATAATTATGGTTTTGCTATTGTCATGCACCTCCACAGATAAGATATAAGTAATTTATATCATCACTAGCTGTTGCCCGCGACTTCGTACGCGTGGATTTGTATGTTGGTGGTTATATATTTTACATGAGCATAGAACATTATGCAGCAAAAGATATCAGTAGGGAGGGCTAATCATTTGTTAATAATTATATACAACGCATGAAATTTGTCTTTCACAAAGTACAAAGTTTCAAGCACCTAACTGAAAAAATTGTTCTCGATATAATCCCTCTCAACAATTAGATTTTCAAGTCCACTATTTAAAAAAATGTTCGCTCCCGCTGCAAACTTTATTAATACAAACTTTTCAAACACGGTGCAATCAGTTTTCGTCTATTTTAATATAATGCCCTTTTACCAAGTTTCATGTTCCTAGTTAAAACGAAAACTTGTACTACATATAAACTTACATCCCCTTTTTAACACCCTTAGGGGTAGAATTATTAAGAACGTTGAAATAACTTTTTTTGTAATATTATACAATGCCTTTTTAAGAAGTTTCAATAAGCATTTGTAATGGATTCAAACTTTCAACCCCTTTTTAACCCTTTTAGGGGATGAATATTTAAAAACGCTTAAATTACTTTTCTTCTATGCTAATAACATACCTTTATACAAAGATTCCAGTCCCGCACTCAATAAAATGTTTGATCTCCATACAAACTTACAACCCCCTTTTCACCACCTTAGGGGATGAATTTTCAAAAACGCTGAAATTAGTTTTCTTGTATTTTAATAATATGCCTTTATACGAAGTTTCAAGTCCCGCACTCAAAAAAATTTATGATCTCCATACAAACTTTTCACCCCTTTTTCACCACCTTAGGGGATAAATTTTGAAAAAACCCTTCTTAATGGATACTAACGTCATAAAAGCTATCTATTGTGAAAAATTCAGCTCTCTAGGTCCAACGGTTTGGGCTGGGCGTTGATTTAAGTGAGTCAAGGTGACAGTCCATTTGCAACCGCAGCTGCGTTACTGCTCCGACACTACTGCAGCGGCCTGAACGCGTCGGTGTTATTGTCAATTTCCATAGTAAAATGAATGACGATATCGACTGCACGTAATATGGTGATTTTAACGTTTTCCCAACCGCAGCTGCACTACTGCTCCGACACGTCGGTGTTTGTCAATTTCCATAGTAAAATTAATGACAAGGCCGACTGCACGTAGCATGGCCAATTTTGCGTATTTAGTGTATTATTGCAACTGCGGCTGCAGACCGCACGTCAAATCTGTCACCTGCACTGAAATGTCTGTCAGTCAGGACTTTTACGTTTATATATATAGATCTACATATTGGAAATTCACCTAAAATCAAATAATGCTGATTTTAGGGTTACGTACCCGACGGTGGACACGAGCTCCGTTTATCTATATGTCTGTATATCTGTCGGTCTGTTTGCCAGCAGTTTATTTCTCATGAACTCTAATAGGTAAATAGTTGCAGGTTTTTATTTGCCTCATGTCATGGGTCTTTTATAAAACTAATATTCAAAATACGGCCCTTTTCTTCTTCTTAACCAGTTTGCAATAACAACAAACCCCATAGGTAAGCTACAGAAAAAAGGTTGTTGATTTGGCAATTAAGTGGCTTAATCTCTAGCTGCCAAACATGGGAAGTGCCCTGAAGCCTGAAATCCCAAAGAGGAAGCACAAGAGAACTCATTGGGGCCGAAAGCCCTCTACTTATTTAGTTCAATCAATGAACAAGTTTGGGAACAAATCAAATTACTTTATTAAATATTTTGATTTGTGTTTTTTAAGTAGTCACACTACTATATATAAATTAAAAACTGTAATAGATGTCATATATTAAAGAAAAAGTGACGAAGCCCTCCAGTGGTGAAGGCCGGATTCTTTTTTCTTTTTTTTTTCTCTAATATATGACATCTATTACAGTTTTTAGTTCAATCAATGTTAGTACAAAATTAGTTTCAAATTTTCAAATAAAACAGTATGAAGAAAGGTTATTTCATAGTTGTAACAACTAACAAATATCGTGAGAATAGCAATTTTTCGTTTAACGTGGTTTTTTATGGCGTGGTTTATACCTATGGTCTGAATAAAATTATTGTGAACTAGTCAGTTACTTTAGAACCTATCCAGAGGGCGGGCCACAATATAATTGTGCGAGCGAGCAGAATAATTGGCATACGTTTTTTTCTCATTTTCATGCATTTTACTGAGAAAAGCTAAACGTACCTCGGCGTGACAAAGGATTGCCAGCCTGATATTCTTTGGTATTTTCCAGGTTGATAATCCTAGAATCTATTATATAGTAATATGTATTATTATTATAGTGCAGCGTCAACATGTGTATTAGGGTCTCAATTTGAATGTCACTTGACTGTAATAAGCTGTGTACGTGATGTATATACAATTTTAGACCCTAATACTATTCTTATTACTATCTGTGATCTGGCGTAGATTAATTTAGTGGTCTTAGCTCCATTTTTTAGTTGACGTGATCTATGGGTATACAGCTGTACCTACTCTCTCGGCTTCTCTCCGCCGGCGAGCGGAGCCAATGTCCCGCATGAGCGGCGCCTGGCCGGTGAGATAAAGGGTTCGCGGTAATCTGGCGGTAATGCTTCGGAATCACACGCGAGCCGCGTCACGTGCCATGGAAGGCTATTCGTTACTAAGGATCAATTATCAGCAATAATAGAGTTCATCTAAGCTTACTCTGCACCGACTTTGACGTTACAGTAAAGAAGGGCCACTATAAACGTAATACATACATTATATTTATAGTAATTTGACGTTTATTTGACATCCTCCGTAATAGATGAATACAGTCTAAGGAAAAAACGTACTTCGAAAATCAAGAAAATTTGATTCTCGATCAGATGGCGCCATTACCTTTGGCCTACTCTCGTATAGATGGTGTTGACGGTTTCGTTTGTTCATCAACAAAATCATCATCATCAAAATCATATAAAAATAATTAATGCAAATAAAAAAAAACATTTATCCATATATAAATACATTTTATCGTATTTTTATACATCTTAATCGTGTGTCGATAGATGGCAGTGAATTTATTGTGGTTACAAAATTTATTATGACAGTACCGCTCTATCCTATTATATCCTCTATGGTATAATTATGTTGGCAACTCCAACAGAAATATAAATTCATTCATTCTAATTCGGTTACCATGAGAACCGCTAAACACACATCACATTTCATCTTATGTGCTTATTGTGCTTTTAAATATTAAATAATAATATACTCGTAATGACCATCAAGACGGCTTTCTGTTATTGGCCCATCCACTGAACCAGCCACTATACCTCCGCTTAATCTTCATTAAGACGAAAGTGGAGGACCCGTGCGAAACGTTTCCTCTGGTAACCAAACTTGACCACATAGCAAAACTTTATTTTTTACAAATTTTGGGGGCCTATTTTATAAATTCCTATAGCTTTAGTTATACTTTTGTATGTAATTTTAGTTTTAAGTTTATCACGAATAAAACATTTGATTGATTGATTGATTGACCTTAAGCCAGAATTTTGCATCAAAAATTCGATTGAGTCAAAAGGAGCAACTGCAGAAAAAAAAAATTGTCGAGTGCACAACGGACTATACGCATAATATTGGCAATATAAATAGAAAACCATTATTCAGACTAGTAAAAACTTCTTTCTCCGACACTATTTTATCTTGGAAAGTTCACCAGTTTCCTTGTAAAAGAGCGTTTTTTTAATTTTACCGCTAATTGTTCTATCCGGTGCAATTTGAAATTCTTGGCGCTTGACGCTTAATTATTCTTAGCTGCAGTTTTACTCAAAGTGAACCTCTAAAAGAAATTATAAGTGATGAAACCTTTTATGGAAATGAGTTTCTTTTTTTTTACCTTTTAAAATGCTTTATTCCTATAAAATATAATACCTATATATGGAGTTTTTTCATTACAATAAATGTAAAAAATAATCTTTAACTTCATGTTTATAATTTCATAAAATGAATATTTTAATGGTGATTTTGTTTCTATGTAAGGATTTATAAATTACAGAACAATCACTACTAATCGCTTCAAATATTATAAATTCGAAAGAAAATCTGTCTGTCTTTCTGTTACCACTTCGCGCTCCAACCGCTGATTCGATTTAGATGAAATTTGATATGGAGAAAGTTTGAGGCCCGGGGAAGGACATAGGGTAGTTTTCATCAATCATAATTATCATCCAAATAGACGAAGTCGCGGAAAGAGGCTAGTAGTTGTATAAACAGCGTTGGTAGCTTAGCAGTAATAGAACGTGCGACTTTCAATCCGGAGGTCACGAGTTCAAACCCTGGCTCGTACCAATAAGATATACTCATACTTATCATTTGATATTAACAGGCCCAGATTAATCCCAATAACGCCTAGTTTCCCCTCTGGGTTGAAAGGTCAGAGGTCGCTTTCTTAAAAACTAGGGATTCGCTACCACGCGGACCTGAGCCGTAACAAAAACCCGGCACAACGCCAGGTAGATGAGTTGTATATTTGTATAAAACTAGCTCATAGTGGCCGCTTAACAGCATCCAGCAGTCAAAACAATGCCGATAGGTTATGGCAATCAAAATACACTCTGGATAGATTTACGCTGTCTATTCCATCGCTGTCTGCGACGCGAGGCCCCGGGTCGTGTCTCTGGCAAGCGACTGTCGATGTCGTTCATAAACGTCAATAGATAACCTACCGAACGCAACCTCGTCGTTGAATGAATATGGCTTAACTGTAACTAAATATATATCCGGCGTCGCAAATAAAACATCATACACTTATACAAATATAGGCTTAAAATAATTTACAAAGTTAACAAAATGTATTGTTTTTTTCTTCAACGTTGTGTTATCTTACTTAATTTAATTTGCTGCTTCTAGTAGTATGTATGACTGCTATAGTTATTGGCCACTTTATAGTAATTGGCCACTCTTAACAATAAGGCTTCAATTGACTTGTTTCTTTCTGATTTGTTAGGAGTGGCCAATTACTATGTACCTAGTGGCCAATAACTATAGCACTCACCTAAATAAAAACGTAAATAAAAATATTTCTTTAATATACAATTTTTAAAGAGATATTTCACAGCAATTTATTTGTCGCTGGGAGCACTAAGTATCAAAAGCTTATTAAAGAAATAGGTATATTTAATTAAAAAGGAAAGTACTAAAATAGCAACTAAAATTAATATCTATTGGATAGACCAGAATTAACTACAAGCTAACAAGAAACTAGAGTGCATTGTACGTCATTACAGTTTCATGTTAGTTATTTTCATTGAGAAAACAAAGCAAATCGTTAGGCAGCTGTACAAGTAGCAAACTAAATCCCATTGCATTAGTAGCAAAGTAAGTATTAGGTTGGAATTGTTGTAACGAGTCAAAGGAGATGCTAGAATAGATTGCTATTCGAAGACTTCCAAGTGCAAACAAGTGAAGTATTATCGTGCGAACATTATAAAAAGTCGAGTAAAATACCACTTCTTCATAGTTATCAATCTACATCACACATGTATGCGTACTAGTAAAATTTAGGTTTCCTTTGTCAGGATCAATTCATCAGAATGTACTTAGTAAATTTACAAATGAAATAGTACGAACTTGTTTTCAAAAATATTTAGAAAAGATGTTCGGATAGTTCACAGACTTCTACAAGTTGCATTTTCCTCTTCTTCTTTCACTTCAAGTTCGGCAAAACATAAAATAATGATAAATAATCACTCGTTTTATTCAAATCTAGATCAAACAACACCGCGTATGAAAGTTAGTCGGCTTCAAATTATAATTTTGCTCAACCACTAATAAACTGTGTCGTGTTTTAACTAGACCACTTCGTCACACGTCGTCAGGATATGTAAATTTTTAAAATTTAAATTAGGCAATTAAAATTTTGCTTCAATTAAACTCAAAATCTAAAAAGAAGAGACTAAAAGATAACGTTATGGCGCCGGTTAGCGTGCCGCGCTTTTATGTTTTACAAACAATCAATATTTTTTCAAATTTAAAACACAAAATAAGGCTTCCAACATCTATATCGAATAAACATGTAGGTAGGTATGTATATATTTATTAGTAAAACTTTTAAAAAATCTAGTCCTTGTCTTTTCCACTAATGCCTCTTTTTCGCTCGAATATGCAAGAGTGACAGAGATGTTAGATAACTAAACTTCAATTTTCTTGTTTTGCGATAGACAAAAATCAGATCAGATTGCGGTTGAGATGCTCAGATTGTGGTAGTAGCGCCCCCTGCGCAGAGTTTCGCGTAATATTCCCTATTACAATCGCATTTTTACTAAAATAGTGTTGATGAGAGTTTGTGAATGACGCCATTGAATTTTTAAATTTAGAAGCCCCCAATGCTTTAAAACATTAACTTATATTTCAACTTGCCCCAGGCCCCTAGCTCTGTCCAAAATTGTAGCCTAACCTACTGTTCTTTATTTTACCTATGATTAAGCGCGTATTTTTTTTTCAAGTTTCATATAAAAGCTGTAATTTAACTAACTTAGCGGTTTCACTCACGTGGAGAGCCTAGGTCTCCATTTTCAAGCACTAACAGTGCCTGAGTGACGCCCATCCGTCGTGACCGCTACTCACTCAGGCACTGTTAGTGCTTGAAAATGGAGACCTAGGCTCTCCGAAACATGTCGCGCGAGTGACTAAAAACACGTGAGTGAAACCGCTATATTAGTTAAGTTAAATATGTCTCACGATAGTTTAATTTCGATTAATAGTACATTGTGATACAAGTGTGCTAAGTTGGTTATTTTACACACGAGGCGATATAGTGCGCGCGAGCTGTAAGCGAGCGCGCAATAAGAAAGCCGATGTGTGTAATGAACAATGCACACGCGTTTCATACGATGTTTTTCAACAAACTTGCGAGGAAAAAAAATAAACTTTCATATTAATTAAATCTTAATAGTTAAAACAGTTAGTATTGTGTGTTGCATAAGTCATACTGCCGGCCGCCCCTTGCCCCGGCCGCGGGTGGGCCGGCCGGGCCGCGGCAGGCGGTCGGGCGCGCCGGTGCCCGCCAGTCCGACCAATTAAAGAAGGCTCCGTTTCCATGCATATTATTTGCAATCAGTTACCTTCTTAAATCAGACGGATAGTATAATGAAAAATCACGAGTGTTATAATATACTGAAAAAGCACGCGTGTTTAATATTTAGGATTATGAGCCAAAAATCGGTGGAATAAAAACGTACACAATATTTGAAATTGATTATATGTTTATAGCATTTCCATTGATTCTTAATGGGTACATTTATCAACAAATCGAAAAAGAATGTAAACAACCTTAAAAGCTTATATTTTACTTTAAAAAAAATGAAATCTGTAAATGTAGCTAATTAATTGACAAGTAGCAATCGTACGTTTCTCAATTAAACTCAATGTCATCGTCGTCACACTCAGGTTACCAATCCTCAAATACCCGCAGCTTACTTACCCTTGAAACAGAATCTACATTAGAACCAACTCTTTAAAATTGTAGTCAGGGATGCCGACGAATGTTTAGATTTCAGATATAACTTTAATACGCTCCATTATATTTTTAACACTCTGCGGCAAAGAAATTTTAAACCAACTTATATAATAAATCTATAATGAAGGTTTTCTTCCAACTTCCAAAGTCTCATTAAGGAAATTCTCGATAAGGCAAGTTAATTAGCATCAGCGAGTGTTTACTTGACCGGCGTCCCTAGGTCAAATGGTAGTTGAAGTTAAATTGATCAATTAAAACTTGTGCTCGTCTCCAAGATAGCTACGAATCGTATGAAGTGGCTTAACTATGTACAAGGATGGCCGCAGGTCGCAACTTGCGACGGAAGCTATAACAGGAAGTTATAACAGGGTGCCCGACTACAAGCAGTTTATTACTCATGTAACCGATTAACTAAAAAAACATGAGGACAATAAAAAAAACCGAAGTGCGAGTCGGACTCGCCCACCGAGGGTTCCGTACAAATTTAACTTATTTTTTTTAATATCATTTTTATTTTTTACAAATGTATAGTTTTGAGATTTTTACTGTACTTGTAGTGTAAGATGATATTATTACATGCCAAATTTCATAGTTCTAGGTCAACGGGAAGTACACTATAAATGTTGATTCCCCTGAGAGTTTCTAAATTAAATATACATTTTTGCGACATAAACGGCCGTATCTTTCTTTTACGTTAACTTAGAAGATTGATTTTTACACAGCTTCAAGGGACTGTAGACGTTAGTATGTGGTTTTAATTTCAACTCGATACCTCTACGCGTTACCGAGATAAAGGGTCTTGACAGACAGACGGACGGACGGACGGGCAACAAAGTGATCCTATAAGGGTTCCGTTTTTTCCTTTTGAGGTACGGAACCCTAAAAACATGTCGCGATGCGAGGACATCGCATAAAATATAATAACAACTAAAACAGCTGAATAATTTCATTTAAATTTATGTGGGATGTCTGAAGTATTTTATAATAAGTATTTTATCAAACAAAAACATATATCAACATAATTTTTAAGAAAAAAAACCGACTTCAATGGGGGATGCCGCTGAAAGTTTACTTATTGTTGATGGTGCACTCTTAGATTCCAGACAATGAAATGAAATAGACAACATATTTTGCGTAATTATCCTAATCCATCTTTTGACTAATTTTGCCTAATTGCCTAATTATTATAATATTGCCTAATAATGTAGAAAAGGAGGTAAAACCACCCACTTTTCTAGTAGCATTTCGTTTTTGTAAGGGTCGCAGTTCTAACCTAACCTAACCTAACCTACTTTTCTGATAGCATTTCGTTTCTGTAAGGGTCACAGTTCTAACCTAACCTAACCCACTTTTCTAGTAGCATTTCCAGGTGCGGGTCTGAGTCCGGATCCGAGTCTAATACTAAAATCACTATATGTAAGCCTTTAACATTTGAGGAGTTCTCTCGATTCCTCATGGATCCCATCATCAGAACTGCGTTTTGACAAAAACGGGACCAATCTGTATGTCTATACTTACAATGAAAAAAAGAATTTTCAAAATCGGTCCAGAAATGACGGAGTTATGGAGTAACAAACATTAAAAAAAAAAAACATACAACCGAATTGATAACCTCCTCCTTTTGAAATCTTGAAGTCGGTTAAAAATTAATTCGTGATTGACTGAGTAATTGCGTAACAAACGCGCAAAAATATATCTAGTCAAATTGATAACCTTCTCGGTGTTTTTTTTTTAATTCGGTCAAATATAAATCACAATACCCTATCAAATACATGTCAAAGAAATGTTTCAATTAATGTAATTGTGTTTCTGTAAAGTATTCAAACATTTAATCGCGAGAATGTCAAACACGCGAGACAGTAGCACTTAAATTAAATAAAAAGTAATAAAAAGCGTTATTAAACGTCCGAGTCGCCCGGATGCTCGAAACGGTTATAAACTTTAAAAACGTGAAATTGCAACGGACTCCCCGATTTCATCATTGCCCGAACGCAGTACAAAATGTCGCATAATAAAAGTTTTCCGGTACATAGTATAGCTACTATATGTCCCTGTTGTTTCTGAATGTTAGGTTAAACTCTGTTTTTAGGGTTCCGTACCCAAAGGGTAAAAACGGGACCCTATTACTAAGACTCCGCTGTCCGTCTGTCCGTCTGTCTGTCCGTCTGTCACCAGGCTGTATCTCATGAACCGTGATAGCTATACAGTTGAAATTTTCACAGATGATGTATTTCTGTTGCCGCTATAACAACAAATACTAAAAAGCGGAACCCTCGGTGCGCGAGTCCGACTCGCACTTGGCCGGTTTTTTTTAGATTAGAATGCTTCTAACCTCAAAAATAGTGGTACTTTTTTTTCCGAAACGCTAGGGTTCCTATTTAATATTGCGGCACAATAATATGTAAACGACACTACAATTCAGTGCATTACAGTAACCTACTCAGATGTAATTTTGGAGGAAATAATTTTTAAGAAAAAAAAACCGACTTCAATGTGGGATGCCGCTGAAAGCATTCTTAGATTCCAGACAATCAAATGAAAAATACAGCATCTTTTGCCTAATTATGTAGAAAAGGAGGTAAACCGACCCACAGTTCTAACCTAACCTAACCTACTTTTCTGGTAGCATTTCGTTTTTGTAAGGGTCGCAGTTCTAACCTAACCTAACCTACTTTTCTGATAGCAGTTCTGTTCTGTGAGAATCGCAGTTCAAAAGCTACCCACCCACCTAACCCACTTTTCTAGTATCATTTCCGGGTCCGGGTCTGGGTCCGGATCGGAGTCCGGGTCCATGTCCGGCTGTCCGGGTCCAGGTTTGGGTCAGAGTTCGGTCCGGGTCCGGGTCCAAGTTGGGGTCCATGTTCAGACCCGGGTCCGGGTCCGAGTCCGGGTCCAAGTTTGGGTTTGGGTCCATAAGGAAGAGAACAAATCGCCAAACGTGAACTATGTGTCATTGAAGAGTTCCATTCTGATCATCATCAGCAGTGCCACTTCATCAAATGTCACTTTTTTAAATGTAAATGCTGGATTTGTTGATGAAAATACAAAAATCACTATATGTATGCCTTTCACATTTGAGGAGTTCCCTCGGTTCCTCGTGGGTCTCATCATCAGAACTCGAGCTTGACAAAAATATGTCTTAAAAACTTAAGTTGCTTAACAAACATAAAGAAGTGGACAAATCGCCAAACGTAAACTATACGTCATTAAAGAGTTCCATTCTGATCATCATCAGCAGTTCCACTTCATCAAATGTCACTTTTTAAAATGGAAATGCTGGATTTGTTGATAAAAATACAAAAATCGCTATATGTATGCCTTTCACATTTGAGGAGTTCCCTCGATTCCTCATGGATCCCATCATCAGAACTCGAGCTTGACAAAAATGTTTCTTGAAAACCTAACTTGCTTAACAAACATAACGAAGAGGACAAATCGCCAAACGTGAACTATGCGTCATTGAAGAGTTCCGTTCTGATCATTATCAGCAGTTCCACTTCATCAAATGTCACTTTTTAAAATGGAAGTGATGGATTTGTTTATAAAAATACAAAAATCACTATATGTATGCCTTACACATTTAAGGAGTTCCCTCGATTCCTCATGGATCCCATCATCAGAACTCGAGCTTGACAAAAATGTTTCTTGAAAACCTAACTTGCTTAACAAACATAACGAAGAGGACAAATCGCCAAACGTGAACTATGCGTCATTGAAGAGTTCCGTTCTGATCATCATCAGCAGTTCCACTTCATCATATGTCACTTTTTTAAATGTAAGTGCTTGATTTGTTGATGAAAATACTAAAATCACTATATGTATGCCTTTAACATTTGAGGAGTTCCCTCGATTCCTTATGAATCCCATCATCAGAACTGCTTTTTGACAAAAACGGGACCAATCTGTATGTATATACTTATAATCAAAAAAATATTTTTTAAAATCGGTCCAGAAATTACGGTTATAAAAAAAAAACATACAACCGAATTGAGAACCTCCTCCTTTGAAATCTTGAAGTCGGTTAAAAAGTTAGGTCCCACTACTTTTGAGGTTATAAGATTTCTAATCTGAAAAAAAGAGGTATAAACGGGATACCTGATTTAAATCTTTAAAATATGTTGTAAATGTTATGACTTTTTTTACAAAAAGTAACTCACGTGAAAGGCACAATTCGAGTCTCAAACTAGTAATTGAGTCGCTTAACTTCAAACTCGAGTAAAAGCCATCTGTCAGATTATGCGATTTTGGTATTAAGAAAAAGGTTATAGGGTAGATATTTGCTGAGAGGGCCGAATGGATTTACTTGAGTTTGAAGTTAAACGACACAATTAACGAACACCGAAAAACCTAGAATGAAATGTGGCTCATCCAGCTACTGCTTAACAATTTAATATTAGATAAAAATGCATGTAAAAAATCCAAGCTGGAACTATTGTATTTTTCACATAGTTAGGGTACGGTGACAGCTGTCATTTTATTGCAAATTTTGCGTTTTAAGGTTATAAATACCGTATGTTACCGTTGTCACCGTATGTTAGCTATGTGAAAAATGCTATAAAACAAAATTTAAAAGTAGTTAAATATATATGTCGTTTTCAAGCAAAAGGTATCACATTGTCACTTGACATAAGGACGCTCTGACAGGTTTTTCGTATAAAGATACAAGCAATTTTCGGTCTTATGATAAGCGACAATGTAGTTCATTTTGAATGCCTGAAAATGCATTTTTATTACCAAAGATTGACATAATACACACATGATGTTAAATAAAACTTCATCTAAATTCTATCCCTTATTACATAGAGAAATATAAGTAAGGTCTCTATACATCAGTTTTATTACCAAAACGGCATCTAGATGCCGACTACGAAATAACTTAGGCGTTTTGACGCTAGCGTCATGGAGTGGATTTATCAGTACCGCAACTTGACACCAGATGTCACGAGAGTCGCGACTGGATTAACAATTACTTACAACTAAAATTACAAGCAGAAGGAGTAGAAAATAGTTCCGGTTAATCCGGTTATAATATAAGATGAAAATTGTTGAGCATTAACTTTCGTTCGTCGCGACATCTATTGTCATCAACTAGCAGTACTAATAAATTCGCTACTTGTCGCTAGATGTCGGCTACGAAAACAACTCGCGTTTTGGTTAGAGAACTGATGTACTTAGAAGTATTAGAACAAATTAAATTATTTTCAGAAAATATTGCCCCAGGCTGGAATCGAACCAGCGTCCTCTGCTATCGCGGCAGGTGCCTGTGCCATTCGGCCACCGGGCCACAACGACATAGGACGATTTTTTCCAAGTATATGCACTTCTTACTGAACGCTTATGGCGCCCCTGGCCATCCCTAAGGCAGAACAGTATGGTTCGACCTTCTAACTGATTCATCCATGCGATTCCGAGCTAGCGAGAGAGATGGCGCTGCCAATCAAAACTATAAAACTGATGTATGGAGTTAAGCACTCTTTCCTTACTTATAATTTCTCTATGCTTGTTACGGATTACGGAGTACTGTAACTTCAAAGTGCGAACCAAACGGAGCACAGAAGCAACCCGCCATAAATTGAAATAAGTTCCTTCTCGCTGAATGCCAATAGAAACCGAACTCAAACTCATTAGCGAAGTTTTTGAGGTGAACCATGTCGATGGACTCAATAGATTATTTCGCCTCTTTGGAAATGTTTTCGGTGAAATATTAACAGTTTTTTGGGAATTAAGTATAACGATACTATTTGTGCAACAGACCTGGTTGTAGGTAAGATCTTTTATACCGGGTGTGGCCTGTAACACGAGCAAATAATTAAGACATGGATTGTACTCCTCAAACGGTGACACTTTTTTTAAAAAACTTTTTTAAAACTTCCTGTTTTTCATACAAATTAAATATAATCTTCAATGTACGCCATTGTCATTGAAACTGACGTTACTTGCCACGCCTTAAACATAACATTCCGAAAAATGTTATGCCGAATTTCAGAATGCCGAATTTTATTATTCCGATTTTTAAATGCTCGACCTATCAAAATTCCGACTGTCACAATTACGAATGATGAAAATCACGAAGATTTATATTTCCAAAAAGCCGAAAAGCCGAATTTTGTAAATTCCGAACCACATAATTCCGATTATAACAATTCCGATGGTCACAAACACCGAATTTAATAATTACTATTTTTGAAATCACGAATTCCGAATTGCCATTATTCCGAAATTTTAAATTCCGAACCACATAATTCCGATTATAACAATTCCGACAGTGAAAAACGCCGAATTTAACATATACGATTTTTGAAATCACGAATTCCGAATTTTTTATTTCGAAACGACGTTATTCCTATTTTACATATCCCAATTTTTAAATTTCCGAATAACGATATTCCGAATTTATTGTTAAATACATGAAGATACCTACGTCGTTAATCACTTTGTCACACCCATTTTCTGTGAGCAGGTCCACTTCTGGCAACAGTTCGTTTAAAACTTTCGCGTTTTGAACACATATTAAACCACCACCACGACCAGTGAAACCTGTGTCGAAACCTCGGTAAATAAAGGTAACAAAATAAATTCGCGATAGACCCGATTTCAAATGTGATTTAAAATAACAGTTCGTTTACTTGGGGGTCACAGTTCTAACCTTTTTTTTGATGACCCAGGGGGAATCCTTTATGGATCCCACTGGCCCGGGAGAAGCCTAGTGGGTATGTCCGACTCCCACGGACTAAACCCCCTGGGGTGTTCCGCCGCGCGCTTTGTAGACGGGGTTTCGGGAACTCGGTTGTAGACCTGCGATACCCCGTCGGCGTTGCTCTTGCGAACCTATTCTTTGCGGCTGCTCTAGCAGCTTACTTCGTTGAAGGCTCCTCGGAACACTCGAGGGCCTTCCATTTGACCTTGTGTACTGTTTCATTTCAACTGTAATACGTAACTCATAAAGTACGTCTGAATGTGTGCCAAATTAAACCAGTTTGACAGTACTGGCTTCCCTCGAATGTGGCTGACCCAATGCGGCTGACCCAGTTTACAGTTCTAACCTAACCTAACCCACTTCTGGCAAGAGTTCGTTTATTTCGGGGTCGCAGTTATAACCTAACCTAACCCACTTTTCTGGCGACAGTTCGTTTTTATGAGGGTAGCAGTTCTAACCTAACCCACTTTTCTGGCAACAGTTCGCTTTCTTGGAGGTTGCAGTTCCAACCTAACGTAACCCACTTTTCTAGCAACAGTTCGTTATTTTGAGGGTCGCAGTTCTGCCGAATTTTATGCCAAAAATATTTTATGCCGAATTTAACGTAATGCGACACGACAGGCACCCGTAATAATTACTAAAACGTGAGTCTTCATTTGAATATCACGAGTTTCATTCTTCCGACCTTACAAAAGACCGAATTTCTGAATACCGAATTACTAAAACGAAATGTGTCTTCATTTGAATATCACGAATTTCATTTTTCCGACCTTACAAAAGACCGAATTTCTGAATTGCGAATTATTTTATTTCCGATCGGACAATGGTTTTTCGGAATTTAAGAATACGGAAAAACATTTTTTCGAAAAAGTGTTAAATCGGAACTTTAAGCTTTCGGTCAAATGACAATCGGATTATTTTCGGAAATAGCACATTCGTGATTTTCTTCCATCGTGTTTTTAAAAATCGTAATTTTGATGGTTCGGACTTATAAAAAATCGGGGTTATGAAAATTCGGAAAAACATATTTCGGAATATTTGGGTGTTCCCCAAAATTTGTAATAGGGTATTACACTGTATTTAATAGTTATTTGTTATACAAGGGTGCAAAGTTGTATTTTACCCGCGAGTGTGGAATTGAAACACGAGAAGTAAAATACATTTGCACCCGTGTGTAACACAAAACTTTTCCCCTCACTATAGCGAGGAAAGTGCAACATCCACAGGCGTTAGATCATCTTCATCAACTGGAATCACTCATTTTTTTACGATACTATAACAAAAAACTCTGGAAATTCTGTACTTTTACGTGAGAAGTTTTTAAGTAAAATTTTTGTTGACAATGTTGACATTTCTGACGTATGAAATGTCAATGATGCGTTTTGAAATTGCATCGACTTAACTTGTGCGTTTAGAATAATATTTAACATAATTATTAAAAAACAAACGTTTATTATAGAATTTTAAGGTTTATGACTTAAAATCATTAAATAAAGCTAAATCTGGTATTTTTTATTAGATGCTCAAATCATTTATTTAATGATAATTAATATCGAACGAACCATTATTATGAGCGTTTTACGTTTTGTTTCTGTCAAGCTACTTAAACACGCTCCATCCAAGGTCAAATTACTTTCCCCACTAGTGGATAAAATGCGTTTTTCCCCTCTTGTTTTAAAGGATAAAAGACGGCTTTCCGAAAAATAAATTATTTCACACCATGCATGAAATAAAGCAGCAGATAATTATGAGAAAAACATAAATAGCAGTTATTTTTGCTGTTCTGCCACCAGAGTGCAGCACGAGACTTTTTAGTAAACCATAGAGTAATTTATACATACTGTACCTGTAACAGGTTTTTGACAAGTTTTCAGAGATAATAAAATATGACATTGATGCATCACGGCGGTTTGTTTACAGAGGACCTACCGGGAAACGCGAATCCGTAATTTCGCTATCTGCTTCTTTATCGCTCGAATATGTAAGAGTGACAGAGATGTTAGGTAACGAAATTTCGACCCTTAGATTGTGGTAGTGGAGAGTTTCGCGTAATATTCCCTATTTATTTATATTTAATCAATCGGATTGAAGTATAAAAAGGAGGTTAGTTGACCGTGACGACATTGTGTAATTTTTTCCTTTAATATAAAATTTGGAGTATCGCTCGCAGACATATCTGCATGTTAAAAAATTGATTTTAGTATGGGTTAGCACATTGTTACTGGTGAATTCTCAATGCAACTTGAGACTCCGGTGCCGTTAAAAAGATGTAATCGTCTTACGGTAGATGTCGCTTTACGCCACCCCAAAGGCGTGTATACATAAGGGAAGGAATGGAAAGATTTGCAAGGTTCTGGTAGGCTTCCGTAGCTCAATTGGTTAAGAGCAACGCACGGATTGCGGAGGTTGCGGGTTCATATCCTGCCGGAAGTGTAACTTTTTCCATTTTTTCCTTTAATATAAAATTTGGAGTATCGCTCGCAGACGTATCTGCATGTTAAAAAATTGACATTGTGTAATGTTTCATATTAATTCCATATTAGCAAATCGTTTTGACAGTTTAAAAAAAAACTAATTTGACTAGTAGGAGAATATCCTATTGCGTCTTGGAATAAACTTTACTAAAAATCAAAACACAAGTTCTTTTTAAGTCGCTGAACAAATGTTGGTCAGTTTGAGGAATACAGCCTACAGTTTTGCTTACATGTCATCATGAGGTTATCATTAACATTATACCGGGTGTGGACCCGTTATAATGTTAATGATAACCTCGAAAAAAATTTTTTTTTATTTTATTTGGAGATCCAACAGCTGCGACATTAACATAAAAATTATAGTAGGTAGATACAGGAAGCCAATTATGCAATGATTACAATTTTGGCTTATTATAATAGAGGACCACAGGACTTTGATCAGTGATACAATGGCCGGCTAAATAAACTGAGAACTGAGTTTTTGATTTTAACAAAACTGCCTACGTTCGCATCATCTCAATAGTGCCTACACAAGTACACATTAAAAACATTATTAATCTGTCTCAACATGGTCTCAACTTAATTTCCATAAGCCCCTTGAATTATAGGCACCACATTACATTATATTAAGACATACAAAATGGTTCCTTCATAAGACCAATTTAATTAGGTAAGCTTCGAAAAATTCACAACAATAGGATAATATCTTTGTCGCTGAACTCACTCTTAAGTAACGTATAAACGCATTTCTCCGGAGAATTCAATATGCGGCGAAAACGGATTGAAATATTGAAAGTCAACGGAAACTTTTCTAATAAAAAAAGTCCTCTTTTACTTGAAATGAAAAACGTCCCTTGGAAAAGTAAGGTACTTGCAGGCACTTAATGTTTCGATGTAAATTGATAGGAAATCTTTGTCAGCCGCCTCATTGTGTCGGAGAACAGCCATAGCCTGAGCCAGTGGTTAACATAGTCTGTTATTGTGTCTGTTACAGGGTGTAAATTTAGTCACCTGCAATAATTAAGATGTGAATATATAGGTCATATATATAGGAACAGAACCTTATGGAGGAACCTGGTCTTCAGCAGAAGGACATGATGTCACGATCCTCAGTATTGAGGGACCGACTGAAGAAGAATATATACTATAGGTCATACTGAGCAACTTTTATTATGGGGCCAACCACGAAATCACAAAAAAAAATGACTACCATAGAAAATGTTAACGTCAGGTTGGCATGTATGAAACAGTCAATTGTTTTTTCATGATTGTCAGGGTGGTCCGTTAGTAAAAGTTGCTCAGTATGACCTATATATTCAATATTCACATCGTAAATTATTGCAGGTGATTGAATTTGCAACCTGTATAAGTACCCATATTATGATCACAACTGTTATGTTTCCTTGTACGTATGGCACCATCGAGACTGCCTAAAGCAGTATTTTACTCTGAGCTAGCCACAAGTAAACGCAAGGCTGATGGGCAGTACCTGCGCTACAGGGATGCCTTGAAACGCCACCTTTTGGCCACCGGCATATCATGCGAGTCGTGGGAGGAGCTTGCATCTCGGAGATCGGACTGGCGAACTGCTGTCAATACGGGTCTTGATAACTTTCAACACACCCGACTTGAAGATCTTGACGCCAAACGCCAGCTCCGAAAAACTCGGCCCAAGCCCTCCTACCATACACATACAATGCATCTGGGCAGCTCTACTGTGTTCTGTGTTGTCGCATTTTCAAAACTAAATTTGGATTTGCAAGCCACGCTCGCGCCCACGCACGTAATAGTTAAGACCCTTTTTATTTAATTTGTCAGGATGTCGCCGTCGACGGATACGTCTGGGAGGACATCATACCATACACATACCATACCATACCATACCATACTATACCATACCATACCATACCATACCATACCATACCATACCATACCATACCATACCATACCATACCATACCATACCATACCATACCATACCATACCATACCATACCATACCATACCATACCATACCATACCATACCATACCATACCATACCATACCATACCATACCATACCATACCATACCATACCATACCATACCATACCATACCATACCATACCATACCATACCATACCATACCATACCATACCATACCATACCATACCATACCATACCATACCATACCATACCATACCATACCATACCATACCATACCATACCATACCATACCATACCATACCATACCATACCATACCATACCATACCATACCATACCATACCATACCATACCATACCATACCATACCATACCATACCATACCATACCATACCATACCATACCATACCATACCATACCATACCATACCATACCATACCATACCATACCATACCATACCATACCATACCATACCATACCATACCATACCATACCATACCATACCATACCATACCATACCATACCATACCCAACGATACGATACGATACGATACGATACCATACCATACCATACAAAAAAATGTAATAAAATTATGAAGTGGCAGTTCATGGCCTTCAATAAATTAAAAAGCTACTTTGTTTCACTCCCTGGAGTGAGGAAAGAAGGCTTGTTCGAGCTGCTGAGGTGAAAAGAAAATTTTAATTTTGTTCTTTATGAAAAATAAACAGTTTAAATTTTTAAATATTTTTTTTAATTAAATTTAAAAAATATATATATATATTATGGCTTTGAAGAAGCATAACTTCTCAAAAATTTATTATTGAGCCAAAACACGTGGAACGAATACAACTACGAGTATCATCGTAGAAGTTTAATGAATATTTGCATGTAAATATAAACTGTTTAAGTACCGTGAACACCATGGTCACTGGCAGCGTCTTAACTTAAAATGTATATAAATGGAATTTCATCCTTCGTAAGAAGAGGCGATGAGCGAATAGCGAATTGGCGTTGTATTTATTTGCGGGCGAAAGTTTTCTCTCACCTTTACCACCATTGAGTAAAATACTAGTAAAAAGACGAATGACATCTGCTTAGTGCTTACGGTACTCTCGCGCTACAAATTTAGAATTCAAACTGGATTTTCAATGAGAGTTACGGATATTGTGCGTTGTGTAATAGTCAAAATACTATTGTTGATCGCTACTTGCTAGAACGCTGCTGGTAAGACAGCTGCCTAACGTACAGCCTAATACAACCTAATATAACCAACTGCCGATCTCCAACTCCAATTACTCTGGTGAAGTAGAAATATAGTTTGGATATTATAGTTATCAATAATATCAATTTATTAGAGCTACAGAAAATGTGCAGGGGCGCACATCGAAATAGTTACGAGCCTTAAAGCTCGCGACAATTTATTTAGGAACGACTTTATATAAATCTCGAACGGCACCGAACACAATAAAATAACCCGCGGAGCCTGGCTCTTACTTTTGTTATGATTGCTATAAATTTTACGGCTCTGGACCAATTCTTAATTTATACCTTTATGTGTGGTTTATTCCTGGTTCTTATTCCAGCAAAAATTGAGTAATGAAATTCCATCGGCTATCGTCGTCAAATGAAACTTTGGCTGTCGTCTGTGCAGATGCTATTATGGATTTCAATAGTAAGTCAAGCCAAGCAATAACGACAACAATGGTTTCAAAGCAGTCCGGAGTAGTTATTTGTCAAATAGCGGGGTAGCCTTACTAATATTGCGGTCGCGCCTGGGGTTTACCACTAAGCTTAAGTCAAAGTAAACAGAATACGAAGTAAACAATACCTTGATGCGGAACCAAAGGATTAAGGTATTTTGCCGACAATAATCAAATTTATCAGGTAAATTAAGCGAAAGTCGAATCCAAGATAGAGCGAAGTGAAAAAGAGCAAGCTAACCCGATTTTTATAGTTAAATATTTCAAATGGTAAATCTATGATTATAAATAGGTACCTACTTACGGGGAGCCCGGCCGGAAGACTTACCCGGGTACTTACTTGAACAATTTTATTAATAATAAACTGTACACACACTCTACATTTACACTGGAGCCAGGGTGAAAAATGTATTCACTGATTTTTCTGCTATATGTACAATATTCTTGTAGTAATGAAACGGCCAAGCAACATATTTCGACTAAGCTGTAGAATTTGTGAAGTTAGGGCTTGTAGAGTTAGGGCTCGTAGAGTTAAGAAGCTTGGCTCTACACGAGATCTGATAACTTTTACATGAAAATGTTTTTGCTAAGTAGACATTTTCTTTTACAAATTTCTATTCGTTTTCATTATAATGGTCTGGATTTAAAAGTTATCTTATCTCAACCGCCCACGGGCGTGTAACAGAATTAGAAGCGAAGTACAAATACGGATCCAAACTCTGAAGCCTCTTATCTAAAAGCTATCCACCAATGAGCCACAGAAGAGAAAGTTTTTTTTTTCGATTAATATTAAAATTGCCCCAATTCCCCCAATACCATCTTAAGCGGATGAGAGTGAGTTCACTGGTTTTAATCATGACGAACAAAATTGGCGATAATTTTATTTCGCTCATTGTTGTATTCAGTATTCTTACTCTTATGATTCAATACAAAAAAGTTAATTAACGTTACTGTTAGTTGCTAGTGGCATATTGCGATTAGAATTGATGTGCGGTCGCTCTTGGGTATAGCAATGCTATGCTAATTTAAAGTCTCATCTTACCGCATTGTGTTCCGAATTCAGATGTGCGTCAGAATCAATATTTTAGTTCCGTTCTATACTTGCCCAAACTATATTTTTCAGAGATTACGCTTACAAACAAAGTCGATCGCATTCAAATAGAGCACGCGCCTTTTTTGAAGATCTTTCGTGCTTGGTGATGGTACAATACTGAAAAAACTGAGCAGTACGCTCAGAGAACAGAATGAGACCGGTCACTGCGGAGATCCGAGTGGGGAAATCTCTGTCCAGAAGTGGCCATTGAACAGCTTTTAAGCAAATGATTGGCCGCGCAAAATTCTAACCTTATAACATAACCTAACATTTGGCATTATTATCCTGGAAATTTTACCTACTTATTTTGCTCGCAGAACTTTCTCTCCGTGTTTCTCGCAGCCAGTTCCTTCCCATCGCACCGGCCCCGCCATTAAACAGCGTTTAGGCAGGTGCCGAGGACCGGAGTGAAAACTAACAACCAAACGATCACGCTAATTGATTACGCATTTGATTTACAGCTTGAGGTGTATTCGAAAATTTATTTATTTGCTAGTTAAAACAAAACTTGTCCCTTTATTGCATGTTATGTTAAGTTTAATTCACAATTATTTATTTACAAATAAACAAATCGTTTGATTGTTAGTTTTCACTATAAGAGAGGAAATAAACAAATTCTATTGGAACATCATCATCATCATCATTTTAGCTTTCAGTCGCCCACTACTGAGCATAGGCCTCTCTTCGTGTACGCCACTTATCCCGGTCCTGGGCTAGTCTCATCCAAAAGTGCCGCGATTTTTCGAACGTCATCCACCCAACGATCCAACGGAACATAGGTAAAATTATCGTTTTTTAAATCCATATTAAATAACATTATGTATTTACGCGGCTCTATAGCTTGGTACTTAGTTTGTTCCCTTATGTCGTGAATAACTGAAGCAAAACTTCGACATAAATTTATATTTATTACTAGAGTGGAATCCGTTTATTATGACTCTGCTTACTATGACGTAATTACTGTGCGAAGTTTGGTTTTCATATAAAATTCGTTGTGACAAATTCGGACAAGATGATTTCGCTTATAGTGACAAATCGCTTACTACCTATGACCTGAAATTCCTATTTTCATGAAATTATGTCAGGTTATACTGACACATTCGCTGGTTCCTTCCCTGGGGTGGCTGGGCTCGGTCCCCACGTCTTTCCCAGCGAGGACATTTGGTGCGTGCGTCACATTTAAGTTGTTTTAGTTTTGATTGAAAGATGCTTAAAAAACTTTTTAATAGACAAAGTCTTCCATAACCTAAAAGAATTTTATAACTGTAAACCTAAATGTATATTAAAATTTAGTTTAAGATTACTTAGTTTCAGATAAAATAAATTGTATGCCCGAAAAGGGTAAAACTGTTGATACCCATAAAAAAATGTACCTAGCTATACTTCTTGTACCTACACAGTTTGAACAATAAATGTTTCTGATTTCTGATTTCTGATTCTCGGTGACAAGTTGGTAATAAAATCGGCACAAGGTTAATAAAACTCATCTCTCACAAAGGAATTTGAGATTACTTTAAAAATATTTACAAACATAAAAAGTTAATCAACTATGTTTTATATGACACCCGCTTAGTATGACGTATTTGTCACTTCCCTTCGATGTCATTAAAAGCGGATTCTACTGTATCTAGATTTTCCATAGGTACCTAAGAGAGATAAAAATACAAGATTGATATTAGTTATCCGCGACAAAAACATTTCAAGTCAAGGTTTCATAATACGTATAACCTTTGGTATTATACTCGCTCATAATATGAAAACTAGTAAGTGTTATGCATTAACCACTTTTTGAAATATGTCTTTTATATTCTGGCCAGCTAGATTTCTGGAATCGGTAAAAGTACGGTCTCGATATTACTATTGTCTCGTCGTCTTACTTCCTAAAATATGTATAACCAATATCATATCGCCTTAGGCGCTCATTGTACAGAAATTAATAAATCATAGCTATTAATACAATATCATTGCGCTAGCTTTGCTGGCCTGAGATCACTGCTGATTTATCAAAGATAATTATAGTGCTGCCTTATCTGCATAGATAAGCATAAGATATGCTTATAGCTAGTGATGTACCGACTATTGATTTGGCCGACTAGCCGACTAGCCGACTAATCGGCGCTCGGATGGCCGATTAGTCGGCCGACTAGTCGGCTAGTCGGCCAAATCCATAAATCATTTTCTCTTTTCCAAGTTTGCATTCGGATAGTCACTGCAGCAGCTTTGTCTAAGTTCGGATGCTTTGAAAAACATTTGTTTTGCTCCTTGCGTTGCTTTAGCTTTTCGCGCGCAATTTTTGTACATTTGATTAAATAAATGAAATGCACAATACATGTAACATGATATTCTTCTTCTTCTCCTGAGCCTCTTTCCCATGTCTCTTGGGGTCGGCCCTCCTAGTCCGTAAACGCCACTCTGGGCGTTTTTGTGTCATCTCTGGTTTTAAATCTGTCGTCTTCATGTCTTTGGAAATGATCCCCATCCAGGTAGTCGGTCGGCGTCCTGGGCCATTCTTAGGTTGTTCTATTTCCATGACGGCTCTTGTCATATGCTCTTTGTTTCGCCTCATGACGTGACGCCGCCGTACCTTACCACCGTAAGCGATTTTCTTGAAGCTAGTCAGTAATATACGCAACTTTAAATGTTCCCCTTATGTATTCGTTTCTGACTCTATCTTTCAAAGTTACACCACCAGACCACCGCAGCATCTTCATTTCTGTGACGTAGTGTTTTTGTTCATCTGACATGTAACATGATATTATGGCAACAAATATCCAAATAAAAAATATTTCGTTCAAATACAAACTTCAAGTATGAAGCCTTTTAATCTGAGCATTTTGAGCAAAATAGACTTTCCATAAGTGTCCCGCGTTTTGTGAGGTTAATCATCTTGTAGTAACTTGATTACAGATGCTTGAAAAAAATTGAAATAAAAAAACAAGGTACTGTACATAATAAAACGTTTGCAATTGTAACCAACTACATAATATTGTACGGACTGCAACGACATACATACTTTTTAGATACTTCGACAATACCTAGGTTTGGCCTAGCTATGTATACATAAACTGTTTTTTAGTGTGACATTGTTCATTTATTAATTAATATTTTTCTTTTAAAATTTACTTCATAAATTGCTGTTTTTGCTGTTTTGAATTTTAAGTTAACAATCTTTTAATATATCAATATGAACAAAAATGTTCGTATGCATCCTCAATAGGTATAAAGTATAATTTTATTAATTTGAGTAAACTGGATCTTAAACATTTGATCAATATTTGCTGGTTTATTTCGTTTATGTGCTATTTTTCTGTACCTAATAAGTGGCCGACTAATCGGCCATTTTGGCCGACTAGTCGCCGACTAATCGCCGACTACAAAGGTGGCCGGATAGTCGGCTCTCCCGACTAGTCGGCGACTAGTCGGTACATCCCTACTTATAGCATAATGCAGTCTTGAATAAACTGCGAAATCAGTTTATGTTCGGAAACGAAATTGTTATAGAGATTTAATCTGATTATCAGTTTGTCACGCTCGCTCCCATGCAGCTGCCTATAGGTACGCTATCAAAGCGAGAATAGGCCTACTTGTAGTGGTAGTACCTACTCGTACAGGTGCCTGTTAAGCGCCTAGTATATGAATATGCTTTGGAGTGCCGCGAGTGTCCCAGCGCAACTCGATTTCGTTTATCTTGAGTTAAATTTTAAAATACACATCACACAATATAATAGGATGACCAATATCGCTTAAGTTGTTATTAAAGGTTTATTTTAGATACAAATCTCGAATATAATTTAATGATATCTCAAAATGTAACTAATCCCACAGGAAATGAGCGAGATGAATGATGCACGTGCAAAGTGGCTTCTCTAAAAATAACAGTTGTCTAATGGGGTTACCCGGTTGAACTATTTAGCAAATGGCGCCAGCATAGCTTGCCCCGTCAATCCCTAGAATTGTGTACAAATTTCTATTTTGTAATGGAATTGGATGCCAGCCCTTTAAGCTAAATCTCACAGAAAAAGGGGCAAGCTATGATGGCGCCATTTGACAGTTGCTAACCCCATTGTACAAATTAAATTATCCAACATTATATCATCAATATGTAATAAATATTGAAGTAATCTAGACATTTTTTTCTTTTCAGTTTTCACGACGGAAATCGGGAAAGCACAATTTTCGGTTTAGCCCACAGATAAACGCTAGCGTGCCCAATTTGCGCTCGCGGTCAATCCTTTGCTCCATTATCGAAGAATTTTCTGAGTCACTGGTCACAGTTTTATTGGAAAATGTACTGTAATTCAGCCCGAAGCCCTGCTGCTGCTCATAGCAATCTGTCTATGGATTCCATGTGATTGAACTAACCCCCAAAAAGGAGGTTATGGATAATTAATGTTTTATCCATACTATATACTACTTATCACTACATAGTATCAAACGAAGTCACTCATCAAAATCCGTTGCGTAGTTTTAAAGATCTAAGCATACATAGGGACAGACATACAGACAGTGGAAAGCGACTTTGTTTTATACTACCAAAGAGGATATATTATTATAGAGCGGTACTGTTATAGTAAATTTTGTAACCACAGTAAATTCACTGCCATCTATCGACACACTTTAAAACTAAAAATGAAGATTTATAAAAATACGATAAAATGTATTTAAATATGGATAAATGATATTTATTATTTGCATTAATTATTTTTATTATTTTGACCCATATTCTCTCACTGATATGCGTTAAAATTGTTAAATAACAAACAAAACCGTCAACGCCCTCTATACGAGAGTAGGCCAAAGGTAGTAGCGCCATTTGATCAAGAATCAAATTTTCGTGATTTTCGAGGCACGTTTTTTCCTTATACTGTATCCATCTATTACGGAGTTATATCTATCTTTGATACTACGTAGTGATGCTTAAACCGCTGCACCGGTTTATTTTAAATCTAGTATAGAGATAGTTTTAGGCCCGGGGAAGGACATAGGATATTTTTATCAATCATCATCACTCCACGCAGACAAGGTCGCTGACAGAAGCTAGTTTTCTCTAAAGCTGCCGTGGGATACAAGTTTGTGATAAATGTGCTTTAAAGGTAAATATTTAGATATATTTAAGTTCTTAGTCAAGATAAAGCGATTACCGTGATAGAGAAATCTAAATTAAACATAGCAATGTCAATTAAATACATCCTTGCAAATAAAATAATTCTATCATTGGAATGGATTTCTGTAAGTAAAATTTTGAAACTTTCTCTGCGGGTTGCCAAAGTTTTTGAGTTGTTTGGGAAACATTGACGTAGGTAACGGAATTAATTAGTAGCTGTAGCTGTACAATTTTAACCCTCTATCCAATATGAATACTATACGGAATTACTTATCTCTCTCTCTGGGCAAACTAGATGCAACTAGATGATGATGATGCATGATGAAACTAGATGACTCATAGAATTAGAATTAGAATTTCATTTTAATCAAGTAGGATTTTACAATCTCTTTTTATCATATCCTAAATACGCTTCTCTGGCGCTGGATAAAGGCCTTTCACTGGGACTTGGACAACGCAACAACGTCCGCTCTTGTGCTGTACCCAGACACTTGAACAATTTGTTGTAGGTATATTTGAAATAAACCATGGGTCCTAGCTTCCCTATCAAAAGGGGAGTAAGGCAGGGAGACCCTCTGTCCCCAAAATTGTTCATAGCGATCCTGGAAACTATTTTTAGAAAGCTAGATTGGAAGAACAAAGGAATATATGTAAACGGCAACTATATACCTAAATCACCTTCGTTTTGCAGACGACTTGGTAATACTCGCAGAGACAAGCTCACAACTACAATATATGATTACCTCGCTACATATGGCCAGCGTGCAAGTGGGACTCGAAATGAACCTATCAAAAACTATGGTAATGACAAATGGCATGGAGCGAACCATAATGGTAGGAAACGAACCATTGACTTATACAAAACAATACATATACTTAGGAAAACAGATAAGTTTTGATAAAGCGAACAACGAGTTAGAAATTGAAAGGAGAGCACAAAAGACCTGGAACAAATACTGGCAGCTAAAAGAAGTATTTAAGAGTAACATGCCCGTCAGCGTGAAGACTAAAGTCATGAATACATGCTTATTACCCTGTCTGACATACGGCTGTCAGACATGGAGATTTACTCAAAAAGCTATGGAAAAAATAAGGACTTGTCAACGCGGAATGGAGCGTAGTATGCTAAACATCAAGAAAATACAAAAAATCAACCATACAAAAATAAGACAACACACAAAGAGCATAGATGCTCTCAGCTATGCCAAAAAACTTAAATGGAGGTGGGCGGGCCATGTAGCACGTACTCAAGACAGGCGCTGGACAGCAAGGGTGACGTCGTGGAAAGGACCTCTAGGAAAAAGAGGGATAGGAAGACCTACTATGAGATGGCAAGATGATATCACCAAAATTACTGGGCCAAATTGGATACAAGTGGCAAAGGACCGAGATACATGGAAGGCTTTGGAGGAGGCCTTCACCTGTGAAAACGGGGTTCTTGAATAATATTATATATATAGAACGCTTAAACAAATATGAAAAAATGTAAAAAAAGTTCAAGAAATAAAAGGCTGCTTATTTTATTTTTATTTTTTATTATTAATATATTTGTAATTAAAACTAAAATGATTAATGCATATTAATAATATATTTTTCAACACACTTGCTCAAAACGACGTTTTTATTCCACCGATTTTTGGCTCATAATCCTAGATATTAAAAACGCGTGCTCTTTCAGTGTATTATTCCACTCGTGCTTTTTCATTGTATTATTGGAACGAGTTAAGAAGCTAACTGATTGCTAATAAAATGCATGGAAGGGGAGCCTTCTTTAATTGGTCGAACTGGCGGGCACCGGCGCGCCCGACCGCCTGCGCGGCGCGCGGCCCGGCCGGCCCGCCCGCCGCGCCTCCCGCGGCCGGGGCGAGTGGCGGCCGGCAGTATGACAGATGCAACACACAATACTGTTTTAACTATTAAAATTAGAATAATATGAGTATCTTTTTTTTTCTCGCAAGTGTGTTGAAAAACGTCGTATGAAACGCGTGTGCATTGGTCATTACACACATCGGCTTTCTTATTGCGCGCTTGCTTACAGCTCGCGCGCACAATATCGCCTCGTATGTAATGACCAGCTTAGCACACTTGTATCATAATGTACTATTTCCTTCAATGGTGTATTTTTTTTGTACGACTTAGCTAGTGCCAAAAAATGTTTTCGGATATCAGCATCCTACGGGCTAAGCACGGTAGCATTTTTATCGCCTGTCACCATGCCTGTCACGTTCTAACAAGTATGTAAGTGCGAAAGTGACAGGCATAGTGACAGGTGATAAAAATGCTACTGCGCTAAGCCCGCTAGTCTAGAAATTATAACGATTCATTCGAGATATATTAATTATATGTATACGTTCAATTTCATGAGGGAGGGGTGTTCAATTTCAATCGCAAACAACAACTAACAAAATCGATGATCTCTGAAAATTACATGTTTCATACATAGCACATGGGTCTTTCTGCTTGAATATGGAGACCTAAGCTCTCCGAAACATAATTTATTATAATTTTAGTATGACACAACAGTTTAAATTCTATTCTATGATATTTAACGCATTATAAAAAGCAAAAATTTAAGTGACATCGTTTATAATTTTGTGACCACATGGTCGCTACTTCACGTGCTAATACATATGTCTAAAACAAGTTGATTTTCCTCCGGCGCCACATTTCGGTTGAGATGCAGTGCCGCCATTTTGGTCTGAAACCTGAAAGCCGCTCGGCATGTTTGTATGTGTCGTTCTATTTCCTCGAACCACCCTGTAAACATTGCACAAATAAGGTTGTATTTTTTCTAAAGCTGTATGAGAGGCTTTATCGTAACGTCACATGTAGGTAAACGCAGGCGACACAAAACATAAATCCAATATGACATTAATTTTTGACATTATAATTCGAGAAGACAATTTAGTTCGAGAAATGAATAAGTTACTCTCTCATCCTCAAATATTGCTCTGAAGCCCAGAGCCAGAGCGTATGAAGACAAATAAGTTATTGGCAAAATTTTCATTTTTGGTACAAGCTTTAATCGCTGACTGTAATTTTCTTTCCACGGGTAACTAAATACTCATCGAGACAATTCCAACAACTCCAAACACAATCAGTTTGCGTTGTTTTATCACGGTTCCCATAGCCACCTCCTGTCTCCGTCATCAGATCAGCTCCATGTCATCATAATATTGTATTGTCATCTAATTTAATTTCTTCAATCTAAGGTTTAATCTGTTAAAAAAAGTTTATTGTTCTGCCCGCTAGCAACACGGCGTGTCTTTAGTTAGACAATGCAAATGCAGGTGCACGTACAAATCTGTTTCGCCTAATTGTTACTAATGCGGCGTCCGCTCCGACCCACATTTCTACCACCTAATGGCACCCACTGATACGGATGGACTTGAACCTATACTAGGAATTTATTAAAAGATTCAGAGCCGGGAAACTTTTTCGGCGCTTTTTGCCCATTTCGTGAGTACAGAAATGCAAAAAAAAAATGCTTTAATAAACAAGAAATATGACATTAATTAATATAATTTTGAGTAGGTTCCTACTATTTAATGCTGATTGAATAAGAATTCCACGAATCGATCTAACGATTGGGGACTTCACATTAATAGAATTTCTAGTAGGTTCCTACTATTTAATGCTGATTCAATAAGAATTCCACGAATCGATCCAATGATTGGGGGGGGGGGATCCAACCTTTAAATTTCTTCGCAGATGTATGCAGGTTTCTTCACGATGTTTTCCTTCACCGAAAAGCTAGCCGTAAATATCAAATGATATTCCGTACATGAGTTCCGAAAAACTCATTAATACGAGAACGAGGGATTTGAACCTGCGACCTCCGGATTGAAAGTCGGACGTCAGATCCACTCGGCCACCACCGCTTATACCCGGCCACCACTGCTTATACTCGGCCACCACCACTTTAGGCATACTCAAACAGGTATAGGTTACGATTTTTGTTTTTGAATGCAAACCAAGCATTTGCATTCATAAAACTCGCCATTTGATGAAGTGGAACTGCTGATGAAGACCAGGAGGGAACTTTTTAACGACGCGTTTCACGTTTAGCGGTTTCTTCTTCTTTAAGTTTGTTATGTTAAGGGTTTTTAAGGAACGTTAACTAACGAACGTCAGTTCTGATGATAGGTTCCATGAGGAATTGAGCGAACTCCTTAGTCTTGATGGATTCAGATCCTGTCATTGAAATTGACGTAGGTACTCAGAATAAAACGTACCCGAGTCGCGAAACTTTTTAGTGACATGACTGTTTGGCCATACAGGAACGAGTCCTGCAGAATGCTGCATCACTGCTCATGAATAACAAAAACTTAAAACTATTAGAAATGGAAAAAATAAATAAAATAAAACCGCCATCCAAAAGGGTAAAATAAAATATTATCCCTTTTATATGCGCTAGCAACTGATATGTTTTAAGTCGGTGCCAAGCCAAATCTTTAAAGCGTCAACACACTGTCACATGTTAATTTTTTTATGTCGGGCACAAACAGTCTCACTAGGCTCTCTGTTAGTTAGGGAAAACATCAAATCTACTCAGCAGTTCAGATTTACCATAACTTCATTAAGTAAATTACATATTCAGTTTTTAACAGATTCAGGACTTCAGGAGGGCAAAAAACTATAAGAGATCATGATTAAAGGCTTCTTTTCAAAACCTGTCTCATCGTTAGTGTAATTAAATTACGTGAAGACTTGTAAGCTAACACGCTTCTAAAGGATGGCTTTCGTTTACCTAGAGGTTTATTCCGATTGTAATAATTGATTATGAATTTGATCTGGATTTGGAAGGCAATTATCGATATTTATAGATTTTCGTATTTCGCGATAGGCCCTCAGATGCGCTGATAGAATCGACTATCAAATCAATATAAAATCAAAAATATTTACACATTATTTTAGTTAGAATGCCGCTTCGTAAATAAGTCAAATTCATATTTCCTAAATTAATCGGGTTCGAGTGCCGCACAGAGTACAAGTTATCGTCGACTCCCCTGATACTCATCCCAATGGAAACAATATCTCATTATTACTCCTATACAGCTACATTGCAACAAAAGCAAGATAAGAAACAGCATGGCTGCTAATTATTATGATTTACGCCCAAGTTCAGCAATAAAGTACCGAGTAATAAGTTAGTTTTAAACACGCTGCGTTTATTGCCGCCTTTGTAGTTGCTGTCTCTAATGCCACTGTAATCCTTACCTGTACAGTTAATCTTGTGTAATTGTGCGACCTGATTCTGGTAACGATATTTACTTATTTTGTAGAACAGACTGCGGAGCAGGGTAGAGGTTGTTAGTCTAGCCTAGGCCGACAATGTTGTATAAAAACCCATTTCCGGCACGTCTCACCAATAAAATTCCCATATCATCATCCTTTGATGATATGAGAATTTTATTGGTGTTAGTTCCTTTAGTCTATCCTACTATTATGACAGACATACTGACAAAGATAATATTTCCGAGAAAAAATTTAAGGTTAAATGTTAAAAGGAAGTGTATTACACATTGCCAAATCAATCAATCAATAATAATTTATTTCGAACAAATAAGTCCATAATGTGTTAGTAACATATATACTAATACTTAAATCTAGGGTTAGTACAAACATAATATTAAAACAGAATTTTACATAATGGGGCATGTAGCTACACCCAGTGCTTAAGCCACGGTGAGTATACCACCGGTCGGCCAACGTGCAGAGGATGGTATTCGAGCTGGCGCGCCATCGCCTCAACAGCGAGCCACACCGCTTCCTTATGATCGCGTGGAAACCATCGATCCGTCCCTCCGTGAACATACCCGATGCGCTACAGTGTCGCGGCAGCCCGAACACCACCCTGTACGCGTTGTTGTACTGTACCCGCAGAGCGCTGTATGCCCGCTGCGTATAGCTGATCCATAGGCTGCACGTGTAGAAGGACTGGCAATATGCTTTAAAAAGCGTAGCCTTCACCCCTTCAGTACATCGTGCAAACCTACGAGCCAGCATATTGCAGCGCACTGCCAGCACTCTGCGTTCCCTCTCGATATCCATATTGTCACACATGTCTTCAGTGACCCAGTGGCCCAAATACTTAAAATGCTTAACTTGTGCCAAAGGAGTTCCGCAAAGAGTCACAGGGGGCACGCTGTAGGCAAAGGACCTCTTTAACTCTTATTAGTACAAGGGGATATCATTTTCCACTTCGTCTATTCGTATAATATCGATGTAATTTATGAAATAAAACTATGAAAACGGATTATATCGCGTATATTGATTGTTGGGGATATTATTTCCCACTTCGTTTATTCGTATAATATCGATGTAATTTATGAAATAAAACTATGAAAACGGATTATATCGCGTATATTGAATTTATACTACATCCAGTCGTTTCGAACCCTTTACAGCGTTTGTGGTCATCGGGTGACTGAAGAAAAACTACAATGTGCAAAAATACCCACATACAAAAATAATGAACCATCATAGACTATAAACTTTAAAGCTGGTTATAGTGGTTATACATGCAAAATCGGTTCATAAGGCTAGTTATACAAATACAACTATTTTCAAGTAAAGATTATACGCGACAAAGCTACGCCGGCTCTAACCCTACACCCTCTGACCCGAGAAGATTTAATTCCCTCCTAAATTGTAGGCGGGTACAAAAAGAGGGGTCAGAGGGGTGGGGGGAGGGGAGTATATTACATATTCCGAAGCCCCTCTCTCCCCTCCCTTCCCACTCTCTCCCTCCCCTAAAAATACATCAAAAATATTGGTGGTTCTCACGAAACGCCGTAATTCAGGAGCTACACCTACGCCTAAAAGATCTTGG
Source organism: Cydia strobilella (assembly GCF_947568885.1). Taxonomy (NCBI): domain Eukaryota; kingdom Metazoa; phylum Arthropoda; class Insecta; order Lepidoptera; family Tortricidae; genus Cydia; species Cydia strobilella. Next base: position 20,707,196 of record NC_086042.1, read on the forward strand.
CAGTTGAAGTGCTAGTCGCGTTTTATTTCTCTTTCCTCTCAATAGGTTTATCTCCCAACCCTAATTATGTTTACGTCGCTGCGACTTGTCTGAATTTAGGATATTCCCGCGGTAATGAGCTGACCCGGCTCTGCGTTATTACAGTTCATTTGTCATGGTTTTGGACTTTCACACTGGCAATCGTTTTTAATATCCACCGACACTGACAATATAATTTAATTTAATTGAACAGAACAACTATTAAGGTTATTACTTTGTCATAATTATATAATTCCAATCCAAACCTGCGAAAATCGTGCCACAGGTATATATGTACTTATTTAGTTATCTTAACATACTTATTTAATTTGCACCGATTTGCCATACAAGTTGCTTGAGAGATAGGTGCAGATAACGATTAATACTTTTAAATATATTATAGCCCGCTCCAGACTACGCGGCTTCGCGATTCACGCACGAGTGTGGAGGGCCCTTTATGGATCAGATACATATATAGATTATATACCTATACCAAAGACCTATGTAACTCCGTATCACGGATTTAGATTTTAATAAACCGGATGGAGTACACGGGCCAAAAAGTGTGTCCACATGAGAAGTCAAAGTGGGCGGTTGCATCTCGTTCTAATTAGGGTGACCATAAGTCATATGTATGTGGGATATTAGGATAAGTTGGAATGTATAGTTTGGGCCAAGATCTTTTTTCATTCATGCATAGGAAGTCAGAGAGAATGGATATAGTTTTTTTCTCCTCTGTAAAACGCCTTACAAAACCTTACTTAATTTAGTCGTTATAAAAGGTGTTACTGATGACATATACGTAATGGCTTCTCTTTTGCACACTTCAGCTATTCTTTAAGCGTCATCGTAGTTAATTGCACCATTTTTTTTATTTGCCGCCTTTGTGTACTGACGGAAATGTGTGTTCAACCTAAGTAGAATATTATGTATAAATGTGCCTGTAATATTTCAGGATTTTGGATTTAAATTTTGGCAATTATATAGCTCTCATTACGTGCACAAATAAATCATTTATCTATCTATCTATCTATCAACCAAATAATTAAACATGCCGAAATAAAGATATACTTATTTAGGTAAACTTATTTTTACATTAAGTAAGTACGTAGGTAATAAGAACTGTAAGGCCGATTCACATCGTGCCGACATCATAGTCACCCTAATGAGTTTGACAATGTTTTCTTGTATTTTTATCGTAAACTTTAATAGTTGAGGCTTACCTGTGAAAAGATATATACCACAATCAACAAAACTTTCACTTCTGCAACCTTTCACACAACATCTTTTACCCATTTTATACTTTATTTCGCAAATAAATCTTGAGCGCCGCCATTCATGTATTTTGAAAATTTCTTTATCAAGTTGGGGATACCAATTAATATTCTAAGTTACTACAATGTCTACCATATTAAAATTAATGTATTTTTTGTTGTGCACATGCTTGGTTAAATCAGTTAATAATATTGACATTATAACTATTTACAAATTACGTAAAAGATATCAGAACCGCACTCTGAATATAGCACTTAAATAATATAAGAAGGTATTTAATTTTAGTAGTTATTGATATAAATACTACCAAAATGGTATTTTTTTAACATTGGCAACATGTGCGAGTGGGACACCGCGACCCACTTTTGCTATCTCATGTGGACCGTTTTCTCTAGTCTGGTACGAACACCTTTCTGGCTCGGTGATAAGGTTCAATTTAGTATGGCAAAAAAAGTGACAGCTCGCTCCTGTTTAGGGTATAACTTCATGCTCCGTATAAGATGAATAAAGTGTAAGGAAAAAATGCATCGGAAATCAAGAAAAATTGATTCTCGGATAGATGGCGACTACACCTTTGGCCTATTCTCGGCTAGATGGCGTTGAAGACCCCGTTTGATATTTAACAATTTTAGCACATATCAGTGAAAGAACATGGGTCAAAATAATATAAAAATTATAAACATAAATAAAAAAAAATATATCCATATATATATATATATATATATATATATATACCTATACCTTTTTTTGGTATTTTTATACATTTTCATTTTTAGTTTTAATCGTGTGTCGATAGATAAAATTTATTGTGACTACAAAATTTACTATGGCAGTAACCCTCTATCCTATATCTATTCTCTTTGCCTACACTTACTTATTTAAAAATGGCTAATGTGACTGAAATCATCAAAATAAATGATTGATGATCTGGGCATAAAATTACAAGCTAAATTTGAATTAACGTTACATACCCTATTAAATATGCAATGAAGAAAATAGTGATAGAATCCAAATGGCTAGACAGGCAAAAATTACAGGGTTTTGTCATAGGTCCGGTCCAAATTATGCAAATATAGAGAACTCCGAATGGGCACACAGTGATCCCGGCCGCAGCCTCCCATTTCAGCAGTATTATAATTGTATATCTTAATTTATTAAGCGCCACTAAACTTGCACCATCCCCCTAATCCGGGGTTAAGAGGTTAAACCGTTAACCCAATGTCAAATTGTACTGGTAACCATGGTAACTCCAGGTTTATTAGGTTAAGCCCGGGTAAGTGGGATGATGAAAGTAGCGCTAAGAGAAATTAATTTTAGAGGTATGTATTTCTAGTTATTGCTCCTAGCAGCAAAACCAACTTTGTATGAAAATAAACTAATTCATAATTAAAAGTTGAATGAATCCTGTAGGCCGAGCACATGATTGACGCGACAGTATCTCGCCGCGAGATAGACTACCCGTCTTTTACCAACTGTATGAATTAAAGGGGGACGGGTAGTCTATGTCGCGGCGAGATACTCTAGCGCATTGGTTTATTAACTTTAGTATTCGCAAAATTCGAATATCACTCCATGATATGACGACGTTAATGTGGTAAGTAGCAAAAACGCTGCTACGAGCTGTCGCGTAGCACTAGTAGTAGATTGGGCTTGTGTGCCTGTGTGTGCAACGGAGCCACGCCGTTTTGTCGCATAAATAGTGTTTAGTTTTAAGTTTATAAAATACATAATTATGTATGTTGCCTGATTTAAATATAAATAAATAAATTATCATTCCACGAGCAGATTTTTAGCCAATTAAGGCAAGTGCTATTTAGCAGTAGCGGGTGATGTAGGCTACATTTGTAAGAAAGTTTTTACGAAAAAAAGTTATGCGACACTGCGACAGTACAGTCGCATTAAAAGATTTCTAAAATTTTGCTCGTTAAAGTTAGAATGCCGCTTACTCTGACGCTGCTATGCAGTCAAATTATTAAATGCGTTCTCAGTTTAACAATAAAATTGACGTTTCATTGAAACTTTACCGCTGCAATAACGGTGGTACTGTGGCCCTAAGCAGACAGCGATGTAAATTCGTAGTCCGACGAATTTTAATGAGGGTAGATTGTGCAAAGTAACGCTTCGCCGTTTGTTTAGGATGCTCGTGACATTTTTTGAAAATAGCTGATCCACGAACTTTGCTAGTGGAGGATATCAAATAGATTTATTAGATTGGGTGCTGGGCTGAAGTGCCCTCTTGCTTTAGATCGTTGATTTCGTACCTTTATGGTTAATGATTAAACACCTGTTACAGAGGTTTAATCATTATCAAAATCGTTATTTTCCCTATTGTTAAGCAACACTTATTTTGTAATTTACAAAAACATAAATGAAATGTGGGAAAGAAAGCCTGGGAGCTGGATAATGGATGGGATTTGTAGTATATGCGCAATAAAGGTCACGCCCGTCACTCCATTGAGAGACGCCGCGGTGGACGGTCGGTCGCACGGCACATAAGTACTAAGTAACTGTTGTTTTATTAAGCCACCCTGTATCCAAATAGGAGTGCATACGCTACAAATAGCGACGAAGGTAAAATAATTACCAAAATTTTACGGGAAACAAAGGCAACGGCAACGGGAAAGAGATGAAATTCTAATCTTATAGTACCTTGAAATACAGGCTAACACATTATATAACAGAACAATAATGTACCATAGGGTTGTTGAGTCATGCTGAATTTTATAACTAAAATGTAGTTAAATATGTAGAAATGAGCCATTTATCAGAATAAATTGGAAACTTTAAAAAATATATATAGGAAAAATAAAAAATACAAGATCTTAGTTTCAAAAAATTAAGTTTTAATGCTGGCCCTGAGGTGCAAACAATCCCAATGTGAACACATGCACTAATGGTGTAATGGTTGGTTGTTGACAGCAGTAACTAGGTAGGTACTATTTGCGAATACTGGACAGATTAACACGGCGCGACGGATCCATCGAGGCGCATTCGTATATATAGTTTTGATTGGTTTTGTTCGTCTATCCCTATCCAATTAGTTTCGGTTGCGACTGGATAAATTACATCCAAAACCAATACAAAGGAATTTGATTACTTTTCTATTCGGAATAAAACAAAAACTACTATAGTAGCTACTCGCTACAACACAATACTCACGAAATTTTATGCGTCACGGGATTAATACTTACACAAATTAAATTGGTTGAGTCACCGGGAGGAACCGGTTTTAAAAATAGCAGTAAATACCGGTTTATTTGGATTTTTCTCCGCACTTTCATAAGACCGCGAACGTTTTAAGAACTTTATTGTAACCTAAATAAACCGGTTTATTCGACGAGCGACGAGACGGCCGGCCGGCCGGACCGGGTGGTGTGCAGCATAAACAAACTCGGTGTGTTATAGAAAGAAACTGATTTTTATTTTTTGAAACCGGTTATTCTAATTTATGAAGAAAAATGTGGAAAAAAATAGCATTCCCCTCCCCTTATCTCCGAAGTTTACCAACAAAAAATTATGAAAATTTTACATAACATTAACACTTATCTAGACACGCGGCAGCGTGTCCAGCCAAGTTATAAAAAAAAGGAACTGGCGACGCAGCAACCGTGTGTATTACACGAACCATTTCGAGCTACTTTTGACCCCTTCACAACTTGAAATCTATTTAACCTGCACATATGAAATTTGGCACATTTATTCAACCCCCTTAGCTTGTCCAGAACACAAAATTTCATCAACGTAGCTCAAACAGTTATTGAAAAATTCACGTTTAAAAACCGGCATTTTTGTGACTGATGACTCACTTATAGATCAAAAACATAAAAAAAACCTAACCCACTTCCATGACCTAGAAACTTCAAATTTGGCATCAAGGTAGATTATTATGTGTGTATACAGGAAAAAATCTGAAAATTGAAAATTGATCGATAATTCGATGGATAAAACCATATATTGATAATTTAGGACTTAATCGGTTAAAAACCTAACCCACTTCCAGATGACCTAGTAACTTGATATTTGGCATCAAGGTAGACTATTAAATGAATATAAAGGAAAAAATCTAAAACCTGAAATTCGATGGAAAAAAAATCATATATTGATACTCATTAGATTAATTAAGACTTACAGCCGAAAAGCCTAACCCACTTCTAGATGACCTAGAAACTTGATATTTGGTATCAAGGTAGACTATTAGAAGTACATAAAGGGAAAAATCTGAAAACTGAAAATTATTGATAATTCGATTGAAAAAAAATAAAATATTAATGATTATTTAATTATTTAGACTTATAAATCGAAAATTTAACCAACTTCTAGATGATCTAGAAACTTGATATTTGGCATCAAGGTAGGCTGTTAAATGAATATAGAGAAAAAAATCTGAAACATTAATTAAGACTTACAGCCCAAAAACCTAACCCACTTCTAGATGACCTAGAAACTTGATATTTTTCACGAAGGTAGACTATTAGGCATATATAAAGGAAAAAATCTAAAAACTGAAAATTTCTGCTTATTGGCCGAGCGTTAGCGAGTGTCTCCTTTTCAGCTTGGGCAAAACTGCTTTCGTATCTTCTCATCTGGTGGTCGCATTTGGGTCTAACACAAAACTGTGTTCACGTCTTTCCTGTAGACATACCCAAAAGTTAAAGGCTATAAAGGATAATTTTCTCATTCAACCCTTATTCATTTTTAATAACAAAACTTCCTTGAGGCACTGACATATTAAAATATATTAAACCGGGTCACTCACGTTAATAAAGTCGATGATTGCTCGACATGTTTCGCTTCATAACGAGTAGCGTTTTCACAGAGCACTCGCGTTGGTGGCCCGACGCAGACTGCGGACTGCAGCCCTCCGCGACCGATTACTCGATGCGGGCGACGGCGGCGGCAGGGCAGACAAGAAACTACCCTTGTTTTCGGCATTATTGTCAAATGTTGAGTTGACGTATAAATAGGTTATTATATTTGTTTGTTACATTTCTAAAACTTGTTTGTTGGTAAAAACTAGCCAAGACAAATCCTTTATAATTTCAGGATTTTCTATACAGCACAGAACTTGGCACCCATATAGATCTCAATTCTTTTATCGCCGGAGTCAACAACGACACAACTTGGCTCCCATTTCACATTTATGTTTTTGTTGGGATAGATATTACAGGAAAAATATAATCACACCGCTATCTTGATAACTTTTTTTATGAAATAATATTTTCCAATTTAATTTGCAATTTAGCCCCCTTTGCAAGATTATTATACTTGAAATATTTATGAAATTACACTAAAAACATCTTCTTTCTAATAAAACAAAAAAAATAGAAATGTGAATGTCTTATAGGTCCATCTGTCTGTCAAGACCCTTTATCTCGGGAACGCGTGGAGGTATCGAGTTGGAATTAAAACCATATACTCAGGTCTACAGTTCCTAGAAGCTGTGAAAAAAAAAACAAATTTCTAAGTTAATACGTTTATGCCGCAAAAAACGTAAATTTCGACACTCTCAAGGGAATCAAAATTGATAGGGTACTTCCCGTTGACCTAGAACTATGAAATTTGTCAAGTAATATCGTCTTACACTACAAATACAGGGAAAAATCGGAAAACTGTAAATTTGTAAAAAAATTGTTAAATTTTGTACGGAACCCTCGGTGGGCGAGCCCGACTCGCACCTGGCCAGTTATTTTATTTTGTACAACATGAGCGCAATTTCACCGTATGTCCTGCAAAATCTTGCACTGATTACTTACGAGATTTTAATACCTTTTTTTTAGTGCCAGTTTTTGATTTCGTGTTCATTCTGGCCAAAATAAAGAGCTTTTCAAACCTATAAATTTTTATCAAAATCTGACAATAAAATAAAAAATGGCCCAAGTACGAAAATTACCATGTTATTTTGTTAAAATTAAATTGTATTGTTTTTTTTCCATAGTAGGTATTTATTTCATACAGTTCATCCACATAAACTAACAGCCTACGCCAACTCACTTACATGCATGGAACTTAAATATAATCTAACTGATTTTCGTAACACAATAGAATCATTTAAATTATACTTAAGTAATTTATTAATTGATGTCTAAGATTAGATTCCGATCAGTCATGTCCCTAGTTATCAAATAGGTAAGTAACTAATAAACAACTGCAAAGGGAAATCATGTGAATGTAACAAGGGTTCGCAGAAACTGCTGACTGAAGCGAGAAGTCCTGCGTCGCCGGTTTCCTTCCAGTGTGCGAAGGCTATGCAGCAAAAACACGACGTTTAAAGCGATTTGCCTTATTAAAAGGGAAGAAATGTCCTTAACGGACATCCAAAGTAAATCTGATAACGAAAATTGAATTTAGCATATTATTAGAAAGAGTCTACGCCTTTTTATATTCAGTTTCTTGTAGGTACATAAATGTAGCACTATTTTATAACTAGGACTAATCAATCTATCCCTATTAATATAAAAATATAAAAATTGCAACAGTTTAATTGTTCTTTGTAGGTATAAAGATGCTATGATGGCGTTACTTTTGATGCTACTTAACTGTACCTACCTTAGAATGTAGTTAAATATATTTTCAAAAGATAAAATGTTATTTATGATCGCTATGTACATATGTTCTATATGTGATCGCTAAGTATGTAAGTTCATTCTAATAACTTTCAGCCTAGTATACCTACATATACAATTGAGATCAAACGAAGGTATGCTGTTATAAATCGACCTTTATACGCATAATATATATACACTCGGCGAGTAAAAGTATTTAAAATCCGATGGATGTAGACGTCTTACTTACTTTGACTTCATAAAATTTTCACAAACCAGCCATTTTTCAAAGATTGTAACACTCCAGACGAGGCGAGGCGCGTATTTCGAAGCGTGGAAATTCACTTTTACTAAACCTACGCATCATAAGTAAAATTTGTTATCCTATTTTCGGGGGTTTTTTCTGTTGGATAAGTATGTACCTAGTTTGTAAGTATGTACCTAGGCAATAAAGTAATAACTGAATTGAATTAAAATTTGTCACATAGTTTACGACCTGTTTAAACACTTTGAATACTTCTTATCTCGGAAATCATTCCATTAGGACAACCATTGACGAGTTCCTTGACAGATGATTTTAATCTATTTGATTTTATTTCTATAATAGTTATTTACGATACAAGTGCGAAAAATAGCAAATTACCTATTCGAACGTGTATCGTACAACGTTTTACAGTAGGTACATATGGCCTTTTAAATTTTTGACGTATTTACTCAATGTGCTTATTATAGCACCGGTGCCGCAATGTAGCACCAGATGTACTGTAATGAATATTTAAGTCTACTCTGGCCACAATAGGCCCTAGTTTTGTTTACTAGGTAGGTAGCCTAGTAGATAGGAGCATCATGGGAAGATGGAACCTTCGATAAGATCTAGAAAAGGGTCCATAGTGGGGTCATATTCCTATCATAAGAGTCATAAGCGCGCGCTAACCACGCACCAACACACGATCGATATAACATATGCATTTTGCAATACAATCGTATACCTATAGGTACATATATCTGATACTGTACGTTAGTAAAAGCTTTATCATAACGTGCGACCAAATTACGCCTGCTTGTGAAGTTGCTGCCATCCAGTACGTCCAGTACTAACGGGTGGTATCTTTGGAGTGTCCATCGTGCAGTGGACGGCTGAGCGGCTCTCATCTAATATGATGATGATAATCAAGTGGTTATTAAAGGCATTTAAAATTAAATATCTAATGTTACTAAAATACCAACATACAAAAGCGCGAAACTGTCTTAATAATGAAAGCTCTTCATTCTGTAAGCTATTGCTTCTAACGCCAGCGGTAAACAACAAGAAAATATTATATGTAATACGTAAGAAATATTGTTTATGAATGTTACAGCTCTATAGTAAAATAGGGAAGTAGATTGGACCTGTACCCGTACCATGAGTCACTGACAGTGTCAACACTGACATATATGTAAGCCAACGTCTACGTAGGTAATTTACTTTCTATACATCTCGCTCGCACTAATATGTCAGTACCTACATATAATCTACACGCTAACTTCGACATCCCTAAAAGCTGAATCGGAATAGGACAAACCACGAAATCTCTTGGACAGTCATGAAATTTGGTATATATGTTAATTAAAGGTCCCCAGTGTCCCAATTTCATATCCACACCATTTGACATTTGGGGACCTCGAAGAACTAATATCCCTAAAAGATCAATCGGAATAGGACAAACCTCGAAATCTCTTAGACAGTCAAGAAATTTGGTATATATGTTGATTAAAGGTCCCTATTTCATGTACACACTATTTGACATTTGGGGACCTCGAGCAGATCTTGGAAAATGTGTGCCTTCCTGGAGAAATTCGCATTTTACTCTGAATCTACGAATTTCAATAGAAATATGGTGTAAGGCAATATTAAAGCTTATAAAATTCTACCCAAAAAAGTGATACATACCTTTGCGGAAAAATTAAATCTTCTTGTAGAAAATATTTGCTGAATCGAGATTGAGCGCTTATACTTTTCCAGGGGACATTCTCTTGATATGAAACTTGGGTGAATAGGAATTCCACGTTTGTCTATACATTTGTACGTGATCTACCCCAATATCAACATTTTACTCGACTGCGACTTAACCAGAAAGTAGAGTAATGGGTTTCAGTACTGATGATTCTCTACACCCTGAAGCCCAGGATACTGGACGGATCTCTTCAAATGACGTATCGATGGATTCCTCTTGACGTTCACAACCTATTTACATTTGTTTTATTTAAGAAAAATCAATACAACCGACTTGATAGGATGCTGAAAGTGAAATCATATTCCGATTGTAACACATTAATCAAATCATTCATGACTTTATATAAAACTGTGTGCTATACTTTCCTGTTTAAACTGTGACTCGGCCTCAAGATGATGTACGGTAAACACCTACTCGTAAGACGCATGGCATTCACATTACATGCGAGTCTGATGGCTCAGAATGTAACGAAATAACGTTACTCATCCCCTGTAGCCGTACCACGAGTCACTGACAGTGTCAAAACTGACATATACGCCAACGTCTACGTAATTTACTTTCCATACATCTCGCTCGCACTAATATGACAGTACGAGCGAGATGCATAGGAAGTAAGTCACGAAAACGCTAACCACCTCTCATTGTATCTTAATAATACTAAAGGTAGCGTTCCTAACATAACTTAAACGTTCAAGATGAACGATAATACTAGAATAGGTCATATACATCATCATCATAAAACGTTGAAAATCACTAAAATGCAGAAATTACCTGAATTTTTTTGTAAACAATGACTAAGTAATAGCGTTATTCACAAACGCGGTACAAACATGAATTAGATAATAATCGTTTGTCTCATTCTGTCATTTTGACTTATGTATTTGCAAGAAAGGAATAAAACATAAATTAACTAATAAAATTGAGGCTTGTAAAGTTTTACGAATAAGTAACATAACAAAAAATCATAGCCGATCCAATAATGTTATACCTATGTTACTTATTACACGCGACCCCTATGCATCAGCGCTACTTGCACCATCCCACTAACCAGGGGTTAACCGGTTTAACCGTTAACCCGGTGTCTAACTGTACTGGTAACCATGGTAACTCCAGGCTTAACCGGTTAACCCTGGGTTAGTGAATGTTGCAAGTGGCCAGGGCCGGATCTAGGGTAGAGCAAGTGGAGCGGCCGCTCTAGGCGCCGGATGGCAAGGGGGGCGCCAAATTGGCAAATGAGAAAAAAAGGGTAAAAAGCTTTAACGAATGGCGCCAAAACCCCATTTCGCTTTACCCTGATCAAGCACTCGAGCCGGCACTGCAAGTGGCGCTAAACAACTTCCTTTTTTCAAACAGAATCAGTAGACTGGGAATTTTTACCTCATCTGTCCGTTCAGGTGGTACAACAACCATTCGAGACTAATCCGCTTCCATCGCGCGCCTAACTTTTTTCAACAACGAAACATTTAAAAATTACGAGTTCCCCTATCTGCGATAGGCCAAAATATTACACATTGATGAAAACTGTTTAGGAAGTACAGTAGTCATACAGTGAATTACTTAAGTAAATTAGGTTTGTGCAGTTTAGAGTCATTAGACCTTTATAAAGTATCATGGTTGTTTCCCCACTTTAGTTCACGTGTAGGTATTGTTGATTTTAAAATAAGTAATAGCGCAATACTGTGTCTGGTATCGTTTTTTCTATGTATGTAAAATAAACTATAAACTTTAATGCTGGTTGTTCATGCAAAATCGATACATAAGGCTAGTAATATTGGTATGCTCATAATGTAGTACTTATTTAAGTTTTGCATGCTGGCAACTCTCTCTCTTCCCTTTTCACAGCTGAACTAATTTCAAGTTATTTACCTAATCCAGTGTTTGATAGTTGTTATTACGAGTAAACTGTGCTTTAATATACGACTCTGTGCTGATAATATTTCCTTGTTTTACTTAAAACTGCACACCAATAAGATCACCCACACCTACTGTCAAGCCCTATACAGGCTTTTCTTTTAATAACCTCAACTAGAATATTATTTGTGAATGTTTTTTATTTATTTATTTATTGAAGTGTGCAATACCTACTGTGTTTGCCAATTCTACTTACTTTGGAAAATGGGCAAGGTAATATGAGGTAACCACTGGTTGTTAAACAAGATACTTTAAAATTACCTTCCTAAAACTCTTTCTTACATGAATACATGAAAAACCAATTACACGGTGCGGGGTTGAGGTGAGTTTACGTACCTCCCGTGGAACTTTTAATGGCAAAGTTTGATTCAATTTGAAGAGCATATCTTGCACAGGACAATGGGCGGCCCGCGATGAATAGGTTCGTTATACTGCGGGCGGCGAGGAGCACGCCGCCGCACCGCCGCGCGGCGCGGTCGCAGTGTAAGGACGTGGTACACAGACACCTATGTTTTTTGATGATTGCAAATTTCAACCACTCACTTGCTTTTGGTATCTCTACCAGCCGTGACCCTTATTATAAAGACGATATAGTTTACTGAAAAGTCTACTTATGGATCATTTGAAGAGTATGGGAAAGGAAAATAGCAATGAAAATGATATGATCCGTTTTTCTTTACTATTTAATCACAAATCAGTAATCAGAAATGTTGATTTGCTTACATACAGTAATGGGATGTTACATAATATCAAAGAGGATATAATATTATAGAGCGGTACTGTCATAGTAAATTTTGTAACCACAGTAAATTCACTGCCATCTATCGACACACTTTAAAACTAAAAATGAAGATTTATAAAAATACGATAAAATGTATATAAATATGGATAAATGTTTTTTTATTTGCATTAATTATTTTTATTATTTTGACCCATGTTCTTTCACTTAGACCGCGAGCCAGGCGAAAATTTCGTCAATCATCGCCTTCCTCGCGAAAACTCGTATAGTGGTTAACGGCTATTTAAGATGCACCCTAGTGGAAGTCAGCTGCCGCTCCGTTGGTGGGTTGAGGAATGGCAGCCACCGAAACACGTAAAAAAAAAAAATGTTTTTAGTCATCGCCTTCCTCTTGATACTTTGTCAGATGGTAGTTTAGGTGCTATTGATAGTAAAACCAATCGTCAGCCGGTTGTATCGCGGTGGAAACATCGTCAGCTGGTCACATGAACTTGTAAAAAAAAAAAATGTTTTTAGTCATCGCCTTCCTCTTGATACTTTGTCAGATGGTAGTTTAGGTGCTATTGATAGTAAAACCAATCGTCAGCCGGTTGTATCGCGGTGGAAACACCGTCAGCTGGTCACATGAACTTGTAAAAAAAAAAAATGTTTTCAGTCATCGCCTTCCTCTTGATACTTTGTCAGATGGTAGTTTAGGTGCTATTGATAGTAAAACCAATCGTCAGCCGGTTGTATCGCGGTGGAAACACCGTCAGCTGGTCACATGAACTTGTAAAAAAAAAAAATGTTTTCAGTCATCGCCTTCCTCTTGATACTTTGTCAGATGGTAGTTTTGGTGCTATTGTTAGTAAAAACAATCGTCAGCCGGTTGTATCGCGGTGGAAACATCGTCAGCTGGTCACATGAACTTGTAAAAAAAAAAACTGTTTTCAGTCATCGCCTTCCTCTTGATACTTTGTCAGATGGTAGTTTTGGTGCTATTGTTAGTAAAAACAATCGTCAGCCGGTTGTATCGCGGTGGAAACACCGTCAGCTGGTCACATGAACTTGTAAAAAGTGATAGCATATCAGTAGTGTGTTTGTGCCGGTTCTAGACCAAAACTTTTCTGCTAGGGGACAACACTAATCTAATGAAAAATACTGCAAAAATGGAAAGTATATCCACCTGGTGCATTAAAACATTCAATGTATTAGAGGAAAATATTTACAGATAGAACTTTATTGAATGATTTTGATATTGATATTTTATGTATTACTGAACTAATAATGAATTAATGCCTCAACTTAATAACCACCAGGTGGGAAGTTCGTTCACCAGACCTAGTTAATTCGGTCGTTAATTATATTAAATAATAAATAATAAATCATTTTTATTTCGAGTAACTTTACAGACTCATATAGCTTGTGTTAGTAAGTACTTATAGCTATGTTAATGCTTACATCTATCACTATATATACAGAATAATTATTATCACAAAAATTAACATTACAATAAATAATAAAAAATAAACAATATTGAAATGAACTGACTTATGTTTCTAGAAGTACATACCCAAGTAGCTTATACATAATAAGTACTTCTAGAAACATGCATGTCCTCACAGTGCCTCATATATGGGCAGTCAAACCTCTCGGCTATCAACCGCAGGATGGGGTTGGGGCTGGCCCGCACCCGGCGCACCAGGGATGTGCATCGTTTGCGCATAGTCGTATAAAAGCAATCTATGCGTGCTTCAGCAAACATCCCTGACGCGCTGCAGAAGCGAGGCAGCCCCACCAGGACCCGGAACGCGTTGTTATATTGGACCCGGAGAGCCCCATAGGCCCGCTGCGTGTAGTATGTCCATAAGCTGCACGTATAGAGGGAAGTGCAATATGCTCTAAAGAGAGTTAATTTCACCTCCCTAGTACATCGCGCAAACTTACGCGCAATCATGTTTGCCCTCACCGACAGGGCCCTCCGTTCACGCTCGATATCCATGTTGTCTTTTAGGTCTGAGGTGACAACATGGCCTAAATATTTAAAAGCCCTCACCCTTTCCAGTGGAGTACCACTCAGGTTGATGGGAGGTACCTTGGGTATCCGATACCCAGTAGGTTCAAACACCATGTATTGCGTTTTACCCACATTATATTTTAGCCCATGATGGATGGCGTAGGTCTCGCAAATACATAAAAGTTTTCGCAAACCACAAGCCGACGCGCTCAACAAAACCATATCGTCTGCATAACTCAAATTATTCAGACAAACTGTGTCGATATGGCAGCCGACATGAGTTTTGCCGAGCGCCTCGAGAAGCTCATTTACGTAAAGGTTAAAAAGTGTGGGCGAGGTCAAACCCCCCCTGTCTCACCCCACACTCCAACCGATACGGGTCCGATAAGGTACTTGACCATCTAACGCTATTGACCTGATTTCCATACCAGTACCTCAGGATTTGTATGGTCTCATTAGGTAATTTAATGGCTTCTAGTTTTTTCCATAGGATATTGTAGGAAACCAGGTCAAAAGCCTTAGACAGGTCTAAGAAGCACGCATAAACTAGCGTCTTTCTGTTTAAATAGTAATTGACAGTGTGCTTAAGGCACAGTATTGCACTTTCCGGTGATAACCCTGGTCGAAAACCAAACTGGTTGGGGTTAAGGCTCACGTACTTATTTAATTGTACATTAAGCACACTATCAAATACCTTAGCAATAATAGTCGCAAGAGATATAGGCCTGTAGTTATTGGTGTCGGACAAATCTCCAGTTTTATTTTTGGGTACAGGAATAACTACAGTTTTCATCATATCCTCGGGCAGATAACAGTGCCTTACACACAGCGTATAAAACAAAGCTAACACTCTCGAGATATGGGGACCCGCATTTTGAAGGTGTTCGATGCTGAGGCCATCGTGTCCTGGGGATTTGCCTCGGGTGATAGATTTAATAGCCTCTGCTACATCCTTAGCAGAGTATCCCGGTCCAGGTTTCACGTTGACCTCAGCACCGTTCATCTCATCCTGCGACCGCACAAGAGGTGATTTGACAACGAAATGATCTTTAAAAGTGTTAGCTATGTCTTTGGTGTCAGTTTTGCCATTAACACTCACAGGGCACGAAGGTCGAAACTTCATGTTGTTTGTGGCGTTCCAAAATGACCGGAAGTCCTTTTTGGAGTGCTGTGAAGCTAGAATATTCATTTTTATTTGGGTTTGATGGTCCTGGCACCATTTTAAGCGAGATTTGAATATTCTTCGCGTTTCACACATCTCATTAAATAACCTGCCCACTTCCGGTCTACCACAGAGTGTCCACTCGTGAAATTTCTCTCTTGCGGCCCTGTGCGCATCGCTGACATTAAACTGATATTAAATAGTCATTTAAAATTTAAGGAACGTAAGGACATTGTATCCATGCCTGTTGAACGATGCAGTAGAATTGGAGCAATTTTGAAATATTTGAAAGCATAATGGAATCTGTCCTACTTAAAATATCACCTTCTAGTAAGAAATTACTTATATAAATGCTATTATAAAATTAATGAATATTTCACATCTGTAATTGAATAAATAATTTTATGTAATAGTAATATTGTAAAACCGTAGGTAGAAATGAAATCATGTATGATCTGTATCCCGATGATGTTATTATTGTATTACTACTTATTAGTTATAGTACGTAGCTAGTAAGAAAAATTTGCATGCTTCTTTAAGTGAAATGTACGCATCCAAAATTACCGTCCACCTATGTTCATCACTACATTTGTACAAATAAACACATCTTTATCTTTAACTGTAAACCTAGTTGAAACGTCGAAATAAAAGGGAAAAAAATGAAATTTAATCGCGTTAGACCCGGTAATGACATTAATTATGTGTACAAAACGTGAGAGTTTAAAGTGTTACATCTTTACAGATATACAGATATTTATTGGTAAAATAAAGTACATTTTACAAGTCACAAATTCTTAAGAATAAAATAAAGATAAAATTATTATACACAATAATAGGTTAATATAAATGTTTAGAGGAAGTTACGATATGGAATCAATGATCATTTCGCATAGACATCATGAATTCGTCGATCGAGTAGTAAGCCTTTTCTACAAGTAACGATTTTAGCTTTTTGTTAAATATTGTGTCACTTTTCGATTCTTTTATATCGGTCGGTACTGAGTTATAAAGCTTTGGTCCCATAATATTTAGTGACTTTCGTGACTTCGCGAGCCTGCATTTAGGGGCGAGAAGAATAGGCAACCTGCGGGCTGGGCCACTGCGGGTAGATCCACTGGATTTATACAAGTGCATATTTGTTCTGACATACGTACATGCGGTCAGTATATATATACACGGTAGCGTTAATATCTTGTGTTTTTTAAACAGAGATTGTGCAGGATAGTCAACGGGTTTGCCATCAATAATACGAAGGGCGCGTTTCTGCATTCTAAGCAGTCTATCTCGATCAGCAGCTGTACCCCCAAGATCGACACCTTGAGAAAGTATTGCGCGGAAATATCCATAGTAGGCGGTCTTTAAGTTCTCAATAGATAAACTGGGTGCTATTCGGGACAGCGCAAAACAGGCTGAGGCAAGTCTGTCGCAGGTGGATTGTATGTGCGGGGCCCACGTTAGTCCTGAGTCGATTTGGTATCCTAGGTATTTCACAGTGTCTACTTGTGGGATTTAGGTGTCATTTACTACAATAT
Source organism: Cydia strobilella (assembly GCF_947568885.1). NCBI lineage: Eukaryota > Metazoa > Arthropoda > Insecta > Lepidoptera > Tortricidae > Cydia > Cydia strobilella. The sequence goes on from NC_086042.1 coordinate 20,724,365, forward strand.
TCAGTTTATTTGTATTTGTATTTTATAGTCGAAAATGAACAATATTTGTCTTGTCAAGATTAATTAACATGCCATTTGCAGAGAACCATTTTTCGATTAAACTTGTCACGTGACAGAGTTTGTACTTTAAATTGTTGAAATTATCCGCTTGTACAATAATACAGGTATCATCCGCTTTATCTTAAAATTGCTCCCATTCTACTGCACTTAGTTCTATAGTCCGTTCAACAGACATGGATACAATGTCCTTACGTTCCTTAAATTTAAACTGACTATTTAATATAATTAACGACCGAATTAACTAAGTCTGGTGAACGAACCCCACCTGGTGGTTATTAACTATTAAGTTGAGGCATTAATTCATTATAGACCGCGAGCCACGAACAGTTTCCGTGATCAATCACCTTCCTCGCGAAAACTCGTATAGTGGTTAACGCCTATTTAAGATGCACCCTACTGATGATAGTTTAGCTTCTGTTGTGATTAAAAATAATCGTCAGCCGGTTGTATCGCGGTGGAAACACCGTCAGCTGGTCACATGAACTTGTAAAAAAAAAATTGTTTTTAGTCATCGCCTCCCGTTCGATACTTTGTCAGATGATAGTTTAGGTGCTGTTGTGAATAAAAACAATCGTCAGCCGGTTGTATCGCGGTGGAAACACCGTCAGCTGGTCACATGAACTTGTCAAAAAAAATAAAAAAAATTCAGTCATCGCCTCCCGTTTGATACTTTAGATAGATAGATAGAGAGATTTATTAATCCAAAATTTTACATACAATTTATACAGTTTCCTGCAAAACTGTTGTTCACAGTTTGCCTGCAGGTAAGATAATTAACTAAATTATTCTACTTGCTATGCTACTTAACTTATTGCTTGTTATGCTAAATGTTAATTATTGGCACACTTAAGCGACATCCTGTTTGTGATACAGGTGTCACTTAAGTGTATCCAGTAAGTATTTCTTAAGCTGTTTTTTAAATTTAGATTTGTCGGGCTGGTGTCTTATCTTATACGGTAGGTTATTGAGGTAGTACGGTAATCTTTTCTTTAGGGTTCTGTCACCGAATTAGTTTTGTACTCGTGGTACCTCATATTTGCCAGCAGACACAGATTTTGTGCTATGCGAGTGGTCGATCAGTACTAGGCTATGCGCTTGATTACCATGGTTATTTACTGTTAGGAGATATTTGTGTTTTAAACTAATTGGCAAGATTTTGCAGACTTTGAATAATTTTGAGTTATCTTTACACTTGTTTTTCGTTTTATTATTGACCAATAATTTTAAGAACCTTATCTGTAATGTTTCTAGTTTATCTATGTGGGATTTGGATGCGAGTCCGTAGCAATCTAGAGCATAGCTCAGCGTAGAGTCTACCAAAGCAAAATATAGACATTTCAATATATTACATGGCACTTTACTGCGTAAGTGATAAAATTTACCTAAAAGGATTCGAAGCTTATTGCTAACATAGTTTATGTGCTGAATCCAGGAGAAACCAGAGTCAACCTTGATTCCAAGATATGTCACACAGTCTACTTTTTCTATGGGTTCACACTGGCAATTGCTTACATTATTGTGGAAACAACTGTAGCTGTGAGTATAGAGTAATGGGGGCGATCCTGGTGTGCACATGTAGGGAGACTGTATAATAATAAATTTAGTTTTTGCAGAATTTAGTATGATCCCATTATCATGGGACCATTTCACTACTGCGTCTATGTCTTGCTGAATTAAGTGACAGGCCTCGTTAAGATTGGTTCCTGCACGTAGCGTACATAGATCGTCAGCAAACATATATGCAGAACTGTTTCGCAATGCTCCACACAAACTGTTGACGTGCATGAGATAACATAAGGGACCACATACGGAGCCTTGGGGAACTCCGTATCGCACTTGTATCTCGTCACTTAAGCAGTCACTTATTTTGACGCGATATGAACGCGATGTGAGGTAGTCACGAAACCAGCAGTTTAGTGGCTGCCCCACTCCGCATTCGTCCATTGCATTTAAAAGGGTGTTAGTTTCTAAGGTGTCAAATGCTTTTTTAAAATCGTAGAATATGGCTACAACGAACTTTTTATCTCCTAGATAAGTATTTATTTCATCTGTAAATTTCGATAAAAGTGTAGTTGTACTTTTATATCTTTGAAAACCATGTTGGCAGTCATTTAGTATATTATTTTTGTGTAGGAAAGAATTTATTTGATTAATGATGCATTTTTCAATAACCTTGTCAAGACTTGATAGAATTGATATTGGTCTATAATTGGAGTGTTCTTTGCGATCACCTTTTTTATGAACTGGGCGAACAATTGACTTCTTTAAATTATTAGGATATTTTTGTTGAGCTACTGATAAATTAATCAGTTTGGCTATCACTGGGCTAACCTTATCTATGATTTGCTTTAGATCAGACATACGCACAAGATCACTTCCCGGTGCTTTATTTGCATCCATTTGACGAATGGCAAGTTTGACAGCTAAGCTATCCACGGGTTGCCACCTTATGTATACGTTCGTCTTACTTACATATTCATTTCGATCCAGCCATTTGTCGTTACAAGCATGCTTAATCTGATCTATTTCGTTTGAGAAAGTAAATGCGAATATATCAGAAATTTCTTTAGTGCTACCTTGTTTTTTCATATTATTCATGATGAAACTATCTATTGATGGCTTTTTTCTACCTAATAAATCGTTAATTTTATCCCAAATCTTTTTAATATTATTGTTACAGTTCAATATGCTTTGTTTGTCATACTCATTTTTGCATTTTTTTGTTGCTTTATTACACTTATTTCGGTATTTTGTATAGTTAAGCCTTTTTAACATATTCTTTGGGTCATTGCACCATATGTCAAACAACCTATCTCGTTCCAAAATATATTTTTTTAAATTTTTAGTGACCCAGCTTTTATTATTTCTATTGCCGTTTTTGTCTGTTAATTTTATTTCTAAACATTGTTTATATATATTCTTAAACAATTGAACTAGTTCTTCATACAGTTTAATTGGGCATTGTATTGTTAGCAGTTTCTCGAAATTAGTTTCCATCAGCTTTTCCCTTACTAAACGATTGTCAAGTACGTGTTTAGTAACACACTGTGTGGACGTGTACGTCGAGTGTACGGCCGACCCGCGAGACCTTGCCGGAACCACGACGCCCGCCCCCCTATCGTTCAACGCGCAACTACGTTGTTTCCATTGAATTGCAGCTGCAATAAGATAGTGGTCAGAGATCTTATGTGTAATAACTGCCGAATCAATAACGGACGTAGATGACCTTACATATATATGATCTATACACGATTCTATTATCTTGCCCATGACAATTTCTCTGCGTGTGACATCCTTGATACATTTTGTAAATCCGTATTCTGCCATGATATTTTCATAGGCAGTAACTTGATTATCTTGGTAACTTAACAAGTTGATATTTAAGTCTCCACAGATTACAACTTTAATATTTCTAGGTAAGCTGTTAAAGAGTGTGCGTAACTCAGTAAGGAACTCTAGTGTTTTATTCTGTTTATTGTGTCTAGGTGGTCTGTATATGGATATTACGCAAATATGTTCGTTATTTTTAGTAAACGAAATTGAGACACATTCTGCTGTCCGTATAGTGGTCGTGGCGGCTGGCGCTCCTGCTTCGTTCATGCAGGCAGCAAGAGGCTCTCGTGAATAAACAAGAACGCCCCCACCACTGCGTCCCTCGCGAGTAAATGCATCGACTTTGAATCCCTTGATACCAAATAATGGTAATTGTGAGAAATGTGTATTTGCTTCGGTAATTACTAAAATGTCTATATGCTTTAAGTGATCGTTTAGGGTTACAAGTAATTCATTAAAATGTTTTTTTATAGAACAAATATTAACATGAAGAATATATAAATCTACCAAATTATTGTCAATTTTCCAGTTACCTAAACTGTCAACACATACGTAGTTGACTGATTCATCTATTATATTATCTAAAATATTTAAATCTACCATATTTGACATATTTAAAAATAAATATAATATTAGGTTAGTGAGTTAAACCCTATGGTTTAAGAATGTCGTTCACATCGCTATCGGATTTAATCCATACCGTCTTGTCTCCTTCCACCTTCTTTACTAGTACCTTGCCATTTGAGATCCAGACGAACTTGTAGATACTGTGTAATTTCTTTTTAGTGTTCCACAATAGAGCCCGAGTTGCTTTTGGTAAGTCTTCGTTTATGTAAATGTTGTTAGTTTTCGTGCCGCCTGTTACCACGTCGCTTGTAATCTCTAAAACATTCCGGCGTTGGGAGAGCCATGTGTCACGCGATCCAATCCCGGAGCTTTTGAATCCAACGATGATCGAAGGTGACTTGTTCTCTCCTTGTTTTCGTGGTTGACTTCGTCGTGCCCATTCAATGTCAGTGCTGTTAACATTTAATTTGTCGCCTAATTTAGTCAGATTATAGCTTAGGTGCTGTTGTGAATCAAAATTGGCTCGGTCAGCCACCTATTTTCTACCAAGCCACTGTTCCCTCTTTGGGTCCAGATATTTGATCCAAGTGAGTGTTCAGAAACTTTTTATGGAAAATTGTATATAAATTTGCTATATGATGTTACGAGTTATTTACGAAAAACTAAAATACCTACCTTTAGGAACAACCGTGATCTGATTCAGTTGAAATTTAAATTACTTCTTTATGTCCGATGACAGTGTAATAATATGCTAATGCAAAAATAGACGTGATCAGCCGGGCTAGCACATGATTGGCGCGAGAGTATCTCGCCGCGACATAGACTACTCGTCCCTCTTTAATTCATACAGTTAGTAAAAGACGGGTAGTCTATTTCGCGGCGAGATACTGTCGCGTCAATCATGTGCTCGGCCTACTGATTAGATATGAGCGCCGCCGGTCAAAATTAGTCGACGGCGGCGACGAATCGGCGGGATGGCCTTAAAAGGCTTGATGTAGGTAGGTATGCAAAAAGAATTCAAATCAAAATTAAGGCAGAAAAATATGATTTTGCCTTGAAAACGTTATAAAATCAGCACATTATTCATTTCAAGGACAATTTATCGAATAATGGTTATTGGGACCGTGCACGAAGACAGCGCCACACAGCGGTTGCAACTATAGGCTTGTATTTTATCAAAGTATTAAGCGAGCAGTAAGTATATCGTAATAATTTCAGTGAAAACTACTGAACGGATTTTTATGCGGTTTTCACCTATGAATAGAGTGATTCTTGAGGAAGGTTAAGTCGTATAATTTGTTAAGGTTTTGTGTAAATTGGTTGTAATATGACGATATTTGGTAATCAAGTCAGAAAAAAAATCACGCTGGCTAACACATTTAATCGAAAAAGCTGCCCAACCCGTTTGAGATATAACAAAACAATGTATGGTGGAAAGATCTCTCTTTCATTGCTCTACAAAAAAGTCCGCGATGGTGTATGTCTATCTTTTAAGGATAACTTACTATACCCATTCTTATCTTTACTACAAAAAGATTTCATAGTATGTGGTATTTGCAAAGCTATTTACACGGATACAGTATTAATAATAATTACCAAATTAAATACGTCAGTTATATTAAGCATTTCATACAGATTACAAAGGTCCCTTACACCATACAATTTAAATTAATATCTCAGGAGTAATCGTAAATTAAACTTCCATTTCGACCCATATAACTTGTATGAAATGTTAAAGACGCTAATCCGTTAGTTCAGTTAGTTGTCAATCTTTACCACCTTATGCGCTGACAAAATATCTATTTTCTGATTCGGAAAGTAGTAGTATCTACAAGGTCACGAGGGAGTCCAAGGGACGCATTTATGCGTTAGAGCGAGAGCGAGCAAGTGATATTGATATCTCATTCCACCGCATAGCTGCGTCCCTTGGACTGGCCTACGCTTGGCCATCGTATAAGAATGTACAAATATATTGAAAAATTTATAAGAGCCATTTATAACGGTATTACGTTCTTTAAAATCGACAATCAGGATACCATGGCCATCCCAAAAGATTGTGCACATCAGCTTTTTGGTGGACTGGTGCACCTTCGCTTTAATAGGGGGCTTTTCGTTTTTAAAACGCCACTCAATCGACTCGCGTTTGCTCTCGGGATCATAATAAAGCACCATTGTTTCGTCTCCAGTTACCAGCCTTTTAATTATGCTTTTAGGGTTTTCGCCACAGAGCTCCAAAAATTTAGGCACATTTCACGCGTTCTTCTTTCTGAACAGCTGATAGAAGTTTAGGTACCCACCTTGCACTGACCTTACTCATGTGAAGATGATCGTGAATTATGCGGTGGACGGTGCTCTTAGAAAGCCCTAGTCTTGCTGCTATTTCTCTGATCTTTAGGCGGCGATCACTTAAAACTTCCTCTTGGACGCTGTTGATATTTTCAGAAGTGAGGACCTCCACTGGTCTTCCATCATGTCCCAGATCTTCGACAGCTTCCCGACCAAATCGAAACTCGTTTACCCAGTTTTTTACGGTGATAGCACCGTAAGAAGGAGAAGACTCGCCGAATACGCCATCTAAACGATCTTTGATTTGAGCGGGAGATAATCCTTCTTTAAACAGGAATTTTATGACACTTCGGTACTCAATTTTGGACATTGCTATCCAATAGTGCATAACATGTCATGACATGTCGCGCAGAAATGGGTCAGTCCAGGTCATTATGGGACAACCTGGTACACCTGCTCTTATTGGGTACTATCTTTGTATACCAAATTGAAAAGCAATAAAAATACTTCCTTTACTATTATGGTTTTGTTATATTCATTCAACTCTTTTAAATCTTTTTTACATAATATTAGGACTACTTGGGCGGTTTACAAGTAATTTTTTTTGTTTGATATCTTGCAATCAATAAAAGTTTTTTGTTACAAACAAAAAATGGTACTTGTAAACTGGCCAAGTAGACCTAATATTATGTGGGACGAAAGTACACGTATGTATGCATATGTAGTTGTGCACGCACACATATATACTTAGTTTCAGAATAAAATCAAAGATGGCGCTTTCAAATCAGTTTCCATAAAATGCTTCAAGTGCTCTCTTTACCTATTATACTTACTTTACTCGTTGGTATAAATTATCTATTGGCATTTTTATCTGTCACCTCTCCAGTTATATAATTCTTAAACCTCCTTTATAGTTATGTTAGCCTGGTACATGTATGTATCAAACAAGTATACACAGAGAGAGAGGGAGATAAGACACCGTGCTGGTCGAGCGAAAGTTAACTTTAGTGAGTTAATAATAGTATAAAATTAAATTATCTATGGTAGCGATTTATTCTTGATTTATTAAGAAGAGCATCAATTACCCTACTTTCGGGAAATTACCCTATTCAACTTACTGGTCACACTCTTGTATTTGTATGTTCATAGTTATGTTCGCCTGGTATATGTATGTATATTATGTATGGTATAAATTAAATTATTATGTATGGTAGCGTTAAACGTTTAACGCTGTCAGTTGGAAGTGCCATAAGAAGTTTAACTTCAAAAAATATTTGAGATTCTCACAATGAGTTCTTTCATTTGATATATAACACGATATAGTTTGAAAAACTTTATTTTTTAATTTTCTCATTTACCAAGTGCTTAAGATCCATTCCTTCGACAAGGATTCCCATTTCCAGCAACAAGGATCTATGGAATCGATGCCACCAAGTCCCGGTCAAACAAGAAATCGCGAAACGGAAGTGGAAGTGGATAGGGCACACCCTCCGAAGACCAGATGACAACACGGCCAGGATTGCTTACAAGTGGAAGCCGCACGGGAGCAAGCGACAGGGCCGGCCGGCGCACACGTGGCCAGGGCTCGGAACCGGTATTTTTTTTAAACCCCGAAATAGCCCAATATTTTGAATTGTTTTATGCTCATTACGTAGGACTGAATCATGTATTTAGGAAACAATTTTGCATTATTAAAATGTCCCATTAAAAATGAAATTATAAACAAAAGAACGAAAAAGAACGTAATAATACCGGTATTTTTGTATGGAGCAAATACCGGTTTCCGACCCCTGCACGTGGCAGCGCACAATCGACGCTGAGCTGCGGGCAGCAGGACTGAGTTGGAGGGACGCGAAGCGCGAGGCGCAGGACAGGAGCGGATGGCGACGTCTCACGAAGGCCCTTTGTACCGATGGGGTACCATAGGACAACAACAACAAACAACAACAACAACAACATTTACCCATGACTTAAAACAACTTCATTTTTGAATTAATAGATAGACGATTTATTTTTAAAATGTGCTTCATAAATGGTCTCCAATACGAGTACCTATAATAATTCAGTTGCCAAATAAATACTTGTTACCTTTCTGAAAACAAACAAAAGCTGTAACAGCATTAAAACACTACTCATATTTATATGTATAACTTAGCTCCGTTTTAGTTGCTAATCTATTTATTTTAGTACTCATTTAAATTTATTTAAACAACCAGAATTAGATTAATTAGTTGACCGGTAAAATACGTACCCACCGTGGTCCTTTGATTCATTTCTTTCTCCGAAAATATTGGAAGGAATGGATAGAAATGAATTGGAGGGGAATGAAGTTTCAACGTTTTTTACTTTTAATTTCTTTATCGTCTTTGTGGCTAGAGGGTATCAAGCAAAAGGAATGAAAATATGTATACCCAAATGCTTATAAATAGTTAACGATCTTTTTCATGAGATTAATAAATTACTATGTATAAGGATAACAATGAGTAAATTAGCATTTTACAAATTCATGTGACCAGCTGACGGTGTTTCCACCGCGATACAGCCAGCTAACGATTATTTTTATTCACAACAGCACCTAAACTATCATCTGACAAAGTATCAAACGGGAGGCAATGACTGAAAACAATTTTTTTTTAAAGAAAGAAAGAAAGAAACAAAGAAAATACATTTATTTTAACATCAACCAACAAGTTCACAAGTTTACAAGTTCACTGACCACCTAAACACCTAAACTACCACCTGACAAAGTATCAACCGGGAGTCCTCAACCCACCAACGGAGCGGCAGCTGACTTCCACTAGGGTGCATCTTAAATACTTTGAATGTTTTGATGCACCAGGTGGATATATTTTCCATTTTTGCAGTATTTTTTATTAGATTTAGTGTCGTCCCCTAGCGGAAAAGTTTTGGTCTAGAACCGGCACTAACACACTACTGATATGCTATCACTAAATATATGAAAGTAAATTAACTAAAATTTTATTGAAACTCATGCCTGCTCTGCACCTAAAACAGTTTTTTGTGCAGCAGCAACACAGCAGCATCTGACAAAGTATCAAACAACGGGACGGGAGGCCATGACTGAAAACAATTTTTTTTATATGTTCATGTGACCAGCTGACGGTGTTTCCACCGCGATACAACCGGCTGACGATTGTTTTTACTAACAATAGCACCTAAACTACCATCTGACAAAGTATCAAGAGGAAGGCGATGACTGAAAACAGTTTTTTTTTTTACAAGTTCATGTGACCAGCTGACGATGTTTCCACCGCGATACAACCGGCTGACGATTGTTTTTACTAACAATAGCACCAAAACTACCATCTGACAAAGTATCAAGAGGAAGGCGATGACTGAAAACAGTTTTTTTTTTTACAAGTTCATGTGACCAGCTGACGATGTTTCCACCGCGATACAACCGGCTGACGATTGTTTTTACTAACAATAGCACCAAAACTACCATCTGACAAAGTATCAAGAGGAAGGCGATGACTGAAAACATTTTTTTTTTTTACAAGTTCATGTGACCAGCTGACGGTGTTTCCACCGCGATACAACCGGCTGACGATTGGTTTTACTATCAATAGCACCTAAACTACCATCTGACAAAGTATCAAGAGGAAGGCGATGACTAAAAACATTTTTTTTTTTTACAAGTTCATGTGACCAGCTGACGGTGTTTCCACCGCGATACAGCCGGCTGACGATTATTTTTATTCACAACAGATCCTAAACTATCATCTGACAAAGTATCAAACGGGAGGCGATGACTGAAACTTTTTTTTTAAATTTTCATGTGACCAGCTGACGGTGTTTCCACCGCGATACAACCGGCTGACGATTGTTTTTACTAACAATAGCACCAAAACTACCATCTGACAAAGTATCAAGAGGAAGGCGATGACTGAAAACATTTTTTTTTTTTACAAGTTCATGTGACCAGCTGACGGTGTTTCCACCGCGATACAACCGGCTGACGATTGGTTTTACTATCAATAGCACCTAAACTACCATCTGACAAAGTATCAAGAGGAAGGCGATGACTGAAAACATTTTTTTTTTTACAAGTTCATGTGACCAGCTGACGGTGTTTCCACCGCGATACAACCGGCTGACGATTGGTTTTACTATCAATAGCACCTAAACTACCATCTGACAAAGTATCAAGAGGAAGGCGATGACTAAAAACATTTTTTTTTTTTACAAGTTCATGTGACCAGCTGACGATGTTTCCACCGCGATACAACCGGCTGACGATTGGTTTTACTATCAATAGCACCTAAACTACCATCTGACAAAGTATCAAGAGGAAGGCGATGACTAAAAACATTTTTTTTTTTTACGTGTTTCGGTGGCTGCCATTCCTCAACCCACCAACGGAGCGGCAGCTGACTTCCACTAGGGTGCATCTTAAATAGCCGTTAACCACTATACGAGTTTTCGCGAGGAAGGCGATGATTGACGAAATTTTCGCCTGGCTCGCGGACCAACTGATATGCATTAAAATTGTTAAATAACAAACGAAACCGCCAACGCCCTCTATACGAGAGTAGGCCAAAGGTAATAGCGACATCTGATCGAGAATCAAATTTTCGTGATTTACGAGGCACGTTTTTTCCTTAGACTGTATCCATCTATTAATAATATTATTTTTAGAAGTACTGTGTATCTTGCCTGCATGCAAGCGTGCAAATCAAATCAGTCTTAAATTTAGTAAGAAAAATAAATAACATAACAATGAAGTTTAATATAAATTAATAATAATATTTAAGTCTCCGGCAAGCTCGGCCGAATTTCAACTTCCCATACAAACGGAGTTGCGTTCCCATTTTAAAACTACGTGTTGGATTGTAATAAAACTTTGCATGTACTTACAATGATATGATTTATATCTAGGTCTGAAATTAGTTTATATAGGTCTAGTATATAAAACAATCGAAATAGAGCAAAAACAAGTTTTGTATGTAAAACTTAAATTCGCTGTATTTTTTTTTACTGTGGTATCTGAAGATACATAAACTGAAGACCTAGATATACCTTATGCTATTGTAAGTACTAAGTTTCAGAGCAATCTAGTTACCTCTAGTCGTCGTTTTAAAATGAGAGCGTAACTACGTTTTTATGGAGAACCGAGCTTGCCGGGTACTCTTAAACTGCATAACTACATAATTTAAACTGATAACTTTTGCCTGTAACTTTTTATTTTTTGGTAATCGATGCCGCGTTTATTCTTTCCTAAGCTTTGGTCTGAGTTCTTTCTCCCATCGGGCCAACTTAAATTGATCATTCAAAACTCATATAATAGCCACTAGAAATGTTTCCAGCAGACATTGGCTAAAGAGATCGATTTATTTTTTTCTTTCAAGCCTTTTCCATTTGAATTGCTGCTGCCCTAACAAAAAGGGTTAGGAATTCCGATCCCCCATTTGGCGATAAAGTCCTCTTTTTAACCATTTTGAAGGTTTTTGTAAAGGGTGTACATTATTGGTTCACTTTTCCAAAGCGTAATCTCATGCCTATAAGTCAATTCTGTTAGAACCTACCAAAACGAGGTTTTGAACCTCTATAGCGATTTTTGTCAATATCAGCGAAAACTATTTTATCATGATAATGGATAATATACGTTGTTTGATGCAGTTTTTTCATAACGTCCCTACTTATGCGACGAACGATTCAATTTAATTTCGCGTGTTATGGCTCCATCAAGGTTTTAATGATTCTGCCCAATTCTGCCAATGTCGAGGTAACATAACTCTTTCCGCACATACTATATGAATCATTTCATATTGCGATCATAAACAGTGTTCAGTGGAGTATCCAATCAATCTCCAAGGAAGTACAAATTAACACTAACTATCACAAACTACATAAAACTAATAACTAATTTGAACACTATGTACAACTAATAATTATAGTCTACAGTCTAGTATTAATAATGTGGTACAAATAAAAATGTCATTTCCGATTTTTATCCTTATTCATTACACCCCGGTTGAAGGTCTTCCCCTCTTTTACAGTTTTAGGCCATTGGAGTTTTTGAATATCCAACTACAAGCGAAGCTATTGCTAACCGCGCAGGTGCAATATCGTAGTCTCCTTTACTGCACATTGCACATTGCATCTTACACAACTGCGCCTCAACGGGAGGTAGGAGGAATTACTGGAGGTCTCAACATTGATTGAACGTTTACGATTGTATCGACGAAAACTTTACTGACAAATTATATTAATTAGCTAACAATTTATTCCATAAGTAATTAATTTCGGCGAATCGTCAAATAGCATTACATAAAAATTTCATTAATTATTGTATGGTTTTGAGGTTGTTGGCGCAGGTTCTTGTGGAGATGATGAGACAACACTTGATGGATTTTTTAACGTTTTTTAATTATCGTAGCGATTAAATGACATTGCTTGAATGTATGGGCGCGCGACAAAGCGACGCGTGCCGTCGGCGCTGTTACGGATCGGAGCAGGCGGCGGGCCGGCGCTTGCGGCACCGCGTAGATCGGGTGGTGTCTGTGTGCGCACGCACACATAGATGGCGCGTCAACAGGCTGGCCCCCTTGGGTCAGGAGCTGCCTGATCCAACGTTGATGGAAGTGGGCAGAGCCGGTTGTATGCCCGGCGCAGGGTCCCAGTAGTGGTGAGGATGTCGGCGACGCGGTTGACGCCGTCGCTGCCCGGGTGGACGGCCGTGACTCGTCCGAGCAGCCATCGGTTCGGTGGTAGGCGGTCATCCTTGATGATGACCATCTCGCCCAGTTGTGGATGCGCACCTTGAGTGCGCCACTTGCTGCGGGACTGGAGCTCTGAAATGTATTCTTTTGAGTATCTTTTCCAAAAATGAGCCTTAAGCTGTTGTACTCTCATGTATTTGGAGAGCGTCGTAAGTGGTCGAGTTTCTTCCACCTGGGGTGCAGGTGGCAATGTGATCGTTCGTCCAATTAAGAAATGTGCTGGACATAAGGGAGCTAGATCTGAAGGATCAGAAGAAAGAGGAGTGAGAGGCCTAGAGTTAAGCGTCCCCTCTATATGAACCAAGGCCGAATTCATGTGTTCGTAGTCTAAATTAGTCATAGATAGAACGCGTTTCAAGTGATATTTTACAGACTTGACCGATCCTTCTGACAAACCGTTGAAATTTGGACTGTAAGCTGGGGCGAATTTGAACTTTATTTCGTTTTCAGCAGAGTAAGCAGTTATGTCATTACTGTTTTCCTTTAGAAATTTAGCTAGTTCATTACATGATCCTACGTACTGGGTACCGTTATCTGAAAGTAAAGTTGCCGGCTTACCTCTGCGGGCAATAAATCGATTTAAAGCGGCAATGAAACCTTGAGACGTCAGATCGGTGACGAGCTCGAGGTGTACTGCTCTCACAGCCAGACAGACAAACACAACTATGTATGCCTTTATTAGTTGAGCGCCGCGACCTTTTCTATTCAATATCAGGATAGGCCCAGCATAATCTGTGGCTGTGTGTGTGAAAGGGTGATCAGCGTGCAACCTCTGTGCAGGAAGTGGACTCATGATAGGCTGGTATGTACGACCTGAGAAACGAAGACAAGTTAAACAGTCATGTGTTATCTTCCGACAAAGGTTGCGACCGCTTATTATCCAGAACTTATGACGTAACATGGATAATAGCAATTGGGGTCCTGCATGTAAATGTATTTTATGGTAATGTTGTACCAATGTTTTTGTTATATGGTGAGATGCATGTAGCAAGATTGGATGTTTAGTGTCATAGTCGTAGTTTGAGTTGGATAATCGTCCTCCAACTCTGATCAGGTTGTCCTGGTCAATAAATGGATTTAATTTTATTATTTTATCTTTTGTGGTGAGTGTGCCCTTAGTGAGCAATAAAAATTGTTTGTTGAATATTTCTGATTGTACCTTTTTACATAAAGAAATCAATGCTAATTTTAGTTCTGAAATACGTAATGGACCAAAGCGTTTATTTGTGTTTTGACAATTGTGTTTAAATCTGTACATGTAAGCTACAACACGCTGCATTTTGCTAAAGTTTGAAAACTTTTCAGTGAAATCATTTTCCTGTATATCTGCAGCTGCTGAAATATGACAATGAGTTTTAATTTCAGGCAAATCAGAAACATTCACACTTTGAGGCTGCAATGGCCATTGAATGTCCTTTTGGTGTAAAAAATGTGGACCTTGGAACCACAAAGTTGAATTTTTGAGCTGTAAAGCGTTTTGACCTCTAGACCCTATGTCAGCAGGGTTCATATCAGTTGGGACATAATGCCATGCTGATGGGTCAAAGGCGTTAGTAATTTCAGTGACTCTGTTATGGACAAATTGTTTAAGCTGTTTTTTACAGGTTTTTAGCCAGCCAAGCACAATGGTTGAGTCACAGTGAAAATAAATTGAGTCTATTTCTAGGCGTAATGAGTTTACAACCTTTTTTGTTAGTTGTGTGGCTAGGAGACTACCGCATAATTCCAATTTTGGAATAGTTAGGCGCTGCCTAAGTGGGGCCAATTTACTTTTTGCAACCAGCAAATGTACACTTACGTTACCGCTTTTCGACACTGTACGTAAGTATACACAGGCAGCGTAAGCTTTCATTGATGCGTCACTAAATGCATGTAATTGAACAGTTACGAAATCGTCGCATAGTGCTCTGCGAGGAATTTCGATTTTAGAAATATCTGGCAAGTATTTGACAAACTGGTCCCATTGTGACTCAACCTCGCCCGGTAGCTGAGAGTCCCACGGAATGTTTTGAGACCAAAGAGCCTGGAGGATGAGTTTTGCCTGTAACATGCAAGGGTTTATTAAGCCCAGTGGGTCAAACACTTGTGCTATAGTGGACAAAATAGCGCGTTTTGTTTTAGGATTTTGAATTGTGTTTGGCAATGAAAACAATAATGTGTCTCGTTTACAAGCCCAAAGTAGGCCTAAAGTTTTGGCATATTCATCATTGTTCAGATTTAGTAAATCATCATAATTGTTTTCATTTATAATTTGATTTAGAATGGACGGTTTGTTAGACCGCCATTTTCGTAAATGGAAGTGAGCGGGTTCTAGCTCGCTAATGACATTTTGACATGTATGTATGAGTGTTTGTTCATTATCATGACCAGTGATGTAGTCATCAACGTAAAAGTCATGCAAAATTGTTTCACGTGCAAGTTCGTCCTTGCAATCGATACCTAATTGTTTTAGTGTTCTTGTCGCTAACCAGGGAGCTGAGGCCGTGCCATAGGTAACCGTGTTTAGTTTGTACTGGTTAATTGGTTGTGTGGGATCAGACCGCCATAGGATTTGCTGCAAACTTCGTTGATCTTCTCTTACATAAATCTGTCTATACATTTTAGCTACATCAGAAGTTGCAACAAATCTATGTTGTCTGAATCGAATGAGAATGCTCAATAAATCGTCTTGGACAACCGGGCCTATGTGTTGAATGTCATTGTATGACTTTCCTGAGCTTGTGACAGCTGATCCATCGAAAACAGATCTTAACTTGGTAGTGAGGCTCCCCTCGCGCAAAATTCCATGATGTGGAAGAAAATAAGAAAATGTATCGTTTTGAGAGTCTTTATTTTCTGACATATGACCTAATTGTAAATATTCGTTCATAAATTTAGTATATTGCTCTTTGAATTCCGGTTCCCGTTTAAATTTGCGCTCTAATGAATGAAATCTTGTCAAAGCTTGTTCTTTAGAGTTACCTAACACCTCGGGGGACTCTTTAAGTGGTACAGTTACAACGAATTTCCCATCCGAGTGGCGCGTGGTAGTACTTGTAAAGATTCGTTCACACTCGCTATCAGTTTTAGATTTGTTACATATCTTTTCAATATTAGAGAAACCGTCATCATCAAAAAAATTGTTTAGTTTTTGATCTAGCTCTGTGTTAGAGAAATGGCAGTGGACTGTATTTTGTTTTGTTTTGTTTGAATATGGTAATTTAACTACTAACCACCCTAGTTTTGTTTCAACTAGTGTTGGTAGATTCTTGCCTAGGGATATCTTGTTTTGGCAAAGTACATCCCAAAAGATTTCAGCGCTCAGCAGCATCTGCACCTCTGACGGTTCTGAAAATGATGGGTCCGCGAGGTGGATGTGAGAGGGAATTTTGAAGGCATTGCAATTAATTGGATTAGTGGGTATGACATCGGTGACCCGAGATAAAACATAGCAATCAACATCGGTTGTATAATTGCGATCGTATAGTGACGATATAGTGACGTCACATTTTTTAGTGGTTGTCGTTGATTTGTCCTCCAGTAGGTTAACTGAGGTAAATGTAGAATAACTGGGTATCCCTAATTGTTTTTGTAAAGATTCTGTGATGAATGAAATAGTTGATCCGTTGTCTAACATAACACGGACCTTGTGTGTTTGACCAGAGTGGTCTTGCACATTGACTATAGCAGTAGAAAGAAGAGTTTGGCTGCAATGTATAGAAGATAGTGTGATGTTGTCTTGTGCAGGTTTAGATTGGTCCTGCACGCATGGTAAGACACAGTCACTTTTAGTAGATGATTTGCTAGCCAGTGGTTCTGTGGATTGAGTGTTAATATGCAATAAGGTGTTGTGACGGTTGGTACACAAACGACATGAACTAAGTCGACAGCGTGGTTCGTCGTGCCCTGCGCGAAGACAATTAGTACAAAGACTCAACTGCTTTATCTTATCGATGCGAGATTCTATAGACATAGCTTTAAATTTAGAGCATTGGTATATTGTGTGATAGTTTGCGCATACAGGGCATTTATATTGTTTTTGTTTTGATTCATTTACGACAAATGTCCTTGGGCGGTTGTGCGTGACGTCACTTTGCCTACGAGGAACCTTTGATTGCATTTGAGCCTCTTCCATGGTTTCAAGGAGGTCCGCACGACCCTTCAAGAAATTTGTGAAATCACTAAAGGTGGGAATACCTACAATTTTGTTACGTTCGGTTTCCCAATCGCGCATTGAGACTGCATCAAGTTTACTAGACATCATATGGATAATTAAAACATCCCAGTGTTCAGTAGGTAATTTTAATGTTTTTAAGGCTCTCAAGTTTTTATTTACCCAGTCTATCATATTACGCAAGGCTTTGGAAGACTCTTGCGTTACTGGCTTTATACTGAACAAAGCTTGAATATGGTTATTTACTAAAATACGATCGTTATTAAAACGCTCGCACAGCAGGTCCCAAGCAACATCATAATTCTCAGTTGAAAACTCTAGTGATTTAATGATTAATGACGCACTGTCCTTCAAAGAGTTCCTTAGATAGTGGAACTTATGAATGTTAGGTATGGATGTGTTATTGTGTATAAGTGATTTATAAGTGTCATGGTACTCTAGCCAATCCTGATATCGACCAGAGAAAGTCGGGAGATGAATTGTTGGAAGTTTAATGTTTGGCTTACTTGAGAATACAGCATCACCTGATCCCGACACCGATCCTCTGTCGTGCTCCGCAGAGGCAGGTCCGGCGGGCGCGGCATGCTTGCTGAGCAGGTCTTGCGCAGCAGCCATGGCGCCGAAGTACCGGTCCTCGAAGGAAGTCCGCTCTGCGTACTCCTCATCTGGAATTTCCGTCAAGCTTTCTATATCATTTTGTATGGAATCGAAATCGTTGTACATTTCTGACATTTTGGCATGTCGCAGGGTAAGCTCCTGCATTTGTACGCTATTAAGCTCACTGCTAGGTAGCAAAGCATTTAAATAATCTTTAAAAACAGTCAGCTTTGCTTTGAAACTTGCTCGGCTTTTCTTTAGTGATTTTAAATTATCCATGATGAAGTGTAAAGGAAGAAGAAATTAATCAATCGAACAAAATATATTGTAATTATTGAAGCTTGCGTTAAAGTGTTGTATAGAATGTGATAATAAAAACGAAATAAATCTCAAACTGCCCTACAGCTGTAAGAAAATAATGATTAAACACGCCCTAAATGATTTAGAGTATTGTTCAAAAGAGTGAGAACTATTGGAAATATACTTAAATTTTATGCGAAGGGTGGTTAAGCAGGCAGAAGGATAGTCAAGCAAACGTGCGCACAAGCCACGCCCGAATTCCCGTTAATCGAGACAGCGCGCGGTCACGTAGTAGACCTGTACCAATAACTTCTGAGGTTATAAGAATATTAATGTTGCTTATTTTTTATATATAGTTTCCAGACCATATACTAAACCTAAAAATAATATTTTGTGTCATCCTAGGTATTTGCTTAGGTAGAAATTTAGGTATTTCTTTTTTCAATCAGCATTCTGTAAAAAAAATATTCGAGACGAAATTCTTTGTTTCCCTGTAAAGGCAAAGTGGCTTCCGACGTACACACGCATTTTGTGTCATTTTCATCCACGGGTATAATGGCATTTAATAAATACCTAATATTGATCCTAAAACGCTGAAAAAAATATTAGAGTCGGTAAGTGAAGTGTTGTACTTTACAGAACATTGTTATATGTTATTCAAACAAATCTGTGTCAAATTCATCCACCGCTTTTATTAAAAAAAATTTTTTTTCTAATTAACAACCTGTATCTGCCACAAAAAAAAATTCATGTTATTAAGTTTACGTCTACAATATTATAATACCACATTGAGACATCATTCATAATTTGGGTCATTTTGATCCACGGTTTTTTTACTATCTGGCAAAATAAAACTCAATTGAGCAAGAAGGGCGTGCGCGGGGAAGGGTACCTACGCGGGTGGGGTGCTTATTATACTTGCCGCAATATCAGCTGGCGACTGAGATCTTAATACTATCTCCTTTACCCTTGTTAAGACCAACCAAGAGATGGCATTATGAGCTGTCTCGCCACTTAGTTTTGCGATACAGTGTATTTATTTCATTCGTAGGCATAATTACATTGTCTTATCAATCTTACCGTAGTAGGTATATAAATATAATTAAAAATAAACTGTAGGCTGCACTCCTCATACTGACCAACATTTGTGACGTTCCTAATCAAAAGGTACCACTTTCTCTGACAGGTTATTTGTATAAAGATATAATCAAATTTCGTCTTTATGGTAAACGACAAAGTGGTACCTACCTTTTGATTGAGAATGTCACAACAGCGACTTAAAAATTACTTTTGTTTCGATTTTTAGTACTAGACTTTTTAAGTTTATTTTAAGACGCAATTTATTGTGATTTTTGTTATGTTTAAGCGTGGCAAGCAACATTAATTACATTGATGATGTTCATTAAATACAATATTTTTTCATACTATACTGAACTGTCACCCTATACATGAGAATGAACAGCGCCCTCTTGACAATGATCATATATTACTGGTCAGGCTTTAATATGTGTCATAATTTAGTAAAGTCCCCTTTGTGGATTCTAAGTTTCCGAGTTACAGCAGTTTAGTGAAAGCGTTTTTTTTTTTTTTTTAATATAAATTAAGGGTTGAATAAAGAGGAAAGAAAATTTGATTATTTTTGCGCTACGACGCACGGTTTAGGAGATACAGCCCTATAAAGTTTTTTTTATTGTTTTTTTCTTTTTTACATTGTGTTTTTTGTATATTACTTTGGGGTTTCATAAAGGGGAACGAAAATTTAATTATTTTTGCGCTACGACGCATGGTTTAGGAGATCAAGCCCTATAAAAAAAAAACTCTTTTTTTTTGCGTTTTTTTTGTATAAATTAATGGTTACATAAAGGGGACCGAAAAGTTGATTATTTTTGCGCTACGACGCACGGTTTAGGAGATACAGCCCTATATAGATTTTTTTCTTTTTCTTTTTTACGTTTCTAAATCTTAATTAAGGGCTTCTTAAGAGGAACGAAAATTTGATTATTTTTCGCTACCATGCACGGTTTAGGAGATACATCCCTAAAGTTTTTTTGTTGTTTTTTTTTTCTTTTTTTTGTCATTGCGTTTTTTGTTATTACTTTGGGGTTTCATAAAAGGGAACGAAAATTTTATTATTTTTGCGCTACGACGCATGGTTTAGGAGATACAGCCCTAAAATGATTTTTTTCTGTTTCTTTTTTGCGTTTTTAAATCTTAATTAGGGGCTTCTTAAAGGGGAACGGATATTGATTATTTTTGCGCTACGATGCACGGTTTAGGAGATACAGCCCTATAAAGTTTTTTTGTTATTATTTTTTTCTTTCTTTTTCTTGTGTTTTTATATATTATTTAGGGGCTTCATAAAGGGGAACGAAAATTTTATTATTTTTGCGCTACAACGCATGGTTTAGGAGATACAGCCCTATAAAGATTTTTTTTTTTAATTTTACGTTTTTTTTTAAGTATAAATTATGGGTTGCATAAAGGGGAACGAAAATTTTATTGTTTTTGCGGTACCACGCACGGTTTAGGAGATACAGCTCTATAAAGTTTTTTTTCCTGGTTTTTTTTTGTTTTTTTTTTAAGTATTAATTACGGGTTTCTGAAAGGGGTTTTTTAAATTATTTTTGCGCTACGACGCATGGTTTAAGAGATACAGCCCTATAAAGATTTTTTTATTGTTTTTTTTTTCTTTTTTTCTTTTTTACATTGTGTTTTTTGTATATTACTTTGGGGTTTCAAAAAGGGGAACGAAAATTTTATTATTTTTGCGGTACCACGCACGGTTTAGGAGATACAGCTCTATAAAGTTTTTTTTCCTGGTTTTTTTTTGTTTTTTTTTTAAAGTATTAATTACGGGTTTCTTAAAGAGGTTTTTTAAATTATTTTTGCGCTACGACGCATGGTTTAAGAGATACAGCCCTATAAAGATTTTTTTATTGTTTTTTTTTTTTCTTTTTTTCTTTTTTACATTGTGTTTTTTGTATCTTACTTTCGGGTTTCATAAAGGGAAACGAAAATTTTATTATTTTTGCGGTACCACGCACGGTTTAGGAGATACAGCTCTATAAAGTTTTTTTTCCTGGTTTTTTTTTGTTTTTTTTTTTAAGTATTAATTACGGGTTTCTTAAAGGGGTTTTTTAAATTATTTTTGCGCTACGACGCATGGTTTAAGACATACAGCCCTATAATGTTTTTTTTTTAATTTTGCGTTTTTTTTTAAATATAAATTATGGGTTGCATAAAGGGGAAAGAAAATTTTATTATTTTTGCGCTACGACGCATGGTTTAGGAGATACAGCCCTATAAAGATTTTTTTTTTAAATTTTGCGTTTTTTTTAAATATAAATTATGGGTTGCATAAAGGGGAACGAAAATTTTATTGTTTTTGCGGTACCACACACGGTTTAGGAGATACAGCTCTATAAAGTTTTTTTTCCTGGTTTTTTTTTGTTTTTTTTTTTAAGTATTAATTACGGGTTTCTTAAAGGGGTTTTTTTAAATTATTTTTGCGCTACGACGCATGGTTTAAGAGATACAGCCCTATAATGTTTTTTTTTTTTAAATTTTGCGGTTTTTTTTTAAATATAAATTATGGGTTGCATAAAGGGGAACGAAAATTTTATTATTTTTGCGCCACCACGTACGGTTTAGGAGATATTATATTCGTTCAAAATTTCGCGCCGACCTCGAAATTCGAATAAATATGATGAACAAACCGACCAAAACAAACAATGCGCTGTCGCCATTCCGTGCGCTAGCGACTGGTCGCTGCATGCATCACTCCCGCCCGCTCCACTGACCCCCATCCCCACCGCATCATCTATCCATCACGCCGCGTGAGTGAAGTGAAAGAACGAACGCTGGCTCACTCACTTCATTGCAGTGCTTGGCTTGACTAGTTTTTTTATGTGATAGTCAGCAAACGAGCAGACGAGCCGGCTGATGGGAAGCAGTCATCGTCGCCCATGGACATAAGCAACAACACAGGAGCCCTTAAGCATTGCCGACCCTTGAGAACCCTAAATACCCGCTTCTTGAAGAATCCCATGTCGAAGCGCAAAGGAAATACCTCAGGAGGCAACTCATTCCACATTTTGCACGTTCTGGGAAGAAACGAGCGAGATGCCCGCTTATTCTTGGTGTGCCATGTGTCTAAGAAGTGAGGATGAGTTTTGCTCCTTTGGCGGGAGGTGCGTGCGGTGATAGAAACGAGACGATGACACCAGATCAAAAAGTTCTTCGGAACATTCCCCATTGTACAGTAAGTTCGGGATCGCCGACAATACGAACTGCCCGCCGTTGGATGGAGTCAAGGGGAAGGAGCTGGTATTGTGGAGCGCCAGACCAGTGATGAGATGAGAACAGTACTCCATATGAGGTCGAACCTGCACTTTATATAACAAAAGTCGGTGACCCGGTGTGAAGTACTGTTTGGCTCTGTTTTTTGGAGGCCAGTTTGGCTTTTTGTTCCAGATGACTACGAAACTGGACTTCGTTCGTAATGTCGACACCAAGTATCGCGATACTTTTAGCGGTGGTAAGGGGAATGCCCTGAAACTTTGGCGCCGTGACAAATGGGGTTTTTTTTGGCGGAAAACGCGCAGACTTGTGTCTTACTAGGGTTGAACTGGACGAGGTTACGTCTACCCCATTCGGAGACCTATTCAAGGGACGTCTCGATCTCAGACACAAGTCGCATCCTGCACTCCGACACCTGCTCAGGGGGGGGCGTTTGCACGACCTGTATAACAGCTATCACCAGTGCTGTCATCCGCATAGCAATGAATATTGTTAGTAAATAACATATCATTGATATGCAGAACGAACAGGGTAGGCGATATTGTATTGGGAACAAAAAAAAATGTTTCCTTAGCTTGCAGGGTTGGCGCGGTCACTTTTAAGCATTCCAGCTACAAGTACACCCAGTGAAAGGGTGTTTTCTGTAGCTGGGATGGTTTTGACTGCTAAGCGATCGCGCTTAAATCCGGCAAAGGTGAACAAAATATTTTTTATTCACGATAATTACAACCACTGTAGCTGTACTGTAAACAATTTTTAGTCAGTGATTGATGGAGATAAGAAATAAATGTTTATTCCTAGCATAGTTATGTTTTTTTTTAATTATTCCTCCTAAAAAATGTCCTCACGCCGGTGACGCCGCGCCGCGCCGGGTTCAAAACCCAGCGCGCCGCCGCCGGGTTTTTTGGCTGCGGCGTGGATCTCTAATATATAGCTATAATAGCTCTATAAAGTTTTTTTTCCTGGTTTTTTTTTAAGTTATAATTAAGGGTTTCTTAAAGGGGAACGAAAATTTGATTATTTTTGTGCTACGATGCACGGTTTAGGAGATGCAGCCCTATAAAGATTTTTTTTGTTGTTTTTTTTTTCATTGTGTTTTTTGTACATTATTTTGGGGTTCCGTAAAGGGGAACGAAAATTTTGTTCTTTTTGCGCTACCACGCACGGTTTAGGAGTATAGCTCTATAAAGATTTTTTCCTGTTTTTTTTTTGTTTTTTTTTAAAGTATTAATTAAGGGATCCTTAAAGGGGAACGAAAAATTGATTATTTTTGCGCTACGATGCACGATTTAGGATATGCAGCCCTATAAAGATTTTTTTTTGTTTTTTTTTCATTGGGTTTTTTTGTATATTACTTTGGGGTTCCGTAAAGGGGAACGAAAATTTTATTATTTTTGCGCTACGACGCACGGTTTAGGAGATACAGCCCTAAAATGATTTTTTTTTTCCACTTTTTCTTTTTTGCGTTTTTCAATCTTAATTAGGGGTTTCTTAAAGGGATTTTTTTTAATTATTTTTGCGCTACGATGCACGGTGTAGGAGATACAGCCCTATAAAGTTTTTTTGTTATTTTTTTTCTTTTTTTTCATTGTGTTTTTAGTATATTACTTTGGGGCTTCATAAAGGGGAACGAAATTTTTATTATTTTTGCGCCACCACGCACGGTTTAGGAGATATTATATCTATATATATAGCTATAATAGCTCTATAGTTTTTTTCCTGGTTTTTTTAAAAGTTTTAATTAAGGATTTCTTAAGGGGAACGAAAATTTGATTATTTTTGTGCTACGATGCACGGTTTAGGAGATGCAGCCCTATAAAGATTTTTTCCTCTTTTTTTTTCTTTTTTGCGTTTTTAAATCTTAATTAGGGGCTTCTTAAAGGGGAGCGAAAATTTAATTATTTTTGCGCTACGATGCACGATATAGGAGATACAGCTAATACAGCCCTATAAAGATTTTGTTTCTTTTTTTTTCATTGTATTTTTCATGTATTACTTTTGGGTTACATAAAGGGGAACGAAAATTTTATTATTTTTGCGCTACGACGCATGGTTTAGGAGATACCGTCCTATATATTTTTTTACAATGCATGTGCTCGAAAAGTGCGTTTCCTACGGAGCCATATCGTGCGGAAAGTACTGCTTTTCCGCACTAGTGCTTTTTGTTTTCAATTTTTTTTTACAGTACATATGGTGCTACTTTCTCGCACTAGTGCGGAAAAGAGCACTTACCGTGCATATGTCGAAAGTTTAAAGGGCCATATGTACTGTAAAACGTACGATACACGTGCGAATAGGTAATTCGCAACTCGTGTCGATTTAAAACACTCCTTTTAATAATTAAACTTATTTGCCATGACATGTTTTTTTATTTACTCGCACAATGCATAGTAAAACATTGTATGATACACGTGCGTAAAGATGATTTCCGCACTTGTTGCATAAATAGCAATTTTTTTTATCAAAGAATGAAAGAAAGTCACGGTATTAATAACCAAATTTTACTTTAGTGGTACCTTTTCCCTATCACTGTCACAAATGTATGTGGCGTTCACGTAAACGCGATATTTTTAAGATTTCCCTGCGCAATGTTGCCAGCTCGCTCGCAAATCAAACATGTACTTACAGTTCTTTTGCATAATGGTGACATTGTACAATATCTATGAGTTTTAAATAGGTAAAAGATAATTCGACGCATTCTTTGCTTGCTTGTTGCTTGTTGTTGTGTTGTTTGCGTAACTTCTTTGAATAAGTTGCGTTAATTTGGCGCACAGGCGAAGTAAACATGCGTTGCGTACGGCAAGGTCACGCCGTGGCCCCACCCTGCACGGCCTCCGTTGCCCATTCAGACCGCCCGCTAGCTTCGTTTGAACGCAAATAATATTTTTGTAATATTTGTTTATGCAGTGGATGAAAGTGACACAAATTCATACATCTTATTTATCCCGCATTTCAAATTAATAAGATGTAAACTCTAATATCTTTAATATTCTTTTGTAACGGTGACAGCCTGTTACAACAAAATCATCAAATATCTTATGAAGCTATGCCTTAATAAGACACAAAATTATTTAATGGACCTATTTAAACTATTAAATTCGACCTAAGTAAATTTTTTTAACTCTAATTTTTTTTTGTGTCTTTTAGAATATTATGACATAGTATCAGATTGCAGTGGACGTAATTGACACAAACTATGTTTTCACACTAAAAACACTATCCTAAATGCAACACAGTTACATGTTTTCTCTCGAATATTTTTTTCTCCAAGATAATTCAAAATAAAAAATAATTACCACAAAATAACAAATTACTAGAAAAGCAAATTATATATATGACACAAAACAAAATGTAAGATTTACATCTTAACAAAGTATTCATAAGCGAAAACAGAATTGACTTTAATATTTTTATAACCTAGGGGTCAAAATATAGCCAGCGGTACAGGTCTATAGGCAGGCGGCCGGCCGGCGCTAGCGCGGACTTTGACCCCACGCCGGTTCTGGAATGTTCGAATAAAAATTAGCTAAAATTTCAATTTTTGTTCTGTATTGGCTCAAATAGAGGCAACACAGTCTTCTAGACCTCTGAAAACAAGATATTGAAGCTACTTTGATTTCGATTTAAACAATGAAAAAGATCGATGTGAATTTTCGATTCCAAAAGAAGGAAATTTTTAGTAAAAATGGGCAATATGTAGACGGAATTATAGCACTAATTGGGATTTTAGATTGAAATGAAACCTTTAGATAGTGGTTTTGATGGAAAAAAGCACAGCACTTTGTATGAAAGGCAGGAAAGTTAAATGCAATTAAATGGAATTAATTGGAACGAACTTACACAAATGCCTATGCAAACCCTTTTCCTGGTATATTCTCGCTTAAATATTGTAGACTCAGGTATAGATTGGTTGAATCTTCTTGAATTTGGTTGAATCTCAACGTGTTCAAAATCCAAAATGTCGACTCCTTTGTTCGACCGCGCCGATGAAATCCTTTGTCCTCCTTTAGATAGTGGATTCCAAAGCCTCATCCGGCTCGAATCTGTTGGCGCAGGTTCTTGTGGAGATGATGAGACAACACTTGATGGATTTTTTAACGTTTTTTAATTATCGTAGCGATTAAATGACATTGCTTGAATGTATGGGCGCGCGACAAAGCGACGCGTGCCGTCGGCGCTGTTACGGATCGGAGCAGGCGGCGGGCCGGCGCTTGCGGCACCGCGTAGATCGGGTGGTGTCTGTGTGCGCACGCACACATAGATGGCGCGTCAACAGAGGTAAAATTTCAATTTTGAAAATTCACATAAGTTCATTCCTATAAGCTTACAGTAAATAACAACAGCAAATAACCAATGTGCTTACTCGGTAAAAACAAATTAGGGAATAGAATCAAATGGGTATTCAAAGAATATCATAATATTAAGTGTGTCAGCCTACGATACAGGCTAGTGAAGGGGTCACGGGTAATTTTTAAGTTCCATTTAATTTGTATTGTGCAGTGTCAGTAAACATCACGTAAACGTGTAAATATAATAAAGTCATAAACAGTTGTATTAGTAACCTGTGAAATAAATACATAAAACATTTTTTTTTTATTAAACAACATGCGCGACGCATATTTTGAAAACAATAGGTAATGCTACATAGTAAATGTACTTAGCAGTACATTTAATGAAGGTACCTATGTAGCATTCAAACAGTTTACAGATGAATCTTTAGTAATTTCAAAATGAGATCGAATTATATAATTTCAGAAGTTAAAATGCCGCTCCTGGTCTATCTCTGGTCGGGGTGCAGCGCAAAACTTCCACTATATTTGTGCCCACGTGCCCAGCAAGACGATAGCTTACTACTCTCACAGTTCCAATCTCCCGTCCCGTCTTATGGCTACCTGCTCATATGAACTTTCAAAACGTTTAATTTATAATTGTTTATAATTCAGTGCGTACCTATTAGGCACGTATTCGTGTCTTATTCGTTACTTTGAACGAAATTCAATTAATAATGCTTAGTTTTACGGCCCAATGAACGAAAAATCCAATCGAATGGCTTCAGTATAAAGTTTAACCAAAAACATACACAGCGACTGAATTTCCTTTGATCGCCAATGTTTAATGTGAGTTAAAAAATTAAAAAATATGGACTGTAACCCCGCTTTCATAGTTCCATAGTTAATATACATATAATGACCCCGTATAATTTTGCCATTACTATGCCCGTCCGTCCGTCACGCAGCGTCTTACTTAAGCGAACAACTCGCGAACGCGAAGCGAAGCGGCGCGGCGCGGCGGGCCCACGGCGTCCGCGTTCGCAACGAGATCGCCCACGTTGGACACTTCTATAGGTATCATAGGATTGATTCACACCGCGCCGCATCGCTTCGCTTCGCGTTCGCGTGTTGCTCGCCGACGTAGTACGCTGCGTAGCTGCCAGAGGCTTAACTCAAGCTGGATATCAAATTTGTGAAAAGCTGAAATCAAAAATCTTGAAGTAGGTATTTTTGAAGTTTAAGTAAGTAGGTAGGTAAGTTATTTTTTATTCTCGGACTTCGCACCGCTCACATAGAAAAACTACCTAACATGTGGAACAGACCCACGAACAGTAGATCCAGTGGGATCTTATAAACTGAAGCTTATTTTATGCTTAAAGTTATATTAAACTGGAAGAATAAACAATAAGCTTCACTGTTTGTGGTATAACTATTAACTCCAGTAGGTAGCGCATGTATGTGTGCTTAATCCCAAACTGCCACTTTGTCTGTATTTTTACCAATAAAGAAGATCAAGCCCAAATCCATTTTTTTATAAAAGTTTAACTATTTCAAAAGGCTAAAAGTTATTATTTATGAGTGTAGGAGAAACAATAAATCTGCCTGCTCGTATAAAAACCAAAAAAGGGAAAAAGTTCATTCGCGTCAACGTCGGATTTAAAAGTAGGTAGGTACAGTTCGGCCCGCCATTTTATCCGTTACTAGCTCAACAAAGCTTTTATTCTGTTTTTCTATTATTTTCCCAGTATAACATTATTTTACCAGTATAATATATGTACAGTCGCCATCTGATACAGTAATACCCCGCTTTACGCGAGGGATACGTTCTGCAAACAATCGCGTTAAGCGAAATTAATTAAATTAAATTAATTAATTCACTCTTCAATTTTTCAAACAGAATGGTCAGAGAAAGCGAGGATTTCCGCAACCAAAGACAAGTAAATGACTGCATATTATTAAGCATACTCTGGCGAACCCACTTCGTGAGTAGAAAAAGCGGAATTCAAACATAAATATATACATAGAAAACAACCAAGACTCAGGAACAAATAAATGCCCTTACCGGGATTCGAACCCAGGACCATCGGCTTCACAGGCAGGGTCACTACCCACTAGGCCAGACCGGTCGTCAAATAATATAATTAATAATGGTACCGATTACTCCTAAGATTGTATCAATCTGCAGATAAATTCTTAATAGGTACCTACATACTTTCTTTTCATATGTACAGAAAAGGGACCCGGAGCGCGATAGCCGAAATATTTGCTTACAGCTGTTGTCCATTTTTTCTGAATATGAGTATAGTTTTTCTTATCCCCGAAATCGGTATATCACGTACCTGTCCTATTCTTTAGAATACATTCGACCTATTATTAGGTGAGGCATTTGTTAAGTAAATATGTAGTGCTTGCCAATACATTTGGCTAAAACTGCACAAAAATAAAGTTACTCGCTTTGATTTTTGCTCTAGAAGGGAAAAGGGTTAGAGTTGTAGCAGTTTATGGATTGTACATATTTATATACATATATATATATATATATATATATATATATATATATATATATATATGTATAATATGTTTATAGCATATGTTATATTGTATCGTCAAAACTAACTACTATTTTGTACCCGTGCGTCTCGTTCGCGCCTTACAACTTTACATGTCAGAGCGAAAGATTCAAAATTACATCATTTATTTCAAAATGTAAGTTCTAATTGGTCTACAGCATTTTAAATTTTCAATATCGTACCTAGAAAACATAAACCCTCGGAATGGACATAGAATACTTTTTATTTTTAATCCGCCCCTGGGGAGGAGAGAAAACAAATCGAACCCCACTTCCACCGAGCCGGAGTCCTTTATGTTAGTCGGTTTGTAAGGCACAGTACATAAGGACATGTATATGGATTAGTTATATTATATACTTGAAAGTTCCGTTACCTAAGTAGGATAATTCATAAGTAGGCAAACAACACGCGAGCGCGAAGCGGCGCGGGGTGAATCAATCCTTTGATGAAAGTGTCCATCTGATAGATCTCCATCTGATAAAGGAGCAAGCGAGACATAGACTGTGAGACCTTAGTGTTGGATGATGTTGGACATTCTGAGTATAATATGTTTTGAAAAGATGTGTCCCGCCGAGTTTGTTGCCGGTCCCATATTGGGATATGTTTATATCAATTATAATAATTTAGGAGGAAATTAAATCTTCTCGGGTCCGTGGTGTAGGGTTGGAGCCGGCGTAGTTTTTATCGCGTATATATATATATATATATATATATATATATATATATATATATATATATATATATATATATATCTTTACTTGAACATAATTGTAGTGTATAACTAGCCTTATGAACCGATTTTGCATGTACAACCAGCCTTAAAGTTTATAGTCTATGATTGTTCATTATTTTTAGTATGTGGGTATTTTTGCACTTTGGAATTTTTCCTCAGTCACCCGTTGACCACGAACGCTGTAAAGGGTTCGAAACGTCGGGATGTATTATAAATTCAATATACGCGATATAATCCGTTTTCATAGTTTTATTTCATGAGTAACTATCGCGGTAACCGAAGACAATATTCCCTTACAATATTATTATAAAGGTATGATCCAAAATTTGAAAGATATATTCTTCAAGTAATGTTGTCGAGCTTTCACTAAGAAAGGATTTATTGCAATTCGACTGGCGAACTTGAAGGATGGAGAATGGGGTTAAAAGTTAAAAGTTTTTACGACTTATATGCAGACGAGGTCACGAGTGGAGGCTATAATTAGAAGTTGTATTCTTTTTAGGGTTCCGTACCCAAAGGGTAAAAACGGGACCCTATTAATAAGACTCCGCTGTCCGTCTGTCCGTCTGTCCGTCTGTCCGTCTGTCCGTCTGTCTGTCTGTCACCAGGCTGTATCTCATGAACCGTGATAGCTAGGCAGTTGTAATTTTCACAGATGATGTATTTGTGTTGCCGCTATAACAACAAATACTAAAAAGTAGTGAACCCTCGGTGCGCGAGTCCGACACGCACTTGGCCGGTTTTTTTTTCATCCGTTTGATTTAGTGTTAACTACTTTAGTGCCACGCTCGTGTGCAAACTGCGCATCTCTCTCGTTGAAATCATCTTCTCTTTCGCTCACACAACTTTTTGCAGGAAAGAAAAGAACGGCAATAGTGTAAACACGTGCAAAATATGATACCGCAAATCACTTCAAAACTCGTGCGATCCGTCTAAAGTACCTATACTACCTACCTACCTACCTACCTATGATATAATGTATTATTTTCACCACACGGATACCCCAGCTCATAATATAAAGGCTCTATACCTATTCTTCAAAAACTAAATGAGAAAGTTGCATTTTATACAAAAGAGTGGCAAAGTAATTTAATGCACATTTTGAGTGGTTTTCTCATGTTGGCTGGTCTATTGACAATAATTAACATGTTCATGTGTAGTGGGTGTTTTATAAATGTGATGTCTACCCCAAACTTTAAATGCACTTTTCGTGGGGTAGTCACACAAATCTCTGTTTTGACATTTTGCTGGGACGTCAGTTAGCCGCGACCACGACCAGTGAAACCTGTGTCGAAACGTCGGTAAATAAAGGTAACAAAATAAATTCGCGATAGATTCGATTGTAAATGTGATTTAATATGTGGTCTAATTGACTTTTAAGTGATGATTTGGAATGATAAATATGTTTTACATTTAGTATTTTTTCGAGTTGGTGGTGAAAAATTTTGTGTTTCACTCGGTGACTCGCAACGCTCAAGTTAGTAAAAAACATTACCCTCCTTCTGACGCAGTCGGGTAAAAAAAACCTAAAAACCTACTCAAATAGCGTCAGTCCAGGCATTAAATATATACCCGGACAAATTGCCAAAAATATGTCCACACTACCTTATTATACGGGCAATAAGGTCGTGTATACATATTTTTGGCACTTTTTCATTATGATACTGAATACCTTGACTGAACACTCCGCGAAACCGATTTTTGGATTGATGATCAATCAATCACATTTCATGTGTCGGACCTGCAGCTTCAGTACCTTCGTGTCGTACCACTAATTCTCAGTGCAGAGTTACACTGGATGGGACTCAGCTAAAGCTAAATCCAAGTAACGAAACCACACACCGAATTACGATGCTGGGTCACAATTCAATGCCATACCGACAATGAAATTGAAATGAGAAGGTTTTAATTAAAGTATTGACTAATGACATAACTTCGGAGGTGCGACGTAAAATAGGCCCGATAAGCGAAGGCCTCGGAAAGTTGTGTTTTCCACAAGCCCGTGTAGAGGCACTTGAGAAGTTTGCTGCGCCTTTCAGATATTTTTCCTTTGCGTTTGGAGTGATTGAAGAGCCTTTGAGAACTTCTATTAGCTCATACATTTTGTTTCGAAATCAGAAATCCTTGAAAGTAATATTATTTATGTATTTGCAAAATGTAGGTATCGGCTAATGACTATGAGAGGTGTTGCACGCGTGTTATGGAGCGCATTTAGCCAGTTACATTTTACATATACATATTTACCTACTCGTAATAAAAAACCGGAGAAGTGCGAGTCGGACTGGCCCACCGAGGGTTCCCTACTTTTTAGTATTTGTTGTTATAGCGGCAACAGAAATACATCATCTGTGAAAATTTCAACTGTCTAGCTATCACGGTTCATGAGATACAGCCTGGTGAGCGACAGACGGACATTCAGACAGACGGACACGGGACCCTTACTAAGACTCCAGTCTTAGTAAGGGTCCCGTGTCCGTCTGTCTGAATGTCCGTCTGTCGCTCACCAGGCTAAGACTAAGACTCCAGTCTTAGTAATAGGGTCCCGTTTTTACCCTTTGGGTACGGAACCCAAATAAAGTATAGGGTGTAGGCACCCTGATATGATGGTATCATATTTCACGTTTTTGAATAGGCCCTTGGGATTATCAAATATTTATTTTCAGTTACCTCAAAAGTTCCATAGATATATATATTGAATAAATAAATATCCCAATATGACCACACGTTATATTCGCGCAGACAAAACCAAGAGTTATACGGTAGGTATAACATTTTATGAACAAGTGACCCTCCCTGTGAAGCCGATGGTCCTGGGTTCGAATCCCTGTAAGGGCATTTATTTGTGTGATGAACACAAATATTTGTTCCTGAGGCATGGGTGTTTCCTATGTATTTAAGTATGTATTTATACTATTTATCGATATAAGTATGTATATCGTCGCCTAGCACCCATAGTACAAGTTTTGCTTGGTTTGGGGCTAGGTTGATCTGTGTAAGATAACCCCTAATATTTATTATTTATTTATTTATATTTAAGCTAATGAAATTTAAAACTCAGGTGTATTTTTTGACTTAGTAAGAAGTTTATAAAAATATTTTTAGGGAGGCCCACAGTGGATCTGACGTCCAACTTTCAATCCGGAGGTCGCGGGTTCAAATCCTAGCTCGTACCAGTCGTACCAATGAGTTTTCGGAACTTACGTCCCCAACCCGCATTGGGGCAGCGTAGATTATCTATGTTCCAATTTAACCCTTATCTTGGCATTGTAACACCCGTGATACATGGAACACTAAAAAATCTAGCAGGTTCACTTTATTACATAACAAAATAATTCTCATTCTCAAATGAATATGTCGATCTACCCTCCATTATTATAGCAAAAAACAATGCACACAAGTGTCATTGTAAATTAATTAGTAATAATCAACATGGCGCCGTGGAATCAACAGATCTCGTTTCGTACTATAAGTTTTGCACATCTCTTAGATTAGTGTATAATTTTTGCATAATCTTCCATATAATGCATCTGTTAGTGTATTAGGGTTTACATAGTGGTCGTATTAAAAAACATTTCACACACAGAATATTTACATAAAACTGTTTTGTATCATATTTGAAACATTGCCAAGAACTCATAAAAGAACATATGTATTACATTTAATACATTGCCAAAATGTCGTCAAAATGGGTGTACATGATTTATTTTAATTCTCTTTTTTTTTATAGGGGGTTGCAATACATGTTTCAAATAACTCAATTAGTTATCAATATCTGGGAGACCGAGCTTCACTCGGAAAACATATAAAATCTCAAAAATACGCGTTTTCCCAGAGATAAGACCTAGCTAGATCGATAGATTGTTCGCCTCCGAAAACCCCCAAATAGCAAATTTCATCGAAATCGTTAGAGCCG
The DNA here is from genome assembly GCF_947568885.1 of Cydia strobilella. Lineage (NCBI taxonomy): Eukaryota > Metazoa > Arthropoda > Insecta > Lepidoptera > Tortricidae > Cydia > Cydia strobilella. The sequence continues at coordinate 20,758,190 of NC_086042.1, forward strand.
TTTCTGAGATCCCCGAAATATGTGTATATATATATATATATATATACAAGAATTGCTCGTTTAAAGGTATAAGATATTATTTAGTTAGTGAACTTTGGTTTTTTTTTAAGTAATCGATATTATTTTAACTGTATATATATTCGTACGCTGTAGCGTTAGTGCTACGCCGTAGACCGTAGGCAAATTTTATTTATGGCAAAAATGCCTCCTAAGTAAAAAAAAAGTTTTTTTTACCATTATAATTTTATTTGTTTACTTTACCTATTTTACACAACTTTTTGTTAACGTGTTTTTTGAATGTCTACGGGATAAATGTGATTTGGTATTCGTAGATAAAATTTATTTTTACAGGTGTAAATAATCGTTTTTCGGTCAGATAAGAGAGAGGTTGTAAATAGTCAGATTGCGGTTTAATACCAATAAATATAAGGGATAATAATAAAAGGGATTGGCATTGCAAACCCAGCATTTTTTTCATTATTTTTTAATATCTAGTAGGGTAAATAGGCGACAAAAAACTAAACAAATATTAAAATTTAAAATATTTTGAGTCTTGCTAAGATTAAGTTGAGTTAAGACACTAATTGGTACAAACTGTGGTTTACACTAGAAATGGGCCGAATATCCAATTCTTATATCCGTATTCAGCCGTATTATTCGTATTCGGCAAACTCTATATTGAGCCCATCTCTAGTTTACCGACCACCCAGCACCCAGCGTTCCATATACAAGGGCTCTTAAACTTATTAACCCTTACAGCCACGTCCATTAAGTAGTATGTCTTTAATTAGACAGCAAATGTGATAGTTGCGTGCCTCACGAACGGCGGTGACAAATAGGCGGGAAAATGGCAGGTCGTGGGTGTAAAACTGTAAACGACAAACGGCTGTTTACTGCGCAGTCACACACATGGTTAACAGAGAAATTATATTCAAAACAACAAACACAAAAAACCGGCCAAGAGCATGTCTATGCTCCGTAGTCTAGTTGCCTTGAACAGAATACAGAAATTTATTGGTAAAAGCAAATTTTACAGGTCACATTTTACATTTACAAAAAAATATATAATATTTAAATATAGTTAACATGAATGAATATATTTTTTTAAACTACCATGCAGATCAACGACCTGATCGAGTATTTATAAATTCGTCAATGCTGTAGAATGCTTTTTCTATAAGCAGCAGTTTAAGTTTAGATTTAAATACTTGGTCACTATTTAAGTTAAGTATATCTGAGGGTAATGAATTGTAAATAGTTGGTCCCATGACCGTCCCTGAGTGACCGTCGTGATTTGGCGAGTCGGCGCCTCGGGGCACGTAGACGGGAACGAGGGTTATTAGTAGGTACGAGTACCACGTACTTACATAACAAGCAAAAGGGAGTACCTTCGCAGCGCTTATTAGTACTTACGTATTTTTTGTCTTTACCAAAAATACGTACGTTACGTTTTGGTTTTTGCAGTATGTGGCGCAATATGTGGCCTGCAACTATTGGTGTCCCTCTCTTGCTCACATGTTAGAGAAAGACACCAATATTATAGTTGTCGGCCACATACTGCAGTAAAAATATTGCCCGTTTACAAGCCCCTTAAGAGTTTCCGGCAAACTCGGTTCTCCATACAAACGTAGTTACGCTCTCATTTTAAAACGACTAGCTAGATTTCTCTGAAACTTTGTACTTACAATAGGATAAGGTATATCTAGGTCTGAAATTAGTTTATGTAGCTTCGGATACCATAGTAAAAAACAGCGAATTTAAGTTTTTCATACAAAACTTGTTTTTGCTCTATTTCGATTGTTTTATATACTAGAGCCATATGAACTAATTTCAGACCTAGATATACCTCATATCATTGTATGTGCAAAGTTTTATTACAATCCAACACGTAGTTTTAAAATGAGAACGGAACTCCGTTTGTAGGGCAAGGTGAAATTCGGCCGAGCTTGCCGGAGACTCTTAAGAAGGGAAGACTTTTTGCAACAACTGCTCAAAAACGGCTTAACCGATCATATTCGCTATAGTTATTATTAAATTTCTTTTTCAAGCTTTTTCACTTTCACGTTTTGTTTTTCATATTTATTGAACTCGTGATTTGTGAGTGTGAGTTAATTGGTACACAGTGGCTAACGATGGGCTATGCTAAGCCATGCCAATGGGCGACTGTGTGAATAGCACAGCAGCACAGTCCACGCTACGCCACGATTCCTTTGAAATTTGCCAATAACCGACAACTTCCCGATTGCGCACCACGATAGACAACGATGGCCAGTCGTCCGCCATTGTATACAATTGCCCCCGTACACAATGGCGATGGCTTGTCATGAACCATCCTTGACCACTGTGTACAAGGCCTTTAGAGATCCTAAAAATAATAAAATATTATCCCTTTTAAATGCGCACGCAACTGATAGTATCAAGGGCCTCATGCGCGAATCGCGGCGCGAAGCCGCGTAGTCTGGAGCGCGCTTAAAGGGATAGTATTTTTATTCTATCCTTTTTGCAGTAGGTTTTTTTTTTCAAGTCTAATATTTTTGCTTAGAAACAGTAGGGTAATGCCATCTAGGGATATAACACTGAACTTTAATTTGTAAGAACATTACCAGCACAAAAAACACACATTGCATAGTCCGATAAGAGATTGTAGAAAATTATTGAGGGCGCCACTTCCTACGTATAGTTGGTTAAACCAAATGAGGGCTAACGCGTATGAATTCGCCGCTAGGGGCGCTAGTGTAGATGGTGGTCTTTTCCATAGTTCGAAATGTCAAATGTCACTTGTCACTTCAATGACTGACAGCTGTTCTTTAGTCTTTTGGACCACCATCAACAGAGGCGCCAACTGGTGAACAAAAAAACGATAGCCCTCATTGTCGGTAAATAAGAACAAAAAAAAAACTATACTCAACCTTTTCTTTTGGGTGCTGCAACTAGTGTAAGACAAAGCTAGTATAATTTTCTCTGTCTATGTTTGAAAATACAGTCCTTTGACAAACTATAACTGTCACATTTTTGACGTAAAATGCTTAAACATGGCAACAATTTAGTATGGGGATTTTTTAGGTCCATTTTATTTAATTTCTACAATTTTATGTCGCACTATATCTCGCTGTAATAAAATGCTTTAAATTCTTAAAAATAAAATAGGCATTACTTTATAGATTACATGCTATTCATATGTATAAAAAAAACCGGCCAAGTGCGAGTCGGACTCGAGCACCGAGAGTTCCGTACTTTTTTGTATTTGTTGTTAATGTTGTTATAGCGGCAACAGAAATACATCATCTGTGAAAATTTCAATTGTCTAGCCATCACGGTTCATGAGATTCAGCCTGGTCACAGACAGACAGACGAACAAACGGACAGACGGACAGTGGAGTCTCAGTAATAGGGTCCCGTTATTATTGATTCACTGATCAACATCGACAATTTAAAATAAAAGTGGTAACAGACTACCGCACCGTACTGTGACCTTGGTGCGGTGCAGTAGTCTGTTACGGCTATTAGGCATGTACCAATCTAGTACATTGATTGATTACTGGGAGGATTGATTATGATTAAATAATTTGATGCACCCCATGCAATTAATTGTTCCTGCCCCACTTCTTCTTCTTCTTCTTTTTCTAGGGGCTATGTAAGGCTCCAGAGCCTATGTATCACTGCGACCATCTCTGATCTATTGTGATCGCCACCTACTACAACTCTCGATCCAAACCTGCAACTTCAAACAGCTGCAGGATCTTTTTGGTTTCGAGAGACTTTAACTCCTCCGGGCGCAATATATGTCCACCCAGGATCAAGTCACGAGTGCGCATTAGGCAGGGGCACTCTGTGAGGATGTGTAGGGGCGTCTCCTCTGCCTCCATACAGAGTCTGCACCGCCCCATGTCACGTTTCCCCATAGTGTGCATGTGCTTATTTAGGCCGCAGTGCCCGGTAAGCACCCTGACCAAGTTGTGCAGTTGGTTCCTAGGCAGCGCCAAGGCGCTCGAAGACGCCTTTTTGCTGAAGGCCTTGATAAGCGCTTTGGAATGGTTCAACCCTGGTTTCTCCCTCCAGAGTTGAATGGTTTTGTAGTGACAGTAGGTCTTTAGGGTGAGCCGCGTTAGGCTTCTGGGAATCCCACAAAACGGCTCAGGACTGTAGTTCTTCCCCTTAGCCCCTGCTCGCGCGAGTTCGTCGGCCTTTTCGTTTCCAACGATACCCGCATGCCCCGGGACCCAACGTAGAACAACCTTGTTCCTGGCTCCAAGGTTGTTCAATAATTGCCTGCAGTTCTCAACCAGCCTCGATGTGGTGACATCAGAGGTTAGGGCTAAGAGTGCCGCCTGGCTATCCGAATGGATATAGATAGTATGGTTGCCGTAGTTGCTTTGTAGATTCATTGACGCACATTCAATAATGGCGTATACCTCTGCCTGGAATATAGAGCAAAAACGCCCTAGGTTTAAGCTGATGCTTTTCCTGGGCGCTTCACCATATACTCCGCAGCCTACTTCAGATCCGGATTTGGAGCCATCAGTGTACCACCTCAGGCTTCCTTCTTTCCACTTAATTTGACTGTTTGACCAGTCCTCCCTTTTGGGGAGTTCCACTGAGTAGAGTTTGAGTGGACAAAATTTGGGTGCCATAGTGTCGGACGGCATCCCAAGAACAGGAATATCGTACACTGATTCCTTAAACAGTCTCAGAGTTTGCGATAACCAATTACCTCTCCTCGCGCCCGCTATTCTAAGCATACTAGATCTCGCCTCCAATTCCAGATGCAGGTGAAGGGGCGGTAGATTTAGTATGGCCTCTAGGGCTGCCGTCGGGGAGGATGACATGGCTCCAGTGACGATGACACAGGCAGTTCTTTGCAGGCTGCCAAGCCTCGTCACTGTTGCCTTCTGCGTCGTTTTCCTGTACCATGCTACGGAGGCGTAAGACACTATCGGCCTCACTATAGCCGTGTACAGCCACAAGGCAATCTTGGGTTTTAGACCCCATCGGTTGCCTGCTAAACGACAGCATATTGCCAAGGCTGATCTAGCCTTTTGTATAGTTCCGTCCACATGCTTGTTCCAGGTCAGTTTCTGGTCCAGTGTTACCCCCAGATATTTGACCTCTGTTGAGAACGGAATAGTTTTACCATTCATGACAAGCGGCTTAAGTTTGTCTAGTTTCCGCTTGTTCGTGAATGGAACTATAATTGTCTTGTCCGCATTGATAGACAATTCATTATCTCTGCACCATGTATTTATGGTGTTGAGAGCCCTCTGCATAAGGTCTGATAAAGTACTTTGACAGTTGCCCCTCACCGTCACAACAAGGTCGTCTGCGTACCCCTGAGTGTCGATTCGGAGCTCCGCCATCTTATGCAGAAGTCCATCCACCGCGAGAGTCCAGAGCAAGGGAGTAGGACACCCCCCTGCGGGCAGCCTCTCACAGTGGCCACTTCCAGTGTAGTGTTAAGCAAGTCTAGCCTAACCATTCTGCTTGAGAGCATGCTTTGCACCCAGCGGATAGTGGTGCCGTCCACCTCCTTGGCCCTGAGCCCTTCCACCAGTGTCCGAGTGGGTGTATTATCAAAAGCGCCCTCAATATCTAGGAAGGCCGACAGGGCTATGTCCTCGTCTTCCAAAGCCCTTTCCACTCTGTCAACCAGCTCCAGCAGGGCAGTCTCTGTAGATCTGCCCCTACGGTAAGCGTGTTGGGTGTCGTGTATGGGTTTGTTTAGAAGACAGCTCTCCCTGATATACTTATCAATTACCTTTTCCAAGGTTTTAAGGAGGAACGAGGAGAGGCTGATGGGTCTGAAGGACTTGGCTAAAGCGTAATCCTTCCTCCCAGCCTTCGGTATAAATAATACCTTAACCATGTTCCACTGCTCCGGTAGGTGTCCCCAGGCATAACTAGCTCTGAAGATCCTGACCAAATGCGGGATTAGGACTTCAGCTCCTCGCTGCATTAGCACAGGGCTTACTCCGTCCAGGCCGCACGTCTTGTAAGGTTTAAAGGAGTTTATAGCCCACCTCACTATCCCAGGTCTTATGACGAGGGCAGCCTGCCTCCAGTCCTCTGGGCGAGGCCTATGCAGGCCTCTGACCAGCTGGGGCTCGTGTGACTGTCCTGCCCCCGGAAAGTGAGTTTCAGCCAAGAGTTCCAAAGTCTCCATCTCACTAGCAGTGAAGGAGCCATCATGCCTCCTGAGAAGGCCTACTTGATTACTTCTAGCTTTGGAGAGTATCCTGTGAAGTCTCGCTCCTTGAGGCGTATTTTCAATTTCCTCGCAGAACCTCCTCCATGACGCTCTCTTAGCTTTCCTAATCTCTTTACTGTATTCATTTAGGGCTTTCCGATAGACCTCCCACTCCTGTGTCCTCTTAGCCCTATTGAATAACTTGCGTGTTTTGTCCCTGAGCCTCCTGAGGTTGGAGTTCCACCATGGGACCACACGTTTGGTTGATTTGAACTTGGGAGCACAGTTTTCTTCAAAGGCACTTACAATGCCATTTGAGACCGCCTCCACCGCAAGTTCTAAACTCTCCCGCGTTTTGATTACCTTCGCTGCGGATTCCAGATTACTTTCTAGGCTGCTCCTGTAGCCTTCCCAGTCCGTCCTCCGGGGATCCCTGAAGGTGACCGTTTGAACGCTGAGAGAAAAAGCTATATTAAAACAGATGTGCTTATGATCTGACAACGATTCCGCATCACTTACCCTCCAGTTCTGAATGTGCCTGGCTAGATTTGAAGATGCAAAAGTCAAGTCTAAAACCTCCTTCCTGACCCTAGTGACAAAGGTGGGTGTACATCCCATGTTTAGAATTTGGAAGTTATTGCATAGAAGAAAGTCATGTAGTAACTCACCCCTATCATTGATGTCGGTGCTTCCCCAGTTGGTGTGATGGGCGTTAGCGTCACATCCCACCAGCATTTCTGCGTTGTGTCTGCGGGCGTACTCGGCCACGGCTGTGAGATCCGCAGAGGGGTCGTTCCTGTCTCCAGGGAGGTATGCCGAGCAGAGTATAATTCTCTGCCCGCTCCATCCCTTGAGATTTACATACGCTGCTACCAGGTCGTCTGTGCATAACTCTGGAACAGGTAGAAAGTCAATGTTCTTGCCAAAAACAATGCAGGCCCTAGGCTTAATTCCATTAGTATTGCATAAAACTTTACCAACCGAATTCAGTCCTAGTATGGTTGAGTTTCGCACCCAAGGTTCTTGAAGTAGTGCGAGGTCGACGTGTCCTGCAAGCCGGCTTTCAACAATGGCCGTGGCGGCTGCCGCATGATGGATGTTCGCTTGCAGGACCCTCGCGGGTGCCGTAGGTCCAAGGCCTTTTATTTGGCCCTTTTGGTGACCCGTTGTGGCCCACCCCTGCCTCTCGCAATAGGAGTCCCTTGAGGCCCTCCTGTCGCCGAGGTTATGGGTCTGGCCCTACCGGGTACCATGCCCTTCGTCATGCCCCTTGTGCCTCTGGCTGCCGGTTGCCCGCCCCCACGGCCACGAGAGCCCTGGGGTATGGTTCGGCCGCCAGGTACCTTGGTACTTGGCCCTGGAGTAGATTCGGCGAGGGACTGAGGTTGCTGTTCCGTCTGTTGTGCTGGGGGAGCGTTTGGCCCCCCTTTTAGCCGGAACAGTACTTTCTTAAAGCCAATGGCTACCTCTCCACGATTGGCCTTAAGAGTTTCGGAGGAAGGCTCATCCAGAGCGAAGGTGACCACCTTGCCCCCCTGCTCAGCCTTTTCCCCGAGAACTTTCCAGAGTTCTGTGTTCAGGCCAAAGTTCTGGACCCTGATCAGCGCCAAGGCTTCCTCCACTGAGGCCGCCTCAGACTCCGGAATAAAGGTGATAGCCGTGGCTGGTTTGGGTAATTCACCCTCCGGGATGACGGAGAGTTTGGCCTCCGGCCACGGCTTTAAGTTCGGGACCTCATTCACAAGCCAGTCCCTGCTAACCTGGTTAACACAGGTCACAAGTATCCAGCCTGTCTTGTGAATGAAGCCCAGAAACTGTGGTGCACCGCCCTTCGCATTTGCCCATTGCTGGACCATGGCGAGATTTAGATGCCGGTGGACCAACTTCATCTGGTCCTCACTCATAGGGTCCGAATTACGGATCCCTACTCGTGAGGACCCCGCTACCTCCCGAAAGCTCGGATGCCGAGACTCCCCTGAGGTTTCAACGCGGAGTTTCGGGGCCTTTTTCACTGATCCCTGCGGAGATTCGTCCTCAGATCGGACCCTTTTTACAGGGCCTTTTTCCGTGGCCGGCTTCTCCACAGTGATCTCCGCCCAGGGCTTACGGGCCATAGACAGGGCTTGCTCTTTGGCTACCCCGTCACCCATCAGCCTGCGGAATCTCTTGCGAGCAGCACCCGACAAGCGTTTAGAAACATGCAGCTCTTTGGCAGAGGAGTTGTCGTTGGGCGCACCAGAGACGATGTCGTCTCTGTCGACCTCAGCTTTCCCCTCCCCTCCCTGGGAGCAAACTTCGGGCGTGCTGGAGGCTTCTACAGCCTCCCTCGCTCCGATATTACCTTCGGCCTGGATCCCGTCCAGAGCCGAGGACATGGCGTCAAAGCTATTTAGATTTGTATTTATATTTGTATCTTCCATAAAACGTCCCACGAGTAGCAAGGGAAATGGTGGTCACAGTACGGCAGAGCCCCGCTTGCCGCCTGAAGGACTGAATACTGCTACGATTCGCCCCGGTTTCGTAGAGACGCCGTTTGAGACTGGTCTCGCCACCAGCCACGCATCCATCGGCACGGTACGTATGACACCTTGGATTGGCGGAAAAAGGGGTAAGATAAGGGAGCAAGAAAGGGGGGAGATAGAGAAGGGAAGGAATTAGAAAATACCCCAGTAGCATTCCGGCCAGCACCCTGCTGGGCCTCCGTTTACTTACAGAGACCCGATAAAAACGATAGCCCTCATTGTCGGTAAATAAGAACAAAAAAAAAACTATACTCAACCTTTTCTTTTGGGTGCTGCAACTAGTGTAAGACAAAGCTAGTATAATTTTCTCTGTCTATGTTTGAAAATACAGTCCTTTGACAAACTATAACTGTCACATTTTTGACGTAAAATGCTTAAACATGGCAACAATTTAGTATGGGGATTTTTTAGGTCCATTTTATTTAATTTCTACAATTTTATGTCGCACTATATCTCGCTGTAATAAAATGCTTTAAATTCTTAAAAATAAAATAGGCATTACTTTATAGATTACATGCTATTCATATGTATTAAAAAAACCGGCCAAGTGCGAGTCGGACTCGCGCACCGAGAGTTCCGTACTTTTTTGTATTTGTTGTTAATGTTGTTATAGCGGCAACAGAAATACATCATCTGTGAAAATTTCAATTGTCTAGCCATCACGGTTCATGAGATTCAGCCTGGTCACAGACAGACAGACGAACAAACGGACAGACGGACAGTGGAGTCTCAGTAATAGGGTCCCGTTATTATTGATTCACTGATCAACATCGACAATTTAAAATAAAAGTGGTAACAGACTACCGCACCGTACTGTGACCTTGGTGCGGTGCAGTAGTCTGTTACGGCTATTAGGCATGTACCAATCTAGTACATTGATTGATTACTGGGAGGATTGATTATGATTAAATAATTTGATGCATCCCATGCAATTAATTGTTCCTGCCCCACAGGCCCACGTCCTTTCATATTCAACTAAAGTGACCCGTGAACTGGTTGTTAAGAAAATAAATAATTTTAATATTTAAAAAAAAGCTTAGTGTGAGGTATAAAATTTATATTAATAACTTTTAGGGAAACTAACAGAACTTTTTGTTTGTAGTCGATGATTGTATGATATGACACATGACACATTTATTAATCTATGTATGGTATACGTTGGCAAGTGGCAACATCGGTACAGTGCTACAGTGTGTGAGCCATCGCCCTGTTAACGGTGTCATGGCGGTTTGAGTTGTTGAAATATTTTTTTTTTGCAATAACTTCCAAGTTTATGTGCTTTATAACGAACTGAATATTGATTACGGTCAATAAAATCACGCGACACAAAATAGAAAATAATGCGCGAATACAAAATAGTAGTGTTAGGTAGCGGAGGCGTGGGAAAGTCCGCCCTCACAGTACAGTTCGTACAAGGCATCTTCGTGGAGAAATACGATCCCACAATCGAGGACAGCTATCGGAAACAAGTGGAGGTCGATGGGCAACAGTGCATGCTCGAAATCCTTGACACGGCGGGAACGGAACAGTTCACGGCGATGCGTGATTTGTATATGAAGAATGGGCAGGGATTCGTGTTAGTATATTCTATCACGGCACAATCGACGTTCAACGATCTGCAGGACCTGCGGGAACAGATCCTACGAGTGAAGGACAAGGACGACGTGCCAATGGTGCTGGTGGGCAACAAGTGCGACCTGGAGGCCGAACGTGTCGTGGGAAAGGAGCAGGGACACAACCTCTCGCGCCAGTTCCAATCGTGCGCCTTCATGGAGACCTCCGCGAAAGCCAAGATCAACGTGAACGACGTGTTCTATGACCTAGTACGACAAATCAACAAGAAATCTCCTGGCCCGCCGGGGAAGACCACTAAGAAATCTGTTAAGTGTACTCTCTTGTAAGGCTTTGAGTACCTGGAGCCTCCAACGCAACTAGGTATAAAACATTTAATAATTTGAAAGACTTCTCGAACCTAAATTTGGCTCTTGTGGTTCCGAAAGTTAACTAAGCTGGGTGGGTCGAGTGTTGTTACTTGGTTGCCTATAGCATTTTAAATGTGCATTTGTTGAGCTATAACATGACCAGTGCTATAGCTGAGTGGAAAATGCACAGAATATAGCAAAATTAATACAAACTCCTATCCTGTAAATGTGTAGTTACACTTTTTGATCTATGTAAATTAGGACAAGTATTCAAATAGATTCTGTATGTTTCACTCTAGAAAATTCCAATCGTAATGTGTGGATGCTGATAGGTTCAGAAGTTAACAAGTCTAGTGCTGTTATTCCATTAACCAGTGCGCTAATCATGCTGCTGGGGAGTTCATGCTGATCACAATCCATAACAATTATTATTATTATTATCCTGCCAGAATAGATACAAGGATTTCTATCAAGGAGTAAGAAGTTTAAAGCATCTGCTTCCTTTTTAATAGGTTTATCCATTGATTCTTTCTTTTGAGGTCTTTGTTCTCTCCTGATTGTACCCCTATTAACCCTTTTCCAGGCATACGATTATGGACCACATATGTGTCAATTTAATTTCAACCTTAACAATCCGTTGTAGGTTTCAAATTAAATTGGTCTTTCGAGTAATGTGACTTGTTTCAAATGAATCACCAAAATGTAACTATTTGGATTATATTTTGATCTGTTAGGAAAACCTTCTAGATTGGTACAACCCGGAAAAAGGTTAATCTTACCATGTATACATGGTACATGGTTTTTTTTACAATCATTTAACATTAGAATTTAACATGCACTCCTCAGCAGGTTGAATTTATAATCTCAATTTGGTCAATATTCTTTCATAGAATAGAATGAATTTTGTCAAATTAAGTGTGCTTTAAATTTGCAAATCATGCTATGTGCAGACAGTCTAGTCTCGTCAATGACAATAAACAGGAAAAGCTACAATGGCCTGTATTTGCCATAAGATAAACACTCATGGGCATTCACATTGTAATATAGTACAGGCACATGTTTTATTATTTAATTACGAGTTTGGTAGACTTGTGGGCATAAGTGTAAATGGATTAACATCTTAATAGCAATAATAAGTGCCACATATTAGTGAAAATTGGTCATAAGTATGCCTCACTGTCTGGACCTAGCATATAGTATAACATAATTTCTAGAATATTGTTCTAATAGTACTGAGTAAAATAACAAATGGAGCCTGACTTCTGAACGGCTAGGTGATGTGAGCCAGGCTATGAGGGGCTGGGACAGCCCACAGGCCTGAACCAGTGTGTAATGTTTAAATAATTAAGGATACATTAAATTTTTCAGATATATTATTGTCTTGTTATATAATTCAAATGTATCGAAGGAAAAGTTGAAGTGACACTATGCAGAGTTGGTGACTGGAACAAATATTAGTGAGCCTTAGTGAGCACGCGGCCCTGCCGCACTGCTAGATCTATAACCCCTTGCTCTAAGAAATTGAACTCTAAAATTATTCGTTATGGAAGATGGGATAAAGTTTTATGATTACCAGCTCATTTAAATGTAATTACCGACCTATGTTTTGCTTCTATGGAACTTTGTTAAACATACTAATTATAGGTGTTCAAATATTGTTACGGAATTAGATGTTTCCTCCATTCTCATTTCTTTACATTTAAGGTTACTGCACAAGGATATTGGTAATGACTTCGATCTGAGTTGAATTATATTTTTTATATATATTGTGCAAATTAAGAACTTGTATATTTTTATCTTTTCAATCAATAATCGACTTGTACAATAACTATTAATTTCTTTTTTTGCAAATTTATCAATAAAACCGATTTTAAATTTATGCCTTGGCTTGTTCTCTGTTGAGGTAAAATCCCCTCGCGCCCCGCGCCCTCGCCCTCGCTGCGGTGACTCACGCCCGCAGCTCCCGTCACCAATCAAACTACACTTGGCTCGGAATTTTAATGGAATTTAATTGAATGAAACAACCAATTACCATCTACAACTATATTTATTAATCGGTGTAAAAGTTTTATAAAACGTGTCGCACATTGTACAACGAAGTCAAAATGTAGGTACAAATTGCTGATTAGTAAAAACAATGGCAGTGATGTGGCGGGCATATGTCGACATTCTAGTAACATAAGAATTGACACAGTCCAGTGGAAATGAACATAGAGTATGCTAACTTAATCTAGGTACCTACTCGATAACTAAGCAATCTAATCTATAATGCAAATAAGTGTCAGATTACAAGAAGTAACATTACATGACAGGTCTATTGGCGCACCCCGTGGAGTGAAACAAGGTCTAACGCTTAGACCGAGTGCACTCCGGGGCACGCGGCTCTTTCAAAACAAGCTCTTAAATGCAACGTTTTGAAGTATAAAATTAGACATCAAAAGCTCGTGGATTCACCTAAACCTACAATTGCTTTAGTATATATGTATTTCATTTATATTTTTATCAAGGGACAGGAGTCCGGCCGCCGGCGTGTGGTGTTTATCTGTCGCTTAGCAGGCAATGGGGTCATCCACATCCTGACGCGATGCTTTTATTTGTTATTGAAAGTTAACGAGTTCATTAACTGCATTGGTCAGCGAAAAACGGGGCGACGCATAATGGATGTGCGGTTATCAGTGCTGGTAATTTACTGCATGATAATGCTCGTGAATCGTGAAATTACAGAGATAGTGTTGCGCGCTGTGAGTAGGTAGGGCTTTGGTAGCGACGAGGAAGTTTATAAATATGCACAATATCAGTACCTATGATACTTGAAGTGAGTCTTCACTCACTATGCGGATTCCCTATGTTTGTATGCTTAGGTAAACGATAATTTAGGACAACGAATATTTATAGAATTATTCGATTTAGAACCTTCTGATTTAAGTAAGTATCTACACAAAAAGTTTTTTATTAATGGATACGTCACAATTGCAACTTTTAATAGATACCTAAGTTATTTAGTTTTAGGGACACGGTCACAGATGTGATAGGATAAACGTAATAAAAACTTGTAGAATGTGGAGGAACCCATTGGTCACGCCAAGTAGGTATTCGAGGTAAACCGCTAATTTGCCATGCCTACTAAATTGACGCAAAATATTAATAATAGTCAACAAGTATCGTCATTACTTAGTTTATAAATCACAAACACGTCAAGCTATTTCTATGACCTAACTAAGCTCTCATCATTGTTCCCTTACAACAAAACATTTGCATTTTCATATACATTTTTATTTATTTGCTCAACTTTTTTTTATGATGCGTCTAGACATTTCTACCGACATTAATTAGATTCAAACTGATTCCCTAGACACTACAGTGCGTACCACCATTTAAGACTAGATTTTTTTCAATAGGTATGCATAATAAATAAATATATGAAGTCAAGACATAATATAAAATATATAGGTAGGCACTTAGCATAAACAGGCTGAAGATACCTTAGGTGGAATAGGCAGGCAAGGAATAGGCTAATGCCCTGTTACAATACAAGACTCCTGTAACAACTGAAATCATTTCGTCGTTAAAATATTTGGAATGCATAAGAATGGAAGTAACTAGATCACTCCTCGTATCTACGTCGCGTACTAAATACCATGATTAAGATGAGTCACTCGGCAAACAAAATGATTTCCGTCAACTTCCGCCTGACCTTCAATGAGTCAGGGGTTCAAGTCATCAGTCGGTGAAGAACTGAATCACACGTTTTATCGTATATTTTGACGTAATTTTACTAACCGTGCAAGTTTGCACTTTGAATGGTTTTATTTTGATCGCACAATAAATCAATCTGATATAGGTACTTATTTCAATAATTTTGACTATTTATACTTAGCCAGATAGTGGCAATGTGACACAAATCATATTTACAGAAATAGGCGTTAGGTAAGTATAGGTATCTCTAGAACGAGGCTTAAGCCGGTCTACTTTATGCGACCACTTAATATCCATACATGGTCAGAACCACATCATTAAAGTATTTCGTTGTCCATCAGACTAAAGTAATAAGTATATTGAAATAATTTAAATCTTTCTACAAGCAGTGTAGGTAGATTAATATACCTAAAAAAATATTGTCCTATAGATAATATTTTTTTAAATATAAAGTCTAAGAAAGATTCGTGCTTCGCATTATCTGATGTAGATGGCGCTGTATGGCAGTTACTATTAAAACATATGGCGCCTTTTACAGCACCATCATCTTCAGCTGTCAAATTCTAGGGCATTGTTTTTTCTCAGACTACACATCAAATCAATAAAAAAATAATATATTAGAAACTTTTTACAGTATACATATCCGAGTTTCCTCATAGATAAAAAAAAAACAATATTTATTTCAGTATTATATTTAGCAAAGATAGATGTAACTCCGTAATAGATGGATACAATCTAAGGAAAAAACGTGCCTCGAAAATCACGAAAATTTGATTCTCGATCAGATGGCGCCACTAGTTTTGGCCTACTCTCGTACAGAGGGCGTTGACTATTTCGTTTGTTATTTATAATTTTAACGCATACCAGTGCAAGAACATGGGTCAAAATCATATAAAAATAATTAATGCAAATAAAAAAAACATTTATCCACATTTAAATACATTTTAACGTATTTTTATAAATCTTCATTTTTAGTTTTAAAGTATGTCGATAGATGGCAGTGAACTTACAGTGGTTACATGTCGATAGATGGCAGTGAACTTACAGTGGTTACAAAATTTACTATGACAGTACCGCTCTATCTTATTATATCCTCATTGATATTAATAAACATTTAGTAAAATAAAAAAATTGTGAACTTTTAAATGTAACTACTTCTAAAATAAAACTATGAAAACGGATTATATCGCGTATATTGAATTTATAATACATCCCGACGTTTCGAACTCTTTACAAATTCAATATACGCGATATAATCCGTTTTCATAGTTTTATTTCATGAGTAACTATCGCGGTAACCGAAGACAATATTATAACTACTTCTAATCAAAAGCTTTCTGTCTCTTGGACTTAGGTTCAGTCGCCATCAGATATATCAGAGATATCTGAACACGCCTCTATTGTTAACGCGGTAGAGTGCCTTAAGTAATTATTTTATTAGCCATAATAGAGCACACAGTGTCAAACTTTTGAATAGCTTCTGAATTAATTTTGAATGTAATTTTCATTTAATGAGCATTTTCGTGAGATTCAGTGTACATTTTGTACCAACCATAACTATGTGTGAAAATGCCCTTTTGGGTACGTTGCTGACAATTTTTGGGATTACATGCGGGCTTCCTCTAAAAAATTAGCTTATTTTTCTATGAGTTACAAATTCGTTCGTTCGTTACGGTCTTTACATATTATGTGTTAATTAATACTTAACAAATATTAATTTTTGTGCTTACTAATGGAATGGACTTAATGGTACGCTTCTAGGTACCTGTATCTTGGCCTTGGCACCAATTTCTTGAGCCATTAGGTAAAATCAAACAACTTTGATACGCTACTTTTAAATTGACTAGATAAAGTGCTTCATAATACTGTTATTTACTATCTCACTATCTGGTTCTGGAGTGGCGTCCGCGTACCGGAAGACGAACTGCCGGTAGGCCTCCAACGAGATGGAGCGACGACCTGGTGAAAGTCGCGGGAATTCGGTGGTTGCGAGCGGCACAGGATCGGTCGGAGTGGCGAGCCTTGGGGGAGGCCTATGTCCAGCAGTGGACGTCTATCGGCTGACATGATGATGATGATGATGATGATGACTATCTCACTTTCGTATATCTTACATTTGCAAAATGTTAAATTACCTACCGTAAAATTTGCCTATTTTCCTTCAAAATTCGAAATTTATAATATTAAATTGTGGTATGTTGATATATACGGCGATATAAAGTAGACCATTACTACTATCATGCTGTAACACAGGTTGTGCTATAGTTTTTACTAGCTTCGCACGGGTCACCCTTAACAAGTTATACACCTAAACCTTCCTCAAGAACCACTCTATTGATAGGTAAAAACCGTATGAAAACCCGTTCAGTAGTTTTCGAGTTTATCGCGAATATACAGACAGACGCGGTGGGGGACTTTGTTTTATAAGATGTAGAGTTTTAATGTATATATATAAAACCGGCCAAATGCGAGTCGGACTCGTGCACCGAGGGTTCCGTATTTTTTTGTTTTTGTTGTTATAGCGGCAACAGAAATACATTATCTGTGAAAATTTTAACTGTCTAGCTATCACGGTTCATGAGATATAGCCTGGTGACAGACAGACAGACGGACAGCGGAGTCTTAGTAATAGGGTCCCGTTTTTACCCTTTGGGTACGGAACCCTAATAAACTACTGGAACACAATTACCCAGTGGGGAGCAAGGTAGGCACATTTTACTGTAAGTAATACTTTATAAAAGAAAAAATAACAATTCTTAATCGTAAACAATGATATTAAATTTAACAATGCAAAAGATACGTTTTAATACTGTGTATACATTATTTTCCAAATCTAGAATCAAATATACTAGTAAACATAATGAAAAACATCCAGCACCTCGGAGCACGCGTTATACTCGTCAAATAGCGATCGACAGCGTGTCATGAAACTCATATTCAGAGTTCCCTTTAGTGATTGGACAAATATATTACTTATTAGTAATTTTTTTGGTATAAATGCGTTTATATTTTACGCATAATTGCAAATATGTTAATGTTGTCCACTAAAGGGAAAAGCACGAGAACTATGTAGTTATTCACCTCGGAACATTCGGCCGCTCCGCTAGCACAGCGCATGGACCCCTAGATTCGTAACAACAAATGTTAACATGTTCCCTGTCCGGGTGCCCGCTTTTTTCAGGAATCCGCGCTTTCACTATGGGTTCTTATGAAGACAAAGTGGAAGCAGACTTGGACGTGTGACGTTGTCATATCACTTTGTATGGAGACAGTGAACGTGTTGTGAGATCAGCGAGAGTTGTGGCCAATCTAGAGCAGGATCTCTTAGTGAAATAGGCTGGTGGTAGAGCTATGATTTTATTTGGAGCTGTCGTAACTGTCGTTGAGCGGCGGGAGGCTGTGCGCGAGCGTGCTGTCGAGCTTGCGCGCCTCGTGCTCCAGCGTGTACGAGTCCAGCGCCGGGTCCTGCGGAACAATTCACTATTTTACAATAAAGCCAAGGAATTCCTAATACGTAACAAATGACAGACCTTCCACATAGTCTGGCAAGCCAGCTTTGTCAGTACAAACGAAAGAACGACAATTTGAAAATTTTGCATTTCGCGCCTTGTTCTACTTACGGATAAAGTCTTGCCAGAGGATATTTAGATTTTGTAATAGGTCACCCACCAAAGCTTGGTGGGCAACAATTAATCCAACTAAATTACGTAGGTTTTTTTGGTATGTTGTCAGGAATGTTTAATCGTATTTTTCATTTCGGGTTCTGTCCTTCACGGGTGCACGCGTGTGGCAACTCTGTTAAGTAAGTACATAGAGATACTTGCTTTGACCCCCTGCGTACAAACTTCTAGGTAAGAGTAAGTACCTGTAAATATGTCCACTTACGTTTAATAACGCACATTACGTTTAATGACACCGACTTTATATCCATGACAATAGTGTATATTAGTATCTGAATGTTTTCATGCAAAATATATACCTGCGAAACAGTCCGCAGCGAATCGCCAAGCGCGGAGCGGAGACGCTGCACGTCGCGAGCGGCGCGCCCGCTGCGCGCCACGTAGCTTTGCCGCCGCCGAATCTCCGCCGACAGCTGGCTGCGCAACTGAGATGCCTGACACAAATATATTGCTACGCTACAGTTAAACTCACTTAATTTTATGGTATAACTTTACTATGAAAATAATAAGTAAACACTTTCACATCAACTCTGAAATGATATATGTGGCTTTCCACCTCAGAGGGGTCCTGATGCTTCATCTGTAATTAAGGACGTTACTATCAGAATTTCTGTTGAGATATTAGATGGAAACGTCCTTATTGCCCTTGAAGCATAACGACCCTTCTGTATTGGAAAGCCACATATTTACTCTTTGAATTTAATTCCGATAATTAAATCCAATTATTATTATATATATTAATTAACGTGTAATATGAAATATTATTATAAATAAATGAGTATGAGTATGAAATTAGTGCACACAAGTATTATAATCGTTTTAGGCGTTTAAATTGAGTGATACATATTTAAAAGCATTAATTTGGATTAGCTGTGTAATGTTCTGCATCTAGTTGTTCTGCTCATCGCAGATAAATTTGTTTGTTTTTCGGGCCTTGAAACCCTCAACGCTCATAAATTAGTTATTTTCACCTCAGTAGTGAGAACATATTAAAGGTTATGTAATTAGAATTACACAGAATAATACAAATAAAAAGTATGAAGTGGCAGTTCATGGCCTTCACTAAATTAAAAAGCTACTTTGTTTCACTCCCTGGAGTGACGAAAGTAGGCTTGTTCTAGCTGCTGAGGTGAAATGGTTATTTGTGCAACAAGAGAGGAAAGTTGGTTTTTCTTGCGAGTGTTTATTTTGAGACCCGAGAAAGCGAAAGATTCTATAATTGAATCACGAGCGAAGCGAGTGATTTCTAAGGTAGAATCTTGAGCGTAGCGAGGGACTCAAAAACACGAGATGTAAAATAACTTTGCTCTCGTGTTGCACACATAATTTTTCACCTCAGTAGTGAGAACATATTAAAGGTTAAAATGTATTTCGAATTACACAGAATAAACAGAAAAAAAAGTATTATAATATGTACGATACGATACGATACGAGACGAGACGAGACGAGACCGGACCGGACCGGACCGGACCGGACCGGACCGTACCGTACCGTGCCGTGCCGTACCGTACCGTACCATACCATAAAAAAAAATGTAATAAAAGTATGAAGTTCATGGCCTTCACTAATGCTTAATATTTTTAGAACTTAGTTCAATTTAGCAATGTTCCGCTAACTTCGCTTTTAATGCTTATAAGCGTCGCACAGCATAAGTACCTACGTAACGCGTATTTTATGGTAGGCACAGTATTTAGAATCCTGTTTAAGAGGCCTTATTCCTACAAACGAGCGTATTCGGCAAAATGCTTCCTTTTTCATTCAACATTACGACGTAACTATTAGTATTTATTCAAAAACTGTTAACGTTCTTAAATAATCATTTCCTAAACTAGCGGCTGAAATAGTTAAAGGGTGCATTTTCTCTTTTTAAGCCTAAAATAAATGAGTTTTCCTGGGAGTATTTTTCAAAATTTGCAGTGAGAAGTGTCGTTTCGGTTGCCAATTTTGCAGTAAACAAGAATCATTTGGTCCATGAATGATTACAATTCAATTCACCATATCTTGTACGAGGGGCTGAAATGATTGAAGATCAAAGATTCATTTAAAAATATTGATAAAATACCTTCCGAGTTTTCTTCATTTTTTCGGTGAAAACAGGGTCGCATAATATTTTTTTATCGCAAATTGTACTTATATTTTGCCCTCAAAATAATATTATAGCAAACTTTAACTATAAAAAAATCATAACTATAGGACCTATTTTGCCGTAAATTTAAATATTTTTAAAAGACGTATAATTCACGCTGCACGGACGCTCCGCGCTCAGTCTCCGCCGGGCGCGCTTAGGGGACGGACCTGTGCTCGATCGTCAGGCGTTTGTTGCGTTCGTAAACCAGCGAGCTAGTTCCGAGAAATGGTGTATACTGCGATTAGAAAATCTTGATCCTTAGGTGATCAATGTAATCATAGGTGCATTTTATAGCACAAATATTAAATTTTTTCGCCTAGGTGATCGGGTCTGTTCAGGGTGCCTAGCCAAGATGCCAACCTTTTAGGTACCTATAGTTTACATTAAAACCAAATCTGTAGCTGGCCTCTGAATGGGTAGTAAAACCGGGTTCCGTATCTTTCCCTTTCCAGATGACCAAGGTGCCTAGCCAAGATGCCAACCGTTTAGGTACCTAGAATATAATTTACATTAAAACCAAACCTGTAGCTGGCCTCTAAAATGGGTCGTAGAAACGCGTTCCTAGTGTCTTTCGCTTTCTAGATCACCAGGGTGCCTAGCCAAGATGCCAACCGTTTAGGTACCTATAGTTTACATCAAAACCAAATCTGTAGCTGGCCTCTGGATGGGTAGTAGAAACGGGTTCCGTATGTCTTTCCCTTTCCAGATGACCAAGGTGCCTAGCCAAGATGCCAACCGTTTAGGTATCTATAATATAATTTACATTAAAACCAAATCTGTAGCTGGCCTCTAAAATGGGTAGTAGTAACGCGTTCCTTATGTCTTTCGCTTTCCAGATGACCAGGGTGCCTAGCCAAAATGCCAACCGTTTAGGTACCTATAGTTTATATTAAAACCAAATCTGTAGCTGGCCTCTAAAATGGGTCGTAGATACGCGTTCCTTGTGTCTTTCGCTTTCTAGATCACCAGGGTGCCTAGCCAAGATGCCAACCGTTTAGGTACCTATAGTTTACATTAAAACCAAATCTGTAGCTGGCCTCTGGATGGGTAGTAGAAACGGGTTCCGTATGTCTTTCCCTTTCCAGATGACCAAGGTGCCTAGCCAAAATGCCAACCGTTTAGGTATCTATAATATAATTTACATTAAAACCAAATCTGTAGCTGGCCTCTAAAATGGGTAGTAGTAACGCGTTCCTTATGTCTTTCGCTTTCCAGATGACCAGGGTGCCTAGCCAAAATGCCAACCGTTTAGGTACCTATAGTTTATATTAAAACCAAATCTGTAGCTGGCCTCTGAATGGGTAGTAGAAACGGGATCCGTATGTCTTTCCCTTTCCAGGTGGCCAGGGTGTCCAGCCAAGATACCAACTGTTTACGCTCCGTAGCGAACGAAACGCAACCGTCTCTGTCGCACTAATATGGAAGAGTGATAGAGAGAGATTACCCTATCGTTCGCTGCGGAACGAACGACTGGCATCTTGGCTAGGCACCCAGGTTTAGGTACATATAGTTTACATTAAAACCAAATCTATAGCTGGCTACTGTAATGGGTAATAGAAACGCGTTCCGTATGTGTTTCGCTTTGCAGATGACCAGGGTGCCTAGCCAAGATGCCAACTGTTTACGCTCCGTAGCGAACGAATCGCAACCGTCTCTGTCGCACTAATATGGAAGAGTGATAGAGAGAGATTACCCTATCGTTCGCTACGGAACGAACGACTGGCATCTTGGCTAGGTACTCTGATTATATGGAAAGCAAAACACCCATTATATTATTATTATTACCCATTTCAGTGGCCAGCTACAGATTTGGTTTTAAGTGGTTTTAACGTAAACTGTAGGTACTAAACCCGAGTGCCTAGCCAAGATTCCAGTCGTTCGTTCCGAAGCGAACAATAGCGTAATCTCTCTCTATCACTCTTCAATATTAGTGCGACAGAGACAGTTACGTTTCGGTTCCTACGGAGCGTTAACGGTTGGCATCTTGGCTAGGCACCCTGGTCATTTGGAAAGCGAAAGACATACGGATCGCGTTTCTATTACCCATTTCAGAGGCCACCTGCAGATTTGGTTTTAATGTAAACTATAAGTACCTAAACGGTTGGCATCTTGGCTAGGCACCCTGGTCATCTCTGGGTACAAATATGCATATTTTCTTAACATAATAAACTGAAATTACTACTACCATGCATATAAAATAAAATAAAAGAGTGGCTATAACAATAAAAATAATGTTACTTGCTATTGAAATCGACAAAGATCAAGATTATTCTTCTCTGCGTTCAAAACGCATTATAGTTGCCGGCGCTCGCGTACCGCGCGTCAACGCCATCTATTGAGTGTTATTTCGTGAAATCGATGAACGCTCCAGGGAATAAGGGCTCTTAAAGGTTTCTGATGTTATTTCCTGATTCGAACCAGAGTGAATGATATATTTGTATCGAAGTGTGGTCTGTATATTTCCTTAAAATGATGGGCCCCTGTAGGTAATAACAATACGAATTCCTATGTAAACACGTCATAGATCAGAGGTAACGTAACTACCCAGTGCTGTCGGGACTGGGAATTGAATGCCTGGTGGTTTTAATGACATAGATAGGTCACGTTCGGAAAACAATAGGATGATTGATTACAAGTGTGTATTTTTTAAATAAATTCTAGTTAAATAGATAGAAAATGAGCAATTTATCAGAGTAAATTGGACACTTAAAAATATATGGCAATGATAAAAAAATACATTTTAGGTTTTTTTTTAACTTCCAAAACAGGAAAAAATAATGGTACTATTCGATTCCTTACATTTTATTTTATAAAAGACTAGCGACCCGCCCCGGCTTCGCACGGGTAGTTCAACTAATTTAAACAAAACCTTTACAAATTATACATATAAACCTTCCTCTTGAATCACTATCTATTAAAAAAACCGCATCAAAATCCGTTGCGTAGTTTCAAAGATCTAAGCATACATATATTATGTTTGTACTAACCCTAGATTTAAGTATTAGTATGTATGTTACTAACACATTATGGACTTATTTGTTCGAAATAAATTATTATTGATTGATTGATATAGGGACAGACGGATGGACAGACAGCGGAAAGCGACTTTGTTTTATACTATGTAGTGATTGTAAGGCAACTATATAGGTACATAAACGCAATATTTTACCGACAAGATCGCAATTTCCTTGTTTTCCATACTTCAAGACGGCTTCTCGGCAATAGTGACGTCACAATTGCTTGTATATGTGTGAGGATAGTACGATTGTCAGACTTTAACTATCATTTCTGACTTTTGTATTGCTTTAAGAGTCCCCGGCAAGCTCGGCCTAATTTCACCTTCCCATACAAACGGAGAGTCGTTCTCATTTTAAAACTACGTGTTGGATTGTAACGAAACTTTGCATATACAATGACATGAGGTATATCTAGGTCTGTAATTAGTTCATATAGCTCCAGTTTATAAAACAAACGAAATAGAGCGAAAACAAGTTTGAATGAATACCTTAAATTTGCTGTATTTTTTTTTACTAGGGTAACTGTACTGTATTTTTTTTAAATGAAGCTACATAAACTAATTACAAACCTAGATATACCTTATTCTATTGTAAGTAGAAACTTTCAGAGCAATCTAGCTAGTCGTTTTAAAATGAGAGTGTAACTACGTTTGTATGGAGAACCGAGCTTGCTGCGGAGTGCGGACTCTTAATGCAATGGGTGCCATATAGACATTTGATCCTCAAAACAAACCTGATCGATTACCATTAACCTTTTGGACGCCAATGGCGGCTATATCGGCACCGCAGGTCCAACGCCAATGACTGATTTATCGGTCAAAGATCACAGAGCAACATAGACCTTCGTGCATGTGCATAAAGTTCAATTTCAGTTTTGACACTTCGGCGACTCGGCGTCCGCGTGACAGCTTTAGTGTTTGACACGGCGTCGAAAAGGTTAATAAATACTTGTCATCCAGCCTATAGAATACTTATAG
Source organism: Cydia strobilella (assembly GCF_947568885.1). NCBI lineage: Eukaryota > Metazoa > Arthropoda > Insecta > Lepidoptera > Tortricidae > Cydia > Cydia strobilella. The sequence continues at coordinate 20,782,314 of NC_086042.1, forward strand.
GCATTAAATGTAGTAACAGTTTCCATGAAGCTCTGTTTTATATCGTAGCTAGTAGCGTGTTCTATAAAATCAAAAACGAAACTACTTCACCTGTGGTTCTTACATTTTGCAAACCTTTTTCGGACGTAGGACGACAACGTATTTAAAAGGCAAAATATTGACTTAACTCTGGGTGTTTGAACCCTTTGACCGCCATAGTCTACAACTGACGCGCGCGGCTACAGTGTAATATAGACCTTCATGCATTCCAATTAGGTTTACGATAGGCGATAGGAATATTTAATAAGCGTGGCGTGAAGGCGACGAAGCTGCCGCGAAGAGTTAATGGCGTTTGTGAATGTACCTGGTTCTCGAGCCTGATGATCTGCTGCCGGTGACTGGCCTCCCTCGCTTCCAGGAGGCGCTCGGCTTGCAGGGCAGCCTGTCGGTAGTGATCGATATCTTCGCGCCGGTGCGGCGATGCCGTGGACAGGTCACTGAGGTAGCGAGTTCGCGCCAATTTCAGTTCTGCCTCCTAAAACATTAGGTATATCAAGACAAGGTTCAGTGGAAAATGTAACTTTTAAGACAAGTTTTCATTGCAGACTAGACTATTCTTTGTATTCACACCACTCATAATTAAAACAAGCCAAAACTAGATGGGTTTGTTACGGCCATCTCACAGCTCAACGATTAGCTCAGATTTTTTTCCATTGCATAAAATGCCGTTTTCGAATAAAAGGATAGTCAGGTACTAGTCTTATCGTGTTATAAAATAAATTTCGGTTGTATACTGTAGGGGGCAGCACAGGAGCCCCCTACTTATTGGCGCGAAGTGTAAATGTCAAGTTTAAGTTTCCAATGTAGCCCACAAGGTGCCAGAACCTACAATGCACAAGAAAACGTACGTGAACTGTAGAGGGCAGCACTTGCTTTGGCGTCAAGTGTCAATGTACAGTTTATATTTCCGATTCAGGCTTCAAGATGGCAGATACAAAGCGCACGGAAGGGCACGCACTATTAAGAGCCGACAAATCACGCTAAGCGCTCAGATTCGAGTCCTTGTAGCGCATCGAGTCTAGTTGAACCGGGACCTAATCAAAAATAATATTTCCGCCATGGATTCACCTTATCAGCAAGCTCCTTCTCCATGCGCCGAATCTTCATCTTGAGCTCTCTGTTCTCAAGCTCCAGCAAGGTTAAGTCGGCGCGGAAACTCTTGTCGTTGCATCCCGCGCTCAGATTAGAGTCCCTGTAGCGCATCGAGTCTTTAGTTGAATCGGGACCTAAAAGTGATGTTGGTCAGAAAAATAAACAGGGTTGACATATCGTAAGACTTCAGCTAACCCATGGGGTACACACTTATGAAATATGTATGTGGAAATTGCAACAAATATTCCCTTACAGTTATACAGGGTGGCTAAAAAATAAGTGCATTACCGTGGCCAGGGAGGTTTTCGGATTAAACTGAGTAACTTTTACTATGGGACCAACCACGAAATCGCGAAAATAAAAATTACCCTCCCATAGAATAGGGTTCATCCATTAATTACGTCACACGAATTCCGAGGTTTTTTTACCACTTCCCCCTCCTTGTCACACTTGGTCACATTTGGCAAACCCCTCCCCCCCCCTGGTGTGACGTCACATTTTTTCAATGAAATCGCCAAATCGAATTAAGTGTTATTAATATTTTTGACAAGAGAAATATTAATAATTTTATAACCCAAAACAGATTAGGAAAGAACATTAAACGATTAAAAACGATTATCGTTCCAAAAATTTGTTATTTAACTGTCCAGCGAAAAACATAATTTAAATAAGTTAAAGTGACGTCACAAAGTTTGTGACTCCCCCTTCCCCCTTGTCACAACCTGTCACATTTTCTTGACCATTGACATTGTAACGCTAGTCTTAAAACTCGAAATAAGCAGCAGTAACGTGTCAAAGTGGCGCGCGGACCTGTCTATGGGTCCAGGAAAACGCATAAGTGTAAAGTATATGCTACTAATAATAACCGGAGTCCAAATCCGAGTAGTAGACAGTCTTCTCGGTCCTGTCGTGGCTCTTGCTGCGAAGTGCCGAAGTCCTGTTCAGGCGGCGATCTGCCTCCACCTTACGGACTGTCTCTTGGAGAGCATCGTTCTGAACAACAAATTATTAGGTTAAAGCTTTTTCTATTGCATTGCAAGACATCGTAAATGTATTAATAGATCGTATTTTTTTTAAATTACCTACCTACATATGAAAAGGAAATTTCTGATATCCTATAATTATTATGCATGATTTGGTATGTTTTACCCTATTTATTGATTTTCCTGCTATTAAGTGATATTAATATGTAGTTGAAAAGAACTACAGTACTACCTACTTTAATTTATGAATTATTTAGTTCCATAGTCCAGCATATGGACATGGTAGAAAAAGGCATAACTAGAGAAGGTTAAAACTGTTAAAACAAGATGATCAATGTTTTGAAAATCTCAGATTTCAATCTGCCGTATCTTGAAAATTGACCGCGTGGTTCCCAAGAACACTCATATACCTATCTCTTATATTGTCTGTTGATATCCCTTCACAGCCCTATTTAGATTTCTAACTGCCTGCCCGTTTTTTTCCATCTGTATTAATCAGAAAGGGATGAGTAGTTTATCTCGTGCATGAGATACTGTCGCGACGCAATCGTGTTAAGCTTGCTGTATACATATGTATATATAAACGCTTGCCTTGGCCTTCAGTTCGTTACGCTCGCGCTGCAACGCGTGCAGTTCTCGCTCGAGCTCGCTGTCGGCGCTGTCCTTTCCGTCCCAAGTCGTCATACGTAGCTGCGACTCCAAGCCTGACCTGCTCACAAAATGCACATCATTTTTATTTCGCTGAGCGGTCTTGTGCCATCCATACGGCTGTCGGCGTAGGTAAAGTACCTACTAAAAATGAACGAGCCAGCCCTCTGACCACCGATGGAGCAGATGAGCCATTGTTTACCATTTATTCTTGTTTGTAATACATAGTATGGTTTTTATTATACATGTTTGTAATTGTATGGTTTGATGAAAATCAAATGCAAACCACTTTTAATCGAAAAATACCAGTAAATTCACTTTTCGACAATCTGATATGCACTATATGTATACCTTTGCACTTCCACGTTGGCTAGTTGCGTCGTAAGCCTGTGCACTTGATCCTCCAGTGTGCAGTTCAATCTCTTTAGCTCGCTTAGCGCTGACTTCGCGCTTTCTAACTTCTCGCTCAGTACGCGTCGCTCGTTCTCGCAATTGGCTGAAATAAATTAGGTAAGTCATGCTAGGATACCGCACACAGTTTCTTTCCGCGTTCTCATCCTTTTTGCTATCATAATATATGCTTAGTCCTAGTTACATTTATCAAATTGAATGAATAGAGAAGAGTCTAAGATATGAGACTTAATCTTAAAGGGGCTCACTGATTACCAGTCCGCCGGACGATATCGGCCTGTCAGTTGTTCGGAACTGTCAAATTTTTGTTTTAACTGTCAGGCTAATATCGTTGGGCGGACTAATAATCAGTGGGCCCCTTTAAGATTAAGTCTTATATGTCCTAAAGGGGCCGACTAATTATCAGTCCGCCGGACGATATCAGCCTGTCAGTTAGAACAAAAATTTGACAGTTCCGAACTGACAGGCCGATATCGTCAGGCGGACTGATAGTCAGTGGGCCCCTTTAGTCAGCTCCGCTTTGTACTCGGTTTCGCGTACTTTTCACAGCGATAGTGACAAACCTACATTGAACCCTTTATAGAAGCGCAACAATCTAAAAGGGCTTTAGAACAGGGTAAAACTTGGCCTCGATAATAAGCATGGCTGGGTTGCTCAACTCAGCTCTAAGTTCGCTCTCGGCAGAGGCAGCCTTTTGAAATGAAATGAAATTCTTTATTTTCAGGCAACTATTAGCCCATAGATAATTACCTTAAAACTAGCATACATATTATTATAAAATATATCTTAAAAACAAAAACACACAATTATGGCTGCGATGCAGTTCGCAACTCCGGTCTTGACACTTCGGCCAGAAGTCCTCATTGGTGAAGGTCGCTAGATGTTCAGTCGGAACGCTCACCACAAAATAATTAAAATTCACACTGTGTCGAGATTCCAACTTCACGACCCTCAGGATGAATCCGGACTTGACTCGTACGTACTTTACGAGCTCCTCGACCTGCGTAAGGTAGTGTTACCGGGACACATACAGCAGCGTCGTTGGTGTTGCAAGACACCAACCTGCCTGTCTTTTGAAGCGACGTGGACAGCTGTCTTATAACTAAAGCTAAAGACAAAGGAAAACTTACCGATGTTCTTCTGAATCTGTCTCAATTTGTCCACCGCATTCTGCTCGTTGTTTTTTGCCTCGTTGAGCATGCGCTGAGTCTTGCTCAGCTCCGCTCTGAGCTCGCTCTCGGCAGAGGCGGCCTTTTGAAGCGACGTGGACAGCTGCTCGACCGTGCCCTTCAGTGAAGTGCATCGGTCTTCTAGTGAGGCTATGGTGCGAGCGTAACCTTCACAGCGCTCTTGGAGTTTCTGGGAAATGGATTACGTTGCAGATTTAAAATGCATAAGAATATACAGTGCGTTACTAGCGATTTAAGGTTCAGGTAGACCAGTAACGAATTAAACGTTCGGAAATTAAATCTCTGAGCATTTATTTTTGCCTGCGTAATGACAAGCCGCCCCCGCCCCTTAGAAATCTTGGCTAATGAGGGCTACTGTTTTTGTGGTCACCAGTTGGCGCACTGTAGATGTAGGTCCAGAAAAACAGATCTCAAAATTCTTCTACGCTTATTTTTATAAAATTAATACGTTCTAATATACACTAAGGTATTTTAGCGTCTAAAGAGATCTACTGGGCCTTACTGAAAATCAGCGTCGCGGAGTGTGCCATGTTGGCTCACACCGTGACACCAAGCTGAGTAAGGACCATTTAGCGCAACCTCATTCTGTGTATATTTCTAGTTTTAGTGTTATGTTATGTTGTGCTAATAAATGCTTTTTCTTTCTTCTTTTTTTTCTTTCTAAATTGCCATTTTTTCAAACTGTTTAATTTTGCATATATTTTATTTGGCACTTTTTTTAAACCACTAACATTTATTGAGGTATATCTATTGTTTACCATGATTAGTCAAAGATGGACAAAGATTTACCACAATTATGAGTAAGGAGCAGGGACCGGACAACCCTTTCCGCGATAAAACCCTTTCAATGGGCGACACTTAAACACGGCTAACACATTGAAAGACTTTCCCTTTTAAACTGCAAGCCCATTCATACCCTTACCTTTGACTAACCCTTATTGAAAAGCTAACCAAATATAAGGCTAGCTCTTAATAAGGGTTACCCTTATCTTTAAGCGCTTTTTATAAAGGTTTCCCTTTGCGTGAAAGAGACAGGATTAGTATATATCTACGGTAGTGTATGAAAAGGAAAGAAAATACGTGCCTAGTCAAAGAACGCCGCCGTCGCCGCCGACGATCGCTCGGATTCGAAGTAATGTGTGCTTTATGAACAAGGTAGACGACTTAAATTAGCACGCTTATATGCTAAAAGGGAAGCCCTTTATAAGGCTAACCCTTATAAGCAATATGCAAGGTGTTGGTGAGCGGATGATAAGGGTTTTGTAAGGGTATTTGGGCTACCGATTACTCAAATGTGGTAGCTTTATATAAGGGTTTTTAAAACCAAAACAAAGGGTTTCGTCTGGCAAAGGGTATGGTGAGTTAAGCCTTATGCAATACCCTTATAAAACCCCGATAAGGGATAGCGGGCCGGTCCCTGGTAAGGAGTGAAAATTCCCGATAAAAAAAGCTTGAAACCCCCAAAACTTCTATGGATATGGATATGGACATTTTGAAAGACCTCCATCTACACTAGCGCCCCTAGCGGCGAAATTAAACGCGCCCTCATTCGGACACGTTGTCACTTGTTTTTGCCCGCAGGCCGCTCATCTATTTTTGTTCGAAATTTGAATAGTCGTTGTAAATAGATGTACCCCTGTTTAGGCTTTTTGTGGTCAAAACTCGTTTACCTTGAGCGCCTGGTCGCGGTCCCTCGCCGCGACGGCCGCGCGCTGCACGTCGCCCTCCAGCTGCGCGCGCCGCACGTCTAGCCGCGCCGCGCGCCCTGACAACATCCCCAGCATTTACCTTGAGCGCCTGGTCGCGGTCCCTCGCCGCGACGGCCGCGCGCTGCACGTCGCCCTCCAGCTGCGCGCGCCGCACGTCTAGCCGCGCCGCGCGCCCTGACAACATCCCCAGCATTTACCTTGAGCGCCTGGTCGCGGTCCCTCGCCGCGACGGCCGCGCGCTGCACGTCGCCCTCCAGCTGCGCGCGCCGCACGTCTAGCCGCGCCGCGCGCCCTGACAACATCCCCAGCATTTACCTTGAGCGCCTGGTCGCGGTCCCTCGCCGCGACGGCCGCGCGCTGCACGTCGCCCTCCAGCTGCGCGCGCCGCACGTCTAGCCGCGCCGCGCGCCCTGACAACATCCCCAGCATTTACCTTGAGCGCCTGGTCGCGGTCCCTCGCCGCGACGGCCGCGCGCTGCACGTCGCCCTCCAGCTGCGCGCGCCGCACGTCTAGCCGCGCCGCGCGCCCTGACAACATCCCCAGCATTTACCTTGAGCGCCTGGTCGCGGTCCCTCGCCGCGACGGCCGCGCGCTGCACGTCGCCCTCCAGCTGCGCGCGCCGCACGTCCAGCCGCGCCGCGCGCCCTGACAACATCCCCAGCATTTTTGTCACAACCCTACGTTTCATGTTTAGTATAACGGGGGTTATAAGACTAAAACATGACATCATTTTAACATCATGTTTATTAAACATGATGTTAAAATATTTTCATTAAGGAAACTGTAAGTCTAGCTTTAAGAAAATTTCCAGTGTTATGTATAACTATAGAAGACTGTTTGTTTCTTAAATAAATAAATAAAATAATAAAACCACAGAATAACTAATAGTATGTTGTACTACCGTACAGAAAATTCACTCGTTCACAAAAGCCAGATTTAGGTATAAAATTATGCCTACACTCGCCGCTTGCAAGCAAAATTGAAACGTATAACCGCGCACGAACCGTGAATCTTCTTTGCGCGCCGCAGTTTTATGACCGAGCTGCGAGTGTCGGCACGGGGTTGTCACTAGACAAGTTTTTGTACCTATACCTACTGATTTATTATTTAAGATAAATATGTAGGAATTACAAACGTTGATTCTGTAAACATACAATTTTTAGCCGGAGATAGTATGTCTGATTCTCACGGAAGTAGGTATGCCACAGAAGTACTTATTCCTTTGAAAATATGTCGGTCAATATAGTTCGGAATTTAAAAAAAAAAGTTTTTTCTGCTTCCTTGTTCTTCCGTTTATTCAGACATCCGTAAACAGAACATTATATTTTATACAGATTAGATCGCGATTTAGGTTTCGAAGCCATTGCGTATTTACAATTTTGCGCGAGCGCCACGTGACACGACTATCATGCGAGCCGAGCGGCAGCCCACTGCCATACTCCTTCCCGGGCGGTGCGCCGGCCAAATATACCTAAACTGCGCAGTGACACCACCCTGCTAAAACCACGACCCGAATGGAAGCGGAAGAGCCAAAAAAATTTTCACTTCAGCAGCTCGAACAAGGGTACTTTGCTACTTAAAAACAGTGAGCAAAATCGCATTTTGCTCACTGAGTGAGACAAATTGACATCAAGACACCCTTATATTCAAATGTCATTTCAACATGCGGGGCCTAATACAAGTTCGAAATGCTTGGATTCTATTCTCTGTCCCTTTCACGTCGTTAACAAAAAGAAAGAGACAAAAAAGTTAAAAAGTTCAGTTTATAATAGATCCCCGAAAATCGTCAGAACGCAGCGTTCAAAACACGTATGAGTATGAATTTGGTATGAATTCTCAATAAATAATTAATGAAAATGAAGTTTAAAATTTGATAAAAACACAATATTTTGCGTATTTTATTTTACAATGATTATCACGCAAAATAAAGAATTCTACTTTTAGCAATCTTTGCTATACTAGACTTATAAACTCTAATCTTTACTATAGTTGACAAATGATACTTCCTAAAAGATACTTCCCTCCCCTCTCAATTCCATTTTCATCACGTAATTACAGAAAGAATAGCTTTCTATTGCGAGCTGGTAAAAGTCTAAATGAACTAACGAAAGAGTGTGATATTGACGTTTTTAATAGTAACATCACAACTATAAGACGGATTCTGGCAAACAAATGACCTAAGTGAGCGAGTCGTATGCGATAGCATATTCATAATAATATCACTGTATCGATTGATGTATTTTATTAATAAGTTTTGTTTTTCTTAGCTCAGTATATTAAGAGTATTGAATTGTGGGTATTTGATAAGTAGGTATTCACATTTTGAAATTAGTATTAGTTGAATACGTTGTAAAATTTTAGTGCTAACCACCAATTATGTGTTAACTTGTTGCTATTGGTGGGAACCTATAATTGGCTTTTTGTTATTTACTTATATAACTATTGTATAATTGATAGCTGTTGGTTCTTCGAAAATAAATAAATAAATAAATATCCGTATCCGCAATTCGGACCGTATCTTACAAAGCTTTTTTTTTTACAAAAAAAAGTTGTCGATTGAAGTGTCAATTGATATTCGTTATTTCCATAGACATAGTATAGTAGTTATAGACATGAAACCGAGCGACCAGGGGTAAGAAAAAGACATATTCATGTATTGACAGGTTAATGTATGGCAGCATAATCCTTTTTCTCTTTCACTCTTATAAATTTCGGTATTTCGCCATGGCCTCCTACCTATGCTGACCTGCTATAACCCGACCATGAAAAAAAACCCGGTCGGTGATAAGGACAAAGTATGGCACTATTTTCTCTTTCCTCTTATAGGAATCGCAATAAGACTATCTTTCTCTATCAAAGAGTGCCAGGCCCTTGGTTATTTCCATATTATTTTACTGAAATTTATTTCGTTTTGATTTTTTTGTATGCGGTAATAAAACTTAACTGTTAGTTAGAATATAGAACTTAAGAAAACAGGAGTGAAGTGATTTAGAAGGATTACATTTTTCAGGTTATCTAAGTTACGTTTTCAGGTAAAAAGTTGTGTGTACTACACGAGATCAAAGTTATTTACATCCTTGTTCTAGATGGACCTTATCATACGATTCGCTGTCACCACATTCCATTTTACTTTGACCAAACTAACTTTACTGGTACTATTAACAGTAGTTAATTAGTGATAGTACCTTCAGCCGCTGCCAGCGCCTCCCTCAGTTGGCCGACTTCTTGCACGCGCTCCGCTAACTGTACGCGCAAATTCTCGCCTTTGTTCTGCAAAAACCACTCCAGTTATGAACTTCTAAAACTACATATTCGAATTGAATGTGTTTTTAAAATTATACATACACTCCAACAATAAAAAAATACGAAATTTTTACATATCGATCTTATATTTATCGAGCGATAAAGATTGAAACAACTTTAATTTGACATTACTAAAATTCATCATTTACTAATTAACTGCTACTTGCATTATTACTCAAGATTTACCTCGTTCTGAACCTTCTCTTCGGTAACGGAGCTAAGCGTGGCTTCTAGGCTCGTGATCTTGTCCCTTAGGTTGCTGATCTCCACAGTTTTAGACTGGACTGATTCATTCTGAAAACATTTTAATTTATCAATCTCTTTACCATATAATAGTTTTAGCTAGTTGAGATATTAGTGACTGAAGCTCGGTCGAATTTAATTGAAAAACAAAATATAGTAAAGTTCAGTTGACCGTGACAGTTTTCCCGTTTACATTTGTGATCACTCTTGCCTTACAGTACCTAACTTATGATGTTTTTAATCGGTTTACCAGTCCAGTAAGCTGCGCGTCCTTCTGTCCCAGCATGTTCTGCAAGCGAGCCTTCTCTTCCTGCACTGTGCGGAGGTTGGAAGTAATCGACTGCAACTTGTTGTCGCCCTTGCCTTGCTGCTCGCTCGCGTCTTTGAGTTGCTTCTTCAAGGCGGCTACTTGAGTTTTATAGTCATCCTATTACAGTGATATAATTTTTTAATTTATTAAAAATTAAGTACAATCGGGGACATTCCCGGTGAACCACTTCAGAATGTCATACATGTCGGCGGCCGATCGTAAAATCAGGCAGATCATGAAATTCCTAGACATATCGTGAATCGTGAAAATATTTGTCTCGTTCCCTGAGTCGACGGAGCCCCGCTTTTCTGGACAGTTTACCCTTCGGGCATCTGAAGCAACGAACCTACCCTACCTATCTATTGGTTTAATATGGCTAGTAACACTACCATCAAAACTTTACTATCGGCCTGATTTTACGGTCGGCCGCCGAAATACATATGTTGAAAAAAAGAAAGAAGGAGAGAACAACAGCTACAGAAAATATCCCTTGACATGACCAAATAATTCTCTTTGACATGACTAAAGTACACTAGAAACAGTCACTCTAGTGTTTCGATAACGAATGTGAGTAACTTACCTTCTCCCGTTCAATCTGGCAGACTTCGTGCATCAGGTTGCGCACGCCCTTCTTGACGAGCTCGGGATCCACGTCGATGATTTCGTTGCGGTCTTCGGAGTGGTCGCGACCTGTGAATCGTACGTTCTACATAAATAATTGATACTGGATCGCGTAAAAACTTACGTTTCTTTATGGCCTGACGTTTCGAACGTGGTTACGTTCGTGGTCACAGGCAGACTGACACAGTGGAATGAGGGACAGGGGATTTCGTCTTCGTGGAATCTCAGTGATTAGCAAATGTAAGGGGGGAAAAACATCCCATCACATACCATCGGATGGCGTGAGTGTTGTGTGTAGGCAAAGTGACAATCCTAGCGTACAAGTTAATAATCAAGATCAAATGCAAATGCTGTTGATACAATTCCTCGCCAGTCTGCCTGTGACCACGAACGTAACGTTAGCTCAAGCAAGTGTCGCTTATGCGCAAAAAACGACAGCTGAGCTTTTTTCATTTTCGTTGTCTCTCTTAGTGGCAAATGAGCTTTTTTCGAACCGTCAACTAAGTCCACAAACGATCTTCGTGTCTATCCGATCCGAGGAAGTGGAAGAGTTGCGCCGCGTCGGGCACCGGGTACGGGTTCCCTTACCCGACGACCACGCAGCGCATACTCAGATCGTCAAAGGGCGCGAGAGTGCACGCTCGTGACTCTCGGAGCGTGCGTTCCGTGGCCTCGACATCGCAGTTCGTGTACAAGAGTACCTCGGTGCGGGCTGTAGCGGCGCGCCGGGCTGGCGAGGCGGCGGCGTGCGGCGGCGTGCACGGAGCCGTCGGGCTGCACGCCGCACACGCGCCGCAGAGTGTGCGCGATGGACGACAGCTTGGCCTCGGCCTCGCGCTTGCCGTGCTCGCACTGTGCCAAGGACGCCTCCAGCGCGCGGCAGCGCCCTTCGCTGCCGCCGAGACGGGCCTGCACACGATTTCACATTCGACAAATATTCATCAAAATTACGGGCGTGAAAATCGGGTCAATAAAATCATGTAAAATGGAAAGTGTGATTTATAAAAAAATACCTTTAACTCCTGGATCTGCTGTGTCGCGTCGGCTAGACACACTTCAAGATTATGTTTAAGTTCCTCGAGACGACGCTCCTTGGACCGGCAGTCTTCCAAACGTAGAACGAGTTCCTAGAAATAGTTGAAATTATAGAAATCTGGTTTGAAATCTCGGAAATAATTGATAATTTTTACACGAAATACGCGGCGAAGTCGGCGCGCGCGGCCCCGAGCTGCGCCTCGAACTCGGCGCCGTGTGTAAACACTTACACCTGGTCCCTGGCGCGGCAGGCCTCCTCGAGCTCGGCGCCGCGCTGCCGGCCGGCGGCGAGGTCGGCGCGCGCGGCCCCGAGCAGCGCCTCGAGCTCGGCGCCGTGTGTAAGTACCTGGTCCCTGGCGCGGCAGGCCTCCTCGAGCTCGGCGCCGCGCTGCCGGCCGGCGGCGAGGTCGGCGCGCGCGGCCCCGAGCAGCGCCTCGAGCTCGGCGCCGTGTGTAAGTACCTGGTCCCTGGCGCGGCAGGCCTCCTCGAGCTCGGCGCCGCGCTGCCGGCCGGCGGCGAGGTCGGCGCGCGCGGCCCCGAGCAGCGCCTCGAGCTCGGCGCCGTGTGTAAGTACCTGGTCCCTGGCGCGGCAGGCCTCCTCGAGCTCGGCGCCGCGCTGCCGGCCGGCGGCGAGGTCGGCGCGCGCGGCCCCGAGCAGCGCCTCGAGCTCGGCGCCGTGTGTAAGTACCTGGTCCCTGGCGCGGCAGGCCTCCTCGAGCTCGGCGCCGCGCTGCCGGCCGGCGGCGAGGTCGGCGCGCGCGGCCCCGAGCAGCGCCTCGAGCTCGGCGCCGTGTGTAAGTACCTGGTCCCTGGCGCGGCAGGCCTCCTCGAGCTCGGCGCCGCGCTGCCGGCCGGCGGCGAGGTCGGCGCGCGCGGCCCCGAGCAGCGCCTCGAGCTCGGCGCCGTGTGTAAGTACCTGGTCCCTGGCGCGGCAGGCCTCCTCGAGCTCGGCGCCGCGCTGCCGGCCGGCGGCGAGGTCGGCGCGCGCGGCCCCGAGCAGCGCCTCGAGCTCGGCGCCGTGTGTAAGTACCTGGTCCCTGGCGCGGCAGGCCTCCTCGAGCTCGGCGCCGCGCTGCCGGCCGGCGGCGAGGTCGGCGCGCGCGGCCCCGAGCAGCGCCTCGAGCTCGGCGCCGTGTGTAAGTACCTGGTCCCTGGCGCGGCAGGCCTCCTCGAGCTCGGCGCCGCGCTGCCGGCCGGCGGCGAGGTCGGCGCGCGCGGCCCCGAGCAGCGCCTCGAGCTCGGCGCCGTGTGTAAGTACCTGGTCCCTGGCGCGGCAGGCCTCCTCGAGCTCGGCGCCGCGCTGCCGGCCGGCGGCGAGGTCGGCGCGCGCGGCCCCGAGCAGCGCCTCGAGCTCGGCGCCGTGTGTAAGTACCTGGTCCCTGGCGCGGCAGGCCTCCTCGAGCTCGGCGCCGCGCTGCCGGCCGGCGGCGAGGTCGGCGCGCGCGGCCCCGAGCAGCGCCTCGAGCTCGGCGCCGTGTGTAAGTACCTGGTCCCTGGCGCGGCAGGCCTCCTCGAGCTCGGCGCCGCGCTGCCGGCCGGCGGCGAGGTCGGCGCGCGCGGCCCCGAGCAGCGCCTCGAGCTCGGCGCCGTGTGTAAGTACCTGGTCCCTGGCGCGGCAGGCCTCCTCGAGCTCGGCGCCGCGCTGCCGGCCGGCGGCGAGGTCGGCGCGCGCGGCCCCGAGCAGCGCCTCGAGCTCGGCGCCGTGTCGGCGCGCCGCCGCCGCCTCGTTACCCGTCCTCTCCCGCTCCTCGCCCTCGTTCTGAAGTCTACGAAAATAAAAAGGTGACCGAAAGCAGTCTACTGCGGATCTTACTATACTACTAAATGCGTCCATTATTTTCGGACCCCAAGGTCAATCTCTAGGGGGAGAGCATAAATAAGTTTCTCCGAGAACCAGTTTTTGAAGGAGTAGCACAAGTACTCGCAAAAGCGTCTCAAATCATTTTTAGGCTTCACATATTGGCTCAGCCTGACAAGCGCGTAGGGCGCCCGTAATCAGCGGGATATAATGTGTACATATGCGCGTGTCCAATGTATTTATCATCGCGTTTAAAATGTAACATACTAGAACGATAAACTTCCCTTCTCTCGTTTCCACAAGTCGCATCTGCAAACTAAGAAGAAACAACCGTATGTACCTGGACTGAAGCTCCTTTATGTCATGGTTGGCTTGCTCCAGCGCGACGCGTTCTCTCTTCAACTGCGCCTCGGTAGCTCTCAACTCTCGTGTCACATGTTCCCCGCCCGTTTCAGATTCCTTCAGCATATTCTGAAGGCGTGAGAGCTCCAGCTCCAAGGATGATCGGTTTTCTTCGAGCGCTGGAAGATAAAGAATGTGTGATACGTGAAGTTCAACGTCTCTAATCACTCAAGCTGGCTCGGTACTTTAAACGCCCGAGAATGGTAACGCAAACAACGATATGAAGATAAGATTAATCTGCAAAGTTAAGACCTTAGTCTTCGGTTGACGCTGGGTGGGCAAAAAAAAGAACAAAGACCAAGAAAGATAGATTTATACTCAATTGTAGGTCAAAAGACGGGACGAGAGATCCCCAGGTGAATTCATCCAAGGGATTGGAAAAACAGTGGGGATAAATTACAGGAAAAAGGCATAGAAAAAGAGTGGACAGCGTACATGTCAAATGCTGGAAAAGGACAACACTCACTGAGTGCCCACTGGCCACACTGTGCACTGCCTCGTCGCGCGCGCGCCGCCTCGCGCCGATCGTGCTCGGCGCGCTTCACGTGCTCGCGCAGCTCGCGGCAGCTGCTGTTGTACTTGTCGCGCTCGGCCGCGCAGTCGCCGAGCTGGAGAGGGACAACAAGACAAACACTCACTGGCCACGCTGTGCACGGCCTCGTCGCGCGCGCGCCGCCTCGCGCCGATCGTGCTCGGCGCGCTTCACGTGCTCGCGCAGCTCGCGGCAGCTGCTGTTGTACTTGTCGCGCTCGGCCGCGCAGTCGCCGAGCTGGAGAGGGACAACAAGACAAACACTCACTGGCCACGCTGTGCACGGCCTCGTCGCGCGCGCGCGCCGCCTCGCGCCGATCGTGCTCGGCGCGCTTCACGTGCTCGCGCAGCTCGCGGCAGCTGCTGTTGTACTTGTCGCGCTCGGCCGCGCAGTCGCCGAGCTGGAGAGGGACAACAAGACAAACACTCACTGGCCACGCTGTGCACGGCCTCGTCGCGCGCGCGCGCCGCCTCGCGCCGATCGTGCTCGGCGCGCTTCACGTGCTCGCGCAGCTCGCGGCAGCTGCTGTTGTACTTGTCGCGCTCGGCCGCGCAGTCGCCGAGCTGGAGAGGGACAACAAGACAAACACTCACTGGCCACGCTGTGCACGGCCTCGTCGCGCGCGCGCGCCGCCTCGCGCCGATCGTGCTCGGCGCGCTTCACGTGCTCGCGCAGCTCGCGGCAGCTGCTGTTGTACTTGTCGCGCTCGGCCGCGCAGTCGCCGAGCTGGAGAGGGACAACAAGACAAACACTCACTGGCCACGCTGTGCACGGCCTCGTCGCGCGCGCGCGCCGCCTCGCGCCGATCGTGCTCGGCGCGCTTCACGTGCTCGCGCAGCTCGCGGCAGCTGCTGTTGTACTTGTCGCGCTCGGCCGCGCAGTCGCCGAGCTGGAGAGGGACAACAAGACAAACACTCACTGGCCACGCTGTGCACGGCCTCGTCGCGCGCGCGCGCCGCCTCGCGCCGATCGTGCTCGGCGCGCTTCACGTGCTCGCGCAGCTCGCGGCAGCTGCTGTTGTACTTGTCGCGCTCGGCCGCGCAGTCGCCGAGCTGGAGAGGGACAACAAGACAAACACTCACTGGCCACGCTGTGCACGGCCTCGTCGCGCGCGCGCGCCGCCTCGCGCCGATCGTGCTCGGCGCGCTTCACGTGCTCGCGCAGCTCGCGGCAGCTGCTGTTGTACTTGTCGCGCTCGGCCGCGCAGTCGCCGAGCTGGAGAGGGACAACAAGACAAACACTCACTGGCCACGCTGTGCACGGCCTCGTCGCGCGCGCGCGCCGCCTCGCGCCGATCGTGCTCGGCGCGCTTCACGTGCTCGCGCAGCTCGCGGCAGCTGCTGTTGTACTTGTCGCGCTCGGCCGCGCAGTCGCCGAGCTGGAGAGGTACAACAAGACAAACACTCACTGGCCACGCTGTGCACGGCCTCGTCGCGCGCGCGCGCCGCCTCGCGCCGATCGTGCTCGGCGCGCTTCACGTGCTCGCGCAGCTCGCGGCAGCTGCTGTTGTACTTGTCGCGCTCGGCCGCGCAGTTGCTGAGCTGGCGGCGCACGTCGGTCAGCTCCTTGCGGAGACTTTCGGACTCGTTTTCCACTGAAATATAAAACACACGTATCTAATACCTGCAGACTTTCATCAACTGTCTATTTTGAAGGATGGCAAAGAGTCACTTCTAATATTTTTCAAGTAGATTTTTTTTTTTTTTTTAGAATTTGACACTTTCCTACCAGTGGAATATTAAATGTTACTGAACTGATTTTGAATAGCAATGCGAATGCAGCGATTAGCAATTTCTTTTTTTTTTTTTTTTATTATTTATTGAGAAACAAACAGTCTTAAAGTAAACATAAGCAACTTAGCTAATAGCTACAAATTGATTTTTTATAGACCTATAGTTTCCTAATTCACATATCGAGGTACAATTAAAAAGTAATGATAAGTAGTGCAAACTTGTAGTACCTAGTAGTTGTACATAATCAAAACAATAGTATACCAACTAATACAATAGCATATAAATGCATAAACAAGAGAAAAGACTTATACTTACACTTTTCACTTACTTAGACTTAAAATTACTAAGATTACAAGTACTTACTATCGGGTTGCTTGCAACATTTCACCCTTATTTTAATAAAGAATATACAGTTCTTTTAAACAAGCCTAATGAACTGCTAAACAAATCTGCGTCCATACACTTTTCATTGTACTGCCTACACGCGCGCCCAATATACGAATGCCGTGCGTGTTTTGTTCTGCTGTTAGGAATGCTAAATAATGCCTTAGTGCGACAACTACGTTCTCTCGTTCTACGTTCAACTACGTTTCTCTACTAAACAACTGAATGTGGTAAGGGTAATGAATAACAAATGAGAAGTGAACTGTAAAAATTGCTTTAAAAGTGTTTTTTTTTTACATAAGTAACTGCTGTACTACTGCTGGTACTTATACTCACGTTCTTTCAGCTTCCTAATAGTATCCTGCAGCTGCGTGTACGCGTTGTCATACTTGTCTTCAGCCAACGAGAGCTGCGCGCGAACCTCCTGGCACTCGCGGTTGCTCGCCTCCTTCTCTAGGTGAAGTTCCTTGATGCGGTTCTCGAAGCGGGCGCAGTCATCTTCTGCTGCCGCCCTGAAGCAAGAAAATGAGAAGTTGTTCGAGAAGGTTTTTAAGGAACGTAACTTCGAAAAGGACGAAATTTAGGGAAGTTATCTTAAATACAGCGAGCTGTCTATAAGCTTCAGCGCTAGCTATTCTTAGTGACCTTTTGGAAGTTTATGCGTAGCGAGCTCGTATTTCAACCGGTTGATGTATCTAGATACTACTGGCCGAAGTACGAAGAACTGGCGCTACTATCTGTTCTGAGGACGCGCTACACGTCCCCTAAGTTCTATATCATACTCTACGAGTACAACTTATTTGAAGTCTGAGAGATCTCGTCTTTCGACCGATGTGTCCGCGGAAGATCGCGGACCTCTTGCCTCCTTGTCGCGCTCGCCAACCTCTTAGTCGGAGCGGCGTCTTGCTTCACGCACTCTCGTTTGTTCTAGGAAAAATGTTAAACTCGCTTTATATCCCTGAAGTTTCTATCATACTCCACAACTTACTTGGCCTCCTCAAGGCGAGTCCTTAGCGCAGCCAGCTCATCTTTCAACTGGTTGATGTGTCCGCGGTCCTGGTCAGAGCGCGCAGCAGCGTCTCGCTTCACGCGTTCTAGTTTGTTCTGAGAACAATCTACAACACGCTTCGCTTCTTCTAGGCGTTCTAGCAGTGCTTGTTGCTCTTGGTGAGCTGAAATAGACGAGATTGATTAGAAATCAATTAGGGGTCTAAAAACACAGTTATTAGAAATGTATAAAGCACTTTAAACAACTATTTTGCAAAGAGAATTTCGAAAGTCAAAATGGAAAAACCGGCGATCGGACCACGATCTGAAGTCCAAATTCTGCGTGCTTAGTGTCCTTACTTTACAACTTATCTCAGGCGGTTGGTAAAGAAGTTGCGCGGTGAGTTTTTAGAAGGAGGGACTAAACCTAGTTTGTATAAGTTCCTACTTATTACATTTTTACTTAACACAGTAAAAATCTACTTCATGCAGCCAAGCCCTCAACCAGTCCGTAGCTGACAACAATAACTTCTTAATAAAACCTCCTCAGTTAAACAATAGACCTACAACTGACAATGTTATACTGACCCATAATCAAAGCCTGTTGTTTGTCGCTCTCGGCTCGCAACATCGCTTCATCGTGCTGCAGTATAAGCTGATCGCGTTGTGTCAGTAGCTTTTTCTCTCGCTCGCGCGCGCCCGCCTCGCAAGCTTCCTTCTCGCTCGTTAGCGCTGCTATCGTTTGGGATAGCTTTTGCTCGAGAGTTTGACGAAGTTGTTCCTGTAAGGTGTAATTGTTTCATACATTTTGGCTGGTCTGATGTTGATATTTGTATGGTTCCATAGTAAAAGTTGTTCGGTGACTATAAAAATATCTTGTATGTATAGTGTTTTTATTAATATTGAACTCTAACAAAATTTTGGTGGTTTGGTAAAAAATGCCCACCTTTTACCAGTGGTAACTACTGGGAAAAATAATTCCCAGTAGTTACCACCAACTCGTTTTGGTGGTACCTACTGGAATTTTTCTTTCCCAGTACTTTCCAGTTGTAAAAGGTGGGAATAAAATTCCCAGTAATTACCACTGATAACAACTTGGTGGTAACTCATATTAACATTCGTCGACCGACCCAGTGAACGACCTAGTGTGACGGCACGATATGATGTTTCATTCCGTTCGCCTATTCAGCTGTCTGTGAAATAGACGTATAAATTTAATGTTATTCCAATCGTCACCTTTTCTTCCTTAAGCTTGGTGATGTTCTCGGCCGTCGTGCGGTTGATGTTGGTTATGATGCTCTGGTACTCGGCTTCTTTTTTCCCGGACGACTGCTGCATGGAGCTCTTCGTTTCGCGGAGCTTGCGCTCGCTGCTCTCCAGTTCTTTGGTGAGACGAGCTATTTGACCTGGGGTACGAGAGGAATTATTAACGTTTGCGGTTTTAAAATTACTCGCCTAAAGCAGAAAGGAGTTAGCTTTTTTAAGTCAAACAGAGGTTGGACCAAGAAAAGAAGTACTGTTAAAATGAAGAAGAATCGGGTCATGAAAACAGATTAAAAAATTATCTTAGGTTTAAGCAGAAAAAGCATTAATTTACTTTCATATGTCAGCATCGATTTTTTCAATCCAATATTTAAAAACAAACATACATTGTGGCACACAAATCGTTACAAACAAACCTTTGTTCAAAAAACTACAATACCAATAATAATTAAACAACAATTTAGCCAATGCCCTTTACTTCAATTAATTTTAATTGGCTGGTTTTAATGTACAGGTCGTAAATGTGAACCCATTTAAAAAACTGGTCGCGCTCAGAACGCTATTTGTGGTGCCCGCGAGCGTTCTATCTAGTAGTTAAATGATCAGAGTTCAAAGCACGTGTTTTACACCAACCTTTGTGATTCTCCTGCTGAACCATCGCGTCCTGCAGTTCGCGGTCGAGTTTAGCTCGACGCGCCTCCGCGTCGTCCAACATATTCGCCGTGTCGAAGAGTACGGCCTCCAACGCATCTTTCTCGGCGCGGACGCTGGCTAACTGCTCTTGTAGATGCTGCTTGTCTTTGTCCAGACTGTCTATGACTATCTGCCAATGTAATTAGGATTGTAACAGATAACATAGTTTAACTTAGATTAAGAACTCCGGACCTATGATAATGAGAGCAACGAAACCGCTCAATTTGCTAAATAATCCTTATTTCTAGATCCGGGCGTCAGACGCCTGTTCATCGGTGGAGGTCACAATGACAGGCCATCCAAACTTTTCTGTTGGAATAAAGGAATGCCAAGACAATCCCAAAATTGTCTCATTCATAAGGCCGGTCCTCCTATATTTTAGCAATAGATTACGCGATAGCGATGAATAACGTTAAACATCACCTGGCAATTCCGCTATGAATACAAATTTCAAGCCTGACGAATGAGGCCTAACTATTTTCATATCTTTCAATTTATATGCAGTAAATACGCCTCCGTGTCCCTCTAGTATCTGCGCACCGGGTACATTAAATACGCCTCAGGGCCCCTCTACTACTTGCGCTATCAGCACGCTAAATATGCCATCGAGCCCCTCTACAACTAGCGATACAGGGATCGAACCAGTAAATACGCCTCTGTGCCCCTCTACCATTTGCGAACCGGGTACATTAAATACGCCTCAGGGTCCCTCTACTACTAGAGTCAATTATCAAGGCTCGCCGGCGTCGAGTGGCAGCCCTCAATTAGATGCCCTAAAAAATACAGTAAGTGCGCCACCAACATCTCAAATCGTCCACGCTCAAGGCTCTGAAGATGCGGCAAGTCCACCAAAAGCGTCAATGAATAGCAGCCCTCAATTAGATGCCCTAAAAAGTGCAGTAAGTCCGCCACCAACCTCTCAAAGCGTCCACACTCAAGGCTCAGAAGATGCGGCAAGTCCGCCACCAGCGTCGTCAAATGGCAGCCCTCAATTAGATGCCCTAAAAAATGCAGTAAGTCCGCCACCAGCATCTCAAAGCGTCCACGCTCAAGGCTCAGGTGCGGCAAGTCCGCCACCAGCGTCGTCGAATGGCAGCCCTCAATTGCGAGTAGGCTCAAATAATGCAGCCAGTCCGCCTCCAGCAAACATCGACGACCAAGGCTTGTCATTCACTCATACCAATGTCACTTATCGTCGTCGGCCGGTATTGCCGTCAGACGCGTCCTGCTCGTCACCTGAATCTTGCTACTTGAATAAAAGCCTACAATCCGAAATGGACCTTATGAATGACAGTGTCTACAGTATGCCAGAGTTTTCGATAGATAATGAGGAAATTGAAACTTTGAAAAATCAAGTACAAGGTTTACAATGCGAATTACAAAGTGCTCATGAAGAAATATGTACGTTATCATCAGAAAATAATGCATTACGCATACAATTAGAAACACTTGTGAAGAAAAATAACACATATAAAAAAGTCACTCTTTCACTTACCAGTCCAACCTCAATTAATAAGAGCAGGAGAAGCAGTACACCGGTAAAAAAAAACACATCGTTGACCAGCATAAAGCACAATACACATACCAATTTAAAACCCACTCCGTCACCTCAGCCTGCCAAACAACCAGCGAGCTGCAGGACCACCACTGATCATATAACCGATGGAAAGAGCTACGCTAACGCACTCAAGAATAAAGTATGCGCACGGATACCCAATGTAATTAAGCCCAAACTGTGCATTTTAGGTACTGAAACAAATCACAACACGTTAACTATCATGAAATCTAATTACGAAAACTATGACTGGTATCATCACTGTATACAGGGCGCTGGAGTATTAACACTATTAAAAAATATTGAGACTAGACTAAAAAGTTACACTCAGAACGATTACTGTGTTCTGCTTATCGGAAAACATGATTTTTTAACTACAGCCAACTACATAAAAATCGTTCATGATATTAAAATGAAATTAGAACGAATAAAACACACGAATGTCATTATAATTTCGCCTACTTACATATGTGGAGCACAATTATATAACTGTCGAGTAAAGTGGTTTAACCATCTTCTACACCAAAACACTGTTCACTTCGAACGTGTTTATTTTATCGACTCGAACTTAGACCTTAATTACACAATGTTTTCATCCTATACAGGGAAGATTAAATATAACGGATTAAGACACATCCACAGAAACATAAGACAATTGATACACGAGGACTTCGGAAATAAGAACATCGCGACATCGCCCACTCCTGCAACCGTGGTATCTACTACACAGCCTACGAGAAGACCCTATACGCAGACCATGACTCCTACTGCTCATGCTTCGTTACAGAGAGACGGCACAACGGTCAAAGAGTCTTATACGCAGACGACCCCCAGGACCCCCCTGAAATTAAAAACAAATCAGGATTTTTTTTCTATACCTCCATCTACGTATTGCATCAGAACATAGCGGGTTTAATAAACAAAGCAGATGCGTTGTCAGTACATTTAGATGCATTTGAAGGGAAACAAAGACCTATTGATGTAATATGCATTTCTGAACACTTTATGATGGAGGAGTTAGGGGACCTGCTAACTATACCGAACTTTAAACTAGCGTCTTCTTTTTACCGCGACCAGCGTAGGGGCGGCGCCTGTATACTGGTTAGATTGCAACAAGAGTATAATGAATTAACCGATGTAAAAAAACTATCCGTAACAGGTTTAATGGAATGTTGTGCAATTGAATTGGTACGTCATAAAATTATTATAATATGTATGTATAGACCTCCGCAGTCAAACGTTACTATTTTCTTTGAACACCTTGACAAATTACTTAAAAAAATATGCAATAGTACAAGTAAAAGAGTAGTATTATGCGGTGATTTAAATATTAATATTTTATGTCGTAATAAAAACTCCCTAGAACTTGAAAACCTTCTATTAAGCTATAACCTTCAATTAGAAATAAGGGAACCGACTAGAATATGTAGTAACACATGTCTAGATAACTTCGCAGGCAATATTAAAGGATGTAAGGCAGAAGTTATAGACCTTGGTTTGTCGGACCATACTGCTCAATTACTAAAATGCCCAGTAAGGAAAACTTGCTCCATTAGCACGTGGCGTATTCCTAAACGTGATTTTAGTTCAGAAAATATAGAAATGTTTAAAAAATGTCTTGGTAGTCTGTCTTTTTCTGAAGTAGCGGAATTGAGCAATGTAAACATGGCCTTTGATTCGTTTCTGGATACGTTTTCTTGTTTTTACAACGTATGTTTCCCAATGATGAGTATAAAACTTAAATCTACTCGAAAATTGAAGTGGATATCTCATGGCATCAAGATATGTAGTAAAAAGAGAAGGTCTATGTTATGGGAATACCGTTTATGCCCCACCGCCCAGAATAGAGATAGGTTTAAATTATATAATGCTAGATTTAAGAAAATTTTGACTCTAACGCAACGCTCACAAAATGATCACTTCATTAAATCTGCGAGTAATAAATCCAAGGCAACGTGGCAAGTAATAAATAAAACCAAGCAACAGTTACCTAAGGAACCGATTCAAAAAATTGTTAGAAATGATGATACTATTGTTACAGATCCAACAGACATAGCAAATGAGTTCAATAACTTTTTTACTGATCATACACCATCAGAAGGCACAGCTCGACGAAAATATGACATAAATGTAAACTGCATTCAGTCTATGTACATGAAACCAACTGTCCCTCATGACATCTTCACAATAATTAAGTCTTTGAAAAACACTAACAGTGTCGGACATGACAACATATGCACTAAAGTTGTAAAGGAAGTTGCGCATGTAATTGCTGTCCCTCTTACCTATATTATTAATTTATGTATTGCAACTGGAGTGTATCCCGATAACTTAAAAACTGTTATTGTAAAGCCATTACATAAAAAAGGTGAAAAAACAGATATAAAAAATTACAGACCGATTGCACTGGCAACTATTTTCTCAAAAATCTTTGAAAAAGTTATATACGAGGCACTACCTACCTCCTACCTGGAGTTACCTAGATAAATTTAAACTTTTTGCAACAGAACAAAAAGGTTTCCGAAAACAGAAGACAGTAGATATGGCCATATTTGACCTTGTACAACCCATCATAGAGGCTATGGATAGACGTAATTATATTTGTGCAGTTTTCATGGACATGACCAAGGCCTTTGATTACGTAGACCATACGATTCTCTTAAAAAAACTTAATGCGTATGTGTTAAGACCTATCTTAACAAGTAGCAGATAAGTAGGTATTAGCATACCTAAGTACCTAATACGAGGAAATGTGTTGGACTTATTCAGGTCATACTTAAGTAACAGGGATCAATATACAGAGCTCACTCAAATTTGTTTAAGAACTAAGCATCAAAAGTCTTTTCAATCAAATAAACGTAAAATAAAGTATGGCGTGCCGCAAGGAAGCGTTCTTGGCCCTTTGCTGTTTTTACTTTATATCAATGACCTTCCACGAAACGTCAAATATCCCATGGTCCTGTTCGCTGATGACAGTACCGTTATAATAGAATGTAAGGATATTTATAAGTATGAGTCCGAAATTAATAATACAATTGATGACATAGTTAAATGGCTTAATATAAATAATTTATTGATAAATCTAAATAAGACTAAATTATCCATTTCTACCAACGGATAATACCTCCTCCAATTTGCTGCAAATATGAAGGTCAATGTATAGTCTGTTACCGACACAAAGTTTTTAGGAGTACAAATTGATGAAAACTTATCTTGGAAAGCCCATACGGAGGAAATGTGCAAAAAACTTAGTCAGTATGCCTACGCCCTACATATATTAGCCAAAAAAGCAAGCCCTCACGCAGTCTTAGTAGCATATCATGGCTTTGTAGCTTCAAAGTTGCGGTATGGTATTATCTTTTGGGGAAATTCCACAAATAGAGAATTAGTTTTTAAGGCACAAAAGAGGTGCATTAGAGCAATGTGTGGAATCAAAACACCCGACAGTTGCGTACCGTATTTCAGAGAATTAAAAATTTTGACGATGCCCTCGCTTTTCATTTTTGAAGTAATAATGTTTGTAAAAAACAATGCAAGTTTGTTCAAAAAACATGCTGATATCTCTCATAGAAATCTGAGAAACAAGCATATACACAATCTTTGCACAATTCCTGCAAAAACATCATTGTTGCGAAAAAGTACACGCTTTTTCGCAACAATGATGTTTTTGCAAATTAAATCTAAATAAGACTAAATTATCCATTTCTACCAACGGATAATACCTCCTCCAATTTGCTGCAAATATGAAGGTCAATGTATAGAGTCTGTTACCGACACAAAGTTTTTAGGAGTACAAATTGATGAAAACTTATCTTGGAAAGCCCATACGGAGGAAATGTGCAAAAAACTTAGTCAGTATGCCTACGCCCTACATATATTAGCCAAAAAAGCAAGCCCTCACGCAGTCTTAGTAGCATATCATGGCTTTGTAGCTTCAAAGTTGCGGTATGGTATTATCTTTTGGGGAAATTCCACAAATAGAGAATTAGTTTTTAAGGCACAAAAGAGGTGCATTAGAGCAATGTGTGGAATCAAAACACCCGACAGTTGCGTACCGTATTTCAGAGAATTAAAAATTTTGACGATGCCCTCGCTTTTCATTTTTGAAGTAATAATGTTTGTAAAAAACAATGCAAGTTTGTTCAAAAAACATGCTGATATCTCTCATAGAAATCTGAGAAACAAGCATATACACAATCTTTGCACAATTCCTGCAAAAACATCATTGTTGCGAAAAAGCGTGTACTACTTGGCCAGTAAAATATATAGTAAGTTGCCGACTAATTTTAAGTCACTAAGTATACTAGAATTAAAAAATAAGCTAATGACATTATTGATTCATAAATGCTATTATTCCATTGCAGATTATTTAAATGATGACTTAGAATGATGTGTATTATGACAATTTTTTTTATATTTTTAATAGGCATCTAATATTAATAATAATAATCTATATTTTATATTTTGACATCTACAATTCTTATAAACTATGTACCTGATATTCATTATTGATTTGTCATAGCTGTAAGTAGGATTACAAACTCGTACTTGTTGAGCATGATAGTTTATAGTTTCTAGTATTAAGTTCAATGTTTTTGTACGCCGTTTGGTAAAATATAGTGAAACTGTACATAATTATATAAACTGACCACCACTGTAATTGTACCTATATTTACAAACAAAACACTTACTTACTTACTTACTTACTTACTTACTACACATTATAAATTTTTCTTCTCCCAATATTTAGCAAGACATTTGCGTAATTCACAGTCCAGCCTCCGCACTCCTAAGTCCTCCTTAGGGCCACCCCACACTAGCGTCGGCGTCTAGACAACTCTATGGCTGATGCTCGACGCAACGTTTGCGCAACTGCGCAGCGACGCCATTCCATAGCGCTGACTAGACAGTAAGACGCCGACTCTCAAAAGACGCTTGTGTGGGGTGGCCTTTATTCACCTGTTTCTCCTCGGCGTCCTTGACGTGGTCCTCGAGGGTACGGTTGAGTCGGCCGATAGTCTCACTGGCCTGTTCGAGTCGCTGTTGCAGTCGCATGATTTCTTCGTTGAGCGACTCCTTCTTGCGCACCACTGCCGTCAGCTGTGAGCTTAGCTCGCCGCGTTCTCTGTTTTAAACGTCCATATTAGATACCTACCTACACATAAAACGAGTTTTGTTTTATGACTAGGCTTGCACTCAATAACAATTAGGAACGGAGTTTTTTTAACCCATAAACGCCTGAGACAGTTTCCGCAGTTTAGCTATGTAGATAAAGCTATACTTACTGACATATAGGGACCACGCGACTTGGAGTGTGACACCTTCTAAGCTTAATTGAAAACTTAAACTTTTTACTTCACTCCAATGCGCAGATGCTGCCACATAAATACTGTTCACCCGCACCATGCGCATTGGAGAGACAGAAACGTTGTGTCCTAATTAGGTAACTTCGTATCGACACTTCGCACCAATAAACAGTGGGCAGCTGTGCTACACTCTACAGTGCCCGCACAAATGGTGTGTTAGGAGTGCTAATCCCAGCTGCGTAGATGACTTTCTATATTGAATGTATAGTCTTGTCTTACCGGACCACCTGCCGCAGCTCCAGTTCGACCTTCTCCCTGTCCTGGTCCAAGAACTGGATCTTCTCGTGCAAGGACGACTTGTCAGCTTCGAGTTCCATACGCGTCTGCTCGGCCGCGAGCAGCTCCTTGCGCAGAGAGTTCAGATCGCCCAGTTGTTCCGAGGACTGATTCGATAGGGAGGATTTTTCGTCTTCAAGCTATAGAGAATTTAAAAGACAGAATTAAATTATATTTGTTCCTAATCTCTTTGGGTAACGTTCGTTAAATGGTTGACTTGTTATGGTAAGTTATAGTTGGTTAAGCAAATCTTGTCAGTAGAAAAAAGACCCGAAATTAAAATTTTCTATGGGACGATATCCCTTCGCGCCTACATTTTTTATTAAATTTGCCCCCTTTTTTTACTGTCAAGATTTGCTTGACCGACTATAATTGTATTTTATAATGTGTCAATGAGTTTTTTTTATAAATTTTTGACAGATGATAAGATAGAGTCAGACGATGTTAACTCGGCAACGATTTTTATTAGCACAGACTGTGCAAATGTTATTTTAAATGTCAACTTCTATTAAATTATGGCTTTTATAGTAACACTTGCTTGGTCTGACTCTATTACCGTTCTATAAAACTATTTAAAAGATAATACAAAATTTGAACCTTAAATATATGATAGTAAGAAAATGTCATCTGGTAATTTAAGATTGTATTATAAGATACCTACTACTGACAAAGGTATCACAATATTACTGGATTAAACTTACGTGTTTGACTTCTTCATGCAATTTCTTCTTATCCGTTTCAAGATTTCTTATAGCCGCTTGCAACTTATCTACCAGATCTTGCAGGTCACCTCTCTCTAGTAGCGTTCTCTCAAGCTCTACTTCCAAGTCATCTGAAAAAAGACAGTTTTCTCTCAAATTTGAAGGTCGCGGGAATTCGATGGATGCGAGCGGCACAGGATCGGTCGGAGTGGCGAGCCTTGGGGGAGGCCTATGTCCAGCAGTGGACGTCTGTTGGCTGACATGATGATGATGACTCTCAAATTTTACAATAACAATAAATATTGAAATATTATCGATATCGATATTTGATTATAAAACTCCTGTGAGACTCGAATATATTAAAATTATTTTAAATTTCGAAGTCGAATAAACGCTCAACATGATTCGATCCAACACACACGCGCGACACACGTGCTCCATGAAAAAGATCCTCGAAAATTGGATCGTGACATGTCGAGCGTTTATTCGACTTAATAATACGTGAGTAACCCGTTTAAAATAATTTGATTATATCGATACTTGAATTAGATAAGCGGCGCATGCCTAGAGAACTAAATGTTAAATTTAAGATAAATAAAACTTTTATTATCGACAGTTTTTAACCCAATTGAGCTTAGTTTCCTTACTCCTGTGCTTCTCCACCTGCGACATGATGGAGTCCGCCTCTATCTTCTGCTGCTCCAAGGTCGCGCGCCAGCGAGCTCTTGTGGAGCTCCTCACGAACGGTCACCAGTTCCGAACATAGCCGAGAAGAAGGCTCTATGACACTACATGATAGTTGAGGTTATGTTTCCTTACTCCTGTGCTTCTCCACCTGCGACATGATGGAGTCCGCTTCTATCTTCTGCTGCTCCAGCAGGTCGCGCCCCAGCGAGGTCTTGTTGAGCTCCTCACGAACGGTCACCAGTTCCGAACATAGCCGAGAAGAAGGCTCTATGACACTACATGATAGTTGAGGTTATGTTTCCTTACTCCTGTGCTTCTCCACCTGCGACATGATGGAGTCCGCTTCTATCTTCTGCTGCTCCAGCAGGTCGCGCCCCAGCGAGGTCTTGTTGAGCTCCTCACGAACGGTCACCAGTTCCGAACATAGCCGAGAAGAAGGCTCTATGACACTACATGATAGTTGAGGTTATGTTTCCTTACTCCTGTGCTTCTCCACCTGCGACATGATGGAGTCCGCCTCTATCTTCTGCTGCTCCAAGGTCGCGCGCCAGCGAGCTCTTGTGGAGCTCCTCACGAACGGTCACCAGTTCCGAACATAGCCGAGAAGAAGGCTCTATGACACTACATGATAGTTGAGGTTATGTTTCCTTACTCCTGTGCTTCTCCACCTGCGACATGATGGAGTCCGTTTCTATCTTCTGCTGCTCCAGCAGGTCGCGCCCCAGCGAGGTCTTGTTGAGCTCCTCACGAACGGTCACCAGTTCTGAACGCAGCCGAGATGAACGTTCCTCTTCAGCCCTATAAATAAATAAAGATACTAGGACAATCTTACACAGATCGACCACAATCACCAAACTAAAGCAAAGCTTGTTGAGTGCTAGGTGACGATATATCTACTTATATAGATAAATACATACTGAGATACATAGATAACATCCATAACTCAGGAACAAATATTTGTGATAAACACGCAAATAAATGCCCTTACCAGGATTCAAACCCGGGACCTCCTGTTTCGTAGGCAGAGTCGCTAGCGACAAGGCTAGGAGGCCGTTAATAATCACAATCGTTTATTTCGAACATCGAAGCTCATACATGTACTCGTGGCTATCAAGCTTTCCACTCTGGTTCTGGTCCGTACCCTGCGTAGGGCATCATGTTTTATAGAAATATTGTTTTCCTATACAATGTTCCTGTACGTGGCGTAGGTGTCAACTGCAGGGGTCCACACATCAGGGATCTTCTGTATATGACAAGCAAGAAACAAACGCATCTCAGTAAATTCGGATACAAATATTTCGTGCTTTATCGATAAAATATATGATAAAATACAGTGGAGCCCGCTTTCGTGCGTTGTTATTTAAGACTCACATAAATCACAGTCTTTAACTACACTCATAGACAAATTTAGAGGAACGCAAAAAAAAAAGTTTAATTACTAATTTTGAAATTACTTTAGGTGCTGTAATCCAGTACTTACTTGAACCTTTTTTTTAGCGTTCCTCTAAATTTGTCCATGAGTGTATTTATATTCGCTACTTTAAGCCTTTAAGCTTTTTTAGGCAGATGTAATTCCAAACTTGAACTGACCTGAATATGGACTCTCGATTGGTAGACTCGGGGTGCAAATATTCCACTTACAAGTTAAAATTACGCTTATATTATTTTATGAGGGATCTCACCTAGATATATTAGAATTGATTCCAAACATAAACAGACCAATCAATATAGACTCTCGGTTGGTAGACTCGCGGTGCAAATATTCCAACTTAGAAGTTAAAACTACGCTTATCCGTCTCAAGCGCGTTGATTCTTTGAAGCTTTTCGTAATCTAAAATGATTGATTCCACCTGTATATATGTTAGAATTGATTCCAAACATAATCCGACCTCAATATGGACTCTCGGTTGGTAGACTCGCGGTGTAGATGGTCCAACTCCGAGTTCAGATTTCGCTTGTCGGTCTCTAGCGTTTCGATCGTCTTCTCTAAACGCGCGTTGATTTTTTGAAGCTTTTCGTAGTCTGACGTCAATGACTCCACCTGTATAATACAAAAACAAAACAATGTGAGAACAATAAATGTAAAATAAACCACCGGCAGTCGATAGTCTAAGAGAATAAATGTGTAATAAATCTATTATTAAGTGTTTTTGTGTTCATATCTTCATTCCTACTTTGTTATTAAAAAATACACGTACGAGCTGGGGATAGAGTATATGACCCCGCCTGCATACAAGAGCACTTAAACAGTGACTCGTCAGAAATATTTTTTGATATGGAGATTTGAGACTTTCATTCAAATAGTTATCATTAGTAATTAAATTCTGCCAAGAAGATCCCGGCTCCCGTGGCGAAATGCCTAGACAACGCTAGGTAGATGATGATGAATAATTATTTTCAGTCCTTAAATAAAACATACCATGGCATTTATCTCTACGCGGTTCCTCTCGAGGTTGTTTTTGTCAATGCGCAGAGACTCCACAGACTTCTGCAGCGACTCCTTGTCTTGTACCAGCTGGTTTAGGTCCGTGTTCGCCTGATCCAGGTTAGCTGCCGAAATACGAACAATAAATACCTAATAAGTTAAAACACTGATTGTGTTTTATTGTCAGAATGATTACTACTTACTACTTAGTCTAGCCATAAATTCCGTTTTAACGTAAATTACACATAACAACTATAAATTAAAAGTTATTGAAACTAATTTTATAGGTATATCAAATAGACAAACCAATGACGCATTTAAAAAAACATAATGATTATTTTTGTCATCTCTTGCGTATTTACGTGCTTTTTAACATCTCGTGTGCCGGGTTTTTTTTTTTCAAATAGTTTCCTCGTACGCGGATCCGCGTTCCGGCATACAAGGGCTTAATGGAGCAACGAAGTGCCCTAAAAATACGTACGTATTTCACCACCTCCGTCGGGAATTAGTACCTCCGTAGCTTAATTTTTTTTCTTTAACAAACTATTTGTATGTATTGCGTAGAGCAGGCCTTGTTCTCTAAGATACATAACTTTTTTTATTCAGTGGATCAAACATTGACTTGCCGAGAGTCGGTTAGTTGCCTCTATAACCTTGGTAAATTAATCCATAGTCAGGTTTGGGAAGTAAGAGCTAGGTTACGTCTTTTAGGTATGAGCTTTAACAAAATGTCAATCTTTTATCATGGAATACGGTGTTGCAAATAGGTTAAACTTAAGCGTCTATTACGGTATTTTGTTACACTCGTGCACGTGTATTCACTAAAATGGATAAATTTTTCGCAAAAATTGGAGTTAGTGACCCTTTTATCTGGGCCTGCTCACAAAACCATAAAATACACGAGATGACAGTCTCGCATCACTTTGTTAACTACATCTGCCGCTTCCTTAGATCTGTATAA
This sequence comes from Cydia strobilella, assembly GCF_947568885.1. Taxonomy (NCBI): domain Eukaryota; kingdom Metazoa; phylum Arthropoda; class Insecta; order Lepidoptera; family Tortricidae; genus Cydia; species Cydia strobilella. The sequence continues at coordinate 20,813,662 of NC_086042.1, forward strand.
TAAGGAATGCGGAAAATTGTAAAAAATTTAGTCACTTCAATATTTTTTTTCAGAACAAGAATGTCATATTTCCGCAAAAAATGGTGCGTAAATTAGGCCCTCTTCGCTCGCTCCTTAAAAGGCATGGCAGGCCTGCAAGGCATTAAGGTGAGGGTTGGCAACATGGACTAATTATAAGGCATTTTTTATTCGTTATTAGTCCCTTTATTAGGTATATACACTTTATTAAATGACTTTAAAATTATAGTCTCTAGAGACAATTAATATTGTAACAGAATTTTTGGCTAGACTAGGTAAGAAGATTGGGCGGAATATGTACCTAATACTATCATTAGTTCCTTTGCCAAACTGGTTCTTCTATTACTTTTACTATGATTTAAGTAGCAGTAAGAATGCACACAAGCACTATACTTATACAAGGCCCTATATTCCCAATAAGCTCCATACTTTATGTAGCACTTGGCGTAGTCCGACTCTAGTCAGATTTCCTAATGACGCTTAGTTTTTGCAGCATTCATCGCATTTTAAACTATAATTTTATTAAACGATAGCTGAAGGAATTAAAAACTCGTACCGATTTGGTGATAAAATGAGTACTCTCTCGTTGGTATTTTTCTCTCTCTTTTAATCATCACTCCACTATCAATCATCGTTTTTGAGTTCGGTCATATCCAACCACTTTTGTAAATGTTAGGGTACCTTGCAGATCGTGCACCTTGTTCTCCAGCGTGAGTATGTTGGCGTCGGCGGCCTCGCAGTGCTTGCGGCTCGTCGACAGTTGCTCCCGCGTGTTCTGGAGTTTCACCTGAGAACAACGTGTTATGATTATGATGCCTCTTAATTCTCAAAAAAATAAGACGTGGTTTGCGGTGAACCTAACAATTGCTTTGTATTCATAAGTACGCTGTGTACGTGAATTGGCCAAAAAGAAAATGGAAACACTATACCTGCAGCTCGTGTATTTGTATCTGGTACTTGTGCAGGGCGGCCTGCACGGCCGAGATGGTGCTCTCCGCGAACGCTGTCGCGTTGGCCGCCTGCGACACTCCTCGACGCGGGGACCTGCTGCTGTCATTACAAACATCGGTTTTTAGGGTTCCGTACCCAAAGGGTAAAAACGGGACCATATTACTAGGACACCGCTGTCACCAGGCTGTATCTCATGAACCGTGATATATTGATAATTTTCACAGATGATGTATTTCTGTTGCCGCTATAACAACAAATACTAGAAACAGAATAAAATAAATATTTAAGTGGAGCTCCCATACAACAAACGTGATTTTTTTGCCGTTTTTTGCGTAATGGTACGGAACCCTTAGTGCGCGGGTCCGACTCGCACGGTTTTTAATATTTATTTAATCAAGTTTAACATTAGGGTCATTCCAGCGAAAACGACACCACATGTGAAAAATTCATAAACTGTTTTACATTGAAATCTAGAGTTAAGTTCATGAACCATATTTTTAGTAATCAATAAGTTTGATTCGAATTTTAGTCGTGTTTGCATTTTAATCATTTTTGAACGTGCCTATAGTAGTAGTTCGTGCTGTCACAAGGTGCTGTCCCACCCGTCACAAGCTATGATAGGCATTTTTTTTTATAAATTTCATTGCATAATTATACATGTAGTTACCAAATTCAGACAATCTCAGAAACAATATATAACTAGTAGTTCGCCCCGCACTGAGAACTAGCGGTTCACCAAAAAGTTAGATCAATTGAATGCACCTACCCTACCTAGTCGGCAATGGGTCGAAAACCGCGTGCGATTTATTGCAAGGTCTGTGGAGCCATAGTGAGCCCTTGACTGATGGATTTAAGTCACGATAGAGATTAAAATAAACTGTAGGTATCGGTGGTAAGTCATAATCCTTCTTGTCAAATGTTAATACCTACAAAAAAACAAGTTAAGAAGTACAAAACGGAGACCATTCCAAACGAAGACGCAAATTCGCTCCAGTTTTGCCTCACTGGCATTATTATGGCACCCTTTGGAGTTTAGACTTAATACCTTTTAACTGATTTTAATCCCATTTTAAACACTGATACTTAAATACCTATCAGCCATATGAAGATGTTGCGACGGCACATCAGCCTCGGAGTCCTGTATGAGCGCTCGAGCCACTTCTTCCAACGCGGATCGCATGGCGTTCGCTTCGGAACACATAGCTTCCGCAACCTCGTAACGTTCCTCCTGTAAACCGGTCAAAATATAAGTCCTTCAACACAAACTGCCATTGTGCTGACAGTCCACACGGAGCATGATCTGAAGACATATTAAGTTTCTTATTTAACCGTGTGCGGAGCGTTATCGTGAACCTTGTTGGAATGCGCGAAAGTTGAAATTGGGCTGTAGCCGCGCGCGTCAGTTGACGTCTTTGGCAGTCAAAGAGTCAAGGGAACAATGTCATGCGCTGGTGTAAACCGTATCTTATCACTGTGCAGACACTCACCAATCCCTGCAGCTCCCCTAGCAGCCGTTGTATGCGCGCGTCTCGCTCGCGCAGCTCGGCTTGCGCCGCGTCGCGCTGTGACGTCACTTCACGCAAATCTATTCGCAAAGTCTCCACTGTTATGTTCGGTGTTAACGTCACGCCTGGCGTTGAGTGGTGCTCGGTTTGAGGCTATACAGAAAATAGTACCATATTAGTATTAAAGAGTGGGATTTACTGAGTTTCCTCAAGAGCACTCGCGTTGCCAATAAAAACCGGACAAGTGCAAGTCGGACTCGCGTTCCAAGGGTTCCGTACATTACATAATTTAAACAATGTATTTTTATATGAAATGTGTTTAAAAAACCCGTAGGGGTCGGATCAAAAACTAAGTAATTAAGTCCGACTCACGCTTGACTGCACATTTCTAATAGGTTTTCCTATGATCTAATTTGTGTATTTTTTTCAAATTTTTTGACCCAGTAGTTTCGGAGATAAAGGGGGGGATGGTAATTTTTTTGCCTATTTTCTTGAATAACTTCTAAACTGTTTATCATAAAATTATAAAAAAAACTATATTGATAAACTTTATTTTTTAATTTTCTCAATTAACCCCCTTCAGTGGCCCCCGTGTTTAAAATTCATTTGTTTACGTTACATGTCCGTCTTTGGGTCACAAACTTACATATGTATACCAAATTTCAACTTAATTGGTACAGTAGTTTCGGAGAAAATAGGCTGTGACAGACGGACAGACGGACAGACAGACAGACAGACGCACGAGTGATCCTATAAGGGTTCAGTTTTTTTCCTTTTGAGGTACGGAACCCTAAAAAGACATAAATGGTAAATTATAGACATAACAACAGTTATATTTATCCATATAACAGGAGTAACAGATGCCTTAAGTTATGCAAAGAAACTTAAGTGGAAGTGGGCAGGCCATACAGCAAGACTAACAAGAGACAGACAAGAGATGAACATTGAAATTCACGAAACGGAGAGGCCCCCCTGGCAAAAGAGGCCATGGCAGACCACGGATGCGTTGGGAGAAAGACTTGGGCGATTAAAAGCCGTTTTTCACTCGATGCAGATCGCGCTCCGTGGTCGAGTGTAACTCATAGAAGAAGAAACAAGGGGAGGTAAGAAGAAAGAGACGGTTACTCCCACTCCCTGAGCATACGCATTAATAATGTATCCACTCAGCGTGCCCACAAGCTCACGTTTAGCCGACTCGAAGTCATTCTTCACTCGATACAGATCGCGCTCTGTGGTCGAGTGAAGCTTGGAGAAGAGACAAAAGACAGATAGGTAACAGGAAAAAGACATTTACCCTTACTCCCTGTGCATACGCATTAATAGCGTACCCACTCAGCGTGCCGACAAGCTCGCGCGTGGCCGACTCGAAGTCAGTCTTCACTCGATACAGGTCGCGCTCCGTGGTCGACTGTAACTCGGAGAAGAACCGCTTCACGGAGACCACCTCGCGCCAGAGGCTAAGCAGACGGTTGTGCTCGCTGGTGTAGTAGTCGTTGAATGCCTGAAACAGGTAAACAAAGTTACAATTTTACAACTGGCAACACTGGGCAAAAGGCCATTGGTATAGTCGTTCGATTTGTAGCTGGCCCCAAACGGCTATCACATCAATGTTGCATTTTAAATTTGTGACTTGTCACTTCATAAAACAGGGGTCATGTGTATGCCTGTAAGTGTAAGCTGTTCAACTAGAAATAATGAGTTTATACAGTGGCATTATAAACAATGGTTTTACGAGTAGTTTGGTTATAATAGAATGCAGAATATAATGTGTAGTACCAACTAGGGAATGCTCCTGGGACTGACTGTATGACGAGAAAACCGTAAGATGATTTTTATCACATTAATTGTCCAGATTTGTCAAGTGCATGATAATACTAAAAAAGCTACTGGTGTGATGAAATTCCATAAGTTCATTAATTTAAAATCAAACCACAACTGATTAAATTGGATAACTAACCTGTTCCTCATCTTTCCACTCGTCCTCTTTGACAGTCATCTCGTCCCGGAGAGCCTCCCAGTCGTTGGTGAGCTTCTGCAAGTCATTAGTTAATGCCTCATTCAGCTGGTGGGACTCCTCTAGCTGATCTCGGAGCAGGTTATTCTGGTTCACCAGCTTTTCACACCTAAACAAGAATGCAAGTCTTACAACAACATAATATATATTATATATTACATGTACTGTTGCAAAACTATTAGCTTAGCACTTTAATTTTCCTGATTGTACATTTGCTACTGATCAGTTCAATAAATGAATGCAGTAGTAGCCAAATACAATCATTAGTTATTTCCTCAAAACTGAGGACCACAACATTTATCATTCATTCTCTAGTAGGGGGACGATCCCCGAGGCGTGAGGCCTCTTACATTACTATCAACTAATGAACAATTGAACATGCTTATGTTGAAATGAGAGATGGGCCGAATATTTGGTAATTATTCGGTATTCGGCATATTTTTCAATGTTCTTATTCGGCCGAATACTTCAGTTCGCAATGCCGAATATTTACCAAATAAACAACTTTTTTTAAGGGTGTCCGCTAACTGGAGCGGGTGCACTTCGCGATCAGAGGGCCTACCACGAAGACCGAAATTGCGGGCATCTTTCTGCGGGTGACAGAGAAAGATGCCCGCAATTTGTGAACTTCGGTGTTCACAGTAGGCCCTCAGGTATGAGACGGTTCTGTTTCTTTTACAAAAATTTCCCAGTTGGTTGGAAAGGGAAGGATTAAAAACACGTGATGAGTGCAGACCACGGGCCTGTATGAACTTGTTTTTAGCATTTTAGGCAGTTTTAGCCCAACCGAATATTCGGTTCGGTATGAGCTGAAACGAATATTCGGCCGAATATTTGTATTCGGCAAAGTCCATATTCGGCCCATCTCTAGTTGAGATATATATAATAACTTCAGGACATGTCTATTTTAAAGGATAAAAACTATTAAGTAACAACACATTCATTTAACTCCCGGCCCTCTCCCAATTTGTGATGCATTTGTCATTGCTATTGGCAAAACTTCACTTGAGCAGAGCCTCCCTCGCTATCCTCTCATTCAGTCCGCAACAAACTTACTTGCATTTCTCCTCATCCAACCGCCTCAGAGCCGTTTCCAGATCAGCGATGCGCTCGTCCCGGCGAGTGTCCGAGCTAGAAGCGGACGGCAGAGCGGCCGCCGCGATGGCGGACGCAGGCTTCGCGCGGTAGCTGTCGCTGCGTGGCGTCGTCTCCTGCATCTGCTGCTCCAGCTCTGAGCAGCGCTGCTTGTATTGTAGCACCTGCAGACCAAATTACAAAAAAAACTATGGGTGGTGTTAAATACATCGACTCACATTGGAGATTTTAAGTATTTCGTACTTATTTGTACTCGACATTAAAGAAGTTATTCGAACTATGGCAGCACTGCTGTGATTCTATATAAAAATTAGTTTTAGTAATGTTAAGTTTATAAGAATTTATTTTGTTTAATAAATTCAACACTTACTTGATTTTAGCGTAAGTTTTATGAAGATAATAGATCATAGTTGTTAAATTAATAATTACAACGTGAGGTAAGTATATAAAGCAATTTTCCGAAATAAATGAAAAAAACATATATCTGTTTTAGCTTAGCAAGTAGAATCAAAACAAAACATGAAAACGATTAAACGATGAAAACAAACATAGCTTTGTAAAACGTCAACGTGACGTTTTAATAGCTGTCAAGACTGTACGTTCGGAAATAAATACAACAAACATTTATACAAAAATGATACAAAATATAAAATAAATCTCGAAATTTTAACAGTCGTATTAGGAACCAAAAACATTCTTCATTATTATTTAATATAGTTTTATAAATATAGAGCCGGTCAAACAACTTTGCTAGTAGAAAAAGGCGTGAAATTCAAATTTTCTATGGAACGATTTCCCTTCGCGCCAACATTTTTTAAATTTGCCGCTTTTTTCTACTGACGGAAATGGCTTGACCACGAATTAATGGCTTGGCAGACTTTACCTTTGCTTGGAGTCTCGATACCAACGCTGCCTGCCCTTGCTGCGCGCGGCGGTATGCATCAAGCCGACGCCTATGGTCCGCTGTTTCGCCGGCCAAACGAGCGCGAAGCTCATCATTCTGACGGCGCAAGTCACTGCTTACGCTGCCGCCTGGGGAATCCATCTCAGGTGGACTCTCTAGCGATTTCTGAACGAAACATAATGACGCCTGCTGTAAAATAATAGCAATCTCTCTTTTCTTGTATAATTTATTATGCAGGCGTAATTATTTGCTTATATATCTATGATTAATTGATTATGTTCACCATCAATGGTGTAACTAGGCGGGGGCGAAGTGGGCACTCGCCCAAGGTCTCACACTTAAGGGGGCCTCGCCTCGCGGAAGCTAACTCTTTTTAGGGTTCCGTACCCAAAGGGTAAATAAAAAAGGGACCCTATTACTACTGTCCGCTGACTCCGCTGTTTGTCTGTTTGTCCGTCTGTCACCAAGATGTATCTCATGAACCGTGATAGCTAGACAGTTGAAATTTTCACACATGATGTATTTCTGTTGCCGCTATAACAACAAATACTAAAAACAGAATAAAATTAAATATTTAAGGGGGGCTCCCATACAACAAACGTGATTTTCTGCAGTGTTTTGCGTAATGGTACGGAAGGAACCCTTTTGTTTTTATTATCTTGGGAATAGGTACACATTGAAAGAAAAGGCCATCACAGATGCGACTTCGCCTACGGCTGGATTTAGTTTACGCTACGCCACTGTTCACCATATTACTTTAACTGCATCTATAAAAACTTCTAAAATACTCTAAGAACAAATTAAATTATTTTCTATGAAAATATTTTAGTTTTGTGGTTTTTCAAGTAGACACACTACTATTTAAACTATAAACTTCTAAAATGTTAGTAAGCAATTTTTTTCTCACCTCCCTTTTTAATCGCTGATGTGGGAGCGTCCCAGTCCTCCTCGCCACCGGAGCCCGAGCGCTCCGTGGCGTTGTCAAACCTTCCCTCGCAGGCAACTGAATAACAAACAAGACATTACCTTTATAATCGCGTGTCGAAACCTAGCTTCAACCCGAATTAAAAGGCTTTTAATTACCAAAAACGTCACTTCCTTTTTTATCTTCCTTTTGTGTTTTACTTCAAAAAACAAATGCCGGGATTTATACTCGTAAGACATTTTTGGACAAGAAACGTTTTCAGCCAAGGTTTTTGATGGCGTTATGATGGAGCCGTAGCGTAGTCTGTAAATGCGCTATCCCGGAAGTTAGCGGGGGTTTGTAAGGCAAGGCGGTCGCCACGGCTATCGGGCGAGCCATCTAATTACTGCCCGCCCACTGCAGTTACACCGTGGTAAACCCCATACTTCATACTGTACCGGCATAAGGTGAATAAACCTGTCTCTCTTCAGCACGGAATTTATCGCTACGTTGGCAATTTTAACACGTAGAGAAGGGTAGGTAGGTCAGTATTTAGATTGTTATTGACTATTGCAGTGTGATGGCTTATAATGTACAGTGTGGAGAAAATGTATGGTCCATGGAGGGAAAGTGCCTTATTAAAACCTTAAGTTGGCTCATTATACTTAAAGGTGACATTATTTTATTTTTAAAAAGAAACAAATTGAGAAAAAAGACATATATATATTACTTCGTAAAGACCGGCCTTACGAGCACTATGAATTGGTGTAAACCATTGGTGTAAACAAAGTATAAGCGTATGCATACAATTCCGACCGAACACCGACGCCTTTCCACTGCGCAATTCGCCACACGACTAAGCGCGCTGGTGTAACTAAATGCGATTTTGACTAAGTAATATCTATACGTTAAACGCAGAAAATGGCGGACACCTCGCGGACAGAATTTGTTCTCGATCGCCTGTCTAGTACGTACATATAAGTCATTGGGGCGGATAGCTTCATCAGGCGACACATGAAAGGGGGCTCCAGCCTCCAGCGTGACATCAACAGGCTTGGCGATTTTGGCAAAAACCCACTCAACGCCACTGAACTTAAAAGCCCGCAGCAAGCTCGGCCGAATTTCACCTTCCTATTCAAACGTAGGTTCGTTCTCATTTTAAAACTACGTGTTGGATTGTAAACTTTGCACATACTATGACAGGTTTATCTATCCCTGCAAATAATTTATATAGCTCCAGCTTATAAAACAAACGAAATAGATCAAAAACAAGTTTTGTATGAAAAACTTAATTTCTATGTTTTTTTACTATGGTATCTGAAGCTACATAAACTAATTACAGGCATAAATATACGTTATCCTATTGTAAGGATAAAGTTTCTATTAATGTGATTGATTGATCTCCAACTAAGAGTATCATTAAAAGAAATTAATTAGGAGCAAATTTAAGTCTTTTCTGATTGTAAACAACTGAAATGAGGGCACATTAGGCGGCTTTTGACTTCGTAAACAACGTCATTTACGTAACAGGTCAATTACCCAGCAAAATACTATACCTAATGACTGGGTGAATGCAATTGTCTTAACCTTGCTCGGCACGCTATGCTAATAGAGGTCAATACAACAGTACCTATTAACTGCATCACTACATAGTATAAAACAAAGTCGCTTTCCGCTGTCTGTATGTCTGTCCCTATGTATGCTTAGATCTTTAAAACTACGCAACGGATGTTGATGCGGTTTTTTTTTAATAGAATGAGTGATTCAAGAAGGTTTATATGTACAATTTGTAAAGGTTTTGTGTAAATTAGTTAACTACCCGTGCGAAGCCGGGGCGGGTCGCTAGTAGGTAATAAATAATACCTTAATAAGACAAAGAGGATAGGCCCAGATAGCATTAGGTACTTGTACTTTTAATTATTGTACCTACCTAAGCATTAAATTGAGAGCATTAAAAATGGAAAAACTGCAAATAAATAGACCTATTTAATTTTAGGGTTCCGTACCCAAAGGGTAAAAACGGGATCCTATTACTTAGACTCCGCCGCTGTCCGTCCGTCCGTCTGTCACCAGGCTGTATCTCATGAACCGTGATAGCTAGACTGCTGAAATTTTCACAGATGATGTATTTCTATTGCCGCTACAATAACACATACTAAAAACAGAATAAAATAAATATTTCAGTGGGGCTCCCATACAACAAACGTGTTTTTTTGCCGTTTATTGCGTAATGAGTGTACTGACGGAACCCTTAGTGCGCGAATCTGACTCGCACTTGGCCGGTTTTTTTCCGTTAACAAGCCTTCATGTATGACTCATGGTTGGCAGAACGATCCTAAGGGGCTACATACCGCGAAAACCGAAATTCGCAAATTGCGGGGATCTTTCTCTTTTACTCCAATGAAGGCGTAATTAGAGAGACAGAGACAGATGCCCGCAATTTGCGAACTTCGATTTTCGCGGTTATAGCCCTGGTCCGGGACGACGCGTCCGACACTTCGTTTTCTTTCGAAAGCATCATTGATGATCAACGACATATTGAACGACATAAATAAAAGTTTCGTACGGCTCGGCTCGGACCCGGACCGTTCTAGCGTAAGTCATCCTTTAATCGTTAAGCAGTGAATTTTCCGGCAATACAGACCGCATTTCATGTTATTTTTCACATCATCTATTCGGAAAAGGGCTTTTTCTTCCCTGCTAGGAGGGATCAAAGTAGTAGTCTAATCCGTTCGTATAAAAATACCGCAAATCGATGTACAGGTTAGCCGTTTGGCACACACATACTAGAGGCCAAAACAAAATTTTTGACCCGCAGTTCCTAAAAAAATTTCGCTGCGGGGGAGTGGTAAAACATTATTTTTTTTGTATGGAAAAAACATTTTTTTTTTTCAAAACCTATCGAGTGTGGTATCATACGAAAGGGCTTTTTGAGGCGATTCTAAAAATATATCACATCATTACATTTCGGGCATTTTTTTTAATTAAAACAAAAAGAATTTTCGAAACATACCAAGTTTGGGCTCCTCCAGACACGATATGGCTGATTTTTTTTAGTACAATATACCACAAATGATACGTGATATCCTCATGTCTAACCCCAAGAAAGCAATTTTGAAAATAATATCATTAGCATTTTTTTTTTAATTATTCAATTTTACAAAGTGACACAGTTCTACTTCAATACCTATTTCACGAGACTTATTCAACTATACTGCAGATACAGTACATATTAATCATAAAATGATACGTAATATCCATATATCGAACGAGAAATACCTCTTTAACCCTTTAACTGCGCCTTTCATCAGTTGGTATAGTTTGTTTAGTTTTTGACACAAAATATCAAGATTGTATCCTTCAGATACGATATACCCTATCGATTTTTCTTTGTACAATATACCACAAATGATACGTAATATCTTATTATCTAACCCCAAGAAAGCAATTTTGAAAATAATTTCATTTAGATTTTTTTTTTTCTCAATATTGTAATATTGAAAAATTATACACATGAAATAGTTATTTGTTATACAAGGGTGCAAAGTTGTATTTTACCCGCGAGTGTGTAATTGAAACACGAGCAAGCGAAAGGATTCTATAGTTGAATCCTTCTAAAATAGAATCCTGAGCGTAGCGAGTGGTTTCAACACACGAGAAGTAAAATACATTTGCACCCGTGAGTAACACAAAACTTTTCCCCTCACTATAGCGAGGAAAGTGCAACATCCACACGCGTTAGATCATCTTCATCAATGGACTCACAATTTTTTTTACGATAGTACGATATTATAGCAGAAAACTCTGGAAGTTGTGTATTTTTACGTGTCGTAGTCGGCGAGAAAATTTTTGTTGACAATGTTAACATTTCTGACAATGCGTTTTGAAATTGCATCGACTCAACTTGTGCGTTCAGAATTACATTCAACATCATTTAAAAAAACAAATGTTTCTTATGGAATTTAAGGTTTATGACTTAAAATAATTAAATAAAGCTAAATTTGGTATTTTTTATTAAATTCTCAAACCATTTATTTAATGATAATTAATATCGAATGAACCATTATTATGAGCGTTTTACGTTTTGTTATCTGTCAAAAGCTACTTAAACACGCTCCATCCAAGGTCAAATTACTTTCCCCACTAGTGGAAAAAATGCGTTTTTCCCCGCTTGTTTTATAGGATAAAAGACGGCTTTCCTAGCTAGTGAGGGGAAAAATATTTTAAAAAAATTCTTAAATAGATTATTTTCAAAATTGCTGTCTTGGGGTTAGATATCAAGATATTACGTATTATTTATGGTATATTGTACAAAAAAAAATCAGTAAGGTACATATATCGTATCTGAAGGATACAATCTTGATATTTTGTGTCAAAAACAAAACAAACTATACCAACCGATGAAAAGGCGCAGTTAAAGGGTTAAAGAGGTATTTCCCGTTCGATATATGGATATTACGTATAATTTTATGATTAATATGTACCGTATCTGCAGTACAGTTCCATAAGTCTAGTGAAATAGGTATTGAAGTAGAACTGTGTCACTTGGTAAAATTGAAAAATTAAAAAAAAATTGCTAATGATATTATTTTCAAAATTGCTTTCTTGGGGTTAGACATGAGGATATCACGTATCATTTGTGGTATATTGTACAAAAAAAAATCAGCCATATCGTGTCTGGAGGAGCCCAAACTTGGTATGTTTCGAAAATTCTTTTTGTTTTAATTTAAAAAAAATGCCCGAAATGTAATGATGTGATATATTTTTAGAATCGCCTCAAAAAGCCCTTTCGTATGATACCACACTCGATAGGTTTTGGAAAAAAAAATTTTTTTTGATACAAAAAAAATAATGTTTTACCACCCCCCGCAGCGAAATTTTTTTAGGAACTGCGGGTCAAAAATTTTGTTTTGGCCTGTAGTATGTGCGTGCCAAACGGCTAACCTGTACATCGATTTGCGGTATTCCTTTGAAATTGGGGTCGAGCGGCTTCCGCTATAGCACTTTTCTATTCTAGGAAAGTTTATTGCCAATGTAAAATATTAACATAATGAAATATGAAAATAGTAAGTAATTGCACATAATTGTTTACAATTTGTTTTTAATCAATTACGTGCATACAATTTCTAAGTTTAAATATAATTTTGTAACAATAATATCCTCTTGTGTTGTGAAAAGCAGTAGGTACCTATGTGTCACATTAGCAAAATTATTTCCACCTTTGGCGTAAACACTTTAATCCCTCAGGATTCGCCCACGCCATAAATATGTAATTTTGCTTCCTTGAGACACAATCTACTAAAATCGCCATCACAGTTACTTTCCAAAGAACAAATAGGTACCTACGTAATTTATGCTTATTCGTATTGCATTTCTCACTAGTATATTCAAGTCTGAAAAGAAGTGTTGAACTGTTAATTTAATACACTTTTTTGCTAGCTCACCTGTTTAGTGTTGTCCGCAATGATTCACCAGCACTACGCGGTCGCCTAGCAACGCAATCAGCGTAGCGTTGTCCCTAACAACAACAAACGTTCATCGCAACCACAATGCAATATCAAATAATATACACTTAAATAATTCTAGAGATGCCTGAAACCGCTAATTACGTACGACTTGCTTTTTAGCCTAAGGTTAATTTAACATTCACCACTTGCCTACTTGAGAAGCGTTATTCAACTTGTTTAATGATAATTAATGACACGACGATTATTATAGTTACATTTGTTAAGTGTATAATTTCAATATTCCAGATGCATGATTATCTTGTTCATTTCTATAGGTATATATCACAGGCAGTAAGTACAAGATTTGATGTCTGAATATTCAAAGTATTTTTAGAAGTTAAAATCATTAGGTACTTTTGCTGAGTACCTACCACTCCTACCAGCATAACTAAATAAGGCTATGTGTTACATATTTCTAAAGTAACTGAACACATTTTAAACCACACTCCCGTGTATGATACCTGCGGGGTAAACAGCTGTACTGATTAAATATTTAGTCACTGTGTGATGAGGGTGCCACCGTTTCGCTTCGGCGGTCACCCTTTAACGCTTGCAATGTGCTGATAACAATATCAGTAGTTTTTATTGATTTAACAAACCATCAGTCTTATGCAATGCATAATGCCATTGATTTTCTTAACCAGAAGTTGAAAGGTACAAAGTACTTACAGTAAAAATATTTTGGTGCTTCGGCGAACTGTCAGCGTGCTTAATAGTTATTACCCAATTAAGTTAATTGTAGATACTTACGTAAGTAGTGTAGGTAGAGTTTATTAGCAGATACTTTTCTGGATATTAGAGTATTTTCTGGTGTATCTATGGGAATAGGTGCATTCATAAAAATCATTCCCATATACATAATTATTATATACATTATATGTAGGGTATACTAGTCAGATGACAACCAAAACTCACTAATTGCATAAAAATTATTAAACAAAAATTAGAGATGGCGCTGCCAATCAATACTGTTAGAAGTATTAGAACAAATTAAATTATTTACGGAAAATACTTTAATTCTCTCTCGCTAGCTCGAAATCACATGGATGATTCAGTTAGAAGGTCGAACCATACTGTTCTACCTTAGGGATGGCCAGGGGGCGCCTTAACCTTCAGTAACAAGTGCATATACTTGGAAAATTTCGACCTATGCCGCTGTGGCCCAGTGGCCGAATGGCACAGGTACCTGCCGCGACACGATATAGGAAGAAGGTAGCTCTTATCAAGGTAGTTTCTGGCGATATATATAATTAAAAAGAATGTTCTGATGTGTACAGTACATAATTCATTACATAGATAGATAGATAGAGAGATTTATTATTCCAAAATTATACATACAATTTATACAGTTTCCTGCAAAACTGTTGTTCACAGTTTGCCTGCAGGACTTGCTATGCTACTTAACGATAAGACCGCCTGTTGTTACCTACACCGTTAAATTCCAATGTATTCTCTGTAACCTTTATTTTGTAGTGTGCAATAAAGTATTTTATTATTATTATTCTCTTTATTTATTATTTTTCTTATGTTAGGTTTTTTATAATATGCATATAAAAGTAAAATATAAAAACACTTACAAAACAATACAAAATACATATAAACAAATTATAAAAAACCTAACCTAGGGTGCCGCCAGCAGCGGGGCAGGGCCCAAGCTGCCGGTGGTCAGGGCCGCAGAGAGAGGAACCGGCGGACTATCCGCGCCGTGTCCAAGATCACCGCCTTCTGCATCTGACCCTTGATCCAACCACCTAGCGAGAGTCTCTCAAGGTGTTGGTCGAGACTCTTCGCTATGAGACCGTTCGCTGAAACGACTATCGGGACAATGATCGTCGAATCAACATCCCACATGGCGGTTATCTCGTGAGCCAAGTCTAGGTACTTACTGGACTTGTCCTTCTCGGCTTTCACGAGATTCTCATCATGGGGGATGGCGATGTCGACGAGCACGGCCCGGCGCTGCGATCGATCTATTATCACAATGTCAGGCTTATTGGCTACAATAGTCCTGTCAGTGATGATAGATCGATCCCAATAGAGCGTGGCACGACCATTCTCGAGAACTGGCACAGGTAAAAACTTGTAGTACGGTACTTCGCGGTCCACAAGGCCGTATAGAAGAGCAAGCTGCTGGTGAATAATCCTGGCTACGAGATTATGTCTGTGCAAGTACTCGCCGTTAGCAAGATGAGAACAACCGGAAATGATATGCCTGAGTGACTCTCCGGGACGGCGGCATGCCCGACAAATGTCGACCGTACCGTCCTTCAGGATATATTTCCGATAGTTGTTCGTCATCATAACTTCGTCCGCAATTGCACAGGCAAAACCCTCGGTTTCTCCGAAGAGGTCCCCGAATCGTAACCAGTTCACCGATGCGAGCAGGTCTACATCAGGTCCATGAGGGCCTTGTAGAACCGTTCGTGTAGCACCTTACTCTCCCATACCGCCCTGCGGTCCGCAGCACTTTGTACCACAGGTTTGTGCCAGTTCTCGTTTGCCAAGGAGAGCGGCGTGAAGTTCCTGTCCACTGCCACCACATCACGATGCACACCACACTCGTTGTTAAGGAAATAATTCCTGAGATTGCACACCTCGCGGTTGTGGAGATCTTTGGCGTTAAGGAAGCCTCGACCTCCACACTTCCGTGAGATGTACAATCTCATAACAGACGAGCGTGGGTGTAGCATACGGTGTGTGGTGAGCATTAGACGGACCCTCCGATCCAGGGCGTCCAGCTCGGTCTGAGTCCACCTTAGTATGCCAAAGGAGTATATGAGTATGGACATTACCCAGGCGTTGAAGGCGCGCACTTTGTTGCCTCCTGACAAAAGACTGTTAAGGACTTTTGTGAGCCGACTGAAAAAGCGCTCCTTCACCGACCGTCTAATACCCTCGCCCTCAATACCCAACGACTGTGACATACCAAGGTATTTATAGGTTTCTGATTCAGAGATAGATCTGAAAGACATTGTCTCAGAAAGTTGTAAATTTGTTGAATTTACAACCTCCCCCAGCTGTACATGCATAACCGCACACTTATCGACACCAAACTCCATTCTGATGGCGGTACTGAAAACTTCTGTGGTTTTCAATAGCACCATCAAGTCTTGGTTATTTGGCGCAAATAGCTTGAGGTCATCCAAATGACTTCACCCTCTCTCCGAAGCTGGCAACCTAACCCTGAATCCTTCAGCAGGGTGCTGAGGGGATTCAGAGCTAGGCAGAACCACAGGGGACTCAGACTGTCACCCTGAAATATTCCTCGCTCGATCCTTATAAACTCCTGCGGGCCAGGGCGGTCATCTCCACCTCCTGGTTGACGAAGGACTGTGATCCACTGCCTCATACACGCACTTAGGAAGGATATTAAAGCTTATTATTATTATTATTATTTGTATCTCCTTGGATATCACGGGCCTATGCATCCCGGTCTTTTGATAGGCTTGCGTAGGGATATAGATCCAACACGTAGAGGCCCCTTGGAGAGCTTTATTAATGTCATGTAGAACGCCTGCTGGAACCCGTTCACAGGCGCAACAATAGACACCCATGAACCGGTCGCAGCAGGCATTGGGACTATCGTTGAAAAAGTGAACAGTATACCGGTCTATGGATTGAAGTTTGGGTGGACAACGAGACTGGGCTATTATAAAGAAGTCCGGACACCTGCCATAACAATGTTAAAACACGTTATCGAGGCAGGCGGTGTCTTGCCGCTGACTAGATGGGCCCCTGAAACTGCCGTCGTGAAGACGACCAGGAGCAACACCGGTGTGAGCGGCTCAGGGGTGTCGAGAGGCGTGCGCCGCTTTCTACCCAATGGCTGTTACCAGCCACTGTGCCAACTCGCGTCTTATGCATCTTTCACTTCCACCCCTGGAGCATATAGCTCTTACGACTCCCCTCTGGACGGCCAATGAAGGCAAGCCAGAGCTGAGAGTCCTGCGGGTCCCCTTGGGGTCCACTCCGACCGACGAAGACACGCCGGAGACGGAGACCCTGACCGACTCTCTGGAGCACTCGGGTCCGTGGGGTCGTCACTCCCCAACAGCTCGCCACAAGCTGCCCTGCGGGCTTATTATTAATATTATTAACTTATTGCTTATGAAATAAAACTATGAAAACGCATTATATCGCGTATATTGAATTTATAATACATCCCGACGTTTCGAACCCTTTACAGCGTTCGTGGTCAACGGGTGACTGAGGAAAAATTACAAAATGCAAAAATACCCACATACTAAAATAATGAACAATCATAGACTATAAACTTTAAGGCTGTTTGTACATGCAAAATCGGTTCATAAGGCTAGTTATACACTACGCGATAAAAACACTACGCCGGCTCCAACCCTACACCACGGACCCGAGAAGATTTAATTCCCTCCTAAATTGTAGGAGGGTATCCCAGGGGGTTTTTTTTTATCGCGTATATATATATATATATGTTTTTACTTGAAAATAATTGTAGTGTATAACTAGCCTTATGAACCGATTTTGCATGTACAACCAGCCTTAAAGTTTATAGTCTATGATTGTTCATTATTTTAGTATGTGGGTATTTTTGCATTTTGTAATTTTTCCTCAGTCACCCGTTGACCACGAATTAGATATGCTTGGCGTACACGCCTTCTAATTCACTCCCACCTCGAAGTCACTTCAACAAAGTCGCTTGCGTCAAACATTTCGGGTCGTTGACCGATTGCACGTTTCGTGATAAACACTAAAATTGAAACCTAGTTCACAAAGCTTGTCCCCAGCCTAACTTAACCCTGACATTCGTAACAGTTTTGCGTAATCGTGGGTCAGACTTAAAATGGTAATTTGAAATGATGCGCCCTGTAAGCGTTGTCTACAATAGTGGTATTAGTGACGACTGATAAGTTTTCGTTATCTTCGTATTCATTTCTAAATAACATTTTGTAGCGTCTTGCGTTTGCCGCCTGCTAATGAATCAAACACTAATGGGATTGAACGTTAAATTCACAATATTATACATCCATTTAATCATAGGAAAGACCGGGGCTGGAATTAACAGGGGTATCTACTAACAAAAGCCTTTTTTTCAAACACTGCAAACGCTTCGCATCGATGCGTCAAATGATTCCCCATAAATGTGAACTAGGTACCGGTTAAGGGGTTCTACTAACCGAGATGACTTTAATTCCACCCTAGCAGCCGGCTTCGAAAAACAAGAGCTGTGTTGATCAAGTTTTGTCACTCACCAACCACATAGAAGCCGGATTCCAAAAACACCTCAAGTCTAGCGTAGTGTTCATCGATCTCACGGCTGCCTACGACACAGTCTGGAGACATTGGTTTGTTTGTTAAAAATCCCGCGCTGCCGGTTCATGACGAGTTCTGCCATCCACCTCCCCAGCGATTAAAATCCCGAACTCCACCCTGTTCTGCAGTCCAGACTCTGTCCCCGTTTAACCGACCCGACAAAAAAAACCAAAAGGGTTTGACATCCCTCGCAAACTTTGGTGTCGCCTAAATAGGCTGAGAACCGGGCATGGCCGCTGTAATTCGCTAACATACAAATGAGGTGGGAAAGATTCTCCACTGCGAATGCGCCTGCGGTCGAAACGAGCTTTGATCTGTTCTTGGTAGGTATGTGCTCGAACTGACGTTCGATAAGTGCCAACGTGCCTAAGAAATAATTAGTCGTTATAAGTTCTATGTAGAGCCCAAGCGCGAATTGGTTTGCATTGATTGGCTTAATGTTGATCGTATCGTAAGAGCTAGCTGACATCTAGTGTTGTAGTGTAATTTGGAAGGTACTCCAGTTCGTCCCCTCGGTGTTCAATTTATATGTAGACGTTGAGGGTTTCTTTACTTTTTTCTGCTTTAAAAACTAGTTTGAAAGAATGGGAAAGTGAAAAACAATAAAAATGCTATTACAGTACATATGGTGCAACTTTCTCGCACTAGTGCGTAAAGTGCACTTTTTGTGCATATGTCGAAAGTTTAAAGGGCCATATGTACTGTAAAACGTTGTTCGATACACGTGCGAATAGGTAATTCGCAACTCGTGTCGAATTTCCTCTTTTCCGCACTTGTATCGAAAATAACTATTAACTATTAAAATTTGATTAATATGAAAGTTTCTTTTTTTTCTCGCAAGTGTGTTGAAAAAGTCGTATGAAACGCGTGTGCATTGGTCATTACACACATCGGCTTTCTTATTGCGCGCTCGCTAACAGCTCGCGCGCACAATATCGCCTCGTGTGTAGTGACCAACTTAGCACACTTGTATCATAATGTACTATTACGGTACAAATACGGTGCTACTTTACCGCACTAGTGCGATAATTAGCACATTACGTAACTATGTTGAAAAAAAAAAACAAAAAAAAATGTTGAAAATAAAAAGGGCCATATGTACTGTAAAACGTTGTACGATATACATATTATGTGCGAATAGCGAATATGTGTAATTCGCAACTCGTGTCGATTTAAAACACTCCCTTCGCTTCGGTCGTGTTTTAATTTATCGCCACTCTAATGTACTATTATTTAATTGGAATGCATATTCTTTTCAATTCCCGACATTTTCAGGACAGCCCTATAAGGGTCGGTTGCACCAAACTATTTGTCATCGTTAGAGTTCGGTAAATTTTATTGTATGGAAAGTTTCATAGTAAACCGCCGCGGCGCGCTGGGTGACGTTGATCGATCTGTTAAGTGCGGATGGTGCAACTGGCACTAGTAAGTCTTCTGCAGCTAAAGTTTATTCTAAATCCAATGCAAATGCGGTGTTTAGAGTAGAGTGCCTAACGAGCATCAGACGATAGTCCAGTATTATAAACACGTTGATATTATTGTGACGGAAGGGCCTAATATGCTCTTGGCCGATTTTTAGGGTTCCGTACCCAAAGGGTAAAAACGGGACCCTATTACTAAGACTCCCCTGTGACCTGTTCGTCAGTTGAAATTTTCATAGATGACGTATTTCTGTTGCCGCTATAACAACAAATACTTACTTACTTACTTACTTCGCTGGCTCAACGACCCGAAGTGGATCTTGGCCTCCGATACTAGATTTCGCCATTCGTTCCTATCCTGTGCGATCCGACGCCATTCAGCCGCCTGGACACAACAACAAATCTAAACCAGTATAATAAATATTTAAGTGGGGCTACTGGTACGGAACCCTCCGTGCGCGAGTCACTCGTACTGGGCCGGTTTTTTTTGTTTGTTTAATGCTTGGGTGGTTGCGCTAGTTTATTTAGGCCCCGTTATTTAAAAAAAATTACTGAAGTTATGGAGCCTGAAAAATATTGTAACTATTTAGCTTGGCACCGCATTTTTAGTGTTTCTTCATCTGTCTGGCCAAACTGTCACTAAAAAAAATTGCACTTCGGTTAAGTTTCAAGTTCCAAGGTCTGGATGTAAGCTATCAAGATTTGAGGAGTTGGACCTCATGGAACCCATCATCAGAACTAGACCTTAACACAAAATGTTCCTTCAGAACTTACTTGTGCTTAACAAATATAACGAAGATGACTTAAATCGCCAAAATTGAAATATGCGTTGTTAAAGAGTCCCGTTCTGGTCATCATCAGTAGTTCCACTTCATCAACTGGTAATGTTTTAGATGAAAGTGCTTGGTTTGTTGATGAAAATACTAAAACCGGTATATGTATGCTTATAAGATTTGAAGAGTTCCCTAGATTCCTAATGGATCCCTTCATCAAAACTGGGTTTTTACAAAAACGGGACCAACTAGGGGCTATATACATTCAAACAAAAAATAATCTTCCAAATCGGCTCAGCAATGACGGAGATCTGAGGTAACATACATACAAAAATTCCTCCTTTTTTTGAAGTCGGTTAAAAACACCCATTACTCACTCAGGAAAAAATATTTGTGTTCACACAAATAAATGCCCTTACCGGGATTCGAACCCAGGACCAGGACCATCGGCTTCAGAGGCAGGGTCACTAGGTCCAGATGGAAAGAAAGGTATTTATTATTTAGATAATGCATACCATGTGGTACTGCTTATCTAAATGACTATTACGTCAAATATTAGGTCTAGAAACGATATGGATTAGATGTGTCAGTGTCAAAAGTGACGTTTTTATTTGAAGAAAGACCTAATATTTGACGTATCTTAAAGTTCGAATTATGGATGGTATAGAAAGGATCCCAATCTCTTATGGCAGAACTGTTGCAAAAGTGACCGCTTTCAGCTTTAAATAATAGTTCCTAATCTCTCCGGTGGCGCTAGTTAGGCTCTGGGACATGAGTATAACATGTAAGGCAACAAATAACCCGACCAAATTCAGTTGGTTGTTTTTTGTTAGTATTTAGATTTCGGTGTATGGTGGCGCCGCCTAATTACTGTTTTTTGATGGACACTTTTCATACATAGAGATTTGGCTCCTTTATATAGTCTCCATGGTTCGAATCGGGCAGTATTAGTCTTAATCTTCGAGAAAGTTGTTATCAGTCGTTACACTTAGTATTATGAGACCGCATGAGATTAGGTAATTTTTATCAGCCCGCATCGTCTATTCGAGAATCGTACTATAAACATAATAATAAAACTGGCTTGCTTTTAGGGTTCCGCAGTTAACCACGAGGATTGCACGAAGTAGGTATAAGGTACTTATCGTCTCCTTACGTGAATGTGTTTATCACTGCACTTTGATCTCATTATTTTGGTTACCAATACATTTATAATTCCACGGTAACCTTCACGGATAACGAAGTTCAAGGTTAAGTTGACAAATAATTTTAGTTAACAAACTAAAAAGTTTGGAAAGTGGGTCTATACCTATACTCTATATTATGTAAACTTGTTTAAATTTAATAGGTACGTACGCTTTACTTTTTTTACACAAGTCCTTTATAGGTACATTTTGTCAGGATCAATACGCTTTCTCGACTATCATGCGCCATGTTGCGGAATTTCATTGGAACTAATTTCTTACAGTGGCAATAATTTTAATAATAGGTTGTCAGTGTCATTGTAGCGGTTTACTTGAATCATACATAAGTGGAACTTGGGGTGATTCCTTTGAGTCGCCATTTTGTTCCATGTAAATTTGTATTCGTTTCATTATTTATTTCTATACTCGAATTTCTATTCTAATCTTTACCTGGTTTGTATACAATAATAAAACATGACACTGGCTATTATAATAAAAGCCATTAAAAATAAAATAAAATAAATACATAAGTGTTGAATATTAAACAATAAATGACAAAAAATGCCCAATACTATACATAGTCAAGAAAAAGAACGAAATATTGTAAATAATGTTAATAATAAACTGCTGGAAAAGAACCGTTCGGGAAATTAAAATATTTCGCTACGAAACATTTCAATATTAACATCAGAGTTGACAGGTAAACAAATCAAAGTTTCTTTATAGTCTGGTTATTACGACTTGTTTATTGTAGTGCTATGTTATACAAGCGAGGAAATAAATACAGTAACAAAAAACCGGCCAAGTGCGAGTCGGACTCGCGCACCGAGGGTCCCGTAACGTGAGTGAAAGGTAAATTGCGGTTTACGATTTATGACGTATTCAAAAAAACTACTTACTAGATCTCGTTCAAACCAATTTTCGGTGGAAGTTTTCATGGTAATCATATATTTTTTTTAGTTTTATCATTCTCTTATTTTAGAAGTTACAGGGAGGGGGGGACACATTTTACCACTTTGGAAGTGTCTCTCGCGCAAACTATTCAGTTTAGTAAAAATTACATTAGAAACTTCAATATCATTTTTGAAGACGTATCCACGAAAGGGTTTGATGAAAAAAAATTTTTGAGTTTCGGTTCTAAGTATGGGGAACCCCCAAAATTTATTGTTTGTTTTTTATTTTTGTGTGAAAATCATAATGCGGTTCACATAATATATCTACTTACCAAGTTTCAACAGTATAGTTCTTATAGTTTCGGAAAATAGTGGCTGTGACATACGGACAGACAGACAGACAGACAGCCATGACGAATCTATAAGGGTTCCGTTTTTTGCCATTCGGCTACGGAACCCTAAAAATGAGTTTGTGTTAAAAAAACGTGTTTGGAGACGACCAATTTTGTTCATTGACAATGTATCAGAAGAATGAAAGAAGAATGTGTTACCTAAGATGTAAGGTTACGGAATATACCTACCATGTAACATGATCATCATCATCATCAATCATCAACATCGTCATCATCATCATCATGGTGGCTTTTTGGTGATCCAATCTTGGATGTAGGCAGACGCCTGTAGGGAAGACTCTCTTGGATATAGTAACATGATAGACGAAATAATTTTCCAGCTATAGAGCTGAACTGAGCTGATGATCATCTGGTATGTTACGACTAAATTAAATATAAGTATCTGCAGTAATTATAGTCATTAATATAATTTCTAGGTAAATCGTTCGTTTCGAGAAGGTCGTTCGTCCTTCTCAGGAGGAACGACCTAATATCATAGTTCTAACCTAACCTAACCCAATGTTCTGATAGCATTTCCTTTCTGTAAGGGTCACAGTTCTAACCTAACCTAACCCACTTTTCTGATAGCAGTTCGGTTCTGTGAGGATCGCAGTTCAAAAAAAAGTCCAGGTCCAAGTTTGGATCTGGGTTCATAACGAAGAGAATAAATCGCCAAACGTGAACTATGTGTCGTTGAAGAGTTCCATTCTGATCATCATCAACAGTTCCACTTCATCAAATGTCACTTTTTTATGTAAATGCTGGATTTGTTGATGAAAATACAAAAATCACTATATGTATGCCTTTCACATTTGAGGAGTTCCCACAGTTCCTTATGCATCCCATCATCAGACCTCGAGCTTGACAAAAATGTGTCTTGAAAACGTAACTTGCTTAACAAACATAAAAAAGAAGACAAATCGCCAAACGTGAACTATGCGTCGTTAAAGAGTTCCATTCTGATATTTCTGATCATCATCAGCAGCTGCATTTCATCAAATGTCACTTTTTTAAATGGAAATGCTGGATTTGTTGATAAAAATACAAAAATCACTATATGTATGCCTTTCACATTTGAAGAGTTCCCTCGATTCCTCATGGATCCATCATCAGAACTCGAGCTTGACAAAAATGTGTCTTGAAAACCTAACTTGCTTACCAATCATAACGAAGAGGACAAATCGCCAAACGTGAACTATGCGTCATTGAGGAGTTCCGTTTTGATCATCATCAGCAGTTCCACTTCATCAAATGTCACTTTTTTAAATGTAAATGCTTGATTTGTTGATGAAAATACTAAAATCACTATATGTATGCCTTTAACATTTAAGGAGTTCCCTCGATTCCTCATGGATCCCATCATCAGAACTGCGTTTTGACAAAAACGGGACCAATCTGTATGTATATACTTACAATCAAAAAAAGAATTTTCAAAATCGGTCCAGAAATGACGGAGTTATGGAGTACCAAACATAAAAAAAACAACCGAATTGATAACCTCCTCCTTTTGAAATCTTGAAGTCGGTTAAAAAATGACTTAAATCTACATCCAAAGAGTGTCAAAAATATCAAGAAATATGTTGTTTGAGAAAAACTGGGGATTAAATCATTACAAATGAAGATATATTATTATTATTTTTTAAATTTTGTTCATATACGGGTATTACTTTTGAGCTTACTAAACACGTATGTATGTATCTGAAGGATACAACCTTGATATTTTGTGTTAAAAACTAAACAAACTATACCAACTGATAAAAAGGTGCAGTTAAAGGGATAAAGAGTTATTTGTCAAGTGTCTTCAATAAGATTATTGAAGACACTTGTACCTAAGCATATCAAAAAGAAGTACGAAACAGACTATTCCCAACTTTTCAAATACTGTAATTTACTCCCAGTTCAAAATATGTGTAAACTAGCCATACTAACAGAAGAATATCACCATGTTACTAAACTAAAAGAACACAAAAGATGTACAAAACTAAGATGTCTACAGAACCAAAACAAATATTGTATACCCAAATATAACAACATATATGGCACTAGGCTGTACACATATATATTACCTAAAATATTGAATGATCTGCCAGAAGTTGTTTGTGCTAAATATTTAAATGGTAAACATATAAAAAATGTCGTTAAAATGCACTTATTAAAAACTAACGACACAAGCTATGTATACTAAGAATCATATTTATGATAAGATATAGGATATAATATTGTTTTTCTTTATGTTATTCTCGAACTCCCCATCGGCACACAAACCTCCATAAGGTTTTGCCTACGATGGGTCTTGTAATGATCTAAAAAACTGTAATTTGCTTCCTTATTCAATAAATAAAAAAAATAAAAAATCCCGTTCGATATGTGGATATTACGTATCATTTTATGATTAATATGTACCGTATCTGCAGTACAGTTCCATAAGTCTCGTAAAATAGGTATTGAAGTAGAACTCTGCCGTGTCAGACGTATCTCTGCTATCTTTAGATAGCAGAGATACGCCTAACCAGTGCAAAATGAAACTAGACACTATGCTTTATATAATACTTAAACAAAATTTCAAAAAATGTCTAGTTACTGAGATATTTCATGTTTTAAGATAGACGTTTTCGAATTTTTGGACATTGAGTGATGCGTATCTCTTCTAACTCAAGTTAGAATAATTATGCGTAACTCTTCGCAGTTTTTTTACGGCAAACTGGATATCTACTATCTCGAGTTATCATAGTTTCGCGTAACCACACGCAGGTAGTACGGCGATAGGCGGCTCGCGGTGAGGCGGGGCGCGGAGGGAGCGGCTCGTCGCTCCTTGCCACGTGTATTTGTTTATTTGTGTCATTTTCAAGCAAAAGGTACCACATTGTCGCTTATCATAAGGACATTCTGACAGGTTTTTCGTATAAAGATACAAGCAATTTTCGTCCTTATTTTACCTTAATATTTTTACTAGGTATCTTCTAATACCCACAATAAATTTACACCAAACCTGAACCAAAACCTGAGTTCCACTAGGTACAGCCGGGGTTCAGCATCAGCTCTATCTTGGGTAATGCTCTCCCAAGTGCTCATCAAGGCGTGTCGGATGACCAAAACAGCGTTTGCCTACGTTGCACCAAACCTGAGTTCCAATAGGTACAGCCAGGGTTCAGCATCAGCTTTATCTTGGGTACTGCTCCCCCAAGTGCTCATTAAGACGTGTTGGATGACCAAAACAGCGTGTGCCTATGTTACACCAAACCTGAGTTCCACTAGGTACAGCCAGGGTTCAGCATCAGCTCAGCTCTATGTATACTAAAACCTTCTCCAGAATATAACAAACACTTTTCTGAAAACCGCATCAAAATCGGTTCAGCCAAACGCGAGATAATCGCAGACAAACATACGGGTCAAACTGAGAACCTTTTTTTTAAGGCGGTAATTTTTTTTTTGTAACTGACCTGCCGTTAATTCCGCCTTTTACACTTACTGGGATTAAATATTAAATAAAGTACATACAAACAAACACATACATACATACATACATACATACATACATACATACATGCAATACATGCATACGCTATTAAACATAAGGCTCTTTCCACCAATCGATTGATCTACTTTATAACCAATGATGTAAGGACTGATGGAAATCGGGCTCCTTGTATGTAATGTGAGTTAGCACATTATAAAATGGATTATCTTGTGTAGTCTGGTTACGCGTTTTACTAGGAGCACTAATACAACGAACTCTTACAACTTAAGATAAAAGAACTACGCGTGACCACCTCAATATTCCCCATGCCCTGGTTACACGTTTTACTAGAAGTTGATACAATGTAGTCTTCTAACTTTAGATAAACGAAAACCTCAATAAGCCCGCGAGCCGTGGCCACGCGAAATATTATGAGCGCTCATACAACGAACTCATCTAACTTTAAGTTAACATAGTTACGTGCAACCACCAAATATATGAAACAGTGGTTACGCCAAACTATGTTTATGCGTTTATTTCAAAAACTATGTACTTTTACAAGAAAAAAGTAAAGAAATATTATTCTTCACGTCTATTGAAACACAAAACACATATTAAAAATGACAACTCAATAAACTCACGAAATATATGAGTTTATTAGTTTTTCACGCTCACCAAAAACTTTACAGTCTATTTACTCAAAACTGTGTTTTTTGAGATAGCAGAGATACGTCTGACACGGCAGAACTGTGTCAGTTTGTAAAATTGAAAAATTAAAAAAAAAATGTTAATGATATTATTTTCAAAATTGCTTTCTTGGGGTTGGATATGAGGATATCACGTATCCTTTGTGGTATATTATACAAAAAAATCAGCCATATCGTATCTGGAGGAGCCCAAACTTGGTATGTTTCGAAAATTCTTTTTGTTTTAATTAAAAAATATATGGCCGAAATGTAATGATGTGATATATTTTTAGAATCGCCTCAAAAAGCCCTTTCGTATGATACCACACACGGTTTTGGTTTTTTTCCATACAAAAAAATAATGTTTTACCACTCCCCCCGCAGCGAAATTTTGTTTTGGCCTGTAGTATGTGTGTGCCAAACGGCTAACCTGTACATCGATTTGCGGTATTCCTTTGAAATTGGGGTCGAGCGGCTTCCGCTATAGCATTTTTCTATACTAGGAAAGTTTATTGACAGTATAAAATATTAACACAATGAAATATGAAAATAGTAAGTAATTGCACATAATTGATTACAATTTGCTTTTAATCAATTACGTGCATACAATTTCTTTAGTTTAAATATAATTTTGTAACAATAATAACAACATAACAACAATAGTGTAGTGCTCAAACACGGAACAATAGTAGAAGTACCTAATCAATTAACATTGCAAGTACCATTGCGGATGTGTGCCAGATACAGCCTACTTAGTCGCATTTTTTTTTCAGTCCGACTCACGATTAAACCTAAAGGCGCGCCTCTCTCGGACGCTTCTGGAATTAGGTCCTACGCGGTGGTCGGTCGGCCTTCGCAATTAAGATATGTGCTTGGACCATTACTTATTCTGAATCTCCCGCAGCTGAGCCTTCGGCTTCGCTTATAGGCGTGGCCGTGGCGTGCCTCTCCCGGATGCTTCGGCCCTTCGGCCTTCGCATTTAAGAACGTCAGTGGAATTTTCAGGAAGCATGCACAGGTCGGACGCTCCGGGCCTTCGACTCTAGGCGGAGCCACAGTGGATCGAAATGACAAAAAAATGGACATTCGCATAATTTTTTTAAAACCCTATTTTAAAAAATGCTTTTCGGTTGAAAATGATGTAAGGAATAAAAAAATTTATATAAAAATTTTCAAAATAAGGCTTTATTAAAGCAGAAAAAAATAAAATCTTTTTTTTTTTTTGTATGAAACTATAAATAGGTATCTTATTATGAGAAAACCATTACCGATCCCGCTTTCTCACCTTTAGAATATTATTTTCCTACTTAAAAACAGTAGAAAATAGTAAACAGCTTATCTTGGTAGGTGCCCGTTTTTTTTATAGTCCAGTCAAAAGTCGGTAAAAAAACAACATTTTTCATTTTTTTATTTTCAATAGTTTAATGGTATATAAATGATAATTTAGTGTAAATACGACATATTTTTGACATTTTGATAAAGATAAAAACAGTTTTGTACAAGAAAATAGCTAATAATTATATTTAAATACAAACATTTACATACAATTGAATTAAAAAATGTATATTTTATACTTGTTGATACAAACGATTAATTGTGGTGTTCTTAATAACTATGTTAGTAACAAAAAATCCTAAACAGTAAAAATGTACTCTAGAAATCAAACTTTACAAACTTTTCCATGACAGTATAATAGGAATATTATCAAAGCATTGTTTTCAAGAAACTAATTATTTGCTGAGTAAATCTTCATTTTATAGCTAATTGAACCCCCATTTAAACACTTACTCTGGGATTAACCCTTTACGGTAACCTCATTAATGCTAATTAACGAACGATAATGAATATTATCTGAGTAATTAGTATAAATGCATAACTTGCATTATGCCGAGGTTGCTAATGTACCTATTAATTAATTACATATTGTAAATGTTAGTATTTTTAAGTAATAAGTTAGTGAAACGATTTGAACTTTGATTTTATTAACGACATTATTATTTATTAGCATATTGTGAAGGTGATAACTATTTTCCATGTTTTTAACTTAGCGTAATCATTTTACTTAGCAAATGTTATTTTAGTTTATTGTAGTGCCTAATATCTCAAATTATTATGCTAATTTTGATATCAACCGTGAAGTTTTATTGTACAAACGGTAACCATACAATATTTTTGTATAATCTATGAATACACAATCTCACAAGTTTAATACGTTTCATTCATAGGTCACTTACTTTCATGTTTGCTTGTATTTAAAATTTTCATAATTTTCTCGTAAGTATAAAATTATTTTTTCTTTGTCATAGTTATAAAAATGTCAAAAATATGTCGTTTTTACACTAAATTATCATTTATATACCGTTAAAATACTGAAAATAAAAAAAATTAAACACTAAGAAAAATGTTGTTTTTTACTGACTTTTGACTGGACGATAAAAAAAACGGGCACCTACCGAGATAAGCTGTTTACTACTTTCTACTGTTTTTAAGTAGGAGAGTAATATTCTAAAGGTTAGAAAGCGGAATCGGTAATAGTTTTCTTATAATAAGATACCTACGTATTTTTCAGTTTCATAAAAAAAAAACAGATTTTATTTTTTTCTGCTTTAATAAAGCCTTATTTTGAAAAAAATTATATAACATTTTTTATTCCTTACATCATTTTCAACCGAAAAACATTTTTTTAAATAGGGTTTAAAAAAAAGTGCGAATGTCAATTTTTTTGTCATTTCGATCCACTAGGGCTCGGCCTTCGGACATCGAATTCAGACACTTGTACTATTGTCCTTTGTCTGAGCACTGACCTCCCGGAGCCCGATCTTCGGCCACGGTCGCGAGTAGGCACGCGTCTTCGGGACGTTTCGGGCCTTAGGCCCTAAGCGAGTCTCAGCCTTCGGCCTTCGTAATATAGCTGTCTACACCACGTTTCACGTAAACCATTGCGGCTGTGTCCCTATTAAAACAGCCTAACTGCATTTTTGTTCTTAAATCCGAGTAATCCGACTTAAGCCTGACTGTTGATTTTTAATAGGTTTTCCTGTCATCTTTAAGTAAAGAACTATTTTGTGTATTTTTTTCAAAATTTTGAACATAGTCGTTTCGGAAATAATAGGGGGGAGAATAGTCAATTTTTATCCTAAAATTCTCCTATCTAATCCTGAAGAAAAAATTTTATTTTCTCATTTACCCCCCAAAAGCGGCCCCTATATTTAAAATTCATTTGTTGACCTTACATGTCCGTCTTTGGGTCACAGACTTACATATGTGTAACCAAATTTCAACTTAATTGGTCCAGTAGTTTCAAAGCAAATAGGCTGTGACAGACGAACAGACAGACGCACGAGTGATGCTATAAGGCAGGGTCCGGTCCGTGGTATTGACTGCAAAAAGTTCAAGAAACCCTGCTATAAGGGTTCCGTTTTTTCCTTTTGAGGTACGGAACCCTAAAAACTATCTTTATGAGCTTCCTTGGTAAGTGCGTGTTCAGTCAGAACTGGGTCACTAGAACGTAGGCATGTCTTTAATGATAAGCCATTTTCAAAATTTCTAATAAAGGGATGGGACTTATACATAATTTCCAATGTGGATGTTGAGACATGGAAAGAGTAGGTACGAATGTATGTGTATCTATTGTATAGAACTTTACTTTCTAATTTGTTTGTTTTACAGAAAACTATGCACATGCACTTGATTGAAACTCCAATCAAGCAGTGTGGGCGTACTAAGCAGCAAAATACGACTTACGATAAGTACCGCAATATATAAGCTATTATTAAAAATTTAAAGGAAAATTATCAAAACCCGGCTCGTACCAATGAGTTTTTCGGAACTTATGTACGAAATATCATTTGATATTTACCAGTCGCGATGACGGAAAACATCGTGAGGAAACCGGACTAATCCCAACAAGGCCTAGTTTCCCCTCTGGGTTGGAAGGTCAGATGGCAGTCGCTTTCGTAAAAACTAGTGCCTACGCCAATTCTTGGGGTTAGTTGCCAAGCGGACCCCAGGCTCCCATTAGCCGTGGCAAAAATGCCGGGAAAACGCGAGGAAGATGATGATGTACGTTCTCATATTTAATCAATAAGTTCATATATACGTATAAGCTTACATTACTTTTACTTTAAACATTAAAACTGTGGAATTTTATGGGCATGGGCAATTTTGGGCAAGTCAAATAAAATAATCCAATAAACATGTTCTATATGTTACTGGAAACTAAAAACATTAGGTAGGGTACTCTCTCTTTTTTGTCAGTTGAGTAATACTATATGTATAGCAGTTAAGGACAGCTATAAAATATTTAAATAAACAACTCAACCATCAAGTTTCTATTTATCACGAATTCGACCTCTTTGGCTTTTATCGAAATGATAAACGAGCTAAGTAATTAAGTATGATAGTTATACTATCTATAAAAACAAATAAAAAGAAAAGTACGGACGCACTTACTTACAATTATCATGCTACAATAACATTTCACGCAAACTTACCTAAGAATAACGTGCGTCATAAAAAAGACTACAAATTGTGCTGTAAGCTCGATAAGTCGAATCCTTTTTAATACATTTCCATGAATCGAAATCGTTCCTGACGATGCCGTGTTTCCGCGGTTCGTGACATTCTCGCATGTCATCCCGCGAACTTCCCGCTCGTAAATAAACGTTTTATGTCACGTGTCTAAACGGCCATCTTGCTTTACCGGTAAATTTTACCAAACATACGTTTGCCGTCACGATCGGCCATCCCAGGATTCGGTACGTTACCCTACAAGACGCAAAGTTTAGAATCGCGTGATCATGTTTTTGGACTGGCAAAATTTCGTGTACCTATAGGCTTTATAAAAATGGGAGTGCTTGTCTACATATTGATTGTGCCAACTGGTGCTTACCTCCGATCTCGATTCGTCTGCTATCGGTACGAATAGAGTGATTGCTACTTGAATTGTATTGTATCTAGATTTATTTGGTAACGCGAATTGAAACTTCAGCTGTTCCTTCAATAGGTTTTGTTCTTTAATGGCTTGAACAAACTACCGGTTACTAGAAATTGATGGTTTTAACCAACGGTAGGCACTGTATATAGTTAGTGAAACCAAATTGTCAGTAAATAAGAACAAAAAAAGCTATACTCATCCTTTTCTTTTGGGTGCTAGTGTAAGACAAAGATAGTATGATTTTCTCTGTTAACTCGCCAACAAAAGAATTGAGATCTATATAGGTGCCAAGTTCTGTGCTGTGTAGAAAATCTTGAAATTATAAAGGATCTGACTTGGCTAGTTTTTAGAAAAGTAACATAGACAAATATAATAGCCTATACGTAAAAACTAGCCACGACAAATCCTTTATAATTTCAAGATTTTCCACACAGCACAGAATTTGGCACCCATATAGATTTCAAATCTTTTGTCGGCGAGTCAACAACGATACATATTCTTAATATTGAACTTGGCTCTCATTTTACATTTATGTTTTTGTTGGGATATTATTACCATTTGTAGGTACAGAAATTACTATAATATTCATCATGAAAGCAGTTTTGTCCAAGTTGAAAAGGAGACCCTCGCTAACGCGAGGTCAATTGTAAAAAAATATCATCTAGGCCATCTAGAAGTGGGCTAGGTTTTTAATCTATAAGTCTAAATTAATCTAATAATTATTAATATATGTTTTTTTTTCGTCGAATTATCAATAATTTTCAGTTTTCAGATTTTTCCCTCTATAGACACCTATGGGGCCCACTGACTATCAGTCCGCCGGACGATATCGGCCTGTCAGTTAGAACAAAAATTTGACAGTTCCCTACAACTGACAGGCCGATATCGTCCGGCGGACTGATAGTTAGTGGGCCCCTTAATAGTCTACCTTGATGCCAAATTTCAAGTTTGCCAATTTTTAGATTATACCTTTTCCATACTAATTAATAGTTATTTGTTATACAAGAGTGCAAAGTTGTATTTTACTCGCGAGTGTGGAATTGAAACATGAGCAAGCGAAAGGATTCTATAGTTGAACCACGAGCGAAGCGAGTGGTTCTAAAATAGAATCCTGAGCGTAGCGAGTGTTTCAACACACGAGAAGTAAAATACATTTGCACCCGTGTGTAACACAAAACTTTTCCCCTCACTATAGCGAGGAAAGTGCAACATCCACAGGCGTTAGATCATCTTCATCACTGGAATCACTATTTTTTTTACGATATTATAACAGAAAATACTAGAAATTCGATTTTTACGTGAGTCGGTGAGAAGAACAGTAAAAATTTTGTTGACAATGTTGACATTTCTGTTCTGACGTTCAGAAATGTCAACGATGCGTTTTGAAATTGCATCGACTCAACTTGTGCGTTCACAATTATATTTAACATCATTACAAAAAATCTAACGTTTCTTATGGAATTTTAAGGTTTATGACTTAAAATTATTAAATAAAGCTAAATTTGGTATTTTTTATTAGATTCTCAAACTATTTATTTAATGATAATTAATATCGAACGAACCATTATCATGAGCGTTTTACGTTTTGTTATCTGTCAAGCTACTTAAACACGCTCCATCCAAGGTCAAATTACTTTCCCCACTAGTGGATAAAATGCGTTTTTCTCCGCTTGTTTTAAAGGATAATAGACGGCTTTCCGAGATAGTGAGGGGAAAATATTATTTTCAATGTACGCTGCCATCTGTGTGTTTGACGTTGCTCGTCACCCTTTAAACATAACAATCTGGAAGTGGGTTAGGTTTTTGATCTATAAGTCAGTCAGTCACATAAATGCCGGTTTTTAAACGTTAATTTATCAATAACTATTTGAGCTACGTTTATGAAATTTTGTATTTTAGACGAGCTGAGGGGCTTGAATAAATGCGCTAAATTTCATGTGTGTAGGTTAAATAGGTTTCAAGTTGTGAAGGGGTCAAAAGTAGCTCGAAATGGTTCGTGTAATATTACACTTGGCAACTTGGCTAGACACGCGGCAGCGTGTCTAGAATCTAGATCTATCGATTTTTATCTTAGACGGAGGTGCTACGCCGTAGAGCAATACGTAGCACCCTCTACGAACGTCGGTAACATTTGATTCCACTCGTTCGCATACAGCGATTTTAACACTCTACGCAAAGGTATATATAGGTATATTCTTATACTTAAATTCAAGTGCGTCTGTCCGTATTTGGTATTGTAATAGCACCGTAATGAATGAACCGATATTTGAGTGTGTTTTTTTCTAAGCTGTGTTTGGCGGAAATTTGTCAGCAAAAATCTAAATTTTAATAAATGGTTATTGTAGCTATGGTTTCGCTATGTTCGCACTTGACCGTCGTCTCGATATATGTAGGTAGTCACGATTCAAACACAAAAATTAACGCCATCTCATCTCTTGAATTGAAACAATCGCGGATTTGATTCGGCTGTACCGAATTGGTTACACTGAGTATGAGGATTAGATACACCTCCGAGATGTCCAAATCTGCTCATTCTTTATAATTTATTTTTCTTTTGTAAGCCTTTTTCAGTAACTGCACTAATTCAATATTAACTTGGGACGTACAGTACAGACCACCAGTTTGACACTGACATATACGCGTGCGCTAGCGTCTGCGTAACTTGCTTTCTATGAATCTCGCTCACACTCGCATATTAGTGCGAGCGAGATTTATAGAAAGTAAGTTACACAGACGTTAGCGAATATGTCAGTTTGACACTGCTAAGGCAGTCGCGGTAAGGCTATACAAGTTATGTATAGGTTACTATTATTAATAAGATATAAGCACAGATCCCTGTTCATAAAATTACTCAATGTTATTGTACGGACTTATTTCAGTTCGGGCGGTAGGTTATTTGCTCTGACACGCACGGGTGGCACAAGTCTGCTGCTCATTTGAAAAGTTGTGAGTCTGATAATAACATTTATTAGTATGACTTTGCCTTTCTCTAAATAAGAAACAATCAGTACGGACACAGATTAATAAATAGTTACTACGTAACAGATACATCATTCCCATTCAAAAGCGAAAATACCTACGCTATAATAGCCTACAAAATCTTAATAATAATACCTGCTGCTCAGGACGAGAAGAAATATACCATAAGTACGCGCACAAAGAGTCGAGACTGCCTTGCTCGCCGTGCGAGCCACGTGCCAACGCGTCATCGTAAGAATGCGCTAGGGTTGTACTGTTACTTATGTTATTATTGTAATAAAACGAATGTTGCGAATCAACCATATTTTTATTAGTCAATCAAATATTTAAAAACAACACTTATAATACCTGACTCAAAAACTCCTTAATTTACGATTTACCTACTTATGTTCAAAGAAATAAATGATGACAAAATTCATAAAGATAGATTTAAAATACTACTTACCTTTCTTCGTCTCTCGGAAATGAAAAAAAACGACAAATTTTCTTCTTTTTTGACTTACACCCATCTACTGCACAATAATTACGTGGTTTCCGCATTTCGAAGCGTAGGCGCGGGAAACGTGCCGTGCGAGCGCTCAGGCGGGCGTTCGGCGGCCCTCTGTCGGTTGTATCGTCGACGATACGCCGAGCGGTAGGCATATAGCGCGTGGCCTTGAGCGAGTGAAGGAGGCCTGGTACGGATCTGTAGGCCGAGCACATGATTGACTCGACAGTATCTCGCCGCGAGATACCCTACCCTACCCTTCTTTTATTAACTGTATGAATTAAAGGGGGACGGGTAGTCTATATCGCGGCGAGATACTCTCGCGCCAATCATGTGCTAGCCCGGATGGTGGTCGTTCTTGTCTACGTGACAGCGTGATAAAACGGTATCCGTCACTTTCAATCGCGCTCTGTTAAAAAGTGACGGGTAATTTTGTCACGTGCATAAAGGCATCCATGATCTTTCGAATGATCCATGGAACATGGCGGATCGTGCTCCAGACATTTTATTTTATTTATTGCGTTCTGCTGTTTAATGTATAATTTTGATAGCATATTATGCAGTGAATGGCAAACGTGACGGGTGCAGTTAATGAAGAATTCGTCTGGAAATGCGAATAACCGATTCTTGGACATCATTCGGCGGTTCGTGGTCGCGGCCGCCATCATGCTTGGTAGTCTTTGTACTGCTGCTCCAGCTATCACCCAGTGCATCGTGAAGGCCTATTACCGTCATCATCATCATCATCATCATGTCAGCCGATAGACGTCCACTGCTGGACATAGGCCTCCCCCAAGGCTCGCCACTCCGACCGATCCTGTGCCGCTCGCATCCACCGAATTCCCGCGACCTTCACCATATTACCGTACATCATGCATTAATACTTTGTATTGTGAAATGTTTTTCTTATACTTATTCTGTATAGTCAAGGGCATAAATACATTCCCAAAGTTTCAAAAATATATAATGTGTACGCTCTTACACCTCAGACAATAAAGTCGTGTTCACATATTTTTGAGCCATTTGTCTGGATCGATATTTTTCCTTCGGCTGTACTTGACTTTGGCAAAGGCCATAGAGGCTGCCATTTCTCTAATAAATATTCTCTAATAAATGTAAAGCCATCCATAATAGGCCTCTGCAGGCTGCAGGTAACGCTACTGTTGGAACACTTTCCATGCATCAGTGACAATATTCGGAAGTGCCCTGACGACTTTTTATTTTTAATTTAGTAAGGCCTTTTAATTATGGCTTCATTTCATAAATATTTTGCCATTTTAATTTCAAAATGAAAGATATGTCCCGTAGTAGGCATTAAATCAAGTTGTGTAATTGTTCTTATCAAAAACTTTGTCTGAACGCCTATATGTATACCTACTTTAAATCCGGGATCTCTAATCGCACCTTATCACGCAGCATCCCCGTGCCCCGGTCTCGTGTCAAAGTCACGTTCACTGACAAATCACTAACGCTAAATAAGCACTTTGTGCCGGCTTATCACTGGCTTTAATTAGGGAATAGATCACTGTGTCATAAATAATACCTACATCACATAGTACAACCTCGACAAGTCGACATGATTGTCTCAGGCAGGAGGTTTGAAGAAGCTTTTTTTGGATATTTTATTATTTCACGAAATAAAATATGTATGTAAAAGAGAGAGAATGCGGAGCGGTGCTTTAAATACACTCAGCATCAAATAGTTTAGGGACGGCCAAAGTGGACAAATATATTGGGACACACCCTTATTCCTGTGGTAACAAAGGTGTGTTACGAATGTTACGATATATTCGGCCACTTTGGCTATTGAATGCTGAATCTACAACATCTCATTAGATAAGTACAATTAATTAGTTGATCAGTTTTAATTCAAGACACTCTTTCAACATTGCCGCAATGAAATATCTCTGTTACTTCAGTTTGAAAGGTTGAAAATGGTGGAGAAATTAAACCTTTTTAAATTTCTCCACCATTTTCAACCTTTCAACCTGAAGTAACAGAGATATTGGTAATACCTAATGGTACCTACCTACATTAATTAATACTGTAACGTATTACAATACAAACGTAAGATAATAAATGTAATTTATTCATGTTATGTCTCCTACTTCTCCTAGCGTTTGTGACACGAATATAGTGTTTCATTCATCATAATTTCAGGGCTTAGTTACAATTAAAGGATGACTCACGTTAGACCGGGCCGTGTCCGGGCCGGAGCTTCCGGCGCTTTGTTTTCTATGGAAAGCATCACATGATCACCTGTCATGTCATAGAAAAGTAAGCGACGGAAGCTCCGGCCTGGAGACGGCCCGGTCTAACGTGAGTCATCCATAACTGTAATCGGAGAAAAAAAATAGTCCGTTCTAGTCTTATCTAACCGTTGACCCGGTTCTTATCATTTTTCCCTTACTGGCCTTATATTTCAGTGCAATGTCCTTGATTGTGTTCTAAAAATATGCCTTCACATCACATCCGTCGATAACTGCATAAAAGGGAAATCGCATGCAATGTTATCTTAAGCTTTTTTACGTTTTTCGCGACTGTTATTACAAGTGAGTAGAGTGTAATTTGCTTTGAACTTTGTTTCAGATAGTGGTCACTAGAATGTCCCTAAACATAATTATTATCAGCTTTATAGGCAATATAGGAGTAATGACCAGTTTGTCCTAATTTGGTTGTCCGTCATTTAGCGCCTACTTTGTGCTCACTTTATGGAACCCGTGACGTACGTTTAAAGTAGGAAGCACATATTTTTAATACAGTATTTTATGTAAATAATTACTTAAGTTCATTAATTGGATTACACTCACTACTTGGCAAAATACGTTGTACAAAAACCTTATCCATTCTCTTAGGGGCCTTAGGGCAACAAAACCATATAGGATGTGACAAACCCAACCCAACTCATTGATTGATGATGATGATATAATGGATAAACTTTATTGCTACAGGCCCCGCGCTAGCTTAAAGGATGACTCACGTTAGACCGGGCCGTGGCCGGGCCGGAGCTTCCGGCGCTTACTTTTCTACGACATGACAGGTGATCACGTGACACGGCCCGGTCTAACGTGAGTCATCCTTAATCCGGCACTGGCAACGAGTGGTGATAAATTAAAACACGACCGAAGGGAGTGTTTTATACCGATACGAGTTGCGAGTCACCTATACGCACATGTAACGTACAACGTTTTACATACTCCCTTCGGTGGTGTTTTAATTTATCGCCACTCGTTGCCAATTTCCTACTTTTCGCACATGTATCGTAGAAGTTATACAAATTTGTATCAGTCATCTTGTAAACATATGTATTGGCATAAGATACGTTATATATGGTAGACCTTCACCGAGACGTCTGACGGATGAAACTTTTATTTTATGAAAACAAATATGTTCCTAAACATAAATAAATAGGGTTGCGTAAAGAAATATGGTGAAGGCTATTTTTAATAAATTTTTGAAAATATTTTTTTTTCTTCAAATTTCACCGACTTGTCTGACGAACGAAATAAGTTCCAATGGAAAGTATACCTACGACTTAACAACATGAATAAATTAGATAAAAATAGGTCTTTTAAAATAAATAGGGGTTTTAGAAAAACATTTTTTGATTAAGTGAATATTTTCGGAAATAATCGCTCTGAAAAAAAAAAAATGTGTGTGACAATTTTTTTTATCATTTCAACCCTATAGTATGGGGTGTTGTTGGATAGGTCTTTCAAAATAAGTAGGGGTCTTTGAACAAAATTTTTTGATAAAGTAAATCATTTCGGAAATAATTACTTAAAAAGAAAAAAAACACGGTTTCCTTCTTACTTTTGAACCATCCATCCAAAAAATATGAAAAAAATCACAAAAATAGTGCTTAATAAACACATTTGAAAAAATCGTGATCAGTTAAGCCGTTTTTGAGTTGTCGCTAAAAGTCTTCCCTTCTTATTTTATTTAAAAGCCTGGCAACCCTTATTTGTGACCGGATTTTCGCAGCTGCAGCTCAGCAGCACTGTATTTGCAATAAAATTACCATCATTTTGATGTATAATTCAAGCGTCAGACAGATGAGTGCAATTATCGATAAAAACTCACCTGTTTAAACACAGCAACCTCATAATAGTGACCGGAAAAAGATAGGCAACCTAATTTATTCACATTGTACAAGTTGTATATTTTCCAGACGATATAGACGACGTATTTCGTTCGTCAGACAAGTCGGTGAAATTTAAAGAAAAAAAAATATTTTCAAAAATTTATTAAAAAAGCCTTGACCATATTTCTTTAGGCAACCCTATTTATTTATGTTCAGGAAGATATTTTCTTTCATATTATCCGTCAGACGTCTCGGTGGAGGTCGACCATATAGAACATATCTCGATTCTCGTATCTCCTACTATATTATGTACATATACTAATAAATATGATTTCAAGATTACGACTTGCGACCCGGATGCGATATCTGTTTCGTTTATTTCCGCGCATTTTAGACACTAATAATTATAAAATAAACAATAAGGATTAATCAAACAAAAATAAATAAAATATTTTCTTCGGACCGCGATAGTTACTCATGAAATAAAACTCCTACAATTAAGGAGGGAATTAAATCTTCTCGAGTCCGAGGTGTAGGGTTGGAGCCGGCGTAGCTTTATCGCATATATCTTTACTTGAGAATAGTTGTATTGTATAACTAGCCTTATGAACCGATTTTGCATGTACAACCAGGCTTAAAGTTTATAGTTTATGGTTCATTGTTTTGTATGTGGGTATTTTTGCACTTTGTAGTTTTTCCTCAGTCACCCGTTGACCACGAACGCTGTAAAGGGTTCGAAGCGTCGGGATGTATTATAAATTCAATATACGCGATATAATCCGTTTTCATAGTTTGATTTCAAAAATAAACAAAATTGAGAGTTTATTAAGTAATGTTAAAGGACAAGGAAATCCTAATTATTAAATAACCTAATTTAATTACAGCCAGAGAAGACACGGGTGCGGTCACGTAGACAACACAATATCTGTTTACTTCAGACATACTCAATGTCTGAGATTACTTATCTGTTTTAATAATTATATTAAACATTCCGTACAAGGTAGTAGGCGAATAATTCCACAGTAATACCTACTTCTGATTGTATTTTAATCTTTATAGATCAGCATGACTGATACCTGAATGTAATCCATCCGAAGATCTGAACCCTACCTACGGCATACTTGGTTCTTGAACGCTAGAACCAATTTTATTAAACTTCGACTTTGGACATAAAGCACGAAAGATATTTTGATTTTACGCGACACGCGACTGACGAAGAAGGAAGAATTATTGGCGGCTTTATTTTTTATTTTTTTTCAAATCATTAAATCCATGCTTTAAACTTAGTAGGGAAATCATCCAAAATTTCCGTAATCAGTAGCTACTTCGTAAACTGGTAAGTAGATATATATATTTTAAATAAACAAAGGTTTGACTTCAAATGACACAATAAGTTGCATCTCAAAGTTGCACCTTGTTAAAGTTTTACAAATGTACCTATTTGGCCTCTCCTCTCCATACGTGTGATTTGAAATAGATTGAATTCGTCGCTCCTACATAGCCAGCAATTATCTAAAATCGCATGCCATTTTACATACTAATCTGCGGTCGCGTCTAATTACCATCACAATACAAAATAATAAATAGTTTAAGGATGACTCACGTTAGAACGGGCCGTGTCCGGGCCGGAGCTTCCGGCGCTTCGTTTTCTATGGAAAGCATCACGTGATCACCTGTCATGTCATAGAAAAGTAGGCCCGGACACGGCCCGGTCTAACGTGAGTCATCCTTTATTTGCCACCAAATCAGACCACCATTTATTAGCCTTAAGAGGCCGTAGTCGATTTTGGAGCAAAAATTTTAAATTGATAGATTTAGTCGTTGAAATTATACACGTTTTGTTACGTAATATCTAAATAACAAGTATTGGTTTCTATTAGCACGTCTTCTCATCTTGCCTTTTAATAATGAGGTCGCGAGCGTGCGACACCGGAATATATGAAAAGAAGGGGCAGTTTTTAAATATTCATCAAAAAATTATGGTGGTAAATTATACAAATTGATGTAAAAGAATAGTTTCAGCAAATGTTGTAGATTGTTTAAGTATCAAAATTACGTTGAACTTAAGTCGATTTTCAGAGAAATTGTCACTTGTTTTGAAGTAATTTCTGGAGAAAATTAATTTCGTCTAACTTTCATTTACACTACTTCAAAGTCATAATAATAAAAAACTTTTATTAAAAAAAAGATAAACCGACTTCAAAAAGGATGAAATAAAATATTATCCTTTTTAGGGTTCCGTGTTTAAGTATATGCGTTACCAACTGATATGTTTGAAGTCGGTGCCAAGCCAAATTTTAAACCAGGGATTTTGGTGCAATTCAATAAAGATGCGGCTATATAAGTATGTACGTTGGATTACCTAATGCAGCGTACTACGTAGGCGAACAACACGCGAATGCGAAGCGGCGCGGCACGGTGCCTTAATTAATCCTTTGATACCTATATAGAAGTGTCCTACGTGGGCGATCTCGTTGCGAACGCGAACGCATTGGGCCGGCCGCGCCGTGCCGCGTCGCTTCGCTTCGCGTTCGCGAGTGTTCGCCTATGTAAGACGCAGCGTTACACGACGACAATAAACGAACTTCCTGTACACCTCAGAACAGAACACACGGTTGAACCTTCTTGGCGCAGTTCGTACCATGCTTGTCGGCACGTTAGTGTAAATCTAATACGTTTTGTCGTCGTATTTTTTTAAAGAGCATTTCTTACTAATTCTTAAACAGTCATAGCACGCAAGTGTGGGATTGGGACTGAGTTATTTTCTGTCGCTTATCCAGAGGACTACATTTCAAAATATAAAACAATTCAAGGAACCTTCATGCAAAATTTCAGCTAAAGCGGTTCAGTTGTTTAGCCATGAAAAGGTAGCAAAGAGGCAGACATAATTGCTTTCAGGTTTATAACATTTGTACAGTTGTAATGGGATTTATAGACATTAAGCTGATTATTTTTGACTGGTATTGTTACTACTTGGAGTACTTGGCTTGGCACCGACTTCAAACATATCAGTTGGTAACGCATATACTTAAACACGGAACCCTAAAAAGGATAATATTTTATTTCATCCTTTTTGAAGTCGGTTTATCTTTTTTTAAATAAAAGTTTTTATTTTTCCATTTTTAGTTTTAAGACATTATTAAGAGCGTGACGCATGAATGAAAAACATAATCATGTTTATCTGTAAATTCGTAAACTTTATTAAATAATCAGAATTTTCCTCGAGTCCGTCAGGGAAATCATTCCTGTCAGTAAATCCATTCTCCGCCCCGCCACTGACCCAATCCCTCAAACCCCCCGATCACTCAACCTCACAGCACATCAACCCCTGATCACTGAACCCCTCAACCCTAAACCACCAACCCTTCAACCGCCGTTCCCCGACCCCTAACCCCAGACCCCTTAACTCCTAACCCTAACCCCCAATCCCACTCCCAACCCCTCAGTCTCCGACCCATCAACTCACCTCCCCTCAACCCCCAACCTCAAACCCCCCAAACACTAATACCCTCTACCTTCACCTCTCAGGCTCTTTGGTTGTTTCCAACACTACCTACATCAAAAATCATAATACACATACGAGGGAAGTTATCAGTAGCCTTACCACGAGTTTGACATTGATATATTCGCTATCGTGTGCGTAACTTACTGTTTATGCATCTCGCTCGTACTGGCGTATTAGTGTACAAAGTAAGTTACGAAGAATATTTAGTGCCAAACTCGTGGTTAGGCTACAGTTGCACTACATCAAATTGGTGGTTTTGGTGAGGAAATGCTTGAGTTACTTTAGAAAACACCGAAATTACCATACACGTGCCTTTAAAAATTAAGGAGTTCCCTCAATTCCTCACGGATTCCATCATCAGATCAAAACCAAAAATATTACGAAAACACCTTGGAGAGGTAACTTCTTTCAAACAGAAAAAGAATAACTCAAATCGGATCATGGGTGCCGGAGTAATCGCTGAAATCATTATCATCAAAACAATCATCATCATCAGCTCCACTTCATCAAATTGGTGGTTTTCGAGAAAAAATGATCAAGTTGCTTAAGAAAACGACCAAATCACCATACATGTGCCTTTAAAAATTGAGGAGTTCCCTCAATTCCTCATGGATCCCATCATCAGAACAGCACCAGATTAATGTGGAACCACCTTGGAGGTAGTTCCTTTCAAACAAAAAAAGAATTGTTCAAGTCGGACAACGGGTCTCGGAGTAATCGCTGAACATCCTACATTAAAAAAATCATCATCACTACCTTCAAAACAATCATCATCATCAAGTCCACTTCATCAAATTGGTCGTTTTCGAGAGAAAATGCTTAAGTTGCTTATGAAAACACCCAAATCACCATACATGTGCCTTTAAAAAATTGAGGAGTTCCCTCAATTCCTCAGGGATCCCATCATCAGATCAGAACCAGATTAATATGGGACCAACTTGGAAGTAGCTCCTTTCGAACAAAACAATAATGACTCAAATCGGACCACGGGTCTCGGAATA
This sequence comes from Cydia strobilella, assembly GCF_947568885.1. Lineage (NCBI taxonomy): Eukaryota > Metazoa > Arthropoda > Insecta > Lepidoptera > Tortricidae > Cydia > Cydia strobilella. The sequence continues at coordinate 20,857,644 of NC_086042.1, forward strand.
ATCGGTGAACATACATAAAAAAAAAAAAAAAAAAAAACAAAATAGCCACAACCGAATACAGAACCTCCTCCTTCTATGAAATTGAAGTCGGTTAAAAATGTAGTCTGATAAACGTCAAGTACAGGATATGTGTAATACAAAATTACCATGTTTAGCCGTCCAAACTTTACGAAATTTACAAATAAGAGCGACAAAATCAGTGCTTTACGCGCGTTTACCTAAACGTCCATCAGAAAAACAAACATTACTAATTTTGTGTCTGTTTTCAAAAAATTGATCTGATAAAAGGTAAGATAAGAAGACGTGCTAATAGAAACCAGTACTTGTTATTTCAATTAGGTAACAAAAGGTGTACAATTTCACCGACTAAATCTATCAATTTTACATTTTTGCGACTAAAATCGACACCGGCCTCTTAATAAGATGGATGTTATAGTCAGCATCAAGTAATAGTTAGATCCACTACTTTTGGTGCTGACTGTACGATTCATTATCAGAAGGCATACGGGAAAAGCACGCACCAAGTAACCTAAAGCCTGTTCCGCCAAGCTACTATTACAAAAAAAAAGTGAAATTTACGTCATCTGATACAAAGATGAGACTGGTGGCAACAGATAGGAATTTATATGTAGCTTCAGAAACCAGTCGTCTGCCAGTTCCTGTATGGCCAGAAGTGCGTCTGCCGGCACTTTAAAGGTACCAAAAAGAGTGGGACTTACATCATATGATACAAAGATGAGACTGAGGGCAACAGATAGCAATTTATATATGTAGGTTCAGAAAACACTCGTCTACCAGCTCCCAAATGGCCGAAAGTGCATCTGCCGACCACTTAGGTACGAAAAAAAGTGGAATTTACGTCATCTGATATAAAGATGAGACTTGTGGCAACATATAGCAATTTTATGTAGATTCAGAAAACACTCGTCTGCCAGCTCCCGAATAATGTCATAGCATAGAATAGAAATATGTACCGGGGTTGTTCACTTCCCAGCACTGCCATGTCAAGCTAACATTAGATGCGATGCCAAACGCAACGCACCATTTCGCCTATCCATCCCCGCTCAAATAACTATCGCAACTTTAATTACCTTCAAAACTTTGGGAAAATAGGTAAATTCAAACAACTAATGTCACGAGGAAAAATTTGATTAAATAAACAAAATCCAGCATTCTCTAAAAATAAGATTATTCTCTATGATAATTTATACCATTAATTAATAGTTACCTAACAACATATATGGCAAAACTTGAACACAAAAAAATTTTCTCTTTGGAAAAATTAAAATTCCTGGCTATTTATCAGACAGATTTTCCTTATTTATTTTAATAAAGAAAAGCTGTCTGATAGAGCCGTATTTAGTTTTGAAAGTAATATTCTCACATTAGCAAATATAGCCTAGGATAAGATCGTAACGTAACAGAAAAGATAGTGAAGGAGTCAAGTGAGTCGCGCACAGTAGTCAGTGATCATATAAGTAGTGATCATTATGGCTGTGTGGAAAATTTAATAATTTAATTTTATGCCAGACGATTGCCATCCCTGAAAATCTTATCTATTGTCAGCTTCATCTGAAATCTAGATTAAATAAAGTATAAGCTAGACTTACCGGCATGATGTGTTCGATGCCCGCGTAGTGTGCCCTCCGCGCCCGCCGCGCGCCGCCCTACTGCCAGCGTGCCCGAGCCACTGTGCCAGCTCACCACCTGGTCCGAAGCCTCCTCGCGTGACTTCAACCCTCACTAGCCTTACAAACCCCAAAATCTACCATTGATTCATACTCACAAGTCTCAAAATTGTCTGCGTCGCGTTATCACGATTTACATTCAGATTTGATGTTTCAGCATTGTCTTCGGTAATAATTGTAGGGATTACTTTGACATTAGTGTTAGTTTCTGTGCCGAATTTGGTTTTCAGGGAATTGATGATGGCGGCTCGGGCGGCCTCAAAATTAGCCCGGGATTGTGCTTTACGCCATCTTTTGAGAATCTTGTCCTTGGGGAGTCGAATTTCTGTAATATTTTTCAGATAATTAACTTATATCATTTTATTAATTTGTGCATGATATTAACGGCGCTTCATAAGATAGCATGATAAGCAGGTACCTATCTCAGAACAAGGACGTGATTTACAAATTTTCAAAAACACAGAGGCACAACCAAATGATATCAAAACGCACCAATTACCTTTAAACGCATGTAAGTACCTGCTCGTATCTCAAACAGTCATCTTCCAAACAACCTACATACATACCTTTCACAGCCGTCCCATCGGTAACTGTAGACTTATCAGTAAGAAACTTTTCTTTTTGACTTTCCCTTTCATTTTTCTCCAAACGCTGATGTTGTTTGAATAAAACAGATTCCTGGTCTGTGCTTCCATAACGATCCCACCACTTTACTCCCGCCGTATCAATGGGAGCCCTCGACCTGGCTGAATGCGGACTCTTTGGTACTTGCATCTTGATTTTTTAAGGTGTAGTAAATATGCTCAGGGAACTGAGTATTTAAAAGTCGTAGCGGTTTTTTAGATCATAATATTCATAACACGGTTGCCAAAATTGTAAGTGTAAGTATACAAATACGAGAGCTCTTGCCCTATGCTATGAATCCTATGATGGTTTGCTTAAGGTGCAGTAGGTTCAGCCACCAGAATTTTTGATAAATTGTAGCGCTTTTTGAGATCACAACACAATACAGTTGCCGAAATTTTTATTAGCAATCTTGAGGCCTTTCTCTAGAAACTTCAGCGATTATAATTCTGAGTTTTTGACTTTCGCTCGATAAAAAAAATCACGAACTAAAATGCATTAAAAAAATTATACTAGGTAATAAATTGAGGTAATGGACTCAGCGATTACCTACTTTTTATTATTATTAAAACACTCAAAAAATTAAAATTTAAAAACATGATATCCGCGGTCCCGAGCACGCACATCCATCTCGCTCACGCTTACGCTCAGTGAGAGTGAGAGAAGAACACGAACCTACTGGGCCTTAAAAAGAAAAACGTGCTCATGTTTTAGACTTTGAAGCAGTCCTCTCACTATGACGCGTTTTGTACAACTGCCTAATTTTATTTTTGGTATACTGATGCTACACTGTAATGCAAGTCATATACCTAGAAGTAATTTACAAATTTTCTTCGTAATGAAAAATGTTTTACCTCTCTTTTTCATCCATAAAAATAAAAGAAACAGAATGACGAATTCCTATTCAACGAATCTGTCTTACAATTTGGAAATAGCTTTACACGGGTGAAAAATAGAAGGTAAATACAATGGCTTTTGTGTCTATTTTCTGTTAGTAGGGCAGTGTAACCTGCAAGTCATTTAAAGGCATTGTATTCATGATTCTTCATTCAACAACAATTTAATATGACTTGCGAAATTGTGTCCATATAAGGTGCCTTTTTTGAGACACAAGTACCCGTACCATGAGTCACTGACAGTGTCAAAACTAACATGTTCGCTAACGTCTACGTATCTTACTTTACTATACATCTCGCTCTCACTAATATGCGATTACGAGCGAGATGCATAGAAAGTAAGTTTACGTTCTCGATAGCGTTTATGTCAGTGCCAAAACGGTGGTAGCCACACAGCTGACACAGTTAAAAATTAATTATGGTTTTTTTTTCACATTTTCCTTCAAAAGTAAATTTTTTTCACCATGAATTTTTTTTTGTGATTCGAGCTCTTTAAAATGATATCCGACTCGACCAAGTAACTAGACTTTGAAATTTTGCCCCTTCTTTATATTGGGCATTTTCCATAATTAATTAAAAAAAATACACTTCAAATGTGTTTGGGTTAGTGTTAAAAAAAAAAATGTTTGGGTTAGCGTTGTTCATATCTATTCCAAATTTTGAAATCGATAGCTTCAGTAGTTCTCGAGATATTTAGCGATGTGACAGACGGACAGAGTCGCACCATAAGGGTTCCTTCTCCTTTTGTACCTTTTTGGTAGGGAACCCTAAAAAGACAGGCAATACCATTGCAAATACCTAACTCTCAATTTGTTTAAAATACCTAATTAACTAGTACCCCATTTTCTATAACCGCATGATGAGGAGTTGGAAAAAATTTGTTGATAAAACTATTTTTTTTGGACTACTTACTGCTTGCCGAGCAGGGTTCCGTCTACTGTGCAGTTTACCCTCTAGTGTTACGTACTTACCTATTATTATTCAAACCTCTTACAAGCCAGTTTCCTTTTTATTTTATTTTTGTTATCAATACAATCTTTATTTTATCTTTGTTTTTCAGGGGGCCTCTTTCTCTTACTCTTTTGTCAGGGGGTCTTAAGGGGCCCACTGACTATCAGTCCGCCGGACGATATCGGCCTGTCAGTTAGAACAAAAATTTGACAGTTCCGAACCACTGACAGGCCGATATCGTCCGGCGGACTGATAGTCAGTGGGCCCCTTTGTAATAGGTAGGTATTTAGATGTGAAGCGCCATAACATAAATATTATCCGCTCTTAAATAATTGCCTCATTTAATTTAAGACACCTCAGGTCATCACCTTGTCTGCACATAAGTAAACCTAATTAACCCATATGTTATCAGTGTCTGATTTACAGCTTACGACCTAAATAATGATGCAATCATATGGAATTAAGTTCCGTGAGCAGGGGTTATCGGAAACATGGATTAATTTAGTGCAAGAAGCGGATATCGGGTACAATAAGCTATTTTATAAACCCTTTATAAATATTTTAAAGATTGATTTATGAAAATGTTGTAGGTATCTATGAAAGTGTTACAATCGGAATACCTATATACCAATAAGCCGGCGAATTCTACGGCGATACCATGTCGGGTGATGGTGATCAAGTGATGCTTTCTATAGATAGGTAACTAAAATGTCGGACGCCTCGACCCGGACCATGACCGTTCGAGCTTTAGATTTACCAGTAGATTTTTGTTGATTACCAAACATGTATTGGCGCGAGCGAGACGCATGATAACTAAACACTAGCGTTTTACTAGGTCTATGTAACTAAATTACATCTGATGTCAGTGTACGTTCAAATTGGCCTGTAATTTCGAATACCTATCGGTTCTATACTAGGAGGATATAACCAACGGAGCCGCCACGTCTGTAATTTGCTGTACAAAAAAGTCTGCCAATTTTTGCGGGGGAGGGGAACAAAGAATATAATACTCACTAGGGAGGGGAACGTCAAATGTATTCGTAACGTCAAAATAGTCATGTCAGATAAACCTTAGTCCTTAGTCCATATATTGTGTATGATCATTAGCCGACTATTTTCGACAGTTTAGTTATATCCTCGTTCTATACGTCTTAGCTGCTACGAAATCTTAAACCTACACAAGTAAATTATTTTAGTAGCTACATATAATACTGGTATATTTTTAAGAAAAACTAAAAAAAAATACAAAAAAATGGTGCCGGTGCATGCTGAATAGGTACTTAAGTAATTGGAAAATTTAAGATTTTTGGTGACTTATCTATTAATTCTCGATCTTTGGATCAGTCACATGATTGATGTAGAGTGTAATTTATTTTTAATATACTAGTAACTGCCCGTGATTTTGTTTTCTTCGGGTTGGTTTTGTAGGTATGTACCTACCTATGTCCCCTTCTTGTCTAAGTAAGTAAGTAACTACCTAATACAATAGAACTAGGACAAAGCCTAAAATCTGTTGAACAGTCCTGAAAGGTATGCAATGTAATAAAACTACTATTCCAATGTTACAGTAGGTATGTAATGTGTTTTTGTGCCATCCGAATCATATCATGTAGAGACCCAAAGGAGCCGACATGGTCTTCTATTAGTTCTATTAGACAAAGGTCCCAAACCCAAACATTATTTTAAAAAAACCGTGACTACCAAACGTAACATAACCTAACAAACATACAAACTGTCGCGTAAAATTGGAAAGTGTGATTATTCTATAACAACTGTCTTATACTTCATAAAAAGTACCTAAATATCACGTGAACTCTCATTATGTTAATTATTCATCCCTATTATCCTGTTTAGGTACTCGTAAGTGAAACGTTAATTGTTAATGTTTATTGGTGTGCAATCAATAATGTAGGTCGCTGTCTGCGCCCAGAACTTTGAACGTCTGGTGGCATTGACTCCGTCCACGCACCGACAGTCTGGTATAATAGCAACTTCGTATTTGTAATTACGTAAAATAACACAGTGAGATAACACAGGAGCAAGGGAGCGGCGAACTTAATTAGACTCGATTAAACCAAACTTAGCGCCTATTTGATTCACCAGTGACGCACCACGCATCTCGTCGTCGTTGTCGTGCCGCCAGATATGTAGTATAAGGCTACACTCTACAATCACGGCTACATTAAAAGCCAGCGTAGGCGAACAACTCGCGAACGCGACGCGATGTGGCGCGGCGGCTGACAAACTGTTGATACGTATAGGTGTGTCCTACTTGAGCAATAGGTGGTTGACACACTGCCGCCGCGTCTCGTTGCGAGACGCGGAGCAACGGACTCGCATGCGGAGACAACGCACCAACGTCCGAGCTTTCTCCGCATCTCCGTCCGGAGCTGCGATGCGCGACGTCCCGCGTCCCGCGTTACTTCCGTCTAGCGTTCATTTCACATTCGAACGTTAAGGTGAAAACAGTTCCTATTTGTCGATAAAATGGAAACGGAACTTATTCAGAACGCTGCGGTGATACTTTCAGTTTGGTTTTTAACCGACTTCAAGATTTCAAAGGAGGAGGTTCTCAATTCGTTGTATGTTTTTTTTTTTTTTTATGTTTGTTACTCCATAACTCCGTCATTTCTGGACCGATTTTGAAAATTCTTTTTTTGATTGTAAGTATATACATACAGATTGGTCCCGTTTTTGTCAAAAAGCAGTTCTGATGATGGGATCCATGAGGAATCGAGGGAACTCCTCAAATGTTAAAGGCATACATATAGTGATTTTAGTATTTTCATCAACAAATCAAGCACTTACATTTAAAAAAGTGACATTTGATGAAGTGGAACTGCTGATGGTGATCAGAACGGGACTCTTCAATGACGCATAGTTCACGTTTGGCGATTTGTCCTCTTCGTTATGTTTGTTAAGCAAGTTAGGTTTTCAAGAAACATTTTTGTCAAGCTCGAGTTCTGATGATGGGATCCATGAGGAATCGAGGGAACTCCTCAAATGTTAAAGGCAAACATATAGTGATTTTAGTATTTTGATCAACAAATCAAGCACTTACATTTAAAAAAGTGACATTTGATAAAGTGGAACTGCTGATGATGATCAGAACGGAACTCTTCAATGACGCATAGTTCACGTTTGGCGATTTGTCCTCTTCGTTATGTTTGTTAAGCAAGTTAGGTTTTCAAGAAACATTTTTGTCAAGCTCGAGTTCTGATGATGGGATCCATGAGGAATCGAGGGAACTCCTCAAATGTGAAAGGCATACATATAGTGATTTTTGTATTTTTATAAACAAATCCAGCACTTCCATTTTAAAAAGTGACATTTGATGAAGTGGAACTGCTGATGATGATCAGAACGGAACTCTTCAATGACGCATAGTTCACGTTTGGCGATTTGTCCTCTTCGTTATGTTTGTTAAGCAAGTTAGGTTTTCAAGAAACATTTGTCAAGCTCGAGTTCTGATGATGGGATCCATGAGGAATCTAGGGAACTCCTCAAATCTGAAAGGCATACATATAGTATTTTTTGTATTTTTATAAACAAATCCAGCACTTCCATTTTAAAAAGTGACATTTGATGAAGTGGAACTGCTGATGATGATCAGAATGGAACTCTTTAATGACGCATAGTTTACGTTTGGCGATTTGTCCTCTTCTTTATGTTTGTTAAGCAACTTAAGTTTTTAAGACATATTTTTGTCAAGCTCGAGTTCTGATGATGAGACCCACGAGGAACCGAGGGAACTCCTCAAATGTGAAAGGCATACATATTGTGATTTTTGTTTTTTTTATCAACAAATCCAGCATTTACATTTAAAAAAGTGACATTTGATGAAATGGAAACTGCTGATAATGATCAGAATGGAACTCTTCAATGACACATAGTTCACGTTTGGCGATTTGTTCTCTTCCTTATGGACCCAGACCTAAACTTGGACCCGGACTCGGACCCGGACCCGGGTCTGAACATGGACCCCAACTCGGACCCGGATCCGGACCGAACTCTGACCCATACTTGGACCCGGACAGCCGGACACGGACCTGGACTCTGATCCGGACCCGGAAATGCTAATAGGTGGGTCACAGAACAGAACTGCTATCAGAAAAGTAGGTTAGGTTAGAGCTGTGACCCTTACAGAAACGAAATGCTATCAGAAAAGTAGGTTAGGTTAGGTTAGAAATGCGACCCTTACAGAAACGAAATGCTACTAGAAAAGTGGATGGTTTTACCTCCTTTTCTACATTATTAGGCAACAGATGCTGTCTTTTTCATTTCATTGTCTGGAATCTAAGAGTGCACCATCAACAATAAGTGAACTTTCAGCGGCATCCCCCATTGAAGTCGGTTTTTTTTTTCTTTAAAATTATATTGATTGTACAATTGTGTCATAAAACGCAGAAGACACTGGGTACATCCCTATTTACAAACCAGACCTATAAATGGGTCTTTTGCTAGAGATTACCAAGATTTAAGGCAATACGAAGAAGTAGTACATTTCGATGCTAGTGCGGAAAGTATGTCATTACTTGTCATTACTTTACTTGAAGAATGACATATCCGCACGTATATCGAACGACGTTTTTTAATACAGTTGCGAAAAAATAAGAAAAGCAAGAAGTAAGGAATGGAATTCGAAACTTTTATATTATTAATTCTGTGACACTGACATCATTGACATTGACATTATGAAGAGGTGTTTTTCTAGCTTTTATTCGACTAGAAAAGATTTTGTTATTATTATTGAACCCACTTTAATGAAAGTTTTTTTTCAAATGCATGTTCTATAAGACAGAAACAATTGTAAATATTAAAACATTGTACTATTATTACCTAAATATCGTTATTTACGATTATTTGTGTATCGTATGTTGCCGTTGCCTTTGAAAACATTCTTGCAGTAAGAAAATACGCCTCTTCTTTGACAGGCGTTCCGTTCCATTCAAATAACTTATTAAGAACGGTTTTTGAACATTAAAAAATAAACGTGTTATAATACTTATAATGATGAAGAGGTAGAGGATAAAATATTAAATATGCATAATTTCGTATTCTTACATTAACAGTAGGTTTTTATGTTGATTACGACGTTTAAATGAAACTAATATTAACACTCATCAATAAGTAGTCATGAATTGGAACAAGTAAACATTAAAAAAAATTGGAAAAGTAAAAAGCACTTTTTCGCGAAAACCAACTTTCCGCACGCTAAACAGCCACGAAAAGTAGCACTTTTTTAGCAACTGTATTAAAAAAAATTTTTTACTGCACCCGTATGTCAACCGCGTCATTTGATTATTTGCTAAGCTAAATTGGAGTGATTATTACTGGCGCAGACACAAATTTTCGACGTTCTATTACAGCGGTAGAAAAACTTTGGCTTACACTTAAGTAAGTAATAATCTACTACTTCAATCTTCAATTATACTTTTATAAGAATTCTTTATATTTAGATTATGTTTAAACCGATACTATAAAACTAAATAGATTTGGAATTAATTTTGGAATTTCAAACATAAACTTATCGAAGTCGATATCCATTGCGCCTACTTCCTTCTTGCACTAAAATCCGTACGGCACTGCGGAGCTCGGTGTGACATACCCTGCGGCACGCACCGCGTCTCCGTCCGAGCGCGCGAGTCGTCGTGCGTCTCGCTACTCCGCGCGTCGAGGCGGAGCCAGTGTGTCGTACCGTCGTACCATGCGACTTTTCTATACAAAATAAAGATTCTACATACAAAGTTAAAAACGCATCGACGGACGCCGCTGCGAGATGCGGAGCAGTGTGACGACCGCCTAAACGCGAAGCGGCGCGGCGGCCCACGCCAAGCGAATTTATCGCGAATGCGAAGCGGCGCGCGGTGGGTATGATGCTAACTTCCCTTCCCTTTTTAACTAACTTATTAAAAGCTTTATGCGCATTTCATGTAAAGTCTTGGCAACACTTTACATGAAATGTTTTTGGTGGGATTTCATATACAGCTAAGGAGCGATGCAGGTTCGACCAATGCTGCATGTAGCGACTATCGAGCCTACCCGCTATCACACTGGATACTGTTGCTACTGTCAAGCACTACGCGTCGCGGCGGCGCGCTTTCTTATTGTAGCAAAGAGTTGTGTTTTGGCTAGTTTTTGACCCACCTCCTTCCCCATGGTGATATTTGGTGATATTTTCAGGACCCCCCCACCCGCCTATCCAATATGACGTGTAATTTTTTTTGTCAACTATAATCACACACAAGGGTGTTGAATTTAAAAAAACTTATGATTTTGTCTTATTCATTAAATACCTGGTCAAGTGCAAGTCGTACATGCGTCCCATGAGCTCCGAACCATGGCACAATTTTTTATATTTATATTTTTCTTTTAAGGCGGTTCCCTGAGCCAGAAGGCGAAAAATCTCCGTATATGATCATATTTTTCTAAGAGACGTTGATATTCGTAGACGTGGAAAAATTATATTCTGTAGTTCTTGATTATATTTATTATCTTTAATTTAAAGCTTCCGATACACGAATTATGACACTTCGCTCGATACAATTAATTCCCAAATTAAATTTTAATCCAACTTTACTCGGTTATTAATTATGTGACACTATAAACAAAAAGAAGAAGAAAAAACAATCTTAACTGAAGTAAATAGTAATTTGACCGCTTTTGAATTTCGATATTGTAAGGCAACGTTTTTAAAATAAATAAGAATCGACAAAATTCGATCAAGATTGACACTTGACGCGCATGGTCTTTCCCGTTCTTTCTTGCGAAATGTGACAGTGTTAGCGGCAAACCGATGGAACGCGACTAAGGTACGCTTGACCAAGATCCAGAGGTGGGCTCGTTTTAGGGGGTATCCATGTGGGGCACCCCACTAAACCCACATTGGTGTTTTCCACAATGTGCCGTTTGGAGAGGCGCCCTGGGATTGCGAACGTAAATTATTCTTATTTTTATTATTCTTCGAGGTGTAGAGCAAAGAATATAATACTCACTAGGAGGTGTAGAGGATTCAACGCGTAGCTCGCTGACCGCCAGATCACGAAGAAATCACGTTTTTTTTCATGGAAGCCGCCTTAATTTTTACTTTGTATTTTTTTTCAAATGTCCCATATAACCGTTATTGAGATAAAGCCCGCTTACAGAAATTGGGCAAGAGTATGGAATTTGACATAGGGTAAGTCTTTCTACTATTATTCTTTAGTCTAGGCGCATACTGTCAGCATAGCTCGCACTGCCACGGCTTCCCGAAGATTACCTCGGCATCTTTAGGTACACCTCCGACTGTTGAAGCAACCTGAAGACTGCCGAAGCTTCCCAGCTTACAGCCAGACAGCCTAGGCGTCTTTAGATAAGTTACTCTGCTGAAGTATCCTGACGACTGTCAAGGTTAGGCTCCTTAGGCATGCCGGAGGTGCCGAGCTGTGCCGCGCTTTCCAAAAAAAAAGCTGGGTTCGAAGAATCTTAGTTCTATTTTGAGTAAGTATGTTGACTGGGCTCGAGAGAAGTGAAGAGATTGTATATATTCGATAAAAGACCGACGGTTCTGTCATTTCTCGATTTCTTCGTGTAGTGTTCCATAAATAAAATAAAATGAAATAAAAAAAGCCTTTATTATTCCAATTTCAATTGTTACATGTCATGCAATATTTTATTATCAATAGTTTACTTTGATCACATTTTTTTATTCTTTTTGAAATCGCATGCCTTTAATATATTTATGTGGTGTTCTAACAAATAATGTTGAATATAATTTATTATTTTAATTCACATTTGTGCAATTACATATTATAATTTTTCATTGTTTATAAATTGTTCATTGAGATATTGAGATGAGTAATTATTAATTAGATATTGTTTTTAAAATTTGAACATTTATTTAGGTGTGGACCCCTCGACGGGTAAAGGCCTCCTCCAGGCATTTCCAATTGTCTCTGTTAGACTCTATTTCCCTCCAATTTTCCCCGGCTATCTCTACGATCTCGTCTTTCCATCTTCCTTTCGGTCTTCCAGATCTGCGGTCTCCGTCTGGCCCTTTCCATGTAGTCACTCTCTTTGTCCACCTGTCATCTTGGTACCTAACTACGTGACCTGCCCACTCTTCCATTTAAGGTCTTGGGCGTAGAATAGAGCGTCGAGTACTTTTGTTTGCCGTCTAAGTTTGCTGTGTCTAATCTTATCTTTTAATTTTATTTTTAACATGCTTCTTTCTAGTGCTCTCTGAGTAGTTAGTATTTTATTTCTGTCTTTTGAGAAGAAGAAGAAGAAAGACATTTATTCCATAAAGCACACATACACAGGACAATACAATGAAAGAAAAAAGATGTTTAAAAAAGGGAATATAAAAATAATAGCAAAAACAAAAACAAAAAACAAAAAATTATTATTATTTACTTTTGCATCAAATAACCATGTTTAGCAGCTAAGGCATGGTATTAGGCACGTATCCATGATTTTTTTTTAACAGATGGGTGTACGTTGGTCTTCATTACCTTTTTAAAGCTCCAGTATTTCTTCCATGTCAGAGCGATTCGTCTATCAACTTCTATTTGGTTCCTGTCCTTGTGGAATGACACTTGCTTGCCGAGGTATATGTAGTCGTCGACGTAGTAGATTGAGGATCCAGCTACGTGAATTGGGTCTTGGGTGTGGTTTGTCATAACTTTCATTTTGTTTACGTTGAGCTCCAATCCGATGTTGCTACTGACAGCTTGAAGTTCCGCCATCATACTTTCTAGCTTTACGGCGTTTTCCGCGAACAAGACGATATCGTCCGCGAAACGAAGGTGGCTGAGATATTTGCCGTCTATGTAGACGCCTTCATTTGACCACGGCAGCTCTTTCATTATGTTTTGGAGGACCGATACGAATAGTTTTGGAGAGAGTGGGTCTCCTTGTCTTACTCCTCTAAGTATATTTATTTTGCTGCCAGTTCGGTCGAGCTTGACTATGCTTGTACTATTTGAGTATATGTTTTTTATTATTCCAGTGTTCCATATTCACGCAAAATTTGCTTATTTGGAAATATTCCCAAAAGCCTTTGTGAAATATTCCTGCTTCACGTCAATACATGAAATTAATGTAATCACTTGTACATACTTCATCATGTAAGACATTGGTAGGTTTGTAGGTAGATGTGTGCTATTTAGACTTAGGTACACCTAATCGTCCTAAGCTCTTTTTGGGATAGTTATAGTAGCACTTGGTAGCACCCATGTAAAATTGTATAAAGCGTTTTGAGCCTAAAAACGATTTTCATACAATTACAACACATTGTTAACGCTAAATACTCTAAATCGCTAAACGTACTACACTTTTAGGCTTGGCCCAATTTAAGAAAAAAACCGGCCAAGTGCGAGTCGGACTCGCACACCGAGGGGTCCGTACTTTTTAGTATTTGTTCTTATAGCGGCAACAGAAATACATCATCTGTGAAAATTTCAACTGTCTAGCTATCACGGTTCATGAGATATAACCTGGTGACAGACAGACGGACAGCGGAGTCTTAGTAATAGGGTCCCGTTTTTACCCTATGGTTACGGAACCCTAAAAAATACACGTCGTACTTCCTTAGAACCCCCCCCCCACCCCCTCCCCCCATGATGATCATTCGTGATTTTTTTCAGACCCCCTCCCGCCCTTACTTCGTAAGTTCGTATGACGTGATTAATGAACGCCCCTTTATTTCTATCGTTTGTAGTTTCGGCTCTGTGTTGATGAATCAGTCAGTCAGTCAGGACACGTAGTGGATTTATATATATATAGATAATAAAATCAAAACACTGTGGACTTCGGGTTGCCTTGACACAGACCTGAATTTCGTCGTATCAGGTCTTATCTGTTGTTTTATCGAGACTCTAGACCCACCTGCCACGAATTAAGAACGTGCTTTTGTTATTTATATTTAAGTGGTGTAAAGAAAGTATGTATGTGCCTACTGTAGTGCTGCTATGTCTTGTCTCTGGCGAATCCCGTAGTATAATCCTAAACTTCTGGGTGTCCTACACTACAAATGGAGACGAGGATTAAAATCGTAAATGATAAAAATATTATGAAAAGGGGAAGGGGACATGATCTCTCCCGATTTGAAATAAGTTATTATGCTAGTATCAGGTATCAGGTACATTATGTTAAAAAAAAACTGAAATGACCGTTTCATTCCCGTTTTTTATCTCTATTCACCGGTTGTCGGCTTAGCTTAGACCCATTAAATAAGTATTTTTATACTTGTGATGATTCAAAGTCCTTGGTACAATCAATTACTTTTATTTTAAGTACTTCATGTTCTTCCTTCAACACTTTCGACACTCAAACAATCTTAACTTAACAAGCAGTAGCCTTCGTACTAAGTGTTACTGGTTCCAGCGCCATAGCGAGAATGATTCCTTTACCCCATATGGTACGTTATATTTATACTTTTTTTTTTATTGGCGGGTAGGAGAGAATAGTTATTTGTTATACAAGGGTGCAAAGTTGTATTTTACCCGCGAGTGTGGAATTGAAACATGAGCAAGCGAAAGGATTCTATAGTTGAACCACGAGCGAAGCGAGTGATTCTAAAATAGAATCCTGAGCGTAGCGAGTGTTTCAACACACGAGAAGTAAAATACATTTGCACCCGTGTGTAACACAAAACTTTTCCCCTCACTATAGCGAGGAAAGTGCAACATCCACAGGCGTTAGATCATCTTCATCACTGGAATCACAAATTTTTTTACGATATTATAACAGAAAACACTAGAAATTCTGATTTTTACGTGAGTCGGTGAGAAGAACAGTAAAAATTTTGTTGACAATGTTGACATTTCTGTTCTGACGTATGAAATGTCAACGATGCGTTTTGAAATTGCATCGACTCAACTTGTGCGTTCAGAATAATATTTAACATCATTACAAAAAATCTAACGTTTCTTATGGAATTTTAAGGTTTATGACTTAAAATTATTAAATAAAGCTAAATTTGGTATTTTTTATTAGATTCTCAAACCATTTATTTAATGATAATTAATATCGAACGAACCATTATCATGAGCGTTTTACGTTTTGTTATCTGTCAAGCTACTTAAACACGCTCCATCCAAGGTCAAATTACTTTCCCCACTAGTGGATAAAATGCGTTTTTCCCCGCTTGTTTTAAAGGATAATAGACGGCTTTCCGAGCTAGTGAGGGGAAAAGGTCATTTTCGCGACTGACAAGAAATATTCGGGTAAACATAAATCACATTTTTAATTGGTCATTTAGTTAGTTATACGTTACATTAGTTTAACGTAACTCAACACAAAATAGTTATCGTTTATTCTTGAAATCTTATAAAATATCACATACTTAGTTGCACTTTGAACTAGATACCCATATTTACTATAATACCTAACCCTATACTTAGTTGAACTTTGAACTAGATACCCATATTTACTAAAATACCCATCTATCTGGCAGCACGTGAATGGATATCGGAAATCGTAATATTATTAGATATCTACCTAAATTATCACGTTAATCGCGACCTTCAAAGGGCCGCCCGTCTGGACTGAAACTGCGCCGTAACCTTATCATCGATTACGGAGAATTATTTAATAGTTTCATGTAAAGCTAATACGATTGTCATTGTAATGTAACATTACCAGTAAACAATTTGTGAGCCAGTCAAAGTATGTTACATTCTATAGGACCTTATCATCTTAATCGTTTTGGTATACCAAAAGCACAAAGAATTTCTTAGTGATTATTAGGTCACTGTGGTGATTCGGGGAACGCTACGCTTATCTAATTAGGGAATTCCTTATGTTGCCCCAATAAGCATATGTACCTTGTATATTAGAGATGCAACGGATAGTTGATTGGCTGGATACTGGATGTTCGGCCTGGCCGGATACCTAATATTCGGCCGGCAGAACTATACCTACATTTCGGTTTTTCAGGTGCGCATTGTGCAGGTTTTGACCTATTTCATACAGGGACCGGACAACCCTTTTTGCGATAAAAGCCTTTCAATGGGCGTCCTTTAACACGGCTAACACATTGAAAGACTTTCCTACCTTACCTTTGACTACCCGTTATTGAAAAGTTTGGCCAAAAATAAGGCTGGCCCGTTAATAAGGGTTACCCTTATCATTAAGAGCTTTTTATAAAGCTTTCCCTTTAATAATGTCGTAGTTCATCCTTGTATGAAAGAGACAGGATTAGTATATACAGGGTGATCAATCCAAATGGGTCAGTATGGAGAAGTCGGAAACTATGAGAGATAGCGAAATCTGTTCTTAGCATGGTTCCTAAGAATTTTAGATTTAATAATAATGACATTCAAACTTTTTTTTTTACTCATACATAACCGGGAATCGAACCTGGTCAATATTCTTTATGTAATCGCGTGTAGTTATTTGTTTGTATAATTGATCCTGAAATTTGAAAAAAATATTAGAAAAAATTGAATGCCATCATCATCTTGACAACGCGAGGTCCCGGCATTTTTACTCGGCTAATGGGAGCCTGGGGTCCGCTTGGCAAACCAATCCCAAGAATTGACGCGGGCACTAATTTTTACGAAATTCGACTGCCATCTGACCTTCCAACCCAGAGAAGAAACTAGGCCTTATTGGGATTAGTCCGGTTTCCTCACAATAGTCACGATGTTGTCACCGAAAAGCGACTGGTAAATATCAAAGATATTTCGTACATAAGTTGAGTCGAAAAACTAATTAGTACGAAGCCGGGATTTGAACCCGCGACCTCCAGATTGCAAGTCGCACGCACCACCAGCGCTGTGAAAAAAATAAAAATAAAAATTACTGAATGCCATTATTATTAAATCTAAATTCGAAACCATGGTTCCTAAGAACAGATGTCGCTATCTCTCATAGTTTCTGACTTCTCCCTACTGACCCATTTGGATTGATCATCCTGTATATCTATCAAAGAAAGAACTCAAATGGGTTAGCTTTATATAAGGGTTTTAAACGCAAAATGAAAGGGTTTCATCTGGCAAATGGTATGGTGAGTTAAGTCTTATGCAAAACCCTTACAAAACCTCTGTAAGGTATAGCGGGCCGGTCCCTGGTTCATTGGGAAGTGTTATAATGTTAACCGTTTGTGAATTAATTGCTGAACAAGAGTTGCAGCTCGATTTTTATTTCTTGCCGGCAACATATTTGTATGCTGCCCAAATGTTTACCGTCTACTTTTTTTTGCAGATCAGTTTTAAAAATGGCTGTACATTTAATTACTTCCCCTTCATATTTACCTGCTGCCAACAATCCTGTATTTTTTATTATGGCTCAAAAACTGAAATTTCCGTCACCCCTTGCAGTTCAAAGCCACCGCGTTTTACGGTAGGTAGGCTCCATTTTGTTGTATAAGTAAATTCTGTGGTACCTACCTAAATAGGTAGGTATAGATACATAGAGTGTTTATAGTTTTAAGTTTATAAAATGTACCTATATGATGTTAATCTATAAGGTATTTGTAATATAATATAGGCCTAGTTGCCTGATTTATATATTTTAATAAAAAATAAAATTTGTAAAAAGGCTGTAAAGGGTTCGAAACGTCGGGATGTATAAATTCAATATACGCGATATAATCCGTCTTCATAGTATTATTTCATAAATAAAATTTCGTTCTGTTAAAGTCGGTGCAGAATTAACTTAGACGAACTTTAACGCGCAAACTAACACCTAGCCATGTTGGCAGACAATGTAATTCCATTTTAAAACAAAACAACAACGCGCAATTCCTGGTATCGTTGATAGAGTCTGTTCAGAAAGAGAAGAGTCGTGGAATTGCGCCCCATACATTCCACGACTCTTCTCTTTCCGCACAGACTAATACTCCTCCGCCGCTCTGTCCCCTATCGTCTAGACTCTAGACTCTAAACGGGCCAAGCAAATAAGAACGCAGACTTGAGGAGTATGTCAAAGGTGAGTAACCGGATATTGCCTACATCTTAATGATTCTGCGAAAGAGTGGAATTTGCTCCCGAAGTATTTTTAGGGTTCCGTACCCATAGGGTAAAAACGGTACCCTATTACTAAGACTCCTCTGTCCGTCTGTCTGTCACCGGGCTGTATCTCATGAACCGTGATAGATAGTTGAAATTTTCACAGATGATGTATTTCTGTTGCCGCTATAACAACAAATACTAAAAAGTATGGAACCCTCGGTAGGCGAGTCCGACTCGCACTTGTCCGGTTTTTTTGATAGGGCCAGGATGCTTCGTTGTTATTATAAATACTTTTATTGTTGAACCGATCAGCTTTATCTATACTAATCTATGGGCATTATCTCTGGCCGTGTTGTAATGAAGTGAAAAAATGGTTACAACGTTTTATGTACCTAAGTAGGTACGTAGGTACATAAACATAACAGTTGCAGTAAAAAATTAAAATATTAAGAACATAATACTTAGATAGAGCCAACTGCATTTCACTTAAAACAAAGGATGATTACACTTAAATTTGGCACTTACATAGTCGTAACAGATTTTCCTTTAAAATTTCGAGAGCTTGAAAGGGACAAAACGGTTTTTGCGCCTTAATTGTATAAAGCGCCCAGCCGTAACTCTAAGAGCGTTTTACACATTGTCCGATCCGATGTCGGATGTCGGAAGGAAGTAAATAAAATATGAGATATATATGTGTTTCTCTGTATTTATTTATTCATTTAATAAACATAATTTTTTGGGTATTAAAGTCGGTAACTATTTTTAGGGTCCCGTACCTCAAAAGGAAAAAACGGAACCCTTATAGGATCACTCGTGCGTCTGTCTGCCTGTCTGTCCGTCTGTAACAGCCCATTTTCTCCAAAACTACTAGACCAATTAATTTAAAATTTGGTACACATATGTAAATTTGTGACCCAAAGACGGACATGTAACGTAAACAAACGAATTTTAAACATGGGGGCCACTTTTGGGGGGTAAATGAGAAAATAAAAATAAAAGTTTTTCAAACTATATCGTGTTACATATCAAACGAAAGAGCTCATTTTGTGAATCTCAAATATATATTTTTTTGTAATTTTAGAATATTTTTTTATTTACGTAGTTAAGTACATAACAACAAATATAAAAACCATTAAAACTACATATAAAGTAAACAAATTAAATCTAAACTAACATTAAAATAAAGAAAGATTTAAAGAAGAGGCAGAGGAAGACCGAGACGTGCGTTTTTAGACCAAGCCAAAGTGAAAATCAACGTAGTGACGTATCAGGAGCTCAAAACAGTGGCAGAAAGAAGAACGGAGTGGCGGTTACTCCACCGACAGGAGCCAGGCTCTTAAGAGTTATGATGATGAACATTAAAATAAAACTACTTAAAAAATAAACTATGTAATATAGAAAAAATACCCACCTATGAAAGGTCCTCCAAGTCTGTCTCCATCAGCGGAAGGGTGCCCATGAGGCTTAAGATTTTTTTAAATAGATGCTTTGCTACGGCTCGTGGCAAGATATCGCGGTACTCGTGAAGTAATGACATACTTTCCGCACTATCATCGAAATGTACTATTATCGTATGGCATTACTGTTACTGGATTTTAATCAAATATTATTCTAGAGATTGATGTTTCGATACTCGATGGCCCTTTCACTGAGGTAAGACTTTACACTCACGCTTTTATTAGGCTTTTACATTACACTCACGTTTCACATAAAAAATACATTGTTAAAAAAAATTTAATGTACGGAACTCATGGAACGCGAATCCACCTCGCACTTGGCCGGTTTTTGATATGGAAAGACAGAAATTACCTAGTAGAAGCGTCAATTGCGCATCGCGTCTTTCACAATATTGGCTCAAAAATCAAAGTCGAATAGGTACCACTTCTCCAATATGTAGCGTACCAAACGTTTGTTAAACCTTTTAGTTTTAGCTAAGCTTAACTATGAATAATTTTTCCACGAGAGAAAGGTGTGATCTTTGGCCGCTCGTCTGTGACGTGACCCGGGCGGAGATACGATATCAAGTGCAGCACAAATAAGTAATGTGCTTCAGACATTATCGACAAAGCAAACATACTGCTCATTACGATGCATATATATTTTATTGCTTTATAGGATAGGAAAACCAAAATTTAGGTAAGTAGGTAGGTACCTAATTAGAAGGAAAAAAACAAAATCTACAAGTTCATATAAAACAAAAAAAATAAAAATAACGGTGGTCTTCTTTGGTGCAGGAACCTTATAGGTACCTTGTATATACATAAATAGAAATATTATTTATTACTTTAGTGCACAATTTCATTCCCACGAAAGCTCACCCGTTTTAAAAAACATAGAAGTTTCAGTTAACAAACACAAAATATCTAAGTAAACAATGGTAAGAACAATAAACTTTTTATTCTCTTCACGTAAACTATAATACAAAAATTGTTCGAGGTAAAACAGGTTCCCTTAGCTTTTCTACCTTTGCGTATATCAAAATTACCAATAATGATTGAATTGTCCGCTATCCGACACTTCAGTTTTCTATACGAGTAGAAAGCATCACGCTGTGTTAGTGCATATTTATTTTCCTTCGTATTTTCACGGACTACATCGTACAAAACGAAGTGTCACAAGCCCCGGCCCGGGCCCGGACCGTTCTAGCGTGAATCATCCTTAAGATTGTTGACAACCTCTTAAAATAAGGTGCTAAAATTAGACATCATTCAAATGAATAATATTGATATTATGACCTTATTTTGCACAAACAGTTACCAGTAGATAATTAATACCTACTCGTACCTATCTAGTAACTTAATTATTATGTTTATTCCCATATCTTTGTAAGGAAAGCGGATGTCTTATCTCTTGCCTAGGTCTATTATTAGACTACTTTTGTAATTATTCTAATCGATGAAGTTTCAAGATACAGATTTCAATTATGACTACCGCAAAAATTCGCGCAAAAAGGGTCCGTACAGCGCCACCTATTTCATCAGCTTGCGGCTCGTACTTTGCACTATGTTATGCGTCTAAAGTGATAATATTCGCTATATTCACCATACCCGCCCACGTGTTTTAATATTTTTTTTGTTATTATTTGGGTGAGATAACTACTTTATTATACTTTATTATACCTATATACTCGTACATGCTTATTACAGCCATTTTAAAGAACTTTGACTGTTTTATCTTACCGGATATATTTTTAATTACGTTTAGCGGGTTCAAACTCCTAATGAGTAATGACACGATGTCTAGCTCTTCCATTCACGCACATC
Source organism: Cydia strobilella (assembly GCF_947568885.1). Lineage (NCBI taxonomy): Eukaryota > Metazoa > Arthropoda > Insecta > Lepidoptera > Tortricidae > Cydia > Cydia strobilella. Next base: position 20,879,003 of record NC_086042.1, read on the forward strand.
AGCTAATTTAGATCGAGACTTACCCTTAGTACTTATTTCATGCATAGCATGCTGGAACCTAGAACTTAATTATACGAACGTATTTCCACAGGACAGGCGGACCAGTATAAAAACACCAACTTCTGAAAAGCGATTTCATTACATCGCAGATATCTACCACATCTACTAAATTGAAATACTTATAGTAGGTCAACCCGGTCAACCGCTATTGCAGGATTGGTTGCGTCGACTTGCGTGCAATAGTACATTTCGATGCTAGTGCGGAAAGCATGTCGTTACTCCACGAGTACCGAGATATCGGGACGAGTGAAGAATGACATTTCCGCACGTGTATCGAACGACGTTTTTTATTACAGTTGCGAAAAAATAAGAAAAGCAACAAGTAAGGAATGGAATTCGAAACTTTTATATTATTAATTCTGTGACATCATTGACATTATGAAGAGGTGTTTTTCTAGCTTTTATTCGACTAGAATAGATTTTGTTATTATTATTGAACCCACTTCAATAAAAGTTTTTCGTATATTTATAAAAACAATATCGAATGTTGCATTTGGAAACTTAAAACATTCTTGCAGTAAGAAAATACGCCTCTTCTTTGACAGGCGTTCCGTTCCATTCAGACAACTTATTAAGAACGGTTTTACAACATTAAAAAATAAACGTGTTATAATACTTATAATGATGAAGAGGTAAGTAATGAAATATGCATATTTTTCGTATTCTTACATTAACAGTAGGTTTTTATGTTGATTACGACGTTTAAAGGAAACTAATATTAACACTCATCAATAAGTAGTCATGAATTGGAACAAGTAAAAATTTAAAAAAATTGGAAAAGTAAAAAGCACTAGTTCGCGAAAACCAACTTTCCGCACGCTTAACAGCCACGAAAAGTAGCACTTTTTGAGCAACTGTATTAAAAATTAATTTTTCTACTCGTCGAGTATAATCTGTGTATTACAACTTCATATGCAACACTACAACCTTACTCTTTTCATCCGTCTATGGCACTTTCGACTTGAGCATAAGAATATGGATGGTATAGAAAGGATGCCAATCTCTTTAAGGCAGAATTGTTGCAAAAGTGATCGCTTTTAGCTTTAAATAATAGTTCCTAATCTCTCCGGTGGCGCTAGTTAGGCTCTGGGACATAAGGCAATAAATAACCCGACCAAATTACGTAGGTTGTTTTTGGTAGTATTTCGGTGTATGGTGGCGCCGCCTAATTACTGTTTTTTGATGGACACTTTTCATACATAGAGATTTGGCATTTTATCGATACGGTTTAGTCAAGTATAAAAATTTGGAAAATAGAACTTCATACATTTCGATAAAATATTTCTTGTTTAAGGAGACTCCATTCAATGCAAATTAGCCTACTTAAACACGCTGCGTCGCATCTGCTTTGTGATTGGTTGGCCAACAAAAACATTTTATTTTATGTTGGAGTAGAAACAATTGCTTCATAAGTCAGAAACGCGCATGTGACGCCCTTCATGTAGCAACATTCATACCCTACGAAAACCGCTTAGCGTTGCTTGTTAGTCTCCATAGGCAACGGTGGCCAAAATCGAGAAAAAAACTGTCTTAAAATTGAATTTAGCAAGGAGCAGGTACCAGGGCCTCATGAGTTACGAGGAGGTGTCGTTGACCAACCCGCCGGGGGCGCTAGGCCCGGCGGCCGGGGCGCGTACGAATATGAAGGTATCGCGGGCTGCGGCAGCTTGCGTATCTTAGCTGTATACTTTTGGTTTGTTTACCTATATGATTCTACTAGTTGAAAGTATTATTTTTTTGTCTCGTAGAAAAAGTATTGTATACAATAGTGATATAATCAAGCTTTTCAATCTCGTACCTTAACTTAAGCAACTCAGCAAGCTTCGTTGCTTAAACACGGTACTCGACTGAAAAGCTCTCTATTATATCACGATTGTATAAAATACTATTGTGTTATTTTAAGTAAGAAAAAATTAGATACCTACCCACTTAAAAAAGTTTTAGCCCCAAGACGTAAGGTACACTATAATTTTAGTTATTTCAGTTAACATCATTTAATTTGTGAACCTTTTTTTATTGTATTTTTCTTTTGTTGCGGTACATCTTTTGTAATGCATTTTTGTTATTTTTATATGACCTTTTGGTTTCTAAATATAAAAAAAGACTAAGCTACATTCAGTGTTTTCTAAAGTTGTAGATATATCTAACATAGAAGCGCTTTACACTTTGGCGACAGGCGACACACCTCAGTAACAGCAATGAGGATATAATAAGATAGAGCGGTACTGTCATAGTAAATTTTATAACCACTGTAAATTCACTGCCATCTATCGACATACTTTAAAACTAAAAATGAAGATTTAAAAAAATACGTTAAAATGTATTTAAATATGGATAATTTTTTTTTTTTTTTGCATTAATTATTTTTATATGATTTTGACCCACGTTCTTTCACTGGTATGCGTTAAAATTATAAATAACAAACGAAACAGTCAACGCCCTCTATACGAGTGTAGGCCAAAACTAGTGGCGCCATCTGATCGAGAGTCAAATTTTCGTGATTTTCGAAGCACGTTTTTTCCTTAGACTGTATCCATCTAGTAACAGTACTAACAGTTATAAGGCTTGAGCATTAAAGTTTCCCGAGGTTCTAGATAAGGAGATATATAAGTACCTATCTGCAATTTTCGAAATCGTCCCGTTTCCGAAGTTCAAAAACCTAGTTGTCACACCTCGCTGGCCCAAATTATACTAGTGTAGACCTACTATCTACTATCCTAGTGTTTTGTGAATTAGACCGTAAGCTTGTTTCGGATTTGATAACACGATCACATGCACATGCAAGGGGTTATCTTCAAACGATTGCAGCGCTGCGTGATTTCAGCGATTTATCGACAGGCGGTTAATTGTAGCAAAGAGAAATAGATAGTATAGAGGGTTATTGTCATAGACACACGATTAAAACTAAAATTGAAAATGTATAAAATTCAAAGAATGTATATACGTATATATGTATATATATATATATATATATATATATGGATAAATGTTTTGTTCGAACGCCATATGACTTTGGCCCATGTTTTTCACTGATAACTATGTGATAAAATTGTTAAATATCAAACGGTGTCATCAACGCCATCTAGCCGAGTATAGGCCAAAGGTGTGGCGCCATCTATTCGAGAATAACTTTTTCTTGATTTCCGAGGCACGTTTTGTCCTTAGACTTTATTTTATCTAGCTAGACGTAGAGAGAGTATGTATAGACTACAATGTCGATGTGCAGTGCATATATATATAATTTTGGGGATCGACAAATGAATGCAGTCGTCAACAGGCGGGATACTTGTAGGCTTAACGCTTAAAGGCCCATTTACATGGTGCGAGTTTCTCGCACGTTTTGGGGCGAGAAATCGTATGACATTATCGTATGCAATAATCGCCAGGCGAGTATCGTATAATAGTTATTTGTTATACAAGGGTGCAAAGTTGTATTTTACCCGCGAGTGTGGAATTGAAACACGAGCAAGCGAAAGGATTCTATAGTTGAACCACGAGCGAAGCGAGTGGTTCTAAAATAGAATCCTGAGCGTAGCGAGTGTTTTAACACACGAGAGGTAAAATACATTTGCACCCGTGTGTAACACAAAACTTTTCCCCTCACTATAGCGATGAAAGTGCAACATCCACAGGCGTTAGATCATCTTCATCAACTGGAATCACTCATTTTTTTACGATATTATAACAAAAAACTCTGGAAATTCTGTACTTTTACGTGAGAAGTTATTATTTTCGTTGACAATGTTGACATTTATGACGTATGAAATGTCAATGATGCGTTTTGAATTTGCATCGACTTAACTTGTGCGTTCAGAATTATATTTAACATAATTATTAAAAAACAAACGTTTATTATGGAATTTTAAGGTTTATGACTTAAAATCATTAAATAAGGCTAAATCTGGTAGTTTTTATTAGATTCTCAAACCATTTATTTAATGATAATTAATATCGAACGAACCATTATTATGAGAGTTTTACGTTTTGTTATCTGTCAAGCTACTTAAACACGCTCCATCCAAGGTCAAATTACTTTCCCCACTAGTGGATAAAATGCGTTTTTCCCCGCTTGTTTTAAAGGATAAAAGACGGCTTTCCGAGCTAGTGAGGGGAAAAAATGTTTACATTCATGCGAGAAATATAAACTCGCCTACGATTATGTCATTCGATACTCGCATGGAGATTATCGCTTACGATTTCTCGACTCGTCTAAACTCGTTCTCGTATGACATTTTTTCACGTACGTGCGAGTGTCGCACGAATCGGTCCGAACCCGAACCGATTTTTATATGAGTTTTGCCAGTCAACTTACGTGATTAGTTGCTAATCATTTACCACTAGGTATACGTATACCGTAAATATTCGTAATAATATTTCTTGTTTCTCACAATATTTTTACAAGCTTTTATTTAACTTGTAAATGTTTGTTTGTTTGAATATGTTTGTTCTGGTCAAATCTTGCAAATTTAACCCACTTCCCATTATTTGATTGAGCTTAAAATTCCTATACATATGTGAGTTGGGTGACAATGTAATATTATGCTACCATTGAACTGGTCTGATTATGGACACAGGAGGTGGCCATGGGAACTCCATAAAACCTAGATGTGTTTGGGTTCGTTAAAATTCTCTCAATGAGTATTAGTTGTCTGTTAAAGAAAAGTACAGTCAGCGATAATATCTTCTATCAGAAATGTTTTTTTTTTAACAAAAACAAATTAATTTAATGATTTTAATATAATTTAAGTTGCATTTATTTTAATATTTGCTCTTGGAGGGAAATAGTTAGCTGCATTTAAGTACCTATATTCAAAGAAAAAAAATGTTGTGCGTTTTGTAAATGAAAATGTAAAAATAAAATTTAAAACGTATAAAGTACCGACACAATCAGAACAGCCTCTTGCAATGCACTCATGATGACGACTGAAAAGCATATAAACTCGAAATACGATTCTCGCATTTAAGTTTTGTTTACACGGAGACATCCAATCATCAAAGGCGAGGAGATTATCGCCCCTACTTGTATGATATCGTACGTATAGTTTACATTACATGATGCCATATTTTTTCTCGTGCTACGATAATCGCATGGTCGAGGCGAGAAACTCGCACCATGTAAATGGGCCTTAACTCTATTAAGTACTCTCAGCGAGTGTTAATACTTACCTACACGGTGATCCTGAGATTTGGTCTAGGCCCATATTTTAGTCGAAAAAGTGCCGTACGTATTAGCTGCCATGTGTTAGCATGGCTGGTAAAAATTAACGCAGGCCGTCCGGTGCGGTGCATATGGCTATTTTATTACTGGATTTGTGACTTACGGTGATTTTACGTCTGAGCTAACTTTGCCATTCGGCATATCGCCTTATGGTCTGACGACGACGATAATAGTACATTTCGATGCTAGTGCGGAAAGTATGTCATTACTTCACGAGTACCGGGACGAGTGAAGAATGACATTTCCGCACGTGTATCGAACGACGTTTTTTAATACAGTTGAGAAAAAATAAGAAAGCAACAAGTAAGGAATGGAATTCGGAACTTTTATATTATTAATTCTGTGACATCATTGACATTGACATTATGAAGAGGTGTTTTTCTTCTAGCTTTTATTCGACTAGAATAGATTTTGTTATTATTATTGAACCCACTTCAATGAAAGATTTTTTTAAATGCATGTTCTATAAGACAGAAACAATTGTAGATATTAAAACATTGTACTATTATTACCTAAATATCGTTATTTACGTTTTTTTTTTATTTATTATTTATTGAGAAACAAACAGTCTTAAAGTAAACATAAGCAACTTAGCTAATAGCTACAAATTGATTTTTTATAGACCTATAGTTTCCTAATTCACATATCGAGGTACAATTAAAAAGTAATGATAAATAGTGCAAACTTGTAGTACCTAGTAGTTGTACATAATCAAAAATCAAAAAATTATTTGTGTATCGTATATTTATAAAAACAATATCTAATGTTGCCTTTGGAAACTTAAAACATTCTTGCAGTAAGAAAATACGCCTCTTCTTTGACAGGCGTTCCGTTCCATTCAGACAAATTATTAAGAACGGTTTTTCAATATTAAAAAATAAACGTGTTATAATACTTATAATGATGAAGAGGTAAGTAATAAAATATGAAATATGCATATTTTTCGTATTCTTACATCAACAGCAAGTTTTTATGTTGATTACGACGTTTAAAGGAAACTAATATTAACACTCATCAATAAGTAGTCATGAATTGGAACAAGTAAAAATTTAAAAAAATTGGAAAAGTAAAAAGCACTAGTTCGCAAAAACCAACTTTCCGCACGCTAAACAGCCACGAAAAGTAGCAATTTTTGAGCAACTGTATTAAAAAAAAATTCCTGCACTGTTTGGTTTTGTGACATTGCCACTTAGGTACCTATCTTAAATTTATTATAATGTAATATTACCTCGTCCCATGCTGTCACTGTCTCAATTCAAACGGGGGCCTACCCCGTTATTCATAAAACGCGCTAGGGGCCGTGCGCATTGTAGGTTTTGCCATCTGTCTGGCCTAAATCGGAAACTTAAACTTGACATTGACACTTCACGCCAAAGCAGTTGCTGCCCCCTACAGTGTACGCACGCTACCTTACGCGTTGTAGGTTTTGCCATCTGTCTGGCCTAAATTAGAAACTTAATCTTGACATTGACACTTCACGCCAAAGCAGTTGCTGCCCCCCTACAGTGTACGCACGCTTTGTAGGTTTTGCCATCCGTCTGGTCTAAATGGGAAACTTAAACTTGACATTTCCACTTTACGCCAATAAACAAGGGACTCCTGTGCTGCCCACTACAGTTCATGCGCGCTCCCTGTTAGGTAATAATCGTTTGTCTTTTTTTAAATAATAATCTTTGTAATAATCCGAAACTTCACGAATCGTATGGTTACAACAACAACACATGGTTTCAGCAAGACGGGGCCACCTGCCATACAAGTAACGCGACCCTGGAAGTTTTGCGTGAAATGTTTCCTCAAAAATTGATATCGAGGCGAGGTGACATTGCTTGGCCCTGACTTAACTCCGGCAGACTTCTTTTTGTGGGGTTACTTGAAGAGTAAAGTGTACTCCAATAATCCGACAACCACAGCAGAATTAAAGGAGAATATTCGTCAAGAAATCCAATCAATATCTCCGCAACTTCTAACGAAAGTCTTTCAAAATTTACAAGCAAGACTGGAAGAGTGCCGCAACCGCAATTTTTAAAACGTAAAATTTATTTCTTTATCCCAAATTCTAATTATAATTTTTATTTAAAAATATAAAAATTGTTTTTTTTTTTTTAATCACTGGCCCACCCTGTATAACTATATAAGTATGGAGTACGGATTAGTATGAATTTTTTGGTATTTTTATACATTTTAATTTCTTAATTTTATCGTGTGTCGATAGATGGCAGAAAAAATTACTGTGACTACAAAATGTACTATGGCATTAACCCTCTATACTATATATTTTCTTTGACCATGATAAGTCTGCAACGATTTTGATAGCACACGCAGTGCAAGTGTTATATAATAGTACTTTATGTGACTGCTACATAATGAAAGGCATTAATGAAAACTCGAGTGTGGGTTTATGAAACGAACGAAGTGAGTTTCATAATAGAATCACACGAGTGTTTTAATGCCTAATTATGTACAGTTACATACACTGCTTTATCTACACACATATAAACTTTCTATGATATATTCAGTAAACTCATATTACAGCCGACATTGGGGCATGGTTGCTCTCTGGCGGAATTCGCGGATATTAATATTATTAATTAGGTCATGGCGTCTCCGAAATATCTTTATCGCACATTTTACACGAACTTTTTGCTAGAGTTACTTTAAAAACAACAAAACAAATTATTTTTTTACTTACAAACTAATTAAAAGATAAACTGCACGTCAAATGGCGGTAAAAGAAAACTTTTTTCACGCATCCGTAGTTTTTTTTTTAATTCAGACAAACTAGATTGGGGGTCGATTGCCATATCGTTCGATACCAACTAACAAGCGAGATTTGTCAAAATTGTATGCAATTGACATTTCATTTGGAATAAAACGTCATCTGATATTAGAATAGAGGTCAAATGGGTCAAATCAAATTTCTTTGTTTCTCAGAGATGTTCGAAATTTGAATGAAATAATATTATCGAAATCGATGACATTTTCACAGATAAAAAATGTGTGTTACAAAACAGTTTATCTTAATGTTGGCCATTATTTACGGATTTTGACGGCATCGTAGAGGGTTTATTATATGTGTGTAGATAAACGTCATAATTTCATAGAAGTTTGACGTTTAAAATAACACTTGCACTGCGTGTGCTATCATGAACTTGAAATCGTTGCACTTTTCTTGGTCTCTCTATAAGTATTTGGTATTAGCAAAGACTTACTAATAAATAATAATTGTAGAAGAGGTGTAAAGTCTATGATAAAATCGCGCGCTCGAATGGAACAGCCGACCTAGATGGCGCTAATGTTTTGTTGTAAATGTCAACCTATGGCAACTAGAATTAATACCGGGCCGTATAGCGACATCTACTTTAGCTGTCAAATTCAACAGCACGTTTTTTAAACGCTACGAAGTCTTATTTATATTAATAACTCCTTCCTTTTAGGCTTTTTGAGGTAGGTAAGTAAGTATGTAGTTAATTCAATTTTTTGGGTACATAGGTACTTAGGTATTATGGTATTAAATATAGTTTAGATATACCTTTGTCTTAATGCTCACAGCCATTAACTTATGATTGTTTACAAAAACAGGTTTAGATAAATATACAGTCTTAATACCTATTACATGTCTACCACTTTAAATGGCGAGTTGCAGAAACCTGTTCAGTGGAAATGTAAGAAAAAAGGCTTATTCAGCACCTGCCCATTAAGTCGGGAACTGAGACAAAGATAGACACAACCGGTTACATTACAACACAAGGTAAAGGTCCTAACCTAACGTGTAATGTAAGGAATACACTGAAGATAAGTGTTCGTGTGAAATTTGGATAAATGGAATCCTTTTTTTATGATAAATAAAATAAATGGAATCCTTATAAACAATAATAAAAACGACGCTAGATGTCGACTACGAAAATAATAAGCGTTTTGGTAAGAAAACTGATGTATGGAGTGAGCACTCTATGCTCGATGTTATTATAAGAAGGTTAAGAATATCGTATGGAATTTTGTTTTTCGCTCCTAAATCTTATAATACCTAATCAAAAAAACTCAAACGAAGGGGCATAGCTATGGTTAATATACAATAAATTTAATTTTTAACAGGGAGGAAAATTAGGACTACGCTACGTTTGTATGGCAACGCGGTAGTCTACAAAGTCAGTTGCGTTTACGTTCGCTGGTTCCCTACTGCTCACCGGCCTGGATCATACCCACTATTTATAAACAGTTAGCAAGTAATTGGTATAGTGTAGTGCCTTTGAGATAGTAATCTCAGGAATTAGTGAAGCGAGACATTTTTTGCTCAGTAATTGCCGCCGTTAACTCGCTCTGTGGAATATTTCCAACCATGGAGCATGTGAATCCTCTGGAATAATAATATTTAGTACTTATAAGAAGCTTAAGCAGAGGTAGGTCAAGGAGGGAACAGTGGCTCGGAAAAAAATAGCCGGGTACAGTGGCTCATTCAACCTAATTCCAACATGATTAGAGGCTATTTGCTTCCCTGCCAATACAGCAGAAACATTCAGTAATCGAACAAAGTCAATTGGACGAGCAATGGTTATTCTAACGCGTAAGGGTGCTACAACAGTGTATAGCGATATTTGGGCGACTGAGCCACTGTTCCCGCCTTGACCTACCTATACACTGCTAATTAGTTTGTTTATATTATTTAGCTATAGTCAGAATATATAAGGTCGGTTTGCTACATGATTGTCCTATACTTTTATTTAAAAAAAGTTTTGAATAGGAAAGAATCTCATTAGAATCTCACCGGTTTGTTATGGTTTGTTATAATTGTTATTAATAGGTTTTGTATTTACCGACGACGCTGTTTGTTTGTCCCGATTACACTACCTTACGAAGGTCGAGATTGTAAAGTATGTATGTACGAGTCAAGTCCGGGTTCGTCCTGAGGGTCGCGTGAAGTTGGAATCTCGACACAGTGGGAATTTTAATTCGTTTGTGGCGAGCGTTCCGACTGAACATCTAGCGACCTTCACCAAGGAGGCGTTTTGGCCGAAGAGTGTAAAGTTCCGGCGGTTCCGCGGCCCCGCTCTTACTGGTAGATACCGATTGACTGTTAGTACTTTGCCTTATCATTAATTATGCCAACGCAGTAGGTATATACACATATAATATGTATCGCAAAGTGAATGGAATAGTGATTTATAATGACGACCCTTGGAAGCATAAATATGTCGGGCGTAAATAAAATATTGACTTTAGTCGACCGTGTTTTTATTCCTTTATCTTATATACTTACATATTTATATACTTAGTATAACTTAATAATAAACATTTGGTACGGGTATCTACTTAGTAACTTACTAACATATCGTATCGTCCCTGATGGTACCGTCCATCGGTAACGGGGAGAACAACAGACAGGCGCGCCTTTGACACGGCGTCAGCCGAACAGAGATCTCACTCACGACTCTTCAGGTACAGAGTGTCTTAAATTATTGTTATGCCAGCACTGATTTCACTTCAGAGAGGCACATTAGGGGGTGTCTTGCAGGGCTCCGGCGAAGGCGGACGGTGCTCCTCAGGCCGCCGGGAACGATAGTACGCGCAGTATGGCAGCGGGTCCCAGAAAGCGAACAGTGCTTCTCGAGTATCCAACACCGAATCCAGCAGCTTCCCCACAGTAGCTGTGTGCCCACATCGACTCGTCGAAGTTTGGCATAAATAAGGCAGCGATACTCCTACGCGAGCTGCCATCGCAACTATCCTATTCCCGTGCCCGTTTGTCGACACTTCTTCACGTACCAGTCTGAGTGACATGTGACCAGTCATGGGCTTCGACGGTGACAATGATGACACATATTTCTGCACCCACAGGTCGACCTCTTCGTCTTTCTGCGGTACCAGTCCTTTTCTCACGGAATCTACGCGACATGTCACGTTGTTCACCGCTCGGGATTCCTTTAAAGTCGTACAAGTTACAATTCTTTCTCCTTTGGGCTCCTTGATAATAACCCATGGCTTCTCTGCGCTTATCTCGCGTGTAAATCTGAAGTTTGATTTGTCTTCTGGCATAACGAATCGTAGCCGGTCTCTAGCACCTCGCGCTCCGGCACTAGCGATATAATACCGGCCTTCCCTGGAGGCGTAGTTCTCGTACCACGAACGAACATCGTGTTCGCTGGCCACTACCCAAAACTCCGGTGTCGCCAACCCGGCCGCGCGGCACACGCGTATCAACTCCAAAGGGTCATCCAAAGTTACGACGTCACGAGCACTAGGCACGAAACACTGACAGCCCATTACTTCTAGATATGGTTTGGCCAGTGCGTCATAATAAGCCGGGGTCGAGGAACTCACGGGTACATAAAACACCGCAGATTCTCTGTCCACTATCTCACGCAAGGCGCGCGCATAGGCTAACGGGTCCGCCGGGTTGGGTCGTGGAACTGTGTAGAATTTGTTGACGGCTGCGGAATACTTTAGCAAAGTAAATTGGCCCTCTAACTCGAAGGCGACGACTCTTGCCCCCGCTGAGTGGAAATTTCTCGCCAAGTGCAATGCTTGAACAGAACTTCCGCCACTGATTAGGACAGTCCTTTGCTTGGTGGTTTTTTCTGAACGGAGAGCGCGCGCAATCAATTTTATCACTCCTATTGGGCACTGTATGCACTTCCAGAAAATAAACAGCGACGCGGCGATCCAGAGTGTCGGCAATACCACGAGAATTTGTTTCCAAGCCGGGTGTGCGATGATACTTAGCAGAGCGAAGAGCGGACGGAAGAAGAGTCGAGGCCCCCAGGTGAGGGTTCTGATGATGCGGGGTAGCGGCAGCGGGCGCTCCGGAGAAATGGCACGTTCTTCCGGAATAAGCGAGAATGTGGAGGAGAAAGACCGTCGCAGCGCGGTGAAGGGCGGCGGTTGGTGCGAGCAGCGCTTGACGCGCGGAGAGAACACGAGCTCTGTGTTAGAGCGCGCGAGGCGGCTGTACTCAGGCGCGCAGGCAGGCATGGCGGCGGGACTGGCGCGCGCGCTCGCCGCCGCTGCATATAAACTACCTCGTTATCAGCGAGCCCGCCGAGCGCCCGCCGCTCATCTTTGCACCCAATTAACTACTACCTAGATTTGATCGAAAACAAACAAATATACTGAAAAGGAATTAGGATAATGAGTTGATAATTAATTAGGACGCGAATTCGGTGAATGGTGCAAACTGCAAAGGTTTGATATTTAATACTATAACTATTTATTGTTTGTGCGAAGGCGCCGCTAAATGGGCGTAATAATTATCGCTCAATGTTTCTGTAAGCAAGTTATACGAGTTATGGCCAGGTAGAGCACATACACAATTACTTAAGAAGAAGTTTTAATTTCTTTCACTACTAATAAATAACAACTTTAACTACCTATGGTTTTACAATATGATAAAACAACTGGTTCGCTGGCTCAGCCTTGCCTCTTAAACTATATAAATAACAAAATAATTCTAAGACTTAGCACTAAGTATTTAGCATGTACCTACCTGACTTGTAAAATTGTATTTTATGAATAAAGTATTGAATTGAATTGAATAACATTAATTATCTTAAAGTAAATATATTATATAAGTGTGCCATTAATAATAGTTATTTGTTATACAAGGGTGCAAAGTTGTATTTTAACCGCGAGTGTGGAATTGAAACACGAGCAAGCGAAAGGATTCTATAGTTGAACAATGAGCGAAGCGAGTGGTTCTAAAATAGAATCCTGAGCGTAGCGAGTGTTTCAACACACGAGAAGTAAAATACATTTGCACCCGTGTGTAACACAAAACTTTTCCCCTCACTATAGCGAGGAAAGTGCAACATCCACAGGCGTTAGATCATCTTCATCACTGGAATCACTAATTTTTTTAAGATATTATAACAGAAAACACTAGAAATTCTGATATTTACGTGAGCCGGTGAGAAGAACAGTAAAAATTTTGTTGACAATATTGACATTTCTGTTCTGACGTATGAAATGTCAAGGATGCGTTTTGAAATTGCATCGACTCGACTTGTGCGGTCAGAATTATATTTAACATCATTATATTATTTCTAGTTTAGTATTAATTTCGTGTAAGATAAAATGTATATTTTTGACGATGCAAAAGCGATCCAACAGATCCTACTTGAATAAATTGATTTTTATCTTTTATAAAAAAATCTAACGTTTCTTATGGAATTTTAAGCTAAATTGGGTATTTTTTATTAGATTCTCAAACCATTTATTTAATGATATTTAATATCGAACGAACCATTATCATGAGCGTTTTACGTTTTGTTATCTGTCAAGCTACTTAAACACGCTCCATCCAAGGTCAAATTACTTTCCCCACTAGTGGATAAAATGCGTTTTTCCCGCTTGTTTTAAAGGATAAAATACGGCTTTCCGAGCTAGTGAGGGGAAAAATCTATTTTTTATTGTAGGCCAAGCAAGAAGAAGGAAGGGAAATGCGAGGAATACAATATTCGACTCCGTAAATTTCTTTGGACTAGTTAGGAGGTAAACATATCAAAAGTCCCCGGTCGTAGCCCTGGTGCCGCGGGGGAGAGAGGGGTTTAAAGGTTCCATTTTACGGTTTTTCGATTATATCTCGGAAAGTATGCGTCTGAGCGACATGGCCACTTATACAAAATGAAAAGTGATTTATTTTGTTACAAGTTTTGTTAAGTCAAGTTTTTGGATACCTCGTATAGTTTTTGAGATATCCGCTCTTGAAGGTTTATTTGGGGCTCTCAATTTTATTTTGATATCTACATCAATGAAGCTACTAGGCCATGTTTGGTATCATTTTCGTATAAATCGGGAGTGCCAAATTCATTTATGGTATCACATTGACACCATTCCGAAGTAAAAACATATAAACTTTAAACAAATAATTAAGTCCCGAGACAGGACATAAGATAGTTTTTATCTTAAAAATCATACTTCGAAAGTGTGAAATTTGGTGTGAGGGAAATTCAGCTTCTTCGCTGAAGTTGAATTCCTGAGGTTAATACTGTTTAAATTTAGGTTTAATGTCATGTTTGGTATCGCTTTCAACTAAATCAAGCATGAAGATCATCCCAAATATTATTTATATCGGTTCAGCGGTTATTGATTCCCCATACAAACTTCCACCACAGAATAACTAATAGTACTACCGTACAGAAAATTCACTCCTTCACGAAAGTCAGATTTAGGTATAAAATTATACCTATACTCGCCGCCTGCAAGCAAAATTGAAACTTATAACCGCGCACGAACCGTGAATCTTCTTTGCGCGCCGCAGTTTTATGACCGAGCTGCGAGTGTCGGCACGGGGTTGTCACTTGCGGCAGCCCATTGCCATACGCCTGCCCGGGAGGCGCGCCGGGCAAATGTACCTAAACTACGAAGTGACACCCCCTGCTTCCACCCCACTTTTCACACCCTCAAAAGATAATTCATCTCCCATCTCTATACCAAATTCCAACGAAATCGGTTCCGCAGTTTAAGCGTGAAGATTAAAAAAAAAAAAACATTTTTTTAAATTTTGTTTTTACTTGGTCAAGGTGTCAAGGTTGATACCATAAATGAATTCAGCACCCCCAATTTATACGAAAACGATACCAAACCCGGCCTAGCAGCTTCACTGATGTAGCTAATCAAGATAAAAATGAGAGCCCTAAATAAACGTTCAAGAGCGGATATCTCAAAAACTATACAATATATCGAAAAACTTGACTTAATAAAACTTGTAACAAATTAAATCACTTTTCATTTTGTATAAGTGGCCATGTCGCTCATTCGCATAGTTTCCGAGATATAATCGAAAAACCAAAAAATGAAACCATCAAACCCCCTCTCCCTGCCAGCACCATGGTTACGGCCGGGGACTTTTGATATGTTCACCCCCTAACTAGTCCAAACAAAGCTACGAAGTCAAAAATTGTGTTCCAAGCATTTCCCTCTATAACCTTTTTTGGGCATTCATTTCCTGGCCTACTAACTATTCGTACATTTATTTTATTATATTTTTACTATATTCGGACTTATTGGACACGGTGTAATTCGAAGTTGCATATCCGGTTTAACCGAATTTGGCACTGATTTGAAATAAAGAGTTTTGAATAATCTGGTAACTTTCATTTATCAGTAGTTCATAAAAATATTACCTATTAGTATTATTACTAGTAACATTTAATAAATGAATTGTAGAAATGCTATTTGTATCAGAGCTATTTACAAATGTAAATAAGGAAGGTACTTGCTGCAATGTACCTTAAACATTTGATATCAAGAGCCCAAATTTTTTACAGCAATGCTACGAAAGCAAATACCTACTATATTTTATTACAAAGGCAAATGAACCGAAAAAACCGGCCAAGTGCGAGTCGGACTCGCGTTCCAAGGGTTCCGTACATTAGACAATTTATAACAATGTACTTTTTTTAATGTGAAACGTGAGTTTTTTTTTTAATACAGTTGCTCAAAAAGTGCTACTTTACGTAGCTGTTTAGCGTGCGGAAAGTTGGTTTTCGCAAACTAGTGCTTTTTACTTTTCCAATTTTTTTAAATTTATGTTTGTTCCAATTCATGACTACTTATTGATGAGTGTTAATATTAGTTTCCTTTAAACGTCGTAATCAACATAAAAACCTACTGTTAATGTAAGAATACGAAAAATATACATATTTTATAATTTAATTACTTTCCTCATCATCATTATAACACGTTTATTTTTTAATATTGTATATTGAAAAACCGTTCTTAATAAGTTGTCTGAATGGAACAGAATAGCTGCCGAAACGCCTGTCAAAGAAGAGGCGTTTTTTCTTACTTTGGCTTTCCTACTAAGAGGCGTTTTAAGTTCCTAAAGTTTTTATTCCTTACTTGTTGTTTTTATTATTTTTTCGCAACTGTATTAAAAAAAAAACGTCGTTCGATACACGTGCGGAAATGTCATTCTTTCCGCACTACCATCGAAATGTACTATTTAAAACCCGTAGGGGTCGGATTGAAAACTAAGTTATAAGGTCCGACTTACGCTTGACTGCACATTTCTAATAGGTTTTCCTGTAAAGAACAATTTTTTGTGTATTTTTTTCAAAACTTTAGACCCAGTAGTTTCGGAGATAAAGGGGGAATGGTCATTTTTTGTTAATTTTCTTTAATAACTTCTAAATTATGAATTTTAAAATTACAAAAAAAATATATTTGAGATTCTTTTAAATAAGGTCTTTTATTTAATATGTAACACGGTATAGTTTGAAAAACTTTATTTTTTAATTTTCTCATTTACCCCCCAAAAGTGGCCCCCATGTTTAATAGTAGATTGTGTCACAAGGGAGCAAAATGACATATTTACGGCGAGGGCGTACAATTGAATCCTAAACGAAGCGAAGGATTCTATAACAGAATCCTGAGCATAGCGAGGGATTCTAACATAGAAGTTGCTCAGCTTTGCTGACGATATGAAAATTTTTGCTAAAATTACATCACCGGCTGATGTATGTGCACTTCAATCTGATCTAAGAAGGCTGGATACCTATTGTAGTATAAACAAATTAGATTTAAACCCCTCCAAATGTTATACAGTAACCTTCTCTCGTAAATTAAATAACATTTGTACCCCATATTCACTAAAAGGTAGAATTCTTCAGCGAGTGGCAAGCATAAGAGATTTAGGTATTATTCATGACTCAAAACTTATTTTTAGTGAGCACATTGACAGCATAGTACGTAACGCTTCCAGGTCACTTGGTTTTATAATGCGTAATTCAGTTTGTTTTACCCGTCCCAAAACTCTTAAAATCTTGTATTGTGCTTACGTGAGAAGCAAACTTGAATACGCATCGCAGATATGGAATCCTCAATATCAAATTTATGTTGACAGGATTGAGAGATTACAGTCAAAATTTATCAAATTTCTGTGTTACAAAATGCGAGTCAACTATAGTTCTATCAACTACCTCAAGCTGTGTAAGAAACATCATTTGATCCTACTTGTTAAGCGCCGGGAAATTGCACGCAGGGACCGGCCCGCTATCCCTTATCGGTGTTTTATAAGGGTATTGCATAAGGCTTAACTCACCATACCCTTTGCCAGACGAAACCCTTTGTTTTGGTTTTAAAAACCCTTATATAAAGCTACCACATTTGAGTAATCGGTAGCCCAAATACCCTTACAAAACCCTTATCATCCGCTCACCAACACCTTGCATATTGCTTATAAGGGTTAGCCTTATAAAGGGCTTCCCTTTTAGCATATAAGCGTGCTAATTTAAGTCGTCTACCTTGTTCATAAAGCACACGTTACTTCGAATCCGAGCGATCGTCGGCGGCGACGGCGGCGTTCTTTGACTAGGCACGTATTTTCTTTCCTTTTCATACACTACCGTAGATATATACTAATCCTGTCTCTTTCACGCAAAGGGAAACCTTTATAAAAAGCGCTTAAAGATAAGGGTAACCCTTATTAAGAGCTAGCCTTATTTTTGGTTAGCTTTTCGGTAAGGGTTAGTCAAAGGTAAGGGTATGAATGGGCTTGCAGTTCAAAAGGGAAAGTCTTTCAATGTGTTAGCCGTGTTTAAGTGTCGCCCATTAAAAGGGTTTTATCGCGGAAAGGGTTGTCCGGTCCCTGAATTGCAGACATAGTGTACTTTGTAAATATTATTAAAGGTAATGTAGATTGTCCAAATTTGCTTAATAAGATCTCTTTTAATGTTCCGTCAAGGACGCTTAGGCATTTTCGTCCCATCAGTAATTACCAAGCTATTGCTAGGTATAGAAAAAACAGTTTCTTATGCAGGGCAAGCATGAGCTTAAATAAAGCTTTTATAAATTGTAATATCGACATATTTAGTGATAGCATATCAATAATAAAAAATAAATTAATTAGATGCTTTATGGGTGACACTGATTCTGGCGCAGGTCAGGGCTAATGTACTGTGGCTAAATGTACTACCTAACAGATTTTACCTTCTTTTCTACTTATTTTTTGTAATAATCGATCATATTCATATCGATCCTCTGTTCTTGTGCTGTATGAACTTGTACATGTGTAATTAAGTTGGCAATAAGCTTGTTATATTTTATTCCGTTTCTATAAGTGAAAACCTATAATTGGCTTTCTAATTCTATTATAGTTTTTTGATATGTATAGCGCTGTTGGTTTTCCATGTACCAAAATAAAATAAAATAAAATAAAATTGAATCCTGAGCGTAGTGAGGGATTCAAGTGTTAACGCCCAAGGTGAAAATAATTTTGCTACCATGTGACACATACTGCTTTTCACATCACCTATGAGGAAATTACATACATATATTAGGTTTTAAAACATTATTATTTTAAGCAAAGATCGATACGGACAAAGTGCCAAAAATATGCATACACGACCTTAGTATAGGTACATACTTCTGGCACTTTGTCCGTCTCGATATTTTCAGACGTGACTGTACTGACAAATTAAAAGTACCTACAGCTCATAATTATGTACCTAATATATTTTCAAAGACAGCAGCAAACACCTAAAATGATACAATGAAAATCAAGTAGGTACATTATTTTTGTAGATTTTTCTGGTAACAAATTAGCTCTTACCCCTTTGAACCAAATCTTCGGAAGAACACTATGAAGACTGATATCACTTATATTTATTATTATAAAGTTATTGATTTAAACTAAGTATTTACAAATTTATACACAATACAGAACTGCATAATATCAAAAGCCTGGAACAACAAAAACAATAAAATAACATGTAACAAGCTGTTGCGGCAAGCAAGAAAGCATACTCAATTTCATGGTAGATGGCGCTGCGCTGCACACATCGCGCGCTACGGGTTTCCTGCGACCTATATAAGCGCGGGCATTGTCAAGCTTTTTATTTTTGCAACACAATTATATTATTAATAAATTAAACGCGTATACATGTTATTTCTTTGAAGGATATTACAAAAATAAAAAGCTTGACAATGGCCGCGCTTATATAGGTCGCAGGAAACCCGTAGCGCGCGATGTGTGCAGCGCAATGCCATCTACCATGAAATTGAGTATGCTTTCTTGCTTGCCGCAACACAAGCAGATTGACTAACATTTAGTCAAATCACTAAAAATTGTTTTAAAATAAATGCCTTTCTGCAAGACTTCATCTATTGTTCAAAGTAGATTAGTAAGATTCAAAGAGTATTTTATTCTAAATTACTAACACAAATACATTTCAGAAATATTGTTGTTTTAGTCAAGTGTAACCCTAAAAATGATATAGGTATACATCATAATTGTTATGAAACAATTTGAAAAACATAAGTATGGGCTTAACACATGGTTCTACTACCCATGCTTTAGATAACCCAGAGATTATAATAGAAAATATAATATTAATATGATATGGATACCTACAATAGAGATCAAAACCAGAACACAGAAATAAAAGCTATAAAATCATATTTATATTTCTCTTTAATAATTTTTTTTTGTTCTAATAAATACAAACTAAAAATAAATAACAAGTTCTTGCATTTTCCATTAAATTATTATGGAATTGCAAACAGTAAATTTAGTATTAAATTACAATTATAAAATAAATGGTAAGTTAGTTTCCTTCAATTCAATTGAGCCATTCTTACACACTATGTGCAATTCATTATGTGGCTCTCCCTCAAACCTGAACCGCTTCGGGTGGGAGTCATCCATAAACCGCCCCAGCTTCATTATTTTCTCATCTACTTTTATTCTATCTGCTATCAGATTTGTGGCTGGCAAATTCTTAACAATGTCATGAATTAGTAACTCAACTTTACCCTTTTCATGTATGAAAATACTGCTTTTGTCTATCAACTGAGAAGCATGCATAAATACTTCTCCACTCTTTAAGGAAGCTTGCAGGTTACCCGAGAAACCTGTGATGCGCAGATTTCCTTGCTGTATCACATCTATGGTCACGGCCCTATGGAGATGGTCCAATGATATATTACCCATAGCAGTTGTGAAGTGGGACTTGTCACTGTAACAGGACTTTACGCTGATGGAGCCGGCGTGAGATGTGACGGAGAAAGAATTTGCCATAACATTGTTGCAATCAATTGCAGCATCCTTACCTGTTTTCAGCTCTATATTGCTTGCTACAAGTCTGCCCTCTGTCTTGACCTGGCCCTGCACACTCTCCACTCGAATATTCTGTGCCTTTAGATCCGCGACATTTACTGATCCTTTCTGAGTTTTCACCACAAACTCCTCTCCTTCTAATTTCGCCAGATGCACTGAAGCATTGTCAGTCGTAGTAACATGAACTTTTAATTGATATGGAACTTGTATCAGGCAGACATCATCTCTATCTGAAGACGTATTTTTATTTAGTAGCTCCAGGCGCTTAGAAGATTGTTTTACTTGAAAATCACCTGTATCTTTGCCTTTACTATACAATATCATAGTCAGTTTGTCGTGCGCTTTTATGTCGTTAACGTCAATTGGCTGCACTTTCACATGAATGGGGCTTTCCACAAAGATCTCAGAAGCTTTGTTATCTATTGTCTTTTCCACAGTTCTGACAATATTCAACTTATTCAAATCGGGCAAACTGCTATAATCAACAAAAGTTAACCTCAAAATTTTGAGGCACTTATGTAAGACTCGTTGACCCGCCGGAGAGAACATATTTGACTATTGATACACTTTCAAAATTATTAGAACATTATTCCTGTTATTATAATCGAATTAGTATATCGCTAATTTCATATTCGTTTTTATAATACTGACAGTACTCTGTCGGTCTCGGTCGACATCTGACTTTGACAGTGACAGCAGATCATAGACCTAGCATTACATAGATCAGCTATACGCGTGCGCCAGTGAAGTGCGGCGCGAAGCCGCGAACGCGAGTGTGAAGTCAATTTCGCTAATTAGCGAACTACAACTAGACTCCATACTCGCTTTCGCGGCTTCGCGCCGGGATTCGCGGTTTATTGTACTTAAGTACTTAATTATGAGTACCGTCCGTTAACTCTCAGAATGACATTCGTTTTTCGGGTAAAATCGGACGTAATCGCGTAATAGAAAATGACAGTCTCTTACTGATTTATAGTTGGTCAAACCAAATTGGCAGTAAATAAGAACAAAAAAAACTATACTCATCCTTTTCTTTTGGGTGCTAGTACTAGTGTAAGACAAAGATAGTATGAGTCTCTCTGTCTATGTTTGAAATGAGACAGTCCTTTGACAAACTATAGTTGCAATCCAACAACCAAACCAAAGAGTGCAGTCGTCTTTTCAGCCTTAAAGTATATAAGAGTAGTTAATACCACCATAACAATAATATCACAATTTTCCAATACAATAATAAATGTCAACTATTTACATGGGCACACATTCTTATCAACTAATGTCAAAATAAATATATATTTATTTTCCAATTGTATAATTTTACCATGTGATGGGGTCACGTTCGCCGGGGCGGGCGCGGCCTCATACACCTCCCTTGTTCCAGACGGGAGCAAGGGTTTCCTAGTTAGCTCAGAGGAGAGAGAGGGTGCAGAGTGAAGCAAGGAAACACAGGTTTAATGCTGTAATACAAATCGGCGGGCTTTTATGCCGGTTTATTATAAATTAAGATTCCTTAGGTCTAGGTATCCTAAACTAGGCACGACGCGGGGTGGCTTCTACTTATCGCAACGGTACGGCGCGGACCCTAAGCTACTCGCGGATTCGGGAACGGTATCCCCTAAGAGTGAAGGGGATGACGAGACGGGAAGGATATGCGAATCGGGGGGGAGCGCCTAGGGTGCCTACGCGTCTAAAACACGCCGGCTCGGACCAAGATACAGGGTAGGAGGGGTTACGTAATCCAGGTGCCTACGCGTCTGAAAACACGCCGGCTCTGACTGGGCTACGGGAAGCAGGAAGGGTCGGAGGGGAACCGGGTGCCTACGCGTCTGAAAACACGCCGGCTCGACCGGGAGATCAGCTGTCCTCACTGCAGAAGGCGGTGAGCCCAACTGACGCTGTTGTATGGGCGCGCGCTGCTTATATACGCTCGGCCCGGCGCGCGACGGGTGGGGCGAGCGGGCTGGCACTCGATCCGTGGCCGCGGCTCGATAGGTAGCTCCGCTGTCTGTCACGTGGCGGCGGCGTGGTGTTGTAATGCGCGGCTGTGCGCGCCATTACAACCATATGAATTGAAATATGTGACTGGTATTATCAACTCTATATAATTTCAAATTTGTTTTCGAATTTCAAATTCTGATTCTATTTTATTTAGATTGACAAAAAGTCAAATCGCAATATAGTCATCAACCGAATATTAAGCATAATGTCATTAAATTAGGGCTTATTTTACATTTAGACAATAGGTATCCTTAACTTCTTGCGGTAAGTTTAAAAGTTTTTGTGAGTTAATAAGAAAGCAGAACAGCAGTATCACCTTCGCGTGTTATCGCCGATACCCGATGTATCTTTCTAAAATCCGAAGGTCATTCTGAGAGTTAACGGCTCAGAATAATGACTAAAGCATAGAAGTAGGGCAAAAATGCTTCGCAAATATGTATACCCGTACTTTACTTCCTTACGAATTAGATAATGTGCCGAAAAGAGATGCATATATGCTTGTTATTTCTCATTTACGTACGGTGTCATAAGTTTGATAATTTGTTAGGGATGTAACTGTGTCGACTTTTTATATCGATAAATTATGCATAAGTTTATGTGCCGTGTAAAAGAATAATCACGAAATTGGCAAATTGATAATAGTCTGGCTAATGAAAGTTGAACCTGAAAAAACGCGGCAATTTCAAGAAATCTGTAGCAGGCGGCTCGTTGAAATGAAATTAAATGCGTGGAATACAAGGATTGCATAACTTTTATACTTTTTATAATTTTCATATTCTAAAAATCATTAAAAAGTATAAAAATTATGCAATCCTTGGAATCAAAGAGCCGCCTGATATGAGGATTAATGCATGTACCTAATATAGCTTTTATCTCATTTGCAGTCTACCACTCACAACCGTCTAACTATACCTCTCGTTTTTTTATCATTAGAAAGAAGGCGAGCGATCTTAACGTGTTGTTTTATCGAAAAACACTTTGAAAATAAGTCACAACAAATATAATATACGATAATTTACATACTTTTGCTTTCATAAGTAAAATATTGCTATATTTATAAAAAAACTTGTCAATAAAAAGACACGTGGAAATGGTTTACCGTTTTTTCTAATGCTAAAAGACTAAGTATAGTTTCTAGTCATGTACAGTCAGCTGCAGAGAAAAGGCACCCCCCCTGCATACAAAGTTCTGTAAATTAGTATGGACGTGGGGTACCTTTTCTCTGCAGCTGACTGTACCAAATAGGAAATGAAAAAAAAAAACGTTCGTGTAATATATTTTTTTTATTTAATAATAGGGAATATTACGCGAAACTCGGCGCCACTATCACAATCTGAGGGTCTATCGCGAAACAAGAAAATCGAACTTTCGTTATCTAACATCTCTGTCACTTGCGTATTCGAGCGATAAAGAGGCAGCTAGATAACGAAATTTCGGATTCGAGTTTTCCGGTAGGTCCCCTGAAAACTTGTCAAAAACCTGTTAAAGGTACAGTATAAATAAGTTACTCTACGGTGCACTAAAAAAGCTAGTGCTGCACTCTGGTGGCAGAACATTGCAGTAATATCCCCTATTCCTCGTCCTTTGGAAATCTGAAAAAAAAAGTTGAGTTTTGTGACCAACAATATTAATAAAAGGAACATTCATCAATGATCATTAATGTCTTTTTTATTAGGGTTCCGTACCCAAAGGGTAAAAACGGGACCCTATTACTAATACTTCGCTGTCCGTCTGTCTGTCACCAGGCTATATGCCGGATGTCCGGTTCAAACAAAGCTCGGTGCGCAAAGCACTTCTTTCCCTCGACACTCATAAGTCGAGTGGGCCCGATGGAATCCCTGCGGTTGTGCTGAAGATGTGTGCTCCCGAGTTGGCACCGGTCTTAACGCGTCTTTTTCGGCTCTCTTACTCTTCCGGCGTAGTCCCGACCTCGTGGAAGTCAGCTTTGGTGCACCCGATCCCTAAAAAAGGCGACCGCTCAAATCCATCCAACTACAGGCCAATAGCTATAACCTCCCTTTTCACGAAGATAATGGAGTCCATTATCAACTGCCAGCTCCTTCGGTACCTAGAGGACCACCAGTTGCTTAGTGACCGACAATACGGTTTCCGTAGAGGCCGCTCGGCTGGTGATCTTCTAGTCTACCTGACACATCGTTGGGCACAGGCGATCGAGACAAAGGGTGAAGCATTGGCTGTTAGTTTAGATATAGCGAAGGCCTTCGATCGCGTCTGGCACAAAGCACTTCTTTCGAAGCTACCATCTTATGGGCTTCCCGAGAGATTATGTGTATGGGTCAGTAGCTTTCTAGCAGACAGAAGCATAAAGGTCGTAGTTGACGGCGAATGCTCAGACTCCATGTCTGTGAATGCTGGTGTCCCCCAAGGCTGTGTGCTATCACCCACGCTATTCCTTCTGCATATAATGACATGCTGCAAATCAGCGGAATTCATTGTTATGCTGATGATAGTACGGGTGATGCCTCTTACACCGGCCACACCAATATCTCTCGGGAAAACGTCATCGAGAGCCAGAACAAACTTGCGTCTGAAATTGAGACTTCCCTAAAAGAAATCTCTGAATGGGGTCGACTAAACTTAGTCCGTTTTAACCCTACCAAGACACAGGTTTGCGCGTTTACCGCAAAAAAGTTAGAGTTTGTCGTGTCACCTCGTTTTGAGAGCACTCCCCTGACTGCCGCAGCCAGTATCGGAATCCTCGGCGTCGACATTTCGAGTGAAGTCCAGTTCCGCGGCCATTTAGAGGGTAAGGCCAAATTAGCCTCAAAAAATAAATAAGTAAATGTATAAATGTAACTTTCCGGCTTTCCGGTAGGACAACCGTAGGCTCATGTTTTTCTTTTATCTCCTTTTTATCTTTGCTGTTTAGTGTGTATGTTAACATTATGTACTTACTAATGAACCTCCAGGTCTGTTTTCTTAAGTATGTTAAGTACATTTGTACTTCAAACCCATTTGTATATGTGACTGTTTGTGTTCTAAATAAAGTAAAAAAAAAAAAAAGCTCGGTGTGCTCAACAGATCGAGACAGTATTTCACGCCGGCCCACCGCCTACAGCTGTATAAAGCGCAGGTTCGCCCACACATGGAATACTGTTCTCATCTATGGGCAGGGGCACCCCAATACCAGCTTCTCCCTCTGGACCGCATCCTGCGAAGAGCGACTCGAATTGTCGACTGCCAGCGTATTTCGGAACGGCTTGACTCCTTGGCGCTGCGTAGAGATGTGGCTTCGCTCTGCATTTTCTATCGTGTGTATAACGGGGAGTGCTCCGAGGAATTGTTCGGATTAATCCCTGCCGCTTCTTTTCGCCATCGCCCTACGCGACAACATTACCATCCTCACCACTTAGATGGTTGGCAGTCCTCAACTGTGCGTTTCTCTAGAAACTTCCTGCCTCGCACAGCTAAACTGTGGAATGAACTGTCGCCTGCGGTATTTCCGGACCGATATGACCTTCAAACCTTCAAGAAAAGAGCGTATTCCCATCTTAAAGGCCGGCAACGCACTTACAACCCCTCTGGTGTTGCGGGTGTCCATGGGCGGCGGTAATCGCTTACCATCAGGTGATCCGTCTGCTCGTTTGCCTCCTATTTCATTAAAAAAAAAACTAATTATTTCAATAGGTCGGCAATACCTGCAGATTTTCGGTGGGTCGTTGATAGCTGCGTTTACCTTACACCTGGTTTTTTCGAAATGTTCATGGATCTCTATTTTCACACTTTTTGCTAACAAAACAAAGATTATTTATACTTACCATGTAACTAATATGTTCTGAATTAATGCCAAACCAATTTTTCACTATCAGAAGTGGCACAAACAAGTAAAAGCTTTACTTTTAAAGGAAGTTTTGGAGCTCATATCAACCCCCATTTAACCCACAGACCTAAAATTTATGCTTACGCATATATCAACCATTCGTTGACAGACTCAATTTTAAACTGTTAGTTTGACAATATCACGACATAATCACGACTTTCATGTCTTTCCAGTGGTTCTATTATCAAAAGAATATAATCAACTATTATTTTCAATCGCAAGATATAATTTGTGATAGATATTTTCTTGTAAATAATCAGGCCTAGCCAAGATGACGATCGCTTGCGCTTCGTGTCTCTCTATAGGATCCTCTATGGGTCCTCTACACTCGTGCGCAAATCGCGGCGCGAAGCCACGAACGCGAGTGTGGAGTTTAGTTCGCTAAGCAGCGAAATCGAATCCACACTCACGTTCGCGGCTTCGCGCCGCGAACCACTAGAGTGCGCGCCGCGATTTGCCCACGAGTGTGGAGGGACCTTATGAGCTCATGAAAATTGGAAAAGTGCCTTAAATATGTCAAATTTATGAGGTCTTTGGCGGGAACTTGAAAAAAGTAGTCGGAAAATTTTCGCTCCAAACTTTTAAAATTGTGGTTTATTAGTTTAAACTAACTTAATTTGTATATATTTGATGTAAAATTTTGTAAATAATTATAGTTACTGGCTAAACAATGGGAGGAAACGAGGGGGGCGGGGAAAACCCGCCCACCCTTAAGCGCTCCAAAACCGACGGCCTAGGCGGCACGGACGATGGCGGCGGGGGTGAGCAATCTAATAGTACTAATAGTGCATATTTACCGTACTTTAAACCGGACTACAAAAGACTATACCCTGAGAACTCGGGAAAATTGGAGTTTAAAGTTTTTGTAGAGCATGTGGACCCAAAGGACAGATTGGGAAATAAAAGTCCAATATTTCTCAACCACATATTCACAAGTGGCATAAAAGGTGTAACGGCTATACAGCGCGTAAATGCTAACAAAATTGCGGTCGTTTTCAAGCAGTATAATACAGCGAACAACTTTCTAAACAACGCTACATTTTTGACCAAATATAACATGAAGGCGTACATACCGGCGACCCAAATCGAAAAAACTGGAATAATCAGATTTGTGCCAGCCAATATCTCTAACAAGGATTTATACACAAAGTTGAGCTCTATCTATGAGATAATAGCGGTCCGCCGCTTCACGAAAAAAGTCGGACAGGAACGTGTTGCTTTACAGACAGTGAGCATTACGTTCTTGTCGCATGTACTACCGGACAATGTACAGTACGATTTATTCTCGTACAGAGTCTTCGAATATGTGCCTCCACTACTGCAGTGTTTTAAATGCTTTAAATTTAACCATGCAGCTAAAGTATGTAACGGAAGACAGCGTTGCTCCATTTGCTCGGGCGACCACTTCTACAAGGACTGTGACAAACCGGATCAGTTATGTTGTGCAAACTGCAGCGGACCTCATTTAGCAATATCGAAAACTTGTCCAATAAAACTCCAAAAAATAACAGAAAAAAAAACTAATATCACATACGCCTCTAAAGCCGAAACTCGAAAAGTTGAGTTTCCGATACTCCTTGACAAAACTGTAAAACTTCCAGAAAAAGCAAATAAACCACAATCGCAGAAAAAAAATGTTTCTCCTACAGCTACACCAGCAGAAACACCGAAACTTGACCTTAAAAAAGAATTACTACAGAATGTAGACTTGTTGAACGCTTTGGTTAGCACTCTCATAGAATTAGCAAATAAGACCGATTCAAATCCAATCACTAACAGTTCTATTAAAGATATGCTTATTAAAAATATTAAATAATGGATTATACACATACTCGAATTGCTCAATTTAATATACAATCAGCCACAAATAAAAAACCGTTGCTAATTAATTTTTTAAAAGTTTATAATATTGATGTTTGTCTTCTTAATGAAACCTGGTTAAAATCAACTAATACTGCTTTTAGGATACCTGGTTATAATATTTACTGCAAATATGCTAAAAATGGACATGGCGGAGTTGCTATACTTGTTAAAAATATATATAAACATACTTTTATACACACTGACTTTTATGAAAATATTCAAAATGTAGCAATCTCAATTGTGACTGACCGAGGGCCTTTATCAGTTTTATGTGTGTACTGTCCTCCAAACCGTCCACACATAAGACTAAATAGACTTAAAAATATAATTGAGAAATTACCAACACCTATAATAATATCAGGAGATTTCAATGCACATCATACAGCGTTTGGTTGCGCTACTAACCAATCTCGGGGTAACACCCTGTTTGATATTATAAGTGACTTAGACCTATGTATCTTAAATGACGGAAATCCAACTACTGTTACTTACCCCAACCGAAATCCCTCAGCGATCGATGTCAGCTTCTGCAGTGCAAGTATAGCACCTCTGTGCGAGTGGCAAGTCCATGATGACCCTATGGGCAGCTATCACTACCCTACTATAATCAGTATATTGACCTCTCTTGAAAAATACCAAATAAATGATCCAATAGATAAATTTATATATACTAAAGCTGACTGGAATAAATATAAAGAGCTTTCAGAAGAGGTATTCTCGAATTTTACTTTAAATGAGAATGATCCTATACAATCTTATGACAAATTTAGTTCTGAACTCGATCTATTAAAAATACAATGTATCCCAAAACTTACTAAAAATACAAACTTTATTAGCAGACCGCCGGTTCCATGGTGGAATAAAAAATGTGAGGATAGTGTCATTAAAGCCTATGAGGCGTTAAAATATTACAGGGCCAATCCATCTTTAGAAAATTATATTGCGTACAAGAAACTTGTTGCTCTTAAAAAACGTACAATAGCAGAGGAAAGAACTAGTAGCTGGCGTAGTTTTTGTGCTTCTTTAAATCGATGTACACCTATTGGGTTAATATGGAATAATATTAAACGTTTTAAGGGGTTAAAATCTAAGCAGATAATCAAAAATGATGAATTTATAGAACCATTCATAACTAAACTAACCCAACGTTGTAGTAACGATCCTACCTCTATAGAAAGTTTATTTGAAAGTAACAATGATAATAATGAGTCTAAGTACCTTATTGAACCTTTTACTTGGGAGGAATTCATTGTAAGTCTGCAATCTAGGAAAAATACTACCCCAGGCTTGGATGACATACCATATTTGCTTTTAAAGAAACTGCATGTTAATGGTCAAAAAGTTTTATTAAGAATTATGAATTTACTTTGGTTACTAGGAAAAATACCTCAATCTTGGAAAACACAATGTGTAATACCTATTTTAAAACCAGACAAGCCTCCTAGTGAGGCAAACTCTTATAGACCAATTTCTCTATCTTCATGCGTTGGTAAAGTTTTTGAGAATATAATAAAGACTAGACTTGATTGGTATGTTGAGGCAAACAATATATTGCCTTCATTTCAAAATGGCTTTCGGCGAGGTAGAAGCTGTTCTGACAGCTTTATATCTCTTATATCGGATTTAAAATTGGCTAACTATAACAAGTCACATGCTGTTTGTATATTTTTAGATGTACAAGGAGCATTTGACAATGTTGATCCTACAATACTAGTAAAAGTTCTGTCTAATATTAATATCCCCGGGAAATTATGCAAATGGATATTTAATTTTTTAGACAATAGAGAGCTATATGTTAAATTTAACAACATATTACATGGACCACGACAAGTTTTCAAAGGCACAATGCAAGGAGCAACTCTGTCTCCTCTACTGTATAATTTGTATACTAGTGAGATAAACTCGTTTGTAAATACTTCTAATGTTAATATACTGCAATTTGCAGATGATCTTGTAATATATTCTATTAATTCTAATTTAGATGTAGCTAAAGCTCACATTAATAATGCGCTAAATGAACTTCATGTTTATTACAATAATTACTTACACTTAAAGATCAATCCAGACAAAAGCAAGTTATTAATATTGAGCAAGGACACAACAAATGTAAATATTGTATATAATAATGAGATTATCAGAGAAGTCCCTTCTCATAAGTTTCTAGGCGTAGTCATAGATAATCATTTAAATTTTGACCTACATGCTAAGCACATAATTTCTAATTCTGTTAAAGGTTTAAATGTTATGAGATGTCTTGCCGGTATATCTTGGGGTGCAGACCCTCAAGTACTGTCTTTACTGTATAAAACCCTTGTCAGAAGTCACTTTGACTATAGTTTTCTTGTACATATGAATACTGATCACACACATAAACTACAAATAATTCAAAATAAGGCAATGCGAATAATATCAGGGGCAATGTGTTCAACCCCAATAAGAGCAATGGAAGTAGAGACTAAAACAATGCCTTTACCTGTCAGATGGGTGTTGTTAGCTTATAGATATTTAATTAAGATATATGCTAAAAATAATCAAAGTGTAATAAGAAGAATAAAGGGTCATCCCAGAATTTCTAAGTTAACAGCATTACTCTTACAGGTGGAAGCTAAGTTTTGTAATATATATAAAAATGAAATTTGGCCATGTTATGAAGATAGTTTTAATAGTAAACTTTTAAACATTACAGTATGCACAAAATCTATCAATAATAATACTGATTTTCTACATTTCTTGTCACAAATTCCCAATTATTACAAATTATATACAGATGGTAGTAAAGCAGAGTCTCACGTCCGAAGTGCAGTGTATGATCCTCAGACTAAATTTGTACAGAGCTTTAGATTGCATGATTTATGTTCCATATTTACGGCTGAAGCATATGCTGTATTTGAAGCCCTGAAAGTTATAATAAGAGTGTCAGAATATAAACATTTCTTTATTTTCACTGATTCACTTAGCTTAATTTATGGATTACAGAATAATCAATTGCATTATAAAGATAATTTTATTTTGTACAAAATTAAAAAGATGTTATTACAATTGAAAAATAATAATGTAAATATAAATTTTATGTGGATTCCATCCCATACTGGTATAACAGGGAATGAAGTTGCAGACAAAGCTGCTTATTTAGGTATTAATGAATTAGATGTAAGATGTAGTACTAGAATTCCACTAACTGATTGTCAAGCTTCTGTTAAGACTGATGTTGTAAAGATGTGGATAGATTTATGGACCAAAGATAGAGAGATAAAAGGAAGATGGTACGCTAGTATTCAAACCGACTTACCTGGAAAGCCTTGGTATGAGAAGATAAAGATGGGAAGTCGTGGTTTTATTACCACCATCAATAGATTGAGGTTTGGTCACAACTGTGCACCAGCGCACTTAGCTAGATTTTCGATTATAGCCGATGGTACATGTCCTCACTGCCAGAATGGTAGCGTTGCAGATGTTGAACACCTTATATTTAAATGCCAAGTGTTTGCGTTTCAAAGACTCATCCTTGCAAGTGAATTAAGTGAAGTGTTTGATAATAATGTCCCCCGCCGCCTCACCGATATTCTTAAAAACGTTGACAGTTACGTTCCGTTATACGAGTACATCAAAAATACAGCATTGAAGATTTAAAGTGAAGTGTATTAACAAAATTACTAGTGCATTCTCTGCCATTTAACCCTTTAAATGAAGTGTTTTAAAAATAGCAAAATAAAGACTTGGCTTAAAGGACTCGCATCCAGGCCATAAATGTTAAAAAAAAAAAAAAAAAAAATGTCAAATTTATTATAATTGATTATTTTGGCATAGCCTGTTCAGTTTTAATTACTTGCAAGAGTTGCAAGGTAATCTCGACGCAATTCGTTTATTTATGGCAAAGAGTATAATAATATATGTATAGTAAATTTATGGTTTATTTACACATTTATCAGCTTTTCTTATCCTTCCTGTCAAACTTGCTCCTCATTGTTCACATCATTGTTCATGCTTCCGTTTAAATTCCTCTATTTCGTTTTATCTAAGGTTTTACATTGTAGAAGTGGAAAGTAACTCATAGCTTTTTTAACTGATAGTATTTTGCTAATGGACGCGTAGAAGATCAAGAAGGTGATTCAAATTATTTAGGAGCAAAAACTACCTGAACTGCTACTAGGATTTGGGCTGCCCAAAATAAATGAACACAATGAACGTGGATTTAAAGCAGACGTTTGCGCGCATCAAGCCAGTGTGCGATATTGTGATGATGTGCCCCAACGCGGACTCCATCGCGCAGTTCACCAGCCGCGTCGGCGAGCTGAAGAAGGAGGCCGTGCAGGAGCTGCAACAGTACCTCTTGTTCCCATTCATAACCCATATAAAGTCTACTGAAATTGAGTAAGTCAAAACAGAAATATTGTTTACCCTGCATTTTCCACACTGAAGTCTTACCTATGCACATTTAAATTAAAAAAAAATGAAGTCCTTAGGTACCTACACTATTACAACACACTTTTATTTAATGTTTAACCCACTGGTATGTATTTACTAAAAATAACCAAATGCAGAAACAGTAGGGCTTCGATAAACCGTACGTAGGCTAATCCAAGAGTTGAAGTAATCCGAACTGCCGAGTGACACCTTCCTTTGATAAATAGAACCCGGCGCACAATTGGCTGAAAGGGTGTCCATGCACCAGCCGGGGGATGCTCCTCTATGCCGCAAATGATCAGCGTGAGGAATTTTGGAGTCACATTAAATATATTTTTTCAGAATATACTAATATTTTTATATATAACATATTTATAATCCAAACGCTCCGTGGGTCCAAGCAGGGGTTGTTTTTTAGGGTTCCGTACACAAAGAGTAAAAACGGGACCATATTACTAAGACTCTTCTGTCTGTCTGTCTGTCCATCTGTCTGTCACCAGGCTGTATCTCATGAACCGTGACAGGTAGGCGACCCTACCTTATTTATCTGAGACAAGCAATAATAAAACTTAATAAGATATATTTATGGTTGCTATTCCAAATTCACAAACAAGAGGACATAAAGATTTAATATATTATTGTTTAAGGAAAAAATATGAGCTCCAGTGGAGGATAATAGATGCTATACGAGTGGTGCTGGAAAAAGTAACCGTGATGAGCTTCGAGATGTGCATTAAGATAGAAACAGGGCTGCTCAGCCTGGTGTTCGACAACTCCAAACCTGGCATGAGTATGATTATTATTCTGACTATATGATTCTTTGTAAGATTTTAATACCCCTTTTCATCAATCAACCTTGTTTGGTTTTGGCAACCAGGGACCGGCCCGCTATCCCTTATCGGGGTTTTATAAGGGTATTGCATAAGGCTTAACTCACCATACCCTTTGCCAGACGAAACCCTTTGTTTTGCTTTTAAAAACCCTTATATAAAGCTACCACATTTGAGTAATCGGTAGCCCAAATACCCTTACAAAACCCTTATTATCCGCTCACCAACACCTTGAATATTACTTATAAGGGTTAGCCTTATAAAGGGCTTCCCTTTTAGCATATAACCGTGCTAATTTAAGTCGTCTACCTTGTTCATAAAGCACACATTACTTCGAATCCGAGCGATCGTCGGCGGCGACGGCGGCGTTCTTTGACTAGGCACGTATTTTCTTTCCTTTTCATACACTACCGTAGATATATACTAATCCTGTCTCTTTCACGCAAAGGGAAACCTTTATAAAAAGCGCTTAAAGATAAGGGTAACCCTTATTAAGGGCTAGCCTTATTTTTGGTTAGCTTTTCGGTAAGGGTTAGTCAAAGGTAGGGGTATGAATGGGCTTGCAGTTCAAAAGGGAAAGTTTCAATGTGTTAGCCGTGTTTAAGTGTCGCCCATTGAAAGGGTTTTATCGCGGAAAGGGTTGTCCGGTCCCTGTTGGCAACATTTTGTTTTAAGTTAGCCATTTAAAAAGCAAAAAAGAACTTAACTACAAGTTATTTAAATGCAAATCCAAATCAAAGCTGCTTAGAAGCATAATTATATTGGAGAGACATTTTGTTCTTTATCTCATGACTGCGGAGACCAAATTATTTATGGTTTAATTTACGTAATTAGTCACTTTACTTCCGCGACATGTGAGTGGAATCGTAAAATTGCTTTAATGTTAGCACCTATGACAGTCACGACAGTTTAAATTCGACCATTTTTTTAGGGTTCCGTACCTCAAAAGGAAAAACGGAACCCTTATAGGATCACTTTGTTGTCTTTATCTTTATCTCGGGAACGCGTTGAGGTATCGTTGAAATTAAAATCATATACTCAGGTCGACAGCCCCTTGAAGCTGTAAAAAAAAATGAAACTTAAGTTAACGTAAAAAAAAATACGGCCATTTATGTCGCAAAAAACGTAAATTTCGTCACTCAAGGGAATCATAATTTTTAGGGTACTTCCCGTTGACCTAGAACTGAAATTTGGCAAGTAATATTGTCTTACACTACAAATACAGGGCAAAATCTGAAAACTATGAAAAAAATGAAATAAATAAAAAAATGTTAAATTTGTACAGAACCCTCTTGTGTTTTTGTATTAAATATAGTATAGTAGAGTATTTTTGATGGAAGTGAGACTACATGAATTATTATTTTAGTTGCGGATGTGCCAGAAGAGCTAAAGCACTCTGTTATGAAGTGCCTCACAGTGCTAATGTTGCACATCGACGACCGCGTTCGTAACAAGATGCTTCGCACGCAGGTGCCGCTTATCGCGCAGGCTGTCTTCGTATCCGTTCATCTTGCCAAGCTGGAGAGGCTCAGGGCACTGAGGTTGGTTTTTTCTCTTACATTTTAGCTGTGGTAGTAATAGTGTTGAACATCGTCACTGCGTCCTTAAGAAGATGTTTCGCACGCAGGTAGTATGTTGGGATAATACCGGATGTGGGTGAATACCGTGAGAAATTCATTCCTGCCAAAATAGACTTTATTTCTTAATTTTGACAACAAACAATGTGCAAGACGCCATTTCTTTCTCGGCCGCTAGTGTCCCTCTGCCGCTCAGTGATGTCGAACGTGTGCCACGAGCAATTAAAGAGAGCAAGGTAATTTTGGTAATTTTTCTGGCCATCCGGACTTCGCCCTGTAATTTCTATCATGTACCTATTGTGATAAAAACTGTGGTTGTTTTTGTGATTCAGTTGATGTCAAATTTCGTTTTAAAGGTTTATCTTTAAATCAATCCAATCAAAACAGACCTAGGACTGCTGTAGACCGATTTTCGATCTTCGTCCTTGCAGGTAAAGATCGGAAAGCAACAATCCGAACTTTACCTATTTAAAATACAGCAGTGATTGTCAAACTTAACATTTTTATGACAACAATAATTCTGTTTTTATTTAATTATTTCGTTCCATTATTTTTATTCGAGGACGGTAATTCAAAAGGAAGAGATTTTAGCAGTGTATGTAGACATATATGTATGAATGTATTACTTAGGAAATTGTTTCTATTCACATACTTATCAAACTTTGAGAGCCACAGATTTACCAATTTTTTTTTCGCGAATTATCTGTCTCATATTCGTCCGGTATTATCCCAACATACTTACTGTTCAAAGCGCAGGCCGTCTTTGTGTCCGTCCACCCTGCCAAGCTGGAGAAGCTCAGGGCGCTAAGGTTAGTTGTTTCTGTTACATTCCAGCTATAGCACTAGTATTTTTGAACATTGAGACTGCGTCCGCGAAAAAAACGTCCTCACGCAGGTTTCGTTCATCGCGCAGGCCGTCTTCGTGTCCACCTTGCCAAGCTGGAAAGGCCCCGCACGCTGAGGTTAGTCTCCTATCTATTAAGCTCCAGCAGTTTTGACATCATGAAATTTGAAAAAATAAAGACGAACACATTTATGTATGTCGCAATTTAAGAAGAATTGAATGGAGCGATAGCGATACTGGTTTGATACATATAGACCGACCACCGTGTTTCGTGTGCAGCGCATGGCCTATCTTTACGGTGCATTGTTTATAACAACCAGGGACCGGCCCGCTATCCCTTATCGGGGTTTTATAAGGGTATTGCATAAGGCTTAACTCACCATACCCTTTGCCAGACGAAACCCTTTGTTTTGCTTTTAAAAACCCTTATATAAAGCTACCACATTTGAGTACTCGGTAGCCCAAATACCCTTACAAAACCCTTATCATCCGCTCACCAACACCTTGCATATTGCTTATAAGGGTTAGCCTTATAAAGGGCTTCCCTTTTAGCATATAAGCGTGCTAATTTAAGTCATCTACCTTGTTCATAAAGCACACATTACTTCGAATCCGAGCGATCATCGGCGGCGACGGCGGCGTTCTTTGACTAGGCACGTATTTTCTTTCCTTTTCATACACTACCGTAGATATATACTAATCCTGTCTCTTTCACGCAAAGGGAAACCTTTATAAAAAGCGCTTAAAGATAAGGGTAACCCTTATTAAGAGCTAGCCTTATTTTTGGTTAGCTTTTCGGTAAGGGTTAGTCAAAGGTAAGGGTATGAATGGGCTTGCAGTTCAAAAGGGAAAGTCTTTCAATGTGTTAGCCGTGTTTAAGTGTCGCCCATTGAAAGGGTTTTATCGCGGAAAGGGTTGTCCGGTCCCTGATAACAACATCAAGTTCTAAATTAGCGTCCATAAAATATTAATATTGACACAAAAGTTAGCGTAGTGCCACAAAATAGTAGATTGTTAACCAAGGGATGAAAGGCAGTCATCTCGGCCGAGGCATTTTGGCGCTCGAACGTAGTGAGAGCGCCAATAGTCCGAGGCTGAAATGATGCCTTTCACCCGAGTTAAACACTCTACTTTTCATTTCGAATACGAGGAAAGTAAAATGCGTGTGGTTTTTTTAACATGACTAAGTATACATTTTTATAGTATTTCTTGAGGGTACTTTCAATTAACAATTCAGGCAAAAGTATCGTTATTTATGGAATGGAGAGTCAAATATCAGAATTTAAATTGTATAACAAATCCATTTGAACTCAAATTTCAATTGCTTAACGTAAAAAAAATTAAAAATCGTATTTCGAACGTAAAATGCTCTAGTGCAGACACGTATCATTTTCTGCACACCTTTTAGAACAACAATGACCCTCTTTCAGAGCATGAGAAATGAAAAAAATTATATTTCTTCTATTTACCTACCCCCATTCACTGTCAAAAAACCCAGGTTTTTCCAGATGACTATTTTTATTTTGTACTGGTAACTTTTCTACGTAAAACGTATTTTTTTAATTTAAAAATCGCATAAAAACTTTCTCATTCTGAAATCTACATATTACAAGCCAACCACATTTGTCATCAGACTGGCAGCCATCGACTCCGTAACAGCGCACACCGCCTGCCACCGCCAACTGACGGACGCGTACCACATAAAGGACATACCGTTGGAGACGCTGGTGGTGGACATGCT
This sequence comes from Cydia strobilella, assembly GCF_947568885.1. Lineage (NCBI taxonomy): Eukaryota > Metazoa > Arthropoda > Insecta > Lepidoptera > Tortricidae > Cydia > Cydia strobilella. The sequence goes on from NC_086042.1 coordinate 20,916,425, forward strand.
GGCCAGCATCCTGCCCGGCGTCCTGGCCGCGCTGCAGGACGTAGCCACCTGCCCCGACAACCCCGGACACGCGGTGCAAGTGGTGAGGACTTACCTCTATTTGATTAATACTTGATGGAGTTACTGGACCTCTAGACTAGACTACATTATCAATATTGTAGGGGCTTAATTTCCTCCTCATTATGAAGTAATTATTGTCACGGCAGTAACATGAAAGCATACAATTAGCCTAACAATACATGACTTACAAACTCAGAAAACTGTAATATAATTTCCCGATCAAAAAATTACACAATGTACAGCTGCAAAACACACATTATGAATAGAATTCAGTCAGTCTGTACATGCTTGGTTTGTGCCAATTATGGACCAATTACTAGTAACAAAATAGGACAAGTGCGAGTCGGGCTCGCGTACAAAGGGTTCCGTACTATTGCGCAAAAAAAAACGGTAAAAAAATCACGTTTGTTGTATGGTAGCATTTGGGAGCCCAACTTAAATATTTATTTCATTCTGTTTTTAGTATTTGTTGTTATAGCGGCAACAGAAATACATCATTCGTGAGATACAGCCTAGTGACAGACGGACAGACAGATAGACAGACAGCGGAGTCTTAGTAATAGGGTCCCGTTTTTACCCTTTGGGTACGGAACCCTAACTAGGAAGCTTACAATGTTTATATTCCAGTGTCAAACATTTTAATTCCAAGTATTCCTGCATGATTATCTGGTGTACGTATTGTTAACTGAACCCTTATAGAACCCTCACACTCACAGAGATAAGTTCGCCTTTGTACCTCTATTTTTTGTAAAATTTATGTAAACCTGGGTTGTGTACAATAAAGTGACTACTACTACTAGGTAATACTGAACCTACGCTTTTCAGGCAGCAATTGACGCGATACACCGCATACTGTGTCTCACGATGAACGACAAGTACTTGCTCAAGCACTCGACCATAACGGCCGAGGACTTCGCTAAGATGGTCATAGACAAGCGAAAACCTAACAAAGAAGTAAGCAGTAAGGGTAATTGATATTTCTGAGGCATTTTATACGTTATTTTATGTATTTAGTTTATTGGTTAGTTATTTTTAATTAGAAGATTTGAACAAAAGATAATTTAAAAATTTCAAGGTATTTCTTTTATATTATTGCATGCATAATATCAAAATTTTAATGATCAATCGACAAGAAACAGCAAGGAAGGAAAACAAAAGCATTTTAGTCTATTTGATTCGGATCCCACAATAATGTAAACAAAAAACCACGTGACTCCATCGCCCAATTATATAATGCTATAGATATAAAATGTTGTACAGCGAGCTTCAGAAGTGCATACCCACTTGATGAATGAAGTCCATTAAAAAAAGTGGATATTCCTTTGCCAGCTGCAACCTCATTGGCCAGAAGACCGAGTTACCAGTTTTTTTATAGTAATAATAATTTTCAAGATTCGAACTGTGGTCTGTAGAAGTAAATTTCAATAAAAAAAATGTTAGAATGTATTAAACATATTGGCTGTTGTGAGTTGTGACCCTTAGTTCAATTATTTGTACCATCATGTACCAAAGAACAAATGGAAAAGGTTTCTCACATGAAGATTGTTTCAGAAAAGAATCCCAAGGAGATATCCAAACGTTCGGCGGAGTGGTTCGCGATGGCGGGCGAGAAGCTGGTGCTGATCAGCAAGAGTTTGTCGGAGCTGATCACGGACGATCACCCTAAAGTGCGCCGCGAGCTCGGCGTGTATTGTGCCAGGCTGCTTACAGAGTGCCACCAGTGAGTTTCTTGTCTACTGGTCACTGATGAGAGAATCTGAACTCATAAAATATTTGAGACTCCTATTTGGGTATTTGCTAATTAACTGATGATGAAGACCACAAAATAAGTTTTCACTGGAGTAGTGTCTTTATTGTACCTACTTTTTTTTTAGAACAATGCAGCCATCCGTTTCCATCGCACTCGACCTGTTACTAGCGCTCTCCGGCGACTCGCACCCCGAGGTGTCAGAGTATTGCTCGAGCGCGGTGCGCGCGCACTGCGGCCGCCACGTGGCCGACAGCCTGCGGGACAAGTTCGCGAGCGCCGTCACCGGCCTGCCGCGGGTGCTGAACAACGTCGGTGAGTGCAGCACGAGCACGATGCAGCTGTCCCGCCCGCACGCACGCACTTAGTGGCGCTGTCCGAAGTTGTGCAGTGGCGTACAACGTTTATGATCCCGTTTCTTGTTCGAGCTCTAGTCCCCACGCTAGCCAAATATGGATTCAGGACTATAACAAAAAAATTATAAATACTATCCGTTTATCTGTTTGTTCCAGATTCCGCCCGTAAACTAACAGCGCTCAACATGTTATACGGTTATATCGAGGTGATGATGGACTCGGCACAACCACAGACGCTGACCGCAGCCCTCAGTACCGAGCACTCACTCCAGAGCTTGGTGTCCGCGCTGCTGGAGGCGGCCGCGCTGCACACTGACCTCGTGCTTCTCGCACGGCACACGAGAGGTACACGAGTGGTGACAGTTGACCTCGTGAACTAAACATTAGGTTCGCTTGCGTACGATTTTCTTATAACTTTTATTTTATTGCACAGATGAGCCCACAACAGCGCCGACATCATCGCCGTGGCTGAAGCTGCGGCACCTGGACGGCGCGGCGGTCGCTCGGCTGTGGAGCATAGCGCGGCTGCTAGGCGGCGCCGAGTGCGCCTCGCTGCTGCTCGACCGTCTCTCGCCGCACTCGGCCGAGAGCGCCGCGCTGGCCAACACCCTCGCGTCAGGTATGTGACGGCCGTGGAGCCTGGCGCGGCTGCTGGGCGGCGCCGAGTGCGCCTCGCTGCTGCTCGACCGTCTCTCGCCGCACTCGGCCGAGAGCGCCGCGCTGGCCAACACCCTCGCGTCAGGTATGTGACGGCCGTGGAGCCTGGCGCGGCTGCTAGGCGGCGCCGAGTGCGCCTCGCTGCTGCTCGACCGTCTCTCGCCGCACTCGGCCGAGAGCGCCGCGCTGGCCAACACCCTCGCGTCAGGTATGTGACGGCCGTGGAGCCTGGCGCGGCTGCTGGGCGGCGCCGAGTGCGCCTCGCTGCTGCTCGACCGTCTCTCGCCGCACTCGGCCGAGAGCGCCGCGCTGGCCAACACCCTCGCGTCAGGTATGTGACGGCCGTGGAGCCTGGCGCGGCTGCTGGGCGGCGCCGAGTGCGCCTCGCTGCTGCTCGACCGTCTCTCGCCGCACTCGGCCGAGAGCGCCGCGCTGGCCAACACCCTCGCGTCAGGTATGTGACGGCCGTGGAGCCTGGCGCGGCTGCTGGGCGGCGCCGAGTGCGCCTCGCTGCTGCTCGACCGTCTCTCGCCGCACTCGGCCGAGAGCGCCGCGCTGGCCAACACCCTCGCGTCAGGTATGTGACGGCCGTGGAGCCTGGCGCGGCTGCTGGGCGGCGCCGAGTGCGCCTCGCTGCTGCTCGACCGTCTCTCGCCGCACTCGGCCGAGAGCGCCGCGCTGGCCAACACCCTCGCGTCAGGTATGTGTCGGCGGCGGCGCTGAATGTGTCTCGCTGTTGCTCGACCAACACTTTGTTTTCCTTTTTGTATTGTCTTTGTTTTCTCATCTAGACCCGACACTTTCTGTATAACAGACCCGAATTCAAAAGCCTGGAATAATAATGTTTTTTCTGTACGAGACTATTCGACACTTATCGGGGGCGCCCCATATTTTTTGTTGATTATTTTTGAGTTAATCAACAAATAATGAGTATGCATAACAATATTCTGTTTGCAGCTCCAAACGCCCCAGCGGAATTGGCGCAGCGCGTGCTCAGTGCGTACACGGAGGAAAGTGTGTGGTACCTGCCACTAGAGGTGGGCAGTGAAGAGCCGCCCTCCACGGACGAGACTCTCGACCCCTCCGTGTACGACCCCCGCGCCTGGACCAAGGACAGCGTGCCAGGTACGAATACACCGATACACAGAAATAAGCCATTATATTTTACTTTAGAGTTAAACCAAGAAAAGTATGCAGAGATTTTGACAGCACACGCAGTACCAGTGTTATTTATTTCTCTTGGTCTAACCATAGAGTAACTTATACTAGAGCGGTACTGTCATAGTAAATTTTGTAACCCCAGTAAATTCACTGCCATCTGTCGACACACTTTAAAACTAAAAATGAAGATTTATAAAAATACGTTAGAATGTATTTAAATATAGATAAATGTTTTTTTTTTATTTGCATTAATTATTTTTATGATTTTGACCCATGTTCTTTCACTGATATGCGTTAAAATTGTTAAATAACAAACGAAACCGGCAACGCCATCTATACGACTGTAGGCCAAAACTAGTAGCGCTCTCTGAACGAGAATCAAATTTTCTTGATTTTCGAGGCACGTTTTTTCCTTAGACTGTATCCATCTATTACGTAGAATGTCGAGTAGCAGTGTACACTGTTCTACCTACATAGTAGTGATAAACAATTTTCAAGCTGCGCATTTCTCCAAAGCACATCCATAAACGCCACGCACGCGAACAAAACAAAAGGTCGGTACTTTCGCCGTGTGTGTGTTGCGTCTGTGCGCGTAGATGCTCTGAGGAGGCGCGCTCAGTTCATCTTTCTATATCTGTTTAATAAATTGAGCAGTATAAAACAAGGAATATACTAAGGGCCCGGTGCACCAAGGCACCAACCACAGTTACCAGACTGATCAACGTCACGCAGCAGAGATCTATGAAACTTCCCATACATTAAAATTTAGCGAACGCATTAATGGCTACAGACGGTTTGGTGCAACCGACCCTAAGAGTTATTCTGTTCCTCCAGGCCTATACGAGGGCGCGACTGAGACGCGCTACACGGGCATCAGCTACCTGGCGCCGCGCAGCCCCCGCCGCGCCGGCGCCGGCGCCTGCGCCTGCGCCTGCGCCACGCGAGCCGAGGCGCAGCGCAACATGGCGCTCGCCTGCATCCTCACCGAGGGCGTCGGCCTCATGGCGAGGAGGCTCATGGCAGACTTCCAGCCCTATCTGCTCAAAACGCTCTGTCTGATATTGGAGAGAGTCGGTAAGATAACCCATTCTAAGCGAGGCGAGGCCTTCGCAGACCTTGACGCACACCATCGGACCTTCTGCCTCCCGTAGTACAGTAACAATTTGTTATTTTTTTTTATTTTTTTTTAATTTATTGAGATTGAGATTTTTGTTTAAACACTTGTGTGCTAATATTTTTCGGTTTAACAAACATACTGTATACATAACAGTGTACCCGCAGGTAGTAGGTACGAGATGCTTCACCTAGCCGGCGTGAAGGCCATTAACGACATCGCGACGGCGTGCGGCCGCGACTCCGTGCCCGACCTCATCCGCTGCAACGCCGACTACTTCACGCACCAAATCTCCGTCCGGCTAAAAAAGGTAGCATTCCTCTACTAGTACGTACGAGATCCTGTAGAGTCGGTGCCTTAACATAACTAACCTGAAACGTTAATAATGGCAACTGTTTAAACTGTGACATTCTGATACAGTATTTATAAGTACATTGCATTAGGCTTTTTATTTATGTATATGGCATTTTGTACAGAATCCCTTTATGCCTCTTTCACTTGATTATCGTTCTAGCAAATAAGATTGATTTAGTCAAAGCCAAAAGGCTTTACTTTTAATAGGTCGGCTTTATGCAACTAGCAGTGAATAGCAATTTCTCTATCAATTTTTAGGCTTGGAACACCGAGTCAGCACTTCAAATCCTGTCAGTGGTTATGCAGTACAGTGACGCGAGTATACTGGACTGTCTTTATGGAATAGTGGAAGATGTAAGTATAGTAACTCACTCTCAAAATCTTATTGAACCAATTTCTATCATTGATATTCGTAAAAAGCAACATAAACTTTAGGTATTGTTTGTAGCACATATCTTTTACATATAGTAATTCTTCCCATAGCTTATTAGGTACGGTGACAGCTTTAATCTCCATACAACTGATAACTTTAAAACGCAAAAATTGAAAATATGTAATGATATGACAGCTGTCACCGTACCCAAGCTATGTGAAAAATACTATAATTATTAACATTTTAGGTTCTAGTTCAGAGTTTGGATAAATATCACGAAAAAAACTTACAAGCGTACCTTCAAGTGTTCCTGACATTCATAACTTGTATCCGAAAATGGTTTCCTGCGGAGGATGAATCAAAAACGACAGAAAAAAAGAAAAGTGAAAAGGAACAAGAAATTGACGTGTTAAAGGACCTGATGGAATATCTGGCGCATACTAAGGAGATGGACAAGCTGATGAATAACGAGGAGGCGGAGACGACGCAAAGCGCAGAAGAGATGTATAAAGAAGATCAAAAAATGAGAGAGGAAGGAATTCTGGATTATGATGATAAAGTTACAGGTCAGTTGTTTTATTTTCTTGTGTCTTGTCTTGTGTATATGAAGAATGATTATTGTTTTTTTTGTATGTTCATTTGTTGTCAAGAAGTTTCAATTAAAATGTTAGGTGAAGTAACCTCTAATCTTTGCCTGTAACTAATACAGAAACGAGGACTGAAGAATGTTTATGATCTCATCTACCTTGTGTGAACATTCCATCCGGTTTATCTAGCATCAAGGTCAATTGGAAATCTATTCTTTATAAAAAATGTTATAAATTAAGATTAATTATTAACATTTGTTAGATTTGATAGTTTTACAATGCTTACAACTAGTAAATTAAGGTCGGGTTGCACCAAACCGTCTGTCACCGTTTTAGCGTTCGCTAAATTTTATTGTATGGGAAGTTTCATAGTTCTCTGCAGCTTGACGTTGATCAGTCTGTTAATTGTGGTTGGTGCAACTGGCCCTAAGACAATTATTTCAGAGGAAACCCCTCCCCTGCCGCGGCATATCGTCGTGACGCAAACTATTCTGAAGCGGTGCCTCAACTTCCTTACGTCGAAGAATACCGAGGTGGCCATCCTAGCGCTGCAGGTGGGTTAAATATTTTGATAGCTCTATTTGATACATATGAGCGACCATATTTTAACGGAGGTTTTGTAGTCAACTAGAGGCACAAAATTTTAATTCGATTTTTTTTCTTTTTAGTTTATTATTATATTAATGTCACCATGCCTTTAGCACACTATAAAACAATACAGTCATTCGACAAAGCCGTCTAGACACTAGACAGGGCAATCGTACGAGGGGCGAGGCCTGTACCGCGCGTACCCGAGTTGCATACATTCGCCATTGTTAGTACCTCGGTACATATGAAAATCGTCGGTCCACTGTATACTTTTTACACTCTACCTTTAGTATAGTTGCTCGAATTTTGAAATTTAACCAGAGCGTGGTTGAGGTATTTAAATATACATTTTAGTATAGGACCTACCCCATCATCTGCCTCTCTATCGCTCTTACATATTCGAATGATAGAGAGGCAAATAGACCAACAAACGAACGAAGTGGTCGCGGTAAGCCTTTAGGATCGGATAGGCTAGGGGTTATGGAGCTAGGAGGGCTAAAAAGATTACAATACCACTTGATAAATGAGTTAATTTGTTCAGATCCTAAAGTCGGGTTTCCCGATCCTGGTGTCGTGGCCGGACTCGCTGCTGCCGCTGGCGCACTCGTGCTGGGCGCCGCTGGCCGCGCGCTGCGCCGGCGCGGAGGACGCCGTGGTGCTGCGCCAAGCACTCGAACTTCTGGTTACTATGGCGGCGCTGGCTAAGGACTTTCTCAGACAACGGGCGGCTACGTAAGTCTCCTTATTACTTTCTAAATCAAACATTCAGTAAGTTGAAAATCATGCTTCGAATAGGCTATTCTATATTAATTTTTTCAAATATATTTTAGGCCAAGCAATAAGAAGGTATAGAGGTAAATGCTAGGAACACAATTTTTAACTTTGTAGCTTTGTTTGGACTAGTTAGGAGATGAATATATCAAAATTTCCCGACCGTAACCCTTGTGCTGAGGGGCAGAGGGGGGTTTGAATGTTATTTTTTTCGGTTTTTCGATTATATCTCGGAAACTATGGGTCTGAGCGACATGGCCACTTATACAAAATGAAAAGTGATTTAATTTGTTACAAGTTTTATTAGGTCAATTTTTTTGATATCTTGTATAGTTTAGAATAAATTTAAAAGTAGAAAAATTACTGCCTTGGGTGAGACTTGAACTCACGGCCTCCGGCTTATTCTAAGCTTAATAGCATCGATCGCAGACGTTTCTGCTTGTTAAAAATTAATCTTGTATAGTTTTTGAGATATCCGCTCTTGAAGGTTTATTTAGGGCTCTCATTTTTAGCTTGATTATCTACATCAGTAAAACTGCTAGGCCGAGTTTGGTAACGTTTTCATATAAATCGGGGGCGCTAAATTCATTTATGGTATCAAAATTGACACCATAAATCCACCATTGGCTGTATGTTTCGAGTTTTTCCGAGATTTGAAAGTATAACAACTTTTCAGGGACGTGTTACCTCACATATATGTGTTCCTGCACAAGTCGGCGCGTGAGAGCCACCTGAAAGACGCGGGCGCCGCATACCGCAGCTCTGCCGCATTCCGGCTACAGGTAATACACAAAACAACAAAACAAACAGTACCGTAGCCAAGACGCCAATCAAAGATTAAAAATGTGCCGAATTGACAAATGTGAACGAAAAGCACGTGTTATGAAAGTACCTTTTTCAGATTTTGGCTCATACCTGTACGAGTAGCATTATATTATAAATACTTAAGTTTCCACAAACAAAATTCTACAAATTAGGTCATATTTATTTTTACTCTACAATCAATACTTTAGGAGCTACAGGTTGTTTAAGTTAACAAAGAGATAAAAAATAGACGATTTAAGAAAACGTCGTTTTTTAGTAGTTGTTCATCATAACTCAAATTTTTAGTTTAGCATAGGCAAGCTTAGTCACCTGCTGATCAAAAATAAAAATAAACCGGCCAAGAGCATGTCGGGCCATGCTCAGTGTAGAAAATTGTATGTAGAAACTTTTGTCCGAAGTAATTATAATGCCAATCGTACAGATATTCGAGATATTGGCTAAAATAAATTAAAAAGGTGCATTCAACCCCTGAGGACTTCTGGACACCACGAGGATGTTCATCTGGACACCACGCTGTATAAATGTACCAATTTACAAAACTACACAAATTATTTCCCCTGATTGCCCATATTCGGCTTAGTTTGACGTGGATATCGAAGGAGATAAGCCGAAGTTATGTTATGTTCTCTAGAATAATGTATCATTTATCTAATTGCAGGCGAGCGCGCTCAACGCGCTCCGTACCCTGGCGTCAGACCTGGTGCTGGAGGCCGAGCGCCTGGAGGACGCCATGGCGTGTGTCGACGACTACCTCAGCAGCAAGCAGCCCAGGCCTCTGCAGGTACTGAGTCATATAGTGACCGCCTCATTGCAGGCGAGCTACGTACTCTGGCGTCAAACCTGGTGCAGGAGGCCGAGCGCCTGGAGGACGCCATGGCGTGTGTCGACGACTACCTCAGCAGCAAGCAGCCCAGGCCTCTGCAGGTACTGAGTCATATAGTGACCGCCTCATTGCAGGCGAGCTACGTACTCTGGCGTCAAACCTGGTGCAGGAGGCCGAGCGCCTGGAGGACGCCATGGCGTGTGTCGACGACTACCTCAGCAGCAAGCAGCCCAGGCCTCTGCAGGTACTGAGTCATATAGTGACCGCCTCATTGCAGGCGAGCTACGTACTCTGGCGTCAAACCTGGTGCAGGAGGCCGAGCGCCTGGAGGACGCCATGGCGTGTGTCGACGACTACCTCAGCAGCAAGCAGCCCAGGCCTCTGCAGGTACTGAGTCATATAGTGACCGCCTCATTGCAGGCGAGCTACGTACTCTGGCGTCAAACCTGGTGCAGGAGGCCGAGCGCCTGGAGGACGCCATGGCGTGTGTCGACGACTACCTCAGCAGCAAGCAGCCCAGGCCTCTGCAGGTACTGAGTCATATAGTGACCGCCTCATTGCAGGCGAGCTACGTACTCTGGCGTCAAACCTGGTGCAGGAGGCCGAGCGCCTGGAGGACGCCATGGCGTGTGTCGACGACTACCTCAGCAGCAAGCAGTCCAGGCCTCTGCAGGTACTGAGTCATATAGTGACCGCCCCATTGCAGGCGAGCTCCGTACTCTGGCGTCAAACCTGGTGCAGGAGGCCGAGCGCCTGGAGGACGCCATGGCGTGTATCGACGAAATATTAATATTTCGTGTTTATGAGCTACTATTTTTACATTTTTGTTCTGCCATTACCACAGCAGGTAAACAACAATAAGGAATACACGTACACAAGGTTTGTGTACATGTCCAGTCGGTAAAGTTATTAAATGCGCACTTTCTGCATACATTTATAAACTCCGAAATCCCAAACCATAAATTAGGTCAAACAGGGATAAGCTACTATAATATTGAAATAAGTAAAGGTAGCGCAATCTTTAATTATTTATTTAATTCGAATCATTTTGATCCATATAGTGTTAGTAAGTACAACAAAACTTAGAATGAAATAAGGTTAGTGACATGCAATTACAATTCACAATACACACAAATATTATAAACTAAAATACAATAACAGCTAGAATATAATCTAGGCAATCTAGATGCACCATTTCTCAACATCTGTTGCGGCCACGTGTAGACGTGTGACTTTAACAATGACGAAATTATTATTTAGCCTGACAGAAACTAGCCCTTAGCAATTTCATTTTCATTAAGCTTTTATGTGCCGGAACGCAGATCCACGTTAGAAGGTATCGAGTTCTATTTAATAATTCAATACTTACTGCACGTTTTGGCATATGAGAGGTTAAAGTACCCCATCATCATGAGTTTATCTATACAATAATTACAACCTTAAATCCCCAGGAGCTTGCTGTGAAGTTCTTCATAGCAATGCTGGAATACGACTATGGCGCGAGCTGGTACCACCTGCGCGCGCTCGCCGGCAACGAGTGCGTGCTGCACCCGCCCGACTCCAAGGCCATTGACCTGGTGCCCATCATCGGCACCCCCTACAGCCCAACCAACAAGGACTTCGAGCGTAACCTGGCGCTAGTGTTCGCGGGGCAACACCGCCATGGCTAGCACATGCCGTGTCTGCGGAAATGCAGACGCGGCAAACGAAAACTTGCACGGTAAACTGATTCGAAGGGATAAACTACTGTTCATTCCATCACGTTTAATGCGATTTCCCGCGTAATACACCATTTTACACTGGTCCTTGTTTCACGTTTTACTTTGTCCCTTCAGAAACTTCGCCGATTTTTTGACACAGTTTATGAAAAAATTGTACAGTCGCCATCAGATATATCGAAGTGCAAAAAAATATCTGAACATGCACTATAACGTCGTTATAATAGAGGTTATGTTTATTTGTGAACACCATGGCCGATCCGATATATCTGATGGTGCCTGTATGATGTAATGTATGACTGTATGATTGTATAAAATGTTAGGCAAAATTAAATTCTAATAATAAAAATACAGTAAAGTAATACATTCGTTACATTACATTCAATAAGAAGTTGTAATTGGAACATGTATCATAATATTCACGAAATATTAGCGTGACAGTTGTAAATGTTATTGTTAAAATTTAATAAAAAATCTCAATGACTTAATAAAACGATAAAAACGCACTACACACTTATAAATTGGATAAAATGGCGTGATTATACTTGATGAAACCCAGCCGTTTACGTGGATAACTGTATTAGTGGTCTGTGTTTATTAATACTGTTACTGTGTCATCATGTGTAGGTTGATAGATTGGTGTTTCAAAATTTTAAAATTGATCTGCCGCCTCGCCTACTACTATTTGTAAAATTTTCGGAATAAAGATGACGTAAGTCCTTTAAGGGTAGTAGGTATAGGTAAGTACAGCCTTGTACGTCCCAATGTGATTAATTATGGAAAAAATGGTGAAACCATTTTGTAGAACGTAAGTTTATTGCCATTATAAATGTTCCCCTTATGTTGTTTAGGATCTCTGTATAGTTATTTAGTCTGTATAATAACTGTGGATATGTTTTTTTAAAATAAAGATGAATTTTAATAAAATTACTTTTTATTATAGTAGTACAAGTAGTTTAATAGACACAAAATAGTAGATTGTGTCACAAGGGAGCAAAATGACATATTTACGGCGAGGGCGTACAATTGAATCCTAAACGAAGCGAAGGATTCTAACATAGAATCCTGAGCGTAGTGAGGGATTCAAGTGTTAACGCCAAAGGTGAAAATAATTTTGCTACCATGTGACACATACTGCTTTTCACATCACCTATGAGAAAATTACATACTGCAGTATATTAGGTTTCAAAACATTATTATTTTAAGCAAAGATCGATACGGACAAAGTGCCAAAAATATGTATACACGACCTTAGTATAGGTACATACTTCTGGCACTTTGTCCGTATCGATATTTTCAGACTTGACTGTACTAAGAAATTAAAAGTACCTACAGCTCATAATTATGTACCCTAATATATTTTCAAAGACAGCAGCAAACACCTAAAATGATACAATGAAAATCAAGTACATTATTTTTGTACATCTTTCTGGTAACAAACAGCTCTTACCCCTTTGAACCAAATCTTCGGAAGAACACTATGAAGACTGATATCACTTATATTTATTATTATAAAGCTATTGATTTAAACTAAGTATTTACAAATTTATACACAATACAGAACCGCATAATTATGCTTTGTGAAATATTTGTACCTACAAAACTTTTTAAAAATAAACTTTTTAAGTTGCATAGACAAGTATGGCTGCGTTTAAGGAGACCTTAAATGTCAAAATAAAAATTAAATTATTAAACTAATGCGTTTTTTCGTTTCTTTGTAAATATAACGCTAATTAATTAATTTACTTTATTTAAATATGCTATTAATTAAATTAAAATACGCTAATTACATTTTTTGTTTACAATTACAACAAAATATTATTTGTTAAAAAAATTGTATGCACGTAATCGATTATAAAGAAATTGTAATCGATTATATGCATACTAATTTCATATGTCTTTGTGTCAATATTTCATACTGGCAACAAAATGTCCTTGAACAGAAAAGTGCCACTTTGATCCCTCCTAGCAGGGAAGAAAAGTTCCCTTTTCGAATAGGTGATGTGAAATTAGTTATTTGTTATACAAGGGTGCAAAGTTGTATTTTACCCGCGAGTGTAGAATTGAAACACGAGCAAGCGAAAGGATTCTATAGGTGAACCACGTCGCTTCGCTCGTGGTTCTAAAATAGAATCCTGAGCGTAGCGAGTGTTTCAACACACGAGAAGTAAAATACATTTGCGCCCGTGTATAACACAAAACTTTTCACCTCACTATAGCGAGGAAAATGCAACATCCACAGGCGTTAGATCATCTCACTCATTTTTTTACGATATTATAACAGAAAACTCTGGAATTTGTGTATTTTTACGCGAGTCGGTGAAAAGTTTTTTTGGTAAAAAAATTGTTGACAATGTGGACATTTCTGACGTATGAAATGTCAACGATGCGTTTTGAGGTTGCATCGACTCAACTTGTGCGTTCAGAATTATATTTAACATCATTATAAAAAACAAACGTTTCTTATGGAATTTTAAGGTATATTACTTAAAATCATTAAATAAAGCTAAATTTGGTATTTTTCATTAGATTCTCAAACCATTTATTTAATGATAATTAATATCGAACGAATCTTTGTCATAAACGATTTACGTTTTGTTATCTGTCAAGCTACTTAAACACGCTCCATCCAAGGTCAAATTACTTTCCCCGCTAGTGGATAAAACGCGTTTTTTCCCGCTCGTATTGAAGGATAAAAGACAACTTTCCGAGCTAGTGAGGGGAAAATATTTTTGCACCAGGTTTCCAAATAATGGTAACATGATTCATTGCATCCCCTTTAAAAAACCAAAGGTTTTATTAGATACATGTTATAATAATTACATAAACACACGGCATACATATAGCATGCATCTCACGATCGTATGCGCTAGTGGATAAAACGCGTTTTTTCCCGCTCGTATTGAAGGATAAAAGACAACTTTCCGAGCTAGTGAGGGGAAAATATTTTTGCACCAGGTTTCCAAATAATGGTAACATGATTCATTGCATCCCCTTTAAAAAACCAAAGGTTTTATTAGATACATGTTATAATAATTACATAAACACACGGCATACATATAGCATGCATCTCACGATCGTATGGTTGTTAGAAATATACTGAAAATATTACCCATATTCACTTAGGTAGGTAGACTTGACAAGTTTGACAGTGTTGCCCTTGATTGGTATGTTACGCTGCACTGGTAGGTTGACTCATAAGAGTTGTACCAACTATTGTACGTACACCATACTAAATATATGGTGTACCGAACTATTTGACTACTTTGGTTGCTACAAAGTATATTAGACGCTGAGTGTACCTATTTTTATTGGTATTGGTACACCGCATACCTACATCATATAAAAGGTTAAGTAAGTACCAGACATTACAAGTTCAATAGACTAGATGGCATTATAGCTAATAAAGTTTATTTCGGAATGAACTGAAAAGTTACGAAATAATTTAAAAGAAAGGCAGTTTTATTTCATGAAAATATGCATAAATGTACTTACTCAAATACATTTTAAAATTAGTTCGGACGAAATTGATGTAAATAAAACCGATGAGTTTGCTTGTCACTGAAATGAGACAGAGCACGGTCAGCCATCCAGACCCCACCGCTTGCTCAATATACTTTGTCAGGAAAGCAACTGCAACCATAGCAGGGAGGGGAGCCAGTAGGAGAGAATGGTGCATTTTATATTCAGTCAAGTTGCTGCCATATATGTTTATCAATTAAGGGATAACATATTTCAGGACCGTAATTTAGTTTTAGAAGACAAGCTTTACCCAAATTTAAATTTTGAATCGCGAGTTTTGCCAAGGCCGCTGGTATAACCACACCAGCCATAATGGGATCCACAGTTATGTTTGATTTCAGATATATTTTAATCTTTTGGTGAGCCCTTTTATCGGTATATTTGTTTTTCGTTATCTGTCTCGATTTTATCAACACTACAGACTGTTGATAAAATCGAGACAGATATATTTGGCGAAGTAACTTTTCGTCAACATTTTCCGATTTGTAATTTTGAGCACAGCTAGTGTATATGTCTTTCTAAATAGACTAGAACATCTACTTACAATCAACTTGATTAAACTAACCAAACGTACGTATATCTCTCGTGCAACTGTTATTGACTGAAGATAATTTCAGTTGCAACTGTACTTTCAGAATACAGTATGTATACTGAAAAAATAAATAATAAATAGTTAAAATAATAATAATAGTAAAGTGTTTTGTAAGTGTTTTTGTATTTTACTTTTATATGCATGTTATAAAACCCTAACCTAAGACTCAAAATAAATAAAGGAAATAATAATAGTAATATGAATAATAGTAATAGTCAGATGCAGAAGGCGGTGATCTTGGACACGGCGCGGATAGTCCGGCGGTTCCTCTCTCTGCAGCCCTGACCACCGGCAGCTTGGGCCCTGCCTCGCTGCTGGCAGCACCCTAGGTTAGGTTTTTTATAATGTGTTTATAAATCCTAACTTAAGAAAAAAGATTAATAAAGAGAAATAATAGTAAATAGTAGTGTGTCTACTTGAAAAACTACAAATTAAAATATTTTCATAGAAAATAATTTAATTTGTTCTTAGGGGACAGTATGTATATTTGTAGAAAAATATTGTCTCTCGTGAAGACCACATTTCCAAAAATACGCGTAACCTGCGCAAGTGTATATTTAATATTAGCTGTGGAATTTCTGGCGTTCCGGGCCTCAACGATATCCGTAAAGGCAAAAACATACGTTAGGTACGTATAAATTTGTTTAATTGAAACAAATCAATAGGATTTCGACCAACCTCCAGATAAGTACTCTATTTTATTTAGGTAGTGTTTTCTTTCTGGTAGCATATTGTAGTTATCGGCCGTCGTCACGTCGCTCATTAGGTACTATTTGCTCTGAATGTTTACCCCGCGGAGTCGGAGCCATTGAATAACATGCAGGAAACGTAACGTCAATATCATAAATGTTCACTAGTGTACTTACTCAACACTGATGGTCCATAATTAATAATAGTAAGCTGATAGAGCAGTTTGAATAATGGAGTCACGTAAAAATTAACTTCAAGTCATACGATTTGTACAATAAAGCGGCAAAACTCATGAACTAACCTTTTTGACGCCAATAACAGATATATCCGCACTGTAGGTCCAACGCCGAAGACGGATTAATCCGTCACAGACCACAGAGCAACATAGACCCACGTTTAAGTTTCGATTTGTTGTTTTCTATCAACGATCGTCAACTTGGCTAAGCCCCCCGGGGCGCAACCGTCAGTTCTGGATGGGTTCTGAATCCTTATTTTGCAAAATTCGGGCTGAGAGAACATCCGGGGGCGAGGCTGAGGGGGGAACAACAGCATATCAGCCAAGTCTAAACGAACATTAGAGTTATTTGTTTTACAAGGGGCCAAAGTTGTTGTTTAACCGCTCGTGCTCATATTGATAGCCGAGCAAGCGAAAGATTCTAAGTTCGAAAAGTAGAATCTTGACCGTAGCGCGGGTTTCAAGGCACGAGGGTTAAACAAATTTTGCCACCGAGTGAAACAATATTTTTCACCACACCAACGCTAGGAAAATACTAATTGTAAAATATCAAACAAAATCAAACCAGATCAAATCCAAATGAACGTTATTACATATTTATAGAAAAAAGATTAATAAAGAGAAATAATAGTAAATAGTAGTGTGTCTACTTGAAAAACTACAAATTAAAATATTTTCATAGAAAATAATTTAATTTGTTCTTAGGGGACAGTATGTATATTTGTAGAAAAATATTGTCTCTCGTGAAGACCACATTTCCAAAAATACGCGTAACCTGCGCAAGTGTATATTTAATATTAGCTGTGGAATTTCTGGCGTTCCGGGCCTCAACGATATCCGTAAAGGCAAAAACATACGTTAGGTACGTATAAATTTGTTTAATTGAAACAAATCAATAGGATTTCGACCAACCTCCAGATAAGTACTCTATTTTATTTAGGTAGTGTTTTCTTTCTGGTAGCATATTGTAGTTATCGGCCGTCGTCACGTCGCTCATTAGGTACTATTTGCTCTGAATGTTTACCCCGCGGAGTCGGAGCCATTGAATAACATGCAGGAAACGTAACGTCAATATCATAAATGTTCACTAGTGTACTTACTCAACACTGATGGTCCATAATTAATAATAGTAAGCTGATAGAGCAGTTTGAATAATGGAGTCACGTAAAAATTAACTTCAAGTCATACGATTTGTACAATAAAGCGGCAAAACTCATGAACTAACCTTTTTGACGCCAATAACAGATATATCCGCACTGTAGGTCCAACGCCGAAGACGGATTAATCCGTCACAGACCACAGAGCAACATAGACCCACGTTTAAGTTTCGATTTGTTGTTTTCTATCAACGATCGTCAACTTGGCTAAGCCCCGGGGGGCGCAACCGTCAGTTCTGGATGGGTTCTGAATCCTTATTTTGCAAAATTCGGGCTGAGAGAACATCCGGGGGCGAGGCTGAGGGGGGAACAACAGCATATCAGCCAAGTCTAAACGAACATTAGAGTTATTTGTTTTACAAGGGGCCAAAGTTGTTGTTTAACCGCTCGTGCTCATATTGATAGCCGAGCAAGCGAAAGATTCTAAGTTCGAAAAGTAGAATCTTGACCGTAGCGCGGGTTTCAAGGCACGAGGGTTAAACAAATTTTGCCACCGAGTGAAACAATATTTTTCACCACACCAACGCTAGGAAAATACTAATTGTAAAATATCAAACAAAATCAAACCAGATCAAATCCAAATGAACGTTATTACATATTTATCATTCAAAATCATCATTTAAAAGTCAGAAACTTGTTAAAAACCTGTTAAAGGTCAAGTATGTATAAGTTACTCTATGGTTTACTAGAAAGGCTAGTGCTGCACTCTGGTGGCAGAACATTGCAGTAATATCCCCTATTCTACCAGCCAACATAAGGAAACAACTCAAAATTTGCATTTGATTACTTTGCCCCACATGTGGATAAAATGCAACTTTCTCATCAGTTTTTGAACAATCAAGAGAGCCTTTACCAGCTGGTGTGGTAAAAACAGCATTAGTGTATAATTACAGTATGATTTAAATTACGTTTTTTTTAATTCATATAGATATTAAGTAAAACGATTTCATGTAGGTAATTCAACTGTATTTTATAAAAAATCTGTAGTCACAGTAATATAACCTACTCAATAATTATTGATTAAACTCTACCCTCTAGTTCACAATTTAGATCCATGTCCACACCCAACTGAATTATTAGCTCGGTTCAATAAATATCCATAAGTAACATTTTGTGTCGAAAAACTTAAATAGTTTTTGTCAAGACTAACTACGAATCTTTATAAAACCGAGTTACAAAAATGTGAAACCTTCAATCCTATCATCCACCTACGCCGTTGCGTTGGAACCGTACAAATGCAAAAATAGTAGATTGTGTCACAAGACTCACAAGGGAGCAAAATGACATATTTACAGCGAGGGCGTACATTGAATCCTGAATGAAGCGAAGGATTCTATAATAGAATCCTGAGCGTAGCGAGGGATTCTAAAATAGAATCTTGAGCGTAGTGAGGGATTCAAGTGATAACGCCCAAGATGGAAATAATTTTGCTCCCATGTGACACATACTGTTTTTCACATCACACATTATTATGTTCCTAAATATTAATTTATCAAAAAAAATAGTATGCAAAAAAGAAAAAAAATCCTGTCCTAGAACAGAAAAGTGCCACTTTGATCCTTCCTAGCAGGGAAGAAAAGCTCCACTTTAATCCCTCCTAGCGGGGAAGAATAAGCCCTTTTTCGAATAGGTGATGTGAAAAAAATCTTAACTGAATTGGTAACCTTCTGTGCTTAAAATGACCACACCATATTTCATAAACTTTATTTCAATAAACTGCATAATAAAAGAGCGTTTGTATTTGGATACCGCTGCTCGATACCGCATACGAATTAGTCTACACCTATAACGGTAATGGTTTCATATTCAAATGGAATAAAATTGGCCATAATACGCTATATTTTACAATCATCATCTTCCTCGCGTTGTCCCGGCATTTTGCCACGGGTCATGGGAGCCTGGGGTCCGCTTGTCAACTAATCTCAAGAATTGGCGTAAGAACTAGCTTTTACGAAAGCGACTGCCATCTGACCTGCCAACCCAGAGGGTAAACTAGGCCTTATTGGGATTAGTTCGGTTTCCTCAAGATGTTTTCCTTCACCGAAAAGCGACTAGTAAACATCAAATTATGATTCGTACACAAGTTCCTATGCTATATTTTACAATAAAATGTAGTTCATAAACTTAGAACAGTAATCAAAGATAAATAAATCTAGTGTACAGCAAGTCTATTATCTTGAACCGATGAAAATGCAGTGTCTTTTGGAGTTGTTAATAAACGCATTACAAGCCTGAATTAGCTATGAATAGTTTATCCGTTGTCTTTATCTGTCATTTTTACTTCTGTAATGTATTTGTAAGAAAGGGAGTTAAACGTTTCGGCATTACTTTGAAAAAAAACCCGTATCTTGTTCTGTCAATAAAAATATGGTATCTATGTATGGGACGCATACAGAGTTACTGCCTCTCAACTTTGAGTAGTTGAGAGTGAGATACGCGGTTTTTTTTATCAAAGTAATGCCAATTTGAAACAAAATTAGAAATTGGTGATGATCACTGATTTAAACTTTCGCGATTTTTACCATTATTATTCACAACGACGTCGACTAGAAGATGTTGATGTCAACTTTAGCCAGTCTTCTCCGAGGCCACGGGGACAACGCCGTCCTCGAGACGTCGGAGGTAAATTTAAATCTTATTTTACGCGATTAAGTCCCGTCGTTGTGAATAATAATTATTGATGATGTTTTAAATCACTTTGGTAACTTTGCTAATAGAATACATAAATGGCAGACATGCGCTTAGGTATTATATCGTGTAAAGTCTATTCAAATCTATAAGAATTGAGTGACTTGTAAAATGTATTTTATTTTACCAATAAAGATCTGTATATCTGTATACAGTTAATAGCGAATTAAATATTTGTTATACAGTCGCTGTACGTCTCCTGCAACGCACTAATACATAGTAGCTACTGATTTGTCTCAGACTTAAATCAGTAATTACAAATGATGTACATATATTACATAATTATAATGAATAAAAAATATGGGAGTCACATAATGTAGGTACCGTAGTGGGGTAAAGATAAAATACAATAATCGTAAT
Source organism: Cydia strobilella (assembly GCF_947568885.1). Classification (NCBI taxonomy): domain Eukaryota; kingdom Metazoa; phylum Arthropoda; class Insecta; order Lepidoptera; family Tortricidae; genus Cydia; species Cydia strobilella. Next base: position 20,936,803 of record NC_086042.1, read on the forward strand.
TATTTAACGTAAAAACATTTCATAAATAAACAAATTTGTAATACTTAACCTTAACCACTAAAACAACGTATTGTGTGAGCAAGAGTGATATTTAGTTACACTATTTTTTGTATTTATATCTGAGAAATATAAGTAAAGAAAGAGTGGTAGGCATACATCAGTTTTCGCGCTTTATTTCGTAGTCGACATCTAGCGTCAAGTAGCTGAACTCTCAGTACTGCTACTCGACAATAGATGTAGCGGCAAACAAAAAGTCTAATGCTCAACGATTTTCAACTAATATTATAACCAGAGTAACCGGAACTCAATTTTCAACTTAGTTATAAATTGTTGAGCAATACACTTTTCGTTAGTCGCGACACTTTCGGCACCAGTGTCGAGTAGCGGTACTGAGAGTTCCGCTACTTGACGCTAGATGTCGGCTACGAAATAATGCGAGCGCGTTTTGGTAAGGAACTGATGTATGGAGTACATATATTATTTATATTATACCACTCTTTCTGTACTTATATTTTTCTGATTTATATAGAGTTGTAAGTATAAAATGTAAACAAAAAATTAAGTGCAATCTAATTATTCTTTGTTTATATGAAAGTATGGAGCGGGAGCCTAATAAGCAAAGTGTAACCATCATAATAATCTTATTCTAAAGAAGAGACGCGTTCCATACAGATTTCCGTACATGTACCCGCCTGTTACTATCTCTATTGCACTCGCATAATTATATTGCTGTCAACCTCGCACATTGACATTGACAACCGGCATCATGAGCGGGACAGCTATATAATTATGCGAGTGCAATAAAGATAGCAACAGTCGGATCAATGTACGAAAATCTATGTGGAACGCGTCTCTTCTTTAGAAATTACGTTAATTTAACCATTTCATTATTTTTAATTGCTTCTTCCGCACTTGACTAATATCGCTTAAGAATAATTTAAATTGATTTATATTGGGACTATAGCATATATAACCTCATGAATATAGTTAAATAATAAAAAATAAGAAGGCAGTTACCGTCACCCAAACAAATACAAAACCATAATACCGCTCATAAATATTTTCCCACTATAGTCTAAAACTCAAACTTTCACAGGAAGTTTATCAAAGGGACTTAATTACCATGATGATCTTAATCGAGTAACTGTTACAAATCATTTCACAGTGTACATACGCCTGTTCTGTTACAAACAAGGTTCATAAAGTTGAAATATCTGCGGCGCAGCCCGAATCACAGAATGTCAGTTGAAGGTCTGTTTGGAAAAGGGGCTTCTTTTGCATTAAATGAGAAATCGCCATAATGATTAAAAATATTAGTAGTTTTTAGCAAAATCTATCATTCTAAGATAAAAAAACCGGCTAAGTGCGAGTCGGACTCGCGCACGCAGGGTTTCGTACCATTACGCAAAAAAACGACAAAAATAATCAATCACGTTTGTTGTATGGGAGCCCCATTAAAATATTTATTTTATTCTGTTTTTAGTATTTGTTGTTACAGCGGCAACAGAAATACATCATCTGTGAAAATTTCAACTGTCTAGTTATCACGGTTTATGAGATACAGCCTGGTGACAGACGGACAGCGAAGTCTTAGTAATAGGATCCCGTTTTTACCCTTTGGGTACGGAACCCTAAAAAGTATGTTTATACCTTTTAATGGGCAAATATGTACGAGCGGTATTGAAATATAGAGAAACGAACAGTCGATCTAGGCAGAACAGTTAAGACTGTGCGTGTATCCTTAACTTTTTTAAAGATTTTTTTAGATATAATATAGTCAGTGGTGCATATAATATACACACAAATTAAAATATGACTACTTAAATCAGTAGATATTAGGACCATATTGGAATGGATAGCAAAGTAAATTAAATATTTGTCTATTCGAAACCAATCATTTTTTCAGGCCAATAGTAAATAGCTTAAACTAAATATTCTTAAATTGGGCTAGCTAAATTACAATTTTACTATATTGTATATAAAAACTGATAATATAATTTCACATGCTTTTATCGCTCTAGTAATTTTTGGCAGCTACTATAGTATAAGGCCAAATCATGTGAGGGGCTCAAATTCAGCTTGTTTTAAGCCGGAAATACACATATCAGTAGGCATACAAATATTCGTGTTACGCACAATTACTTCCTGGCTCTGTGGTATTTTAATGTATTTAAGTACGCATGTGTATTATTTAGAGCGAGCAGTGGCGTGTGGTGCTATCGGTACTCGGTAGAAGGATACTGTAGCTAGTTACCTTTATGCAAGTCATTGTTCTGCCTAGGTGCCTAGGGTAGGTTGCTTGCAACTTTACCATTTACTAGCACATACCATCTTTTGGCATCCTAGCTACTGCCCTAGTTTACTACCGACAAGGTGACCAAGTCGTAACTTTAACTAAAAGTAGAACGACGATAAATACAATTCGAATTCTTAGAAAATAAAAGGCCTGGCTATATGATATGGCCAATCTCTTGATATCCTAATAATTAACAAGAATAACGATGTCACTTTCTGCCAAAAAACAATGTCGAATTGTGCCCCATTTCACAACGCTCATCTATTTCAATATCGCTTCGCCCCGAAATAGTCCGTAGCTTTCACTGTGACCATGAAATCGTCCTACACTACAACAAAACAAGTCAATATATTAGGTATCGTCAGGTGACAAACAAAACTCACTAATTACTAAAAAATTCTTAAACAAGAATCAACCTTATTTTAGTCCTAATATGGTTCACTATGGCTATGAACTTGTGGTGGTAACTAGTGAGTTCTGGTTGTCACCTGACGGTATACACTCTTAACTTCAATTTATGGAACACTTGCGGTTACATTTCTACCTTGATAATTGCTTTGGAAATGAAATCTGGACTGTATAGATGGCAGTGTTATTTTAAAGTAAATGCACCGTCGTGAGGCTTAATTTAATCACACTTTATAAACACATTTATATGAAGTTATATGGCGTTGTTAGACAAGGTGATTTGGTGTTTCGAACAGTGCTCGGTAACGCTATTTAGTATCATGTATATTCTATGGTATAAATACAATTTATTCATTGATAATGTATATGAAAGTGTTATTTTGAGTATAAGGAATATTAAGAATTTATTTTATATTGATAATAAATATTGCACACTATCAAACTGCTTGGCTTTGCTGGTGCAAAGTCAATTTACTTACTATTACTGGGTAACAAAACGGAGAAACATTGAGTAGTTTATACCTTACAAACTACCCGTCGATGTATCAGAAGGATAACACCTACTAACCTGACCCTATTTGATATTTCCCTAACTGAGGGTTTACACAAATCCAGTCCAATTACTTGCGCGTCTTAATGAATAGACTCAATACGGACGCTCAAAATATGAATCAACACTATCATTCAAATTTCAACCCTAACGCTTCAGCTATACAGTCAAAATTTCTTTACAAAGCATCACTTCCACGCGTTCTTTAAGGTTTTCCGTGAGGCGAAGTACTTGGAGCTGTAGGTGGCCACGACGAGGCCGGCGAGCACCAGCGTGATCAGATAGTAGTCGAAGTCGTCCTTCAGGAGATCAAATGTTTTTGAGGGCGCCACTCGAGTGTAGAACAGATCTGTTTCACGAACAAAAACAATGGTTATAACTATGCTTATAGTTCCCTATATTACTATCGTTGGGAGTTTTCAGGAAATAGTGTACCCAATTAGTTAACAAGTTACTCGCTGTCAGTTTTGTGACGACAATTATAATTAACCTTTTCGACGCCTTGTCAGACACAAAAGCTGTCACTCAGACGTCACGTCACCGAAGTGTCCAAACAGAATTTGCACTTTATGCATATGCACAAGGGCCTGACACTCTTTGATAGGGACATAGTCTTATTGCGATTCCTATAAGAGGAAAGAGAAAATAGTGCCATGCTTTGTCCTTATTACCGACCGGGTTTTTTTTATGGTCGGGTTATGGCAGCATAGGTAGGAGGCGATGGCGAAATACCGAAATTTATAAGAGTGAAAGAGAAAAAGGATTATGCTGCCATACATTAACCTGTCAATACATGAATATGTCTTTCTCTTACCCCTGGTCGCTCGGTTTCATGTCTATAACTACTATACTATAGACATGCATATGCACGTACGTCTGTGACGGGACGGATTATCCGTCTTCGGCGTTGGACCTACGATGCGAAAATATCCGTCATTGGCGTCAAAAAGGTTAAGCACGAAATCTTTATGGAAATCAACTTTTTGTCTTTTTTTACATTCCATTATCGCTTATAGTTTATGAAAAAACACCAAAACCAAGTTTTTATTGAAATTTAATGCTTAATTCTCGTCACAAAACTGACAGTGATTAACTTTTATTAAAAACTCGCGCTAATTGGGAACACTATTTTCTGAAAATACCCTGTTATATTCCCTTCCCTATATAACTTGTATCCCTATATAACTGGCTACTATAATTATACCAGTAGCCAATCTTTGAAACTTTTTTTATAAAGCACATTTACAATAATTATATTGGTAACAATAACTTCTTCTTTAGAAAGTATGTATATTTATAATGGTAACGATAATTTATCCGGAGATGTCAACCACACCGTTTACAATAAACGTGACTTGATCCAACAAAAAACTAAATAGAATCTGTAAGACTCACCAAGCCCAGTGGCGAGCACTAAGCTGGTGCTCTCGAGGCCGGCGGCCTCAGTGTACAGCGCCGCGACGCGGTGCAGCGAGCGGTTGTAGTTGACGACGGCCTCGGCCGGCAGCGGCAGCTCCGGCGCGTACGGGATGAGGCCCTCCTCGCGCTGCTCCGGGCTCAGCGTCGCCGACCGTCGTGGTTCGAGGAACGCCCAGGGTAGCTCCACTATGGCGCCCGTCGATAATGCCACTAAGGAAAAGATAAATCAATTAAATAAATGGATCTAAAAGTATATAATCGTTGTAGCGTCTGTCGTCGTCCGCTATCTGTCGAGAACTAGTCGTCAACTGGTCTTGTTGGCTGTCATGTCTAATTTTCAATTTAGATGTCGGTCGTTCCAATATTCCAAATATTATGTATGTTAGTCAGCCAGTCAGTCAGTCGGTCTATGTCAGGTCGCCACGGAGGTTAGAAGCCCCGACAATCGTATTTAATTTAACGTTATATTCAGGGCCGAGCGAGCGCTCGGTGTGCGTGGTGGCGGCGGCGGTGAGGATGTAGGTCTGGCGCTCCACGGAGGGCGGCTCCGAGTACAGTACTCACGCAGCACGTGCTTGTCGGTGAGCGAGCGCTCGGTGTGCGTGGTGGCGGCGGCGGTGAGGATGTAGGTCTGGCGCTCCACGGAGGGCGGCTCCGAGTACAGTACTCACGCAGCACGTGCTTGTCGGTGAGCGAGCGCTCGGTGTGCGTGGTGGCGGCGGCGGTGAGGATGTAGGTCTGGCGCTCCACGGAGGGCGGCTCCGAGTACAGTACTCACGCAGCACGTGCTTGTCGGTGAGCGAGCGCTCGGTGTGCGTGGTGGCGGCGGCGGTGAGGATGTAGGTCTGGCGCTCCACGGAGGGCGGCTCCGAGTACAGTACTCACGCAGCACGTGCTTGTCGGTGAGCGAGCGCTCGGTGTGCGTGGTGGCGGCGGCGGTGAGGATGTAGGTCTGGCGCTCCACGGAGGGCGGCTCCGAGTACAGTACTCACGCAGCACGTGCTTGTCGGTGAGCGAGCGCTCGGTGTGCGTGGTGGCGGCGGCGGTGAGGATGTAGGTCTGGCGCTCCACGGAGGGCGGCTCCGAGTACAGTACTCACGCAGCACGTGCTTGTCGGTGAGCGAGCGCTCGGTGTGCGTGGTGGCGGCGGCGGTGAGGATGTAGGTCTGGCGCTCCACGGAGGGCGGCTCCGAGTACAGTACTCACGCAGCACGTGCTTGTCGGTGAGCGAGCGCTCGGTGTGCGTGGTGGCGGCGGCGGTGAGGATGTAGGTCTGGCGCTCCACGGAGGGCGGCTCCGAGTACAGTACTCACGCAGCACGTGCTTGTCGGTGAGCGAGCGCTCGGTGTGCGTGGTGGCGGCGGCGGTGAGGATGTAGGTCTGGCGCTCCACGGAGGGCGGCTCCGAGTACAGTACTCACGCAGCACGTGCTTGTCGGTGAGCGAGCGCTCGGTGTGCGTGGTGGCGGCGGCGGTGAGGATGTAGGTCTGGCGCTCCACGGAGGGCGGCTCCGAGTACAGTACTCACGCAGCACGTGCTTGTCGGTGAGCGAGCGCTCGGTGTGCGTGGTGGCGGCGGCGGTGAGGATGTAGGTCTGGCGCTCCACGGAGGGCGGCTCCGAGTACAGTACTCACGCAGCACGTGCTTGTCGGTGAGCGAGCGCTCGGTGTGCGTGGTGGCGGCGGCGGTGAGGATGTAGGTCTGGCGCTCCACGGAGGGCGGCTCCGAGTACAGTACTCACGCAGCACGTGCTTGTCGGTGAGCGAGCGCTCGGTGTGCGTGGTGGCGGCGGCGGTGAGGATGTAGGTCTGGCGCTCCACGGAGGGCGGCTCCGAGTACAGTACTCACGCAGCACGTGCTTGTCGGTGAGCGAGCGCTCGGTGTGCGTGGTGGCGGCGGCGGTGAGGATGTAGGTCTGGCGCTCCACGGAGGGCGGCTCCGAGTACAGTACTCACGCAGCACGTGCTTGTCGGTGAGCGAGCGCTCGGTGTGCGTGGTGGCGGCGGCGGTGGGCGCGGCGGTGAGGATGTACGTCTGGCGCTCCACAGAGGGCGCGCGTTCGGAGCGCAGCGAGCTGAACGCCGCCCCGGCCGGTAGCCAGCGCTGCTTGCCCTCGTACAGCTCCATGGTCGCTGTAATATAATATATATTATATTATTGTTCTTTAATATATCAAAGGATGAGGCAGCGCCGGTTCAGGTCTAGAAACAGAAGCGGCTCTGTCATAGCTGAGACCTAAGGAATTCCAGCCCGCTCAAGGAAATCGCTAAAACGTTATAACACTATCGGTGTGCACAAAAATTTGTGCAAGTTGGGTGGGACGGATGGGACTCACAGACTTCGTAGCGTCGCTGGCGGTCGCTGTAGTACACGTAGGCGACGAAGTTGTCCGAGTGCACGGCGAGCGGCTCGGCGCGCGCGCGCCGCTGCGTCTGCGCGGCCACCACCGCGCCCGACACGCCGTCCACTAGCGTTGCTACCACTACGTCTGGAAATAATATCCAAGTCTAAGTGTAATGGCCGTAACACACCAGTGCACCGCACCAAGGTCATTGTGCGACGCACCCATAAGTAAGAGCGAGAAAGAGATATCGCTTTCTCGCTCTTACTTATCGATGCGTCCCACAAGGACCTTGGTGCGGTGCGACGGTGTGTTACGGCCTTAAGGCCTGAGTGGACGCTCGAGTTGACCGTGCAGCGGGGCGGGGAGTGCATGTTAAACAAATGCAAACGTATAGGAGTGGCCTTAGTGCACGCTGCCCACATCACTTGAGCCCGAGCCCGACGCCACGCTGCACGCCCCGCCGAACGTTCCGCTTCTTACACTAATTTGGTATACGAATACTGGCCCACGAAGAGTAATATACCTAATAATTTTTATTTTATTTAATAATCTAGGCAAAAATAGGCGAATACATGATGATGATGATGGTTTGGGTCGGTTGCTCAGCTATATTATAGTTTTTCTCAAAAATGGACGGCAAAGTCGACGTTGCCGGTTAAAAAGTAGGTCGCGAAGTGCGTTGTTTATGGTCAGTCAAAAAATTAAAAAGTTAAAAACATTGCAGTCTCGATTTCGGGACTGCAATGTTGCATACAAATTCCATTATTTGTCGAGTTCCAAACTTTTTAAAAGTTAAAGTGGCCATATCAAATGAAGGCATAGGTCCATTAAACAGCCAAATAGATGATCAGTACTTATTATTATAATGTTGGTACCGCGACTATTTAGGTGTCTCAAATAGGTTCACGTATTTTCAGCAGAAAAATACACTTCCATTTTTAATAAAAAAAAAAAAATGGCGGCAAAGCAAATCTTATTACTTTTTTCTGTGAAAATATATACATAAGAACGTTGCTTCTGTAAAATATTTCTATTATATTTGCAATTATTGCGCCATTTTTGAGAAAAGCACTATATATGACTCGGCTGGAAGGCTTTAAAACGAATCCTTCGTAGCTACTTCCGAGCCTCGACAATAATGTACTATTAACGTACTCATAGATTGCAGTGGCGGCGCTTCAAAATGCGTATAAGTTGCTTGCCTAAGCCAGGATGGGAGTGATAAATTGTTTGTGTCCTCATATTACGAGAAAAAGTTGAACATAATGCATTTGATACGTACGCGTACGATTACTAAAAATGAATGAGATATGTGTAGTGATGGACCAGTACCAGTACTGATAGTTTTCCTCAAAGCATATCCTCACCCTTGTGCAGCGGGTCGGGGCCCTCGGAGATGAACAGCACGAGGTTAGGGTTGGAGTACTTGTAGAGCACGGAGCGGTCGCCTAGTACTCGGCCGGGCGAGTGCACGCGCTCGTCGGCCCGCTTGCCCACCACCGAGGCGATGCGGTGCCCGGAGCCTTCGGAGCCGCCCAGGTTCAGCGACCACGTCTTCTCCGCTACTACAGTCTGCAATGTTTACACAGATAACACAACGGTAGCAACAAGTTCAACTTGATGCATCTGTATCTGAAAATTATATAATTAGCGGAATGTCTTTGACTTAGATATCGGCATAATCAGCGTAACTGATATTTACAATATTCAGGAGAAAAACTCACCTTGCCGTCATATCGGAGAGCGTAGCCCTGAACCTTGGCCGTATTTCTATCCGCTACGTAGATAAACATGTTCTCGACTAGCGGCGCCGCGGAAAGCGGGAAAATCTGCAGATTATTTATTTTACATTAAGTACTGGGTCCTGGTAATACAATTAAAAATAAATTAGCCGTAATACAAGATGTACACTTATAAGGTCATAGTATCTGGGAGACCAAGCTTTGCTCGGAAAACATATAAAATAAAATGCGTGTTCCACCCCCCCCTAGGTAGATCGATTTTACCCCCATATAGGAAATTTCATCGAAATCGTTAGAGCCGTTTCCGAGATCCCGAAATATATAAATATACAAGAATTGCTCATTTAAAGGTATAAGATAATTTAACATCAATTTCAGTCCTTTTTTTCAGAATTCAATGTCGGTCATTTCCAGTCCAGGGCCGCGAACGTGACGTAGTGTGGTCGTACCTGCACCGTCTCGTCGGCGTCCAGCAGCAGCAGCGCGTGCAGCCCGTCGCGGTCGGGCTGCGGCAGCACGGCGGCCTGCAGCAGCCGCGAGTCCAGCGGCACAGTGCCCTCGCCCGTCGATGTCCCGCGGATCGGGTTTAAGTTGATCACCAGCCCATTGCCGTTATCCTGCACAAGATGTACCTATTCTTTAAAAGCTATTAGAGGTGGCAATGTCTTTACAATCGGTAGAGATAATTTGAATTAACATTATACATATACATCGGCAGCGCTGACCGATGTTATTGTTACCGCAGCGTACGCCGCCCTCGCCCGACACTCTAAAACACCGCGCGCGTTGCATCGCAGCGGCGAGGTTAATGGCATGCTTTATTCGTCGTTTGTCGCCCAATGTGATGGCCGGGCCGGGTTAAGCATATTAGTGGTCGTCACATTAAACTCAGAATTGCATTTAAGACAATGTAGTTACTCACCGCCTGCTTGCTGAACTACAGTGAAGCCGCGTCCAGCTGCCCCTCGTGCCGCTGCCTGCACAGCACGCGCCCGACAAGTTGTCCACAATACCAACTCACCTGCTTGCCGACGATAGTGAGGCACGCGTCGTGCGGCGGGTGGCGCGCGGCGCGGCGCAGGAACGTGCGCGCGTCCTCCGCGTCCAGCTGCGGCTCGTAGCGCTGCCAGAGGATCGCACCCGATAAGTTGTCCATACCAAATATCTGAGGATACAATCAAACGTGAAAGATCCGTTATGAATGTTAATTTATATTATAATTCCAGCGACCAAGTCCAATATGCTAATGTCTAAGTATGATTATACTGTTTGATTTCCAGAAGATAGAACTAGTAAGAGCCGAGTATGATGCGACTATCGCAAATCTAGTTGCAGAAAGAATCCACCACAATCATCATTGGAGATAGCGCTAGACTAAAATGCAACTAAGTTTTACACTGCCCTTAGAATTCAAAATTCTAAAATTGACTCTGCAAGTAGGCCTCAAGGGCAATTTCACAAGTCAATACGATGTTTACAGTGACAACATTGAAAAATAAAACCTCCACCCGAAGACGGAGAACTAATAAAAGTTTGAGGTTACCTTGCCCGCGCGGGTCAAAAGCACGATGATCTTGTGCAGGTTGAAGTAGTCGCGCACGAGCGGCGAGGGCTCGCTCGTGGCGCGCTCGCCGCTCAGCCCCCGCAGTAGCGTCTGCAGCAGCTGGTACTGTTCGCAACAACGTTACCTTGCCCGCGCGGGTCACCAGTACGATGATCTCGTGCAGGTTGAAGTAGTCGCGCACGAGCGGCAAGGGCTCGCTCGTGGCGCGCTCGCCGCTCAGCCCCCGCAGTAGCGTCTGCAGCAGCTGGTACTGTTCGCAACAACGTTACCTTGCCCGCGCGGGTCACCAGTACGATGATCTTGTGCAGGTTGAAGTAGTCGCGCGCGAGCGGCGAGGGCTCGCTCGTGGCGCGCTCGCCGTTCAGCCCCCGCAGTAGCGTCTGCAGCTGCTGGTACTGTTCGCAACAACGTTACCTTGCCCGCGCGGGTCACCAGCACGATGATCTTGTGCAGGTTGAAGTAGTCGCGTACGAGCGGCGAGGGCTCGCTCGTGGCGCGCTCGCCGTTCAGCCCCCGCAGTAGCGTCTGCAGCTGCTGGTACTGTTCGCAACAACGTTACCTTGCCCGCGCGGGTCACCAGCACGATGATCTTGTGCAGGTTGAAGTAGTCGCGCACGAGTGGCGAGGGCTCGCTCGTGGCGCGCTCGCCGCTCAGCCCCCGCAGTAGCGTCTGCAGCTGCTGGTACTGTTCGCAACAACGTTACCTTGCCCGCGCGGGTCACCAGCACGATGATCTTGTGCAGGTTGAAGTAGTCGCGCACGAGTGGCGAGGGCTCACTCGTGGCGCGCTCGCCACTCAGCCCCCGCAGTAGCGTCTGCAGCTGCTGGTACTGTTCGCAACAACGTTACCTTGCCCGCGCGGGTCACCAGCACGATGATCTTGTGCAGGTTGAAGTAGTCGCGCACGAGTGGCGAGGGCTCACTCGTGGCGCGCTCGCCACTCAGCCCCCGCAGTAGCGTCTGCAGCTGCTGGTACTGTTCGCAACAACGTTACCTTGCCCGCGCGGGTCACCAGCACGATGATCTTGTGCAGGTTGAAGTAGTCGCGCACGAGTGGCGAGGGCTCACTCGTGGCGCGCTCGCCACTCAGCCCCCGCAGTAGCGTCTGCAGCTGCTGGTACTGCGTGCGGAGTCGTCGAGTGAACGCTGCCCACACCGAACCTACCGGACAAATAATTATGCACGTTCATGTTACGCGTTCTTACGCGAGTAAAGAGATGAACTAACTGTTGACTCAGACTTCGTAAAGCTTATTGTTAAGACAAGGTTTACTGATGATCAGATAAGAAAATCGGTGTTAGTACATTCACAGCTATTTTCTGTCATGATATGCTACAATCATGGAGCAGACAAGAATGAGTTGTACAGAATGTTTTTATTATTATATTTCACATGTGACTACAGTGTAAACATGTGAAGTTTAGGTAAAACAGAAATTATTGAAGGCCACAAATACACATTTAGAGTTAGCACTATAACAATTGGGAGTGTCCAATACTCTACAATACTCGGGTACCACTACTAACACACCATAAAGCACAGCTACTATACTTACCATACATCTTGGCAGCTAGAAACACAAAGAACCTCAGTCAGTCAATCGGCAATAAAAATGTATATATTTGAGAAAACTACAGAGTAAAAACTTGAACCGACTTGATTTTTATCGTATAAAAGACGAAACGAAGAGAGGGAAAATTTATGTTGCAAATGGAACGTCAACCAAATACATTTTTAAACTCCGACGCATAAAAAGGAGTATAGTATATGTATAGCATAGTATATGTTTGACGCCAATGTATGTCTGTGGCATCGTAGCTCTCCAACGGATGGACCGATTTCGATGCGGTTTTTTTACGTGAAATCGAGTTTTGTTGCGGTGGTTCTTAGCTTAGCTATGTTTCATATAAATAGATCCAGCAGTTTGAAGAGCATCAGCTCTTTTCCAAAATATTTTTTGTTGTTTGTGATTTTGTTGGCATATAGCGTAGATATTTTTTTACACTTTTAATTTAATATTTATTGCAAAGAGACTATATAATAATTTAATTTAATTATTTTACATTATGTCTAGTCTTTGTATATTGTTGTATGTTAGTTTATGTATTAATAAACACCAAGACACTTTTGCGGGAGGCACCAAAGCCACAGATTATATAACCAAAGCGCCTTAACTTCTTCGAGGTTCTTCTTCGGGGTTCGAGGTTCTTCCAGAGGGGTGTCACTTGGCAGTTAAGGTACATTTGGCCGGCGCGCCTCCCGGGCAGGCGTATGACAATGGTCTGCCGCTCGACTCGCGCAAAATTTTAAATATTACATAATGCCTTCGAAACCTAAATCTATAGATATTGTTCTGTTTACGGATGTCTGAATAAACGGAAGAACAAGGAAGCAGAAAAAAAATAAAAAAAAATCCGGACTATATTGACCGACATATTTTCAAAGGAATAAGTACTTCTGTGGCATACCTACTTCCGTGAGAATCAGAAATACTATCTCCGGATAAAAAAAAAATGTTTAGAGAATCCACGTTTGTAATTCCTACATATTTATCTTTAAAATAATAAATCAGTAGGTATAGGTACAAAAACTTGTCAAGTGACAACCCCGTGCCGAAACTCGCAGCTCGGTCATAAAATTGCGGCGCACAAAGAAGATTCACGGTTCGTGCGCGGTTATAAGTTTCAATTTTGCTTGCAGGCGACAAGTATAGGTATAATTTTATACCTAAATCTGAGTTTTGTGAAGGAGTGTATTTTCTGTACGGTTCTTAGTATAACTTGTTCTCTGGACGTACCTTCCTTGTGGTCGAACTCGGCCTCGATGGCCGCGTCGAGGTCCGACACCGGCAGATCCACGAACTGCGCCGCCACCACGTTCGCCAGCGCCTCCTCGCGCGTCCATAGCACGCGACCTGTCACATATTAGATCACAAAATAAATTACTAATACAAATCAAGTTTTAAACAGAAGAAGAAGAAGAACAATATAAACAGTTAAACTCTGTTTTCATATTTTATATAGGTACTAAAATGTCAGTTCGATTACACAAATATATTACTACCAAATATGTCCAGCTCAATTGTCATTATGGTACAATACCAGACAGATTCGGTAGTAATAAATCGTTTTCGAATTTTAATTTAAAGTTTTAAACACGAATCCGAAATGTTAAAAATGGACGCCATCATGAATTTCTTCGTTTATGCTCTGGTTGATTCAATTCTCCGTTTTCTATCTTCTCTTGTTAGTCTCAGAGTAATCGTGATTATGGGTTATTGTACATACAATTATAAGATGGGACTACGCGACAATCACTCTCTAACAGTTTTACAAAAAGATGTAAACCGGTGAGTGTGTCAGATATGTAGTTTTGAATGCGAATTGGTGAGATATATCTCTATTTCTAAAAGTAGTAGACGGTAGCGTGACTCTTGGCGCTTTGTTTTATACCCTATTATTGATGCGGACTGTACATACAATAGTTAGTGGGTACAGAATTTGAGTGCAAGGGGATGTAAGGTAGATTATAAGTAAGCACCTCCTTGCTGCACTAGCAGCGCCGCGTCGTCCTCGGCCACGAGCAGCAGGCGGCAGGCGAGCTGCTCGCGAGCGCCGCGCGCGCACAGCGCGCTGGCCAGCGTCGGCCGCGGCGCGCCCGGCTCCGCGCGCACGCGCGCCTCCTCCGCGCCGGACAACGAGTGTGCACACATCGACAGACCCTGTACGTAAATATATAAGGACTTGCTCTGGGTTCTTATGTAGTAGAAAAGTTGTCTTATTCCCATACGTAACTTACAGCGTCGCCTGGACACCCAGACCTTAGTAACTTCATGAGGAGAGCAGAAGACACAATATCTATTCGATAAATTAACTTTTTCACAAAGGCATATTAGGGGAGCTACTCGTTTGCTTTGTCCACGGCACAGCACCGCCGCATTTCGTGGCAGCTTTAAATACACTGCCACGAAATGCTGGGACAATATACCGCCTCCTCTTAGGAACTCATTGTCAGTGAATTCGTTCAAAGTGAATTACAAAAAATACATTTTAAGTGTACAGAAAAATCGTAGTTAGAAGTCTGTGCTAATTCTTTTTGTGTACTGTGGAACTAGTTTTGCAAATTGGGGGGGTATGACTGTTGCTGTAGATGCTGTAGTGGTCAATAGTTTTTACATTTTTGGTGTGGATCAATAGTTTTAGTAATTTGGCTAAAATTATATTTAATTTGTATAGCTGTAGTATTATATTTTTTATATTTGATTTGTATAGCTGTTATATTATATTAAGTTGTATTTGTTGCACTCTCTCAAAAAGGTTTTCACGGAAGACCAGCGTCTGGGACCTCAAAGATTCCTTGACATAAAGCTGAGTGGAGACCATTTCAGGAACGCTTTATAACCAGCAATCTATGTTAGTTAAGTTTAAATTAAGCGTTTCTAAATAAAGCATCTTCTATTCTATTCAGAAGACTGTGTAGGGAGTCAGTTGTAGCGAGCAGCATAAGCAGTCACATTAGGATTCTGCATGTTGCAGAATATTATTGCAAAAAATAATTCACCTTTAGAAATGAAAGCATACAAGGTAATTCTAATTACATAATTAAAATAATGTAGATAATATCATACAGGAATATTAAGAGTAGTGCCGTAAAAATCTCGTGGTAAGAATTCTTTTATCCAACAAAGTAAGTCTATTAAAAATATATCTTTACCTTAACACTATCACCCCAAACTTGCAGGACTATTAATCCACTAGGTCCGTCAACAATCGCTACACTCGCCAATGGATGGGCCAATGGCACATTGAGCACCTCAAACTCATGGTCTTTGATCAGGACTATCTTGGAATCCTCAAGTATAAAGCCAGGCAGCACACTGTTGCCATCCAATGGCCGGATGTTACCGGAATACTTTTCGATGTCAATGTAATTTGAGACTGGCTTGCTGATGATCTGGACGGCTTGGGAGGTGACATCGAGGGAGATGAGGAGATTGCTGCCCATTTTTCCGGAAGCACAGACATAATGCGGTGCAGCCAGGAGGCAGCTGTATAAGAACAACAATTTTTCTGATTAAAAAAACTCAATTGAAACATTCTCATGAGATTCTTAAAGAAATCTCTTGATGATTGGAGAAGAGTATTCCTGTTTTTTTTTATTATCTGGTAAGTGAATGTAAAATTATTAATTGTTATAAGAACAACATTAAGTATAGTTAAAATTGCAAGTTATACTGTTTATTTTTGTAGTTTACGGAAAGGTATAATAATTATGTCAAAAATGAATTCCTCATCCCTAAATTATACAAAAATGATATATAAATTGCCCTAGTTGCTAAGAACAGGAAGAAAGATACCATAGATTGGACCTGGGGAGCCGACCCTTTCACCCCCCTTTTTGTGGGGTACGCACGGTACGATCTCGTGGCAACAGGGCCAAATCAGCTTTGTTTGACCTAAAGACACTAACAGTTGTGCCAAGCGGCATCGCCTGAGACTAAAATGCATACTGCTCCATACATATACGGCCCTTACTTACCCTACTATAGTAAACCCTAGCATAAATTTTTCCTGACATTCAGAATTTGATAGAGAACCTATACTGGCATAATGAGGCATGTTGGCATGTATTTTGTGATATTACTGTTACCGCATCATGGTATAAATGTAATAAAATGATAAATTTAACTAAACTCACCCATCATTAGTCCAGAGTGCAGGTAACTTGGAAGTGGACCCTCTATTCTGTCCTGTCATCAAGTTGTACATGGTGACCTCAATCTGTGAGCCGAACACAGGCAACATGTGCACCAGCATGTTGTTCTGCACCCACCACTCGGAGAACACAGCCTGGTCATCATTCTGGAGTGTGAGGGACCATTCCCAGAGCAGAATACCTGGAAGTTGGTGTTAATTAATTAACATAGAATAAAAATACACCTTTTAGGGGTAATTATTTGAAGGTGATAAATGGTTGAATGAAATGTTATTAAGTGTACCAAACCCTATAATTGTATGAGTCTTAAAACTCTAAGAACGAATGAAATTACTTTCTTATAAAAATATTTTAATCTGTGTTTTTACAAGTAGTCACACTACTATTTAAACTATAAACGAAATAAATATCATATACAAAGGAAAAAATGACCAAGGCCTCCAGTGCCCGGGACTGGAATCGAATCAGCATCCTCCGAGAGTCTTAAAAACCTTTTAAAGCTCACCATACCAAAATTTTCCTACTTTTAAATTAAATTTGTATGAATTTTATTTAAGAATGCAATGAAACAATAGAAGTGCCGCTTTGTTTGGTTTATGAAAGGTGATAATTTTGAACGATAGTACCTGGGCTGGCGTTTTTGATAAAGCTGAACAAGGTCTTCAGCATATATTTTCATGGTTGAATGGTAACCTTCTAACACTAAATATTACCAAAACAAATTATATATGCTTCACAAAGTATAAAAACACACAACCACCTGATACTCTTAAATTAAAAATACACACTTGTAACCCTCAAAATACTTTAGATTGTAATTGTAACGAAATAAAAAGAGTAAGCAGCACTAAGTATTTAGGAATAATGCTAGATCAGAGGCTCTCGTGGCATCCGCATATTGAGTTTATAGCTGGTCGAATTCGAAAGTTAGTTTGGATATTTAAAATACTTAAGCATGTCGCGTCTAAAGCTTTACTTAAACAACTATATTTAACTCTAGCCCAGTCCGTTATGACTTATTGTATCCCAGTATGGGGCAAAACAAACAAGACCAAATTCATTGATGCTGAAAGGGGTCAAAGATGCCTTCTTAAAGTTATATACTCCAAACCTTACAGATACCCAACCACTGAACTGTACAAGGATTGTGATCTACTTACTATGAGGAAACTTTATATTCTATTTACACTACTAAAGCAAAACAATAAAATTTAAACCCCTCACAGTAACGCGGAGAAGGGAAACAAATTAGACTACAAGGAAACAGAAGCACTTTTACAAAGACAATAAATAAAAATAAATAATAAATATATATGTATTTACACCCCACACAACTACAAACATGCACACTGACACACACACACACACACATCTTAGCTTTAATTAATTTTAGTTTAGTTTAGTTTGTAAGATATTCATTCTAAGTATATGTTCGGTTACTTTGTATGTAACTTTGGTAGGAAGAGCGGGATCTCCTGCCACAAGTATAATTTTACTTACTTGGAGATTCCAACCATAATTTGCTGTACACAATATTGTAACCAATAAACGCTTTTTCATTTTTCATTTTTTCATTTTTTTTTCAATTAGATTGAAACAGAGTGTACAATGTAACGCACATTGGGCCTTATGAGGATGTAGAATTTATGATTATGGGATAGATACTAGTCGAAATACAACTTTAAACTTATAGATAGTACAAAAATTGTTTGAAACTGATTTTAAAAAACATGGGGACTTGGAATAATTATCTTAGTTAAAGTTGAAAGTCCAGATGGCCTAGTTAGACATATAGAACTCAACAAACAAAAGGTTATTGTTACCAGTATTAGAATCCCATCCCCGCACAAGGTATGGGTTAGCTCCTGTCACCGTCACCACTTTTTCGCTGACATGGAGCAACTGGATATTTCCCGCAGATGCTGACTCGAATACATGACGCCATACCACTTGACCTGCCAACAAATAGTACATTGTTAACCAAGGGATGCAAGGCACTCATTCCTGCCGAGGTATTTTGGCCCTCAAACGCAGTGAGAGTGCCAATAGTCCGAAGCAGAAATAATGCCTTTCACCCGAGTTAAACACTCTACTTTTCTTTTTGAATACGAGGAAAGAAAAATGTATGTGTTTTTTTTAAAAACAGGACTAAGTTATACTATAATTTTTATAGTATATCTTGAGAGTACTTTCAATTAACAATTCAGTCAAAAGTATTATTATTTATACAATGGAGAGTCAAATATCAGAATGGAAATTGTATAACAAATCCATTTAAACTCAAATTTTAATTGCTTATCGAAAAAAAATTAAAAAATCGTACTTCGAACGTAAAATGCTCTAATACAGACACATATCATTTTCTGCACACCTTTTAGAACAACAATGACCCTCTTTCAGAGCATGAGAAATGAAAACATAATATTTTGCCTCATAAGATTCCAAGGAGGTATACAATCTGAAGTACTATTAGTGTGTTATTTAATGTTTTCTTTTATTAAGAGCCTGCATAAATCAATTTTTATTTTTTTTGCAAACAAGCAAAATAGACAGTTACAGCAATAAAACTTGAGTTAAAAGCGAATTACATCTAGTAACTAAATAAAAACAATATTTTTGTTCCAGGTACAATTAAAAACACTGTAGACGCAGAACTGCACACGGAAGCTATCATAGACTGAAGTCACGAGGGAATAGTTTATTTACCAAATTACCATGATCGGAAGCGGTCAATAAAATAGATTAGTAAACAACGAACCCGTCTTCAAATTCAAAGCCGCCAGTACATTCTCTTCCGTAGCGACAATTATTTTCTTTGCCGTTGAAACTGTATCGAATTGCGAAAACTTAATCCTCCCGACATAGGTTTGACGCCTGAAAACGATTTAAATAATAAATTCACTTACTCGAGACCCTAGGATGACATACAAATATCATAACCTAAAAGCAATAGTTACCAGTCGAATTTGCCGATTTGATCCTCGTAAATACATTCGGATAGGTTAATTAAGCTAAAAAACACAATAAACCAGTTTATACTGTTCAAAGATCGCAATAAACCCAAAAAATTAGGTTTTAATCGAATTGACAGCACCCCCATTTCGGCCTGAATGTCTTCAATGACGACAATGTCGACAATGACTGAAAATCGATGTTGCTATATAATTATGTTAATTGGTACTATCAAACTTTCAATTACCTAAAACCCCTAAAACACGATATTTCTTCATGATAAATTAAAGTTGTAGATGTTGCATTTTAAATAAAACTACTTTTTCAATATAAAATTATATTATAGCGAATTTATTTTAGACGCTTATTACATCTGAACCATAGATCTGAACGGTCGCCGGGCCCAAAGAGTATATAACCCTCAGAATAATGACTAAAGCAAAGAAGCCGGGCAAAAATAAAAGCTTGGTAAAAGATATCGTATTCACAACACGTTATTACTTTTTGTCTATGAGTGAGTGAGACAACAATCCGCAAGTTCTTTCGTTTTTTTCAGTATTGTCATAAGATGAACTGAGGGAAATGTCAAATGGTCCTATGTGGTTCTAGAATATAATCCAGCCAAATAAAATATATGTTCGTTATTTCACAGGTAGGTGTCAACTGTAACAACTTGACATAGTCGTATTATTTTAGTTGAAATATTTCGGGATGTTTCAGCGGTCATCTTGGTTTATTTTAATTATATTGTTGCTATTCCTGAAAGATTGTTGGAAAACGTGCTGAGTTTTTATTTGTAATGGTTTGAAGTTCCCTTTGCGATAATGTCTTGTGTGATCGAAGGGTGTAAATCGCATACAGGAAGAAAAGAAAATATGCACGAACCGATAACCTTTAATCGGTGAGTTTTGTTCAATTTTGAAGAAATTAATTTATAGGACCTGACCCTAAACATAGAAATCGATATGTTGTTTATGTAATTATTACTTGCATTCAAGTCTATATAGATTTTTGCATATATTTTCGAACTTTTCTGCTAAGTATGAAAGGTTATATTTTTGGCATAGTGATGTATCGACCTCAGATCAATAACCTATCGACATTTACAGCTTTCTTATAGTTTGGCCCAGGACTGTCTCATTTTAATTGATGAGTACAGTCAAGGGCATAAATATATATACATTCCCAAAGTCTCAAAAATATGTGTACGCTCAGACAATAAAATCGTGTTCACATATTTTTAAGCCATTTGTCTGGATCGATATTTTTGCCTTCGACTGTACCTATAGTTTTCTTTGTTCTTACTTACTGACAGATTGTATTTGCCAGACTATAGTTTAATACTAAAAACCGGTCAAGTGCGGGTCGGACGCGCGCACTAAGGGGACCGTACTTTTTAGTATTTGTTGTTATAGCGGCAACAGAAATACATCATCTGTGAAAATTTCAACTGTCTAGCTATCACGGTTCATGAGATACAGCCTGGTAACAGACAGACGGACAGCGAAGTATTAGTAATAGAGTCCCGTTTTAACCCTTTGGGTACGGAACCCTAAGAAAAAAGACATTAATGATCATTGATGAATGTTCCTTTTATTAATATTGTTGGTCACAAAACTCAACTTTTTATTTCAGATTTCCAAAGGACGAGGAATAGGGGATATTACTGCAATGTTCTGCCACCAGAGTGCAGCACTAGCTTTTTTAGTGCACCGTAGAGTAACTTATTCATACTGTACCTTTAACAGGTTTTTGACAAGTTTTCAGGGGACCTACCGGAAAACTCGAATCCGAAATTTCGTTATCTAGCTGCCTCTTTATCGCTCGAATACGCAAGAGTGACAGAGATGTTAGATAAAACGAAAGTTCGGTTTTCTTGTTTCGCGATAGACCCTCAGATTGTGATAGTGGCGCCACCTACGCCGAGCTTTGCGTAATATTCCCTATTATTAAATAAAAAAAATATATTACACGAACGTTTTTTTTTATTTCCTATTTGGTACTACATGACTAGAAACTATACTTAGTCTTTTAGCATTAGAAAAAACGGTAAACCATTTCCACGTGTCTTTTTATTGACAAGTTTTTTTATAAATATAGCAATATTTTACTTATGAAAGCAAAAGTATGTAAATGATCGTATATTATGTTTGTTGTGACTTATTTTCAGTGTTTTTCGATAAAACGACACGTTAAGATCGCTCGCCTTCTTTCCAATGATAAAAAAACGAGAGGTATAGTTAGACGGTTCTGAGTGGTAGACTGCAAATGAGATAAAAGCTATATTAGGTACATGCATTAATCCTCATATCAGGCGGCTCTTTGATTCCAAGGATTGCATAATTTTTATACTTTTTAATGATTTTTAGAATATGAAAATTATAAAAAGTATAAAAGTTATGCAATCCTTGTATTCCACGCATTTCAGTTAATTTCAACGAGCCGCCTGCTACAGATTTCTTGAAATTGCCACATTTTTTTAGGTTCAACTTTCATTAGCCAGACTATTATCAATTTGCCAATTTCGTGATTATTCTTTTACACGGCACATAAACTTATGCATAATTTATCGATATAAAAAGTCGACACAGTTACATCCCTAGCAAATTATCAAACTTATGACACCGTACGTAAATGAGAAATAACAAGCATATATGCATCTCTTTTCGGCACATTATCTAATTCGTAAGGAAGTAAAGTACGGGTATACATATTTGCGAAGCATTTTTGCCCGACTTCTATGCTTTAGTCATTATTCTGAGATATAACCACTACGTTTGCCGGGCCCCATTGTGCGACGCACCCATGAGTAAGAGCGAGAAAGAGATATCGCTTTCTCGCTCTTACTTATTGGTGCGTCGCTCAATGACCTTGGTGCGGTGCGATGGTGTGTTACGACCTTATCAGGCGGCGTAGCCACAGATTAATACTATGTAGCAAGCTAGGCGTAGCCAAGGTGACAATCGCTATCGCTTCGCCATCGAATCGCTTTGTGCCTCTCTATCACTCTTCCATATTAGTGTGACAGTGACAGTTGCGTTTCGTTCGCTACGGAGCGATTGGCATATTGTCTATGGACGAGTCTGAGGTCAGCCGTTTTTAATCTTCTTCTTAATTTAGGTGCATAACTATGGATAGTATAGAAAGGATGCCAATCTCTTATGGCAGAATTGTTGCAAAAGTGACCGCTTTCAGCTTTAAATAATAGTTCCTAATCTCTCCGGTGGCGCTAGTTAGGCTCTGGGACATGAGTATAACATTAACCATATAAGGCAACAAATAACCCGACCAAATTACGTAGGTTGTTTTGGTCTCAGAATAATGACTAAAGCATAGAAGTCGGGCAAAAATGCTTCGCAAATATGTATACCCGTACTTTACTTCCTTACGAATTAGATAATGTGCCGAAAAGAGATGCATATATGCTTGTTATTTCTCATTTACGTACGGTGTCATAAGTTTGATAATTTGCTAGGGATGTAACTGTGTCGACTTTTTATATCGATAAATTATGCATAAGTTTATGTGCCGTGTAAAAGAATAATCACGAAATTGGAAAATTGATAATAGTCTGGCTAATGAAAGTTGAACCTAAAAAAAAAGCGGCAATTTCAAGAAATCTGTAGTAGGCGGCTCGTTGAAATTAACTGAAATGCGTGGAATACAAGGATTGCATAACTTTTATACTTTTTATAATTTTCATATTCTAAAAATCATTAAAAAGTATAAAAATTATGCAATCCTTGGAATCAAAGAGCCGCCTGATATGAGGATTAATGCATGTACCTAATATAGCTTTTATCTCATTTGCAGTCTACCACTCAGAACCGTCTAACTATACCTCTCGTTTTTTTATCATTGGAAATAAGGCGAGCGATCTTAACGTGTCGTTTTATCGAAAAACACTGAAAATAAGTCACAACAAACATAATATACGATCATTTACATACTTTTGCTTTCATAAGTAAAATATTGCTATATTTATAAAAAAACTTGTCAATAAAAAGACACGTGGAAATGGTTTACCGTTTTTTCTAATGCTAAAAGACTAAGTATAGTTTCTAGTCATGTAGTACCAAATAAGAAATGAAAAAAAAAACGTTCGTGTAATATATTTTTTTTATTTAATAATAGGGAATATTACGCAAAACTCGGCGTAGGTGGCGCCACTATCACAATCTGAGGGTCTATCGCGAAACAAGAAAACCGAACTTTCGTTTTATCTAACATCTCTGTCACTCTTGCGTATTCGAGCGATAAAGAGGCAGCTAGATAACGAAATTTCGGATTCGAGTTTTCCGGTAGGTCCCCTGAAAACTTGTCAAAAACCTGTTAAAGGTACAGTATGAATAAGTTACTCTACGGTGCACTAAAAAAGCTAGTGCTGCACTCTGGTGGCAGAACATTGCAGTAATATCCCCTATTCCTCGTCCTTTGGAAATCTGAAATAAAAAGTTGAGTTTTGTGACCAACAATATTAATAAAAGGAACATTCATCAATGATCATTAATGTCTTTTTTATTAGGGTTCCGTACCCAAAGGGTTAAAACGGGACCCTATTACTAATACTTCGCTGTCCGTCTGTCTGTTACCAGGCTGTATCTCATGAACCGTGATAGCTAGACAGTTGAAATTTTCACAGATGATGTATTTCTGTTGCCGCTATAACAACAAATACTAAAAAGTACGGTTCCCTTAGTGCGCGCGTCCGACCCGCACTTGACCGGTTTTTAGTATTAAACTATAGTCTGGCAAACACAATCTGTCAGTAAGTAAGAACAAAGAAAACTATAGGTACAGTCGAAGGCAAAAATATCGATCCAGACAAATGGCTTAAAAATATGTGAACACGATTTTATTGTCTGAGCGTACACATATTTTTGAGACTTTGGGAATGTATATAAATTTATGCCCTTGACTGTACTCATCAATTAAAATGAGACAGTCCTGGGCCAAACTATAAGAAAGCTGTAAATGTCGATAGGTTATTGATCTGAGGTCGATACATCACTATGCCAAAAATATAACCTTTCATACTTAGCAGAAAAGTTCGAAAATATATGCAAAAATCTATATAGACTTGAATGCAAGTAATAATTACATAAACAACATATCGATTTCTATGTTTAGGGTCAGGTCCTATAAATTAATTTCTTCAAAATTGAACAAAACTCACCGATTAAAGGTTATCGGTTCGTGCATATTTTCTTTTCTTCCTGTATGCGATTTACACCCTTCGATCACACAAGACATTATCGCAAAGGGAACTTCAAACCATTACAAATAAAAACTCAGCACGTTTTCCAACAATCTTTCAGGAATAGCAACAATATAATTAAAATAAACCAAGATGACCGCTGAAACATCCCGAAATATTTCAACTAAAATAATACGACTATGTCAAGTTGTTACAGTTGACACCTACCTGTGAAATAACGAACATATATTTTATTTGGCTGGATTATATTCTAGAACCACATAGGACCATTTGACATTTCCCTCAGTTCATCTTATGACAATACTGAAAAAAACGAAAGAACTTGCGGATTGTTGTCTCACTCACTCATAGACAAAAAGTAATAACGTGTTGTGAATACGATATCTTTTACCAAGCTTTTATTTTTGCCCGGCTTCTTTGCTTTAGTCATTATTCTGAGGTTTTGGTAGTATTTCGGTGTATGGTGGCGCCGCCTAATTACTGTTTTTTGATGGACACTTTTCATACATAGAGATTTGGCTCCTTTATATAGTCTCCATGTGCATAACAATCATGTTAGGGATACCAGATGAAAATATCATAATTTTATGGGTAATTTTGACCTCGAAGTTTTTTCGTATTTCTAATTCCAAAAAAAAAAACAAATGCTGTGAAGATTAAATGTTGTGTACATTAATTGGTGTGAATAATGTGATTGTGATTTCATAAAATTAAAACTCATAATACATTTTATTTTACGTTTTATTTACTAAACATGTTTAGTTTTGTACCACCTGCGCGAATTATAGGAGGTATTTCATTGTTCATACGCCTAAAAAATACGGCCCATTGACATTTTATTCAACAATTTTAATACCGTCAAACTTTGCCTCCAGGGTCATCGCCCCAACGTGATATCAAATATTGGGGTAATTTTTACCAATATGGTATCCCCACGTTTATGACGTCATCTATGTCTATCCCTTACGGGCGCACGCGGTAGGCCGCATCTATTGTAATGCTAGGTCTATGCTATAGAGTAAATGTAAAAAAAAGTCCTTGACAAAACCCATAGGGCCCTCCACACTCGTGCGTGAATTGCGGCGCGAAGCCGCGAACGTGAATGTGGAGGCCCTTTTAATTTTAGGCCTCATAGTCACTTTCTGAATTAAATTAGATGCAGCCAGACTACACTAAAACACTTCACACACCTTACTTAATTCAGTAACTGACGACAGGGACGCAGCGATACGTTAGACACGGTAAAGATATTATGCATCATACTTCTACATATTGCTGCGTCCCTGTCGTCAGTTACTGAATTTAGAAAGGTGTGTGAAGCGCTTAAGAGCGTTTTCACATTGTCCGATTTAATATCGGATGTCGGAAGGAAGTAAAATCTAAGATATATGTGTTTCTCTGTATTTATTTATGTATTTATGCATTAAATAAATCAGTATTTACTGAAAACCCGTACCATTACGCAAAAAACAGCAAAAAAATCACTTGTTGTATGGGAGCCCCACTTAAATATTTATTTTATTCTGTTTTTAGTATTTGTTGTTATGGCGGCAACAGAAATACATCATCTGTGAAAATTTCAACTGTCTAGCTATCACGGTTCATGAGATGTAGCCTGGTGACAGACGGATAGACAGACAGACAGACAGCGGATCCTTAGTAATGGGGTCCCGTTTTTACCCTTTGGGTACGGAACCCTAAAACGATAAATAACGCAAAAAGGCGGACTTAATGACAATGGCATTCTCCTGCAGCTGTTTTTGTCATAGGCGCCTTCCGACATCCGATATCGGTAAGGCGCTTCCCATGGAGATTATAGCGCTTCCGATAAATTCAGCCATGTCGGAGCCACCAGTCAGCTGTCGGCCCGATAATATTTGTTTGTGTGCGTATGTGTAGGCATAATGTAGTGTGCTTGATCGCTAAAGATCGATATCAGATCGGCCAATGTAAAAACTAGGAACTATTTTGTTAAGGCTTCTTGTGGATGCTCGTTAGAACGACGACCAAACGACGACAGACAGAAAAACTGTGCTATGAACCTTGCAGCTTCACTAGATGGCGCTATATCTGCCTCATATTTTATACATATACTTACTCATAGTCGGTAGTAGCGTGTGTATAGAACCAAAAGAACGTAGTGATTATATTCCTCTTTGCAACGTGGTCCAATAACAAAATGCTACCAAATGAGTTATTTTAATGGTACGATTATTCCATAATTTTCATGTTTTTATTATTAGAAAAATCTCCGCAGAAGAAAGCAAATGGGTCTAGATCAAACACTTAATGCGGTAAACCATTAACCCATTCAGCGCTAATCACGACACGTTTTGCCTCTACCACAGATTATATAATACTATACTCCTCTACGAAGAATTTTCGCTACATACGTCAGCAGCAGAAGTTGCTAAGCGGGGCAGGTGTTCAAAATGATCTTGACGCGACATTATTTTTAAGAGAATAAGAGCGTGTCAAGGTAGTTTTGAACACCTCGCCCGCTTAGCAGCTTCTACTGCTGACGTACCGAAACCCATGTTATCGGCTACGACTGTAGCTCCCGATATATATCAGTTTGATATTATTACAAAGTTGATAGATTAAAAAAAATACAGAATGAATAGCGTGTAAATAAATAGTTCTCTGCAAAGGTCCACCTGCACCACTATCGACTTATCGAGCGTAGCGCATGCAGGCAGAGGGTAAACTGCATTGCGTCAGTCAAATAAGGAGGCCGGAGCGACATTCGAACTTTACAAAGCTGATCCTGCGCTGCGGGCGCTGCGGCGGTATCATGGTTGCATTTTTATCACTTGTCATGTCATGCGTCACTTTCGCTCTTACCCACTTGTTAGCACGTGACAGACATGATGACAGATGATAAAATAACCCGATAAGTGCGAGTTCCGTACTTTTTAGTATTTGTTGTTATAGCGGTAACATAAATACATCATTTGTGAAAATTTCAACTGTCTAGCTATCACGGTTCATGTCATGAGATACAGCCTGGTTACAGACAGACAGACGGACAGTGGAATCTTAGTAATAGGGTCCGGTTTTTACCCTTTGGATACGGAACCCTAAAAACCGACCATCTCAGCGATACTGATTTCACATTACTCTCCGTGAATCTTTCGATCTCACTGATATTAATTGGATTCAAGTTTTTTATTTGGGGTTTCCTCTATAACGATTAACTAAAATAGGTATAACTAAAAAGAACTAAGTTATCTCACAAAAGTTGAAAATCCATCATTTTACGGAATTTACGGTCTTGATCGGTAGGTACGGTCGGTGCCCCAACTTAAGTAACCAAGTTGCCATACTAATTGTATAGAAAAGTGGATACTTATGTTAAGGAACCGACGTTACCTATCCGTCTCATTTTGGGATTTTATTTTATATATATGTTGTGTTGTAGCTGAAATAATTTTTAAGAAGAAAAAAACCGACTTCAATGGGGGATGCCGCTGAAAGTATTCACTTATTGTTGATGGTGCACTCTTAGATTCCAGACAATGAAATGAAAAAGACAGCATCTTTTGCCTAATAATGTCGAAAAGGAGGTAAAACCACCCACTTTTCTAGTAGCATTTCGTTTCTTTAAGGGTCGCAGTTCTAACCTAACCTGACCTACTTTTCTGATAGCATTTCTGTTCTGTGAGAATCGCAGTTCAAAACCCAACCACCCACCTAACCCACTTTTCTAGTAGCATTTCCGGGTCCGGAGCAGAGTCCGGGTCCGTGTCCGGCTGTCCGGGTCCGGCTGTCTGGGTCCAAGTTTGGGTCAGAGTTCGGTCCGGGTCCGGGTCCGAGTTGGGGTCCATGTTCAGACCCGGGTCCGGGTCCGAGTCTGGGTCCAAAATTAGGGCTGGGTCCATAAGGAAGAGAACAAATCGCCAAACGTGAACTATGTGTCATTGAAGAGTTCCATTCTGATCATTATTAGCAGTTTCCATTTCATCAAATGTCACTTTTTTAAATGTAAATGCTGGATTTGTTGATAAAAAAACAAATATCACTATATGTATGCCTTTCACATTTGAGGAGTTCCCTCGGTTCCTCGTGGGTCGCATCATCAGAACTCGAGCTAGACAAAAATATGTCTTAAGAACTTAAGTTGCTTAACAAACATAAAGTAGAGGACAAATCGCCAAACGTAAACTATGCGTCATTAAAGAGTTCCATTCTGATCATCATCAGCAGTTCCACTTCATCAAATGTCACTTTTTAAAATAGAAGTGCTGGATTTGTTTATAAAAATACAAAAATCACTATATGTATGCCTTTCACATTTGAGGAGTTCCCTCGATTCCTCATGGATCCCATCATCAGAACTCGAGCTTGACAAAAATGTTTCTTGAAAACCTAACTTGCTTAACAAACATAACGAAGAGGACAAATCGTCAAACGTGAACTATGCGTCATTGAAGAGTTCCGTTCTGATCATCGTCAGCTGTTCCACTTCATCAAATGTCACTTTTTAAAATGGAAGTGCTGGATTTGTTTACAAAAATACAAAAATCACTATATGTATGCCTTTCATATTTGAGGAGTTCCATCGATTCCTCATGGATTCCATCATCAGAACTCGAGCTTGACAAAAATGTTTCTTGAAAACCTAACTTGATTAACAAACATAACGAAGAGGATAAATCGCCAAACGTGAACTATGCGTCATTGAAGAGTTCCGTTCTGATCATCATCAGCAGTTCCACTTCATCAAATGTCACTTTTTAAAATGGAAGTGCTGGATTTGTTTACAAAAATACAAAAATCACTATATGTATGCCTTTCACATTTGAGGAGTTCCCTCGATTCCTCATGGATTCCATCATCAGAACTCGAGCTTGACAAAAATGTTTCTTGAAAACCTAACTTGATTAACAAACATAACGAAGAGGACAAATCGCCAAACGTGAACTATGCGTCATTGAAGAGTTCCGTTCTGATCATCATCAGCAGTTCCACTTCATCAAGTGTCACTTTTTTAAATGTAAGTGCTTGATTTGTTGATGAAAATACTAAAATCACTATATGTATGCCTTTAACATTTGAGGAGTTCCCTCGATTCCTCATGGATCCCATCATCAAAACTGCTTTTTGACAAAAACGGGACCAATCTGTATGTATATACTTACAATCAAAAAAAGAATTTTCAAAATCGGTCCAGAAATGACGGAGTTATGGAGTAACAAACATTAAAAAAAAAAACAACCGAATTGAGAACCTCCTCCTTTGAAATCTTGAAGTCGGTTAATAATTTTTAAGAACAAAAAACCGACTTCAATGGGGGATGCCGCTGAAAGTTTACTTATTGTTGATGGTGCACTCTTAGATTCCAGACAATGAAATAAAATAGACAGCATATTTTGCGTAATTATCCTAATCCATCTTTTGACTAATTTTGCCTAATTGCCTAATTAATACAATATTTATTTAATATATTTATATTATTATATTTAGCTTTAATTTAGTTTTAATATAGTTTTATTTAACATTAATTTAATTTTTAAGTAGATATATAGCTATATTTATTCATTAATAGATTATATTTTAAGAATCTGTAATATATTTTATAAAAAAAAAAAAAATACCAAAGAATGCTATTCATAACCATCATCATAATATGTTTTTCTACTCGTCGAGTATACCTATAATCTGTGATTATTATAATATTGCCTAATAATGTAGAAAAGGAGGTAAAACCACCCACTTTTTAACCGACTTCAAGATTTCAAAGGAGGAGGTTGTCAATTCGGTTGTTTTTTTTTTTTTTTTTTTAATGTTTGTTACTCCATAACTCCGTCATTTCTGGACCGATTTTGGAAATTCTTTTTTTGTTTGTAAGTATATACATACAGATTGGTCCCGTTTTTGTCAAAAAGCAGTTCTGATGATGGGATCCATGAGGAATCGAGGGAACTCCTCAAATGTTAAAGGCATACATATAGGTATAGTGATTTTAGTATTTTCATCAACAAATCAAGCACTTACATTTAAAAAAGTGACATTTGATGAAGTGGAACTACTGATGATGATCAGAACGGAACTCTTCAATAACGCAAAGTTCACGTTTGGCGATTTGTCCTCTTCGTTATGTTTGTTAAGCAAGTTAGGTTTTCAAGAAACATTTTTGTCAAGCTCGAGTTCTGATGATGGGATCCATGAGGTATCGAGGGAACTCCTCAAATGTTAAAGGCATACATATAGTGATTTTAGTATTTTGATCAACAAATTAAGCACTTAAATTTAAAAAAGTAACATTTGATGAAGTGGAACTGCTGATGATGATCAGAACGGAACTCTTCAATGACGCATAGTTCACGTTTGGCGATTTGTCCTCTTCGTTATGTTTGTTAAGCAAGTTAGGTTTTCAAGAAACATTTTTGTCAAGCTCGAGTTCTGATGATGGGATCCATGAGGAATCGAGGGAACTCCTCAAATGTGAAAGGAATACATATAGTGACTTTTGTATTTTTATAAACAAATCCAGCACTTCCATTTTAAAAAGTGACATTTGATGAAGTGGAACTGCTGATGATGATCAGAACGGAACTCTTCAATGACGCATAGTTCACGTTTGGCGATTTGTCCTCTTCTTTATGTTTGTTAAGCAACTTAAGTTTTTAAGACATATTTTTGTCAAGCTCGAGTTCTGATGATGAGACCCACGAGGAACCGAGGGAACTCCTCAAATGTGAAAGGCATACATATTGTGATTTTTATTTTTTTATCAACAAATCCAGCATTTACATTTAAAAAAGTGACATTTGATGAAATGGAAACTGCTGATAATGATCAGAATGGAACTCTTCAATGACACATAGTTCACGTTTGGCAATTTGTTCTCTTCCTTATGGACCCAGACTCTGGGTCTGAACATGGACCCGGACCCGGACCCGGACCGAACTCTGACCCAAACTTGGACCCGGACAGCAGGACACGGACCTGGACTCTGATCCGGACTCGGAAATGCTAATATTTAAAGTGGCTTAGGTGGGTCACAGAACAGAACTGCTATCAGAAAAGTAGGTTAGGTTACAGCTGTGACCCTTACAGAAACGAAATGCTATCAGAAAAGTAGGTTAGGTTAGGTTAGAACTGCGACCCTTACAGAAATGAAATGCTACTAGAAAAGTGGATGGTTTTACCTCCTTTTCTACATTATTAGGCAAAAGATGCTGTCTTTTTCATTTCATTGTCTGGAATCTAAGAGTGCACCATCAACAATAAGTGAACTTTCAGCGGCATCCCCCATTGAAGTCGGTTTTTTTTTCTTAAAAATTATCTAGTAGCATTTCGTTTTTGTAAGGGTCGCAGTTCTAACCTAACCTAACCTACTTTTCTGATAGCATTTCGTTTCTGTAAGGGTCACAGTTCTAACCCAACCTAACCCACTTTTCTGGTAGCATTTCCGGGTCCGGGTCTGGGTCCGGATCCGAGTCCGGGTCCGTGTCCGGCTGTCCGGGTCCAATTTTGGGTCAGAGTTCGGTCCGGGTCCGGATCCGTGTTGGGGTCCATGTCCAGACCCGGGTCCGGGTCCGAGTTCGGGTCCAAGTTTGGGTCTGGGTCCATAAGGAAGAGAACAAATCGCCAAACGTGAACTATGTGTCATTGAAGAGTTCCATTCTGATCATCATCAGCAGTTCCACTTAATCAAATGTCACTTTTTTAAATGTAAATGCTGGATTTGTTGATGAAAATACAAAAATCACAATATGTATGCATTTCACATTTGAGGAGTTCCCTCGGTTCCTCATGGGTCTCATCATCAGAACTCGAGTTTGACAAAAATATGCCTTAAAAACTTAAGTTGCTTAACAAACATAAAGAAGAGGACAAATCGCCAAACGTAAACTATGCGTCATTAAAGAGTTCCATTCTGATCATCATCAGCAGTTCCACTTCATTAAATGTCACTTTTTAAAATGGAAGCGCTGGATTTGTTTATAAAAATACAAAAATCACTATATGTAAGCCTTAAACATTTGAGGAGTTCCCTCGATTCCTCATGGATCCCATCATCAGAACTCGAGCTTGACAAAATTGTTTCTTGAAAACCTAACTTGCTTAACAAACATAACGAAGAGGACAAATCGCCAAACGTGAACTATGCGTCATTGAAGAGTTCCGTTTTGATCATCATCAGCAGTTCCACTTCATCAAATGTCACTTTTTTAAATGTAAGTGCTTGATTTGTTGATGAAAATACTAAAATCACTATATGTAAGCCTTTAACATTTGAGGAGTTCCCTCGATTCCTCATGGATTCCATCATCAGAACTTCGTT
Source organism: Cydia strobilella (assembly GCF_947568885.1). Taxonomy (NCBI): domain Eukaryota; kingdom Metazoa; phylum Arthropoda; class Insecta; order Lepidoptera; family Tortricidae; genus Cydia; species Cydia strobilella. Next base: position 20,969,304 of record NC_086042.1, read on the forward strand.
TTGACAAAAACGGGACCAATCTGTATGTATATACTTACAATCAAAAAAAGAATTTTCAAAATCGGTTCAGAAATGACGGAGTTATGGAGTAACAAACATTAAAAAAAAAAAAAACATACAACCGAATTAATAACCTCCTCCTTTTGAAATCTTGAAGTCGGTTAAAAAAGGTGTGTTTCGCCATATTATATATCAAAACTTGTCAGATAGCGAAATTAGCGAAGTAGGATATTGGATAATTTTACGGTAGGTACCTATTCGGCATTCGACTCAACAGTTCCACTTCACAAAATTATAGCATAGCACCAATCACCCGGTGGGATCTACTGCACTGGTGAAGCTTCTATGCAACTCGATTTCCACCGGCTTACCTAGTATGAGAAGTTTGAGCACATCTTATATACACACCGAAGTGATCCCATAAGTGCTCGTGACACAGCTCGTGAATAATGTTTTGCACGGACTGTACGGAGCACTAAGAATGAGCCCCGGCTGGCTGAGATGGTCCACTCAATAATGGTCAATATTGATTTACCTTGTCAAACTTCTTTATTAAAAAAAGGATAGTTTTATTGCGGTTGTACTTATCGATCCTGTATACAAGGTTACGATTCAGTGGCATTGAATTAATATAGCGTCATATCGAGTACTGTCAACAATATGGTCATCTGACCTCAATGAGAAGGTCGGTTAAAACCTGTAATTGGTTTCTTCCGGAACTTTTGGCCGTCAAACGGTAAAAAGGCGGTTTGCCGTTATAAGCTGAAATGTTTTTCTAGTGACAAGTAAAATGGTAAATCTACATATTGTGTACTAAAATCCACATGATGACATGAGTTTGGAAATCAAGTCATTAGAGTTAGACCAAGATAAGTCTGCGACGATTTTGATAGCACACGCAGTGCTATCAAAATCGTTGCAGACTTTTCTTGGTTCAACTCTAAGTAAGTTACCTATACTTATGTACCTAAGTTGATACGAAATATGAAGACTGATTTTGAAAGAAAGTCACGGTATTAATAACCAAATTTTACTTTAGTGGTACCTTTTCCCTATCACTGTCACAAATGTATGTGGCGTTCACGTAAACGCGATATTTTTAAGCTTTCCCTGCGCAATGATGCCAGCTCGCTCGCAAATCAAACATATACTTACAGTTCTTTTGCAAAATGGTGACATTGTACAATATCTCTCTCTTCTTCCTGCCCTTATCCCACGTTATGTGGGGTCGGCACAACATGTTTTCCTCTTCCATTCTCCTCTATCTTTCGTCACCTCAGCACTCACTCCTTTCTTTCTCATATCCTCTTTCACACAATCCATCCATCACTTTTTGGGTCTACCATACGCTCTCCGTCCATCAATATTCATCCCTAACATTCTTTTGCCTATATGGCATTCATCCCTCCTCATAACATGCCCATACCACGCTAACCTACTACTTCTTATCTTCTCCGTTACTGGTGCTACTTTCAAACTTCCCCTAATGTACTCATTCTTAATTCGATCCTTTCTCGTCACTCCACACATCCATCTCAACATTCTTTCCTCTGCGTGCTCTCTTCTTTCATCCGTCACTTTCGTCGCCCAGCATTCTGATCCATACATAACAACAGGTTTCACTACTTCTTATCTTCTCCGTTACTGGTGCTACTTTCAAACTTCCCCTAATGTACTCATTCTTAATCCGATCCTTTCTCGTCACTCCACACATCCATCTCAACATTCTTTCCTCTGCGTGCTCTCTTCTTTCATCCGTCACTTTCGTCGCCCAGCATTCTGATCCATACATTACAACAGGTCTCACGATCGTCCTGTAAATTTTCCCCTTAAGTTTAAGAGGCATTCGTGGATCGCAAGTTGTTCCAGAGACCTGTCGCCATTTCATCCATCCCGCATTTATTCTATTTTTCACGTCACGGTCGATGCGTCCGTCGCTCTGGATCAATGACCCAAGGTACCGGAAGTCGGAGCAGACTGGTAGGGATACACCATCTAAGGCAATATGGGAAAAACTGGATAGACCACCGAAATCGCAGAACATGTGCTCCGTTTTGGTTCTGCTTATTTTCAGTCCCACACTTTCCAGCTTTTCTTGCCATTTTACCAGCCTGCTCTGGACCTCAAGTGCATTATCTCCGACAAGAACAATGTCATCGGCAAACAGCATACACCAGGGTGCCTCCTCCTGTATGTTCGATGTCAGAGCATCCATAACCAGGAGGAACAAATATGGACTTAAAGCCGATCCCTGGTGTAAACCTACCGCCACATTGAACTTGTCGGTTACTCCAGCTTCAGACCTGACGTGAGTACTGGCTCTATCATACATCGCCTGAACAAGCCGCACATACTTCTCTGGCATTCCTTTCTCTCTCATAGACCACCACAATATCTATAAGTTTTAAATAGGTAAAAGATAATTCGACGCATTCTTTGCTTGTAGTAGTATAACTTCTTTGAAAAAGTTGCGTTAATTTGGCGCACAGGCGAAGTAAACATGCGTTGCGTACGGCAAGGTCACGCCGCTGCCCCACCTAAGGCCTCCGTTGCCCATTCAGACCGCCCGCTAGCTTCGTTTGACGCCAAATAATATTTTTGTAATATTTGTTTATGCAGTGGATGCAAGTGACACAAATTCATATATCTTATTTATCCCGCATTTCAAATCAATAAGATGTGAACTCTACTATCTTTAATATTCTTTTGTAACGGTGACAGCCTGTTACAACAAAATCATCAAATATCTTATGTAGCTATGCCTTAATAAGACACAAAATCATTTAATGGACCTATTTAAACGATTAAATTCGACCTAAGTATTTTTTTAACTCTATTTTTTTTTTGTGTCATTTTGAATATTATGACGTAGTATCAGATTGCATTGGACGTAATTGACACAAACTATGTTTTCACACTAAAAACACTATCCTAAATGCAACACAGTTACATGTTTTCTCTCGAATATTTTTTTCTCCAAAATAATTCAAAATAAAAAATAATTACCACAAATTAACAAATTACTAAAAAAGCAAATTATATATATATATATATATGACACAAAACAAAATGTAAGGTTTACATCTTAATAAAGTATTCATAAGCGAAAACAGAATTGACTTTAATATTTTTATAACCTAGGGGTCAAAATATAGCCAGCGGTACAGGTCTACAATGACGCATGCCGCGTGTACAGACGCGTGTATAGCGTGTCCGCCCTGTGCCTGTGGGTCGCGTACCCTTTATTAAGAGAGTCCCAACTCCTAAGAAGTTGCTGAACCTCAGTAAAAAAACATTACCTACACATTACAAACAGCGGTAACCTATCTAAGTACTAACGCCATCTACATCAAAAATGAGTCTCGTTTGCGTCGCGAAAATCTCCACGACCACGTTCGCAATCCTTTGAGTAAAGGGGAAGGCGTCACTTGACCGCTTGTCCATACAAACGTAGTCCCCATTTTCCTCTCTGGATATTAACATTATAGAAAAAAAAAAAATAACTAATTTGCAAGACCGAAGCTTAGTGATCCCATAAGTGTTCCGTGAACAAAGTTTTGTACGGAACACTAAAAATTACGCAATTTGATGTATATATATAAGTCTGTCAAGCCATTTCCGTCAGTAGAAAAAAGCGGTTAATGTAAAAAATGTAGGCGCCAAGGGTTATCGACGTTATCGTCCCATAGAAAATGACTTATTTCGATGAATTGATAATATTATAAGTTTAAAAAGTTGTAGATACCTATGGAATTTGTTTTTCCCCTCACTAGCTCGGAAAGCCGTCTATTATCCTTTAAAACAAGCGGGGAAAAACGCATTTTATCCACTAGTGGGGAAAGTAATTTGACCTTGGATGGAGCGTGTTTAAGTAGCTTGACAGATAACAAAACGTAAAACGCTCATAATAATGGTTCGTTCGATATTAATTATCATTAAATAAATGGTTTGAGAATCTAATAAAAAATACCAAATTTAGCTTTATTTAATAATTTTAAGTCATAAACCTTAAAATTCCATAAGAAACGTTTGATTATTTATAATGATGTTAAATATAATTCTGAACGCACAAGTTGAGTCGATGCAATTTCAAAACGCATCGTTGACATTTCATACGTCAGAACAGAAATGTCAACATTGTCAACGAAATTTTTACTGTTCTTCTCACCGACTCACGAAAAAATCAGAATTTCTAGTGTTTTCTGTTATAATATCGTAAAAAAAATAGTGATTCCAGTGATGAAGATGATTTAACGCCTGTGGATGTTGCACTTTCCTCGCTATAGTGAGGCGAAATAACTATTTCGCTCCTATAATAATCGAAAAATCGAAAAAAGTCAAACGAAGGGGAATAGCTATTATTATTTATACACAATAAATTGTGTCAAAATATTTTTCATAATGTCAATATCCAGGGAGGAAAATGGGGACTACGTTTGTATAGATGGAGAAGCGGTTGTCTTTCGTCTTAATAAAAATCGGTCGAGTGTGGACTGTGGAGCATCGTTTACGATGGAACAGCGCCAAGAAAGTAGGTACTTAGGTGGCACCAGCTTTCAGTGTTCTCATCGACTCCACACAATCTTCTTTTAACGGGTCAATTTGTATAGAAATTTCCAGATAACGGTGACACTTTTTTATTGTTCTTAACTCTTCACGTGGCAGGCCGCCGGCTCGTGGTCGATTAAGTCATTTAAATTTAAAATTTGATTAATTGAGATAAAATCTAAATTCCAACTACTAAAAAATTACGTTGCCACTTGTATTTTCAGGCAAAGTAATCTATCTATCTATCTATTCTCTATTCTATATATATATAAATACACGTGTCCTGACTGACTGACTGACTCATCAACGCAGAGGCGAAACCACAAAAGCTAGAAAGTTGAAATTTGCACACCAGGTTGCATTTATAAAGTGTAAAAGAGATAAGAAGCGATTTTGAAAAATTCAACCCCTAAGGGGGTTAAAAAGGGGATGAAAGTATGTATGGGGTTCGTTTTATTTTAAGCTAGCAATTTGAAACTTGGTAAAAAGATATATTATTAGAATACAAGAAAACTAATATCGGCGGTTTCAAAATTCATCCCCCAAGGTGGTGAAAAAGGGGTTGAAAGTATGTATGGAGATCAAAAAATTTATCAAGTGCAGGACTTGAAACTTTGTATATGTGCATACTATTAGAATACAGGAAAAGTAATTTCAGCGTTTTTAAAAATTCATCCCCAAAAAGGGTTAAAAAGGGGTTGAAAGTTTGAATCCATTACAAATGCTTTGAAACTTCTTAGAAAGGCATAATAGCCGCTTAAAAAAATATATTTCGACGTTTTTAGAAATTCAACCCCTAAAGAGGGTTAAAAAGGGGATGAAAGTTTGTCTTGTGGGTCAAATTTTATTATAAGCTAGGAACTTGAAACTTTGCAAAAAAGTATTATATTAAAAACAGGAAAACTAATTTCAGCTTTTTAAAAATTCATCCCATAAGGTGGTGAAAAGGGGGTTGAAAGTTTGTATAGAGATCAAACATTTTTTGAGTGCGGGACTCAAATCTATGTTTAAAGGCATATTATTAGAATACAAGAAAAGTACTTTCAGCGTTTTTAAAAATTCATCCCCTAACAGGGTTAATAAGGAGTTGAAAGTTTGAATCCATTACAAATGCTTTGTAACTTCTTAGAAAGGCATAATAGCCGATTACAAAAAAGCGATTTCGACGTTTTTGGAAATTCGTCCCCCAAGGTGGTGAAAAGGGGGTTGAAAGTTTGTATGGAGGTCAAACATTTTATTGAGTGCGGAACTTGAATATTTGTATAAAGGCATATTATTAGAATAGAAGAAAAGTAATTTCAGCGATTTTAAAAATTCACCACTTAAAGGGGTTAAAAAAGGGTTGAAAGTTTGTATAGAGTTCAAATTTTATTTTAAGCTAGGAATTAGAAACTTCGTAAAAAGTAGAAAACTGATTTCATCGTTTTTGAAAATTTATCCCCCAAGGTGGTAAAAAAGAGGTTGAAAGTTTGTATAGAGATCAAACCTTTTTTTGAGTACAGGACTTCAGTCTTTGTATAAAGGCATATTATTAGAATACAAGAAAAGTTATTTAAGCGTTTTTAAATATTCATTCCCTAAAAGGGTTAAAAAGGGGTTAAAAAGTTTGAATCCATTACAAATGTGCTTTGAAACTTCTTAGAAAGGTATTGTATAATATTACAAAAAAAGTTATTACAACATTCTTAATAATTCAACCCCTAAGGGGGTTAAAAAGGGGATGTAAGTTTTTATGTAATATATATAAAGTTTGCATCGGGAGCGAAATTTTTTTTTAAAATAATTGACTTGAAAATCTAAGTGTTGAGAGGGATTATATCGAGAACAATTTTTTTCAGTTAGCGGCTTGAAACTTCGTAGTTTGTGAAAGACAAATTTCATACGTTGTATAATTATTAACAAATGATATCTTCTGCTGCATAATGTTCTATGCTCATAGTCATGTAAAATATATAACCACCAACATACAAATCCACGCGTACGAAGTCGCGGGCAACAGCTAGTTAGTCATAACCGCTCCTTACCGCTTCCGGTGCAAAAGTAAGTACCTATAATATAACGCTCGCGGCATTACCACGCTATGGACAGTTGGACACACACCCATTGCACCAGAAACGACTCGGGGCGGGGGTCCTCTCCTTTTGTCTAAGTATTTTGTGTAACTTTATATAATTTACTGAATACGATGTATAGTCAGCAAAGTTATAGGATTTGCAGGTCACTTTTCTTTAGGTGACTGTACCACGCAAGTACTTCATAAATTACAAAAAGTGCACTTTCAACTCCATCTTTACCATTTGCGAATCGCGAACTGCAGACAGATGGCGGCGTCGCACATGCATTACAAAAACTTCACAAACCACGCAGACAGTCTTCGAAGTCTTTAAATTTGTGGTACAAGGATCATAATCGCTTGTTTAAACACGAAAGTTTTTTTGTCTTGTACGTGCATTTTAAAAAGCACGTATTGCGTTGTAGTAAGGTTAAAATTGGTATGATTTAATAGTTTCAGGTCATGCTACTAATGTATGTGTGGAGCAGCGGAACTCCTTTAGGGCTTCTATTTGGTACATTCGCGGGAAGTCCTTATTGATTACACCCTCACACCTCGTTTTGTGCGCATTGTGGCGTGTAATTATAATAAAATGCACAATAAGGTTAAAAATAGATTCCATATCCCTCGGTTAATAAGGTTATGCCACTTTACACGGGCCTATTTATTAAAAAAAATCAAAGCTTTCTCTCGAGCACTCTTAGACAGTATTAACCAGGAGGCCAATTCCAATTTTAAAAATCTTGTCTTGATCTGTTATTGATATGAAATTATATATTATCAATATCATTGAAAAATGTTAATTGAATCATGTTTCACGCTCACACCATTGAATTGGTGTTATTGGTGTGGCCGCGGACTAGATGCGACCGGTGGCCCGGCGAGCGGCCTATGCACATACACATAATATGTATCATGCAGATTCTTGTATCATGCAGATGACTTTAATATTGATATTTTATGTATAACTGAACATCGGTTAACTAATAATGAATTAATGCCTCAATTTAATAACCACCAGGTGGGAAGTTCGTTCACCAGACTTAGTTCCATACATGGTGGGTCGTTAGTTATATTAAATAGTAAGTTAAAATTTAAGGAACGTAAGGACATTGTATCCATGTCTGTTGAACGGACTATAGAACTAAGTGCAGTAGAATTGGAGCAATTTATTGTTGTCTGTGTGTATAGGCCGCCTTTAAGTAATAATTGAAATATTTGAAAGCATAATGGAATCTGTCCTACTTAAAATATCACCTTCTAGTAAGAAACTACTTATATGCGGCGACTTTAATGTAAATATTTTGGAAAATTCAACAGTAACTTGTAGATTGTTGAATCTTTACAAATCATGTAATCTCAACCACATATTTATGGAGCCTACTAGAGTGACTGCCACTAGTGCCACCTGTATATATAGATAATATTTTCACTGACATTTTTCCTATCACTAAAAATGTAATCAGCAATTTAGAATCAGACCACTTAGGCCAATTAGTGGTGTTTGAGACTGTAAGGAAAAATACCTTGAGAAAACAAATAACTTTTGTACCAGTAACCTCTGACCGCGTGGAAATAATGAAACAAAATTTAATTCAGGCGCTACCCTTTCTGTCTTCCAACATGAGTCCGAATAATATGTATAATTCATTCTTTCACACTTTTATGGAAAATTTAATGCGATATTTACTTCAAAATCGGTCATGGTTAGTGATGCAAAATGATGTACAATGTAAGTGTAATTAAGTGTAAGTAAGTGGAATTCCTAATATTGATCAAAATTTCATATCAAGGAGAATGTCCCCTGGAAATGCATAAGCGCGCAATCTGGCTGGATTCAGCAAGTATTTTCTACAAGTAGATTTAATTTTTCCGCAAAGGTATGTAGGACTTTATTGTGTAGAATTTAATAAGCTTTGTTGCCTTACATCATATTTCCATAGGATACGTAAATTCAGAGTAAAATGTGTTTTTTTTTTCAGGAAGGCATTGCACACATATTCGTATGGACATGAAAAGGGACATTTAATTAACATACATATACCAAATTTAAATTTCATCACTGTCCAAGAGATTTCGCAGTCTGTCCTATTCCGATTGTGCTATATATTTCGGGGATCTCGGAATCGGCTCTAACGATTTCGATGAAATTTGCTATATGGGGGTTTTCGGGGGCGAAAAATCGATCTATGAGTAAATAGGTCTTATTTCTGGAAGAACGCGCATTTTTGAGTTTTTATCTGTTTTCCGAGTCTCCCAGATATTGTAAAATACATCCCGAAGTTTCGAACTCTTTAGCAGTACTCGTGGTCACAACAAAACGTGACAAAATATTTTTTCCCCACTAGCTCGTAAAGACTCTTTATTTTTCAAAAACTTATGAGAAAGATGCATTTTATCCACAAGAGTGGTAAAGCAATTAGATGCAAATTTTAAGTTGTTTCCTCATGTTGGCTGGTGGAACTGACTTTTCAGTAGTGATTTTAAATGATAAATATCCAATATCGTTAATTTGGTTTGATTTGTAATGTTTTACAGTTAGTACCTATTTTCCTCGCGTTGTGGTGAAATTTTTTGTATTACACGGTCTGCAATAAATATTTCAATTTCAATTTCATTCAGTAGCAGAAAGTTTGTTTAACCCTCGTGCCATGAAACCCTCGCACTTTTTGAACCACTTGCTACGTTCGTGGTTCAATTTTGAAATCTTTCAACTGCTCGAGTACCTATTAATATTAACACGATAGTTAAACAACAACTTTGCCTCCTTGTAAAACGAATAACTTTTTTTTATACCACGTCGGTGGCAATCAAGCATACGGCCCGCCTAATGGTAAGCAGTTATCGTAGCCTATGGACGCCTGCAACACCGGAGATATTACACGCGCGTTGCCGACCCTTTAAAAACCTGTACACTCCTTTTTTGAAGAACCCCATACTGTAGCCCCTCGGGAAAACCTCGGCAGGGAGCTCATTCCACAGCCGAAGCGTACGCGGGAGGAAATACCTCTTAAACCGCACAGTACGCGACCATTTAGGTGCTAGGGTGTGAGGATGAACACCCTGCCGATGGCGAGCGGTGCGGTGATAGAAAGCGGCAGTTGAAATCATGTCAAACAGTTCTTCAGAGCACAGCCCATTGTACAAGCGGTAGAACACGCATAAGGAGGCGAAGTCTCTCCTTAGACTTAAAGGTTCAATACCGCTTGTGAGTTTGGGATCGTCGACGATTCGTACAGCGCGCCTTTGGACTGAGTCGAAGGGTCCAAGCTGGCATCCAGGTGCTCCTGCCCAAAGGTGACAGCAGTACTCTATATGGGGTCTGACTTGCGATTTATAAAGCAGCAGTCTTTGCCCAGGAGTAAAGTATCGCCGTGCTTTATTGAGCACACCGAGTTTTTTGGATGCCAGATCAGCCTTCCCTTCCAGGTGGCTACGGAATTGGACGTCACTGGAGATGTCGACACCAAGGATCCCAATACTCCCTGACATGGTAAGGGCTGTGCCTTCGAACTGTGGGACCACAGTAAATGGGGTTTTCTTAGCGGTGAACGCGCAAACTTGTGTCTTGGTGGGGTTGAATCGCATTAAATTGTCCCGGCCCCACACCGAAGCTCTGGATAGAGTGCCCTCAATATCCGACACAAGCTTTTCACGACTCTCTAGCACAACGGAACGAGGGATGTTGGCACGGCCTGCGTAATAGGCATCACCAGTACTGTCGTCTGCATAGCAATGAATGTCGTCGATAGACAACATGTAATTGATGTGCAGCAAAAACAGCGTTGGGGATAGCACAGAGCCTTGCGGAACGCCAGCGTTAATGTCCATGCTATTGGAGCAGCTTCCGTCTACTACGGCTCGTATGCGTCGTCTGCCAGACAAAAAGCTAGCGATCCATTTGCATAGTCCTTCCGGCAATCCATAAGATGGTAACTTCGACAGGAGACCCCGATATGCCAGACCCGATCGAACGCCTTCGCTATATCTCTATTTATCTCTATAACTATTTTAATATTAAGTACGTAAGATACATACCTACCTACATCTTAATTTTTTTTTAAATATTGATTGTGCTTCGCGGGCACGGACCACTAATAAAAAAAACGCGACTCACGAGAAACTCGCACTTGTATAATTATCATGACCGTTTCAGAAAAAACAATACAACAATAAAATATATGTACTAATATTAAACACGAGATTACCGTGTGGTAATTGGAAACGAAACGAATTAATGAAATTATGTACCTATTTCTGCTCCTTTATTGCTGCTACTCGACTAGATAGCGCTACATATCTATTTTTTTGCCATCTATCGGTGGTTTTTGGAACTTCTTCCATATCAACGTAGTTTGCGTATTTCTTCGGTTTTTTTTTGGTGTTGTAAAAAAACACATGGACCCTTTTTTGGACTGAGATATTTTCGGGGATACCGCCATTTAGCCAAAATATTTTTCGCCAAATTTCACTTCCTAACAAACTTATGGCATCAGTTTCATTTCCCAAATGAAATTTTAGCAAGTTTTTATTTCGCAACCATTTCATTTCGCAACCCCATACTTGCGAAATGAAAATGACGTACTAGGTTGGGTTACAGAGGGGGTTTAGTGGGTAAACCATGGGTCCCATTAGCCTGTATGGGAGTCCCACATAACCATCCCAGGCCCGTCCCTGCGCCTGGGTGGTATGCGTAACGCATTCCCCCTCTATAAAAAAAAAAGGTTAGGTTGGATTATGAAAATTTGCGAAATGAAATTTTGCCAAATGATAATTTGCGTAAAATATTTGGGAAGTGATACTTTGGGAAACGATTTTTGGCAATACATTAGTAAACCATATTTTCGATGTAGGCAAGTTACAATTGCGTTGAATTTTGAATTTCAATTCTGATTCGGAAAGAAGAAATTCGTTTTCTTCGGAGGACTTCAGATAGATTTTGAGATTGACGTGGAAAGGTCTGATTGTGGTCCGCGAATATTTTAAGTCAAGTAAACCTTTAATCGAGAGGAACGTTTTCTTCGGAAGTTGCCAATAATAACTTGGAGTGCGCTTTTCTTCCCGTCGTTCCGCGGCCTTGTTGGCCGTAATTGCCTGCACCAAGACCCTTTTAAGGCCACCGTCGAGCAGTGCTCTGGTGGTACGTGGTGGCCGTATCAACGACAAGGCACAGCCGCCGACGGGCAGTCGGCAGTGGATGGTCATCGACCGGCGGTCAGGTACTATCAGACCCACGGAGGACACGAGCCCGCATACTGCGTGGTTCGATAGGTCACGGTACAGCGTTGGTTGGCCGAACGTATTCTTTGGAAAGGAACTACGGAGCTTGAATATTTTTTTAACGTTATGGGATCGGTTCCCGTTTAATTACCCTATAATTGTTCATTGTTATTTTTTGAGCCATATTTCTTTTAATTCTGTAAAGCCGCTGTTATCCGTATTCCTCATTTCTTTACGGCATTTTCAAAATTCTAATTGCCCCTAATTGTCAGGCGTAACTAATATTCGGCATTAAATTTAGGCACCAATCACCCGTTGAAACAGCCATTATCGTCCATAATCTCCATCTCATTAATCCATTTCTTTCCTCCTACAGCTAAATTTATACGCCGTTATCTTTCGCACGTACACCTGTTCACGCCAGTGCGGAAAGCGGACAGTCAGAAAAATAATTTGTTTTGGTTATAATAATTTTTAAATTCCATGTGTAGATTTTTTTTGGTGTTTTATGTTAAATTTAGTGGTGCTTAACAAAAAAAAAAAAAACTGTTTATTTCAAAAAATAGAAATTACAAAATCTACTCTCAGACTTAGCCTAATATACACTCTAATAGATTGTACGCTAAGTATAGTATGTAACAAATTATACGTGTTGTGCAGAAATATTTGTTTTACTGCAATACATATTAATTTTGCAATTTTTTATAATTTATGGAGAATATTCACCCATTTCACTTTACGAACTGACTGAAATAATAATTGCTAACGTAATCAAACAGCAAAACAAGTGTTTGGAACTGGATCGGGCTCCCTTTGTGCGATTGTGGTATTAGACACTAACCCTTTCATTCACTCTGACCCTCGAAATTTAAAAAAGACAGCTGTAAAGGTGAACATTTGGCAGATCGCGAGAATTTTATTATTGAGATTATACGAGTATTATGCTAACACCACGAGAAGGATTGTCCATCTACAGCAGGTATGTCCCTCGAACTTAAACAAAAGATGAAATAAGTTTTTGTCTAAAATAGAATTTTTGGTATGTACAAGCTTTTATCGCTGACTGTACTTTACTTTCCACAGGCAACTAATACTCATCGAGACAATTCTAACAACCCCAAACACAATTCGTTTGCGTTGTTTTATCACAGAGTTCTCATGGTCACCTCCTGTCTCCATCATCAGGTCAGCTCCATGACATCATAATATTGCATTGTCATCCGATTTACATGTGTATGCAAAATTTCAACTCACTCGGAAATCGTGCATTGGGAGTCAAATTTAGATTCCAAGATTTGACCCACTCAAGCTAACATTGCAAGTTAAATTAAAGCTTGTAAAAAATGGGTCGGCTCTATAATGGACATAGCCGCAGTAAAGTACTGAAAAAATACTTTCCTGCAGCTTGGCTTTGGGCCTCGCCCGACAGTGCTCCGGGACCTTGGCCCTACGCGAATCTCGGCGGGCCTCACCGCGGATCCAATGAGCTCGTAATTCTGTGTAACATAAGAATGTGCAAGTAACAAATAAAACTACTTAATTAAGAGATGCATAACACGAATTTGCCACCTATGATTTCAGTTTTAAAAAATAGATTTGCTTAGGTTTGCAATTTACTCGTTTTTTACACGTGAGACATAAAAAGCAACTAAAGACCCACGCGTGGCATGCGTCATAGTCATATAGCCAAGATTAAAAGAGTATAAACAATCTTATAAACTGCAATTAAATTTTTGTAGTTGCTATTTCATTGCTATAATTAATGTAAGTAGTTCAGTATTTAATTAATGTAAGTATTTCAGTATTTAACCCATAAAAATACTACTAATAATAATCTATAATTTTGTTACTATTTGCATGCTTGCTTGCAAGCAAAATACACATTGTACTCGTACCTGAATACTTCTAACACCTTTTGTTACTGTATTTTTGCAAATAAATAAATGATTGATTGATTGAAAAATAGTTATTTGTTATACAAGGGTGCAAAGTTGTATTTTACCGGCGAGTGTTTCAACACACGAGAAGTAAAATACAATTGCACCCGTGTGTAACACAAAACTTTTCACCTCACTATAGCGAGGAAAGTGCAACATCCACAGGAGTTAGATCATCTTCATCATTCAGAATCACTAATTTTTTTACGATATTATAACAGAAAACTCTGGAAGTTGTGTATTTTTACGCGTCGGTGAGAAAAGTTTTTAAGTTAAAAATTTGTTGACAATGTTGACGTTTCTGACGTATAAAATGTCAACGATGGGTTTTGAAATTGCATCGACTCAACTTGTGCGTTCAGAATTATATTTAACATCATTATAAAAAAACAAACGTTTCTTATGGAATTTTAAGGTTTATGACTTAAAATTATTAAATAAAGCTAAATTTGGTATTTTTTATTAGAGTCTCAAACCATTTATTTAATGATAATTAATATCGAACGAAACATTTTTATGAGCATTTTACGTTTTGTTATCTGTCAAGCTACTTAAACACGCTCCATCCAAGGTCAAATTACTTTCCCCACTAGTGGATAAAACTCGTTTTTCCCCGCTTGTCTTGAAGGATAAAAGACAACTTTCCGAGCTAGTGAGGGGAAAAATACAATATACTACTGTCGGTTGATTTGATAAAGATTGTTTTTTGCACTTCTTTGGGTTCCATCCAAATAATTGACTGCAAGATGAAACGCGGAAGCCATGTATGCGATTAGTTTTGATCTAACGTTGATCTTTTACGTTAGGTATCTTTTACGAGTAGGTAATTGCGTGATTCTGATAAATATACCTATATAAAATAAATTATTTGATTAGGTATTTACTGGTAATTTAAAGCTAGCTTGTTAGACATATACTTATTTACTTGTACAAATCCATGCGATGTGACTTTTATTTAAAAGGTCAAAAATTACTTGAAATTTTAGTCATCACTACCAAAGATCTGTAACTCCGTATAAGATAAATAAAGTCTAAGGAAAAAAGTGCCTCGGAAATCAAGAAAAAGTCATTCTCGAATAGATGGCGCCATACCTTTGGCCTATAGGTACTCGGCTAGATGGTGTTGACGACATCGTTTGATATTTAACAATTTTAACACATATATCAGTAAAAGAACATGGGTCAAAGTCATATTGGAGTTCTAAAAAAATTAAAAAATCATTTATATATCCATAAAAAATGTATACCTATATACCATACCTATAATACCAGCTTTTGCCCGCGACTTCGTCTATAGTTGCGTAGAATAAGTAATTTGGGTAAGTAGCTTATTTTTTATCGAATCTGCATTTTATCGATTTCCCATACAAACTTCCACCTCCCTTTTCACCCCCTTAAAAGATGATTTCTGGGATAAAAACTACCCTATGTCCTTCCCCGGGACCCGGGACTCAAACTATCTCTATACCAAATTTCAACTTAATCCGTTCAGCGGTTTAAGCGTGAAGAGGTAACAGACAGACAGACAGACACACTTTCGCATTTATAATATTAGTATTAGTATGGATTAGTATGGATAATTACATTTTTTGATATTTTTATAATGAAATAAAATGAATTATTTATTTGCTTAAACACGGTAATTATATACAGATGTTATAAATTAATTGAATTAGTATCACATGTTAAGCCAAAAAATAAAAAAAATCAAATTTAGTTTTAATCGCGTATAAATGGCAGTAAATTTACTGTGACTACAAAATTTACTATGACAATACGAGCGTTAGGATCCTACATCCGCGTAGGTAGTAGGTACTGTAGGTAGTCAGGCCGAGAGGGCGCGGGCGCCGGCTTTTTGGTCACGCACACTACAATAAACATTATGCATACACATACAGTCTGGCAAAAAAGAGTAGAAATAAAAAAGTGGCAACACTGAAGTGTCGTCCCGTTTTTCTTAGATTGATTTGAAAGGGACGAAATTACAGTGTTGCCACTTTTTAATTTCTACTCTTTTTTGCCAGACTGTACGCACATAAACAAATATGATCGGTCCGACAGCTGACGGGGGGCTCCGAGTCCGACATGGCTGAATTTATCGGAAAGCGCCCGTCCGATATCGGATGTCGGTATATTTTACCGTAAAAACTCGTTTTCAGTGTCGACTTAGTGAAAACGCCTAGGTTTCGCTAAGTGCCTTAGTGAAAACTAGTTCTAATTGTTAAAAATGTGTTTAAGTAGAAACTATGTGTATCGCTGAACACACAAAAAAAGGTTCTTTTTCTAAGTAAACATTCATCTTCCTTACGTTATAAGTACATATTGTACAATACATAGTCGCTTCTGGCGCTCGCTTTATTTTTACACATATTTTGTGTAAAGTTATCTGTGTTATAAAACCGATATATGTAAGCCTATAAGATTTGAGGAGTTCCCTGGTTTCCTAATGGATCCCTTCATCAAAACTGGGTTTTTACAAAAACGGGACCAACTAGGGACTATACAGGATGTCTCATTTAAATCGGTCAGTATGGGAAAGTCTGAAACTATAAGACATACGAAGATCTGTTCGCAGGAACCATGTCATCAATTTTAATATGAAGAAAAACTGCATTCATACATTTAAGAAAACCTGTACTCAGCTCGGGAATCGAACCCGGTTGTTTTGAAAAAAATAACTTACACTATTTCTATTTAGATATCGATTGTGTAGGTCTTAAGCAGTAAATGGCTCTATGAAACATGATGTCTAAAATGAATAAAATGCATTGTTTTGTTAATCGATGACATGGTTCCTACGAACAGATCTTCGTATGTCTTATAGTTTCAGACTTTCCCATACTGACCGATTTAAATGAGACACCCTGTATACATTCAAACAAAAAAAAAACCAAATCGGTTCAGAAATGACGGAGTTCTGAAGTAACACACATACAAAAAAAATACGGGTCATACCAAAAATGTACCTATAGGGTACACGTCGACTTAAGACTCCATTTGTCGCCAGATGAATTGAAAAAGCGGCTCGTTGACGTATCCATTGTCTATTTTAATCTTTATATATTTAAATCGTCACGTCATTTGTAAGCAACACGTTGTCCAAGTGCGAATGAGCAACGATTAAGGCAAACAATTTACAATTCAAAATCAGTATCGGATCGGAGCGCGCGGTGACCCTATTTAACCCCGCCAATTGGGGTGTCTCGAGAAACACGAACGACCGGCCGCTCAGAAAGATTACCGTCACCTATCATCATTTCACTCCATTGTGTCCATAGACATTCACTAAACTTTTTATTTACCAACGGGTTTGTGGACAAAGGAGTAGATTCAAAAATTACTTATAGAATGCGAGTACGGGTCGTAGTTCATAGACGGGTCACGGATAAGCAACCCTAGGTTCAATGCATGACCTAAAAGGTGTTCTTTTATTTCGTCATAATACCATTGCTATTGAGAACTCGTTCTATGAAATACTATTAATTCGTATACAAAAGGCTAGTATTTGTACTAGCATCCAGCTTTCTACCCTTTTATCATTTTTCTTACACAGAGTGATATTACGAGTATATGCCTGTAACAACAGCGATTAAATAAACCGAGCTGCATTCAGTTTATTTCTCAGCAGATATTTTCAGTGAGTAGTTAGTTTATGTAAAACGAAACGACAACATTAATTAAAATATAAATAGAGTCTATCTAAGCTTACTTTGCACCTAATCGAACAGAACAAAGTGAGAGAGTGTCGTTATAAACGGCATAATTATTATCAATTGATCATAGAAATTTGACATTAAAGAATGACATTGCCATATACTTTGTCATTGCTAATGCCTGCATGGTTGTGTAGTATTTGGTAGTATTATAGCTGCTGCTACCTAGATTGATTTTTAGAGATTTTTAATTGAAGTATCAATCAACTTTAAATATGAATTTGACCGATAATCAATCACCTAAGGCCCACTTGCACCATTCCACTAACCCGGGTTAACCGATTAAACCTGGAGTTACCATGGTTACCAGCACAATTTGACACTGGGTTAATGGTTTAACCGCTTTACCCCAGGTTAGTGGGATGGTGCAAGTGGGCCTAAGGGGTATAGTCTACCAAACCAATTTCTTCAGTAGAAAGAGGAGGCAGAAAAATGTAAGCGCAGTGTCGATGCCCAATAAAAAAATTGAATTTCGCGCCTTTCTCTACTGACAACATTTTCCAAACTGTTACTACCTAACAAAAGCTAACCCAAAAAGCATTTGTGGTGCGCCATCGCCAGCTAGATGCAACTATTTGCACATAGTAAAGCCAAGCGCATTGCTTCATAACAAAAGTGCAAGGGTCGTTACAGGACGCCAACGGTTGCAATCCAGGAACCCTAGGGCTAGATCTATGCACAAGGGATTGAGCACAATAGATGCCTGCACCCGTTACTAGTTCACACGTAGCTTAGGGCTCGTTGCATCTGTTATATTATAGCAACACTATAGACTATAGCTGCATTCGGTTCTAGTGTTTTATTAATAATCACAGGTTCAATAGGCTAGTTGAATGTAAGGCGGAAACACCATTTTGTTAAAGACTATATGCAGGGTGGCTAAAAAATAAGTGCTAGCCGTTGCCAGGGAGGTTTTGGGATTATACTGAGCAACTTTTACTATGGGACCAACCACGAAATCGCGAAAAAATAATTTACCCTCCCATTGAAAATGGACCAGCCAAAATGTATGAAAACGCCAATTTTTTTTCGCGATTTCGGGGTTGATCCCATAGTAAAAGTTGCTCAGTATAATCCCAAAACCTCCCTGGCAACGGGAATACACTTATTTTTTAGCCACCCTGTAGGTATATGACGGTATAAACGACGAGAGAAAGGGATAAATTATAGATACCAAGTCATCGGAAACTGTAAACGCAGGCCGGATTCTGAAACGAAAATTGTAAACTAGGGATAGTAGGGATTGTACCGACTAAGCGGGAAAGCCGACTATCCGGTCCCATTGGTAGTCGGCGATTAGTCGGCAAAAAAGGCCGATTGGCAGCCTTTTATAAGTTACAGTAAAACAGGACATACACATTCATATTATTTCTTAGGTAGTGTAGGCAGGCAGTGATTTATGTCGCTGTAGTAAGTATAATATTTTGTAATTGGTTAAATTTACAGTCGTAATGGGGATGTGGTTGTGTCCCCTCTTGCCTCCTTATATATAGGGGATATATGTGCTCTTGATTGGCCACTAAGTATAAGAAATTAAGTTAAAGCCCACCTTTTGAAATACTAAAATAAAGCTATCCCAATTTCAGTATGCACTATTTACACTACGTAAAAATACAAATTTCGCTGCAGCACTCTCTGCCTACTATGCCTATGCCCATTCCTGGTTGCGATACAGTATCGTGATGTGGGGTGATAGTACTGATGCACACGACTTGTTTGTAATGCAGAAAAGGTGTATACGTATATTGCTAAAAAAAATATAACAGAGAAAGTTGTCAGCCTTATTTTTCTGAGCATGGTATACTTACATTACCATGCTTCTATATTTTTGAACTAGCCATGTTTGTGAGGAAAAATATGCACTTGTTCCAAAAACAGCAAAATGAAAGGTTAAAAAACAAACTTCAATTACCTGCACCAAAACTAGAACTATTCCGAAACAGCCCCCAATACGCCGCCGCAAAATATTATAACAATCTTCCAAACTACATTAGGTCAGAGGAGAGGGACGAAACGTTTGCAAAAAAGTTGAAGGCATTTCTTAATAATAAAAACTATTATGCAGTTGACGATTTTTTAAATGATTCCGATATTTGTACCAACTAATGTTACTGTGTAAATAATTATAATTTCTATTAATTTAATATTTATATTAGCACTAGTCCTAGTTTTAAGTTTTACCTGCCATACCCGTTCCGGGTCCATGAGATACTTTTTACATGTTTTTAACATCTTGTAATTACCATGGTGCAATAAAGAAATAAACCCCTAGAAAGACCCCAACATAGTGTACTGCTGATCTGGTCAATAGTTGAATTGGGACTCCATACGACCAGTCGTTAGGTATTTGAACCAGCAGGGATCATCTTTCAGTTAATAAGTAGGATACATAGCGCGAGGCAAGGAAAGGAGCAATAGTTATTTGTTATACAAGGGTGCAAAGTTGTATTTTACCCGCGAGTGTGGAATTGAAACACGAGAAGTAAAATAAATTTGCACCCGTGTGTAACACAAAACTTTTCCCCTCACTATAGCGAGGAAAGTGCAACATCCACAGGCGTTAGATCATCTTCATCACTGGAATCACTAATTTTTTTACGATAATACGAAATTATTACAGAAAACTGGAAGTTGTGTATTTATACGTGTCGGAGTCGGTGAGAAAAATTTCTTGACAATGTTGACATTTCTGACGATGCGGTTTGAAATTGCATCGACTCAACTTGTGCGTTCAGAACTTAGAATCATTAAATAAAGCTAAATTTGGTAGTTTTTATTAAATTCTCAAACCATTTATTAATGATAATTAATATCGAACGAACCATTATTATGAGCGTTTTACGTTTTGTTATCTGTCAAAAGCTACTTAAACACGCTCCATCCAAGGTCAAATTACTTTCCCCACTAGTGGATATTATGGGTTTTTTCCCCGCTTGTTTTAAAGGACAAAAGACGGCTTTCCGAGCTAGTGAGGGGATTTTTTTTTTCTAATGCAACCTCCGAGCTTAGTCAAAGTTGTGCAATGGTCATCCGATTTTAGCCTTTATAGTGATGAAACGAATATAGATTTGTCCAACTAGTCGACTAATCGGCCATCCGAGTGCCAATTAGCAAAATACGTAATATCTTGTTTTAAAGCAATTGTATACTAGAGGTAGTAGACGTACACCTACTAAGACTTATTTTACCTTTCCTTTGACATTCTCCTGCTTAGAGCGAAATCAGCTGACAGGTAACTGTCAAATTCCTCTCCCTGTTTCGTTGTAAAAACGACTCTCATCAATGAACTTATGGTTTATAGTCGCAGCGAATGAGATGCCCTCGCTATTGAAAACTAACGGACCTTACGGACCCCTTATATCAAAGATATAAGACCTGTTTTTGTATAATTAAATGCAAATGTTATTGGCATGGAAGTCAAATGCAGTATTATCTCAAATGAAAGTTCTCACTTTTGCTTTAAAAACGAGCTAAATTGATGCAGTAGAGAATATGACTGCGTGATTAGGTATCTTAGTAGTTTCAACTT
Source organism: Cydia strobilella (assembly GCF_947568885.1). Lineage (NCBI taxonomy): Eukaryota > Metazoa > Arthropoda > Insecta > Lepidoptera > Tortricidae > Cydia > Cydia strobilella. The sequence goes on from NC_086042.1 coordinate 20,990,304, forward strand.
TTTGCGCGTTACCGTTTACGAAATAATACGTATTATGTCGGTATATCGAGGGAAATGATTATCTGGAACCTTTGTTTAACTAAATTTATTTCGTTAAATACCTCTGTACAGTCGCCATCAGACATAGCGGAGCGGCCGATATGCTTAAAAATATCTGAACACGACACACACTCTAACGCGTTGACAATAGAGGAGTGTTCAGATATTTGTGAGCACCTTAGCCGTAGCAGGTAATGACCGAAGCATACGTGTCCGGTCATCACCTGTGCCAGTCTAAATGTTACGGTCCCTTAGGATCTCCCCAGCCACTCCATGAAGGACGGAAGGAGTGCGTCTATGGTATGAGCTCCATAGCGACAGTACTCCAAGTTCTCCTTCCACCTTTGCTGCATCCGCTCGTGGGCTTGTTGACGCGCCCTCCGCAGTTCTTCGGGTGCAGGAAATTCATTTAGGGCCCTGCACCTGACCCTCTCCCTGGTTACTACGACCTAAGCTAAGAAAGCCAAATTCATTTGGTTGTGTTGATAACTTAATTACCTACTAGTAGAGCGCTCGACAGCCCTAGGGTGAGCTAGGTTCGCGACAGTCTGGTCTAGACTGGTGTGAAATTCGCACCGACCATCGCTTTCGCGATTTCAATGGTCGAGATTGATTGAGAACCGGTCGCGGCGCGGTAAGCTGCCGACCGACCCGTACCGATTGGACGAGGGTTTATTTTATAGATGAATATAATAATACAATTTAAAAATGTAACAAATAATTTAAGAGTTAATATGTACATATATTGTGTTAGTGCTCGTCGCGTTTTTCAGAAAAACTAAATTTTTCCTAGATGCCTATCTATTAGGCTATGGCTAACCGTGACACGTATATGCTTCTATACAGGCCAACTTCTGACCTAATTACAGCCAGGTAGTTTGGGTAGGTAGTCGTCTTTCGGCAGATCCAATCCAAGGCAACAAGCAAGCCATCAAATTTTACTTACATTAGGGCAAAGGAAGGAAGTCACAGAACATTTTGCAAAGTGTAACATGTTTGTTAGTGTTAAATTAACGTGTATGTAAACATCTATTACCGATAAAACAATCTTAAATCGTCCGATAGCCAAACGGATTGGCAAAGCAGACGCGGCCGCAGCCGCCAGCCGGCGAGGGGGCGCCGGACCGGATCCCGCGGCCCTCGAGCCACCATCTATCGAAATAATAATACGGGACAAGTACGCGAAACGAATGACGTTGACCCCCCGAACATGGGAACCGCGGCCGGACTCCATGAATAGGGCTTTCAAACGTGCGTTTGGAGTTATTAGCTTTTATTTCTAAGCCTATCTCTCATGGGAGCTCGCGGTTGCTTTCTACTGTGATAGCATTCGGACAATGAAAGAGACTAAACGAATTAAGAAACATTTAAATCGATCGTTATTTATGGCTTTATGGTATTGTAAATTTTCAAAAAATCAGAAGAGGTTTTTAATTCAATGGTTTGTTTTTATGCGGTTTCCTCAGGACTCAACACTCCACCATTTAGGTATTGACCAATTTTTTGAATTATTTTTGATTTAAAAGGTTCACCCTTGACCCTTCCGGGTTAAGCCAAAAGTTTCAGACCCTGAAAACAGACGATTGGACTAAATAGTTTGCACTCGGATACCTTTAGGTATATTCTGATCGGATTAGACTACTCGGAGATTCTAATAGATCAATAAAAAAACAAGGCCTCAAAATTAAAAAAAAAAATTTAGAAATTTTACACTTTAACAAAAAAAACCGGCCAAGTGCGAGTCGGACTCGCGTTCCAAGGGTTCCGTACATTACACAATTTTTAAACAATGTATTTTATTGAGTGAAACGTGAAAAACGTCTAAAAAATCCGTAGGGGTCGGATCAAAAACTAAGTAATTACGTCCGACTCACGCTTGACTGCACATTTGTAATAGGTTTTTCTGTCATCTATAGGTAAAGAACTATTTTGTGTATTTTTTTCAAAATTTTAGACCCAGTTGCTTCGGAGATAAGGGGGGGGGGGAGGGTGCTATTTTCTTAAATAACTTCTAAACTATATATTTTAAAATTACAAAAAACTTTATTTTGTAATTTTGTCCAAAAAGTGGCTCCTATCCCCCATGTTTAAAATTCATTTGTTTACGTTACATGTCCGTCTTTGGGTCACAAACTTACATATGTGGTATTTTCTATAAAAAGGGACCTTATTGTCGATGTCGCTTACGCCATTATTAACGATGCTCCGATATAAATACAATGCCGCGCGGCTTTGTGCGGCGTAAGCGCCATCGACAATAAGGTCCCTTTTCATAGAAAATGCCCCATATTATGTGTACCAAATTTCAACTTAATTGGTCCAACAGTTTCGGAAAAAATAGGCTGTGACAGATACGGACAGACAGACGCACGAGTGATTCTATAAGGGTTCCGTATTTTCCTTTTGAGGTACGGAAAAAACGGACAAATCTTACTGTACCCTAAAAAGACGAACAAATCTTACTGTAAATCAATCTGATAAGAAATTATAGTAAATCGAGAAGAACGACGTCTCAAGATGTAATTTTCTACAGTATTAATTAACGTATTAAGTACACATAGGTTAATGCCGCGCGGCTTTGTGCGGCGTAAGCGCCATCGACAATAAGGTCCCTTTTCATAGAAAATGCCCCATATTATGTGTACCAAATTTCAACTTAATTGGTCCAACAGTTTCGGAAAAAATAGGCTGTGACAGATACGGACAGACAGACGCACGAGTGATTCTATAAGGGTTCCGTATTTTCCTTTTGAGGTACGGAAAAAACGGACAAATCTTACTGTACCCTAAAAAGACGAACAAATCTTACTGTAAATCAATCTGATAAGAAATTATAGTAAATCGAGAAGAACGACGTCTCAAGATGTAATTTTCTACAGTATTAATTAACGTATTAAGTACACATAGGTTATTCTATGGCCGAAACGCCCGAAACCGAAGATAGTGGAACATTCTGTGCAAATGGATGAAAGTCAAAGATCAAGTCAAGTCTCTGATTAAGCTTAGAAATAAATTTAAAGTGGAAAAATTCACCGTCTTCGATGGGACTTGAACCCACGACTACTGGATCACTAGTAAAGTGCTCTACCATCTGAGCCACCAAGACCGTACCCAATGCAGCGAATATTTCCACCATATATTAGCCAATGTGGAGGCTCTATAGCGACTAGCGACATCTACCGTAAGAGTGTTACACTACTTAAACGGCTACCGGAGTTCCAAGTCATATTGGAAATTCACCAGTAAAGTAACGATGCGCTATCCCATACTAAATTAATTTTGTATCAAGCAGCTAGAAACGTCTGCGAACGATGCTATTAATAACATCGTTCGCAGACGTTTCTGCTTGATACAAAATTAATTTAGTCTCTAATTATAATATTTTTGCGCCCTTTTCCTTGAGAAAACTAACTATCTAGATAACTATTACTACCTACCTACTAGTACACCTATACTAGAAAGCCGGCCTGGTCCAGGGAAACATTCTAGCTTTAGCCAGTATTCTGAAAGAGCTCGCCGAGGGCAAAATCTGAGACCTCAGGAGGAGATTCAAATATATTAATGCCAGCAAAACTGTCAAAAAATATCTCAAAGACATGGGCATCGACAAGCTTTCAAGAACGTAAGCCTACCGTAATAATATACCTACCTCAATACGGCGACGTCATTTGTGTAGTGGTACTAATGGTCAAACCTACAAAATTATAAAACAGTATCACAACACTGATATCCTGTTTTAATATAGGTAGGTACCTACCTTATTAGGTAATTACTTACACATCGAGGAACGGTCGACCCAAATCCAATCCCTACTACGATCTATTTACACTACTGCATAGGGCCGTATAAAAAACCGTGGTGTTTTGGAATTGGTGGTGCGGGTGATGGGGCGGAAATGGTTTGGCCACGCCTTTAATCTCTAGTTCATTGACAATACTTTCTAATAATGATCTCAGGGTTGTTGAATTTTTTGTTATTTAAATACTAGGTGTAGATATATTATTATTAATGAGATTGCTCCTATTCACTTCGCCGTATTTTCGCAAATCTGATCTGCATCTCTTTAATCTCTTTTCTTTTACTGCAGCTGCCAGCTACACTAGAGAAAGAGATGCTAAATTTAGGCAAATACCTTCTACGGCGAAGTGAACCTTAAATGGTTGTAACTTTATACGTTAGGATTTGAAAGAAATTTGGCACAAAGATAGTTCTGTTGTAGGTCACCTGCTAAGGGCCTACCGCGAACAACGTTCGACGTGTTGCCTCTCTGTCGCACTTGTAAATTTGAACGTAAGTGTGACAGCAGTCGGCAACACGTCGAACGTGGTTCGCGCTAGACCCACCTATAATTTTAGTATAAAATAATAAAATACACAGACTACACAGTAGGTATAAATGGTATAATTTTAGTATAAAATAGCTAAAATCGTAGTCAATAGAACTTGTAAATATGTAATGTATAAATATAACAGCTTTTGTTAGCGTTTGAAACATAACCTAAAACATTTTTTTTAATACAGTTGCTCAAAAAGTGCTACTTTACGTAGCTGTTTAGCGTGCGGAAAGTTGGTTTTCGCGAACTAGTGCTTTTTACTTTTCCAATTTTTTTTAAATTTATTCTTGTTCCAATTCATGACTACTTATTTATTGATGAGTGTTAATATTAGTTTCCTTTAAACGTCGTAATCAACATAAAAACCTACTGTTAAAGTAAGAATACGAAAAATATACATATTTCATATTTTATTACTTACCTCTTCATCATTATAATACGTCTATTTTTTATATATTGAATATTGAAAAACCGTTCTTAATAAGTTGTCTGAATAGAACGGAATGCCTGTCAAAGAAGAGGCGTTTTTTCTTTCTGCTTTAAGTTTCCAAAAGCAACATTCGATATTGTTTTTATAAATGTACGATACACAAATAATCGTAATTAACGATATTTGGGTAATAATAGTACAAGGTTTTATTATTTACAATTGTTTCTGTCTTATAGAACATGCATTTAAAAAAATCTTTCGTTGAAGTGGGTTCAATAATAATAACACCCAGCTAAAAAAACACCTCTTCATAATGTCAATGTCAATGATGTCACAGAATTAATAATATAAAAGTTTCGAATTCCTAATTGTTGTTTTTCTTATTTTTTCGCAACTGTATTAAAAAACGTCGTTCGATACACGTGCGGAAATGTCATTCTTCACTCGTCCCGAGTCTCTCTCTCCGAATATCTCGGTGCTCGTAATATATATAATAATGACATACTTTCCGCACTAGCATCGAAATGTACTACTACAAAGGTTATTGTCCCTGAAATATTAATAATTAACATTTAATTTATTTAAAAATTTATATAAATAAAACTTAAGTATATACATATTTAGCACTATTTTTTTAATGTGGTGAAATGTCTTTAAAAAATAACTAACTAAAATAATTTCTAAACTATTAAGGATTCTTAAAATAATTCTCATTTGTTTACGTTACATGTCCGTCTTTGGGTCACAAATTTACATAATTATGTGTACCAAATTTCAACTTAAATGGTCCAGTAGTTTTAGAGAAAATGGGCTGTGATAGACGGACAGACAGACGAGTGATCCTATAAGGGTTCCGGATCCTTTTGAGGTACCCTAAAAAGTAAAAACCCACGCGATGGCCATTTCTTCCGTCGCAAGTTTCGAGCGGCGCGCCTTATCTTTTGTCCCCTTCTAATTACCTGGATTTACGCCATCTAAGCGCATTTGATTAGCTAAGAAAATAAGAAATTCAGTTCTTTTTACCATTTTTGCATCGATGCCCGAATGAAGAATACAGGTAGGTAAATTGAATGTTTGGCTACTGTGACATCCACCCACCTGTGCGTTAGTTAGTTTTCGTCCAATTATAGGAGTTGTCAACTTTGAAATGCGAAAAAAATATCTTAAAGTACTCTTACTTAAATGTATTGTAGGTATTTGTTTTTATTGCTCATATTGTCTTTATAAGGCTAATGATGATGATGCTCTCCCAACCGATTTCGGCCACAGCGACTGTGTGCATGCTCTGGAGAAAGCAATTTTTAGGGTTCCGTACCCAAAGGGTAAAAACGGGACCCTATTGCTAAGACTCCGCTGTCTGTCTGTATCTGTCTGTCCGTCTGTCACCAGGCTGTATCTCATGAACCGTGATAGCTAGACAGTTGAAATTTTCACAGATGATGTATTTCTGTTGCCGCTATAACAACAAATATTAAAAACAGAATAATATAAATATTTAAGTGGGGCTCCCATACAACAAACGTGATTTTTCTGCCGTTTTTTGCGTAATGGTACGGAACCCTTCGTGCGCGAGTCCGACTCGCACTTGGTCGGTTTTAATTCGCGATAGATAGAGCGTACCTGATCCACTCTCTGGTGCGCCTTTAGGTGGCTCACGTACCCTATCTTCTTGCTAAGGTTAATTTTACTTAACCATATACAGGGTGGGCAAAAAATAAGTGCATTCCCGTTGCCAGGGAGGTTTTGGGATTATACTGAGCAACTTTTAATTTTTTTTCAAAAGTACATAGTGTTTTCTTTAGTTTTCGTTCAGAAAAATTTAGTTTTCCCCTCACTAGCTCGGAAAGCCGTGTTTTATCCTTTAAAACAAGCGTGGAAAAACGCATTTTATCCACTAGTAGGGAAAGTAATTTGACCTTGGATGGCGTGTTTAAGTAGCTTTTGACAGATAACAAAACGAAAAACGTTCATAACAATGGTTGGTTCGATATGAATAATGATTAAATAAATGGTTTGAGAATTTAATACAAAATACCAAATATAGCTTTATTTAATGATTTTAAGTCATAAACCTTAAAATTCCATAAGAAATATTTGTTTTTTTATAATGATGTTGCATAATAACTGAACGCACAAGTTGAGTCGATGCAATTTCTAAACGCATCGTCAGAAATGTCAACATTGTCAAGTCTCAACACAAATTTTACTTTAAAAGTTCTCACCAACTCCGACTCACGTAAAAATACACAACTTCCAGAGTTTTCTCTAATAATATCGTAAAAAAATGAGTGACATCACTGGAAGATGAAGATGATCTAACGCCTGTGGATGTTGCACTTTCCTCGCTATAGTGAGGCGAAAAGTTTTGTGTTACACACGGGTGCAAATGTTTTTTACGTCTCGTGTGTTGAAACACTCGCTACGCTCAGGATTCTATTTTAGAACCACTCGCTTCGCTCGTGGTTCAACTATAGAATCCTTTCGCATCCTTGTGTTTCAATTCCACACTCGCGGGTAAAATACAACTTTGCACCCTTGTATAACAAATAACTATTCCGTCCACGTATGAGCTAGTTTTCGACCACTGCATTATTGAGTTAAAAATCTATTATACATTTCGTTTTAAGTTCTTATGTTATATATAAATCATTTTTAGTTGGTTTTATAGCTTCTGCGGCGACTGCGGCTTCTGCCCGCGACTTGATCGCGTGTAATGATTATTTTCGTACCAAATTCAACAATCCTTCATTTAAATGGGTCCAGAATCAATTGTACAAAATATCATTTTAAGTATTTTATTTATACACCGTTGACAAAGGAGTGGACGTAAACTGCCTGCATTAATAGGTAGGCCATACAGATCATATCAATTGAGAGGAAAAATAATGTGTTTGAAATTGAATTTAAAAAAAATAGTAATTTTATTTAAACATATCTACAATGTTTAAATAAAATTACTATACTAAATATTCGCTTAGCTTTTTGGGTTTCTGTCCGTTCGTGGACGAAAACTAAATATTTTATAAAATTGGTGTGTTAGTTCTCGTCCACTAAATTTCTCTAAGATTTTTTTAAAAAACTTCATAAAACTGTTTTTTTTTATACTTCTAAATATACATATTACATGAAATGAAGACATGCAGGCAAAGCAAAGAAATTCTACCGGAACTGAACCACAAACTTACCAAAATATTACTGAAAACACCAAGAAGCCAACTACGTAAAATAGTAGGATTAATAACAGGACATAACACACTAAACAAACACCTACATAATATGGGTAAAACTGACAGCCCCATGTGCAGAGCGTGCATGGCAGAAGAAGAAACAACAAAACATATTCTCCTAGACTGTAAACAGGTAGAAGTATATAGGAGCAAATACCTAGGGAATCCATGCACACTAAAGGAGGCAACTAGCAACCTGAAGACCTAGCTTGCTAGGCTTCGTGGAGGAGCTGGGGTGGTTAGAGTAGCGCTACCTCGTTTCACGCAAAATAGGCACATTGGATGTCGAGTTGCGGAAAATGCCCAGCAAAACTAACTAACTAACTATACATACGTGCTAAATATATTACTTAAAATAGCTAGAACAGTTTCCATGAACATTTCCCGTCTGCACTTTTTTTTTGTTGGTTTTATGATCTCTGAAAGGCAACCAACCTAACCTACCCTTTTCTGATCAGTTGATTTTTTAAACAAAAAAAATATTGGCCATCATTTGATTACTTACTTTTCCCTTTCATTTTGTCATTGGAAAAACTTACTGCCCACTAACTTTGTTTTTAGTAGCAGTTGGTTTCTGCAAAGAGGATATAATACGATAGAGCGGTACTGTCATAGTAAATTTTGTAACTACAGTAAATTCACTGCCATCTATCGACACACTAAAACTAAAAATGAAGATTTATAAAAATACGATAAAATGTATTTAAATATGGATATTTTTTTTTTGCATTAATTATTTTTATGATTTTAACCCATGTTCTTTCACTGATATGCGTTAAAATTGTTAAATAACAAACGAAACCGTCAACGCCCTCTATACGAGAGTAGGCCAAAGGTAGTGGCGCCATCTGATCGAGAATCAAATTTTCGTGATTTTTGAGGCACGTTTTTTCCTTAGACTGTGTCCATCTATTACGGAGTTATATCTATCTTTGGTTTCTGTGAAGGTCGCAGTTCTAACCTAACCCACTTTTCTAGTAGCAGTTGGTTTCTGTAAAGGTCGCAGTTCTAACCTAACCTAGCCCACTTTTCTTGTAGCAGTTGGTGTCAAACAAGTACGTAATCATCGAATGAAATGCACGCACACGATTGGCTACTCGTGTCACGTGGACTGATTTCGCTCCGCCTGCAACTCTGCCGATTTTTCAAATTAAACGTAACCCACCTTATTATATCAGATTACCATTCCTTTAATATTAATTCTCAATTAAACTACTTAGACATGTTTTTTCTACGAAACAATTCTTAAATCTTGCTGACCAAGCAATTATTTTTCAATATTACATTTTAAACTTTCGCGGTTTGAACACATTAAATCACCACCCCAGCCGCGACCACGACCAGTGACACCTGTGTCGAAACGTCGGTAAATAAAGGTAACAAAATAAATTCGCGATAGACCTGTGTAAAAGTGCGACTTTCCTCACTCCAGGGAGTGAAACAAAGAGCTGCGGAAGAGTGCTCCAGTGTTCCTGTGGCCTCGCCTTATAGCCCTGAGGCGGTCAAGAGGGGTTCTTAGTGGGTAAACCGTGGGTCCCATGAGCCTATACGGGAGTCCCACATAACCAGCCCAGGCCCGTCCCCGCGCCTGGGTGGTATGCGAAAGGCATTTTCCCCTCTATAAAAAAAAAAAAAAAAAAAAGGAGTGAAACAAAGTAGCTTTTTAATTTAGTGAAGGCCATGAAGTGGCCCATTTCTCGAGCGTTATTAGACTAATATTATTAGTCCACGAACTGTCAAATCGTATGGGTTATTAACATGACAACACACTAGTAATATTAGACTAATATCATCCGAGAAATGGGCCCCTACCACTTCATACTTCTATTACAAATTCGTTTTTTTTGTTTCTCTGTGTAGGTAATTCGAAATACATTTTAACCTTTAATATGTTCTCACTACTGAGGTGAAAAATTATATGTGCAACACGAGAGCAAAGTTTTTTACATGTCGTGTTTTTGAGTCTCTCGCTTCGCTCGTGATTCAATTATAGAATCTTTCGCTTTCTCGGGACTCAAAAAAACACTCACAAGAAAAACCAACTTTCCTCTCTTGTTGCAAAAATAACTATTTCAGCTCAACTATATTAAGCAGATAAATTATAACTGAAGCAGATCGATATTGGTTATTGTTTGCTGAATAAGAGTTTTAAAAACGGCTGATCGTTTAATAATTTAATTAATTCCCTATTATTATTATATTTATTATGAAGATAGATCTATTGTTTAGACATTTAGACACATTCAGAATTGCAAATTGTGCGGTATGGTAAGTTTATAATTTTACGCAATTCTTTGTAGCAACTCAGTCAATTAAGTGGACGGAAACTAGAGCTGGACGGAAACAAGTGCAGTAACCCTTTAAGTAAATAGTATAAAAATCGGACCATATCAAAAATCTAATCATATCAAGTCATATTAAAAATATGTGTAATTTTTATACTATAGGTACATACATGATTTTTGCCATAACTGTGGAACAATTGTAATAATATTACTTACCAATCTTAACATGCTAACGCAGCCATGGTCGCGCATACCTATAATGAAGACAAAATAAAACTTATCTGCTCTCTATTGAATATGCGAAGCCGCACTGCAAAAGGTCAAGAACCTCTGCGACAATGCATGGGAGTCTTCCACGCCTTAACTGCGTCAGACAAACCTTGCACTAACACATTAACCGCAGAAAAACGCCTTTACGTTATACAGAACAATTTTAGCACAGACGGAATCGGCATCGGCTAAATGTCGCCCTTGAATTCGCAAAAAATAAACAAATAGCATTGACCTCGACACATGATAGGCACGATGACGAGAGTAGGTCTATTCAAAGCCAGTTAGATTAGGGCAACTATTTAAATGTGTAGTACGCGTTTTGTGAATGCGGTATCTAGAACTAGATTCACCGGCTAGGTTGATTTGACGGTGACGTCACCTTAGTCTGATCCGGTGGGCCCCAATTCGACGTCAGCTAGTGCGCGACCCACAAATCTACAGACACAATAAAAATTCGGCAACATACGGCGCGAAACGACACAGGTCAATGAACCTGTTGTATTTAATACACGCACAATGTACTTTTATCGCGAATACTGTAGAGAAGTACTTACGTACTTATAGGCGGCGAGCGGAGTTGTCAGTTATGATTACATAGTATTAAGTACCTATTTCTATAGTCATGGGTATTTACTGAACATAAAGTAGGTATTTGTAAATAAGTACTTCTAAGTGTTATTTATTATGAATGACAAGTACCTACATTAATAGGTTAAACTTATAAAATTTATTTTACTTACGTGATGTGACATACCAGTCATACAACCTATAGACAAATATGTATAATCTCTGTATAAATTGTATAAAAGTATATACTATAATACAACCAGATACAACCTCACCTGACTATGATAATAAGTATGACAAGAAACGTTTTTGGTTAAAGAAAAAAGTTAGACCAAGAAAAGTCTGCAACGATTTTGATATAATACGCAGTGCAGGCGTTTTTTATACGTCATAATTTGATAGAAGTTTGACGTTTAAAATTACACTTGCACTGCGTGTGCTATCGGAATCGTTGGTGACTTATATTGGTCTAACAGGTTTATTCTCTTTAAATACCTACGACACGGCACAACTATGGGAATAAAAAATATTATAAAATAAACATGACTATCCGATTGCACGGAAGCATATAAAACTACACTTAAAGCATATAAAGTTGGTCAAGCAAATCTTGTCAGTAGGAAAAGGCGGCAAATTTAAAAAAGTAGGCGCGCAGGACTATCGTCCTACAGAAAATTTGAATTTCGCGCCTTTTTCTACTGACAAGATTTGCTTGACCAACTTTATATTATATATTTACTAATATAGTTTGTCAAAAGGACGAAGGAAGGAGGAGGTTTGTTTGTCATTTGAAACATAGACAGAAAATCATACCATCTTTGTCTTACACTAGTACTATAGTTGGTCAAACCAAATTGTCAGTAGGTAAATCAGAACAAAAAAAAACTATACTCATCCTTTTCTTTTGGCTGCTAGTACTAGTGTATGACAAAGATAGTATGATTCTCTCTGTCTATATTTGAAATGAGACAGTCATTTGACAAACTATTAGCTCTCAAAAGAAAAGGATGAGTACCTATAGTTTTTTTTGTTCTTATTTACTGACAATTTGGTTTGATCAACTATAAAACACGTAAATAAAGTCAAATATTAAATGAATATTAAACATTCTTTAACTGTATTTACACTGATTTACACTGGCTGAATACAAAAATTCCATTGAAAGAAAAGTAGTTTAGGAATCTGTCAAATTTCAAAAATAGTGTTGGATGTCGTACTGCAGGACCAGTACCGATTTTTTATTTTATCTTTACGAATCGAGCTGACTATCGGTACTTTAAAAATATAGGGTACCTACAGTACCGGCCAATAATATATCACCTTTGAGTGTTTTTGTATAAGCTTTGTATAGAGTAAACAATATAGGTTAGTTTGTAATTGCATATTTTACTAGTCATTTTATACAAATATATGATGAATATTGCAATGAAATACTGTGAATTACAATAGGATACTCAGCATATTACTAAAAAACCTCTAGCAAAAAAATTAAGATAACTATACATTAAAAAAAACCTCTATGAATAAACTATTACATCAGACCAATTTTTCTCATAAAGGAATATTACTAGACAACGTAAAGCAGTGAGGTGGAAGTCACTCACAAATATAAAAAAAGTTATACCGTAAAAACATGGAGATTATTGGCCGGTACTGTACCCGCTGTTTTTGCATGCTAAAGATTTTATTTAATTGAAAGTGAGCTAAAGGATTCTTTCTCAAGCATCTCTCAGGCATACGCCGGAAACAGAACAAGAGTTCGTTTTAACGCTGCACTTTAAACCTTTAATGCTATTGATATCAAGAAAATGTGAGAAAGGAAGTGTGTCTGTGTCTTACGGAGTGCTGCTACATACTTCAGTCGATTTCTTTGTTAAGGAAGAGTCTGCATTCACTTTTAAGCTATTTTAAACTTTAATTATACTTGAGAGTAAGGGTGATAGTGGCGCTGACAGTTGGTTGAAACCTCGTCCGCATAAAGCAAAGCACCCGCAGTAGCCGCCCTACCTACCAACATAATGCGGCGGATACAGATCCGAGTTTCTTACACATACAAGCGAAGTACGAAGGCCAGTTTTAAATATGTGAATGTGTCTCGCTCGGATCTTGAACACATACGGCTTCGCTGATCAGCAGGTGTAAGCGAACTAAAGCAAGGGGTTATTGCGATTAACTCTTTTATCCCTTCGTTTCCATATCAAAGAGTAATGAACCTTGTTCTTCTATTGGACGACGTCGATTAGTGACCGTGTGATTTTTGTAATTGTAGAATAGGCATGTAGCTTTAGTGGTAAAACAACCTTGTTATTTCTACCAATACGTACTTAGATAATATATAAAATTAGCTTATACTTTTTTCACATAGGTAATTATTATATTTAATTTAAGAAGTTACTTTCGCATTTAATATTAGTAAATTAGTATGGATAGTACATGAATTTATCCAAAGGTATCTAAATTAATTAATAAACTACTATTTAAGGAGATGATGTTTTATGATACTTCATACTAATAAGATTAAAAAAATTGCGACACCGAAAGAACTTTCCAATTCGCAAATAGTCAAATACCTATATTAATTATTTGCAAGATTCTAGTTGGAATATTTAGTAAAATAATGCTGAATGCATTCAATAATCTTCATAAAGAAAGTAGGTAGTTCAATGTTTAAGTGATCAACTGATTAAGCTATAAAAAAATAAAATAAACTATTTATTTATTTTCAGTGTACAAAACTTCAAATAAAGTAACACATAAAGAAACTGAGGTGCTAAATTTTGACCAAAGGATCTATTATAATAACAAAGGACAGTGAATCGATTACGAGTAACGAAGGTCAGAGGGTTTGCGAGTGTGCGTGTATATGCAAGTATGCAGGCGAGCTCGGTGCGGCGTCGCTGCTGCACGCCTGCACCGCGGGTTGCAACACCCTCCCCCCTTCACTCGCGGCTTCTCGCTCGCCGCCGTCTTGCCGTTGCCTGTCTCACCTCGCGGCCGGCAGCCTTGCGCGACGCGCCGCGCTCTTTCACATTCAAAATTATTCGCAACCATTGCAAAAACTCTCTGTGCAATAAAAAATATCTTACTCTTGCTGCGGTCGCAAATTAGGCTTAAAACAGAGAGATTCTTTAAAACTTTATAAACAAATTAAGTGCCTTTGAAACTTTGAATGCACTCCTCGTTGCATATCCCGCTCGCGTCGTTATGAGAACCCCGTATTGGCGGTCACGTTGACGTCGCGCGGTGCCGCCATATCTGTCTCGGCCACCAACTAGCAAAATTAATAGGTAATTATTTTAGTGTACAGTGTTTCCTATAGAATTATTTGTAAAGTGTTTATGTGAAATGGTGATTTAAATATTTCCGTATAATCTGCAGTGATTCTAACTGGATTCTATTTGGAAATAGTGGCGCGCGCCGGCCGGTTCTTATCGGGTGCAATGCAGTTGCACTCTCAACTTATTGCAGTTTTGCATTCAGCAAAGTTTCATGCGCGGAAAGTTTTTAGTGGTTGTCAATCGCCTCAAAAGGAGTTCTAAAAGTGTTATAAAGTGATTATTCCATCGAAAGTGATGTGTGTAGCAGTTTATAAAGAACTGTCACAGTTTACTCTGATGTGTTATTTCGGTCATTGACCGCTGGATTTGGCATCCCCGTTATTGTTTAGGGACATTGTTAAGACTTTTGACATATTACCGATTTTTTGTTTTTAGGCAAATAAAAACGTGTCACTTCACTATAAGAATGCATTGACCCGCGCATTCGCTATTTGAAATTTACCTTCACCCGGATGGAATGAGGAGTGCACAATCCCATTGTTTCACAGTTTCATATGTTTGAACAGCATTTGTTTTTTTGTTTTTCGGACGATTAGAGAATTGTCAATTTCTTCCAAAATTACAAAAATTACAAAATAAGGTAAATATTATTTTCCCAAAGTTCACATCTACACAAAGTTACATGTGTCTTTGCTTACGATTTACTGTTAGTCAGCACTGCTCACTAGCGTGGCTTATTGGAATTTTGTTATATGACATCATTAGACCAGCAATGGAAAAAAATAATTTCTAAGTGTATTGAGTAACTAGCCTATGTACTCCAAAAATAGATTTAGAGTACCCACTATTCAATTTCAAGCTCCTCAATATTCAGAAACAAGTGTGTTGTATGTACAAAAGTTTAATAAATGTGCAGAATGGCGGAGGGTAATGGAGAAATTTCCATTGAAGAGGTGCCCGGAAAGGACTCCGACATTGGCCGAACACCAGATTACCGCAAACTAATTGACTATGGCTTAGACCCCAAGGTAAGCATTTTATTTAATATTTTTATATTTTACTAGAAAAACTAAGTGAAGCGTGAACAGTGCTTAAATTTCAATATTAATATTTTAACTTTTCTGTTGGTGTACTCGGTATACCGGTGTGTCTGTACTTGGTGGTGTAATGTATACATCAGTATATGTATACATTACACCACCAAGTGTATCAGTATATGTATAGTATGTGTATGTATGTATCAGTTTTTGTTATTTAATAGGGTAGTAGTTAATGTATCACACCATGTTTATGATTTGTGATTTATTTACAATGCTACACAGCTAATAAAAGATTTATATATACATATCAAAACAGTTGCTGATGTAAAATATATAGAGTGGGTTGCGCTTTTTCTTTCTACGTTGGCATTCCAGAAAACATAATACCTTCTAGAATTAAGAACAAAGTCTGATACATAATTGGGGCTAAATGTTGTTCACCTTAGCATAATCATTATTGATCATAATGTCTTATACCTTTAACTCCTTCCAGTAGAACTGTAACTCATTCCAATAAGAATCTAACAAGATTTATAGCATCCTTATCCTTGTTTTCTTATAGGTATAGGTACTCTGTTAAATATTGGAAATAGATTTTTATAAGAAAGATACATACTTCCTTTTTTTTCATAACCATGAAATTATCTACTTACTTGAAACAATGTGTTGCCACTGTTTGAAATTATATTCTATAGTATTTTTTTTTACTTTCACATCTGACATTGTGTTATGTGGCCACTATAAATATACAGGAACTAGGTAATTTATTTATTTTTTGGTGTTCAACATTCAAGATTAAACAGGTTTCCTACCTATGCTTTTGAATGTTGAAAAGTTATATTAGGTACTTATTGTGTATTGCCACTTTCTGACAATATCCTAATAACCGTTTTATTTTAAACACAAACATAAGTAACTAGAATAAATAAAGAAAGAAAAGAAAAGAATCCAAATGTATTATAAGGTTGGCAACTGTCTGAATTGTTGCACTATCTCCCTGAGATACAAACTTTCTCTTTGATACTGGGGTTACTGTTTTGACCTCTTGCCTATCTGTTTACCTGTACAGTGTACAACCTCAAGATACTGAATATTGTTATTTTAAAATGGTTGCCATGTGCTGGATGACCTGTAGAATATTCTACAGATAGTAAAACATTAAGATTTTAATACCTAGTGCCCCTAGTCTGTGCATATGGCATAATCATGTTTTCCTTGTCTGTGCATTGTTAAGTGACAAGACAAGCCTCATGTTGACCTTCAGTAGGCAGCAAGATCTTTAAATGCCAGCCTTTATTGATCATTGAAAATTTCCACTTCACTTGCTCATTCATTTTAAAGATAACATTCCTTAAGTAGAGGTAGTTGTTTAATTTTGCAGATGTTTTTTCCTTTTGCTTTAGGATACTTATGGGTTGGGGGGGTATGCATTTGCCTTAATTAAATGATATGGTAAGGCCTATAATAATCCTACATTACCTTTTTACAAAGATGTTTAGACTGTGACTAGGGAATTATCATAGTAGTAGTTCACAGTACATAGGTAGGTATACCAGTATGTAATAGATAGTATATAATATATAGATAATTTGTATCTAGATCATCAATAGGAATGTTAACATGAATCGTGAATATATAAAATGTTATGTTTTTACCATAGCAGGGAATATTAGAATGCTGAGAATCATATTTTGTAAGTGTAAATATGCGTAAAAAATTAATTAAAAATAATTTAAAAGTATTTAAAATAATGCCCAGCATCACGTGACTGCAAACGCAAATCGGAGCGCGTGACGTCACGTTGTGAGAAACACGCACAGACAAGTTGTCAAACCTAGTTCAATCAATCAATCTTTATGTAGAATGGCTCCATCGATACTGTCGATGATTTCGCCAACGTCAAAGTGGGATCCACGTGGGATCGAGTTATATTTCTTCAATCTTGATGTAAATCAGCCAGTGTACGGTAAAAGTATAAATAATACAATTATGGCCTCTAGGGCTCTATCCAGATACGGTTAGAGGTAGAAATACCAAATGCTCTTAGAGCACGACGTTGTTCGGTAGTTGTGATATTATGAGCTCTTGTATAGCGATAGCGACTATACAAGGGCCACGTGGAGCTACTTGGCGTTGACGCCAAAACGGTGGATAAACTCGTATCTAGATTAATTCTTCATTATCCGCACACGTCTTCATTAGTTTACTGCATAATAAGCTATCAGTATTACACTTCAAACAACGTTAATGAGCAAAAACAAAAAATTAATCCCGACTCGATGTCGCCAAGATGGCGGTCGTCAAGCAACCCCGTCAAACCTAGTTGGTGAGGACCACCAGAGGTGGCACTGACAGCAGTTTGTTTATCACATCGTTACCTCATCAAGATCTGACAGCTTGGTCCGTTTTTGCGCGAAATTTAAACACAACTAATTAAAATCGATTTTTTATTTAAAAAAATATTATTTTTTGCAATATTTACGTGTCTATCTATAAAATGAAACTTTCAAACCCTATTAAAAAGTCCATTAGATTAGACCATAGTTCTGACACATTTAACTGAATTAAAATGAATTAATAGTATAATTACATGAAGTAACTATTAGTCAAATCCGTTCGTTATCGCTTCCGGTGCAAAAGTGCTCATAATGCTCACGGCATTACCCCGCTGGATGGCTATGGACAACCTCTGCACCAGAAACGATTCGAGCCGGGGTCTTCTCCCTTTTGCCTAGGTCGACGGTCTATGTCATGCACAAAATGTTTCGCGTCAGCAGCGCCAGCACTGGGCCCGCCGTTTCCACCGCAAAACGGATGAAAATATGCCCCGAGCCCAATGGAGCATACTTTTGGCGCTTCACCGCCGCCTGAGACTCAGCCGCTGCTCCGGCCGCGCGTGCCGAGCGACTGATATGACTGATATGAGAGGCGGCGAAGGTGCGCTGACGCACGTAGCGTCCCAGACCAAGCACCGTCCTCTCTTCCACGGCACTAAAGTTAGGCCATCAGGCCGCTTGCCGTCCGTGCGACTTAGACCCGGAGGCTCAAGCACGTATGGAACACCCGCTGACCTGAGCGCCCTCTGGACCACGTCGTTCAGGGCATGGTGACGCGTATGCCTCCCGACGCATCGCCGGCAACTCAATCCATGATGGCCGTCAGCACCTACCGTGGAACCGCAGATGCATACGTGTGGTTGACATACATCGCAGCCCAGGCGGAGAGCCACGGACACCCGCAACGAGTCACCGTCGAGTAACGTGCCCAGTTGAGGGGAGGGTAGCGCCTGCAGCCAAGCCCCTGATTTCGGCGGCGACACACAAGCCTTGCGCGATCGACACCCGAAGCGTTCCCAGGCCGTCAAAAACCTGTCGAAATAACCCCAACGCGTTATCATAAAAAAAATGGTGTTATAAGAATTTTTTTAATACCTACCTAGGTAATTTAGTTTAATGCCTTTTTCTAAATTTTGAATGTTATCAGGACAGAGGCGTTTTATGACCTTAACGTTTATTAACAAGAATTTAATTACCATGACAGCAGGATGAAAGCTTTGTTATCGAATGAAAAATGAATTTATGGAAAAACATATAGGTACAGTCGAGTTCATAAATATGTATACATTTATCACCTTATTGCAATGGATTAAGGTGAAGAAATGTACACATATTTATGAACTCTACTGTACGCTCTGAAATTTATTTTTGTTTCTTGACCACTTACGATTAATAAGTATTCAGTTCTGAGATATACTGTCTAGATTAGAAACTAGACTCCCAATTAAGTTGTTTCGTACAGTAAAGTGTTTACTTTATAACTATTTTAAATGTCTAGATTGACATTCCTTCCAACCCCGTCATTCCACCCACTTTTAGGGGTTTCCGCAGGTAGGTACTTTACTAGAACCCTTTAGAACCCCTAAAGCTTACCACTTTCGATTTCGGTAAAAACAAAAAATAACCTTAAATGTAACGTAAACACAGTTGATTAAATTTATAAGGAATCTAGTTCTTAGTACTTCAACTTTTGTTGTTCAACAATATATTTTATTGAAATGGAACGTATACCGTATTACGTATCCTATTGTAAATTGGACCTTACTTTATTAGAATTCAATTTGGGTGGTATATCTTATTAGCCTTAATACCTATCTTATAAGAATTGTCTTCGCATACTATAAATGACAGTTCATGCATCTGTTATTATGTGGAGCTATCATTGTTTTCATTGCATATCATTGTTTTTCAATGTAATCGAGGAGCGTCCACATACAAGTAAATAATATTGCTTAGTAGGGAGGTACTTGCAATTTTTATGTTATTAACCATATAAGTATACAGGGTGGCTAAAAAAATGTGCATTCCCGTTGCCAGGGAGGTTTTGGGATTATACTGAGCAACTTTTACTACGGGACCAACCACGAAATCGCGAAAAAAAATTAAGCCTCCCATAGAAAATGGGCCAGTCAAAATGTATGAAACAGCCAAATTTTTTTTTGTGATTTCGGGGTTGGTCACATAGTAAAAGTTATTCAGTATAATCCCAAAACCTCCCTGGCCCCGCTGGAATGCACTTATTTTTTAGCCACCGTGTATTTAATTTTAAACACATTCACTGCCAGCGACCCGCTAGGCGCGTTCTCTGTTCGTAGGCGCTTTTGACTATAAAGCGAAAATGACGTGTTATCGGCTCGCAGTGAATGTGTTAATTTGTATAATTTTAATTGTCCATACTGAAGGGTTAATTTTGTATTCCAGGTAGCTGCTAAGCTGGACGACATTTATAAGACTGGAAAGCTAGCGCACGCCGAACTGGACGAACGTGCGTTAGACGCCTTAAAAGAATTTCCATCCGACGGTGCTTTAAGTGTTCTTGGACAATTTTTAGATTCAAATCTCGAGCATGTATCTAATAAAAGTGCTTATTTATGTGGAGTCATGAAGACATATAGGTGAGTTTTTTATTTTATTTTATACTGTGGTAGATTTATAATAAAATTGAGTACATATGGTTAAATATTAAATAATCAAAGTGTATTTTCTGTCACCAAAATTTAGATTTGCCGCTAATATTTAGAGGTATATTCTCAAAGAATATTTTAGTAGACGTATTAACGATCTACTAACATCAATACTCAAATTACAAAAAACTTGTACCTGAATTATTTCAAATACTATTTTCTGTTGTCAGAATAAAAGGTCTGTCCTGAAAAAAAAACGTTCTATTTATGTAGTGTATCTACTTCACTTTAACTAGTTACAAAAACCGGCCAAGTGCGAGCCGGACTCGCGCACGAAGGGTTCCGTACCATTACGCCAAAAAACAGCAAAAAAATCTCGTTTGTTGTATAGCCCCACTTAAATATTTATTTTATTCTGTTTTTAGTATATTTTGTTGTTATAGCGGCAACAGAAATACATCATCTGTGAAAATTTCAACTGTCTAGCTAGCACGGTTCATGAGATGCAGCCAGGTGACAGACGGACAGACAGACAGACGGACGGACAGCGGCGGACTCTTTGGGTACGGAACCCTAAAAACTGAACCAGAGATTGCACTAAGCACATGGTCTTGTTTGTCCTACCCCTAGAGTGTTTTTGCAAATCTTTAGGCGCGTAGGGAGTACAGCGCCCTCCCACCGTTTCCCATTCGTTTTTATATTATTAGTGATCATATTTTCATGACAGATAATGATCAATTATTTTAGAGACCAATCTTATTAATCAGATTATAGAAAATACATTATTTACTTGTCGAGTTTTTTATTTATACTACGTCGGTGGCAAGCATACGGCCCGCCTGATGTTAAGCAGTCTCCGTAGCCTATGTACGCCTGCAACTCCAGAGGAGTTACATGCGCGTTGCCGACCCTAACACTCCTCTCATAGTGGCGCATTATGCCACAGTGCATTCGAATTCCTACGGCAGCAAAGGTGTATTTTGGGTCTTCGGATGTTACTATCAATATGCTGACTATATGTATATACCTAATCTTTATAATGCTTATTTCACATAAACTGGATTTACTGGATTACTTACCTATACTTACATAAGTTCTGGAAATTACATAGTGAGCCTTTCTGATGGCAGCACTAAGTAAATGGAATCGCTAATTTTTAAACCTGGCAACTTGCTCGCTGGATAGATTCCAACTCGTATCGCTCGCAACAATAAAAAAAATGAATTGCCACAATATCGCCCTTCGCGAAATTAATTGCCAACTGTACATCGTAGCGCCATCTAGTTTAATTGTGCGTAATTAAGAAAGCATCATATCGTACACTCGACTTTCGTTGACTAAAATAGTCGACGAAAGCAGGTAGTGGAAAAATGAATAATATAATGAGATCCCCGAAAAAACTGGTACCTATCACGTGTATGTCTTATTTTTTTCGCAACCGCCCGGTTTTTAATTTAGTATTTTTTTTAACTTTCAAAAAAATAAATGTTTGATTCCTAACATTTTATTGAAGAATTAATTGTATTCTGACAACTATATTTCCTCAGGAAAATCAAGATCGATTGACATTATTTACAAAAAACTGTCAAGTAGCAAATTATTTGGGGCCATTAATTACAAGCTTTTTGCTATTACCTATTACCCATCTCAAATGAAAGGAAAGTGTCCCTAATTACAGTGGTGTACCTAATACCTTTAACGAAACGTATAACATCATTGGCTACGGGCTAAGTAGCCGGCTCGGCTCGCTGTAACAAGATCATTTTGACGTTCTATTTGCCCTTATGTCGGTGTGCTTGCACCGTTCCCGAGATTAGATTACGACTGGTCATTAGCCTCTGTATTGCATGATGCAAAACTTGTTTGAACTTTTATATTCGTCTTGCAGAGGACGATATTTGTCGAGCCACTCGAGCCTGCAAACTACTTTGATAACGCATACTTACGTTACGTCTCACTGCGTATTTTATATCGTACCAAATAATAACCCCATCCTCATGTAAACAATACTACTTAGTAATTAATAGCGTAGGTTTTAACTTCCTCACACAGAGATTAGGACGGTTTTATCCATACTTTACATACTTTGGCATATTTTATTCACGATTCGTGGCAGCAATGGCATTTTAATTGCATGCACTAAAACGGTGCAGTTTAAAAATAAAGTTCGTGCTCGATTTATGATATGGGAGGCTCGTGACGATGCTTTGTGTTTTGCGCGGATCACATTTCAACGACAATTCGAAATTGCTGTGCGTAACTTGTGAGTGCGTCTCGCTTTCAAGCGGGATCCTAAAACGAGAGAAATTCTTAAGCATTAAAAATCAGCCGGCCTAGCCAATGAGACCATCGTTATCGCTACGATAACGAAACGCTTCGTGTCTCTCTATCACTCTTCCATATTAGTGCGACAGTGACAGTTGCGTTTCGATTGCTACGGAGCGTAAGCGATGTGCATGATGTTGGCTAAGCGGCCAGGTATACCTGTGATCCTTGAAATATCAGATTATAGTAGTTTATGTGACTGCTACATAATGAAAGGCATTAAAATACAAATGTGGATTTATGAAACGAACGAGGTGAGTTTTATAAAAAGGATCACAGGAGTGTTTTAATGCGTAATTATGTAAAGTCACATACACTGTTTTATCTACACACATATTTTAAGCTCTCTATGATGTGTTCAGGAACCGCATGTTACGACCGGTATTGCAGCATCGTTTCTATCACGGAACTCTCGGATATGAGGGGCGTCTTCGAAATATCTTGATCACTCATTTTACACCAAAGTATTGCTATCGTTAGATTATAAACAAACTAATTATATACATACTAATTATACTTACAGTAATTGCAAGATCAACTGCACGTCAATTGGCGGCAAATTGGTAAATGCAAACTATTTTCACCCGTCAGGCAATCGTACTTTTATGAAATTGTTTTTGTTATAATAATGAAGCAATATTATTAATAATATTATCACATTTTCACAGATAACAAATACCTAAGTTTATTTTATGCTGGTCGTAATTTGCGGTTTTTGAATGCATTATAGAGAGTTTATGGTAGTATGTGTGTAAATAAAGCTCATATACATTAAACATTTATTCAGCATATAGGCCACAGGGGCACTTTTACATGTCAAATTTTTGCAAGCAATAAAAATAACCAAAAATTACAAATATGGAATCAATGAAATATAAAGTCTCTAAATAGTGAATTACACAAAAAAAACTATAATAAAAAATATACAAACAACAGACAAGTACTAAAATTGTTTAGAGATGTAAAAGTCTCTAGGTGTCAGAGATAAAATATATATAATAAAATAAAAAAAATATCCTTTGAGATGTAAAGGGTCTCCAAGACATGAATTGTTATATAAGTAATTAATAGACAAGAAATTAAATCAGACAAACAGACAAGAACCGAATGAAGTGTCTCACATTAATGTCACTCAAAAGTAAAGTTACACAGGTACTTGTAACATAACATGAAGCCCGTGTAAACTTAAACACTAAACAGACCGGTCTCCACAAACAGCGCCCGTTTACGAGAATGACGTGTATCTCAGCCCGCGCCTCCCTCAACCTTCATTCGAGAAAGTGGCGTTACATATTAATTGTTAGGAGCCTCTCTTGTAAAAATACTTTTTTACCGTTTGCACGTTTGTAATGAGAAAATAATGGTAATATTCATTCTGTCCATTCGCTTCGCTAAACGCTTCAATTATAGCAATTGGACCGTTAATTGTTTATTCTTAAAATATCCACTTGATGGGGGCAGAAAGTTAAAAACTGTATTTCATATATTGGTCTTTTAATACACAGTGTTTTTTTTTTCCAACTAATATTCTATGAGCGACCTTAATATTGTGTGTGTGTTATAACTTTCACTATGAGACAAACCTCGAATTCGTAAAAAAATAATAGGCTTTTTCATATAAATTATCGATGAACCATCAGACGAAATATATGAAACGACCATGTTTTTCGCGATCTATATACCTACCTGATGAACACGCACAATATGGCAGTGTGTTATAAAAATCCTTTCTTTATTTTTAGAATTCCGTACGTCAAAAGGAACGAATATTGAATACCTGTGCTCTGCGACTTGTAAATAAATGTTCTTGATTGTGGTTTCAGACAGAAAAGCCGAGCCGGCGTGCAGGGCGCGCCCGCGTTGGCGCCGGCCGTCCCGGTCAAGGGGCCCGACGAAGATAAGATCAAACACATCCTGGCCAGGACTGGGTACACTTTAGACGTCACCACAGGTGAGTTACACGGCTTACACCTTACCTTGTAGGGTTAAAATTCAAATATACTTTTTCAAACAAAGTAATCTATCTAAACATCGACCTTGCTGTCAAGGGACGAAAATTCAAATTATAATAAAAACTTGAATCTCGTGCTTAAAACAGTATGCAAGTAGGTCTCTACACTATATCTAGAATAGGTATATAAAGTCTTAGAGCAGCTCCTGAGCTGAATGAAACTAAGATTTTAACCCAAGTCGTAATGACCCAGACTACAATATCGGATTAGTCGGAACCAATTTATAGCGCCCTCTATGGTGAGCCGTCGGCAGTTTTGGCATTATATTGTACACCATCGTCTACCTACCAGACATTTGATAACAACGCCATCTGTCGTCGTCTGCGAACATCTTCTCTTGCAAGAGTCTTATAGCCTAAGGTATTTTTATTGCCTTATTGCAGAAATCGTATTCGTATTTACTGTACAAAATCTTTTTCTATAATATTAATTTTTATTTTTCAAATAAGATTCCAATAAGAAAATGATGTATTGGAAGGTTTCATAAATATTTTCATTGTTATCAATTGGTGCGGAGGTAAGTGTGTAGGTCTTTCGCAAAAATCTAATCAGAATACTTTTGAGAAGTTAATTTACACAAATTAATAAATCAAAACTGCTGAACTAACTCGTAAAAGTAAGGTTTACCTTTGCGCAAAGCGCTCAATGGCGTGTCTAAAAACAGTTTCACGGAGTTATAAAACGTTTAAGAAACGGTAATTATGGTCAAATATCGTGCGTAGGTATATTGTGATGGTGTGACATTATAACTCCAAAATGTATACTTTGTTTGTTAATATGTAGTAAAATTGTAGTTTTGTATATCGATGGCCTATACATAGGTACCAAATATCCTAGTTTTTTAAAAGTACATATGTTTTGTCATTAACTGCCATTATCATTAGTTGCAATAATATCTGCGCGATAACGCTTTGCAAAACTGTATAGGTAGTTAAATACTTTTTAACAATTTTAGGGTTTCGTACTTCAAAAGGAAAACACGGAACCCTTATAGGATCACTTCGTTGTCCGTCCGTCCATCTGTCTGTCTGTCAATCTCGGAAACGCGTGGAGTACACGTACGTATAGAGTTGAAATTAAAACCATATTCTCAGGTCTACAGTCACTGGAAGTTGTGAAAAAATTAAACTTCTAAGTTACCGTAAAAAAAAGATACGGCCGTTTATGCCGCAAAAAAACGTATATTTCGACACTCAAGGGAATCAAAATACAGGGCGTCCCAAGATTATGCGACATGAAGGGAAAGTACCTTAAAAAATATCGTATATGGGATATTTTGCTGAAAGAAGACTTTGTTATTTTTAAAAGTTATTAATACTGCATTCAAAAAATTTCTAAAAATTACTTGCTTTGTCTGGGAATCGAACAAACTAAAATGTGAAAAAAAAAACACTCGTATTTTTATGATGCCAATTGAGAAAATGGACAAAAAATTATAATTATTCTTAAGTAACACAGTATCTTAAAAGAAAGTAATAACGTAAAATTAATAATATAATCAAATTAAAAAGATACTTGAAAGTGCCGAAGTCAATTGAGTATTTTTTGCAAATTAATGAATTAAATGCTCAAATACTAAGTTTTATCATTTTATAATAATATACACGTGCACTTATAATAAGGAAAACTATGCCAGGAAGTAGTAGGTATTTTGAGTGGGTACTTATTTGCGAATAATCAATGCTATCTATGGAATGATAATATCGCTATTTTTCGAACGTCATCGTCGGCAATAAAGAATTATTCTTGAAATTTGAATCAAACATTTTAGGTTATTCATTTCTTCAAGATACTATGTTACTTAAGAAGAATTATTATTTTTTGTCCATTCTTTCGATTGGCATGGCATCATAAAAATACGGGTGTTTTTTTTTGTTCGCATTTAAGTCATTTTAGACAATCTTTGAACGCAGTATTACTAAGTTTTATAAATAACATAGTCTTCTTTCAGCAAAAAATCCTATCTACGATATTTAGGGTGCTTTCACTTCATGTCGCATAGTTTTGGGACGCCCTGTTTTGCAAAAAATAATAAATTATTAATAAAAAATAAGTTAAATTTATACGGAACCCTCGGTGGACAAATCCGATTCGCACTTGTTCGTTTTTTTTGTAAGATATTTATTTGACTAACCCTAGTTAATTGCAGCTATATTTCATTTAGGAAAAAGAGCATTAAGCTCATACAAGATTTTTTTACAACACTGGTTCTTTGGTTCTTAAAAATCGAGATAGCTAGGTATTATTTTACAGATTCTAGATTAGGTCTAGAATATCTTTCACTTTTTTTACATAATACTTTGGCACCTACGCCAACAGAGATAGGACACTTGACGCTCGACAATCAATATTATGATGCATTACACCTAGACCGTATGTCAGGTCAGCGCAAGTATGGCGGGCCGCCGCCCGGCTGGGAGGGCGGCACGCCGGGCTCGGGCTGCGAGGTGTTCTGCGGCAAGATCCCCAAGGACATGTACGAGGACGAGCTCATCCCGCTGTTCGAGCGCTGCGGACCCATCTGGGACCTGCGCCTCATGATGGACCCCATGACCGGCACCAACCGCGGCTACGCCTTCGTCACCTTCACCTCCCGAGAGGCCACGCAGCGCGCCGTGCAGGAGGTAACCCCCCCCACTCCTCGGCCGGGCCCCACCCGACCACCCTGCTCTATCGTGTCTACCTCTCCGAGGGTCCTAGTCGGATCCAGGGTTTTGTTCCTTGTCTTACAGTGCTCGGGCCACTTACGACAACGCAGCGCAGGAATATGTCGATACTCATGTATCGTCCTTACGTCGCCGCTCAGTGAATAAAACATAAAACGAATCTTGTCTCTAAAGAGACATTAACTTGGAGGCTACTTTGATCTTTGGGTGAATAATTGCTCAATAATTAGCATCTTTAAAACGGGTCACGGGCACCTAATTTCAAAGGATCGTAATAAGATTTAACGAGCTGATATTGGCACTGAGCCAGCTATAAATTAAATACTGAAGCGGGGGTTACTATGACGAACAATATTTAGTCATATGAAAATACTTAAGCTAGTACCTGTACCTGTAGACACCTAGTAAATAACTGATGTGCCTAATTGAATATATTGCTATGTTAGACGTTCAGTTAGAGAAGACATAATTTTGTAAAATATTCGCTGCGTTGTCCGTAAGAAAAAAAATCCTTGGCATCACAGATTAATAAGATGCAAAAAAATATCACCCAAAATCACTCCCTGGATCTTTCTCCTAGGTTCGATGGAACTTGGATGTTGATCAACACTTTTAGTAATGGTTCTTGCAAATATAAAAATTGCATAAATGTGTTCATTTGAAATTGAACTTTATTTTATTCTTGACAAAGTTAATTTTTTAGGACAAGAAATGAAAACTATATCTTTATCTGGCTCCTATTTTGGGTTTGATGGAGCACGTGTTCAAGTCTTGGGTCCACGTTCGAACGAGCCTGAACTGTCGCTATTGGCATTGTATCGCATTTTCATTAATCGAATTTTAAACACGGAACGAGGTCAAATTTGATCATAGAAAATGCGATTGAGTGTGTAAAAATAGAGACCGGTGGAGCTGCAATGTTTTTGCAAACGTTAAATCTGACCGCCGCTCTCTAGCGCTGCTTAGCAACCGCCACGGCCTGGCCGTGTTTTTCAATTGCAAACCGAGCGCGGGCGAATCGTCCACTCGGGCGAGCTAGTGTAACCGTGACAAGATCAGGGACAGCTATGCGTAATGCGGACGAGCGCACTTTTATACCGGTTCGCTTCGCCAGCGCTCGGAAAGCAGTTGTAATTACACCCTGGTCACACCTGCCGAGTGAACGGCGCAGACTGTGTGCCGACTCCCTCGCACGCGAGCGAACGGGACACCGTGGCGGCCCTCTCTCGCAGGCGTGCGCCGGCGCGGAAGTCGGTGGCATCTGCCGAGTGCCGGCGCGCCCGGCCTTGAGAATTGGCGAACATTCGACCTAGATACCGCGCGGCCGATGACACCGGCCTCTCGGCAGTACATGGATGTTACCGAGCACATCTCTCCGGTAGCAAAACATTCAGCACATGTATAAATGTATCGCATAATTAAAACGATCTTAATTGGTAACACTAAATTGTGTCAAAAATTAATTTCATTGATTAAGCGAGATTAAACGACTACCTTAAAACTGTGATTGGTGAAATGTAAATCTGAAGCAAAATTTATTCTAATTTGACATCTACTTTGCAGGTGACTCGCCGATTGTTTAAGTATAATCCTTGAAAGATAGTAAAATCACTGCACATACCGGCTTGGCGGCCTCACGTTCCTTGTATATCCTCCAATGTGTCCCCCGGCTGGAAGCATCGGCCTTATCGAATGCGGGATACATGGTTATGTGTTAGGTATAGTGAGAAAAATATGTGGGGTGATTAAATTGACGTGACGTTGTTTTTCAATTAAAAACCTGGAAATTTGATCCGGGTTTCTAATTAAAAACATCTGACCATTTTCTTTTTGAATGAATTAACAATGAAGCTACTCGTAGTGTTGGTAGGAACTGGTCTTTTGAGTCTAAATTTGATTAACTCTTAGCTTAAAAAACTTAGTCTAAGTCCCGAGTCGTGTCGTTTATTTGGTCTTTTTTAAGCACAACTCAAAGGAACTCGTCCCTCAACAAATTTAAAGGTTTTATCTAAATGACTGTAAAGAAGACGTTCTTCTCTGATTTGTGTATATAAATAGCAACACTTCCTAACTATACATCGGCGGCCTTATTACAAAAGGCATAAGGTCCACCGATATACCTACAGTTAACAGTGTGGGCGATGGTACCCCATACCATTATTTTATTACTTACCTAATATTTTAACATGAACATGGTTTTTATTTCTAAGTTTGAGCTCTGAAAAGGACTTAAGTTGAAAAGAAGTTTCGACTTAATAGTAAAATACTCGATTCTTAACCAACACTACTTGAAGCTCACAAGAGCGGGGAATGTAAACAATACATTGCAGACTGATAGAAATTGGCAATTTTTAGTTCCACTTTTTTATGTTAGATATAGTGTACCCGCTGGCAAGGCTGCTGGTTCGAGCCGCGCAGCTGAGGCCGCCGAGCCGGGCGTCACTTGCAAGACTACTAGTGTTACATCTGCCAGTATTTTTGCAAGTCTCGATCATTTGCCTGTCGATTATATACACAGACACTTGGGAGTTTTAGATTAAGCTTCTTCTATCATTGAAAGCATGTCATTAATATCCCATTGACGGCGGCCACTTGCAATGATAATTAAGTAGCAAAATATTATTGTCATGTTTTTGTAACAATGTTTGTCTCCTCGATTTTTACATGTGTTTTAAATAAGCATAAAAGCTACAAAATCAAATGGATTATAACCAACTGTCACATCCAAACTAAATAAATATCTAAACAGTATTAATGCAAGTGGCCGCCGCGTCTATATAATCACTGAATTGTGTAAATGTGCAATATAACACCTATAAACTGATCTAGCCTCGCTTGTCCTGAGATATCATCCCGTTCTTTACCGTGCACCTCGTTCAGTTTTAAGTTGCTTTAATTTATTTTTTGTTACCATCACACCTGTACTCGCTTTTTTTATTTTCACTCAAACGGTCCACTTCACAGGGTTAACTATTTGAATTGGCTTAAAAACGTTCTCCGACTGAGAATGTCATGTATCTCAGGCTCTCCTCTTTGCTCAGTACAACACTTTCGGCTTATCATCGTCAGTTAACTCATCACGATTGGCTCTAACCGTCATCGCACGTCGCGCGTGTACAAAATTCATCCTCATCTCCGGAGGCGACCGACCGACGGCGAACACTCGGCCCGCCCGATACCAAAATTTGACCGTTTTTCAAAATTTTTCCCTTGTTATTTTTCCCACAGCTCGATAATCACGAAATAAAACCTGGGAAGACTCTGAGAATTAAGGTTAGCGTACCGAATCTGCGACTTTTCGTCGGCAACATTCCCAAGTCTAAAGGCAAAGAGGAGATACTGGAAGAGTTTGGTAAATTAACAGGTAAAGTGTCACTCGAATGATTAAAGAGTTATAGAGTTGGGTTGAGTGCGTGGGTCGGGGCTTGGTGTGGACCTTGGACGCTTGCCGCTTGTGCCTACTCCCGCACGTCCCGTCCTTCCCGTCTCCAGTCTCCAGTCATTGCCCGGGCGCAGTGCCATCACTACCCGGTCATTGGCTATTCTCCTCGAATTGTTCTTGCAGCTGAATGATTATGAAATTCGAAAGGGGAAAAAGATTGGCGTTACGGTTTCCTTTAACAATCACCGTTTATTCGTGGGGAATATCCCTAAGAATCGAGATCGGGACGATTTGTTTGAGGAGTTTACTAGGCACGCACGTAAGTCCTTGTCGAATTCATAATAAGTGCTATTCAGATCTGGTTGTGGGGCGGCGGGCGCGCCGGCCGCGGCGCTCTCGCCGCCGTTTGTTCTCAGTCGCGTGACCTGAGCCTGACCGGCGGGCGCCCGACCGAGGCCCTTCCCGACTTCTTATATACATATAGAGCTGCTCCTGCCGACTTGATGCAATTAAATCTAAGTCCCAATGACCGCGGTTTCACCTACGCGGTCTATCTTTACCATCTCTGCTACTTTTTTATTTGTCGACTGTGTACTTTATTTATCGGGTAAGCTCGCCGGTCAGGCGAGCAGGACGCACTGTGATCTACTCATTATTAACTTTACCAAATAAAATTATAAGTAAATTAGGTACATTATATTACGCAAACTGAGAACAAATTACGTTTGACGGTAGTTGCAAAAGGAGTGTTAACCCGACGATTGGCTTCCGCATCGAGAATGCTCATTTGTAATGACTGGAGAATCTTGCTGTTGTTCTCTAGAATAGTTCTTCAGTATATGTTGTCCTGGAATATCATTTGATTTGCTTAATATTCGTAGTGTTAAAGGAATGCTCCTAAAGCAGAAGGGTCGAGGGCCGCTTGTTGAGTATGAAGTGCGTAATAGATGTTACCCGCTTCACGTCTGTACTGACTGTGTATGTTGCAGCGGGACTCGTGGAAGTTATTATATATAGTTCGCCGGATGATAAGAAGAAAAATAGAGGATTTTGTTTTTTGGAATACGAGTCTCACAAAGCGGCGTCCCTGGCTAAACGCAGACTAGGCACTGGTAGAATAAAGGTGAGAATCATTTATTTTATTATAGTACTACACGATACTATAGTTCGTTTTTTTAGCATTAGAGAGAAGGTGACGATCTTGACGTGTCTTTTTATTAAAAATCACTTGAAAAATAAGTAACAGCGAATATGTTACAATTATAAATCATGTAGATACGATTTTATACATTATTTTGCTTTCATAAGATGATAAGTAATATTAACTAATTTTTTAAAATTAAAAGATATAATTAAAATTTAAAACTTATTTTACCCGATTAAGTCCCGTCGTTGCGAATAATAATGAGGAAAAATCGTAAAGGTTTAAATCAATGTTATATGTACATTTTTGATATTTTTAATTTTAAGTTTTAATCGTGTGTCGATAGATGGCAGTAAATTTACTGTGACTACAAAATTTACTATGACAGTACCCCTCTGTCCTATATATTATTTTTGGTATTTTCTTATTCTTGCATCTAATTCTATCGTTGTTATAATTTACCGTAAAAAATGTTTTTATTCAGGTATGGGGCTGTGATATTATAGTGGATTGGGCTGACCCACAAGAGGAGCCCGATGAGCACACTATGAGTAAAGTAAGTAAAAATAATAATTTTAACATAAAATTTACTTTTGGGAAAAAAATAACGGAATATTAGTTAGTATAAACAAAATAAGATTTTGAATTAGTAGGTACCAAATTTTAAGAACTTAATACGCGTTTATTGCCGACAGTTTTCACCGTCACAGACTCAATTGATAACAGTGCCTACTCAAAACACACGTGTAGTTATTGAAATCAATAAAGCATTCCAGCCGGTAATTTATGGAATGTGTAATTGTTTAATCATAATTTGCTTGTGCAGGTGAAAGTGTTGTACGTTCGGAACCTGACGCAAGAGATAACGGAAGAGGCGCTAAAGGAACAGTTCGAGAGGTTCGGAGCCGTGGAGCGTGTTAAGAAGATCAAGGATTATGCGTTCGTGCACTTCGAGGAACGTGACTGCGCGGTTAAGGTAAGCAACATTTTCAACTCATTAAAAGTTGATTCTTGTCAATTTAACAACTGGCTCGCATTAACCTGCCCATCCATATATTCGCTAGGTAATAAAATGCAATGGTAATGAGAAAAAGCGATTGAACGAATTTGCGTCTTTGGGCTGTCAATTTCTATAGGTTTTAAATACTTATATGGCTAGAGAGCATGAGAACCACGTTGGGTGCCTAATATAGCGTTATCTAAGTATATCTAGGGCTTATTGCATAATTAAATACAAGCTAATACTATTAGTAATTTAACATACAAAATCACCAATAGCTTATATTTTATTATGCAATAGGCTCCAGGCCTGTTTTACTAAATGTGAAACAATACTTTAAATGCAACGCAACCGCAGCCTATTATTTCCGATTTTATCAATGGATAGGTTACTTAAACTGGATTTTGGACACAGAATTAATATAAACAAACTACTGTTACTGTCAAAGTGACACTTGTAGGCAAGTCAGGGGTTCTCAAAGTAAGGGCTCGCAAAAAAACTTAAAAATAAATGTAGGTAAGAAAAGAATAAACTCAAAAACTGTTTATGACTGACACACTATTGCCTATTTACAATATTCACGATGTACTAAATGGGGAAATAGAAAAAAATCCACAACAACTATAAGTATTAAGATTAGTAACCTGGGTAGGTACAATATAAAAAATAACATGTAGCTATAAAGTCCTTACATCTTGTCCTTGAATCTTATAGGGAAGTAAGGGAAGGGATTTCCCTACTAATATAATACCTTTAAACGAGCAATTCTTGTATATAACTATCTATCTATATATATTTATATATTTCGGGGTTCTCTGAAACGGCTCTAACGATTTCGATGAAATTTGCTATATGGGGGTTTTCGGGGGCGAAAAATCGATCTAGCTAAGTCTTATCTCTGGGAAAACGCGCATTTTTGAGTTTTTATATGTTTTGTGTGTTGTCTCCCAGATATTATTATAAAAGCGAAAGTAACTCTTTTTCTCTGTCTGTTACCTCTTCACGATTAAACCGCTGAAACTATTTAGATGACATTTTGGTATGGAGATGTTTGAGGCCTGAGAAAGGACCATGGGCGTCGCCAAGGGGCTTGGAGGGGGAGGGGGGGGGGGGGGGCTGTTTCTAACTAAATTTACGCCCCTCTCTCTTTGGCCATCGGCCATATAAGTCGGTTTAAATTAAAGCCATTAAAAGCAGTTTATTACAAAATCTAGTAAAATATAGCAACATATAGCAAATAAGCAATTTATTACAATAATGTGGATATTAAAATAATGTATGGAAATAATACAAAAATACAGTTGTTTCAAAATTTAAGTTTTTTAACTCAAAAAGGAAAAGTTTAAGGGTACCATTCGATTCCTTACATTTTATCCAAAAAAAGATTGTATGGCAACTATATACATAAACGCAATATTTTACCGACAAAAACTAAATTTTCTTGTTTTGACCATACTTCTATTTCTATTTATTTATTACAAAATATATAAGCAGTACAGTCAACAGAAACCAAGTCGCTTATATACTATGACAATTCATAATATATAACATTTAGATAGAAATAATCACAAAAAATAATACAACTGTCAATGTCATAAAAACTAAAATAAAAATTAAACAAAGTAAAATGTCACAATATTTATACATTACATTGAAAGTCATGCATGATGCACTTCAAGATGGGACGTCACGTTCACTTCGTTTCGTTTATATATCGTTTTGTTAGGAGCGTTTTGCGAGTGAAGTACAACTGTCGGACTTTGACTATCATTTCTGACTTTTGTACATATTGCTTTATGCAATGGGTCCCATATAGACATTTGATCCTAAAAACAAATCTGATCGATTGATACCATTACCTAATGAAAATTTGTCATCTAGCCTATTACGCGAGCACTCAATCTCGAAAGAAAGTGAAAAATAATGTCAAGCGGCCGGCTTGGTCGCCCGGCTGAATCTCCATACTTCCATAGTAATAAGCAGTGCAATGTGCAATAAATAAAATGTTTTATGTTAAAATTTTGTTTTCTTTTAACAAAATTATTTCTGTACTAGTAATACTAGTATATAAAAAGATTTCTAATAAATATGGAAAATATGGACAGTTTAAGTATCTACCTTGAATGCTGCAAAAGTTTTTTGTCACCGGCCACACCTTGGTTTACATAAATTCTGTGTGTTAATTCTCAGAATTCGAAAAGCCACTCCAAATTGATGTCTTATTCAAGTTTCGGGCCTGGAGTAGGTACATAAAGGTACCAACTGGTCCCCACCCATTACTCGAACCAAAATGTGGTCC
The DNA here is from genome assembly GCF_947568885.1 of Cydia strobilella. Taxonomy (NCBI): domain Eukaryota; kingdom Metazoa; phylum Arthropoda; class Insecta; order Lepidoptera; family Tortricidae; genus Cydia; species Cydia strobilella. The sequence continues at coordinate 21,025,564 of NC_086042.1, forward strand.
TAGGGCCACTGTTTGCTAGTGTTCGGCTAAAGAAAAAAACTGCTTATTTCTACTCCTTAATCTACAGTTACAGTTTAAGTTGTAATCTCTAATAATTACACAAAGGCGATGCAAGACCTGGACGGCAAGGAATTCGGCGGCGCGCGGCTCGAGGTGTCGCTGGCAAAGCCGCCCTCTGACAAGAAGAAGAAAGAAGAAATATTGCGCGCGCGCGAGCGTCGCATGATGCAGATGATTCACGGCCGCGGCGGGTAAGTTGGCTACTAGACTAGGCTTTACTCGTGTAGGACCATATACGGACGAGCCGTGTCGCTGCCAAGCCGGCTAAGCAGCGCCAGCGCTCCGACAAGAAGAAATACCTAGCAAATAAAGCGCGCGCGCGAGCGCCGCATGGTGCAACTGCAAATTAAATTAAATTAAAATTGAATTAAAAAGCTATCATACACGGTGGGTAAGTTGCGTACAACGCTTTATAATAGGGTAGTTTTTTTAATACTACAAATTTTGATTTGTATATATAACACTAGAATGCAACAAGTAGATATATTGTAAAAATATTAATTAATGTATTTTCAATTTAAGTCATTTACCTACTGCTGATGTATGCCAGGAGTCAGGACTCAGGATGGTCCATCTGTCCAATTTCTTGGTTCAATGACATTGCGTCTCACTCTCTCATTAAGCAAAATGTGAGACGCAAATACACATTGGACCAAGACATTGGACAGATGGAATAGGTACCACCCTCACACACCATCAACATAATTTTTGATAATTAGGTGCCTAATACCAACTACGGATATGATTTTATCAGACACTATTAATTTCTTTTCTCGATACAACGTACCCTAATAACGTAGCTATTCTGTTTACGTTTCGTGTCTACTCCCAATAATCTGGCAATATACGGAGTCAATATGGCGCAGCGTCTCGTGGCCGCGGGCCGACTCCCACGCAGCATAGGGCACGGGGCGGAGCTACGCCATGGCCCTTCGCCGCCCTTCGATCTACTCCTCCAATTGCAGCGCCGGCAGCTGTTGCATGCATCATGACTAGATAAATAAACATCGGTCGGGTGGGGTAGCTCTAGGTACGAGTATGCAACTCTAATCGACTATGCGATAACAATTATTTACTGTTGGAATTAAGGCGCAAGGCGATTTGTAGTTATTCTATTTAGTTTTAAAAAAATAAACAAAATCAGGGGAAATAATTCGTGTAGTTTTGTAAATTGGTACAGTTATACTTTGTAGTGTCTGGACTCCAGATGAATTTTTCTGATTTTTGCTCATATCGAATATCTGTACGAATAGTATTATAATTACTTCGGGTAAGTACTAGAGATGCAACGCCTATTTTTTTTATGTCATTGTTAACTTTAACACTCTGGTAGCTCCCAAAGTAATTGATCGTAGAGTAAATAAATAAAAAGTGGGCCCATCTAGTGGGCGGCAAAAAGAGGCGGCGGAAAGATGAATAAATTTCTGTCATGTAGATGTTTAAATATAAATATTAACATCCAGTTCACAACTTAAAAATATATGTGCAAGAAGTTTGAATTTCGTTAATACAAGCGCCCCGCTCCCCTAGGTACATTTCATGTCCCACACGCCACGACTTGATATGTTAATCGTACATACGGGTTGTTTACGTGCAAGTTTTGACATGGCGTTGATGATACTTCACTTCATTACATTGATATTACTTCATTGACGTGGCAGCGAATAGGTTAATAAATGTTATTTTGTTCTTGTATAAATGCTGGTAGCTGAAGAGTGTGCCTATTTTATGTATACGAGTATGTTCGTTTAGCAATAACACTAATGAGATACTGGATGTGTGTGTAACGTCAGATTTGATTGGTGCAGCTGCTCCCCGGTGCACGGTGCGCTGCGCGGCCGCACGCCGCAGCCGCAGCCTCGCCCGCCCTGCTCCCGCGGCGACTACGGTCAGTACCCAGCCACACACACTTTACATCACCCATTCACCACTGTACTCCCTTCCGTTCCGACACATGTGACGCTCACAGGACAGGACCAAATCGCACTAGGTATTCTAAGAAAAATAAAAAACGTGCCCATTAGATTGACATCCAAAACAGATGGCGCTGTACTGCGCCATATGTTTTGTTGACAATCAGAGTTACCGCAAAACAAGGGCCTGACACTCTTTGATAGAGAAAGATAGTCTTATTGTGATTCCTATAAGAGAAAAGAGAAAATAGTGCCATGCTTTGTCCTTATCACCGACCGGGTGGCATCATAGGTAGGAGGCGATGGCGAAATACCGAAATTTGTAAGAGTAAAAGAGACAATCCTATGCTTCCCAAATTTTATATGATTACTTGTATATACTATGTCTATGCAAAACGCATGGGCTGTACAGCGCCATCTCGTTTACCTGTCAAATTCGAAGCACGACTTAAGATTTTACGCATCGTAATTAATGTATCTTTGCCCTGACTAAAGCCAACTCGCGTTTTGGTTTCATTCCTTTTCACTAGCGCTTTGACAATAGAGGCATGTTCATATAATTCGCCACTCCGATATATCTGATGGCGACTGTAGGTACTTTTCTGCACTAGTCACATTATTTGCTGTGCGTCACTGTTTACCTGGCTCTATTCTTGCGATATTATCACTATCACTATTGACGAAACCTAAACGTAATGATCATGACGATTGAGTTAGGCTTTGGTTTCCGGCTGACGTCGTACGCTGACTACAGTACCATTGTATGGCCCGGAGACCTAGTGATGAATAGTGCTCAAAATATAAAGCACATAAAAACTGGAAACTGATAAAATCAAAATGGGACGAGTATCATTGAAGAAATACGAGTATATCGATTTCGCTCAAAGTTCTGTTGCTGTTTAGGGTCCCGTTCCGTACCAAACTAGGTAAAAAGGACAGACAGAGTCGCTCCCTTGCGTTTTTTTTAAATATTTTGCAGTAGGAAAACAAATTTCCTTCATGTGCGGCTTGGTTCTGTATCACTTGATGTAGGTCCCACGTCACTACATCTACAATGTCACAAGTATCACACTATATATGTATACACATTAACATTACTATTGCTTGCTAAGCACATAGAGAAGTCGTTCCCGTTCATATTCCTTATGATCGACATTATAATTCCCGATGACCGAGCGACACTTGTACATTCTAATTCATAGTATAAAACAATACACTCCTTTTTTGGGCAGTCATGTAAAACAAGCGACGAGCAAGTGTTTATCTTATTAGATATAGATGCGTCCGGAGCTGACGAATGACTAGCCCCACTAGCACCGTTAGCGATTCTTTCGCAAATGGTTCGCGAATGTCGCCCTAGTCGCGCATTCGCCAGATCTGGACGCTTTGATACAAATGTACTCTTAGTTATGCTTATCAACTAACACCAACAAATTCCCAATTGAGACATAGACTGGACAAATACAATAACGATTATTTAGCTATGTATTAATTTCTGTAAACATTGGTAGGAGGTATAAGTATATTTTAAAATGATGATTGTATTGATTAATTAATCTATCAAATTGGTGCCGGTGGAATATTATTTAGGGTTAGTCCAGAATTTGATTACGATTTTAAATGTGTTGATTTAACGAATTCAAATTTTGGACTAAAGATCGTGGGTGGCGGACGTTAAGGTGACTAGTTGTTGCAAGACATTTAACACATTGGCTGCCATTCAAAACGTGAAACGAATAAATAAAAAAACAACGAAAATAACTAAAAATTAGTTATTAGTTAGTAGTAGTTACTAGAAGTTGTGTTTTACCCGCGAGTGTGGAACTGAAACACGAGCAAGCGAAAGGATTCTATAGTTGAACCACAAGCGAACAGAGTGGTTCTAAAATAGAATCCTGAGCGTAGCCAGTGTTTTAACACACGAGAAGTACAATACATTTGCACCCGTGTGTAACACAAAACTTTTCACCTCACTATAGCGAGGAAAGTGCAGCATGCAAAAAAAAAACAGCTCAAAAAAATCAGTCTTTATTTGTACACATTATAATCATCATCAGGTATTAATTATAAGTTTTTGTTCATTGTTGACATTTCTGAAGATGCGTTTTGAAATTGCATCGACTCAACCTGTGCGTTCAGAATTATATTCAACATAATTAAAATTATAAAAAAACAAATGTTTCTTATGGAATTTTAAGTGTATAAGACTTAAAATCATTAAACAAAGCTAAATTTGGTATTTTTTATTAAATTCTCAAACCATTTATTTCATGATACCTAATTAATATCGAACGAACCATTATTATAAGCGTTTTACGTTTCGTTATCTGTTTTTGCACGCGCTCCAAGGTTAAATTACTTTCCCCACTAGTGGATAAAATGCGTTTTTACCTGCCTGTTTTAAAGGATAAAAGACTGCTTTCCGAGCTAGTGAGGGGAAAGTCTTTATTATTTATTATTTTATCGTTCGAAACTGCATCTTTGTCGTGTTGTGGAAAACAAGCTTTTATTTAACTTGCCCTGTTAGTATGTAGGTATGTTAGTTTGTTAGTGTGGGTCAAAGATAGATATAACTCCGTAATAGATGGATACAGTCTAAGGAAAAAAGTGCCTCGAAAATCAAGAAAATTTGATTCTCGTTCAGAGGGCGCTACTAGCTTTGGCTTACTGTCGTATAGATGGTGTTGACGGTTTCGTTTGTTATTTAACAATTTTAACGCATATCAGTGAAAGAACATGGGTCAAAATCATAAAAATAATTAATGCAAATAAATAAATCATTTATCCATATTTAAATACATTTTATCGTATTTTTATAAATATTTATTTTTAGTTTTAAAGTGTGTCGACAGATGGCAGTGAATTTACTGGGGTTACAAAATTTACTATGACAGTACCGCTCTAGTATAAGTTACTCTATGGTGTGGGTCAAATCTTAGAAACTAAATTTGACCCACTTCCTGATTTACGGTTGAGCTGAAATTTTGCATAAGAGCACATGATTATGTAAATCGGATAACAATGCAATATTTTAATGACATGCAGCTGATCTGATATGGAGACAGGAGGTGGCCATGGGAACTCTGTTATATAACAACGCAACCTAATTGTGTTTGGGGTTGTTAGAATTGTCTCGATGAGTATTAGTTGCCTGTGGAAAGAAAAGTACAGTCAGCGATAAAAGCTTAATTGTACCAAAAATGAAGTTTTTGCCAAAAACTTATTAACGTTTATTTTCGTAATGATACCCAATTTGTTTGACTAAATAATATAATAGTTAATTTGGAATATTAATAAATTTATAATGCTCTGTACTGTATATACACCACTTTTAGAAGTGCAACTTAATAGTAAAAAATACACTTTATTCTATACTCATAAAAAAAATGTTTTTACTTTTTAATTACATCACGTTTTTCATGTTACCATTAATCGTTTTCGCTCTTCTCGACTAATAATGATATTGAACATAGCGGCAAAAATTATATCCACTAGAGGAGCATTCCGCGGGCCTTGTCCCATGTTATTTCGTCTATTTAGGGTTTTTTCTGCCTCACTAATCGATGACGTTCTCTAAGCGTTTTTTGAGTCCTTTGGGGAAAATGAACTATACTATCGTCACAGAATAAGTAATAGTATTATCATACTATCATCAATTTCGCGTATGTACGGGACACGATCTGTAGCTTCGTTGAACGCTCCTACAAATAATGAACTCGTATAGTACCTATATTGCGAGGGATGGGCGGTCAAACCCGATAAGTCAAAATATTTTTTCACTTAAATAAGAACCACGCACGTCACGTACCTTTAGTTCTCATTTCAAACGACATCGGGTTTTACCGTACACCGCTCGAATTTGGGTCACGTGCATGGCAGCTAACGTGTTACGAAATGTCAATATAAATAAATTACATATAACGAATAGTGACCAAGCTTTTCGTGCCTAATATAAAGAAGCCTATGAAGTGGTTTTATGGTCTAAGGCTAGTCGTCGTCTAGCCTGTAGCACCCTCACCCTAGCAAGAGATGAGGCAAAAGGAGCCGCTCCTTCTTTGGCCTCGCGAACTATCCTATAACACAATCTAGTACAGTTTGACTACTCGTCCGCAGGTGAAATGTATGTATTAAGAGTATATTAATATTCTTATTATTTAGATTTAGACACTTAAGGGTCTACAATAACACAACTGCCTTTGTTACCTACTTTACCTTGAAAATTGCTACAAAAAATAATCAAATTAGTCTATTTTACCGGCGGCGGGTAGTTTACTAGTGAGAAGTACACGGTGTGGTCTCCACGCGCACACTCGCACACTGCTATTGTCCTACTAACAACTTGGCCGCAACTTGACACCAGATTTGACAATTTGTGTTGCCATCCTCCTATGGGTGTTGCTTTTAAAACACAGTATAAAGTATAAATTAAGGTGTATGGTTGCGTCCTAAAACATATTTCATTAACTTGCGCTATTAATTACCTAGGCTAGATATTAATGACGCCTAAGAATAAAATCGAATTACCATTATGCATGGTTTCGAAAAAATTATGTAGCTAAAAGCAAACTAACATGCGACGAAACGGTTAAAACGATTTAGATGGAAAGGTGGTTAAATTTTACCCACTTGTAATAACAAAATTAACAATCTCAATGCATGCTTCGAATTTTCGAAACCCATTTTATAGATAATAACTTTATGCGGATGTCTAAAATAAGTCACGGTAACCAACGGTTTTTGATCTCCCATCTCGTTTCATACGCTTTGATAAAGGTTTTGGTGGTGGGATAGTGCATCTGCAGAGTAGAGGAGATCCAAACAAGCTATTCAAAATTGCTATGTAAAATTTGTCTGTGGGTTGATTGATGAAGGTTTTGTGATAGAGAAGTTGATGCATGTGGTGCGTGTCCCGTGTGAGAGGGCGCGTCGACGGCGGGTCGTCGGCGCGCCGTGTGCGTCCCGTCTCGCATGTTAATCTTTTCCCGGTACGAGTGTCGTGGAGGCTCGCTTCGCGGCCGACAACACGGTAGATTATAAGTTAGCGTTAGTTTAGCTTAGCCTCTAAAAGGCGTGTGTTGTGTGTTTATAGATTATGATTACGACTATTACGGGTACGGTGATTACCGAGGTGGCTACAATGAGCCATTTTACCGGTACGATGAGTTCTATTTTGATTACGCGGGGCCACCGCAACCGTCCGCCCTACGCCAGCCTCCCAACAGAGCGCAACCGGTGGGTCCCACACACACTCACTAATGTTATCACTCTTATTACTAGTCACTAGTCGCTGTACTCATTTATTATCTTTCGATTTTTGATTTGCCAAATTTTTTTCATCTACTTATTATTTTTACTTGTTTTATTTTTTTGTTTAAACCCGTCCTTGAATGGAGTTAGTGACTCGGTAAAGACGGTAGTGTGTAGGCCTGACGGTGGTGATTGCATTGCGGCGGCCGGAGCGCCTTTACTCTCTGAATTGACTGTGGAATTGTATTCGAAAAATAGTCTAATACCTGTGTTTCGAATACAATTCAGCCGTCATCCACTCGAGATGGGCACCGCAGCCTCGGATTTGTCACTGTTTGCCGGGAAAAGTAGTAGCACGGGCGCGGGGTGGCTGGTCAGCCGATCTCACCACCAGGTCTGCATGGCCGCGGCCACTCCGACTAATCTGCCCGCTCCCTCCTGACTGTCCCGCACCTGCCTCCCGAACGCCACGCTCGTCACTCCCCACCTAGTACTTTGCTTTATAACTAACCCACTAAACGCTTGTCGCTTTACCATCACTCTCCTGCTAATGCGCAATTTGTTTCCACTGTTGGATGATTCAAACTCTTATGTCTCTCTTTTGCCGTTAATCTATTGTTTACGATATACTCAGTTGATACTATTTTTGAACTATTATTAACTTCCGACGTGAGAAACAGAGTGCGTCCATTTATTTTGTTAAGGAATGATGTGTGCTTGGAATGCTCGAATAACATTGTAATAATTTCTCGTTGTTGCAACGAGGTAGAGAATATGTTAAGAAGACTTACTGATCCGCTTGGTAAATGCCAGGACGACGAGCTCGGGCTCGGGCCCAACTCGCTTTACTACGATCTGACCGGAGGCATTCAGGTACCCCACAGACGAACACAAATAAAACTAGTGGATGTTTCTTAGACTCGATTAGAAAAGTCATAGTCGTTGATGTAGTTTACATACTGATATCACTTAGGTATATTTACACTATTGAATGTCGTTGCATTATTATTTATTATCTAGTGTATTAAGTACTTTAAAAAAAGTTACAGCTTAAGTAGGTACCTGATTGTTTCTTTTTATTAAGCCACATTGTATATCAGCCGCTTTCTGTCACGGAACATTATCATTCAGATTATTAAGTTAAGCAAGAAACAGGCACACTTAAACATCTATGTATTATTGATTAATGGCTACTTTGAATTAATAAACCTAGTTATGGTAACTTTAATTAAATTCATATGAGATATTCATATAAATATGCACGCGTAATGCTACGGAAACGACAGCCGCACTTTTAACGTGAACATGCACTTTTCTTAAGATGGGGCGTACAGCCAGGAAATAAGAATGAAACAAAAGCTATGTTGCGCCGCGCGAAACTTGCGACGAAGATTTGGTCACCGCGCGGGTTTTTAGCTTTTATCTCAATTAATCTGAAAATATACATGTTTAAAATTATGCTTATATCCCTCGGCTATATCACTAGCTATTTTATACTAAAATTATACTGCTATGGTATGCAGGGTAAGGACATACTTACAATTGAAAAAAATATACATGTTTTCGTATTTTTTCTCTATCCAGCCAACTTTAACCTTTGAAAGTTTTGTTTGGAGTCTGCCCTCGCAAATATAGTCTAGTTTCCGTGTGATTTTTTTCATGGCATTTGAACTTGATTAAAACGTGTAAAAGTTCCATATATGAACTAATTAAGCGTTGGCCCCTCTCTTAATATTATTGATTTGGGGTATGAGCTCTCTTATGTACCTAATGGTAAAATCCAGTGTCTTAAGGGGCCCACTGATTACCAGTCCGCCGGACGATATCGGCCTGTCAGTTGTTCGGAACTGTCAAATTTTTGTTCTGACGGGCTGATATCGTCCGGCGGACTGATAATCAGTGCCCGTTTACAGTATTCTGGACGTTTGTTATTGCTTCTCTTTTTACTGACATTATTGTTTATTTAGCATGTTAATTTAGCTATGTGGTCTGTTTTCGCCCAAGACTATTATAAATAGGTGTAGACTTAATAGTTTAGGGTTACTTTTAGATTAGGTATGGTATTTCTGACCGTTGACAGTTCTGTCTATTGTCATTTGTCCTCGCCCCATAATAATCTCCTTAAGAGATAAATCAGAATAGTCAAGAAATTCATACACATGTTCAGGTAAATATTGGTCGGTTGAACCGACTTGCCTATTCTATAAATTATATCGATAGTCTGAAAAATGCAGGCAAGTTTAAGTAATACATCATGTATTACAAGTTAGTCTGTCGGTATTTTAGAGGCAATTTGTATCCTTAATTGCATGTCTGTATAATAGGTAGGTTAAGCGATATTGAATACCTCTGTGATATTACAGCGTTTATCGGCTCGCTAAGCATCTACCTACCACCTATGCTTTGGCGGACGCTTTATGTCCACGAAAAACTAAATTTTTAGAGGTCTTCAGTTTAGCATTCTGTGGTATAGGTACAAGTGGAGTGATTCTGAGTTATTAGTTTTATTACTTTATTAAAACTATTCTATATAAATATATAAATTTTGCACAAAGCTAGAAAGTTAATTCTCCACGATGCACCCTTAACTACATACATACTTATCAATCGTAACATTGTTGTGCGAAATTATTGCTAGTTCAATATGCTTAAGTAGATCTGGCAGACGCTTGTGAAAAGATAGATAACCAGGCTTCTTGTTAGTAAATGTTTATTGAACATTTCTTAATATTATCCAAGAGGTATGGTTTCTATAAATTTGGCGAGCGAACGCAAGTTTAACGGCCTGTAGATAATTGTTGTAGCGTTAAACTTGCCGAATAACTTTCAATTTCAATCCGTAAAGTACAAGCTCAATCTTAGGCCCTGTCTTCACTTTCCATCAGGTGTGACTAGGGCCAATCGCCGATCAGTTTATTAAAAAAAAAAACAATTTTATAACATATAACAAAAACTACTACTTCTGTGGATTGAAATGTTGTTCGGTTAAGATTAGAATCTAAGAATTGAGTCATATAGAAGACAGCAACATCCATAGTAATAAAAGTGGATGTTGCTGACGTTGCTTCTATATGACTCAATTGCTGTGCAACTTAGATCTTGCTGTTTATTCATTAATGCAGTGTCAAAATCCAAGCTGTACCCGTCTTATTTCTAACTGTAGTCTGATTTACCTCCTTCAAACGGGGATCAGACCATCGTTAGAGATATATGCTTACGGTCTTCTGATCGTGCATACGGTTAACAGTCCTGGTAGAGTGGTCTGAAGAGCGGTGTGTGTGCGCAGGGGGCTGGGTCATGTGGGACGGGCGGGCGATGGGCGCGGCGCGGGCCGGCGGGCGCGGCTGGGCCCCGTGGTGGTGCCCGACGCGGCGCGCGTGGCCGGCACACGCCCAGCGCCACCCGTGGCAACCCGCGCGCCAAGCCAAGTTTACCAGGTTAGTCAAATAATCATCACTATATCACTACTTGCACCCCAGCTGTACTTAGCGCCTTGTACTTAGTGCACATGTAGGAGACAAATCAATCGTGACGCAGTAACACGCTTAAATGAAAACAACGCCTTGCAAAATCATTTTATCAGTGTGTCGCCTACTAATGCTATTCTTATTTATAATGCTAGAATACCAAATTTTGGTTCGACACTGTTTATTTTTGCAATCAAACTATGAAATATCATTATTTATCATCAAAAACCGGCTTCCTAGCATTTTCAGGAGTATTTTAAGAGTGCTACTTATCTAAATGAGCACTATATGTAGAACACTGTATGCACGAAGACGCCTTTTATACAATATCTATACACGTCAATGCTCTGTCGAATGAATTCTTATTATTCTAAAGTATTTTTATTTTAAATGATACAGTTACAGCTTATCATGAAACTTGAGTAACAGTGTCTGAAACCTGCTTTAAAGGTGCCTACCATAAAAACTTGTGGTATCTACAAGTGCCATAAAAATAAGTGTGAATATAAGGACAGTTTTCAAATTTCAAATTTAAATTATTTGTTACTTTTTAAGTTTTTTTCAGTTTTTAAAATCTCTACACCCCTCTACCAACATTTGGAATACAAGCCTTGTCATTTTTTTCTGAGGGGGCCCTAATTTTATATTAGACTTAAGACAAAATTCTAAATTGAACTTGGCAACATTGGACTCTTCTCTCGGTCAACCACCAAACCCTTTATATACTTCCATACCTTAAATATTTCCGTTTTATTTCAGCATGTTTGATGGTTTGCGTGTAATCCGGATCATAGCTTATACCTTGGTAACTATCCCTTCCCGTTTCCTCTTCCCAGTGCTTGCATAAGAAAACTGGATTCCTTACTGTTTCTAGTAAGGTGTATTTGTCACAGCATCTGTATTAGGCACGGAATTAATAAATTAATAAATTAAAATTTTCTTACAAGTTTTAAATTAAACCTTGTATGAATGCCTGAAGGACTGTTATGGGAAAGCTTTTTCCCTATAATATTACATTTTCGTCTTGGTCGTTATTGGATTCGTAGTGTTGGATTTCAGTTTGTTGCCTAAATATCATGTAATCATGTAGTATCATCATGTAGGTACTATATATATCTTCGTTAGCCAAATTTGTTGTTCCAATCTGGAACGGCAGTTCAAATATGTGATTTCTATATAAAGAAATGCATTAAAATACGAATGTGGGGTTATAAAAGGAGCATAAAGCGAGTTTTAATGCCTAATTATATACAGTTACATACCTATTTATTTTATCTACAAACATAATTATTATACGCTCTGTATGATGTGTTCAGGAACCGCATGTTGCGACCGCCATTGCGGCATTTGATCACACTCGTCAAAAACGTCCTCTCGACTGATACTAGAAATGAGGTCAAATCAAATTCTTTGTTTTTCAGATATGTTCGAAATAGAATGTTTTTATTAAATCGATTACGTCGTTATTATTACGCAATAGTGTTAGACCAAGATAAGTGCAAATATTGATAGCACACGCAGTGCAAGTGTTATTTTAAACGTCAAACTTTTATAAAATGTGACGTATTCATATTGTCGGTTGTCGATAACGTTGATTTTAAATTGAAGCTTAAATTGAAGTGTGCATATCTGCCATTCACCCAGGGACGAATAAGCGTATCTGCCGGTCTCCCGCTCCGGGACAAACTGTAGGTACTCGGTTTTCGTGTGAATTTAAGTACCTAAAACTGGTTTTGCACTGCTCTAATACATGACAATGCGAGACCATTGAACAAAGACAGGCTACAGTTGGTCAGTATCGTCAAACAAAGTTTTAGTTTCATAGAAGCTTCATTCTTCCGTGATCACTTACGCGGTGGTGTTTTTAATCGATTTAAGTGAGTTAAAGTTAGTTTTAAAGGATTTGGTAAAAAGAAAAAATGGTTGGGTAAGTAATACACATTATTCTTAGTCATTGTTTGAGTTGTGACATGGTATTCATAGACGAGGACGGTGGCACACGGCGCTTGGCTGTCAAAGTCAAGGTAAAAGTCGGGTGTCTTGGGTAGAAATTCCTGGTTTTTGTTCATAATTTCTTAAATATTTTTGTATGCAAACATGTTTTGCATTTTTTTACAATTGTTTAGTAAATTATCTAGTTCTAGTCTAGTTATACTATTATACAGGTCATTGATTGCTTGTACCATTTTTCATGATCAAGTGCCATTTTTCAAAGGGTAAATTGAATTGTTCATAGCTTAAAAATACATTCCTCGGACGTAGATGTTTGTACAGGTTAAGTTTATGAACTAAACTTTTATAAAAACAAGAAACGTGAGCCATTTGACTCACATTTTTCTCTGAACTAAGCTTATAACATGAGCTATTTTAGATGAGCGGCGCAGGGCCTCCCCTTAGGATCGTTTTTTAACCGACTTCAAGATTTCAAAAGGAGGAGGTTATCAATTCGGTTTTTTTTTTGTTACTCCATAACTCCGTCATTTCTGGACCGATTTTGAAAATTCTTTTTTTGATTGTAAGTATATACATACAGATTGGTCCCGTTTTTGTCAAAACGCAGTTCTGATTATGGGATCCATGAGGAAACGAGGGAACTCCTCAAATGTTAAAGGCTTACATATAGTGATTTTAGTATTTTCATCAACAAATCAAGCACTTACATTTAAAAAAGTGACATTTGATGAAGTGGAACTGCTGATGATGATCAGAACGGAACTCTTCAATGACGCATAGTTCACTTTTGGCGAAATGTCCTCTTCGTTATGTTTGTTAAGCAAGTTAGGTTTTCAAGAAACATTTTTGTCAAGCTCGAGTTCTGATGATGGGATCCATGAGAAATCGAGGGAACTCCTCAAATGTGAAAGGCATACATATAGTGATTTTTGTATTTTTATCAACAAATCCAGCATTTCCATTTAAAAAAGTGACATTTGATGAAGTGGAACTGCTGATGATGATCAGAATGGAACTCTTTAATGACGCATAGTTTACGTTTGGCGATTTGTCCTCTTCTTTATGTTTGTTAAGCAACTTAAGTTTTTAAGGCATATTTTTGTCAAGCTCGAGTTCTGATGATAAGACCCATGAGGAACCGAGGGAACTCCTCAAATGTGAAATGCATACATATTGTGATTTTTGTATTTTCATCAACAAATCCAGCATTTACATTTAAAAAAGTGACATTTGATTAAGTGGAACTGCTGATGATGATCAGAATGGAACTCTTCAATGACACATAATTCACGTTTGGCGATTTGTTTCCTTCCTTATGGACCCAGACCCAAACTTGGACCCGGACTCGGACCCGGACCCGGGTCTGGACATGGACCCCAACTCGGATCCGGACCCGGACCGAACTCTGACCCAAACTTGGACCCGGACAGCCGGACACGGACCCGGACTCGGATCCGGACCCAGACCCAGACCCGGAAATGCTACTAGAAAAGTGGGTTAGGTTAGGTTAGAACTGTGACCCTTACAGAAACGAAATGCTATCAGAAAAGTAGGTTAGGTTCGGTTAGGTTAGAACTGCGACCCTTACAAAAACGAAATGCTACTAGAAAAGTGGGTGGTTTTACCTCCTTTTCTACATAATTAGGCAATTAGGCAAAATTAGTCAAAAGATGGATTAGGATAATTACGCAAAATATGCTGTCTATTTCATTTCATTGTCTGGAATCTAAGAGTGCACCATCAACAATAAGTAAACTTTTAGCGGCATCCCCCATTGAAGCCGGTTTTTTTTTCTTAAAAATTATTTCTGAACCTTCTCCTGATAAAGAAGTGTATGGAGTGATGTGTTTTATTCAGTCAGTTTTTAATTGAACTTTATTATTGTAAATAAAATGCATATTTTACCAAAACGTATTCTGAGTTAATAATTCTGGAAGGTTTTATACCGAAAACTGGGAAAAATTCTATATCTCTATGTTTGACGCGGAATATTATTTTATCTGTACAACCTAAACATTTTATCTGTATAGAACCTGATAATGTATTTTTCCGTGATTCAAAAAATACACTATAAGTGCATATAAAAAAGCTGTTTAATTGCAGTTTTTCTAACATGCACACCCTAGATCGAAGTGCCCCGAAAAACCTGTGGCAGACGTGGCCAAATGAGCAAAATGGAGGTTGGCAGACATCGCCATTTTTCTCCCCTCCCGCTCTGGGAAATTAGCATACAAAGGGATATGGAAATAGCGCTTAACTGACAACCGACAATAAGTACCGTTTTGGTTGAGAATGGCACAAATTATAATTATGATTATTATGATTGTCAAATTGTATTGGATGTGTTTCATTGACTGAATGAAACACATCACTCTATACACTTTTTTTATCAGGAGAAGGTTCAGAAAAAAACGACCCTAACGGGAGGCCCTGCGCCGCTCATCTAAAATAGCTCATGTTATGTTATTTCAGAGAAAAATGTGAGTCAAATGGCTCATGTTTCTTGTTTTTATAAAAGTTTAGTTCATAAACTTAACCTGTACAAACATCTACGTCCGAGGAATGTATTTTTAAGATATGAACAATTCAATTTACCCTTTAAAAATGGCACTAGATAGGTACAAGCAATTAAGGACCTGTACATCAGTACGACTAACTTTTTTTTTACGTTCTAGTTCTCTTTATTTACATACAAGATATATACAGTGGTACTACGTAAACGAAATTAATAACTAGCTTAAATCTAAAATAGGCCCTTGAGGCATTGTACCAAGGATGCTGGCGGCATTTCCTCGTTGTATCGCAATGCTGATACGTTGTGCGAGGAAGCCGCCAGCTCTTCGGTCACCAGTTACGTCAACCAGACACCATTTCTGCAAACAACTTGTGCGCGCTGGGACCCCATGGACCTAGAGTTTTAACTCCAAATGGAACGAAATGATACTCTCTACCGAGGCTCTTATATTTATTACGTTTTAAAATTTCGGCGCTTTCCGCCGCTCCGCCCGCTTTTACATTAGTCCGTTGGAGGTGGGACGGTGCCAGTGTGTCTACGCAGGTAGCATCCCACACCGACATCCGTCCCAAGCTCCAAGGAACCAAGGACACTCCATCGGGCCTCTTGCCATCATCCCTGATAATGCCAGTTGGCTCAAGAAGAGCGGGTACATTGATGGTGGCAAGAGACCGACGGATTATGTCATTAAGCGATGCACAGCCAAGCGCCGTGTGCCACCGTCCCTCTGCGGACACCTCAAGTGTCGTGTGTTATTTACTTTCAATATTTCGTCAAATATGATATATTTGAATCAATTTATAACTTGAATTAAGTAAATAGATAACCACTCATTCCATTTTCGCAATATTATAAACAAATCTATCCTTATTTGACGCCAACGAGTAATTTGTTTGACGGCCATGACCGAATTCGGAACCAACGTAGTTACATGAATATCGTATTATTCTATGAAAACCATGTCACAACACAAACAATGACAGAATAATGTGTATTACTTACCCAACCATCTTTTCTTGTCACCAAATCCTTTAAAAACTAACTTTAGTTAAAGTTAAATCGATTAAAAAACACAGACGTAAATACCACCGCGTAAGTGATCACGGAAGAATGAAGTTTCTATGAAACTAAAACTTTGTTGACGACACTGACCAACTGTAGCCTGTCTTTATTCAATGGTCTCGCATTGTCATGTATTAGAGCAGTGCAAAACCAGTTTTAGGTACTCAAATGCACACGAAAACTGAGTACCTACAGCTTGTCCCGGAGCGGGAGACCGGCAGATAACGGCTTATTCGTCCCTGTTAGCAGCAAACACAGGGTTTATGATAATTTAGGTATCTGCAGATATACTTTCATATCTCACGGATGATAATCGAGAAGGACGTTTTTCAACAGCAACGCTCTAAACTAAAATCGCAGTTGTGTCCTCAGTAATAAAATAACCGGACAAGTGCGAGTCGGACTCACCTCACTCACGAGGGTTCCGTACGTTTTAGTATTTGATGTTATAGCGGCAACAGAAATACATCACTATCACGGTTCATGAGATACAGCCTGGTGACAGACAGACAAACGGACAGAATAGTAATAGGATCCCGTTTTTACCCTTTGGGTACGGAACACTAAAAACGCATATCAGTCAGTAGATTCAGATAATCTTAGGTATCCAAATGAGTTAAATAAAAAAATCCTACATGTACCTACACGTATACATCAGTTAACATGCATTTAATAGATACCCCCCAATTCCCATACAAAACCACCGAGGGACCAAATATTCATACAAAAAGTGCCTGAGGACAAATGGGAAACTTTCAGTATGACCTAAGAATTGATCGTGTCGTGTCGTTCTTACCACATAGAGAAGGTAAATATGCTAAGAATTGTAATGAGACGAGAAAAAAGGAGACATTGATTAAGTAATTAATAGCCTTAATAGGTATAGTGAATGAGGCGAAAACCGCACTAGTCAAAATCAAAACGGCTGTGATTTTGAGGAATATGTAACAAAACAAATATAGGAGGTGTGATGATGATGAATCATAAGAACAACAAACATATAAACAAACGAATGGAATGGAAAATAAGAATACCAAAATTCAACAATCTTGGCGTTTTCTTCAGTCATTTATTATGGTTGGCATTATGAAACAGTACCTAAATCAGTTTTTTTATGCAGGTATCCAAAGGGCTACCACAAACTAAAAAAAGATCGAGTGGTGAGTCCATTAGGTGTCATTGTCACATTTTTTTTCGATCCTTGATATAGATCTAGCTTCCTGATATAAAACTGCATTTATATGTCACTGAATTTGATCATATTTTCTCCATCACTATTTCAATTATCGACAAGTCCAATAAGTTTGTGGAAGACCCTTGTTCATGCCATGTACAGTCGCCATCAGATATATCGGAGCAGCCAAGGTGTTTTTAATATCTGAACACGCACTCTAATGCCCTGACAATAGAGGCGTGGTAAGATATTAAATTTGTTAGCGCCTTAGCTGCTGACGACTATATCTGATGGCGACTGTACCGTACCCGTTACCTCTACCTTGTTTCCTTTTTCCTGTATGTATAAACATTCAAACTGGTGTCCCCTAATTGACATATCATTAAATGGGCACAATAATGAATGTGCATAATTACAATTGTAGATCATTTTACTTGACTTTAAAGTGTGACGAAGACGCTGATTTATTTCATTAGTTGAAAATTAAATTAAAAACCGGCCAAGTGCTAGTCGGACTCGCGCACCAAGGGTTCCGTACTTTTTAGTATTTGTTGTTATAGCGGCAACAGAAATACATCATCTGTGAAAGTTTCAACTGTCTAGCTATCACGGTTCATGAGATGTAGCTTGGTGACAGACAGCCGGACAGTGGAGTCTTAGTAATAGGGTCCCGTTTTTACCGTTTGGGTACGGAACCCTAAAAATGACTGACTTGTTTCCTCTGCAATGAGTTACCCCTTTTTAGGGTTTCGTCGTAGTCACCTAGAAACCCTTACAGTTTTGCCATGTCCGTCTGTCCGAAGCTTTGCTCCGTGTTAGAAAGCTGCAATTTGGCATGGATACATAAATCATGCATTGCGACAGAAAGGTAAAATAAAAACTATGTTTTATTTGAAAACATTTTTCGCTTTGTTCCAATAGTGTGGGGTATCGTTGGATAGGTCTTTCAAAACGAATAAGGGTCTCCAATAAATATTTTTTGTTTGATATAGTTAATATTTTCGGAAATAATCGCTCTGAAGGAAAAATAATGTGTCTGATGATGATGTCTGATGAAACATGATATTAATAGCCCCCGTTTGGCCTATTTTAACAGAATGGTAACTACGAAACCCTACACTGAGCTTGGCCCGACATGCTCTTGGCCGATTATTACTGTTTTTAGGAGTTGAATTTCGTAATATAGCTTCTTGTTGGTCGGTGATGTTGTGGCACCTCTAAGATTGTGATTTAATTTAATTGTTATGCGTAATTAAGGTGTATTCTCATTTGTCCCCGCTGGGCAGAGATGGGAATAGGTGTTTTCATATAAATCTTTCCCATTTGTCCCCACGTCATGTATGGCGGCGGTCACTTGGGCCAGGGACTAACAGGAATACACCGTTATTAACTCGTATATTTTAATTAAATATTATTAAAATTGATTAAAATGCTTACTTAATAAATGTCAATTTATATTATGCAAATAAGAAATTGGAGTAGTAGGCCAGGAAATGAATGCCCAAAAAAAGGTATAGAGGGAAATGCTTGGAACACAATTTTTGACTTCGTAGCTTTGTTTGGACTATTTAGGAGGTGAACATATCAAAAGTAACCCTGCCGTAACCCTGGTGCTGGGGGGAGGGGGGTTTGAAGGTTCCATTTTTCGGTTTTTCGATTATATCTCGGAAACTATGCGTCTGAGCGACTTGCTACTTACACAAAATGAAAAGAGATTTAATTTGTTACAAGTTTTATTCAGTCAAGTTTTTCGATATCTTGTATAGTTTTTGAGATATCCGCTCTTAAAGGTTTATTTGGGCTCTCATTTTTATCTTGATTATCTACATCAGTAAAGCTGCTAGGCCGGGTTTGGTATCGTTTTCGTATAAATCGGGGTTGCTGAATTCATTTTTGGTATGAACATTAACACCATTCCTAAGTAAAAACAAAATAAAAAAAAATGTTTTTTTTAAACTGCTCTTTACGCTTAAACCGCTGAACCGATTTCGTTGAAATTTGGTACAGAGATGGTTTGAGTCCCGGGACAGTACATAGGATAGTTTTTATAATCAAAATCATCTTTTAAGGGTGTGAAAAGTGGGGTGGAAATTTGTATGGGGAATCAATAACCGCTGAACATTTGAATATTTGACCATTTGAACGCTGAATATTTGGGATGGTCTACATGTTTGAATTAGTTGAAAATGATAACAAACATGACTTCAAACCTAAATTTAAACAGCATTAACCTTAGGAATTCAACTTCGGCGAAGAAGCTGAATTCCGCTCACACCAAATTTCACACCTTCAAAGTATGATTTTTGAGATAAAGACTATATTATATCCTGTCTCGGGACTTTAAACATCTATTTACCAAATTTCAACTAAATCGGTTCAGCGGTTTAAGCGTGAAGAGTAGTAAAAAAAATAATTGTTTAAAGTTTATGTTTTTACTTCGGAAAGGTGTCAATGCTGATACCATAAATGAATTCAGCACTCCCGATTTATACGAAAACGTTACGAAACCCGGCCTAGCAGCTTCACTGATGTAGATAATCAAGATAAAAATGAGAGCCCTAAATAAACCTTCAAGAGCGGATATCTCAAAAACTATACAAGATATCGAAAACTTGACTTAATAAAACTTGTAACAAATTAAATCTCTTTTCATTTTGTATAAGTGGCCAAGTCGCTCAGACGCATAGTTTCCGAGATATAATCGAAAAACCGAAAAATTTTACCTTCAAACCCCCTTCCCCCCCAGCACCAGGGTTACGGTCGGGGACTTTTGATATGTTCATCTCCTAACTAGTCAAAACAAAGCTATGAAGTCAAAAATTGTGTTCCTAGCATTTCCCTCTATACCTTATTATTGCTTGGCCTATAGGTATTAATATATGCGTAATGACACGTAAATACGTTTTAATATAAACATTGTCTTTTATAGTGGTTCATGAACCTCTAACAGCCACGTTCAGCCATATCAGATACCTGTTGTGATCCACTTTGTAATAAATTGTTATGTTGGCAGGTAAACGTAAATTGGACGGGGGTCACCAGAACCAAGGGGGGGAGACGAAACGCCGGCTGGGCGCAGCGGCGGCGGCGGCCTGCGGCTGGGGCGCGCCGCTGGCGCAGCAGCCGCTGCCGCCCGCCGAGCTGAGCTAGACGACCCACCGTCGCCGCCGCGTCACGTCGCCTCCCGCCGCCGCACGGCGCGCGAGCCCCTGTCCTGGAGACACTACAAGCTGCGCAGGGGAGCCCTCGTTCGCCACCGCTAGCACGGTTCATGGTTACGTTTACGCCGATCCTACCCCTCCGTGACGGCGGGATCGATCTACTTTTTTCTTTATATATGTGTTTTTTTTATTTGATTTCACGTTTTCAATTTTGTATCGCGACGATTCCGTAAAAAATCTTAAAGTAGGACGTTATGAAATGTTTCGAATATAAGTTTCCCGTTATGCTTACGTTTTCAAGTATCGTATTAGCCGTATATGTTTAATATATACTATATTGTAAGCGGTGCGGCCGCGGTTGCCTGTTTGCGGCCGCGCCTGGGTCTCGACCCGACGACTGTCTGTTTTTTTTAATACATGTTATTCAATATATTTTATTTCTGCGAACGCATTTTGCGATGTGATGTGTATTTTAGCAGTAATTATTATATTATAAGGAGTTTGACTGTTGTTTTTTGACATACTTACAACTTAGGATACTTGCGAATGAACTATTGGAATGAACTGGAAAGATACTACACGACGACACTAGCAACTACGGCTAAAATAGTAAAACCCTTCAATCGATAACATTTCCCAACTGTGTTCCTGCTTTAGTTTTTTGCTTTATTTTACATGTCCCTTAAATATATTAGTGTGAGGAAGTAGTATTGTAAAAGTTCAGGATTCTGTAATCTTTATTGCTGTACTAATTTATATTTCTACCACATAGCATATCCGTACTGTTAGAACTCTGACTTAATCAATCTTGTATCAGTTTAATATGTGGAATAAATTTGCAAAACTGTGTTTGCCTTATTAAATAACAACTTGTTTTCCTTTAGCTACTACCCTTTAGGCCAAGTATTCATTCGGCGGCGATTACCGATTGGTAAACCTGTGTATCTAAACGTAGTCCCCATTTTCCTCTGGGTATTAATATACGTGCAAGTTGCGCAAAGTTTCCAAAAAGTTGAAAAGGGTCTCAGAGATTTCTTAAAAATTTCAGAAATATAAGAAATGTCAATTTTACATTTCGGAAACTTTCAATCCCTATACAACGATGTAGGAAGTTTCTGAAACTTTCCTATGTCGAAAATTTCGCAATTTTGGAAAGTTTATGCACATCAGTAATTCTGAACAGAAATATAGTAAGTTAGTAAAAGATGGTAGCGATTTCTGTTAATTCATTCTAGACAACCTACTTCCGATTATGCAAACTACATCACTAGATGTCACTACACTACAAAGGGATATAATTTAGGCATGGATACAACATTAAGAAGGTTGCATATACACCTATTTATCAAGACCTTTCTTTATTTATAATGTTGACAATGTTGTTACCTTAACAACGGTTGTTTCCTGTCAGACAAAAATAAATGTCGTAAACAGATATATGAGCATATTTATTCTCTATTAGTTCTAAAGTGGTAGCTGATAAGTGGTGGTGGTTTTAAAATGAAGCAAGCCTACCTATGAAAAACACCTTTCAAATTTTTAAAATATATTGGTAATTTTAATTTTGTTTACGAAAAACAAAGAAGCTGCAAAGATTTGTGCGATTAGATCCCGCCAAAGGCATCTGAGACGAATTAGAGCGCATCTTTGGAGGTACGTGCGTAGACAAGACATACAACCTATGCCTGAAATTCATCAGCTACAAGAAAGACCCAAATCACATCATTAGTTTATTACTCGTGTCAATTTTAAATAATATCTGGACCAAACTGAAATTCTCCTAATGTGTATGATCCTGGACACTTTACCTCCGGAATATCTCCAATTCAAGCTCTTAATGTCAAAGAAGGAAAGAGTTCTAGGTCAGACTAAGATACAAGTTACAGAAGACTAGGCTGATGCAGCTTTGTACTTATACAAAGATAAACAAGGATAAAAAGAAAAACAATTTCAAAGAAAATCAGATACTGCAAGTACTTACACCGGCTTTACTATCTTAACCAAATTGAAAGCAATAAACATACTTTGGTTTTTTTTTTTTTTTTCATTCTTTTTAAACCTTTTCTACATAATATTAGGTCTACTTGGAATGTTTACAAGTAATTTTTTGTTTGATTTCTTGTAACCAATAAGATTTTGTTACAAGAAACCAATAATTAACTTGTAAACCGACCAAGTAGTCCTAATATTATGTAGAACGAATGTAGTTGTGCACGCACACATACATACTTAGTTTCAGGATGAAGTCAGAGATGGCGCTTTCAAATGAGTTTTCATAAAATGCTTCAAGAGGGCTCTATATACTTACTTTGGAACAGGCTTTCCACATGGACCAACACTACGTATGCACAACTAGTTGTGCCACATAGACCTAGCATTACATAGACCAGCTATACGCGTGCGCCCGTAAGGGATAGACATAGATGACGTCATAAACGTGGGGATACCATATTGGTAGAAATTACCCCAATATTTGATATCACGTTGGGGCGATTACCCTGGAGGCAAAGTTAGCTTGTTTGACGGTATTAAAAAATTGTTAAATAAAATGTCAATGGGCCGTTCTGTTTGGGCGTATGAACAATGGAATACCTCTTATAATTCGCGCAGGTGGTAGAAAACTAAACATGTTTGGTAAATAAAACGTAAAATAAAATGTATTATGGGTTTTAATTTAAAGAAATCACAAATCGCAATCACACCAATTAATGTACACCACATTTAATCTTCACAACATTTGTTTATTTATTTTTTGGAATTAGAAGTACGAAAAAACTTCGAGGTCAAAATTACCCATAAAATTATGATATTTTCATCTGGTATCCCTAACATGATTGTTATGCAGCTAAATTTAAGAAGAAGTTTAAAAATGGCTGAACTCAGATTCCTACCTACCTACGTAATTTGGGCGGATAATTTTACAAATAATGTTTTGTTAATTTGCGTAAATAATTGTGATATTTTTATTGAAATCGTTTGATTCTACATTGCTTTGAGTGTAACGTAATTTTACGATGTTATTCTCTCATATTGCGTTAAGAGGAAGGTGTAAAATACCGTACTTACTTGTGAAAGGTTATGATCTCATATTTTTGCTCAGAGCGGCTATTACAGCCGATTACAGAACAATTCACCAGTATTTTATCAAAGTTCAAGCATTCAAAACGCTAACCATCACTATATTTCATAAGAGAAAGCACAATTTCATACAAAACAACGATAATTAAACAAGCAACGAACAAACATGACATGTCACGTACTTATTTGTTTGCCACAACCTCGGTTGTGACAGCGGTGAAAAAGTGAAACTATGACAAGGACAAACAATAACAGCGCTTTCTCTGCTACTCCTACTGAAAGATACATAAGACTATCCCTATCGGTCATTTTCCCCCACCCCTCATGACCGATCCAGTTATACTAGATTCATGTTGTGCCATAAGGATTTTTTTTTCTAAATCCTTCCCATAGACACAACTGGTTTACGGTCGTTTAATTTTAGTTCCCAAATACACAACTATTCTAGAGTCTTGCCTGTTTTTGTAGAATGAGGGCTATCGTTTTTTTGTTCACCAGTTGGCGCCTCTGTTGATGGTGGTCCAAAAGACTAAAGAACTTCTGTCAGTCATTGAAGTGACAAGTGACATTTGACATTTCGAACTTTGCGAAGACCACCATCCACACTAGCGCCCCTAGCGGCGAATTCATACGCGTTAGCCCTCATTGTACAGCCGCGATCAAATATACGTATAGGTATTTTTCGTGCACATTTGTGTAAAAAAACAAAAACAAAACATTTCCTTCGCAACTTAACTAGACGGAGGTCCGCTACGCGGGGCTCCTATTTCTGGGCGGTTTCAACTTCGGGCATCTGAAGCTACCTAACGAACCTAACCTAATACCTACCTACGCTTTTTTCTCCAAGTGTAATGTTTTCTCGGACGTCACACTAAGTCAATAGATAGGTAGGTTAGGCTCGTTAGGTAGCTTCAGATGCCCGAAGGGCAAACCGCCCAGAAATAGAGCCCCGCGTAGCGGACCTCCGTCTAGTTAAGTTGCGAAGGAAATGTTGTAAAATTAATATGAAAGCTATCTGTATAGCACGAAGGTTTTGGCCTAGAAGTCTTCTGAAAATCGATTTTCGCTCATGTCGTCGCAAACATGGACATATTTGATATCAGTGCATTCAGTGTGATGTCCTGAACACAAACACAAATATATGAGATGAAAAGCATTCAGCACCCCCGATTTATACGAAACCGATCCCAAACCCGGCCTAGCAGCTTCACCGATTTAGATAATCAAGATAAAAATGACAGCCCTAAATAAACCTTGAAGAGCGGATATCTCAAAAACTATACAAGATATAGAAAAGCTTGACTGAATAAAACTTGTAACAAATTAAATCTCTTTTCATTCTGTATAAGTGGCCAAGTCGCTCAGACGCATAGTTTCCGAGATATAATCGAAAAACCGAAAAATGGAACCTTCAAACCCCCCTCTCCCCCCCAGCACCAGGGTTATGACCGGGGACTTTTGATATGTTCATCTCCTAACTAGTCCAAACAAAGCTACGAAGTTAAAAATTGTGTTCCTTGCATTTCCTTCTATACCTATTTTTGGGCATTTATTTCCTGGCCTATTAGCACACTTAGATGTTTATACATGTCACTTGTAGATTCAATAATGAGGCTCTTGACAGCTATGGGCTCACAACTAATAGGCCAGGAAATTAATGCCCAAAAAAGTTATAGAGGGAAATGCTTGGAACACAATTTTTGACTTCATAGCTTTGTTTGGACTAGTTAGGAGGTAAACATATCAAAAGTCCCCGGCCGTAACCCTGGCGCTGGGGGGGGGGGGGGGAGAGTTGGGTTTGAAGGTTCCATTTTTCGGTTTTTCGTGTATATCTCGGAAACTATGCGTCTGAGCGACTTGGCCACTTATACCTATACAAAATGATAATTTTAAAGAAAAAAAAAACCGACTTCAATGGGGGATGCCGCTGAAAGTTCACTTATTGTTGATGGTGCACTCTTAGATTCCAGACAATAAAATGAAAAAGACAGCCTCTTTTGCCTAATAATGTAGAAAAGGAGGTAAAACCACCCACTTTTCTAGTAGCATTTCGTTTCTTTAAGGGTCGCAGTTCTAACCTAACCTAACCTACTTGTCTGATAGCATTTCGTTTCTGTAAGGGTCACAGCTCTAACCTAACCTACTTTTCTGATAGCAGTTCTGTTCTGTGAGAATCGCAGTTCAAAACCCAACCACCCACCTAACCCACTTTTCTAGTAGCATTTCCGGGTCCGGATCAGAGTCCGGGTCCGTGTCCGGCTGTCCGGGTCCAAGTTTGGGTCAGAGTTCGGTCCGGGTCCGAGTTGCGGTCCATGTTCAGACCCGGGTCCGGGTCCGAGTCCGGGTCCAAGTTTAGGTCTGGGTCAATAAGGAAGAGAACAAATCGCCAAACGTGAACTATGTGTCATTGAAGAGTTCCATTCTGATTATTATCAGCAGTTTCCATTTCATCAAATGTCACTTTTATAAATGTAAATGCTGGATTTGTTGATAAAAAAACAAAAATCACTATATGTATGCCTTTCAAATTTGAGGAGTTCCCTCGATTCCTCGTGGGTCTCATCATCAGAACTCAAGCTTGACAAAAATATGTCTTAAAAACTTAAGTTGCTTAACAAACATAAAGAAGAAGACAAATCGCCAAACGTAAACTATGCGTCATTAAAGAGTTCCATTCTGATCATCATCAGCAGTTCCATTTCATCAAATGTCACTTTTTAAAATGGAAGTGCTGGATTTGTTTATAAAAAAAAACAAAAATCACTATATGTATGCCTTTCATATTTGAGGAGTTCCCTCGGTTCCTCGTGGGTCTCATCATCAGAACTCAAGCTTGACAAAAATATGTCTTAAAAACTTAAGTTGCTTAACAAACATAACGAAGAGGACAAATCGCCAAACGTGAACTATGCGTCATTGAAGAGTTCCGTTCTGATCATCATCAGCAGTTGCACTTCATCAAATGTCGCTTGATTTGTTGATGATAATACTAAAATCACTATATGTATGCCTTTAACATTTGAGGAGTTCCCTCGATTCCTCATGGATCCGATCATCAGAACTGCTTTTTGACAAAAACGGGACCAATCTGTATGTATATACTTACAATCAAAAAAAGAATTTTCAAAATCGGTCCAGAAATGACGGAGTTATGGAGTAACAAACATTAAAAAAAAAAAAAAAAAACCGAATTGATAACCTCCTCCTTTTGAAATCTTGAAGTCGGTTAAAAAGTGATTTAATTTGTCAAGTTTTTTGATATTTTGTACAGTTTTTGAGATATCCGCTCTTGAAGGTTTATTTAGGGCTCTAATTTTTATCATGATTGTCTACATCAGTGAAGCTGCTAGGCCGGGTTTGGTATCGTTTTCGTATAAATCGGGGCTGCTGAATTCATTTTTGGTATCAACATTGACACCGTTCCTAAGTAAAAACAAAAATTGTGTTCCTAGCATTTTCCTTTATACCTTCTTATTGCTTGGCTTATAAGACCAATATATCGATATTACATTTGATCTCTAATCTCTCTCTATTTGATTCTATAATTTATCGAAATTAGAGAATATAGAGATCAGATTTTTAAAATTACTTGTCAACCATAAAACTAAACTCAATATGTAAAGGTTACTACAGATTTCTATTCAAAATTTGCAATATTATAAATCATAAATACCTACTTGCGATCAATAGCCATAGCTGCCAAGATCTTAACTCAGCGGATTTCTTAACACCAGTTAATCATACATACATCACAAAGGCTGTGATTTCAGGCAAACTAGCTGTTCCTAGAATTAATAACCACTAAAATAAAATAAAAATAAAAAAGCCCTTTATTCGATGTAAAAACGGTTATACATATAAATTTGAAAAATAAAACTTAAACTTAAAATTGGTGTATTAATTACATGAATCCCTAGTGGGTAAACGCCTCCTCCAGTGTTGCCCATTTGTCCCTGTCCTGTGCTAATGACATCCAGTCTGTGCCGGCTGTTCCTTTTATGTCATCTTCCCAACGTATAAGTGGTTAGCCTTGGCCTCTTTTGCCAAGTGGGCCTCTCCATTTAGTGACTTTCAATGTTCATCTCTTGTCTGTTAGTCTTGCTGTATGGCCTGCCCACTTCCACTTAAGTTTCTTTGCATAACTCAAGGCATCTGTTGCTCTTGTTTTTTCTCTTATTTTAGAGTGTCTTATTTTGTTTATTTTTCTTATATTGAGCATGCTTCTTTCTAACGCGCGTTGGCAAGTGATGATTTTCTTTTGAGCGTTTGCTGTGAATTTCCATGTTTGGCTTCCATATGTCATACATGGCAAGACACTTGAGTTCAGGACTTTAGTTTTAATGGCTATTGGCATGTTGCTTTTAAATATGTCTTTAAGGCTCCAGTATTTGTTCCATGTTTGTTTTATTCGCCTTTCTATTTCCAATTCATTATTCAATTTATTAAAACTAATGTTTTTCCCTAGGTAGGTATATTTTTCTACATATTCTAGTGCGTTGCCATCTATGCCTAGTGGTCTTTTCCAGCTATTGGTCATTGCCTTTGTCTTGCTTAGGTTCATTTCTAATCCTACTTTGACACTCTCTAGGTGTAGGGATTCAGTCATGTGCTGTAGTTGCGTACATGTCTCTGCTATCAGCACTAGGTCATCCGCAAATCTCAAGTGGTTTAGATAAGTACCTTGTATGTATATTCCTAGTTTACTCCATTTTAACTTGCTGAAGATGATTTCTAGGATGGCGATGAATATCTTAGGAGACAGTGGGTCGCCTTGCCTTACTCCTCTTTCTATGGAGAAGCTTAATAACCACTACGGGGATAGAACCCCTAGGAAAAGAATTCCACATTTACTATAAATCTAAATCTCACTTAGTCTTAATTTAAATCTGTGTTAAAAACATTACCATAATATATATATTGTAGTAATTAATTACCTACTATAAGTTATAAAGTTACATAACTAGAGACTGATGAACCTACAGTCAAACTCAGTGTTGAGTTTTGCGGGGCTATGACTATAATTAAGAATACCACTGTATTTTTAACCGACTTCAATTTCATGGAAGGAGGAGGTTCTGTATTCGGTTGTGGCTATTTTTTATTAAATAAATAAAAATAAATAAATTGTATGACCCATAAATGTTAGTTTGATGATTAAATTAAATTTATGCAGTATGCACAAATAGTCTCAGCTGACCTTACAACCAGTATGTATGGCTGAGCGCTGCCCGTTCTGCGACATCTTGAAAACGCTTGAGCGCATGAAAAAATGTTCGGAACATAACATATTATGACTTGGCGAAAAAATTGTATGCTCTACAGTTCTTACTTAGACGTCAATATTATTGGAACTACTATATAGAAACCTTGATATTCGCGTAAAACCGATTTCTGTGAGCTTTGACCTGGAACTTATCTAAGTAGGGATACAATTAAAATTTTCAGTTTTAGTCCAATGCGTCGCGGAGAATGTCGGTCGAGGTAGTTCAGATCCGGAAATGGAACTTTGTTATTGGGCATGGTACTGGAACTCCAAAACTGCCGGGGGACAGTAGTGCAGTACAGGGAAAGTCTCCCGCATTATGACGTCATCAAAATGGCTCCCGCGTCGGTGCACCCAACATTAAATTTAACCTCTCGTGTGACGGGATTATTTTTTCACCACACCAGCTGGTAAAGGCTGCCTTGATTGTTCAAAAACTGATGAGAAAGTTGTATTTTATCCACATGTGTGGCAAAGTAAATCAAATGCAAATTTTGAGTAGTTTCCTTATGTGCGCTGTTAAGATTGACTTTCAAATGATGATTTTGAATGATAAATATTTAGTAACATTAATTTCGAATGGATTCGGTTTGATTTTTTGTTTGATACTATTTTACAGTATTTTCTTTGCGTTAGTGTGGTGAAAAATTTTGTGTTTCACTCGGGGGAAATAGTACATTTCGATGCTAGTGCGGAAAGTATGTCATTACTTCACGAGTACCGAGATATCTCGGAGAAGACTCGGGACGAGTGAAGAATGACATATCCGCACGTGTATCGAACGACGTTTTTTAATACAGTTGCGAAAAATAAGAAAAGCAACAAGTAAGGAATGGAATTCGAAACTTTTATATTATTAATTCTGTGACATCATTGACATTGACATTATGAAGAGGTGTTTTTCTAGCTTTTATTCGACTAGAATAGATTTCGTTATTATCATTCAACCCACTTCAATGAAAGTTTTTTTTTTCAAATGCATGTTCTATAAGACAGAAACAATTGTAAATATTAAAACATTGTACTATTATTACCTAAATATCGTTATTTACGATTATTTGTGTATCGTATATTTATAAAAACAATATCGAATATTGCCTTTGGAAACTTAAAACATTCTTGCAGTAAGAAAATACGCCTCTTCTTTGACAGGCGTTCCGTTCCATTCAGACAACTTATTAAGAAAGGTTTTTCAACATTAAAAATTAAATGTGTTATAATATTTATAATGATGAAGAGGTAAGTAATAAAATATGAAATATGCATATTTTTCGTATTCATACATTAACAGTAGGTTTTTATGTTGATTACGACGTTTAAAGGAAACTAATATTAACACTCATCAATAAGTAGTCATGAATTGGAACAAGTAAAAATTTAGAAAAATTGGAAAAGTAAAAAGCACTAGTTCGCGAAAACCAACTTTCCGCACGCTAAACAGCCACGAAAAGTAGCACTTTTTGAGCAACTGTATTAAAAAATTTGTTTAACCCTCGTGCCTTGAAACCCTCGCAACGCTCAAGGTTCCACTATTCGAACCACTACGCTCGTGGTTCAATTTTGGAATATTTTGCTTACTCGGGTATCAATTTTAGCACGAGAGGTTAAACAACAACTTTGCCCGGTTGTAAAACAAAAAAACCATGTTCTAATAGGGTATTTGACAACATTAAAAATATATAACGAATTGCTGTCGTCCTGAAAGATAATAAACTAATAATAGTTATTTGTTATACAAGGGTGCAAAGTTGTATTTTACCCGCGAGTGTGGAATTGAAACACGAGCAAGCGAAAGGATTCTATAGTTGAACCACGAGCGAAGCGAGTGGTTCTAAAATAGAATCCTGAGCGTAGCAAGTGTTTCAAGACACGAGAAGTAAAATACATTTGCACCCGTGTGTAACACAAAACTTTTCACCTCACTATAGCGAGGAAAGTGCAACATCCACAGGCGTTAGATCATCTTCATCGCTGAAATTACTAATTTTTTTACGATATTATAACTAAAAACTCTGGAAATTCTGTATTTTTACGTGAGAAGTTTTTAAGTAAAAATTTTGTTGACAATGTTGACATTTCTGGCGTATGAAATGTCAATGATGCGTTTTGAAATTGCATCGACTCAACTTGTGCGTTCAGAATTATATTTAACATCATTATTAAAAAACAAACGTTTCTTATGGAACTTTAAGGTTTATGACATAAAATCATTAAATAAAGCTAAATTTGGTATTTTTTATTAGATTCTCAAACGATTTGTTTAATGATAATTAATATCAAACGAATCATTATTATGAGCGTTTTACGTTTTGTTATCTGTCAAGCTACTTAGACATGCTCCATCCAAGGTCAAATTACTTTCCCCACTAGTGGATAAAATGCGTTTTTCCCCGCTTGTTTTAAAGGATAAAAGACAACTTTCCGAGCTAGTGAGGGGAAAAGTATATTTCGCTATATTTGAATGTAAATTATGTTTAGTTTTTGGAAAATAATTTAATATTTTTTAATATTTTTTGAAATTTCATCAGGGACGTGAACGCTCTGTGATTGGTTAACGCTCGGATGACGTCACACGCGGGTAAACATTCTTGATTGACTTGAGTGTTTTACTGTTTTATTTGTATTTAGTTAATTTTAGTTATTGTTCCACAGTTTTCTGATATATTCCGATTTATCCGTATATCTAGTAGCACAATATTCATAAGAATTTCAAAATACCAGACATAGACGCATTAATGGTTGCACTTTTCTTTAAAGATAATCCGGATTACTATGCTGCGGAACTATACGTAGAAATTGTTTATTTACGAACATTTCGATTTCGATGATACGAATACGACGACGATATATATATAGAATACGATGACGAGAATAGTATCTCCATACTGCACTTTAGTTTGAAAGAAAAAGTATGCTACTAACTACCTACTAATGCTGAAAGAGCTATGTTATTTGGTTATGTAGTAATACATTAAATACCTAGATCTTGTTTCGTTAAATACAACAAAATCCGCTGCTTTAACTACCATATTTATTTACAGTTAAATATTACTTACATCGAAGTGGTCTTCACACATAAAATCATTTGTATGCGCTAAAATGCTCTTTGGGTCTCTTCGTGCTAGTTTTAACCACATTTTTATTTTTTTGGGATTCGTTGGAACGGAAACAATTTGTCTGGATTTTTTATAGTCGTACTTGAACATTGCGGCACTATACACCATTTATATACCATTTTACAGTGAAATAATCAATTCAATGTACATAAACCATAAGATTTACTAAGGTCATTGACTGAGTCTACTCGCGTGTGACGTCACATGTGTTACGTGATTAGCCCCTTTGCAAAAACAGCGTTTAAGGCGCGTTCAAAATAAATAAACTTTAACATTGTTTTTTTATATTTAATACAGTTAATTTCACGGAAATATCAATGTAGTGTAATTATTAAGTCATAAACAATCAATTAAAACCATTTTCAAAAATTAGTCAAATAGCCTATAGTTTCCTCGTACGCGGGTCCACCTTCCGTCATTCGAGGGCTCCGCACATACTTACGCGTGTGGGTTAACAAATTAAAGCAGGTCTATGAAATTAGTTGTATGTATTTATAAAGAAAAGGTGATCTCCAAATAAAACTAGGAATATTTTAAAATCGTGTATTCATCTATCGGTGCGTAAGTGTTCGGCGTCTCGCGCCGGCGCTTCGTCATACCGTGTCGCGAGGCGCAGCTAGGCGCGCGGCGCAGGCTTGCGGCGCCCTTGGACGCGGCGGCGGGCGCGGCGGCGGCGGCGGGCGGCGTGGGCGGCGCCGCCGGCACCACGCCGCCGCGCCGGCTGCGGCCACCGCTCCGCCCGCTAACAGAGCCCACCACCACGCGTAGCCCTCCGCCGGCGCATCGTCGCCGCCGCCTAGCGATAGCCGTCCAAACTATATTGCCACACACCCTACGATCACTGCTGCACCAAATCAAATGCTCTCATGAGTGACATCGACTCTACGTCTCGTGTTATTGTAAGCTACCTACAAGATACGGTGTAAGGTATTACAGACGGAAAAAGCAAAGGTCACTTTTTTTACCCAGCTCGAATAATAGGAGAGGCAAATCACTTCGTGCGAATAAATGGTAGAGTTGCCAATGTAGAATGCCTTCGTCCAGTACCTACGACCTTGATGCCAATTCTAATTTACATTTTGACATCAAAATGATGTCTAAATGGTGTAGGGTAATTCCGGGGTAGTTGGCCATTTTTTTTTGGAACGCGATAAATAAATAAGTTTACATGTTATTAAAGAAATCTTTATTTCTTCATAAACTTTGATCAAATGAGTTTCGAAAATGAAACAAGCAAAACATTATTTATATTGCGATCAGCTTGAAAAAATGTTTCAAAGAATATTTACAATTGGCCATCTCTCACGAGGTGTCCTGGAGTGATGATCATACCATTGTAGGAGAGACGGCCATAACATAACTCTTAATTCAAGTATACGTTTTTTTTTTTCTTTTTTTTTTCGCATGTCCCTTTTCTTTATCACGTTTAGGCCACATAATAACAGCAAACAGCGCACTCAATGCAATCATGGAGGAGAAGAGGCTCGTTATATTTTTTCCCATACCCGCAATATAGTTATCTTTCTAAATGAACTCCATTTTCTTTTTTTATTCGCTATCATGAATAGCGGGACATCGTCACTGGTATCTGATAACCTTTGGAATACCTAATCCGTGATATTACATCTTCATCACTGTGTGCCTTCACGGCCATATCGTCATAATACCCCAACTTAAACTGGCTACCTCTCCTTTTCGTCCGGGAGAGAAGACCACGCCTAAAATCAAAACAAGTCGAGAATTGAGCTCCATTCTTATTCAGATTAGAACAAAGCTACAACCGTATAATTAGCACCAAAAGCAAATAACACCATTGAAATAAGACACTAGCATCACTATCATGTAAAATATGAACCCTCTAAAAATTGTTTTCACTAGTCAAAACAATCAACAATGATTGTAGGTACTTTTACAATTTTTTCCCCCAAAATTCTGGCCACATCCTTGCTCCCAAGCATGACGTGAAGCATACTAAACAAGAACTAGCGCGACATCTAGCCATCAGAACCATGAAATATTTCGATGGGCAATCTCGCCCTTATGGTCATCTACCCCGGAATCACCTTAATTTTGTTATCTTTTGTCCGTGCGTCTCGCTCCCGCCAATTCATGTTCAGACAAATACCTACGAGCGAAATGCACGCGCAACTGATAGTCACTGATAACAGTGATAAGTAATGACATCATTTAAATATCATTTTGATATCAAAGTTTAGGTTAAAGATACGATTATGGTGAGCCTGAGAACTATGCAGGCTATGTATGGCGGAGTGCATATCTACCTCTTACACTTACTCTACATAATGTACCTAATAATGCGACATACCGGGACGCTGGACACTGTCTTTACTGAATAGATGCAATCTGTTAAAAAGTGCTGGCGAACGCCACTGCCTATCTAATCTTCCAATGAGACCAGACAGTGTATGGTTTGCACAAATTAAAGCATAAAAGGTTCGAACAGTTGACGTAAAGTATGTAAATGTCACTTTAGATAACATGATCCTTGAGAACAGTTCATTGGTTTTACAGTATTCGGTCGTGAGAATTACTAATATCCGTTTAGTTTGATGAGCTTGTAACTATTTTCATCGCGTTCAATATTGATAAATGACGTCAATTCAATATTGAGTCGACTTAAAACATAAATAGGTACGTTACTATTATTTTGCCGTCATTTACAGAAAAGGGAATCGTCAATTTAAGTAAGATCACGTCGTGTACTTTTTTTGTTGTAGCCAGAATAAAAGACGAATTTTTCTTTTCTGAAATGTCAAATCACGGAAGTTTCGGATACACAAACGAAACAACAAAATAAGCTTACACGAGCGATAAAACCAAAGATTGCAATCTTTTTTGGAAGCTTTACGACATTTCAGGATGGTTAGTTGGTAAAAAAATGGTTTGAATAAACTTAAATAGGTACTTACTAGAAATACTGAAATCTTGTAAGGCTTCAGATTAGAGGTTGGTTTATATATTAATTTTTAGATTGTTTTTAGCGTGATTTTAAATAGCTTATTACAACATGCAATATAAATATTTTATCTATAAGCACATTTTGAAATTGGAGAAGCGATGGTACCGCAGGTAAATGCCATAGCAGGGAGCGCGGCACAAAGCGACACACCACGTTAGTTGCTAACTACCAGTACATAATCACTATATAAACAACTTTAGTGAACTAATTTGATATGAATAAAATTAAAACCAGTCACGTATCGACGCGGATGCAAGGGACAAAACCAAACCATAAAACAAAAGATATCAACGAACGACGAACCGATACACATGCACTTCGTTTCGGCAGAATTTAGATAGGTACTACATACCTACCGGTCAATTCGAACAACGTGATAATTACTAGATACGAGATCTAATAGATACGTTATAGTTTAGTTCTCAACTAGTTATCTTTTTGCAGTTCGATTCGAGAAACCAATTATCATTTCACACTACAATTATTGTGACGTTTTGGGATATCCATTGGATGTCTAATTAATATCTTAAGCAAATCTTAAAGAGATCGTCCAAGAGGACATTCGGAATCGCGGAAATGTCAAATTTGACATGAATTTCTTAAATATCTCGTTATCGTTTCTGTTTCCTATCTAGTTGATATCTAGATCATTGTTCAAATTGGCCCGTTATTTCGGTTGACTCGTAGAAAAATTATTGTACACAATTAGCTTGCCAAATCTCGTTACTTAGGTCACCAAGTTACTGAGTGGCTTAAACATTGCACTCGATTGAAAAGCTCTGCATTATGTCACATTGTATAAAAAACTACTTTCAAACCGCTGTCCGTTTACTCCTCCTAATTATGAATATCGGTAGTTACTAAATAGGCATAGGTAAAGCAAATGTATTCCGAGGACTCGACTTTTTTACTGTCCTGATATTGCGATAACGCCTTACAAAAAGTTCTTAGTACTTACCTACCTACTTATATAAAGGATACTGGTAGCTAACAATAATAATATTTAGTATGTATGTTACGGGTAATGTTAGAAGGTTAATTGAACTCAAGTTTACCCTGGTATAACTAGTATTACCCGAGCCTTTTGGGTTTACTTTAGTCCGAAAATTTAAACAACATTAATCTGTATTCGGCGTTCTTCTTCTTGCTCGTGTAGAGGGATCAAACTTCTTCAACTAAATGTTTGTCTGCCAATGTTTTGCCACTTCGGCGTTTACCCGTACACATCTAGGTCTACCCAACACTGGCTGGGTATTAATGTTAGGTGTTGCATCATCACTTCTGACATTACCCTCCCAGTATTGGGTAGACTTAGACGTAGAGGGTAATGTCAGAAGTGATGATGCAACACCTAACATTATCCAGCCAGTGTTGGGTAGACCTAGATGTGTACGGGTATACGCCGAATACAGATTAATGTTGTTTAAATTTTCGGACATTACCCAAAAGGCTCGGGTAATGCTAGTTATACCAGGGTAAACTTGAGTTCAATCACAGACTACAATACATGTTTAATTAACCTTCTAACATTACCCGTAACATATACATAATACATAAAACCAAGAATCATTGATTCTATAAGCGCCACTTGCACCATCCTACTAACCCGGGGTTAACCGGTTAAACCGTTAATGGTGGGTGGGTTAGTGGGAGGTGCAAGTGGCCCTAAGATGTGTACAATTTAAGAAAAATGTGTCCCCGAGTTTGACAGCTGGAAAAGATGGTGATGTACGGAGTCATATGTTTCGCGGTAAATGAATTGT
This sequence comes from Cydia strobilella, assembly GCF_947568885.1. Lineage (NCBI taxonomy): Eukaryota > Metazoa > Arthropoda > Insecta > Lepidoptera > Tortricidae > Cydia > Cydia strobilella. The sequence continues at coordinate 21,062,316 of NC_086042.1, forward strand.
CAAACGTTAACAATTAACAATCAGAGTTACCTCATAATGTAAGAATCGGTACAGTGCCATCTACATTAGCTGTCAGATACGAAGCACCACTTTGTCTTAGACTTGCTTACACTTAACACATCTATCAATCAATGAATCTTTTATAAATCGCAAATTATAGGACTCATACAAATTAACAGAAAATACTGCTGATTTCGACATCACAAATGGAGTTATAGTACCTAAATAAATGTAAGTACCTATTGCACATTCAATATATATATATAATATAATAAGTTACAAATAAATTAAGAATATTATGGTATACTGACAATTCTTTATGCGTAACAATGATAGGACCCTAGGAACAGATAAAATGCATGAATGACAAATAAAATGTTGATAATGAATGTGTTACGTGTGTGTATACGGCACAGTAGGTACGTAACATTTTTATATGGACATCAGTTAGCGTATTAAGGTAACGCGGCACTGGACAAATTTTTAACACATTGAGTGCCGGGAATCCGCTCGGCGGGTTCTCTGTTCGTAGTCGCTTTAATTCTCTGCAAAGCACTACAAACGCTGCGGTCGGCTACGAGCGGAGCGTAGCGCTACGAAAACGTTGGCAGTGAATGTGTTAAACAGTGTACAGTAAGAAATAGAAAACGAAATTTAGGTATGTCTCAAATAATAACACCTTGAATTAAATAAACCTTGCTTGCACGGTGCATTTTACACGGGACTATATTAGTCAAAACCTGACTGTGCAAGCGCTTGTTTCAATACAGTGGAAATTTATTAAAATTTCGACCGTATTGAAACAATCGCTTACTTCTTATTTGAGTCCATTTTAAAAATGAACGTACACAACAAATCGAAGGGCACAAAAGCTCTCAAAGATGAAAAGCGGAGCTAGGATCGGCCGGGGCGTGCTTAGGGCGGGCGGGAAGGACGAGTGGTGTGTAGAGACTCACGTGTGCAGCGCCCGGTCAGTGCGGGGCGGCGAGCACAAGCGAGAGCGCGGCCACGAGCGCGCCGCGCGGCGCGGCCAGCCCGGCCAGCCCGGCCGCCGCCGCACCGCCTGCGCACACGCCGTGTCAGCGCTCAGCCCGGGGCCGCGCCGTGAAGAGCCCGCTCGGACGCATGCCCGGTGTCCGGTGTCCGGTGCCCGGTCTTACTCTAGGCTTCGCGGAAATAGCTTTGAAGGTGCTCTTTTTCGGTCGGGCATGCGTTCGAGTGAAGCGGCAGCAGATGCGACTCGTGACAGCGCACCCGCGTCAGAAGGCGCTCGGATGGAGCGACTCTGCCGACGAGTAGTGGCGCGGGCCCCGGGCCCCATAGTGCGATGACTCAATGCAAGCTTTGTCCCATTTGAATAAATAACGGTAGCGACTCCGAATAATTGTACTAAAACCTTTTGGCTCTAATGATCGACTCAAAAGTACAATGAAATAGAAATTTAGACATAGGACAGCGTCACGCGCGAGATCGGAACTCTCCTGAGTCATCACAGTATTCTAGAAAAAGATAACATAAAGAAAATTTAGGTTGGAATAATTATGAAATATATAACGTGTTCATGTTAACACATTTAGATGCGATTAATATATCATCCTATGAAAGGGAGCGTAGTTCGTAAATAAAAAATCCGTAATCTTGCAACATAGTCAATATATTCTGCTAGTCCATCAACAATATATATAATATCGGTATTTGTGAAACTTGGCCTAATGCCAAATACACCTACCCTACTCTACGCTACGCAACAGCGCGGCGGTCACATCACCCGGAGACAAAGATTGCATTGAACCACCGATACTGAGAAGATAAGTAGATACAGTGAACATAACATTATTCATGATTCTTTAAAAATAATTAATTATCAATACTACTACAGTGTTGAGATACAACATCTTATAATGATAGAGAAGAAAGCAAGAGTAAGCAGCAGCGAAGAGCGCTGGCGCGCGGCCCTGCTCACTCCACGTAAGATCCAACAAGCTACATTAATCGTTATGATACAAGTAAATAGATAGATAATTTTATAATTTCCCTAGAATGCGACGATAAATGCAACAGTGTAAATACAATTCATACATAAGTGGGAATGCAAAGTGCGGTGCCAATTCTTAGTTAACAATTAAGCTTTACTATTAACATTTTATAAAATCTGTTAAATTATTAAATGTTTATACGTACCTAGTGTATAACTAAATATAAACAATACTCTACAGTAGCGGCAAATAATCTATCATATTTTTTCAGATACATTTGCATATATTTTTTAATAATTTCTTTGAAAACGGCTCCAGCGATTTCGATGAAATTTACGAATTTATGAAAACGACAATTCGATTAAGCTAGGGTTCATTTTGAAATTTACCGCTACTGTAAATAACACTTTCTTATATAAGTAAATACTATCTAACGACTTATCCTAGAAACATTGTTTTAATAGGTATACTGTACTTAATTTCGTTTGTAACATACTTAAGTAGGTAGGTATATTATATAATATATATCATTTTGTGTCCATGTTTCTTGGATATGAAACTCAAACTTTGTACCGGTATTAATTACTCGTAATGTTCGGAAAAAATTAATGTCCTCATTTTCCGATGTTTGATTGTAAATGCCATCGAAAACTATTTTGTCCCAATAACATGTCATGTATATGTTATATAACTTTGACGAAGCTGGTTATACCATTAGGTGTACCAATAAAATATCTAAATGCTTAAGTACATAATCCTTAACATCATATTAAAATTTAATTGGTGTAGAGTTTGGCACAAATGTAGAAGTCCCCACCTGAAAGAAATCTATTCGACTTGTGCAGAGGCAGCGACCTGGAATGCTTCTTACAGTTGCGACTTATGGTTCTTTGATCCCAGTATAACTAGCAGTGACTAGTACCTAGTAGTAGGTCAAGTAGGTGGTAGGTGGCTGTGATTAGTCCCTACCCCTAGGTACTAATGAAACCGAATCCCTTTTTCCACATTAAAGTAGGTACCTACTTTAGACAACGTTTTAATGAAACGTACATGACGTGACTATTGAGGAATAATGGATTTTGGTTTGGAAAAATTTTTAACATTTATATTTTAATATTACTACAAATAGTGTAAAAAGAAAACGCTGCAAAATACTCCAGATTCTCATTAAGTGAAATCAATAAAATTATCACTTGAAACATTAAAAACCCATAAGTTATGAATTATTCAACAAAGTTGAAAAAGTATGTGGGCGCTTATAGATTGGTCGAATTTCACCTTAACGCAGAATCGGTGAGGCCTCTGGGCGCTCTTTGGACGCTCGCGGGCCGTGTAGGTGTAGTGTGTGTGTGTGTGTGTGTGTGTGTGTGTGTGTGTGTGTGTGTGTGTGTGTGTGTGTGTGTGTGTGTGTGTGTGTGTGTGGTGTGTGTAAGCGTGGGATACTAACAGTGCGGAGCGCGATGGGCGGTTGCGGTGGCGCAGTGCTGCAGGCCGGAGCAGGCGGCGGCGGGCGGCAGGCAGGCGCCCGCGCACTCGGCGGCCCACGTGCCCGGCCCCGACCGAGGGCACGCGCCCGTCTCCGGCACCGTCACCTCCGTCCACACGGCGCGCCAGCCCGCCGCGCCCACGGACTTGTCTGCCACTATGAACCTGCACGAGACGCAACGTTCACCACACCAACCGGGGGTGCATTTTACAAGCGTTGCTTTACAAGCGTTTTTTTTTAAGTAATGCATTACATTTTCAACAGTTTTGCAAATGTTTGCAGTTTGAAAATGTTTGGATTACTTTTGAACTGATATTGTTAGGACCGACCCTATTTAGCGAGCTTACTAGTTTAGGCACCCTCTATCAAAATACGAATGCGAATTACGGAAGGCTGTACAAGATACAAGTCTATAAGTATACGTATTATGTAAAAAATGTTGTAGTTTTTTTATCAAAAATCATGTAATCAAATTTGGCAGTAACTCATAGGTACTGTAGGTACCTACGTAAAAATCGGACAAGTGCGAGTCAGACTCGCCCACCGAGGGTTCCGTACTTTTTAGTATTTGTTGTTATAGCGGGAACAGAAATACATCATTTGTGAAAATTACAATTGTCTAGCTATCACGGTTCATGAGATACAGCCTGGTGACAGACAGACGGACAGCGGAGTCTTAGTAATAGTTTTTTCCCCGTTTTTACCCTTTGCGTACGGAACCCTAAAAAGGGTTATATGCCAAAGCTGGATACTCACGAGAGGCGGATGGAGTTAGACGAGGAGAGGTACTGCCAGCGGTCGCCGGGCGCCTTCTCCCCGCACAGCTCGAGCGGCGGCCCCGGCGACTCGTACCACAGCCGCAGCACCGCCGCCGGGCAGCCGCGCTCTGTCATCAACCAAGGAATAAATCACTACAATTATACCTACACTAGTTTGTATATTGACATTTGCCTTCTTTTAGCGCTACACTAACATAAAATCGCCAGTGTGCGAGCATTTAATATAGTTTTTTTTTCACCCTATTTACCTATAGGTACGGGCGCTTGTAACTCTAGTGGAGCTACACGCGTGTTACACCCTTTAAGCTTACGAAGATTCACTGTGCTCACAAGATAAAGGACAAATAAAGGCCTCGCATAGCCAACACAGTGCTTTCTTGGGAGCACTCATCGATAAAAATGCAATGCAGAATAAAAAAATGGTTAGTACAAAAACAATTCAGAATTAAAGATTTATGGAACTAGTGCCTAGAGTGTGCGGAGTGTCAGAACTTACCGGTAAGATGTCCCTCCACAGCGAAATGGTCAAAATTGAGCAGCAACCGCTTGCCGGGGCGCGCGGTGACGAACCAGTTGCAGACACGCGACGCGGTGCCGCGTGCGGGCGGCTCGTACGGCAGTGGGAACCGCGGCGACGTGATCGCGCCCCACTCGGCGCCGGACACGTTGCCGCCGCAATCGCCAAATATTGATTTCGCCGGCTGAAACAGAATCCGAGTGCGTTCCTTGAAATATATTTAAACATATAACCTGTGAAATTTCAGTCATGTTTAAAAACGTAAGTTTTTTATTTAATTATAGACCGCGAGCCAGGCGCAAATTTCGTCAGTCATCGCGCCTCCCGGGCGAAAACTCGTATAGCGGTTAACGGCTATGTATGATGAACCCTCGTGAACGTCAGCTGCCGCTTCGTTGGTGGGTTGCGGAATGGCAGCCACCGAAACGCGTAACACTGTCTGTCCACCGCGATAGAACAGGCTGACGATTTGTTTTGATAACAATAGCATCTAAACTATCATCTAACAAAGTATCAAACGGGAGGCGATGACGCCGATGATTGAAATTTTTTTTTTACATGTTAATGTGACCAGCTGACGGTCTTTCGACCGCTAAGTTTTCTGGTAATTTAATGCTATAGGTAGTTTCATACACAATCTGTATATTTTAACAAATCTGTTTGTACAGCCACACGCTAGGGCTGAGTACCTGGACAATGATGAAGCCTTAAAATGGATGAAGTGGTACTCTTGCGCTGCGTGTGCTTGCACAGACCGCATAAGATAAGTTGGGCAGCGATAGCAAGGGATCCTAATGGCCTAAGTCCCTACTTCCCTAGCCCTAACTTATCCTAAGACAAGGATGTCTGTTACCGTGAGACCTAAGGTAACAGACGGATTCCTATTGGGAAGGAATCGGGTGAGTAGATGGATACTTGCTGCCGATCACTCAGACTCAAGTGACCGATTAAGGCTGAAGGTGTCTTATGCCACAGCAAGGGAAGAAATAAGAAATGTGGGGGAAGGAATCCTCTACTCTCAGAGAGTCGCCCTGAGCTAGCAGAGGTTTTGGGTGGAGGTAGTGAAACACCAACGGACAATTGGTATCTGATTTATTTACAATGTTCCTATCTATTTATAGAATCTTCGTCTACAGCACACATACGTAAATTATTTTAGTGTACTGTCTGTGTAAATTGCAAGTAGTGCTGGCTTATGCCCTAGTTGCATTAGACGCGAGTCAGCACGAGTCAGTACGATACGGTTACGAAATCTGTTGTTTAAACACTGTTATTTCCGACGTAACAGAAGTCAATTTGTTTGTCATCATCATCATCATCATATTAAATAGACTCAATTATGCGGCTGTTTCGATCGAAAATCTTGTTCTGCTAAAAACTGTTAAGGAAAAAAACAGTAGCTTTAGGAATTTAGATCTACTGACAGACTCAGCTCAATTATTGGTTATGGCAGGTAAGAGAACTCAACGACCTGCATGGAACAACCCTATGGACGAGATGAAAGACTGAGCAAAATTTCTGTAACCATAAAGATGAGGAGGAGGTTAGCGCCCTTACCTCAAAAACATATCTCGCTTTAAACCCGGAAGCGACGTTCTCCGCGTCGGTATGTAGCGCCAGCCGCAGGCCGAGCGCGCCGCGCGGCGAGCGCAGCGGGCCCGGCGTGGCCACGCCGCACCAGCGGCCGAGCGACACGCGCGAGCCCTCACGCCCCGTCCACCACGCCTCCACCCAGTCCTCCGTGCATGTTGCGCCGCTGTTCAACATAATACACTTTAATACGAGACACTCTTGTTTTAATGCTATCTACACCTACGCCGCAGCATTTGGCCACATCGCATATTACTTTGGGAGGTACAATAATTTGGTATAGCAATTATTATTAAATCCGGTGGGTTAAGATTGGGTCTTGTCATTTCTACAGCATAGATTCTACGTTTGACATCGATGCTGCTGAAATGACGGCCAGTGAATTAGCTTTCGAGGTTTTGATTTTTTCGAAGTTAACATAATTATAGTAACGGGCCATCATGCAACATTTAAAAAAAGAAAATTTGGAGTATTTTTGATATTTTACGTTAAAAGTTGAATTTCCTATTCGGTTTTTATGTTTTCGACGTGTTTAGATAATGAAACATACTAATTCGGGTAAAGAGCTGATAGGTGGAAAGGTAGCGCAGACTCAGGCACGAGGGTTTATATCATTCCTCCTAACTTATGCTAAAAACATGAGCACACACCCGTATAGACCAGCCGTGGCATTCCAGGCGTCGGCCCTCATCTTGAAGTGATCGAAGACGACGGTGACCTGCTCGTTGGGCGTGGCGTCGAGAGTGTAGGTGCAGTTCATGCGCGAGGGGTAGTTAGAGGGGTAGCGCGGGGAGTTGAACTCGCCGCGCTTGCGAGCCTCAGAGCGATACGTGAAAGCGCACTCGCCGGTAGGTGCCGCCGTGCCCGGTACGCGGTACTCTGTAACATGGTGGCTGGTTAAATAATTCATCGCCCGTGTCTACTAACACTACGACGTACATACCTAATGCAAAATGTTCGAGATATATTTTAATACAAAGTGGGAACCTAATGACCGCTTGAACACATCGAGTATGCGGGTGATGCGGATGACGTGCTACGCTTGTAGCCATTAAACGTTTCATTCCTGATTTTCAGCGAAAAGCACCTAGCAACAGTCAATATGTTAAACTCGACAGCCCTAAAAATAATGTGCTACGTTTACAAACCAGTCTCAAATGTGTATTTGGCCTTGAAGCCCCTGCCCTGCAGCTCGCCCGAGCTGAAGACGAGCACGAGGCGCGGGCCGTCGGACGTGAGCAGCGGCGGGTAGGGCGGCGGGCCCGGCGAGCTCTCGCCGCACAGCTCCGCATCGTGCTTGTCGTACGAGTCCGTGGCCTCTTGCCCGCGCAAGTACACCTTCAGGTACCCGTCCGAGCACGCGCTACTGTACACACGAACATCGAAACATCAGCGAGCGTTCCAATCAGCATACACTTCCTGTTACGCCGTAAACTTATGATGTATTTACAATGCAGGCTGTGTTAATTTCAGGATCACAACAGTATAAGTTTTTATACAAAACTATCCTCTTGCCGTAGCATTCGGCGTTAAGGTAACTGCCTACTATTATTGCCTAAGATGTGTAGTGTGAACTCAAAAAGTGATGCTGGAAAAATATTGTTCTAAATTGGAAAGAGGCTTAAATGAAGAAAGTAATATAAACATTTTAATGTTGATTCTGTGTTTCTGAGGATATTTAAATAATTAAAAATTTTGATAGTTATATCAAAGAGGATATAATAGGATAGAGCGGTACTGTCATAGTAAATTTTGTGCCCATCTATCGACAAACGATTAAAACTAAAAATTAAAATATCAAAAAATGCATTTATATGTGGACAAATGATTTTTTTTATTTGCAGTATTTGCATTAATTATTTTTATATTATCTTGACCCATGTTTTTTCACTGTTATGCGTTAAAATGGTTAAATAACAAACGAAACCGTCAACGCCATCTATACGAGAGTAGGCCAAAGGTAGTGGCGCCATCTGATCGAGAATCAAATTTTCTTGATTTTCGAGGCACGTTTTTTCTTTAGACTGTATCCATCTATTACGGAGTTATATAGATATAATCTTTGGTTATATCTTAGGTTAATAATGTATGAACTAAAACGTACTCTGGTTTAGGCTTGTCCGATTTTGGTATAGAAAAGTTTTGAAACTCCAGTCGCACCCTTTCCAAATTTTGTGAATCTTGCATACCATATATAAAATATCTGCAAAGAAAATATTTCCATTTTTCATATGTTAAATTCATACAAATTTGTCTCAATTTACTACATTGTTTTACTTACCTACAAACAACTTTTTGTATATAGGGGAATGGATAATTTGGATGGTACACGAATCCAGAAGACTCCTTCTTACTGAGGATCTTCTGGTCGCACTCGGAGCCCCTAATGTGCTCAGCGTCGTGTTTACTTATAAAATCTGTGAACAATAGTTATTTGTGTTACAAGGAGGCAAAGTTGTTGTTTAACCTGATGCCCGAGCAAGCGAAAGATTCCAAAGATTCCGAAAAATGGAATCTTGAGCGTTGCGAGGGTTTCAAAGCACAAGGGCTAAACAAACATTGCCACCGAGTGAAACATAAAAGTTTTCACCACACCAAACCAAGGACAATACTAACTGTAAAATATCAAACAAAATCAAAGCAAATCAATTCAAAATGAATGTTATTAAATATTTATCATTCAAAATCATCATTTAAAAGTCAATTCTACCAACAAACAAGAAAACAACTCAAAGTTTGCATTTGATTACTTTGCCTCACATGTGAATAAAGCTGGTGTGGTGAAAATACATATAATCATCATTAATAACCTACCTGCTCACGTAACGTCAAAAATGACTTTCTTCAACCGCTAAAATTGCTTTTTATAAAGATTTTGCAATAAAGATAAATATCATTTATTTGCATTACCAGGTACAAGGTGTTAATAATACTTATAGTGGTAGGTTTACATTCTTAACCTCATTTGGTATGCAAAAGGGTAATTAAAAACCGGCCAAGTGCGAGTCGGACTCGCCCACCGCGGGTTCCTTACTTTTTAGTATTTGTTGTTATAGCGGCAACACACGGCACAGATGAATGCTGTGAAAATTTCAACTGTCTAGCTATCACGGTTCATGAGGTACAGCCTGGTGACAGACAGACAGACAGACATACGGACAGACGGACAGAGGAGTTAGTAATAGGGTCCCGTTTTTACCCGTTGGGTACGGAACCCTAAAAACTAATATTTTACAAATAGATGAAACATTAAAGAAATTATGGTTCTTATTATCTACATGTATGGTATTACTAAAAAAATTATCCCGTCTCACAAATTCACTCACACTATAAAAGTTTTTGTCGTTAAGCCATTCATGTAAATTTCTTTTTAAATAAAATAATATTCATTGTGCGGAATTCGACTGGTATTCTGTTATATATTTTTACACTAATAACTAGACAGTAACATATGCGCCAAATCGTAACTACTTCAATCTTTAAATAACTTGTGTAATGTGTAAGTAATCGAATTATCCAACGAGCGAATAAAGTGAAGCAAAGCTCTTACATTCAAATTGGACACATCTTTCAGCAAGGGGTACATCCGTGCATTTCAAAGGTATTTTAGTTTTTCATCGAGAAATTCGAGACTAACTACTGAGTAGGTAGTTTGTAGGTACCGAAGACTTTTATTTAGAGTTGACAGAATAAGTTGTTACAGGCAGATACCGAAGCAAAGGCTTGAATTGATTTTATGGTCAATCAAACGCTACTTGATGAACTGATGAGAGAGATGAGATGAGCTACGCCGTAGCACGTGGTTGTGTTTTTGAGCTATGTAGCGAAAATCGTTAGACGTTGGTCGTACAGTTATACGGTGAGAAGCTAAGGCGGTTATTACACTTATATGGTGTGTGAACGTGAAATGCTCTACGTATATGTCCCGCTCGCACACCGGAGTGACCACGCGGATCTCTAATGTAAAGACCAAGTAAAATAATAAAAATACTAACCTAACTTAACAAAACTCTCAGAGAACTCGAAGATTCCCTTGAAGCCGCGGTTCTGCGTGTTGGCGGAGCGCGGCAGCGAGTAGAAGGTGACCAGAAGGCGCTCGTCGCTGGAGTAGAGCACAAGGTTGCGCTGCTGGCCGCAGTACGTACCGACCACCGCCGACGTGTTGTCCGGCCCGTCGTACACCCTCACCCAGTCGAATGGGCAACTGCAGTGAATTTGATAAATATAGGTACCTGAAGTAGTAAAGACTGGAACAGCAGTAAATACTAGTGTTTGGTTGAATGGCAGAAATAAGTATGTCTAAAGGAAGAATACATTCCAAATCACTGTTGTAGATGACGTTAAAATCATAATAAATAGCGAGGTCTTAGACCCACATACATATTTTATATAGCGCTAGTTGTGGCAACCTAACTATTTTTTAAACACTTCTAAAACATAAATTAGTGACTCCCCCTGTCTTCCTGTTTTATATGTATAAGTACGTACGTCTTATATTCTGTAATGTGTGCTTTATCTGAATAAACTTTCTTTCTTTCTTTCTTTCTTTCTTTCTTTCTTTCTTTCTTTCTTTCTTTCTTTCTTTCTTTCTTTCTTTCTTTCTTTCTTTCTTTCTTTCTTTCTTTCTTTCTTTCTTTCTTTCTTTCTTTCTTTCTTTCTTTCTTTCTTTCTTTCTTTCTTTCTTTCTTTCTTTCTTGTATATTCGGGTGTGGCTATTTTATTAGTGTAGTTTAATAATGTAGGAAACAAGGCAAGTCAGGGCAAACGCATTTTAATTGGAGTAGCATTCGTCTGTTCAATCTGATATTGATTTCACATGACTTACGATGCATCTCGCTCGTACTCGTACTTATTATATACCTACTACTATTGGCGCGAGCTCTTGCTGAAATCAATGTCACGTCAAATCATTATTTATCATTATCATTCCGCTGCATCAATTAGTTTTATAGCTTTAATTTTAGTTTAGTTTAGAATAGTTAAATTTAGAAATGGCATGGCACTAATTATAATCATTATTATTTTAATGTAATGGGTTGATACCTGAATAAATAACATTTTATTTTATTAATTTATTATTATTATACACATTTTTAAAGTTTGAATGCCGCTCCAGATCATCATCGATTGTCAATTTAACAAATTGGGTTACCAATCCATTATCATAATTTGAAAGTCACTATTTGCGTAGGTATGTAGAGGACACGCTATTGATAGCGATATCACCACTCGACATTCTAAACTACCATAACGTTGTATTTTCGCAACTCGAAACTATAACGCAATACAAGGTGTAACAAAAATAGTGGGCATATTCGGTATCGTGTTCTGATTAGGAAAAAGTAGAAGAAAAAAAATTATGACTCGAAAAATTTTGGCCTTTGTATTGCGGGTTTGGATGGTTGGCCGACTTGGACGACCTGACCCATACAAAAAAATTTATTTCGCATAAACATTTTTTTTGAAAAAGCTCATTAGATTTTAAGATATCAGAAAAGCGTCGGATACTCATTGAGTTCTAAGTGAGGACGTAATACTCACTGAGGCCCGCCGAAGAACAGGTCGAAGTCACGAAACTCGAGCCGGATGCGCTGCCCCGGCTGCCCAATGAAATGGTAGTTGCAGGTGAGCTCCTTGGGGTACACGCCGGGGTACGTGGGGGACAGCAGCAGCCCCGTCTTGCGCTTGCTCGCGTCGATGATGAACGAGCACATGGTGTTCGGAACCGGTGTGCCGATCTCGAACTCCGCTGGAGAAGACAAAAGTGCATTTTCTGCTAAGCCGTCCAAATGACATAGTTTTGCCAAAATACAGGAAAGGTATCATATGCAATTATTTACTTCTCTTTAAGCCTTAAAGCGCTTAAAACGACATTATCATTATACCTATACATTTCTAGCACAGAAGGTTCAAGATCAGCCGCTATCGAAACCATTTTAACATTTTTAACGCATTCTCTGTCAGCGTGAGCTACGCACTACGCTTCGTAGTCGATAACGTGCTTTTCCTGCTTTATAGCGAAAAGCTCCTACGATCGGAGAACAGTGTATATAATTTGTTTAAATTTGAACTTTAACAGATGTCAATAGAGTTCAATGTTATAACTGAAATAAATGGCTACGTATGAACTCTAGGATTAAGACAGAAGTCGTACTCACAGGCGTTGATGAACTGGTAGGAGCCAGTGAAGAGCGAGGGCGGCGTGTAGGGCTTGTCGGTGTAGAAGGAGAGCGCCACGGCACGGTGCAGCGACACGCGGCGGCGCGGCGGGATGGGCCCGCAGTAGCGCCCGCCGAACGCAGAGTTCACCAGCTCGCCCGCCTCCAGTGACGCCATCTCCGAGTATATGTCCATGTACTCGTGCATGCATCTGCGTTTAATAAACGGCTTCTTTATATTTCTTTATGGGAAATACACAACTACAAACAAACGATCGCTATTTTTCCAAAAGTTTAGTATTCTTTGATTTTTTAGATTTTTTTGCGAAGAACATAAAGCCAGGAAATTAGAAAGGGGACTAATGATATGGCCTTGATATGGCGCACCGCGCGAAACATGGAATAAATAAATGGCCATTGCGCGGGTTTTTACCTTTTATCTCAATCACTCTGAAAATATACATATATGCAGGTAGGTACCTCTGTTTATTACTGAGTTACAATTTTGTATATCAGATCCCTCGGCAATATCATTCGTTAGCTATTTTATAGTAAAATTGTACTGCTATGGTATGCAGGGTACCGATATAAAACTGAAAATAAATGAAAATTAGACATCTTTTCGTGATATTTTCGTGGCATTTACCCTTGATTAAAATGTGTAAAAATTCTATATAAAAACTAAAATTTTGCGTTTTAACTATTACTGTTACCTATATCGACCCTTGACTTAAAGACTGATCGGTCTCTACCAGAGGCCTCGAATCCGATCCACATATTTTAGGAATAGTGTTAAATAAACGAGTATCTCAGCCAGGGTCGCGCCGTTTGACCCAGTTCCCATCCGAGACGGAAAACATGTTTGCGTCGTCTTTATTTACGCTAAGGGTTACCTACGGCATATTAATAACTCTGAAATCTTTCCTCGATCAGGAATGGTGAAATATTCATACCGCCGATGTTACCCGGGTCGAATAAAAGAATATTGATAAAGGAAGTGCGCTTACTTCGTATTGATGTGGATATGTTACGTTACACTATCATTTATACTTATGTGTTTATATCATCAAGTCATTGTTATCAGGGAAAGTTTGTAGTCAATAAAATCAGAGTACTTTAGAGCTTCTAATAGTGCCCTACATAAACAAGAATTTTATATGGTGCATGGGTCTAAAATATCTAAATTTAGGTGAATATGAATGTAAGGTACTCACGCTGGTAGCTCCCCCACCGCGGCGCCACTGAAAACATATAATAAAAAAAATAGTACTTAGGTATTTGTGGTATAAATTGTAATATATATAAATATAATATGTGTAATGTATTCCTATACAGTGACATGTTGCGAAGTTATAAACGGCTATTATTAAGTCCTAGCTAAGTAAGTACCTAATGTTTACCATATAATACTTATACAGGTGAGGTTGGTACAAACATTTGCATTTATAGTCTTCACTGAGACACATATGGTAATAAACATAACTGCATCAGTCAGTGGGTACCAGTATTGCACAAAATGCTAAAATGTTTTACTACGGCTGCCGAGCCAGGAATTTTAGATAGCAAGTTTTGAGAGAGCTTATGATATTTTGCTAAAAACATCACTGGCATATCAATCAATCAATCAAAACTTTTATTGGTAAAATAGAAGTATTTTATATGTCAACACATTATTATTATCTTATACATAGAACATTACTTACACATTTCACAGGAATAATTATATTAGGTACATTATTATTTTTGGTCAAATTATTTTTATATGAATTATTTACTGATTTATATTACATTCAATTATAATTATACATTTTTAATTAATTCGGTTTCAAAAAAAAAAATATATATATGTCGGAGCGAGACTCCAGAAAGACACATTGCAGCGTTAAATTTCAGTTTTAGACGCCTGTATACAATCGATTAGCAAAGTGTTGCTATGTATTACTTAGTTGATAATGTAATTTATCGAGTTATGTAGAGAGTAACGCCATCTATTGGCATTCTTGTTGAAATAAGATTAGGTACAGGCTTCGGAACGACAAGTGGTTTAGCTTGCGTGAAGTTAGGTACGAGTTGGCAGTTTTGTTGGTAACTGGTCAAGCAAGTTGGCCTACATTCATTTTGGTGGGAGCGATTAGGCTCCGCCGCTCCGCGGCATTCATTCGAAGATTCTCGATCGGACCGTGCTAGATATCGGACGTTAACCAACCTCGTGCCTAAACTCACCGCGTTCCTGAAGGCTTATACCTGAAGGATTATTCGAAAGCTTATAGATTCCAACATTATTTAATCATTTAGCTAAGTGTTTTATCCCGAGTGTTAATTTGATTTCTTATGAGTCATTAGAGGTTTACTATTGTAAAAATTAGATAATAAGTGTTGTTTTGAAAAGATGTGTCCCGCCGAGTTTGTTGCCGGTCCCATATAGGGTTAAATCTTCTCGGGTCAAGAGGTGTACGGTTGGAACCGGAATAGCTTTGTTTGACGTTCATAATCGTATTGTAATATGCCTACCTACTTGAATAAAGAATTGAACGTTTCGTGATTCTTTTATTTTAAATTAAATCGATTTCCGTTGCTAGTGTGACGAGTTATTTTATCATTTAGTACGAAAGTATAGTAGGCACTAGGTTGATGAGTCCGTAGTATTATTTCATACACTGGTAGCAGTGGTAGTATACTGTTTAGCTGTGTAGGCATACATCGATGTACTACGCCCACTACCGCCACCGCTATAGGCCACCACACGCCCCCATATCCTCGACATATATTTAAAGTATTACTTATTTATATTACATGTAGTCAATATTACTGATTTATATTACATTTACTTATATTTATTTGCAGAATATCGACGTAAAACTAAATGAATAATTGAAACTGCATTTCGTTGAAGCTTTACATTTCTGAGATAATTAAAATGTCTGTACTGTACTGTACCTAAAGCCTAATCCTATTAAGAGCCCATCAACGTGCTCTCTAATTATTTAAATTTAACGACAAATATCTAAAAAAGGGGGCCGCTACGTACTGTAATTTGTATTTAAGTACCTTTTGAATACATTATATTAGTTTTTACGTTGCAGGATTCGTCAATCTATGCGACCAAAGTAAAACGGCCGTTTTTGTTTTGAGTTCATGGATCGACGAATCCAGCAACATAAAAACTAGTTTGATGTATTCAAAAGGTACTTAAATACAAAATACATACGTAGCGGCCCCCTTTTTTAAATATCTATTGTTAAATTTAAATAATCACAATTATTAACTAGTGGCGCTATTGAGCACGTTGATGGGCTCTTAGATACTGAAATGACAGTGCGATTGCAGAGTCTGCTATCCAATCATTCTGGTTTTAATGTGCTTAATTTACATAAATATATGTAAAATAAAGAACTTAATTTAGTATAAAACGTCTAATATAAAAAAGACGAGTCATCTGCACTGCAGATACCTGGCTCATCCGCTATACAAAGTTCTATGCAAGGAGGACAGCACTGCTGCTGTCACAGCAGCACTTCAATAACAATATAAATAAATATATATTATTTTTCTAACACGAAGGGTTGATTTCAATATAATTTTGGGGGATTTGGCGTGTTTAGGTTATACATTATATGGAGATGGCACATGTCACCTTACCCTTCTTGTTTGAAAAATATTATAGGAAGGTATACACACTCAGGGGGTTTGCCGCGCAGGTCGAAGGTGCGGAACTCGATGAGCGCGCGCTGGCCCGGCGCCGCGAGGAAGGTGTACAGGCACTGGCGGCTGTGGTTGTTGGGGTTGATGAGCTCGGGCGCGTTGAACGTGCCATTGATCAAGCCGTCGCGGCTCACGAACGTCTGGTCGCACTCTGCAACACCGAAATATACTTTTCATTTCTCTTGTTTGGAAAGTTCACTTCACATAGCCGGGTTGACAATTATTTTTCACATCACATCACCTATTCAGGTCAGGGCTTTTTCGTCCCTGCTATGAGGGATCAGAGGCACTTTTTACTCTGCTAGGAGGGATCAAAGTGTTACTATTCTATTGTAGGACAGTATTTTTTTACTATCTTGCGTACTATTTTTTAGCTAGAATAATATTTTGAAAAATAATAATTTCCTCATAGGTTAGGTTATGTGAAAAGCAGTGTGTCAAATGGTAGCAAAATTATTATTCCAAATTGGGCCTTAAAACTCGAATCCCCCAAGTCACTACGCTCAGGATTCTATTTCAGAATCATTTGCTACGCTCAGGATTTAATGTACGCCCTCGCCGTATATATGTCATTTTGCTCCCTTGTGACACAATCTATTATTTTCACCCTTCTTATTATGTGGTTCAAGCTTCGGCAGGAACCTAAATATCCGTTTTTTACCCTTCGGGGGAAAAACTGTTCTCTTTTCTGTTTAAGTCGCAGTCGAGTTAAATGTTGCTACGTGTACAAATGTATAGACAAAAATGCGTATAAAATTAATGCTATTATAGAATGCGTATACGGGTGTTTCCTGTAACAGGAGCATTAAATTAAACTGGAGGCTGTACGACTCAAACTGACCAACATTTGTAACATTTGTAACAGTACAGGAAACACCGGGTATACGCATTCTTAACCCTTGTATCCCATTCTACTCTCGAACTATAGGCGTTCGTTGAAAAAAAATCACATCTCGAGTGCTTTCAACCCTGCGGTCACTTTTTACCCTTGGCTAAACACTAAACAACAATTTATGTCAACTTATCGCTTAGGCCAAATATATTTAAAAAGTTTAGGGCTCGGTGACACATACTTTAGGAATTTCGTACGTCGTAAAATGTTGCCAAAAAAAGGTTCTTCGTCAAGAAAGTTATGATTATGAACCACCGTTTCTATTTATCAAAAGTGGAACGGAGCCCACTTCAGACTCTCGTCCCCGCCTCGGGCGCGCTATTAAAAGTTCCATTAAATAACACTCCTTAATGAGGTTTTTAAACGCCTAACACGGGAAAAAAGTAAGCGAGACACCAGCCGCGAGTGCCGCGTCTTCCAACGTCGAGGTTTCATTAAAAGTTTTCATCATGCCACCAGGAAAACAATTTAAGTAATGTGAATATTTTTAATGTCTGTTGAGAACGATCATAAGAGTTGCACTAGTTTTAAGCTGCCTGGGTCATGTGACGTTAAACTTTAGTAGTTAAGTAGGTACCTATACGTACAAGTCCTGTACAAGTGGTATTCAAAATTAAGTACAGGCAGGGTATAGATAAGTGACGATGTCATTAATGATATTGTCATTCCTATGTTTCATTCAAGTTTTCATATCATTTAATTTCATTCTAATTAAATAATATTTTATAAAATGAACCCTTAAGTGGGTGAAATGGAGGGGGGGGGGGGGGGGGTTGAAAGTTTGTATGTAAGAAAAATAAAAACGACAAATTTGCACTAAAAAGGGCAAAAATGCATGAAACAACCATTAAAACAAATTCAGTGTTTTTAAACATTTTAAATCTTTGACTTTGGCCATAGTTCCATTATATGAAAATCGTCACCGCCACGCGCTATGAAATTATTTTTTGGAAATGATGTATTCCAGAATGAAGAATAAATGGACAACATTGTCCAATTTTTTATTTAGTGTAAATCGCCACACTGTGATTGTAACAGACAAAATTGTCACAAAAAATTACATAACATTTTAATTTTTTGCACAAACATATTTTGTGTTATCAAATGGTTTTTAAACGGCAACATGCTCGTAACAATTGTAACGAGGATGTCGACAAGTCGACAATGTGAATAATTATATTTCAAACGTGAAATTATAGTTCAGTTTAGTTCTTATGTAATCCACGAACTTTTAATAGTTGTATGACTGAATCTCCAATTCATTTCCCGAATCGCGCCGACTGTTGAGTGTAAACATGTTTCCATTTGGACGTAATATTTTTATTGTTTGCGCCGATATTAACACATCTTATGAAACTGTTTGTATTTTGGGAGAAACGGTGAAAATCCACAATTTGTGCACACTGACGCCATCTTTTGACTGATAATCGGCATCCCCTCCCTAGACAAAGACATCCGCCGCCGTCGGCTTAATCAATGAGGATATAATAAGATAGAGCGGTACTGTCATAGTAAATTTTGTAACCACTTTAAATTCACTGCCATCTATCGACATACTTTAAAACTAAAAAAGAAGATTTATAAAAATACGTTAAAATGTATTTAAATATGGATAAATGTTTTTTTCATTTGCATTAATTATTTTATATGATTTTGACCCATGTTCTTTCACTGGTATGCGTTACAATTATAAATAACAAACGAAACAGTCAACGCCCTCTATACGAGAGAAGGCCAAAAGTCGCCTAGTGGCGCCATCTGATCAAGAGTCAAATTTTCGTGATTTTCGAGGCACGTTTTTTCCTTAGACTGTATCCATCTATTACGGAGTTACATCTATCTTTGGCTTAATTCAGGATCGCGCCGAGCTTACTCAGAGCTGTCAGAGCGGCCATTAAAACTTCTCTAAGCGCGCGCCTCGATTAGCAAGTTCCACGGGATTTACGGGTGACGGAAAATGTTCCCAGTGTACTAATAATAATCTGGCGAATATGTTATTACCCATTTTAAACTTCTATAAAAATTGATTCATCATTTTCTGGTCTTAATCAGCAGTTCCACTTCACCAAATGTTGATTTCCGACTTACTAGAGGAAATGCACGAATTACTAATATAAATACCCAAAACACTATATACGTGGGTCACTAGGAAAGATTTGCGATACTCCAAATTTATAAAGAGAACGGACCTGGTTTAATACCTTTTTTTAAAGATAATTTAATAGACATTCAACCATAGACAACCATTTATACAAGTATTTAAAAATAAAAATGTTATTTTTTAATTCAATTTCGCGCGCGTTTGCGTCAATCATGGATTTTAAGAGAGAGCATTTCCGTGCAATGATTTTGTATGATTATAAGTTTGGGTTAAATGAAAGTGAGTGCAGAGATCGATTAGTTTCAGCATTTGGAGACTATGCGCCATCCCGTGCACCAGTTTTCAGATGGTTTGCACAATTTAAACGAGGGATCTTCTTCATCTTCTCCTTGAAGTGGTCGCCCTGCGACTTCAGTAACGGAAGAAAACATCTTAACTGTAAAAAAAATTATTAAGGAAGACCCAAAAGTAACTTATAAACAAATAGAAGAGGTCCTTAAGATTTCATCGCCAGCCATTAATGACATTTTACACAACCGGCTTGGAGTCAGGAAACTGTGTTCACGGTGGGTGCCTCACGCACTGACTGCAGAACAAAAAAAGCTCGAGTGACGTGGTGCAAAGATATGCTTAAAAAATTTAACCAGGGGGAGGGACGCACCATTTTTAACATCATTACTGGAGACGAGAGTTGGATTTATCAATACGATCCACCAACTAAGCGGCAATCGACACTTTGGGTGTTTCCAGACGATGAACCTCCAACGAAGGTGAAACGTGGGCGAAGTGTCGGAAAAAAAATAGTGGCCACATTTTTTTCCGCAAGTGGTCATGTGGCTACAATTTCTTTAGATGAACAAAAAACTGTGAATGCTCAGTGGTATACTGAGGTGTGTTTGCCTACCGTTTTTAATAATTTGAGACAAAAACGTCCGAAATCTGGTTTGAGGGGGCTATTTTTGCATCATGACAATGCGTCGCCGCACAAGGCCATTGTCACCAAAGCTTTTTTGAAGAGTACAGAGATCGAAGAGTTGTGTCATCCTCCATATAGTCCCGATTTAGCTCCTTGTGTTTTCTTTCTTTTCCCGAAAATCAAACTTGGACTTCGTGATACGCGATTCAACAGCCCTGAGGATGCCCGGAATGCCTATTTACAAGCCGTAGAAGACCTTCCTAAAGAAGAGTACCGGGAATGCTACAAATCATGGTTTAGGTGGATGAACCGATGCATAGAAGCTAAAGGAGAATATTTTGAGAAACTGTAATATAAATAATTTGAATAACTTCAGTATTTTTTTGTATCTCAAAACTTTCGTAGTGGCCTAAGGTATCTCTAGCCTATACTCGTATTTGCGGGTTGCGTTTCCTCGATTTCTCCAGGGTTAAGTGAAGGCAGTGAGACCAGCTTTATAGTACAACATTTGAAACAGGTTTTCAAATCGATGCACCTGTCGTGGAGAAATCGGGAAACATACATTAAAAAAATACATAAAAAAACGATAACGAGGAGGTAATCATCCTCCTTTGTTTGATTCCTGTTAAAAAGCTAAAACAGACAAGATCACGATGAATTGTGAATTGCTCCTTTTTAAGGGTTTCGTACCCAAAGGGCAAAACGGGACCCTATTACTATGACTCCGCTGTCTGTCTGTCTGTCCGTCTGTCACCAGGCTGTATCTCATAAACCATGATAGCTAGACAGTTGAAATTTTCACAGAAAATGTATTTCTGTTTCCGCTTTAACAACAAATACTAAAAACAGAATAAAATAAATATTTAAGTGGGGCTCCCATACAACAAACGTGATTTTTTTGCCGTTTTTTGCGTAATGGTACGGAACCCTTAGTGCGCGAGTCCCACTCGCAGTGGGCCGGTTTTTTAAAAGTCAGTTTCGTAAAGTTTTCAACACTTATAAATTGATTCTTTAAACTTGCATATTACCAGGCCAATTCGAGTTGTAGTTATTCGATCTGTTTCTGATAAGATACTGATCTGTTAGTGTCAAAAGTGACATTTCTTCAACCAAAAACGTCATCATGTGTATTCAAAACTTATAATATGCTTCCCTTGAACATTTTGCTACATATTAACTATATATTTGCTTTACAAGGGGGCAAATTGTTGTTTAACGGCTCGTGCTAATATTGCTATTCGAACAAGCGAAAAATTCCAAAATATAACCACGAGCGTAGCGAGTGTTTCGAAAAGTCGAAACTTGAGTGTTGCGAGGGTTTCAAGGCCCGAGGGTTAACCCTTTACCTACGGGTGTCAACCAGAGTTGCCACTAAGGCAACACCGCTGCAGTACGGGTGTCAACTATAGTTGATCGAAGATATGTTCATGTTCAATATTTTTTTAAATCAAAACGAGACCTTGTGTCTTAGTAATAGCGGTCACATTATGCATTGGGATTAATATAGGTGCAAAGAAAAAAATAACATAATATTTCGGTAGATGGCTCTGACACAAATATATTTTTAAAATTACCGCTTTTTTGCTGTCAACTGGGGTTGACACCCGTACTGCAGAAGCGTAAATAATTAAACTCAATATGGCGGTCCTAGTGTTGTTTTATATTACATCGACTTGTTGTAGAAGTGAGACGTGTGGGTATTTTGAATGTTATTTTTAGTTTATTGACTTTTCTTTGTCCAAATAGTTACAAAATTGGAATAGGTATATTTTTTCTAAAAACACAACTTGCTGAGCTTTTATCCCGTACTTACAGAAATATCGACAATTGTGTCGATATGCGCACATGACTTATTTTCGTCAGTAGCAGAGATTTGTTTCTATGCAACATTTAAAGTAATTGCTTTTTTGCAATATTTCAATAATTATCATCCTTTAAGTATAAAGTTGTGTTACATATTTGTTTATCAGGAACAGAAGATACAATTTACATACTAGTATTAACTTACAAAAAGGGCACATTTTTTATTGATCCCCCACTTACAGGCAATCACAGCATGCATTATTATATTAATTTAAACATTAAGTCAACAGTAACACCTAGAAAAAGACTTAGTATACATTACAAAAATCTAGAATAAATATATAATACCAATTAACAAGACACCTAATAGTTGATATTAACAATAACTAAGGTAAGTTAGCCGAGCTAGCTGAGGTTGTCAACAGACAATAATTTGTTTTTAAATAAGACTTCACTATCGTGAAACATATCCAAAGAAGGAACATTATTAGCATGCTTGTTGTATAGGCGAGCCAGGCGAGGCAAAGGGGAATGAGCTAATAGGTTAGTTCGACTACGACGCACATTGAGTAAGGCACAAGGGTAACGTGGCAAACGAGACGGCACTTGAAAGTGCCTGACTAACCATATGCATGCAATCAATCTTGTCGTTTAGAAGTTTGTGCAAGAACATTAGGTCCAGCAAAATACGCCTACTACTACGAGAAATCAGTTTAAATTGTTTAAGTCTTGTGTTATATACTTGGCAGCCTGTTCCATAGCGATACGCAAGATGTCTAGTGAACCGTTTTTGCAATCGTTCAATCCTTTCAATATGTATTTTGTAACTTGGGTTCCAGATAACGCTACAGTATTCTAATTTACTCCTTACATAACAGTTAAAAAGGGTCACCATTGTAGAACATTCTTTGAACTCCCTAGCACATCTTAACACGAACCCTAGAGATTTAAAGGCAGCATTTATTGTCTTATCTATGTGACTCACAAAGCGTAATTTGCTGTCCATTGTGACACCCAAATCTCTTATTTCCTTGACCTCTTGCAAAGTTTTGTTGAGAATAATGTACTCTGATGATATAGGATTTCGTTTCCGACAAAATTTTATGTGGTAACATTTACTGGGGTTAAGTACCATATTGTTAGTCCTACACCATTTTACCAAAACGTCCACATCCTCTTGTAACAGATGGACGTCCGATTGGTTCTTTATTACCCGGACCAATTTTAGGACATATATAATAAACTAATACTTTAAAACTTAATCTTGAAAAATTCGCTAATAGTAACTTAAAATTCTTCAATTTCTTAGTGATTCATATTAAGCGTGAAATAAGAAATATTAGTGAACCAACCAACCAACCACCAACCACCACCAACCAACCAAACCAACCAACCACCAAGTACCAAGTGATCAGTTATTAACTAAACATATTATACTTAATGTGTGTGTGAAATTTCAAGCACGCAGCTGTAGTACTTCAAAAGTTACAAGTAAGTGAAATTATGTCAAACCGCAGACTCTCGCTAATACGTGCCCGTATTGAGCGGTGACTGGGTGTTCAAAGTCCCCGTAGGTAAAGGGTTAAAAAAAACTTTGCTATCGAGTAAAACACAACATTTTTCACCACACAACACAGAAAAATACTAAATTACTAAGACTTCGCTGTCTGTCCGTCTGTCATCAGACTGTATCTCATGAACCGTGATAGTTAGTGTTGAAATTTTCACAGATGATGTATTTCTGTTGCCGCTATATTGTACTAAAAAAACAGAATAAAATAAATATTTCTCCCATACAATAAACGTGATTATTTTGCCGTTTTTATAGATAATGGTACGGAAGCCTGCGTGCGCGAGTCCGACTCGCACTTGGCCGGTGTTTTGAAGAATAAAGAGAGCCTTTAGGAGTTGGTATTGTGAAAAAAAATGTAAAGTACGGTTTAAAATTGCGACATGCGTACTCCACTGAACACCGCGAACACAAAACGTCCCATCTGTGCAGAAAACCAGACTCACGAAAGTGTATACGTTATGCGAAATGCAAACGTCAAGCGTTATCTGGTTGTACAGGCTTGAATCTATGACAAAACCCTCATGCTTAGGCTGGGCAAGGGGTATTGAAACAAAAGAATATGTACAACAATGAGCCCGTTTCGTTTTCGAATCCCATACGTTTTTAAAGGACTATAAAAATACAAGGTGAACAAGGTCAAATGGCAACATTTATCGAAATGGAATGGTGTGATAGGTATCTCGCTGGGGTGCCTACGTATTGGCGGCCCGCCAAATATTGTGATGGTATTTTCCATTTCCCTAACGTCTACCTTGCTGCCGAACGACAAGCTCAATACCTAATCAATAATCCTTTTAATGTTCATATACAGGTGAATGTATTATTTACTATATAGGTACTTAAAGCTATTGTGCAGATATATTTTAGAAAATAATACGTTTTTTTAACAAAGGACATCTAAATAGTGCTTGTGACACTTAAAGTAATATCATTCGTGAATTGTACCGGGGGAAGCATTACATTTTACGCTATAATAAGATCTATTTCTAAGATTTAAAGGCGAAATCACAATGAAGATTAGCAGTTAAGTGTGATAGACATTTACAGAGGAACTCCAGATTTGACTATTGTCTTGCCTTCGGTCAACTTTAATTAACCTGTCATTGTATGAGAATAGCAATAAGTATCTTGTGAATTATTATTAATTTGAGTTGCCTGTGTGCTAACCTTTAACCGTTTTATTCATATTTCAACATAATAAAGTAACGTATCATGATCGCTATCAGGTAACAAAACGGTGATTATGTCTAACTATTTAGCAAAGTACTGGTTCATTTCAAGTTTGAATGTGTATAAGAGATCTTATTACATCGTTCTGGATAATTATTTATGAAAAACATACTTGGAAGTTTAGTAGGCGAGGGGTCGGCGAGCGCGGACCTGCTCGAGAGCTCCAGTGACTCGCCCGCGACCACTGCACAGAAACAACACCACGCGTTAGAATGCTGCTCGCGACCACCTACTGAATCCTGTTCTTGGCATTATGCTCTTTTACAATTTGTTGAAGTTGACCAGTTTTTCCAGTACAATAATGAATCTATTTAATTCTGACATGTGCATCGTAAATTATTTAAATGAATCCAGTTATCTTTGTTTTTTTAGTTAAGTATTTGTTTTGGTATGGATTGACATATTATCAAATATTTTATTTTATTGTACTTATTTGTGATTTATTTACATTTTATACTTGACATTATATTATTTTATTTGTTTCACTTGTTATTTAATTTGTTTAATTTTATTATTGAAAATTAATTTATTTGCTGACATGTCCCATAATTACTTAGTTTAATTAAATAATAAGCATGAAATTAGTTCATAAGTTTTCTAACACAATGTATTATTGTTAAAGACATAAATAAATAAATGAATGAATGAAATGTAACCTTTTTCAAAACTATATTACATACATACATACATACATATAATCACGCCTATTTCCCGCAGGGGTAGGCAGAGACCACGGATTTCCACTTGCTACGATCCTGACATACCTCTTTCGCTTCCTTCACTTTCATAACATTCCTCATACACGCTCGCCGATTTAGGGTGCTCTTGACCTGGCCTTTTTTCAGGATTTCCCCGATCTGATCAGAGAAAGTCCGCCGAGGTCTGCCCCTTCCAACTCCCGTTTCTACCTCTCCCATATACACTCTCTTTGTTAGCCTTCTTTCACTCATTCTTTCCACGTGTCCAAACCATCTCAACATACCTTTCTCAATTTTTGTCACTACATCTTCGCTCAGTCCACACTTTTCCCTTATCACACTGTTCCTAATTCTATCTTGTAATCTCACACCACACACACTTCTCAACGCTCTCATTTCCACTGCATTCACTTGGCTCTGATGCCTCTTCTGCCATACCCAACTTTCGCTACCATACATAAGTGTAGGCACCAGCACCCCTCTATGCACAGCCAAACGTGCCTTTTGCGACACCTTCTGGCTGCTCATAAAAGCGTTAAGTCTCCTTTCAATATCTTTATCATGCTTACCGTCCCTAGTGAATAATGTTCCCAGATACACAAACTCTTTCACTTGTTCTACTCTTTCTTGACCAAACAAAATTTCACAGTTTGTCATATATTCCTCCTTTTCAAATACCATAACTTTCGTCTTACTTACATTTATTTTCATTCCTTTCCTTTCAAAAGATCCATGCATTCTAGTTACCATCTCCTGCAACTCTTCACCCGATGACGCTAGTAATACCAGGTCATCAGCGTAAAGAAGACATTTGACGGGTAGCCCACTCATTCTCAGCCCACATTCATCATTTCTCAAATCATGCAAACTACTGTCCATGAACAGATTAAACAGCCACGGTGACGCTACACATCCCTGCCTAACACCCTTTTCGATGCTAAACCACTCAGTGTACGACCCGTTTACTCTCACACAAGCACTGGAATCCTCATAGAGCGATTTCAGTGCCTGAATGAGACGGCCTAGATTATTTTAAAACGGGTAACTCACGTATTAATAAGTCGAATAGCTCGACATGTTTCGGTCCAATTTACGAGGACCGTCTTCACGGAGCCACGACACGTCTTCACTGGTTCAAAACTATCTATTTTCAGACAGTTCACTTGATGCCCGGTTTTTTATAGTTCGATGAAAATGCATGGCTTAATACCATAGTAACACAAAGTGCGATTTGAAATTGTGGGCTGATTAACTCAAGGCGTTAACTGTTTGGAACCTTATAATTTATTCCGCGCTATACGAGTAGATATATTTGGCATCTTGTTATAATAAATAATTGTAATTTTAATTTGGAATGGAGTAGGTATCAGTAGATCCAGTTTGTTTTACGGATCAAATGTCTATATGGGATCCATAACATTAAAGCAATACAAAAATCAGAAACGATAGTCAAAGTCTGACAATCGTACTCAACGCACGAAACGCCCCTTACTAAACGGTACTCAGCAGTTTCTGTTGTTGTGAAATTTTTAAAATACTCCCTTTACAGTGAGGCGCAAAATTGTCTTTATAGTAGCGCCGTAACGGCGCGATTCGGAAAATTTATTGGAGATTCACTAGATATGAAATAGTAAAGATATGTGACGTCCCACGGGTAAAGGTACCTTATGGCGGTTGGCGCTTACGCTATTATTAACGCCGCTCCAATTAATATTGGATAATAAGCGCCAGCCGCCATAAGGTACCTTTTGCCGTGAAATGTCACATATCTTTACTATTTCATATCTAGTGAATCTCTAATTCATTTCCCGAATCGCGCCGTTAGTAGATGAGGTTGACTATAAAGAATTAGAAGTTAATGTCAATCACACAATCTACGAAAACTTTATCGTATTCACTGCCAACGTTTTCGTAGCTCTACACTCGTAGCCGATTCCAGCGTTTCCCCGCTTTGTTGAGGAAAGCTACTACAAACAGAGAACCCGTAATGTGGGAATACATAATACTTAGTACTATCCTTGAAATTTATTCAAGTATGTGAAATATGTATGATAAAGGACAGATCAAACTTGGGGTATAAATTTACGTAGCGCGCGAAGTATCAAGGAGTTTAAACTGGCAACAATTTATAAATAACCGAGTGAACTTGGACAATGTTTAGGCGAAGTTGGGACTAAGGCCGAGGCTGGCTGCAGGTGGCCTTTTTGTTAATAAGAATTTAATAAAAGCCGTCCAACTGTTTAAAAATGTTTTATTTAATTAGTTTCAGTGCATAAAAGAGGCTATTAAATACAAAAATAGTACAAAGATATCAATTTTTATTTTCGAAAATTAACTCGTAGGGGAGCGTGGGGGAATTGAAACCTACTAGGGATATTTAATAACTTTTTATATGTGTTGTAAAGCTATCCATAATCAGAAAAAAAAAACATCATCAGACATGAAAAACAAAAAATGGAATTCGCTCCCATTTCCCCGCACTTCGGGTAATCAGAGCCAAATAACAAATGTTATCTCAAATAAGTAGTTTTGGATTACATTTTCTAAAGTTTTTGTTTCTACTGTCCAAAAGGCTTTTGTCGTTGTAAGGTCTTCCTTTCGTGGCCTTTAGAAAGGTTAATAAAGTCAAATATATAAAAAAACAATTATAAACTGTGTTGGGGTAATGGGAGCTAAATTCAACTAGTTCTGCTATGGTACTATGAAGGCACTCATTAGCCGCATATCTCCCCGTGTAAAAAAAAAAAATTATTCGCAGTTGCAATTTCAGTAGCGCTGAAGATTAAATAGACTTAGCCATATATTTCGTGTAAGTACATAGTAACTTTTTACCAGATTGACGATTACAATTAGTAAAATGACTCGTGCAATCGTTTACAGTCTGGTAGTGGTTTGTGGGCTTTTTAAGAAAATTAGGAGCGATAGGTAAATAGGTTTAGGTTTAAAGAATTTATTACTCATAAGAATATTACAATTCACTTACATGAGTTAACATACTTATACTAAGAATTTATTAATTTGGCGAGTACATTTTTATTTGTTATTTAACATTAAGTGCTAATTTATTAAATTTTAGCAAAAAAAAAACATGTATATGTAGGTAGGTAGACATTTTTATTTATTTTGCCCGCAGCGACTTACACAAGTAAGTACGCGAGCAGTTACCATGCGCAGTTTTATCCGCTGCGCGAGCGCAGGCGCGAGGCTGACCAGAACTGCAGATCGCGGGAATGCGTGGCGATTATGTGAAATTGGAGATCATGGTTACTAAACTAGCTCGGGCGCGCCACTAACTAGGACGGCGTTGTCCCCGTGGTCTCGGACAACAACACAAGACCAAGACCAACAACAACAACAACAAGGCCAAGAACAAGACCAAGTGCGGGTAGTTCGATAAACTCGCGCGCCTAGAAGATGTTGATGTCAACTTTAGCCAGTCTTCTCCGAGACCACGGGGACAACGCCGTCCTCGAAACGTCGGAGGTAAATTTAAAACTTATTTTACGCGATTAAGTCCCGTCGTTGTAAATAATATTGAGTAAAAATCGTGAAAGTTTAAATCAGTGTTTGGTAATTTGTTGTATAAATTAGCACCTTCGTAGAGTAGGCTTTTTTTTCCGTAGTTAGTGCGTGGGGTCCGAAGTATTAGGTTGTTAGCATTTCTCAATTTCATTTTTTGTACATTGTGCTTTTCAGTGAAAATTATCTGAATATGCAGGTCCTTCTACTAATCCGCATTATTTTGCGGATTAGTAGACAGGTGTAATATGTGTAGCTCTGGGTGATATTCATTATTTTAGTCTCCTTATAGATTTTCGATGTAGGTGTTAAGTGGTTGTATTTGAATAGAACTTTTATTAACTTATTTTGTGACCTTTGTAAGCTGTTTATATGGGTAGCGGCAGCTGAGCCCCATATTTCGATAAGATAGTCTACATGAGGTTTTACCAATGAGTTGTAGATTGTATAGCAAATTTGTTTTGGAAGACATCGGGCTATACCACCAGTAAGTGAAGTTATTTTAGCTCGATTTTTTTCTATGTGGGTTTTCCAGGTAAGTTGTTTATCAAGTATAAGGCCCAGGTATTTTTCATGGTCGACTCTATTTATGTTTTGGTTGTTTATTTTTAAGGTCTCGCTAAATTGAAGTTTCTTGTTTTTTGGAGCAAATATTATATAATTTGTTTTGTTAACATTGATGGTTAGTAGATTGCTTTCGAACCAGCCGTTTAGTATATTTAAATCAGCATGTGCCTCGTTTATCAAATCTTGCATAGAGTTGCCAAAATAGAAAAGACTGGTATCGTCAGCATATAAGGTTACATCACCCCTCGGGCCAATTTCGTGTATATTGTTGATGTAAACAAGGAAAAGCAGAGGTCCTAAAATTGACCCTTGGGGGACGCCAGACGTTACTGGAAAGGATTTACTCTCACATTGGCCAATCTTAACTATTTGTTCCCGGTTTGAGAGATAAGACTCGAACATTTTATAGGCGGTGCCTTTGACGCCGATGTCGCTTAATTTTTGGAGAAGTATTTTGTGGCTAACGGTGTCAAAGGCTTTTTTTAAATCGATAAAAACCCCCAGTGCCACTTTCTTCTGATCTATTGCAACTTTTTGTAACTAGATCTACCGTTGCTGTAAGGGTATTTGATTGCGGCCGAAAACCGTACTGTTTCTCGTATAGAAAATTTATTGATTTTAGGTAGTTATCAAAACGGCATCGAATTACAGTTTCTATAACTTTAGATAGAGTGGGCAGCACTGAGATTGGTCTATAGTTTCCAGGGTCTACTTTAGTGCCAGATTTATATATGGGTGTTACTTTAGCGACCTTTAGACTATCAGGAAAGGTGCCAAGTTCCAGGCATTTGTTGAAGCAATTAACTAACTCGTTAACAATAAGGCTTTGTATACATTTTACAGCTTTAGTAGTAACGCCATCAAGTCCTGAGCTAGTGTTACTATTCAATTTATTTATGATTTTATTAATTTCATTGATTGTAGATGGGCTAAATTCACAAAGTTCATGATTCAGTGTATGGAGTTTAGAAGTATAACCATTATTTTGTTTATTCGTTATTTTGTTAGCTAAAACTGTTCCTATAGTAGAGAAGTACTCGTTAAAGGCATCACATATTTCACTTAGATCAGTCACACTTCCCACTTCTGTCTGAAGTAGTTTTGGTACCTGAGCGTTCTTCAGTTTATTTTTGGATAAATTATTTATCAATGTCCACATTTTAGACGAATCCCCTTTGCAATCACTAAATGCGTTGTGGTAATATTAACTTTTTGCTTTTTGTATTTTACTAGTAACTTCGTTCCTCTTTTTAATAAATTTTTCTTCCTTTTGTTTGTCGCTTAAGTTATTTTTATGTTCACGCCACAATATGTTTCTCTGGTTTATTCCATTTAGTATATCTTTATTTATCTAGTCTTGCCTGGGTGGATTAAGTATTTTAGTCTTTTTTATTTTACAGGCTTGTATGCTGGTAAGTAGTATCACCACGCGGCTCTCTACAATATGTCAAGAACGCGCACTCAGCTTTTTTGGACATATCATGCGGTCTAAGAAGCATGACCTAGAAAGGCAGATTATCTTGGGTCAAATGGATGGCAAGCGCGGGCGAGGAAAAGCACCCACGAGATGGTCTGATGGTGTGAAGAGGGTGGTTGGCGGCAACATGCAGTGCGTGACTCATGTGGCTTATGACCGCACACTATGGAGACGGAGCATACATGGTCGCGATCCTCAGCAATGAGGGACCGAGGAAGAAGAAGATGCTGGTAAGTATTTTTTTTTCCAGGATGATGTATTCGTTGCTTTCATTTGTCTTATTGTCCTTTTTAATTGTTTCGTACAGTTTTTTTGTAATCAACGGCATCATAGCTTATTCTCTCTATTACACTTGGTTTACAGTTTGTAATTTCTAGGTATATTTTTTATGGTCCGACATCAGTGATTCGACTATTGCCATATGAAAATCATTCTGGAGTAAGTTTGTGCAGATGTGATCTATTATGGATTTATTTGAGGTGGTTTCACGTGTTGCATAACTCTTATCAATTTTATTTAGTATTCTGTAGCCGTTTTCATCTAGTAGTTGTCTATATTCATTAGTAGTTCGGTTGGAATCCAATAAGTTCAAATTAAAATCGCCGAAAATAATACTCCTATTTGATGTTAGTAACTGGTCGGTGAGATTGTCGAAGAATGATGTGGTATTCACACGTTCCGGTTTTCTATATACTGCTCCAATATTTAATGCGGTTTTTTCAAGATTAATCTGAAGAAAATGGTTTCCATGAATGAATATATGAATTCCAGAAATGGGAAAAAAATAGTTAAAGATTTTAGCACAACGATGTGTATGTTAATAAATAAATATAGTTGGCCCCATAGTAGGAGTAGCACAGTACACCTTTATGTACATAACTCCAAAAGTATTGGTATCTAAGGGCTGGTACAGACGGACTGCGACCCGACTGCATCTCGGCGTGCAGTTCGCATACAAATTGCAGTCGGGTTGCAGTCCGTCTGTGTCGGCCCTAATTGTTAGCACCTTGCGGAAGTACGCAAGCGCGCGGTTCCCGGCGGCGGTTCCGGCGCGGGCAACTTTGTTCACATCCTGTACAACCATTGGTACTTCCACGACTGCTGATTTTTTCAAACATGCACAGATATATTGTCACTGTCCGTACGCTTACCGCTGCTTATTTCATTCAATAATACATGCAGAAACTTTAATGTAAGACCTAGTTAAATTGTAAGTCTCTGTAACTTGTTATAATAATTTACAATGCTCGTCGTGGTCGTGTTTTATCGTAATGCAATATATACATACAATATATTTCGCTCTTGTATAGTACATTACGATACAAGTGCGAAATGGGAAATTCGCAACGTGTGGTGATAAATTAAAACACGACCGAAGGGAGTATTTTAAATCGACACGCGTTGTGACAGTAGCACCATATGTACAGTCATATGGTGGGACTTTACCGCACTAGTGCGATAATTAGCACATTATACGTAACTATATCGACAATTTAAAGGGCCATATGTACTGTAAAACGTTGTACGATACATGTGCGAATAGGTAATTCGCAACTCGTGTCGTTGTCAATTTATTCTATATTTTTTCGCACTTGTATCGTAACGTACTATTATTTTACTTGATATACCAATCGCTTCGTTCGCTTTTTAGCGTCAAGTTAATATGAATAATACTATTATTAATTAAAAAAAATTGTAAGCCGGTTTTATTGCGGTGGGAAGTCCGTCAGCTGATCACATGAACATGTAAAAAAATTTTTTTTTTCAGTCACAGATTCCCGATTCCCGATTGATACTTTGTCAGGTGATAGTTCATGAATAAAAAAAACCGTCAACCGGTTGTTTCGCGGTGAAAAGAGCGTCAGCTGGTCGTATGAACATGTAAACAATTAGAGCCTTACCATTATATGTCCACAAAGTATACGGCATGCCATCAGGCGTTTATTGAACGTTTATTAAAACGCCTGATGGAATGCTACATGCACAGTTGCAGGATTTTGAATCACTATCATAAAAAGGTATAGCGCTTATTTTTTACATGTTCATGCGACCAGCTGACGCTCTTTCCACCGCGATACAACCGGCTGACGATTAAAACGAAAACTACACAGAGTAGTGAGAGTGGCAACTGACGTCCACTAGAATTCATTACGCATCGCTCTTAACCATTTCCCGAGTTTTCGCCCGGGAGGCTTTAAGTAAAATAAAAAATATCTAAGTATGTAGTACAGAAAATTAGAATTAGGTACATAACAACGAGCTGTATTAGACCGCGGTCTAATAAAAAAAAAATCTAAGTATGTAATACAGGAAATTAGAATTAGGTACATAACAACGAGCTGTATTAGACCGCGGTCTAATAAAAAAAAATCTAAGTATGTAATACAGGAAATTAGAATTAGGTACATAACAACGAGCTGTATTAGACCGCGCGGTCTAATACAGCTCGTTGTTATGTATGTATTTATTTTACTGAAATGTTGGTGCAATAAGCAATATTTACTCAAGTAAGTGTATACTTGAGTAAATATTATATTTATTTTTGTACATTTATTTATTTGTATATTTTTGTATATAATATATGTCAATAGTTTTAAAAAACTGAAACCAATTGTTATAAAATTCTATAATTAATTGAAACAAAGTAGCTTTTATAACTTCCAATCTTCATTGTTCTATACAAAAGAATTTAGCTTGATTAAACAAAAACGATTCAGCAATAATTAATAATTTTTCGGATAAGTTTCATTTGAGCTTAAATAATAGAAAAGGTGATTCATCATGAGTTAGACATTCTTCATGGACTGTGCTGAATGGAGACCGAAAATGAGCTTTATTGTGACGGGGTAAGACTGTTAATTAAAGCCCATTAATTTCTAGAGCAAACTGTATCAAGTTACTTAATTACAGTTAGGGAGTGTTGGGGTTGTTGGTTGTTGGACAGTTGCCGATCACAGTGAGATACACGAAATGGTCGAGTCTGGGAACTCTTGGATCAAACAAAATGTAGGTACAGTGAGAAAGAAATTGTGCTATTTATTGCTCGAGTCGAATCAAAGTTTACTAGTATGATAATTCTATAATTAGCAGTTATGTAGGTACCTAATTATTTAACGACAATTACCTTCTTTATTACATTATACTTATTTTAAGTGTATCTGAACTAGTTTTTAGGAACTTTAGCAGGACACTGATTTAAACTTTCACTATCTTAAAAATTACCTCCGACGCTTGAGGACGGCATTGTCCCTGTTTTTGGTGTCCATTTATGACTCCCTTAATGTAAGAAATAAATAAATAAATCAACCGACGGTCGCATTGTCCATTTATGACTCCCTTAATTAATGTAAGAAATAAATAAATCAACCGACCGTACAATCGCTGCCGCGTTATTCTCAGAAATGGAATCACGGATCACCGGAATCAAATATATTTGAAAACATGTTTAACAGTAAGTTTATAAATAGCAAGTATAGTCATCATTCGATCTGCAATATAACCCTAATAGGTAAGAGGATCCCAGCATTCCCAGCGCTCGGGTGGCATGGCAAGTATGCACACCGCTTACCTACCGCGAGTAAGCTTTTCAGACCGCCTTGAACAATAACGATAACTAATATTCCCTATTGAAGAAGCCATATTATTCGCTGTTGTTTCATATCCTACTACTTATACGAAACCACAGATTAATAAATAGTTACTACGTAACAGATACATCATTCCCATACAAAAGCGAAAATACCTACGCTATAATAGCCTACAAAATCTTAATAATAATACCTGCTGCTCAGGACGAGAAGAAATGTACCATAAGTATGCGCACAAAGAGTCGAGACTGCCTTGCTCGCCGTGCGAGCCACGTGCCAACGCGTCATCGTAAGAATGCGCTAGGGTTGTACTGTTACTTATGTTATTATTGTAATAAAACGAATGTTGCGAATCAACTATATTTTATATTAGTCAATCAAATATTTAAAAACTACACTTATAATACCTGACTCAAAAAACTCCTTAATTTACGATTTATCTATAGGTACTTATGTTCAAAGAAATAAATAGTGACAAAATTCATAAAGATAGATTTAAAATACTACTCACCTTTCTTCGTCTCTCGGAAATGAAAAAACCGGCCAAGTGCGAGTCGGACTCGCCCACCGAGGGTTCCGTACTTTTTAATATTTGTTGTTATAGCGGCAACAGAAATACATCATCTGTGAAAATTTCAACTGTCTAGCTATCACGGTTCATGAGATACAGCCTGGTGACAGACGGACAGCGGCAGCGGAGTCTTAGTAATAGGGTGCCGTTTTTACCCTTTGGGTAAGGAACCCTAAAAAAACGACAAATTTTCTTTTGTGTTTTGACTTTTACACCCATCTACTGCACAATAATTACGTGGTTTCGGCATTTCGAAGCGTAAGCGCGGGAAACGTGCGGTGCGAGCGCTCAGGCGGGCGTTCGGCGGCCCTCTGTCAATTATATCGTCGACGATACGCCGAGCGGTAGGCATATAGCGCGTGGCTTTGAGCGAGTGAAGGAGGCCTGACGAAACGATTAAAAATATTTTGTTTTTCTTTCACATAGACTCAAGAAGAGAATGTTAAACATTTTTTTTTATTAGGCACACAAAACAGATGTTTATTACACGAAATATTATTTTAAGTAGGTACAGGTTGTGGTTGGGAATGCTATCCAAAGCATGTATGCTCAACATGAAAGGCATATTTAAATAGCGAGAACTACAAATAAACTAAATTCACACTAGATTACACAATAAAATACAATTAAACAATTTTAGGCACAAAACTTAATTCGCACAAAGAAGAGAGGAAAAATAAAGCTGAACAGATATACATTAAATTAGAATAAAAATTAAATGAGACTGGAACGCATATATAAGATAATAAAAACCTAACGTAATGGTGATCGATGGCAAAGAACTTCCATAACCTGTTTTCGACAGATTGCAAATCTCGAGTAGAAAATATCAATATGACTATGCTTGGATACCATGTCGTTGTACTGACGGCACATTCTTACAATAGGGTTGTAAAATCAAGTGTTATTTTTGTACACTTGTAGAGCAAGTCTTTGGAGCACGGGATACAGGATACCAGAAAATAAGACCATAAAAAGACAACCACAGTGTGGAAAGATGATGAATAGGTGTAGCTGTGAACGTGCTGAATAAAAGTACGAAACCTATTAACTAGTAGTTCGTTCCGAACTGAGAACTCGCGGTTCGCCAAAAAGTTAGATCAATTAAAACCGCGTGCGATTTATTGCAAGGTCTGTGGAGCCCTTAACTAATAAGTTTAAGTCACCATAGAGATTAAAATAAACTGCATCTGTGGTAAGCCGTAATCTTTCTTGTCAAATTATGGATGGTATAGAAAGGATCGCAATCTCTTATGGCAGAATTGTTGTAAAAGTGACCGCGTTAAGCTTTAAATAATAGTTCCTAATCTCTCCGGTGGCGCTAGTTAGGCTCTGGGACATGAGTATAACATGAACCATATAAGGCAACAAATAACCCGACCAAATTACGTAGGTTGTTTTTGGTAGTATTTCGGTGTATGGTGGCGCCGCCTAATTACTGTTTTTTGATGGACACTTTTCATACATAGAGATTTGGCTCCTTTATACAGTCTCCATGTTGTCAAATGTCAAATACCTACCTATATTATGTTCATTTTATATATAGTGGGTCAAGCAAATCTTGTCAGTAGAAAAAGGCGGCAAATTTGAAAAATCGCGGGTTAGCAACACTGTGTTCGAATAATTCCAAAATCGCGTGTCATCTGTGTCTTATCTGTGGAATGTGGATCGCCATCTTGTTTGTTTACATTCTGATTCGTTTCTATTTTAAGAGAATTTCTGTTGTTACCATTAAATACCAATATATTAAATAAGATTGTGCAAATGTGCATGAACTTAAGGTGCCTAAAAATGTATAATCATGCTCATTGATGGTGAACATTTCTAAAATTTGAGGTTATGATAACTACTGGAAGAACATTTGATTATGGGTTAGCGTTTTTCATGATTATTCAAAATTTCAGATCGATAGCTTAAGTAGTTCTCGAGATATTTAGCAATGTGACAGACAGACGGACAGAGTCGCACCATAAGGGTTCCTTTTGTACCTATTT
The DNA here is from genome assembly GCF_947568885.1 of Cydia strobilella. Lineage (NCBI taxonomy): Eukaryota > Metazoa > Arthropoda > Insecta > Lepidoptera > Tortricidae > Cydia > Cydia strobilella. Next base: position 21,099,452 of record NC_086042.1, read on the forward strand.
GGTACGGAACCCTAAAAACGTCAGTAAAGTCTATATCACTTTGCTTAAATTACTACTAGTTGTATATCCAAACAAATACTGTTTCTCTACTTTATGTAATCCAAACAGTATTTTCATCCTAAGATTATTCAAAGTATACCTATTTAAAAAAAAACTACAAATCCAAAATGTTACGGACCGTGCGTGATTTAGTAATAAAATATTTTTCACCACACCAGTTCGTAAAGGCTTTCGTTATACTTTACAAACTGATGAGAAAGTTTTATTAAAGTATTATGCCACAAGAGAGTGGCATACTACTTAGGTATTCTGATGCAAATTTTAACATGTTTCCTCAAGTTGGCTGGTAAGAGTTGACATTCATGTGATAATTCTGGATGTACTTAAATCAAGAACAAATCCAGATCAAATTCTTGACCTATTATTACAATCAGAATAAGCCTTATGGGACAAATGAAAACTTTGTTATTAAAAACGACCCGAGAATGGTTATCTGAGGCAACACATTAATCTTCGATATTGATGGGACCCATGTCAAGCTGCACTCGCTGTATTTCGCCACAGAATGGCAACAGCGCACCGAAAGCCGCGCCATCTTGATTGTGCCGGATATTGGAGTGCCTCCCGTCGTGTAATTGCCGAGATATTGCTTCTATCTCCGATACATGCTTCAGTACATTCGAAACGCCTAATAACGATTAGTTTACAATAATTTTGTATGTGATAATTTTTAAGAAAAAAAAAACCGACTTCAATGGGGGATGCCGCTGAAAGTTTACTTATTGTTGATGGTGCACTCTTAGATTCCAGACAATGAAATGAAAAAGACAGCATCTTTTGCCTAATTATCCTAATCCATCTTTTGCCTAATTTTGCCTAATTGCCTAATTATTATAACATTGCCTAATAATGTAGAAAAGGAGGTTTAACCACCCACTTTTCTAGTAGCATTTCGTTTTTGTAAGGGTCGCAGTTCTAACCTAACCTAACCTACTTTTCTGATAGCATTTCGTTTCTGTAAGGGTCACAGTTCTAACCTAACCTAACCCACTTTTCTAGTAGCATTTCCGGGTCCGGGTCTGGGTCCGAATCCGAGTCCGGGTCCGTGTCCGGCAGTCTGTGTCCAAGTTTGGGTCAGAGTTCGGTCCGGGTCCGCATCCGAGTTGGGGTCCATGTCCAGACCCGGGTCCGGGTCCAAGTTTGGGTCTGGGTCCATAAGGAAGAGAACAAATCGCCAAACGTGAACTATGTGTCATTGAAGAGTTCCATTCTGATCATCATCAGCAGTTCCACTTCATCAAATGTCACTTTTTTAAATGTAAATGCTGGATTTGTTGATAAAAATACAAAAATCACTATATGTATACCTTTCACATTTGAGGAGTTCCCTCAATTCCTCATGGATCCCATCATCAGAACTCGAGCTTGACAAAAATGTTTCTTGAAACCTAACTTGCTTAACAAACATAACGAAGAGGACAAATCGCCAAACGTGAACTATGCGTCATTAAAGAGTTCCGTTCTGATCATCATCAGCAGTTCCACTTCATTAAATGTCACTTTTTTGAATGTAAGTGCTTGATTTGTTGATGAAAATACTAAAATCACTATATATATGCCTTTAACATTTGAGGAGTTCCCTCGATTCCTCATGGATCCCATCATCAGAACTGCGTTTTGACAAAAACGGGACCAATCTGTATGTATATACTTACAATCAAAAAAAGAATTTTCAAAATCGGTCCAGAAATGACGGAGTTATGGAGTAACAAACATTAAAAAAAAAAATACAACCGAATTGATAACCTCCTCCTTTTGAAATCTTGAAGTCGGTTAAAAATAGACAGCAATAGTAGCAATACTCCAGAAAATAGGTATAACACACATCGTGGCTAGCGTTTTGTTTACCCTAACAGGGGTTCAAGTGACCGAGTACTTCGGAATGGTGTTAATCTGATACCATAAATGATTTAAGCACTCCTGATTTATACGACAACGATACCAAACACGACCTAGCAGCTTTACTGATGTAGATATCAAGATAAAATTGAGAGCCCTAACTAAACTTTCAAGCGGATATCTCAAAAACTTTACAAGGTATCGAAAAACTTGACTAAATAAAATTTGTTACAAATTTAATCAACTCATTTTGTATAAGTGGCCATGTCGCTAAGACGCATAGTTTCTGTGATATAATCGAAAAACCGAAAAATAGGACCTTCAAATCCCCCTCTCCTCCCCGGCTCAAGGACGGCGGGACTTTTGATATGTTCACCTAACTAAGTAGTCCAAATTAAGTTACGAAGTCAAAAATTGTGTTCCAGGCATTTCCCTCTATAACTTTGTTTGAACATTCGTCGCCTCGCCTATAAGTATAAATGCCATAGTATGGTGTGGAGTGTCGACTCGGCCGAACGGACATCGACCTACGAACTCTTTTTACTCCGCTGTGACGTGCGGGATATTAATCGTTCTAACCTTCTAGTTGCCTTCTTATGTTTTAAGAGTAACACTGTTAGTACTTTTGTTACTGCTATTTGTATTTATTTGTCTTGGTTCCCGTCAAATCTGTACGTGGTTAAGCTCGTCACTCATTTTCGCGAGGAAGCGTAGGGCAAAAAATTGTAAGTTCAGTGTAAAATAGGAAATCGCAAAATTATACCAAAACAATGTGAACTACCAAGTAGTAATTAGTTCGGTACCCACAACATGAAACGGAAAATGTTTCATACTTCGGAAAAACTAACTACGACTACTTACCCTAAGAAATCAAAAACTAGATACCTAGGTATCTACGATTCTTATTTTGTATTTAGCATTTTACACAACAAAAGACAAGAGATTCAATATAAAAAATGGTTGGTGGATTTCTCTGTAAAATTTCAATATATACTAATCTATATTTATTATCCCCAACCCAAATAAACTGCTTTTTTAAAGTATTAGCGCAATTTAACTAATAATATGTCTTCAATTATCTGCCGGTCTGCCCTAGTGGGTAGTGACCCTGCCTGTGAAGCCGAGTGGTCCTGGGTTCGAATCCCGGTAAGGGCATTTATTTGTGTAATGAACATAAATATTTGTTCCTGAGTCATGGGTGTTTTCTATGTAGGTATATAAGTATGTATTTATTATCTATCATCATCATCATCATCATCATGTCAGCCGATAGACGTCCACTGCTGGACATAGGCCTCCCCCAAGGCTCGCCACTCCGACCGATCTTTATTATCTATATAAGTATGTATATCGTCGCCTAGCACCCAGCTTTGCTTAGTTTGGGTCTAGGTTGATCTGAATGATCTGTGTAAGATGTCTCCTAATATTTATTTATTTATTTATTTATATTAAATAACAAAAATCATGGTTACGCAAGAAATAATCAATTTCAATCTCAATGCCACCATCAAAACTAATATTAAATTTTTGAATCACCAGCGAAATTCAAAGGGTAAATGTTAGGCGATGAAAGGTCGGACCCCTTTAATGGTTTAATCTTTATATGGACCCATTCAACCAGAATAATTTCGGGTACCGAAAGATCGTCATTATCCGACCAGAATATTTTCTGTAAAGTATTTTAAGAAATCTAACAGGATTATATTTTGCGGCGTAGTTGCAAATCTGCAAATTTCAATCAATTACTTTGTAAAAAACATTCTATCCAGGTAGCGGGTGAACGAACAACCGTTTTAATATATGTCAGCTATGTGCATAAGTACCTACATACTTTGGCATCTTTGCGAGGATACTGTAACCTTTAACTTAACTGTAGGCGTTGTCCTATGTATAACGGTAGGTGGCGGTCAAAAGGTTAAATAAAATGTCACTTGGTACGTTACAGCTTTAAAGGGGCCCACTGACTATCGGTCCTTAAGACGATATCGGCCTGTCAGTTAGAACAAAAATTTGACAGTTCCGAACAACTGACAGGCCGATATCGTCCGGCGGACTGATAGTCAGTGGGCCGATTTCAACTGGAGTCGAACAGTCGTACTGATACAGAAACACACAAAGAGCAATACCAGCTTCGAATCAAAATTAGATTACCTACTAAAATTATAAACGACATTATTTAAATTGTCATTTGCAAATAAGATACGAGTAGGTGATTAATGACTTCCAAAACCGGCGGCTAATAAATCTGAATTATACGCGAACATTTGTCTACCTCAGCGCCGAGATCTTATTTTAGATCTGTGATTAAACCTTAATCGATATCATTTACTTCAGACGATTATCGGATTATTGGCCTGACCTCGCGTACATCGGCGGCAATTTGAGTGTCACTTGACGAGCTAAAATATAGGTCGTCCAAAATGGAAATAATTGGCATTGAATATTCAATATTCATAACTATATTTTCACATCACTGTTAACTACGACCGCGGACGTTGATTGCATAAACAGAAGGTCGGCCATTTTGTTGACGCACATGCCGAGATGGCCACGACATTCATTAGTGAAATGTATCTGATACTAATTGCGGATGCCCGCCTGAGCCTCATCTGCGACTTTTATTTCATAAGTTTACTGGAAATGAAATTGAAGGAAGATTTTGAGGATTTCTGCGAGAATACATCGACTCATACCTTATTTATCATATTGGACGTGTACGTCCAATTAAAGAGTTCATGGCTTCATGGATTGGATGTTCATGGATTCTTACCTGAAAATAAATGAAAAAATATAATATTTTTGTCCCTGTCAATGTCAAAGTTTAAAAAAGTAATATGTTGCTGGCGGTTTAAAATTAAAGTAAACCCACACCGGTATAGGATCACTAGTAAAATTATTAGATATTAACAGAGACATCTCTGTTAATATCTAATAATTTTACTAGTGATAAAAGTGGTTAGTGGTTATCTAAGATAAAAGTATCTAAGATACAAAATACGTATACGTATAAAATACATATAATACGTATACGTATAAAATACATATAATACGTATACGTATAAAATACATATAATACGTATACGTATAAAATACGTATCTTGTATTTGTATCTTAGATACTTTTATGAAATTTATTTTGTATCTTGTATTTAGATACTTTCCGTTGGTATCTTAGTATTTTGTAAATACTTTTTTTACCAAGATACTTTTTATAATTAATTTCGCAGTTTTATTTTCAAAATGCACGCAGCGTGTTGTAACTAAACGCAGCTTTACTTTTCTATCAACTCTGAATATTGTAACCGCCTTTTAAGGCGTAGGCGTAGATATATGTCCAGAATTAAACATATGATAACGGCTTTAAAAATGGAAAATTTAAGATTTTAGTGGCAGTCATAGAAGAGAATTTGTATAGGCAATTCAAGCGATTCCTGCAGCTAGAGCCTGCTGCAAGCGACGCAGCATTAGCTTCGGTATCACACCCATTCTTCAAAATGAAATGGGTTCCAAAAGAATACAAAGAAAATGTTAAACAACTTTTCCTTACGGAACCGCGCAAGGTCAATAAGTCTGAAAGACAGAAATCCGAGCCATCTGAGGCCTTGAACTCTAATGTAATGAAGACGACAATAAAAAAAAACACAAAAGATGAAGCCTTACATGTTTTTGGAGGATTCTGATTCTTCTGTAACAAGCATCGAAAACACCGGCTGTACGGCAGACTTGGAAGCGTTACAGTATCTTAATAATAAAGACACTAGCACTAGCTTGGATGTATTGCCCACGATAAAAAAAAACCGGCCAAGTGCGAGCCGGACTCGCGTTCCAAGGGTTCCGTACATTACACAAGTTAAACAATGTATTTTTTATGTGAAACGTGAGTGAAAATTGCCTTTAAAAGCCCGGTTACGATTTTAGTCGCAAAAATGTAAAGTTGATAGATTTCTTCTGTGAAATTGTACACCTTTTGTTACCTAATTGAAATAACACGTACTAGTTTCTATTAGCACGACTTCTTATCTCTAGGTTTATCAGATCAATTTTTTGAAAAAAGGCTTACTAAATTAGTAATGAATTTTTTTCTGATGGACGTTTAGGTAAACGCGTGTAAAGCACTGATTTTGATGCTCTTATTTGTAAATTTCGTAAAGTTTGGACTGCTAAAAATGGTAAATTTGTATTACACATATTCTGTACTCTAGGTTTATCAGATTACATTGTTGTTATATGACTTAAAGTTCGAGGAAATGAAAGTTAAACGAATTCAATTTTCTCCAGAAATGACCTCAAAACAAGTGACAATTTCTCCGAAAATCTACTTATTTTCGACGTAGATTGCATACTCAAATAATCTGCAATGTTTACTTAAACTGTTGCTGTACTTCATTTTATTTAAATTGCAACTTTTATTTTCTGACGATTTTTTAAAAACTTCCCCTTTTACTGGTATAACATCGGTGACACGCGCTCGCGGCCTCAGTCCCGCGCGGGAGTTGGTAGAGGCAGGACGTTTGTTGATCGGCTCCGCACGTTGCATCGACGACGACGAAGTTATTTATCATTGTGTGCGTCGCTCGCCGTGTAAAAAGTTATATTTGTTTGCGTGTTTGGCTGTACTGTGTGCGTGTAAACTGCGACCAGAAACTTTAATCCTTGGGTTGTAAGTACTTGTTTATTAACCGCCTTCAAAAAAAAGGAGGTTCTCAGTTTGATCCGTATGTTTGTATATATATGTATGTATGTATGTATGTTTGTTCGCGATTATCTCGCATTTGGCTGAACCGATTTTGATGCGGTTTTTAGAAAAGTGTTTGTTACATTCTGGAGAAGGTTTTAGTATACATAGAGCTGAGCTGATGCTGAACCCTGGCTGTACCTAGTGGAACGCAGGTTTAGTGCAACATAGGCACACGCTGTTTTGGTCTGTCTTGATGAGCAATTAGGAGAGCAGTACCCAAGATGGAGCTGATGCTGAACCCTGGCTGTACCTAGTGGAAATCAGGTTTCGTGCAACATAGGCACACGCTGTTTTGGTCTTCCGACACGTCTTGATGAGCACTTGGGAGAGCAGTACCCAAGATAGAGCTGATGCTGAACCCTGGCTGTACCTAATGGAACGCAGGTTTGGTGCAACATAGGCACACGCTGTTTTGGTCTTCCGACACGTCTTGATGAGCAATTAGGAGAGCAGTACCCAAGATGGAGCTGATGCTGAACCCTGGCTGTACCTAGTGGAACGCAGGTTTGGTGCAACATAGGCACACGTTGTTTTGGTCTTCCGACACGTCTTGATGAGCAATTAGGAGAGCAGTACCCAAGATGGAGCTGATGCTGAACCCTGGCTGTACCTAGTGGAAATCAGGTTTCGTGCAACATAGGCACACGCTGTTTTGGTTATTCGACACGTCTTGATGAGCAATTAGGAGAGCAGTACCCAAGATGGAGCTGATGCTGAACCCTGGCTGTACCTAGTGGATCTCAGGTTTCGTGCAACATAGGCACACGCTGTTTTGGTCTTCCGACACGTCTTGATGAGCAATTAGGAGAGCAGTACCCAAGATGGAGCTGATGCTGAACCCTGGCTGTACCTAGTGGAACTCAGGTTTCGTGCAACATAGGCACACGCTGTTTTGGTCCTCCGACACGTCTTGATGAGCAAATGGGAGAGCAGTACCCAAGATAGAGCTGATGATGAACCCTGGCTGTACTTAGTGGAACTCAGGTTCATTTATTGTTATCAGAACTTCCACCCCCTTTTAACCCCCAGTACCTACTGCATGTTAAACGTGTAGTAGCTCTGGTCAGGTGCCTGCTTCATCTGGCAGCCCTCCAGGTGTTCCAGGTCTTGAAGAACTTAACCTGCCTACAGCATACTCTACCAACTTCAGATTAAAAGAGTTTTACCCCTGATCCGATGCGTCCAGCAGCACTCCAGGTGTACGCCAATTCTTGGGATTACTTGCCAAGCGGACCCCAGCAGACTTCCATGAGCCGTGGCAAAAAGGTTGGGATAACGCGAGTAAGATGATTATATATATAAGATATTGCCTTAGTGCAAATCATTATCATCATGCTATATAATTTGTATGTATTATATGAATACATAGGTAAATTGTTAAGAGTAATAAACGATTATATCAAATTTACCGAAAGTTTTATTTTAACCTAATTAAAGTTATAGTGACGCATAATGTTGCGAAAGTATCAATATTGTTTAGGCGGTCGCGTTATTTCAAGCAGCGGCCGGCGTTCGGTTACTGTGTAAAAGTCGTATCTTCGCGCGTTTTCAAATCGACTACGGGCTCTTAGATCAAAACCTAAGTAATTAAGTCCGACTCACGCTTGACTGCAATTTCTAATAGATTTTCCTGTAATCTATAGATCTATTTTGTGTATTTTTTTCAAAATTTTAGACCCAGTAGTTTCGGAGATAAAGGGGGGGGGGAATTTTTTTGCCTATTTTCTTGAATAACTTCTAAATTGTTTATCCTAAAATTATAAAAAATATATATTTGAGATTCTCACAATAAGCTCTTTCATTTGATATATAACACGATATAGTTTAAAAAACTTTATTTTTTTAATTTTGTACCAAATTTCAACTTAATTGGTCCAGTAGTTTCGGAGAAAATAGACTGTGACAGACGGACAGACAGACAGACAGACGCACGAGTGATCCTATAAGGGTTCCGTTTTTGCCTTTTGAGGTACGGAACCCTAAAAACCTCAAATATAACACCTGCTTGCCAAGTTTCGCCCCTGTAGAGCGACTCTTCTTATTTGGAGGCATGATAATGCGACCTCATCGACGAAAGATGAGTAATAAATTGTTCGAAGAATTGGTGTTACTTAATTCCCAATTTGGGCAATTTGGTAGTTAGATAGTAATAGTTTAGTTACTACTAAACCAAACTATGCCAAAATCAGAATGTTTTGCAATCAATAATACAATACACTACATTTTATGTAACACATTAAATAAGCCCTAAAACAAAACAAACGTGATTTATTTCAAGAAATATTTTATCTTAAGAAAAGTATCTTGAAAATACGTATCTTGTATTTCAAATACCATTCATTCATTCATTTATTCCTTTATAAAACATAGTTTTACATGTTAAATTACAGTATTTCATATTTACAACTATTTATATCTAAGTTACATAGCAAAACACATCAGTATGTATATAATATTTGGTATAAGATAATTATGTCGGGTTATTATTTATAGCTTTAAATATTTCATTTCCAGAGCTATCTTGTATCTGATATTTTAGATACTTAATTTCCTAGTATCTTGTATTTTGTATTTTAGATACTTTTTATAGGGTACCTTGTACATCTCTGGATATTAACCGAAAATTATTCTAATTCTAAGCCTTACGAGAATATGAAGTGTTGAAAATTAAACTCGTCGAATAAGCGGTCATAACGAATCCACAGAATTTACTGTTGCCCTTTTGTAAACAGATGGCTCTAGAGTGGTAATATTTTATGCAAAGCAGCCAGTTGTTAGGTCCAATACAGATTCCAGTTTAAAGAGCGATTGTTTTCTCTATAATGCCACCGACATTTGTGTGAACCAAGGTCCGTTATAAATCAAATGGTCCGTAAAATAGGAAGTCAACATTATTATTTTTAAATTACTTTTGCACCTAACATTTGCGAGTATCAATCCGAAGCACATGAAAATTAGGTAGATACAAAACGGGTACAATCACGCTACTGCGTTTACTAAGAGCGCGAAAGCGGCCAATAGATATGAAATAGTAAAAATATGTGACGTTCCACGGCAAAAGGTACCTTATGGCCATAGCGCCATCCAATATTAATTGGAGCGGCGTTAAAAATAGCGTAAGCGCCAACAGCCATAAGGTACCTTTACCCATGGGACGTCACATACCTTTACTATTTCATATCTAGTGAATCTAATTCATTTCCCGAATCGCGCCGCATGTTATAATTAAGTAGGTTTACAACGTTAATTTCATTCATTACCTACATGTGAAGTGCTACACTGTCATCATAGAGTATATTGAATGCTGTCATCGCCTACGCCGAGTGGAGTCTGTAGCTCAGCTACGGCAGAGTATAATAGCAGCAGTGTTTCCTTCCAGCAGGGCTCCTTTTTTTGGGCGGTTTGCCCTTCGGGCATCTGAACACTAACAAACCTAACCTAACCTACGCTTTATTCCCCAGTGTAATGTTTTCACGGATATCACACTGAATCAATAGGTAGGTAGGTTAGGTTCATTAGGTAGCTTCAGATGCCCGAAGGGCAAACCGCTCAAAAATAGGAGCCCCGCGAAGCGGAGCTCCGTCTAGTTAATTTGAGTATTCCACATTTTTAGAATTCAACATTTTGAGATTCAACATTTTGGGAATCCAACATTTTGAGAATTCATCATTTTGAGAATTCAACATTTCGAGATTCAACATTTTGAGAATCCAACATTTCGAGAATCCAACATTATGAGAATTCAACATTATGTTCCTAAAGGAATAATTCAATGTTATTATGGATTAATATTAACATCAATAAATTGCTCTGATAATTAGCTTAAGATAATATATATATGTACATATTATTCACCATTCATAAGTGCTTGTTGCTAGGCCTACATGAATAAAGTATTTTTGAACTGAACTAAACTAAAACTATTATACATACATTACACGCGAAATAATCGTGGGTTTAAAAAAAGTTGCTAACCTTACTTATATAACTGCTTCATGAAATATTATAATTTGCGAAGTAGAAGAAAGAAGAACCTAATAAAATGAAAAAATATCTTAGAAAACACACCTTGCTTAGGCATAATAGCAGGACCATGTGGCATTGGCTGTTACAAAACGATGGGATAATGATGGAATTTATAGGTCCCATAAAGGGTAACATACAACGATAGCACCAACTCCTTACAGGTTACATAATACGGTTCAGAATGTATCCATTGTAGTATTATCCTTATTGTGAGGAGATTGATGGCAACGGGGCCGAGTTTACGACATGCTCAAGGCCTTACATTCCCATTGCTTAACGAGTCCAGGCCAGTCGATCGAACGGGAAATCGGTGTACTTGATTCATAACAATCATAACAACTAAACTACCTGCATTCGAGTTGCTTGCACTCGGTGGGCGATTGGGATCACCCCTCATAGTTACTGGACGCCCAAGGATACACGCTACATATATACTATACGCTAAATTAGGATTTACGGTGCATACTGCTGTTTATCTTTCGGAACTACAACTATTCCACTCTCTTTGACTTGAAGCTGTAGGTACCTACTTAAATAGGCAAAGGCGCTTTAAACTGGTGTTGCCTGAAATAGAGGCATAGATAATTAAGCGACAGTCTTTGATAAACCATTCAATAGGTACCTATTATTATGATCTAATATGTACATATCTCACCTTACTTATAAATTTATTATACAAAAAACATCCTTTTAAGGTGTGAACTGGGGTGTGGGGGAAATCAGCTTCTTAGCCGAAACTGAATTCCTGAAGTTAATACTGTTTAAGTTAAGGTTTAAAGTCATGTTTGGTATCATTTTCAACTAAATCAAAGATGTAGACTATCCCTAATTTCATCTAAATCGGTTCAGAGGTTATTGATTCCCCATATAAACTTCCACTGCACTTTTCACACCCTCAAAAGATGATTTTGGTTATAAAAACTATCCTATGTCCTGTCCCAGGACTTGAACTATTTCTATATCAAATTTCAACGAAATCGATTCAGCGGTTTAAGCGTCAAGAGGAGTTTAAAAAAAGTTTTTTTTTTTAATTTTGTTTTTACTTCGGAATAGTTTCAATGTGATACCATAAATGGATTCAGCACCCCCGATTTATAAGAAAACGATACGAAACACGGCCTATCAGATTCACTGACGCAGATATCAAGATAAAATTGAGAGCCCTAAATAAGCTTTCAAGAGCGGATATTTAAAAAACTATTCAAGATATCGAAAAACTTGACTAAATGAGACTTGTAACAAATTAAATTACCTTCAATAAATCATTATCATTTGTCTTTTTTTTTAAAGTGGCCATGTCGCTAAGATGCATAGTTTCCGAGATATAATCGAAAAAGTGTGGGCGTGTAATCTTTACGCGCGATTTAAGTAAAACTTCCAAAACGAAAAAATGGGACCTTCAAATCCCCCCCTCTCTCCCCTGGCTCAAGGGCTACGGTCGGGGACTTTTGATATGTTCACCTCCTAACTAGTCCAAACAAAGTTACAGAGTCAAAAATTGTGTTCCAAGCATTTCCCTCTATTACTTTTTTTGAGCATTCATTTCTTTATTAGGACTTGATTTTGACTGAAGGACGCAAGTCGATAGCATATATATCTATTACTTATAATATAACTGGTAGGTTTAGTCAATTATAGCTGAAAAAATCTACGTCTCAGTATGGATTTCTATTCTTTTTATTTGTGTAATTAATTTTGACATTACCGATGGTGTAATGTCTAATATAAATGTATTTTTGCATGCATTGTACTATGTTTTTATCTGCAAATAAACGATTGATTGATTGATTGATTGGTACTTATTTATTACATATCGATATTTAGTCGTATTTAGTACTTAAAGTAAATGGATTATTTCTTCAACAATCACAAATTAATCTTATCATTATTTAAAATCAATCATCCGCCCTTGACTAAAATACAACGCAACATAGGGTCGGCAACCTCTGGAGTTGCAGGCGTTCATAGGCTACGGTGACTGCTTACCATCAGGCGGGCCGTATGCTTGTTTGCCACCGACGTGATTGATCAGATATACCTAGTATACCAACCCTCTTCAGTCTTTTTGTCATTTCATCCCATAAGCAGATTACAGCATTAAATTCCCTAAATTATGTAGGTAGCTACTATTAACGTGCGCGGCAGAATAGCGGTAAAATGATAAATTTGATTTATCACTACGCCGGTGAGCGTCGTAATAAAATCAAGAATTATTCCAATATCCTACCGAGCACAAGCGAGGCGAAGGCTCAGGAGTATAAGTTACAGTCTTTTAGTATGACTGAATGATACTAAGAGCTTATTATTAGGACAATGGCTTTTTGCTCTTTATTTAAATGCAACCACCATTATGATTTACCCAGTTCAGAAAAAAACGTATAAAAATAAAAAGCTCACTTCCGAATTATCTTAGAATTGAATTTAGGTATTAAATGAGAAAGACTTAGAAGGTTCAAGTTGTAATAACAGGCCATTAATAACGGTAACGGTAGCCAAGCAGTCATCGTGAACTCAGACGGGGACATATTCTTCTTCTTTCGTGACGAGGTTCCTTAAGCAAAGGATGCCCAGAAAGCAGCGGTGCTGACAGCCCTGACCGCCGCGGCCCTCAAATAAGATTCCGAACAGGAAATTATATAATATTATACCTAAAATCGTATATCTTTCTGTAGCAGGCTAAAAATACGGTTTAAATCACAGTTCTAAACCCGATTGGAGCGGAAAATGAACCTGGATTCTTTCATTCATTCGTTCTTTCCGGCTGTAACACTCAGTGATCTGGAGTGGTTTTGTGCTCTACTACTTGTTTTGTTTTCCATTCAGTTTTACTGAACTGGAAATGTTCAGAGTCGTAGACGTTCTTTAGGAACTTATTGAATGGAAATGGGGAATTTTTAATTACGTACGAGATGTTTGATCGCTAGTTCAATCTTTACCCACAAACGATTACAAAAATATGTGAAGGCTGTTTCTTTTAGCAAATTACAAAATCCTCTCAACATTACGTTTTTCCAAAGATAGAGACTCAATTATACGAGTACATCTAGACGCTTATTCAAGTTTTAATATTATATTTACGTGCGTCTACTCACTCTCGTTTTAGGTATCTGCTCGCAATAATGGATCGTGTTACAAGTTACAGACAAATAACAATTTATTTAAATCTGAATAGGTATTTACGCCTCATAATATTTATTTCAAATTGGTTTTCATAACGTTACAAAACATAGTGTAAACTGCCATACTGCAAGCATCTCACGAATGGCACCTGAAACCAGGCAGGCAAAAATAGGTGGCAGGTTTACTCTAATCGAGTTCCACTAGTAACCCGTGGGGAGTGGCGAGTGCGGAGTGAACGGTAATCACTCGCGACGCGAGCGCACTCGCGCGGAGTACACTTGCGTCGAGGACTGCGCCACGGCCGATCTGTTTACAAAAAACGTAGGTACTACCAACGAGTAATTTTACCCATCGATTATTTTATATAGTTATATGCTCGTAGACTAAGTTTAATGACATGAGTAGCAATGTGCAAGTAGTAAAACATTCTCAAAAATTCCTAAGTTCCTGGAAACTCACTTAAAAAGTTCCCGTTCAGATTAGGGATTATTAGGTACCTCCTGAATGTTTTTAACTGTTGACGACTGTTTCATTTAACATTTTGGGCATTCATTGGCGATTATTTCAAGTGTCCTAAAAATCGAAACTAACTACAACTGTAAGGTTTGGCAATAAACGTGCAGAAAAAAATACCGAGAACCTGTCATGGGAAATGGGAACTGCATTTTTTGAAAATTCTCTGGCACATTGCTAGACATGAGTAGTTAAATCGATAATTCGGATAATTGCAATCAATCTGTGGCAGGTGTCCGTACGAAAGTTAAAAGTTTGGTATGACACGACTCAAGGTCGTATCAAAACAAGATCAAAACCATTAATGCTTGATCTACCGTTTGCCACGCTTCCGTTGGTCGCGCTTTGTTATAAACGCGTGGCAAACGGTAGATCGAGCATTAATGTTAGAAATAATACTGCCCCGCCACAGCACAGCTATTATCGACAGGAAAGTCAGTTCGATCTTGGAATTTATTGCCCGAGGATACGGAGGCCGATTCTGATTTCACTGTTTTATAAGGTTTGATCTTGTTTAGGCATCTCATGCTCACCAATAAGTGCGAATGAGGTGTCTAATGACACAACTCCAATTTCGTTTCGCTAGCACCAATCAGCGTGAGCGATTGTCAACTTCGTATATATAAACAAGATCAAACCCTTAAAAAATGTTCAATCATAAACGGCCTCACGGTAAACAAGTAGAAAATTACCTTGCTTGCAGTTGCAGGCTGTTTTAGTTTCGCTAGTAGCCGCTGGCGCTAGCAGCTGCAAGCTGGTTTTGGTATACTGTTAATCTTAATGTTTTTCTTTTTTTTTTCTTGTATATTTGTTTTTTATTTTTGTTTGTGTTCTTAATGATTTATCTGTACTTATATATTTTTTGGTTTGTTTGTGTTCTTAATCATTCCTTTTGTGTATTTATGTAATGTTTTATTTTAATATGTATCTTTATGTGTTATCTGTCGTGGCATCACCGAATAGCCAGCGCTGGTCTTCGGTAGGGCGGAAGACCAGCGCTGGCTTTATAGCCAGGCATTATACTGAGTTGGTAGTACCATTTCGTGAGGCACACTTAATGATTTCTTTTTTCTTGCTGTTGTCGTCTGTACATGTTCGTACATGTGTTGTGATCGTCATGAATAATCTTTTATCTTAGTGATGCGCTGATGCGGCGCACAAGGTCGAGCATTGTCGCGCATCTTTTGTCTAGCGGCCTCGGTTAATGGGTCAACAGCCCTCGCGATTAGCGCCGTGCTTGTGTCAATGTCGATGGTCCGCGATACTGACACGCTCGTCTTCTCGGCAGGCAGTATGCTGAGGTTACCAACATCCTTTGCACACCAATCTGCCATATATTCAACAAGCATATAAAAACAGAAACATTTCCTAGTCAACTCAAAAATGCTAAAGTAGTTCCAGTACATAAGAAACAAATTAAGAATTACAGGCCCATCTCATTACTCTCAGTAATCGCGAAAATATTTAAAAATGCCTAGCAGACCGGATAGAAAAATATATGAATGACAACTACTATATATCAACAAAACAATTCGGATTTCTGAAAGGCAAAGACACCAATCACAGCTATTACTAGGCTAAAGTCAGAGATAATAAATCATCTTAATCGTGACATAAAATGTGCAGGAATATTTTTTGACTTAAGCAAAGCTTTTGAGCCCCCTGTAACTTCTAAAATAAGAGAATGATGAAACAAAAAAAAATATATGATGTACATTACCATGCAAACTTCCACCGAAAATTGGTTTGAACTAGATCTAGTAAGTAGTTTTTTTTTAATACGTCATAAATCGTAAACCGCAATTTACCTTTCATTCAATATAAAAGTGGGGCTCCCATACAACAGACGTGTTTTTTTTTGCGTTTTTTTGCGTAATGGTACGGAACCCTTAGTGCGCGAGTCCGACTCGTACTTGGCCGGGTTTTTTTTTTTGCGGAAATGCGATTTTTTCCAGGAAGGCACACATTTTCCAAGATAGCTGCGGTTCCTCGAGGTCCCCAAATGTACCCCGCTACACTGTAGCAATCATCGCTCACTCCAAATAACAATCAACGGAACGAATCAACTTTGCTACAATACAATACACCACATAAGTAATGTTAACCTAACCTTACCTAATCTGTTGAATGCAGATTGGTGAGTTTTTGAACCCATAAAGGATGACTCACGTTAGACCGGGACGTGTCCGGGTCGGAGCTTCCGGCGCTTTGTTTTCTATGGAAGGCATCACGTGATCACCTGTCATGTCATAGAAAAGTAAGCGCCGGAAGCTCCGGTCCGGACACGGCCCGGTCTAACGTGAGTCATCCTTAAAGCCGCATTTATTACTTTCAATCTATTTATGAAACTCAAAATTGTTTCGTGCTCGGCAGGTTGTGCTAAAGCGAAATCAGATTGTGTACTTACGTTATTAGCGCCACGAATAAATAGATTTTTCATATATTTGAACTCTATTTTGCGCTAAGGTACGACGACATGTTACTAGTAGTTAATAACTACGAAATTAACTGCCTGTTTTTTTATTAAAAATGTTTTACTAATGCATTTTTTTTTACATAATCATTCAAGCCTTAAATCACGCTATATTTTTTTATTGGTAGCTGATGTGTATGTAAGCCAGTGTAAGCCTCTTTACATCCCATTCTGTCATTCGAATATATTGGTCCTGACGAAGCTCTGTTCAACGTAAGATAATACCTATCTTTAAAACTTTAATTATCAAAGCTAACGATTGTCAGGTGTACCTTTACCTACCTACTGTTGTCTTTGACCCTATAGTATAGGAGGATGTATTATTTATTAAAACTCGAACAAGGCTAGGCGCGAGTTCTTATTGAGTACACTTATTATTTTGCCACATAGCACAATCGGTATAGGTATTGCCGTCTGTTGTACATTCACGTGACTAGTAGTCTAGTTCGCAATATCTCGTTGTTAGCACAATCGGATTAAGTCTCACCTCGAAATCCTTCCAAAGATATGAAATTTGGTATGTATGTTAATTAAAGGTCTCTTTTTCATGTGCACATTTTGACATTTGGGGACCTCGAGGAATCGCAGCATTCGCAGCCATCTTGGAAAATGTGTACCATCCTGGAGAAATTTGCGTTTTGCTCTAAATATACGTTTTCTATGAAAATATGGTGTAAGGCAACATTAAAGCTTCATAAATTCTACACGAAAAAGTCCTATTTATCTTTGCGGAAAAAATACATCTTGTTATATAAAATAATAGCTGAATCCAGATTTAGCGCTTATACACTTTCAGGGGATATTCTCTTAATATGAAACTTGGAGAAATATGAATTTCACTTTTGTATATACATTTGTACACGTTCTACCCCAATATCAACATTTTACACGACTGCGACTTAAACAGAAAGTAGGGTTATGGGTTTAAATACTGAAAATCAGTAAATTCTGTAGCTCAGGATACATGACGGATTTTTTAAAATGACATATCGGTAGATTTCTCTTGACCTTCACAACCTGTTTACACCTGTTTTATTAAAGAAAAATCAATACAGCCGCCTTGAGAGGACGCCGATTAGTAAATCACATTTTTACTTCTATCGCCCTAACTATTGAGTGGATTTCAATAAAATAGACATCAGTAGATCCATAATTAGTACACGAGTGCTATTCAATACAAATTTACTAAAATAAATGGAGGAAAAATGTTTAGGACTTAAAAATGTGACTGCAATAACAGATTTTAGGTCTTATATAAATGGGGTTTAAACAATAGTGACAGTAATGAAATTTGACACCTACAATTTCAGGGATCCCTGTTTGCGTGTCATAAAATTGGAGCTTCGGCGACCACGGGGATCAAACGCCATCTTGAAAAGTATAAGCTTTTTTTGGTTTTTCTGTTTTTCTCGGAATATCTGGGTTTAAAAGTGCTCGTCGGGCCACGTAAAATGAAGAGTTCCGCACCTTCATGCGATATAAAAACACCATACAAACAAAAAGAGCGGATATGCGCTACGCTTATGTACGTCCTCCTTCTAATATGATGAGAAGTTTTTTGGAACAAACTTACTCAATCGATCATGTTCAGAATATTTTTTTATAGAAAGTATGTATTTGTATTTAATTTCTAAATAGTTTTTTGCATGTAAATAAAGAGTATTAAACTTCTAAATAATTTTTATTATTGATTGAGGCGCGACACGAGCAGAGGACAAACGGGAACATGGACTTGGACATCCTTTTCGCCGCTGGAAGATGACGTCGTGTCAGTTGCCGGGAACCACTGGACCCGCCTACGCCTGGCCTAAAACAGGAACGACTGGCATGAGATGGAGGAGGCCTTCTTCCAGAAATGGATAATCCCCGCGTAATAAACTAATTGTTTACTACCTAATTTTAGTTCTTAATTTTGTTTTTTATTTTTATACGTTAAATAAGTTGATAATTTTGTAAACTTTTTAAGGGAATAAAGGTTTTTTTTTATATATTTTTTTTTTTATATTATTTTTATTTTAGACTTTCGGAGCGATTATTTTCAAAAGTATCCAACTATTCAAAAATTTTCACTTTTAGTTAAGTACATGTATTTACGGCGGAATAATAGATGTAGCTAAAATAAATGTCATACAATAAATAAATAAATATATGGGGACAATCTTACACAGATCGACCTAGCCCCAGACTTAGCAATATTTGTACTATGGGTATTAGGCGAGGATATACATATTTATATTGATAAATTAATAGATAACATCCAACTCAGGAACAAATATTCGTGAAACAAACACAAATAAACCCTTACCGGGATTCGGATCCGGAACCTCCAACTTCATAAGTAGGGTCACTACCGACTATGCTAGAAGGCCGTCAAAAAGTCCTCCACGATTGGGTCTGTGGTATACGTCATACATGACGTCTTTTTCAGTTTGTACCAGTGAAATAAATAAATTAAATAATAAATATTATAGGACATTCTTACACAGATTGACTAAGTCCCACGGTAAGCCCATGGAGGCTTGTGTTGTGGGTACTCTAACAACGATATATATAATATATAAATACTTAAATACCTAGAAAACACCCATGACTCAGGAATCAGGAACAAATATCTGTGCTCATCATACAAATAAATGCCCTTACCGGGATTCGAACCCAGGACCATCAGCTTCACAGGCAGGGTCACTACCCACTAGGCCAGACCGGTCGTCAGACAGTCAACATCATTAACGTTTCTCAAATAGATTCCAGAGCGAAGATACGAGTATAAAAGAGAAGAGATGGTAAGTGCGAAATCTCTTGTATTGAGTCGATGCAAGGATTGTATCCCAAAGCCCTTTGAGGAGCACCGCATCCATCTTATGAATATTTCAGGGTAAGGGCGGGCATTGACAACGCTCAAGAGCCCACTGAGCCACTGACAGTGAGATAGGGTACATATAACTAGTACCTATTACACTACATACTCTGCTATTCACCTATCTTACAACTTCTGCAAATGATGTAATAGATATCAAATCTAAAGTAGTGTTTCTTATCAAAATATTTTAATAGGTACAACGCATCTTCATCAATTTGACCAGCGGCGGTAGCACGGTCGCATTTTTATCGCTTGTCACTTGTCACCATGCCTGTCACGTTCTAACTAGTACATAAGTGCGAAAGTGACAGGCGATAAAAATGGTCTTAAAGTAGGTACAAAATTGTTCTACATATTACACCTTTCGCGATAGTTACTCATGAAATAAAACTATGAAAACGGGTTATATCGCGTATATTGAATTTATAATACATCCCGACGTTTCGAACCCTTTACAGCGTTCGTGGTCAACGGGTGACTGAGGAAAAGCTACAAGGTGCAAAAATACCCACATACAAAAAATAATGAACCATCATAAACTATAAACTTTAAGGCTGGTTGTACATGCAAAATCAGTTTATAAGGCTAGTTATACAATACAACAATTTTCAAGTAAAGCTATATATATATACGCGATAAAGCTACGCCCTCTCCAACCCTACACCTCTGGCCCGAGAAGATTTAAATTCAATATACGCGATATAATCCGTTTTCATAGTTTCTTTCTTTTCTTGATGGACTTGAGGGCGGTGTTGCCCGTAGCCAAGGTCACGTAAAAGGGTAGGAACAAAATAAATGCTCTTAGAGCACGACGCTGTTCGGTGGTTGTTGTAGTTGTCTCGTAAAACCGATAGCTGGATTTTACGAGAAGCACGTGGACTACCGGCCGTTGACTCCAAAATGGTGGTTAAACACGCTTTGAGATTAATTCTCCATTCACTGCACACTACCACATTAGATTATTGTATAATAAAGCTATCGATATTACACTTTAAACAATATTAATGAGCAAAAAACAAAGGAATTAATCACGAGGCTACTATCAAGATGGCGTTCGAACCGGAAGTCCATTCTTTTCATAGTTTTATTTAATGAATGAATGTTCAAATTGTATTTAGGTATAAACATCGTGAATGCTTATCCTTACCTACACAATAAGTTCCAAATTGTATTTAGGTATAAACATCGTGAATGCTTATCCTTACCTACACAATAAGTTCCTGCGCCCCAGATACCGAAGTTTCTAATTACACCGAAGTCAGCAATCTCCATACCAATCCCGATCCTGCTAATTGACCCAAGCCCTTTATAGATATTTGAGGTAAACAACAGAAGCTCCAAAGATCATACGCAAACCTAAAGTTCCCAAACAGTTAGGAAGGGTATGCAAATCGAGTGTAGGTATGTTTGAGAGGTTAACAATTACGCGGTGTAGGTATGTAGCTATTACATGTTTCCTTTAGAAAATAGTAAATTGTAACCTACAAATTATACATGCCGAGATCGTTGTACGCTTTCACTAAGCTGAAAACATATTAATTAAGTATACATTTGTCATCAGAAATAACATAAGTAGGATCCCTGACGTCGTGGCGTTTCAAGCGGAAAAGCCTAATAAACATGATAAAATGTATAAAAACAATTTGCAAGGACTAGTGTAAAATGGCGTATTACGCAGGAACTCTTATTAAGTGTGATCGTATTAAGCGGGTTCGATCGTAATAGATATGTTAAAAATCCTACTAGAATATCATTAATTCATCAGAAAGGATGAATGACACTTTAATTTTCAAAATGATTAAAGTGAGCTTTTGTTCTTGGATTGTAACATGCAAAACAGAATATCATCGCTTTCCAATTCGTATAAAAATCAAAGTAGTACTTCAAGAGTTTGTCGATTTCAAGGCACAAACAAGGAATCAGATACTTATGCGCAAGAAGCCACTCGGTAATATAGGGTCTGTATTGTTTTCCATATAGTTTTAAGTCATAATCTATTGTTTGTCCACATTTTCGTTAGTCATAATTTGGTTTTTCTCAGAAACGCGTAAGTTTTCAGGATTGCCATAAAACAAACCTAACCTAACCTAACCTGAGGAAAATCCTAATAAGTTAACGGTTTCAGAATTATGACTAATGATAATATTACAATAATTACATTATGACTTCAATAATTATGTCAAACAAAGGGACCCCCGGTAATATAATATATAGCATTAGGAACAGATCTCATCGAAATATGTAGGTACTTGAACGTCCGGTTGAATAAACGCAAGCCATGTCGTCTATCTGCCTTATTGGATTTGGGAGTCCCTCATCCGTTATTTTGACATTTATTTCTCGTTTTGGCTGAAATAAACACTAACCAAAAATTTAAGCAAGAGGATATACAGTATTTCCCTAGTCCATTGGACAAAGCAGAAATGTACATATGCATTAGGGTATTTATTTAGAACCAGTATACAAAGTCTCATAACAACCGGTGTAGCTGTTACGAAGAAATTAACAAATTACGATTTTTTACTTTGGAGCAGCCTGTATTTAATAGCTCCTGAGGTGTAACCTCCTTCGACCTTTTTGATAAACTTTTTTATTTATAAAAATAAGAATAAGAAAATATTTATTGCCACACAAAAAAAGAGAGTTTACAGAAATAAATTAAAAATAACATTAACAATTTACAGATTGTGGATTTTGTCGTTTTGGTTTGGTATGACACTTATTTGTACGCATTTCCTTAATCTGATGACTACAAATTCAACGCCCGATTTTCACATTGTAACCGTCAGATTAAGGAAATGCGTATAAATAGTTGTCAGATTTAGTAACAGCACAATTATAGCATTAATTTGGACTAAAATGACCAAATCTGCTTAACGATTTGTTGAGTCCTCCACCAACCCCCTACCAACCAACAACTCAACATAGATGGCTAAAAGTGGTGAAGGTAGACTCCACGGGGCGGGGTAGCAAGATATCACTCATATCTTAATCTGACGTGCTCAATAACTACAAAATTCCCCTCTTGGGCTCCCAAAAAATTCAAAAAATACTGAACTTGCTAGAAACAAGGCGGCCACGCTAAATACAAAGTTTTATTCCCTCTGACAGAAAATTTAAGAGCCGTTTGAGAAACTTTTTATTGGATAATCCACTGTATTCCATAAAGGAGTTTTATGAAATCACTAATTAGATTTATTTAAATAGTACTTTGCTGACATCGGAATTGTAAGGTTTATTGTAATTTACTTATTTGTTAGTTTAATGGTGACCCTAATTTCTGTGACATAAGTGCTCAATTTTGTTTATTTATTTTATAGAGTTAATAACGAACCATTCCTGGCGAATTTATTTTCTAGATAATTGTTTAATTTATTGAATGTTTTTTAATCTATTATGTAGAATTTAACGAAACTGCTGACATACTATTGTAATTTAATAATTTTGAATGTACCTATAATTTTGATTGTCTCTGTTATTTTTCATATTCAATTATTCATAATGTAAAAAACAGACAATCACAATATAAATTCCTAAGAATCTACCATGTGTAATTTTAAGTGCAATTGTATATTGTGAGATAAATAAATCATATCATATCATATCATATCATATTGTAAAGATAGTATAGTCGATCATTGCTGTTAAAAGTTGATGAATGAAGAACGCTGGCCCAGCCGGCAGGAGCCGACAAGCGGCTTGAGTGTTAATTACTTAGGTACCTGCGCACGACGCTGATGTCGCTGGTCTAGCGAATAGCACTCTCATTATCATTATTATTAAGGATATTCTCCTCTGCTGAGTGAGTCTCTTGTCTGTTTGGATTATACGATGTTTTTCGTCTCCTCCGTACAATATAAACGCGAGTTTGGGGTAAACCCGGTCATAAAAGGTCTTCACAAGCTATTCGATTTAGTCATACGATTACAAAACGCCCAAAAAATGGCATAAAAACATGGTACTCTAATTTAAGAAAAACAATAAGACACTTCTGAAGAGCACATGTCATTAATTAAGCTTTTCAAAGTCATAACGAAAAGTCTCGCGTCTCGCGCGTAAGTTAGACGACTTCTAACTTATACATTTCGGCGAATGATTTGCCAGATTTTCTATCGCGATTTCGTGGTTGGCTCCATTGTAAAAGTTGTTCAGTGTGACCTACATATTCACCCCTCAGAGTATGGTCAGACATAACAAACTTTACTTATACTTAGGTACTTTATTACAAACAAAATAAAGTACGTATCACCTGATCATCACCTACAGTCAAGGGCATAAATATATATGCATTTGATTCCCAAAGTTTCAAAAATATGTGTACGCTCTTCCTCCTCCTTGCGTCGTATTCCTCAGTATTAAGGGTCGTGACCTCCCTTTTGAATCACTTTCTCTCTTACGATCTTTCTCCATCTGCTTCTGTCTTTGGCGATGTGGAGAGCCATGTGGACTGTGGAGTCAAGAGCGGTGCGGATCTGGTGGGACCAACGTATTGGACTGCGTCCCCTCCCAGGCCTTTTCCCTTCCACTTTGCCGGTCACAAAAAGCTTTTCGAGGTTGCCACCGTCTTTTCTTGCAATGTGACCGAAGTATTCAAGGACTCTGCGTAGACATTCGCATGACAGCCGCGACGAGATTCTGAGTTCACGCAATATGGAGACGTTAGTCCGGAATGCTGTCCAGGGGATACGGAGCATCTTTCTCCAGCACCACATCTCAAAGGCGTCAATGCGCTTGCGGTCAGCAGCCTTCAATGTCCACGTCTCAGCGCCATACGAAAAGATCGAGAAGACTAGAGTCCGTACAAGTTTGGTTTTGGTTTTTACGGAAATGCTGCGATCTTTCCAGATACTTCCAAGCTGAGACATGGCGCTCTTCGCCATGCCAATTCTCCTGAGCACTTCCTTCTCACACGAACCATTGTTGCTGATGTTGGAGCCTAGGTAAACAAAATTGTCCACCTGTCTGGAGGCACAACGTCCCAGTGAGTTCCAACTTCCCAGTTCTATCGACCACCATGACCTTGGTTTTGGACCTGTTTACGGAAAGTCCCATCTCCTTGCTAACCCGCTCCATTCGGTTTAGAAGTGCAGCCATTTCCGAGTCATTTGCTGCTAGAAGAGTAGTGTCATCGGCATAGCGCAAGTTGGTGATTTTTACACTACCAACTGCGATGCCTCCCTCCCAGTTCTCGCAGGTCCGTCTCATAATTTGCTCTCCATAGGCGTTGAACAGAATGGGCGATAAAATGCATCCCTGGCGTACTCCTTGGTGAAATTTAAAGGGTATTGAGGTTGTTTTATCGACTCTTACGACTCCTTGGCTCGAGCCATACAGGGTGCGAAGTAGGGCGAGATGATGTGGTACTCCAAGATCTTGTAGGACTCTCCATAAGCAACTCCAGTTGACACAGTCAAACGCCTTGCTGTAGTCGACAAAACACATTATCACTGGCGTATCAAACTCGTATGCCTTTTCAACGAGTTGCCTGACATTGAGAACTTGCTCCCGAGTGCCCTTGCCCTTCACAAAACCCGCTTGCTCCTGCGGAATTTGCCAATCCAGGTAGTAGCGGATGCGATTGTTAATAATATGGAGCAAGACTTTGCTGGCATGAGAGATGAGGGACAAGGTTCGATAAT
Source organism: Cydia strobilella (assembly GCF_947568885.1). Lineage (NCBI taxonomy): Eukaryota > Metazoa > Arthropoda > Insecta > Lepidoptera > Tortricidae > Cydia > Cydia strobilella. The sequence goes on from NC_086042.1 coordinate 21,124,719, forward strand.
TGCCGCAGTTCTTGGTTGACCCTTTCTTGTGCAGCGGTAGGATAACAGATTCCGACCAGTCCTGCGGCCAATCACCGTATTGCCAGACATGTGAACAAATCTTGAAGAGTGTCGCTACACCCAAATCCCCCATAACTCTAAGCAACTCTGCTGTTATTTGGTTGCTTCCTGGCGCCTTCTTCTTCTTGACGCAGAGCTTGCTTTCTGTAGAGCAGTAGATATTTCGGAGCGAAGGATCATGGGTTCCAACTCTAGCTCCTGCCAGTCCGGGATAGTTCCAGGCGTTGAATGGGCATCTGCGTACAACTGCTCACAGTAGGCACACCATCTTTCGGCAATGCTGTCGAGCTCGTGTAGTACAGTGCCATCGGCATCTTCTATGACCCACGATTTAGCTTTGGACTGCTTGGAAAGGGCTCTAACTTTCTTAAAGAGGTCTGCAGTTTGTAGCTTGTTCGAATGTCTCTCAATGTCGCTGCAGATCCCCTCAATGTAGTTGTTCCTGTCGTGACTGGCCTGGATAGCTCTGCTAAGCTCGGAGTTAAGTATTCAGCCATTACTGCACGATCTTGCAGACCCCTAGTTTTTAAGTCTTTCCTACGCTGAATGAGCTCCCACGAATAATCGGAGATCCAGCATTTTTTCTTCTGCTCTGGCTTCTTCTTCTTAGAGATCTGGTCCAGCGCATCATTGATATGACCCTTCAGGTGTTTCCACTGTATGTCAGCGTTGGCGTGACCCGTACGCTCTTACACCTTAGACAATAAAGTCGTGTTCACATATTTTTGAGCCATTTGTCTGGATCGATATTTTTGCCTTCGACTGTACATCCATCGTTAAATGCACTTTTCATAAACAACATATCGGATTAATATAAAATGTGTAAGTATAATATGTGAAACAATCTTAGTGAAAAAGAGTGTAGTTAGTCCTTTTCACGAAATATTTAAGCAAGGTAAAAAACCGCATCAACGGTATATAAACTTACTTACTTAATATATAGGAGGGTGGCAGAGATTGATCGGCGTGTCGCCGAGTATGACGCGGTATATACGCCGACCACGGCATAAAGCCTTTTTGTCCACAAAGCTTTTCTAACACGCATATATTCGGCCAAGCTACACGGATTTTAGGGCTCGTATTTACAAACATCCATTTTAAATATCTTCGTTGCAAAACGATTCTCAGCGAATTAAACAAATCGCTACCTAATAGAGTAGAGCGATAATAAGAAGGCAAGCGGGTCGAGGATCATAACAAGTTATTTTTATTTGTTTTACAAGGGGGCAAAGTTGTTGTTTAATCTCTCGTGCTAATATTGATACCTATTGATAATATAAGTATATTGATGGTTTCGAGGCACGAGGGTTAAACAAACTTTGCCACCGAATGAAACACAAATTTTTCACCACACCAACACAAGGAAAATGCTAACTGTAAAATATGTATCAACGAAATTAAAGCAAATCGATTCAAAATAAATTCAAAATCATAATTTAAAAGTCAATTTCTACCAGCCAACATAGAGAAATAACTCAAAATTTGTATTTGATTACTTTGTCCCACATGTGGATAAAATGCAACTTTCTCATCAGTTTTTGGACAATCAAGAGAGCCTTTACCATCTGGTGTGGTGAAAATTAATTAGACTAGACTTAAGCAACACTGCGCGCGATCCCCGCTGCCAATCTCCGGTTTACTTTGCAGGCTGTGGGGGCCGACTTAAAACAATAGATTTTCCGCGAATAAAAGGAATCCAGTGCAAAATTAAAAGGTGAGAAAAGAAAAACTTTTTTCATTTTCCATTAGGAACAACATTCAAGACGGTTTTATCTCGTACTCTCCTTTAACAAAATTTGAGTAGGGTGCTAAAAGGTATTTTATTAGCTTTCTCCGTCACGTGTCATTTTAGTTCTGCAGCCCGAAGCATCACTGTAACAGTACGTAACTGTAATAGTACTTACCTATTAGGTATCTGAAAACCAGATATCAAAATAAAATTCCATCAACTGTGCTGATCAACAACAAGCGACAAGCGTAGATCTCATGTAAGGTTTGAAGTCCCTCAGTAGGTGGGTATTACAAAAACAACAATGAATGTAGGTACCTCTCGTCCACCTCCGCTAGGAGCCGCCTTTCGCCTCGATGTTCTGTCCGACCACAATGATGAGGATGATGAAGACCAGCAGCAGCACCAGGATGCAGCAGATGGCGACTGCGAGCATGGCCGCGTGTTCGCCCAGCTTGGTGGCGCCCCGCGCGGCGCACGCGCGCGCCGCTGCAAGCGTCGCCCCGACAACTGGCGCGCTAATGATACCGACTAACCACTTGCACTTCGAAAGCTAATCGCTTTTCACTATTTTTTATGTCTTTCAATTTTAAATACCGAACTTCCGTTTTGATAAAATCTACCTATTCTGTTTCCTTTATTGTCGCGTTTTCTACCACGCACCACTTTAAGGATAATGTACCGTCTTAACGGTTTTTAACTATTTACCCGGCATACTTATTTATGGACGGTAGGTACGGTAAGTAGATTCTTGACAGGTAGTATCGGGATTTGCTGTCAAGACTGTCAGAAATCATAAATTATCCAACCGATACCAAAACTGTCAGAAAAGTTATACAGAAATTTTCATTTGGATACCTCATTAACATCAACGAGTATTTAGACTGCGTCGACCGTCCAGTGGCGTCCTCATTAGGGAATTCCCCTAATGCGGTTTTAACACCCCCAGGCACTGACTAAAATAACCGACATGGTATCATATTACATCTCTAAACTTTATTGTAGTAGAAGTATTGCGTTGCGAGACGGGCATCTTTTTACATGTAATGTTTTTGATGGGATCTCATCTCTTTTGTAGGCAGTCCTTCTTTTCGGGTACTACTTCTTGTACGTCAGCTACCACTTTTCTCAAAGCTCATACTCATACCCGTCCCACACTATACTATTACTCATACCTGTACAATACTCATGGACATAAGCTGTATTTACTTGTATTCATCCAATACTCATACCCAAAAGTCCCCATCCCACACCATACCCGCACATGAGTGCCATATGTATGGTATGAACCTATGCCATATTCATATTCTTACCATACCCATAGCCATACCATACTCATACTATTAGGTACACATCTTTATCTTTTATTTATTTATTTTATTTATAGACTTTTACTTTACCTATTTGTTGGAACCAGGGGGGTGTCACTTCGCAGTTTAGGTACATTTGGCCGGCGCGCCTCCCGGGCAGGCGTATGGCAATGGGCTGCCGCTCGACTCGCGCAAAATTGAAAATACATAATGCCTTCGAAACCTAAATCTATAGATATTGTTCTGTTTACGGATGTCTGAATAAACGGAAGAACAAGGAAGCAGAAATAACATTTTTTTTTAATTTCGGATTATATTGACCGACATATTTTCAAAGGAATAAGTATTTCTGTTCGCTCAAAAGTGGTAAAGCACCAGGCAACGATGGCATCCCAGTAGAAGCTTTAAAAGCGAATTCGAAAGTTGTGGCCGATATAATGTATCCCTTGGTCTCTGCGATATGGGAAACTGAACAAGTGCCGGAAGACTGGAAAGAAGGCCTACTAATAAAGTTGCCCAAAAAAGGGAACTTGTCCCAATGTTCCAACTGGAGAGGAATAAACCTGTTGCCGGTGTGCTCCAAAGTCCTCTGCAAGATCCTGTTACACAGAATGGCGAGTGCTGTCGATTGCACGTTAAGGGACGAACAGAGTGGATTTAGAGCAGGGCGGTCTTGCATTGACCAAATCAACGTTTTACGTATGATTTTGGAGCAGTGCAATGAAATGCGCAGCGAACTCTTCACTCTGTTTGTGGACTTCGAGGAGGCGTTCGACAGAGTCAAGTGGGCAAGTATATGGCGCATACTGAGGAAAAGAGGTATACCAGACAAGATCATAAAAAATATACAAAATCTTTATATGGGTTCCTCTTGTAGAGTTATGCATAAAGGGCAGTTGTCAGACCGTATACCTGTCACGGCTGGGGTAAAACAGGGTTGTTTGCTGTCGCCGTTGTTGTTCCTCGTCGTTTTGGATGACGTGATGCGCAGAGTAACAAGCCAAGAGAGGAGGGGGCTCCCGTGGGTTAATGGAGGAAGCCTCGAAGACATTGACTTTGCCGACGATCTATGTTTACTCGCAACATCACGGGAACATCTTCAATCCAAGGCCAATGATCTTGCGGGATTTGCTGCAGACGAGGGCTTACGCATAAACTGTTCGAAAACAAAGTACATGCGCCTTAACACCTTGGATGCAGCGCCAGTATATGTCGACGGTGAAGCAGTTGAGCAAGTTGAGCGATTTACATACCTAGGGAGTGTGGTCGATCCGTCAGGGGGAGCGGACAGCGATATCGAATCACGCATCAACAAGGCGCGAGCAGCATATGCGCAGCTGAAGCCTGTATGGACGTCCACCGTGATAACTCGTCGTACGAAAATCAGGATGTTTAACTCCAACGTCAAGTCGGTCCTGCTGTACGGTTGCGAGACATGGCTTGTGAGGAAAGATGTCACCAATCGTCTGCAGGTGTTCATAAACAAATGCCTGCGACGCATTCTAGGGATTTACTGGCCACGAACCATCTCAAACGTCAGACTATGGCAGATGACTGAGCAGAAACCCATAGGATGTGAAATCCTTGAAAGGAAGTGGCGTTGGATCGGACACGTACTCCGTAGGCCGGACAGCCATCTGGCCAAGCAGGGTCTACGCTGGAATTCGGCTTGCAGTAGACGGTCGGGGGGGCCGTGTACTACATGGAGGCGATCAGTTGAGAAAGAGGCTGGCTCAACTGGACTCGACTGGAAAGAGCTGGAAGTAGCCGCTCAAGATCGTGACAAATGGAGGATTCTTCTGCGAGCCCTATGTCCCTAATGAGGGATAACAGGAATACATCATCATCATCAAGTATTTCTGTGGCATACCTACTTCCGTGAGAATCAGACATTCTATCTCCGGATAAAAAAATTATGTTTATAGAATCAACGTTTGTAATTCCTACATATTTATCTTAAAAATAATAAATCAGTAGGTATAGGTACAAAAACTTGTCAAGTGACAACCCCGTGCCGACACTCACAGCTCGGTCATAAAACTGCGGCGCGCAAATAAGATTCACGGTTCGTGCGCGGTCATAAGTTTCAATTTTGCTTGCAGGCGGCGAGTATAGGTATAATTTTATATGTAAATCTGACTTTTGTGAATGAGTGAATTTTCTGTACGGTAGTACTATTAGTTATTCTGTGTTGGAACTGCAAAAATAACTTTGTAATAGCATATATTCATATGGGACTACAAACTTACTTATGCAGTTCCTATATCTTTAAAATGTGACTGATAGTGCAATATTTTTAGGTTTTTTACGGCTTGTTAAGCTAAAAACTACATATGTTTAAAATTTTAAGCTTGTTGGTTGGCTAGAAGTACCTTAGACTTATGATGATCGGTGAGTGAGTGAGTGTGTCAGTGACAAAAGTAAGGAACTTTGACGTGCAATAATTCTTAGACTACAAGTTCAAATTGAATGTTCTTGGGAATATATGTAAGCCATATTATGCCCTATATGTCACTGAAAATTCAGGGCCAGCACAAAAGTAGAGGACGTCGAAAACGGCCTGAATCGCTTCGAGAAAAGGATGGTACGGCCGTGCCTCTTTGTTTTGCTCGACTTGGCAGATAAATCAGTATATTGTTTTTATCGTCCTACTCATTCCCCAACTTTTGGTCTGTCACTTATTTTAAAAATGTGGCCACCATTGAGCCACTGGATGGTCGACGCAGTCTTTAGGTATATAAAAACAAAAACTATAAAATCATATAAGCTGCAACAAACATGAGACCGAGGACCTATTACAATGACTATTCAGAAATTTAAATGCGCTCTGCAATTTCGTCTGAAATCTCCTCGACGGATGTTGTGCGTCGTGATCCCAATTAGACGGATCGAGACTCCTGGAAGAATAGCCTCGATGGAACATTAAGATGGTATACGTTCGTTTTCCGGCCTTGAAAACCTGCATGTGCTGCATAAAGAAACTGCCTGTTTTGATTTAAGTAGTAGAAGTGGAACTGCTGACGAAGGCTAGAACAAAATTTCTCACAACATCGCGTAATTCACGTTTGGTTTCCCATTCCTTTTCTTGGGGTATAAATAAGTAACTCATAAACACTCTTTAAGTGAAACTAGTCGCGATTAACGCTAATAGAAATCCGCAGTGAAACAATGCATCCTGTTCTAGTAATGCCACACCAGTAGTCAAATATAAAATTTATTATCGTTTTAAATAGTTTTTGAACTCTGTTGTTTTTGTTACTATTTATCTACAATCCAGAGTAGCAATTTTCATTTCAAAGAACTTAGCGCTACAGACAAGTTCAAATTATTCATAAAACGAGAACAAGTCATCATCAGCCGATCCTCATTAAGTATCTCATTCACGGTCGAGAGAATTCAATCTGAAACAGCGAGGCTCTATGGTAATGCGCTGCGATGCCCGTACACAACGCAATAGTTAGGTATTGACAAGGGGCAAAGTTGTTGTTTAACCGCTTGTGCTAATATTGATACCCGAGCAAGCAGAAGATTTCAAAATTGAATTAGAATCTAAGAATATTGAGCGTTGCGAGGGTTTCAACGCACGAGGGTTAAACAAATTTTGCCACAGAGAGAAACACAAAATTTCTCACTACACCAACGCGAGGAAAATACTTATTGTAAAATATCAAACAAAATCAAAGCACATCAAATCGAAATGAACGTTATTAAATATTTATTACACAAATTCATCATTTAAAAGTCAATTCTAACAGCCAATATAAGGAAATAACTCAAAATTTGCATTCGATTACTTTGCCATACATGTGGCTAAAACGTAACTTTCTCATAAGTTTTTGAACAATCAAGAGAGCCTTTGCCAGCTGGTGTGGTGAAAATGTTTTTTTCTAGGGGTCGATGGGATCAATAAACAGCCGGGTAAGGGGGAAGAATGGCCAGTGGCAATGCCAGTTGATTCTGTAAGAAAGTTTTGGCAGTACATTAAGGTTAAAGCGAGATATAGTGTCGGAAATACATACATAAAATGTTGATGTCAAGAATCGTTAACAAAGTTTCAATTATATAAATTATTCTCTGACTTAGCTAACTCGTCATAACAAGAACGCGATAGTTTATTATTATTATGTAGTATAATAGGTACATAATAATAAACTAAAACAACAAATTAGACACTTCCTGGAAGATGGATCTATGACAGACAATAAAACTTAATGTCATCTATTTTCGGGCCGCACAAATTTCCACGATCCGATTACCGTCGTAATATCATTACGTCCGTAACGAGCGCAAATGCGGTCAACCGCTACCGGCATTTCGCACAGTCATGCACATGCGTCGGCAATCATATCAGTCTAATTCAATCATAATTTTTAGATTTTAGATTAATTTGTGAACTACATAGTTGAGCTACAGAAATATTTTTAGCTTCATAAATTCAAGAAACACAAAACATAATATACAACCGTAAGTACCCGAAGTTCAGATCCGTTTCGAAGTAGTTTTCAGAATTATCAAGAATGTGGACATTTGTATTACTAATGTTCTTTCATCTTTGGGTACAGAAAAGACATATATGTGAACGCTAAATCTGTAAAATATCTATTAAAGAAAACATTACAGCTAGCTACAAATTATTTTAAACTAAACAGCGTAAAACTAGAAATTAATAGAAACATTGTATTGATATATCAGATTCACAATCTATCTATACATATAATAAAGCGGAAGAGGATCGAAAGTCTGTACATGGAAGATATTCGAAAAAAATTGTCTGGGGATACTTAGAATCGATAACAGAACGTTCCAACAGTTTTTAGAATTTTTGTCTGTTTATATCTGTTTGTCTGTTTATTTGACCGCGCATCACGTGAAAACGGCTGAACGTATTTTGATGAAAACTTTACTAATCTGTCGAGAAAATCCCCGGCCAGGTTATAGGCTATAAAAAGTCAACCCCTAAAAGGGGGGAGTAGCCACGATCGATTTAGTCGAAGGTGCAGGTCCTAAAATACGGTGCTGCGTGAACAAAAGTTTTGCTTTGGCAGGATTGGTTCTTAGGACCCAAGGATGGATTTAAGAAGTAAAGCCACCAAGATTTTTGATATAAATTGGGGAGGGGGGCTTTTGATTTAGTTCAGAATGATACTAGACTTGACTTAGAACCTAATCCAAAACTCCCCTCTGCCAACAAACGGTCTCCCCTCTGCCAACAAACTGTCTCCCCTCTGCCAACAAAATGTCTCCCCTCTGCCAACAAACTGTCTCGCCTCTGCCAACAAACTGTCTTGCAGTTTGGCAGAATAATAAAATGTAAAATAGGGTTTATTTCGCCAGAATACATGATTTATTTATTATTTATTTATTTTTATTTAATCTTAAACCCCTTACCTGCATAAAAATTTTGGGTGGCTCCACTTCTTAAATACATCTTAGGAACACAAAGATTAATTCTGCCAAAGGAATTTTTTATTAAGAGAACGTCGTATTTGACCTTTTTTTCGCTTGAGCACTCTCGACTAAATGAGTTAAGTTTGCACCTAAATCTTATGGCGCTACTTCGGAAGGTGCAAACTTTTTTTTCAAATATGTGCTACGTCTGTAGAGTACCCTGCCAAACTAACAGATGGCGCTGAAATTAATACGTTGTGGCATGAATAAGCCACCGAGGAAGGATTTTGTCAAATTAACCAAGTTTAGAAGAGGGGGTACGGATATCAACAATTTTTTTTTTTTATTGAATAAATTAATTACCACACATTGCATAGTGCCATCTTTTGGGGAACAGAGAAAACATAAGGCAATCAAGTAAACTAAAAATGACATAGTTACGTTACGTAGTGGTAAAATCAACACACATATCACCACGCGTTTAATTGCATAGGTAATTATTTAAAATTATAAATTTTCTCTATCATGAATTATACCTAATCGTAATTATATCACATCCATATTCATACGTATCGCCTCCTTTTTGCCGAAGCAATTAAGACGAAAGTAGAGGACCCGCGTGAAATCACCTTTTCATACAAATGTCCTCATTTTCCTCTCTGGATATTAACATTATTCAAAATATTTTGACACAATTAGTTGTGTATCAAGTTGTCAACCACAGCTATGCCCCTACGTTAGATTTTTTATTACTTTTTTATTAAAAAAATTGTATGAAATCTGTTTTTTGCTCCTAATTTTTACAATAATCAAAAAATCGAAAAAACAAACGTAGGTAAATATACATCACTTTAAAATATCAAAAAATGTTGCATAAATCACCCAATAAGTATTCATTACAATTACAATTATTTATTAATAAATTACAATTTTACACATAGTAATTACATTACAATACTATTCTAAATTGACATCATTTTTCATATCCTTACATTAAATTATAAAAATTACAAATATTACAATGCATTCAATGACTATTCATTTATTATGTTTTTTTATATATATTTATATACATCTTATTAATATTTACATGTCACTCCCTAAGGCCTTGCCTCGCAAATTGCAACAAAATGCTGAGACAGGGCCTCTTCCCTACTGCACACATTGCTGGACCCGTGTGTAATTTTTATGTTTTTAATGTGTAAATAATTTAATTTTTTGTTTTGATTTTTTCTGTTTTTTCTGTGTTTTTGCTATTATTTTTATATTCCCTTTTTTAAACATCTTTTTTCTTTCATTGTATTGTCCTGTGTATATGTGTTTTATGGAATAAATGTCTTTCTTCTTCTTCTTCTTCATCAAATTATGTAAAAATATTTTCCATAATGTCAATATCCAGAGAGGAAAATGGGGACTACCTTTGTATGGAGAAGCGGCCGTCCCCTTTCCTCTTAATAATGGCCACGAAGGTAGGTACTTTACAAAATAAACATTTTTCTATGTCGTTAGCGGAATAAATGTTAAACGCGTTACTATGCCTTCCCGGAAAAAATCGAAATATCATATATGGGTGCTGATAAGCAATAATGTGTGAACCCACAAAAACTTAAAAAACCGGTCAAGTGCGAGTCGGACTCGCGTTCCAAGGGTTCCGTACATTACACAATTTAAACAATGTATTCTTCATGTGAAATGTCTTTAAAAAACCCGTAGGGGTCGGATCAAAAACTAAGTAATTAAGTCCGACTCACGCTTGACTGCACATTTCTAATAAGTTTTCCTGTAATCTATAGGTAAAGATCTATTTTGTGTATTTTTTTCAAAATTTTTGACCCAGTAGTTTCGGAGATAAAGGGGGAATGGTCATTTTTTGCCTATTTTCTTGAATAACTTCTAAACTGTTTATCTTAAAATTATAAAAAAAATATATTTGAGATTATCACAATGAGCTCTTTCATTTGATATGTAACACGATATAGTTAGAAAAACTTTTTTTTTTTAATTTTCTCATTTACCCCCCCCCCCCCCCCCCCAAAGTGGCCCCCGTGTTTAAAATTCATTTGTTTACGTTACATGTCTGTCTTTGGGTCACAAAATTACATATGTATACCAAATTTCAACTTAATAGGCCTAGTAGTTTTGGAGAAAATAGGTTGTGTCAGACGGACAGACAGACAGACAGATGCACGAGTGATCCTATAAGGGTTCCGTTTTTTTCTTTTGAGGTACGGAATTCTAAAAATGAGATTTTAATGCCATATTGTAGCTGGTCCGCTCGACTTCATTTTGCAAAAATGACCTTGAAGAAAAATGAACAAAATCTGACATTAAAATAAAGAGACAAATTTTAAATAAATAATACTACGGAACAGTTTTGTTCTTGTTCCCAATTCTCTTTACGGTCTTAACTTTTAGCATTTCTAAATACGTACGCGTAGTTTTCGGAAAGTTTAAGTAGAAAAAATATTATATTATGAATTTCAACTCCAAAGTCGGCCATGCTCATATTGGTTCGTCACAATTGTATTTTAAATTGTGAGATTTCTCGTTATATAATATTTGGTGACTGTGATATTTTTTCTCCTTCTACTCCTGTCACTGAACTTCTCACAAAAAATACGACTATACACCACGATGTACAATTTTATGTTAACATTGTGTTTAGTTACTGGGTCTCATTAGTCGAAAACTCGGACAAAAGCACAGGCTAAGAACACCGCTGGGCAAGGCCGAGGGCCCTCGCCGCTGCTCGTAATTGTCTTACCTAAACATAAACAATTCGCCGTAATTACGACAAGTATTGTTTACTTAAAAAAATTATTACGCTACTGCCTGAACAAATCTAATGCTATCTGTTATATTTTGGTAAAAAAATCGATAAAACCTGTTCTTATGTCTCATTTTGGCACTTGGGATTCGAAATAGAAAGAACTTTATGAGCATTTTGTTTTGTTAATAAGGGGATGAACAAATAAAAAATTGAAGGAAAACCTATAGTGGTAAGCATACCACATGTCTCCATTTGTTACAGATAAATGCTATGTCAATGTTTCACACGAAAACTTCAAATTATAGGTATCCAGAAATAGACATCGATTTATCTAAACCTAGCTCCAACGGCCCAATTCCCCCGTCTTCGTAACACGTCTATTATGACATATTATCTTGTATATTACACTTATCTGAAACTGAAATATCACAGTAAATATACTGACAAATAAATACATTTAACTTCATTTCATTTCAGTGTCAAAAATATAGGCAAATATACCACTAATCTCAATCGGACCAGATCTAGGAGCAAAATTCGTAATGTATCAATTGTAGTGGTGACAAGGGTTGACAGTCAATCGTGGTGCTGCTGGCTGTCCCGGCCTAGTTGGAATGTGATGGAGCAGCAAATTAAATTGGAACTCTCAATAGATAATATGTAGGACTGAACATTTTCTACGGTAATAATAAAATGAAATACCTATGAATGAAAATGGAGTAACATTTGATTGGTTTAAGAAAGTCCTGGAACTTGTAACAGGTTTAACATTTCGTTGGTTAGTCATTCAATTTACATATCAGTTGAAAGACATTCACTTTCTGGAGAAAGGGCTCCCCAAGGTCTCCACAACGACAACGACCAGTCCTGCTCTGTCCTCATTCTAAGATTTTTGCGACCTTGACACCACCTTTACCTTGTGGGGAGTCTTCGTACTTATTAATATCTTTTTGAAGACGTAATTCCCAAAATTGAATAAATTATTCAGAATATTGAATAAGCCTCTCAATTTAACTGTAAGTCTAGTTTGCTTATGTCTCGCGAAATCGTGATAATTCATTGTACAATCAAATTATTGCACTGCTTCAAATCAGATAATATTACCTCAGTTAGTTTTTTTTAGATATTGGTACTAACAAAGATATAGATGGATACCGTAATAGATGGATACAGTCTAAGGAAAAAACGTGCCTCGAAAATCACGAAAATTTGATTCTCGATCAGAGGGCCGCCACTAGTTTTGGCCTACACTCGTATAGAGGGCGTTGACGGTTTCGTTTGTTATTTATAATTTTAACGCATATCAGTGAAAGAAAATGGGTCAAAATCATAAAAATAATTAATGCAAATAAAAAAAATCATTTATCAATATTTAAATACATTTTATCGTATTTTTATAAATATTTATTTTTAGTTTTAAAGTGTGTCGACAGATGGCAGTGAATTTACTGGGGTTACAAAATTTACTATGACAGTACCGCTCTAGTATAAGTTACTCTATGGTACTAATGATCTCTAAGTATCAAACTGTAACTACAAGTGGTTAAAATATTTTATTGCTATAAAAACTTTAATTGTTCTCGTAATTTCAGAATGCTAAAGACAAATAGTTATTTGTACAACAAGAGAGCAAAGGTTGATATTTCTTCGAGTGCTTATTTTGAGTCCCGTGCAAGCGAAAGATTCTATAACAGATTCACGAGCGTAGCGAGAACTTTGATCTCGTGTAGTACACAAGATGTTATTCTCCTCATCAGTGAGAACATATTCGGAAGGAAAAATACAACCTGAGAAAATGTAATCGTTCTTCATCACTTTTTTTTACTCATGTTTTCATAAGGTATTCTAGCAATTAAGTCTAATTACCGCCATAAAATACAATAACAAAACGAAAGAAACTTCAATGAAATAATATGGAAATAACAAACGTTAATTGACAATTCCATCGACAACTTTTTTGGTAAAAAAAAAAACCTTTATAAGATACGGTCCGAATTGCGGACGGTGGCTATTTGTCAACTATAGCAGAGATTGTTAAAAGTAGAATTTTTTTTTGTGATAATCTTTGTATTTTTTTAAGTTCATTATTTTAATTGTACAATAAAATACGTAAAATATAGTTTTTATAAAAAAAAAACATTAATGAATTTTTACGAATGTACATTAAAATGACATTCGAATATAAAGGTCACTTAAATGTCATTTTGTCTCACTCAATGAGCAAAAATACGATTTTGCTCACTGTTTTTAAGCAGCAAAGTACCCTTGTTCGAGCTGCTAAGGTAAAAAATAAAATGTCAAGAGGTATGTATGTATCCAAATTTTGAATAAATAGACATAAATATTTACCAGTGCCGTGCCAAATAAGTAGGAACTTACAGTCAGGTTTTGAACATTAGATCAACAAACATTGTTTTTTAAGAATAACACTAGCAAATAACAACTATGTATAACTTGTAAACCACAATAATTATCTAAAACTACTATTTGAAATCGATTAATTACACGAACGTTACAAAAAATTCTATAAATTTTAAATGTAAGTCACGAATACGGTTTTAATTTTATAAATGATTATTTTTATTCGATTGGGAAGTACACGGCTGAGGCCACAGTCGGTCTCGGCGGGGGTGCGGCGCCCGCGGGGTCCTGGCACGTACTGCCGCGCCGCGGCCTGCACGCCCATCTGCCTCCGAGATGGATTAGCCGAAAACACCTTTTCCCGCCTACAAGCATTATTTTAAGGCTTAGAAACGCACCGGTGTGAAGTTAGCGGCCAAAGTTATCGGCCAACGATAACCCGACCAAATTAAGAAGTCAAATTTTTTTACTTGTGCATTTCTATAAAAAGAGCTTAAGTCGGATATTTAATGGTCAAAAGTGAAGGAAAAGGTGAGGCGTCACCCTATTAATAACATATCAGGATACATTTTACCAACTAGGTATCAAAAATGACTTGAACAGATCCCAACATAATGTACTATACAAACCTACTATAAACGCATTTTTAGATACCAAGACGCTTCAAATATATTATTTACAGAAATAAAAAGCTTTTATCAAAGCTTTTAAACCCAATTAACCGCGCTTTTCAGAGTTGTTTCACGAAAGCTTCACAAATCACCAATTTTACCCAACTTCTAGAAATAAAGACACTTTCATACTTACTTCAACGTACACAGCTGTCATAAGCTTTCATAAAAAGCTTTCCGAACCGACTTTCCTCGCTAAACATAGATATTGCAACAGAAAAATCGTTAGCGGCGGAACGATTCTGAAAATATTTTTTTAAATGATGATAATTTCTAGATATGGAAAGTAATTATTACATCAATGTAAACCAAGAGCTTTTGTCAAAAGCTTTCAAAACCCAATAACCGCGCTTTTCACAGTTGTTTCACGAAAAATTTCCATTCACCGAGTCAGCGGCCGAAAGCTACACAAATCACTGATTTTACCCAACTTCTAGGAATTAAGACACTTTCAAACTTACTTCGTCGTACACAGCTGTTATAGGCATTCCAAAAAAAGCTTTCAGAACCGACTTTCCTCCCTAAATATAGGTATTGCAACTGAAAAATAGTTAGCGGCCGAACGATTTTGAAAATATTATTTAAATGGTGATACACGTCTAATTATGGAAAGTAATTATAACATCAAGGAAAATTATAAATCAAGAGCTTTTGTCAAAGCTTTCCAAACCCAATAACCGCGCTTTTCACAGTTGTTTTACGAAAAATATCCATTGGCCGAGTCAGCGGCCAAAAGCTACACAAATCACCGATTTTACCCAACTTCTAGGAATTAAGACACTTTCAAACTTACTTCGTCGTACACAGCTGTTATAGGCATTCCAAAAAAAGCTTTCAGAACCGACTTTCCTCGCTAAATATAGGTATTGCAACTGAAAAATAGTTAGCGGCCGAACGATTCTGAAAATATTTTTTTAAATGGTGATACACATCTAGAGATGGAAAGTAATTATAAAATCAAGGATAAATATAAATCAAGAGCTTTTGACAAAGCTTTCCAAACCCAATAACCGCGCTTTTCACAGTGGTTTTACGAAAAATATCCATTGGCCGAGTCAGCGGCCGAAAGCCACACAAATCACCGATTTTACCCAACTTCTAGAAACAAAGACACTTTCAAACTTACTTCATCGTACACAGCTGTTATAGGCTTTCCAAAAAAAGCTTTCAGAACCGACTTTCCTCGCTAAATATAGGTATTGCAACTGAAAAATAGTTAGCGGCCGAACGATTTTGAAAATATTATTTAAATGGTGATACACGTCTAATTATGGAAAGTAATTATAACATCAAGGAAAAATATAAATCAAGAGCTTTTGTCAAAGCTTTCCAAACCTAATAACCGCGCTTTTCACAGTTGTTTAAAGAAAAATATCCATTGGCCTAGTCAGCGGCCGAAAGCTACACAAATCACCGATTTTACCCAACTTCTAGAAACAAAGACACTTTCAAACTTACTTCATCGTAAACAGCTGTTATAGGCTTTCCCAAAAAAGCTTTCAGAACCGACTTTCCTCGCTTAATATAGGTATTGCAACTGAAAAATAGTTAGCGGCCGAAAGATTCTGATTTTTTTTTAAATGGTGATACACATCTAGATATAGAAAGTAATTTTAACATCAAGGATAAATATAAATCAAGAGCTTTTGTCAAATCTTTCCAAACCCAATAACCGCGCTTTTCACAGTTGTTTTACGAAAAATATCCATTGGCCGAGTCAGCGGCCGAAAGCCACACAAATCACCGATTTTACCCAACTTCTAGAAACAAAGACACTTTCAAACTTACTTCATCGTACACAGCTGTTATAGGCTTTCCAAAAAAAGCTTTCAGAACCGACTTTCCTCGCTAAATATAGGTATTGCAACTGAAAAATAGTTAGCGGCCGAACGATTCTGAAAATATTTTTTTTTAAATTGTGACAGATCTAATTATGGAAAGTAATTATAACATCAAGGAAAAATATAAATCAAGAGCTTTTGTCAAAGCTTTCCAAACCTAATAACCGCGCTTTTCACAGTTGTTTAACGAAAAATATCCATTGGCCTAGTCAGCGGCCGAAAGCTACACAAATCACCGATTTTACCCAACTTCTAGAAACAAAGACACTTTCAAACTTACTTCATCGTAAACAGCTGTTATAGGCTTTCCCAAAAAAGCTTTCAGAACCGACTTTCCTCGCTTAATATAGGTATTGCAACTGAAAAATAGTTAGCGGCCGAACGATTCTGATTTTTTTTTTTTAAATGGTGATACACATCTAGATATAGAAAGTAATTTTAACATCAAGGATAAATATAAATCAAGAGCTTTTGTCAAATCTTTCCAAACCCAATAACCGCGCTTTTCACAGTTGTTTTACGAAAAATATCCATTGGCCGAGTCAGCGGCCGAAAGCTACACAAATCACCGATTTTACCCAACTTCTAGGAATTAAGACACTTTCAAACTTACTTCGTCGTACACAGCTGTTATAGGCATTCCAAAAAAAGCTTTCAGAACCGACTTTCCTCGCTAAATATAGGTATTGCAACTGAAAAATAGTTAGCGGCCGAACGATTTTGAAAATATTATTTAAATTGTGATACACGTCTAATTATGGAAAGTAATTATAACATCAAGGAAAAATATAAATCAAGAGCTTTTGTCAAAGCTTTCCAAACCCAATAACCGCGCTTTTCACAGTTGTTTTACGAAAAATATCCATTGGCCGAGTCAGCGGACGAAAGCTACACAAATCACCGATTTTACCCAACTTCTAGGAAATAAGACACTTTCAAACTTACTTCGTCGTACACAGCTGTTATAGGCATTCCAAAAAAAGCTTTCAGAACCGACTTTCCTCGCTAAATATAGGTAATGCAACTGAAAAATAGTTAGCGGCCGAACGATTCTGAAAATATTTTTTTAAATGGTGATACACATCTAGATATGGAAAGTAATTATAACATCAAGGATAAATATAAATCAAGAGCTTTTGACAAAGCTTTCCAAACCCAATAACCGCGCTTTTCACAGTGGTTTTACGAAAAATATCCATTGGCCGAGTCAGCGGCCGAAAGCCACACAAATCACCGATTTTACCCAACTTCTAGAAATAAAGACACTTTCATACTTACTTCAACGTACACAGCTGTCATAAGCTTTCATAAAAAGCTTTCCGAACCGACTTTCCTCGCTAAACATAGATATTGCAACAGAAAAATCGTTAGCGGCGGAACGATTCTGAAAATATTTTTTTAAATGATGATAATTTCTAGATATGGAAAGTAATTATTACATCAATGTAAACCAAGAGCTTTTGTCAAAAGCTTTCAAAACCCAATAACCGCGCTTTTCACAGTTGTTTCACGAAAAATTTCCATTCACCGAGTCAGCGGCCGAAAGCTACACAAATCACTGATTTTACCCAACTTCTAGGAATTAAGACACTTTCAAACTTACTTCGTCGTACACAGCTGTTATAGGCATTCCAAAAAAAGCTTTCAGAACCGACTTTCCTCGCTAAATATAGGTATTGCAACTGAAAAATAGTTAGCGGCCGAACGATTTTGAAAATATTATTTAAATGGTGATACACGTCTAATTATGGAAAGTAATTATAACATCAAGGAAAATTATAAATCAAGAGCTTTTGTCAAAGCTTTCCAAACCCAATAACCGCGCTTTTCACAGTTGTTTTACGAAAAATATCCATTGGCCGAGTCAGCGGCCAAAAGCTACACAAATCACCGATTTTACCCAACTTCTAGGAATTAAGACACTTTCAAACTTACTTCGTCGTACACAGCTGTTATAGGCATTCCAAAAAAAGCTTTCAGAACCGACTTTCCTCGCTAAATATAGGTATTGCAACTGAAAAATAGTTAGCGGCCGAACGATTCTGAAAATATTTTTTTAAATGGTGATACACATCTAGAGATGGAAAGTAATTATAAAATCAAGGATAAATATAAATCAAGAGCTTTTGACAAAGCTTTCCAAACCCAATAACCGCGCTTTTCACAGTGGTTTTACGAAAAATATCCATTGGCCGAGTCAGCGGCCGAAAGCCACACAAATCACCGATTTTACCCAACTTCTAGAAACAAAGACACTTTCAAACTTACTTCATCGTACACAGCTGTTATAGGCTTTCCAAAAAAAGCTTTCAGAACCGACTTTCCTCGCTAAATATAGGTATTGCAACTGAAAAATAGTTAGCGGCCGAACGATTTTGAAAATATTATTTAAATGGTGATACACGTCTAATTATGGAAAGTAATTATAACATCAAGGAAAAATATAAATCAAGAGCTTTTGTCAAAGCTTTCCAAACCTAATAACCGCGCTTTTCACAGTTGTTTAAAGAAAAATATCCATTGGCCTAGTCAGCGGCCGAAAGCTACACAAATCACCGATTTTACCCAACTTCTAGAAACAAAGACACTTTCAAACTTACTTCATCGTAAACAGCTGTTATAGGCTTTCCCAAAAAAGCTTTCAGAACCGACTTTCCTCGCTTAATATAGGTATTGCAACTGAAAAATAGTTAGCGGCCGAAAGATTCTGTTTTTTTTTAAATGGTGATACACATCTAGATATAGAAAGTAATTTTAACATCAAGGATAAATATAAATCAAGAGCTTTTGTCAAATCTTTCCAAACCCAATAACCGCGCTTTTCACAGTTGTTTTACGAAAAATATCCATTGGCCGAGTCAGCGGCCGAAAGCCACACAAATCACCGATTTTACCCAACTTCTAGAAACAAAGACACTTTCAAACTTACTTCATCGTACACAGCTGTTATAGGCTTTCCAAAAAAAGCTTTCAGAACCGACTTTCCTCGCTAAATATAGGTATTGCAACTGAAAAATAGTTAGCGGCCGAACGATTCTGAAAATATTTTTTTTTAAATTGTGACACAGATCTAATTATGGAAAGTAATTATAACATCAAGGAAAAATATAAATCAAGAGCTTTTGTCAAAGCTTTCCAAACCTAATAACCGCGCTTTTCACAGTTGTTTAACGAAAAATATCCATTGGCCTAGTCAGCGGCCGAAAGCTACACAAATCACCGATTTTACCCAACTTCTAGAAACAAAGACACTTTCAAACTTACTTCATCGTAAACAGCTGTTATAGGCTTTCCCAAAAAAGCTTTCAGAACCGACTTTCCTCGCTTAATATAGGTATTGCAACTGAAAAATAGTTAGCGGCCGAACGATTCTGATTTTTTTTTTTTAAATGGTGATACACATCTAGATATAGAAAGTAATTTTAACATCAAGGATAAATATAAATCAAGAGCTTTTGTCAAATCTTTCCAAACCCAATAACCGCGCTTTTCACAGTTGTTTTACGAAAAATATCCATTGGCCGAGTCAGCGGCCGAAAGCTACACAAATCACCGATTTTACCCAACTTCTAGGAATTAAGACACTTTCAAACTTACTTCGTCGTACACAGCTGTTATAGGCATTCCAAAAAAAGCTTTCAGAACCGACTTTCCTCGCTAAATATAGGTATTGCAACTGAAAAATAGTTAGCGGCCGAACGATTTTGAAAATATTATTTAAATTGTGATACACGTCTAATTATGGAAAGTAATTATAACATCAAGGAAAAATATAAATCAAGAGCTTTTGTCAAAGCTTTCCAAACCCAATAACCGCGCTTTTCACAGTTGTTTTACGAAAAATATCCATTGGCCGAGTCAGCGGACGAAAGCTACACAAATCACCGATTTTACCCAACTTCTAGGAAATAAGACACTTTCAAACTTACTTCGTCGTACACAGCTGTTATAGGCATTCCAAAAAAAGCTTTCAGAACCGACTTTCCTCGCTAAATATAGGTAATGCAACTGAAAAATAGTTAGCGGCCGAACGATTCTGAAAATATTTTTTTAAATGGTGATACACATCTAGATATGGAAAGTAATTATAACATCAAGGATAAATATAAATCAAGAGCTTTTGACAAAGCTTTCCAAACCCAATAACCGCGCTTTTCACAGTGGTTTTACGAAAAATATCCATTGGCCGAGTCAGCGGCCGAAAGCCACACAAATCACCGATTTTACCCAACTTCTAGAAACAAAGACACTTTCAAACTTACTTCATCGTACACAGCTGTTATAGGCTTTCCAAAAAAAGCTTTCAGAACCGACTTTCCCGGCTAAATATAGGTATTGCAACTGAAAAATAGTTAGCGGCCGAACGATTCTGAAAATATTTTTTTTTAAATTGTGATACAGATCTAATTATGGAAAGTAATTATAACATCAAGGAAAAATATAAATCATGAGCTTTTGTCAAAGCTTTCCAAACCTAATAACCGCGCTTTTCACAGTTGTTTAAAGAAAAATATCCATTGGCCTAGTCAGCGGCCGAAAGCTACACAAATCACCGATTTTACCCAACTTCTAGAAACAAAGACACTTTCAAACTTACTTCATCGTAAACAGCTGTTATAGGCTTTCCCAAAAAAGCTTTCAGAACCGACTTTCCTCGCTTAATATAGGTATTGCAACTGAAAAACAGTTAGCGGCCGAACGATTCTGTTTTTTTTTTTAAATGGTGATACACATCTAGATATGGAAAGTAATTTTAACATCAAGGATAAATATAAATCAAGAGCTTTTGTCAAAGCTTTCCAAACCCAATAACCGCGCTTTTCACAGTTGTTTTACGAAAAATATCCATTGGCCGAGTCAGCGGCCGAAAGCTACACAAATCACCGATTTTACCCAACTTCTAGGAATTAAGACAGTTTCAAACTTACTTCGTCGTACACAGCTGTTATAGGCATTCCAAAAAAAGCTTTCAGAACCGACTTTCCTCGCTAAATATAGATATTGCAACTGAAAAATAGTTAGCGGCCGAACGATTCTGAAATTTTTTTTTTAAATGGTGATACACATCTAGATATGGAAAGTAATTTTAACATCAAGGATAAATATAAATCAAGAGCTTTTGTCAAAGCTTTCCAAACCCAATAACCGCGCTTTTCACAGTTGTTTTACGAAAAATATCCATTGGCCGAGTCAGCGGCCGAAAGCTACACAAATCACCGATTTTACCCAACTTCTAGAAACAAAGACACTTTCAAACTTACTTCATCGTACACAGCTGTTATAGGCTTTCCAAAAAAAGCTTTCAGAACCGACTTTCCTCGCTAAATATAGGTATTGCAACTGAAAAATAGTTAGCGGCCGAACGATTCTGAAAATATTTTTTTTTTAATTGTGATACAGATCTAATTATGGAAAGTAATTATAACATCAAGGAAAAATATAAATCAAGAGCTTTTGTCAAAGCTTTCCAAACCTAATAACCGCGCTTTTCACAGTTGTTTAACGAAAAATATCCATTGGCCTAGTCAGCGGCCGAAAGCTACACAAATCACCGATTTTACCCAACTTCTAGAAACAAAGACACTTTCAAACTTACTTCGTTGTACACAGCTGTTATAGGCTTTCCCAAAAAAGCTTTCAGAACCGACTTTCCTCGCTAAATATAGGTATTGAAACTGAAAAATAGCGGCCGAACGATTCAGTTTTTTTTTTAAATGGTGATTCACATCTAAATATGGAAAGTAATTATAACATTAAATGATAAATATAAATCAAGAGCTCTTGTCGAAGCTTTCCAAACCCAATAACCGCGCTTTTCACAGTTGTTTTACGAAAAATATCCATTGGCCGAGTCAGCGGCCGAAAGCTACACAAATCACCGATTTTACCCAACTTCTAGGAATTAAGACACTTTCAAACTTACTTCGTCGTACACAGCTGTTATAGGCATTCCAAAAAAAGCTTTCAGAACCGACTTTCCTCGCTAAATATAGATATTGCAACTGAAAAATAGTTAGCGGCCGAACGATTCTGAAAATATTTTTTTTAAATGGTGATACACATCTAGATATGGAAAGTAATTTTAACATCAAGGATAAATATAAATCAAGAGCTTTTGTCAAAGCTTTCCAAACCCAATAACCGTGCTTTTCACAGTTGTTTTACGAAAAATATCCATTGGCCGAGTCAGCGGCCGAAAGCTACACAAATCACCGATTTTACCCAACTTCTAGAAACAAAGACACTTTCAAACTTACTTCATCGTAAACAGCTGTTATAGGCTTTCCCAAAAAAGCTTTCAGAACCGACTTTCCTCGCTTAATATAGGTATTGCAACTGAAAAATAGTTAGCGGCCGAACGATTCTGATTTTTTTTTTTAAATGGTGATACACATCTAGATATGGAAAGTAATTTTAACATCAAGGATAAATATAAATCAAGAGCTTTTGTCAAAGCTTTCCAAACCCAATAACCGCGCTTTTCACAGTTGTTTTACGAAAAATATCCATTGGCCGAGTCAGCGGCCGAAAGCTACACAAATCACCGATTTTACCCAACTTCTAGGAATTAAGACACTTTCAAACTTACTTCGTCGTACACAGCTGTTATAGGCATTCCAAAAAAAGCTTTCAGAACCGACTTTCCTCGCTAAATATAGATATTGCAACTGAAAAATAGTTAGCGGCCGAACGATTCTGAAAATATTTTTTTTAAATGGTGATACACATCTAGATATGGATAGTAATTATAACATCAAGGATAAATATAAATCAAGAGCTTTTGACAAAGCTTTCCAAACCCAATAACCGCGCTTTTCACAGTTGTTTTACGAAAAATATCCATTGGCCGAGTCAGCGGCCGAAAGCCACACAAATCACCGATTTTACCCAACTTCTAGAAACAAAGACACTTTTAAACTTACTTCATCGTACACAGCTGTTATAGGCTTTCCAAAAAAAGCTTTCAGAACCGACTTTCCTCGCTAAATATAGGTATTGCAACTAAAAATAATTAGCGGCCGAACGATTCTGAAAATATTTTTTTATAAATTGTGATACAGATCTAATTATGGAAAGTAATTATAAAATCAACGAAAAATATAAATCAAGAGCTTTTGTCAAAGCTTTCCAAACCTAATAACCGCGCTTTTCACAGTTGTTTAACGAAAAATATCCATTGGCCTAGTCAGCGGCCGAAAGCTACACAAATCACCGATTTTACCCAACTTCTAGAAACAAAGACACTTTCAAACTTACTTCATCGTACACAGCTGTTATAGGCTTTCCCAAAAAAGCTTTCAGAACCGACTTTCCTCGCTTAATATAGGTATTGCAACTGAAAAATAGTTAGCGGCCGAACGATTCTGATTTTTTTTTTTAAATGGTGATACACATCTAGATATGGAAAGTAATTTTAACATCAAGGATAAATATAAATCAAGAGCTTTTGTCAAAGCTTTCCAAACCCAATAACCGCGCTTTTCACAGTTGTTTTACGAAAAATATCCATTGCCCGAGTCAGCGGCCGAAAGCTTCACAAATCACCAATTTTACCCAACTTCTAGAAATTAAGACACTTTAATACTTACTTCAACGTAAACAGCTGTCATAAGCTTATATAAAAAGTTTTCCGAACCGACTTTCCTCGCTAAATATAGATACTGCAACAGAAAAATCGTTAGCGGCGGAACGATTCTAAAAATATTTTTTTAAATGATGATAATTTCTAGATATGGAAAGTAATTATTACATCAATGTAAACTGTAAATCAAGAGCTTTTGTCTAAGCTTTCCAAACCCAATAACCGCGCTTTTCACAGTTGTTTTACGAAAAATTTCCATTCACCGAGTCAGCGGCCGAAAGCTACACAAATCACCGATTTTACCCATCTTCTAGAAACAAAGACACTTTCAAACTTACTTCATCGTACACAGCTGTTATAGGCTTTCCAGAAAAAGCTTTCAGAACCGACTTTCCTCGCTAAATATAGGTACTGCAACTGAAAAATAGTTAGCGGTCGAACGATTCTGAAAAACATTTTTTTTAAATTGTGATACACATATAATTATGGAAAGTAATTATAACATCAAGGAAAAATATAAATCAAGAGCTTTTGTCAAAGCTTTCCAAACCCAATAACCGCGCTTTTCACAGTTGTTAACGAAAAATATCCATTGGCCTAGTCAGCGGCCGAAAGCTACAGAAATCACCGATTTTACGCATCTTCTAAAAACATAGACACTTTCTAACTTACTTCATCGTACACAGCTGTTATGGGCTTTCCCAAAAAAGCTTTCAGAACCGACTTTCCTCGCTAAATATAGGTACTGCAACTGAAAAATAGTTAGCGGTCGAACGATTCTGAAAAACATTTTTTTTAAATTGTGATACACATATAATTATGGAAAGTAATTATAACATCAAGGAAAAATATAAATCAAGAGCTTTTGTCAAAGCTTTCCAAACCCAATAACCGCGCTTTTCACAGTTGTTAACGAAAAATATCCATTGGCCTAGTCAGCGGCCGAAAGCTACAGAAATCACCGATTTTACGCATCTTCTAAAAACATAGACACTTTCTAACTTACTTCATCGTACACAGCTGTTATGGGCTTTCCCAAAAAAGCTTTCAGAACCGACTTTCCTCGCTAAATATAGGTACTGCAACTGAAAAATAGTTAGCGGTCGAACGATTCTGAAAAACATTTTTTTTAAATTGTGATACACATATAATTATGGAAAGTAATTATAACATCAAGGAAAAATATAAATCAAGAGCTTTTGTCAATGCTTTCCAAACCCAATAACCGCGCTTTTCACAGTTGTTTAACGAAAAATATCCATTGGCCTAGTCAGCGGCCGAAAGCTACACAAATCACCGATTTTACCCATCTTCTAGAAACAAAGACACTTTCAAACTTACTTCATCGTACACAGCTGTTATAGGCTTTCGCAAAAAAGCTTTCAGAACCGACTTTCCTCGCTAAATATAGGTATTGCAACTGAAAAATAGTTAGCGGCCGAACGATTCTCAAAATTTTTTTTAAATTGTGATACACATCTAATTATGAAAAGTAATTATAACATCAAGGTAAAATATAAATCAAGAGCTTTTATCAAAGCTTTCCAAAACCAATAACCGCGCTTTTCACAGTTGTTTAACGAAAAATATCCAATGGCCTAGTCAGCGGCCGAAAGCTACACAAATCACCGATTTTACATACTTCTAGAATCAACGACACTTTCTAACTTTCTTTATCGTACACAGCTGTTATAGGCTTTCCCAAAAAGCTTTCAGAACCGACTTTCCTCGCTAAATATAGGTATTGCAACTGAAAAATAGTTAGCGGCCGAACGATTCTGATTTTTTTTTTTAATTGGTGATACAGATCTAGATATGGAAAGTAATTTTATCATCAAGGATAAATTTTCATAAATCAAGAGCTTTTGTCAAAGCTTTCCAAACCCAATAACCGCGCTTTTCACAGTTGTTTAACGAAAAATATCCATTGGCCTAGTCAGCGGCCGAAAGCTACAGAAATCACTGATTTTACCCATCTTCTATAAACAAAGACACTTTCTAACTTACTTCATCGTACACAGCTGTTATAATCTTTCCAAAAAAAGCTTTCAGAACCGACTTTCCTCGCTAAATATAGGTATTGCAACTGGAAAATAGTTAGCGGCCGAAAGATTCTGTTTTTTTTTTAAATTGTGATACACATCTAATTATGGAAAGTAATTATAACGTCTAGGTAAAATATAAATCAAGAGCTTTTGTCAAAGCTTTCCAAACCCAGTAACCGCGCTTTTCACAGTTGTTTTACGAAAAATATCCATTTGTAAGTACTTGGTGATTGAAACAACGACATATTGGAAGTGTTCTTTATTCTCTAAAGCAGGGGTCGGCAATCTTTTAGCTGCCAAGGGCCACATAGCGGTTAGCAAAATTGCAGCGGGCCGCACACAGCTTAGTCAGCGGCCGAAAGCTACACAAATCACCGATTTTACCCATCTTCTAGAAACAACGACACTTTCTAACTTTCTTTATCGTACACAGCTGTTATAGGCTTTCCCAAAAAAGCTTTCAGAACCGACTTTCCTCGCTAAATATAGGTATTGCAACTGAAAAATAGTTAGCGGCCGAACGATTCTGTTTTTTTTTTTTTAATGGTGATACAGATCTAGATATGGAAAGTAATTTTAACATCAAGGATAAATTTTCATAAATCAAGAGCTTTTGTCAAAGCTTTCCAAACCCAATAACCGCGCTTTTCACAGTTGTTTAACGAAAAATATCCATTGGCCTAGTCAGCGGCCGAAAGCTACAGAAATCACTGATTTTACCCATCTTCTATAAACAAAGACACTTTCTAACTTACTTCATCGTACACAGCTGTTATAATCTTTCCAAAAAAAGCTTTCAGAACCGAATTTTCTCGCTAAATATAGGTATTGCAACTGAAAAATAGCGGCCGAACGATTCTGAAAATATATTTTTTAAATGGTGATACACATCTATATATGAAAGTAATAATAAGTAATTATTATATTAAACTGTAAATAAAGAGCTTTTAACAAAGCTTTCCAAACCCAATAACCGCGCTTTTCACAGTTGTTTTACAAAAAAATATCCATTGGCCGAGTCAGCGGCCGAAAGCTACACAAATCACCGATTTTACCCAACTTCTAGAAACAAAGACACTTTCAAACTTACTTGATCGTATACAGCTGTTATAGGCTTTCCAAAAAAAGCTTTCAGAACCGACTTTCCTCGCTAAATATAGGTATTGCAACTGAAAAATAGCGGCCGAACGATTCAGAATTTTTTTTTAAAATGGTGATTCACATCTAGATATGGAAAGTAATTATAACATTAAATGATAAATATAAATCAAGAGCTCTTGTCAAAGCTTTCCAAACCCAATAACCGCGCTTTTCACAGTTGTTTTACAAAAAATATCCATTGGCCGAGTCAGCCGACGAACGAAGTAAGTTTGAAAGTGTCTTTGTTTCTAGAAGTTGGGTAAAATCGGTGATTTGTGTAGCTTTCGGCCGCTGACTCGGCCAATGGATATTTTTCGTAAAACAACTGTGAAAAGCGCGGTTATTGGGTTTGGAAATCTTTGACAAGAGCTCTTGATTTATATTTATACTTAATGTTATAATTACTTTCCATATCTAGATGTGAATCACCATTTAAAAAAAAAAAATCTGAATCGTTCGGCCGCTATTTTTCAGTTGCAATACCTATATTTAGCGAGGAAAGTCGGTTCTGAAAGCTTTTTTGGGAAAGCCTATAACAGCTGTGTATGATGAAGTAAGTTTGAAAGTGTCTTTGTTTCTAGAAGTTGGGTAAAATCGGTGATTTGTGTAGCTTTCGGCCGCTGACTCGGCCAATGAATATTTTTTGTAAAACAACTGTGAAAAGCGCGGTTATTGGGTTTGGAAAGCTTCGACAAGAGCTCTTGATTTATATTTATCATTTAATGTTATAATTACTTTCCATATCTAGATGTGAATCACCATTTAAAAAAAAAAATCTGAATCGTTCGGCCGCTATTTTTCAGTTGCAATACCTATATTTAGCGAGGAAAGTCGGTTCTGAAAGCTTTTTTGGGAAAGCCTATAACAGCTGTGTACAACGAAGTAAGTTTGAAAGTGTCTTTGTTTCTAGAAGTTGGGTAAAATCGGTGATTTGTGTAGCTTTCGGCCGCTGACTCGGCCAATGGATATTTTTCGTAAAACAACTGTGAAAAGCGCGGTTATTGGGTTTGAAAATCTTTGACAAGAGCTCTTGATTTATATTTATACTTAATGTTATAATTACTTTCCATAATTAGATGTGTATCACAATTTAAAAAAAAATATTTTCAGAATCGTTCGGCCGCTAACTATTTTTCAGTTGCAATACCTATATTTAGCGAGGAAAGTCGGTTCTGAAAGCTTTTTTGGGAAAGCCTATAATAGCTGTGTATGATGAAGTAAGTTTGAAAGTGTCTTTGTTTCTAGAAGTTGGGTAAAATTGGTGATTTGTGTAGCTTTCGGCCGCTGACTCGGCTAATGGATATTTTTTGTAAAACAACTGTGAAAAGCGCGGTTATTGGGTTTGGAAAGCTTCGACAAGAGCTCTTGATTTATATTTATCATTTAATGTTATAATTACTTTCCATATCTAGATGTGAATCACCATTTAAAAAAAAAAATTCAGAATCGTTCGGCCGCTAACTATTTTTCAGTTGCAATACCTATATTTAGCGAGGAAAGTCGGTTCTGAAACCTTTTTTGGGAAAGCCTATAACAGCTGTGTACAACGAAGTAAGTTTGAAAGTGTCTTTGTTTCTAGAAGTTGGGTAAAATCGGTGATTTGTGTAGCTTACGGCCGCTGACTCGGCCAATGGATATTTTTCGTAAAACAACTGTGAAAAGCGCGGTTATTGGGTTTGGAAATCTTTGACAAGAGCTCTTGATTTATATTTATCCTTAATGTTATAATTACTTTCCATATCTAGATGTGTAGCACCATTTAAAAAATTTTTTTTTCAGAAACGTTCGTCCGCTAACTATTTTTCAGTTGCAATACCTATATTTAGCGAGGAAAGTCGGTTCTGAAAGCTTTTTTTGGAAAGCCTATAACATGTAGTGTTTTACCTTGCATGCTTGGATTACTTCTCTGTAACTCCTCCCTTCTTTGGTTTCTAGCGTAAGAATCCAATTGATCGAACCTTTTAAAATTGCATTCCCTGGCTCCAATTAAATTACTATTTTCTTGATCTGCGCCTGAAAATCACAGGATAACGTTACGGAGATGCTTTAAGCTCTCGCGAACTTTCCTGTCGCGTGCGAAGTCTGAAACCTCTGCCCCGCTTGCTGTTTCATAATTCCTGAAACTTACCTTGCTGTTTTTCTAATCATTTCATGTTTTTATAATGATTTCAAAGCTAATCGACCTAAAATTCACTATAAATTTTCCTTGACATATTTGTTTCTTTGTTTCGACATAATCCGTCAAACTATTAATTTACTCTAAATTCCTTAGCATGAAGTTTAGGTCGTATAGTTTTCAAGTAGTTTGTTCTAAATTTTATCTAAAAATTGTTACTGGTGAACAAATATTTTCAAATATTTTCAAAAATAATAACAAAGTAAACAATAATTCTAGAAAATGTTATCGCTAGCTATATAAGCGGCCCAGCGGACATCTGAATTCAGTTTGCTTCTAGTTCCCAATAAAGGAACGTCAGTTGTAAGGGTCCGTGCGGGGCCAAGCCAGGCCCCGCACCATCAAGAAACCCTCGCTCGCGCTCCTTAAAAAGTTACCTGTGTTCCTGGCGAAGTCTGGCGCTCTCTGCACGCGCCCAAGTCCGGTGGTGCTTTGCGGTTGCTCTAGCGGAGCGCCTCGTCTCCTAGGCGCGCGCTATCGGCGCGCCTCGCCTCAACAGGCGCGTGCTGTCACCGCGCCTCGCCCGCTATCGGCGCGACTCGCCTCAACAGGCGCGTGTTGTCACCGCGCCTCGCCTCTTCGAAGAGCGTGCTTATCAGCGCGCCTTACCCAGCGCGCCTTACCGTGCGCGCGCTATCAGCGCGCCTTACCCAGCGAGCCTTACCGTGCGCGTGCTACCAGCGCGCCTTACTGTGCGCGTGCTGCCAGCACGCCTCACCTTTGCGCGTGCTATCTGCGCGCCTTACCTTTGCGCGTGCTATCTGCGCGCCTTACCTTTGCGCGTGCTATCTGCGTGCCTTACCCTTGCGCGTGCTATCTGCGCGCCTTACTGTGTGCGTGCTACCAGCGCGCCTCACCTTGCGCGTGCTATCTGCGCGCCTTACCTTTGCGCGTGCTATCTGCGCGCCTTACCTTTGCGCGTGCTATCTGCGCGCCTTACTGTGCGCGTGCTACCAGCGCGCCTCACCTTGCGCGTGCTATCAGCGCGCCTATCCGTGTGCGTGCTCCTGCCTTGCGCGTGCTACTAGCGCAACTATAAACGTATTTTTATTCTTTTTGTAATTTAAACCATCTGTTAGCGTGTCATATTTAGACTATAGCCGATAAATAAAGAACCTACCCCTGTTATATCTATCCTTTCCTTTCTACCTCCTCACTCCCAGCTCCGTTACTCACTCCTCCAATATACGTGGAGGAGGGAGTAACGTGACAAACAGCTGTGTACGGTGAAGTAAGATTGAAAGTGTCTTTGTTTCTAGAAGTTGGGTAAAATCGGTGATTTGTGTAGCTTTCGGCCGCTGACACGGCCAATGGATATTTTTCGTAAAACAACTGTGAAAAGCGCGGTTATTGGGTTTGGAAAGCTTTGACAAAAGCTCTTGATTTATATTTATCCTTGATGTTAAAATTACTTTCCATAATTCGATGTGTATCACAATTTAAAAAAAATATTTTCAGAATGGTTCGGCCGCTAACTATTTTTCAGTTGCAATACCTATATTTAGCGAGGAAAGTCGGTTCTGAAAGCTTTTTTGGGAAAGCCTATAACAGCTGTGTATGATGAAGTAAGTTTGAAAGTGTCTTTGTTTCTAGAAGTTGGGTAAAATCGGTGATTTGTGTAGCTTTCGGCCGCTGACTCGGCCAATGGATATTTTTCGTAAAACAACTGTGAAAAGTGCGGTTATGGGGTTTGGAAAGCTTTGACAAAAGCTCTTGATTTATATTTATCCTTGATGTTAAAATTACTTTCCATAATTCGATGTGTATCACAATTTAAAAAAAATATTTTCAGAATCGTTCGGCCGCTAACTATTTTTCAGTTGCAATACCTATATTTAGCGAGGAAAGTCGGTTCTGAAAGCTTTTTTGGGAAAGCCTATAACAGCTGTGTATGATGAAGTAAGTTTGAAAGTGTCTTTGTTTCTAGAAGTTGGGTAAAATCGGTGATTTGTGTAGCTTTCGGCCGCTGACTCGGCCAATGTATATTTTTCGTACAACAACTGTGGAATGCGCGTTTATTGGGTTTGGAAAGCTTTGACAAAAGCTCTTGATTTATATTTATCCTTGATGTTAAAATGTCTTTCCATAATTCGATGTGTATCACAATTTAAAAAAAATATTTTCAGAATCGTTCGGCCGCTAAATATTTTTCAGTTGCAATACCTATATTTAGCAAGGAAAGTCGGTTCTGAAAGCTTTTTTTGGAAAGCCTATAACAGCTGTGTACGATGAAGTAAGTTTGAAAGTGTCTTTGTTTCTAGAAGTTGGGTAAAATCGGTGATTTGTGTAGCTTTCGGCCGCTGACTCGGCCAATGGATATTTTTCGTAAAACAACTGTGAAAAGCGCGGTTATTGGGTTTGGAAAGCTTCGACAAGAGCTCTTGATTTATATTTATCCTTTAATGTTATAATTACTTTCCATATCTAGATGTGTATCACCATTTAAAAAAAAAATTACAGAATCGTTCGGCCGCTAACTATTTTTCAGTTGCAATACCTATATTTAGCGAGGAAAGTCGGTTCTGAAAGCTTTTTTGGGAAAGCCTATAACAGCTGTGTACAACGAAGTAAGTTTGAAAGTGTCTTTGTTTCTAGAAGTTGGGTAAAATCGGTGATTTGTGAAGCTTTCGGCCGCTGACTCGGCCAATGGATATTTTTCGTAAAACAACTGTGAAAAGCGCTGTTATTGGGTTTGGAAAGCTTTGACAAGAGCTCTTGATTTATATTTATCCTTTAATGTTATAATTACTTTCCATATCTAGATGTGTATCACAATTAAAAAAAAATATTTTCAGAATCGTTCGGCCGCTAACTATTTTTCAGTTGCAATACCTATATTTAGCGAGGAAAGTCGGTTCTGAAAGCTTTTTTGGGAAAACCTATAATAGCTGTGTATGATGATGTAAGTTAGAAAGTGTCTTTGTTTTTAGAAGATGGGTAAAATCGGTGATTTGTGTAGCTTTCGGCCGCTGACTCGGCCAATGGATATTTTTCGTAAAACAACTGTGGAAAGCGCGTTTATTGGGTTTGGAAAGCTTTGACAAAAGCTCTTGATTTATATTTATCCTTGATGTTAAAATTACTTTCCATAATTCGATGTGTATCACAATTTAAAAAAAATATTTTCAGAATCGTTCGGCCGCTAAATATTTTTCAGTTGCAATACCTATATTTAGCAAGGAAAGTCGGTTCTGAAAGCTTTTTTTGGAAAGCCTATAACAGCTGTGTACGATGAAGTAAGTTTGAAAGTGTCTTTGTTCCTAGAAGTTGGGTAAAATCGGTGATTTGTGTAGCTTTCGGCCGCTGACTCGGCCAATGGATATTTTTCGTAAAACAACTGTGAAAAGCGCGGTTATTGGGTTTGGAAAGCTTCGACAAGAGCTCTTGATTTATATTTATCCTTTAATGTTATAATTACTTTCCATATCTAGATGTGTATCACCATTTAAAAAAAAAAATTCAGAATCGTTCGGCCGCTAACTATTTTTCAGTTGCAATACCTATATTTAGCGAGGAAAGTCGGTTCTGAAAGCTTTTTTGGGAAAGCCTATAACAGCTGTGTACAACGAAGTAAGTTTGAAAGTGTCTTTGTTTCTAGAAGTTGGGTAAAATCGGTGATTTGTGTAGCTTTCGGCCGCTGACTCGGCCAATGGATATTTTTCGTAAAACAACTGTGAAAAGCGCTGTTGTTGGGTTTGGAAAGCTTCGACAAGAGCTCTTGATTTATATTTATCCTTTAATGTTATAATTACTTTCCATATCTAGATGTGTATCACAATTTAAAAAAAATATTTTCAGAATCGTTCGGCCGCTAACTATTTTTCAGTTGCAATACCTATATTTAGCGAGGAAAGTCGGTTCTGAAAGCTTTTTTGGGAAAACCTATAACAGCTGTGTATGATGATGTAAGTTAGAAAGTGTCTTTGTTTTTAGAAGATGGGTAAAATCGGTGATTTGTGTAGCTTTCGGCCGCTGACTCGGCCAATGGATATTTTTCGTAAAACAACTGTGGAAAGCGCGTTTATTGGGTTTGGAAAGCTTTGACAAAAGCTCTTGATTTATATTTATCCTTGATGTTAAAATTACTTTCCATAATTAGATGTGTATCACAATTAAAAAAAAAAATTTCAGAATCGTTCGGCCGCTAACTATTTTTCAGTTGCAATACCTATATTTAGCGAGGAAAGTCGGTTCTGAAAGCTTTTTTGGGAAAGCCTATAACAGCTGTGTATGATGAAGTAAGTTTGAAAGTGTCTTTGTTTCTAGAAGTTGGGTAAAATCGGTGATTTGTGTAGCTTTCGGCCGCTGACTCGGCCAATGGATATTTTTCGTAAAACAACTGTGAAAAGCGCGGTTATTGGGTTTGGAAAGCTTCGACAAGAGCTCTTGATTTATATTTATCATTTAATGTTATAATTACTTTCCATATCTAGATGTGAATCACCATTTAAAAAAAAAAAATCAGAATCGTTCGGCCGCTAACTATTTTTCAGTTGCAATACCTATATTTAGCGAGGAAAGTCGGTTCTGAAACCTTTTTTTGGAAAGCCTATAACAGCTGTGTACAACGAAGTAAGTTTGAAAGTGTCTTTGTTTCTAGAAGTTGGGTAAAATCGGTGATTTGTGTAGCTTTCGGCCGCTGACTCGGCCAATGGATATTTTTCGTAAAACAACTGTGAAAAGCGCGGTTATTGGGTTTGGAAATCTTTGACAAGAGCTCTTGATTTATATTTATCCTTAATGTTATAATTACTTTCCATATCTAGATGTGTAGCACCATTTAAAAAAAAAATTTCAGAAACGTTCGGCCGCTAACTATTTTTCAGTTGCAATACCTATATTTAGCGAGGAAAGTCGGTTCTGAAAGCTTTTTTTGGAAAGCCTATAACAGCTGTGTACGGTGAAGTAAGTTTGAAAGTGTCTTTGTTTCTAGAAGTTGGGTAAAATCGGTGATTTGTGTAGCTTACGGCCGCTGACTCGGCCAATGGATATTTTTCGTAAAACAACTGTGAAAAGCGCGGTTATTGGGTTTGGAAATCTTTGACAAGAGCTCTTGATTTATATTTATCCTTAATGTTATAATTACTTTCCATATCTAGACGCACGAATTAATAAACTAGTGGATGTGAAATGACTCCTATTTAGTATGAAAACCAGTGTCGCTAAACTCACACATTCCTCGTTAAAATACGTCACACACTTACAAAATTGCTCTGATTCGTAGCAACTTTCCATACCAAAAAGTTATTACCGGTGGACATTTTTCGAACGAATATCAACTGTAGGCTACATGAGTGACGGTTTAAATTATAATGTCAAAGCTATATGACATACGACTCTTTCATTATCTCATTCATCTCACAAAAGCTCGCTCAACGTTCACCTAATACAACTACTCAACACCAGATGGCGTTATTTTATATAATTTTAAAATCACTTACTTAACAGGCGAGAAAAGGGCTAAAAAACCAGTATAAGTAAGGTCTAATTACGCATGGTTTGTTACGGATCTCACGGTCACGTTACACTGGTGTTTTCGAGACCTCTACACGCGTGCGAGTAGCTAACCGTTGGAACTTCTTTCCATTCGACGATATAGAAAGGGGACAGTGTAATCGGAGTGTTTTATCGATATTTGTCAAATACCCTGTTTAGCATCCTCCTAAACGATCTTCCACAAATAATAAAAGGGTGCGACATCTTTATGTATGCGGATGACGTCACAGCTGTCGTCACCGGTTCGTCCCTACTACAACTAGAAGCGAAGGTAACTGACACTCTTAAACAGCTTTGTTACTGGTTCGAAACAAATGGCTTAGCCCTCAATAAAGACAAAACCTTCGTCATGAGACTCAACTTAAATGGCCACACATCCAGGCCCATGACCACGTATGCCGGCGACGACGCTGTCCGTCAAGCTATGGACATAAAGTTATTAGGTTTTACCATCGATAGTGGCCTGAGGTGGAACGTACACATCGACCATCTGTGCGCGAGGCTGGGCAGCGCGTGCTACGCTTTAAGACGTCTCGCGAGTACTGCGACCAGGGACGTCGTTAGGAGCTGCTACTTTGCAACTGTGCACTCGCTCATTTCGTACGGCACCGAGCTGTGGGGTGGAGCCGCTGACTGGCGTCGAGTGTTCTCATTACAGAAACGAGCCGTACGAGCAATAGCGTGTGTCTCTGATGACGTCTCTGCTCGTCAGTACTTCACAGAATACAGTATACTAACACTACCCTGTGTACTTATTCAGCAAATAGCGACATTTACCTACGCCAACACGAACAAATTTACTGTGAAACAGGTTAATCTAAATCATCATCTGCGTAGTAACAAGAACGCGGGCTGCCTCGCATCTGTGCCACATAAGTTAGCGAAAAGTGGACGATCAGCCTATGTACTTGGCCCACGTATATACAACCACCTACCTAAAAGTATCAGGGATGCACCTTCCTTCCATAATTTTAAAAGTAGATTAAAACACTGGTTACTAAAATCACCATTTTATGACATAGATGAATATTTTTCCAGTGAAATTATTGATGTACCTAAATAAAATTAACTATAAGAATAAAAATGTACTTAGAATTGTAACATTGTGACATACAAATTGAATGTGTAATATACTCATAGGTATATGTATACTGTATTTATTGATACTATACGAATTTCAAATCTTATACAACCCTGACCTGTAACCTAATGTTATTAATAAATTTTCATTTTCATTCATTTTTCATTTTCATTTTGTGTGTTCAGTTAGGTATTGATATTTCATTACCGTATGTTTTAACACATTTAGATGATACTTTATTTATGATTATAATATAGGTAGTGATAATCGTGATTGTATGAAAAATAATATGTAGTACAGTACAACAAATATCTAACTAGAAATTTGTTTCTTATTAATTGACCAACTAGGTTGTTAATGTGAACATTAAATATATCTTAAAGTCAAACAGATAAAATCATAGTTCTTTAAAGGTCTATTAACTCGGTATTGCTGTTATTTTGTGATCACAAATCTGCAATTACTTACATAGGTAAGTATTCGTCTTTAACAATATTTACTTGTAGCAGCATTTAAGGCCAATCTAGACGGGACAACCTGATTAAATTGTCAAATTAATTGTATGGTGTGAAAGCATACATGAAACTGGCTCATCGATCCCACTTGATTTGATTGTAAGATTGTGACCTATCAAATCAGGAAGGGGGGCGGCAAAATTCCAATATTTTACGCTAGTTTGCGTGGTACGGAACACTTTTTATTAATTAAGTGAGCCCGAATGTCACTAATAATTACTAAATTAGTAACTAAGTTTTAGGCGTGTGGACGCTAGATGAGATGTATGGCAATTTTATCCCCAGAAATCTTTCTCTAAGAAATGCTCCTAGCATATGGTGCTATATTTTTGCGGAAACTAATTTTCTTGCCCAGTAGCATTGACCCATTTATTTTTAATATCGGCAACTTGTGGTAACCTACAATAATTAATAATAAAGAAATAGAAAATATAAAACGTTTATTCATGGCACATTGCATGCATTGTACGCATAAGTGCATTAAGTACCTAGTCTAATTATATTAACGATGAAAATATGATGGGTGTAAAAAACAAAAACGTATGTAAAGGAATACGAAGGTTTGAAAGGTTGCCATGAAATGACCCCGACTTAACTTAGTGCTTGATGACCAGAGCTGCCATATTTACTAAGACATTGATTATCCCAAATAATAATTAGAAACGTGTCTAAAATAATAATTTATTACCGAACTACCAAACATCAAACTTGAAATATCGTAACTTTAACTTTATCGATATAAATATCGACATTGCGCAGCATCTGAGTAGCGAAGTTATTTGACATTTAGGATAGCGAATATTCCAGATAAACGTAAAGAATAGTGACAAAGGATTGTGAACTCTAAGTTCTAACTGATAAAATATAGATTTACTTAACGAACATTCGTAAATAATGCAATAGAAACAGATTTTTCGTATTTATCGGATTATATTTAAATAAATAACCACCGGTGATAGGAAATACCTCCACGTGAAAGATTTTTTAAACCGCTGTGATTTCTGCAGCTTAATACTGCACAATACGGCATTTTAAATTGAATTATCAATTTTTGTTAGACGAGCGTACGTACGACGTGAATGTCATTCGAGCATGAAGTTTACACAACAACTGAGCATAGTCTGTGCATAAAGTGAGTCGGTCGCTACTAACTGTCGGATAGACGGGAACGCCCACTTGCCATCTCCATCCTACTCCGTGTCTAGACGTGTAGCACCATTTAAAAAAAAAAAATCAGAAACGTTAGGCCGCTAACTATTTTTCAGTTGCAATACCTATATTTAGCGAGGAAAGTCGGTTCTGAAAGCTTTTTTGGGAAAGCCTATAACAGCTGTGTATGATGAAGTAAGTTTGAAAGTGTCTTTGTTTCTAGAAGTTGGGTAAAATCGGTGATTTGTGTAGCTTTCGGCCGCTGACTCGGCCAATGGATATTTTTCGTAAAACAACTGTGAAAAGCGCGGTTATTGGGTTTGGAAAGCTTCGACAAGAGCTCTTGATTTATATTTATCCTTTAATGTTATAATTACTTTCCATATCTAGATGTGTATCACCATTTAAAAAAAAAAAAAATTCAGAATCGTTCGGCCGCTAACTATTTTTCAGTTGCAATACCTATATTTAGCGAGGAAAGTCGGTTCTGAAAGCTTTTTTGGGAAAGCCTATAACAGCTGTGTACAACGAAGTAAGTTTGAAAGTGTCTTTGTTTCTAGAAGTTGGGTAAAATCGGTGATTTGTGTAGCTTTCGACCGCTGACTCGGCCAATGGATATTTTTCGTAAAACAACTGTGGAAAGCGCGTTTATTGGGTTTGGAAATCTTTGACAAGAGCTCTTGATTTATATTTATCCTTAATGTTATAATTACTTTCCATATCTAGATGTGTAGCACCATTTAAAAAAAAAAAATTTCAGAAACGTTCGGCCGCTAACTATTTTTCAGTTGCAATACCTATATTTAGCGAGGAAAGTCGGTTCTGAAAGCTTTTTTTGGAAAGCCTATAACAGCTGTGTACAACGAAGTAAGTTTGAAAGTGTCTTTGTTTCTAGAAGTTGGGTAAAATCGGTGATTTGTGTAGCTTTCGGCCGCTGACTCGGCCAATGGATATTTTTCGTAAAACAACTGTGAAAAGCGCGGTTATTGGGTTTGGAAAGCTTCGACAAGAGCTCTTGATTTATATTTATCCTTTAATGTTATAATTACTTTCCATATCTAGATGTGTATCACCATTTAAAAAAAAAAAAATTCAGAATCGTTCGGCCGCTAACTATTTTTCAGTTGCAATACCTATATTTAGCGAGGAAAGTCGGTTCTGAAAGCTTTTTTGGGAAAGCCTATAACAGCTGTGTACAACGAAGTAAGTTTGAAAGTGTCTTTGTTTCTAGAAGTTGGGTAAAATCGGTGATTTGTGTAGCTTTCGACCGCTGACTCGGCCAATGGATATTTTTCGTAAAACAACTGTGGAAAGCGCGTTTATTGGGTTTGGAAATCTTTGACAAGAGCTCTTGATTTATATTTATCCTTAATGTTATAATTACTTTCCATATCTAGATGTGTAGCACCATTTAAAAAAAATTTTTTTCAGAAACGTTCGGCCGCTAACTATTTTTCAGTTGCAATACCTATATTTAGCGAGGAAAGTCGGTTCTGAAAGCTTTTTTTGGAAAGCCTATAACAGCTGTGTACAACGAAGTAAGTTTGAAAGTGTCTTTGTTTCTAGAAGTTGGGTAAAATCGGTGATTTGTGTAGCTTTCGGCCGCTGACTCGGCCAATGGATATTTTTCGTAAAACAACTGTGAAAAGTGCGGTTATGGGGTTTGGAAAGCTTTGTCAAAAGCTCTTGATTTATATTTATCCTCAATCTAATAATTACTTTCCATAATTAGATGTGTATCACAATTTAAAAAAAAATATTTTCAGAATCGTTCGGCCGCTAACTATTTTTCAGTTGCAATACCTATATTTAGCGAGGAAAGTCGGTTCTGAAAGCTTTTTTGGGAAAGCCTATAACAGCTGTGTATGATGAAGTAAGTTTGAAAGTGTATTTGTTTCTAGAATTTGGGTAAAATCGGTGATTTGTGTAGCTTTCGGCCGCTGACTCGGCCAATGGATATTTTTCGTAAAACAACTGTGAAAAGCGTGGTTATTGGGTTTGGAAAGCTTCGACAAGAGCTCTTGATTTTTATTTTTCCTTAATGTTAAAATTACTTTCCATAATTAGATGTGTATCACAATTTAAAAAAAATATTTTCAGAATCATTCGGCCGCTAACTATTTTTCAGTTGCAATACCTATATTTAGCGAGGAAAGTTGGTTCTGAAAGCTTTTTTGGGAAAGCCTATAACAGCTGTGTACGATGATGTAAGTTTGACAGTGTATTTGTTTTTAGAAGATGGGTAAAATCGGTGATTTGTGTAGCTTTGGGCCGCTGACTCGGCCAATGGATATTTTTCGTAAAACAACTGTGAAAAGTGCGGTTATGGGGTTTGGAAAGCTTTGACAAAAGCTCTTTATTTATATTTATCCTTAATGTTATAATTACTTTCCATAATTAGATGTGTATCACAATTAAAAAAAAAAATATTTTCAGAATCGTTCGGCCGCTAACTATTTTTCAGTTGCAATACCTATATTTAGCGAGGAAAGTCGGTTCTGAAAGCTTTTTTGGGAAAGCCTATAACAGCTGTGTATGATGAAGTAAGTTTGAAAGTGTCTTTGTTTCTAGAAGTTGGGTAAAATCGGTGATTTGTGTAGCTTTCGGCCGCTGAATCGGCTAATGGATATTTTTTGTAAAAAAACTGTGAAAAGCGCGGTTATTGGGTTTGGAAAGCTTCGACAAGAGCTCTTGATTTATATTTATCATTTAATGTTATAATTACTTTCCATATCTAGATGTGAATCACCATTTAAAAAAAAAAAAACTGAATCGTTCGGCCGCTATTTTTCAGTTGCAATACCTATATTTAGCGAGGAAAGTCGGTTCTGAAAGCTTTTTTGGGAAAGCCTATAACAGCTGTGTACGATGATGTAAGTTTGAAAGTGTCTTTGTTTTTAGAAGATTGGTAAAATCGGTGATTTGTGTAGCTTTCGGCCGCTGACTCGGCCAATGGATATTTTTCGTAAAACAACTGTGGAAAGCGCGTTTATTGGGTTTGGAAAGCTTTGACAAAAGCTCTTGATTTATATTTATCCTTGATGTTATAATTACTTTCCATAATTAGATGTGTATCACAATTTAAAAAAAAATATTTTCAGAATCGTTCGGCCGCTAACTATTTTTCAGTTGCAATACCTATATTTAGCGAGGAAAGTCGGTTCTGAAAGCTTTTTTGGGAAAGCCTATAACAGCTGTGTATGATGAAGTAAGTTTGAAAGTGTCTTTGTTTCTAGAAGTTGGGTAAAATCGGTGATTTGTGTAGCTTTCGGCCGCTGACTCAGCCAATGGATATTTTTCGTAAAACAGCTGTGAAAAGCGCGGTTATTGGGTTTGGAAAGCTTCGACAAGAGCTCTTGATTTATATTTATCATTTAATGTTATAATTACTTTCCATATTTAGATGTGAATCACCATTTAAAAAAAAAACTGAATCGTTCGGCCGCTATTTTTCAGTTGCAGTACCTATATTTAGCGAGGAAAGTCGGTTCTGAAAGCTTTTTTTGGAAAGCCTATAACAGCTGTGTACAACGAAGTAAGTTTGAAAGTGTCTTTGTTTCTAGAAGTTGGGTAAAATCGGTGATTTGTGTAGCTTTCGGCCGCTGACTCGGCCAATGGATATTTTTCGTAAAATAACTGTGAAAAGCGCGGTTATTGGGTTTGGAAATCTTTGACAAGAGCTCTTAATTTATATTTATCCTTAATGTTATAATTACTTTCCATAATTAGATGTGTATCACAATGTAAAAAAAAAAAAATTCAGAATCGTTCGGCCGCTAACTATTTTTCAGTTGCAATACCTATATTTAGCGAGGAAAGTCGGTTCTGAAAGCTTTTTTGGGAAAGCCTATAACAGCTGTGTATGATGAAGTAAGTTTCAAAGTGTCTTTGATTCTAGAAGTTGGGTAAAATCGGTGATTTGTGTAGCTTTCGGCCGCTGACTCGGCCAATGGATATTTTTCGTAAAACAACTGTGAAAAGCGCGGTTATTGGGTTTGGAAAGCTTCGACAAGAGCTCTTGATTTATATTTATCATTTAATGTTATAATTACTTTCCATATTTAGATGTGAATCACCATTTAAAAAAAAAAACTGAATCGTTCGGCCGCTATTTTTC
Source organism: Cydia strobilella (assembly GCF_947568885.1). Taxonomy (NCBI): domain Eukaryota; kingdom Metazoa; phylum Arthropoda; class Insecta; order Lepidoptera; family Tortricidae; genus Cydia; species Cydia strobilella. The sequence goes on from NC_086042.1 coordinate 21,166,150, forward strand.
AGTTGCAATACCTATATTTAGCGAGGAAAGTCGGTTCTGAAAGCTTTTTTGGGAAAGCCTATAACAGCTGTGTACAACGAAGTAAGTTTGAAAGTGTCTTTGTTTCTAGAAGTTGGGTAAAATCGGTGATTTGTGTAGCTTTCGGCCGCTGACTCGGCCAATGGATATTTTTCGTAAAACAACTGTGAAAAGCGCGGTTATTGGGTTTGGAAATCTTTGACAAGAGCTCTTGATTTATATTTATCCTTAATGTTATAATTACTTTCCATAATTAGATGTGTATCACAATTTAAAAAAAAAAAATTCAGAATCGTTCGGCCGCTAACTATTTTTCAGTTGCAATACCTATATTTAGCGAGGAAAGTCGGTTCTGAAAGCTTTTTTGGGAAAGCCTATAACAGCTGTGTATGATGAAGTAAGTTTGAAAGTGTCTTTGTTTCTAGAAGTTGGGTAAAATCGGTGATTTGTGTAGCCTTCGGCCGCTGACTCGGCCAATGGATATTTTTCGTAAAACAACTGTGGAATGCGCGTTTATTGGGTTTGGAAAGCTTTGACAAAAGCTCTTGATTTATATTTATCCTTGATGTTAAAATTACTTTCCATAATTCGATGTGTATCACAATTTAAAAAAAATATTTTCAGAATCGTTCGGCCGCTAAATATTTTTCAGTTGCAATACCTATATTTAGCAAGGAAAGTCGGTTCTGAAAGCTTTTTTTGGAAAGCCTATAACAGCTGTGTACGATGAAGTAAGTTTGAAAGTGTCTTTGTTTCTAGAAGTTGGGTAAAATCGGTGATTTATGTAGCTTTCGGCCGCTGACTCGGCCAATGGATATTTTTCGTAAAACAACTCTGAAAAGCGCGGTTATTGGGTTTGGAAAGCTTTGACAAAAGCTCTTGATTTATATTTATCCTTAATGTTATAATTACTTTCCATATCTAGATGTGTATCACCATTAAAAAAAAAACAGAATCGTTCGGCCGCTAACTATTTTTCAGTTGCAATACCTATATTAAGCGAGGAAAGTCGGTTCTGAAAGCTTTTTTTGGAAAGCCTATAACAGCTGTGTACGATGACGTAAGTTTGAAAGGGTCTTTGTTTCTAGAAGTTGGGTAAAATCGGTGATTTGTGTAGCTTTCGGCCGCTGACTCGGCCAATGGATATTTTTCGTAAAACAACTGAAAAGCGCGGTTATTGGGTTTGAAAAGCTTTGCCAAAAGCTCTTGATTTATATTTTTCCTTGATGTTATAATTACTTTCCATAAATAGATGTGTATCACCATTTAAAAACTTATTTTTAAAATTGTTCCGCCGCTAACTATTTTTCAGTTGCAATACCTATATTTAGCGAGGAAAGTCGGTTCTGAAAGCTTTTTTGGGAAAGCCTATAACAGCTGTGTATGATGAAGTAAGTTTGAAAGTGTCTTTGTTTCTAGATGTTGGGTAAAATCGGTGATTTGTGTAGCTTTCGGCCGCTGACTAGGCCAGTGGATATTTTTCGTTAAACAACTGTGAAAAGCGCGGTTATTTGGTTTGGAAAGCTTTGACAAAAGCTCTTGATTTACAGTTTACATTGATGTAATAATTACTTTCCATATCTAGAAATTATTATCATTTAAAAAAATATTTTCAGAATCGTTCGGCCGCTAACTATTTTTCAGTTGCAATACCTATATTTAGCGAGGAAAGTCGGTTCTGAAAGCTTTTTTGGGAAAGCCTATAACAGCTGTGTATGATGAAGTAAGTTTGAAAGTGTCTTTGTTTCTAGAAGTTGGGTAAAATCGGTGATTTGTATAGCTTTCGGCCGCTGACTCGGCCAATGGATATTTTTCGTAAAACAACTGTGGAATGCGCGTTTATTGGGTTTGGAAAGCTTTGACAAAAGCTCTTGATTTATATTTATCCTTGATGTTAAAATTACTTTCCATAATTCGATGTGTATCACAATTTAAAAAAAATATTTTCAGAATCGTTCGGCCGCTAACTATTTTTCAGTTGCAATACCTATATTTAGCAAGGAAAGTCGGTTCTGAAAGCTTTTTTTGGAAAGCCTATAACAGCTGTGTATGATGAAGTAAGTTTGAAAGTGTCTTTGTTTCTAGAAGTTGGGTAAAATCGGTGATTTATGTAGCTTTCGGCCGCTGACTCGGCCAATGGATATTTTTCGTAAAACAACTCTGAAAAGCGCGGTTATTGGGTTTGGAAAGCTTTGACAAAAGCTCTTGATTTATATTTATCCTTAATGTTATAATTACTTTCCATATCTAGATGTGTATCACCATTAAAAAAAAAACAGAATCGTTCGGCCGCTAACTATTTTTCAGTTGCAATACCTATATTAAGCGAGGAAAGTCGGTTCTGAAAGCTTTTTTTGGAAAGCCTATAACAACTGTGTACGATGACGTAAGTTTGAAAGGGTCTTTGTTTCTAGAAGTTGGGTAAAATCGGTGATTTGTGTAGCTTTCGGCCGCTGACTCGGCCAATGGATATTTTTCGTAAAACAACTGAAAAGCGCGGTTATTGGGTTTGGAAAGCTTTGCCAAAAGCTCTTGATTTATATTTTTCCTTGATGTTATAATTACTTTCCATAAATAGATGTGTATCACCATTTAAAAACTTATTTTTAAAATTGTTCCGCCGCTAACTATTTTTCAGTTGCAATACCTATATTTAGCGAGGAAAGTCGGTTCTGAAAGCTTTTTTGGGAAAGCCTATAACAGCTGTGTATGATGAAGTAAGTTTGAAAGTGTCTTTGTTTCTAGATGTTGGGTAAAATCGGTGATTTGTGTAGCTTTCGGCCGCTGACTAGGCCAGTGGATATTTTTCGTTAAACAACTGTGAAAAGCGCGGTTATTTGGTTTGGAAAGCTTTGACAAAAGCTCTTGATTTACAGTTTACATTGATGTAATAATTACTTTCCATATCTAGAAATTATTATCATTTAAAAAAATATTTTCAGAATCGTTCGGCCGCTAACTATTTTTCAGTTGCAATACCTATATTTAGCGAGGAAAGTCGGTTCTGAAAGCTTTTTTGGGAAAGCCTATAACAGCTGTACATGATGAAGTAAGTTTGAAAGTGTCTTTGTTTCTAGAAGTTGGGTAAAATCGGTGATTTGTGTAGCTTTCGGCCGCTGACTCGGCCAATGGATATTTTTCGTAAAACAACTGTGGAATGCGCGTTTATTGGGTTTGGAAAGCTTTGACAAAAGCTCTTGATTTATATTTATCCTTGATGTTAAAATTACTTTCCATAATTCGATGTGTATCACAATTTAAAAAAAATATTTTCAGAATCGTTCGGCCGCTAACTAGTTTTCAGTTGCAATACCTATATTTAGCAAGGAAAGTCGGTTCTGAAAGCTTTTTTTGGAAAGCCTATAACAGCTGTGTACGATGAAGTAAGTTTGAAAGTGTCTTTGTTTCTAGAAGTTGGGTAAAATCGGTGATTTGTGTAGCTTTGGGCCGCTGACTCGGCCAATGGATATTTTTCGTAAAACAACTGTGGAAAGCGCGGTTATTGGGTTTAGAAAGCTTTGACAAAATATCTTGATTTATATTTATCCTTGATGTTATAATTACTTTCCATAATTAGATGTGTATCACAATTTAAAAAAAAAATCAGAATCGTTCGGCCGCTAACTATTTTTCAGTTGCAATACCTATATTTAGCGAGGAAAGTCGGTTCTGAAAGCTTTTTTTGGAAAGTCTATAACAGCTGTGTACGATGAAGTAAGTTTGAAAGTGTCTTTGTGTCTAGAAGTTGGGTAAAATCGGTGATTTATGTAGCTTTCGGCCGCTGACTCGGCCAATGGATATTTTTCGTAAAACAACTCTGAAAAGCGCGGTTATTCGGTTTGGAAAGCTTTGACAAAAGCTCTTAATTTATATTTATCCTTAATGTTATAATTACTTTCCATATCTAGATGTGTATCACCATTAAAAAAAAAATATTTTCAGAATCGTTCGGCCGCTAACTATTTTTCAGTTGCTATACCTATATTTAGCGAGGAAAGTCGGTTCTGAAAGCTTTTTTTGGAAAGTATATAACAGCTGTGTACGACGAAGTAAGTTTGAAAGTGTCTTTGTGTCTAGAAATTGGGTAAAATCGGTGATTTGTGTAGCTTTCGGCCGCTGACTCGGCCAATGGATATTTTTCGTAAAACAACTGTGAAAAGCGCGGTTATTGGGTTTGGAAAGCTTTGACAAGAGCTCTTAATTTATATTTATCCTTAATGTTATAATTATTTTCCATATCTAGATGTGTATCACCATTTAAAAAAAAAAATTTCAGAATCGTTCGGCCGCTAACTATTTTTCAGTTGCAATACCTATATTTAGCGAGGAAAGTCGGTTCTGAAAGCTTTTTTGGGAAAGCCTATAACAGCTGTGTACAACGAAGTAAGTTTGAAAGTGTCTTTGTTTCTAGAAGTTGGGTAAAATCGGTGATTTATGTAGCTTTCGGCCGCTGACTCGGCCAATGGATATTTTTCGTAAAACAACTCTGAAAAGCGCGGTTATTGGGTTTGGAAAGCTTTGACAAAAGCTCTTGATTTATATTTATCCTTAATGTTATAATTACTTTCCATATCTAGATGTGTATCACCATTTAAAAAAAAAAAAACAGAATCGTTCGGCCGCTAACTATTTTTCAGTTGCAATACCTATATTTAGCGAGGAAAGTCGGTTCTGAAAGCTTTTTTGGGAAAGCCTATAACAGCTGTGTATGATGAAGTAAGTTTGAAAGTGTCTTTGTTTCTAGAAGTTGGGTAAAATCGGTGATTTCTGTAGCTTTCGGCCGCTGACTAGGCCAGTGGATATTTTTCGTTAAACAACTGTGAAAAGCGCGGTTATTGGGTTTGGAAAGCTTTGACAAAAGCTCTTGATTTACAGTTTACATTGATGTAATAATTACTTTCCATATCTAGAAATTATTATCATTTAAAAAAATATTTTCAGAATCGTTCCGCCGCTAACGATTTTTCTTTTGCAATATCTATATTTAGCGAGGAAAGTCGGTTCGGAAAGCTTTTTTCGAAAGCTTATGACAGCTATGTACGTTGAAGTAAGTATGAAAGTGTCTTTATTTCTAGAAGTTGGGTAAAATTGGTGATTTGTGAAGCTTTCGGTCGCTGACTCGGCCAATGGATAGTTTTCGTGTAACAACTCTGAAAAGCGCGGTTAATTGGTTTTAAAAGCTTTGATAAAAGCTTTTTATTTCTGTAAATAATATATTTGAAGCGTTTTTGTGTCTAAAAATGCGTTTATAGTAGGTTTGTATAGTACATTATGTTGGGATCTGTTCAAGTCATTTTTGATACCTAGTTGGTTAAATGTATCCTGATATGTTATTAATAGGATGATGCCTCACTTTTTCCTTCACTTTTGACCATTTAATATCCGACTTAAGCTCTTTTTAATAGAAATGCACAAGTAAAAAATGTTGACTTCTTAATTTGGTCGGGTTATCGTTGGCCGATAACTTTGGCCGCTAACTTCACACCGGTTAGAAACGCCCGAAAAGAGGTAAATTAATACACGAAAGCGGCTATGGTTTTTTACTGTTACTTAAGTAGTAAAATTACGTGCATAAATAATAGTTAGCCCTCTTTATTATAAGGAGTTTACGAGTAGTTATATAAGGACATTTATATAAGGAGTTTCAGATGAGCGATCGCTGTTACGGGATTTTAGAAACTTTCTATTTTGTTCAGATTGAAAACTTTATGACTTTTAAATAAACACTTGTCACTTGTGCCGAGAAAAGAATTTTACATGAAAAAGTAAAGACAAACAAATTGGCACCGTAAGGAAGTTTAGTGTAAACTGTGGGACGAGGCCCGGCGCGGCGGCGGGGATTTACGTGAATGGCCGGGATTACACAGTGTGGGATTTTATAACTAATAATTTTTAAGAAATAATTTTTAAGAAAAAAAAACCGACCAATGGGGGATGCCGCTGAAAGTTCACTTATTGTTGATGGTGCACTCTTAGATTCCAGACAATGAAATGAAAAAGACAGCATCTTTCGCCTAATTATGTAGAAAACGAGGTAAAACCACCCATTTTTCTAGTAGCATTTCGTTTTTGTAAGGGTCGCAGTTCTAACCTTTTTTTTTTTTTTTTTTTTTTTTTTTTTTTTTTTTTTTTTTTTTTTTTTTTTACATGGGGAATGCTTTTACGCATACCGCCGGGCCCGGACGGTTATGTGGGACTCAGGGCTGTATAGAGGCCCCACTACCCACTAAACCCCATGGTGTCCTCTCGCCGCTGTGGTTGCGGGGTTACGGGGAAGCTCACGCAATGCGTCCGCGACCCCGCAGCGGCTATCCTGCCTAGGATCCATACTCTTTTTTATTCCCCTGACCTACCCAGTGGAAGCGCTTCCAGGACACTAGGTCGCGCTTACCATCTCGGGAGCCAGCGTCATGGACGGGGACGCCCCCGTGTCCACCGCCCGCTGGCTCTCATTAGGGCGGCAGGTTCCGCTCATGAGCGGCACGTCTGCGGCCTATGCGGCGGCGGCGCATTGGGTCAGCCTCGGCCTGGACTTCCCGTTCGCGCTCGGCCGCCTCCTTATCTCTCATGACGTGCTCGCAGAACGTGAGCACAGTCTCCCACGCACTTTCGCTGCCTAGCATGGCCTGAACTACGGCTGGCAGCGAAAGGTCTAGCCCTACTTGGGCGACCAACTCCTCCCGTTCCTCGCCAAAAACTGGGCACTCAGCCAATGTGTGTTGGGCCGAGTCTACGCCGGCTCCGCATTGGTGACACTCCGGTGTCGGTTCCCGCTGGGCAACCTTGTGCAGGTATCTGCCGAAACAGCCATGCCCCGACAGTACCTGCGTTAGTCTGAAGGTAAGGACACCGGAGCGTCTTTCAACCCAGTCACGGAGGACTGGTCGTACCGCCTCTATAGTGTGGGAGCCAGCCTTCGGCCGCTCTAGCCGTTGCACCCACATCTCCGTCGCGTCTTCTAGCAGCTCAGTGTGCCGCTTCGCCACCTCCTGAGGTGCTTTCGGGTCACCTCGGGCTCGCGCCTCCCCGCGCCACTGGTACAGCGCCGCGAGGACCCTCGCGTCCAGGTCCCAGGGCAGAGAACCGGCCAGCACGCACGCGGCCGCCGCGCTCACTGTGCGGTATCCTCTGATTACCCTCAGCGCCATTGGTCGCAGTTCTAACCTAACCTAACCTACTTTTCTGATAGCATTTCGTTTCTGTAAGGGTCACAGGCGTCACAGCTCTAACCTAACCTAACCTACTTTTCTGATAGCAGTTCTGTTCTGTGAGAATCTCAGTTCAAAACCCACCCACCCATCTAACCCACTTTTCTAGTAGCATTTCCGGGTCCGGGTCTGGGTCCGGATACGAGTCCGGGTCCGTGTCCGGCTGTCCGGGTCCAAGTTTTGGTCAGAGTTCGGTCCGGGTCCGGGTCCGAGTTGGGGTCCATGTCCAGACCCGGGTCCGGGTCCGAGTCCGGGTCCAAGTTTGGGTCTGGGTCCATAAGGAAGAGAACAAATCGCCAAACGTGAACTATGTGTCATTGAAGAGTTCCATTCTGATCATCATCAGCCGTTCCACTTCATCAAATGTCACTTTTTTTAATGTAAACGCTGGATTTGTTGATGAAAATACAAAAATCACTATATGTATGCCTTTTACATTTGAGGAGTTCCCTCGGTTCCTCGTGGGTCTCATCATCAGAACTCGAGCTTGACAAAAATATGTCTTAAAAACTTAATTTGCTTAACAAACATAAAGAAGAGGACAAATCGCCAAACGTAAACTATGCGTCATTAAAGAGTTCCATTCTGATCATCATCAGCAGTTCCACTTCATCAAATGTCACTTTTTAAAATGGAAATGCTGGATTTGTCGATAAAAATACAAAAACCACTATATGTATGCCTTTCACAATTGAGGAGTTCCCTCGATTCCTCATGGATCCCATCATAAGAACTCGAGCTTGACAAAAATGTTTCTTGAAAACCTAACTTGCTTAACAAACATAACGAAGAGGACAAATCGCCGAACGTGAACTATGCGTCATTGAAGAGTTCCGTTCTGATCATCATCAGCAGTTCCACTTCATCAAATGTCACTTTTTTTTATGTAAGTGCTTGATTTGTTGATGAAAAAACTAAAATCACTATATGTATGCCTTTAAAATTTGAGGAGTTCCTTCGATTCCTCATGGATCCCATTATCAGAACTGCTTTTTGACAAAAACAGGACCAATCTGTATATGTATATACTTACAATCAAAAAAAGAATTTTCAAAATCAGTCCAGAAATGACGGAGTTATGGAGTAACAAACATTTAAAAAAAAAACCGAATTGAGAACCTCCTCCTTTGAAATCTAGAAGTCGGTTAAAAAAAACCGACTCCAATGGGGGATGCCGTTGAAAGATTACTTAATTATTGTTGATGGTGCACTCTTAGATTCCAGACAATGAAATGAAAATGACAGCATCTTTTACCTAATTATGTAGAGAAGGAGGTAAAACCACCCACTTTTCTAGTAGACTCCGGGCCGTGTCCGGCAGTCCGGGTCCAAGTTTGGGCCCGAGTTCGGTCTGGGTCCGGGTCCGAGTTCGGTCCGGGTCCGGGTTCGAGTTGGGGTCCATGTCCAGACCCGGGTCCGGGTCCAAGTTCTGATCATCATCATCATCAGCAGTTCCACTTCATCAAATATCACTTTTTTAAATGTAAATGCTGGATTTGTTGATGAAAATACAAAAAATACTATATGTATGCCTTTCAAATTTGAGGAGTTCCTTCAGTTCCTCATGGATCCCATCATCAGAACTCGAGCTTGACAAAAATGTGTCTTGAAAACCTAACTTGCTTAACAAACATAACGAAGAGGACAAATCGCCAAACGTGAACTATGCGTCATTGAAGAGTTCCGTTCTGATCATCATCAGCATGGCAGCAGCAATATATATATATATTGCTGCTGCCCGTGCTAGGTGCCCGTTTATAGGCAAAGGCCTCCTCTATTCTTTTCCAATTTAACCGTTCTTTAGCCGTCTCGTCAATTGTCCACATATTGCCTGCAACTTCTACGATGTCATCGCTCCAGCGACGCCGCGCCCGATGGGCGGGGCGGGTGTCCTCGCGCGGACGCCAGTGAAGCACTTTCTCACTCCATCGCCCATCAGTTCTTCTCGCTAGGTGCCCGGCCCAGCGCCACTTCAGTTTGCACGCTAACTCAGCTGCGTCTATTAATTTTGTATGTCCTCTGATTTCTTTATTCCTCTTTCGGTCTTTCAGTCTTAATCCTAGCATGCTTTTCTCTGCCGATCTCTGAAATACTTGGATTTTGTGTATTATGTCCTTTGTCAGGGACCAGGTCTGACATCCGTAGAGTAGTGTGGGAAGTACCACCGTATCCATTGCCTTCTTTTTGAGTTTTATAGAAAGGTTTGACTTGAATACTTCTTTAAGTGACCAGTACTTAGCCCAGGCTGATTTAATGCGTCTTTGGACTTCATACGATGTTTCATTTTCAAAGGATACATTTTGGCCTAGGTAGAGATAATTTGTCCACATATTCAAGCGTTCCGAAGTTGATGTTTATCGGCAGTTGACTACCATTAGTCATAGCAAAAGTTTTTTGTGGGTTCATTTGCAGTCCACATTTTCTGCTTTTCTCATCTAGCGTGTTTACCATGGAATATTTGTATTGTTGGCGTCAAAGGATCTATAATGGCTTTAAGGGTGTCGTTCGATAATCCGTCACTCCCCGTCCCCGGTGATTTCAGAGCTTTTAGATGTAGGTAGTATAGCGCTACGCATTTCATTTTCAAGTAGTGGTGGGATGTTGTTGTTTTCCTTTTCAGTTAGTGGTGTATCTTTTGATATATTTGATAGGTCTCAAATAGGTTATAGCCTCAATTGATGATTCCGGTTTTTCATAGAGCTTTTTATAAAAATCCGATGCAATTGTTATTATTTCTTCTCTATTCGATTTTTGTACATTTCGTGCTTTTAAGTTCGTAATCCAATATTTTGTTGTGTCTAATTTCTTTTTAGCTCTCTTTATAGATGCACTTTTTTCCAGCTCTTTTTTTATAATTTTATATGCGTTTTTCCTTTGTATGGCGTTTTATTTGTTTTTTAATAAGCCGATATAGAGCAGTTAATCTATTTTTGTCCTGCCTTGTTTTATTTTCCTTATATTTTAATTTATTTTTTTTCGCAATCAAGTTCTCTATGTAGGGTGTGAGCAACGAGGGCTTGTCTTTGCTATTCCTGGGCAGTTTGCTTATGGATGTTTTAGTGTTTCGGACCAAATTGTCGTAGTTTGATTGTATATCCGTGTGTTCATGATGTTGTAACTGTGTAAAAATATTTCTTAGCGATTCTTGCTCCATAGGGTTAAATTGGCTCTTCGTTCTCGGTTTTATGTGGGATCTTGAGCTTTTTACCTTATGTATAGAGAGCGTGGCTCTAATTAACCTGTGATCTGAAGGAAAACTTGTGTACTGGTAATTGTATATTGGTGTATATTGGTAATTTTTTTCTTACATTTTGTAGTTAGAATGAAGTCAATTTCATTTTTTGTTTTTCCGTCCGGTGAGACCCAGGTAGCATGCTTTATTACAGCAAAACACATCATATTATAAAATAAAATAAGGATGTCCGCAACTAAGGCAAAATCCCACACAAAACAGTAGATTTGTACCCACATGTGATTACTGATTACATATTTTACTTGACGAACAAAAAGTGAGCTTAATGTTTTTTTCTACACATTACGCTCACGTAAATCCATACTAAAGTGGGTTATACTCGTACTTTTATTTGACTCTCTCTGCAACCCAAATGCCCCAAACGGCTTAAATATCAGATCAGATTACATTAGAAGCTCATATGGTTCTAATAGGTATAAATACGTAGGTTCATAGTTACAACACATATTATACTTTCGACAAAAATGCATTAAGCATTTCAAGGACAAATCAGCAAGATGTTTTTTTACATACCTAGTAAGTAACTAATTTTTCTATACGTAATAAAAGTAATTCCAAAAGTTTATGAACCCATGTTAATTACGGAGGATCTGGTTAGATATTCTATTAATTTTTTCCGCTCCGATGTATCCTGACATTAATCATCGTTTCAAAAGTAAAGCTGCTAACTATATTGCTTATTAAAGTTTTACTAAGATTTCAGGAGGTTATATTCTCTTACCGCCAAAAATAATGAAATACATTTCAGTGCTAACTATTAGCGTCCCGAAATCATGCATTTTGATACGCGATGAGGGTTCTTAATTCTTATCAATCTAAATGGAATCGAATTAAATTTCAGTTCAATGTTATTTATTATTGCCAGAATATAGCCTCAGTTACGCGGGCTATTAACTAGGAAATTATCGTTATAAGGAATGAAAAAAATTGAGTGGGAGGTGGTGAACAACCGAGCCTCGAAGAGTGAAAATTGATGAAAGCCGCTGCAAAAGAATGAACTGTCGGAAATCGGCTGATAAATGTACTTATAGGTAAGTATACTCGTACCGTACACAAATAAGACACGTATTAACCATGTATGTACAAACCGGAAAAAGATTTAAAAGATTTTGTTACAAAGATTAGGTATAACAATGTAGAAAGAGCAATTACAAATAAGCTTATACATCGTACATACCTCGTCGTCGTACGTACCAAGGTTTTATTGAATCCTATAAATCTCATTCCTTTGAGGTTCTTTAAAATCTTCATGTTCCCTTGATTACCTTACTTATTTTCTATACATCTCGCTCGCACTAATAAGCGAGTACAAGCGAGATGCATAGAAAGTAAGTTACGCACATGCTAGCCGATATGCCAGTGTCAAACTGGTGGCAGTCTTACTGTTCGTATATGTAAAGCTGATCCAAGAGAATACGCTGGATATTCATTACGTGACCACATTTCATACGTTATGGAAATGTTTTATCATAAATATTTAATATGGCACCAACCAGCTAGACATCCCTATTACTATTTTACTTCTCAACAAGTAGTTTCATTATCCGATTAAATTATTTTAAATATAAAAATGTATATTTTGCAAATGTACTTTAAAACGTTGTCCGATACATGTGCGAATAGGTAATTTCCTATTGTTCGCACTTGTATCCTAATGTACTATTAAAGGTTAAGGTTTTTTAGTTTACATTAAGTAAGTATAGAGTTAGAATTGGTCTGTTGGGCGAGTAAAGTTTAGGTTGTAAAGTACGTTTGCCCTGCTACGCCGGAGAGGCCGAGGTGGCGTAGCGGGCGCTACGACGTAGCTCCGCCGGTACGAATTGTTTATCAATTTTTACGATAATGATCGCTGAAATATAGGAACCGTCATTTTGCGAAATTCCACAAACTTTGTTGCAAAGAAACAAGCTCATGGGAAAATAAACTCACATTTAGCTGTAGCATCTATACGACGTTGTAGATAAGTAAATGCGAAAAAAATGAAAACTTGTTTTGAGGACTTCGTAATTATGCAAATGGACGGGCGCAACAAAAGTGCTAAAGGCAAGTAAAAGAAGACCAGCGGCACATATTCATATCGGTTACGCGAGCGCGATTCTCGATTTTCTCAATTCTCGAGATCTCAGAATCTGTAAAAACTGAGTGTACACGTAAACTGGTTTTGCATGAATGTTCGACTAGCATACGCTCGGTAAAGGATTGGACTAACGCCGCAGCGCTGGAGCGCAGCTTCCACGTGGTGCGGCGTCCGGACCTGAAACCTACTTACGTAAGTACACAACACCGCCGGAGACATGTCTAGGTATATATATTATATGCACTATACACTTTGCTGCAACAGCCTAGCGTAGGAACAAGCATTAAAATTATCCGCCGCTGGCTCTACAAACAGCGTTTTATTTCATATTGCTTTTGTTTTATTAATTTCAATAACTTCCTTCTGAAATAAGGATAAGAAAGAAGTAATGAAGCGAATATAAAAGAATATCAATTATTTTATACATCTACAGAATTATACATAAATTACATAATTTATGTAAAGCAGACATTTTATTCGGGTTATTGGTTGGTCAAACTTATTAAACTACTTTACTTTTTTATACGCACACGCCATGTCCTTCCAATTCACAATACGAATCCTTATTGATCGTCTTACCTCGGCGAAATAGAAATACGACGTCGGCGTATATCGGAAAGAGATAGTGATAATACCACAGTGAACCGTCCCGAAGGGTTTCCACTTCGCGGTCCTTTCCGGGTGTTTTAATTTTGGGACGGGTTTGGGTTCGTGTCGAATGTCGATCTTCGTCTTATCGGGGTGCACTGCGTTGGACATAATGTCATTTCATTTGTTACTGTTTGACATACCTACTTACTATTATTTTAGTGTAATGTACTGATGTAATGTAATAAATGACATGAAATTACTTAAATAAAGCTACATACTTGCTATTGCAACGATTAAGTATTATTTAGTTGAATATATATATATATATATATATATGTATATATTAAGCTGTACTCTAAGAACAAATTAAATTATATTCTATGAAATTATTTTTATTTGTGTGTGTGTTTAGTTTGTGTTGTGACATTTATTTCAGTTTATATTAAGCTGTGTTTGATCCATTAACGATCCTCTTAATAAACTATGTCGATCACAAAGTATACAACGTTTTTCAGGCTCCACTGCATTAATTGTACGTAACAATCCGATAAACTTATTACTCGCTGAAACTAGCATCGAACGAAAATTAAATTTTAAAATATAATTGCTTGTTCGAACGAGCGGCCTCTATTCTTATCAACTTATTAACAATTTACTACCGCCTTGTCGCACTTGTTTAATGTTAACTAATGTTAATACTAAACTTGAACACGTAAATATTAAGTGAGATGTTTTGTCGATAACAATTAAAATGTGTTATATATAATTATACCCATAGAGTAACTTATACTAGAGCGGTACTGTCATAGTAAATTTTGTAACCCCAGTAAATTCACTGCCATCTGTCGACACACTTTAAAACTAAAATGAAGATTTATAAAAATACGATAGAATGTATTTAAATATAGATAAATGATTTTTTTTATTTGCATTAATTATTTTTATGATTTTGACCCATGTTCTTTTACTGATATGCGTTAAAATTGTTAAATAACAAACGAAACCGTCAACGCCATCTATACGACTGTAGGCCAAAACTAATAGCGCCCTCTGAACGAGAATCAAATTTTCTTGATTTTCGAGGCACGTTTTTTCCTTAGACTGTATCCATCTATTACGGAGTTATATCTATCTTTGATTATACCATTATATACATAATATCGCTCACGCTTCTGTATATAAGTAACGCACTAATAATGAAATCAAATTGAATTCATGTTTTACATTTCTGAATGCGCATCCTGCTTATTGTAGGAAAGGAATAGGAAGTTAATCGAGAATCGTATCTCTGCGTGGTTGTAGTTGGTACAATGACAAGCTGGTATTGTATAGGTATAGGTAGGTATGTGTGCCTTAATCCTAGAAGAACATTTCTGAGGCCAGCACAAATGCACTACACAAATGAGATATTTATGTATCTATATCAAAGAAATAATTATAGCCCAATCATATTTACATAACGATTTTAACAAGTTTCTGAAATATATACCTATAAGCTTTTATTGCCAACTACACGTTACCTTCTTTTCCTGATTTACCACTTAGCCCCTAGAACGTTTTTGTAATGTAATGATTGAACCCAATTTCTAATATGTAACAAGTCCCGTGTACCCAGTATATCTCGCTGTAAGGTAAGGACCCAATTTGCGAAAGCTGAATAAATCCACCCGCTCATATGTTTGTGCGTATATCGACCCTTCAAAACTGCAGATGTGCCGATCAAACGAGCACCGCCAAACCACTCTTTTCACCTTTTACAACTTCATATCAACGGAGTGTATACCTTATCATCACTTCATACAGATCAATTTGCGATACAATTTTATATATCACATTATTCTTCGAGTCTACATTTTCTGGCTCGTAGCGAGTGGTAAATTGGTAATACATGGACATAAAGGTTACGTTTATACATATATGTATAGGGAATTAAGAAAAGTTAGGTACTGCGGAAGTATCCAAAGCGGGGATGGGTGATGATCTGATAATACTGATGATAGTGCTAGGCGTTTTGTAAAAAAATATATTTTAAAAATAAACTTATTATAGTTTAGTAGTGATTGGATTTTTAAAAGCCATAAATAATTTACCCCACTGAGTGAATCGGCCATTATACGTAGGACGACAGAAATTTTGATCTTTCTCAATAGAACTTAGTTCCAGAGCCAATAGTTATGACATGACATTAGGTGTGCTAAAACTTTTCATAACTTTATATACCTTCTGAAGAATCATTACTTGTCTCTTCCTTAGTGTGCCGCTGTGTATATATACAAATGAGTTTATTTCATTACTTTTTACAGCTTTTCTTAGTTATAGTATAAGGGTTAGGTAAGTAATTAGTCCATCTTAAGTATAAAGAGCAAGTATAGGTATTAGGTAAGTATTTATCTGTACATTTTATTGGTGTAAGTAATGAAAAAGGTGCGGGTACAGCTTGCTGGATTTATATATTATATATTTATATATATTGTGTATGTACGTATGTATATATATATTTAACTACTAGCTGTTGCCCGCGACTTCGTACGCGTGGATTTGTATGTTGGTGGTTATATATTTTACATGAGCATAGAACATTATGCAGCAAAAGATATCAGTAGGGACGGCGGTTAATCATTTGTTAATAATTATATACAACGCATGAAATTTCTCTTTCACAAAGTACAAAGTTTCAAGCCCCTAACTGAAAAAATTGTTCTCGATATAATCCCTCTCAACAATTAGATTCTCAAGTCCACTATTTAAAAAAATGTTCGCTCCCGCTGCAAATTTTATTAATACAAACTTTTCAAACACGGTGCAATCAGTTTTCGTCTATTTAAATATAATGCCCTTTTACCAAGTTTCATGTTCCTAGCTAAAACGAAAACTTATACTACATATAAACTTACATCCCCTTTTTAACACCCTTAGGGGTAGAATTATTAAGAACGTTGAGATAACTTTTTTGTAATATTATACAATGCCTTTCTAAGAAGTTTCAATAAGCATTTGTAATGGATTCAAACTTTCAACCCCTTTTTAACCCTTTTAGGGGATGAATATTTAAACACGCTTAAATTACTTTTCTTGTATTCTAATAATATGCCTTTATACAAAGACTGAAGTCCTGTACTCAAAAGGTTTGATCTCCATAAAAACTTTCAACCTCTGTTTTACCACCTTGGGGGATGAATTTTCAAAAATGCTGAAATAAGTTTTCTTGCCTTTTAATTAAATACCTTTCTACGAAGTTTCAAATTCCTAGCTTAAAATAAAATTTGAACCCTATACAAACTTTCAAACCCTTTTCAACCCCTTTAAGGGGTGAATTATTAAAATCGCTGAAATTACTTTTCTTCTATGCTAATAATATACCTTTATACAAAGATTCCAGTCCCGCACTCAATAAAATGTTTGATCTCCATACAAACTTATAACCCCCTTTTCACCACCTTAGGGGATGAATTTTCAAAAACGCTGAAATTCGTTTTCTTGTATTTTAATAATATGCCTTTATACGAAGTTTCAAGTCCCGCACTCAAAAAAATTTATGATCTCCATACAAACTTTCAATCCCTTTTTCACCACCTTAGGGGATGAATTTTGAAAAAACCCTTCTTAGTGGATACAAACGTCATAAAAGCTATCTATTGTGAGTCAGTCAGGTAGTCAGGACTTTTACGTTTATATATATATTTATAGATTTGGTTGTACTTTAATTGTATATGTATGTGTAATCTTCTTATTCCTGTAATTTATTCGTGCACTACCTGTTTATCTAGTTTTTTTTTCTTTATATCCTGCAACCCTAAGGTTGTCTGGAAGAGATCGCTTACAGCGATAAGACCATCTGTTGCTACCTTTATTTAAATTGTAAATCTGTTATTGAATTTTTCTTTTTGTGGTGCAATAAAGTCTATTTACTTACTTATCTACTTACATATGAATTTGATTGCATTGGAGGCCTATTCAGACAGTAATAATTTGTCATGAAATGGTTATGCAAATAGGGGGTAGGTGAAGAAAAAGTGTCAACATCACCTCTGCTGATTTATTTATTGTTTTTAATTATTTATACATATTTTGGACTTAATTCGACATACACTAATGACCAATTAAATAGTTTCACCTACCCGCAGTTTGTCACAAATTCCTTTCAGTAAAACTTTAAAATACATTTCACTTTCACAATCTTAACCTCAAAGTGCTGTCAAAATGGATTCTCTTAAGCAATCTATGGCGGAGATGACTGAAACCTTCAACACTCGGATGGCAGGGTTCCAGAAAGAGATTGAGAAGGCGGCTCCAAATAATCCCACAATTGCTTCGGTGTCAGCGGAATTCCGTTCTTTCAAATTGTTCATCAAGACCACTTTGGAGGCCATGCAAAAACAAATCCAACTCCTGAGTGTGCAACTGGACCAGCAGGAGATGCGCTCCAGGCGGAAAATGCTCTTGTTGCATGGTGTGCCTGAGGCCGAGGAGGAATCCACCTCGAGTCTTGTGGAACTTCTAAATGGGCATCTTGAGGAAAAGCTGACCATTCATGATGTGAAGCGCTGTCATCGGCTGGGTCAGGCCCGCAAAAATATAATTAGGTGCATCCTAGTTAAATTCAGTGATGTATCTGTGCGAAACACTGTTTGGTTTGACAAGAAACGCTTGAAGGGCTCCGGGGTAACACTCTCAGAGTTTCTCACTAAGCCACGGCATGAAGTTTTCATGGCTGCACGGGAGCGCCTTGGTGTCCGCAGATGCTGGACCCGCGATGGAAACGTGTACGTGCTTGACGCGGCAGACAAGCGTCACTGCGTGACCTCTGTGGCTGAGGTGGAACAGTTCCCAGCGGCAGACACAGCCGGTGCTCAGGGGCCTTTGTCTTCGGGCGCCGGCGCTGCCCAGGAACAGTCCAGGAGGTCCAGGAGGCCGCCGAAGAAGTTTTGATTGAACACTTTTCGTGAAATAGTTCTGTTTAATGTACGATTGTTGTTAGTTTGCCTTCTGAATTTAGTAGTGTAATAATCCGTGCGCAGATTCTCGCTACCCACTTTATACCTGTTCAATTTATCACTTTTTTCTTGAACTCTCGTGGGTTGTTCTCATATTTACATCAGGTAATTATATCTGTGACATGACAGCTGTCAACATCGTAACTTAACTTCGTAAGACTTTTTCTACGTTTGATACGTTTCGTTTCACGCACCATTTTATTGTTTTGAAGTCATGTACATTGTAACTAAATTGTCAAACTGTTTTACATTTGTAAATTTATTTTAATTAGTAATTTTTATATTAATTAACTGCTGGTGGATAGTAGATTTGGCGTAGTATATAGTTGGTATTACCAACTAATATCGATTTTATTTATACATACATAATTATTTTTATTTTATTTACTTATTTATGACTTTGGATAGCGATGCATCTTCGGATAACTTTTCTTCTTGTACATCAGATAACGACACCGATAGTTTTTATAGTCTCCCTCCCCCTCTTCGTGATGTTCTTTTTAGACAACTTGAAGACGTCCCAAAAAATTTTAATATTATACATATTAATGCGCAGAGCGTCCCAGCCCATTATAACGATCTTTTAACCTCCTTCGATTTATCCGAAATCCACGCTCTTCTTATTTCGGAATCCTGGTTCAAACCATGCCTTACTTCGACTTCCTATGCTTTGCCAGGATTTCACTTGCTTCGTAATGATCGCATAGGTCGAGGGGGCGGTGGTGTAGCCATTTATCTTCGATCTCATATTGCCCACTCCATCATTTGCTCGTCTGTTTCATCTTCCAATGCCGCCGAGTACCTTTTTCTTGAGTTAAATATATCTAACTCTAAAATCCTTCTCGGGGTTTTTTATTCTCCTTCTATTCACATCGACTATTTTTCTTCCTTTGAAAAGGTACTCGAAGACCTTATGCCTTCCTATAATCACCATATAATTATGGGCGATTTTAACACCTGTCTTCTGAAAAACGATTTCCGGTCTAAATCTCTTAAGTCCCTGGTTGATGCGTGTAATCTTTCTATTTTATCTTCTGGTGCTACTCATCATTTTCCCAACTGTACACCCTCTCTTCTTGATATCACTATGGTCTCCTCTCCTTCGTTAGTTGGGAAATATAGTCAACACCCCGCCGATGCCTTCTCTTATCATGACTTGCTTTGTTTGTCGTATAAAATTCGTCCCCCTAAAGCTAAACCCAAAATTATTATGCAGCGCAATTTTAGAAGGTTGAAGGTTGAGGAACTTCGCGGGGACGCCTATAATATTGATTGGAGTGTGATCGCTGACGCTGGCTCCGTAGAAGAAAAAGTTGCTCTTTTCAATTCCTTACTAATTCAGCTTTACGATGTCCATGCTCCGATTCGCCCAATCAAATTAAGGCATCTTCCTGCTCCCTGGCTGACTGACGAGATTAGGGCGCTAATCGGGAAAAAGAATCAGGCTAAATCTAAATTTAAACTTAATGCTTCTGACAGGAACAAATCGAAATATCATGCGCTGAGGAATCATTGCAGCACTGTGTGTCGCGACGCTCAGCGGCGCCACATTCATAAGTCGGTGGTCGGTGGTCAACCAGCCAAAATTTGGAAATGTCTGAAGACTTTTGGAGTTGGAAAGTCTGTAAATAATCCCTTACCCAACGACCTTAACTTGAATGACCTTAACCAACATTTCTCCTCCCCTTCTGCATTTAGCGGTCCAATTAAGGTTAATACCCTTAACTATCTCTCTTCATTGCCAACTCCTGATTTTTCTCCCTTTTTTGTTACCCAGTTTTCTGAGAGTGACGTTGAGAAGAGCATTCTATCCATAACTTCTAACGCTATTGGCGTCGACTGTGTGGGCCGGAATATGATACTCCTTCTACTTGACCTCCTACTTCCCATTATCACCAACATCTTTAACAGCTCTATTTCTTCACGTTGTTTTCCTAATTCCTGGAAAGACGCTAATATTACTCCTATTCCAAAAAAGTCTAACCCGTCTTCCTTCTCTGATTTTAGGCCTATATCAATTCTTCCTTTCCTCTCCAAAGTCTTAGAGCGGCTTGTGCAATTACAATTAACCTCATTTCTTAATAAAAACTCTCTCTTAAATCCTCTCCAGTCAGGGTTTCGTTCCGGTCACAGCACGGTCACCGCACTAGTTAAGATTTCTGACGATATCCGATCTGGCATGGATAACCGAAGGCTGACGGTATTGACGTTGCTAGATTTTAGCAACGCTTTCAATACCGTTGATTTTGACATCTTGCTGGGTATTTTACGCTCTCTTAATGTTTCTCCTGCAGCTATAGAGTGGTTCCACAGCTACTTGGATGGTCGTCGGCAACGGGTCAAAGTTGATAACTCTTCTTCTTCTTGGTGCAGTACACTGGCTGGCGTCCCGCAGGGTGGTGTGCTGTCCCCCCTACTATTTTCTATTTTCATAAATTCTATTACTTCCAATCTCCTTTCCTCTTATCACCTCTATGCTGACGACCTCCAAATCTACTCACAAGGCCTGCTAGACGATTTACCCCATCTTGTACATACCACTAACACCGACTTAGAACGCATCTCTAAATGGAGCTCTTGCTATGGTTTAAAGGTTAATCCGTCCAAAACTCAAGTAATTATCATCGGCAGCCCAAGAAGCATAGCAAGAGTCGATTTTGAAAATTTGCCTGGGGTTCTATTCGATGGGGTACTGATTCCTTTCTCTAACCAGGTTAAAAATCTGGGCGTAATCATTGATCGCACTCTTTCTTGGATTCCGCAGATCAGTGAGGTGAGCAGAAAGATCTTTGCTACGGTTGGTTCCCTACGTCGGCTTCGTAACTTCCTGCCCCTCGCCACCAAAATTGCGCTTGCTCAGTCTCTCCTCCTGCCCATTTTGGACTATGCTGATATCTGCTATTTAGACCTTACTGAAGAGCAATTGAACAAACTCGAACGACTTCAAAACGTCTGCATTAGGTTCATTTTCGGGTTGCGCAAATTCGACCATATTTCAAGCTTTCGTTCGCAGCTTAAGTGGCTGCCCATCCGATTCCGACGCAACACACATATTCTTTCTCTTCTGTATGCCACTCTATTTCACCCCAATACTCCTTCCTATCTTAAAGCCCGGTTTAAATATCTTTCCTCACTTAGATGCTCTCAAAATCTGCTACTTGTTCCCCCTCCCTGTTGTTCAAAATTTTACACCAACTCTTTCAGTTTTCGTGCTGTCCGGCTCTGGAATAATCTGCCCATTAATATTAGACGTGCTAAATCACTCCCCATTTTTAAAAACCTATTAAAAGATCATTACTTGTCTATCTCATTATGATCCTGTTGTCCTTTAATTTATTTGTCGTTATTATGGCTTCCTTTGTCATTTATATATATATGTATACTATGTGTTTATATATATATATATATTTGTATACAATAATACATGTAGTCTAATTTAACTATATATGTGTAGTATATGTATTATATTATATTTTTATTGTTTTCTTTATTTTGCACCACCCGATAACTACCGTTTCGTTCGCCATCTCTCTATCTGAAGGTTGGCTGGAAGAGATCGCTGTTTAGCGATAAGTCCGCCTGTTGTTACCTACCAATTTATATCTTTTCTCAATGTCTGTATCTTTTTTTCATGTAGTGTGCACAATAAAGCATTTTATTATTATTATTATTATTATTATGTATATGATCGGTCAGCTGGACATTTCTGGTTGGTAAAAGACTATCTGAATAGACCCCCTGGTTTTGTTTGACTTTATAATAAGTGCCTGTTTCACAATGTCCAAGTAAAGTCCTGAATAAGCTACTTGCCACTTATCTGACGAATAAAATCATCGTTGGCGTTTCACAATCTCCAAATAAGCTTTATCTGCTGGATAAAGTGCTTTTTTTGTAGGAAATTTTATCTGGCAGTTAATTTATTTGTTAATTAGCTATCCAATACTTTACTTGGACATTGTGAAACAGGCTCCTAAGTGACTTTAACAAGTCCACGGCCTTGTTGTTTTACGATATCTTGATTGAGAATTATTTATCCAACAAATTCATGAAATTTGACAGAAACGTAGGTTTTTTTTTTTAAATGGAAAATGGCTTAGCTGTTAAAAAATTAGGTGGATCAAAATGTATACATGTCTCACGAGGTATCCGTTCGAGGCGATTTTTTAGTATGATTTATTATATGTGGCTTTAAAGCACAGAAGGGTCTTTATGATTCAAGTGTCAAGGACGTTTCCATCTGAAATTTCAACAGAAATTTTGATAGAAACGTCCATATTGCAGATGAAGTATAAGGACCCTTCTCTAATGGAAAACCACATATTTATAACAACTATGTAAGAACTTACCGCTTGTGACTTGAAGAGTAGCGGCGAAGAGACATAAGAGCGACAGCGACAGGCCTCCCAGCGAGTTGTGCCAATGTGCCGCGGCCATACTGTATCCTACAAATAATAAGTAAGGTAGGTTTATTACTTATAACTATTTTCGAGTGAGGCAGGTTACTAAAATACTATCCGAAGTGGTATCTCTATTAACTATTTTCATTATTATAATTACTTATTTCACGAATTTCTGAAACAAAATTAAGCTATTTCGTTCAGTAGCTGTTATATGCGTTATGTGTAAAATGTGGTTACAATATTTACAATAGCAAACTGCCCCGGCAGATTAGGACGACCTTGCCTTGATAATCTTGATATCTTAATAAGTTAATAACATAAATTATCAATTTTGAAAAATAAAGAAAATCGGAAGCTTACAATAAGTTTTTTTTAGCCAAAATTTCATTTTTGGTACAAGCTTTTATGGCTGACTGTACTTTTCTACCACAGGTAACTAATACTCATCGAGACAATTCTAAAAAACCCAAACACACTAAAGCCCCATTCGCAGAGCTTAAAAAGCGTTGCGCGAGTAAGAGCGAGAAAGAGATATCGCTTTCTCGCTCTTACTTATGGGTGCGTCCCACACGCAACGCTTTTTAAGCTCTCGTGCGAATGGGGCTTTATGTTGCGTTGTTTCATCACAGAGTTCCTATGGCTACATCCTGTCTCCGGGCTCGATGGTACCATAATTTTGCTTTGTCACCCAACTTACATATGTTTGCAAATTTTCAACTCAATCGGAAATCGTGAAGTGGGTCAAATTTAGCTTTCAAGGTTTGACCTACAAACTAACAAACCAACATAAATACTAACAGGGCAAGTTATAATAATTTTATAATAATTTATTTATTTGGGAAACATACAGCACATAATAATACAATAAGGTAAAAGATATAGTTAGAACATAGGCCAAAAGAGTTTCTACATATAGTTAATACAAAATTCCTTTGCTCCGAAAAAAAAGTACAATTATTTTGAATTTAAAGTTGAATTTAACAATAACATTCAGTAATATTCCACGAGCACGATTAAAAATATAACAAGCATAATTTAGAATTTGGAAAATAACAAGCACAATTTTCAATTTAGAATTTGAAATCAAATAGGTACAATTACAATAACAATCATAACAATACAACACAAGATTACGAAATTTGCCATTTTTTATATTTTTTATTTTGTTTGATGACAGAAACAAATCTATTACACCTATGCTGGAACAAATCAATATGTGAATATTTCTTATTGTATATATTGCATGCTCTTGCTAAAAATTTGTTGTTTACATATTTTTTGCGAGTGAATGGAACTGATAGTAAAGCGGTGGACCGTGTATGATACGTAGGATCATACATCTAAATGACATCTTGCTGAGAAGATCTTCCGAATCAATTAAATTATTTAATATTTTGTACAAGAAAATTACATCCCGCTTTTCTCTTCTCACTTGCAAGGACTCAAAATTCTCGGGCTTAAAAGATTTCAATTTATACTTCATACGATTAAGAAACTTTTTTTGAACACTTTCTAATGAATTAATGTGCACTAAATAGTTGGGACTCCAAACTGTAGATGCGTATTCCAAATATGACCTTTAGGCCAGGAAATAAATGCCCAAAAAAGGTATAGAGGGAAATATTTGGAACACAATTTTTGACTTCGTAGCTTTGTTTGGACTAGTTAGGAGGTGAACAATACTGAATATATCAAAAGTCCCCGGCCATAACCCTGGTGCTGGGGGGGAGAGGGGGGTTTGAAGATTCAATTTTTCGGTTTTTCGATTATATCTCGGAAACTATGCGTCTGAGCGACTTGGCCACTTATACAAAATGAAAAGAGATTTAATTTGTTACAAGTTTAATTCAGTCAAGTTTTTCAATATCTTGTATAGTTTATGAGATATCCGCTCTTGAAGGTTTATTTAGGGCTCTCATTTTTATCTTGATTATCTACATCAGTGAAGCTGCCAGGCCGGGTTTGGGATCGTTTTCGTATAAATCGGGGGTGCTGAATTCATTTATGGTATCAACATTGACACCATTCCTAAGTAAAAAAAAATTTAAAAAATGATTTTGTAACCCCCTACCACCCCACGCCAACAGATGGCGCTACTAGTATCGTAAAGCCATAGAGTAACTTATACTAGAGCGGTACTGTCATAGTAAATTTTGTAACCCCAGTAAATTCACTGCCATCTGTCGACACACTTTAAAACTAAAAATTAAGATTTATAAAAATACGATAAAATGTATTTAAATATAGATAAATGATTTTTTTTAAATGCATTAATTATTTTTATGATTTTGACCCATGTTCTTTCACTGATATGCGTTAAAATTGTTAAATAACAAACGAAACAGTCAACGCCATCTATACGACAGTGGGCCAAAACCAGTGGCGCCCTCTGAACGAGAATCAAATTTTCTTGATTTTCGAGGCACGTTTTTTCCTTAGACTGTAAACATCTATTACGGAGTTATATCTATCTTTGGTAAAGCACATAACGCGCGGGCAGCGCAGCCGCCGCACCGATACCACTCCACTATAGATACTAGTTACGGCGCCCACCAATAGATGGCGCAGTGATCGAGATAGATCTCGCTAACGACTGTGCAACGTAGAAACATGACCCTCGGCCCACGGCTGATGATTATTTGAGGAGAAATGCAAGTAGGTTCTCGGTACTGCACGCTAAACACCTTTACCATTGCTGAAGTGTTGTAGTGTCTCTGCTGTAGAAGACTCACTAGTCAAGCTTGCGCCTACCTCTGCTAGGCCTTGCTCGGCAAGCGAGTGCTAGTATTGTAAAACCTCCAAGTTGGTAATACACGCGCCTAACGTAACGCCACCTTTTATCTTCGCCCTCACCTCCCCGTCCTACATTTTTTTATAAAACTCCTCTTTACGCTTAAACCGCCGAACCGATTCCGTTGAAATTTGGTATAGAGATTGTTTGAGTCCCGGGACAGTACATAGGATAGTTTTTATAACCAAAATCATCTTTTAAGGGTGTGAAAAGTGGGGTGGAAATGTGTATGGGGAATCAATAACCGCTGAACCTATTTAAATAATATTTGGGATGGTCTACATGTTCGACCTAAACCTAAATTCAAACCTAAATTTAAACAGTATTAACCACAGGAATTCAACTTCGGCGAAGAACCTGAATTCCCCTCACACCAAATTTCAAACCTTCAAAGTATGATTTTTGAGATAAAAACTATATTATATCCGGTCCCGGGACTTAAAACACCTATTCAGCGTTCAGCGGTTTAAGCGTGAAGAGGAGTTTAAAAAAAAGTTATTTGTTTAAAGTTTACGGCCGGGGACTTTTGATATGTTCATCTCGTAACTAGTCCAAACAAAGCTACGAAGTTAAAAATTGTGTTCCTAGCATTTCCCTCTATGCCTTCTTATTGCTTGGCCTACTTACATATGCATTATATAAAAGAAGTAACGTTGTGGGGTTTTTAAAATCTTTACTTTGCCTAAAAATGAAACCAAGCATTTTGTAGGCTTTAGATGTTATCTTATCTATGTGTGAAACCAATTGAATTTTACTGTCTAAATATACTTCTAAATCTCTAACCTCCGTAACTAGTTCAATTAAGGATTGTAATTAACATATGATTAAAGTCAGTAGGGTTATTCGAAATGCCACCCTGTATAATAAATTACATCTATTCTATAAACCCTAGCGGGCTAAAAAAAATAAGTATCGACTAAATGCTACTTTTTAGTATCAGAACCATCTAGTCAAAATCACGCGAAGCACTCCAAGCGCCATCCAGTGGGTGGCGATGGAACCACTGCGTACTACTGCGGAGGCTCGTTTTGATCGGATGTACACATTGCTGAAGGGTTTCCTTTACAGTACTTGGGAAAACTACTAGGTGGCGCTACTTCAAACAATAAGTTGAATGAGAAGCACAAGATGGTAATTATTATAACACATTGTATTAATAAACATTTGACCAAATTAAGAAGAAATTTTGTTATCTCTTTTAAAATCTATAAACTTTTGTAAAATAGTGAGATACTTGAGAAACTTAACACTTTCAGTGCCAAGCGCCCCATTTCCAATACGAAATGACCACGACTAGCGGGTTCTTGCAGCGATTGATAATAAACATTGCTTTTTTCGTTCGCTGGGTTCTTGTCACTGAAAGTGTTAATAATACCTGCCCATCATATTACTCACCATATCGTTAGCATGTGTTTGCTACGCGGCCGTCCGCTGCTCACCGCAGATTACCTGCAACCAAACACCACTAGTATCTTCAGAAATTAGGTGATTTTGTTCAAGTAACGTATTTTTTCTACTCGTCGACTGTAATGGTTGAATTAAAATTTCGTGTACCAAACTGTAATTAGGTTCTTTCATGTATGGGCTCCCAACTCAACTATAATATTCATTTCGATACGGTTTAGTCGACTATAATGAAAGTGACCAATCACAGCTCGCCAAAATGGAGAAATGGACTGTCTAAAAATTGAATTGAGCGCGGAGCAAATACCAGGGCCTCATGAGTTACGAGAAGGTGTCGTTAGGTATCGCGGGCCGCGGCAGCTCGCGTATCTTTGCTGAATACTTTTGGTTTGTTTACCTATATGATTCTACTAGTTTAAAGTATTATTTTTTTCAACACAATTGCTCAAAACGACGTTTTTATTCCACCGATTTTTGGCTCATAATCCTAGATATTAAACACGCGTGCTATTTCAGTATATTATAACACTCGTGCTTTCTCATTATATTATCCGACTGAGTTAAGAAGGTATCTGATTGCTAATAATATGCATGGAAACGGATCCTTTAATTGGTCGAACTGGCGGGCGCCGGCGCCCCCCGACCGCCTGCCGCGGCCGGGGCGAGGGGCGGCCGGCAGTATGACAGATGCAAGACTTTTACTGTTTTAACAATTAAAATTTGATAAATATGAAAGTTTATTTTTTTGTGTGCAAGTGTGATGAAAAACGTCGTCTGAAACGCGTGTGCATTGGTCATTACACACATCGGCTTTCTTATTGCGCACAATATCGCCTCGTGTGTAATGATGACCAACTTAGCACACTTGTATCACAATGTACTATTTCTCAAACATACTCCAATATGTATGCGTTAATGTCACGAAATGAAGACATGAAGTTGCTCATTTATGGCTCCTTACATTACTTCTTGACCTAGGCCAAGAGTTAGTATGAAACATACATTATTGTCCGCTGCTCTAACTATTTAAATTTGCTCAATTAGATTAGAAATAGATTAGAAAATATTTATAGGGCTGTATCTCCTAAACCATGCGCCGTACCGCAAAAATAATAAAATTTTCGTTCCCCTCTAGGTGACTCTTAATTTATATTAAAAAAAAAAACAAAAACAAATTTTTATAGGGTTGTATCTCCTAAACCATGCGTCGTAGCGCAAAAATAATAAAATTTTCGTTCCCCTTTATAAGACCCCCAAAGTAATATACAAAAAACACAATGAAAATAAAAAAGAAAAAATAAGAAAAAAAATCTTTTTAGGGCTGTATCTCCTAAACCATGCGTCGTAGCGCAAAAATAATAAAACTTTCGTTCCCATCTAGGTGGCCCTTAATTTATATAAAAAAAAAACAAAAGAAAAACAATAAAAAATCTTTATAGGGCTGTATCTCCTAAACCATGCGTCGTAGCGCAAAAATAATAAAGTTTTCGTTCCCCTTTATGAAACCCAAAAGTAGTATACAAAAAACACAATGAAAAAAAAATACAAAAAAAGATCTTTATAGGGCTGGCTGTATCTCCTTAACCATGCGTCGTAGCGCAAAAATGATAAAATTTTCGTTCCCCTCTAGGTAACCCTTAAGAAAAAAAAAGAAACGACAAAAAATATTAACAAAAAAGATTAAAAAAATGTATTTTTTTTTTCATCTGTATCTCCTAAACCGTGCGTCGTAGCGCAAAAATGATCAAATTTTTGTTCCTCCTCGACACTCCACGCACTGAATAACCTATCACATTACGACATGAAACAATCATCATCATAATCATCATGTTTGTATTATTATTTCATTGCATGTTTGAGAAAAGCACTATACATACCTCGGCGTGAGTAGGGGTTGGCGGCCTCATAACTATGCGGACTCATAACTATCCGGCCTCACTACGTTCGGCCGGCGACCCCTTACTTCACGGCCTCTGTAGTAATGTACTATTGTTGACTCGTAGAAAAAGTATTGTATACAATAGTGATATAATCAAGCTTTTCAATCTCGTACCTGACTTAGGCAACTCAGCAAGCTTCGTTGCCTAAACACGGTACTCGGCTGAAAAGCTCTCCATTATATCACGATTGTATAAAATACTATTTTCTACTAATTGTTGAATTAAGATTTCGTATACCAAACCTTAATTGGGTAGTTATCATGTATCGATTTCTTACTCAACTATAATATTCATTTCGAAACGGTTTAGTCGACTATAATGAAATTGACCAATCACAGCTCGCCGCGGTCAAGAGGATGAAACAAAACGATAGCTCAAATTAATTACCGATTTTAGGTTGTATAGTAGAAACAATTCCTTCATAAGTCAGAAACGCGTATGTGACAACACCCTTAATATAGCAACATCCAGACTACGAAAACCACTTAGGGTTGCTTGTTAGTCTCCATAGGCTACGGTGGCCAAAATCGAGAAAAAAAAGAGAAGAGAAAAAAATCTAAAAATTGAATTTAGCAAGGAGCAGGTACCAGGGGCTTCATGAGTTACGACAAGGTGTCGTTGACCAACCCGCCGGGCGCGGGCGCGTACGAGTATGAAGGTATCGCGGGCCGCGGCAGCTCGCGTATCTTAGCTGTATACTTTTGGTTTGTTTACCTATGTCCTATATGATTCTACTAGTTTAAAGTATTATTTTTGTTGACTCGTAGAAAAAGTATTGTATACAATAGTGATATAATCAAGCTTTTCAATCTCGTACCCAATTAAGGCCACTCAGCAAGCTTCGTGGCCTTAACACGGTACTCGACTGAATAAAATACTGTTTAATCATAAATAAAACAATTAAATTATAAACGTTAGTATTTTGAAAGTAAAACTCTTTTTATACCTTGACTTTTAAACGCCATTATGGCCAAAATTGTATCATGTCTCCCTAGGGAGTAATATTAGGCATACGGAATAACAATCCCAGCACTCCTGCGTTGTAGAACGATTAATAGATTAGTTAGATGATGTTGATTTTCGATAATTTTTTTAATGTTAATTTCTTTCTTTAGAGCAGGATACAGATTAAACTTATATTCTTATACTCAACATGGTAAATATTATTGTGGAATTTATAGATTTTATACAGGCGTATCTCGGGAATATTTAATATTACTTTTACATTGATTACCTTTAAATATTTTAATTGTGAAAATTGATTATAGAATAATTTGAGCTGCGATGCGAAGTATAAAGTCGGACCAAGCTCATTAGCTCACCCTGCACACACTATTGTACCAGATTGTTGCAGTGGCACCATAAACATCATTTTCCTATGAAACTATGACGATTATGGTGGCACTCCCACAGTTTGTCACTTTAAAGTCGGTGCAGAGTTACCTTTGACGGAGTCTAGTATTGCATCGACGCGTTACAAAGAGTTTTCTGTAGGTATATCCAGCTGCAAAATTGCATTACGACTCAGTGAATGAATTCATACATGTGTCCATGCAATTTTGCAGCTCGCTCTACAAGTCAAAGTAGGTATACACATACTAAAGTAAGGTCAAAAATTATTAAAATTTTGTATGGTGTAAAATTTGCCGCATAAAACTTCATTTTACAAACACGCATACCGCTTGAAACACGTTTTTTTTAGCGTATTCCCATCAGAGTTGAAACTCAGTTGAGAGCGGGGTTTACAGTATATTTGCCTGCAGTATGCTATAATACCAGCAACTTACGCGGGAAGTATCCTGCGAAATGCGGGACTCGAGAAAAGTAATCAAATTCGCACTAATCTCATACCGCGCCGAGTTTAAAATTAACGCAGATTTATAAAAAACTGACCAAGTGCGAGTCGGACTCGCGCACGAAGGGTTCCGTACCATTACGGAAAAAAACAGCAAAAAAAATCACGTTTGTTGTATGGGAGCCCCACTTAAATATTTATATTATTCTGTTCTTAGTATTTGTTGTTATAGCGGCAACAGAAATACATCATCTGTGAAAATTTCAACTGTCTAGCTATCACGGTTCATGAGATACAGCCTGTTGACAGACGGACTGACGGACAGCGGAGTCTTAGTAATAGGGTCCCGTTTTTACCCTTTGGGTACGGAATCCTAAAAAGGAAGGGAGAAGAATTGTTTCATTAAAACATCATAGCTTGCGGATCATCTTTTTTGACAATGAAAGATTCAGGATTTATTCCCAATAAGCGTCAGGATTCTTGGGGTCTAAAAAATCGGAGTTCTTTCAATGAGCTCAGAATTCAGAATAGAATAGAATAGAATTACATATTTTATTCGTAAGCACAAACAAACAGTGATTATGAAACCTGAGAGAAAATGTTGACCCTATTTGCCATTGAAAATCTAACAAACGCATTCTATTTGGTAGAAGAGCCGGCAGTAAAGTTTCGAACCAACGTGATACCGCGATGAGATGCACAATGGTTTCCCATAAAAGTGATGCTAAGTCCGAATTTGATAGTCTGCCACGGCGGAACTGGCCGAAAGTACAAAAAAGATAGCCACTTCCGGTGCGAAAAAGGGGGGGTAATTTAACCCATCTGATACTGCAATAATAGCTATGGCATCAGTTAGAAATTTACTGGTAGATACAGAAAAGCGAAATCTGCCAGTATGATTCCTGCCGGAAGTACTTGGCATACGCTCTCAAAGGTGACCATCGGGACCCCTAAATTAACCCATCTGATACCAGCATGAAACCAATTCCAGTCGGTAGATATGAACCTTCTATTCAGGAATATATAAGTCTGCCAGGGCGTTTTCAGCCGAAACACCTTGACATACGAGATTTTGTGGCGCAACATCCGTGGTACCCGTATTTCGGAATTGTACATATTACGGGCATTTCAAATACTGCAGGCTTATTAATTTATTACTCTATGCTTATAGGTATATTTGTATATTATTACGTTATTAATAACATATATTTATAATAAATTAAGTTAAAATAAATTAAATAATGTGATTAATATGATTGATAGTCATTGAATTAGCTATATGAATCGTTTGTCTTTGTCTGTCATTTTGACTTATGTATTTGTAAGAAAAGGATAAAACATAATTTAACTAATTAAGGCTCGTAAAGTTTTACGAATAAGGGGGTATTAGTATTCATAACTAAATCAGGCTTGAAATGCGACATAAAATGATTTTTGGTGGTTTATTTTACGCTTGAGGCGTTTTTTCACCTATTTGGTGTGTCTAATCACTATCTTATGTAGGGGAGAGAGGGGCAAGACGAGTAAGACGGGGTAGCGGCTTTATATGGCGACACGACTGACCAACCATCAGAATCCCGTTAGTGCATGACGATGCGTCGCCATCATGGCAATCAGTTCGCACAGTGACCGGATAGACAAATGGTGTCGTTAATTATTTATTTGCAACAAAACTGTTTTTGCCATATTCCTTGTTATTTCTAGGGTTCCGTACCCAAAGGGTAAAAACGGGACCCTATAACTAAGACTCCGCTGTCTGTCTGTCTGTTTGTCTGTCCGTCTGTCACCAGCCTGTATCTCATCAACCGTGATAGCTAGACAGATGACATTTTCACAGATGATGTATTTCTGTTGCCGCTATAACAACAAACTATAACTAATTGTTTATAACACCTGTATTCATTACCTGTAATGCACAATTGATGCATAAATGATTCTAAAAACATAATAAAATAAATATTTAAGTGGGGTTCCCATACAACAAACATGACTTTTTGCCGTTTTTTGCGTAATGGTATTATGGTACGGAACGTGACTCGCACTTGGCCGGTTTTTGTGTTTTATTTGGTTTGCGTTTGTTTCCTTATTATCACCAGCACATATATACTGTTAATTTATTCCTATGGCCCAGCAATCACGCCAACAGCTAAGGACTTGTTTGGTTTCAAGTACGGTTTTTTTTTACTTTCGAATTTCATTAGGCACATGGGGCAAGATAGGGTTGACGGCCGTAGTTTTAAAGTGATAAACTGATGAAGAATTGCGGATTTGAATTTATTTATTCTTCTCTTGTAGAACGGTGAAAAAGTATAAAAGAAAGTCAAATAGAGGAGAGTGGTTAGAGGCTAAGAAAAAAGCGGTGGATGCTGTTATAAAGGGAAGATGGGGTACATGTTAGCTTTAAACACATTTTCTGTCTCTCAGACGACTTAAGAAATAAAAGTAAAACAGTTCGTGAGAAGGTATTAGACGATGGACCCAATATCCAAAAATTGAAGTTTTGTTTAGGTCCTAAATATAATATTTCTATGAATCATTCTTATCTTGTCCGGTAGGGGTTCCCCCATCTTACCATACCTGGGGGGAAGATGGAGAGTAGGCACTTTTGGCCATTTTAATTTATTTTTAATTTAATTATCTAACTAGAGAGTTCCTAGTAAGTGTTGATTATGAAAGACTGATTACCAAAGATAATAATAAAAATAACAAAAACTTAAAAAGAATAGCATTTTTAGTTTTTTTGGACTTGAAACATTAAGTATACCGTCATTCCCACCTCTCCCCTACATTTCTTGACGTTGACGCAAAAATGACGTAGTTTAACATTCAGGATGTTGTTTTATAACACTACAAATTGAGATAACTAATCTATTGACGACCGGTCTGGCCTACTTACTGCCTGCAAAGCCGATGATCTTGGGTTCGAATTCCGATAAACGCATATATTTGTGTGATGAAAACATATATTTATTCCTGAGTCATGGTTGTTATCTATGTATTTAAGTATATATTTATCTATATAAGTATGTATGTGTATCCTCGCCTAGTACCCAATATTTATAAATAACAACAGAAATACATCATCTGTGAAAATTTCAACTGTCTAGCTATCACGGTTCATGAGATACAGCCTGGTGACAGACGGAACGGACGGACAGAAGGACAGCGGAGTCTTAGTAATAGGGTCCCGTCTTTACCCTTTGGGTACGGAACCCTAAAAATGATGTAAAATGCTCATATTTGGATTATTGGTAAAAATCGTCCTTGACGTTGAAAATCCTGTCTTTTCACACCCGTTTACAATAAGTATGTAATAATAATAATTTTGTTCATTTTGGTAAATAAAGGATATTGTAATTTGAAATTATTTTATTATTTATATATAAGGTGCTAACAAATTAGCTACAGAAATTTTACGAGATGGTACTTACTAACAATTAACTTTTAACAGAAATTAAGAAATTTTCTCATAATTTTTATTTTATTTACCGAACAAAATAAATAAACTATAATTATATCTAAAAAATAATCATCATATATTTAACTGCTTGTTTGTCTTAAATGTCATTGTCAACGTGTCATTTGATTTATCAACGTGAAGTGGCCAGTTACGTTTTATATTTAAAAGAGGTTTTAGAATCTGTTCAATGAGGTCTCATTTAATTATCTCATTAACAGAGTTTTTTTACAAAGCAAATTTGTTTTCCAATTTTCTCAAAATAACATCATAAAACCTATAATGTTTCATACTTACATATACTTCAGGAGCCGAGTACTATCAACTGTAAAAATATCTGTAGCCAATTTGTTAGCACCTTTATAAGGCAAACAAAGAAGTACAAAGCCGTAAGCAGGTATTAAATTAATGCCCAAATTATATTGTGTATATTAATAAATTTGAAATATATGTTATTAATAACGTAATAATATACAAATATAAGCATAGAGTAATAAATTAATAAGCCTGCAGTATTTGAAATGTCCGTAATATGTACAATTCCGAAATACGGGTACCACGGATGTTGCGCCACAAAATCTCGTATGTCAAGGTGTTTCGGCTGAAAACGCCCTGGCAGACTTATATATTCCTGAATAGAAGGTTCATATCTACCGACTGGAATTGGTTTCATGCTGGTATCAGATGGGTTAATTTAGGGGTCCCGATCACCTTTGAGAGCGTATGCCAAGCACTTCCGGCAGGAATCATACTGGCAGATTTCGCTTTTCTGTATCTACCAGTAAATTTCTAACTGATGCCATAGCTATTATTGCAGTATCAGATGGGTTAAATGACCTCCCCTTTTCTGTACTTTATTATCTTTTTTGTACTTTCGGCCAGTTCCGCCGTGGCAGACTATCAAATTCGGACTTAGCATCACTTTTATGGGAAACCATTGTGCATCTCATCGCGGTATCACGTTGGTTCGAAACTTTACTGCCGGCTCTCCAACCAATAGTGTATTATGTAGTTTGACACAAAACACAATCACAATATCATGCAAAGGCACCATTGCGTCAAAGCTGTATATTCCTCTAATCACCGCCACTTATAATTATTGGTTATCTTCGAAATGGAGTGAGAAGACCGATGGCTTTGAGCAATTGTCTTAATTTGCGGTCAGAAATGTTCTTTTCAGATTACCAGAGTTCAAAAGAAACGCGGTGTATACATACGGGTCACTATTTTCAGGACGGATGAAGCAATACATTTCAAGGCTGTGCTTGCGCATGGGGCCGATTCTGATATAACAATTTGTTAAAGTTTTATTATTGTTACGATACGACCTTGAAATATCTCTCAATACATCTCACACGCATCATTAGGAATACTTAAGTGGAAGCGAGATACTAATGACACGACTTTCCAGTGCATTTTGCGCGCGCCAATCAGCTTAAGCGAGCGCCGAGATCATTCCATAACAAAACCTTAACAAATTGTTAATCCGAATCGGCCTCCATATCTTAACATAACGTGTGCTACGGGGCTATGGCGTATTCAGAGTTCTACGCTGAGGCTTTATATTAAAATGGCTAAAAATTAAGTGCATTCCCGTTGCCAGGGAGGCTTTGGGATTATACTGAGCAACTTTGAGTATGGGACCAACAACCCCGAAACCGCAAAAAAAATTGGCTCTTTAATGCTGGTCCATTTTCTATGGGAGAGTAAAAATTTTTTCGCGATTTCGTGGTTGGTCCCA
This sequence comes from Cydia strobilella, assembly GCF_947568885.1. Classification (NCBI taxonomy): domain Eukaryota; kingdom Metazoa; phylum Arthropoda; class Insecta; order Lepidoptera; family Tortricidae; genus Cydia; species Cydia strobilella. The sequence continues at coordinate 21,201,819 of NC_086042.1, forward strand.
CCAACCACGAAATCACGACCAACTTGGTCCCGGGTTAGTTGGTTGGCAACGGGAATGCACCTTTTTTTTGCCAACCTGTAGAATTAAAGAAGAAGAATGCTACGGGTCACGGGTGCTCCACTCCCTTTATCTACTAGCCGCGATACATATGTTCTCGTGTCTAGTCAGAACATTTTCTGAGATTTGTACAATAATAATGTTTTAGATAAATTCGCGATAGACCCGATTATAAATATTTGTAAATATGTACCTATGTTTTAGGAGTAACCGGCAAGCTCGGTTCTCCATACAGACGTAGTTTCGCTCTCATTTTAAACCGACTAGCTAGATTGCTCTGAAACTTTGTACTTACAATAGGATAAGGTATATCCAGCGATTGATAATAAACATGGATGACGAACTAGCTCTGCAAAATGACCCCACACATTTTGAGCCACGCTGGGTGGGGCGTAAATATTGAGCCACGGCGCTATTTAGTTCGAAAATGGCGGCCCGTTGTCACAGTCGTAGTAAGAAGTATTTAGATTATTTCTTTAAGGAAAATATATGCCTTAGTGTGTGGTTAAATGATGTGCTAGCCGTTCCAACAAACACTGAAAATATTATGGGATTACCTTTCACGCATAGTTTGGCCTTGACAATATTAAAAATGATTTCTTTGCCTCACGACAGATTTTGTATAGGGATGATGTTATGCATTTTTTTAACATTGAGGTATGTATAGACTAGAGGCGGCCTCTCGAAGAAAATGTTTCCGCACCTCAATGAAATGCATGCACTTCATTGCGTCTAGTACGTCACCGACTACTGGCGAGAAGCCTCACATCCGACGGAAATTTAAAATAAATATTAAAAATGAAAAATGCCTTTGTGCGTAATGATAATTTATACTAATAATACCTATAAACCGAATAAATAAAAGCAATATAATAACATTCCACTGCACTTCAAGTGAGATAAACGACCTTACATGTCTCGTTTTTACAAGACAGTCGTGTATGATCGTGCAAATACTGCTTAATAAAATCTAAGACTATAACTTTTATATTTTTTTAAGTATCTCATGCGTGCACATACAGCTTGTATTGCACAATTATTTAAATGAACGAATATTGAATGGTACTGAATGGCAGAATAAGTTGTGCCCTTAACTTTTACAAAATAATTAAAGAGGGAAATGGTTTTGATGTGAAGGTTCGATTTGAGTGATGCTTGATGCTTAAATAATGATTATTTTACCTTATTTCCTCGCATGTTTGGAGAAAAGCCCCATATATGCCTCAGCAGAAATAGCAATTCGTGGCTTCGTCTTTAGCTAGCCATACACGCACGGATTTGCCCGTCGGATCTGCCTGAAAGATGTGTCTGGCGGACACATCCGTCAATGTGTGGCGAGAAATAGACACAGATTCGTCCGCCGGATGCCCGTCCGCTGCCCGTCTCACAAATCCGTGCGTGTATCGTGTATGGGTAGCTTTTGTCGGACTCCGCTTCTCGCCGTGCGACAAATACAAATACAAATAGTTTATTTCCAGAAACATTAGAGCATTTACAGTTTATTCTGACCCCCACACTAGGCAAAGCCTATCCCGTGGGGGAAATCATACGATTTACTTAAAGATATACATAAGCGGCTATATCAACCATGTAGAACAGAAAAATTAAAAGTAGAATAAGGTAATTCAAACTAGTAAAGCTTAGTAATACAAATATACAACTATAGCTAACATAAAAGAGAAACATATACTTAAAGCCTAATTCTGATTGAGTGTCAATGCGTTCAAACAAAATCGAAACTCATTCGCGAATTGCCCTTTCGCGGCCTCTGCAATAATACATACATAACATAAATATTTCTGTGACACCTAACTTAACATTCCAGGGTAACATAAGATGAACGATACAATTGTATCAATTATTTCGGAATCTTAATTGCCTTTACAGTAAGTACATCTGGTGCTCCATTACGACACCCTTACGTAACTATGTCGAAAATATAATGGGCCATATACATTGCAAAACGTTGTACGATACACGTGCGAAAAGGTCGTTCGGTCGTGTTTAAAAATCACCACTCGTTGCGAATACCCATCGCGCTTGAATCGTAAATAACTATTAAATACGTGCGACAAACGTACATGGCCATCAATAAATTATCTATCCCATTATTCACTTAAAAATAAAGTAATAAATTATCGTACAAAAATATTGCATATATATAGCTGGTCAAACAAATCTTGTCAGTAGACAAATTCAAATTTTCTATGGGACGATATCCCTTCGCGCTTACATTTTTTTTAATTTGCCGCCTTTTTGTACTGACAAGATTTGCTTGACCAGCTATAAAACATGTTCTATATTTTGTCAAAGGACTGTCTCATTTCAAACATAGACAGAGATAATCATGCTATCATTGTCTTACACTAATACTAGCACCTGAAAGAAAAGGTTGAGTATAGTTTTTTTTGTTCTTATTTACTGACAATTTGGTTTGAACAACTATATATTATGAAATAAAACTATTAAAACGGATTACGAAACGTCGTTTACGGGTTCGAAACGTCGGGATGTATTATAAATTCAATATACGCGATATAATCCGTTTTCATAGTTTTATTTTATGAGTAACTAACGCGGCAACCGAAGACAACTATATATTGCATGAAACCAAGGGCCTGACACTCTTCGATAGAGAAAGATAGTCTTATTGCGATTCCTATAAGAGAAAAGAGAAATAGTGCTATGCTTTGTCCTTATCGACGACCGGGTGGCATCATAGGTAGGAGATAGGAGACGAAGGCGAAATACCGAAATTTATAAGAGTGAAAGAGATAAAATCCTATGGTGCCCAAATTTTATATGAATATTCTTTCTTGTCGCTCGGTGTGGCGTGTCTATAACTACTTGTACAATACTATGTCTATGCATGAAACCGTCTATAGTTCGTAGATTTCAAACAGTCCCCTTTCGGCTTATCCTTTGTCTATTGTTAAATGAAACCGCACGTGCTACTTACTAGCATAAAAAAATGGTATGGCCGTTTTAACCGGTTATTCAATTACCACTCTATGGAGATTGCAATAAGGTTTAAAATGAACTAATGGGAAAACATATTCCTTAGCTGTGTGGTCTTTGCGGTTACTGAGTGCCGGCAAGTCGAACGCTACAGAACCAGTCTAAAATGGGTCATCGATATGCGTAACAAAGGCGCGTTATCGGAGAGCGCACTTACACTGGTTTTTTTAGCGTTGGACTAGCCCGCGCTCGCCACGATGCACGAACCAGGTAAAGGACAGGGACGGATTGCGATTAAAACATTTTGATGGATTCATGACAAGTATGTATTTACATATTTAAAACAAACAATAATAACATTTTTTTACTATTCAGTTAAATAATAACATTAGGTAATAATCCGTTTTACAAATAATCAACTATTAAAATATTCCTCTAATGTTACAGACTAAAAACTAAAACTACATTTAACAAAATTAATACATACATGCCCTTTTTAAACAATATCGGCTTTTTTACAATATATAGGTATTACAGACAAATTTTTAATAAACTAAAATAACGTTTTTTTATACAATGTAAATAATAAACAACCACCCCTCTGTCATAATTAATGTGACAGAAGATTCCGAAGATGAAGAAACTAGTTAAAGAAAGTAGTCGTGATTTTTGTTATTTATTAATTGAATATATCTACATCTTTATTTATATTGTACCAATGCATGTTTATTTATATTTTTAGTTAGTAATTTATATTTTATGTATGTATAACTCATTACTGTTTGGCTGGTTGTTTATTATTTACATTGTATATAAAAACGTTATTTTAGTTTATTAAAAATTTGTCTGTAATATATTGTAAAAAAGCCGATATTGTTTAAAAAGGGCATGTATGTATTAATTTTGTTAAATATAGTTTTAGTTTTTAGTCTGTAACATTAGAGAGGAATATTTTAATAGTTGATTATTTGTAAAACGGATTATTACCTAATGTTATTATTTAACTGAATAGTAAAAAAATGTTATTATTGTTTGTTTTAAATATGTAAATACATACTTGTCATGAATCCATCAAAATGTTTTAATCGCAATCCGTCCCTGTCCTTTTACCTGGTTCGTGCATCGTGGCGAGCGCGGGCTAGTCCAACGCTAAAAAAACCAGTGTAAGTGCGCTCTCCGATAACGCGCCTTTGTTACGCATATCGATGACACATTTTAGACTGGTTCTGTAGCGTTCGACTTGCCGGCACTCAGTAACCGCAAAGACCACACAGCTAAGGAATATGTTTTCCCATTAGTTCATTTTAAACCTTATTGCAATCTCCATAGAGTGGTAATTGAATAACCGGTTAAAACGGCCATACCATTTTTTTATGCTAGTAAGTAGCACGTGCGGTTTCATTTAACAATAGACAAAGGATAAGCCGAAAGGGGACTGTTTGAAATCTACGAACTTTAATAAGAGACAGTTTTGATGTCATGTCTTTTCAAGTGACAGTGTTACGGCATGGTTACGGCCAATCAGAGCGACTAATTTTAAAATAGACCAATAGTAGTTCGGGTCGGTGAAATTGACTAATCATAATCTTGGTCGAAAAAAACCCATACCTAAACTTTAAATTTGCAATTGGTCCGCTGGTGGGCATGCCTATTCTAATTTTGTAGCCTTTTATAAGCTGATATTTTCTTTGAAGAATAGCTTCAATTCAATCCATATTTATTATCAATCGCTGGGTATATCTAGGTGTGTAATTAGTTTATGTAGCTTCAGATACCATAGTTAAAACAAGTGCGAGTCGGACTCGCGTTCCAAGGGTTCCGTACATTACACAATTTAAACAATGTATTTTTTATGTGAAACGTGCGTAAAATGTCTTTAACAAACCCGTGGATCAAAATCTAAATAATTAAGTCCGACTCACGCTTGATTGCACATTTCTAATAGGTTTTCCTGTGATCTTTAAGGTTAAGATCTTATTTGTGTATTTTTTTCAAAATTTTAGACCTAGTAGTTTCGGAGATAAAGGGGGAAATGCTCATTTTTTGCCTATTTTCTTGAATAACTTCTAAACTGTTTATCATAAAATTATAAAAAAAATATATTTGAGATTGTCACAATGAGCTCTTTCATTTGATATAGAACACGATATAGTTTGAAAAACTTTATTTTATAATTTTCTCATTTACCCCCCAAAAGTGGCCCCCATGTTTAAAATAAATTTGTTTACGTTACATGTCCATCTTTGGGTTACAAACTTACATATGTATACCAAATTTCAACTTAATTGGTCCAGTAGTTTCGGAGAAAATAGGCTGTGACAGACGGACAGATAGACAGACGCACGAGTGATCCTATAATAATTTATTTATTGCAAGTAAGTTACACTCATAATGTGGTTAGTAAAACTTAATTCTAAATTATGTATTAGTATTTCTTAAACCTAGAGATACATCTATATCTATAAACTATTTTTGTTGTCAGCTGAGTACGGCACATGTAGCCGACTGCAGCATAGTAAATAGGGGGAGTCCAGCCTGTCCCCTATCATCTTCATGATGATGTTGGGGCTGGCGCGCACCCGGCGCACCAGGGATGCGGCCCTCTTACGGATAGTGGCATAGAAACAATCGACCCTGGCTTCAGCGAACATCCCTGATGCGCTACAGAAGCGCGGCAGCCCCATCAACACCCGGAACGCGTTATTATACTGGACGCGGAGGGCTTCGTAGGCCCGTTTCGTATATGAAAGCCACAAAGCGCACGAGTACAGTGAGGTGCAGTTCCGTTTTTTCCTTTTAAGGTACGGAACCCTAAAAATGCTCTATTTCGTTTATTTTATATAATTACAGACCTAGATATAACTAATGCCATTGGTATATGCAGTTTCATTACAATCCAACACGTAGTTTTAAAATGAGAACGAAACTCCGTTTGTATGGGAAGGTGAAATTCGGCCGAGCTTGCCGGGGACTCTTAATAGATTAAACATTACTATTTTGGGACCCATTACTAATTCGTTTGATTTACATGTGTTAAAATTATTAAAATATTTGTTTTTCACTAGTGGAACCCAACTCCATCAGGACTAGTACACCATTCCTTTAAGGTCACAAATAATTTGGTTTAAAAACAATGACACTCGTTGCAGCTTAATTCAGCTATATTTTGGGGATCCAAATTAAGTAACTTTTATTTTTCTAATTTGAGAATTTGATGAGCCAATCAAATCAAAACAACCAGTAGCACCATTGAAAGAAAAATTAACCGTCAACGCGACCAGCAGAGCTCAACAATGATTTATTCCGCGCAGTTGATTTCAAAAGGGCCGCTGGCGGGGGGCCTTCACAGAACTAAGCATAAATTTTAGGTCTGTGGGGGCCTTTATAAAAAATTAAGAGCGAAGACATCGCCGCAATAAGAGTACAAATAAATTAGCATGAAAACGCGATAAATATTGGAAAAAGCTGTGAAACTCGATCCCGCCCTCATATAAAATTAAAGCTCCGACACGGCCCAATAAATTGAAATAAGGCATAAAAGCTTATACAAACAAATCGGCGAAAATTAGGTCGCTCAAACAGACATCGAAGCTATATTTGGCGCAAAACAGAAGTTCGGAATCCAAAGCCATTGGAGCGCGAATGATTTACTGTTTGTTGCAGTCTCTATCAGATTAATAGAAAGATTAATTTTATTCTTTTTAATTACATTTTTATATTAAATTTGGCATTAATTACATATTCATTTTGGCATTGGGAGGCATGTTTTTGTCAAAAAGTCAACTTTCACCAAAATTAAAACACCTCAGAACTATCTCAATCTGAACACAATCAGAAAAATGTTAGGTAGTCTGAAAATAGAATGTAATAAGGAATAATTTGGTTTACATAATTAAAAATAATAATAAAAATCTAACTGGAAAATTTGGTAAAGACTATCAGAAGACCGTGGACAAAAAAAATATACATAGGTACTGTGGAATATATAACGCTCAAAGTCACAGACAACCTAACTTTACATTACATTTCAATTTTATTATATAGTTTGATAACCACAATTTATTAAAGGAAAAGTGCTGCTTGAAAATGTGCATTCATTTGAAAGATTTACCACATCATGCGTGGCCGGGTTTCATTGTGTACAGTCTTTATTTAATATTTTATTATGGGAAGTCAAATTAGATTAAATCAACCCTACGAGGAAAGTGGAAGCTACCTCCAGAATTGGGTCATCTAACAAGGCTCAAAGACGCCCTTATCGAGTTTGCGTTACAACGTGACCCCGCGAGTCAAGGACATTATTCTGATGCTATCTGCGGCTCGCGAAAAGCTGCGATGCTGTGAGTATACAGTATCCTCAAATAGAGGTTTGTTTTATGGGTCAGTATTAGATTGGTTCGTGAGCAGCCGCTTTTCTATTGTGAAACTACATGTGTACATAACAACTGTTACACTGATATCAATGAATGAGATTGAGTTAGAATTAAATTATTCTAGGAGTTCGTCCCGAACAGAGAACTCGCGGTTCGCCAAAAAGTTAGATCAATTGAATGCACCTACCTAGTCGGCAAAGAATCTAAAACCGCGTGCGATTTATTGCAAGGTCTGTGGAGCCCTTAACTGATCGATTTAAGTCCCCATAGAGATTAAAATATACTATATCAGTGGTAACCCGTAATCTTTCTTGTCAGATGTTAAATACCTACCTATATTTTGTTTATTTTATTTCGTTTTTATAAATCTTTTATCATTTTAATATCGTAATAAAAAATTAAAAAATAAACAATATTATAATTGTGTCTTTCATTTGATACCAAATTCGACCATACTTTCTTGTAAATAAGACGACCAAAATAGCAAGACCCCTCACAAATAGCTTTTTGGTCTTCTACGCTCTTCTAGCTCCATAACCATAACCCCTTGATCGAGCCTGTTCATAATTTAATGACTAAAATATAATGCCTTCATCTACACGTTTACCCAATTTCATTAAAATTAGAATTACTTAAGTTATAGACGTTATTGTTCATTAAACTATACTGATAGATTAGCTAAAAACATCGAAATGCCGGGTCGTGCCCAGGGAGCCGGCCGTGTGTTTCAAGTTGAATGTCAGAATTTCACTTCGCTTCGCTCGCTCGTTCGATAAGGGCAATTAAAATGCAGACTGGCATTGAGGGAATGCTGACTGGTTCGTCCTGTTTTGAATCTAACCCCGGTACATAGGGTAAAGGCACCAGTAGTCAGCCTTTTTACGAAATTTCTATGTTCAAGATCGTTTGATTTGCTTACTAATTGACCTATAAGAATTACCATTAAAGTTTTTACTGTTTAAGAATTTCATATAGTTTAAGTTTTGTAAGGAATAAAACGTTTTTAAACATTGCTTTTGGAAATATTTCATTAAATATAATGAAAGTGCGTTTTTGCCAGTAATCAGCCCCCTGTGTACCAATAGACAGCCTTTAAGTACCGAGTGTCCAGCCATCCCATTTTAACGGCTGATTAGTGGGTTCTGAGTTCCGCGATGTCAATGTCCACTGCTGGGTAGTTACTTATTTCAATCAAATAAAGTCATAATAATGTAAATATATAAAAAAAAAAAAAGTAAATATTTAAAGGAGCTTGGCTTAACCACTTACATTTAATTGGAAAATAAAAAAAGTTCTGATTCCTATGGTCAGCCTCCGCCGGGCTTCTGGGTTTACGACCTTTTCAAAATTACTGCCATAAACCCAGTAATCAGCCAAGGGAGGCTGAGTATTGGATTTCGTACAAAAAAGTAGTTCCCAATAGTCAGCCGCCTTAAAAATGTTACTTTTATATGGATTTATATTCATTTTTTACTTTTTTCAGATAGAATAAGTATTAATCATGTATTAATCAGTCCACATTCTTTTAACAAGATATCATAATTCAGCTGTTAACGACTTATCAAAATACCATGTGACACTCCAAAAAAAATGGCGCATATCACATGATCCTTTGTGTCAGAAGACAGCACTTCTTTGAAGTAGTGTTGTGGTTCATGCTAGACATTTTTTTTTAAATTCAACTATTTTTCAATTAATAGTTAATCAATCTATAATATCACCTACTTTTGACATGAAAAGTAGAAAAGGTTTGATAATTACAGCCAAAAATAAGCAAGAAAGGCTGACCACTGGTGCATGGCTGAGCACTGGTGCATGGCTGAGCACTGGTGCCTTTACCTTATCAATACACCGCTCCAATTTCAATGATGGACCATGAGACCTTTTGTAAGTTTAAGCAAATTTAACTCGAAGCAAAGCAAAAATATTTACAGCTAAAAAGTGCATTCACGGTTGCTGACAGAAATGGTGTTTCATTTCCACGTTGTGGCTGTTCAGGTTTCGAAATGCATGAAGTCAGAAAAACTCGAAAAAGCTGATATCATGATACAGTTGCGTTTTGGTCAGCCATCTAGAGTAAACCTTCCGAAAGTAAGCACCTAAGGTACTATTATCTATTCTGCGCTGCGGGCGGCGAGGGTGAAATATTCACCGGTGATCCGCAGCGCACTCTAATATTAATAAAATGGACCGCGACACTCGGAAGTTCGTTCACTTTCAGCCCCAACTTTTAGGGTCATTTTATGAGTGATTCATTTTCGCCGCAAATATTTGCATCCCCATCATTTAACAGACAATTAAAAGGAAACAAATCCGGAACAAATGTATCGCCATCACAAGTGTCACAATAATTAATATGTCACAAAATATGTTAAGAGATTCCAGAGAAACAACTAAAACTTCAACCTCAAACATCAACGTAAAACGAAATCCTGATACTCACAAACTTTGTACCACATTAAAACCTTGTCTTTGAGAACATAGTGATTATGATTAAATGCATAATGTTATTTTAGGTGGCCTATATTCCTGACAGATAGACTGCAACAACAGGTCATATAAATAGACATAATCGTGGTAAAAAGAACCGTTGACTTCGTTGCACAAAACTCATAAGACGTGCCTATTAACTATCAGTTAAATTGTCATAAGTTAACTATTAAACATTTAAACATTTCAACAATGCTTCATTATTCCAGTATAATGCCGATGCATAATCATGTACATATGACATTAACGTACATATAAATTATATCAGAATATTTTTTTACTTACTGCTATATTAAGGTGGTTCGATTTTCATACAAAATTCAATCGGCTTTAATTAAGGCACTACACACTATTACTACACAAATATTTGCTCATTTATCTACTTTCGAATATTCGTTTGCGCTAAATTAATAGAAAAACTTTGTTTCATACAGAAATCATACATAAATCAACGTAATCTTTTCATCAATTTTACGTATGTGTGTGTCACAAATGTCGTGTACAAATACGTTGCGTGCGGCGTTGCCGCTTTATGACGTTGGCGACGTTGCCCGGCCGACCTGGCAGGATTTGCAGTGCCGTCATGTTTAGTGCATTTTTTGTTGACAGTGTTGACACTGACACATAGGGTCATGTTTATTGTGACTTATCAATTTGTTTGTGTAAATTGAAAATGATAGCAACGTCTAAATCAAGTTACAAAAATCATCGGTATTCTGGTCCGCGAAAATCCAGGAAAATTCACTCAATTGAAGCGGAATTCATGATGGTGAAGTTTCGTAAGGTACAGTTTCACTCCTTCATTGTACATTGTAATTTTCTCGTGCCGATCTTTTTAGAAAATAATTCTCACTTCTTCCGTAATGGTACGATAATAAGCAGTGAACAATACCTATATAATAGTCAATGTGTCACTAACTCTAGGTTTTTTTTAGGTATTGTGCAAAATGAAGAGGCATTCTTGGAAATAAAATGTTTTCCTTCATTAGCCAGCAAAAATCAGGACATCCTCACTGCAATAAAATAGAAACTTTCCTGGGGTTGAAAATGATGGAATTTTGTATATGAATGAAAAACACAATTACTACTAGAATCCATATTGTTGCATCATCTTTCTGCCTATAACATTAGAGATATTGTGCTATCATGATATTATTTTTCTTTCAGGTATACAGGGACAACTATGGATAACAAATATGAAAAATTGTTATTTCATTTGTTGTGTGAATCCATCTACACCAACAAGACATCCACTGCCGGACATAGGCCTCCCCCAGGGATCTCCACAACGACCGGTCTTGCAAGACCGGCCAAAATATCAACAAATAAATAATATAAATAAACATGATAAATATCCCGTTTTCTATAATAGTTATAATTAGAAGGCCATGCAATGTTGTTACTCACTGTACTTGAATCCAAAAAAAAATAATATAAAAAAGTTTTAATTTTATTTTACAATTACTACTTTATTATTAGTACATTATTGTACAACGTGTTACAGTACATAATTATGGCCCTTTACATTTTCGACATATGCACGTATTATGCACCATATGTACTAAAAAGTATTTTGCAGTACATATGGTGCAACTTTCTCGCCCTAGTGCGTAAAGAGCACTTTTCGTGCATATTTCGAAAGTATAAAGGGAGAATATAATATCACTGGTCGGTTATATCGGAATCAAACAAGAATTCGAAGAAGAAAAGGTATAAGAAAGATAAGATAACACAAAAAGAACAAAAAAAACCCCTGTCGTACCAGTCTCGAACCCGAATCCTCTTGCACGTATTTCCACGAACATACCGCAACGCCATTGCAGCATACTTACACTGCATGAAATTGTCTACTACAAGCATCACGGAAACACTGTTTGCATGTGTGAGTAATAGTAGGAAATAGCATGACAGAAACACTCTGTCGACATTAAAGGTGGTTTTTGCACAATGAAGTATTCAATGTTTATTATAATAGTTCAATATTTATGTAAAGAGTGCGCTAAACATACTTTTAAGTATACAGATACCAACACTATTCCACAAAAAAATAAAACCTGAAAATTTGCGAAAGTGACGCCATCTAGCGGAGTTTAAGCTTTGGGTAACCTAGTCGAACCATCTTAAATCACGACCAATTTGACCTTCAGACAAGAAAGATAAAGCCAATATTTAAAACACACTCCCCGTCATTTAATGATTGTACTTGATGTGATGATGTGATTCACTTTATAATTTTTATAACAAGGTAGAAAATCAAGAGAAAAACCGGCCAAGTGCGAGTCGGACTCGCGTTCCAAGGGTTCCGTACGTAACACAATTTAAACAATGTATTTTTTATGCGAAACGTGAGTGAAATGTCTAAAAAACCCGTAGGAGTCAGATCAAAAACTAAGTACGACTCACGCTTGCCTGCACATTTCTAATAGGTTTTCCTGTGACCTGTAAGTAAAGAGCTATTTTGTGGATTTTTTTCAAAATTTTAGACCCAGTAGTTTCAGAGATAAAGGGGGGGGAATGGTCATTTTTTGCCTATTTTCTTGAATAACTTTTAAACTGTTTTTCCTTAAATTATAAAAAATATATATTTAAGATTCTCACAATAAGCTCTTTCATTTGATATGTAACACTACGATATAGTTTGAAAAACTTTGTTTTTTAATTTTCTCATTTACCCCCCAAAAGTGGCCCCCGTGTTTAAAATTCATTTGTTTACGTTACATGTCCATCTTTGGGTTACAAACTTACATATGTATACCAAATTTCAACTTAATTGGTCCAGTAGTTTTGGAGAAAATAGGCTGTGACAGACGGACAGACAAACAGACAGACAGACGCACGAGTGATCCTATAAGGGTTCCGTTTTTTCCTTTTGAGGTACGGAACCCTAAAAAAAACATTTAGCATTCATTAACTAAACGTAAACGCATTTTAATGCACGATGTTCGTAATTAACTTCAATAGGTACTAAAGACCCCAGCCCTATTCTAATTTGAAAGGGCATAAATTCAATCCAGGAAGTTTGAATGAGAAACGGAAAATTGGAAAGCTTTCGCAGGGAAGGCTCAGGAGGTGGATTTAATTAAACGGTACCCATATAATCAACTTTTGACGAAAGTGAGTTATGGAGTTTCTCACTTATGAGTTATGTGTGTTAACCGCCACACCACACCCACAACGGCATTTGTAAATGGCATTCGAAACTCATATTTTTATTATTATTAACTAAATATGCTGGAAAAATATTAATAAGATGGAGAATTCCGCCATCATTTTTGGTTAGGAAGGCTGACATAGGGGAAGAACTCTCGTATTTATATACCTACGTACTTCACTCAGACACAGTCAGAAAGGAAGAGCTTTGCTCCTACTGCTCTACCGACGTCCTAAGTGGAGCATGTTTACTATGTGCTAAGAGAAGTTATTGCGTCTTCTGGTGACCTTCCGCGTCTAAAGCCGAACTGCTAAGCCGATAGGAGGTTGAATTTATCTAGGTAGTTTAGCAGTCTGGTGCTTAGTATCTTTTCAAGAATTTTAGATATTACCGGCAAGACTGAGATTCGCCTATAGTTCGTAATTCGTAACACTACCTGACGAGGACTAGTAAATAGGTTTTTATATTTTTTATATTGTCTATGTCTGTTACTCTATTATATTGTTTTGTATTTTGTTTTAGTTGTCAGTAAAATATTGTTCATGGAAGTCAGCTTTTTCGTTTACGCCTCTCCTTTAAGCTATCGATTCATTTAAACGTCCACAATTCCCGGACACTACCTTGTCTCCACTTTTCTACACAGGTGTAATTGTGGATTTTTTTAAAGATAGGGATGATTCCTAACCTAAAGCTGAGGTTCACTAAGTGAGTTATGATCGGAACCACATCTTTAGAAACGTATTTTAAAGAAGCATGTTACCTTTTCGTAAAAAAACTATAATTTATAGCGCGTGGAGGTGACGTTTTCCATACAAATGGAACTATGCCCAAAGTCAAAGATTAATAAAAAAATGTTTACAAAAACACTGAATTTGGCATTTTAAAAGTATAAATATAGTAACGTGCTTAGCGGTTGGCCAAAAAACGCTGCAAATGGTGTTAAAGCTATGAAAATCGGCACGATTGATCTTTAGTCCATATAAAAATAAATTTGACCCAAAGCACCAAAAAAAGAGGAGTGATGACGTCATCTTTTTTTGTATGGAAAAAAAATAAATTGTTCAGAAACCTATCATGTGTGGTATTAAATGAAAGGGCATTCTGAGGGTTCTAAAATATATCACATCATTACATTTCAGTCACGTGTCTTAAATTAAAATAAAAAAATATTTCAATACCTAATATTCTAATGTCTCTAACCCCAAGAAAGTTACTTTTGAAAATAATTAACCGACTTCAATTTCATAGAAGGAGGAGGTTCTGTATTCGGTTGTGGCTATATATATATATTTTTTTTTTTTTTATGTATGTTCACCGATTATTCCGAGACCCGTGGTCCGATTTGAGTAATTCTTTTTTTGTTCGAAAGGAGCTGAGCTACTTCCAAGTTGGTCCCATATTAATCTGTTTCTGATCTGATGATGGGATCCCTGAGGAATTGAGGGAACTCCTCAATTTTTAAAGGCACATGTATGGTGATTTGGGTGTTTTCATAAGCAACTTGAGCATTTTCTCTCGAAAACGACCAATTTGATGAAGTGGACCTGATGATGATGATTGTTTTGAAGATAGTGATGATGTTTTTTTTTACTGTAGGATGTTCAGCGATTACTCCGAGACCCGTGGTCCGACTTGAACAATTCTTTTTTTGTTTGAAAGGAACTACCACCAAGGTGGTTCCACATTAATCTGGTGCTGTTCTGATGATGGGATCCATGAGGAATTGAGGGAACTCCTCGATTTTTAAAGGCACATGTATGGTGATTTGGTCGTTTTCTTAAGCAACTTGATCATTTTTTCTAGAAAACCACCAATTTGATGAAGTGGAGCTGATGATGATGATTGTTTTGATGATAAAGATTTTAGCGATTACTCCGGCACCCATGATCCGATTTGAGTTATACTTTTTCTGTTTGAGAGAAGTTACCTCTCCAAGGTGTTTTCGTAATATTTTTGGTTTTGATCTGATGATGGAATCCGTGAGGAATTGAGGGAACTCCTCAATTTTTAAAGGCACGTGTATGGTAATTTCGGTGTTTTCTAAAGTAACTCAAGCATTTCCTCACCAATACCACCAATTTGATGTAGTGCAACTGTAGCCTAACCACGAGTTTGGCACTAAATATTCTTCGTAACTTACTTTGTACACTAATACGCCAGTACAAGCGACATGCATAAACAGTAAGTTACGCACACGATAGCGAATATATCAATGTCAAACTCGTGGTAAGGCTACTGATAACTTCCCTCGTATGTGTATTATGATTTTTGATGTAGGTAATGTTGGAAACAACCAAAGAGACTGAGAGGTGAAGGTAGAGGGTATTAGTGTTTGGGGGGTTTGAGGTTGGGGGTTGAGGGGAGGTGAGTTGATGGGTCGGAGACTGAGGGGTTGGGAGTTAAGGGATTGGGGGTTAGGGTTAGGAGTTAAGGGGTCTGGGGTTAGGGGTCGGGGAATGGCGGTTGAAGGGTTGGTGGTTTAGGGTCGAGGGGTTCAGTGATCAGGGGTTGATGTGCTGTGAGGTTGAGTGATCGGGGGGTTTGAGGGATTGGGTCAGTGGCGGGGCGGAGAATGGATTTACTGACAGGAATGATTTCCCAGACGGACTCGAGGAAAATTCTGATTATTTAATAAAGTTTACGAATTTACAGATAAACATGATTATGTTTTTCATTCATGCGTCACGCTCTTAACAATGTCTTAAAACTAAAAATGGAAAAATAAAAACTTTTATAAAAAAAAGATAAACCGACTTCAAAAAGGATGAAATAAAATATTATCCTTTTTAGGGTTCCGTGTTTAAGTATATGCGTTACCAACTGATATGTTTGAAGTCGGTGCCAAGCCAAGTACTCCAAGTAGTAACAATACCAGTCAAAAATAATCAGCTTTATGTCTATAAATCCCATTACAACTGTACAAATGTTATAAACGTGAAAGCTTTTATGTCTGCCTCTTTGCTACCTTTTCATGGCTAAACAACTGAACCGCTTTAGCTGAAATTTTGCATGAAGGTTCCTTGAATTGTTTTATATTTTGAAATGTAGTCCTCTGGATAAGCGACAGAAAATAACTCAGTCCCAATCCCACACTTGCGTGCTATGACTGTTTAAGAATTAGTAAGAAATGCTCTTTAAAAAAATACGACGACAAAACGTATTAGATTTACACTAACGTGCCGACAAGCATGGTACGAACTGCGCCAAGAAGGTTCAACCGTGTGTTCTGTTCTGAGGTGTACAGGAAGTTCGTTTATTGTCGTCGTGTAACGCTGCGTCTTACATAGGCGAACACTCGCGAACACGAAGCGAAGCGACGCGGCACGGCGCGGCCGGCCCAATTCGTTCGCGTTCGCAACGAGATCGCCCACGTAGGACACTTCTATATAGGTATCAAAGGATTAATTAAGGCGCCGTGCCGCGCCGCTTCGCATTCGCGTGTTGTTCGCCTACGTAGTACGCTGCATTAGGTAATCCAACGTACATACTTATATAGCCGCATCTTTATCGAATTGCACCAAAATCCCTATGAATATATGGTTTAAAATTTGACTTGGCACCGACTTCAAACATATCAGTTGGTAACGCATATACTTAAACACGGAACCCTAAAAAGGATAATATTTTATTTCATCCTTTTTGAAGTCGGTTTATCTTTTTTTTATAAAAGTTTTTATTTCGTTTAGTTTTTTTATTTTTCAAAATCTTGTTCCTCGCGCTCCGGCATTTTGCTACGACTCATGGGAGTGGTATCATGATACATTTGTATGATACATGGGAGTTTCACAGATGATGTATTTCATTTGCCGCTCTAACAACAAATACTAAAAACAGAATAAAATAAATATTTAAGTAATACAACAACAACAAACGTGATTTTTTGCTGTTTTTAAGCGTAATGGTACGGAACCCTTCGTGCGCGATTCCGACTTGCACTTGCCCGGTTTTTTATAATAATAATATTAATAACAGGACTATTGTAGCCAATAAGCCTGACATTGTGATAATAGATCGATCGCAGCGCCGGGCCGTGCTCGTCGATATCACCATCCCCCATGATGAGAATCTCGTGAAAGCCGAGAAGGACAAGTCCAGTAAGTACCTAGACTAAATAAAATACAAAAACACGTACCAAAACAATACAAAATACATATAGCCTAACCTAACCTAACCTAACCTAACCTAGGGTGCCGCCAGCAGCGGGGCAGGGCCCAAGCTGCCGGTGGTCAGGGCCGCAGAGAGAGGAACCGGCGGACTATCCGCGCCGTGTCCAAGATCACCGCCTTCTGCATCGGACCCTTGATCCAACCACCTAGCGAGAGTCTCTCAAGGTGTTGGTCGAGACTCTTCGCTATGAGACCGTTCGCTGAAACGACTCTCGGGACAATGATTGTCGAATCAACATCCCACATGGCGGTTATCTCGTGAGCCAAGTCTAGGTACTTACTGGACTTGTCCTTCTCAGCCTTCACGAGATTCTCATCATGGGGGATGGTGATGTCGACGAGCACGGCCCGGCGTTGCGAACGATCTATTATCACAATGTCAGGCTTATTGGCTACAATAGTCCTGTCAGTGATGATAGATCGATCCCAATAGAGCGTGACACGACCATTCTCGAGAACAGGTACAGGTGAATACTTGTAGTACGGTACTTAGCGGTCCACAAGGCCGCATAGAAGAGCAAGTTGCTGGTGAATAATTCTAGCTACGAGATTATGTCTGTGCAAGTACTCGCCGTTAGCAAGATGAGAACAACCGGAAATGATATGCCTGAGTGACTCTCCGGGACGGCGGCATGCCCGACAAATGTCGACCGTACCGTCCTTCAGGATATATTTCAATTAATTAAAGAAACGTGTAGCCTATCTCGCCCGCAATATAATGTCGGGGCGCACTCGTACTAAGCCTATCAGGCCAATTCGAGTTTTAGTAATTCGATCTGTTTCAGATATGATACTGATCTGTTAGTGTCACAAGTCAAATTTCTTCAACCAAAAACGTCACTTTTGACACCGACAGATCAGTATCGTATCGGAATCAGATCACATAACTATAACCGTAAGCCTATAGCTTCGCTACAAACTGCTACGACGTAGCCCGTAGCAAATTAATACATATGCAAAGGATCTACGATCGATTGATCTACGCGGGCGCGCATATTGAGCGTCACGAAAAATAGTATTTTATACAATCGTGATATAATAGAGAGCTTTTCAGTCGAGTACCGTGTTTAAGCAACGAAGCTTGCTAAGTTGCTTAAGTTAAGGTACGAGATTGAAAAGCTTGATTATATCACTATTGTATACAATACTTTTTCTACGAGACATAAAAATAATAATTTCAACTAGTAGAATCATATAGGTAAACAAACCAAAAGTATACAGCTAAGATACGCGAGCTGCCGCGGCCCGCGATACCTTCATACAGTTCATACCGATACCCCGGCCGCCGGGCTCGGCGCCCCGGCGGGTTGGTCAACGACACCTCCTCGTAACTCATGAGGCCCTGGTACCTGCTCCTTGCTAAATTCAGTTTTAAGACAGTTTTTTTCTCGATTTTGGCCACCGTAGCCTATGGAGACTAACAAGCAACGCTAAGTGGTTTTCGTAGGGTATGGATTGGATGGTATGGATTTATATGAAGGGTGTCACATGCGCGTTTCTGACTTATGAAGCAATTGTTTTTACTACAACATAAAATAAAATGTTTTTGTTGGCCAACCAATCACAAAGCAGATGCATTGAATCGAGTCTCCTTGAAATGTATGAAGTTCTATCTTCAAAATTTTTATAATTGACTAAACCGTATCGATAAAATTATTATGCTTGTTGAAAAGAGTAAGGTTGTAGTGTTGCATGTGAAGTTGTAATACACAGATTATACTCGACGAGTAGAAAATAGTACATTACTAAAGAGGCCGGGAAGTAAGGGGTTGCCGGCCGAATGCATATATACGGCCGAACGTAGTGAGGCCGGATAGTTATGAGGCCGACAACCCCTTTTCACGCCGATGTATGTATAGTGCTTTTCTCAAACATGCAATGAAATAAATAAAGAAATCTCCACGAAATCAAAGTTTTAATTCTAAAGAAACTAAAAGTAAACTAGGCACAAAATATAACTACTACCTGTACCTATCTTTATCACACGTATCGTATATTTTACACATGTAGTTAATCAATTTATTACACAAATGTTCAAAGGTATATTTATGTATCTTTGATTTTTCGCCTTGCATCCTTTTGACTGTAGTGTTAGTAGCCACATAACTAAGATTACATCGTTTTTTATGTTGATATTATGCTTCACATACATCGTTGCCTTAAACATGGAGTATAATTAACAGGTATTCATTTAATATTTTCGTCGGAACTCATATTATACAATAAACAACGCACAATAAATCCAATAAAATAGAATTACAGATACACAATGAAAAATGTTCAACTTTACCTTCAAAACGATTAAAAAAACACCAACGCGTGTTTGAGTAGACATTTTTACCGCTAATATTTAAATGAAATATAGTTTATCAAAGGACTGTCTCATTTCAAACAGACAGAGATTATCATACTATCTTTGTCTTACACTGGTACTAGCACCCAAAAGAAAAGGATGAGTATAGTTTTTTTGTTCTTTTTTACTGACAAACTGGTTTGACCAACTATATTTTAAATCTGTATTTGTAGGTAAATTTGCAATTCAATATTATTGGAATTTGTTAATAATGTTTTATTTATATATTTTTGTAAAACTGCAAAATATATTAATTATCGTTTATTGTTTAAAGGGGTATTGGCAGAATGTCATTCCGAACCATAAGCAAATATTGGTTATAGTTTTTTTTTTGGCTGAATGCCATGATGCTGTGTCACAAATATATGTGAAATGGAAATTAAAAAAGAGCCACTTCCCGGCCTAGGCCTGCAACTTTGTATGAAATTTCATTACAGGCCCCTCGTCTAGCCGCGCCGGAGTCGTGATACTTCCCAGCCTAATATAAAGAACGTAATATCAATATTACATAGCATGTTTGAGAAAAAGATATTCTGAATTACACGCCTTAAACATAAGCACATTTTGTTGCATTTCGGTAGGTTCACATTTTTACAGTCGAGTTTAAGGACGGCGCGTGACAAGTTTACGAGCCAAGATACCGGGCCTCATAAAAAGCACCTATACACACGATCTTGGCAGAAATGTGGAGCATGTTAAGGTAAGTATAGGTACTTACAATTCATGCGATGCCTCTGAAATGACTTCATTTGTCACATTAAATGGTATTTCATATTATGAAATCCTGCTTAAAGGAATGGAAAAGAAAAGGCCGTTTAACTCTGCCATTTGCTATAAAGTTTTACGTTTTAATATAAACGAAAATGTTGCATGAATTGTCAAGCACATATCACAAATCACAATAAAAACTTAATTCATGATATGTAATAGGAAAAGGTGACCATTATTCGATTCGAAATTAGATATAGACAGAAGTTTGAGCGAGAATCATTGTATTTTTCAACCTACAAGGAAAATGTTTGTCGTACTCGTAGTCGCAATGTTAAGGAAGTTTACGATATCTCTACAGCAAGCTATTCAACCGGATCCGACGGTATCTGCGGTATAGGAACTAGTTTGGTACACTTTAGATAGCACACATTCCCCGTCTAACCCGTCTCGCCTGCATTGTGCATGCCGCGGCAGCCATGCATTCCGCTATAAGTAAGACTGGGCACGTATTCCTACCGCTTAAACAACGCAAGCTACTTGAATGTTCTGGCTGACCAGTGTAATAACGCTTAAGCATTTTTCAACTTCAAAAAATCATTTCTCAGTATTTATTATTAATTGCAATAATTAAATGCAATTTAATCAATCCTCATTTAATGAAGAAGAATATAATTTCTACGATTTTTTATTACTTTTCTAGTTATTGAGTTATAGATGAGTTTATCAAAAAGTACCCAAAAACCTAATGAATGAACATCAAAACTAGTGAATGAACACCGCAAAACCCAGTGAATGAACATAATTTCGATCTTTTTAATCAGCATTAAAAAGACATTTTTAACACAAAACCCGTTTTCAGCTCTAGTAAGTATAGCGAAAGCGTTTACATCTTTTCATCCCCTCCATATTGATATTAAATATATTAGAATGTAATAAAATTATGGTAATTTACCAATGACACAGAAATCTAATTTTTTTAATAAGAAAAAGAGATAAAACTATGAAAACGGATTATATCGCGTATATTGAATTTATTATTTTATTTCATGAGTAACTATCGCGGTAACCGAAGACAATAAAAAGAGAATCAATCTTTAAAACAAGAAACAACGTGCATATTTTGATGAAAAAAGGTCAGACTCGGCAAATAATACTTAAAATAATAGGCTTTTCATTGCGTTGTTCGTAGTTACATTGTTCATACATAGAATTAGTAGAAATCTAATAAATGAACAAGCCAAATTTTGTATTGTTCATACATTGGCATGAAAAATCTAGTAAATGAACTATAGAAATTTGGTTTGTTCCAATACTGGCTGAATGAATCAGAATCGTTTTCTATGCAGAATCACAAAAAACAAGCTCAATACCATTTCATTTACGTATAAATTTTGAAAAATAAATAAATTTAGACGATACCAGTAAATGAACACCCCGTTCATTTACTGGTTTCAGAACATTTGATAAGCCAGTAATGGAACTATAAAAAATAAAGACCTAATCACATAATACGCCGACAAAGTGTACATTTATAGGTTTAACTCTTAATCTACCCAAATAACTAAATTTGTACAGGTAAACATTAAATAAGCACTTCATATGTTGCTCCAAACATACACTGTTCTTATCTGGGATCAAAATTTTCCATACAAAACTTCAAAACCAGAAACACGTAAACTTCAAATCAAACGCCAGTCACATTCAAACTGGTCGAAAATAAATTTATCACGGGCTGCCATTGCATAGGAAATAGAGTTGTTAATAAGAAAAAAAATACGACAAATGGTAGAAATTGCTATATTTCTTATTTTAGACAAAAAACGTGATTTAGTTCATTCACTGGAGGGTTAACCGTGTAAGTCGATCGCTTTAGCGCTGCCGCGCGGGTTTTCCCACTTTGAAAACTACACACACCGGCCTATAAAATAACTGCCGTGCCAAGCATAACTAGTCAGTGGTAAATTGGAAAACTATGGAGCGGCGAGAACAATTGAACGGAACTTGTAATGTAACATACTTTGGATTGAGAACATGGGGGCGTTATAAATAACAGAAGACTCGGTTTCATCGGATGCCATGCAAAAATGCTTGGAATCCAATAAATGTACAGCATTCTTTTCTCCCGTGCCACAAGATATTGGGTAAAAATTTTGAGTTTATTTCAGATCGGACTTTACCCTCTTCTCATGGTCGGTAGGTATGTACAATTTTACATATATCTTAAAAGCAGATATTTCTGAACTCTCTCCAAACAAATACGTACTTCTACATATATATTTTCATTTATCACCTATAAACTGAGTTATTGTATTCACTTCATCACTACATCGATTTTGGGTTCGTTAGAAAGGTCTTAAGATGTTAATAGATGTGCAAAGGACAGAAGGCGGGTCAGTAACTCAGCAGTATAAGGATAAACTTGACGAAGAAGACAAATGTGAAATAAGCGTTGTTGAAGAATTCCGTTCTGGTCTTTATCAGCAGTTCCACTTCATCAAAGAGGATATAATAAGATAGAGCGGTACTGTCATAGTAAATTCTGTAACCACTGTAAATTCACTGCCAGCTATCGACATACTTTAAAACTAGAAATGAAGATTTATAAAAATACGTTAAAATGTATTTAAATATGAATAAATGATTTTTTTATATGCATTAATTATTTTTATATGATTTTGACCCATGTTCTTTCACTGATATGCGTTAAAATTATAAATAACAAACGAAACCATCAACGCCCTCTATACGAGAGTCGGCCAAAGCTAGTGGCGCCATCTGATCGAGAATGAAATTTTCGTGATTTTCGAGGCACGTTTTTTCCTTAGACTGTATCCATCTATTACGGAGTTATATTTATCTTTGACTTCATCAAATAGCACTTTTTAGGGTTCCGTACCTCAAAAGGAAAAAACGGAACCCTTATAGGATCACTCGTGCGTCTGTCTGTCTGTCTGTCCGTCTGTGCCACAGCCTATTTTCTCCGAAACTACTGGACCAATTAAGTTGAAATTTGGTATACATATGTAAGTTTCTGACCCAAAGACGGACATGTAACGTAAACAAATGAATTTTAAATATGGGGGCCACTTTTGGGGGATAAATGAGAAAATTAAAAAAAAATAGTTTTTCAAACTATATCGTGTTACATATCAAATGAAAGAGCTCATTCTGACAATCTCAAATATATTTTTTATAATTTTGGGATGAACAGTTTAGAAGTTATTCCAGAAAATTGGCAAAAAATGACCACCCCCCCCCCCCCCCTTTATCTCCGAAACTACTGGGTCTAAAATTTTGAAAAAAATAAACAAAATAGTTCTATACCTATAAATCGCAGGAAAACCTATTAGAAAAGTGCAGTCAAGCGTGAGTCGGACTTAGTTACTTAATTTTAGATCCGACCCCTACGGGTTTTTTAAAGACATTTTCACTCACGTTTCACATAAAAAATACATTGTTTAAATTGTGTAATGTACGGAACCCTTGGAACGCGAGTCCGACTCGTACTTGGCCGGTTTTTTGAATGCAAATATTCCAAATGCTTGATTTGTTGATGAAATTCCAAAAATCGCTTTATGTATGCCTAATTGCCTATAATATTTGAGGAGTTCCCTCAATTCCTCACGGATCCCATCACCAGAAAAATGGAACCAACTTGAAATTATATATTTACATTTGAACAAAAAAATAATTTTCCAAATTGGTCAGAAATGGCGGGGTTCTGCAGTAACAAACATACAAAACAAATGTCGAATTAATAACCTCCTCCTTTTTTGGAAGTCGGTTAAAAAACGGTTTTTTTTAAATAATTAACAAAGCTTATCAATACAATATTGGATATTTGTGTATAATTATTTTACTCACAATCGAAGTGAAAGTAGAGTGTATAACGCAGGCATAAATGTCCATTTTTATCCTCGACTATATTGGTCCTCGCTGCGCTCGAAGCAATAAATTGCCTCGTATAATAATGGATCGCTTTATGCCCTTGTTGTACAATCTACTATTTTACATCGGTCAAATCTTACAATAAAAAAACAAAGCGTGATGCCTGTATTTTTTGTATGTTGTTTGCAGTCCTTGGAGGAATGTGAAGTTATAATATACTGGTAACTACATGCCTATAGGACAAACGTATGCCTAGAGTGGGCAATTGCCGTCAGCAAATGGGTCACAAACCAAATTTGATTCTCGGACAGGATGTTTTAGAGTTTTCAGATAGCAGAGTTTTTTTAGGTTTAACTATCGATTCAAAACTTCAATTGGGATCACACCTAACTAGCTTAAGTAGTAAATTATGTTCTATGCCGTTAAAAAAATTAGACAAATAACAGATTTAAATACAGCAAGATTGGTTTATTATAGCTATTTTCATAGTCTGATGTCGTACGGAGTCCTAGTGTGGGGAAGAGCTGCCGATATTGAGAGCATATTTATTCTTCAAAAAAGAGCAGTGCGAGCAATTTATAATCTAAAACCTCGCACGTCAATAAGAAATCTTTTTAGAGACGTAAACATTATAACATTGCCGTCGCTCTTTATTTATGAAGTTATTATGTACGTCAAGAAGCATTACGAAGATCTTCCAAAAATTAGTGACATACATAACTATAAGACGAGAAATAAAGGAAAACTTGCGGTGCGGCGGTTACGATTGGCAAAAGTTAGAAAGTCTTTCGTAGGGCAATCGATCCATTTTTACAACAAAATACCTAGTCACATAACAGATTTACCATAATTACCATATCATAAATTTAAAAGAGTTGTAAAAACCACTTTGACTAAGAAAGCCTAAAAAAATTATAAAATATCAGATTATTTAACTGATAAAAATGTTTGGGCTGATTGTGATATTGTAGCGTAAAGAGTAGATACTAAGTCTGTATAAGTGTTAATTATTACTACTAATAGTATGTAACAATAATATAATGTACACGACGGACACAAGTGTATCTTGTATACCTATGTGGGAAATAAATAAATAAATTAAATTAAATAAATGGAGGCTGATACTGATTTATCAATTTGTTATAGTTTTGATCTTGTTGTGATCTTGTATTGACACGACTCACAGTACACTCAAGAGTACCAATAAGCGCGAGCTAGATATCTAATGACACGACTTCTAGTAATTCCAGTGCGGTTCGCCAGCACCGTGTCAATAAGCGTGAACTATCGTTAAGGTCGTATCAAAACAAGATCAAAACCGTAATAAATTGTTAAATCAGAATCGGCATCGTGGACTACGATCAATGGCTACGACCAAAAAGTGGGGCCGAAAAACAAGCAAAACTACAGATTAAATAAATAAATAAATATTATAGGACATTCTTACACAGATTGACTAAGTCCCACGGTAAGCCCAAGGAGGCTTGTGTTATGGGTACTCAAACAACGATATATATAATATATAAATACTTAAATTAATAAATTGAAATTGAAAATTAAATACATAGAAAACACCCATGACTCAGGAACAAATATCTGTGCTCATCACACAAATAAATGCCCTTACCGGGATTCGAACCCAGGACCATCGGCTTTACAGGCAGGGTCACTACCCACTAGGCCAGACCGGTCGTCATTGTATCTTGATTTCATTACTGAATGAATGAAGTGCTTAAGGGTGGAGTGCATTTGAAAAATGGTTGATCTCTCACAGCGCTCTGCTGCTATCGGGAAAGGCCGGTAAAAGCTAATCGTAGATTGCGCTCTCGACGATGGTACTGCTTTTGTAGAGATTTTGACAATGTCTTAAACAATACATTAATTGCCTTCCCCATTATAGCGATTTCATTTTTTTATGATAACAAGAGAACTGTAAGACTTACTGACCTTTTCTTGCACTTAAATGAAAGGTAATTAGATTTGCTACAACTTTATTTATTGCAATATATCTCTAGCAAGAAAGAGCGGTTAGTGCGGTTACCCCGATATTTGTTTTAAAATATTGGCAAAACGAAAAAATTCGTTAAAAAGAAAAAATTTAAAGCCTCATATCTCAAGAACTATTTGAAATACGGCGCTATAATTGGGCTTAAATTGTTCAAAATTTAATGTACCTACTTTCAATATTACAATGCAAGTTTTGACCAAAAACCCACAGTTTTATAATAAAATTGCAAAAACTTTTCGCAAATTACGCAGGGAGCACAACTTTTTTTTTCTTGCAAAACATATTTTCATATTCCTCCAAGGACTCCAAACAACATACATAAAATACAGAACTACATCACGCATTGTTTTTTAGATTTTCTTGTAAGATTTGACTGGGGTTCTTCAAAAAAGGAGTGTACAGGTTTTTAAAGGGTCGGCAACGCGCGTGTTGCAGGCGTCCATAGGCTACGGTAGCTGCTTACCATCAGGCGGGCCGTATGCTTGATTGCCATCGACGTGGTATAAAAAAAACAGACAGACAGAGTCTCACCATAAGGGTTCCTTTTGTACCTTTTTGGTACGTAACCCTAAAAACTATATTAGTCACGTTTTAACTCACACTAGGTACTTTTTGCGGCAAAAACTTTTTTCACACAAAGATTTGGGAGTACCTGCCATAGTAAAAGTTTTACAACTTAGAATAACCTATCTGGTGACATAATACCGCTTGCCCTTATTGGTCAAATGGGCCAATTAGCCTTCCCTCCTTTAAGCTAAATTGGATCTACAAAGTGCCTACTTCCAAAATGGTTTACAAATTTTATATAACGAACTTATATAACGAACATCTTACCTACAAAATCATGCCCACATACCTCCATACATTCTACACGTCGGGATTGTAATTCCTACGATGCCGCCGTAAATTTGAATAGCCAACGAAATCTCTCACTTCCAGTTTTTTCATAATTCATAATTCTTTATTGCAACCATGGTACAGTATAGATGTAAATTATAATATACAATGTCTCACATGGACCCTGTAAGGGCACAGCATATCAATAGCTTACTCATAACATTTTATTATTATATTTTTTATTGTACCTATGTATGTAGCAAATTATTAATTTATCTATAAAAATATCAGGTCATAAAACAATTATTCTAATTACACATGAGATCATTAATAAATGTATTATAATAAATAAATTATTGTACAATATTCATATTATAAAATTGTTTTGTTATAAATTTAGGTATGTATGTCATAGTAATTTAAGTAAGTATGTCATTGTTTTAATAAATTACTTAGAAGGTGTCTGTAACATTTTCTTAAATCGCTTTTCTATTAAGAACTTTGTTCATCAACATCAAAAAAGCTGAGTCTCTCACTTATTTCTGTAAGATGAGCTTTCTCAAGATTATTGAAATGGGTTTCCTGGAAAGATGCGATATATTAATCAATGTCGAGATGCTAACGGTAGCGGGAATGCCTGTCCGTATAATCGTAGCAGAATACCGAGTAAGTTATATGAAAACTGTTGATAATAAGTAAGCCTTCTACGATATTACTCTTAATCTTGAATACATTTTCTTTCGAATCTAAGTACACATTAGGCGCATGCTGAATGAGAAACTAAACAGCGAATTCAGTTTTGACCAGAGGACACCTATATTACCAGGAATAAAACTAGTTTAGGCAGGGCAGGATAACAAAACCACAAGAATGATTGCCGTATAAACATAACATGTTGGTATCATAAAAAGCCAAAAAAGGCCTGATCGCTCGGCGCAGCATCCGCAGCTGAATGCTAAGGAAACTGCGACAACATATCTAACAGTCTCCAGGCGCGGTCTCAGAGCCACGCGAAAATCAATAGGCACGTCTTCGAGATGACTACTGCACTTCACGGTTTAGCCGCTCGTGGGACCCAGTGTTTTATATAATCTAAGGGTTTGTTGATAGTGGGTAGGCCGCATTCTTATCAGCCGTGCGTCGAAGGCTCACCACGCCCTCGGGATGCTGCGCCGTGGACCAGGGTCCCGTATGCTATTTTGGTGACTTAAAGTGTGGTGGATGGTTACGTAAGGACTTACCCGCGTGAGCTAGGTGCTTGTCGGGGCGCCATTGGGCGCGTGGCGGCGGCGCGGGGCGACAGCACGAGCGGGTCTGGGCGCAGCGACGGGCGGCGCGCGACTGACGTTACGTGCGGGGCGCGTGCGTGCGTTGGCCGCGCGCCTGCGCCCATACTCCAACATTTGTTTTGCTCTACCATGGCCACACTACAACCCTAACGTGCCGATGTAAGAGAACTTTTATCCTCACACTTCGTTAGGATATTACCGGCATGCTCGCGGGTAAGCCGCTGTAAGCTGCAACAAAATTATTGAAATTGTAAACTATTTAAGATTGGAAATAGCAGTGAGAAATAAGTAGGTACTAACAATACCTATAAACGCTTGTTCCTTGACCTTACATTCATTTCAAAAGCAATTTGTTGTCCTATCTGATGTATATTGCCCTGTAGGGCCAGAATAGATGTATGCGGCATGTGGCTCTTTTATCTATTTCACTGCGTAACTCGTCAATTGCGTAGCGCTACGCCGTAGCGCGTGGTATTTATTTCCACTTTGTAACGATGTTGCATTTTCTACAGAGGACGAAACCCTTTTGGAAAGCGAAATATTTGACGGAGCCCCAAATAAGAAAAATTCATTCGTCACTATTTAACTGCAGACCAGAGATATAGAAGAGCTGGTTATCGATTTATTTTCGCTTTTTCTCGCGGAGCCCCGACAGATGCTTTGCGGAGCCCTAGGGGTCCGCGGAGAACACTGAGAATGGCTGTATAGTAAAGCAGCAGGCGCCGCGCTGCGCTGCACGGCCGCAGTGTAAGCCACTGGATCAGAGGATAACGAATCGCCCCGCGGCAATGATCCCCCGAGCCACGCATACTGCCATCTACTTATTGAGTACCGGTACCGGCCAGAATATTACAATACGGGTATGTTTTTTTGTGCGTAAGTGTTTTCTGAAATATCTACATATCAAAATAATACAACATAGGTACATATTTATTTAAATAAATAAATATTAGGGGGCATCTTACACAAATAAACCTAGCCCCAAACTAAGCAAAGCTTGTACTATGGGTGCTAGGCGACGATATACATAGTTATATAGATAAATACATACTTATATACATTTTGCTTATAAGTACTGTCTGTAGCAACAAGCAATACTAAACCGTTATTGTACATACATAGGGTAATTGTGCTAGCTCGAGTGTAGTTGAGGCAGTCGAGCTCTAGTTTCCGTCCACTTGACAGAGTTGCTACAAAAATTTGCGTAAAATTTGAATATAAACCTACCATACCGCAAAATTTAGGACTTATTGCAATCCTTAATATCTAAACAATATACCTATCTGCAATGATATTATTGGGGCTGATGCCGGTACCGTGTATTTTCACGGCATTAACCCCAACGACGTAAACCGATCTGTGGGTAATTTGTTGTTAAAAAAAAATTTTTTTGGATAATATCCTCACAAGACCTATCTCCTTCAGTGGCGGTTTTTCAGCTGATATGATGATGAAAGAGATAGTATAGTATTTACTCGTATTGTTTCGTACGTTATGTACAACCAATTTGATTCCTAGGCCACTATAGAACCTTGTCGCTTTAACTACTAGATACATGACATACATCACTCAATAAGCACTGTCGTACAAGATAAACATATTGATTCATCATGACATGGTTCCATATGATAGTGGCCTAGGAATTAAGTTGGTTGACTACACTCCCCTGCAATACTATCTTGCCCAACGAAGCGCGCAATCATATCTGACATAATTTTATTTGTAAAGCCATAAGTACATAAGTGAATTTCGCAGGACATTCTTGCGCACTCCGTTGTGTAGCAGGTGACTGTACACCGGCTTGTTACAATTATTATACCTTGTGTTTGTAGTAAAACTCTTTATTGATGTCGCTAGGTACGAAATCGTAGCAATTCGCATCAATGAGCACAAGCAAGATGCACTGCGAATATTGTTTTTTTTTTGTTCTTAATAGACCGCGTACTTTTTCTGATTTGTAAATATTATTACTATAGAGACGCCATACCAAACAATGAATTTGTCGCAATCACAACCTATACCACGCGACCAAAACGTCGTAAGCGCCGTAAAATTCATGGTGCTTACGCGTTTAGGTCGCGAGATTCACGCTCCGCTTCTATGGTTTGATGCCAAAACGGCAGCAACTCATGGCGCAAAATACTGGTTCTCTGTGCCCGTTCTATACGTTAGTAATAATAGTTCAATGATGCACGTACCTACTTATGCGATTGCGGTATTTGATCAATCGAATTAATTCACTGTGGTTATATTTATTATTTACTAGTCCGCAATGTAAAGAAAATGGCATGGAAGTTCTTTCATCATCTATTGGTAAACTTTAAATCTTCCAGCAGTGTGCGCCGCCTGCGCCTTGATCCGTCGCCGCTAGGCCGCAGGCGGGTCTGGCATCCATCGCTTTATTAGGATTGTTGATCGCTAAGGCGTGCCGTGAATGACAAACAGGGTACCACCGAACACTTTCCCGTAAGCACTAAGTAGAGTAGGTATACACTCTTTAATTACACTGTTAGTTTATTCGAGTCACGTTGAATAAAGTTAAGTTCTGGGATCACTAGAAATAAACGAACACCCGCCTCTACAATATGATAGTTACCTACCTATGACCAGATTTTTTGAACTCTAGTTCTGTATTTTTGCAACTATGAAACTGATTATATGCTATTATATTAGTGATTTTATGCTCTTTGCTGATGGCTGATGAGTGATGACGCTTGCACCATAGTGAATCTATCAAAGAAATAAATACTTTATATTATTATTATTATAGCCTCATTGTTTCCATACTCTTTTAAATTATTTAGTTTCTAATTTTAACTTTTTAAATTTGGTTAAAATATGTTTTTATGCTATTGTTGTTTCTGTTGATTTTTCTCCTTTCTTGGGGTATGGATCCCGTTTGGGTGAAGGCCTCCTCCCATTTCTTCCATAAATATCTGTGTTTGGCAGTGTTCATCCAGTCTTTTCCGGCAACCTCTATTATGTCATCGGTCCACCGTTTGACAGGTTTTCCAGTTTTCCTCTTCGCTGGTCCTTTTCATCTTGTTCTTAGTGTTGTCCATGTGTTATCTTGAGATGTGTCCTGCCCATTGCCACTTGAGCTTTAGAGCTTGAGCGCATCTTTTAGTTTCGTTTTTAATTTTATGCATTTTGTTAATTCTCAGTATGCTTCTTTCCATAGCTCGTTGTGTAGTGTTTATTTTTTGTTTGATCTTGCTAGTATAAGTCCACGTTTGGCATCCATATAGTAAACTGGGCAGAAGCCATGTGTCCATTACTTTCTTTTTATCTTCATACTATTTTCCTTTCAGAATTTCTTTGAATGACCAGAACTTTCGCCACCTAATATTCTTCCTTTTATCTACCTCTTCCTCGTTATTAGTCCGTGAAAAGGAAATTTGCTTACCCAGGTATATGTATTTCTTTACATATTCAATTGTGTTTCCATTTACATTGATGGGGATGTTAGGGCTGTTAGTCATTACCTTCGTTTTGTTTCCGTTCACTTGTATAAGAACCTATTGAACTGGAAACGTTTCAAGGGTTAATGGTTATTCAAGTGCTCTTATAAAGTTATAGACCAGACTGCAGAAATATGCAGTCTAACTAAATAAAAACTTAAGAGGATAGGGGGCGATCGATTCTCCATACAAACGTAGTCCTCATTTTCCTGCATTATGGAAAATATTTTTACATAGTAAAAATCGTCAAAAATCAAAAAGTCGGGCATGATTATCTCTTTTATATGCGCTAGCAACTGATATGTTTGAAGTCGGTGCCAAGGCAAATCTTAAAAGCGTCAAAACACTATCGAATTCCAACACTGGTGTGGTTGGGTAAGAAAGAAAGAAAGCTCTTCATTAGTTGTTTGGGGGTATGATAATAATAAGTATGATGTAATAGTTCTCTTCGATATAAGTGCGGAAAAGAAGACATTTGAAACGAGTAGCGATAAATTAAAACACGACCGCAGGGAGTATTTTAAATCGACACTAGTTGCGAATGGGAAGTAATTAAATGATCAGCCATTTTTAAAACTGATCTGCAAAAAAAATAGCTATTTAATCATTTGGGCAGCATACAAATATGTATTTGAACTAATTTATATAATACGACTATGTAAAGTTGTTA
This sequence comes from Cydia strobilella, assembly GCF_947568885.1. Lineage (NCBI taxonomy): Eukaryota > Metazoa > Arthropoda > Insecta > Lepidoptera > Tortricidae > Cydia > Cydia strobilella. The sequence goes on from NC_086042.1 coordinate 21,234,231, forward strand.
CAGTTGACACCTACCTGTGAAATGACGAACATATATTTTATTTGGCTGGATTATATTACAACCAATTACAACCATTTGACATATTCCTCAGTTAATTTAGTGACAGGACTGATAAAAACGAAAGTACTTACGGATTGTTGTCTCACTCACTCATAGACAAAAAGTAATAGCGTGTTGTGATGTGGTACAGTCGCCATCAGATATATCGGAGCGGCCGAGGTGCTCAAAAATATCTGAACACGCACTCTAACGCCTTGACAATAGAGGCGTGTTCAGATATTTGTGAGCGCCTTGGCCGCTCCGATTGTCGCGCCATCTATACCCAGCTATGCATAATACACGTGCCTGAATCCAATTGGGTATAGATTGCTCTGGGCAACAAAATATATCATCATGAATACACATAACACCATGCTACATGAGAGTAGGAGAAGGGGGTCACCTACGACCACACTGTTACATGTACAAGTACATTTACTTCCGAGTTGGCATCGCACGTCTGTATCAATATGAGAGTGCAGTCTACTGGCCTATCCAGAGTGACTCTACCGTACGATTCGGTTCGCCTCCAGCTTAGGTACTACCGTCTAGTACCCTGGTGTCCTGCACACCACCTGGACGTGGGGGCGGTGCCCCCACGGGATCCTCCATATGCCTGCCCCCTAGATCCGGCCCTTATACTCCAACTCATAAAATAAAATAAAATAAATGTCGAGATTGGACTACACCTTAGTGAGACTACGTTAACCAAGGACCGTTGGTTAACTCCTTGTTCCACTCCCATGTAGCTAGGATGTCGATTATATAAGCATAAATAAGTGTATAAACACTCACCTGGGCAGGCTCTCGTTACAGCGTGAAGACCCACCGTGTACCGACTCAGTACACCCAGCGCCGTCCAACACCTCATGCACGTACCTTCTTTTTTCTCTAATGGCGCCAAGGGCCTGACACTCTTTGATAGAGAAAGATAAGCGGCGATTAGACTAGTGTCGCGCCAAGCGCCAAGCGCCAAGCGCGATGTAAGTTGGTAAGTGGTATCAACCAGGTTCTACTTTGTCATGTGGCAACACTGACAGATAGAATGACAGTTCTCATGGCGGGGAAAAGCACGATGGCGCCATTAGAGAAAAAATGGAGGTACGGGCATGAGGTGTTGGACGGCGCTGGGTGTACTGAGTCGGTACACGGTGCGCCTTCACGCTCTAACGAGAGCCTGCCCAGGTGAGTGTTTATACACTTATTTATGCGTATATAATCGACATCCTAGCTACATGGGAGTGGAACAAGGGGTTAACCAACGGTCCTTGGTTAACGTAGTTTCACTAAGGTGCAGTCCAATCTCGACATTGGACTGGGAAGCCCGGGGCTTCTCTGAGTGTGTATCGGAAGCACACAGGCAGGCATGTAGTACGGTCGGTTATGAGTTGGAGTATAAGGGCCGGATCTAGGGGGCAGGCATATGGAGGATCCCGTGGGGGCACCGCCCCCACGTCCAGGTGGTGTGCAGGACACCAGGGTACTAGACGGTAGTACCTAGTCTGGAGGCGAACCGAATCGTACGGGAGAGTCACTCTGGATAGGCCAGTAGACTGCACTCTCATATTGATACAGATGTGCGATGCCAACTCGGAAGTAAATGTACTTGTACATGTAACAGTGTGGTCGTAGGTCGGCCTCTTCTCCTACTCTCATGTAGCATGGTGTTATGTGTATTCATGATGATATGTTTTGTTGCCCAGAGCAATCTATACCCAATTGGATTCAGGCACTTGTATTATGCATAGCTGGGTATAGAAGGCGCGACAACTAGACTACATGTAGTGCACTACATCATGTAGTTTCCTAAGTTTGGAGAAGTGTAATCACAGTTAGGCAGGTAGGACACTACATATCGGAGATTGGCGGGTCCTGACCGTCCTACGTCCTAGCTAGAATCCAACTAGTACTAGTGTAATCACATGTAGTCATGTAGTGCGCTCAGTCGCCGATCGGCTTTCGATGCACGCGGGTGTGCGTGTGCACTGTTTTGCGGTGACAAAATGTCGTCATAAACAGAAAAAGACGTTTTGACAAACATTCTCGATATGTACAAGGATATGCCGTTCGTTAAAGTGCTCTAGAATGTTCATATGTGAAAGTTTATTTCTTAGAAGCATATATGCTTTAACCCAGCATTTCCTTTTTTTCTTCCCTTAATTATCCCTGCTACTGTCGCAAGAGCAACACCAAGTTTTTGATATTTGGATAACGATGGTGCCATGACGCCGAGGAAACCGCTCGTTACGGATACTACTTGCCGACTGAAGTCGGCTTCCTATATAGGCCAGTGTAAACAGAAACGTCCTTACTCCAATTTGTAGGACGCCCGATTTGTAGTGCACTACATGTAGTCTAGTCCAATCGCTGCTATAGTCTTATTGCGATTTCTATAAAAGGAAAGAGAAAATAGTGCCATGCTTTGTCCTTATCACCGACCGGGTTTTTTTTTTCATGGTCGGGTTATGGCAGCATAGGTAGGAGGCGATGGCGAAATACCGAAATTTATAAGAGTGAAAGAGAAAAAGGATTATGCTGCCATACATTAACCTGTCAATACATGAATATGTCTTTCTCTCACCCATGGTCGCTCGGTTTCATGTCTATAACTACTATACTATGTCTATGAATGGGCTGGCGCCATCGTGCTTTTTCCCGCCATGAGAACTGTCATTCTATCTGTCAGTGTTGCCACATAACAAAGTAGAAACCTAGTTGATACCACTTACCAACTTACATCGCGCTAGGTGCTTGGCGCAACACCGATATATCTGATGGCGACTGTACTATAGTTTGTCAAAGGATTGTCTTATTTCAAACATAGACAGAGATAATCATACTATCTTTGACTTACACTAGTACTAGCACCCAAAAGAAAAGGATGAGTATACTTTTTTGTTCTTATTTACTGCCAAATTGGTTTAACCAACTATAGTTGGTCAAGCCAGTCGCCTAAGGCCCCATAAGCACGAGAGCTTAAAAAGCGTTGCCGAGTTGCGTGTGTGACGCATCCATCCATAAGTAAGAGCGAGAGAGATACTATGTTATGTGATGTGTTATTTCTGTTTCTTCCTGTGTATTTTGTATCTTGTACCTACTTTTGTACTATATTTTTCTGGAAATGAAACTTTCTGTTAGGTTAAGTTTCTCGGCGCATTGGTGTTTGCTGTAATGCCGTTTAACCAGAATTGTATTAAATTAAATAAATAAATCGCTTTCTCGCTCTTACTTATGGGTGCGTCGCATGGGGCCCAAGGCCTCATACTCAAAATCACGAGCGCTTTTTCAACGCGCGTTAAAAAAGCGTTTAGGGCCCTCCACACTCATGCGCGAATCACGGCGCGAAGCCGCGAGCGCAAGTGTGGAGCCTAGTTCGCTAATCAGCGAAATCGACTTCACACTCGCGTTCGCGGCTTCGCGCCGCGTAGTCTGGAGCGCGCTTTTGAATGATACAAATGGAAAAGGCCCCATCACACGATGACGGTAGTGCTTTTTATCAAGTTGAAAAAGCGTTCGTGCTAATGAGGCCGAGGTGGCGCTATGTGTCCATGTGATGTCAAAAAGAAAAAAAATAGTCGGCGTTTTCGGTCACGTGACATACAGATAATAAAACTATACTATAATAAGAAATGTTGAGTATAGTTTTTTTTGTTCTCATTTACTGACAATTGGGTTTGACCAACTATACGATTTTAATTTTGGAATTAAAAATAAATACATGTTTTATAGCTGGTCAAGCAAATCTTGTCAGTGTGTCAGTAGAAAAAGGCGCGAAATTCAGATTTTCTATGGGACGATATTCCTTCGCGCTTACATTTTTTAAATTTGCCGCCTTTTTCCACTGACAACATTTGCTTGACCAGCTATAATAACAAAATAATATTAAACTCGTATTTCTTATGGTAAAAACATACTATGTAGATGGTAAAAACTGAAATTATCCTTATTTAACCTATTTTGCATTTGGCAATGAACAATTCATGTGTCATCGATATTTATTAAAGTTCGCAACATTGCTCACTCTTCCAGAATTGAACTGCATGACGGGCGAATTGTTTTAGTGAATTTTGTGTTAAATATCAATAAAAATGTCCACAATTGCCGCTCCTTTATCTGTCGCAGGGACCAGAAGCTCTGGAGCCCCGGTCAGGACACAAAATGGTAATATTTAATGTAGAATATATGCAAACACAAAGCACACGAGGTATCCGGTAGATCACATGCAATGCTGCATTATGGTTTTAATTTTGTGATTTTCTTTTTAACTGTTGTAATTTATTTTAGTAAACGCATAATTTGTATTCAAAAACTTAAAAAAAATTACGATAATTCTTAAAGTAGCTTGTATACTATGAGTTTTTTTCACTCACAAAGAAATAACCTATTCCATGTAAAACTAAGAAAAGTGATTTAATTAGTGTTTTAAATATGATATTATTTTAGAACGGCTTTTTATTGTATTTGTTTTTGTTTTTATGGCTAGCTCTTAATTATGTAAATGTTATAATTAGACTAACACTTAGTTTATAGGTTCCCTAGTTTAAGTATCACTAACAAAATATGGATTTTTTGAAAGTCTGAATTAAATAATTTTTATTATTTTATTATTGACAATTGGTCACGTAATCGTGTTTTCCAATGTTTACATTTGCATAAGTAAAAAAAAAACAATGATAAACATTCAGAATCGAATGCTTCTTGTTTTTAGTAAACGCCGCAGCTGCGATAGCAAACATAGTGAAGAGCTCGTTGGGTCCCGTGGGTCTTGACAAGATGCTGGTGGACGACATTGGAGATGTCACAGTCACAAATGATGGTGCTACTATTCTAAAGTGAGTACTACATTTTTATAATTCAATTTTGTGAAGGCAAATGGACATTATTGTTGAAATGTTCCCTAGGTGATAAAGTTCCATATTATTTTACCTATGCTTGGTTGCAGTATATTATTTCATAGGTTTTCAAAAGAAGTAATTGCTTATTTTTAACAGCAACAAGTTAAAGATTTTGCTGTCTAAATTCTGAATTAGTATTATCCTGATATTTTTTAAAGTGGTAGTTTTGCTTAATTGTATATGAACCAATTTAATGTGATAGTAGAATGCCTTCTGTTGTGATATCTGTTGTCCCTACCTGCCATTATGGAGCACCTGAAAGTGCAATGGAGAGTGTCCTATTGTCAAGTTTTATTGATCTGCATGCAAAAAAGAAAAATACCACTGTAGTTATAGTATAAAAACAAAAGTACTTGAATTGATCTTGTATAGTATCTATAATATGCCTTACTGTATTTGTACTCAGTTGATCAATGTAAGATTAATATTTAAATACTTTAATTAATGTGTGTTAGGATGTTGGAGGTGGAGCATCCTGCAGCTAAAGTGTTGGTAGAACTGGCACAACTGCAAGACGAGGAGGTCGGAGATGGCACCACATCTGTTGTTATTATTGCTGCTGAACTATTAAAGGTAATATTTGTTTATCTATAAACATGCCTTTCTGACAAAAAGCTAAGCAGGTAGTATCACTCCTCAGGCTTCGTTCCGGGCACATTCCATCAAACAAATTCAAGCACCTTTATATGAAATTAGCTGCATCACCAACGAGGCACTGAGGAGTGACATGACATTTAGCACAACTACCAACATACATGCCTTTACTTCACTTAAATTAATTTCGAATCTGGAACTGGACACTATCTGGCTGTACACCAACAGTTATAGACTACCACCATGACATTATTTTTTAGTACTATTTTCAAGTTGTTTTCCGTAATTTTGTCTCCATTTCTACCTTTTGTATCTCTCTATGCTATGCTATCTATGCTTAATGCAGTTAGTTCCATTTAGAGATTTGGTAAAATATATATTAATATTTCAACTTATCCTATGATTAAAACCAGAATGCAGATGAACTGGTCAAGAACAAAATCCACCCTACAAGCATCATCTCAGGCTACCGGCTAGCATGTAAGGAAGCCGTGAAGTACATCCAGGACAACCTCACGGTCACTTTGGAGTCGCTGGGCCGCGCCTCCATCATCAATGCCGCCAAGACCACGATGTCCTCCAAGCTTATTGGAGCGTATCCTTCTTTATCAATAGTTTTGGAATGATGCATCCTGTTCCCGGAATTTCTTTTATTGGAAGCTCAATTGTTTTGCCAATTAGAAACATAAGACATATGTAGACAGATTTTTCGTCCCCATAAACCCTATTATGCATGATGATAGGCATGATGACAGAGTTTGAAAAACTGTCCTATAATGTTAAGAAACATAAATTATTTACTATGAATACCATATTTCTGCATTTAATAAAGGTTTAGTAGGAATAGATTTTAAATTCGCTCCAAAACGCTTGTAAGTGTCATGGCGTCCCTAGTGACGTCAAGGTCATATAAACAAAACGTACGCTCTAGGCGATTCTTAGTAGCTTATTAAATAATTTGTTTATTTAGCATTATTAAATATGAATATCAAAGTGTATAAATGTTGTGCGGTTCATCAGTGTAATAACACATCAATAACAACTCCTAATAAGTTATTTGTGCATGTTCCACACAATAAAACAACACGAAACAAGTAGCTCAAACTTGCAAGGCGAGACAATCTTTATTTTTGTGAAGATCATTTCGATGTGAGTATATATTTAATTTATTTTTTAGTTTCTATACCTAACAGTATCTATCTTGTTTGAGGCGTAACTTTAATATAAAAGTTGCACGAGACTAGTTTTTTGAGGTTAGGTTACACATTAGCCCGTGCTGTTGTCTTTAATAGGTAATGATAAATTCTAATATATATTAACCTGCTATGGAATACACATAAGAAACGATTTTACAGGATTTGGATTTAGTTAATTAGTTACTTAAATTAGTATAATTTTTATATAATTATAAATATTGTTTACAACAACTGTTGTACTTACAACTTACAAGGAACTTTTGACATTTCTAAATTCTGCTAAACAAACGTTTTCGTTTGATTGTAAAAACTCTCCAAGTATCATTACATCGATTTTAGGCAAATTAGCACTGTTTGCCTTAGTAAATCCTTGTTCCATGACTCAAGTTCGATGATTCGGTTTAAACTAAATTGAATCCGTGAATCGTGAATAAAATAGCAGGAGAACCAGTAATTTCAGTACTTCGGATATTTGTTTACATGAACGTGACGTCATTCGCTCTGATTAGTGTTCACCGAATCATGGCGGACTTGCGTATTTTGTTTGTAATTTTATTTTCACAAATCATTTACCAATATCGCCAAATATAAAAAATTAAATTCGTTTTTCGTATTCTACGACTAAAGTTTCATTAAATAAATATAATATTTTAGTGAATTTTAATTACTGTCATCATGCCTATTGTAAATATCGTCAGAATCTTCATGGGGCAAATTTTGAGTATTCAAATAATCCGATAAATACACGTGGCTAAAAAATAAGTGCATTCTCGTTGCCATGGAGGTTTTGGGATTATACTGAGCAACTTTTACTATGGTACTCAACCCGAAATCGCGAAAAAATTGCAATACAACATCTGCAAATCATGGTAATGCAATATAAATCATGTTGACCTGTCATAAAGTCTTATGTTTCATGACAAGTTTCTCATAGTGTGTAATAGAATTTGCTTTATAAATTGAATGAATGCCTTAACCACTCCACCAGTGACGCAGATTTCTTCTCAGAAATAGTAGTGGACGCGGCAATGGCCATCAAGATCACGGACCCCAAAGGCAACGCCGCGTACCCCATCAAGGCCGTGAACATACTGAAGGCGCATGGGCGCAGCGCCCGGGAGAGCGTGCTGGTCAAGGGCTACGCCCTTAACTGCACCGTTGCGTCGCAGGCCATGCCCAAAAAGATTGTCAATGCCAAGATCGCCTGCTTGGACTTTTCGCTGCAGAAAACGAAGATGAAGATGGGTGTCCAGGTCAGTTGTCTAGTTTAGTTTGAGTAACTTAAGTCACACATTTTTGTAGGTATTTCTCTAACCCTTTTCCGGACTGCACCAATTACACGGTACACATACACGGCTTTCCCAAAAAATCCAAATATATTCAAATTAATTCAGCTTCAAACAGGTCACATTTCAAAATATTTATCAATACGGTTTTTACTCACTATTATTTTTAGTCGCTTTTGGCGACATGTTTCACACACACACACACACACATCCTCACACACACACACACACATTTCGTAAAAGTCCAATCTAATTTATACCTTAAATCGGATTACTAAGATTTAAATTCTATTGGCGCGTATGTGGTCAATAAATCGTGCAACTGTGCCTGGAAAAGGGTTAACTAAGAACCTCCCCTTGAAGAGGGTAAGAGCGTAAGAATTTAATTTCAAAACTAGTTATGCTAAAACTTTAACATGGAACAATAACTTGTGATACACTTTTTATGATATTTACTAGCGACCCGCCCCGGCTTCGCACGGATGCAATGCTGATGTATTTTATACATATAAACCTTCCTCTTGAATCACTCTATCCATTTAAAAAAAAACCGCATCAAAATCCGTTGCGTAGTTTTAAAGATCTAAGCATACATAGGGACAGACATCCATCCAGGAAGCCACTTTGTTTTTTACTATGTAGTGATTAGGAATCACCTACCTGCAAAAACCGTGATATGTAACAACTCCCCCGGTACCTATGAGCATTTATATGTGTAAGATTGTCCCCAAATTTGTAGATTCTGTGCGAAAAGAGAAGAGTCATAGAATGTATGGGCACAATACATTCCACGACTCTTCTCTTTCCATACAGACTCTATTTATTATTATGTCCTTTATTTATTTTCCTTCTTAGGTTAGGACTTTTACAATATGTAAAATATAAAAACACTTATTATTATTTTTATTAACTCCAGGTGCTAGTATCAGACCCTGAAAAGCTTGAAGCCATTCGAGCCCGCGAGCTCGACATCACCAAGGAGCGGCTCCAGAAGATCCTGGCTACGGGCGTGAACGTGATCCTGTGCACGGGCGGCATCGACGACCTGTGCCTCAAGTACTTCGTGGAGGCCGGCGCCATGGGCGTGCGCCGCTGCAAGAAGACCGACCTCAAGCGGATCGCCAAGGCCACGGGCGCTACCTTCCTCACTTCACTCACCAATATGGATGGTTACTTTCAATCTATAATATAATACATATAACTATAGATAATCCATCAAAGTATTGCATCATGTGTATTTGATTTGGTATTTTTTTTTTTTTACATTTCTTATGGGTCCTAATAATATATATTATAATATCGATTTTGTTTGTGTATTGATTTGTGTAAAACTTACAGGCGAGGAGGTATTCGAGCCCAGCATGATCGGAGAAGCTGCCGAAGTCGTACAGGAACAGATTTGCGACGATCAGCTGATTCTTATCAAGGGGTAATTTACTTTCAATTTTGACATTCACTTAAACAATTTTAGCATACTATGTAGACGTGCTTCGGTCGAAGTGAACGCACTCGCGGCTGTAATGCCTCGGGCGGGGCGAGGCACCTCTCCATAACCGAGCTGCCTCGCGAGGCGGCTCGTTCGGTGTGGAACCGCCTATTCAATAACATATTGACTTTTCAAATGTACGAGCTGTGTGTCGAGCCGTCGTGCGAATGCACAGACAAATTATACTATAGGAGCGGCAGACGTATCTTAGTGCCTATATTGTGACCTACTTGCAGTAATTTTAGCCAGCTTCAAATCTAGAATACTGTTTCTTACGCCAATCAATGGCCCACCTTATGTGTAATTTTGTACGTCAGCCCCACGGCGCGCACGGCGGCGTCCATCATCCTACGCGGGCCGACGGACGCGTATTGCGACGAGATGGAGCGCTCGGCGCACGACGCGCTGTGCGCCGTGCGTCGCGTGCTGGAGTCCGGCCGCCTGGTGCCCGGCGGCGGCGCCGTCGAGGCCGCGCTCTCCATCTACCTGGAGAACTTCGCCACCACGCTGGTGAGTGTACTGCGACGAGATGGAGCGCTCGGCGCACGACGCGCTGTGCGCCGTGCGTCGCGTGCTGGAGTCCGGCCGCCTGGTGCCCGGCGGCGGCGCCGTCGAGGCCGCGCTCTCCATCTACCTGGAGAACTTCGCCACCACGCTGGTGAGTGTACTGCGACGAGATGGAGCGCACGACGCGCTGTGCGCCGTGCGCCGCGTGCTGGAGTCCGGCCGCCTGGTGCCCGGCGGCGGCGCCGTCGAGGCCGCGCTCTCCATCTACCTGGAGAACTTCGCCACCACGCTGGTGAGTGTACTGCGACGAGATGGAGCGCACGACGCGCTGTGCGCCGTGCGCCGCGTGCTGGAGTCCGGCCGCCTGGTGCCCGGCGGCGGCGCCGTCGAGGCCGCGCTCTCCATCTACCTGGAGAACTTCGCCACCACGCTGGTGAGTGTACTGCGACGAGATGGAGCGCACGACGCGCTGTGCGCCGTGCGCCGCGTGCTGGAGTCCGGCCGCCTGGTGCCCGGCGGCGGCGCCGTCGAGGCCGCGCTCTCCATCTACCTGGAGAACTTCGCCACCACGCTGGTGAGTGTACTGCGACGAGATGGAGCGCACGACGCGCTGTGCGCCGTGCGCCGCGTGCTGGAGTCCGGCCGCCTGGTGCCCGGCGGCGGCGCCGTCGAGGCCGCGCTCTCCATCTACCTGGAGAACTTCGCCACCACGCTGGTGAGTGTACTGCGACGAGATGGAGCGCACGACGCGCTGTGCGCCGCGTGCTGGAGTCCGGCCGCCTGGTGCCCGGCGGCGGCGCCGTCGAGGCCGCGCTCTCCATCTACCTGGAGAACTTCGCCACCACGCTGGTGAGTGTACTGCGACGAGATGGAGCGCACGACGCGCTGTGCGCCGTGCGCCGCGTGCTGGAGTCCGGCCGCCTGGTGCCCGGCGGCGGCGCCGTCGAGGCCGCGCTCTCCATCTACCTGGAGAACTTCGCCACCACGCTGGTGAGTGTACTGCGACGAGATGGAGCGCACGACGCGCTGTGCGCCGTGCGCCGCGTGCTGGAGTCCGGCCGCCTGGTGCCCGGCGGCGGCGCCGTCGAGGCCGCGCTCTCCATCTACCTGGAGAACTTCGCCACCACGCTGGTGAGTGTACTGCGACGAGATGGAGCGCACGACGCGCTGTGCGCCGTGCGCCGCGTGCTGGAGTCCGGCCGCCTGGTGCCCGGCGGCGGCGCCGTCGAGGCCGCGCTCTCCATCTACCTGGAGAACTTCGCCACCACGCTGGTGAGTGTACTGCGACGAGATGGAGCGCACGACGCGCTGTGCGCCGTGTGCCGCGTGCTGGAGTCCGGCCGCCTGGTGCCCGGCGGCGGCGCCGTCGAGGCCGCGCTCTCCATCTACCTGGAGAACTTCGCCACCACGCTGGTGAGTGTACTGCGACGAGATGGAGCGCACGACGCGCTGTGCGCCGCGTGCTGGAGTCCGGCCGCCTGGTGCCCGGCGGCGGCGCCGTCGAGGCCGCGCTCTCCATCTACCTGGAGAACTTCGCCACCACGCTGGTGAGTGTACTGCGACGAGATGGAGCGCACGACGCGCTGTGCGCCGTGCGCCGCGTGCTGGAGTCCGGCCGCCTGGTGCCCGGCGGCGGCGCCGTCGAGGCCGCGCTCTCCATCTACCTGGAGAACTTCGCCACCACGCTGGTGAGTGTACTGCGACGAGATGGAGCGCACGACGCGCTGTGCGCCGTGCGCCGCGTGCTGGAGTCCGGCCGCCTGGTGCCCGGCGGCGGCGCCGTCGAGGCCGCGCTCTCCATCTACCTGGAGAACTTCGCCACCACGCTGGTGAGTGTACTGCGACGAGATGGAGCGCACGACGCGCTGTGCGCCGTGTGCCGCGTGCTGGAGTCCGGCCGCCTGGTGCCCGGCGGCGGCGCCGTCGAGGCCGCGCTCTCCATCTACCTGGAGAACTTCGCCACCACGCTGGTGAGTGTACTGCGACGAGATGGAGCGCACGACGCGCTGTGCGCCGCGTGCTGGAGTCCGGCCGCCTGGTGCCCGGCGGCGGCGCCGTCGAGGCCGCGCTCTCCATCTACCTGGAGAACTTCGCCACCACGCTGGTGAGTGTACTGCGACGAGATGGAGCGCACGACGCGCTGTGCGCCGTGTGCCGCGTGCTGGAGTCCGGCCGCCTGGTGCCCGGCGGCGGCGCCGTCGAGGCCGCGCTCTCCATCTACCTGGAGAACTTCGCCACCACGCTGGTGAGTGTACTGCGACGAGATGGAGCGCACGACGCGCTGTGCGCCGTGCGCCGCGTGCTGGAGTCCGGCCGCCTGGTGCCCGGCGGCGGCGCCGTCGAGGCCGCGCTCTCCATCTACCTGGAGAACTTCGCCACCACGCTGGTGAGTGTACTGCGACGAGATGGAGCGCACGACGCGCTGTGCGCCGTGCGCCGCGTGCTGGAGTCCGGCCGCCTGGTGCCCGGCGGCGGCGCCGTCGAGGCCGCGCTCTCCATCTACCTGGAGAACTTCGCCACCACGCTGGTGAGTGTACTGCGACGAGATGGAGCGCACGACGCGCTGTGCGCCGTGTGCCGCGTGCTGGAGTCCGGCCGCCTGGTGCCCGGCGGCGGCGCCGTCGAGGCCGCGCTCTCCATCTACCTGGAGAACTTCGCCACCACGCTGGTGAGTGTACTGCGACGAGATGGAGCGCACGACGCGCTGTGCGCCGCGTGCTGGAGTCCGGCCGCCTGGTGCCCGGCGGCGGCGCCGTCGAGGCCGCGCTCTCCATCTACCTGGAGAACTTCGCCACCACGCTGGTGAGTGTACTGCGACGAGATGGAGCGCACGACGCGCTGTGCGCCGTGCGCCGCGTGCTGGAGTCCGGCCGCCTGGTGCCCGGCGGCGGCGCCGTCGAGGCCGCGCTCTCCATCTACCTGGAGAACTTCGCCACCACGCTGGTGAGTGTACTGCGACGAGATGGAGCGCACGACGCGCTGTGCGCCGTGCGCCGCGTGCTGGAGTCCGGCCGCCTGGTGCCCGGCGGCGGCACCGTCGAGGCCGCGCTCTCCATCTACCTGGAGAACTTCGCCACCACGCTGGTGAGTGTACTGCGACGAGATGGAGCGCACGACGCGCTGTGCGCCGTGCGCCGCGTGCTGGAGTCCGGCCGCCTGGTGCCCGGCGGCGGCGCCGTCGAGGCCGCGCTCTCCATCTACCTGGAGAACTTCGCCACCACGCTGGTGAGTGTACTGCGACGAGATGGAGCGCACGACGCGCTGTGCGCCGTGTGCCGCGTGCTGGAGTCCGGCCGCCTGGTGCCCGGCGGCGGCGCCGTCGAGGCCGCGCTCTCCATCTACCTGGAGAACTTCGCCACCACGCTGGTGAGTGTACTGCGACGAGATGGAGCGCACGACGCGCTGTGCGCCGTGCGCCGCGTGCTGGAGTCCGGCCGCCTGGTGCCCGGCGGCGGCACCGTCGAGGCCGCGCTCTCCGTCTACCTGGAGAACTTCGCCACCACGCTGGTGAGTGTACTGCGACGAGATGGAGCGCACGACGCGCTGTGCGCCGTGCGCCGCGTGCTGGAGTCCGGCCGCCTGGTGCCCGGCGGCGGCGCCGTCGAGGCCGCGCTCTCCATCTACCTGGAGAACTTCGCCACCACGCTGGTGAGTGTACTGCGACGAGATGGAGCGCACGACGCGCTGTGCGCCGTGTGCCGCGTGCTGGAGTCCGGCCGCCTGGTGCCCGGCGGCGGCGCCGTCGAGGCCGCGCTCTCCATCTACCTGGAGAACTTCGCCACCACGCTGGTGAGTGTACTGCGACGAGATGGAGCGCACGACGCGCTGTGCGCCGCGTGCTGGAGTCCGGCCGCCTGGTGCCCGGCGGCGGCGCCGTCGAGGCCGCGCTCTCCATCTACCTGGAGAACTTCGCCACCACGCTGGTGAGTGTACTGCGACGAGATGGAGCGCACGACGCGCTGTGCGCCGTGCGCCGCGTGCTGGAGTCCGGCCGCCTGGTGCCCGGCGGCGGCGCCGTCGAGGCCGCGCTCTCCATCTACCTGGAGAACTTCGCCACCACGCTGGTGAGTGTACTGCGACGAGATGGAGCGCACGACGCGCTGTGCGCCGTGCGCCGCGTGCTGGAGTCCGGCCGCCTGGTGCCCGGCGGCGGCGCCGTCGAGGCCGCGCTCTCCATCTACCTGGAGAACTTCGCCACCACGCTGGTGAGTGTACTGCGACGAGATGGAGCGCACGACGCGCTGTGCGCCGTGCGCCGCGTGCTGGAGTCCGGCCGCCTGGTGCCCGGCGGCGGCGCCGTCGAGGCCGCGCTCTCCATCTACCTGGAGAACTTCGCCACCACGCTGGTGAGTGTACTGCGACGAGATGGAGCGCACGACGCGCTGTGCGCCGTGTGCCGCGTGCTGGAGTCCGGCCGCCTGGTGCCCGGCGGCGGCGCCGTCGAGGCCGCGCTCTCCATCTACCTGGAGAACTTCGCCACCACGCTGGTGAGTGTACTGCGACGAGATGGAGCGCACGACGCGCTGTGCGCCGCGTGCTGGAGTCCGGCCGCCTGGTGCCCGGCGGCGGCGCCGTCGAGGCCGCGCTCTCCATCTACCTGGAGAACTTCGCCACCACGCTGGTGAGTGTACTGCGACGAGATGGAGCGCACGACGCGCTGTGCGCCGTGCGCCGCGTGCTGGAGTCCGGCCGCCTGGTGCCCGGCGGCGGCGCCGTCGAGGCCGCGCTCTCCATCTACCTGGAGAACTTCGCCACCACGCTGGTGAGTGTACTGCGACGAGATGGAGCGCACGACGCGCTGTGCGCCGTGCGCCGCGTGCTGGAGTCCGGCCGCCTGGTGCCCGGCGGCGGCACCGTCGAGGCCGCGCTCTCCATCTACCTGGAGAACTTCGCCACCACGCTGGTGAGTGTACTGCGACGAGATGGAGCGCACGACGCGCTGTGCGCCGTGCGCCGCGTGCTGGAGTCCGGCCGCCTGGTGCCCGGCGGCGGCGCCGTCGAGGCCGCGCTCTCCATCTACCTGGAGAACTTCGCCACCACGCTGGTGAGTGTACTGCGACGAGATGGAGCGCACGACGCGCTGTGCGCCGTGTGCCGCGTGCTGGAGTCCGGCCGCCTGGTGCCCGGCGGCGGCGCCGTCGAGGCCGCGCTCTCCATCTACCTGGAGAACTTCGCCACCACGCTGGTGAGTGTACTGCGACGAGATGGAGCGCACGACGCGCTGTGCGCCGTGCGCCGCGTGCTGGAGTCCGGCCGCCTGGTGCCCGGCGGCGGCACCGTCGAGGCCGCGCTCTCCATCTACCTGGAGAACTTCGCCACCACGCTGGTGAGTGTACTGCGACGAGATGGAGCGCACGACGCGCTGTGCGCCGTGCGCCGCGTGCTGGAGTCCGGCCGCCTGGTGCCCGGCGGCGGCGCCGTCGAGGCCGCGCTCTCCATCTACCTGGAGAACTTCGCCACCACGCTGGTGAGTGTACTGCGACGAGATGGAGCGCACGACGCGCTGTGCGCCGTGTGCCGCGTGCTGGAGTCCGGCCGCCTGGTGCCCGGCGGCGGCGCCGTCGAGGCCGCGCTCTCCATCTACCTGGAGAACTTCGCCACCACGCTGGTGAGTGTACTGCGACGAGATGGAGCGCACGACGCGCTGTGCGCCGCGTGCTGGAGTCCGGCCGCCTGGTGCCCGGCGGCGGCGCCGTCGAGGCCGCGCTCTCCATCTACCTGGAGAACTTCGCCACCACGCTGGTGAGTGTACTGCGACGAGATGGAGCGCACGACGCGCTGTGCGCCGTGCGCCGCGTGCTGGAGTCCGGCCGCCTGGTGCCCGGCGGCGGCGCCGTCGAGGCCGCGCTCTCCATCTACCTGGAGAACTTCGCCACCACGCTGGTGAGTGTACTGCGACGAGATGGAGCGCACGACGCGCTGTGCGCCGTGCGCCGCGTGCTGGAGTCCGGCCGCCTGGTGCCCGGCGGCGGCGCCGTCGAGGCCGCGCTCTCCATCTACCTGGAGAACTTCGCCACCACGCTGGTGAGTGTACTGCGACGAGATGGAGCGCACGACGCGCTGTGCGCCGTGCGCCGCGTGCTGGAGTCCGGCCGCCTGGTGCCCGGCGGCGGCGCCGTCGAGGCCGCGCTCTCCATCTACCTGGAGAACTTCGCCACCACGCTGGTGAGTGTACTGCGACGAGATGGAGCGCACGACGCGCTGTGCGCCGTGCGCCGCGTGCTGGAGTCCGGCCGCCTGGTGCCCGGCGGCGGCGCCGTCGAGGCCGCGCTCTCCATCTACCTGGAGAACTTCGCCACCACGCTGGTGAGTGTACTGCGACGAGATGGAGCGCACGACGCGCTGTGCGCCGTGCGCCGCGTGCTGGAGTCCGGCCGCCTGGTGCCCGGCGGCGGCGCCGTCGAGGCCGCGCTCTCCATCTACCTGGAGAACTTCGCCACCACGCTGGTGAGTGTACTGCGACGAGATGGAGCGCACGACGCGCTGTGCGCCGTGCGCCGCGTGCTGGAGTCCGGCCGCCTGGTGCCCGGCGGCGGCGCCGTCGAGGCCGCGCTCTCCATCTACCTGGAGAACTTCGCCACCACGCTGGTGAGTGTACTGCGACGAGATGGAGCGCACGACGCGCTGTGCGCCGTGCGTCGCGTGCTGGAGTCCGGCCGCCTGGTGCCCGGCGGCGGCGCCGTCGAGGCCGCGCTCTCCATCTACCTGGAGAACTTCGCCACCACGCTGGTGAGTGTACTGCGACGAGATGGAGCGCACGACGCGCTGTGCGCCGTGCGCCGCGTGCTGGAGTCCGGCCGCCTGGTGCCCGGCGGCGGCGCCGTCGAGGCCGCGCTCTCCATCTACCTGGAGAACTTCGCCACCACGCTGGTGAGTGTACTGCGACGAGATGGAGCGCACGACGCGCTGTGCGCCGTGCGCCGCGTGCTGGAGTCCGGCCGCCTGGTGCCCGGCGGCGGCGCCGTCGAGGCCGCGCTCTCCATCTACCTGGAGAACTTCGCCACCACGCTGGTGAATGCCGACCGCCCTATGTCCGTCCCCGAGCTAACTGTTAAATTCACCTTTAATAAAAAATTATTTCAAGTGATTAAAAACTTAATTTTACCTTACGTAAACCATACTATATTAAAAAAGGTTTTGGAGAATACAAAAGCGCCTTTTTAAGTTTAAATGAACTTTATTCCATTTAATAAGATTACAGTGATTGCGGTACGTGTCGTTGAGTTCGGATCGGGAGCAGAAGAGAGCGAGTTGCCACATACAAATTAAAAGGCAACTGCAAAAATGTTGCTATATAAAAAAATACTTAAGCTAAGCTTACACTCGATATGTTTTGTATTAAACCGGTTTTTTCAACTTACTTAAATCTAAAAACATACTGAAGCAAATTAATTAAAACATTAAAGAAACTACAATCCTATAGGCCGCTAAATTTCTGTCTTTCGTGCACGGTAGCCGTAACCAAAGAGAATTAAGAAGACAGAGTGCTCACTCCATACATCAGTTTTGTTACCAAAACGACTATTATTTTCATAGTCTATATCTAGCGTCAAGTAGCGGAAGTCTCAGTACTGCTACTCAACAAAAGATATCGCGTCAAACGGAAAGTCTAATGCTCAACGATTTTCAGCTAATAATATAATGTAGTACTGATAGTTCCGCTACATGACGCTAGATGTAGAACTACGAAAATAATAGTCTTTTTGGTAACAAAACCGATGTATGGAGTGAGCACTCTGTCTTCTTAATTCTCTTTGACATAACTGTGTCTCTTACACGCGGCGTGCGGAGGGCGTAGTTTAAGCAAATCGAGACAGCCTTATATAAATTCTATATGTAAAACACCACATATGGTCACACGTAATCTGACTTTGTTTCGGCAGAGTTCTCGCGAGCAGCTGGCGATAGCGGCGTTCGCGCAGTCGCTGCTGGTGATCCCCAAGACGCTGGCCGTCAACGCGGCGCGCGACGCCACCGACCTCGTAGCCAAGCTGCGCGCCTACCACAACTCCTCGCAGACCAAGGTACGAGTAACCGTAGGACGACAGTGCACGGTGAGGACCTGCGCGAAATCGCCTTTTCATGCAAACGTAGTCCTCATTTTCCTCTCTGGATATTAACATTATTGAACTCACTGCTGGAAGAACTAAACAAAGGCCCAATATACACGGTAGGGTATGCAGATGATTTAGTGATTCTTGTAAACGGGAAATTCCCGGGAACGGTATCGGAAATCATGAATACAGCACTGAAGCAAGTGGAGAGGTGGTGCAACCATCATAAACTCTCAATCAATCCTGGCAAAACAGTAGTAGTACCGTTTACCAGGAAAAAAGACCCTTAACGGCATGAAGCAGCTGAAGCTTTATGGAAGGGTACTGGAAATGTCCGATGAAGTGAAATATCTAGGTTTAACACTAGATAAAGAACTGAACTGGAAAAAGCATGTCGAAACTACCATAACCAAGGCACTGAGGGTGTTAGGAATGTGTAGAACGGCATATGGCAAAACGTGGGGTTTAAACCCAAAGGTACTGAGATGGATCTATACCATGATGGTAAGACCTATCATTCTGTACGGATGCCTGGCATTGTGGCCAAGGACACTAAAGAGCACATGCAGGGATGCCCTTACGAAAATACAAAGAACGGCGTGCATGGCTTTTACTGGCGTGTTTAGAACGACGCCAACAGCGGCGATGGAGGTACTACTAGACCTCCCGCCGCTGCACCTAGTGATACCACGGAGTAGGATGGAGATGGCAAGTGGGCGTTCCCGTCTATCAGACAGTTAGTAGCGACCGACTCACTTTATGCACAGACTATGCTCAGTTGTTGTGTAAACTTCATGCTCGAATGACATTCACGTCGTACGTACGCTCGTCTAACAAAAAATGATAATTAAATTTAAAATGCCGTATTGTGCAGTATTAAGCTGCAGAAATCACAGCGGTTTAAAAAATCTTTCACGTGGAGGTATTTCCTATCACCGGTGGTTATTTATTTAAATATAATCCAATAAATACGAAAAATCTGTTTATTTTGCATTATTTACGAATGTTCGTTAAGTAAATCTATATTTTATTATTTAGAACTTAGAGTTCACAATCCTTTGTCACTATTTTTTACGTTTATCTGGAATATTCGCTATCCTAAATGTCAAATAACTTCGCTACTCAGATGCTGCGCAATGTCGATATTTATATCGATAAAGCTAAAGTTACGATATTTCAAGTTTGATGTTTGGTTCGGTAATAAATTATTATTTTAGACACGTTTCTAATTATTATTTGGGATAATCAATGTCTTAGTAAATATGGAAGCTCTGGTCATCAAGCACTAAGTTAAGTCGGGGTCATTTCATGGCAACCTTTCAAACCTTCGTATTCCTTTACATACGTTTTTGTTTTTTACACCCATCATATTTTCATCGTTAATATAATTAGACTAGGTACTTAATGCACTTATGCGTACAATGCATGCAATGTGCCATGAATAAACGTTTTATATTTTCTATTTCTTTATTATTAATTATTGTAGGTTACCACAAGATGCCGATATTAAAAATAAATGGATCAATGCTACTGGGCAAGAAAATTCGTTTCCGCAAAAATATAGCACCATTTGCTAGGAGCATTTCTTAGAGAAAGATTTCTGGGGATAAAATTGCCATACATCTCATTTAGCGTCCACACGCCTAAAAGTTAGTTACTAATTTAGTAATTATTAGTGACATTCGGGCTCACTAAATTAATAAAAAGTGTTCCGTACCACGCAAACTAGCGACAAATATTGGAATTTTGCCGCCCCTTCGTGATTTGATAGGTCACAATCTTACAATCAAATCAAGTGGGATCGATGAGCCAGTTTCATGTATGTTTTCACAGCATACAATTAATTTAACAATTTAATCAGGTTGTCCTGTCTAGATTGGCCTTAAATGCTGCTACAAGTAAATATATTGTTAAAGACGAATACTTACCTATGTAAGTAATTGCAGATTTGTGATTACAAAATAACAGCAATACCGAGTTAATAGACCTTTAAAGAACTATGATTTTATCTGTTTGACTTTAAGATATATTTAATGTTCACATTAACAACCTAGTTGGTCAATTAATAAGAAACAAATTTCTAGTTAGATATTTGTTGTACTGTACTACATATTATTTTTCATACAATCACGATTATCACTACCTATATTATAATCATAAATAAAGTATCATCTAAATATGTTAAAACATACGGTAATGAAATATCAATACCTAACTGAACACACAAATATCGATAAAACACTCCGATTACACTGTCCCCTCCCTATATCGTCGAATGGAAAGAAGTTCCAACGGTTAGCTACTCGCAGGCGTGTAGAGATCTCGAAAACACCAGTGTAACGTGACCGTGAGATCCGTAACAAACCATGCGTAATTAGACCTTACTTATACTGGTTTTTAGCCCTTTTCTCGCCTGTAATAAGTAAGTGATTTTAAAATTATATAAAATAACGCCATCTGGTGTTAAGTAGTTGTATTAGGTGAACGTTGAGCGAGCTTTTGTGAGATGAATGAGATAATGAAAGAGTCGTATGTCATATAGCTTTGACATTATATTTTAAACCGTCACTCATGTAGCCTACAGTTGATATTCGTTCGAGAAATGTCCACCGGTAATAACCTTTTGGTATGGAAAGTTGCTACGAATCAGAGCAATTTTGTAAGTGTGTGACACATTTTAACGTGGCTATGAATGTGTGAGTTTAGCGACACTGGTTTTCATACTAAATAGGAGTCATTTCACATCCACTAGTTTATTAATTCGTGAGTGATACAATCTGAGGCGCGGAAATCGTTACACAGGCTGGCTTTGACAGGCCTCTGGCGCGATAGCAAGCCAAAGACTAAACACACAAACATGGAATGTGACAATTTCATGAAAAGGATTACGAATATGGGCTGCGATAAGATGCAACCCAAGTTTGTGTTCCGTAAGAATTTTAATGTTAAAGTTCCAACAAGGGCTGAATGGACCAAAGGTCTTGAAGCACCAATGTCTGATGAAAATGACATCATATGGTACACAGACGGGTCCAAGACAGATTCTGGTACTGGGGCAGGCATTTATGCAAATGACTTTAGTAGTAGCATAAGCATGGGCAATTACGCTACTGTCTTCCAAGCCGAGACATACGCTAAAATTGCCTGTGTACATGAGAATATAGTTTGGCAAACCCAAGGGAAGAATATCTATACTATTCTCAGCGACAGTCAAGCTGCACTCAAAGCGCTTAAGGCGCCTAGAGTGGACTCTAGACTGGTATACAATGGCATCCAAGCTCTGAACAAGCTTGGAAGGCAAAACAAAGTGCAACTGGTGTGGATCCCAGGGCACGAGGGATTCATGGGCAATGAAAATGCAGATGAACTTGCCAGAGCCGGATCTGCAAACAACCTTATAGGTCCGGAACCATTCGTGGGGCTCTCACATGGAACCATCACATCACAACGGCTATCAAAGACCTTACTAAGACCAAACACCAGGAAGAATGGGACAGTCTGACGGGTCTAAAGCACTCAAAGCTCTTTATACAAGGGGTAGACTCTGGTTGGAGCAAAAAGCTTTGGAAACTTAGCAAACGGCAACTCCAAATAATAACGGGGGTGTTTACTGGCCATTACGGGGTCAAGGCAATCCTGGCCAACATGGGACACGCTGACAACACCGATTGTCGTATGTGTGGCGAAGAGGAAGAGACAATAGAACACCTTATGTGTGAATGTCACGCCCTCGCCAGACAAAGAATGAAGGACTTTGGAACAGGCTACCTGGTACCAAAGAAATTCAAAAAGCTACCCATAAGGTCCATCATCCGGCATATGGGCATATGGGTGGGGAAAGCTCTTGAGTAGCGGACGGATCTTTCCTAGGGGGTAACTGCACAAAAGATCCCTATGAAGGTCGAAGTGTATCCGTAAGGGCCCCCGAAACTATAAGATAAGATAACATTTATTTTGCCACATTTGTTGTATATCAACCACAGCTATGATTTTTTCCGAATTTTTAATTATCTTAAGAGTTAGGAGCATTTAACAATTTGTATGAAATCGGTTTTTCGCTCCTAATTTTAACAATAATCAAAATATCGAAAAGGTCAAACGTAGGGGCATAGAAAATCCATTCATATAATTTATTGTAAATTTTTAAATTAATTTAATTTAATTTGTATTTTAAATATTAACAATAGATTTTAAGTCACCATGTACCTAACCCCAATGGATCCTAGTTATCTAAATAAAGAAATTATAAATTAAATTAAATAGCTATAGTTAATATACATCGAATTACGTAAACATATTTTCCATAATGTCAACATCCAGAGAGGAAAATGATGACTACGTAAACTACGTTTGTATAGAGAAACGGCCGTATGGGTTTCACTTGGATACCCAATCCTAACTATTTGAGACTATTGCTAGTAACCAAGGGGTCGACTTTTTTAGATCCCCCTTCCCCGTTTGTCACACTTTTTCATAGAAAAGAGATGTTTACATACTGTCACACTTGGCATAAAAAATCTTAATCCTTACTAAATAAAAGTACGATTGTCAGGTGGAGCACGCGAACCTGAAATGGGTAGGTCTGGACCTGACGGAGGGCACGCTGCGCGACAACCTGGCGGCCGGCGTGCTGGAGCCCGCCATCTCCAAGGTGAAGTCGCTCAAGTTCGCCACCGAGGCCGCCATCACCATCCTGCGCATCGACGACATGATCAAGCTGGACCCCGAGCAGTCCGCCGGCAAGTCCTACCAGGACGCGTGCAACGCCGGCGAACTCGACTAAACCACACGCTGGTGTATTGTCTCGGTCATTCTTCATTACAAGGGATTTTTGCAGGTCAATTACCATGAGCTGGCACGAATGGAATGAATGAGTGAATGAAAATATCTATGTGTATATCACATTAACCAATTAAATGCTGACTGTATACCGACACGGGTGTCACTTATACAATGAACGTTTCGTTCATTTCATTCGTGCCAGCTTTCGTGAATCAACCTGTACTCGTCATCAAATATATTGTACGGTATATTTTCTGCATTCATGTTGATATTTGTTGATGGCGTCAGTACTTCTATGTCAAATGGCTGATGTTATCATCTGCTAGTATTATGTTTTGTTCTTTTGAGCCAGTTAAAGTTGAGCTTTATGTTAGCCCTCGAACTTTGCATCGGGCCTCATGTCACGATATCCTCAGGCGTGCATTTTAGATATGTCAATGTTGCTTTCTTAACAATTAAATTGCAGTAGACTTACTTTAACTCCTCTTCTTTTAAGTTCAGCATCTCACGACTAGATAATGGAAGTTTGAAATAAAATTAGAAGTATTTTTGTACAAAAAATTACTGAGATCATTAATGTGAATATTGATTACAGACAGAATTTGCTTGAATGATTAAGATGCCTGAATGTGTTGACATGTTATACGAATTTGAGGATACAAGTTATCAGGGTTTACGTTAAAATATCCTTGATTCCTTTTCACTTCATGTATTTCAATGATACATGTTTAGACTACCCAGGATTTAAAAATACTAAAAAGTACCAAATTTATATTAAAGAAGAATAAAATAAGGCAGGACCATGTATGAATATTTTTAATTCAGCTTCATCTTATTGTTGTAATGACAACGCCAATTATGTTAAAAATGAAATTAAATATTATCAGACAGGTATTTTAAGTAGTCCTATTTTAATTTGTCAATGAGTCACAGCCACATATGTTCAGGTTGTGTATCTAAAGGTATTAACACCAGTTTTATTTATGTCAACCAGTTTATGGTTGTATTGCTTTCACTTAATGCTAGATAATGTTGCTAGACGTGTCTTATGTACTACTTAAACAATAAAAATAATTTTAATACTAGTTATTTATAATTTCGTTCTTTATTTTTTACTTACCACTAAGGCGGTTACCCGCCTACACCTAGCGTTTCTTTTTTTTATTATTGATGGCCATCTTTGCCACCCCTGTATATATGAAGATTACTGGACCTGGAGCAACTGGAGGCCTACTAAACTTCCATGTACATTTCCATCATCTCAGTCACTCAAATACTATCTCAGCCCAATAAAGGTATGCGCGCACGAGCAACTTAGTCAGGCGATTTATTCGTCTCTTTTCGACAAATAAATCGCCTGGCGACTAAGTTGCTCGTGATACGCGCATGACGAAGTAACTAGTTTTCATCTTGCGTAATAATATAAAAGTATAGTTTATTTTATTTTTTACCACATTGTATTTATTTATTTATTGTGTACTTGACCTGACCACTTTTTTTTGTTATTCCGAATTTCCTTTATTCCTTTCCGCGTTATTTCCTACCAACCCCGCCCTCAAGTCCATCAGTCCATCAAGAAGAAAAAAAAGTAACTAGTTAATAATCTGTGCATGAGAGCGACTTTTGTGTCCGCAACTATTTTGTCTCTCACATCAAGCCTATGGGCAAGTATGAAAGTGCGCGCATGTAGCGACGCGACAAGCGGAAAACTTTCTGAAGCGCTCCAGACTACGCGGCGCGAAGCCGCGAATGCGAGTGTTAAGTCGATTTCGCTAATTAGCGAACTAGACTCCACACTCGCGTTCGCGCACGAGTGTGGAGGGCCCTTGAGAGCCTACCGCGAACCACGTTCGACGTGTTGCCTTCCTGTTACACTTACATACGAATTTACAAGTGCGAGTGCGACAGAGAGGCAACACGTCGAACGTTGTTCGCGGTAGGCCCTCTGGCGACTTACCAACCAATAGGGAAGGAGACGGGACTTCCGGTTCGAACGCCATCTTGATAGTAGCCTCGTGATTAATTCCTTAGTTTTTTGCTCATTAATATTGTTTAAAGTGTAATATCGATAGCTTTATTATACAATAATCTAATGTGGTAGTGTGCAGTGAATGGAGAATTAATCTCAAAGCGTGTTTAACCACCATTTTGGAGTCAACGGCCGGTAGTCCACGTGCTTCTCGTAAAATCCAGCTATCGGTTTTACGAGACAACTACAACAACCACCGAACAGCGTCGTGCTCTAAGAGCATTTATTTTGTTCCTACCCTTTTACGTGGCATTGGCTACGGGCAACACCGCCCTCAAGTCCACCAAGAAAAGAAGAGGGAAGGAGACAGTTGCGTCGCGGGCTTGTCTCCGAACCCGCGGACAAAAAAGTCTCCAGGGAGTCACGTCGTTACGTGTGCGCACTTCCAGACTAACCCATAGACTTATGTGAGAGACAAAATCAAGACAAAATAGTCGCGGCGACAAAAGTTGCTCGTGCGTGCATACCCTAAAAACGGAGTGGAGACAATTTTGAAATTCATGAAACCGCCTGTTGATAAATGTTGCCCATACTGTACTTGCCTCCATTGTAATGGCTCCTGTACACCATGGCCCAGCGTAAACCAGTCCAAGGGACGCAGCTATGCGGTGGAATGAGATAGCAATAAAACTTGCTCCTTCTAACGCATAAATGTGTCCCTTGGACTGGCCTACACTGGGCCATGGTGTACAGGAGCCATGAATCTAGTATAACTGGAGCGGTTATGAGGGGTGGGGGGAAATGACCGAACAGGATAGTCTTATGTATCTTTCAAAGTCCAGCTATCTCCTAGAGGGCCCTCCACACTCATGCGTGAATCACGCCGCGAAGCCGCGGACGCGAGTGTGGAGTCTAGTTCGTTATTCAGCGAAATCGACTCCACACTCGCGTTCGAGTGTGGAGGGCCCTTAAGAGCATGGAGACTATATAAAGGAGCCAAATCTCTATGTATGAAAAGTGTCCATCAAAAAACAGTAATTAGGCGGCGCCACCATACATCGAATACTACCAAAAACAACCTACGTAATTTGGTCGGGTTATTTGTTGCCTTATATGGTTCATGTTATACTCATGTCCCAGAGCCTAACTAGCGCCACCGGAGAGATTAGGAACTATTATTTAAAGCTGAAAGCGGTCACTTTTGCAACAATTCTGCCTGCCATAAGAGATTGGCATCCTTTCTATACCATCCATGCTTAAGAGCTTATATGTGTCATCGTCAATCAAAAGGGTACTTATTGTCGGTATTGAGTTATTGCTACCAGCTAAGACATGCTCTTTTAAATGCAAAAAGAATCAGAACTAAGTTCCGTGCTTACTTTTCAGATTTTTTGAAAATTCATAATGTAAATGTACAGTTTTGAGATATTCGATGTTCAAGTTTGAAAGTTTAAAAGATCAAATTCTAGTGCGAAGTTATGGAGATAGCGGTTTTAAAAAAATACATATTAATTCGATCCCACTTTGACGTTGGCGAAATTATCGACATGGAGCCATATTACCCAGATTGATTTTTAAACTTGCCGCCTTTTTCTACTGACATGATTTGCTTCACCAACTCATTTATATTTTCGTTTTGTCGGATTTAAAGCTCGCTCCAGACTACGCGGCACGAAGCCGTGAACGCGAGTGTGGAGTCGATTTAACTGATTAACGAACTAGACTCCACACTCGCGTTCGCGGCTTCGCGCACGAGTGTGGAGGGCCCTAGAATTAATCAACCAGCGAAGTAACGGAACGTAATTCTGATAGTGATAACTGATAAGCTTGTCAAAATTGACGTTCAAAGTGGCAAAGGTAATAAAGATAAGTGAAAAAAATACAATTATAGGCATTAAAATCCGAAATGTTAATAAAATTTAAAAGGTTTTTATGTCCTTTTATTCAATTGAATAATCAAAAAATGGCAAGTAGCGTTAAACTATCTACAGCGGTTCCTAAAGTAAGTTTTGAATGTTTACTTTATAATAAAGTTGTTAGCAATGTTAATGGAAAACATTTAATATTTTACCATTTTTAGGAAGACACCATCAAAGTCAGAAATTGGGATATAAATTATTTAACAGTTGGTAATGGACCACACACCGTACTTCTGGCTCCCGGCGCGCTTGGCACAATATGGACGGACTTTAAACCGCAAGTCGAAGGCTTCAACCGCCAGAAGTTCACGGTCATAGCCTGGGACCCGCCCGGCTACGGGAAGAGCAGGCCACCGGTCAGAGATTTCCCAGTAAATTTCTATGAAAAAGATGCTGATTATACTTATGAATTTATGAAAGTAAGTATATCTTATTCAACTTTTTAAGTATTTTAACCTTGACAAAAGCTCATTGATGGTATATAAGCTCATAACATTTTAGGCATTGAATATATCAAAGTATTCTTTGTTGGGCTGGAGTGATGGAGGCATTGTAAGCATGATCCATGCGGCAAAATACCCAGAGGCAGTGCAGAAGCTGGTGGTGTGGGGCACCAACTCACTCATCCTGCCCCATGAGCTAGAACTGTACAAGAGTAAGTTTAGCCTCAAAGGAACGGAGGTTTAGTTAAAATTATTATGCAATTATTTCATCTCAAGAGACAAACACAAAAACTCAAAAACTTTTTTAGTATAAGTTACTATGTAGGGAAAAGGTATATAAGGATCGTAACAAGTGGAAATCCGTGGTCTCTGCCTACCCCTCCGGGAAATAGGTGTGACTATATGTATGTACTGGGGTCCCTTTGTTTGACATAATTATTGAAAGTCATAATGTAATGATTGTCATATTATCATTAGTCATAATTCCGAAACCGTTAACTTTTCAGGATTTTCCTCGGGTTATCCTATAGATAGGTTAGGTTAGGTTTGTTTTATGACAATCCTGAAAAGTTACGCGTTTCTGAGAAAAACCAAATTATGACTAATGATAATATGACAATCATTACATTATGACTTTCAATAATTATGTCAAACAATAGAGACCCGTATGTACTATTTAGTATAAGGAATTTCCTGTAGACATTTAAAAATAAATAGACTTTCAAGCCTAATTTGATTGCTGGACCCTTATAGGCATGTTTGCAACTTACTGAACCTTACTAAAGCCCCATAAAGATAAAAGTGCCTGACTTAGAACCTTGCTCACTTGCTTGGCTATTATAGTCATTTCTATTTCAAAACAAATCAAATTTTAGAATGTGCCATATGCATTAAAGTCTGTTTTTTTCCCAAATGCTCAGTCATCGAAACTGAGCCAATGTTGATATAGTCTGTCCGTTTTTAGGGTTCCGTAGCCAAATGGCAAAAAACGGAACCCTTATGGATTCGTCATGTCTGTCTGTCTGTCCGTATGTCAAAGCCACTTTTTTCCGAAACTATAAGAACTATACTGTTGAAACTTGATAAGTAGATGTATTCTGTGAACCGCATTAAGATTTTCACACAAAAATAGAAAAAAAAAACAATAAATTTTGGGGGTCCCCATACTTAGAACTGAAACTCAAAAAAAAATTTTCATCGAACCCATATGTGTGGGATATCTATGGATAGGTCTTCAAAAATGATATTGAGGTTGCTAACATCATTTTTTTCTAAACTGAATAGTTTGCGCGAGAGACACTTCCAAAGTGGTAAAACGTGTCCCCCCCCTTGTAACTTCTAAAATAAGAGAATGATAAAACTAAAAAAAATATATGATGTACATTACCATGCAAACTTCCACCGAAAATTGGTTTGAACGAGATCTAGTAAGTAGTTTTTTTTTAATACGACAATGAATCGTAAACCGCAATTTACCTTTCACTCGCGTTTAACATAAAAAATACATTGTTTAAATTGTGTGATGTATGTACGGAACCCTCGGTGCGCGAGTCCGACTCGCACTTGGCCGGTTTTTCTATGATCAAGTACGCCATAGTAAATATATGGCAAACTTGATCTTATAAGTTGGACAGGCTATAAATGAGGTTACAAGTTTAATAATTTTTATGGCCAAAATTACAGATACCAGAGACATCAAAACATGGTCAGAGAGAATGAGGAAGCCAATGATAGAAGCATATGGCGAAGAGCTGTTTGCCAATTACTGGGCGGAATGGGTTGATGCCATGTCAGCCGTCTTCAAAGCTAACAATGGGGACATCTGCTCACAGCTTCTCAAGGATATTGTGGCTCCAACCATGATACTTTATGGCGAAAAAGATCCTATGGTTGATAACATGCATGTGTCGCATTTACATACTCATATAAAGGGATCAAGGTAAACTAAATATGAATTAAGCAATTCGCAATAGAAAAAGTGAACAAAATTACATGTATCGTCATGATTTTTTATTCCATTATCACTCAATGACTGAAAAACCTAGCACCTGGAATAGTTGTTCTAGAAAGTTTCTACCCTGTGCTTGTTTTACGAAACTTCGTAACTAGAAATACCAACAGTGCTGATGTATTATTACAATGGACAAGCTGTCGTAAAAAAGGTTCTTGTCATGTATACGACCAGTATTATATGTCGGGATGTCGAAACTAAGAGTAAAACTAACAACAAAAAAAACAGTCATTCCATAGTAAAAGCAACACGTTTTTTCTGGTCGATTCCAACGTGGGTTTCACCAGTCAGTCAGTTATCAACGACAATTGGCTATATGCGAAGTAGGTGGTGGATGAAACAGAAGCGACGTCAACTCACGACGTGATGAAAAATTGAAAATATAAACTTCCATGGGACAACGTCTTCATACTATTTAGCAGCTGCCAACTGACGTACTTTCATTGCTTTCAGAATACATTTGTACCCGGACGGCAAGCACAACATCCATCTTCGCTACGCGGAAGATTTCAACCGCCGAGTTCAGGAGTTCTTACTACTACCTCCCGCGTAATGCATATTAGTATTATCGAACTTCTGCAGGTTGATTATGCCTAAGTTTAAATTATTAACCGAGGTAACTAAAACAATAGTTAACACATTCAGTGCCAGCGCGTGCAACG
Organism: Cydia strobilella; assembly: GCF_947568885.1. Lineage (NCBI taxonomy): Eukaryota > Metazoa > Arthropoda > Insecta > Lepidoptera > Tortricidae > Cydia > Cydia strobilella. The sequence continues at coordinate 21,264,074 of NC_086042.1, forward strand.
CGCTACGAGCGTAGCCGATAACATGCAAAATCTTGTATATAAAAAACAGCGACTACGAATAGAGAATCAGACTATCGGGTTTGACGACCAGTCTGGCCTAGTGGGTAGTGAAGCCGATGGTCCTGGGTTCGATTCCGGTAAGGGCATTTATTTGTGTGTTGAACACAGATATTTGCTCCCGAGTCATGGGTGTTTTCTATGTATTTAAGTACCTATTTATATATTATAATATATCGTTGTTTGAGTACCCATAACACAAGCCTCCTTGGGCTTACCATGGGACTTGGTCCTATAATATTTATTATTATTATCTATTTATTACTGGCACTGAATGTGTTAAGCTAATATGGGGCATTTTCTATGAAAAGGGACCTTATTGTCGATGGCTATTACGCCGTACAGCGTCGCGCGGCATTGTATTTATATCGGAGCGTCGTTAATAACTGGCTTACGCCAGCCATCGACAATAAGGTCCCTTTTTATAGAAAATACCACACATAGTTGTTGTTCAGGGTTTAAACCTAGCCTACTCTGTCAAGAACCTGAACTTAAAGCATATCAAGCTGGCGAAAACTTATGTACAATTACGCATTTACAAATTGAAAATGATAGGTACTTTTTCAAACTCACATTTCTTCCTCTTAGAGTGCATATAATTTTATAATGTTTATTATTTAAGCTAAAATAAATAAATGAATGCTGTAAAAAAAGTTAATTTATGCTAATCAATATATTTTATTGTTCATAAAAATGAAACTGCGATTTTCATTTTACCTTTGCAACACATCCTGATATTTAAGCTGATAGCCGAAGCCCTACATTTTCATTTACGATATTATATTATGATTGAATGATTCTGAGATGTGTAGTCTCAAGAAATAAATCGATTTCCAGAATTTGTCAGCTTAAGATAGCACTGTACAAATTTCTATGCAGGGGGGTCAGTTAACTCTGCAGCTTACTGTACCTAACCATAGAGAAACAAGTTAGCTTAGTGCTCACTCCATACAACTGGTTAGCATGGCATGATGAGTAAGGGGGTTTCGGGCTGATAGCCAGTTGTATGGGTTGAGCACATTATACTTTACTCTTTACGTACAGCTACATCAGCTGTCAAATTGGAAGCACGAATTTGTCTGAACCCTTTTCCAGGCATAGTTTATCGACCACATACGCGCCAATAGAATTTCAACTTTAGCTTTCCGATTTAAGGCTCAAATTAGATTGCACTTTCGGGAAATGTGACTTCAAATGAATCATCAAAGCTAATAATTGGAATATACATACATATATGTATTTGGAATTTTTCGAAAAACCTTGTAGACGCGGCCTGAAAAAGGGTTAAACTTTACTTATAGTACAAATAATGATAATAATGTTTTTGTTTAGGTAATGAATTGATAACGTAGCCTTTGGTCGTGTGCCGCAGTGGGATCCTAAATTACGTGTTAAGGTTCGTATTCCACCTGTCTCAATTTATTGATCCAATGTGCATCGCGTCCACATCGCGTCTCACTCTTTTACTATGCAAAATGTGAGACGCAAACACACATTGGACAAAGAAATTGTACAGGTAGAATACCACCCTTAGTCCATAAGGCCAACCGAAGTAATTGCCACTATGGGATTATTGCGTCTATTCGAATTATTTTTTAAACAACATTAGTTACAACAGCTTCCTCCATCTAGAGAAAAAGGCCAGAACTACTTGGAGGCCAACACGTAACATAGAGGGCGTTTTACCGAATCGTATTCAAATAGTTGGCTATTTTGAAAATTAGTTTCACTCCAGACCTACACGGTGTATGAGTTAAGTCCACAAAATCCGTTTACATCCTTGTTTGTGTTTATGTAATATTTATTAATAATAAATGTGCTCAATATTAATTAACTGAGACATGCGAACCACAATTTGTATTATATTTCTGTTTTGGAATAACTCCGTGTCAAATTCTTGGAGGATATTTTATTGACTTGGCAAAATGCGTCAATAATGTTGAGATAATTGCGTATACGTAACCCATTTGCCCTAGAGTCAGTTGTCAACAACCTTTTTACTAGATACTAAAGAGGATATAATAGGATAGAGCGGTACTGTCATAGTAAATTTTGTAGCCACAGTAAATTCACTGCCATCTATCGACACACTATTAAAACTAAAAATATCAAAAAATGTATTTATATACGGATAAATGATTTTTTTTATTTGCAATATTTGCATTAATTATTTTTATATTATATTGACCCATGTTCTCTCACTGGTATGCGTTAAAATTGTTAAATAACAAACGAAACCGTCAACGCCATCTATACGAGAGTAGGCCAAAGGTAGTGGCGCCATCTGATCGAGAATCAAGTTTTCTTGATTTTAGAGGCACGTTTTTTCCTTAGACTGTATCCATCTATTACGGAGTTATATCAATCTTTGTATCTATACCTACGTAGTTTTAATACCAGTATACTTGATACGTAGTTTTAGCAGCTATTCAAGAAAAGCTCGCGAAGTTAATATTTCAGCCGTTCGACCATACAAAATTTTCTAATGCTAGCTTTTCTACGGTACGGAACTTGCTTCTCGCTTGCCAAGCTTTGCAATATAAAAAAATATTTATTGCCAGAAAACATTGCTAACAAAATTTTCAGTGACTGACACTAGGCTGAGCCTGTCCGGCCGAGTCCCTTACAATGATTTCCAGAAATCTTTTGTAAGTAAATAAGTAATACGTTTTCCAGTTTTTTTACCAGAAACACTTTCGGCTACACTTGAATAAAACCCCTTTAATTTTATTATATTGGTTTTTTAATCGACTAAAAAGGTTTACAACATCTGGCAATTAGGTTTGGATAAATATGCGTCTACAAATTAGGGACGCATTTACCCAAATTATACTATTTTCTACTTGATGTTGTTAATTGCTGTTTTTGGTCCCTTGTATTAATTATACCTTTTAAAAATACTTCTTCTTCTTTTCGTGTCGAGGTTCCTTTTCATACGATGGATGCCCAGTAGGCAGCGGTATTGACAGCCCTGGCTGTCGCGTCCCTCAGATCCAGCTCCGAGCAGTGATGTGGGCATGCGGGGCACACCAGTAGATGTGCCATTGTTTGCGTTGCTGTGCCGCAGGTACATTGAGTTGAGGGGCTATGGAGCAGTCCCCATCTGGCCATGTTTTGCTTACATCGACCAACTTGGGACCTGAGCCTATTTAAGGACTTCCAAATTGGCCAAGGCTCTTTATAGCCAGGCGGCAGCTGCTCTAAAGCCTGCACGTACCCGTCCGGTGGGGGCCACCGGGTCTGCCACAGCAAGCGGCGCACATCGGGCGGCTCACCCTGCAGGGGGCTGGTGCTCCGCATGAAACTCCTGCGACTTTTGAGACGAGCAGGTGGCGGGATGTGTCCATGCAAGGGGTGCCGCTGGTCGTTCTCCTGTTTGTGCTTTTCGATAGCGCAGGCTACCTCCCGGCGGATATCAGGGGGGGCCACACCAACTAATGGGTATAGTTTGTTGAGCGGGGTCGGCTTAAGGCAGCCTGAGATGGTACGGCAGGTGTCGTTGAGCGCGGCGGTTACGAGGCTGGCGTGTGGGGACCGATGCCAGACTGGACAGGCAAACTCTCCTGCAGAAAAACACAGAGCTAGTCCGGTGGTACGCAAGGTGTGCGCGGTTGCGCCCCAACTTGTTGATGTTAGCCTACGCAGCAAGTTGTTGCGCGCACTAACTTTCATACGCGTGTTAGTACAATGCGCCCTATAGGTTAGCGCTTTAAAAATACTGTATTATGAACACGTTTCTTGAGGTTTGAAAATTTATCGTAATTGTTTATAAATTATTAGCAATTTGCCCAACTGGGGCAAAGGCGTCTAAATTTCGGTTTAAAAAAAAACGTAATTTAACTATAGTGCAACGAAAAAGTTACTAAACGAATTATCTTGGCAGAGTTGTAGAAAGCACACGGCAAAAAGATATTTCACTTATCAAGTATTTCATGAAGTAAATAATAAATAAATAAGTAAATAATAAGTAAAAAAAGAAATAAAAAAATATTTAAAAAAAACAGTCCCGGTTGACCTTAGTTGTTTTTTTGCGCAAGCGTACAACTACGCGGAAGTTTGAAAAGGGTCGATTTGATTATACGTATACCAGAAAAAGATTTAACAAAGTTCCCATACTTTATTTTCATTTACTTATAAGCATGTTTCATTTCAGAATAAAACAATTTACATTCAATAACACATAATTTAAGTTGACGTGACTTGCTGGTTTATACCGTACTGTACATGAACATGTCTACATAGACTCGAAACAAGCATTATATTATTGAATTGCTAATCACACCTCGTTTTGTTCTATTATTATGTTATTATTTGCGACTACTAGTTAAAATTGGGATATTGTTAGTGAAAACGAAATTGTTATTTATACATTTTACAGTTTGACTGAAAACCGATAGTGCATGGCGACTTGCGCCGCCTGCTGTAAGGTACGTGTACGAGCACACAGCTTCAGTAATAAATACGTATTGCACTCTCCGAGCGACGCGGTCACAGAACTGAATTCGCAGCTTAGTTTGTTATGAAATACTATCAAAAGTATGCACACCTAAATATCTTGTATGTAAAAATCACATTCAGTTATTAAGGCACATTATATGAGCTGTCCCGTAGGCTAGACTGGAAGCACTTCTTGTATACCAGCATTAACATTCGACTCGGTTCCACATGTATGACTTTGCCGGGTGGCAGTTTACAATTATATAAACAGACACTCATCTTTAAGCGACCTAAATATATACTTCCATAAATACATAAGAAAATATGTCAATATCAAATCATTCGCTAATTCAAGTAAGCTTGTTCTTATCTCATAAATAATTGCTCTAGTTACAAAAATAGTATACATCGAAAAGAACTGCGCGAGTCGAGTCGGGCCCACCCCGCCGTCCGTCCGTAACTTACATATAATACAGAAATAAGATTACTCTTACAAATACATAACGATACAATATTACAACATTATCACCGGGATTATTAACAATACGGTTTTAAATTTTAAATACGTTACATTCATTACGTTACAAAAACTATCGTTTTAATAGAGAGAGTCAAAGGCACACACTTTTGTAAAAATATCGTACAAGCGTCTCTGTGATCACTGCACGGTCAGACGTAGACGGGGCCCTGCGCGTCGTCGTCCAGGTTGATGCGGTTCGTGTAGGGCCCGCCGTCGTCGAAGAAGCGCCGGAACGTGAACTCGAAGAACCCGTGGAACGTCTTGCCGTTGTCCAGCAACTCGCTGTCCGACTTGTTGGAGTCGGCCGAGGACGTGGGCCGCAGCTTGTCAGGGTCCACCGGGTCGAAGTTGGACGTGTCGGTGGGGAACTCGATACGCGGGATGTAGGGCGCCGTCTGCCGCCGCAGTCCCTTATCGAAGTCGATGGACTTCAGGAAGGGATGGTTCTTCACCTCGGACGCGTCCTTGCCGAGCCGCGTGTCCTGGCCCGAGCACAGCTGCAGGATCAGGTCCGCGCTCTCGGGGCTCAGGTTCGCCGCCTCCGGGATGTGCAGCGTGCTCTCCCAGTTTATCACCTGCAAATGGACAGAACCGAATATTTGATAAAAATAATTTCATTTGTTCCAAAAGTTGTGTAAAGAACTATTGTTATAAATAGTTTCGATTTGGATTATGCCATTTTGGTTCCCCGAATACATACCCCGGAATTTTGGGTGCGGAAATGGTTCTGTGTATTTATAACTTTGTTTATTGTAAAATAGTTACCCAACTATGAATTAAAAATAGGTTACTTAGAAATGTTAATAAAGTTTTTGTTTTTACTGTTTAAACCTATTTTTGGCTAAATTAAATAAATGTTACCTTTAGCTGGGTCTCGGCGGGCGTGGCCGCGAGGAAGGGCGGCGAGCCGACCAGCATCTCGTAGAGGATGACGCCCACCGACCACCAGTCGCACAGCTGCGTGTAGCCGGCGCGCGTCAGCACCTCGGGCGCGATGTAGTTGGGCGTGCCCACGAGCGAGTGCGCCAGGCAGCGCTGGTGCTCGCGCTTGCGTCGCCGCTCCAGCGGCTTCAGCTGGTGGCAGCGGCACTCGCTCAGGTTGCTCCACTCGCCGTCCACCGGGTCCATCGAGTCTTGCCGCCCGTGCTCTAAGTGCGTTAATATTACATTTTTAGCTAACAATCTTACGTACATCGACCTAATCGAATCGAACCCTGAAAAATCTGTTTTTCTACTCGTCGAGTATCATCTGTGTATTACAACTTCATAATGCAACACTACAACCTTACTCTTTTCAACGTTGGATTTAGTCAATTATATTTTTTTTTAAATAGAACCTTAAACACGCTGCTGCGTCGCATCTGCTTTGTGATTGGTTGGCCTACAAAAACATTTTATTTTATGTTGTAGTAGAAACAATTGTTTCATAAGTCAGAAACGCGCATAGGTTGCCATATGCCACATGCGCGTTTCTGACTTATGAAGCAATTGTTTCTACTACAACATAAAATAATATGTCGGAGTCTCAACCCATGCTATCCCAAAACTTCTTTCAGAAAATGTCAGGATTTTAAGGGTGACATCCGGACTTTTGTCAGTAAATTCCATTTTATCATATGGCAACCCTAAAATTGGAGTACAGTATGTTAAACAAGGTAAATTCCTCACCATTCCTCTGGTAGTACTTGGAGTTGTGCGTCCAGCGGAAGCCAGTGCAGAGGCCGAAGTCCGTGAGCTTGATGTGGCCGTCGCGGTCGATGAGGATGTTGTCCGGTTTGATGTCGCGGTGGATGAAGCCCATGCGGTGCACGCTCTCCACCGCGCACGTCAGCTCCGCGATGTAGAACCGCGCCAGCTGCTCCTCAAAGATGCCCAGCTTGATGAGCAGCGACATCAGGTCCCCGCCCGGGATATAGTCCATCACGAAGTACAAGTTGTCCTTGTCCTGGAAGCTGTAATAAAGTTTCACGACCCACTCGTTGTCGGCCTCGGCCAGGATATCCCGCTCGGCTTTCACGTGCGCCACCTGATTTCTTTTTAGCACATCCGCCTTCCGCAGCGTCTTCATCGCGTACAGGTGGCTCGTATCTATCTTCCGCACTAGCGCCACCTCGCCGAACGCCCCCACGCCTATAGGCTTGATCTTAGTGAACATAGACTTGTCCATTTTAGCTCGCTTCAATCGGATGTAGTTGGACTCCTTCTGGCTCAGCATCTTGCGCATCTGATACTGCGCTTCGACGCTGAGCCCGATTTTGTTCATCTCCTTCTCGAGCTGCAACCGGCGGAACTGGCGCTGTTTGTAGGACTTGACGATGTTCTCGACGTGCTGCTCCATGAAGAACTTGAAAGCTTGCGGCGAGTAGTTCCGCACCTTGCAATCGCGGCGCTCGTCCTCCTTTTCTTTGCTGATATTCCGCCGCTCCGGGATAGGCGACTGGTGCCGAATCTTCTTCGGGGGCGCCGCCGGACGTCTCTCCGTCGATCCGTTCGAACCCTTATCGGATCCCGACGCGTGAGTGCCCTCCTTCAGCAAATTATTGGTACAATTCTGGTTGGGACATTTGCCTTCCGCCGCCTGCGACGGCTCGCCTTTCGCGTCACAATCGGAGAACTTCTTGACTAGCGCCGCATGGCCCGCGGGCGCGGAGGGCGAATCGGGCTCCGCCACGCCGTAAGGAGGAGGCGGCGGCGGCTGCAGGCCGCGCTGCGCCGCCAACGCCTGCATGGTGATGGCATAGCTCGGCGGCTCCGTCGTCGGCACGGCGCCCGGCGACGGCGGCTTGGGCGCTAGCGGGTAGCTGGGCGGCGTCTGCGAGGCCTTCTGCTGAATGGAGGAGGCGTAGGAGGGCGGCGGAGGCGGGGGCGCGGTCAGAGCGACAGTCGGCGGCGCGACTGGCGCGATGGCGGTCTGCAGAACGGGCTTCTGCACCTGCGTGCTCTTGACGGACTGCATTATGATGGGCGGTTGCACGGCGTGGCGCGCCGTCCACGGCTGCACGGGCGTCGGCCGCGTCATGCCGCCGGCGCCCGCGGCCGGCGACACGGTGACGGGCGACGGCGACCCGGCGGACGTGCCGCCTGAGTAGATGCCGGAGGAGGGGCTCTTGCGGTAATCCTGCGACTGCGTGGGACTCTGCCGGTTCTGCATCGACACAGAATAGGAGGGCGGCGGCGGCACGCCGGCTAGCGGGTACGGGGGCGGCAGTTCTGCACCGGTCTGATAGATGCTGAGCGCCTGTATTTGCTGCGTGAGCTGCTGCTGGGCCTGGGGACCGTTCTGCACGACCATGGGTTGGCGCGGCTGCACGGGGCTCGTGCCGCGCGCGGGCGGTAGCGGGGGCGCGGGGGACATGCGCTTCATGAGCTGCTGCACCGAGGGCGGCACGGGCGGCGTGGAGGGGCAGCGCGGAGGCGGCGGCGGCGGAGGCTCCGAGAAGCCGGAGGGCGAGTACTGCCGGGACAGCTTCTCGTGCGGGAGCGGAGGCGCGTCGCCCTGTCGCGGGCTGCCCGAGCGCGAGGAGCCGGCGCCTGAGTCCATGGCGGGGCTCCCGCGATGCAGGCTGATCTCGCGCTCCAAGCTCGGCTTGCGAATGAGCTTGGTGCCGAGAGCGCTGAGATTGTTGCCCTTGAGAACGCCATTGAGAGGCTCCTGCTGCTTCGATAGGTAATCGATGGCGGAGTCAATGCGGCCGCCAGAATATTTGAGGGGGCGGCCTGCTGGATCCTGAAACACAAAAATAAATGGAAGACTTAGGGCCACTTGCATCATTCACTAACCCAGGGTTAACCGGTTATATCTGGAGTTACCATGGTTACCAGTACAATTTAACACTGGGTTAACGGTTTAACCGGTTAACCCCGGGTTAGTGGGTTGGTGTAAGTGGCGATTAGGGAATAAACATAGAAGACATAGGAATATCGGTAATATTGAGTTGATAGTGTTTGGATCTTGCCAGTCTCTAATTACGCGGTAAACTCGGAAACTACTGGATCACTTTTGAGGTGGTTGCAACTGATGTAGCTTTATTCACAAAGATATTATTGGAATAAAATCTATATTCAGTAAGGCAAGGTTACACTATTGGTGATATTTTTGGCTCAATGATTTATCTTCCATCTTTATAATTGTGTAACCATGTCATAATGGAGGATATTTAACTCCAGAGGATATACACCATGCTGCATTATTTTTAAACCTAAAACTTAATTATACTGCGCCAATTAAACCTGCTAAAACCCTTATATATAAATTCTATTCAGCAAACTATGATGATATTAACAGCGACCTATTAAATATAGATTGGGACACATTTTTCAATAATTTAAATATCGAAGGTTGCGTAAACAAGTTTAATAATTTGTTATATACCTTAATAGATAAACACGTACCTTGCCATTATTCTAGAAACTCGTGTGCAAATTATCCTGTATGGCATAGTAGGTCTTTAAGAAAGATTTTGAAAGAAAAAAGAAAATATCATAAATTATGGAAATGTTATGGTAACCCGTTAGATTATGAAAGTTTTAAAATTTTAAGAAAAAGAGCTGAAAAAATAGAAAATGAGTGTTATAAAAATTATATAGAAAGTTCCGAGGATAAGATAAATTCACATGTAAAACATTTTTGGAAATTTATTAAGTCTTCAATGTCTAATAAAGGCATACCTCAAACAATGAATTACAAGGGTGTTTCAGCATCAGACGGTGAAAATATTTGTAATATGTTCAGTGATCATTTCCAGTCAGTCTTTGAAAATTCCACCTTGCCACCTCTGGACATCGACTGTCTGGATCCACCGCCAAAGCCAGTTTTTAACTTCAGTACAATTATGTTAACAAACGAAATGGTCCTTAAGTATCTGAAATCTGTAGATATAAATAAAGGCGCAGGACCTGATCGTATACATCCTTTACTTATTAGAAAATGTGCTGGCATTTTGGTGGTTCCGGTCACCAAATTATTTCAGCAGTCTATCAAGGAGGGAAAGGTTCCGCAAATCTGGAAAACGGCGTGGATTACACCTATACCCAAGGGTTCTATAAGCCAGGACGTCGAAAAATATAGGCCTATCTCTAAGTTGTGCCAATTCGGTAAAATATTGGAAAAAATTGTCACTGATCAATTATCATACGCTGTACGGCGTCATATCAATCCGAGTCAGCACGGGTTTTACAGGGGTCGAAGTGTGGAGAGTAATCTTTTGTCTTTTAGTGAAGTCATACGAGATGCAATGGATAATAAGCATCAAGTCGATGCAGTCTACACAGACTTCGCCAAAGCGTTCGACAAAATTTCTTACAATACGCTTCTGGTGAAACTCTGGAACCTTGGCATCCATGGGGATCTTTTTCGATGGGTGAAATCTTATATTGAAAATAGGTCCCAAAGTGTTGTACTCGGAGGTTTTTCATCGGCTTTCAAAATAACCACCTCAGGTGTCCCTCAAGGGTCCCATTTGGGTCCATTATTATTTATATTATATATAAATGATATCACGGAGTGTCTGACAAATTCGAAAGCTCTTTTATACGCTGATGATACTAAAATATTTCGAGTCATTGAAACAGACGCTGACTGTGCCCTACTGCAGGATGATCTAACTAGTTTTGAAACATTTTGTATTGAAAATAATCTGTTTTTAAATAGTGACAAATGTTCAGTTATTACTTTCACTCGGAAAAGGGATCCCATTGTATTCAGTTACCGGCTGTGCGGCAGTACTCTAACACGACAACATATTATACGTGACCTAGGGGTGTTAATGGATGCAAAACTAACGTTTAACCCTCATATAGATCATATTTTAAACAAAGCATACAAACTACTGGGTTTCGTTCTTCGTGTAGCAAAACCTTTTCGAAGACCTCTCACTTATAAACTTCTTTATAATAGTTACGTTCGCAGTAGATTGGAATTTGCTTCTGTAGTGTGGAATCCTCTCTTTAATGTCCATAAGACCCGAATTGAAAGACTCCAGAAAAAATTCGTTAAAGCACTGGAATTTCGAGTGGGTCGTAACTATGTAAATTACGCTTCCTCGGCTACACATCATAATATCCAGCCACTTTCACTTAGACGGTCCTGTACAGATTTAGCATTTTTATTCAAAATTATTAATAATGTGGTAGATGCCCCCGATTTATTACATAAAATTTGCTTTCGTGTCCCCCGTAGGAATGAACGTAGTTGTCGCAGTAAGGCATTATTTAGCATTCCTAACAGCAGAACAAAACACGCACGGCATTCGTATATTGGGCGCGCGTGTAGGCAGTACAATGAAAAGTGTATGGACGCAGATTTGTTTAGCAGTTCATTAGGCTTGTTTAAAAGAACTGTATATTCTTTATTAAAATAAGGGTGAAATGTTGCAAGCAACCCGATAGTAAGTACTTGTAATCTTAGTAATTTAAGTCTAAGTCTAAGTGAAAAGTGTAAGTATAAGTCTTTTCTCTTGTTTATACATTTATATGCTATTGTATTAGTTGGTATACTAATGTTTTGATTATGTACAAGTTTGCACTATTTATCATTACTCTTTAATTGTACCTCTATATGTGAATTAGGAAACTATAGGTCTATAAAAAATCAATTTGTAGCTATTAGCTAAGTTGCTTATGTTTACTTTAAGACTGTTTGTTTCTCAATAAAAAAAAAAAAAAAAAAAAAAAAAAAAATAAGTTGAAGCTCCAATAGTGGATGTCAATGTCTATGATAATTAGAAATCAACTATCTGTTACTGCCATGTTGAAAGAATGAAAACCCAAAGGTTATTATTATTATTAGTATGTCTTTCCCATCACGAAACAATAGTGTTCCGGATATTTAGGAAGCGTGCGCAGAGCCGAAGCCAACACGTAGAGACCCTTTTGACACTTTAATGAAATGTAAGGGGTACACGAGCGGATGCTGCCCTTGCCCATGTCATGGGACGCACGCAGAGACAGCACCCGCCAGGGTGTAAGGACTATTGAGAGTTGATGGATTCTAAAATGAAGTAGGTTATTGGGTGAAAGCAATGGGCTAAGTAGCTATATGGGTTAAAAAAAAACTAAAAATTTAAAAAAAAATTCATTTTCATTTTCATTTCGTTTTAGACAGGCAGCTGATGCTGATACATGTCTAAATCATAGTTCGCTTAGCACGATTTCACTGTTTAGATAGATTTCTTGGACTGTTTAGGTTTCTTTATTTTGGAAAATCCTTGAGGTGCAACAGGCATGTGGAGCATAGGCTGTTTATTAAATCATTTTAATTATAGTTATATTATATGTCTTCTTCTTCCTCGCGTTATTCCGGCATTTTGGCCACGGCTCATGGGGGCCTGGGGTTCACTTTGACAACTAAACCCAAGAATTGACGTAGGCACTAGTTTTTACGAAAGCGACTGCCATCTGACCTTCCAACCCAGAGGGGAAACTAGGCCTTATTGGGATTAGTCCGGTTTCCTCACGATGTTTTCCTTCACCTTCACCGAAAAGCAACTGGTAAATATCAAATGACATTTCGTACATAAGTTCCGAATAACTCATTAGTACGAGCCAGGGTTTGAACCCGCGACCTCCGGATTGAAAGTCGCACGCTCTTACCGCTCGGCACCAGCGCTTTAATTATAGTTATATGTAAGGCACAAAAATTAAACTTAAAAAGATATGCGCATGTGAATCATATCTAAAATCAATTCGTATTAGAAATGTACTTACTTGTACATATAATCGAGTATCATGTGGAAAATTCTGAACAATCATTATTTTTACTATTTTTTTTTGGAAGTGGGAGTACGCCCAGTGTTCACTCTTTGTTTGTGGACTTCACAGAGGCCTATCACAGCATAAAAACCGGCCAAGTGCGAGTCGGACTCGCGCACGAAGGATTCCGTACCATTAAGCAAAAAACGGCAAAAAAATCACGTTTGTTGTATGGGAGCCCTACTTAAATATTTACTTTATTCTGTTTTTAGTATTTGTTGTTATAGTGGCAACAGAAATACATCATCCGTGAAAATTTCAACTGTCTAGCTATCACAGTTCATGAGATACAGCCTGGTGACAGACGGACAGACAGACAGACAGCGAGTTCTTAGTAATAGGGTCCCGTTTTTACCCTTTGGGTACGGAACCCTAAAAAGGGACACTCTGTATGCCATCCTTTTGCTTTATTAGGGGAAAGCCGCGTAGAGGTAGTGCAGACAACTAGTGACTTGGAGCGAGATGCCTCTAGAATAGGTCTCGGGATCTACCAGTCAAAAACTGAAAGGTTACAAAAATACACGATCTCAGCAGCGAAGTCTTCATGTTGGGGGTACTCTAGCATGGACCTTGTATGCACCATTACCGATACAAACACCAGGGAGATGGTGGTGGTGGATAAAATCAATATATAAACCCTCCATAAAATTTGGTGTCTAGCCTTCTCAGCAGAAATACTAAGGTATGGATATATAAAACCGTCACTCGACCAATCCTTATGTAATGGTTGTAAGGCCCGGACACTAACACTAAAAGAGGAAAGTCCGCTCCTGGTAGCGGAAAGAAAGATCTTTTGAAACATTCTAGGACCTATCAAGAGAGACTACTAAAAACCGGCCAACTGCGAGTCGGACTCGCGCACCGAGGGTTCCGTACTTTTTAGTATTTGTTGTTATAGCAGCAACAGAAATACATAATCTGTGAAAATTTCAACTGCCTAGCCATCACGGTTCATGAGATACAGCCTGGTGACAGACAGACGGACAGACGGCCAGACGGACAGCGGAGTCTTAGTAATGGGGTTCCGTTTTTACCCTAAAAATGGGAGAGAATAGCAGAAGTGGTACTTGGCACCCAGTGGGTGTACTTGGGAAGACTGACTGGTGGAATTTGATTGATAAACTATCCAGAGTGAAAAAACTGTAATATATGACATCTATTACAGTTATAATATTGTCTTCGGTTACCGCGATAGTTACTCATGAAATAAAACTATGAAAACGGATTATATCGCGTATATTGAATTTATAATACATCCCGACGTTTCGAACTCTTTACAGCGTTCGTGGTCAACGGGTGACCCGTTGAGTCACCCGTTGACCACGAACCCCGTTTTCATAGTTTTATTTCATCTATTACAGTTTTTAATTTATACATATATAGTAGTGTGACTACTTAAAAAACACAAATCAAAATATTTAATAAAATAATTTGATTTGTTCCCAAACTTGTTCATTATCCAGAGTGATTTAGATCGCATAATTCAGTGGACTAAAGACTGGCTCATATCACTAAATGCTGACAAGTGCACAGTTCTACACATAGGTAATACAAACCCTAAACTAAATTACCACATTGACTCTGTTCCCCTTCAAGCAGTAGCTAGTCAAAGAGATCTGGGCATCATTGTTTCACAAAACTTGAAATGGGACACCCATATCACTAAAATCACCAAGAGAGCAAATTCTATGCTGTATATGATCCGGAAAGCATTCGATGTAATTACTAAGGACCTATTTATTAGAATATACAAGTCATACCTTCGCCCTTTACTTTAGTATGCTTTTCAGATATGGTCCCCCTACTTTAAAAAGGACATCACATTGCTGGAAAAGGTACAGCAAAGAGCAACGAAAATGGTTGCTTCATTGAAGGACAAGCTATATGAAGAACGGCTTCAGGAACTAGGTCTTACAACATTGGAGGACAGAAGGAAGCGAGGCAATCTTATTGAGACAGACAAGATCTTGTCTGGACACTACAATGTTCCAAATATTAAAGACCTATACATATCAAGCCAGAATGTAAAGTTGAGAGGACACTCTAAGAAACTTGTCAAACCCCCGTGTGCTAGCAACCCTAGGAAACACTTCTTGCCGAATCGTGTGGTAAATGTGTGGAACTCTCTACCAGAAACTGTTGTTAGTGCACCGTCAGTGAACACTTTCAAAAATAGACTAGATACACATTTTAGAACTTTGAAAAGTACAAAATAAAATACAAGTGCTTACTTGTATTTTATTCTGTACTTAAATACACGCATCAGCTCCAAGAGCGTGTATCAAATAAATAATAAAAAATAATAAATTACTATTTTATTATTTCACTGGTCAATGTCAAGCCCTATGCATTTTGTCAGGAAAGTGACAGTTAGGTGTGCCTTAAACACAACATAAGTCACGCTTTAAAGTTAGTACCAAAATAAAATAAAATTTCATAACAAGGTCATTTAAATTTTAACTAGGCACCAAGTACATCCATACCAAATGCCAAGCCATATTTTTATGGGCCATTTTACTATTTGTGACGTTTTCAACCAAAAGGTACCACATTGTTGCTTGTTGATAAGGTTGATTTCTAATTGAAGCTATATGGAAATAGCACTTTGCTGACAAGCGTCAATAAGTACCCTTTTGGTTGAAAATGGCACATTTTGTACCTTAAACTTTAAGATTAATCAATTCATGGCATTACAAAAAAACGTTAATAACATTACCTCTTCATACCCAGAAGCAATAAGCTGGCTGAGTGTTTGTGGGTGTACATTGAGTTCCTTGTCAAGTCCATTGCCAGAAGAGGAACTGAAACCGGAACTGACACCAGAACTGACTGTGCTTGCTGCTGATGAACCAGGTGGCTCCGAGCTTCCAATATTAGCAAAAGGTAATAATGAATTTCTAATCTCGGCGAGCGCCTTCTGGTGATACCCGGAGGAGCGCGTGGCCGTCTTGCCGGGCGCCGGCGGGTTCATGGCGCCCGAGCCCCAAGCCTCTCACCCCACCCCGCCCATCACATCTCCACCCCGCACCATGGATCACCGGATACAGTTCTCATTACCAGGGCTGTTTATTCTTTACGGTGATAATTTTTCACAAAACTTAAACAAAGCAGTCTTGTTTGTTTATTACTTTCTATTAACTTAGTTGACAGTCTTTGTATGCAACCTAGAAGCCTTGTATGAAGCTGAAAATAAATTAGAAAATATTTTACAATGACTACTGCTATTAGCTGATTATTTAGATATATTTGAAGACTAATGCAATGTAATGATGTAGTTCATCTAAATAAATATCTTATTAGTATTACTTCACCAACACAAATTAAGTTAAATTGTGATGGAATAGAAACCTCATTAGAAGGAAATTGTAAATAAACAAGCACTAGTAATCGCCCAGTACCTGTTCGAGGATGCGAAACTACAAGAATGCTCAACACAAATCATTCTTGACAGAGCTTAGGAATTCCAAAATTAGAGACCCATATATCAATAAACTACATATGATCGCAAGCATTATTTGACAGAAAATAATTACCTGGCGTCTTTTTAGTTTCCGCAGATCCGAATGAGAATCATAGACGTCATAATCTCGTAAAATAAAAACGATAGTCGAGAGCTCTCACATTACCGATGTCATCTTTCTGGTACGCCACGTATATTATTCACAATATTATCATAACACAAGTTTTCAAAATCAGACAAATATTGCACGCACTTTTACTACAGCTGAGGAATTATGAAAACAAAGAACTCTGAAACACAGACATGCAAGTTGGCAAACCATACAAAGCGACCATTTTGAGGAATTACCACATTCTTTCGTATGTTCGTAAAAGCTACGCTATCTTGACGTTCAGAGTTGCTACTAATTATTCAATTGTTATTTTCAATAAAAGTACTAAGGAGACTACTATTCCGTACTGTTTGGGCAAAAAATCTAAATAACAGTTATAATTACGAAAATTATAATTTTCTATAATATTATTTGATGTTTGAATAAGCAAAAACTGAAATTTTAATAATATCTAATGATAAGAATTCCTATTAAAATTAAAAATGAATAAATTAAATATATAATTCACAAATATTTATAAATTCCACCCCAATAATTAACTTATTGTATTTACGAGCTTTTTACATTATTTTTACGGTACTCATAAAGTTTAAGCCTAAGAAAACAAACTAGTACTACAAACGTCGAATCATAGGAAAGCTTTAAAAAGAGAGCTAATAAGAATTCGAAGAAGTTGTACTTATTTAAAGAAGCCAATCACTATCCAGCAAGGTAGTGAATAATAAAGATAAATGGAAGCTAACTCGAGACTGTTTGAGATAGTGCTAAAAATGTTGGTTTCAGCGTATCAAATGACATCTGTCTAACATTGTCAACTGCCTTCTTGACATTTGATACCATTTTCAATCATCATACAGTTGTGTCAAATACTGTGAATCTTTCTAATCTCGTTCTCGATTCTTTGCCAATGAATGCGTGCAATATGTACATTCATAAATAGATGTATTTAATTTAGTTCAATCGAATAACATCATTATACGTGTGAAGTGAAAATGTAGCTCTGTCATGTTCATTATTTAATCGTACATTAAACGTCGTAATAAGAATAATGTTCCGGCTTAAGAACTTCGCTTCTTTACTTCTAGTCTATTTAGTGTTCGTTCCTAATTTCGTAGCACCTGAAGATGGCACGGTGTACGAATACGATCCCGACAGCTTCCAGCGGCAGATTGAAGATTTGAATGGAAACTTTATTATGTTTTACGCACCTTGGTAAGTGATTATTGGAGGAAAATGAATGGCGTTCTAAAAGCCTTATCGCAGGTCAAATACCAATCCTTAATTTGTTTTGGATGCCGAGTCCACATATTGCGCCAACGTAGGCCAATCTCATCTTCCTCGCGTTGTCCCGGCATTTTGTCACGGCTCATGGGAGCTTGAGGTCCGCTCGACAATGAATCCCAAGAATTGGCGTAGGCAGTAGTTTTTACAAAAGCGACTGATCTTACCTTCCAACCCAGAGGGGAAACTAGGTCTTGTTGGGATTAGTCCGGGTTCCTCACAATGTTTTCCTTCACCGAAAAGCGACTGGTAAATATCAAAAGATATTTCATACATAAGTTCAGAAAAACTCATGGGTACGAGCCGGGTTTTGAACCCGCAACCTCCTGATTGCAAGTCGCACACTTACCGCTAGGCCACCAGTGCTTCAACGTAAGCCAATCTAAGGGACGCATTTATGCGTTAGAGGAAGCAAGTGATATTGCTATCTCATTCCACCGCATAGCTACATCCCTTAGATTAGCCTACGTTGGTCCAATTCCAATATGTGGACTCGGTAGAATACAGTACTGTCAGCTTTACAACATAAAGTCAAATTGTCTTTTTTTAAATTCTTTATAACATATACTTTGAATAAAATTTTATTAGCCTGACATTATAAGCCTGACAAACAAGTCATGTCAGTAACAGCAGAATAAATAATCTTTAATAGAAAAAGACGAACTTCAGAAAATATAGTGCATCTCATTAACAATTATAATTAGCCTCAAGACTTTTAAAAATCTTTTATGGTAGAGAAATTTCATTCCGGTATACATGAGGAGTTCCATTTCACCAAATAGCACTATTTAAATGCAAATGCATTTTAGATATAAACTAAAAATCGCTATAAGTGTATGTATAGTTCAGGAGTTTCCTCAATTTGTCATAAAATCCATTATCAGAACTCAAGCTTGACAAAAATGTGACTTGAAAACTTAACATGCTTAACAAACATAATGAAGAGAACAAATTGCCAAACGTGAACTATGCGTTGTTGAAGAGTTCCATTTTGATCATCACCAGCAGTTCCATTTCACCATACATCACTGTTTTGAATGTAAATGCTTGATTTGTTGATGATAATACAAAAATCACTGCATGTGAAGTTGACGAAATATAAAGTGAGCCGATCTTGTTTAAACTTGTTCGAGAGATCGGCTCTCTTTATATTTCGTCAACCTTACCTATGCTTATAAGATTTGAGTAGTTCCCTCCATACCTCATGAATCCCATCATCAAAACTGGGTTTTGTCAAAAATGGAACCAATCTGGATGTATATACTTTTAATCAAAACATGAATTTTCAATACACATTTAAAGAAAAGATACTACCAAATTGGTTTTTTTCCTCCATTTTTTATTGGAGGAAAAAACCTGACACATCTAAGATTTGCGGATGATCTGGCCCTGTTTGCAAGAAGTAGTAAAGACTTAGAATCAGGGGTCGGAAACCGGTATTTGCTCCATACAAAAATACCGGTATTATTACGTTCTTTTTCGTTCTTTTGTTTATAATTTCATTTTTAATGGGACGTTTTAATAATGCAAAATTGTTTCCTAAATACATGATTCAGTCCTACGTAATGAGCATAAAATAATTCAAAATATTGGGCTATTTCGGGGTTTTTTAAAAATACCGGTTCCGAGCCCTGCTTAGAATATATGATGAACACATTGAACATAAAGAGCAAAAAAGTTGGACTTGAAATGAACTATAGCAAATCTAAAGTTATGTCAAATAGCAACAAAAATCAGATAACTATAAAAAATGAAAATATAGAGTATGTCGACCAATACATATACCTGGGAAAACAAGTAAGCTTCAACCCAAATGCAAACGAACAGGAAATTGAGAGAAGAACTAAAAACACCTGGAATAAGTACTGGAGTCTAAAAGAAACCCTAAAAAGCGACCTACCTATCAAGCTTAAGAAGAAGGTAATGGAAACATGGAAATTCACTTCAAAGGCCAAAAGGACGATAGTTTCATGCCAAAGGGGCAGTATACTTAAAATAAGAAAAATTTACAAGATCAGACATTCCATAATCCGAGAAAAAACTAAGCTTATAGACGCACTAAGCCAGGCCCAGAAACAAAAATGGAGATGGGCTGGCCATGTTGCCAGACTCCAAGACGAGAGGTGGACTTTTCACACAACGGCCTGGAAAGGTCCAGACGAAAAGAGGAAGAGAAGACGGCCATTGGCACGATGGTTGGACGACATAATTAAAACAGTGGGGGCCAACTGGATATGGGAGGCCCAAGACCGAAGAAAGTGGCAGAATCTGGAAGAGGCCTATACCTCTTAGGAGGGTTCTGGAGTGATCATAGACATATTGGGTTTAAAAAAAATTAGATTAAGTTTCATTACCCGGAAATAAAAGGCTTTTTTATTTTTATTATTTTTATACTACCAAATTGAGAACTTCCTCCTTTTGAAATCTTGAAGTTGGTTAAAAAACTATACTCACCTGTTTCTTGGGGTTATAATACTATCATAAAAAAAAGACAGTATGATTCTCTCTGCCTATGTTCCACTGACAAACAATTCTTGCCAAACTATAGTTACTTACTGCTAGCCTTTCTCCACAGACATCTTGTCTGGTTGCTCTTGGCATAGGCCTCTCCCATATTCCTCCACGAGTCCCTGTACAGAGCCTGTCTTCTCCAGAAGGCTCCAGCCACCTGCCTGAACTCGTCTTCCTGTCTCATTTTTTATCTTCCATCATCCCTTTTTCCGTCTCTTGGGTACCATGTTGTGATGTCTTTTGACCATTTTTCTCTTTTGTCTTGGAGCATGTGGCCGGTCCACTTCCATCTCAGTTTTTTCAGTGTGTGGTTTACGTCGATTATTTTTGTTCTCTTTCTAATGTCCTCCAGTTTTATTTCATCTCTAAGTTTTATATTCAACATGCTTCTTTCCATACTATTTTGGCATACTTGGAGAGCTTTCCTCTCTTTGACAGTTAGGGCCCAAGTTTGACATCCATATGTAAGGCAGGGAAGGATACAAGTGTATGTGGTTGTTCTTCACTATTTCCTTTAATGACCAATATCTTTTCCATGAGCTCCCGATTCTAGTGTTTACTTCTTGTTGTGTCAAGTTTTGCATCTTCATAGCCAAACTATAGTTACTGTAGTCCAAATCTGTGAGTGTGTATATTACTTTTTATTCTTCTCATGCTTCCATGAGAGAGAGACCATGTACAACTAGAATGACTATGCGTAAGACTGAAAGTTAATCGATCACCTTTATTTTGATGTTATAGGTGCCGACATTGCACAGACTTCCAGCCAATGTGGGCTGAGTTGGCAGAGCTGGTAAACACCAAGGAGTCCGAGTTTGCCATTGCCCAGGTTGACTGCACTAGACATGCCGGGTTGTGCCAAGACAATGGCATCACTGGTAAGTAGAGTCTGGCCACTGGTCTTCAACACCCTAAAAATTTAAATAAATAAATATTATAGGGACATTGTTACACAAATTGACTGAGTCCCAAGGTAAGCGCAGTTAGGCTTGTAATGTGGGTACTCAGACAACGATATATATATATATGTATAACATACAAATCCTTAAATACATAGAAATCATCCATGACTCAAAAACAAATATCTGTGCTTGTCACACAAATAAATGTCCTTACCGGGATTCGAACCTAGGACCATCGACTTCATAGGCAGGGTCACTACCCAAGTACCCACTAGGCCAGACCGGTCGTCCAAATTTAGTCTTAGGGAGGCAGCAGACAGCCACTTTTTGTAGCGCTTCAGTAGCGCGTTTGTCTAGCGACTCCTTGTCACAGTTGCAATGCGCGACAGAAGTGATGTAGTAGCGACTGTATTGCTACAGCATTGTTACTCGGGTATGGGAAGAGTGGAGAGTTACTGTATCACGGCTGTATCGACGCTGAATCGCGTCTGTATCGATGCTGAATCTAGTGGCTAATTACTTTCAAAATAAGGTGTCAATGATTTTAATTCGTGTTTTGTTAGTATCCTGCGGATCGAGAAGAAAACAAAAGCCAAGTTTGCTCCAGCACCAGCAGGTCTACAAATGTTGTTAAAATTGTAAACACACAAAGGCTCATAAATAAATTATGAACTTGCAGCAAACTTTTTTAATCATCAACATTATATATGTCATTAGGATTAAAGTATGATAATTAAACTTTGGTATTAGAATTCACAACATATAAGAAGTTTGACCATATTGTCTTAATTAACGAAAGAAACACCATGTACAGGCTACCCAACGCTTTTGTACTACCACAAGAACTCATTCCTGCCGGTGGAATACAAGGGCACGCGTGACCTGCCCTCCCTCACTCTCTTTCTCAGTGAAGTCTTCAATGCTAAAACTGAGGTAAGTACAGGTAACTCAGCTACACAACCTATAAATTAATTATTTTTCACTACACCAGCTCGTAAAGGCTCTCCAGGTATATTCTTGAAAAACGAATGAGAAAGTTACAAGTTACCCACAAGAGTGGCAAAGTAATTTCATGCAAATTTTGACTTGTTTTCTCATGTTGGTTGCAATGGTTTTAATAAATATTTATATAATAGTGTTTTACAGTCAGTATTTACTATATAACATTTAAAACCTTCGCGCTTTGTACACATATTAAATCACATGTATGTATGGGTCTATCGCGAATTTATTTTGTTACCTTTATTTACCGACGTTTCGACACAAGCTGGTCGTAGTCGCGGCTAACTGACGTCCCAGCAAAATGTCAAACCCAGGTCAAACCAGAGATTTGTGTGACTACCCGACGAAAAGTGTATGAAAAAGTAAGGGGTAGAGTAGACAACACATTTCCAAACCACCCACTACACGTAAATGCGTAAATGCATAGAGTAACTTATACTAGAGCGGTACTGTCATAGTAAATTTTGTAACCCCAGTAAATTCACTGCCATCTGTCGACACACTTTAAAACTAAAATTGAAGATTTGTAAAAATACGATAAAATGTATATAAATATAGATAAATGATTTTTTTTATTTGCATTAATTATTTTGATGATTTTGACCCATGTTCTTTCACTGATATGCGTTAAAATTGTTAAATAACAAACGAAACCGTCAACGCCATCTATACGACTGTAGGCCAAAACTAGTAGCGCCCTCTGAACGAGAATCAAATTTTCTTGATTTTCGAGGCACGTTTTTTCCTTAGACTGTATCCATCTATTACGGAGTTATATCTATCTTTGGTAAATGTTAATTATTGTCAATAGTCCGACACGCAACACTCACAACATCCACGCACACATCCGAAGATAGATCCCTTGGCTTTAACTTCTGGATCACTGGTCCCCAAGTTGCCGATATGTTAAATTCATCTTGCCTATTAAAATTTTTGGGGTGTTTTTTGATTTCAATCGCCTCTTGCACAAATCGAGGATAATAATGGCGTAATGGTAATACGTGATAGACCCGATTATAAATGTGATTTAGTATTTACTATGGTTTGCTATATGGTAAAAAAATTGTGTTCACTCTATAACAGTTTACGGTAAACGGGGTACGCTGGTTCGATTCCAGCTCTGGACACTGGAGGCTTTGGTCATTTTTTCCTTCGTATATGATATTTATTTCAGTCTATAACAGTTTGTTTAACCCTCGTGCTATGAAACCCTCGCAACGCTTATGATTCCAATTTTCGAACCCAACTGTGGCAATTTTTGCTTGCTCGGGTATGAATATTATCAAGAGGGGTTAACGCATTCACTGCCAGGGGGCGTGGCCTAGGAACAAACTTGTATGACGGTGAACGCACATGTGCGTTGGGGGCAGTGAATGTGTTAAACAACAACTTCTACACCCCGTAATACAAATAACTATTCTTTGTAGATTACATTAATAAGTAGAAAGAAACACATATGCAATTAAAAAAAAAAAAATATTTTTTTAAAAATAACTTTCTGTTGCCTTTTTTAGGACTCTAATGCCAAGAAAAGCCAGAGTAGTGAAGTTAAATCCTACAGCGGTATGGCACATCTTACAGATCACAATATTGAGAAGTTTGTAGCCAAAGGGCAGCACTTCATTATGTTCTACGCGCCATGGTGCCAGGCTTGTCAGGTATAGTGGTATTTATTTAATTTCATTTTGATTGCAAAATTAGCTAAGAAGTATGTGTTCTCTTACTTACTAGTGAAATTCCACTCACTGAATAGTAGATAAACAAATAATAAATATTATGAGACAATCAATTAGAAAATATAGTAGATATTTACATTGCCCTTATTCATGAATCTTTACAAGCCTCAATTAGTTAATTTTTGTTTTATTTTTTCATCTTCCCTTTCTTACAAATTCATATGAGAGAATTGACAGATGCCAGTTGCACCATCCGTACTTGACAGGTGCAACCGACCCTTAGAGTCGGTTGCACCAAACTGTTTGTCATCGTAAAAGAGTTCGCTAAATTTTATTGTATGGAAAGTTTCATAATAAACCGCCGCGGCGCGCCGGGTGACGTTGATCAGTCTTAGTCATACTTGTTATGGCCATTTTTTGCCCGGATGCTGCACTTCATGATAAAAGCAAGCCGCTTTGCACAGTGCTAGTAGGGACCAAACTGAGTGATTTGACCCGCAGCAGCGCAAGTTTCACCCCTTAGGAACAGAGATGGCGCCACTTCTTTAAAAAATATTTCAAAAAATTCTACAAGCTAAACCAATGAACCGATTTAAATGTTTAATATCTCAAATGAAAGCTCATTATATACATTACTTTTAAAAAATACTCAAAAAATATATACTGATTACTTTCGACAAAAAACGGCATCTTAAGTTTTTTTTTTACTCGATTGATAGTTTTTACTTGGTTTCTCAAAAAAAATGTATGGAACATGAATAGCTTAATGCATGTATATATTACTGAATAAATAACAAGTATTATAAAAAAAAACCGACTCCGATACCTCTCATACTTCACGAAATATAAAAGTTTGAATGTGAGTGTAAATTTCTTCAAAATATATTTCAAAAAATTCTACAAGCTTAACTATCTAATCATATAATATAATTATATAATCTGTGATTTCACACATCGGAATAAAATAACTTTCCGTGTGGCTTAGGACCTTTTCAATTGAGAGCTCGCTCTAATGGTTTTAGTTTCAAAGGTTCCGTTTATGGTTTGTATCTTGGTGTACTACCCCGTACTCCCCGTAGTAGAATTAAAAGCATATAAGAGTCACAAAAACTTTTAGGTGATTAGGCTAATCGTTTGACTGCGATAATTATCTGATTTAGCTTCCTATTTTTTGGTTAAAAAAACTTTTTTTTCCATATTTCTTCCGTTAATATTTTTATTTTTGCCATTTTTATTTTTTTGGGTATTTATGCCCTTTGTTCCGAAAGTACAAGACTTGCTCCGGTGCGGGCGTATATGCTATGATGGACACCTCTTGGTCCTTTGCACCCTGTATGGCATCCTTTAGCGAGGAATATCCTCGCGATGCTACAATGGTACTTAGTTTGTCATTGCGCAGACCCTCTGCGAATTTATTTATCGCCATTTTTTCATTTAGAGGTTGCAAGATTTTATAGGCCTCTGGCTTCCCATTTGCCTGTATTACTGTGAGGTTTACGAATAATTCCTCTAACTCTTGGCCATATCGCTCGATTGTCCTATTCCCTTGTTTTGTAGTTAATAGTTTTGTTTGTATCGCGGTTGCTGATTTCGTTGGTAATAGTCGGAGCTTCATTTCATCAATTAAATTGGTTACACTGGTATGCTTATCTGATATGGTAAGTTTTGCACTTTGAGTTAGACGAGTTTTAGTCACGAAGTTTATTAACATTTTTGCGTCTGATTCCTTGATTAGTGTAGAATACAATTCTATGGCGTCTATAAGCTGTTTAGTAACGGCCTCTGAACCGTCCATGGGTGGCAGCAGTGCTGCCGCCGTTTTTAGGTGAAAACTGTCATTAGAAGTCATTGTGTCTTGTTCGTATGTGGTTATGATTTTAATTTGTCATGTAATTTTTGAATGTCAGTCATAATTGTCTGTACGTTATTTACATATAATGTTCACATTTATTGTGAAACTGATATTTTACAACAGTCTTTACACCTTAATAAAAAAAAAATCGCAAATTATCAAATTAACGCAGTTGTGTTGAATTTGTACCTGTAGTTGCTGTTGCGCACTGGCGGTGGGGTTAGTGGAGAAGGGCTGTTGCAGGTGAGGCGGGTGCTAGACGCTCTGCTCTGCCTTGTTGGTGTTGCGCATCATCGTTGATACCGCTGGCGTTGTTGGAGGTTCCGCTCTGAGCGATGATGACCTCTTCTTTTCTGTCCTTTGTGCACTGACTTCCCATGACTTGACTTTGATGGTACTGGCTTTCGCTGGTGCACTGGAGCTGACTGGCTAGTGGCTTTTAAGCTGGGGCTGCCTCGAGCAGCCCGACTGGCAGGCGCAGTGCCATGAAGTGGCTGGCTGGCTGACTGGCACGGCTGGCACGGTGGTTGGGCAGCCGGGCAGCGTCTAAGCTGGGGCTGCCTCGAGCAGCCCCACTGTCACGGTCGCCATGAAGTGTGGGACGTCCAGGGGTATAATGACAACACTAGAGTTGAGCATAGAATGAATCTTTATTGCAAATGTTGGCCTTATATACTAGTGAAACGTACACATGTTTCTTTGTTCTGGTTAATTGTTGCGTAATAATCGAATTAAAATAGATTTCCTTTGTTTGTGTTCATTAGAGCATGAATGCTACATATGGGAGTGTGACGTATCAAATCAGATGGGAGATAGGTATTAGTTGTACAGGGTGATCTTCGGCTGTGGCCTACACCACAGACCGATTTCAATGTTTAATATCTCAAATAAAAGCTCATTATATACATTACTTACAAAAAAATACTCATAAAACATATACTGAACCCTTTTGGCAAAAAACGGCATCTTAAGTTTTTTTTTTACTCGATTGATAGTTTTTACTTGATTTCTTAAAAAAAATATTATGGAACATGAATAGTTTAATAAATATATATATAGTACTGAGTATATAAAAGTATTACAAAAAAACCCGACACCCATACCTTTCATTCTTCACGAAATATTTAAGTTCAATTATGCACGTTCTTACAAATAAATCCTTTAAAAGAAATCTTCTACCGCAGTAAGTGCACTGGTTTTAATATGAAATGTGTCATATGAAAAGAAATCACCCAATTTATTTTAATAAATAAAAAAATTATAAATAAAAACTGAATAAAGTTTTTTCCTGGTGGTGAATTACAAAAAAATATAACAAATCTAAAATTAGGAATTATTTTTATTTAAAGTGACTACATTTGTAAACAAAAAACTTAAATGTCCTCTTCGGGTTCATATTTCATATTTATTTATTGCAACCATGGTTTTATAGGTATTACAAATTCTTGGTAGTTCCACATGGACCCCGTGGGGGCATAGCAATATTACATGCATACTTAGAATCTAATCTTAAATCTATGTGTATAATATAAAAGTAGGTCAATTTAGTAGTTTTTATACATATAAGCCGAATTAAATCAGATAATTGTCAGTGTATTAAATACAAAAATAAACGGGCAACTAATTATTACTAGGTGATGTCAAATTATATGGTTCACCGGTAGATGTAAAACTGAAAAAGAAAAGTCGTTTGGTTAAGTACTCATACCATTCCAATACTACAAAATCACTGATCATACATGAACTGGTTGCTGTAGATTACTGTTGAATTATTTTTGTGCCTAGTTGATAAACCTATAATTTTGTGCCAGACCTATAATTAGTGGTCAGCATGCAAAATAACCCTGGATTGAAAATTACATTAACTTACTTTTGATTTGTACAGCCACATTTGCATGATTTACACTGGGCTGTGCATGGCTAGCTGACGCGACGACACCCACAATGCATAGTTTAGCAGCCAGATTTGCAGCCACAATGGTCCAAGAGGCTTAATTGAGACCAAATCGCTGTAAATGCCGACCATTCCGGAGTCCAACTCTCTTTTTCTCTCAACTCTGGTTTCAGAGCGTTTCCCCATATATGGCCCTCTTGGTAAGCTGCTCGAAGTGCATGTTTATAGAGAGCAGCTGATGTAGGTGGCAGGGTTGGCAGGTTCTAATTTCTCAGCCAAATCAGATTTGTTCCCTGAACGACGCCCTCCATTGACTGACAACGAAGGTGGACAAATTTGGTTTTCGTACTGGAAGAATTCGTTCAGATCAAGCTGCCTTTCTCTGGCCACTATAAAAAGACGGGAAAATAGGAGTATGTCAACTTTTAAGTTTTTGATTTTGTCAGTTGTCAGGTGTGTAACTACATATTTTAATTTTAGTATAAAGTAACCCTAGATTTGTGTTATTGTTTGGCCAAACGGAACACATAAACGTAAATGAAGTTCACAAATATTTGTTTGCTTCAAAAAACAAGCTTGTGTCAAGCCTGCCTACATCCTACCTACATCAGCTGCTCTCTATAAACATGCACTTCGAGCGGCTTACCAAGCGGGCCATATATGGGGAAACGCTATGAAACCAGAAGTTTCCATACCATGTCCATCTTCTTGGGGATGGACTGAGGAAAAAGAGAGTTGGACTCCGGAATGGTCGGCAGTTACAGCGATTTGGTCGCATATAAGCCTCTTGGACCATTGTGGCTGCAAATCTGGCTGCGAAACTATGCGTTGTGAGTGTCGTCGCGTCAGCTTACCATGCACAGCCCAGCGTAAATCATGCAAAGGTGGCTGTACAAATCAAAAGTAAGTTAATGTAATTTTCAATCCAGAGTTATTTTGCATGCTGACCACTGATTATAGGTCTGGCACAAAATTATAGGTTTAATGGTAATCAACTAGGCACAAAAATAATTCAACAGTAAATCTACAGCAACCAGTTCACGTATGATCGGTGATTTTGTAGTATTGAAATGGTACGAGTACTTCTCAAAACGACTTTTTTTTCAGTTCTACATCTACCGGTGAACCCGAAGAGGACATTTAAGTTTTTTGTTTACAAATGTACTCACTTTAAATAAAAATAATTCCTAATTTTAGATTTGTTATATTTTTTTGTAATTCAGCACCAGGAAAAAACTTTATTCAGTTTTTATTTACTAATTTTTTATTTATTAAAATAAATTGGGTGATTTATTTTCATATGACACATTTCATATTAAAATCAGTCCACTTACTGCAGTTGAAGATTTCTTTTAAAGAATTTATTTGTAAGAACGTGCATAATTGAACTTAAATATTTCGTGATGAATGAAAGGTATGGGTGTCGGGTTTTTTTGTAATACTTTTATATACTCAGTACTATATATATATTTATTAACTATTCATGTTCCATAATTTTTTTTTATGAAATCAAGTAAAAACTATCAATCGAGTAAGAAAAAAAACTTAAGATGCCATTTTTTGCCAAAAGTATTCAGTATATGTTTTTTGAATATTTTTTATAAGTAGTATATATAATGAGCTTTTATTTGAGATATTAAACATTAAAATCGGTAGAATAGTTTAGCTTGTATAATTATTTGGAATATATCTTGAAGAAATTTACACTCACATTTAAACCTTCATATTTCGAGAAGTATGAGAGATATCGGTGTCGGGTTTTTTTTTATAATACTTGATATTTATTTAGTAATATATACATGCATTAAACTATTCATATTCCATACAATTTTTTTGAGAAATCAAGTAAAAACTATCAATCGAGAAAAAAAACAAACTTAAAATTCCCGTTTTTATCAAAAGTATTGAGTATATATTTTTTGAGTATTTTTTTTAAAGTAATGTATATAATGCGCTTTCATTTGAGATATTAAACATTTAAATCGGTTTATTGGTTTAGCTTGTAGAATTTTTTTAAATATTTTTTAAAGAAGTGGCGCCATCTCTGTTCTTAAGGGGTGAAACTGCCGCTGCTGCGGGTCAAATCGCTCAGTTTGGTCCCTACTATCACTGTGCAAAGCGGCTTGCTTTTATCATGAAGTGCAGCATTTTGTTCATAACAAGTATGACTATCTGTCAAGTGCGGATGGTGCAACTGGCACTAAGACGAACGAATTAATAGCTAATTGAGGCTTGTAGCGCGTTTATGAATAAAGTCCTGCGCAAACCGGCGGATCGCAGCGCAGATCACCGAGAAGGACTCCACGCAGCGCACACTGACGAGGTAAAATCATCCCCGAATCCCACGAGCGCCCGTTAACGCGGCGCCGGCGGCCAGCGCACCAGGGAGCACTTCGTCACCCATTAACAACATATTAACCCGAGTAGAACATAAAAACTTTTATAAAAAAAAGATAAACCGACTTCAAAAAGGATGAAATAAAATATTATCCTTTTTAGGGTTCCGTGTTTAAGTATATGCGTTACCAACTGATATGTTTGAAGTCGGTGCCAAGCCAAATTTTAAACCATATATTCATAGGGATTTTGGTGCAATTCGATAAAGATGCGGCTATATAAGTATGTACGTTGGATTACCTAATGCAGCGTACTACGTAGGCGAACAACACGCGAATGCGAAGCGGCGCGGCACGGCGCCTTAATTAATCCTTTGATACCTATATAGAAGTGTCCTACGTGGGCGATCTCGTTGCGAACGCGAACGAATTGGGCCGGCCGCGCCGTGCCGCTTCGCTTCGTGTTCGCGAGTGTTCGCCTATGTAAGACGCAGCGTTACACGACGACAATAAACGAACTTCCTGTACACCTCAGAACAGAACACACGGTTGAACCTTCTTGGCGCAGTTCGTACCATGCTTGTCGGCACGTTAGTGTAAATCTAATACGTTTTGTCGTCGTATTTTTTTAAAGAGCATTTCTTACTAATTCTTAAACAGTCATAGCACGCAAGTGTGGGATTGGGACTGAGTTATTTTCTGTCGCTTATCCAGAGGACTACATTTCAAAATATAAAACAATTCAAGGAACCTTCATGCAAAATTTCAGCTAAAGCGGTTCAGTTGTTTAGCCATGAAAAGGTAGCAAAGAGGCAGACATAAAAGCTTTCACGTTTATAACATTTGTACAGTTGTAATGGGTTTTATAGACATAAAGCTGATTATTTTTGACTGGTATTGTTACTACTTGGAGTACTTGGCTTGGCACCGACTTCAAACATATCAGTTGGTAACGCATATACTTAAACACGGAACCCTAAAAAGGATAATATTTTATTTCATCCTTTTTGAAGTCGGTTTATCTTTTTTTTATAAAAGTTTTTATTTTTCCATTTTTAGTTTTAAGACATTGTTAAGAGCGTGACGCATGAATGAAAAACATATTCATGTTTATCTGTAAATTCGTAAACTTTATTAAATAATCAGAATTTTCGTCGAGTCCGTCTGGGAAATCATTCCTGTCAGTAAATCCATTCTCCGCCCCGCCACTGACCCAATCCCTCAAACCCCCCGATCACTCAACCTCACAGCACATCAACCCCTGATCACTGAACCCCTCGACCCTAAACCACCAACCCTTCAACCGCCATTCCCCGACCCCTAACCCCAGACCCCTTAACTCCTAACCCTAACCCCAATCCCTTAACTCCCAACCCCTCAGTCTCCGACCCATCAACTCACCTCCCCTCAACCCCCAACCTCAAACCCCCCAAACACTAATACCCTCTACCTTCACCTCTCAGTCTCTTTGGTTGTTTCCAACACTACCTACATCAAAAATCATAATACACATACGAGGGAAGTTATCAGTAGCCTTACCACGAGTTTGACATTGATATATTCGCTATCGTTTGCGTAACTTACTGTTTATGCATGTCGCTTGTACTGGCGTATTAGTGTACAAAGTAAGTTACGAAGAATATTTAGTGCCAAACTCGTGGTTAGGCTACAGTTGCACTACATCAAATTGGTGGTATTGGTGAGGAAATGCTTGAGTTACTTTAGAAAACACCGAAATTACCATACACGTGCCTTTAAAAATTGAGGAGTTCCCTCAATTCCTCACGGATTCCATCATCAGATCAAAACCAAAAATATTACGAAAACACCTTGGAGAGGTAACTTCTTTCAAACAGAAAAAGTATAACTCAAATCGGATCATGGGTGCCGGAGTAATCGCTAAAATCATTATCATCAAAACAATCATCATCATCAGCTCCACTTCATCAAATTGGTGGTTTTCTAGAAAAAATGATCAAGTTGCTTAAGAAAACGACCAAATCACCATACATGTGCCTTTAAAAATTGAGGAGTTCCCTCAATTCCTCATGGATCCCATCATCAGAACAGCACCAGATTAATGTGGAACCACCTTGGTGGTAGTTCCTTTCAAACAAAAAAAGAATTGTTCAAGTCGGACCACGGGTCTCGGAGTAATTGCTGAACATCCTACATTAAAAAAAAACATCATCACTATCTTCAAAACAATCATCATCATCAGGTCCACTTCATCAAATTGGTCGTTTTCGAGAGAAAATGCTCAAGTTGCTTATGAAAACACCCAAATCACCATACATGTGCCTTTAAAAATTGAGGAGTTCCCTCAATTCCTCAGGGATCCCATCATCAGATATGAACCAGATTAATATGGGACCAACTTGGAAGTAGCTCCTTTCGAACAAAAAAAGAATTACTCAAATCGGACCACGGGTCTCGGAATAATCGGTGAACATACATAAAAAAAAATATATATATAGCCACAACCGAATACAGAACCTCCTCCTTCTATGAAATTGAAGTCGGTTAATAACCCGTTTAAAATAGTTTTAACTTATTTCAAATCGTTTCTTAGAGATTGGCTCCAGTGTGGGCGGAGTTGGGTGCGCATTACGCGCACAACGAGTACATCCAGATCGGCAAAGTGAACTGCATGGACAACGAGCTGACCTGCGCCACCTTTGACATCAAACAGTACCCCTACCTGCTGTGGATCGTGCACGGCCGAATTGTGAGTACACTCTACTATGAGGTGGCCCTTAGTGTAGTGTAGTGGTGTGTGGGGTGGCTCCCACACTAGTGTCTCCCGAGCGTCGGCGTCTAACCAAACTCTATGGCTGCTGCTCGACGCAACGTTGGCGCAACTGCGCAGCGTAGACGCCGACGCTCAAAAGACGCTAGTGTAGGGTGTAACTGTATTAATGTAATATACTGCCACAAGCCTGGCCTTAGCCTCTTTAGTTCTGCGCGTTTTGCGTTTACATTTGGCTAACAACGACCCTTTACTAAGATCAAATGGTTCAGGCGACATTCCCTTACCTAATGCTACCCTGTATACATATGTATACTACACAGGACGCCACACATGGCAATGGACAACCCAAGGTGATTAAATTTATTCTGTGCGAGCATGCACTGAACAATCTGTGTCATTTATACCTATTCTCATAATCATCCCTAAGTTAGCTCGTAGTCTTGGCCTTGGTCTATCTTTAAGCTTAGAAACAAATTAAAAGTGGAAAAATTCACTGTCTTGGGTGGGACTTGAAGTACTTGAACCCACGACCACCGCTAGCCCGGTGCTCTTCCATCTGAGCTACCAAGATCTTACCCAATACAGCTAATTTCCACCATATATGAGCCTTAGGGAAGCCCTGCCTAGCTACATCTACCGTAAGTGTTATACTTCTTAAACGGCTACCAGAGTTCCAAGTCATATTTTTCTAAGCTTAATAGCATCGTTCACAGACGTTTCTGCTTGATACAAAATTAATTTGGCTTGGCATATCTTATCTTTGCCGTACGATGCGTTCAGCTACAGCTGACTTACACAGGTGTAAGTTGCAGAAAGTTTCCAAATACTTGGTAAAGTTCTCGAAAACTTTTGGAAAATAAAAGGATATTCCAAAACTTGAAAATGTTCTTGAACATTTTGGAAAATGGCTCAAGGAATAAAGAAACTTTCCTAATTTTTATTTATTCAAGTTTTTAGAAACTATAACTTGCACGTCTGTAGGTAGTCCTGCGTGACATTGTGCATGAAGGCAGCAAAATTTATATAGAACAGGCGCTAATGAATGAATTCTCTTAGATGGGAGTAGCCAACGCCGAGACGCTGGAAGAGCTAAAGGCCTACGTGGAGAAGATGCTGCTGGCAGAGAACCACGACCCGGAGAAGTTCATGAAGAAGAAGAAGGCGCTGCCCGTCGCGCGCATCTCCGAGGAGACCTTCGAAATCTTCATGGAGAAGGACCTGGTGTTCGTCAACTACTTCGCTCCCTGGTGCGTCATTGGTCCTTTTTACAGTGATAAATAATAGAAGAGGATGGAACTGCCTGTCACATAGACTTTCTATGAGATCTCGAGACCTAACCGTCGATATTTTTATGAAGAACCACTGGACTAACTACCGTGTTATTATAATGACAAAACAAGATAAATAGAAGAAGGCGCTCTTATCTCCAAGAAACCTTTCGAGATTTCATGCAATGCAACCTCGTGGTCGTCATACCCTTTGGGCGTCCGCTATCTGGCACGGTTGCACGGAGCGGGTTAACGAAAAATAATATGAGCAACGCTGACTGGCGAGGGCGCGTGCGACGGATCTTTCCTACAGATTGCACATTGCACCCGCGCCAGCTAGCGGACGCCCTTTCCCTGTCTAGCCGTTGGCAGGCGTGACTCACTCCGCGATTTCGTCGCGCCGCTACAAGTACATGCGGCCGCCCCCAGTTCTGAGGTCTAGCCATAGTAATTGCCGCGCATCGCTACGGTCATAATATCTGTCGTAATAGACGCGTTTTGTTAGAGTGTAAATCTTCTGTACTTAGTACTATTATTTATTCTGTGCTGTTGGTCTCGTTCGAGATCCCTATATACTAGTGTTTAGTCAGATTCAAAAGCAGCTGCCAAATGTAATTTTGTACGTGTGTTGCAGGTGTGCGCACTGTATGCAGCTAAGCCCGCTGTGGCTGAAGCTGGGCGAGCGCTTCCAGAACGAGAGCCGCGTGCTCATCGCCGACGTCGACTGTGTGCGCTCCAAGCCCATCTGCGAGACGGAAATGGTACAATACCCTTTATGAATTCAGCTTTTTTAAAAACCCATTGTATTGTGAGTATCAGGATGGCGGGTGTACATCACACATCAACAAATGGAGCTGCGGTATACGTCAGGAGTTAGTGCTAGCAATGTGCCAAATGTGCGCCAAAATTGGAGCAATGTGCTCTTTAAACTCCAGAGATTTTTAAGATATAAATGACGTCCGCCAAACTGACGTCAGGTTGGCGGGTGCATTTCCAGTTATAGCTAATGGCTGCCTACTCAAGGGTGAAAGTACTGCCTACGGTTAGTGCTCGCAATGTGTTTCCACATGTATGAAGCACAATCAAATTCAGAGAGCGGAGAGAGTAATATGGAATTGAATGAGTATATATATATATATAGACACCTGCTTATTTGAAATAGCAATGATAAAGATATGATTTGTGATATCGCTATTTCAAATAAGCAGGCTTCTATATATATATATATATAGTGATTTTTGTATTTTCATCAACAAATCCAGCATTTCCATTTTAAAAACGTGACATTTGATGAAGTGGAGCTGCTGATGATGATCAGAATGAAACTCTTCAACGACACATAGTTCACGTTTGGCGATTTATTCTCTTCGTTATGGACCCAGACCCAAACTTGGACCTGGACTTTTTTTCGCACTGCGATCCTTACAGAACCGAACTGCTATCAGAAAAGTGGGTTAGGTTAGGTTAGAACTGTGACCCTTACAGAAACGAAATGCTATCAGAACATTGGGTTAGGTTAGGTTAGAACTGTGACCCTTACAGAAACGAAATGCTACTAGAAAAATGGGTGGTTTTACCTCCTTTTAGTTAGGCAAAAGATGCTGTATTTTTCATTTCATTGTGGAGTGCACCATCAACAATAAGTAACCTTTCAACGGCATCCCCCATTGAAGTCGGTTTTTTTTCTTAAAAATTATTTTGCCTATTTTATTGAATAACTTCTAAACTGTTTATCTTAAAATTAAAAAAAAATATATATTTGAGATTCTCACAATGAGCTCTTTCATTTGATATATAACACGATACAGTTTGACAAACTTTATTTTTTTTATTTTCTCATTTACCCCCAAGTGGCCCCCATGTTTAAAATTAATTTCTTTACGTTACATGTCCATCTTTGGGTCACAAACTACATATGTGTACCAAATTTCAACTTAATTGGTCCAGTAGTTTCGGAGAAAATAGGCTGTGACCGACGGACAGACAGACAGACAGACAGACGCACGAGTGATCCTATAAGGGTTCCGTTTTTTCCTTTTGAGGTACGGAACCCTAAAAACGTGCTAGTAGAGAAATGCTATCTAAGCCCATAGGGCCACCCAACGCTAGCGTTTCTCGAGCGTCGGCATCTAGTCAACTCTGCTCGACGCAACGTTGGCGCAACTGCGCAGCAACGCCATATTGCATAGCGCTGACTAGACGCCGACGCTCGAAAGACGCTAGTGTGGGGTGGCTCTAAATTATAAAGTAACTATTTCATTGTATGTTGTAGATAAACGGACTGCCAACGCTGATCCTGTACAAGCACAAGAAGATAGCGCACGTGGAGCACGGCGCGCGGCCGCTCGAGAGCCTCGTGGGGCTCGTCACGGACCACCTCGCCGCGCCCAAGGAGCCCCCGCCCAAAGACGAGTTGTAGGGTTGTAGCTAATATTCACTCATCAACAATTACTGTTATGTAACATTTATGTTACGAGTATATCGCGAATTGATTTGCTATTAATGGGTTAATAGCAAATCAATTCGTCCCAGCCGTAGTCGCCGTAGACTCAGCGGTCGGCAACCTTTTAGCAGCCAAGGGCCACATAGTAGTTAACGAAATTGACGCGGGCCGTACTTTGTTAATATTTATGACTATCAGGTATTGTCGTTTGTCAATATAACATACAAAATACCCAGGGAGGCTCGCGGGCCGCAAGTGAGAGGGTCGCGGGCCGCCTGTTGCCGACCGCTGCGGCGTAGACAATGTCAAAAATATCCAAGTCCAAGGCGTTTTTCACTGACTGTTCTTTGCATACATTTAGTATTAAATCGCGTGTGCGATATCGCGTCCAAAGGACTTAGAGGTATCTATTTTGCCGACGCGATATCGTTACTTCGGGGCTGGAGAGGCTAAGGTGCGTCCAGATCTTTGGTAAGACTTTCGCAAAGCACTCGCGCGCGCTTTACACTCCTCGTGCCGCTCGTGCGGTTCACGAAATGCACACGAGCCGTTAGCGATATTTTTACAAATGGTGCCGGGGATGGCACGCATCTCCTTTTCACTCTTGAATTGTGAATTTTACGTAATATTAAAATCTAAAAGCGAAAGATGTAAGTAATATATTAAATTATTTCATCCAAATCTATTTTTATTGAATACCCAGTCTCAGATACAGAGTACAGTCATAAGCTCATACTGTACACAAGGGCGTCGCCAGCTGATGGGCTAGGGGGGCAGTTAAGATCAAGATATGGTCGATGGCCAAGGGGAAGGGGGGGGGGTACATTTAGTGACAAATTTTATTCTTCCCCCCCTCCACCCACCCTTCCCTGGCGACATAAGTTGACAAGTTATTCGAGATTGTACACAGGTTTTATTTACACTTACAGACTTCGGTTGGGATATAAAAGGAAGTAATCAAATTTAAAACTTTATTGAAAGAAAAGCAAGTAAACAGCAAGATCATAAATCATAATTCAATGTTCGAAGAGTGCTTATGGAATGTTTTAATGATTTTTACAACATTTGGTAGTGGATAGGCATTTTCCCGAAAAGTCTTCTAGAAATCGATTTTCGCTCATGTCATCTCGGATATCGATTGCTGTGAAAGATCTTATCTCGGATATGGGTATATTTGGTATCAGTGCATTCAGTATAATGTCCTGAACACAAATATATGAGATGACAAGCGCGAAAGAGGTGGGGGTAGTTACTGTGACGTCATGAAGTCGGCAGTCCAAACTTTTTTTTTAAACACCATGTGGGTTACCAAATGAAAGGGCTTTGTGAGGATAACAAATATATAACATACTGTAACATTAGACCAAGTAGAGAAAATGTTACAGTATGTTATATACCTATAGTTGTGATCTACTCACAAAGCCCTTTCATTTGGTCCCCACATCACCCACATGGTATGTTTAAAAGAAAAGAAAAATGTGCTGCCGACTTTATTTTATTATTATTTATTGGAAACAATGTAAGTTTACAGTTTAAAACCAATTCACTTACATGCTAGGAGTACAGATATGAGTAGGAACATGGAAACTAATTAAAACTAACCTCAACATTAATACTTATAAAAACATGCGCATAAAAATGTCAAAACAAATTCTAATTTCAAATTTACTTACACGCTAGGAAACAAAAAAAAATCGGGTATAATATTAAACAATGTCAATAAAATATACAACATATAAAATAAAATGTCATGACAGTCAATTAAAATTATAAAAATTCAAAAATTGCCTAGCAGTTCTGCACAAATGTGCTAAACGATCGGCGAACATGTCAGCGTCTACATACTGAGTGAGCATTAAATGGAGCAATGATAAAGCACGCGTGGTAGGTGCGTGCCTCGCGTAACACGTGCGAGCGGCCGGCCGCAGCAACACACACGGCCGGCGACGCGGTGCGACCGCCCCGTCTACATCCCGCGGTACCCTCCTAGGCACTAACAACCCTATCCTCTCTAACACCTCTGGGCTATCAACTTGGTGATGAACGATTGAGAGATAGTGCACCAGGAGCAACAACTTCCGCCTTAATTCGAGCGTGTCTAGCCCAACCATCCCCGAGACAAAGATGGAAGGGTAGAGGTACGGGTAATATCCGTAGGCTTTTTTATACAACCAGCGTGCAAATTTTCGTTGTATTTTTTCAAGCATTAGGGAATACTTCGCCTCATACGGATCCCAGACAACCGCACCATACTCCAACTTGC
Source organism: Cydia strobilella (assembly GCF_947568885.1). Lineage (NCBI taxonomy): Eukaryota > Metazoa > Arthropoda > Insecta > Lepidoptera > Tortricidae > Cydia > Cydia strobilella. The sequence goes on from NC_086042.1 coordinate 21,302,589, forward strand.
TGCGCACGTACGCGTTAAAGAGAATCTTAGCCACTCCAACGTGAAACTGCTTGGATATTCTCATTACAAATCCTAAGGTTTTACTGGCCTGCTTGCTAATACGAGTGATATGCGAATGGAAGTCGAATTTTTTGTCTAATATTAAACCTAGGTCTCGGATTTCACTAACTTTCTCTAACGAGGAACCCGCCAAGCTGTACCCAGTTTGGAGATCAGAACGCTTACGCGAGAAAGTTATCGCCTTACACTTTTTCACGTTAAAGGGAAGTCGATTTCTCTCACTCCACCTGGCAGCAGCATCAATATCAGCTTGCATCGATGCACTGTCGCTAATACTACGAATACCTAGGAACAGCTTCAGGTCATCGGCGAAAAGAAGACACTTAGCAGCACTGATTGTGTCGGGCAAGTCGTTTATCATGAGGAGAAAAAGAGTGGGCCCCAAGGTACTGCCCTGACTCACACCAGACAGCGTACAGTAGTCACTAGACTCGAAGCCGCCCACCCTGACGTACTGCTGCCTGCCACACATGTAATTAGCAAAGAAATCTAATAGCTTTGGTGTGAAGCCCGCTAGCGCTAGCTTCCTCAGCAATATGTCGTTGTCGACCAGGTCGAATGCCTTTTTGAAGTCGAAATACGCAGCATCGACCTGGTACCCATCATCCATCTCTTTGCAGACATAGTCAGCGAGGGCAACGAGATTCGTGATTGTAGATCGCGACTTACGGAAGCCGTGCTGACTGGGTTGCAAGCGATCAGCCACCTGCAGACTTAGATGGCGGTTAAGTATGCTTTCAAATACTTTCCCAAACACAGGAAGAACAGCTATAGGCCTAAAGGAGGTAATATCTGTATTGTTACCATCCTTAGGAACCGGTGTCACCCTAGAAGTTTTCCAGCGATTTGGATAGGCGGAGTATTTATGACGCAGTAACTACCCCCACCATTTTCGCGCTTGTCATCTCATATATTTGTATTCAGCACATTATACTTATGATTATACTGAATGCATTGATACCATATTCACCCATATCCGAGATGACATGAACGAAAAGTAACCTAAAACCTGTTCCGCCGCCCTACTAGGAGTACAGGACAAGGTATGTATTACGATATAACGCGGGAAATACCTACTACCTAAATAATAAATGAGCTGCGGTTAATACTGCATTTTACTGCAGTGCAGCACAATAGTATATTGCAGTGGTGGGCAAAGTACGGCCCGCGGGCCAACTCCGGCCCGCGATAGGATTTTATCCTTGTCCTTAGAAATAATTAGTATATATGGTATGTGATCCCGTGGAATAATAAAAATGCATTTTGCTGCAATTCTGGCCCCTCCTCTGAAATTACTTAAACTTTCTGGCCCCCCATGTAGAAAGTTTGCCCACCACTGGTATATTGTATAATATATGTATACCTTCAATAGCCCAGGGTCACCTTTCCTTATGTTACCTATCTATTTTATGAAATGGAAAATGACCCCTAATTTCCTTGGTTATGGCCTCTTCATGCCCGACTGTAATTGTAATATATGATTGATATTGATATATATTCTTATAAAGGACATCTCCAAATGTTTAAGTGCAGTCACTATAATTTAAAAAAAAAAATCTGACCATAATAATAGTGGTGGCTGAAACTGCTGCTTCTCATTTTTTTAGCAACCACAACTACAGTGATATTACTGAAAAGAAGTAAAAAGACACTGAAAGAGAAGAAAAGGTATGGCTATGGGTAAATGTTCCTGTCAACGGTGTTCGCTTGGAAGTAAGCACCATCTGCCTGTGTGGCCTGCCGGTTGATCTGCCGGTGGCGGTCTCGGGACACAATCTCCTCTAACACCTCACCATCACCTTTTATTAACCTGAAAACAGGATACAACTGAGAGACAGCAATATATCATTTTAATATCTACCATGCATCAGGAATTTACTAGATCATTTATATCAATAAGTTGCCACTCTTGTGGTTAGTTTTGTTTAAGTCCACGAAAGGTTTGATACACCTTCAAGGAGATTACAAGGAAAAATGTTATCAACGTCAGATATAAACCTTTAGTTTTGGCATTAAAAGGATGTTTTAAACTGTAGCCTCCATGATTTGTTAATAGGATAAGTTTTATTGCTATCAGATATAAAAATATAGTTATAAAGTTATGAAACTGGAATGATAGGATAACCTGTATCGGCCAGAGTCCTCGTCCAGCACCCGGCGCACAACACTTTGCTTTTGTTCCCATTCCTCTTTTGTCATTGGTGCCATTGCTTTGGACTTCTCCATTAACTCTAAAACGTCAATACATTTTATGTGTTCAAACTAAGACAATGAATTGGATTGTTTATTATTGATAATGATAAAAATATTTTTTAATGAAAAACCTGTAAAAACAGGTTATAAATATTCAATTTATCAAACCACGTAAGCGTTTGCAAAAAAACCTTAATTAATTATCCTAGTCAATAATTACCTATGGGTATATCAGCGGCCGCATCTTGCTTACTGGTCGACGTTTCGCGGCTCCGGCTCTTGCTGCGATGTTTCTTCTTCATTTTTCTCTTTTCCTCCTTTAACTTCTTTTTGAGAATTTTCTCTGTCTTCTTTTGCTCTTTCTTCAATTTTTTCTTTAACATGCGAAGTTTCTTTTTCTTTTGTGAAGAATCCGAACTGCTCGAACTAGAACTAGACGAGGATCGTCGACGTTTTTTTGACTTCTCTTTACCCATAGCTAATTATATATAAAATATACTAACAGACCAGAGCTGATTTATTATCACGCTTTTTTACTGAAACTACTGGCGGCCGAGTGAACTCATGAACTGAAACTACTGATTTCTTTCTACTGAAAGAAAATTGAAAACCAATTGTCAAACTCAAACTCGTATTATTTTGACTTTGACACTGACATTTAGATGACGTTTCGTTTTTGCTTGGCAATTTTAAGCACCCTTCACACTCGTGCGCGAAGCCGCGAACGCGTATGGAGTCTAGTTCGCTATCAGCGAAATCGACTCCTCACTCGCGTTCGCGGCTTCGCGCCGTGTAGTCTGGAGCGAGCTTAACAGAGATGCGCGGTATGCTTACATTTTTATTACTTCGATGGTGGCAAACAAGTGTATGGTATTTGATATAATATGTAGTCTCAGTAACTTCATAGAGTAACTTATACTAGAGCGGTACTGTCATAGTAAATTTTGTAACCCCAGTAAATTCACTGCCATCTGTCGACACACTTTAAAACTAAAAATGAAGATTTATAAAAATATGATAGAATGTATTTAAATATAGATAATTGTTTTTTTTTTATTTGCATTAATTATTTTTATGATTTTGACCCATGTTCTTTCACTGATATGCGTTAAAAGTGTTAAATAACAAACGAAACCGTCAACGCCATCTATTCGACTGTAGGCCAAAACTAGTAGCGCCCTCTGAACGAGAATCAAATTTTCTTGATTTTCGAGGCACGTTTCTTCCTTAGACTGTATCTATCTATTACGGAGTTATATCTATCTTTGGTAACTTGGCGTATATAGTAGGCCTCAAAATAATTTCACCTCAGAGCAACTACGAGCTAGATATGATTGTTACACACATTAAATACACAGTTATAGTATTTTTTAAACAGGAAGGGTACGCTGACAGATATCATCTCAAAACAATTTTGCGTCTGCTCGGAACCAAACATAAATATTAAATACTAGCTTTTGCCCGCGACTTCGTCTGCGTGGACTTAGTAACAGCAGCTAAACTAAGTATAGCGCCTGGAAAAAATCTCATAGCAATTATTCAATTTGAGCATATTATGCACACAAATTAGCAGGCACTTCATTAATTATCTCAATTCCACCCCGCTTTTTACTTTCTTAAGGGATGATTTTCGGGATAAAAACTATCCTATGTCCTTCTCAGGGACTCAACCTATCTCTATGCCAAATTTCATCTAAATCGATTCAACGGTTTAAGCCTGAAGAGGTAACACACAGACAGACAGACAGACTTTCGCATTTATAATATTAGTATGGATGGATAGTATGGATTAGGGGACATCTCACACAAACCAACCTAGCCCCAAACTAAGCAAAGCTTTTACTATGGGCGCTAGGCGACGATATACATACTTATATATATAGATAAATACATACTTATATACGTAGAAAACACCCATGACCCATGACTCAGGAACAAATATTTGTGTTCACCACACAAATAAATGCCCTTACTGGGATTCGAACCCAGGACCCTGACCCTCCAGGCCCAGGCAGGCTAGCTGGCTGGCTGGGGGTCCTGGGTTCGAATCCCGGTAAAGGCATTTATTTGCAAGCAGGGTCACTACCCACTCGGCCAGACCGGTCGTCAAAAACTCAAAAATGCGCGTTTCCCAGAGAGAAGACTAGCTAGATCGATTTTTCGCCCCCGAAAACCTCCATAAAGCAATTTCATCGAAATCGTTGGAGCCGTTTCCAAGATCCTCGAAATATATATATATATACAATTTGCAAATTGCTCGTTTAAAGGTATAAGATGAGTACCTACAGTATGAACGTAGATGTAGAAGTAAAGTTCAACTTGTACCTACACTAATCAAAATAATTCGCATGACCTACATCAGCATTCCACCGTCCCAACACAGACAGAGTGCAATCACAAGTGTGCCTCCAGGTGCATTTACAAATGGAAAAAAATCCCTATGCAACCCAGATACCTTCATGTCGCGATTGAGCGGCGACACGTCATGGGAGACCGATGAATAATTGAGGGAGATGCGCTATCGCGTAAAGGAAATCTGGAACATCTGCACTTGAAAAATCATTGACTTGTAAACCTTATGTAATGAGAAGAAAACATACAATTGATTAAGTTCTGGAATGTAGTTGCGGCAGATATGCCTGGAGGCGAAACACGCATGCGCGTCCGCGCCGCGCCCGCGAGTCGCGCCGCACACACCATCGGACGTCCACTGAGAAACGTGCTCTACAAAAATCATTAAAAAAATACGCAAGTGATGTTTTGAGTGTCAGCTGGGTAGGAGTTAAGATGTTGGCGGGGGGCGGGGACAGCGTGGCGGTGTCGGAGGCGCCGAGCAGCGACAGTGAGGGCTCGGACTGTGAGGGGGGCCCGGAGGCCGAGCAGGACGCCGCGCTCACCGAGGAGTGGGCACGCGAGCTGCTCCTCGCTGCTGGGGTCAACCATGCCAACGAGGTACACAACTACATTTTGCTAACTCAGTCTTAAGTATCAACTCTTTGTCGTTTTATTAACCTTAGTTGGTTTGGCTGAACTCGAGTTTCAATTCCATGGATTTGTATTTTTTTATTGTCCTCATTTCTGAACGAGACCTCATTTTTGTATATGCAGTAACCTGCTGTTATTTCATAATGCTAAACTAACTATCTGGCTACAGACAGGCCAGTACGTATTTTATTTCACGCCTGAGCTCAGATTTGGATTTTTTTTAGACTGTTGCAGTTTTGATGTTTGATTTTGGATCTATATCGGAATCCCTAAAAATTTTTATCCTATTTTTGCATTCCCTAATATTGTTTGTCATAATGATCAGTTGTCCTAACACTCGTATGCCCTAATTTTGGTTTCCCTATTATCGAATGGCCGATTTTTTTTGTCTTAATATGATTTTCCCTAATGGCACTTTCCATATTGAGTATTTATCCTAATGTTATATAGCATAATTCTTATTTGGCCTAATTATTGTTTGGCCTAAAAATTGTATATCCTAATCATCATGTTACCTAATTTTACATAGCCTATGGTTGCTTGGCCTAACACGTATTCCCTAATTTTGGTTTCCCTATTATCGAATGGCCGATATTTTTTTGTCCTAATATGTTTTTCCCTAATGGCACTTTATATATAGAGTATTTATCCTAATGTTATTTAGCATAATTCTTATTTGGCCTAATTATTGTTAGCCCTAAAAATTATATATCCTAACCATCATGTTACCTAATTTTACATAACCTATGGTTGCTTGGCCTAACACTCGTATGCCCTATTTTTAAATTATGGCATATTGTTTTTAGACCTAGTATGGTTTTCCCTATTGGCACTTGTCATATTGATTACTTATCCTAATGTTATTTAGCACAAGGCAGTGCCCATTAGGACAAAACAGGGCAAGTGACTTTAGGACAAACGTTGTTAGAAATTCCGAAGGAGACCCAATCTAACCTAACCCACTTTTGTGGCAGTGGTTTGTTTTTGCAAGGATCGCAGTTCTAACCTAACCTAACCCACTTTTTTGGCAGCAGTTCGTTTTTGCAAAAATCGCAGTTCTAACCTAACCCATTTTTGGCAGCAGTTCGTTTTTACAATGGTCGCAGTTCTAACTTAACCTAAACCACTTTTGTGGCAGCAGTTCGTTTTTGCGTGTATGTTGCCCGTAATACCTGCTAAAAACTGACGTTGGCCGCTTCGCTGGCTTTAGGTGGGAACACGGGTCCACTTGCGTATTCTCCGCGGAGCCACCAGCAGCTGACTAGTAATGACTAGTACAATAAAGGGGGGAGAAATCACACTTCCCCCCCCGGGCTGACCTAGCAGAAACGCGCTTTGCCGAGCTTCCACGCGCTTCCCGCTCGAGGGGATAAGCTTGGAGCGACGGAAACCCTCCATCTCCGCCGCCCGCTACCCTTATTTAGGGTGGGAGATTTCTGTCATGCGCAGCGCGCCTCCTCCCTACTCTTCGACGGCGAGTGGAGTCTGCTTCCGCCGCAATCTCCCTTTCGCGCTCATTTCTCTCTTTCTGCGCCACCACTTCCTCGCAGAAGGAGAGCATCGCCTGCCACGCTGTGTCTTGCCTCACCAATTTTTAAGGAAAAAAACCGACTTCAATGGGGGATGCCGTTGAAGGTTACTTATTGTTGATGGTGCACTACACAATGAAATGAGAAATACAGCATCTTTTGCCTAACTAAAAGGAGGTAAAACCACCCACTTTTCTAGTAGCATTTCGTTTCTGTAAGGGTCACAGTTCTAACCTAACCTAACCCAATGTTCTGATAGCATTTCGTTTCTGTAAGGGTCACAGTTCTAACCTAACCCACTTTTATGGCAGCCGTTCGTTTTTCCAAGGATCGCAGTTCTAACCTAACCTACTCTTAAGGCAGCAGTTAATTTTTCCAAGGATCACAGTTCTAACCCACAACAGTCAAAACAGTTAGGGCGTGATGTGTTAGGCCAAACATTGTTAGAGAATTCGAGGAATATGGTAAAAAATGAGGGATATTGATAGTGATGGTAGAAATGCTTAGGACATATGAGTTTTAGGCTAACCCTTACATTATGAAAAATAATTGTTATGATAATTGATCATTAGGAAAAGTAACGGTTATGACAATTGATTATTAGGGCAATACCCATTAGGTCAAAACAGTTAGGGCATGTTATTTTATGCCAAACATTGTTAAGGACTGCGAGGATTATGGAAAAAAGCATTAGGAATATTGATCGTTATGGTAAAAATGCTTAGGACATATGAGTTTTAGGCTAACCATTACATTATGGAAAACAATTGTTAAGATAATTGATCATTAGGAAAAGTAACTGTTATGGCAATTGATCATTAGATAAATACCCATTAGGTCAAAACAGTTATAGTTATGATATAATATGCCAAACATTGTTAGGGATTGCGAGGATTATGGAAAAAACATTAGGAATATTGATCGTTATGGTAAAAATGCTTAGGACATATGAGCATTAGGACAACCATTACATTATGGAAAATAATTGTTATAACAAGTGATCGTTAGGACTAGTGCCCATTAGGACAAACCAGTTAGGGCAAGTAACTTTAGGACAAACGTTGTTAGGGATTCCGAAGGACACCCTTGATTTTTTGGCTAATTTCCGTCATCTTACATTAGGAATCGTGAATTAATTTTGACAACGCAGTTGTTCACAACGCTTGCATAGTTTCAAACGAACAAACAAACCAAATTAGGTACACATAATTGTTTTTCAGGTCAAGTTATACTAGTGCCTTACCGAGGCATTCATTAATCAAGCGAAGCCTTTGCTTAATTGAGCGTGGAGGGCTAGAGGAGGGTCAAACTAGAGAACCGTACAAACTAAGCAGAACTGGTGGTAGCTACCATCTTAGTTCTTCTTAGATAAGACGAGAGAAATACCCGAGTCACCTTCGTATTGACAATACATGATTCATGTGAATCATAAAAAAAACTCAGGCTTATAGGTAACCTCTATTACGTGCCCTTAGGTTCATGTGGAGTCCCGCTCGGGCGTCGCCGGGGCGCTGTCCCGCGTGCTGGCCGTCACCATCTGCTACGAGGGCGGTGGCGAGCGGCGCTCTCTCCCACTGGTGGTCAAGCTGCCTCCGCGCGACCCCTTCGGCCGCCTCTTTGTGGCCGAAGCACAGTTTGACACCCGCGAGATACTCTTCTACACTGAACTCGCGCCGGCGCTGAATAAGCTGGCTGAAGAAGCGCTAGGACCCGGCATGGGCTTGCCGATACCTAAATGTATGAAGGCTAGATTACCAGGTTAGTGTGTTTCTCATAAAAACATGTACTATACTCAGACGATGGCACCTTGTAGACTGCCGTCTGTAGATATGTCGGGGGTAGGTATCTACTGTTCCGCGTGTTGGGTTGTTCTTCTCATCGCTTGCCGAGTTTTACCTCAGGTCAAGCGTCGGTGAACAAATTTGGTAAGCCGGCGCTTTTAATAAATGTGATATGATCCCTTCCGCTCAGCCGTATTGTAATGAAAATAAAGATTTAAATTTGATAAAACACTATATTTTACGTATTGTACAATTGCAAATTTATTTATTTTGCAATTTATTTTATTGTATAATTAAAATAGTGAACTTAAAAATATACAGATTATCAGTTATCACTTGGGTAATGGGTGGCTGACGGATGCAAATTACGTCAACATCTATCTTAGGTCAAAATGATGTCGAACAATATACTTACGTATAGCTGGGGATGCGACGATGCTAAATTGTGTAGTAACTCGAGCGTCGTCTATTGGAATCGAAATTCGGTAGAAAATTTTGAAAAAAATAATTTACTCGAGCGCGTCAGATATTCAAAGGGCCGGTTGTTAAATGGACCCTACAAAAGTGTATATTTCTATTATCTGACGATTTCAGCGAGCAGTAAGCAAATGGCAGAGTCACAAAGTAGCAAAAAAAACCGCTGTCTTGAAATACTCGAGCGAGTCAGATTAATAATAATAATAATAAGCCCGCAGGGCAGCTTGTGGCGAGCTGTTGGGGAGTGACGACCCCACGGACCCGAGTCCTCCAGAGAGTCGGTCAGGGTCTCCGTCTCCGGCGTGTGTTCGTCGGTCAGAGTGGACCCCAAGGGAACCCGCAGGACTCTCAGCTCTGGCTTGCCTTCATTGGCCGTCCAGAGGGGAGTCGTAAGAGCTATATGCTCCAGGGGTGGAAGTGAAAGATGCATAAGACGCGAGTTGGCACAGTGGCTGTTAACAGTCACTGGGTAGAAAGCGGCGCACACCTCTCGACACCCCTGAGCCGCTCACACCGGTGTTGCTCCTGGTCGTCTTCACGACGGCAGTTTCAGGGGCTCATCTAGTCAGCGGCAAGTCACCACCTGCCTCGATAACGTGTTTTAACATTGTTATGGCAGGTGTCCGGGCTTCTTTGCAATAGCCCAGTCTCATTGTCCACCCAAACTTCAATCCATAGACCGGTATACTGTTCAATTTTTCTACAATAGTCCCAATGCCTGCTGCGACCGGTTCATGGGTGTCTATTGTTGCGCCTGTGAACGGGTTCCAGCAGGCGTTCTACATGACATTAAAGCTCTCCAAGGGGCCTCTACGTGTTGGATTTATATCCCCACGCAAGCCTATCAAAAGACCGGGATGCATAGGCCCGTGATATCCAAGGAGATACAAATAATAATAATATGCCCGCAGGGCAGCTTGTGGCGAGCTGTTGGGGAGTGACGACCCCACGGACCCGAGTGCTCCAGAGAGTCGGTCAGGGTCTTCGTCTCCGGCGTGTCTTCGTCGGTCGGAGTGGACCCCAAGGGGACCCGCAGGACTCTCAGCTCTGGCTTGCCTTCATTGGCCGTCCAGAGGGGAGTCGTAAGAGCTATATGCTCCAGGGGTGGAAGTGTTAAAGGGCATAACGCCGCGAGTAACTTCGGAGAAAGCGCAGCACACCTCTCGACACCCCTGAGCCGCTCACGCCGGTGATCTAACGAGAGGCGAGTCACCGCCTGCCTCGATAACTTGTGCAAGCAATGTTATGGCAGGTGTCCGGACTTCTTTGCAATAGCCGTCCATGTCCCAAAAACGAAGCCTTTTTCTATAAATAGGGCTTACAAGTTACAAGGGAAGCTTACAAGTTTCCACACATTTTTTTTTCGTGCTTGGGTAGATAATGTTTTTGTGTTCCAAAAATTGGTAAATAGTTATTTGTGCAACAAGAGAGGAAAGTTGGTTTTTATTGCGAGTGTTTATTTTGAGTCCCGAGAAAGCGAAAGATTCTAAGGTAGAATCTTGAGCGTAGCGAGGGACTCACACACACGAGGGAAACACGAGATGTAAAATAACTTTGCTCTCGTGTTGCACACATAATTTATCACCTCAGTAGTGAGAACATATTAAAGGTTAAAATGTATTTCGAATTACACAGAGTAAACAGAAAAAAAAGTATTATAATATGTACGATACGATAAGATACGATATGATACGATACGAGACGAGACCGGACCGGACCGTACCGTACCGTACCGTACCGTACAGTACCGTAGTATGAAGTTCATGGCCTTCACTAAATTAAAAAGCTACATTGTTTCACTCCCTGGAGTGAGGAAAGTCGCACTTTCCTCACTCCAGGGAGTGACGAAAGTAGGCTTGTTCGAGCTGCTGAGGTGAAAAAAATTATACAAGTATTTTTTCTGACACGTCTTAAAATAAAAAAATTGTAGATGATTTAGTATAACCTTTTGACTTCTGAGCCATATTTCTAGAAGAAAGCTCCGTTTTAGGGACATGGTGTTGTATATCTTTTTTGTGTAGAACTTAATAAGCTTTTGTTTCGACATACACAGTATTCACATTAAACCCAGATATTCCGAGAAAAACAGATAAACCAAAAAAGACTTATACTTTTCAAGATGGCGTTTGGTGCCCGTGGTCCCCGAAGCTCCGATTTTATAACACGCAAACAGGGATCCCTGAAATTGTAGGTGTCAAATTTCATTACTGTCACTACTGTTTAAACCCCATTTAAGACCTCAAATCTGTTTTTGCAGTCACATTTTAAGTCCTAAACATTTTTCCTCCATTTATTTTAGTAAATATGTATTGCATAGCACTCGTGTACCAATTATGGATCTACTGATGTCTATTTTATTGAAATCCACTCAATAGTTTAGGCGCTAGAAGTAAAAATATGATTTACTATTCGACGTCCTCTGGCGGCGGCTGTATTGATTTTTCTATAATAAAACAAGTGTAAACAGGTTGTGAAGGTCAAAAGGAATCTACCGATACGTCATTTTAAAAAATCCGTCCAGTATCCTGAGCTACAGGGTGTACTGATTATCAGTATTTAAACCCATAACCCTACTTTCTGTTTAAGTCGCAGTCGAGTAAAATGTTAATATTGGGGTATAACGTGTACAAATGTATAGACAACAGTGGAATTCATATTCCTACAAGTTTCCTATTAAGAGAATATCCCCTGAAAGGGTATAAGCGCTAAATCTGGATTCAGCTATTATTTTCTTTAACAAGATGTATTTTTTCCGCAAAGATATCTAGGACTTTTTTGTGTAGAATTTAATAAGCTTTAATGTTGCCTTACACCATATTTTCATAAAGAACGTATATTTAGAGTAAAACGCAAATTTCTTCAGGATGGTACACATTTTCCAAGATGGCTGCGATTCCTCGAGGTCCCCAAATGTCAAATAGTGTGGACATGAAAAAGAGACCTTTAATTAACATACATACCAAATTTCATATCTTTGGAAGGATTTCGAAGTTAGACTTAATTCGACTGTGCTATATAGTTAAGGACCCTATTCTTGCCTATTCAAATTTAATATTTGAGAAGAAGAGAGATACCAATTAAGTACCTCGACTCGACCGAGTCCCGTCATGTACCCTGCTAGTTTAAAGGTGAGAATATTTAGTACGATAATCGCTTGTTCTCATACTTGAGGAGCAGCTAAAGTACCTATGTGAAGTATGAGAACAAATGAAGCTGGTCTACTTAGGGCCACTTGCACCAATCCAGGGTTAGCCAATAGCCACTAACTCGGAGTTAACCGTTAACACATAACCGTTAAATTGCACTGGTAACTCCGGGTTTAACCAGTTAATCCCGAGTTTGTAACTATCCCTGGATGGCGCAATAAGTGGCCCTTAAGGTAGTCATGATAGTTTCCCTTTTATTTTATACCTATACTTCTTTATTTATACTACTCAAGTACTGCCGAAGTGCCGATACTGCCGATATATGTATACCTACTTTGATTTTAACAAAAAATTGCACTTTCGCAAAGGCGTGTCGTCAATCCTCTGTATCTTTTTGTACAATAAATAAAAGAATACCAAATATCTAGTCGTTACCGTATAAGTAAAGATACCTTCTTAATTGTTTGGTAGATGAAATTGGCGGCGACAGCGAGCTGGTGCTGGAGGACGTTACGTCGGCGGGCTACGAGGCTGCGCAGTTTGCAGAGGGGTTGAGCGTCAGGCGAGCGCGCGCAGCACTGCACGCCGCCGCGCGTTTGCACGCGCTGGCGCTTGCATTGCGTGAGCGCGAGGGCCCGCTCGATACCCTTTTCGACTTCCTGTTCCCTTGCGAACGCGCCGCAGCCGGCTACCTGCGCCTCGTGCGCCGCGGCCTACCGCAGCTCGAGGCATTCCTCCGCGCGCGAACCGACTGTGCCGAGGAGGCCGCCGCCGTCTCCGCCCTAAGCGAGCGAGCGCCTTCCCTGCTCGGCACGCTCCTTCGGCCCGCCGAACCTGCGCCCCTCGCCCACGCGGACTTCTGGAGCGGCAATCTCCTGTTCAGGGAGCGGGACGGCGAATGCGAGTGTATTGCCCTCGACTGGCAGATGGTGTCGCTAGGGCGACCGATGGACGACGTAGCGCTTCTGCTGCTTTCGTCCTTGACGCCGGAGCTGCGTCGCGAAGTGGGGTCGGAGCTGGTAGAGGAGTACGGCGAACGGCTGGAGGCAGAGTGCAGACGGCTGGGCGCGGGCGGGTCGGGTCTGGTGGTGAGGCGCGCGCTGGCGGCGGACTGGCCGCGCGCGGCGCTGCGTGCGCTGCTGCTATGCGCCGGCAGTGTAGACGTGGCGCTTGGCGAACCACGCGCCGAGCGCCGCCTGCTCGAGGCCGTGCGCGACCTGCACGCGCAAGGCGTACTGGCGCTGAAGCCTGACACCGAACATTGAGAGTATTGAGACGCAATGCCGTGCAGAGTTCCCGGCGGAGAACGAGAGAGATACAGTACATACAAATTGACCGCAATTTAATTATCTTTCTTAAATTAACATTCAGCAGTCTGGTATCGTTTTTCATGTCGAGTTAATTAAAGCACAAATTACAATTAGCGACGTGTTGTGACAAAGGTTCGTCTTAATTTATTTAGAACAGCCGGGTCGCCAAGTTGCACTCGGCCTCGTTTACTGACGGTGCAAAGCCTAATTAAAGACTGAATTTACGTAATTATAAGTGTCTACGCTGTGCTTCGATGTTACGTGTTGTAGGTTGTAGGCGGATATTATTGCTCATTGTACTGAAGGCTAGAATGCATTGCGGTCTATTGACTATTATTTAAACTAAAGGACATACAAAATAAATTATCAATATAAAAAAAAGTTTTATTACCCACCTACACTACATCCTGTGTTTAAATCTAAAGGAGAGGCAAATTTATTCTTTAGCGATTTCGGGGTTGGTCTCGTATCGTGTCGTACAGTCGATGTCATATATACCTGTTTACATTTTTCGCCTTATTACAAAGGAGTAAGGTGCAACAGTGTAAACATATCTTATTACAAAGGACTCAGTCCTTTGTAATATTTGAAAGGAGTAAGGCGCAACAGTGTAAACATATCTTATTATTAATAAGTGTACAGTGTAAACATATCTTATTATTAATAAGATGTGTTTACACTGTTGCACCTTACTCCTTTGTGTATCTTATTATTAATAAGTGTACAGTGTAAACATATCTTATTATTAATAAGATGTGTTTACACTGTTGCACCTTACTCCTTTGTAATAAGATATGTTTACACTGTTGCACCTTGCTCCTTTGTAATAAGATATGTTTACACTGTTGCACCTTACTCCTTTATAATAAGATATGTTTACACTGTTGCACCTTACTCCTTTGTAATAAGATATGTTTACACTGTTGCACCTTACTCCTTTATAATAAGATATGTTTACGCTGTTGCACCTTACTCCTTTGTAATAAGATATGTTTACACTGTTGCACCTTACTCCTTTATAATAACTTATTTTAATAAAATAATACCAAATATCTATAATAACTTATTATAAAGGAGTAAGGTGCAACAGTGTAAACATATCTTATTACAAAGGAGTAAGGTGCAATAGTGTATAAACATATATTTGACGTCAATTGTACTCATTGAAAGTTATTCTGTGTCTGAGTTTTGGACACACACTTTGCTGTTGCTAAGTTTATAGAAATTCCTAAATCTAAAATGCAGGTTGGGGTGACTATTATCGACTTGGTTATTTTTGTAATAAGATAGAAAATTGTACGTATGTCGTACAGGGTAAGTAAAAATATTTTTATTTTTGGTTTGACATTACATTTTTCCTACCTAATTACATTTTTCTTTGAAACATTATACTTATCTTATATGATATTAATTAAATAAAATAAAATAATAATTAAACATTATAAGGACATTCTTACACAAATTGAATTGATTAATGAACGCGGTTAAAATATTAATGATTTTAACCGCGCGTATCACATCCTCAGCGCGCGGCGTTAATAGCACTAGCTGTTAGTAGCTAGGAACTAGCTAGGTTTAGGTTTAGCATTAGGTACACTGATGCCCACTGTGGTACACACATATTATGTAAGTAATGTAAGTACATTAAATACATTATTTGACATGAAAAACTCATCTCCATATCAATAACAATAGTTACTTATGTGTTTACAAGGGGGCAAAGTTGTTGTATAACCGCTTGTTCTAATATTGATACCCGAGTAAGCGTAAGATTCCAAAATTGAACCACGAGCATAGCGAGTGGTTCGAAAAGTGTAATCTTGAGCGTTGCGAGGATTTCAAGCCACAAGGGTTAAACAAATTTTGCCACCGAGTGAAACACAAAGATTTTCACCACACCAACGCATGGAAAATACTAACAGTAATATTTCATACAAAATCAAACCGAATCAAATCCAACATAAGGAAACAACTCAAAATTTACATCAGATTACTTTGCCTCACATGTGGATAAAATGCAACTTTCTCATCAGTTTTCTCAAAACTTTAAAAGTATATGTGATAGGCCACCTCTTTGTTTCATATTTGTCTATTGGAAAACTTATCTAGGGACCTATGTACATCGTACTGAAGATCCACTGTCTAACAAAAGTTATTTAAGACATAACAGCCGAATATCACATATTGTTCATCTTTAAAGCATCATACGTTTTGGGTTGACAACTCTTCAAATATAAATATTGATTGTAGATGTAGACATGGCTTGGGCAAAGTATAGCCAGTCATATTAGTTCCCACGGTAGGTAGAAGGTTGTTAAGTAAAAGGATTCGAAGGATCGAAGATGGATTCAGAGGCCTCCTAGAACTTGTCCGCGGCCCCACTGGTGTCCTTCAGGGACGGGGGTTCTCGTTTCCGGTGCAGGGCCGAAGTTGTTTGGACGACGGAAGTCAGGGAAATATTTCTTTCTATAAATAAAATAAAGTGAAACTATCTGCACAATGAAGTCCAAAATATTATTATTAACTTATAGAATAGAATCGTTTATATTCGTAAACGCACAGACAATAGACATAGGTACATAAAAAGAACATAGTGAAAATAAAGTGTCACGAAATGGCCCCATCTCAGCATGTTGCTGGCGACTTCCAGCGCTGATCTTCCGATGAGACCATCAAGTGAAATAATCACGGAAGGTAACAGACAAAACGAAAGAAACATAAAATAAGCCGAAAAATAAATTACACACAGTTTACACAAACTAATACAAAAACCGGCCAAGTGCGAGTCGGACTTGCGCACGAATGGTTCCGTACATACATTAATAAAAAAAAATGAAAAATAAAAAAAAATAAAAAAATAAAAAGAAAAACAAAATAAAAACCAAAAAATAAGTAAAAACTGTAATAATTTAATTTCAATTCTGTTTAAAAAAAAGGGAACCGCCTTCAAAAAACCAACCCACTGAAAAGCACAAAATAATTTTTATATACCCCACCCCCTATCCTTGTCCAGTCCCTATCCCGTCGTAAAGCAAATTTCTGCCAAAAAGTAATTAATACCTAATAATAAGCAAATTAATAACCATCCGGGTAATGGCTTAGTTTTCGAAGGCGGTGCCAATCCAATAGAAAGACATGTTTAGTTCTTGCACTACTAACTACTTCTCGTATTTCTTTTTCTATTTGGTAGCAAAGAAAGTTTTTGTTGCGGAGATTGCCGCCATCGTTTTTAACAATTATTTCACTAGTTTATCATTTATTTTAACGCGTTAGGTACTTCTCGTCGCCAAATATTGTGTTTGGGATTTAATTATAATTAAAACACTCGGATAGCAATGTAACGGACATGTATTTTACGGCAAACCAGGGCTTGGAACCGGTATTTTTAAAAAACCCCGAAATAGCCTAATATTTTGAATTATTTTATGCTCATTCATTACGTAGGACTGAATCGTGTATTTAGGAAACAATTTTGCATTATTAAAACGTCCCATTAAAAATGAAATTAAAAACAAAAGAACGAAAAAGAACGTAATAATACCGGTATTTCTGTATGGAGCAAATACCGGTTTCCGACCCCTGTGGCAAACTGACATTTGATATGTCTTTACGAGCTACCTACATTTACCAAAATACTACAGTTCTATCTTGGATACTGCTCTCCTAAGTGCTCATCAAGACGTGTCGGAAGACCAAAACAGCGTGTGCCTATGTTGCACGAAACCTAAGTTCCAATAGGTACAGCCAGGGTTCAGCATCAGCTCCATCTTGGGTACTGTTCAGTTCAGTTCAGTTCAGTTTATTTATTGGTAAAAAGAATTTTACAGGTCACACAGGTACATTTGAAATACGACAGTTATATACAATTAAATATGATTGATAAAATACATTGGTCAAAGTTTTCAATTTCTTAAATAATCATCGTGCTCGTTGTTGTGAATACAATAATATTTTAAATAATCTCTTTCATAAAATCATCAATAGAGTAACATGCTTGGTCAAGGAGTAGACATTCAAGTTTTTTATTGAATATTGAATCGCTTTCTGTAAATTTAATGTCATTAGGAATTTTGTTGTATATTTTTGGCCCGATAACACTGAGAGACTTTCGGGCCTTCGCGAGTCGTTGAGTAGGAGCGATTAGCATGGGCATTCTGCGGCTGTCTGCGTCGCGGGTACAGGTTTTTTTATATGCATCTAGGTTTGCTCTAACGTATTTGCATGCTTCTAATATACAAACGGCTGGCAGTGTTAATATCTTATGGGTCTTAAATAGTTCCTTGGCGGGGTGATCGAACGGTTTGTTGGAGATTACACGCAAAGCTCGTTTCTGTATTTTGAATACCTTGTCACGGTTTGCGGCTAGACCCCAGAGATCAACGCCTCGGATAAGGATGGAGTGAAAGTATCCGTAATATGCCTTTTTTAGGTTATTTGGAGACAGGCTTGGCGCGAGTCTGGACAGGGCGAAACACGCCGATGAAAGTGAGTCGCAAAGATAGTCTATATGAGAGGACCACGTTAACCCTGAGTCAATGACATATCCCAAGTATTTAGTTTGTTCCACCTGTGGAACTAGAATATTATTTATTTTAATATTTAGGAGACTTCTGTTGGTGTTCCGTAACTGAAAATGAACAATGTTAGTTTTTTCTAAATTTAAAAGCATTCCATTTGCCAAAAACCATTTGTTGATATCAACCATTGCCACATTGATTTTTGATTCGAGGCTAGTGTAATTTTCTGCTACTACTATTATGCAAGTATCATCGGCATATATTACGTATTCTAGTTCGGGAGATGCCGCAGTTACATCATTTACGAGCATGAGAAATAGGTTATTTCCCATGATCGATCCCTGTGGTACAGCACAATCTCCTATAGATTCTAGATCGGATCTTGCGTTGAGGACGAAGGTCGTTTGTTTCCGGTTTTTTAGGAATGAGACATAGGTGCCGTAAAATTTGCCTTCAAAACCATATCTTGCCAGTTTTTTCATTAAGAGGGAGTGATCTATCATTTCGAAGGCGCGGGACAAGTCGCAAAAGATGGCTGCTACCTGCCGCCCGCCCTCGAGGTGCGTCAGTACCCGCAAGATCACGTCACGAGCTGCGGCAGTAGTAGATCGGCCCGGTTGGTACGCGTACTGTTGTTGGTTAAGCAGGTTATTACAGGTGATATGCCTCATTATTTTAGAACTCAGCATGTGTTCAAAAATCTTTGATATTATTGGGATCAGAGATATTGGACGAAAGTTTTTGGGCTCATTCATTTCGCCTTTGCCTTTGTATACTGTATACTGCTCTCCTAATTGCTCATCAAGACGTGTCGGAAGACCAAAACAGCGTGTGCCTATGTTGCACCAAACCTGAGTTCTACTAGGTACAGCCAGGGTTCATCATCAGCTCCATCTTGGGTACTGCTCTCCCAATTGCTCATCAAGACGTGTCGGAAGACCAAAACAGCGTGTGCCTATGTTGCACGAAACCTAAGTTCAACTAGGTACAGCCAGGGTTCAGCATCAGCTCCATCTTGGGTACTGCTCACCTAATTGCTCATCAAGACGTGTCGGAAGACCAAAACAGCGTGTGCCTATGTTACACGAAACCTAAGTTCCACTAGGTACAGCCAGGGTTTAGCATCAGTTCCATCTTGGGTACTGCTCTCCTAATTGCTCATCAAGACGTGTCGGAAGACCAAAACAGCGTGTGCCTATGTTGCACGAAACCTGCGATCCACTAGGTACAGCCAGGGTTCATCATCAGCTCCATCTTGGGTACTGCTCTCCTAATTGCTCATCAAGACGTGTCGGAAAACCAAAACAGCGTGTGCCTATGTTGCACGAAACCTAAGTTCCACTAGGTACAGCCAGGGTTCAGCATCAGCTCCATCTTGGGTACTGCTCTCCCAATTGCTCATCAGGACGCGTTTGATGACCAAAACAGCGTGTGCCTATGTTGCACCAAACCTGCGTTCCACTAGGAGCAGCCAGGGTTCAGCATCAGCTCCATCTTGGGTACTGCTCTCCCAATTGCTATATACGGGTCAGACTGAGAACCACCTTTTTTTTGAAGGCGGTTAAAAACGGCAAAAAAAATGACGTTTGTTGTATGGGAGCCCCACTTCAATATTTATTTTATTCTGTTTTTAGTATTTGTTGTTATAGCGGCAACAGAAATAATAATAATAATAACCCCGCAGGGCAGCTTGTGGCGAGCTGTTGGGGAGTAACCACCCCACGGACCCGAGTGCTCCCGAGAGTCGGTCAGGGTCTCCGTCTCCGGCGTGTCTTCGTCGGTCGGAGTGGACCCCAAGGGGACCCGCAGGACTCTCAGCTCTGGCTTGCCTTCATTGGCTGTCCAGAGAGGAGTCGCTAGAGCTATATGCTCCAGGGGTGGAAGTGAAAGATGCATAAGACGCGAGTGGGGTGGGTAGAAAGCGGCGCACACCTCTCGACACCCCTGAGCCGCTCACACCGGTGTTGCTCCTGGTCGTCTTCACGACGGCAGTTTCAGGGGCCCATCTAGTCAGCGGCGAGTCACCGCCTGCCTCGATAACGTGTATAGACATTGTTATGGCAGGTGTCCGGACCTCTCAGCAATAACCCAATTATTTGACTAGCCAAACTTCAAGACCATAACCGGCACTCTTTTCCACTGTGTTTGTAATAGCCCCTACGCCTGTTGGGACCGATTTACGGGTATCTATTTGTACCCGTGAATGGGTTCTAGCATGTGTATTACATAACAGCAAACTTCTCCAAAGGGCCTCTACGTGTTGGATCTGTATCCCCACGCACGCCTTATAAATGACCGGGCCTAAAAACCCGAGAGTTTGTTACGGAGATACAAATAATAATAATAATATATTCTTTATTGTGCATAATTAAAACAAATTCATCATTTGTGAAAATTTGAACTGTCTAGCTTTCACGGTTCATTAGATACAGCCTGGTGACAAACAGACGGACAGACAGACCGAAAGACAGCGAAGTAGATAGGTAGATAGATAAACCATTTATTCGTTTGCCACAATACCACAGATTATATAATAGTTCTTACGACAATACACACATATTAAAACAAAAGAAACAGAAGAGATACAAAAAGCCAAAATTAAGATAAAAAACAAAACTTAAAAAAATAAACCGTAGAATTGCTGTGTGCGTTGCAGCAAAACAAAAGGGTTCTGGCTCAGTTATACACTCCGCTCTTTCGAGCGAAGCACTGGTAATTCTGCTAGAACCCGGGTCACTAACAGACTATCAATGTAGAAATTATAATGTTACTAGCTTTTGCCCGCGACTTCGTCTGCGTGGAATTAGTAATTTGGGTACCTTAATTCTTAAACAAATTTTTTCACCCCCAAATTGGTCCACACTATACATTTCCACCCCATTTTTTACACCCTTAAGGGATGATTTCGGAGATAAAAGTTATTCTATATCCTTTCCCACAGCTCAAACTATCCCCATACCAAGTTCGATCTAAATCGGTTCAGCGGTTATTGATTCCGCATACAAATTTCCACCCCCCTTTTCACCCCCTTGAGGGGTGAGTTCTGGGATAAAAAGTATCCTATGTCCTTCCCCGGGACTTAAACTATCTGTATACCAAATATCAACTAAATCGGTTCAGCGGTTTAAGCGTGAAGAGGTAACACACAGACAGACAGACAGACTTTCCCATTTATAATATTAGTTATAGTATGGATAATAGTAAAGAATAATTGGCCTATTTCTAATAAAATTGCCATTATAATGTCTGAATAGAATAGATGTGTCGTAGTGAAGTAATAATAATAGGGTCCCTTTTTTACCCTTAGGGTACGGAACCATAAAAATAATACTGCTACTGCTATGGTATGCAGGGTAACGATATACAACTGATAATAACTGAAAATTACACATGTTTTCGTGAATATTTTTCTCGAGCCTACTTTTAAGATTTTGGGTGGAGTCTGCCGTCTGCCCTGGCAAATATCTAGTTTCTGGGTGATTTTATTCATGGCTTTTCACGGCATTTGCCCTTGATTATAACATGTAAAATTTCAATATAATAACTACAATTTTGTCTTAGCCCCCTCTTAAATATTGCTTCCTTTGATGTAGGTACCAACCAAAGACGTGTAGCCACTGAATATACTTACAGGATAGCAGGTGGTGTCAGTAAGGCGGGTCCGCCGAACTCCTGCGGGTACTTGAAGTTCAGGAAGAAGGCCAGGTGACCCACCAGGATGCCCAGGAACTCTTCAACGCCACTGGAAACAAAATGTTTAATTAAATGGAATCCATTGAAACAGACTATTGAGTAACAATAGAGGTGAACCTATATATGTGGCTTTCCATCACAGAAGGGTCCTTTATGCTTCAAGTGCAATAAGGACCTTTTTATCTAAAATTCCAACAGAAATTTTGATAGAATGGTCCTTATTGCAGATGAAGCACAAGGACCCTACCCTTCTCTGATGGAAAGCCCCGTTTAGTACAAGTATCAGTGTTATAGTTTGTCTCATTTCAAACATAGAGAGAATCATGCTATCTTTGTTTTACACTAGTACTAGCACCCAAAAGAAAAGGATGAGTATAGTTTTTTTTTGTTCCTATTTACTGACAAGATTTGCTTGACCAACTATATGTTATAAGAACCTGTAACTCGATAAAAGGAAACTTTATTAATTTCTAAATTTGAGTAATTCCATGTTGTAGTTAATAGTCATAGTCAGTCAGTAGTCATTGCTACATAAATTTAAGAGCATGTAAGATGTTTCTGTTGGTAATCCTAAATGAAGAAAATTAAAAATTAAATTAAACATAACTTTATTATGAGTGTGCAGATCATTTTGAATATCTCGCCCGCTTTGTCACTTCTGACTGTATGCATGCATTTATAGTTTGTCAAAGGACTGTCTCATTTTAAATATAGACAGAGAGAATCATACTATCTTTGTCTTACACTTGTACTAGCACCCAAAAGAAAAGGATTAGTATAGTTTTATTTATATTATGTCACGCAAAATAGGCGCCAGTCGTTGAGTTGCGGAAAATCGTTAATACGAGTACACTACAATAGTTTTATTTGTTCTTATTTACTGGCTATTTGGTTTGACCAACTATATCAAAGCATATAAAAAATGGTAACAGATTAGGTTAAGAAAATGGGTTGTGCAACAGTTTTACGAAAGATTTTTACAGCCCACTGCTAATACTCGTACAAGATGCTTTGATAATAGTATAGTCGTATGTTAAACATGTCACAACTCACCCTCCATTGACAATGACGTTGAACGCGAGCAGCACCCACGGCAACAGCATGGCGCGAAACTGCGTCCCGAACCAGAAGGACACGGTCACGTCCTTGTTCAGCTGGCACCACACGTACAGCACCGAGATCACCATCGGATCCATTACGTACTAAGGAACAAACTTAAATAAAGGGTGTCCCAAAAAGGATTTTTTTTTCTTCGTTATAATATATTTGTATATAAAATCTTGAAATACATATAATAGGGTTATTTGTGGAATAATACGTCAGGCAAATGTCCTCCTAGGCTTTGCTGGCACATACGCACACTTTTGTCAAAATTTTCTATGACCATTTTGCATAATTTCTCCGATGCAGCGTCGAATTTCCTCTTTTAAAGCATGAGTGGTTGTGGGCTTATTGACATAGACTTTAGACTTCTTTTTATGGGATTATTTAACCCTTCCCGCCCCATTCTACCCGCAGTTCCTAAAAAAAATTCCCTTAGGAGAGGAGTGCTAAAACATTTTTTTTTGTATAGAAAAAAAATTTTTTTTTCAAAAACCTATCGTGTGTGGTATCATACGAAAGGGCTTTTTGAGGCGATTCTAAAAATATACCACATACCATTTTTTTTTTAATTAAAACAAAAAGAATTTTCAAAACATACCAAGTTTGGACTCCTCCAGATACGATGTGGCAGATTTTTTTTGTTCAATATACCACAAATGATACGTGATATAATCATATCCCGCTCGCTTCGCTTCGCTCGTGGTTCAACTATAAAATCCTTTCGCTTGCTCGTGTTTCAATTCCACACTCGCGGGTAAAATACAACTTTGCACCCTTGTATGCACCCTTGTGTTGTATATGTATGCACTATTGTTTTAATTTAAATAAAATGGCTGAAATGTAACGATGTGGTATATTTTTAGAATCGCCTCAAAAAGCCCTTTCGTATGATACCACACACGATAGGTTTTTGAAAAAATAACCATACAAAAAAATGTCTCAGCACTCCCCTCCTAAGGGAAACTTTTTTAGGAACTGCGGGTCAAACATTTTGTTTTGACTTCTAGTATGCGTGTGCCAAACGGCTAACCTGTACATCGATTTGCGGTTTTTCTTTGAAATTGGGGTCGAGCGGCTTCCACTACTGTGAGTGCGTTGACTTGTTGCGAGGCACGTCTATAGAGAACAAGCTGTTTCTATTTCTACACCAATTTCGACAGAATGCGATTCGCTCTGTGTGGAACCGCCTAATTTAACACCCTCAAAATAATTTAAATATCGAGTTATAAGTAGGTATGCAAGAGTATGCTAGACTATTGCTAAAAAGCTGTTAATGCATGGCTAGAGCAATAGATACTATTACTTATTCTGTGGCAATAGCGAAGATTTCGCCGCAGCACGTTGCCTCAAACATATCATTTGCGTACTCTTTTAAGTTTGAGAAAATCACAAGTGATTTTTTGAAAATCGTGCACTCTTTCATGATGGCTGTAATATTAATCTAACCAGCAATCTAATGGGCATTAACATTGAAAGATCTTTTTTTTTTCACTTTTTGCAAAAAAAAATGTACAACATTATTTTAATACAGAAAATAGTTCAAAATATAGGTACTCACACTTAATCCAATCAGAACTCCAATGCCAATGCAGACAAGCCAATTAAAGATCAGCATAGTAAAGTAGTCAGCCGGCTTGCCAGCGAAGATCCCGGTCTCCAGACGCTCGGAATAACTGTACAGGAAGTAACAGTTCACGAGGAAGTGGAACCCGGTTGATTGGGTGATGGGATAGTAGAATAGTGCTGTTGCTGGCCGCCATAACTAGAAAAGTTTTTTTTTTAATAATACCAGCATATTTCGTAGAGTCTGTTCGGAAAGAGGAGAGTCGTGGAATGTATTGGGCCCCATTCATTCCACGACTCTTCTCTTTCCGCACAGACTCTACGTATGAAGTATACACATGGTGGAATTTTTAAAAGGAGTACTGAGGGCAGCTTCTTCAACCCGATGCTATAATGGTCTTAGAAGACCTTCCCTAACTTTTTAATCAAGGCTGATTTTGGCCTTGGTTGGTCTGTAAACTATAAAACTATGTCGTTTTATAGTTTACAGTCTTAGAAGACCTTCCCTAACTTTTTAATCAAGGCTGATTTTGGCCTTGGTTGGTCTGTAAACTATAAAACTATGTCGTTTTATAGTTTACAGACCAACCAAGGCCAAAATCAGCCTTGATTAAAAAGTTAGGGAAGGTCTTCTAAGACCATTATAGCATCGGGTTGAAGACGATGACGACTTTTATGACAAAGTGCGTGGCCGCCATCTTGGATTCCAAAACAGTCATCATTTTCGAAACCGGCACTCCCTAAAACCTATAAAACGACATCCATGACGACTTTTATGACAGAGTTCATGGCCGCAATCTTGGATTCCAAAATGGTCATCATTTTCAAAACTGGCAATCCCTAAAACCTATAAAACGACGTCCATGACGACTTTAATGACAAAGTGCGTGGCCGCCATCTTGGATTCCTCATTTTCGAAACTGCATGGCACTCCCTAAAACCTATGAAACGACGTCCATGACGACTTTTATGACAAAGTGCATGTCCGCCATCTTGGATTGCAAAATGGTCATCATTTTTGGAATCCGCAGTCCCTAAAACCTATAAAACAACAAAGATAATATTTGTTTCTAAAATAATTTAGTCGCTCGCGATTAAATCGGTTAATTTTAATCGTCAAGAGTCCGCGGCAAGCTCGGCCGAATTTCACCTTCCCATACAAACAGAGTTTTATTCTCATTTTAAAACTATGTGTGGGATTGTAATGAAACTTTTCACATACAATGACATTAGGTATATCTAGTTCTGTAATTAGTTTATAATTACTTTATAATAGTTCTAAACTAGTATATAAAACAAATAAAATAGAGCAAAAACAAGTTTTGTATGAAAGACTTAAATTCACTGTATTTTTTTAACTATGGTATCTGAAGCTACATAAACTAATTACAGACCTAGGTATACCTTAATTCATAATTTATAATTCTTTATTGCAACCATGGTACAGTATAGATGTAAATTATAATATACAATGTCTCACATGGACCCTGTAAGGGCACAGCATATCAATAGCTTACTCATAATATTTTATTATTATATTTTTTATTGTATTGTATGTAGCAAATTATTAATTTATCTAAAAAAATATCAGGTCATAAAACAATTATTCTAATTACACATGAGATCATTATTAAATGTATTATAATAAATAAATTATTGTACAATATTCATATTATAAAATTGTTTTTTTATAAATTTAGGTATGTATGTCATAGTGATTTAAGTAAGTATGTCATTGTTTTAATAAATTACTTAGGTGTCTGTAACATTATCATTAAAAAAGTCCTTTAAGTCGTAGTAGCATTTATTTATTAGAAAGTCTTTCAACATTTTATTAAATTGTTTCTCATTTGCTTGAGCTTTAATGTCGTTTTTAAGGTGGTTATATATTTTAACTGCCATGACGTTTGGACTTGTACTATGGAGTTTGAGTTTAGAAGTTGACGGCAAAGCTAAATCATGTTTATACCTTGTTTCGAAGCGTCGGGGCTGGTCTACTAACTTTGTAAATAGTTCCGAATGTTTTCTTACAAATTTACAGGTTTCAAAAATATACATCGAAGTTAGGGTCAGAATTTCGTAGTTAATGAAATGTGGTCTACAGCTCGCTGGACTTCTAATATTCGCGAGGATGCGTATGCATTTCTTCTGAAGTAAAAATAAATCATTTACGTTTGTGCTATTTCCCCAAAGGATAATACCGTACTTGAACCAAGAGTAGGCATAAGCATAATAGGCTATTTTTGCCGATTGTAGACTAGTCGTTTTTTTTAATTCTCTCAGGGCATATATGAACTTAAGCATTTTATTCTTGATTTTCGTAACATGTGCCTGTAACGTTTCGTAGCATGTACCTTATCCTATTGTAAGTACAGAGTTATAGAGCAATCTAGCTAGTCGTTTTAAAATTACGTTTGTATGGAGAACTGAGCTTGCCGGGGACTCGTAATCGTTAGTCAATTACATTTTGCCCAACTCTGCATATTAACTAGTAGGTGGTATGTGGTATCTAAGGTAAATATATTCGATTTATTTTGTTCTCTGATGCATTTTCAGCAATACCGTCTTTACCATAAGGGCACACAGGACCCTTACCCCGGGCCCCCATCCTCAGGGGGCCCTCAGGACAGACAGTAACATTATATACCTGTAAGGATAGTTGCTAAGTGACAATAAATAAAATAAAATAAAATATTTGATTCAACTAGGGAACAAATCAAATTATTTTTATGAAATATAAATATTTTGAGTTGTGTTTTTTAAGTAGTCACACTTCTATAGGTATATAATTTATAAACTGAAATAGATATCATATACTAAAGAAAAACAAAGAGCCTTTCAAAGATAGCATACACCAGAGAATTTGGGACGGGTACTGCCGTGGCCAGGGGGTCTAGTGGTCAGGATGTTAGCTGAAGATGTGGGTTTGATTCCCGCCTTGTCCACCGGTGTACTTGGTAACTTTTTCTTTAGTCTATGATATCTATTTCAGTTTATAGTATATTTGATTACCCATAATAAATTGGAGATCATAGTAGAAAAATGTTAGTTTACTTAATTCACTTTCTGTACTTTCCAAAAGGGCCCCAGCATAGTTTGAGACGGCCTTGATTTTGAGCTGACCATGACCAAGACCAATGATGGTTTGGCAGTATTTTTATACTTGTGACCTATGAAAATGTTATGTTAAACAGGGAACATATTTACTGAATAAATATATACTAAACTAAAAGCTTACAATACTTACATGGAATCTGTTGATGAAGGCACCAATATCCAAAATAAAATAATTGAAGTCAATAAGATTAAATTTGGCTAATATACTGAGTCCAACAGTTAAAGATAACCAGTAACGGGTGAAGAGGGGTATTCCATAATACCAGTCTTTAAATTCCGTCATTATATATTTGTTTACAGCCAATTATTTTAATGTTATTGAGCCAGAAACAAACATAGCGCTTATCTACACCGGTGGTAGATATCACAACACAATAAGGTTACGCGATATATTCTACAATGACACGCTGTTTAGGCTTAGGTTTTAGGAATTATCGTTTGGTAAATAAATATCCTTGATGTAACCACAGATCTCCAATATAAAAGATCGCCTGTCAAATATCAAAAGTGCGACCACAGACCTAGAATGTTTATGCTTACGCATAAAGACAGCTGAAGTGTGGGAAAGGGAGCCATCACGTATATGAACATCCCATGAGTGCGAAAGAGTCAGACTACAAATGAGAAAACGTGACCATTTTTGAGTGACAGGGGAGGCTCTCGACGACCCGGAGCGCATTGCCGTATTTTTTAAACTTGAAAATAAAAAGAAATCGGGAAGAAAACGTTCAATAAAGTAATGTAGTGAAGATGGTGTCGTGTAGTGTGCCGGATTGTTGTATCACAGGGCGAAATAACCCAGGCAAACATTCATTTCACAGGTAATTATGAAATTCCGAGCGAAGTTTTCATAACGATATTTTGTCAAATTAACAGCATAAAAAGTGTAAAAAGCCGGTTTATACAATTAATTATAAGTTTTTCTTCAGTTGTGTGCTAATATTTTATCATATTAGTCAATAATTTGGAATATTTTGTGTAAAAACTTAAACTGTTACTATACGCTAGGGCTTGACAAAATGTTCATATGACTGTATCGATAACTTGTCGGTATAATAGGTACAATATATATTTAACTATTTTTTCACATCATTAAGATATTAGCCTTTGTAACCGAGTTAAAATAATAACGATTGTTATAACACCTTTTTTGAAGGTGCACATGTTTAGCGGTAAATATAAACTTCACTTTCCAACACAGTAGGTACTTACTTACATTTTAGCCACTTTTCCACGACTTTGCCGCCAACACAAGGAAACACAAGACAGCGTATATTTGCACACAGCGTATACACACCCAATCCAACTTGTCAGTAGAAAAAGGTGCGAAATCAGGGGTGCGAAACTCCTAGCTTCGGGAAAACTCGGCTCTGTTCGGCTCAGCATTGCTTCGAGCAATTATTAGTGTTGGCACAACTTGATGTCCCTTTGCGTGCACGGTCGTGCACACAGTGGTCACAGATAAGATAATGATCTGAATTTTGACAACCCTAAATAGCCGAAAGGGATAGTGCCATATATTATAATCTTATAATCTTATAAATCTTTATTTGCAATAGATATAGTACTTACAGATCTTAGGTAGAGATATAGTATATACAGGTCCATATATCTAGACTTAAATAAGTCATGCAAATTTTACATTTTTAGCTTACTCGCTAAACTAACCTATGTTACATGCTCACATTATTAAAATATTCAGTGGTACTATAAAAGCATTTTTGTACCAGCCAAGTAAATAGTTTTTGCCTTAATTTTTTGAGGGGTAGTTCTCTTAATTGCTTTGGTAAATGATTGAATATCTTAATACACATGGCGTAACAATTTCTACCCCTCATTGCAGTGTGCATTTTTGGAAGCACGAGTCTATCCGGATATCGTGTGTTTATATTTACTACATCTCTTTTCTTTAAGAACATTTCATTGTGCAGCTTAACAAATATACACACTTCATAAATGTACAGTGAGTGTACTGTTAGTAAATTTAAGCTAACAAAATATTCCTTGCAGGATGTTGGTATGTGAATGTTGGCTATTGCTCTTACACATTGCTTTTGCGCTAGAAAAGTACGATGAATTTGTACAGAATTTCCCCATATTAATATCCCGTATCGCAAATTGGACGCTACAAAACCATGGTATGCTCTTAAGGCGGTTTTTTTATCCGCTACTCTTGTTAGTCGCCATAGGACATATGCAAACCGATTAATTTTAGAGCAAACCTTGTCAACATGCTGTTAAAATTAGAAAGGAACATCGTGATTCGACCCTGAACCGCTGTCAAACTTCGGTTTTGTAGGAGGTTTCCTTTCTGTACGGTAGCACTATTATTTATTCTGTGGCGAAATTAATATTTTCTGTGGTAAGTCAACTCTTTGCGCCTACTGTTAGCATGTGTTTGTGTTAACGACGTTGCACCACACACACGCATACGACGAGAAACCTGCTTTAAAGCTGTAACGGTGCGGTGCGGTAGTATGTTACGCCTATTATCAACGCTTGCTTGCTTTTTTTTTTCATTAGACTTTACTTATCTTATACAGAGTTACATAATATATATCTTTTCACATCACCAATTCGAAATAGTAGATTGTGTCACAAGGGAGCAAAATGACATTTACGGCGAGGGCGTAAATTGAATCCTGAACGAAGCGAAGGATTCTATAATAGAATCCCAAGAGTAATGAGGGATTCTAAAGTAGAATCCTGAGCATAGTGAGGGATTCAAGTGTGTTACGTCCAAGATGGAAATAATTTTGCTACCATGTGACACATACTGCTTTTCACGTCACCTATGAGGTAATTATGATTTTTAAAAATATTATTTAAGCAAAAAAAATAATGTACAAAAAATGGAAAAATAGTGTCATAGAACAGAAAAGTGTTACTTTGATCCCTGCTAGGAAGCAGGGAAGAAAAGTGCCACTTTGATCCCTCCTAGCAGGGAAGAAAAACCCCTTTTTCGAATTGGTGATGTGAAAAAGGCGTTTTCATCAAAGTAACACTTTTCTGTTCTAGGACACTATTTAAAAAAAAAATGCACATTATTATTTTAGCTTAAATAATATTTTTAAACGTCATAATTACCTCATAGTTGATGTGAAAAGCAGTATGTGTCACATGGTAGCAAAATTATTTCCATCTTGGGCGTAACACACTTGAATCCCTCACTACGCTCAGGATTCTATAGAATTCTTCGCTTCGTTTAGGATTCAATTCATTCATTTTATTTTAATAAGAAACATTGAAAGAGTAGTCGATAAAGCAGTCAAACACCGATAGATTATTAATATGTTGTAACTTGACATCACTAGTTTTGATCTCACATAGACAATTTACGCACACACTTGCATTTCATTTTTGGTCGCACTTTTAAAGCCTGACAGTTGTTCTTTGTCATCCTAGTTCTGTGAGTGCGACCAAAATCGGAATGACGTCAAGTGTCATTGGAAGTGTTGAATTCAGGAATAAACTATTTGCTTTTGTTACAGTATATTCCACATCTTCCAAGATATAATCTAATCACCCACCGTATTATTATGCTGGAGATTATTGTATCTCGGAATTTGGGTAACCAAACATCGACGCCCGCGGCCTTTTGCCTCGCTTGCCGCGCCGCCGGTCGCGTGCGTCCAGTCCGCGGCTTTAACGAATTTCTAATTCTTTCTATATATATATTATTATAACTCTTTGTTTACGAAATACGAACAACAAACACCCAAAGCAGCTGACTGAGGCTGACAGCATGCAGCAAGCTGACAGTATGTTTTTTTATTTATTTTTTATTTCATGACCATGGATACAAGTCCTTCTGTCGCATTCATAACAAATTCATAAACATTACCAGTGAGTATTATAGTTGGTCAAACCAATTTGTCAGTCAGTACCAACCAGGAAAATTATACTCATCCCTTTCTTTTGGGTGCTAGTACTAGTGTAAGACAAAGATAGTATGATTCTCTCTGTCTATGTTTGAAATGAGACAATCCTTTGACAAACTATATATTCTTTGGTACCAAGGTTGCGGTTCGGTACGTCCGTCTGTTATTGGTCTGTTAGTACTTTAGATTTAATTTAATTTTCTGAACGTACGCAGTCGTAAATATCAAAAATGTCATAATTGTCAAAGTGCCTGGCCGTCATATTAAGTATCCATTAATGTTCGCAAAATATCATTAAAAAAATAGTTTTCTTTTTCACGCACTGTCGCATAATAACAAATGAAAATAGCAGCTATACAGTTATAGAATATCAATCAAATGTAGCTATGACACAGCCGAACCAAGTAAACGTAGACATTGAAAATGTTCCTCCATCCGAAGTATCGCCTCGGAATAATGTTTTGGTCAGATTGGACTCAATTTCTAGGCCTTCGCCAACAAACAGGAACAATGTGGGGCTCGGGGACCGCCTTAGCAGTGTCTTCAGGGAGATTAGACCACTCGTTGAGCATGCCCGAATGGTAAACTTGTATATTTAATTTCCAATGAATATTGATAATGATGTAATAAACAATGATTAGTCATAGAGCAGAAGTCGTTTATTGCCTGTTCAGATATGTAAACATTACAATTAATGACTTTCTTTATGTATAGAAAATAAAATAACCTTGTCATTTCTCTGACCTTTATGCTGCATTAATTATGGTTTTATTTTACATCTTATTATCATGATCATAATATTGTTTGTCTACACACAAATCATAAGGGTTTATTTTTCAAAACCGCAAATTAGGTTTTATTTGCGGTTTTTTAAAGATAGAGTAACTATTTTGGTAGAAGAAATTTCTTAGTCATGTGATGTTCCTATGAAACTTGCTTGCTGTTCTTGTGAAAGTTATGAAACGAGCTCCTTTCACTCATATAAATGCCTTTCATTATGTAGCAGTCACATAAACTACTATTATTGCGCCATAAAACTATGAAAATAAGTAAATAAAGTGAATTTTACTTTAATCTTCATTGAATGCTAGAACCTTTCTTGTGGTCTGACACTGTTAAATTGCTATATCAATTGATGATAACTTTATTAGACCAAAAATTGGCTTTACAGTCAAGGTACAATTTAGTGAATTTAGTATACTAAAACCCAACTAAAACCATAAAATTTATTCTAGCCCAGTTTATAATTGTTGTTTTTGGAATATACTTTCAGGGTAATAATGCAAGGTTATCCCTTCCAACATGGCTTCCTCGAAACCCACCTGGCACACATCAAGCAACAGAAGTTCAAAGACCACAGAGTTCTATAGCACATGTGAACTTGGGCCCCAATGCCCAGACTTACATAGTGAATGAGCGAGTAGTGCTGGGGTCCCTGCCATTGTCCCCGACACATGGAATGAGTAATGTGGCCATCGGAGAGCCTGAGGCTCCTGAGCCTGCTACAGACCTCCAGGACATCAATGTGTCCGTCAACCCTTCTAACAATAATAATATACATGACAATGTGGATAATGATAGCCAAAGTGAAGATGGCACGCAACAGGTAAGCCTAAAATATAACAATGTATTAATATTAGTTAAAGTCAGCATCAGATACCTAGTTAGAGGAGGCTTTTACACAGAAGGGGTCTAAAGCAGAAAAATGAAATTAAATTTAAACATATGTATCAAAACTATAAAAATTATCTGTAGAATAAATAAAAATAAAAATAAATAAAATAAGCCTTTATTGCTGTTTAACACAATAATAATATGTTTTAAGTGGGTACCGTTACACTATATTTCTTTAATACTACACTATATATATATCTATATTTCTTAACTAAGTGAATCGGCAACCGGTTTCCATCTCCTCCTTTTTACAGCTTGTCCTTCGACATAGGCCTCCTCTAAATCTTTCCATTTTGTTCTGTCCTTTGCAGTTCGTCTCCATGTTGGGCCAGCTATTTTCCTTATGTCGTATTTTCCTTCCCAACGTTTGAATTGTCCTCCTTCGTTTCTTTTCCCGTCCCGCGGGTACCATTCTGTTATTAATTTTGTCCACTTTTCTGTTCTTTCCCTTAACATATGCCCTGTCCATCTCCATTTTAATTGTTTGTAAGCAGATTGAATGTTTTTGAATTTAGTTTTATTCTTTATAATTTGTAGACTAATCTTATCTCTGCGTTTTACTCCTAGAACACTTCTTTCCATTCCATTTTGACACACTTTAATTTTATTTATTTGTTGTTCGGTCAGTGCCCATGTTTGGCATCCATATGATAAGCATGGGAGGATACACGTATCATATACCTTTCTTTTCTCTTTAAGAGGCATGTTTTTGTCCTTCATGATTTCGCTTAAAGACCGAACCGTTTCCAGCTATTTGTAATCCTTCTGTTTATTTCCTTTAACATTGTGTTTTCTGGGGCTATTAGTTGGCCTAGATATATGCATTCGTTCACATACTGTATTTGTCCGCCATTTACTATAATATCTACTCTAGTTGAGTTTGTCATCACCTTTGTTTTGGAGGTGTTCATTGAAAGACCTACCTTGGCGCTTTCATCAGATAGTTGTTGCAACATTTCTTCTAAGTTACTTGGATCTTCAGAAAACAGGACTATATCGTCCGCGAAACGTAGGTGGTTAAGTTTGTCGCCGTAGATATTGATTCCATTTCGATCCCATTCCAGGTTTCTAAATACCATCTCTAATACTGCGGAGAATAACTTTGGTGAGATTGGATCGCCCTGTCTGACTCCTCTTTCGAGTGGAAATTCTTGCCCTGTTCTTTCCAGCTTAACTTGGGCCGTACTGTTCGAGTAAATGTTTTTGAGTATTCTAATGTATTTGGCCTCTACTCCCTGTATTGTTAACGCTTTCCAGATGCTATCATGATATATGCTATCGAATGCTTTATTGAAATCCACGAATCCTAAGTAGTAGACTTTATTATATTCATTGTATTTTTGCAGTACTTGTCTTAGGACGTGGATGTGGTCTATCGTGGAGTATTTGCTTCGAAAGCCTGCCTGCTCTTTGGGTTGATTTTCTTCGAGTTTGACCGTGATACGTGATAGTATTATTTTTGAAAATATCTTATAAATGTTTGCCATTAAACTTATTGGTCTATAGTTACTCATGTCTCCCTTGTCTCCTTTTTTATGTATTAGTGTTATAGTTGATTTCATCCAGTCATTGGGTATGTTTTCGGTTGTTAGGATGTCGTTGAATATTTCTGTTAGTCTAGTTATCTGTAGAATAATTAAGCTCAAATAAACTAGTGGTTATGTGAGCTTTAGACCTCGTGAACCCCCTTGACTCCAAGCTCCGCCATTTTGAAAAATTTCCAGTAATTGATTAAATATAATTGATAAAAAATTATATGTAATCATTGAACCTGCTCACAAAATTTCATGAGAATCGTTTGAGAATTGCGACCTGTATAGGAGAACATCCGGACATACAAAAGCATTTTTGATCGAGTTGAAACAGTGACCTTTGCTAACGCTTTGGTCAATAAATAATTCATATTTCATACAGTCAGCATCAAAAAGATATTGACGGCCAAAGTAGCCAAATAATTCATAACATAATCATAACACATCTTTGTTATTGCTACCATAGAAATATGGATGCTGGCTGTATCCAAAGAGGATATAATAGGATAGAGCTGCCGCTCTATCCTATTATATCCTGTCCTACTGTCACCGTGGTACTGTCATAGTAAATTTTGTAACCACAGTAAATTCACTGCCATCTATCGACACACAATTAAAACTAAAAATAGAAATATCAAAAAATGTATTTATATATGGATAAATGATTTTTTTCATTTTTTAAACCACTGTACCTAGCCTTTGTGGACTATTCCAAGGCATTCGATAGCATAGTACACCCATCCATATGGACTGCACTAAGGAATAACAAAGTAAACAAAATATATGTAAATATCATAAAAAACATCTATTCTAAAAGCACAAGTAGAGTGCAACAGGAAAAACAAGGGGAAGAGTTCACAATTAGAAGAGGGGTGCGGCAGGGAGACCCACTATCCCCAAAGCTATTCATAGCTGTACTCGAAGACATTTTCAAGAACATTAATTGGAAAAATAAAGGCTTATGGATACTAAATAATAAACTAACACACCTAAGGTTTGCAGATGACATTGTTCTTTTTAGTGAATCAGCGACGGACCTAGAATCAATTCTACAAAGCCTAAACTATGAGAGCAAAAAAATTGGCCTACACATGAATCCATCCAAAACTAAAATCATGACAAATAGCCAAAAGAAAACAGTAAATGTAGAGGGAAAACCGATAGAATACACAGAAGAATATGTATACCTAGGTAAATTAGTGTCCTTTGAAGCAAATAGCAACGAAAATGAAATAGACAGAGGAATAAGTATAGCTTGGAAGAAATACTGGGCCCAAAAAGAAATCCTAAAAGGGGCCTTAGTATAAAAAAGACCATAATGGACTCTTCCATTCTTCCCAGCTTAACATACGCTAGCCAGACATGGGTCTACACTGAAAAAGTAAAAAACAAAATACTATCTTGTCAACATGCGATGGAACGAAGTATACTGAAACTCAGGAAGATACAAAAAACGAGAAATGCAGACATCCGCATAAAAACTAGATTAACAGATGCTCTTCATTTTAGTTTAAAACAGAAGTGGAATTGGGCAGGACACTTGGCAAGATATGAAGATAGGAGATGGACGCGTCAAACAACTATATGGCTAGGCCCAAAAGGCAAAAGAAAGTGGGGAAGACCAAAGAAAAGATGGGCCGATGACATAAGAAACACAGCAGGAAAAAGCTGGATGTATACGACTCTTTAATTGTTGAGCTCAGCAATACCAAAATCGGATGTTCTATTGATGGAACATGTGTAAATAATATCAGTTACGCGGACGATATGGTGCTGCTGAGTCCATCGGTTGGCGCTCTCAGGAAGCTAGTCAGTGTGTGCGAGGACTACGCGGGGGCCCATGGACTCAGGTACAACTCGAAAAAGAGCGAGCTGCTAGTGTTTAATCCGCGCGGTAGCAAAGTTGACACAGTGCCGCCCGTTACACTACACGGAACGCAACTAACGCGAGTGTCAAAGTTCAAATACCTGGGTCACTGGGTCGCCGATGACCTCTCGGACAACATTGACGTGGAAAGGGAGCGGCGGGCATTGGCGGTCCGGAGCAATATGTTGGCGCGCAGGTTTGCGAGGTGTACCACAGAAGTAAAAACCACGCTCTTTAGAGCCTTCTGTCAGTCATTTTATACCTGTAGCCTGTGGGTCAACTATACGCAACGGACCATCAGTGCCCTCCGAGTTCAATATAATAATGCGTTCAGGATGCTGTTGGGTTTGCCGCGCTACTGTAGCGCGTCAGCCATGTTCGCAGAGGCGCGCACGGATGGTTTCCACGCCATTATGCGCAAACGGGTCGCCTCGCTGGCACGCAGGGCGCGATCTAGCTCCAGCAGCATCCTCAACGTATTAGCAAATCGTTTGGACTGTCCTCTCACGAAAGTACTTATCGACCTACATGTCAGGCCCCGGAACTCCCGGACTCAATAACATAGATTAGTTTAATTTTAAGATTTTAATTTATTGAATTTTATACTTATACTGCTTTAATTTTCAAAATTTCAAAATTATCGGAAGAATTAGTATATGCTTATAAATTTTGATTTGTAATTTTGAATATTTGAATTTTAATCCTTTTAATTTTTATTTCAATTTTTATTTAATATTTTTTTATGATATAATTGTTCGTTTATTTATATTTTTTGACTTGGTTTATGAATTTTGTGATTGATTATTTATAATTATTTTTAATTTTACTTGTAAATAGTGTGTAGGTACATAATATGGACTATTTGTCTGCAATAAACGATTACGATTACGATACGGCAAAGGACAGGGAAAGGTGGAAAAGAATGGAGGAGGCTTTTACCCTCAGGGGGGCCACATAACAAAGACAGTTATAGATAAAGTATAAATTGAAAAATACATTGTTAAGTGGAAAATAAAGCTATAATAATAACAATAATAAATGATTTTTTTATTTGAATATTTGCATTAATCATTTTTATATTATTTTGACCCATGTTCTTTCACTGATATGCGTTAAATTGTTAAAGATAAAGATTCTTTTGCAAGAATACTTAATTCTAAAATACAGGTGTTTGTTAAAATATGGTGTACAGTATTCAGTCGCATAAGGACATGCAAATTTTCTATAAAAAAAATGTTATCTAATAGTATAATAAATTTAAATTCCAATATTAAAATTCATAATAAGCAATGGGCAAATTGTTGTATAGAACTATGCACATATTGTACGCATTCCTCTTATATATATCCAAGTTGCATCGGGGTTGATATAGAAGATTTTGGTATTGAGTTCTCTGGCTTTAGAAGATTTCAGATCTCATTTTATACAAATCTGGACGGTTTTTTACAAGTAAACATGCTTTTTTAATATACATGCATGGCAGCGGTAATATTTTTAAGTTCTGAAATAGTGGTCGGCAGCTATCAGTCACCCAGGCTCTCATTATTGCACGGACACATTTTTTCTGCAATAGAAATGCTCTTTCGACATCTACCGAATTTCTTAAATAACAAACCAAACCGATAACGCCATCTATACGACAGTAGGCCAAAGGCAGTGGCGCAGAATCAAATTTTCTTGATTTTCGAGGCACGTTTTTTCCTTAGACTGTATCCATCTATTACGGAGTTATATCTATCTTTGCTGTATCTATTATGAATTATTTATTAACCAAAGCGTTAGCAAAGGTCTCTGTTTCAGCTTGGGCAAAAATGCTTTCGGATGCAACCAATAAATGGACTTTACAAACTTTCTGAGATGATGGTAATAACTGATAAGAATACAATTGTTGAATTGAGCTTACGAATTACTAGCTTCTCTACCAGCAACCTTTGATTTGTCATATTGATATTTGCTTTAGAATATTTTAGTATTTATATATTTTAATATTTGAGACCCAGAAGCATTTGTTCTGTTTTTAATATAGTTCCCTTAGCGCCACTTGCACCATCCCACTAATCCGGGGTTAACCGGTTAAGCCATTAACCCAGTGTCAAATCGTACTGGTAACCAAACCCCGGGCTAGTGAATGGTGCAAGTGGCCCTTAGTTACATAAAAAAAGTTCAAAATAAATTTTGGAATATGTACAGAATTTTGTACGCAGGCTCTTAGGAGGATGGATGTAAGTACCCTACAATCAAATCTGTAACTGATTGCAGGTAGTAGATGTGCGAGGAACACTGAACCTCCTGATCCGCTACGCGCCGTTCTACTTTATCCTGTTCATCAAGTTCCTGTACGACGCGCGCGCGGGGCTCTTTGCCTTCTTCCTGCTCTTCTTCACATTCTCACATGGAAATGCAGCTGTCAAGCGGTAAGTTTAGTTGACTTTCAAGTAATACAATAAAATTAAAGTTGATGCAATGATGAAATAGGTATACATTTACTGGTGTAAATTGTTAATGTGACACTATTCTTAT
Organism: Cydia strobilella; assembly: GCF_947568885.1. Classification (NCBI taxonomy): domain Eukaryota; kingdom Metazoa; phylum Arthropoda; class Insecta; order Lepidoptera; family Tortricidae; genus Cydia; species Cydia strobilella. Next base: position 21,341,538 of record NC_086042.1, read on the forward strand.
AATACTTCTGATAATGCTAATAGATGCCATTTTTTGGCATGGTGGCATGTGATACTTGGCTTTAAATTAAATTTAGAAGAATCTGAGTACCGTCTTCTTTTTCTTTGCTCCATCCCACTTTAGGTGGGGTCGGCTCTCCTAATTTTTCGGCGCCAAGACTGCCTGTCTTGGGTTGTCGGGTCGGGTAAATTTAATTTATTAGCTAGTTTGGTCATGCTGGTCCACCATGTCAGCAAAGGGCATCCGCGGCCTCTCTTACGTTCCGGGAGGCATAGAGCTTTTTTGACCACGTGTTCTTCGTCTCTACGCATTACGTGGCCATACCACCTTAAGCGACTTTCTATTAGTTTTTCGGGGATAGGGGCCACTTTTAAGCTACCACGGACATATTCATTCCGGACTTTGTCGATTTTAGTTACTCCTCCTGACAATCTTAACATTTTCATTTCTGCGGTATGTAATTTTTGCACATGCGACTCTTTTACCGTCCAGCATTCCGCCCCGTATAGCATCGCCGGCCTCACCGCCATCGCCATCTGATACACCTTGCCTTTTGTTCGAACAGGCATACTAGGGTCACATAAGACCCCAGTTAGCGACCGCCATTTTTGCCAGGCAACACTTATTCTATGCCCTATGTCTGGCTCTACATTCGCGGTACTGGCAATTATGGATCCTAAGTATTGTTTTACTTTTGGTACCGGTGTTTTATCAGGATAGCAAATTACTGAATCATTTTCTAAATTGTTGCTGAAGATGCATTCGAGGTGTTCCGTTTTTGTCCTGCTAACCCTGAGGCCCGCGTCTTCTAGGGCATTTACCCACTGACATAGAGCATTTTGGAGTTCTTGAGTAGTTTTGGCGATAAGGACGATGTCGTCTGCGTATAAGAGATTCCAAGGTAAGGGTTCTTGAATACATTGAGTGATATAGTCCATGACTAAGTTAAAGATCAGAGGGCTCAGTGCTGACCCTTGATGAACTCCCAAACCCACACTGAATTCCTGGCTGAGACCTGCTGCCGATTTAACTTTGGTGCGTACATTATGATACATGTCCTGAACCAACTGCATGTAGCATTCAGGCAGGTTTTGCGATCTTAACGCCTGCCATACTAGTTTTCGTGGCACCCGGTCAAATGCCTTTTCCAGGTCGATGAAAATGAAGTGCAAATCTTCTTTATTATGGCGATGTTTTTCTGTGAGAATTCTAACTGCTTGGATTGCATCAGTTGTCGACCTAGAAGGAGTGAATCCAAATTGGTTGGGCGTGATTGACGTAAGTTGTTGAATGCGTCGGTTGAGTATACGCTCCCAGATTTTCAGTGAGTGAGAAGTCAGCTTTATTCCCCTATAATTACCGCATTGTGTCACATCCCCTTTATTTTTGTAAAAGGGAATTATGTAGCTAAGACGCCAAGACTCCGATATTACCTTGGTTATTTTATTTTTATTTTATTTTATTTTAAGGTTCACCGACAGTTATTACATTGAGGCTTACATCTATTCAAACATTAATTACATGCTAAATGTATAACTAATTACTGGTAAACACCACATGCGAATAATTTAAAAGCAAAGTCAACGACAAAGCCGACACATTTGAACACCTTATTATTGTAGAATAAGGAGCAAAGCGCAACTATGATGTCGACTGTTTAAGTTGTATTATTAAATATGGAATTAAAACTAAATATACTAACTACTAGTGAATAAATTTCTAATTTTGGACAAGGAGTCAAAGTGAATGTCGAACTTGTCACTATATTTATTTATTAAAATGCTCAAGCGTGGTACCGGGGAGTTTGACCCTAAAACAGTTCGGCGCTGGGGGCGAGACAGTGGCTTGATAGCAAAACGCGGTGTTCTTCTAGGCACTGAGAATCGAAAGCTACTCAGGAGTTGTGGACAATCTATACTATTTCTTATAAGCTTAGTGAGAAATTTGAAATCGAGTAGATCTCTACGATTCTCAAGAGATATCATTTTAAAACGTTTTAACCTATCCTTGTAAGAAAAAGATCTTTTAGCAAGACCTACCGATCGAGCCAAGTGCCACATAAATCTTTTTTGCAATCTTTCAATCCGAAGACAATGAGTTGCATAATGTGGTCGCCAGACGATACTACCATACTCTAAGTGACTGCGTACTAGACTGTAATAGAGGAGTTTTTTGGTTTGTGTCCTACGAAATACCTTTCCGTTTCTTATGACAAATCCTAACATACTTGAAGCTTTTTTTACTATTGCATCGATGTGAGGAACGAATGTAAGTTTTGTGTCAAAGATAATTCCTAGATCGCGTATAGTCTGCACTTTAGGAAGACATTCGCCAGCAATATGATAGGATGAAGAAACTGCATTGATCTTACGTGTAAAACTAATAGAGGAGCATTTTTTGGCATTGAGAGACATACCGTTTTCTGAACACCATTTATTAAGTCTGTCAATGTCATCTTGGAGGAGAGCGATATCGGAAGGACAAGTTATCATTCTAGCGAATTTGAGGTCATCTGCATACATGAACGGGATAGAGTGATGAAGTTGGGCGGGCAAATCGTTTATAAATATATTGAATAATATTGGACCAAGGTGGGAGCCTTGTGGAACACCTGAAGGGATATTATAAGTCTGAGAAGAAAAACCATTAATAACTACATAAAATGAACGGTTATGGAGATATGACTCAATCCATTTTAGTAGGGGATCCGTGACGCCGTAGGAAGAAAGCTTCTGAATCAAGACCATATGAGAAACTCGGTCAAATGCCTTACTAAAGTCGGTGTAGATAACGTCGATCTGTTTATTAATATCAACAGCCGTAGTGACAAGCTCAGAGAAGGAGGCAAGATTGGTAGAAGTTGACCGTGCAGGAACGAAACCATGTTGATGATCGGTTATATACTGTTTGAAGTGACATTGAATAAAAGGACAGATAAGGGATTCGAATATCTTGGCAAAAGTGCAAAGTATAGATATCGGTCTATAGTTCTTCACTACGCTAATATCATCGGCCTTGTGTATTGGAACAACTTTAGCTCTTTTCCATACATCTGGAAAAATACCAGTTTCAAGCGATTCACGGTAAATAATATGTAGCGGATAAGATAATGTTTTTGAACAATTACATATAAAAAATGGGGGGATACCGTCAGGGCCAGCTCCTTTAGCAGCATCAAGGTGTTTCAGTTTTTTATTAATCGAGTCAAGGTTTAATGTTACGTTATTAAGACATTCAGATGATTTTATGACACTGGCCATATTAAAGTTATTGGTGTCATCCTCCCTGTAAACTGATGAAAAATATTGAGCAAATAAATTACAAATCTCTAATCCTTCCGAGCTTACAGTAACCCCGTCTGTCATCGAAGCAGGAAAGCTACTCGCACCTCCTCGTTTTGCTTTTATGAAGGACCAGAAATATTTTGGATTATTATGTATATTATTTTCAACGTGAGAAATATAGGAGTTATAGCAAGAGATTGCGTATGCGTCACATCTTTTTCTTAGTAATTTTAATTCAATTAGGTCTCGCGGATTTTTAAACTTTTTGTACCGTTTTCTGTGTCACATCCCCTTTATTTTTGTAAAAGGGAATTATGTAGCTAAGACGCCAAGACTCCGATATTACCTTGGTTACTAGTATTATATTGAATAGCTTTGTAAGCCAGTCCAATCCGATCGGACCCAGCTACTTCCATATCTCAGCGGGTATCTCGTCAGGACCAACGGCTTTTCGGTTTTTCATCTTAGATACTGCGGTTTTTACTTCATCCAGTCCAAAATCTTGTACTGGCCCTTCTGTTAGGCTTTGGGGTTGCATCTCTTTGCTTGGGAATTCTTCATTCATAAGTTCTTTATAGTACTCATACCATCTGTTATTTATATCATCATTCATAGTCAGTAGTCTGTCCTCCCTACTTTTGATGTATTTATTGGTTTTAATATCTTGTGTGGCTCTGTTTCTGCTCTTTGCTATTTTAAAAATTTCGACTTCGGACTCCGCTTCTTCAATCTTGCTATAGAAATTTTTCCATGTTTATTATATTATATATATTATATTATATTGTTTAATACACAAGCAGCTGAAAGCTGATGCGTGTATTTCACTGCACTTGTTTTTTTAAAGTAAAGGTCTATTAGTGTTCATTTTGTTAGTTGTTTTAAGTGTTTGTGTATTATATTTAGAGTATGATTGTATAAATGATGTTGGTTACACAGAGAGCACGCCGCGCAACTGAACCGCAGCATAGTGGGCCTCGGCTTCGTGCTGGTGTGGACGGCCGGCTTCGTGGCCGTCGTGCACTACGTGTTCGGTGATGGCAAGCTGCTGCCCAACGTGGTCATGTTCCCCGCCTACGCCGGCCCCATCGACGTGTGGGAGCTGCTGTGGCTGGTCGTGCTGACCGACCTCATCGTCAAGATCATCACGGTGGACGTGAAGATATTGCTCACTATGATGCCTGCGTGCTTGCTGCCCTTTCAGAAAAGGGTCAGTTTTCTGTTTGTTACTTTGCGGTCATGTTGGTCTACCCGTTTTTGTTTAATGTTTGTTGGCGCCCGGGGCACTTGCCCCCCCCTAGTTACGCCACTGACGGCACGTCCCCAAGTTGACGATAATTTGTACCCGTCTTCCCCATTGCAATTTTTAGGGTGTTTTTTAATTTAATCGCTACTCTTATGATCCGAGGATAATAATGACTCTCGGTGGCCGAGGATAATAATGACACTTAGACAAGGAGTTAGCCCATGTTCAAACAAATCACTGGATTGAGCTACACAAACCAAAAGTCCTCTCCACCGAGCGTCACTATTATCATAGAGTAACTTATACTAAAGCGGTACTGTCATAGTAAATTTTGTAACCCCAGTAAATTCACTGCCATCTGTCGACACACTTTAAAACTAAAAATGAAGATTTATAAAAATACGATAGAATGTATTTAAATATAGATAAATGATTTTTTTAATTTGCATTAATTATTTTTATGATTTTGACCCATGTTCTTTCACTGATATGCGTTAAAATTGTTAAATAACAAACGAAACCGTCAACGCCATCTATACGACTGTAGGCCAAAACTAGTAGCGCCCTCTGAACGAGAATCAAATTTTCTTGATTTTCGAGGCACGTTTTTTCCTTAGACTATCCATCTATTACGGAGTTATATCTATCTTTGCTATTATCCTCGGATCGTAAGGGTAGCGATCGAAATTAACATCCGTCCATCGTCAACTTGGGGACCAGTGATTCAGATGTTGAAACCAAGGGATCTATCTTCGGACCAGTGTGCGGATATTGTTAGTGTTGCGTGTCGTGCCGTGAACAATAAAAACTAAACAAAAACGGGTAGATCAATTTATTTGTCTACCCCGAACATTTATTATATATTATATACTATATTATATATATAAACTTATAATGTCGGGTAGCTTAGTGTTGTTTGCCAATATCTCCATTGACGTTTTTCTGGGACGTCAGTCTTCCGTGACCACAGCTAGACACAACCTGGCTGAAACGTCGGAAAAAAGGTAAAATAATAAATCGCGTTAGACCCGTTACTAACATTATTTACTAGTTCCTTTGATTAAACAGATGGGGAAAGTTGTTAAATTTGATTTTAAGAAAGCACGAAGTACGACCGCATTTATTGGATTTGTTACTTAAAAAAATTGCCTTTTGGACTTTTTGAAAAAAAAATTGCCTTGTACATCTTACACTTTCGCTGAGACAATTCGTTATCATCGCAATTGAGCATAAAGTGAGGAGGCTAAACACAAACAATTTAGTACATTACCCTGCGTTTCGTACAGTCAGCTGCAGAGAAAAAGTACCCCCCCCCCCCCCTGCATAGAAATTTGTATGCAAAGGTGCTAAGCTAATAGTATTGCTGACTGTACATAACCCTATTTCTATCGCACGCGCATAATTAAGTTGCTGACCCGCCAGCATTTAGTATGCTGGCGGGTCAATAATACGAAATTGTTCGTGCTTAGCGTCCAGTTTACTTGCCGGCCCCGAACAACCAGACGCCGCAACGATCATGCAACAGCATGTCTCATTAATAGTACTTTACTACAGAGGCCGGGAAGGAAGGGGATGCCCGCCGAATAGAATATACGGCCGAACGTAGTGAGGCCGGATAGTTATGAGGCCGACAACCCGTTTTCACGCCGATGTATGTATAGTGCTTTTCTCAAACGTTTAATATAGGTATATAGTTTGTCAAAGGACTGTCTTATTTCAAACATAGTCAGAGAGAATCATACTATCTTTGTCTTACACTAGTACTAACACCCAAAAGAAAAGGATGAGTATAGTTTTTTTGTTCTTATTTGCTAACAAGATTTGCTTGACCAACTATATATATCAATCAAATATCGTTTTTTGTTTTTAAACTAGGAGTATTCCAGCTTCCAGCGTAGCAAAACCGTCTCGTGTGATGCAGAAGGGTCCTGGATTTTCCCCAGGCTACCATCCCCCCACACAGTCCTACCGCTCGAATGGCCATAGAGCCCGTCAGGTTAAAAAAAAATGGCTGAATGCCATGATGCTGTGCCACAATTATATGTGAAATAGAAATTAAAAAAAAGCTACTTCCCGGCCTAGGCCTGCAACTTTGTATGAAATTTCATTACAGACCTCTCGTCTAGCCGCGCTTGAAACGTGATACTTCCCAGCCTAATATAAAGAACGTAATATCAATATTATATAGCAAGTTTGAGAAAAAGAACGTTGTTGACAGGGTAAAGTGTACTTGTTCGTGGAGTCGGTGTCGCAGCTGTACCGCTGCCTGCTGTCCATCCAGCCCTGGCTGTTCTACCTCATGCAGTCCTACGAGGGCTCCGAGAAGATGGTCGGCATGTTCCTCGTCTCCATATACGTGGTGGCTAAGGTAGGCAATTATTAAAAATGAATTTGTTAAACCCGGCTTTGTGGCAGTGCAGTACCGATTGTTTTTCGTAAGAATTTCCTATTTTGGTAATCAGTAAAATGTGTAGCCTAACAAAAGTGCAATAAAAACGAATCAAGGACACTTAAAAACTGAAATAGTTTGATACGTTTCTTAATAAGTACATGACGGTCCTTATTGGGAGTCACAATTGATTTTATATTTTTTATTATTTAATTTGACGATCATGATGAGAAGAAAGATCATAAATAAACAATTTTAATCCAATCTTCCTTCATAAAAATCCACTCGGTAGTTGTCGGGGCACCAAATGCCGAGTGTGACTGGCTGACACATACATGTTCACAAATAAAAGACGTCTAAACTTTACACGACCCTGTTAAAACGTTTCGATTATTTCCAAGGATCGAATATAAAGATGACTAGATGACATAGAATATAGAATATACCAGATTAGAATTAAGAATAGGTAATTAAATGATTTCTTTATTTTTAGGCAACTACTGGCCCATAGATAAAACCTACCTACCCTACCTTAAAACTAACATACATATGATTATAAAATATATCTTAAAACTAAAAACACACGATTATGGCCGCGATGCAGTTCGCAACCCCGTAGTGTCCGGGAGGCCGCCGCGGAACCGCCGGAACTTGACACTTCACCGCCATTGTTCACCACACCATTATGATAGAATGGTGTCAACCATTCAGTCGGGTTTATTACTTAGTACTTATACTTCACGCGTTGAATGATGATCCCTGGGACAGTTCTTCCAAGTCGCTTTTGGATAGGCTTCATTTAAAAAATATATGTTACCGTATTTTTATTACTTAAATGTTAGATTTCTAAATAAATTAATGTCCTATACGCTATACCTACTTCCAAAAAATGTCTACAAAAATTTAACGCGACAGCTGCTCCATGTTAAAATGAACTGTCATAACTTCTTTTTTATAGCTGATTGAGCTGCTCATGAGGATACGGCTTTTCAAGAACGCTACGTGGACCATGCTGCAGAGTGTGGTAAGATATTTCAAATCAAACCTTATTACAATGTTACCAGCTTACTGCTCGTGATGTCGCCCGAGTAGACGCGCGTTAACCTTCGTAATTGGATATTGGAAAACCAGGATTCTATTGCATATATCTCTCTTAATGTTTATGCATTTAATCCACAGAATTTCGGCACGAAGCCAACGAGCGAGCAAGTCCTCGCAGCGGGTGATGCGTGCTCTATCTGCCACGACGACTTCAAGACGCCCGTGCGGCTGTCCTGCTCGCACATCTTCTGCGAGCCCTGCATCTCCGAGTGGTTCGACAGAGAGCACACGTGTCCGCTCTGTCGCGCCTCCGTCGAGGACGGCCATGCGTGGCGGAACGGTTCCACGACCTTCGACTTCCAGCTCTACTAGTGTGGACGCTCAGCGGAATTGAGTGACGAATTAGGGCTCGGTCGAACTTTAAGGTTCAAATTAAGTCTTACAGTTAGCCTTGACGTGAGCCTGTAAGGCTCGATCGAACCACCTAATCCAATGCAGTGGACTGCATGGTATGGACGTTAGTGGCACTTTAGCGCCACTTGCACCATTCCACTAACCCGGGGTTAAACTGTTAAACCTTGAGTTACCATGTTACCAGTATTTTGACACTGGGTTAACGGTTTAACCGATTAACCCCGGGTTAGTGGGATGGTGCAAGTGGCACTTAGTGTTCTGTTCTAAATGAGCTTTAGCGTGATTCTTGTTTTAGGTTAAGCTTTGGTTAATTAAGCGGAATGCCAAGCTGGAGTGACAGTTGGGAGCGAGATAATTAATGTCCTACGTTTGCCCCTTATGCCACGTAAAAGGCGGTCGCGTAAAACGTAGCACATTTAGTTACATATTCGTATTTTGCCGCTATTGCCGACAACGGCCTTTCAAAATTACCGTTAAGGTAAGGCATCCCAATAAGGTTTAATGTTGCAATGCTCTTTCTTTATTCTTTCGCACCTACACCAGAACATGGATCCGTGGAGCATGTTAGGAGTTTTACTTAATTTACATTAAAATTCAAAGCCTACTTACACGGATCTAAGTTCGTCACGCCGGGTTGGCCTAAAAGTTGATTATCTCTTGAGTTCAATAGGGCGTCCATTATTTAAATATTGTCTTGTAGGAAGCCTTTTTGTTTCAGTTCGTTATTTAATCTATGTATTCTGCTTCAATAACCTATTTTTGTGATAATTCTACATAGGCCTTGTCCTTGTTTACTGATATATATTGAAGTATATTATGTAAGATATGTTTGTGGCTGAATGCAAGCGCTAGGGCTGTCAGTGTCCTGACCGGCCTTGCCGCAACCGTGATATTACAGTGGTCAGTGTAGATAGTGTTTAAAGTTATATTTTCTTACTATCCTTGTTGTACATACAGTAGCGGCGTCGTGTGCTTATAGCACAGATTACGTGATATTACAGAAGAAATGTTAGTCTTAAAAACATTTTATTTTATTTTTGTCACACGGTGGGGTTAACGTTCCTTTTTAATGATGAGTAATAAGCAGATCATAATAATGTTAACTACCGAGATCAGTAATAATTAGTGGTTTGTCTTCTCTGCTATTACGTAATCTATGGGCACAGACAATAAAGGCTTGGCCAAACACAAGGCACTACGCAGCGCGGCGGTCGCGCGGCGCGACCGCCGCCCATGCTAACTGGTTAGCGACGTCAAACAGACTGCGTCCCGCCGGCATCGCGCCCCGTCGCGCGCTTGCACGCGGAGCGGATGCGCGCGGACGCGGCGCCGCGCTGGGTCACATCAGTCGGACGTTAGGCAGCGTGCGGTGCGTGGTGCGAGCGTAGTAATATATTAGTTATTTTGTGATTGTGGTTATGGATTATCTATGGCGTCGGAAGGAATGAGAAACCCTCCGCGCGCGCATTCTGTATCGGGCGCGAGTCACGCCCGCATCGCGCCGCGTTCGCGCGCGCAATGAGGGCGTGTTGAGAGCGCGAGGCCGGCGCGATCCGCGCGCGACCTGTTTGAACAGGCATCACGCGGCGCGGACGCGGCGCTGCGTCATGCCGTGTGTTTGGCCAAGCCTTTAATTGGGGTAGATTTGAACCACGAATTTGTCCAAATTGTTCTCTTAAAACCATTAAGGTAGGTCGATAAGTATAGTCCGACAAGAAATTGTAAAATGTAAATGAGGGCGCCACTTCCTACGTAACTATCACATTTTTGACGTAAAATGCTTAAGCATGGCAACAATTTAGTATGGAATTTTTTTTAGTTCCATTTTATTTAATTTCTACTATTTTATGTCGCACTATAACAATTGTTTTTTTTTTCTCCACCTACTTGGTGGTAACCAGTGGGAATAACCCAAAAATGATTGCGAATCATGGTTGGCTGTCAACTCGCAGTTCATAGTGGTCCAACTGCGATAGCCAATAAAACTATTGTATTAGTTGTATTGTATTTCCGCTTAGTTTATCAGTAGTGATGCCGTAAAACCCGGCAAAGTAAGACAATACATAAAGGAATTTGTAAAACATGTTGTCTATTACAATATTTTTTTAACTTCGCCTTTAACAAACTATTTTTTTTTATTGCGTGAAATGTTACTTTCGGAAATAGATCAGGAATTAATGAATCGTATGAATTATTAATACTGTTGTGTGTGTTTGTTATGTTCTTTTTTACAATTATGTAATGCGTTCACTGTTTTGAGACTGAGTGCAGATTTGTAAAAAGCCTGAAAATGTACGCTGCGGACAGCGAATAGGCGGGTCCACTCGGAACGAGGCGCCTCGCGAGGGTATTGTATTGTATTGTAGTTCCGCAACTCGACGACTGGCGCCTATTTTGCGTGACAGCCTCGCGAGGGTATTGCCGCACGAATCAGCTCAATTTTTGTGTAATATTTTTTTTGGCACGGTATGTTAGGTACAGTGTATGTACACTGCTGGATACTTGAATTTTTAATACATCATCCTCAATTTACAAGGCAGCTTTTGGAGATTCTTACTTGTCACATAGCTACTCTAGAATGATTGTTTCATAAGTATTTCCCACTTTGTGCGACAGTGTTAAACGTTTTGTTTATTTTTTTCTTATAATTAATTACGATTAAAATTGAATATACGCGACGTACCGAGGTATTTACCTAAATATTACAAACGGTAGCCATATTACCATACAAATAGAATTGGAATTGAGGAATAAGGTTGACTAAAATTACGCTTATAGAATGGCGATGTTCAGTGGCCTATATGCGACTGCGATGCAAGTTAATATTGAAGGTTATGCACTCCGTGTGAGGCTGTGGCGCGTGGCGCCGCCCCGCCCTAGTGGGTGTGGGACATATTGTTTATTTGACAGTTGGCAGCTACGTGAACATGTCGTCCTAGGAAACTTCATATTTTCACCACGTCGTGCGTTGGCGTCGTTCCTTCACCACCAACTTCGCACATAGCCAATAGCGTGGCGCTAATTTGCGCCTCCGCATACTACTAGAGATAGTGATATATTGGTATATAGCTTTTATCCCTTTGCGATACGGTTTTAAAATGGTCAGTTCACTGTGCAGTACAGTGTTCCAACGGCCTAAATCCGCGTAGACAGTTGATTGTTTACACTCAAATTCTTAAAACCCTGGACAGCCGAGGACCTAAGTTAAATTGACAATAAGATTACTACATTATGTGTATTATGTATGAGAACCCGTACTCTTTTATCTGTCTTGTGAAAATCGTAGGTAGTAATGTTAAGCAATACTTTTTTATATATGTTATTTTGATAATTTACTTTAAAATCACATCTATTCTTAATTTATTTGAATAATTCACATACCTCTTTGACTGCTAATTGTGGTATCTTGAAATGTAGTTACACCTGTGGTTACACTCGTAACAAATAATTATGATTGTAGATTTCACAAAAAGATTAAGTAACGATTCCTGATTTAATTCCTATGAAAAGAACTGATTTGGAAAACAAAAATTATGATTTTAATCGCATTTAGCTTATGGGTGACTGTAGTTTTCGGCTCAATTTTAGTAATTTAGATTGTTTTTAGGTTAACTCCATGATCCATAAAATGCCAAAACAAATATACATTATAGAATAATTCAATATCCTAATTTCCATTAAATTCCACGCCACAACAATAGTAACTTGCCCATTCAAAAGTTTTTGTGAACAATGTCATAGATCTGAAAATCGCGTGCGTTGGTGATATACTTTTTGGCACTATACTGTATAATAATGGCAAACCCAAAAATTTACTTTTCACCAGCTGGTAAAGGCTCTCTTGATTGTTCAAAAACTGATGAGAAAGTTGCATTTTATCCACATGTGGGGCAAAGTAATCAAATGCAAATTTTGATTTGTTTCCTATGTTTGCTGGTAGAATTGACTTTTAATTGATGATTTTTGAATGATAAATATTTAATAACATTCATTTTGAATTGATTTGCTTTGTTTTTTTTTGATATTTTACAGTTAGTATTTTCCTTGTGTTAATGTGATAAAAAAAAAATTGTGTTTCACTCGGTGGCAAAATTTGTTTAACCCACGCAACGCTCAAGATTCCATTTCTTGAACCACTCCCTACGCTCGTGATTCAGTTTTAGAATCTTTCGCCTGCTTGGGTATCAATATTAGCACGAGAGGTTAAACAACAACTTTGCCCCCTTGTAAAACAAATAACTATGTATTTCATTTACCTTTCATTTTACAAATAACAAGGAATAGTGTTTCGCTAGGATCCCTTTCATTAAATGTTGAATACTGTAAACAGGTAGGTACGTCGTGCAGTGTATGTGTACCTATGTATATTTTTTGTATTCTGTACAATTCTTTGTACCTACCTGTGTCCATTTTTAGGGTTCCGTACCCAAAGGGTAAAAACGGGACCCTATTACTAAGACTCCGCTGTCCGTCTGTCACCAGGCTGTATCTCATGAACCGTGATAGCTAGACAGTTGAAATTTTCACAGATGATGTATTTCTGTTGCCGCTATAACAACAAATACTAAAAACAGAATAATATAAATATGTAAATGGGGCTCCCATACAACAAACGTGATTTTTTTGCTGTTTTTTTCCGTAATGGTACGGAACCCTTCGTGCGCGCGTTTTGCCACAACTTCAAACCGCATGTAAATTATTTAAATATAGTTATATATACATATATATAAGGACATTGTGATAAAAATCATGAATCGTGTTATTTATTTTATATTTAATTATGAATCATTGCTCTATTATTAATTAGTATAAGCCCTAGGCCCTAGCACAAATCAAGCTGTATTTATGTTGATTCTCCATACGGAAGTACACGTCTCGTCATAGTCTCGTATTTTGGGTTTATAACCATTTGCCTAGTCAGATTGCCAAACTTTACTTTTGTATGTATTTCTATTATGTATGTATAAACAGACATTAAAAAAGCGATGGAAATAGAATCTGTTTGCATAAACAGGAATCATCGAATCATCCAGAAATAAACCAAATTTTCCTCTACTCTCTGATATTGTAAGGCGGCATTTGAATATTGTTACGCGTGCCTGTACAGGTAAATTACCACTATGTAGTTTGTGATTGACATTGTTTTAATACTTTAACTCTTTTCCAGGCATAGTACGATTTACCACCACATACGCGCCTATACAATTTCATCTTAAGCATTCCGATTTAAGGTTCAAATTAGATTGCGCTTTCGGGAAATGTGATTTGTCTTCAAATGAATCATCAAAGCTGGATTAATTGGAATATATTTGGATTTTTTGGAAAAACCTTGTAGATAGGCGCGGGCTGGAAAAGGGTTAACATAAACAGAATAACGACAATATTTAAAACATTTCGCCTAACGATATGATGGATGTAACATAGACTTTATGATTATGAGAATAAGGTACAAAATGAAATGTAGGTATTTATAACAATTTGCTATCAGAAACTACAGGGGCATCCAAGGTGTACTTATTTATGACATGTCATTAACATTCCATTTACCTATAAGTAATTACCTACAAGGTGTTCTATTGCTGTATAATCTAACTTTACAATACTATACGTATACAAATTTGTTGTTTCTTAGAATTGAATTACGGTGCTTTGAGATTCCGAAAATGTTTGAAAAGTATGAAAGGAAAAGTAATGTACAGCGAGCTGCAAAAGTGCATACCCACTTTATGAATGAATTCCTTTATTAATGTGGCCATGCAGTTTTGCAGCTTGCTGTACATCGAATCATCTGTTTTTACTATTTTTGGAATGAACCAAAGCACAGTTTAAAGTAGAGGAGTACCTATTGTAAATATGAATACCACGTAGCGTGAAGGACTACGTTCGAAGGGAATACTCATTACAATGAATGACTGGAAGCTATTTTGGGGCGAAAGGTATGTAGTTGATAGGATACGACAATAAAATGCAATGTTTACGAAGATCCGTTAGATTCTATCCGTACCTACTCTGATCAGTCAGAATGTCCTGATGGTATCTAAGCGACAGTCTGGTGAATTGAGGTCGGAAAATAGTATTCAAACCTCACGAAAAATTTAATGCCAGTCAAAAATAATCCGAATGTGACAAAAGATAACATAATTGCGGTTTAGTAACGTAACGGAGTGTGGCTGTCACGAACGCAGTCCTCGGATATCGGATCCTAGATATTGTGGATTGTTAAGTTACTCGAAACGGACTCTTTGCTACTAAGAAATAATGCACATGGTGCTCGATACATCCCTTTTGAGAGGACCCGAAATAACGAACCAACGAGTGACTTAAACTGTACCTCTGTATTGTGAATTAATGAACCCCTGTAGATAAAATAAATTAATTAAAAGTTTACAAAATTGAAATTTCAACTGTGTTTCATTGTAATAAAACAACTAGTAAGTTTAATCACATTTTAATCGTTTACTGTAGGTATATGATTCACATAACATAATAATTATAGCTTAGAATTACTTTTCGCCTACAAACGTGAAAAATTAAATAATTTAGATCGTTAATAGTAATTATTCAAAGTATCACAAATATCGGATAGAGTAACACTGCTTTAGAAGCGCAAACATCTATCAGAGCGGGCGCGCCCGCAGCTCTTCCTAAATCCTGTCTGGGCTATAACCGCGAAAACCGAAGTTCGCAAATTGCGGGCATTTTTCTCTGTCACTAATTACGCCTTAATGGGAGTAAAAGAGAAAGACGCCCGCAATTTGCGAACTTTGGTGTTCACGGCTCCTGACTCGCCTGTCCTGGCTGCTCCCGGGCTTACCACCGCGATGCCAGTCGTCGGTGAACTCTATGCTATTAGCATAAGGTTCACGGTCGGCTGGCGGTGGGAACTACCTGGAATAGCTCACTTAACCTACGCCGCCGGGACTCCCGGGACCGGCGCCCGAGGCCCTGCCTAAACATTGTTTATTGTATTAATGTAATGATGTTCCCACGGCAGTCACTGCGATTTGAAGCGTCTCTGTTTTAAACTATTAATACTGTACAGTCTGAACTCGCGTTGAAATGTGTTTGCTCTTCAATTAGCAACTAACTGCTCTCAGCCTTGAGTCATTACATTCATAAAATAAACACAACAGAACATGTAACGGGGAAGGCAACAAAATAATTATTAATCTTCACTGCCAGTTTACACGAGAGAGAACAATCAACAAATACCAAATGCAAATTAGTAAAATAAATGTAAGTTGTCTTCGAAACACACACAAGCTCGTGACTGGCACACATATAACATTCTGCTGACCTCTATTACATTCATCAAATACAAGTCATTTTATTATCTGGTGGAGGTAGATTAAAAAATAAGAGTACAGTTTCAGTGTACTGAGACGTTGTTTTCGAAGACAACACGCACTTATTTTACAAAGAAATTCAACAAACTGACTCGCGTCAATGTAATAGAAAAAGGCAGAATAGACAATACAGCCGATAGATGATTGCTGGACCGGCTCGGCCGAGCCGCCTTCAGGCTCACGAGTGCTATATCTGACGAGGTACATCGATAAATCAGTTGTGCCGTGTACCTCAAATTAATCTTTCGCCGAACCATTAATGACCCGTGAAATGCAAATTTTTACCAACGCGATATCTAGGACGGAAAGTGAAACAAAACTCCAATAGGGATTCCACATTATTATGGGATGCTTTCCGGCGGAACGAAGTATTATCTAGTCTAGTTATTTCAGTTGTATAGCAGTGGCGTGTAGAACACCATTAACATATTCCTCTGCTATTCGATGTCAGGAAGAAACACATTTCACACGGATTACGGACTACGCGTCGATAAAAATAGCAATTATAGCGAATCACAACAATGCCGGACTCGGTGACTCCGAGCACTTCACTTTACTCACACTACGAGTCTGATGTCTCGTTACCACTTACACTACATTTCACTTAAGTCTATTTTACGTAGGTACGAGTCCCTTTAATCCGAGCGCCAATTCCTCTAGACAGTAACGCGATAGAGTATGCTGTATTAAATCAAATGAGATATTCGGTCGCGAGGAGCACGGGTCTGGCGGGGCGCACGGCCGCGCCGCAGGGGCAGGGGTCGGTCACGTGAGGATCAGTGCGGGGCGCGCGTTCGTTACGAGTGTTGCGTCGGCGCCGCGCGCACCGGCCGCGGCTCGCAGGCGGCGGCCAGCTCGGCCGGCGTGGCGGCGCCCGGCGGCGGCGGCGGCGGGGGCGGGGGCGGGGGCGCCTCGGGGTCGGGCGGCGCCGCCGACCCGTACAGGAACAGGCTCTTGAGGCGCGCCGAGCGCGACGACGTGGAGGGCAGGTCGTCGGACCAGCTGGCGTTGGCGACGTCGGCCGTCACGTCGGCCGTGACCTCGAGCCTCTGCGGCTCGGGATCCGGCTCCTGCTCGTGGGGCTCGTGCGCCAGCGAGCCCGCGAGCGCGGCCAGCGACGGCGCGCGCAGCTCGACCGCCGCCGACCCGGCCGACAGCGATGCGTCGCCTGTAACAAATAAATTGTCAAATTCTATTGAAAACAAGTTTTTTGTCAACACAATGAATTCGAATGTGTAATAAAAGCAGGAACTGACCGATGCTGGGGTCGATGTGGCGCGAGACGGCGTCGGGCTCGGGGCGGCGCGCGCAGCCGCCGGCGCGGCACAGCGACACAGGCACGACGCCGTACACGTAGAATAGCAGGATGGGCACGCCGATGCCCACCGCTAGCCCCGCCACGATCGGCGACACCAGCAGCTGGAATTTTATTTTTAAACTTGTTTCAAAACCGCACCCCTCAATTCATTTAATTGCGGATTGAATACATTGAACACGGAAAACAGACATAGCTTGGGTAAATTGTACTACGATGCCCGCAATAGCGGGCGACGCTCATCTAACAGTCCGAGCGACGCTTTAGTGCGGTTACCATCTCTGACACCAACCCTAGGTCTGCACTCGCGCAAGGCGCATAATCGGTTAACAGTTCCTATGCTAAGATCTGTCGCAAAGTCCAGACATGTGAAGATATAATAATGTAACATTTCGAGCCTATAGGGGCTTCCTTTATTTACAAGGAAGCCGCATTCGAAAAAATCGGAAACCCCAGTCATAGTCGTTTGTCGTAGTGTGTGTATTGTTACTACTAACCATTATGGGCCATTGTTGTCTTTTAAATAAATAAATTGAAATTGATAGTCAATGAGAATGCCGCATAATAATAACGGATACACGGAATAATTCGTTGCTCCACAAATTACCTTCATCTGACGACGGGACGAGTAGGGGGCCAATTTTTAAATTTCGAGCGCTCGATTTCGGGATTTTCCCTTCAATATATCTCCACTACTAGGCATTTTTTTTTTTAATTATTTATTAAGAAACAAACAGTCTTATAAAACAGATGAGTTTATAAAGTATAATTTTTCTTGTAATAGACCTATAGTTTCCTATATGTAAACGAATATTAATAAAAACTTATTACTAAGTACAAAAGACATGCATATTGTAGATATAGTCCGACAAGAAATTGTAGAAAATTATTAAGAAGAAGAAGATGGCAACAATTTAGTACGATTTTTTATTTATTTATTAATTCTTTCTATTTTTTTTTAGTTTAATTTTATTTAATTTCTACTATTTCATGCCGCACTACATGTGTGACGAGATATATGACGAAATCTTAAATTTAGAATCGGGTATTTTTATCTCAAAGAAGAATAAGCTAATTTCTTAAACAATCTCAATGAGCTGCTAAATATGTCCACGTTTTGGCACTTATCATTGTACAACCTACATGTGCGTTTAATGTATGAGTGCTGCGCATGTTTAGTTCTGCTGCTTTTGATGCTAAATAACATTTTATTGCGACAACTACGTTCTGTTCTGCGGGGTACGCGTAAATCTATATTTTGCAAAAGTTCAGGGACACCTACTAAATTATTGAAAATTTTGAATAAGAAAATTAAATCGGTACAGGAGCGTCTTAAGGAAAGAGATTCAAGATTGTATCTGGCTAAATTATACTAATATAATTGAAAACGAGTGGTCAATACCACTAGATTCCCAATATCTTTTGCTCGTATTTCAAAATTATCAATTCGCCGTTTTCCACACACTTTTGAGAGACGAAATCGAGCGCTCGGAAGTCGGAATTCAAAAATGGGACCCCGATTTCCGTTAATTAACCAACGTTACCGAAGTTGGAAGTAATTCAGAACTTTACAGTCCCCAAAAACATTAAGGACATCAGAAAGTTTTGCTCTGAACATAAGTTATTCGTAAAATTGTACGCGCACCCGTATGAATTCAGATTTAGCCGATGATTTAATACACAAACCAGCTGCAGCAGATGGAGTTACATGTTTATGAAGATACTGACATACTGACAGATTATTACGTGATCGGGCCCTGTCTTCACTTTCCATCAGGTGTGACTAGGGCCAATCGCCGATCAGTTTATAATAAAAAAAAAAACCTATGGTAATAAGTGCCAGTGTTAAGTTATTCAATCCCTTTATACCATAAGGTTGCAGGCCGGGGAACACCGTCCAGTCCCTATAATCAACTCGGTATATTCGGATAGATGACGTACCGCAGCGGCCACGGCGGCGGCGACGGCGGCGGTGCGGCGCGCGACGGTGGCGCGGCGCAGGCGGCGGTGCGCGCGGCGCCCGGCCCACAGCGGCAGCCCCACCAGCAGCGCGGGCAGCGCCACGCCGGCCACCACGGCGATGCCCAGCGGCGCGCCCGCCAGCGTGCCCAGCTGCCACAGCAGCTTCTTCTTGCGCGACCACGGCTTCTTGCCCCAGAATGTACAGCCGCTCGGACTGCACCATACAATATCTAATTATCGACTAAAATATTATTGACGAACAACTATTTGAGCAAATTCGGTATTTTTTCTACTAGTGCTAGACGAAATAAGTGACAAATCACAACTCTGCCCCACACGCCACGCACAACAGCCGTTACAGATATTGGAAAACCAGTTTGTATTTGGGATTAATTTCAGTCGACAATTTGATGAGTTTTTCAATTATTGTTGAGGCTATTCGCGTGGTGGGTCAGATTCACATCAGTTGAAGAGCAGTGTAAGGTTATTTTTGTACCTATGCATAAATGAAAGGGTGGTGTTCTGGTGTTGTATGTCAATAAGTACCATATTGTCGTCGTCATAACCAAAATAAGTCTTGCCATAAGAAAAACAGTAAAGCAAACCTGAGGTAATGCAGGTCGGAGACTTCCTTCATGCACAGCCAACAGAACTCGGCGCCGCACACGCAGCACACCATGTGGTTGCAGGAGCCATCTTCCACCTTCACGATCAGGACGGCGCAGCGCGGGCACGGCTTCACTTCACCTGCAAACATCGTCGTCATACAATTAATGGCATCCTTATCTCACTATAAGTAAATATTTCTTATTATTGCAGAACGAGGGAAAGAGGTCGCGGTAGGAAAACAACTCTAGTCAAGGATAACGAAGAGAGGAAACCAAGAGGAAAACGACTAATGCAAGTCAGCATCCGGAGGGGTCGCAGGAATCAGACATATTCTGAACAAAGCCGTGTTGCACTTACCCGTGTCCGAGTCTTGGTGCTGCGGCTGCGGCGTCCTCGGCGGGGGTGCGCGCGAGCGTCGCGCCGCGTCGCATGTCTGCGTGGGGTGCCACGCCGCCTTGCAGTGGTAGCAGAAGGAGGCGCCGCAGCCCGGCGCCAGGCACGTTAGCTTCGGGCACGACGCGCACCCCGTCGCCACGACCGCGAAACTAAACGACAACAAAATTAAAAGTCAGTAACGATTCAACAAGCCTCGCTTATTGTAGGACTTCGATTTGTGTAAGATTGTTCCTTTTCATTTCTCATGCTGAAAGTGACTCAATGTTTATCTACGAAGCAGGTTGAAATCATATGTTCGGTAGTTTTACTTTCAAAGTTTTTTTTAAAGTTTTTTTTTATTAATAGCCTTGAAAAGTTGGTTCAAAATGGATTTGTCGTATAATATCCATCCTTATATTAACTCCTGATTCCATAAATATAACAATCCTTTTATGCAGGTACCTCAATTGTAAATAAAAGTTACCTCATGAAATACTAGAAGTTTATAGGTCATGTTTTGTGAAATACACCAATACACGTGTATTTTACTTTCCTCGTAATCGAAATGAAAAGTAGAATGTTTAACTCGGGTGAAAGCACGTATTCTCACTCAAACTATTGGCGCTTAATATCTCGGCCGAAATGGGTGTCTTTCAACCCTTGGTTAACAATTGGCTATTCCTGGTTCCTAATACCAGTTGACCCAACCTGCAGTCGGGCGCGGGGCACCACCGCGTGTCGGGATCGGCCGCCAGCGCGCGCCGCACCGAGAACTCTTCGTACTTGTCGTATAACACCGGGTTGTCCACGATGCGCCGGACGTCTGTAATAACACCACATCTTTACTAACGTTCAAATGATACGGTAGCAAATGCGCTACGCGGGCAGATTGCACGCAGTGGGAGTTGCTCCAAAAAGCCACACACAGTCACGAAACGAGCGTGCGTGCGACTCGCGACCAGCCCCTTAGCTTTTCTGTAAATTTAATGCTATTTCTACTCAGAATCACAAGCTCTATAGATCCTGATAGGAACAAATAAAACCCTTTTATAAAACCCTAGGATGTAGAAAAGCTTAGGCAGGTGGCAGGTGTGCTGTGTACACCAATGTTGCCTCGGACCACTCGGGGCACTCGGACACATGCCGGAAAATTCTCGATTGTCACAAACTGTATCCAGTATCTAGTCACATATAAGTAGAATGGTATGTTTATGATTTACATTCGTCGCACATTTAGAATATAAGGTTCGTCACTTCGTACTAAGAATTGTATATTGAAGAACCCTCGTACAGGCTAAAAGTGCAGCCATAAAGTTGTATTGAAATTCTAAGACGGCCGCCCATCACTTCCTGGCGCCGAGGCAATGATATTATCAGGCAATTCGTATATTTACCTTTGGACAAATTCCAAAGTAGGCACGAGCAAATTTGCGCAACCACTTGTTATTTGTTTTAAACCAAATCACACTTTTCATGCCACGTAACTAACACCGAGTTGTTTTTGAGTAGTTTATCCACGTGATAAAGTAACCGTCACTTTTTAACACGGCGCATTAGAAAGAGATAGACATTATCATTATCATGCTGTCGACCATCATATCCGTACAGAGCGCGCGCGCAACCCGCCCCTAGGGTACAATGGCAAGCAAACGTTAATTTCGTTTAATTAATAACAAATATAGGTAAATAATTCACAGTTCTAATTCTAGGTAAATGTAAGAGTAACACGTCATACCTGGACTAGTGAAATTTTGGAACTGTAGCTCTAGGCTCTAGGCACAGAATAAGTAATCTCTAGGTATAATAATGCGACCATAGAATTACTCACTTCAACAAAAATTGTAAGTTCAATTGGCTGTGGGTCTGTACGTGAAATGGTAGGAAAAGACTGGGTTTTCCATTGAGCTGTTAGTAGCAGTTATTTCAAGGAAAATTATAAACACACTACCACTTGCTGGCATTCATAGATCAGGCGGTATTTTTAATATATTATATTACCTATACCTCTCGCGTCGAATGATGACATTATTTCTATTACCTAAATGTTACTTTTCTAAATAAATTAATGTGCTAAACTTCCAAAAAATGCCTGTAAACATTTTACGTGACAGCTACTACATATAAAAATAAATTGTCATTTGTCATAGGGATCATCATTAGAAGCGAGAGGTATAAATATGTATTAGTAAGCATGAGCTAATGGTTTAATAAGATAGCACAGCAGCAGGAGAACTTATTCATGTTATGTTAATATCGTCCTTTTCCCTAATTAATATTTAAGATGCAACCGTTAGCCGTAGGTTCCTAACGCCCGAAAGACACTTCAACAACTCATGGCATCCATCAGGAGCTGGCAGAAGCGGCAAGCGAGGTACTCGTAGGAAATCTCGATGACGAGACACGAGTAGTGTGTGGACATTAGCATGTGTGCACACATCGTGCGACTGAGCACCTAGCGGATGGATGTTCTCCTGGCAGGCGGGGCAGCTGGCGGGCACGCGCGTTTCGAAGATCTCGATGGCGAGGTACTTCCGCATGCAGGGCTTGCGGCAGTAATGCGTGGACACAGCTAGTGTGAGCTTACCTAGCGGGTGGATGTTCTCCTGGCAGGCGGGGCAGGTGACGGGCACGCGCGCCTCGAAGATCTCGATGGCGAGGTACTGCCGCATGCAGGGCTCGCAGCAGCGGTGCGCGCACCATGCCAGCCGTACCATGGTGTTGGCGCTGAACACCAGCAGGCATAGCGGACATTCCAATACATCGCCCTGAAATAATATACAGGTTAGGTAACATGCATATTTTTGAACATAGTCATTCTTATCATTATCAATGTAAAGTTATTAATCGTCACCCAAATGAGTACCAAATGTGGTATCGAAATGTACTTAAATAACTTATCTTCATCTGGTAAATATGAATCATCAGGTAATTAGTGGCAACGAATTAGGCTTATTTTTCTTTTAACCGGTTACGAATTGGCGATATACTTTAATAAAAAGTGGGTGGAAATAACATAAATAGCTCGATAGGCTACTAATAGAGTGCTATCTATGTTTAAGATAAAGAATAGGTAAAGATGACCTCATATTTAATTTAATACAGGTGGCCCAAAGATACGTTGACAAAGTTTTTTCTAATTACGTAACTACATAGTACAAAATAAGTTTAAAAATTAAAACTACTGCAGTCTTTTTTATGCAACAAAAATTAATTGTCTTCAAAATAGCCTCCTTTCGCTTTGATACACAAACGCAATAGTTTGTTAAAACTTTCAACGATTTCGATTTCGATTTTCAAGGATATTTTTTCCCATTCTTTGGTAAGTGTTGCTTTTAGAGCGTTTACACTTTTGTGTTTAGTAGCACAGGCCCTTGTTTCTAAGATTGGCCACAAACTATAATGATATAATCCATTGTATTTAAATCAGGCGAGTAGGGTGGCCACTCTTTTGAACTTATAAATCCGGGAAAATTATCTTTGCACCACTGCTGCACTAGTGTGCAGTAGTCTGCAAATACCACCCCAAACCATAATTGAATCCGGCTTTTGGCGATGAGGAATGACTGCGGCTTCTCCAAGGCGACTAGAAGAGTCAATTCTGTCATTTTAATGATTATGGGCCTGTTCAATACAAAGAAGTTTTTCATCAGTAAAAAATACATTTTCTCACTTTTCAGTAGCGGCACGTTGCTTAATCATTTTAATCAACCGACATCTGTCCAATCGAACTTTTTTATATTTATCCTCAAAGAGTTGTGATTTACGTGGCTTGTATGCTATCGAAAAGACTGTAGTTTTAATTTTTAACTTATTTTGTACTAGTTGCGTAAGTATTTAATAAAAAAATTAGAAAAAACTTTGTCAATGTATTTTTGGGCCCTGTATGTAACAGTTACCCAACGATTCTAGCTGTACGAATTGGATCGAATCAATTATTGCGGTTCGCAACTCAAAACAATTGCTGCAATAAAAGCAAGTGGCAAGACTTGTTCTAAGCAAGTTTGTTACCCGCGCCCTAAACGGCTTTGTCCTCAATCTACTTATACAAAACAAAATTAACGACTCCACCTAGAACTTTGATTGAACATGGAGCCGACTTCTTCGAGCGAAGGAGAAGCTTCAGACGTAATAAAAATGCCGCTAGCGATCATATCCTGATCTTCCCTCGTTTCTGCATGTTGTTGTATATAACATCAAAATAAATCAAAGTAAAATAATAGATAGATAGATAAACCATTTATTCGTTTGCCACAACACAAACATATTAAAACAAAAGAAACAGAAGAGATACAAAAAGCCAAAATTAAGATAAAAAACAAAACTTAAAAAAAATAAACCGTAGAATTGCTGTGTGCGTTGCAGCAAAACAAAAGGGTTCTGGCTCAGTTATACACTCTTTCGAACGAAGCACTGGTAATTCTGCTAGAACCCAGGTCACTAACAGACTATCAATGTAGAAATTATAATGTTATAATAGTAATGAATAATTGGCCTATTTCTAATAAAATTGCCATTATAATGTCTGAATAGAATAGATGTGTCGTAGGGATGTATAGGTGTGGTGAGTGTTGGTGCGTATGTGTAGTATTAACAAATACAGCAGTAGTGAACGTCCTACCAAAATATCAACAGTATTTGACATTTCTTTAATAACTCCCGACATGACCTTAAAGGTGATTTAACTGATTTATTATATTATAATAACAAGTTATTTATGTCATCCCAGCCATTCAACTATCAAGCTTTCATCACAAAATTCATCAAGATATACATAATATATGTATAAAGTGATTACTTAGCTATGGCTTAATTCGTGATATTACTCTATGACTGATATAAGTATGACATGATTTGCTATTTCAATTTCTTCGATGTAGGTCATGTAGGTGAACCGAATTATGTTTGAAAGCAGAAAGCCAAATGTCTATATCGAGTACGTATATAAATTGAGTTCGGGTCCTGTGCGACCCCTTTGATCCATAATTTCGTAGTCGCGCCGTGTGACGCTCCGTCCTCCGCCGTCGTAATTAAGTGACTAAATGAAGAGTAATGGACTCCGTCAAATCCAGTGACTTAAGACGAAAGTGGACGACCGCGTGAAACTGCCTTTCCATACAAAAGTAGTCCCCATTTTCCTCTATAGATATTAACATTATAGAAAAAATCTCACAATTTGATGTGAACTTTTTGTTTTTTTTTTGTTAATTATTATTATGATTTTTTCTTGAATTAGGTAGCTTATATAACGTAGGATCCATGCTTAAACTCCATATCGAACCATGGAACGTCACATTTAGATGTGGTTAATTTACATGAATTTGCGTAAAAATATTTTCCATAATGGTAAGTAATATCCACAGAGGAAAATGGAGACAACGTTTGTATGGAGAGAAGCAGTGGGCTTAACCTGTTAAGAGGATGGCGCACGGTTGTTCGGTTGAAGACCTTTCGTTCCGTAATTATGGGCGTAATGGGCGGCTGCCGCTGTCAACACCTGTCCGCGCCTCGAGTTTAATTTAATACACGCACAGATACAAATCGTTGGTGCCAAAATAATTCCCTGCCTAATTAGCCAGTTAAAAATCAAAGATGGCGATCAACCGCATTGTTGTATTTGTTGTTAAGTATTAAAGTTTAATATTAAATGTCCAGATATTTCCAAAGTAGATTACTACATAAGTAACATTTGCCATACCTGAAATAGTATTTTATACAATCGTGATATAATGAAGAGCTTTTCAGTGGCGTGTACGAAGCCACGAAGCTTGCTGAGTGGCCTTATTCGGTACGAGGTTGAAAAGCTTGATTATATTACGTCGCTTTATTCTTCAGATATAAACACAACATAAAAATATCAAAAAAAATCAAAGCAGCAAAGATTATTGAGAAACAGGGGCTACAAATTAAAAAGACTTTCGTCCCTAAGGTGCCCGCATCTAATAAGAAAGTTCTCATAGTAAAACCGGCCAAGTGCGAATCGGACTCGCGTTCCAAGGGTTCCGTACATTACATAATTTAAACAATGTATTTTTTATGTGAAACGTGAGTGAAATATCTTTAAAAAACCCGTAGGGGTCGGATCAAAAACTAAGTAATAAAGTCCGACTCACGCTTGACTGCAATTTCTAATAGGTTTTCCTATAATCTACAGGTAAAGATCTATTTTGTGTATTTTTTTCAAAATTTTAGACCTGTTAGTTTCGGAGATAAAAGGGGGGGAATGGTCATTTTTTGCCTTTTTTCTTGAATAACTTCTAAATTGTTTATCCTAAAATTATAAAAAAAATGTATTTGAGAATTCCACAATGACCTCTTTCATTTGATATGTAACACGATATAGTTTGAAAAACTTTATTTTTTAATTTTATTATTTAACCCCCAAAAGTGGCCCCATGTTTAAAATTCATTTGTTTACGTTACATGTCCGTCTTTGGGTCACAAACTTACATATGTATACAAAATTTCAACTTAATTGTTCCAGTAGTTTCGGAGAAAATAGGCTGTGACAGACGGACAGACAGACAGACGCACGAGTGATCCTATAAGGATTCCGTTTTTTTTCTTTTTGAAGTACGGAACCTTAAAAAAGACTAGATGTTAGTGGGCGATTCTCATCAGAGATGATCGACCTTCGCTGCGGGAATACATATGATGGAAACATTTATGAGAGGGAATATTTCCCATAGAAATGTAAAAATAATCGCGATATACGATTGATATATAGCGTAAATCAGTTTTAATACTTATTTAATCAATCGCATGTTTTAATTTACCTAGGTCTTAAACATTGTATGATTTAAATTCTAAATTGGCTGTAACTTTCGCTTTCTTCGACCGTCTATTTTGTCAAAGTCTTTGTGTGATATCGTCGGTGATCGGTGACTATTGATTTTACAGAAACATCGTAGCTGAAAATGATTATTTGCTTAGTGTGAATAACACGTCGCAGGCATTGTTGATGCTTTGAACAATATGCAAATTGCCAATCTCTTTGAAATTCGTCTCGACCGTCGCACATACGTAGATTTGAGCAATCTAGGCGGCCAAAAGTAGAATGATTAAAAATCAACATGAGATAATTCCTTAATTACATTATCTAGAAGACATTCCTAAAGAGACATCCCCCGCCCCTTTTACCTACCTCAGTTGATAACTATGCGCCGATCAACAGGTAATCGAAATTAGGTCTTCACTCAGCGTACGAATCAGTTCTCGGCGCCTTCAATTTACTTATGCTCAAAACAAGCAAAAAAAATAAAGTTGTACGTATTATGGTGTCGTACAAGTGATGGATAATACAGATAAGAATCTTTTAATCTAGTATATATTTAAGATAGTTTACGTTAGTTTATTATATTTAATTAGAACTCAAACGTAACACCTTTTTTGAAGCAAATTTTTGAAGATTTTAGAATTCAAAAGCTGTTTTGAAATATTTCCAAATCCGTTCAAGCCTTTATTAACAAGCTTTTATTAGGTCGACCTGTATGTAAATAACTAACTATGTAATGGAATCTAAGGTAACTAATTTAACCATCTTCCAAGGATCGTAGTGTCATGAAAATTGGCAGCTGTATGTAGTTCTGATGACAATACAATAATATGGTACTGTCGAACTGATCTGATGATGGAGCCGGAAGATATGAACTGGAACTTCATGATGGAATCAACTAACTATATAATGGAATCTAAGGTAACCAATTTAACCATCTTCCTGGTTTCCGATGAAGCTGAAAATTAGCATACGCATGTAAGTCGGGTGACAATGCAATATTATGGTACCATCGAGCTGATCTAATGATGAAGACAAGAGGTGGTCATAGGAACTCTGTGGTAAACAACGAAACCCAATTGTGTTTGGGGTTTTTAGAATTGTCTCGATGAGTATTAGTTGCCTGTGGAAAAAAAGTACAGTCAGCGATAAAAACTTGTACCAAAAATGAAATTTTTGCCAAAAACTTATTTTTATATTAGTCACTTAATTACGAGTATATATTTAGCATTCTATAACTTATAACAGTTAATAAAGTATACAAAATGCTTTTTTTTTACTTGGGTATTTTTTTTTACGACTTGTCCAGCGCCTCCAATGTATAAATAGTTACTCGGTTACAGTGATTTTAAATAAAAGCTCAAAAAAGCTATTTCTCGCGAAACAATGGAATTATTGCTGCCTGGCGGCTGGCGGTACCTAAAAAAACAGACAGTATCTCTAAACATACTTTTTATGTTTTTATTCATTCGTTTTATGTTTTTGAATGAATGAATAGTATTTATTTCAGGACAGTTTTTATAATTAAATACACGATTTTAAATGTGCGTCGAAACGTTTTATTTTGCTAAACATCTTGTTAATTTTGTCTTACTTTGTTCAACGTTAACTTTCAAACCTGTGAAGAACGTCCTGGTCCGAGTATAAATTTGTACGGTTTTGAAAGCATATGTAATATAACAATGCAAGCACGGGATCGCTTTATGCCGACAATCGCGTGATTCTATCCTCGCGCATTCACTTAGTACAGATTATGAAAGATACATAATTGCATTGTTTGCTTGCCGGGTCGGGATTAAGAGCGCAAATTGCATTAGCACCTGCAGTGTGTCATTCTCACCGCTTACCGAGCAAATAGCCTGTGACATTGTAAGTGTGATCTGTATATTCGTAACAAGTACGGTTTATTGGGGACGGCACGTGTATAGTGGCTGGTTTGGGTTTGATAGACGATGCGCTAGGCGCGCAGTAGGAGCGAGTGCCCTGACCGCGGTCAGCTGACACGCCGCTGACACGTTTCCGACAGAGTTCAACAGCCGTTAAGAAAACATCAATATGCAAACCCAGTTTTCCTTGGAGTCAGTGTTGGAGATTGGAAATATGCATCCGTATCTCGTAGTTTCTTCGTTTTTACATCTGTACGTATGTTTTAACGGATACGAGATCACTCACAAATAACATATTAAATGAGATCCGGAAATAGAGCCTGGGTGTTTACTTAATTGAAACTTCGAAAGTATCCCACTACCTGACCTTAAACAATCTCAGTGATCATTGAATTTTCAATCTTGCCACTTTCGTTTCAGTAACCTCTGTTATTGTACTCTCAACCCCAATAATAAATAGTACATTTCGATGCTAGTGCGGGAAGTATGTCATTACTTCACGAGTACCGAGATATCCCTATACGCCTACGGCTCGTGGCAAGACTCGGGACGAGTAAAGAATGCCATTTCAGCACGTGTATCGAACGACGTTTTTAGGGTTCCGTACCCAAAGGGTAAAAACAGGACCCTATTACCAGTGTTGGCCGAACGCTAATGCCATTAACCATTAAAAATTAACAATTAAAAAGGTTAATGGCCATTAACCATTAGCCATTTAATTCGGATTAAAGTTAATTCGGATTAAAGTTAATTCGGATTAAATTTTTGAGACGTTAATGGCCATTGAAGTTAATTCGGATTAACTTTAATTCGGATTAACTTCAATGGCCATTAAAGTTTCAAAAAAATTATTAGAATTACTCTCAATTGCATCAACGTCTAATAAAATTACATTCGTGATATTTTAAAATGAGACAGCAAAATGACCCTGACTGAACCCTGGCAGTAGTAGCAGTACCTACCTACTACCTAGTAGAATTCTGGTTTGGTGCAACACAGACATACGCGGTTTTGGTCATTTAAATCGTCTTGATGAGCACTTCGGAGAGCCGTACCCACGATAGAGCTGATGCTGAACCCTGGCAGTACCTAATGGATCTAAGGTTTGGTGCAACATAGGCACACGCTGTTTTAGTCATCCGACTCGTCTTGATGAGCACTTCGGAGAGCCATACCCATGATAGAGCTGATGCTGAACCCTGGCAGTACCTAATGGATCTAAGGTTTGGTGCAACATAGGCACACGCTGTTTTAGTCACCCGACTCGTCTTGATGAGCACTTAGGAGAGCAGTACCCATAATGGAGGTGATGCTGAACCCTGGCAGTACCTAGCGGAACTAAGGTTTGGTGCAACATAGGCACACGCTGTTTTAGTCATCCGACTCGTCTTGATGAGCACTTAGGAGAGCAGTACCCATGATAGAGCTGATGCTGAACCCTGGCACTACCTAGTGGATCTAAGGTTTGGTGCAACATAGGCACACGCTGTTTTAGTCACCCGACTCGTCTTGATGAGCACTTAGGAGAGCGGTACCCATGATAGAGCTGATGCTGAACCCTAGCAGTACCTAGTGGATTTAAGGTTTGGTGCAACATAGGCACACGCTGTTTTAGTCACCCGACTCGTCTTGATGAGCACTTAGGAGAGCAGTACCCATAATGGAGCTGATGCTGAACCCTGGCAGTACCTAGTGGATCTAAGGTTTGGTGCAACATAGGCACACGCTGTTTTAGTCACCCGACTCGTCTTGATGAGCACTTAGGAGAGCAGTACCCATGATAGAGCTGATGCTGAACCCTGGCAGTACCTAGTGGATCTAAGGTTTGGTGCAACATAGGCACACGCTGTTTTAGTCACCCGACTCGTCTTGATGAGCACTTAGGAGAACGGTACCCATGATAGAGCTGATGCTGAACCCTGGCAGTACCTAGTGGATCTAAGGTTTGGTGCAACATAGGCACACGCTGTTTTAGTCACCCGACTCGTCTTGATGAGCACTTAGGAGAGCAGTACCCATGATAGAGCTGATGCTGAACCCTGGCACTACCTAGTGGATCTAAGGTTTGGTGCAACATAGGCACACGCTGTTTTAGTCATCCGACTCGTCTTGATGAGCACTTAGGAGAGCAGTACCCATGATAGAGCTGATGCTGAACCCTGGCAGTACCTAGTGGATCTAAGGTTTGGTGCAACATAGGCACACGCTGTTTTAGTCACCCGACTCGTCTTGATGAGCACTTAGGAGAGCGGTACCCATGATAGAGCTGATGCTGAACCCTGGCAGTACCTAGTGGATCTAAGGTTTGGTGCAACATAGGCACGCGCTGTTTCGGTCATCTGACTCGTCTTGATGAGCACTTAGGAGAGCGGTACCCATGATAGAGCTGATGCTGCACCCTGGCAGTACCTAGTGGATCTAAGGTTTGGTGCAACATAGGCACGCGCTGTTTAGGTCATCCGACTCGTCTTGATGAGCACTTAGAAGAGCAGTACCCATGATAGAGCTGATGCTGAACCCTGGCAGTACCTAGTGGGTCTAAGGTTTGGTGCAACATAGGCACACGCTGTTTTAGTCATCCGACTCGTCTTGATGAGCACTTAGGAGAGCAGTACCCATGATAGAGCTGATGCTGAACCCTGGCAGTACCTAGTGGATCTAAGGTTTGGTGCAACATAGGCACACGCTGTTTTAGTCACCCGACTCGTCTTGATGAGCACTTAGGAGAGCGGTACCCATGATAGAGCTGATGCTGAACCCTAGCAGTACCTAGTGGATTTAAGGTTTGGTGCAACATAGGCACACGCTGTTTTAGTCACCCGACTCGTCTTGATGAGCACTTAGGAGAGCAGTACCCATAATGGAGCTGATGCTGAACCCTGGCAGTACCTAGTGGATCTAAGGTTTGGTGCAACATAGGCACACGCTGTTTTAGTCACCCGACTCGTCTTGATGAGCACTTAGGAGAGCAGTACCCATGATAGAGCTGATGCTGAACCCTGGCAGTACCTAGTGGATCTAAGGTTTGGTGCAACATAGGCACACGCTGTTTTAGTCACCCGACTCGTCTTGATGAGCACTTAGGAGAGCGGTACCCATGATAGAGCTGATGCTGAACCCTGGCAGTACCTAGTGGATCTAAGGTTTGGTGCAACATAGGCACACGCTGTTTTAGTCACCCGACTCGTCTTGATGAGCACTTAGGAGAGCAGTACCCATGATAGAGCTGATGCTGAACCCTGGCACTACCTAGTGGATCTAAGGTTTGGTGCAACATAGGCACACGCTGTTTTAGTCATCCGACTCGTCTTGATGAGCACTTAGGAGAGCAGTACCCATGATAGAGCTGATGCTGAACCCTGGCAGTACCTAGTGGATCTAAGGTTTGGTGCAACATAGGCACACGCTGTTTTAGTCACCCGACTCGTCTTGATGAGCACTTAGGAGAGCGGTACCCATGATAGAGCTGATGCTGCACCCTGGCAGTACCTAGTGGATCTAAGGTTTGGTGCAACATAGGCACGCGCTGTTTAGGTCATCCGACTCGTCTTGATGAGCACTTAGAAGAGCAGTACCCATGATAGAGCTGATGCTGAACCCTGGCAGTACCTAGTGGGTCTAAGGTTTGGTGCAACATAGGCACACGCTGTTTTAGTCATCCGACTCGTCTTGATGAGCACTTAGGAGAGCAGTACCCATGATAGAGCTGATGCTGAACCCTGGCAGTACCTAGTGGATCTAAGGTTTGGTGCAACATAGGCACACGCTGTTTTAGTCACCCGACTCGTCTTGATGAGCACTTAGTAGAGCGGTACCCATGATAGAGCTGATGCTGAACCCTGGCAGTACCTAGTGGATCTAAGGTTTGGTGCAACATAGGCACGCGCTGTTTAGGTCGTCCGACTCGTCTTGATGAGCACTTAGGAGAGCAGTACCCATGATAGAGCTGATGCTGAACCCTGGCAGTACCTAGTGGATCTAAGGTTTGGTGCAACATAGGCACACGCTGTTTTAGTCACCCGACTCGTCTTGATGAGCACTTAGGAGAGCAGTACCCATGATAGAGCTGATGCTGCACCCTGGCAGTACCTAGTGGATCTAAGGTTTGGTGCAACATAGGCACGCGCTGTTTTGGTCATCTGACTCGTCTTGATGAGCACTTAGGAGAGCGGTACCCACGATAGAGCTGATGCTGAACCCTGGCAGTACCTAGTGGATCTAAGGTTTGGTGCAACATAGGCACGCGCTGTTTTGGTCATCTGACTCGTCTTGATGAGCACTTAGTAGAGCGGTACCCATGATAGAGCTGATGCTGAACCCTGGCAGTACATAGTGGAAGTAAGGTTTGGTGCAACATAGGCACGCGCTGTTTTGGTCATCCGACTCGTCTTGAGGAGCACTTAGAAGAGCAGTAACCATGATAGAGCTGATGCTGAACCCTGGCAGTACCTAGTGGATCTAGGGTTTGGTGCAACATAGGCACACGCTGTTTTAGTCACCCGACTCGTCTTGATGAGCACTTAGAAGAGCAGTACCCATGATAGAGCTGATGCTGAACCCTGGCAGTACCTAGTGGGTCTAAGGTTTGGTGCAACATAGGCACACGCTGTTTTAGTCATCCGACTCGTCTTGATGAGCACTTAGGAGAGCAGTACCCATGATAGAGCTGATGCTGAACCCTGGCAGTACCTAGTGGATCTAAGGTTTGGTGCAACATAGGCACACGCTGTTTTAGTCACCCGACTCGTCTTGATGAGCACTTAGGAGAGCAGTACCCATGATAGAGCTGATGCTGCACCCTGGCAGTACCTAGTGGATCTAAGGTTTGGTGCAACATAGGCACGCGCTGTTTTGGTCATCTGACTCGTCTTGATGAGCACTTAGGAGAGCGGTACCCACGATAGAGCTGATGCTGAACCCTGGCAGTACCTAGTGGATCTAAGGTTTGGTGCAACATAGGCACGCGCTGTTTTGGTCATCTGACTCGTCTTGATGAGCACTTAGTAGAGCGGTACCCATGATAGAGCTGATGCTGAACCCTGGCAGTACATAGTGGAAGTAAGGTTTGGTGCAACATAGGCACGCGCTGTTTTGGTCATCCGACTCGTCTTGAGGAGCACTTAGAAGAGCAGTAACCATGATAGAGCTGATGCTGAACCCTGGCAGTACCTAGTGGATCTAGGGTTTGGTGCAGCATAGGCACACGCTGTTTTAGTCATCCGACTCGTCTTGATGAGCACTTAGGAGTGCAGTACCCATGATAGAGCTGATGCTGAACCCTGGCAGTACCTAGTGGATCCAGGGTTTGGTGCAACATAGGCACACGCTGTTTTAGTCATCCGACTCGTCTTGATGAGCACTTAGGAGAGCAGTACCCATGATAGAGCTGATGCTGAACCCTGGCAGTACCTAGTGGATCTAAGGTTTGGTACAACATAGGCACACGCTGTTTTAGTCACCCGACTCGTCTTGATGAGCACTTAGGAGAGCAGTACCCATAATGGAGCTGATGCTGAACCCTGGCAGTACCTAGTGGAACTAAGGTTTGGTGCAACATAGGCACACGCTGTTTTAGTCATCCGACTCGTCTTGATGAGCACTTAGGAGAGCAGTACCCATGATAGAGCTGATGCTGAACCCTGGCACTACCTAGTGGATCTAAGGTTTGGTGCAACATAGGCACACGCTGTTTTAGTCATCCGACTCGTCTTGATGAGCACTTAGGAGAGCAGTACCCATGATAGAGCTGATGCTGAACCCTGGCAGTACCTAATGGATCTAAGGTTTGGTGCGACATAGGCACACGCTGTTTTAGTCATCCGACTCGTCTTGATGAGCACTTATGAGAGCAGTACCCATAATGGAGCTGATGCTGAACCCTGGCAGTACCTAGCGGAACTAAGGTTTGGTGCAACGTAGGCACACGCTGTTTTAGTCATCCGACTCGTCTTGATGAGCACTTAGGAGAGCAGTACCCATGATAGAGCTGATGCTGAACCCTGGCAGTACCTAGTGGATCTAAGGTTTGGTGCATCATAGGGACACGCTGTTTTAGTCACCCGACTCGTCTTGATAAGCACTTAGGAGAGCGGTACCCATGATAGAGCTGATGCTGAACCCTGGCAGTACCTAGTGGATCTAGGGTTTGGTGCAACATAGGCACACGCTGTTTTAGTCACCCGACTCGTCTTGATGAGCACTTAGGAGAGCAGTACCCATAATGGAGCTGTTGCTGAACCCTGGCAGTACATAGTGGATCTAAGGTTTGGTGCAACATAGGCACGCGCTGTTTAGGTCATCCGACTCGTCTTGATGAGCACTTAGAAGAGCAGTACCCATGATAGAGCTGATGCTGAACCCTGGCAGTACCTAGTGGATCTAAGGTTTGGTGCAACATAGGCACGCGCTGTTTTGGTCATCCGACTCGTCTTGATGAGCACTTAGGAGAGCGGTACCCATGATAGAGCCTTACCACCTACCTTAGATCCACTAGGTATTGCCAGGGTTCAGCATCAGCTCTATCATGGGTACTGCTCTCCTAAGTGTTCATCAAGACGAGTCGGATGACCAAAACAGCGCGTGCCTATGTTGCACCAAACCTTAGTTCCACTATGTACTGCCAGGGTTCAGCATCAGCTCCATTATGGGTACTGCTCTCCTAAGTGCTCATCAAGACGAGTCGGGTGACTAAAACAGCGTGTGCCTATGTTGCACCAAACCCTAGATCCACTAGGTACTGCCAGGGTTCAGCATCAGCTCTATCATGGGTACCGCTCTCCTAAGTGCTTATCAAGACGAGTCGGGTGACTAAAACAGCGTGTCCCTATGATGCACCAAACCTTAGATCCACTAGGTACTGCCAGGGTTCAGCATCAGCTCTATCATGGGTACTGCTCTCCTAAGTGCTCATCAAGACGAGTCGGATGACTAAAACAGCGTGTGCCTACGTTGCACCAAACCTTAGTTCCGCTAGGTACTGCCAGGGTTCAGCATCAGCTCCATTATGGGTACTGCTCTCATAAGTGCTCATCAAGACGAGTCGGATGACCTAAACAGCGCGTGCCTATGTTGCACCAAACCTTAGATCCACTATGTACTGCCAGGGTTCAGCATCAGCTCCATTATGGGTACTGCTCTCCTAAGTGCTCATCAAGACGAGTCGGGTGACTAAAACAGCGTGTGCCTATGTTGCACCAAACCCTAGATCCACTAGGTACTGCCAGGGTTCAGCATCAGCTCTATCATGGGTACCGCTCTCCTAAGTGCTTATCAAGACGAGTCGGGTGACTAAAACAGCGTGTCCCTATGATGCACCAAACCTTAGATCCACTAGGTACTGCCAGGGTTCAGCATCAGCTCTATCATGGGTACTGCTCTCCTAAGTGCTCATCAAGACGAGTCGGATGACTTAAACAGCGTGTGCCTACGTTGCACCAAACCTTAGTTCCGCTAGGTACTGCCAGGGTTCAGCATCAGCTCCATTATGGGTACTGCTCTCATAAGTGCTCATCAAGACGAGTCGGATGACTAAAACAGCGTGTGCCTATGTTGCACCAAACCTTAGATCCATTAGGTACTGCCAGGGTTCAGCATCAGCTCTATCATGGGTACTGCTCTCCTAAGTGCTCATCAAGACGAGTCGGATGACTAAAACAGCGTGTGCCTATGTTGCACCAAACCTTAGTTCCGCTAGGTACTGCCAGGGTTCAGCATCAGCTCCATTATGGGTACTGCTCTCCTAAGTGCTCATCAAGACGAGTCGGGTGACTAAAACAGCGTGTGCCTATATTGCACCAAACCTTAGATCCACTAGGTACTGCCAGGGTTCAGCATCAGCTCTATCATGGGTACTGCTCTCCTAAGTGCTCATCAAGACGAGTCGGATGACTAAAACAGCGTGTGCCTACGTTGCACCAAACCTTAGTTCCGCTAGGTACTGCCAGGGTTCAGCATCAGCTCCATTATGGGTACTGCTCTCATAAGTGCTCATCAAGACGAGTCGGATGACTAAAACAGCGTGTGCCTATGTTGCACCAAACCTTAGATCCATTAGGTACTGCCAGGGTTCAGCATCAGCTCTATCATGGGTACTGCTCTCCTAAGTGCTCATCAAGACGAGTCGGATGACTAAAACAGCGTGTGCCTATGTTGCACCAAACCTTAGTTCCGCTAGGTACTGCCAGGGTTCAGCATCAGCTCCATTATGGGTACTGCTCTCCTAAGTGCTCATCAAGACGAGTCAGGTGACTAAAACAGCGTGTGCCTATGTTGCACCAAACCTTAGATCCATTAGGTACTGCCAGGGTTCAGCATCAGCTCTATCATGGGTACTGCACTCCTAAGTGCTCATCAAGACGAGTCGGATGACTAAAACAGCGTGTGCCTATGTTGCACCAAACCTTAGTTCCGCTAGGTACTGCCAGGGTTCAGCATCAGCTCCATTATGGGTACTGCTCTCCTAAGTGCTCATCAAGACGAGTCAGGTGACTAAAACAGCGTGTGCCTATGTTGCACCAAACCTTAGATCCACTAGGTAGTTCCAGGGTTCAGCATCAGCTCTATCATGGGTACTGCTCTCCTAAGTGCTCATCAAGACGAATCGGATGACTAAAACAGCGTGTGCCTATGTTGCACCAAACCTTAGTTCCGCGAGGTACTGCCAGGGTTCAGCATCAGCTCCATTATGGGTACTGCTCTCCTAAGTGCTCATCAAGACGAGTCGGGTGACTAAAACAGCGTGTGCCTATGTTGCACCAAACCTTAGATCCACTAGGTACTGCCAGGGTTCAGCATCAGCTCTATCATGGGTACTGCTCTCCTAAGTGCTCATCAAGACGAGTCGGGTGACTAAAACAGCGTGTGCCTATGTTGCACCAAACCTTAGATCCACTAGGTACTGCCAGGGTTCAGCATCAGCTCTATCATGGGTACTGCTCTCCTAAGTGCTCATCAAGACGAGTCGGGTGACTAAAACAGCGTGTGCCTATGTTGCACCAAACCTTAGATCCACTAGGTACTGCCAGGGTTCAGCATCAGCTCTATCATGGGTACCGCTCTCCTAAGTGCTCATCAAGACGAGTCGGGTGACTAAAACAGCGTGTGCCTATATTGCACCAAACCTTAGATCCACTAGGTACTGCCAGGGTTCAGCATCAGCTCTATCATGGGTACCGCTCTCCTAAGTGCTTATCAAGACGAGTCGGGTGACTAAAACAGCGTGTCCCTATGATGCACCAAACCTTAGATCCACTAGGTACTGCCAGGGTTCAGCATCAGCTCTATCATGGGTACCGCTCTCCTAAGTGCTCATCAAGACGAGTCGGGTGACTAAAACAGCGTGTGCCTATGTTGCACCAAACCTTAGATCCACTAGGTACTGCCAGGGTTCAGCATCAGCTCTATCATGGGTACTGCTCTCCTAAGTGCTCATCAAGACGAGTCGGGTGACTAAAACAGCGTGTGCCTATGTTGCACCAAACCTTAGATCCACTAGGTACTGCCAGGGTTCAGCATCAGCTCCATTATGGGTACTGCTCTCCTAAGTGCTCATCAAGACGAGTCGGGTGACTAAAACAGCGTGTGCCTATGTTGCACCAAACCTTAGATCCACTAGGTACTGCTAGGGTTCAGCATCAGCTCTATCATGGGTACCGCTCTCCTAAGTGCTCATCAAGACGAGTCGGGTGACTAAAACAGCGTGTGCCTATGTTGCACCAAACCTTAGATCCACTAGGTAGTGCCAGGGTTCAGCATCAGCTCTATCATGGGTACTGCTCTCCTAAGTGCTCATCAAGACGAGTCGGATGACTAAAACAGCGTGTGCCTATGTTGCACCAAACCTTAGTTCCGCTAGGTACTGCCAGGGTTCAGCATCACCTCCATTATGGGTACTGCTCTCCTAAGTGCTCATCAAGACGAGTCGGGTGACTAAAACAGCGTGTGCCTATGTTGCACCAAACCTTAGATCCATTAGGTACTGCCAGGGTTCAGCATCAGCTCTATCATGGGTATGGCTCTCCGAAGTGCTCATCAAGACGAGTCGGATGACTAAAACAGCCTGTGCCTATGTTGCACCAAACCTTAGATCCATTAGGCACTGCCAGGGTCCAGCATCAGCTCTATCTTGGGTACTGCTCTTCCAAGTGCTCATCAAGACGAGTCGGATGACTAAAACAGCGTGTGCCTATGTTGCACCAAACCTTAGTTCCGCTAGGTACTGCCAGGGTTCAGCATCAGCTACATTATGAGTACTGCTCTCCTAAGTGCTCATCAAGACGAGTCGGGTGACTAAAACAGCGTGTGCCTATATTGCACCAAACCTTAGATCCACTAGGTACTGCCAGGGTTCAGCATCAGCTCTATCATGGGTACTGCTCTCCTAAGTGCTCATCAAGACGAGTCGGATGACTAAAACAGCGTGTGCCTACGTTGCACCAAACCTTAGTTCCGCTAGGTACTGCCAGGGTTCAGCATCAGCTCCATTATGGGTACTGCTCTCATAAGTGCTCATCAAGACGAGTCGGATGACTAAAACAGCGTGTGCCTATGTTGCACCAAACCTTAGATCCATTAGGTACTGCCAGGGTTCAGCATCAGCTCTATCATGGGTACTGCTCTCCTAAGTGCTCATCAAGACGAGTCGGATGACTAAAACAGCGTGTGCCTATGTTGCACCAAACCTTAGATCCATTAGGTACTGCCAGGGTTCAGCATCAGCTCTATCATGGGTACTGCACTCCTAAGTGCTCATCAAGACGAGTCGGATGACTAAAACAGCGTGTGCCTATGTTGCACCAAACCTTAGTTCCGCTAGGTACTGCCAGGGTTCAGCATCAGCTCCATTATGGGTACTGCTCTCCTAAGTGCTCATCAAGATGAGTCAGGTGACTAAAACAGCGTGTGCCTATGTTGCACCAAACCTTAGATCCACTAGGTAGTTCCAGGGTTCAGCATCAGCTCTATCATGGGTACTGCTCTCCTAAGTGCTCATCAAGACGAATCGGATGACTA
Source organism: Cydia strobilella (assembly GCF_947568885.1). NCBI lineage: Eukaryota > Metazoa > Arthropoda > Insecta > Lepidoptera > Tortricidae > Cydia > Cydia strobilella. Next base: position 21,381,184 of record NC_086042.1, read on the forward strand.
AAACAGCGTGTGCCTATGTTGCACCAAACCTTAGTTCCGCGAGGTACTGCCAGGGTTCAGCATCAGCTCCATTATGGGTACTGCTCTCCTAAGTGCTCATCAAGACGAGTCGGGTGACTAAAACAGCGTGTGCCTATGTTGCACCAAACCTTAGATCCACTAGGTACTGCCAGGGTTCAGCATCAGCTCTATCATGGGTACTGCTCTCCTAAGTGCTCATCAAGACGAGTCGGGTGACTAAAACAGCGTGTGCCTATGTTGCACCAAACCTTAGATCCACTAGGTACTGCCAGGCTTCAGCATCAGCTCTATCATGGGTACTGTTCTCCTAAGTGCTCATCAAGACGAGTCGGGTGACTAAAACAGCGTGTGCCTATGTTGCACCAAACCTTAGATCCACTAGGTACTGCCAGGGTTCAGCATCAGCTCTATCATGGGTACCGCTCTCCTAAGTGCTCATCAAGACGAGTCGGGTGACTAAAACAGCGTGTGCCTATATTGCACCAAACCTTAGATCCACTAGGTACTGCCAGGGTTCAGCATCAGCTCTATCATGGGTACCGCTCTCCTAAGTGCTTATCAAGACGAGTCGGGTGACTAAAACAGCGTGTCCCTATGATGCACCAAACCTTAGATCCACTAGGTACTGCCAGGGTTCAGCATCAGCTCTATCATGGGTACTGCTCTCCTAAGTGCTCATCAAGACGAGTCGGATGACTAAAACAGCGTGTGCCTACGTTGCACCAAACCTTAGTTCCGCTAGGTACTGCCAGGGTTCAGCATCAGCTCCATTATGGGTACTGCTCTCATAAGTGCTCATCAAGACGAGTCGGATGACTAAAACAGCGTGTGCCTATGTTGCACCAAACCTTAGATCCATTAGGTACTGCCAGGGTTCAGCATCAGCTCTATCATGGGTATGGCTCTCCGAAGTGCTCATCAAGACGAGTCGGATGACTAAAACAGCCTGTGCCTATGTTGCACCAAACCTTAGATCCATTAGGTACTGCCAGGGTTCAGCATCAGCTCTATCATGGGTATGGCTCTCCGAAGTGCTCATCAAGACGAGTCGGATGACTAAAACAGCCTGTGCCTATGTTGCACCAAACCTTAGATCCATTAGGTACTGCCAGGGTTCAGCATCAGCTCTATCATGGGTACGGCTCTCCGAAGTGCTCATCAAGACGATTTAAATGACCAAAACCGCGTATGTCTGCACCAAACCAGAATTCTACTAGGTAGTAGGTAGGTACTGCTACTACTGCCAGGGTTCAGTCAGGGTCATTTTGCTCTCTCATTTTAAAATATCACGAATGTAATTTTATTAGACGTTAATCCAAATTGAGAGTAATTCGGAATAATTATTTGACTTTCATGCCCATTGAAGTTAATCCGAATTAAAGTTAATCCGAATTAACTTCAATGGCCATTAACGTCTCAAAAATTTAATCCGAATTAACTTTAATCCGAATTAACTTTAATGCAATTGGTTAATGGCGGAACTAATGGTTAATAAAATTGATCAATGGTTAATTAAAATTAACAATTACGGCCAACACTGCCTATTACTAAGACTCCGCTGTCCGTCTGTCTGTCACCAGGCTGTATCTCATGATCCGTGATAGCCAGACAGTTGAAATTTTCACAGATGATGTATTTCTGTTGCCGCTATAACAACAAATACTAAAAAGTACGGAACCCTCGGTGCGCAAGTCCGACTCGCACTTGGCCGGTTTTTTTAATTGGCGGTTGTGGCCCCTCCCCCTGTGCGCTGGAACCTACTACGGTCAACAATATATTTAAAAAGCTGGAAAAGTACAAAGCACTAGTTAGCGAAAACCAACTTTCCGCACGCTAAACAGCTACATAGCTCGTCGCATAATAATTGATTGTCCTAAGGTAATGTTACGCATAAAACTCTTTTCGCATAATTTTTCTCCAGCTGAAACAGAAAGTAGTATTTTCGAAAATGTTTTGCATAGGTTGTGTAGAATAGGGTAGGTTAGGTTAGGTTTCTTTTATAATTTTTCAGAAATGTAAATAGTTTTAGCACAATAACAATTATGCGAAATGAGTTTTATGCGTAACATTACATTAGGACAATCAATTATTATGCGACCCAATATAGACCCACAAATGGGCCAGCTAGTAAAAATATGGAAAAGTGGCAAAATTAAAAAGTGACACATTATAGATACCTAGAGTTTTTGCCAAGTGCTGAGAACAATAAAGTTCAAAGAGCAACGAGCACGCGCGTGACGCGCGGGGGTAACGGTGTCGAGAGACTCGCGAGACTGAAAACGGAGCGGTAAAGAAAACCCGGTCACGACGCCATTGCCGGCCCGGATACGAGTTTCCTGCCATGAAATGTATCTACCCAACCTGAGATTTTTAATTACTTCTTAAGGCTCTTTTAGTAACTAAAAATCACATGATTAAGAAATCCAATTGGTACATCGACCAAACTTTTTGAAACTCGTCCGCGAACGCTTGAGGCTGCTATCAATTTAAAACTCGTTGGTAGGAGCCGGGGGGGTTTGAACCAGCGAGTCCAGCGACCTCCGGGTTGAAAGTCGCACGTCATTACCGGTAGGCTACATAACGCTTTTTTTAACATTTTTAATGCACCATTTAATAGAAAATAAGGAGAAAAAATTGTCGTAGCGGATTCTCACAAACAGAAGCCAAAACCTGTAATTAACATAAATATAGATTTACACCTTCTACACCACCTTCCAATGCCGAATACGGGGAAAGGCAACTGGTTGCCAGTAACGACAGTTACAACACGCTGGCAACCCAGTCGAGTTGTGAAACTAACCAGACGCATGGAACGACGTTGTTTAAAATAACCTTTATCGTATGAATACTTTATTTACGTAGGTACATTTGTAAAATCAGAATTAAAGTTCGAATACGTACGCAAACGACAATATTTACGACGCGCGACCTTTTCTCTCTTTTCTGGTTCAACTCTGTCATGCCACACGGATATTCGTAATGCTGTCCTTAATATTTTAAGCAGTACAGTTAAACTGCACAGGTAAACCCTAACTGGGTGGAGCACACACACGGCAGCGGTAAACCTGCACAAACTCTCAGTTGTGTATTAGACATGGCACCGTCGTCAGCTGTGCTTGATATTAACGCAGCACTATTAACGTCTTTTAACAAACATTTTTTTTAAGTAAAGTTAATATTCTCGCAAATAGAAACTGAATATACTAATATGTTACACAGTACACGCTATGATACCATTGCACAGTATGTGAATATTACAGTATGGAATATGTCAAAATAACAATATAAAAAAAAAACAAATCCTATATGAGCAAAGAGTGAGAACATCTCTAAATGTACAAAACAACTAGAAATGTACACCGAAATACAAGTTAAAGTATGTTATTTTTACGACATTCTAAGTCTCCGATTGAAAGTAAGATTGAAAGTTTTATTACTTTGCAAATTTGCCTTGTGTTTTTGGTTTCCTTAATTGTATTCGATATGAAAAGTACATTGTTTAAGTCGGGTGAAAGGCACCAAGCCAAATTTCATCCCTTCGTTAACAATCTTCTATACTAATAGCTCCAGTTTAGCCAATTGTGACGGTAAGGTAACTACGGAACCCTACACAGAACATGGCCCGACATGCACCTAGTCGGTTTTTTATTTATATCGTGGTACTCTGCACTTTTAATACGCCAGAGGCAGGGCTCTGATTTATAAAATTCAATTAACTCAACTAGCGTTACATTCCGCTTTATACGAGGCATTTTTATGCAATCGCAATCTACCCGCGATCTACGATCTCCGCGATCAACTGAGGCCTGCGCAGGCGAACGCCACACACGCTCAGTTTTACCTGTACAGTTCAAGAGCCCGCAGGTTAAAAATATCTATTTTCATATTTGCGCAGATCAACTGTGTAGTCGTAGAAAACTGCACGGTCGAATGCCACAGACGCTCCTGCTGAACTGTAAAAAGGTAAAACTGCGCAGGCGTACCCTAGCGTGTATGGCCAGCTTTAGTAACGTCCCACTAGTGTTTGACCTTTAGCCTATATTATGGTGCTCTTACAAAAATACAGATCAAACAGTTACCTATCAAACCAAAAGCTCTTTATAAATTACTCTTACTTTTATTCTCTTTTTTTCTGTGATACCAATTTAAACATTCCTTTACATAACATAATCTAAACCATTAAAATAATCTTAATATGATTATCACAGAAATTACATTAACAGAACTATTAATGATATCCCGTCCGTTTTGTTAATTTTAGCCCCTTGAATATATTTTAAATGAAAAAAGCATTACTAGACCTACGAGTAGCTTAACAACATAGCAAGACCTATTGTGAAAACAAAAAATGCAATGTCAAATCAATTCTAGTTTTATCAAATAGAGTCTACTTAAATCTTACTGATTAGCCATGTCATGACAATAATCAAAAACATAAGAAATTACGCCCGCGCCCTTGATTTAGTTCACCGAGCATTACGAGTGCAATAAGCGACGCGAGCGCGAGCGTCGCGGAACACAGGCTGCCTTTAGCCTCTAGGTAGTCTAGGTTGTTACTCTAATTGTCCACCTAGCAGACGAGTTGGCTTATTGGAACCAGTATAAGAGCTCTTTCTTATTATGCATATTAGTAGTTGCAGATCTGGAGGTCATGTTACATTAGTACTTACAAGAATGCGATTCTTTCACGCTCGCGTGAGTGCACGGTCTGATTAACGGGGCTTTTCTTGGCTTATCATTGTCAACACGAAAAAACTGTCTTCTTAAAATACGACTTACTTCCAAGCACCATTTGTGTAGGCTGACATGTTTTATTACAAGTAGACTTACGAGTTAGTAGTTGTAATAGGACTGGCACATATTACGGTAACTTTTTAGGGTTCCGTACCCAAAGGGTAAAAACTGGACCCTATTACTAAGACTCCACTGTCCGTCTGTCTGTCACCAGGCTGTATCTCATGAACCGTGATAGCTAGTTGAAATTTTCACAGATGATGTATTTCTGTTGCCACTATAACAACAAATACTAAACAGTCGACACACCCTCGGTGGGCGATGGGCGAGTCCGACTCGCACTTGTTTACAGTACTTATGGTGCTACTTTACCACACTAGTGCGCTATAATTAGCACATTACGCAACTATTTCGAAAATTTAAATATGTACTGTAAAACGTTACGATATATGTGGGAATAGGCAATTCGCTTGCGAATTTCCTATTTATCGCACATGTATCGTAATGTAGTGCTATTGACGATGGAATGAGCTGAGAAGTTTTCGAGCTTGTCGACTGTTTGTAGTTGTAGTACTAACATTACATACTACGAGTATGTACTTACGGTCTTGCGTATTTCTTATTATGTATGAATCAGCTATTTATTTATTTATTTTTAACTTTATTGCACAATTAAAATACGTACAAATGGCGAACTTAATGCCTCAAGGCATTCTCTACCAGTCAACCATAGGACAAAACAGAAATTCTCGAATGTGGGTGCAGTGTGAAAAATAATCAGGAAAACAATTTTTATAGCTTTATGTATATTCAACTTACCATTGCTTGAACGTATCTCGTAAGTAGCAATATCTAAGGTTTATGAACTGTCAGTGTACTGTGTCACCATGGCATTATGTCTATTTCTATTATGCCTTACTCTGCAGCTCAATAGGCTTTATGTGATACCAGCGGTACTAAATACTAAACTATAAAAACCGGACAAGTGCGAGTCGGACTCGCGTTTTAAGGGTTCCGTACATCACACAATAACAACACCACGTTTCACGTAAACCATTGCGGCTGGTGTCCCTAAAACAGCCTAACCGCATTTTTGTTCCTAAGACCGACTAACGCTTGACTGTATATTTCTAATAAGTTTTCCTGACATATTTAGGTAAAGAACTATTTGTGTATTTTTTTCAAAATTTTAGATCCATTACCTAGTTTTGGAGATAATGAAGGGGAGGAATGGCCATTTTTTGCATATTTTCTTGAATATTAACTTCTAAACTGTTTATCTTAAAATTATAAAAAAAGAATTATTTGAGATTCTCACATTAAGCCCTTTCATTTGATATAGTTTGCAAAACTTTGTTTTGTAATTTTCTCATTTACCCCCCAAAAGTTGCCTCTATTTAAAAAAAATATTTGTTGATGTTTTACATGTCCGTCTTTGGGTCACATCACAGACTTACATAAGTGTGCCAAATTTCAACTTAATTGGTCCAGTAGTTTCGGAACAAAGAGGCTGTGAGCTGTGACAGACGGACAGACAGACGTACGAGTGATTATAGGAGGTTCCGTTTTTTTTTTCTTTTGAGGTACCCTTCTAATTCTCTGGACTGTGGCAGTGACTGTAATGCCATTTTTAGGGTTCTGTACCCAAAGGGTAAGAACGAGACCCTATTACTAAGACTCCACTGTCCGTCTGTCTGTCTGTCCGTCTGTCTGTCACCAGGCTGTATCTCATGAACCGTGATAGCTAATAGACAGCTGAAATTTTCACAAATGATGTATTTCTGTTGCCACTATAACAACAAATACTGAAAAGTACGGAACCCTTGGTGGGCGAGTACGACTCGCACTTGTCCGGTTTTTCCCATTGCTAATTATTTACGCAGCCGACTACACCTATTTCACTTTTTGGCAGAATAGCAAATTAGCATTGAACAAAAGCAAGGACTTAGCAATGACGATTAGTATTTGATCTCTGTAGACTGTAGACCTTGTCTTGAAGTGTTTTTGTGCCGTGCCGAATTCTTAATGTGGGTATTGTGGGTGTACCCATGGTCGTGAGTGTCATCAGGCCCAAGTTTACGATGCGGTAACATACGTGACGTCATACATCTCCGTTTTGTTACAGTGTTGGTAAATACAGTCTTAACTTTCTAGAATCCTCAGCTTTTGATATTACTCAGATTTCTAAATCCCACTCATTTAGTCTAAGGTCAAGTACTTATTACTTACTTATAGGTACTTGTTGCGTAACTTGTCTTTCATATTTGTGCCATTTTCATCTAAAAGGGTACTTATTGTCGGTTGTCAATAAGGCGGTATTTCCATATAGCTTCAATTTGAAATCAACCTTATCGACAAGTGACCTTTTGGTGGAAAACGTCACATTTAGTAATGTTAGTAATGAATGATTATATGTGTCGTTTACAAGCAAAAGGTACCAACATTGTCGCTTGCCATAAGGACTCTCTGGCAGGTTTTTCGTATAAAGATACAAGAAATTTTCGTCCTTATGGTAGGTGACAACCTATTGATTGAAAACGTCACATATTATAGCTTTAGTAATGTTCTTGTGAAACATCAATATACTACATATTTCATGCTATTTAAAGACGTATTCGAACAGCACAAAAGAAGAAATTGTGTGTTGTTGTTATTTTACTAGACATATTGTATAAATAATCGCAGATTCCGCGGAGAAAGAGAATGAGTAAATAGTATTTATACGATATTGGTCGCACCGCAAAGCAAATAGTATAAACATAGTATTAATTACTAATCAAAGCAATGAAAACAATTGTCAACAGCTTATTATTATAGTAGTAAAACTAGTAACTTTGTCGTGACATTTTACTCTACTAGTGCACTGCCTTATGGGAATATAGTTCAGATCCTGAAACCGCTTTCAACTTTTAGTATGTTGCTGGGCATGGTACTGGGTCTCCAAAACTGCCGGGAGACAGCGGCGCCGGCCATCTACTTCAGCGGAATGACGTCATCAAAATGCCTCCCGCCTCGGTGCGAATATTGCATATTGCACCGAAACTATGCATTGCACATACACGTGTGGGGTATCAAATAAAAGCCATTTAAATATTCTATATTTTATTTCAACACTATGGACAATGGACCAAAATATACAATAGTTTAAGAGCAATTTACAAAGAAATCAAAATGATGTAAAAAATATTCGATTATTTTATAACCAAATCAAAAGTCGGACGTTAAAGCAATGTACTACAACATTAAAGATGATGTCTCAAGTCTCAAGCCATACACTGATACCAACAAAATCAAAATCAGACCAAAAATGTGGAAATTATGCATCAAAATGTAGTAGGTATTTTCTAGAACAAACTCGAAATTGGTCATTTTCAGGATAATCTGTATAAGCTTCTAGTATGTTATTAGCAATATAAAAAGTATCATAAAACTGCTGGGAGACAATCTCTATAGTGCCCGAGTGACAAATAATGGCGTCATATATGTGACCACTACCGAAATTTGCAAAATCTAAATTATAACTATACCATGAGTCATACATACACGTGTGCTATATCAAACGAAAGGTTATTAAATATATTATGATTCGTTAATACATTAATTATAAAAACAATGTATATTTTAGAAGCTACAAACAAAGAAAAACCACTTTTTTTGAGAAAAGTTCGTGTACATATATTTTATAGCTCAACTAAAAACGTTATAACAATGTTGCGTCTAATATAAAAGAAACCAGTTATTAAACTATACGTCATAGCTTAAATTTTTAATTTCCGACAAAAACTGTAGAAGTTGTACTAAAAAAAACTAAAGCGCGCCAACAATTCTACCTTAATGCGCTCATATTATGCAAAGAATAGTCCTATTAAATATATTAATAACGGGTCACTCACGTGTTTTAAGTCTAAAACGCTCGACATGTTTCACTCCGTACCGTCCGTTATTAATATATTTAATATGTCTGTGTCTCACGGAAGTTTTGTTATTAAAAAGAATAGTCCTAATTATCGGGTATTAAATGAAAGAACATTACATATATCAAACACATGAAAACGATATTTTGGAGTGGAATTATACTTTATAAATTGAATTTGTTTGATAAATAAGCAAAACAACGGTTTCTTTTCGTACCTAATCTCCTCCTTTGAAAGTCGGTTAAAGTTTAAGTTTTGTGCACCTGGGCTACAAAGGCGAATGAATTGACGCCTCATTTATCAAAATCAGTTCAGTAGTTCCATGTAAACAATACATCACACGTAGACAGCAAATTCTGTCTATTTCTAGTGTCTGGGAGAGGACACTGACTTCTGTATATGTGTATGTGCAATGCATAGTTTGGGTGCAAAATGCAATATTCGCAACGAGGCGGGAGTCATTTTGATGACGTCATTCCGCTGAAGTAGATGGCCGGCGCCGCTGTCTCCCGGCAGTTTTGGAGACCCAGTAACCCGCCCCAGTAGACCCATGCCCAACAGCATACTAAAATTTGGTAGGGGTTTCCGGATCTGAACTATCTCTTCGACCGTTTCCCATAAGGCATAGTACTTATACGTGACGTTGTGCGGCGAAAGCACTGTCTCTAATCGCTAAATTGATTTTGTCCATGCGAGTCCGCACATATCGAGAGGGAATCGGAAATTCGAAAACGAAATCGTTTCGATAATCGGCACTGCTGTGTCGTAATCGTAACTTAAGCAATTTCATTTCGCTCAGCATGCGCCGACACTGGTAGAAAGTGACGTCTTTATTAAACTATGCGAGGCGGGCATGCTGATGCAAAAAGTATTTCAATCACTTAGCAACCGGCAAGTCGAACGCCCAGGAAAACCAGGATTGTCTCTGTGTGACATTAAAAGCGATGACAACTCTAGACGACGAGGGAGTAATGGGAACTTTTGTGAAATTATATATACAGCGGATGTCATTCCAGATCTAGAGCAGACCCCAACTGTCGAAGGACCTCCACCTTACAGAAAACCGCAGCCAAATAACACTAGACCCTACTCATAGTGATGTGTTCCTGCCGGTGAGTAAGGTTGCCAGAGCTCAACGAGGGTGCGGGGTGTTAGGGTCGGCAACGTGCATGTAACACCTCTGGAGATGCAGGCGTCCATAGGCTACGGTGACACGGTTTACAGTATAAAAAAAAATAGCAAATATATCCTATAGCCGCCAGGACGGGGCAACTGTCATGCACACAGCTAATAAATAAATGCACTATCCGATTACCAGTTTACTCAACAGTTCTGTTTTCTGGTTCGCCTGAGCGAGACTCGCGTGCAAACCGAAATAATACATAGGAATAATAGCGGTCAGGAGTGCTCTCCCAATTTCACAAGGCCGCTAATTTTTGCTCTATCCTTCTTTGTTTTGAGAAAAGGCGATATGTGGTGAAGTGGACAGCACATTCAAGTGATTCGACTTCAACAGTTGGTGCAAGCCCAGGGCCGACGTGCTTGCAGGTTTGCACAATTCCATTTGTTCGGTGCGACGCAACACCAAGGTCGCCTCGGAGGATTAGATGCGCGCTTTTACCTAATCAAAATGCTTCAAGCGGTACGTGATTGAGAAAAAAAGTGGTATTTGTGGTTTCGACGCACACTTTGTTTTAGACGCGTGATCCGAATGTTTTGATTGGTGGGTTAGGGTTACCTCTTCGTCCTCAGCGATGAACTCTATGGTGGTCTGCTGCCTGTTCTGTGACTGCTCTACGGCGCTCAGCTTCACCGGCCGAGTGTCTGCTTGATCCAATACTGTAACAAGAGATCGTAATGTTTAATATTCGCACGGAGTAGGATGGAGATGGCAAGTGGGCGTTCCCGTCTATCCGACAGTTAGTAGCGACCGACTCACTTTATGCACAGACTATGCTCAGTTGTTGTGTAAACTTCATGCTCGAATGACATTCACGTCGTACGTACGCTCGTCTAACAAAAATTGATAATTAAATTTAAAATGCCGTATTGTGCAGTATTAAGCTGCAGAAATCACAGCGGTTTAAAAAATCTTTCACGTGGAGGTATTTCCTATCACCGGTGGTTATTTATTTAAATATAATCCGATAAATACGAAAAATCTGTTTCTATTGCATTATTTACGAATGTTCGTTAAGTAAATCTATATTTTGTCAGTTAGAACTTAGAGTTCACAATCCTTTGTCACTATTCTTTACGTTTATCTGGAATATTCGCTATCCTAAATGTCAAATAACTTCGCTACTCAGATGCTGCGCAATGTCGATATTTATATCGATAAAGTTAAAGTTACGATATTTCAAGTTTGATGTTTGGTAGTTCGGTAATAAATTATTATTTTAGACACGTTTCTAATTATTTTTTGGGATAATCAATGTCTTAGTAAATATGGCAGCTCTGGTCATCAAGCACTAAGTTAAGTCGGGGTCATTTCATGGCAACCTTTCAAACCTTCGTATTCCTTTACATACGTTTTTGTTTTTTACACCCATCATATTTTCATCGTTAATATAATTAGACTAGGTACTTAATGCACTTATGCGTACAATGCATGCAATGTGCCATGAATAAACGTTTTATATTTTCTATTTCTTTATTATTAATTATTGTAGGTTACCACAAGATGCCGATATTAAAAATAAATGGGTCAATGCTACTGGGCAAGAAAATTAGTTTCCGCAAAAATATAGCACCATTTGCTAGGAGCATTTCTTAGAGAAAGATTTCTGGGGATAAAATTGCCATACATCTCATCTAGCGTCCACACGCCTAAAACTTAGTTACTAATTTAGTAATTATTAGTGACATTCGGGCTCACTTAATTAATAAAAAGTGTTCCGTACCACGCAAACTAGCGTGAAATATTGGAATTTTGCCGCCCCCCTTCCTGATTTGATAGGTCACAATCTTACAATCAAATCAAGTGGGATCGATGAGCCAGTTTCATGTATGCTTTCACACCATACAATTAATTTGACAATTTAATCAGGTTGTCCCGTCTAGATTGGCCTTAAATGCTGCTACAAGTAAATATATTGTTAAAGACGAATACTTACCTATGTAAGTAATTGCAGATTTGTGATCACAAAATAACAGCAATACCGAGTTAATAGACCTTTAAAGAACTATGATTTTATCTGTTTGACTTTAAGATATATTTAATGTTCACATTAACAACCTAGTTGGTCAATTAATAAGAAACAAATTTCTAGTTAGATATTTGTTGTACTGTACTACATATTATTTTTCATACAATCACGATTATCACTACCTATATTATAATCATAAATAAAGTATCATCTAAATGTGTTAAAACATACGGTAATGAAATATCAATACCTAACTGAACACACAAATATCGATAAAACACTCCGATTACACTGTCCCCTCCCTATATCGTCGAATGGAAAGAAGTTCCAACGGTTAGCTACTCGCAGGCGTGTAGAGGTCTCGAAAACACCAGTGTAACGTGACCGTGAGATCCGTAACAAACCATGCGTAATTAGACCTTACTTATACTGGTTTTTTAGCCCTTTTCTCGCCTGTAATAAGTAAGTGATTTTAAAATTATATAAAATAACGCCATCTGGTGTTGAGTAGTTGTATTAGGTGAACGTTGAGCGAGCTTTTGTGAGATGAATGAGATAATGAAAGAGTCGTATGTCATATAGCTTTGACATTATAATTTAAACCGTCACTCATGTAGCCTACAGTTGATATTCGTTCGAGAAATGTCCACCGGTAATAACTTTTTGGTATGGAAAGTTGCTACGAATCAGAGCAATTTTGTAAGTGTGTGACGTATTTTAACGTGGCTATGAATGTGTGAGTTTAGCGACACTGGTTTTCATACTAAATAGGAGTCATTTCACATCCACTAGTTTATTAATTCGTGAATATTCGCATCATAACTTACGAATAAAAAAATACATAAGTACTAAAATAAGGAAAAAAAATATATTTAGCAAAGATCACAACTGTTAAGGGGCCTACTGACTATCAGTCCGCCGGACGATATCGGCCTGTCAGTTAGAACAAAAATTTGACAGTTCCGAACAACAGACAGGCCGATATCGTCCGGCGGACTGATAGTCAGTGGACCCCTTTAGATACAGGTTTTTAAACATCTAAATACTTTAATCATAAAAAAAATGTATTAAATAGATTGCCTTCGTGATTGCCGCGATAGCACTCATAAATGAATAGTACATTGTTTGTGCAACATAGGGCGTAGTTAAATCGCGACGGCTTGCAGGAGCGATTTATAGACTCGAGTTTGCAATATTATTACGCCCCGAGTTACACACAATGTTTTTCATCACACTTGCGATACAAAAATGAAGTATAAAGACAAAAAACTGGTAATTATAACACCATAGCAACTTCATAAGGGGTCATCCATTAATTACATTACACGAATTTGACGATTTTTTTACCCCTCCCCCCTCCTTGTCACACCTGGTCACATTTGGCAACCCCTTCCCCCCTGGTGTGACGTCTAATATTGGGCAATTTCGTCTTCAACAAAAACAGCAATTTAAATAAAGTATCATTATTTTAATTATAAAAATATTTTTAATAAAAGCAATATTAGTAAGTGAAGAAAGTGATGTACTATTAGTTATTCTGTGGTGATGTCACAAAGTTTGTGACTCCCCCTTGTCACATTTTCTTGACCCCCTCCCTCCCCCTAAACGTGTGATGTAATTAATGGATGACCCCTAACTCCCTAGGGAAAACGCTTTTTCTATAGTTCCCGCTAAGCCTGCGTGCAATTCCACATTTACTGAGCGAGTGTGATGAAAACAATTTAAAAACATTACATCGCGTAAGTTAATAGCTATTATAGTAATCTATAATGTCTAAAATATTTCAAGACCCGTGACTAACGATTGCTAGAAAAGTCTTCAGACGTCGAGATTGCAGGAAATGCAGGATAGTAATTTACATAATAATTATACGCGATATAATCTGCTTAGATTTCTTTATTTAAATGAAATAAGTAATTATGTATTATTATTGTATGTACATAAAATACCACGATTTAATTACAATTACAAACTTTTTATAGATTCATTATTAGTAGCTTATTTATAACGAGTAGGCGATGGTTTAGATGTCGTGGGGACCATGTCGGGACTGTTGCAGCTTGCAGCCTTCGCGCGTTTAGTAAAAGGGAACCGTCACACCCGGGGCTCATAATGCCCGGTCTACAAACGTGACTATTTACACACAAATATTGACTGTATCGCCCAAGAGTTTTATGAAGTTCGTAGTTTAGGAAGTTAAAATAGAAACAGTCAAATGCGACACGTTTTGGACAATATTTGGGTTAATTTAATTTATCACAGCCACAGCTAGCCCGATGACGATGTTTGTTTTCAATACTTTCATAAGAGAGAGTTATTCTCAATCTGCAGGTACTAACTATACATATTAGACATTAGTCATATTTGAGTTAAGATCCAACAGGAGTGGTCATTTCTCCATACAAACGTTCGACTGTTTCCTCCGTGGTTTTTGAGCTAGAGGAATGATTTTTTCAACACAGATTAATATTGTCAATATCTGTGTCGGTATGTTTTGCTTTTTTTGATATTTTTGTTTTTTAAGGTGCTAGAGCCCTTCAAACATGGCCAAAAATGGCCTCACTGACTATGCCGCAATGAGAGGCGTGGTATTCAAAACTGATATCAATTAGCCAAAAAATTAAAACAGTACGACACAGACAATTTCATAATCATTTAGATTTCCAAATTTGGTTACGATTGGTTAAGTTTTGGAGGAGGAAACAGTCGAGTACAAAACCTCGATTTTTAAGATTTTCACGCAGGATTTTTCGCCTTAGCTGCAGTTGTCCTTATCGCACAAATTTTAGGGGCGGGGTCAAGTTTCTAAATACGTACACAGACAGAAAAGTGATGGGCAATAGTCGACATTGAATGTCGATAATCTAGTGATGTGATAAGATCGATAAACCATAACAAAGTCGCGATTTGCCTCTTAGTAGGCGAAGTAAGTAAAGTGAGTATGCACTTTGGCCTCAGGGGATCGTTTAACACTATTTTTTATTCCTTGGTTCATACAAAGCTGATCTGACGCACTATCTACGAGATTAAGTCCTGGCTACCCCCCAAAAAGGGAGGGGAAAAGTCGGCTTCTGCGGTCCAGTTTGCCTCTATTTCTACCTATCTGTTGCTATGAGATCAAATTTGGTATAAATTAGGGACGAATAATTTATTTTAGAAATAATAGTTTCACATTTTCATACACAAATCTGAATATATGAACGAAACATTAAAATAAAATAAATAAATGACGCTCCCAAACAACAAACGTGATTTTTTTGCCGTTTTTTGTGTAATGGTACGAAACCCTTCGTGCGCGAGTCCGACTCGCACTTGGCCGTTTTTTGTTAATAGCTTTTGAACTTTTTTATGTGGGAATAAACGCTTCGAATACATTTTTCTAGACATCATTCCGAATCTAATGAGGTATCATACGTATTTTTAGGAATTAGTATCTCTATTAGTGGCAGCCGTACAAGCCCAATTTCAATGAAAAACCGCAAATCGATGTACAGGTTAGCCGTTTGGCACACGCATACAAGAGGTCAAAACAAAATTTTTGACCCGCAGTTCCTAAAAAAAATCCCTTAGGAGGGGTGTGCTGAAACATTTTTTTTTTGTATGGAAAAAAACTTTTTTTTTTCAAAACCCTATCGTGTGTTATACGAAAGGGCTTTTTGAGGCGATTCTAAAAGTATCATCATTACATTTTAGCATTTTTTTTTTGTAAATTAAAACAAATAGACCATGTGTTGATGAATAAACTATTATCTATCTATCTATCTAGAATTTTCAAAACATACCAAATTTGGGGTCAAGTTAAAGGGTTAAAGAGGTATGTCTCATTGGATATATGGATATTGCGTATCATTGTATGATTAATATGTACCGTATCTGCAGTACAGTTCCATAAGTCTCGTAAAATAGGTATTGAAGTAGAATTGTGTCACTTTGTATTAATAATAATATAATATAATTTCTTTATTCAGATAACTAGGATCCATTGGGGTTAGGTACATGGTGACTTAAAATCTATTGTTAATATTTAAAAGACTAATTAAATTAAAAAAAAACTAAATAAAATTATTTTTAAAATTGCTTTTTTGGGGTTCGATATGAGGATATCACGTATCATTTCTGGTATATTGTACAAAAAAAATCAGCCATATCGGATCTGGAGGAGCCCAAACTTGGTATGTTTTGAAAATTCTTTTTGTTTCAATTTAAGAAAAACCGGCCAAGTGCGAGTCGGACTCCCGTTCCAAGGGTTCCGTACATTACAAAATTTAAACAATGTATTTTTTATGTGAAACGTGAGTGAAATGTCTTTAAAAAACCCGTAGGGGTCGGATCAAAAACTAAGTAATTAAGTCCGACTCACGCTTGACCGCAATTTCTAATAGGTTTTCCTGTAATCTTTAGGTAAAGATCTATTTTGTGTATTTTTTCAAAATTTTAGACCCAGTAGTTTCATTTTTTGCCTATTTTCTTGAATAACTTCTAAATTGTTTATCCTAAAATTATAAAAAAATGTATTAGAGATACGACTATAATTTAATATTTTTGTATATATTTAAAAATATTTAATTGGATTAATTTAACAGCCGTTATCTTGTTTGTTTTTATACAACAATGTTTTCTTGTATGTCCATGTTATGTTATGTTGTTTTTCTCTTCTGTACCTCGAAATGTTAATTATATTGCAGGTTGTAGAAGGATATTGAATTCAGTTACTTAAAATCAAGGAGCTAATCACAATAACAGGGAATAAGCAAACGCTTAGTGGTGGTAGCGAGCGAACGAGTTATACACAAGACAAGACAAGAGACGCCACACCCAGCCAGGAACATGCCTGCTCCGGACTAGCCGGCATACCAGGGGACGTAATTTTATGGGGAGTGACACGCCCTGGGATGGGAAAGGGATAGTTATAATCAGCCGGCTATGCAGCCTTAAGCCAATATTGGAAGATAGGTGGGGTAGGTTATGTCGTCGAGGGAGAGCGTTGGTGATAATATGCTTCTCGTCGTTTTCGTTTCGGTCTTCATAACATCTTGTGCCAAGCGAGGCCAATATCATCTTGAGATAACGTTTGCTCGTCGATTCGAGGTGTTGGTTCTTCTTCTTCTGATTCGCTGTCGGTTTCGTCCAGTTGATATATTTCTCTTGCTGCTTTGATGAATTCGCCTTTGTCGTCTGCCATGTTGAGCCACTCAGAGGGATGCCGGGATGGAGCTCTGTAGCTATATCTTATGCGGCTTCTAACAGATGAGGTTTTGGGCGTCTTAGGATGTCCTAGGTAGCATTTTATCCTCTTGGTTATTGTTCTGCCGTTCTGACATTAATTCCCAATCATGCAATTCTCCCCGCTCGCTTGCCTCCTTTATAAAAAACTAAGTCTACCAAGATGCCCATACTTCGAGCACAAGAGGACGGCACGTTGTCACTTAAACAACACTCATTTAAACAATTCATAAAGAAATAGCACCACAAAGAAACATACAAATAGCACCTCACTTGGATTGCATAGCTATCAAATTTGAGTGGTAGAGTCCTCTAATTCCGCGTAGTGGCGATACCCTTTTTTTGTCACTGCACATGTTGCAGCAGTGAATCGTGTAGACAATGCACTTCGTTGAGCCCCCCTCCCCTCCCCCCGCCCCCCGCGTCTGTCAGCCTGCACGTTCGGGATAAACTAAAAAACCGGACAATCGCGAGCCGGACCCGCCAACCGAGGGCTCCGTACTTTTTAGTATCTGTTGCTGCAGGCAACAGAAACACATCATCCGTGAAAACTTCAACCGTCCAGCCATCACGGTTTACGAGACACAGGCCGGCGACAGACAGACGGACAGACGGACAGTGGCACGGAACCCTAACAACCACCGAGCGGACCCCCATGCGGCCCTCACCCATTAACAGAGCGACTCCCGAGGAAGGTTCAGGCGTACAATTTGTAGCCTAATAAGTTGTTTGTTTTTAAACTAACTTAACCCCAACAACACAGAATGTAGTTGTACCTACATACAAACACTGTTAAGAACGGACCGTTATTTAAAAGACGTAAAATGGAAAAATCTCACCGGTAAATTGCACTGTTAACATTGCCACTCACTGTTTCACTTCACATACAACCAACCCACGTGTTACGAGATAAGCAGATATTCTATAGAAACGTATACTGCATATCTAGATGCTCGCGTCGGTAAAAACTATCACGGTCCGGTCAACATCTGGTGACAAGATGCAATTGCGAAATCTGGTAGCGAGCGAACGAGTTATAATCGAAGAATACATTTGTAAGAAAAGAACTGGGTATAGCGTGGTATGTGAAGTGGAGGCCGGCGCGGCGAGGAGCGCAAAATGCGTGCGCGTCTGTGTGCGTGCACCACACACTGGGATAGTCCCTCGCTACGCGGTACCGCCCCCGTCAGCGCGACGGCGATATTCAACTTGAAATCTCAAAATTGAAAACGGGCTCACCTCCTGTTGGCTCTTAAGGTTTGGAAAGTACACCGAAAGTGTATAATTAAATTGAATATTTGTACTATACCTACACAAGAATAACAGGCCATAATCTCCTCTAATAAAGTTGTATTTGTTTATTATTTTACGTGGTAATGTTATTGCATGGCTTGTGTTGGTAAAAAATGTCTATTAGCCCCAAGGCCCCAATGGTCCAGATGATATTGTGGTCTGCGGAAATAGGTGTGAACATGGATTAGTCGCGCCGCGGACACTCGGACAGGTGTAGCGAATCCTCCCGTGTCGGGCGCCCGCGGAAGCGGCCCGTTGCTGGCACGGTGAATTTCACAAATCACAATACCGTATACTGCAACAAACTGAGACATCATTTCAATCGAGTCGGCGAGTCGAAGGCATTAAACCCCACCGGCGAACCAGTTTAAGACCGATTTACGAATGTCGAATACTGGAGCTCGAATTTCGCAACAAATTCGTGTTCACAGATTGCTACCAATAGGTACCTAAGTAATTCACTAAAAATGTTGTTTCGAACCCGAATTGGTAGGTACCAAAAGTAGGAATGACATGTAGAAATGGCAGGAAACATGCTCTCGAGATTCAAACATTTTGCTTGCCGCTTAATCTTTGCTTATCTTGTTTAGGTTCGCAAGCTGACATGGCACATCGGCAACAGTTCCAGCAACATGCCGCTATCGACATGCTACTGTTTCTTGCCGGCATGTTACCGCAGAACTATCTAAGAACAAACATGCTGCTACGGGATGTTAGCACTCGTGCCGCTGGTTCTGACGGTCCACGACGGTTCTGGCGGGAACCTCAGCCAGGGGCATGCATGAATGACGTCCCTGCTCCCTGGATGGTCCCCAGCCAGTAATTGACAACCACACTTATTCTGGTTGAAGAATGGCTGTGAGCTCGTAAACCGTTGTGAATAATACGCCCATGTCCGGTGGAACGAAAAATATCAACCGGCGAACACCACTCGATAACACTTCATCATTAATTTGGACGGTTGCTACTCGTAATTGCTAACTTCGTTATATGTATGTACGAACAGTGACAAGGGCAATACTGTAGGGTTTGCTCCCGGGAAATACCGGAATCGAAAGTACCCGGAATTCCCGACACGAGCAAAAAATAGTTTTGAAATTATTAAAATACTTCTTTTAATTCGAACACTCGTATACGAAGCTCTCAAAAATGATAATGACATTTTAAAATAAATTAAATTATTACAGTGGGCATGTCACCTTAGTAAATTCTTCATTCTGGCTGAATAATTTCTTGATTCTTCGTATTGATAGTTCTGTTATTATATGTATACGTTGGTAAGATATCCCTGCCAGAGCCCATTTTTGAATGCATGCGAAAATGATTATAAATTTTTTTATTTTATCATTTTTCACGAAACGGCTTACACATTTAAAATAAATGATGTTATTACTGAGCTACATTTTTTACTGAGCTACAGTTTTTGCCGATGTCTTTCAACAAAGATAGTAAAAATATCATATGTAGTTTAGGATTAAACCAAATTAAATTATTTAATAGTATAGTACGCAGAAGCAGTCCATATCACAGTTAATGTAGGCTTGTGTGGCTTAAAAACACATATTATCGTAAAAAAGAAGTGTAATGTACCTTCATTATGGTACTTTTTATTTTGTACCAATGTTTAGAGAAAGATTCATGGTAGTTTTACGCTTTTTTTGCTGCTTTTGTAAAAACTGATTTTTGAAGGCAGTCCCGAAAAATACTGAAAATACCGGGAAGTTTCATTTTTACCTGGTACCGAAAAACCCGGTTCTTTTAAACAGTACCGGTTCTGCAATTCCTAGAAAATAGGCCTATTACACAGTTAAATAGGTATGTGCTGTGTTTTCAAAAGTCAACAACAATCTAATCTAATACGCACCACAAATGACATGATGTTAACACTATCATGTTAAATACATTTACTTACTATAAAATACACCAATCTTGTATGACTTCAGTAGAATAGTAATAATAGATCTGATTAGGTCAGCACGTGTGGTGTTTTATTTGTTAAGTATTAGTAAGGTGCATTATTTGGGATAACTTCGAATGCGGGATAATTTTGAAAATGGCAAACATCTAGACTCATATTGACCGGGATATCCGTGCCGTGAATCATTCAAAACTGTTATGGCAAATATCTATAAAACCAGAAGCGCTTTACACTGTAGCAATACTTACGCCAGTGCAACGCTTAGTAAGGTATCTTGCTTACTTTTGCTACAGTATATAGAAAGTTCTTCTACTTAGTTCAGTATTTATAGGTATTTCAAAATTAACCCGCTTTCGGAGTTACCCCAATACACCTTATTAATTAGGTTCAATTTGTTGCCACAAATGTGCTTTTGGTGTTTAATTATGATTAAGATTGAATTTAAAATGGTAATGGTATTTAAATTGGTAAAATGGTAATGGTAAGAGCATCCACTTACAAGATTTATTTGCCAAAAATGTGTCTGGTCTGTGTAACGCTCTATGGCACTCACATTAACACCAAGCCCGCGAAATTTACTCAGAATCGTCAAACTAGATATCAATATATACTATATATACTTATACATATATGTACTTATTACCTACTTGATATCAAAGTTGTATAGTAAGTATTTATAATGATTCCCGCAAACTGTCACACTCACGTTCACGCAAGCTATTTTATATTTATTATAATGTTTTATGCTCATGTTTCGATTTAGATATAGCATGATATTATATTTTAGGCAATTTTTGTAGACATATTGTAGACGACCAGTCTGGCCTAGTGGGTAGTGATCCTGCCTGTGAAGCCGATGGTCCTGGGTTCGAATCCCGGTAAGGGCATTTATTTGAGAGATGAGCACAGATATTTGTTCCTGAGTCATAGGTGTTTTCTATGTATTTAAGTATTTATATATTATATATATCGTTGTCTGAGTACCCATAAAACACAAGCCTCCTTGGGCTTACCGTGGGACTTAGTCAATCTGTGTAAGAATATTCTATAATATTTATTTATTATTCATTTTTTTGTCTATTAATGTTTGTATTGCTGTTCCAAATAAGAGTAATAAATAAGCGAATCCTGCGCACATAACCCAGAGCTACTCTAGTGAGCACGAATGTAAGCGGGCATGGGGCTCCGAGTAACCTTGGCAGAAGCGAGGCTTTTACAAATTTATTTTTAAATTTTATTATTTTTAATTGCAGTGCCCAAGGCGAATGCAGTAGGCGTAAGTGCATTCAACGTTTCCTAGTTTCGTTGAGATGAGAGAAAGTCAAATCGTTAATTTTATGAATAAAATTAAAATAGGTACGAGTTATTCAAAAACATCAACTGAAGATTAGAAAAAACGTAGGTTCTTTTAGCACTCCATTACTCTCCAATAATCACAAATATTGAGACAAGCACCACTGGCTCTAGTTTTCGCAAAAGCGAAGTGTTTTTAAGTTGAGTTGAGACCGCATCATCACAACATTTATCTTCGTCAAAAACCGATCAGTAAAATATCAAACAATCGTACACAATTAAAAAAGGTAATTATTACAATTAAGACAACGAGCGCTATAATTCACGTTAACCGGCCCGTGAAATAGTGTTGATGCAGCCGTACCTATTTAATAGACCACCGGTTAATATTTGCCAATATGTAAGAACATCGGCTCAAATCATGACACGATGCACATAGTAGAACACTTGACAGACAAGTCATTGATCCGTGTACGGTTGGCAAAAACTACTACAGTTATACCAATACCAATTGTAACGGTTAAGTGATCTGCAAACACTCATTAAACTTGTTAAAACATTCGACCTTTTTCGATAATCGTCGTTCGTTTTTAGCAACAAATTGCGCGGTTCATCGCATAGCAAAGGTATTATTTGGTCCTAATCTTTTCTTTAGAGAACAGGAAAGACATAAATTATAGGTATATGACTAAGTGCATTCATCGACTTAAAACATCTTCACTTTAAATAAGCAATGCGCATTTGAAAACATTTCTAGGAAAAAAACAACGTGATCCGAAGCATAATTATAGGTATATTATATTAGTTATCCTTTGAGGAAAACCGTAGTTTATCCGGCGGTGAGTTATGCCCATAATTACATTATTACACTAAAACTCATCGTTTATATATATATATATATATATATATTATTATTACAAAAAGGCAAGCATTTGACCGCAATCTCACCTGATGGTAAGTGCCGATGCAGTCTAGGATGGATCATGCTTACCTAAAAGATGTCTATTCACTCTCGATTTAAAAAGATCCAAGTTATAATGAACTGGGAATATATTTGCAGGAAGTGAATTCCACTCCTTAGCCGTTCGCATGATAAAGCTGGATGCATAGCGCTTAGTACGAATCAGTGGCAGAGTAACGACGTAAGGGTGAAACGCAAGTCCGCGTCTGGTCCCACGGTGGCAGAATGGAGATATGGTGGATTTTTATAATAATAGTTTTGAATGGTTCACGGTTAGTTTAACTAGACTTATATTGCCGGGATATGAGAGCAAAATCAATGCACTACTTAGTGACGAAGCTAGTCAAAGGCAAAAATATCGATCCAGACAAATGGCTCAAAAATATGTGAACACGACTTTATTATCTAATGTGTAAGAGCGTACACATATTTTTGAAACTTTGGGAATACCATCACACCCGCGCTAACGCATTTTTACAATACATGCCTTAAAGAAGGATCATACCCCAACTCTTTGAAGGTTAGTAAGATCTCTCCACTCTTTAAGGGCAAAGGGAAAAGAGAGAATATTGATGGGTACAGGCCAATCTCCATAATACCCTGCGTCGCTAAAGTGCTGGAAAACGGGTTATGCTCTCGGCTAACAGCGTTCCTCGGTGCAACAAACGCATTGTCCGATCGGCAATACGCATACAGATCAGGACGCTGTACGACCGACTTGACACGCGAGGCTGTGCGCAAAGTCTTCGCCGCGTTGGAGGGGAAACAGCAGGTTGCAATGCTTTGCTGTGACCTCTCCAAAACGTTTGACGTGGCAGATCACGGCGTCATTGCCGCAAAAGTACTGCACTATGGTATATGTGGCAATGCGCACGGCCTCCTCACTGACATTTTCCGAGGCAGATCTCAAGTCGTGGTAGGGGGTCAAGTCAGGTCAGACCCGTTGCGTGGCCCAGGGCTCGTCAGTGTCTAATATAATTTTTTCATTATTACTGAACGATCTTCCCGAAGCGATAACAGCCGCCGACATTATAATGTACGCGGATGATGTCGCGGGCATTATATCAGCACCGAATATAGACAGCTTGGAGACACGCCTCAACGATGCTGCGGATCAGTTGCCGAAGTGGTTTAAGTCGAATGGTTTGGCGCTTAACCTCTCCAAAACGCACTTTTTGCACTTTCACGTTGGAGGTCGGACACCGAGGCCACTCCAGATTTAAGCTGACGGCGTCAAAGTGGAGCAGGTTGAGTTCACCACTTTCTTAGGGTTTCAAGTAGACCGTAAACTGACCTGGATGAACCATATCGACCAGGTGTGTGGTAAATTAGGTGGTGCATGCTTTGCCCTTCGCCGCCTAGCATGGGTCGTACCACGGCATGTCGTACGAAGCTGCTATTTTGCGACAATACATTCGGTGCTGCAGTATGGCGCGGAGATATGGGGGCGCGCCGCCGACTGGCTGCGTGTTTTCCGTCTACAAAAAAGAGCCGTGCGGTGTGTGGCGCTGGTAAGCCAGGATACCTCCGCGAAAGCGTATTTTAAAGAACTGGGTATATTGACTCTGCCGTCAATAGTGATTCAACAAGTCGCTATTTACGTGTATACCAACATGACTCAATATAAAAAACGCGCCGACTCAGCCTGCACGCTACGGAACCCTAACCAACTTCTCCCGGTAAAACGTAGACTAGCAAGGTCCAATAAGCTGACCCACATAATGGGTCCTACTGTATATAATAGGTTGCCGGAGACAGTCACCTCGTCACCGTCGCTGCAATGCTTTAAAGCTTAAGCTTTTTTTTGCTGAAGGCTTGGCTTCTCGAACACACATTCTACAGCTATGACGAATTTTTGAATGTTGAGCTTTAGTATCAATTGTATTATTACATAATTGTTATAGTTTTTTTTACGAATGTACCTAAATATTATTATTTATTTTAGAATAATTATACAATATAAAAATGACATGTAATATTATAAATATTGTGAATAAATATGATATGATATGATATGATATGAATATATATTTATGCCCTTGACTGTACATGGAAAATAAATTACAACCCTACAGCCCGGTATAATCATACTACATTGACACTAGTCAAGGAGCGTGAACACGTGTTAAGCGAGGATACAGTGAAGTTTCTTTGCGACCCCGAAATGTGCTGCCGCCTAATATATATGGTTTGCCTAAAATACATAAGGTGAATTCTCCCATTGTAAGTCAGATTGATTCTCCTACGTTCGACGTACGACAGCAAAACACGTCACTGCTGCAACAGCTGGTTGGGCATACGGAATCGTACGTGAAGGACTCGCCATTTTATTGAGATCGTACATCCAAAATGGAATATTGAGCGTTGCGAGGGTTTCATTTCAAGGCACGAGGGTTAAACAAATTTTGCCACCGAGTGAAACACAACATTTTTCACCATACCAAGACAAGGAAAATAATAACTGTAAAATATCAAACAAAATCAAAGCAAATCGATTCAAAATTAGTGTTATTAAATATTTATCATTCAACATAATCATTTGAAAGTAATTCTACCAGCAGAAATAAGAAAACAACTCAAAATTTGCATTTGATTACTTTGCCTCACATGTGAATAAAATGTAACTTTCTTATCAGTTTTATCAAGAGAGGCTTTACCAGCTGTGGTCAAAAGTAAATTTAATGTCAAAAATGTCTTTCTTCATTTTGAAAAAGAGCTGATACTCTTCAAACTGCTGGACCGATTTCTATGAAACATAGCTAAGAACCACTCGCTTTCACAAGAAAACTTGCTTTCAAGTAAAAAAAAAACCGGCCAAGTGCGAGTCGGACGAAGGGTATCGTAATAGAATCCAAGTATGTATTTCGAACTCAAGTCAATTGAATGTCATTTTGTCTCACTCAGACTCAGTGAGCAAAATGCGGTTTTGTTCGAGCTGCTGAGGTGAAAAATATTTTTACATAATACGATGTATATTAATCATAGCTATGCCAATTCCATTTCGTTCGGCTCTTTTCCAATTTTGTATGGATTTAGCTGTTTGCGCGCTGTCGGCCACTTTCCTCTTAAACTGTAGTGCCAGTTTTCATAAACCATAACTCAATAAATTTGTTGTTTGTTATGTATATATAGTTGCTCGCTAATATTTAGGAGCCAAGTGAGAGTGTGGAGTATGGAGTTGATATAATACGAGTATATCAACTCCATTTTTCGCAATCCTGCTTCTTGTTTCTTATAATTTTCATGTAGTTTGAATTTATAAACGTCTAGACTTGTAATAAAACTCATTTGCAAGTGTCTCCTGCCAGTTCTGTCTTGAGTCGCGAGCGCGACTCGTAAAGCCGTCGTTTTCTGAATCATAAAGCACGCAAGTCGACGTCAAATGAGGAAATAATGCAGCGTGAATTAACTTTTTAGAATAAAAAGTATTTGAATGGGAGCTGGCCCACTGTCTATCGTCATCGTCAGTCGGTAGATTAAGCACCGTTAATGGTGATGGATCACTGGAGGCTACAACACGCCTTTTTATCCAGTACCACATATTTATTGTAATTTTCACAGGTATAGGTAATAATACAATATTTTATAACTAATAGCGACCCGCCCCGGCTTCGCACTTGAAGAAGCGAAAATACATATATTTATGGAATCCGTATTAGACATAGTCATGGCTTGATTACCTAGGAAGCATTACGCGATGAATAATATACGTATAAAAGCGAGTTCTGACTGTGGAGTGTGGATTCTCACGGTTAACACAACGGGAGACAACGCATTATGAAACTGAAATTTAGTTGAGTTCCGTGAAAGCTAATATACGTTATTATTTTGTTCTCGAATATTATAGAACCTTGTAATGCTTTCCGGTTAGGCACCTACGAGACAACGCATTATGAAACAGAAATTTAGTTGAGTTCCGTGAAAGCTAATATACGTTATTATTTTGTTCTCGAATATTATAGAACCTTGTAATGCTATTCAGAAGTTACATTTGGATATGAGAATAAACGAGTTTGTTTGACTTTAAACATGATATTTAAGCCTTCTTAGTCGATTTGTGCAAGAATGTATTTATTGTAGCAGATTAAAGTTAGGCAAAGTTGATATTATAACATACACAAAGTATTAAGTTGCAATGTAGTATGTATATTGTACAAGTAGTTAAATAGATCGATATATTTACGTGCCAAGGCCAAGTAGACCTTGCAGTGCAACCATGCACATTGCACATTTTACCGAGCATGCTCCTGCATGCGGGCATCTTGCCAGAATAAGTCCTACATGAACAATATCCGAGAGAGGCGTAGGTACTAAGTAGGTACCTTATCAATACACATAACTACAACATCAGTTCATTTAAGAGTGTAAGGTTTATTCGGTGATGCATGTTACCATTCGACTAAGCATGTGAAAAAACTTGTATTTTCTTGGTAGGTTGACAAGTAATGAAGAGCTTGAGTGTTTCCGTCACCACATTATACTCGTAGGTACGTACATAATTATACAACTTTAACACATGTCGCGTAGGCCAACGACAGGAACGTTCGATAAACAATCATTCACGTAACTAATTACGAGAAAAAAGCCGTGGAAGTCAACGAGTCAATTTATTACGAGAACGAGACAGGTAACCGGAGAATACACAAGGCCAGCAAATATTAATCAAGGACGAAGTAAACGGTAAACATAGCTCCGCCGCTGCGCTGCATACAGAACGGCGAGGTCTTTCCTTGGGAGGGCCCTTTATATAATAGGCCGTGAGTGCGTGCGCCTTCAAATTTAAACGCTCACATGTTTGAGCTTTATCAAAAATACTGGCTTAACTATGCCCAGAATACAGTTTTATAACGGGCTCTTTTGACTTTATTACACTTAAGTGTAGGATAAGCATGGGGTTATCCAAGTCAACAAAACCAAGGAAACGAATGGCGCCCTGAATTTAATTCAAACATAATTATAATATCGTTTGTCAACGGGAAAATTATGATTATTGGTTTACACATAATACACCGTGTCCAATGAGTCCAAATACAGTACAAATATTGAATAAAATAAATGTACGAATAGTTACTACAATTAAAATTATATTTTATTAATGGCACAGGCACACGTATATAATATATTTAGAACAAAAGTTTCGGAATAACTCAAACGCCTCAAACGCTTCTCGAATGAATCTCACGCAGCACGCACCATTTCCATTGGCATTTAGTCCCAAATACGCTCGATAACCTTTTTGATATGATCCAGGTTATGATTTTATAATCATGTAGTTTCGAAAGCATGTACGACCATACAAAATAATCGAACACTTTCAAGTCTGGAGAACTGGGTGGCCATTCATGTTTCGGCAAAAAATCTGTCAAATTAGCCTGACACCTGACACCAAGCTTGAACAGCATTTGCCGTGTCTTGCTGGAACACATAATATTCATTTCCAAACATACATTTTAAATTTAGGGCAACAATCTTCTCCAAAACCTCGGTTTTATAGTAAAGTGCGTTAATTTTAACGCCTTTATCTATAAATACTAAAGGTAGTTTACCCCTCTTACATACTGCACCCCACACCATGACCGATGGTGAGTTCTGGAACCTAGGAACATTTTTCTGGTTGTCCAGAATGTCTTCTATCCGTGGTGTCCACAATCAATCATTTTGGGCATTATGAGGCTGTTCTAACACAAACAGTTTCTCGTCAGAGAAAACAAACTCGTCACCTGCGTGCCAAAAAAGTATTATTTTAGATCCTTGCACTCTCTTCTTCTTGGTCGCTTCGGAAATGCCATGTACTTTGCGCTTTTTATAAGCATGGCATCCAAGATCCACCCTCAACATCAACATACTATTTTACTTAAAATAAGAATTTGATGGCCTGTAATTCGTATGTCTTTAGAGCCAAGGTAAAAAGATGTGTATTCGGACTTATTGGACACGGTGTATATGTATTTGTAAAATTACGCTTCGTCAAATAAAGTTTAGTTTCCGGTTTTGGGATGCTGACATAATTGATACAAAATTATTTGGACACAATGCACTCTCACATCTTTCAAACGGTTTTGTAGAGGATGCTAGATGGCTAGTTTAATTGACGGGCTCATCGGCTTTTAGTGCTCAGCACATATTCATTTTGAGCCCTTTTCGAAGTCCCTTCAGTTTGGATGTTAGTCATATTAGGTATAAGGTATTTAGCTAAACTAGGGACGGACCGGAACGATAAATTTTCATCTCTCATCTATTGCTAATAAGAATCTTTCAACATTGATTTACAATTGCACCACCAATCAGCCAGTGTGACTGTGACCATTAGGTTTTTTCACCTGGATGCCTAGCCAAGGTGACAATCGCTTGCGCTACGACAACGAAACGCTTTGTGTCTCTCTATCACTCTTCCATATTAGTGCGACAGTGACAGTTGCGTTTCGTTCGCTACGGAGCGTAAACGATTGGTATGTTAGCTACGCACCCTGTACAGATATTAGCAAGAATTGGTTTCACACCGCCTGAAACGTCGATCCTTGTCGACATTTTATTGAGTGTCACTTCAGCGGCACATTGTTGGCGCGGTCACATTGCCCTAATGGAGTTTTTATTACCGATACAGTTCACACCGGTATTAATGGTTTCATTCCGATTAAAATCAGTTCGCTAGCAAATTGGTCCCGGTGACGGCATATCGCCGACGCAGGTGACACAAACAATCAAAATCTGCTAAGGCAAAGTATTCTGACTACTTTTTTATAGTAGATTTATTATAAGGTTTATAGTACTCGGAGCTATTTCAGGATTAAGTGTTTGTGTAAATCAAGTTCAAGGCTTCATTCGGGTTGCGTGGCATTGGCTCTGTGGGCTTTGTGCTTGTGACCCTGGACGTTGGGAGCACTGGAACCTTTCCAGCCATTTGTAACTTGTAAGTCTAGTTTTATGGTGTCATTGTTTAGACAATGTTACGGCATCCGCTACCTAACCAAGACTCCGCATACACTTCTTAAAGTCCTAAAAGTGAGAGAGAATTCATTCATATGCTGTATTGAAAGAATTACTAGCTTATATTAGTAGATATCTAAAGTGGAGGACTGTGAATACAAGACTTAGGCTGCGTTTCACCAGGGATGTGCTTGTGCAAGGATGCGTAGCGAGGGATGTGTTTGTTAAGAACCGATAGAATCACTACACGCTGAGCGTGTACAAACACATCCCTCGCTATGCATCTTCGCACATCTCTGATCGAAACGCAGCCTAAAGCTCATTGTCACGTCACGTGAAACGCTATTTAATTTTCATTTCCAACATTTTTGGGAGTGAGACTAGGTTTGCAGCACTCGAAATTCGAAATCAATGCATATCTCTATAGAAATCAAGGTAATTTTGTACAATTTTTACGCCGCGAGCATGCCCTATTTGCTTAATTGCCATACTTTTCACTAACTTAACGCGTGTCTCAATATTATTCAATGTATGTGTAAAAGCTTCTATACATATAAGGGGATCACAAGAGGTCTTGCCTGACCTTACTGAAAAATAAAAAAATCGTTACAAATAACGAAGGGAACGGACGCGAGTTTTTTTTCCTACTAAGGTGGTAGCGTCATGTCATGAAATAGTACATTTCGACGCTAGTGCGGAAAGTATGTTATTACTTCACGAGTACCGAGATATCGGGACTCGGGACGAGTGAAGAATGACATTTCCGCACGTGTTTCGAACGACGTTTTTTAATACAGTTGCGAGAAAATAAGAAACACAACAAGTAAGGAATTCGAAACTTTTATATTATTAATTCTGTGACATCATTGACATTGACATTATGAAGAGGTGTTTTTTTTAGCTGCGTGTTATTATTATTGAACCCACTTCAACGAAAGTTTTTTTGTAAATGCATGTTCTATAAGACAGAAACAATTGTAAATATAAAACATTGTACTATAATTACCCAAATATCGTTAATTACGATTACTTGTGTATCGTACATTTATAAAAACAATATCGAATGTTGCCTTTGGAAACTTGCAGAAAGAAAAAACGCCTCTTCTTTGACAGGTGTTCCGTTCCATTCAGACAACTTATTAAGAACGGTTTTTCAATATACAATATAAATATAAATAGACGTGTTATAATGATGAAGAGGTAAGTAATAAAATATATTTCGTATTCTTACATTAATAGTAGGTTCTTATGTTGATTACGACGTTTAAAGGAAACTAATATTAACACTCATCAATAAGTAGTCATGAATTGGAACAAGAATAAATTTAAAAAAATTGGAAAAGTAAAAAGCACTAGTTCGCGAAAACCAACTTTCCGCACGCTAAACAGCTACGTAAAGTAGCACTTTTTGAGCAACTGTATTAAAAAGGTTTATTAACACCTTCTTTAAATTACAGTTGAACAAAGGAACATACAATTTAATTAAATACAAGAATTGATGTCGCATGTACGCACAATTCATCACAATTGCAACATGCAACCTTCGGCAGACCTAGAACACAATACTCACAATAGCGTTAACAAGGTGCTAACTTACGTTCATCAATGGCATAGGCAGATGACATCGCGCTAAACGGATTATTATTGTACCTATCATAACATACATTCTTCTGATAGTACAACTCGGAGATCAAACTATACATGTTTTGTTAAGAATATCTAATGATATTCCGTTATGAATGAGTATTCCGTAATTTCCGAGAAACTGCATCGGTAGGTATGGGTATAACCGGTGTATTCCCATCTGTCCCCGCCAGGCACAGTACATATCATTAACATTTTGTGCCCGCCTCTTGTAGGGGCGGGCACAGATGGGAATACACCGTATGCACACACACCTACGTACCTAATTATGTGAACATATTTACATAATAAGTGTAACAGTACATATAAATTAAACTGTAACCGTAACGCAGGTGACCAAGCACAAGAGAATGCGGGGCAGAGTGTCCGTTTTGTTAATTTGGCATTAAACAGAAACACGACCGGTAAGCGAAATCGGGTTTAATCGCAAACATTCGAGTAGGTATTTAAAAACAACGAGTCGCCAAAAGTCGGCCAACCTGAATAACCACGCCGTGAACAAAC
Organism: Cydia strobilella; assembly: GCF_947568885.1. Taxonomy (NCBI): domain Eukaryota; kingdom Metazoa; phylum Arthropoda; class Insecta; order Lepidoptera; family Tortricidae; genus Cydia; species Cydia strobilella. The sequence goes on from NC_086042.1 coordinate 21,412,765, forward strand.
ACGTAGTGGTCGGGGAGCCCAAGAGGGGATTTTTGGAGTTACTCGAGCGCGTCAGATTAAGATATGGGGGATACCTTGCATCCTGTTGAGTACCTCCACTAAGTATGCGTCCTTGACACCCAGCAGGGAGTCAAGGACAGCCCGTCAGAATAGTAAAAATAATACTCCCACCTTGAAATACTCGAGCGAGTCAGATTAAGATATGGTGGATTAATTACTTGTTAAATAGTGCCCATTTCAATAATCTGACGATTTTAGCGATCCGTAAGCAAGTGGCAGGGTCACAACGTTGCAAAAAAAATCGCGACCTTGACTTACTCGAGCGCGTTCGATTTTTATTTTATTTTGAAGGGAATAATGCAAGAATAACTAAATAAAAGAATCTGCCGATTTGAGCAAGCAGAAGTGTCAAAAATTGTTTATGAAGTTAGTGCACCCAGTTCTTTTTCCCTTTAACTTTTTCGCTATCTCTGACTCCTATTTGTAAATTATTAAGCTCTTTTATAGATGTTATCTAGGTTAAGTATAATTTACGGGTGTAAAATTTTATTGTTATTTATATTTTTAGTTGTTAGTGCACCCAGTTCTTTTTCCCTTTAACTTTTTCGCTATCTCTGACTCCTATTTGTAAATTATTAAGCTCTTTTATAGATGTTATCTAGGTTAAGTATAATTTACGGGTGTAACATTTTATCGTTATTTATATTTTTAGTTGTTGCAATTTTTTTTCCTTTTTTTCTCTCACTCAGTCCCCATATGTATAGCCCTCGGTTGTTATTATTTTAATAATACGCTTTTAACGAAATAATTAAACAAATTTAATAACAGGGGAGCCCAAGATGCTAAATTTGAAGTAACTCGAGCAGCTCGAGCTTAAAAAAATTCGTTGTTAACCACCATGTATTTAGAAATCTTCAAACTGTGATATCTCGTAAACCCCTTGGTCAATTTTGATCTACTTAGCAGCATTCTGTTCAGTTTTTCAGGTACAAAAAAGTTTACATATAAAATAAATACATACGACAGAAATTTTTAAAATTATCTTTACTATAAACTTTAAAAAAATTATCTTAAAAAGTTTTTTTTTTTCAAATCGTCAGAATAAGGATACTGCTCCACATTATCGTCAGATTATATAACATTTTTTTTCTTCCCATCATCTAATCTTTCGATTCCAATAGGTCTCTACGACGCTCGAGTTACTACACATTTAGCATCGTCGCCTCCCCAGCTATAGGAGTAGGAGGAACTGTTCGAAATGTTAGCTTGCTTGCTCGACTACTTTACGCGTTGCCATTTTTAAACTTGTTATTCGTTTCTCTGCTTCCAGTTCTGTTTCTATTATTATATATCAAATACTTATTTTATACACCGACATCAACCTTTAGCGTTTTTTTTAACCGCCACTGCCTGTTGAGTTGAGACTTAATCTCAATTGTCTGATTTGTGAGACAGCTTTAAGCCCGTCATAGACTGACCAAAATATATTATCTTATAGCAAGGCATCTTACGATATATTTTACGTACTATTTGACAAGAGTCCACTTACGAAGCTATAATATATATTTTGGTATATTACGATATCTTATAGCAAGGCATCTTGAAACCTTAAGATGTTATAGCTCGGTATATTACGATATATTTTGATATATTTCGTCTCTCCAATAATGTAGGTGCTAGACAGAGAGCGATATATATTTTGGTATCGTTGTCGTGTGTGGTGTTTCGCTATACTATAAATAAGATATTTTACGGCATCTTAAGGTCTCTTACGGTATATTCATATATATTATCGCTCCGTCTGTGACGCGCTTTACCCTGGCGACAGAAGTGACAGAACAGAGTTCAAAATCGAAATTGTATAAAAGCTTTACTGTAAGAATTAGAACCATGTAAGATTTCTGGTTCGAGCGCCATCTTGATAGTTAGCCTCGTATTTAATTCCTATGTTTTTTGCTCATTAATATTGTTTAAAGTGTAATACCGATAGCTTATTACACAGTAAACTAATGTGGTAGATGTGCAGTGAATGGAGAATTAATCTTGAAGCGCGGCCGGTAGCCCACGCGTTTCTTGTAAGTCCAGCTATCGCTTTACAAGAGATAATAAAATCACCGTACACTGTCTTGTACTAACCCTACAATTTTGGTCGTATTGAAAGCTCCTAAGACCTTGATACTGGCGAAATAGTCCCACTGGACTGAAGCCATAATTTTAAAAGAATGAATTAATGAATAACCATGTAAGTAAAAAGGAACCCAAAAAAATGTACCCGACGAATCGACAACTTCCTCCTTCGAAATTTTGAAGTGGGTTAAAATTGTTAATAAAATGGAAAAAGGTCGAGGTAAGTAAAATAGTAGATAGATATATCAAGTATAAAAAAGTAGATTAGAAGTGAATAAGAAAAATTGCTACGACATGGCTGTCCGCATTTACAATGCACTTCCAATGTCATGGACAGTTACCAAGCAACAAATTTTTCTCTAAGTTAAAAACCTTTCTGTTAACTGAATGTTTTTACAATCTCGATGATTTTTTTCTCAGAACAGAACAAAATCGATCGCTTGACATGTAAATTATAATGTATATTGACTTGAATTGTAATGTAAACTATACTAATATTGAATTGACTCTGTCTTTGGAATGTAATTTATCTGGCTATTATACATACCTATATATATATATTACTATTGTATTTTAGGAATAAGTACATTGTATACCCTAAACCGGTTGATTGTGACACTTATTATTATAAGATACTATTGTAACATCTGTATACTGACATGCACAATCTGACAATAAATGATTACTTACTTACTTAAGTAAGACCAGTATTATTAAACCATAGTCAATGACAACTCAATTGCATAATGGATCATTTGGATAATCTCTCCGTTTATAACAACTACCGTCACACACAGTAAGACTAGACACTAGCTCAGGGCTGCTGTTCCCATCGTTCGCCCATCGTAAGCCAGTTGAAACTTCAAGCTAACCACTTCTTAAACCCTAACCAGTGTAGAGGTATTGACATGGGACAAAAAAACAATAAAGTGTGTGTTCAGTGTCATTCGAAACGCGAATTCGAAAAACAGTGTTTTAGAGTTTTGAATGATTCACGGTTAGTTTCACTAGACTTATATTGACCGGGATATAGACCGTGATTACCTTTTGTATTATTTGGGAGCTCATCCCGATATTTCAGCCCGCTATCTTCAGTCAACCGTGAACATGATGCATGTAACTGCGTCGTAATATCGGGAGCTCACAAATAATACAAAAGGTAATCACGGTCTATATCCCGGTCAATATAAGTCTAGTGCAACAGTGTTTTGTTTACTTAGTACTGAGTACTGACTAATGCAAAACAGTTTACTATTACGTGATATTGAGGTTGAGATAATTTATTGATAAAATTATAGTTTGTCAAAGGACAAAGGACTGTCTCATTTCGAACATAAGACTTCTGTCTAGAATCATACTATCTTAGTACTAGCACCCAAAAGAAAAGGATGACTATAGTTTTTTTTTGTTCTTATTTCCTGACAATTTGATGTGACCAACTATATAAATAATTTTACCTGTGCCTGTCACACATTACATATATGATTATAACTATAAACTAAAGGTTTAGTACTTACTAATGCAAAACAGTTTACTATTACGTGATATTGAGATTGAGATAATTTATTGATAAAATTATAGTTTGTCAAAGGACAAAGGACTGTCTCATTTCGAACATAAGACTTCTGTCTAGAATCATACTATCTTTGTCTTACACTAGTACAGCACCCAAAAGAAAAGGATGACTATCGTTTTTTTTTGTTCTTATTTACTGACAATTTGGTGTGACCAACTATATAAATAATTTTTTAATACAGTTGCTCAAAAAGTGCTACTTTTCGTGGCTGTTTAGCGTGCGGAAAGTTGGTTTTCGCGAACTAGTGCTTTTTACTTTTCCAATTTTTTTAAATTTTTACTTGTTCCAATTCATCACTACTTATTGATGAGTGTTAATATTAGTTTCCCTTAAACGTCGTAATCAACATAAAAAACCTACTGTTAATGTAAGAATACGAAAAATATGCATATTTCATATTTAATTACTTACCTCTTCATCATTATAAGTATTATAACACGTTTATTTTTAATGTTGATAAATGGAACGGAACGCCTGTCAAAGAAGAGGCGTATTTTCTTACTGCAAGAATGTTCAGAACTGCTGATGTCCCAAACTGATGTAATTTCAAAAATAAATTAACACAATGTAAAATAACTGAATAATTTAATATTGTGATAATCTACTCTATTATGTATTATTGTGATAATGATGTGTATGCTGTGACGTGTAAAATTATTTAATAATGTTATCAATAAATTTCTCATTTTCATTCTCATTCTCAATGTTTTAAGTTTCCAAAGGCAACATTCGATATTGTTTTTATAAATATACGATACACAAATAATCGTAAATAAATAAATAATTTAAAAATAATAATAGTAATAATTTGAAAAAAAAAAAAACTTTTATTGAAGTGGGTTCAATAAAAATCTATTCTAGTCGAATAAAAGCTAGAAAAACACCTCTTCATAATGTTAATGTCAGTGATATCACATAATTATAATACCTATATAAGTTTCGAATTCCATTCCTTACTTGTTGCTTTTCACTCGTCTCGAGTCTTGCCAGATATCTCGGTACTCGTGAAGTAATGACATACTTTCCGCACTAGCATCGAAATGTACTATTACCTGTCACACATTACATATATGATTATAACTATAAACTAAAGGTAGGTACATATCACAAATTATTAAGTACTAGATTTTATTGCTAGTTACAATTTAGCGGATTAGGTACATTTGTATAAGTTTGAATTAGTACATTTTTTGTTTATGATTTATGACACTCGTAAGGCGAGTGTTACAATTTTCGCATTTAAATTTGTTTACACAGGTTTACACGGAGATCGGAGGCATTCATCGTCATCACTCACATGGTCACATGGCGATATCTTTTTTCTCCGATTACGATAATAATAATGTCTCTTAAGTAGAATCTGAAGGATTCGACTGAGCGTTTGACTCGCCTGCACTCTGTAAGTCTATAACCGATTGAAATAACACCCCTGCTGACGCGCCTTCGTCTAAGTGCCTCTTGAGTCTTGATAATATCGTCTTCAAGATGACTAAGGCCGTGGCACTGATGCAGTTATGTATTTATGACAAATCGAAATCACGACACAGCACTACTTAGTCACAAACGAAATGAAGGTTATCCAATCGAGATGCAAACCGATGATCCTACACTTTCACCAGCATCCTAAATTTCGTGTACGTATACGACAAAAAGTTTACTGTAAAAGCTATGGCGTGGTGCTAATTTTCAAATAAACATTCGAGTTTATTCAAGTGAAGACTCACTAAGCGAGGCGTTGAGTGGAATAGAAAACGGACTTTCATTATCTGATTTCGTAGAGGGTTAACGGAGTTTTCAGGCAAGGCTGCAAGGTCGCTGCTTATGCAATGTGATTCTTAACTTCGCTTCCGGGGCCAGAGGGCAACATTGTAAGGGTTGCGCTACACATCCTCCTCGATTCTAACACTTTCTACTGTCGTTCATCATACAAAGTCGTTGCTGTCTTAGTTTGGACGGATAACTTTAAGTTGCGGATACATACAGAAACCTTTAGTCAATTTCTGTGACGCAAACCTAATGCCGTTAGCTAGAGCATATGATCGTCCTACAGAAGCGCTAAAACGGATACGGAATGATGTCGTAACGGCTGCTGCAGCCGATAAAGACCACCGGAAGTTTATATGCACCACTTTTATCACAACATAGCACAGCAAACGTCTATGTAAGTTGGCGAATTATACTTTAGCGATTAATGTAGCTGTTACTCATACATAATTGTCTTACATCTGGTGGTTATAATCAGATTTCTCGAGTTTTCGACGTGTGATAACATAAAACTAATTTAGACATTATGAGTAGCTGAATAAGCACCTATTCAATTTTGATCTTGTTAGGTCGATATCGTAATAACGTAAACAACAAATGAAGAACAATCTGGAAAGTTCTCAGATTATAGAAACTGTAAATATATTCACGGTCATAAATAGTCATGCACAATCTGAGCCTATTCCAACGACATAAGATGAGAATGTGGATACATATTTATGGCTATGACTTGACTGTGCTGTGCCTACATTAGAGAAAATCTGAATTAGACGCTTCCTGCTAACGGATACACACATTCAAGAGATACCTATCAAGGATCTTGTGTTCTGCCTCCGCTGATTTCAAATTATACGAATCACGGATTAAATACACAAATTGAAAACTAACCGGTTTAATATATTCATATCATATATTATACATCCTGACTTTGCAAATTAATACAGAACGAAATTAATCGGTATTTACGACTTATGTAATCAACATTAATAACATATTACATCTAGTATCAGAGACATTAGCAGAATCGGTAATTTGAAGCTGTGACAAGTAGAATGCAAGCGAGCATTTTAACGCTAACCAGAACACAACGTCAGGACAATTTTATTTCACCTACAGCAAACCAGGTCATGCAAATTGCAATTATGATAAATTAATTTTACTTCCAGAGTACGCCCTCCAGACTGCGCGATCTTCCCCCATCTTCTCTCTCATCATCATCTTCTTCTTTCTTGTCTTCTTTGGACAGAGTAGCATGGCGGTCTTTGGTGTCGGAGGCCAAGATCCACTTCGGGTCATCGCGCCACAGCAGTAAGTAAGTAATTTTACTTCAACATAAATCGATTTAAATTACAAATTTGTAAAAACTATTTCTCATTAAATTTAATTGAATATAAATGTAAACATTACAACATTTGGGTCAATAAAGACGCTTCCTTCCCCTAATTAAAGCGTGATAGCAATCGCGTTACGATTGTAATCATCACCAATCAGTAATTGTGATGGTAGTAGTTCGCGCAGCCTTAATAATTGGGTTAAGGCATTACATAAACGCACGCTCGTTGCGTTAGCGGCGGCGCGCGCGCATTGCGATTAGGCAGTCGCAGTGATATAATCGCATGCAACAGCAAAACTACATGATTGTGATACTTGTGATTACATTTTAAATGACCCTTAACTGAAAAATGACTTCGACTCTTTAAATTCAATGAGGAAGTCGAGACTCGAGAGGAATAGTTACTTAGTTACTGCTGTCATAGAACCTATTACGTCATTATCCTCGAGGCAGGACCATTCTGAGGCTGACCGAGGTATACTTGTACCTAGTAATGTTTATTCTGTTCTAATGCATTGTAATAAAATAGCAGAATATACGCGTTATATACAAGAGAGTATAAAGTTAAGTAACAGTTGACGAATGCACATGCAAAGCGGTCTTACGGGTGCGTGTGGTAGAATCTCGCCTAGCTTAGATTGCTGCAGCTGCATACCGCAATCCATCAATGCGATATTGGATTTTGCTCCCCTACTCTACAGTGTAGGTAGGTAGTACGAGTCCCTATTACAAGTCGGATATAGATTCATGCACTTTTATAGGGAACTCGTGATAAATCAAATGGGAGGCTATCGAGCGGTAATAAAGTTCGAGTACGAAAACCGTGGGTTCAGGTGTGCACTTCGCTTGGGTATCTATAGCGCGTGGGCGTGGAACAAGCGGGGTGACATTTTAGTGCAGGTTCTCTAGAACAGTGTCGTATGCATAACTATCAGACCGCAGTTAGATATATCAGGTTTCTTGAAGCCAGATATTTCTAATTTTAATAATCAGAAGTCTGTAATAATTCAAATAATTATGCATACGACACTGTTCTAGAGACACTAGGCACTATTTCACTTCCTCGGACTTTGTACCTAGTTAAATTAAAATTATCTAGGTACTTTTAGAAACGTTACAAAGATAGCTCCAAGACAAATCCAACAAACCACGCTTTGGCAGAATAACATATGTATTCAGTTGTAAGTAAGTTCTTTGAATAAACGTTTTTTTTTTATCCAGAGAAAGACCCACCCATAAAAGTATTTGAATTTTACATCTGTTTGGCCCCTGTGGACAGTTTCTAATGATACCAACTCTTGAGTAAAGAAACAACTTAAATGGAAGATGCTGCGTATAGTAATTTGCACTCCTGTGAAGTCTGCCAGTCAAATGGAGTCATCAAGTCTTCGAAGTAACTTGGTTCTTTGTATTCATAAGTTAATTTATTTAATAAATAACTTTGGGCTCGGAGCACTCGCCTCGACTGCATGGAGTCTCTGGCCTAACCTTCACTGGCTAGTCTTGCTTGGCTTACATACAGTCTGCGTATTACAAGTCTATCTGATAGTTTACATTTATTAGACATATATATTCGTAAGAACTATTATATAATCTGTGACAATGCTCTGTTGACAGTGCACTCGGCCATAACTAAACGTAATAGTACATTATGATACAACAAGTGTGCTAAGTTGGTCATTACACACAAGGCGATAAGAAAGCCGATGTGTGTAATGACCAATGCACACGCGTTTCATACGAAGTTTTTCAACACACTTGCGAGAAAAAAAACAAACTCATATTAATCAAATTTTAATAGTTAAAACAGTTAGTATTGTGTGTTGCATCTGTCATACTGCCGGCCGCCCCTCGCCCTGGCCGCGGGCGGCGCGGCGGGCGGGTCGGCCGGGCCGCGCACCGCGCAGGCGGTCGGGCGCGCCGGTGCCCGCCAGTCTGACCAATTAAAGAAGGCTCCCTTTCCATGCATATTATTAGCAATCAGTTACCTTCTTAACTCAGTCGGATAATATAATGAAAAAGCACGAGTGGAATAATACACTGAAAGAGCACGCGTGTTTAATATCTAGGATTATGAGCCAAAAATCGGTGGAATAAAAACGTCGTTTTGAGCAAGTGTGTTGAAAAGTATTATTGTTCCATTATTTCAGTATGTAAGCTTACTAGAGGTCAATTCAGTAATGGGAAAGGTTACAGAAATCCGACGTACGTCATTTTTGATTTTCGTAAACCCAGAAAGATAAAACTGTTTCTTGTGTTCACTGGCTACGCGTGTAAAATTGTAATTATACACGGTAAGTATTGTAATGTTGGTATTCTCTCAGAATAAAATAGAATCCGATCTTGAACCAACTCAAGCGCTATTTTGCGAAGGCACACGGTCAAAGTATCTGTGACATCTGTGTACACCTCACTGGTATGCGAGAACACAAGAGCGACGTAATTGACTGTATAGTGTATACCAGAGAACTCCATAAGTTTATTATTTTGCACACATTCTTCGAAAAGGCAATACATTACGCATTTATGCGTATATAATAATAAAAAAAACCGGACAAGTGCGAGTCGGACTCGCCCACCGAGGGTTCCGTACTTTTTAGTATTTGTTGTTATAGCGGCAACAGAAATACATCATCTGTGAAAATTTCAACTGTCTAGCTATCACGGTTGATGAGATACAGGCTGGTGACAGACAGCCAGACGGACAGACGGACAGAGGAGTCTTAGTAATAGGGTCCCGTTTTTACCCTTTGGGTACGGAACCCTAAAAATGAATTTGAATTATTACAATGGATAGAGCAAACATACGATATTTATGATAGGTATGTAGAGCATTATTACACATGGAATAGTAATTTGTTTTACAAGGGGGCAAAGTTGTTATTTAACCTCTCGTGCTAATATTGATACACGAGCAAGTGCAAGATTCCAAAATTGAATTCGAAAAATGGAATCTTGAGCGTTGCGAGGGTTTCAACGCAAATTTTGCCACAGAGTGAAACATAAATTTTTTCACCACACCAACACAAGGAACGCAAATCGATTCAAAATAAATGTTATAAAATATTTACCATTCAAAATCATCATATAAAAGTCAAATCTACCAGCAAACATAAGAAAACAACTCAAAATTTTGATTACTTTGCCTAACATGTGAATAAAATGCATCTTAATACTGCCCTATGAAAACAGGAAATGTGCATTAAAGATTATCACTTGCACCTACACATTTGTGCCCAAGTGAAGGTTAATCTAGCTCCTCTATTCAGAGCCTTAACAGAGACAAACAAATCTTAAAGCTAAGTAGTGAAAGGTCATATTTGAATGATTTACATAGTTGTAGTTGTAACATTGACCCCCATGATCGCGGGCATTATTGCTTCAATGTCTGACAATTGGTTGTGGTCATGAAATTTTTATGATGCCAATAACTAATTGATTGCTCAAAAGTTTGAAGATTTATTAGAAGCAACCATTCACCAATAAACTAAAATGCACATTATGAATAAAATTTTGTAAGAATTTAGTTTTTTTTTTGTTGTTTTTTTTTCCTAAACAATCTTAAAATACTATTTACATTTGAAAACAGCGAGCGAAAACCGCGTACGTTTTATCTGCCGCCATTGTCGCTCGTTTACATTCCAGGTTAGGTAGCAATCTAAATATTAACGAAAGAATGGTAAGTTAAATAATAAGCATTTAGTTTGCCTGAGTTGTTGATAAACAACTCGGGCGCGCACCTGTACTTGATAACAACATATTTATTTAAATTATTTTTGTCTTATGTGTATTATTAAGTATATTTTGATTAACATCATTAGGCCATGAGTTTAGTGTATCGGGTAACAGAAATTGCCAGGTTCTTTTTTCATAGGTATTCCTGTAAGGTGGTGATACATACTTCGGTATATTGATATTTCTTAATTTTTGTGACCTAGATCTATTTTTAAGGTAAGGTAAGTTAGCGATTTCATTATATACTAGCATCATTTTAAACTTATCATAGAATTAATTATTTTAACAGTACTCAAATAGCTTTGAATCGTCATTTCTATAAATTTTCCTTATCGAGTTAGGTACAATTGTTTTTATCAGGCTTAGTTGTACATAGTTTATATACATTATCCAGGTAAGTTTTATAAGTTCTGCCGTAACTAATTATAGATTCAGCCAGTGACATGTATAGCATTCTACTCTACGGGTATAAAAGGGTATTTTATATTTTAAAAGGGATAAATTGGACAATATGGATCCCAGTTTATTACATACATAATTAATGTGTTGGCCCCAGTTAAATGTATTACATATCTATTTTAAGGCCAAGGGTGGGCCAAGGTATGTATGTTTGTCTACTCGCTTGTTACTGTGGGGTGTAATTATTGTAATTATATTAATTATTTTTATTTCATAAATTTCACAATGCTTATTATTTATTATATTTGGTAAGTAAAATAAGTCTATCTAAAAAAGCCTAAATTTTGTTTTAATAGCATCTAGACAAACTTGCAGTCTACCTGATGGAAAGCAGTAATTACAGTTAAAAAAATATTACTTAAAGGTGAGCCACTGAAAACCTGAGACACCCCAACAGTTTCTATTTTATTTTAAACTCATCTTGAGTATTTATTCTTTAATCCGATAAATATTTAAAAACGAATATTTGTTTAGTTTTCTTAACAATTCTATTCGACTGGTAATTCTACACAAGATACTTCGTCATTTAGTGACATCAAACAATTGCTAGTTACCATCGTAAACACTGTTAACTGACCATTTGCATACCTTACTGCAACGAGATAAGGTTTACCAATGGCAAGTTAAGGGTGTTGCTCATTGAAAAATAACGTGTCAAATGCTAGTATATTGCATTACAAACTTGTAGACTGGACATGTAAAAAAAATAAAAAAAAATAAAAAAATACCCCCATTAAAATATAGCGCAATCAATTCTCCTATCGATTCTGAACAAACTGTTTTTAGGTTTTCAGTGGGTCATGAAACACCATGTATATATTTTTTCTTATGTGTTTTTTATTTTATGTTTTTATGTTAAGAGGAAAAAAAGGTATAAAACACCATGTCATGTGTTTTAAAAAATCCGTCCAGTATCCTGAGCTACAGGGTGTACTGATTTTCAGTATTTAAACCCATAACCCTACTTTCTGTTTAAGTCACAGTCGAGTAAAATGTTGATATTGGAGTAGAATGTGTACAAATGTATAGACAAAAGTGGAATTCATATTCCTCCAAGTTTCATATTAAGAGAATATCCCCTGAAAGGGTATAAGCGCTAAATCTGGATTCAGCTATTATTTTCTATAACAAGATGTATTTTTTCCGCAAAGTTATCTAGGACTTTTTTGTGTAGAATTTAATAAGCTTTAATGTTGCCTTACACCATATTTTCATAGAGAACGTATATTTAGAGTAAAACGCAAATTTCTCCAGGATGGTACACATGTCCCCAAATGTCAAATAGTGTGGACATGAAAAAGAGACCTTTAATTAACATACATACCAAATTTCATATCTTTGGAAGGATTTCGAGGTGAGACTTAATCCGGTTGTACTATAAAGAATATGCAAATATTTCAACCAAAGCTCTTGCTTATTCTTTTGCAATATGTCTTTAAAATTACTTTTATGTTTTATCAACAATAATTCTATTTAAGTGTATACTGGAGATAAGGTATGATAGGTAAAAAATATTATTACAACAATGGGATGCTGTTCCATTGTAGTAGGATTTTTTCTTTCCCATATAAAATTTTGATTGGCATTATACAATTCTGAGTAACATTATAATTTGTTTTTAGCACCAAAAGCCTGTCTGAAATGGCATGGCACATAATAACTGTACCTCATAATCATTTTGTTGACAATAAAATTACACACATGGTTTAAAAGTTGCTTAGATTCAAACATGTTAAGATTTATGTGTGATGGAATATACCTGTATGAGCCAGTCGCCTGCCCACAAGTGGGCTGTCCAGCAGCAGGCGGCGCAGCGACCAGCGCCCGAACACGCCGCCACCGCCGCCCCAGCCGCAGCCGCCGCCGCCGCTGCCGCGCCGCATCTCGCCTGGGCCCGCCACCACCGCGTCACAACACACCAACACTCATTACACAAACACGACAATGTTTTGACACTAGTCCTTCGATACCGTTTACACGACCGCTCTCATAGGCGTCCGCTAGCGAACACCGACGATTAGACAGCGCGACTGCTTGTTGAGTAATCGTCTCGCAAAGCATCAGCGAGAGAAAGTACCGGCGATCAAACGGATCGTACGTGCCGCGACCGTGCTCCACGCAGATGCACTCCCGAAGCAACCAACACTAAGGTCCCATTCCCAATGTGCTGATGATTGCTCTCTCACTATACAAATATAAAGCACCACCAACAACTAAGAACCGTATCATCAGATCAACGTTATCAATATGACAACGGCAAATAAGGTTTAGTATATCCTTAACAGCTCGAACTAGTATATCCTTAACAACAAAATCAGCTATGAATATGAATGCGACCCGATCCGATACGATGAGCAACGACTAGAGCTGTCAAATAATAATTTGAGTTACTATGTAAAAAAATGAATTTAACTGTAAATCTGTAAATAAAGTAATACTTAAAGGGTTGGCATCCAGGGCATTAAAAAAACAAAAATTTGACACAATGAGGGCTATCATGAAGCTATCGTTTTTTTGCTCACCAGTTGGCGCCTCTGTTGATGGTGGTCCAAAAGACTAAAGAACAGCTGTCAGTCATTGAAGTGGCAAGTGACATTTGACATTTCGAACTATGGAAAAGACCACCATCTACACTAGCGCCCCTAGCGGCGAAATCATACGCGTTAGCCCTCGGGATTCCTCAGGGATTAGCAGGGCAAGCTATGCTGGCGCCATCTGCTAATTATTTCGACCGGCCAACCCCATTATAAAGGTTCCTCCAGACTATGTGCGTGAATAGCGGCGCGACTTCGCGGAGAGAACATGTCGCGACATAGACGTATGACTCCACACTCGCAAACTTCAAGGCGATTTCGCAGTTTGGTTCTCGCCAAGATCGCGGAAAAGCATCAGCTGCATGGAGACTATATAAAGGAGCCAAATCTCTATGTATGAAAAGTGTCCATCAAAAAACAGTAATTAGGCGGCGCCACCATACACCGAAATACTACCAAAAACAACCTACGTAATTTGGTCGGGTTATTTGTTGCCTTATATGGTTCATGTTATACTCATGTCCCAGAGCCTAACTAGCGCCACCGGAGAGATTAGGAACTATTATTTAAAGCTGAAAGCGGTCACTAGCAACAATTCTGCCATAAGAGATTGGCATCCTTTCTATACCATCCATAACTGAAATGGTAACAATCATAGACATAGTATATACAAGTAGTAATAGACGCGCCACCCAGCGACCGGGGGTAAGAGAAAGAATATTCATATATAATTTGGGCCGCATAGGACTTTGTCTCTTTCACTCTTATAAATTCCGGTATTTCGCCATCGCCTCCTACCTATGATGCCACCCGGTGGGTGATAAGGACAAAGCATGGCACTATTTTCTCTTTCCTCTTATAGGAATCGCAATAAGACTATCTTTCTCTATAGGGGGCCCTCCACACTCGTGCGCGAATCGCGGCGCGAAGCCGCGAACGCGAGTGTGGAGTCTAGTTCGCTAATCAGCGAAATCGACTCCACACTCGCGTTCGCGGCTTCGCGTCGCGTAGTCTGGAGCGTTATCAAAGAGTGTCAGCAAGAATCTTACAGGGCCTTGGTAACAATAATATAGTCTGTCAATCATGAATCTAGTATAACTGGATCGGGCATGAGGGGTGGGGGAAATGATCGAACGGGATAGTCTTATGTATCTTTCAGTAGGAGTAGCAGAGAAAGCGCTGTTATTGTTTGTCCTTGTCACAGTCTCACTTTTTTTTTTATTCCCCACCGTAAAAGTATGGTTTATGGTGGGCTACAAATCTACTCGACCAATCATATTGTCGCATTGCGTATGTTCTGTCCAAAGAATATAATACTCACTAGGAGGTTCTGTCCCTCACGGGCCCACGCGTATAGCTCATCTACGTAATGCTAGGTCTATGCTGTCAAGCCATTTCCGTCAGTAGAAAAAAGCGATAAATTTTTAAAAATTACGCTCGAAGGGATATCGTCCCATAGATAATTTGAATTTCGCGCCTTTTTTACTGATAAAGTTGTTTGACTAGTTCACTAGTTTGACAGACTATAATTATGTACGGCGAACTGCCTTGTACACATGATCGCACGTGCGCCGGACCGCACTAAGGTCGCGGTCCGGTGCAGCCGTCTATAAACACTATAAAAACATGTTTTGTATATAAACACTATAAAAACATGTTTTTAGGGTTCCGTACCCAAAGGGTAAAAACGGGACCCTATTACTAAGACTCCTCTGTCCGTTTGTCTTACTGTCACCAGACTGTATCTCATGAATCGTGATAGCTAGACAGTTGAAATTTTCACAGATGGTGTATTTATGTTGCCGCTATAACAACAAATACCAAAAACTACGGAACCCTCGGTGGGCGAGTACGACTCGCACTTGTCCGGTTTTTTAATACTGGCAATACCGGTAACAATGACGTCCTAGACTAGACTGACATGACGGCATCATGTCATATATCTGTTTATCTTTATTGTTTCATTCACCCCGATAACTGATAACGATTTGGACGACCAGCGGTATTGATGTCATGATGTGTGTTTATTTCTTCTCAATCTAATTCGTTGAAAATTAATCAAAATAAGCGACAGCTAATTATAAATATCTGTTAAAATCATATTTTTTTCGTGAATGATATAATAACTTTTGGCCACCATGAGACTCGTGCTTACAAAATTATTGCAATGTTTTATACTGTTATTCTTGCTTAGTATTGTTTTATGTGAAAACAAATACTCTAAAAATGCAAATGATAAGCAGAAGAACAAAAAGGTTGATTTTAGAACTTTAGAGAAACCGTTCAGAATGAACAAGCTTAATATTTTGTGGACTAAAGCCAAGCAGGTAAATAAAGCATCTATTGTTTACGAGATCCAACGAAACTAATAAGCACAGTTTTCAATATTATTCCTTTGATTACAGCGCTTAAGCGAGCCGAAACTGCAATCACTGTATAGTGATTTGATGATACACGACAAAGAAGAAGTGACCTATAAACGCGTGAAGAGTGAAGGGAGTGACAAGGAGGGGTTTAAGGAGGCGGAGCTGCGGCGGAAGCTCACCAACATCATGACCGTTTATGGGCTTCGGGAACACTTTGACGACCACTCAGGAGGCATGGTCAAGGACCACCCAGTAAGAATCAAAAATATAATAAGCATAAGTTATGATCAGTCAGACCATAACCCTCCACCACTACATAATCAAAATCAAAATAAACGCAACAAAGTAAACACAAGCAAAAACAAGAAAGAAGGTTGGAGGAAGCCTTTGCCGAAGGGCAAGCAAACAGAATAGAAACAAGTAATAATGGGAGATAATAAATAAAATTTGTAGAGTTAATGTTAAACTGTTCTTTGTGTTATAAATAAAGGCTATTTTATTTTATTTTATTATATTTTATTGTTGACGCCCCTTAACGTCACTCACATCACACGAAGGGTTAAAATAACGGGGCGTTATTGTTAATGTATAAACTACTCTAATTTCGTATCATTTATCATATATATGAGTATATTTTTTTCTTTAGTATTGGTAGTTCATTGAACGGATATAGTGAACTGATACATAACTATACTATTGATTTATTTATTTTTTAATTTAAAAAAATTTACACAGCATTACAGCGAACTAATACACTGAGAAATTTATAATAGAAAGTATTTATACAAACTAGGTACATGATACAGTCTAGAAAGGATAACGGAACAAATGTAAGAAAGATTAACTGATTTGCAAGACCATAGTGATCCCATAAGTGTTCCGTTTGTCAAAACAAAGTTTTGCACGGAACACTAAAAACTAATACAAAACAGATGATTCACGCTTATCCATCGCCTCACAGTACTTCATACATTCTTTACACAGATCCATCCAACTACTTGCAAATACATCACATTCCGGTGCTGAATGTTTGATAACAGTGGCAGGGTTATCTATAGTTATAAAATATTAGTTCTATATCTTAGCCACAACCAAACATATTTTAAAATGTAATTATAAATAAATAAATATTATGGGACAAACTTATACAAATTTAGCTATTCCCACAGTAAGCTCAATACGGCTTGTTTTATTGTTATCCTTATAATCATAGACAATCATAACTGGAAAATAATTTGCAGGCTCACAACTCTGCATTAGATGACCATATCAACAGGAGCATTTTTAAAGACAAGAAGTTGAACATGCTCTGGTCAAAGGCAGAGGCCTCAGGCTTCACCAGTGAAGAGCTTGCCGCTCTGAAAGAGGAGTTCAGCCACCACCAGGAGAAGATAGACCAATATTATGAGCTGCTCAGTAATGTTGATAATATTAAGAGTGATGGTTTTAAAAGTATGTCTAAATACAGTTATTT
The DNA here is from genome assembly GCF_947568885.1 of Cydia strobilella. Taxonomy (NCBI): domain Eukaryota; kingdom Metazoa; phylum Arthropoda; class Insecta; order Lepidoptera; family Tortricidae; genus Cydia; species Cydia strobilella. The sequence continues at coordinate 21,430,133 of NC_086042.1, forward strand.
TTGTCTAATATCTCTTGCCTTATATTCGTACTTTTGTAATTTTCCTTTTCAATTGTTTTATAACTTGTATTTATAAGCAACATTAATAATCTCTGGTGTTGCCGGTGTCCATGGGCGACGGTAATCGCTTACCATCAGGCGATTCATCTGCTTGTTGGCCTCCTATATCATAAAAAAGAAAAACTAAATTTACAAAGTTGAAAATTCTGACCCACTCATACATATTCAATAGTTTTCTAAAATGTTATTTGTAAAATCATAGTAACTTTTCTTTATTTAACATTTATATTTTGCTGATGTTTTAGATGCTGTCAATCAGGAAGAATTGGATAAATTCAATGAAATTAATTACCGGACAAAAAACAATGAAATTGGCCAGAAGGATTATCTTGATGCAGCTAATTTAGTAAGAGATAAACACAGAGGTTTGAGGGACGGATATGACAGACTTCATAGGATGACAGCCAGAGGTAATAACCCTTGGTAGCTGTATAGCAGCTGTCCTACTAAAAATATTAATGTTAATATTAGTTGGTGATCACTGGCAATTAATCAGGGTTTCCTAACCTTTCTTGGGTGGTCTGAAACCTATTTAATATTTATATCTCCAGGATTTTTTTATTAGCCATCTTTGCCACCATGGTAAACATACTAATCTATGGGTATGCCCACCTATCCTGCTAGCCCACACATATTGTAACTTGTAAAACTGCCTAGTGACTATACACGTCAGTGCAGTTATTTTTGAACCCAGGTATGTCCTTAAACTATATCCAACCAAAAGAGAGGTAGGGCATAACGAAATATCATCTCGCTTGAATCTGGACCAGTGGGGGGAAGTATCTCCACATTGCAGATGACCACAACATAGCACTGCTACTTAAGGCCAGAGCACACCGGTTGCGTGTGCGTAAACGTACGCTAAAATGTTGGAGCCGCAAGCCGCGCACGCACGTCACGTAAACGGTGTGTTGTCCCTAACAAGGATCAATGTGCACGTGCACATCTACGCACACGCACACTAGTGCACAGGCTTTTTATTATGTAGGTACATATGCAGTGTTGTGTTCCTGATGGTGAGTAAGGTTTCCAGTGATCCCAAGGATGTAAGCTTGTAGGGTCGGCAACACGCGTGTAACTACAACGGTTGCAAGCGACGGTGGCGACCCGCGCGCTTATTTGCCACCGCTGTGGTATAAAAAAAATATTGATCATGATTTATTTTTTAGGTCCTAATAACAAAGAATTCATTGAGCCTAAAGTACAAGGACTATGGAAAATTGCCACAGCTGCCAACTTTACTGTAGATGAACTTGAATCTTTGAAGGTAATAATTAATTACAGATGTTTAAGCAACTTTCTGAATTATAAACTGTAATAGATGTCATATATTAAAGAAAAAGTGACGAAGCCCTCCTGTGGTGAAGGCCGGATTAAAAATATTTAATAAAACACAAATCAAAAATATTTAATAAAATAATTTGATTTGTTCCCAAAGTTGAGGACAACTTTCTGAAGTTAAATAAGGGTCTTATTTATAACCCAAAATTCAAAAGATCTGGAATTTGTTTACTGATGTTGGTTTGCAGGTCGAGCTGCAGCACTACGAGTCCAGGCTGCTGAAACTGCGCCACATCCAAGCAGACCACGTAAACAACTTCGATAAGCATCACAGCAAGGTCTTTTTTTTGCTTACTAACGTTCGTAGTTTTACTTTCATAATGCTTTTTTAATGGTCAAGTATGTTTTTATTTTTACGAAATGACATTGCAATCATGTAAGAATGCGGGTATTGCGGGTAACTGAAACATTGTAAAACGTTGAATGCCGTTGTTGAATGAAAAGACACCGAAAGAAATATTTTCAAATTGTTTCTGCACTACACATTATCATATTCTCAAGAAGAATTAGTGGACTACTGGTCATTTTCCTCGTTAATTTGTCAGTTTCCCTAATTCATCAATTTCCCCATTTTCTTGGACTCGTCATTGTCATTGTCGGTATAGTCATGTCACTTTAAACTCTCGTTTTGGTATAGTCATGTGCGTGTTTTTAAAATTTTTAGGTTTTTACGTACTTATATTATGGAATTGGTTTTATGCTCCTATCCATACTTATATTATAAATGCGAAAGTCTGTCTGTGTGTTCCCTCTTCACGCCTAAACCGCTGAACCGATTTAGATGAAATTTGGCATAGAGATAGGTGGAGTCCCTGAGAAGGACATAGGATAGTTTTTATCCCGAAAATCATCCCTTAAGAAAGTAAAAAACAAGTGCCTGCTAATTTGTGTGCATAATATGCTCAAATTTAGATTGCTATGAGAATTTTTCCAGGCGCTATTCTTACTAGCTGCGGTTACTAAGTCCACGCAGACGAAGTCGCGGGCAAAAGCTAGTCTTATAATAATTAAAAAAATAGTAAAAAGTTAAACGAAGGGCCATAGCTATGGTCAATGAATATTAAATTGTGTGGATATATTTTCCATAATGTCGATATCCAGAGAGGAAAATGAGGACTATGTTTGTATGGAGAAGAGGTCGTGTCCCCTTTCTTCTTAAGCGTGTGGCATGTCGGCAAACGTAATGTGGGACGCCCTCTGACAAGGTGGAGTCAACATCTTCGCAAGGTGGCTGGCAGGAACTGGATTAGAGTGGCTGCTGATCGTGCACGGTGGCGTGAAACGGGAGAGGTCTATGTCCAGCCGTCAATTAGTAGTAGGTGCAGGATGATGATGATAAGTTATATTTTATATTTATAATAAGTTTACTCGGATAATCGTCTCCATCATCAGATCAGTTCTATGGTACCATAATATTGCATTGTCACCCAACTTACATATTATGTATGTGAAGTTTCAGCATTGCATGTTAAAGGCTTGGCCAGTTTGGCCAAACACAAGGTCGCGGTTTGGCCAAGCCTTAACACTTTTACTGTCCCTCCGGACTCCCTCGCTTTCAGCAATGACATGGGTCGATACGTCCGTGCATTATATGTGATGCATAAGCTACAGAGCTACCCATTTCTGACGTCACGTAGAGTTAAGTGCACAGAAGTGCATTACATGTAATGCACAGAACGTAAGTGTTAAATAAAAGCTTGTAAAATTTCTGTTCAGCAAATACATTTTGTCATCACGACGCCATCTACCGGGTCCAATTGTATGTTCTAACCTTCCAGGGACCCACTCAAATATACCTACTTAGGTACAAACAAAATTTCATACAAATATCTACGACTAATCTGACTATACATTGCATGAATTGACGAGTTAGTGAAATTGGATTAACTGACGAATTAGAAATTGACGAATCAAAGATTTTGATGGCATTGACGAATTAGGGAAACTGACGAATTAACGAAAATGGCGAATCAGGGAAAATTACCAGTAGTGCACTAACTCCTCAAGATCATTTCTAATCTCCACGCTGCCAAATGTATGATCAATGGTCATGCTACTAGGTCAATCAAGTTTCCCGCACTTAATGTAACATTTCGCAATTTTTTTCCTACAAATGATGTGTTTGTACAGATAGCGGCGGCTGGCGATAAGTTGGACCACTTCGACGAGCAGCAGCAGATGATCAAGAAGCACTCTCGTAAGGTGGAGAAACTGCACCAAGACCTCGAGAGCAGGATCCTCGCGAGGCACTCAGAGTTATAAGTTATGTCTGGTACCTACACAAGTATTGTCTGTCTACAGCTGATTAATCATTGAATTGCAAATAATGTATGTCTACTTTGAGGCTCGAAATTCGCCTTCAGCCTGGATTAATGCATGTTGTAAAAACGGCAACAAACTTTTCCGGCCCTGTGTTAAATACCATAGCTATACGCCACTTCAGCACAATGTCTTCAAAAATATGTAGTCTGTGCGGAAAGAGAAGAGTCGTGGAATGTATTGGTTCCCATATATTCCACGACTTCTCTTTCCGCACAGACTATGAAGGCAGACGCCATGATTGTTGACGTTTGTACATGTTTGGCTATTGTCAAGCTTGCACACGGCGCATAAATGAGGAGTGTCTTCTCAAAAGGGCTTATTTTTGTATGGTGTTAATAGAGAAATAAGCCCTTTTGAAAAGACTTTAAATGTTCCTCATTTTCAGCAACATTTCATTCACACGCGCTAACATTTTCAAGCTACATCCACCAGCTATAAGTGCTTGCGGTAATAGGGGATATTACTGCAATGTTCTGCCACCAGAGCGCAGCACTAGCCTTTTTAGTAAACCATGGAGTAACTTCTCTCTGTTCTTATTTGCTGTACAAGTATCCCAAAACCAATATGCGCCGTATGAAGGAGCAAAATGTAATGTGCACTATTCAGTAAATTAAAGACCGGTCGCAATTCTCAACCGAATCGAAGTTATGCTCGCGAGGTCTGCAGCTCACAGAGCCACTAGTATAAGTAGATTTTAGTATTTTTTTAAATATGTTGTAGTTATATTGTATTTAATCATTGTTTTCAATATGAATGGACACCCGTGTCACGGTTTTCCTACTTAAAAAATATTATTTACCAACACAATTTTACAGGCCGAAATTGTTGTGCCAAAAATTGTGTATATTTATTATTTTGATGTATGGTAGCATAGTCATTTGTTACAAGTGCAAGGCAGCTTTTGCCAAATGTTAACAAATAAATGTACGTAAATAAGAATCTCTCTGTATAGAAATTATCTAATAAATTGTATATTTCATTTATAGATCGACTTTTATGATTGTAGCCTGTTACTCTTTGTCGCAGTCGAGTTGGGGCAGCGCGGGCAAGAACACACGCATTAAATTTGACAACGGTTTATTTGCTTAGAACTTACCGCAGATCCTGCGTCATTATTCGAGACAAGTCTTCAGTAATAATTTACTTACAATTATAAATATACATGTTACCCAAATGAACCTATAAAAAAGAATTATCTGAAAACAGGTGGTATTATTAAAAACACCAGGAGATACAGTGCATCAATATATGATATTTAATCTTCATGTACAAGCAAATTTATTAATACACGTTTATAATCCGTCTCGGGTTGCGAGCGCATTCAATCAAATTAATATCGTATTATGCCATAATATAGTGTAAAATATGTAAATAGTCGGCGGTTGGGGCCGCGCAAGGCAACGCAAAACACGGCGCGTACGGAATCACATTCCAAGCTACCACTAGCGCGAGGGCGCGCACTAGAACAACTATAATTCGTCTAACAACGGCGGCCGGCAGCGAGCGGCAGTAACAAATAAAACTACAACCGACCCCTCACGTGTTTCATTATAATGAATCGTTTAATGCTCACTTCAGTCGATCGTACAGTATAAGTATTTCTCTTCTCGATAGGACATTTTCTCTATTATGTATATAGATAATCTGTATAATATAATTCTTTCTCACTAATATCTACACCGTTTCCAAGGGTTACAATTATATATAATCCTCGCGGGACAGTCTCGTGGCGCGGCCGCGGCCGACGCCGGCGAGGGCTTCTCTAGTGGGTCCACTTGCTCCATGTCTGTCAACAATAACAAACCATGTTATATTCTTGCAAGAAAGCAAGCGCACGAGGGAGGTGACGTCCCATAATAAGTAATAGTCTTTCATAGAGAACGCCCTACGGCGGTAGATTGTCCACATGAAATCTTTACAATCAGGATCTGAGATCGATTAGCAACGTTACGATGGAAAGTTAAAAATAGTCAGGATAAGTGTCAGACATATTGTATCTTACTTTTGTATAATTTTTTTTACTTTATGGTGCACAAATTGCACAATAAAGAATATTTACTTACTTACATATTTTCGAAGTCAAAAATGTACCGAGACCTTTATCTATTATAATATATTCCGTCGCCTAGATAGACAACGTGGCGTGAGGTGTACCTGTTTGTCGGCGTGCGCCTGCGGCTGCTGGGGCGGCGCGTGGTCCCAGGGGCGGGGGTCGGGCGCGGCGGGCAGGTAGTGCAGCGGCAGCGCGTGCATGAGCGACAGCGCCGCCGCCGTGGCGCCCGTCGCGCCCGCGCCCGCGCCCGCGCCTGCGCCCGCGCCTGCGCCGTACTCCAGCCCGTGCGCGCCGTGCGCTGCGCCACTCATGCCGGGGGCACCCTACCAGACAAATACACATCCTCATTACCCGAACTATACGAAGCAGAAACGGTACATTCGCAATACAGGTTTCGGTTCGACAGCCGAACACACGTTCACAACGTAGAAAGAGTGATACTGATAATCTAACGTTACAAAACGTCATGTAAGTAAATAGCGAGTTAAAAAAAGTCGACAAAACGTATCATTAAATCTACTGAACATGCCCATGCCTCACGTCGAATATGCCCTTGGGGCCTGTTTACGAATTGATTAGTGCTATGTGCGAGTTCATACATTGCTACTAAACGCAAATAACAAATTTTATGAACTCGCACTAATCAGTTTGAAAACAGGCTTCTAGGCCAGCAGTTTAAGAGTCGGACCAAGAGCTAACTATGGTATTTGCAATGACAAAGTCTGGTCATGTCATGTCATCATAAATATCAAATTCCTATACAAATATGATATTTTTAATGACACTTCCACACTTTGTTCTGTCAATGTCAGTGCAGTTAGCATAGGCGGACTCTCCTTACGAAGAAAAAATAGGCCGATATATTATCGAACATCAAGTTACAGAATACTAACAGATTCATTTAATATCAATAAACATTAAACACTGCAAATTATCAACCACTCGCCGCATTGAAAAATTAAACAAAGGCTGTCAGAAATTCAGACTAAGAATTGACGTTCGGTTAAGATCAGAGTGATCAGAGCCTGTCAGGGTGCGTACCTGGTATCGGTCGTGGTCGGGCATGTGGTGTGGGTGGTGCCAGTCGGAGTCGGCGGTGAGCTTCCACGCGCGCTCGGTGCCGATCGGCCGCGGCTTGCGCTCCTCCTCCTCGCCCCAGCCTCCCCCTGTCGCCCCTACTCCCACACCACGCTCCAATAGGGACTGAAAAATATATACAATTGTTACTTATTTAAAAAATCGGTGTATTCCCATTTGTCCCCGCCCCACGAGACCGCCGCCATACATGAGGCGGGAACAAATAGGAATACACCAAAAAATCTAGCTAAGGGACTGGTTTTAGGGTACAATTGATTATTTTCACTTTTGTCGGAACTGTTATTAGTTTAACCAGGATTTAGGAAGGCCATGTTGAACTTTAATGTGCTAATTTACAAAATATTAAATTTGAGTAACTCAGCAGCTCCAATTTTTTTTCTTCCCAAACAATAAAATTATTTGTGCACGAAACTGAGTCGATCCGAAAAATAAGTTAATTTTTATTTTTATTAATTTTTAGGGACACTTAGCCTATGTCAAAATTGTTTTCGCAAAAAAGACCTAATCGTATGTAAGACAGTTTTTCTTTATTTTTTTTTATTTATTTATTTAGGAAACAAACAGTCACATACAGATAAGTTTAAAAAACTTGCAGATATACAATAAGACCATTAATTATAACATACTGATATTGATAACAAGTAGAAACAGGGCTTGTTCGGCACTGCCTATAAATAGGTTTATCTTTAATAGCTTCTAGTTTTCCATGCTGTCCCCAATAACACTGTGTGACATGAAGGTTTCGTGTACCTGGTACTGTAGGTGAGGTTGCGGCGTGTGCATGGGTTTGGGCGCGGCCTGCTGCTGCTGGTACATGAGCAGCGTGCTGAGGTTACCGCCAGCGCCACTGGCACCCGCGAACAGCTGCTGTGAAGTGATCATACAAATTAAAATCGTGGTCAATTTTAACACATTCAATGCCGAAAACCCGACTATCGGGTATTTTATGGTTTCGTTCCTAGGCCGGACGACCCGATAGTCGGGATCGTTGTACTACAGCTTTACATGACTAATTTTTTGTGGCCTAACGCGGATGTCTTCTGTGGCTGGGTGACAATGAATATGTTAAACAATCTTTCCATAAACCAAACATTTCCAGCGGTAAGGTCTTGCTCTACGGTTGACTCAGTCATATTCTATGGGAATGTTACTATCTATCTTCCCATTCAGTGCGAATGTCAATGGGTAATGTGTGTTTCTATTAGAGAATGGTTTAAGGTTCTTAATGTATAATAAAGCAAAAAATAAATTCTTAAATAAAGAGACGCTGCACGCGGACCACTGTGTCAACCGGATGCCGAAGCTTAACTATTCAACTGACACCGACTGAAATTAACCATTTGAGTCTCGCGGACACGATATCGTCTCGGCAGAAAAGTTACTTTTAATCAGAGGACCACGGAACGCACGCTCGGAGTGTCAAAAGTCAAAAACCCTTGGGACTTTTTGACATTGTCTATGGGACTCGGGGGCGATGGCAAAGCGAGTACGTAGTCTGACTTGGCGGCGCCGTCGTTCTACACGGTTAATAGATGGTAGGATCCTATAGAATAGATGAGCTATACGCGTGCGGCCATGAGGGACAAAACATACGCAATGCGACAAAATAAAATCACGTTATAACATTCCTAACAAGATACCAAAAACAACCGTAATTTGATCGGATTATTTGTTACCCACCATAAACCATACTAAATTTACGGTGGGGAATAAAAAAAAACCGGCCAAGTGCGAATCGGACTCGCGCATGAAGGGTTCCGTAGCATTACGCAAAAAAATCTCGTTTGTTGTATGGGAGCCCCACTTAAATATTTTTTTTATTCTGTTTTTAGTATTTGTTGTTATAGCGGCAACAGGACGGACAGCGGAGTCTAGTAATAGGGTTCCGTTTTTACCCTTTGGGTACGGAACCCTAAAAATGTGAGACTGTGACAAGGACAAACAATAATAGCGCTTTCTCTGCTACTCCTACTGAAAGTTTCATAAGTGCACCTCGTTCGGTCATTTCCCCCCAACGCTCATGACTGATCCAGTTAAATACTAGATTCATATGGCACAGTTAAAATCGTAGTGAAATAATTCGGTCTCGGCATACTAGTTACTGCATGTGTACCTCTAGTACTAATTACTTTAATGTATATTTTAAACCATTTTTAATTGGAACAAGGATTCGTTCGATTTCAAAACAAAATAAATTGAACCGTATTTCAATTTGTTTCGTATGGTGGGGACGTCTTAGGATTATATGATAGTGACCTGCTGCTGGTGCTTGTTGTGGTGCATGGCGTGCGGGTGGAGCGGCGCGTGCTGGTGCGCGTGCGCGGCCATGTGCGGCGCGCGCTGCGCGAAGTCGGGCGCGCGCGGGTTGAGGCGCGACACCTCGCTCACCGCCACCCCCGCCACCCCCGTCACGCCAGCGACGCCCGCCAGCCCCAGCCCGCCGCCCATTGATACCTAAGGGGAAACGGATGTTATGTTATTCCGAAGTTATTCTAACCTATGGAGTCTACGCGGTCGGTAGCCGGTAGCGTATTGGCCCGCAGGTGCGCAGGTGGGCGGCGTTTTTTACTTTATTGTGATTATACTAATTATGTTAAAGTAAACCACGAATTTGACAAACTGTCAGAGTAGTTTGCTAGTAATCTAGTAGTTATTTTCCGCTTAGCGGGCTCATGGAATCCTAGTAGAGGAGGTGAGGAGGAGGACATTAAATAGCAAGCTCTATTGGCTTCGTTTCCCTACTTATGTTCGTGGTAGTATATAAAATAATTCTTTAAAAAAAAAGTAAAACCAACTTAAAAAAGGATAAAATAAAGTATATCTCGTTTTATATGCGTTAACAACTAATACGTTAAAAGTCGGTGCCAAGCCAAATCTTAAAAGCGTCAACACGCCGTCAACCCTGGTGAAAAGAAAGAAAGAAAACTGTCTATTAGTTGCTGTGATAAATGAAAGACGTGCGCTCGCGTTGTAACCATTTAATGCACTGACTCGCCTAACGGTACAGGAGCGAAAGGGACAAGTTGAACTAACCTAACATCCCTCCATCATAAATCCTTAATACTACTTATAATTAACGCGGGGTATTTTCCTAAGTTGAGCGTTCCGAACGCTCTCACTGTCTGCTGGTACCTCGGTGGCAAAACCGTCTGGCTGGCGCGTAGACTTCGACTCCTGTTGCGCAAGTGGAACGTTCGATGACGGTGGTTCCGCCGGGGCGATGGGTACGGTGGGTGATAGTAGCGGAGGCGGAGCGTCAGACGTGCCCAACGATGACGGTGTGTGCGCAGCGCCTGAAACGCGCGGTATCTGTGGTGTGGATGGCACGTGTTGGCTGCCTTGCCCGGCCGTGGTGGCTTCTACCGGATCGGAATCGGCTTCCATCCACTCCTCACCTTCCTCCCCTCCTAATCTCTGATCCGCAGGAAAAGGGAGCATCGCCCAATTGAAGCATCTGTCCTCCGTATCTTCGTTGAACCTATTGGTTGAGGTTCCGATGTGGCCTTTGTATCTATATATTTAATTTTTATGTTTCTTTACAAGTTGATCCTTTTCCGGTATGTATATTTCGTATAAACCAGATTGAACAAGTGGCTAGCTTTTGCTATCTGGGCAGTATTGTCGACCAGAGTGGAGGAACGGAAGCGCAGACATTGAAGCACGAATAAACAAAGCCCGAGCCGCATTCGGCCAGCTTAAACCTGTGTGGAACTCCTCTACCCTGACGAGAAGAACCAAAGTGAGGATCTTCAATTCCAATGTAAAGGCCGTGCTGCTGTACGGGTGCGAAACCTGGTTTGTCCGCAAAGATCTAATGACGAAGCTCCAAGTGTTTGTGAACAAATGCTTAAGGCAAATCCTTCGCATCTTTTGGCCTAACTGGATCACAAACGCTCACTTATGGAGAATAACCGGACAAACACCCGTGCACAGGGAGATACAGACGCGGAAATGGCATTGGATTGGACATATCCTCAGGAAACCTGACACCCACCTATCCAAAGTGGCCCTGACCTGGAAGATGCCCGGCAAGCGGAAACATGGTCGCCCTAAATCCACTTGGCGTCGTTCTGTGGAGCAAGAGCTGGGTGTATTGGGGATGGGGTGGGAGGAGGTTACCCAAGCTGCCCAAGACCGTAGTCAATGGAAAGACAAGATTCGGGCCCTACACCCCAGCAGGGGGTAACAGGAAAAGAAGAAGAAGAAGAGATATTTCGTATAAACATCGGCCTAACTTATTTTTAACGATTCCTTTTAACCACTTATTATTATTAACTATTTTTATAAGTACATGTTCATTAATTTAAAATTCTACATTTCGGTTCCCCTTATAATATTTAGCCTGCAAATACTGTTTAGAATTTACATTACTTTGCAAATCCGTTGAGAGTGAGGATGGTGCATCATTGTTTACTAGCAATAAATAAAACCGGTAACGTAGTGGGCAGCCGATCATTAGTTCGGCCGGTGACTTGTCCGTTGTTGCATGTTTGCTATTTCGGTATCTGAACAAAAATTCTTGTAACCGGTCATTAGTAATCTCCCTCATTGTTTTACCCTCCATAAGCAACCCCTTAATATGTTTTTTTTTAACATTTTCACATAAATTTCAACTTGGCCATTACTCGATGCTGAATAAGTTGGAGAAGTTATGTGCGTTATGCCGTTTAATCTGCAAAAATCTTTAATTGCTTTTGATGTGAAAGATGTACCATTATCGGTCACTAGAGTGTGCATTATACCAAAACGAGACATAACCTCTTCAAGTTTTGTTATCACCGTCGCACTCGAATGGTTGCTAGTTAAGGGAAAACATTCGACCCATTTCGAAAATGCGTCCACCAATATAAAGAATATGGTATTTTGTATGGGTCCGAAAAAATCCAAATGAACTCTGTACCATGCCTCGGTCGGATACTTCCATACCGTTAACGGCGCACGCGACGGTGTCGGTTTACATTTTAGTTAGGGGGTATTGTAACTATTTGGCTTGACACCGACTTCAAACGTATTACTTTTTAGCGCATATAAAACGGGATTTTATCCTTTTTGCAGTCGGTTATCCTTTTTGTTAAAGATTAATTTTATTTTTGCATTTTTAGTTTTAAGTTTTTATTATAAGTGATGCATCATTCTGCAAGGCTCCTTCCTGTCTGGCCAAACTGCCATGTCACTAAGCATTCTTGCGCTTCGGGTAGGTACGATTCAATTCAATTCAATTCAATATATTCTTTATTCAAATAGGCCTAGCAACAAGAACTTTTAAATTGTCAAGTTTTAAATATTACCTTAATCTAAATATCAGAGCAATTTATTTATTCTTAAAAACACGTTTCAAGTTTCAAGGTCTGGATCTGAAGCCATCAACATTTTAGGAACTGGACCTCATGGAACCCATCATCAAAACTGGACCTTAACACAAATATTCCTTCAGAACTAACTTGCTTAACAAACTTAACGAAATGGACAAATCGCCAGAATTGAAATATGCGTTGTCAAAGTCCCTTTCTGGTCATCATCAGCAGTTCCACTTCATCAAATGGAACCGTTTTGGATAAAAATGCTCGGTTTATTGACGAAAATAATAAATCACTATATGTATCCCTATAAGATTTGAGGAGTTCCCTGGATTCCTAATGGATCTCATCATGTGAACTTGGTTTTAACAAAAACGGGACCAACTTGGGACTATACACATTTAAACAAAAAAAACTATTCTCTAAATTGGTTCACAAATGACGTAGTTCTGGGGTAACACATACAAAAACATAAAAATACGGTCGAATTGATAACCTCCTCCGTTTTGGAAGTCGGTTGAAAATAAGAACTTACCATCATGTTGTGTCCATTCCTGGAGTTGTCTTGATAGATAGGTCCGTTTCGAGATAATCCACTCATGTCCATCGTATTCACACTGTTACCTAAAAATAACACAAATAGTTTAAAAATAATGCAACACCCCTGGAAATTATTCACTGAACGGTATTTGCAAGTAAACTGTTTTCCACTCATGGTACGGAAAATGTGTAAAACGACATATTGACAGTTTTTTTTTAATAAAGGGCATTCACTACCTCGATAAGGTAGTGAGTGCCGCGTCAGTTTAAAAAACAGTTTTTACAATATTAAAAGTGAGTATAGGCAACAACAACGCCGCAAAGATATAAATTTAAGTCTGTGATTTCTGATTTAAGGTCACACACCCATCGTCAAGTATCGACAATACATCAACATAGAAAAAAATGATATATTGAGCATTGTTGAAGCTTTTTTACCTGTATGTGCAATTGGATGTGGAAGTGCGATAGTTATCGAGACGTCGGTTACGGCTACGGAACGGATAGTAGAGATAGTGGACTCACTGAGCGAGATGGGTGGGAGCGGGCCGATGGGCAGCGGCTGGTGGAAGGGCGGCTGCGGCGGCTGGTAGGCGGGCGGCGGCGTGGAGCCGTGCGAGGACGTGCGCGAGCACGGCGAGCAGCCGCCCGGCGCCGCGCCGCGGTAGCCCGGCGCCTTGCTCACGTCCACCTGCTCGCGGTACACCTGCTGGATCGGACGTGTCGATGAGCTTTAAGGACGAGGCGGCGACATACGTAACATAAATAGGATTTGTCACAGATGCCACTTGATTGATTTATAACAAATATACATTGACAGAATGATTCATTTGAGACGTTTTGTTATGTAAAAGTTTCTACTACTCTACAGTGTTTATAAGACAAAAGTATAATTATTTTTCTTTGTCTGCAAATGGTTCGCATTATTAAGTATTATTGCGTTTTGTACTAGAAAAAGAAAAGTTGAGGGTGCAGTCATCTGCATTAAAAACAATATGTGCTTATCATAAGGAACGTTATTTTTAACCAAAAATACCTTTATTTAATCGTCTACATGTATATTTGTGTGTAGTGTATGTACGCATATGTGCGTTTGCAATGTATGTACCTGTCGAGTGCACACAAACACAAGTTTGGCCAGTGACGGCGTGTAGAAAAGAATAACAAGTGGGTGGTCACGGTATTGGTGTAGCGGTGTAGGGAGTGTACCTGGTGCGGGTGCGGCGTGTCGGCGTGCGCGTCGCCGGCGCCCCACATGCCGCCGCCGGCGCCGGCGCCGGCCGACAGGTCCTTGAACAGCGAGTACTCCTGCGCGCCCGGGCCCGCGCCGCTGCCGCTGCCGCTGCCGCAGCGAGACTGCGACCACACATACGGTTACGAACAAGCTGACACAGTATGCTATACCGGTTGACCATGTGAGGCTCAGTGTGCATTAATATTATGTTGTATAAATTCAACAGTTTATATTGAATTGAAAGGATTTAAAATAATCTTAAAAAAATGCTTCGGCAACTCAACAGGTTATTATTTAGTCAATCAATCGTCTTCATAAGTATATTAAACAATTTTTTTTGCTAAAGGGGCCCACTGACTATGAGTCCGCCGGACGATATCGGCCTGTCTTTTGTTCGGAACTGTCAAATTTTTGTTCTAACTGACAGGCCGATATCGTCCGGCGGACTGATAGTCAGTGGGCCCCTTAAGAAATATACAATGAAGGTTGGTCTGGCTCCTACACTAGGCTCAGCCTGTCTCGTAGGTAGGCAAGACTCAATTGAGTTTATATAATTTAAAAATAAACTCTATCTTATTACCTGTGGCGTCGTATTAATGTGTAGTGCAGAGTTAGGGTTGGCAGTGTTTTCTTCGCTCCACTGGCTTGGAGCTTCTGGGCTTAGCTGTAACATGGAAAATTTATATCAATTCATCATCACTACTTAAAATTATCTAACCTACATACGTCCTCTGCAACCCGTAGCATTTGGCGTGCTTATTGCTTGACGGCATTTTCTGCCGCTTAACCTGACGCCTTAACCGTGTCTTAGATGCAGCAAATGTACACATGTCGCATCCCATAAAAGACACCGCCCTCTGCGCCAGGAAACCAAGATTAGTCCGTCAGGTCTTTTACCGTCAGACCGAGACTAGCCTGGTGGTTCCAATATGCATGTGATGGCATTGCCGGCCGCAAATTTTAATTTATAGAGTGGTGTCTAGGGAAACGACCTTTGGCAACTCAGCCTGTGGTGGCCGTTCTCCTCAGCCATCACCCCGCAATTACACATACGATGCGCGTTGCAAATTTTTTCATCCTAACCTTGGGGCAGTTCAATTTTGTCGTTATCCAGTAACATACATTGAAAATTCTACAGCTTAAAATATTCGTTTTAACTACCAACCAAATAAGTTTGAAGCACAGCGCGTTTCTTGAGCAGGCTCAAGGCCACAATCGACAGGCTGAGATGAGGAATTAACACGTATATGAAAGTAAAGCACTGGATTTGTCAGTGTCGTAAAACACCTCACCTGCTTCGAACTTCATCAGTCGGTAGTCGTAAGGGTATGGGTATAGTGTGGAGTGTGTTACCTGCGGCACGTCGGGCACGCGCTTGTCGTCGTCGTGGCGGGCGGGCGGCGACGCGGCGGGCGGCGCCGGCGCGCTCGAGGGCGGCGTGCTCGTCTGTCGGAGAAAATACTACATGTATTCCATGTTACCATCCCTTACGATGTACGAGTACGGCGTCACGATTCATTTCTGATATTTAGTAGGGAGTCAAGACCATTGTTTAAATTGAATGTTATATGCCACCTACTCATTATCATTCTACAAACAAACAGTTAACATTGGTTTGTTCTTACATTTTGGCTTGTTATTACAATTAAAGTTGGACAACCGTGAAATTACCTCACGAACTATCTAAATAAACCCCCAAACAGGGTATATATTTTTTAAATTAAGGTAGTATGTAATAAAAATAGTTTTAGTATAAATAACCTAGCTTTTAAGTAACAAACTGTTAGTTTGGAACACCGTGCTGAATAAAGAAATTATTTAATTTAATTTAAATTCTAACGTATGCGGAGTGAAATTTAGATAAAATTCAATGTCGTATTAAATAAAAACAACATGGTTATTTTTAATAATTTTCCTTTTTTTTCATAATGTTACAAGCAAGGTAAAGTATACTCAAATGCGAGATTTTTAACGGCAGTTATGGTATTTTAAAGCCATCGGTGTCGAAAACACAAATGTTACCATTTTTTAAAGTTACAATTTTATCTTCCTTTTTAGGAAACGCTGTATGCTCGACATATTTCACATTGTAGTCCGTTGGACCATTGGTGTTCTCAAAATAATAGTTACCTTGCCATGAATTTCTATTTTAAGTGACATATGATTAGTCCCCCATAAATCCCTTACTTTTTACATGTTCAAAACTTTGTCCAGATTTTGCTCCGCATACGTTAATGCCTCGGCCATGAAACGCACACACACACACCGAGCGTGCACGTTCAACGATCGCCTTAGGCTTACACCGGTTAAATGTTTCGTGGTCAAACATGCACGCTCGGAGCGTGTGTTCCTTGGCACTCTGGTACGGGCACGTACCTGCCGCCCGGGGCGCGCGTAGAGCTCGTGCGCGGGCAGCGGCGCACCGCCGGGGGTGCAACCGTAGCCGCAGGTGCGGATGAGCCCCGAGTGGCGGCTGTAGGCACATACCTGCGGTTTGGGGCGCGCCTTAGGTTCGGGCGTGGGCATTGACGGAGCGGGCGCGGGCGCGGGCGGCGCGGTGAGCTTGGCCGCGAACGTGTTGCGCGTGCCCACGATGGCGCCCGTGTATGACAGCGACGACTTCACCGGCGTCCCGGCCGCCGTCGCTGCGGGTGTGGCACGCTTCTCGACCACTGACGCTGCTGTTAAATAATAATCATGTTTTGCTTCATTATTAGTTTTAGAATCTTAAAGAAATTCGGATAACGATTTATGGGCTAAGTCCCCGTATCCCAGCAAGCGCAAGTAGGTCTAAACTGAAATCTTTTGACCTGGCCAGACAACCAGTCGCGTATTTAGGTTAAATGTACATAATCGATCGAAACTTGGAAAGGTACTAAGGACAGAAACCGTTTTAAAGTAAAAGCACATTTTTTAAAATTATAGGCGCGAGGTCTAATTGAAAGTATAGGTAAGAAGCGTGTATTGTAGATGTACTCGTTGATGTATAGGTAGTTACCGTGCGTAGTTAGACGGAGAGCCTGCGCGCGGGGCGCGGCGGCGTGCTTGGCGGGCGCGCGCGCGGTGGGCGTCGCGCGGCCCAGGGGCACGGCGCTCGGCTGCTGCTGCTATTGGCATTTCAATTAATCATCACATGCACGTATAGTGTGGAAAAAAATTATGGGCCCTGGAGAGAAAGTACCTTAAAACCTCAAGTTAGTTCATTTACTTCAAGGAAGCATTCTTTTATTTTTAAAAAGAAACAAAACTGCATTAAAAGTTCGTCTAAAATATTTTTAAATACATACTTTACGCGTCTCAGTATCCCTTTAGTCTATGGCCACAACCATACACCCCCTTCTATTTAAAGATTGGTCTTTAATGGATGTCGTAAGCTGCGCATAGCGTCCGATTGTATGTAATGATGCGATGGGAAGCAGCAGATGCGACGTTAATCCAAGACATAACGCGTAACGCGGGCTAGCATACCTTAGGCGGTGCCTGTTTGGGCTGCTTGGGCTGCAGCGGCGGCGGCTGCGGCGCGGGCAGCTTGGCGCGGGGCAGCAGCGCCGCGATGTCGGCCTCGGGGTCGCGGATCATCGCCGCTATCAGGCTCGCCGCCTGCTTCGTTGCTTCCGCTGAACCCCTGTTACGAACACATTTTATTAACGGTGCACTTGTTTTTGAGTCAAAAAAAGACTGTTAGATACCTCGAAACGTTCAATATATCTACAATTTTAATTTGTACGGGAGAAAGAGAGTTCAGTGGGTGTACATACTTGATGGTGATGATGCGCTCGCCCTGGCCCTTGCCCTGCTTGTCGACCTCGATGTGTGCGCCGGTGGCGGCGCGGATGGCGTTGATGTTGCTGCCGGCGCGCCCGATCACTCGCGAGATGGCATGCGCGCCGACCGATACTTTCTTGCATCTGTAATAAACAGCATCATGCCAATAGAATCCTAGTAAGACTAGCTCAAACTGCCTGCTTCAAACCACATCCTATAACTGCAGTCTACGTACAGATAAGGTTCGCTGGGCAACCGCTGATAGCTGCAAATTTGGCTGTTCAGAACCCGCCGAGTACCAAATGAGTTTGACGCAAACCAACATAAAGATTTGAAGACTGCAATTTACTTAAGTAGTATACGCAGAAGACGGGTTTATCGGTACTTCTAACTACTGCAGTATTTTTCTTAAAGAAAATTGGATCTACTTCACAAGTTATTACTTACCCATATCACGATGATCTTATCGGGCCCACTGATTATCAGTCCGCCGGACGATAATCAGTGGGCCCCTTAAGATTATCAGTTAGAACAAAAGTTTGACAGTTCCGAACAACTGACAAGCCCATATCGTCCGGCGGACTGGTAATCAGTGGGCCCCTTTAGGAACGATCATTTGTTAAACTTGCCCATCTCTATTTTTGCCAACTTACCCTGGCTCAACGGTAGAAAGGGTCTGCACGCTCGACTTGCGCACGACCTCTTTCCATCCTTCCTCTCGCCGGCCGCCCACGCACCCGCCCTTTGGCGACGTACTCTTGCCTTCCAACTCCCATCTACAATATCAAGTATATCATGTTCATTCTATTATTTTAATAAGTAAGAAAATATGAAATGCAATTTTATGATGGTATGCTTTGACGAATAGTATAACCCAAGTACTTTACAATGATTGGAAGTAGTCATTGAATATCGATTCGATGCACATTTTCCTTAACTTCGACAAGTGAATTAGACAATAGACAGTGTATATTAGACATGTTTAGACAAGTGTAGATGTCGAAAATACGATTTCCATAGTTGCTACACTATTAAGCATATGTGCATCGTTGTGTGGTGTATAAGTACACTTCTAAATTATTTTGTTTAAATAAATAATTTGAAATTCAAATGTGCATAAAGCTGTTATGCTTAGCGCGGCAGTCGGATGACCTGCATAACTGCAAACGTGAAAGCGTTACTAAAAAAATATGGATTCTCAATTATCTGAAATAACTGAATTTAATTTTATATTTTATTATTACTGAGTTACTGAACATGGGTGCAGTAAAATGCATTGAATAAAGTGGCAACTACAACATGCAAATGTTACATTAATAACCAACTTTTTCACTATCAATGAGTGCATTGTCCCAAATTAACTAATGGCCTAATGGTATTAATTGGAGATAATTTAACCATTTAATCACAATGTTCTAAAACTTATCTCAATTCGTGATACTGTTACCGTTTGGACTACTCGCAACAATTAAAACACATGCATCAAACAAAAACACTATTGTACCATGCAAATACAGTAGTATCCGTATATAATTAGACACTTTTAAGCACTCGGAAATTTAAGGTGAGATTGTTTGGAGTAATGACGGTCAACATGTGCGCTAGATGAATGCGATGAAAAGGACGCGGGTATTTCGTAGTATTCGTACACACACCAAAGCATAATGACATAAGTATGATTGATCGCGGATCCATTTAATCGTAGAGTCTGCCAAGCCACGTTCTAATACTATTTTTTAAGTTCAGGGGAGATCTGAAATCAGGTTAATTTTACACAAAATAAAAACCCTTTTTTAAAGTGTGCGTAGCATAAGCTTGACGGAGTCTACCAATAACATAAACTGAAATAAGGCAATACTTGTTTTTACGTTTCTGGAGACTTTCAATTTTACATAACGGTACTGACTGGTAGAAACTGAGGAGATTACTCTTTAGCTCTTTAGTGAGCAGCATAAACATATTTGCCAATATGCATGAAACAAAAACGCGCAATTATACCGAAAGAAGAATGGAGACTTAATGATTCATAAATATGCGAAATTGTCCAAAAGGATAATGGATCAGTGTTGCCTTTCTTGAGTTTATATGTCCACGATTTGCCCTCGTGTAGTGCCAAATAGTGTGTGTCGCTAGTGCACGTCGCCCGCGCATGATAACTTACTGGTGCGTGGCGTGCGTCTTTTTGTTTTTGTCAGTCGGGTCATTGTCCTCTTTCTCGGCCGTAAACCGTGAGGATTCGAACACTTGACTCTTTCTAGAGCTACTGCCATATTTGTTTACGTTCTGTACTGTTATGCTCTTAGGGATATCCTCTTCGGGTTTTCTGGAAGAATAATATTTATCGTGAAGCCTACTAAATATGTTAACACTCTTATCGATTTATCAATGGTGTTAGGAATAAGATTCTGCTTTCGTTGGTCAATTACATTGTTTCTGGTTCATATAGTTACAAAATCATTCAAATCAGATACGATTCCACGATTATTACTTTAGGCATACAGCGTGATATTGCCTAATATAAATACATACCTATATGTATAACTAATGTTAAATATTTATGCAAGTACTTCGCGGAAGACATTGCGTCGAATTTTGCTCATGAGTGTTCCAAGAACGGACTGCGACATTAGTTTTTACTGAACTGACAATATTTCAAGCATTTATAAATTCCACTGAATCGCAACCACTACAAGCATGCAGCCTTTTATTACTGGCAACAAACACCTCAACCAAACCACTTCATTATTGCTATTGGGTTTCGTTTTATCAGCAAATTACAGGCGTTCAATCTACCGAAGCCATATACCAGTATTGCCTACATATTAACACTCCGGTTAGCTAAGTAATATCAGAGTATTGTTATAATATAATTCAATTAATAGCTTAGTATTTCGGCAATAACAGACAGAAGCAGATACATGATGAGCACAAAAAGATGACAATGTTACAATCTTTATTGGCATTAATCGCGTGAAGATATTCATGAAGCTCTACATGTGTAACCTACTGGTGTCTGTACTGCCTTGAGGTTACTGTTATTACAAATCGGCATTACATATGCTGTTTAACTTTATCGCCTGTCAAGTGGCTGTCAGTCCAACGTGACAACTATAAAAAACACATGTGAGATACAGAAATATGGATTAAAAAATAGAGACCCATAATTAGTTGGACTAGCAACCTAAGACAAGTGGCACGCCGCCTGCGCGACGCGGTTGATATCTCGCTATAGAATGTGAATAGTTCCTCCCGCAGTAATATGGATGTGGCATGCACTCACTTGTCCTTTTTCTCGGGCGGCCGCCGCTCGGGCAGGAGCGCCGGTTTGACCGGCGTGGCCGGCGGGCTGGGAGCGACATTTTCCTTCTCCTGTTTCTTGTCTGGTTTAGGAGTGCTCTCTTTTTCTGGTTTACTCTCTATTATTTTGGGTTTAGTCTGAAGAAAAATAATGTTTCGTATAATTTCCATTGCTGTTGTTATAAACCCAAAATAAGGGCACCGTTACATAAATACTAAATTGAAAAAATCCATGAATCTAGTATAACTGGATCGGTCATGAGGAGTGGGGGAAAATGACCGAACGGGATAGTCTTATGTATCTTTCAGTAGGAGTAGCAGAGAAAGCGCTGTTATTGTTTGTCCTTGTCATAGTTTCACTTTTCCACCGCTGCCACAACCGAGGTTGTGGCAAACAAATAAGTACGTGACATGTCATGTTTGTTCGTTGCTTGAATAATTATCGTTGTTTTGTATGAAATTGTGCTTTCTCTTATGAAATATAGTGATGGTTAGCGTTTTGAATGCTTGAACTTTGATAAAATACTGGTGAATTGTTCTGTAATCGGCTGTAATAGCCGCTCTGAGCAAAAATATGAGATCATAACCTTTCACACGTAAGTACGGTATTTTACACCTTCCTCTTAACGCAATATGTGAGAATAACATCGTAAAATTACGTTACACTCAAAGCAATGTAGAATCAAACGATTTCAATAAAAATATCACAATTATTTACGCAAATTAACAAAACATTATTTGTAAAATTATCCGCCCAAATTACGTAGGTAGGTAGGAGTCTGAGGTCAGCCATTTTTAAACTTCTTCTTAATTTAGCTGCATAACAATCATGTTAGGGATACCAGATGAAAATATCATAATTTTATGGGTAATTTTGACCTCGAAATTTTTTCGTACTTCTAATTCCAAAAAATAAATAAACAAATGTTGTGAAGATTAAATGTGGTGTACATTAATTGGTGTGATTGAGATTTGTGACTTCTTTAAATTAAAACCCATAATACATTTTATTTTACGTTTTATTTACTAAACATGTTTAGTTTTGTACCACCTGCGCGAATTATAGGAGGTATTTCATTGTTTATACGCCTTAAAAGAACGGCCCATTGACATTTTATTTAACAATTTTTTAATACCGTCAAACAAGCTAACTTTGCCTCCAGGGTAATCGCCCCGTGATATCAAATATTGGGGTAATTTTTACCAATATGGTATCCCCACGTTTATGACGTCATCTATGTCTATCCCTTACGAGCGCACGCGTATAGCTGGTCTATGTAATGCTAGGTCTATGAAAAAATCACATTTCAAACTGCCGACCAAATCATGACGAGAATTGTGAAAGGACCACGATGACTGCTCCTCAATTCATCACTTCATTAGCGTTTAGGGGAAATTAAGTACCTAGCTCACAAGTACTTACCATTCTCACCAATAACAAAAATAAAAGTTATACGTTTTTGAATGTAAATTTTTGACGTTGGACCTTTTTTGTTATACTTCGCCTTAACAACAGATATTTGATAATATAGAGAATTAACAGTTAGACGAAGAAGACTCACTTTGTCGGGGTGTTTGGCGGGCGGGGCGGGCGGGGGCGCTTTCTCATCTTTCCTCTTCTTCTTGCTCTTGGCGCTCGCGGCCGGCGGCGCCTTCACGTCCGAGGAGGAGCATGAGCCCTGCACATCACCGTATTAAAATAAGCCTTCTTTTATTGTTTAGGATAGATTATATTTAATAGTACATTACTACAGAGGCCGTGAAGTAAGGGTTTGCCGGCCGAATACATATAGACAGGATAGTTATGAGTGTTGAGAGCGCGAGGCCGGCGCGCGCCCTGTTTGAACAGGCATCGCGTCGGCATCACGCGGCGCGGACGAGGCGCTGCGTCATGCCGTGTGTTTGGCCAAGCCTTTATAGGCGTAGTGGCAGACTGTCATTACGAACCATAAAGCAAATAGTGCCTATAGTTTTTTTAATGGCTGAATGCCATGATCCTGTTTTACAAATATCTATGAATGGAAATTAAAAAAGAGCACTTTGCCGGTCTAGTTGAATTTCAAAAGTCTAGTCGCGCCTGAAACGTGATACTTCGCAGCCTATTATAAGGAACATAATATCAATATTTTATTGCATTTTTATGAAAAATCTTTTATATCTTAATACTGTTGGAAAAAGCTTTCTTGCCAAAATATTTTCAACTACATTTTACAGTATTATTTATTACTAAAAAAACAACAAAATTATACTGCAGACAGAAACCCTGCAAAACTGTTACAACAGTTAGGGCCAGTTGCACTAACCACACTTGACAGACTGATCAACGTTACTCACCATTTCACTATTAAACATTACATTACATACAATCAATTTTATAATGTGTACCTGCGAGTTGGCGTCGATGCCGGAGTCGCCCTCTTCCTTGGCCTGCGGCTCGTCGTCGGGCTCGCCGCCCTCGGAGCACTCGCCCAGTGCCTTCTCAGAGTATAAGGAGTTCTTGTCGTTTTCCGCTTGGAGCTTGCGACGCTCCTCCTGTTAATGAGCATTACATTTTTAAAAAGGAGTCGAAATCAAGTTACAATTCATTTTTCGAATACACATGGATCTCATCTTAGCATTCAATTTTCGAAAGACTTTTATTGTGTTTAACAAGTTGAAGAAGAAACTAGGCAGCAATACGTCATGGGACCCAAACCAGGTATGTATTTCACCAGGCTGACACATGACACCTGACAATGTTCTGTACATTTCCGGGCCAATAATTAACATATTTACTTGTTGGACCAGAAATGTACGGCGAATTGTCAGGTTACAATTATCTTACTGGTGAAACAGGAGCCAGATCGTCAGTAACCAGAAATAACGCACTACTACCACTAGAGCAGGAAAATATAAACATCATAAACAACGTCATATTATATGCGCCCCAGAGGCTTCAAATAGCAACGCGGATGTACGGTGCGGGAGTCACGTTGCACTGGCAGGAGTAGCTGTAGGACACTGACCATGATGGTGACCTTCTTCTCCATCTTCTTCTTCTTCTTGCGCTCGCGGCGGCGCGCGGCGGCCTGGCGCCGCGACTCCTCGCGACAGCGCTCGGCGTCGAGCTCCTCCAGCAGGATGGTGGCGTTCTGGTTGGCGCGCGCCGCCTGCGTCTCCTTCGCCGCGCGGATCGCGCGCACGCACTCTTGGCATTTCTCTAACAGTTCCTTGTCCGATATTGTGCAGATGTACCTTCCAAGATAAAAGTTACCCCGGTTATAATATAATAATCGGAACTTGTACGTGCCGATTCAAAAATCAGCAACTTTACAAGACCTTGACTCTTGTAGTTACACTTCTAAGCAGTTAAATTTTATTAACTTAAAGTGAGCTTAACTCACCTCGTCATTTCCTGGTCAGAGGGAAATTGCGTGACGACGCCGACCATCCACTTGACTACTTTAGTGTGGCCCTTTCGGAAGGCGGCCATCAGGCACGATACCTGCAAGACAACAAGTATAGTTAACCAAATGTTTGTTAACGGTTTCGGACTTGGCAAAATTTTTGAAATTGAAACCTTTCTTTCTCGTTCGAACATCTATGGTAGGAGCCCGTGTACATATCAGTGATAGTACATATAAGCGTTTACCTTTCTATTGTCCTGTGAGTCGATGTCCGCGCCGGCCGCGTATAGCATCTCGACGACGGCGAGGTGACCGCCGTTAGCGGCCAGCCAGAGGGGGGAGTTGCCTTTCTTGTTTTTCACTTCCACCGCTGCTCGCCTACGAATTTAAACCACATTCAAATCCTGCTAACTTTACATGAGCAGCAATAATCATGAATGTATATCTATTTCTTGACCGCCACATCCCGTTATAAATGACAATGCGTAACAGATAAAACGCACCTTCATATATTCCGATAAGATTGACTGTTGTGAGTTATGGAAAGTAGGGGCGGTTAAAATGTTTACAGCGGTCGCCGGTGTTCACTTCCAACGTTTGTAGAAAAAGCCAAACGAAAATTAAACAATGTATAGAAATTATCATAAAACATCAGTTTTCGTTACATTTGTCATCCCATACATTTTTACTTTTGAATTGGCGTTTGTCAATATAGTATTTTCCCTTGGTAATGGAGGTATTGTTTGCGCTTTATAAACAGTGCTCTGCTCACCTCTGCAGAAGCAGCTCGACGAACTTGGTGTGTCCCTTGTCGGCGGCGATGGTGAGCGCGGTGTCGCGCGAGGAAGGCACGGGCGGCGCGTTGACGTCGGCGCCCTTGTCCAGCAGCACGCGGCCCACCTCCACGTAGCCGCCGCTGGCCGCCTCCATCAGGGGCGTCAGACCGGTCTTCGCGCGGTGCTCCACGTTCGCCTTGCGGTCTAGGAGCAGGCTCACCACCTCGTGCCGCCCTGTCCGAGTACACGGTGGCGAGTTAATACACAGACACAGACGTAACGCACAATACGTTATCTATTATTACAATAATATATTGTAATAATAATTGAATGTAATGATATAAATAAATGATCGCATTAGCCAGGTTCACCGGACGAGCGATCTTGGAAAGTTAATTAGCTGTGCATTTTTACTTTCGTCCATATCCCGCGAGACAGAAAGACAACTTGTCTGGGCTCGTACCAGGTCAGAGAGCCGTAAGCTGTATCTGAGCTTTTAAGCTTGGTCAGTGTCAATCGACCTATGTACAGTCGCCATCAGATTATATCGGAGCGGCCAAGATGCTCACAAATATCTGAACACGTCTCTATTGTCAAGGCGCTAGAGTGCGTGTTCAGATATTTTTGAACGCTCCGATATATATCTGATGGCGAGTGTTTGAGATTTAAGATGAAGATGGAATGAAATGAAAGTGGAGCGGTTAGAATACCTTGGAAGCAAGCGAGCGTGAGCGCGGTGTTGCGGTTGGTCTCGATCTGCGCGTTGATGTCGGAGCCGCAGTCCAGCAGCAGACGCACGGCCGCCGTGTGCCCGTTCATCGCCGCCAACATCAGCGGCGAGATGCCGAGCTTCGAGCCCGTGCGGGAGTTTATCTCCGCCTGATCACATACATTTAACTTGCGATACTAACTTCGTTTGTACTCATCATAATAATGTCAAAGTATGATTTGTGGTGTGGGCAGTGTTGATAACATGGTTTTTGTGAAATTTACACATTTTGCGTATTCAACACGCTTCATCATTGAATCAGTCAATATATTCCCATTTTAAAATCCAATTCCAGAAATGTATAAAAATAAATGACCTTACAATATATTCACTAGACTTATATTCACCGGGATATAGACCGTGATTACCTTTTGTATTATTTGTGAGCTCCCGATATTTCGACGCAGTTACATGCATCATGTCATGCATGTCATGACTGCGTCGAAATATCGGGAGCTCACAAATAATACAAACGGTAATCACGGTCTATATAAGTCTAGTGAAACTAACCGTGAATCATTCCAAACTCTTACAATATATTGTAAAAATAATAAGTACCTGGTGGTGTAAGAGCAGCCTGATGATGTTAACGTAGCCGCCGGAAGCGGCCAGCGAGAGGGGGGTGTAGTCGGAGACGTTCCTGTGCTCCTTGTTAGCGCCGCGACTGAGGATGAGCTCCACGACCTCGTAGCGGCCGCCCGAGCACGCCAGCGACAGCGGCGTGTCCTTCGTCCGCTCCGACTGCGCCTCGATGTCCGCGCCGTGGTTAAGGAGGATCTCCACGATCTTCTCGTGTCCCGCGGTCGCCGCTAGGATGAGAGGAGTGAAGCCCTGGGGAACAAAACAAGTTTAGGATACCTGCAACAGTTGCAACCGCTTCAGACATTTAATCTAAGAAGTGTAGTAGAGTACCTTCTTGTCCCGGTGCTCGATGTCGGCGCCGCGGCTGAGCAGCAGCTCGACGAGGTCCTCGTGTCCGCCGGCGCAGGCGAGCGTGAGCGCGGTGTCGTGGTTGGAGTCGGTCTCGCCGTCCACGTCCATGGCGGAGTAGGCGGCCGGCGCGGGCTGCGGGGGCGTGGCCGTGCCGAACGCGTCGCCGCCGCGCGTCCGAGACCCGCCCGTGAATCGACCCTGAGGAAGACGCATCATTATGTTCTTCTTCTTCTTCGTATTAGGGGCTATATAAGGCTCCAAAGCCTATGTATCACTGCGACCATCCCTGATCTAGTGTGATCGCGCCACCTACTACAACTCTCGAACCAAACCTGCAACTTCAAACAGCTGCAGGATCTTCTTGATCTCGAGAGACTAACTCCTCCGGGCGCAATATGTGTCCGCCCAGGATTAGGTCACGAGTACGCATTAGGCAAGGGCACTGTGAGGATGTGCAAGGGCGTCTCCTCTGCCTCCATACAGAGTCTGCACCGCCCCATCATTATATTAGCCGAATCGAAACTACGACACGACATGTACTGTGAAAATATCACAATTCAACTTTCTATTCAACATAGGCATCTTAAGAGATGTCGATGGAATATTATTTTAGGTCCGTGGTAAAGATGTCTTTGATTATGTACCTTTTTCTTGACTCCAGTGGTGGGGTGGTCCCGCTTAGATTGGGGTTGGGCGGTCTGGGGTTGCGTCACCGCGGGCGTGTGCGGCGGCACGAACGTCGCCGACCTGGATAACATAATTCATGTCAGAATCTAAGGACCCGAGAATACGATAAAGTAACCCTCACAAAGCACTCTTTTCTTGTTTTAGTTCAATTGTTATTGATTGATAAGATTGTTCTCACCGGTAGTCGTCGGCGGGTTGGGGTAGGGGGTGGGGTTGGGGCGGGTGCGCGGGCTGGGGGAAGGGCGGCTCGCGCTCCGCCGGCTCGTGCTCCAGCGTGGGGTCCAGCGGCGAGATGCCGCGCACGCGGTACTGGCACCCGTTGCTAACCTGTGTAATTAGATACTTGTATTGTAGTTGGACATTCATTCAATACAGTGACATACACCCCTAGTGTCCTACGGACGCGGTAGAAAAGTTACGCGTGGCAGGACTACATGGCATGACGCTGGCGCGCAATCGTTTAAAGAGCTCTACATTTGTAACATGATCGAGTTTAGTTTGAAATATCTGGTGTGGTAAGGTAATGTTGAATACTGACCGCCTGGTCGCCGTGGTGGTGGTGGTGGGGCCTCGCCCAGTCGGCGCCGAGCGCCTGCTCGGCCACGGCAAGCAGCTGCCGCGCCTGCCGCTCCTCGCCCTCCTCCTCCGCCTCCTCCGCCTCCGCGCACTTGCTCGAGAGGATCTCGTGCGACTTCTGCTGCATAACCTGTAACCGTCCACGCATCACGACGACAATATTACATGTTATCTGACTAGGGATGTGAGCGACTGCGCTAACGGTTAACCTGTACACTTCCTGCGATCAAAATTATTAAGATATGATCATTCAAGAACTGTGATGTTGATCAACTGCGGGTTTATTTATTTACCTAGTCGGCTCATAAGTTCTGTCATATACATAGTATCAAATAAAATCAAAAGTTTAAGTTTATTCCGTATCATTTGTACAGCGTTTGAAAGCTTATAAACTAGAGAATCTAAATGTATAACATTTATTCAAAATGACCGCCATAATTATCTACACAGGCTTGAAGTCTTCGTGGCCAGTCGCCAATGGATTCACGCACCACTTTCATGTCGATATTGGCCACTGCCGTAGCAAGAGATTTTTTCAGCGAGTCTAGATTTGCATGAGGTTTTGAGCACACCTTTTCCTCTAAATACTGCCATATTTTATAGTCTAAAGGATTAAGATCTGGGCTAGAGGAGGGCCAATCTTCATGCCGTATAAAGTCGATTTTATTGGAGGCGAGCCAGGCTTGTGTAGACTTTGCCTTATGGGCTGGAGCAGAGTCCTGCTGGAAAACCCAATGATGGTTTAGAAACATCGTATGGGATAGTGGTTTCACAATATTAGTCAACACCGTGTCTTGGTACACTTTGGCACTAGTTTTTACTCCTTTCTCACAAAAATGCATACTAGTGACGCCCGCATAAGAAACTCCCAGCCAAACCATCACAGATGAAGGGTGATGACCTCTTTGAATACGGGGAATGCTATTAGACGCTTCTTTACTATTGCGAGCGTACACTCTATCATTTTGTTTATTACAGTTTTCTTCTATGTCAAAAATTTTCTCGTCCGAAAACAGTATACAACGGTGCTTATTTTTAGCGTACTTCTTCAATAAAGCTTTAGATCTTTTAAGCCTTAAAGCTTTAAGCCGACCATTGAGAAGACGGCCAGTTTTTCGTTTATAAGCACGAAGTCTCAGGTCTTGATTAAGCACTCTTTTCACCGTGTTTTTGCTCAAACCCATCTGGAGGTCCATAACTTTTTGTTTCCTAGCGGGATTTCTGGCAATGCGTGCCCTAATTGCTTGTACAACCGCTGGAGTCCTAGCTGTACGCGGACGACCGCTTCTTTTCTTGTCATTTAAACTAGAGACCTCACTGTATCTTTTTATGGTACGATACACAAATCTTAGAGAGAATTTTAAATTTTCAAGTAGCTTAAAAATTTTAGTCGGCGAGTGACCACAACGATATAGTGCAATTATTGCGGTACGGCTATCTTTAAGCGTCCACTCCATGTTGAAGAAAACAGAAAATTGCAAAATTATACTACTCAAATATTTAATAAAGATTCGAAATTCAAATGCAGAACGGTTTTTGTTTTAGGAGTTCCAAATTTAAATTTTAAAGGCCAGTGACAGAACTTATGAGCCGACTAGGTATTTTTCGGAGAACCAACAGCTATCAATTATACAATAGTTATATAAGTAAATAACAAAAAGCCAATTATAGGTTCCCATTATAGGTTTACTTAAAATCGTCTAGTTGTCTAGTCTACTTAAACCACTTGCGCTTTTAATTGCTTAGGATCTGCACACAAATTTCGAGCTTAGGGAATGTAGACTAAATTAGGTTTCTCCTTTAAACAAATGGTAAAATTAGGTGACGGTCAATAAATGGACTTGAAGTCGATAGAAATCGGGAAGCCATGGCAGGTGGTCTCGTGTCGTATGAGATAGTGTAGTTTATAACCTGCAGCACCAGCGAGCGCAGCTCGTTGGGCGGGAGCGACACGAGCGAGGGCACCTCGCGCTGCAGGTAGGCCAGCACCGCGCCCAGCTCGCGCGCCTCCACCGCGCCGCAGCCTTCCGCGCCCGCGCCCGCGCCCGCGCCCGCCTGCAATAACAAGCACGAGTTGCACCAGCCACAATTAACAGACTGATCAACTTCACGCAGCAGAGATCTATGAAATTTCCCGTACAATAAGATTTAGCGAACGCTTTAGCAGTGACAGACGGTTTGGTGCAACCGACCCTTACTGACAAGATCAGTGACTGACCACTGTACTGTACCGCCTCGGCAACGAAAGCTCGCGGGTAATATTATGGCATTCACAGTTACTTTAACTCTTGCTACTGCTCCTTTTGGGGGTTTTCCGATTACTAGAAAATAATGCCGTTGTGGAATCGAAAAGTGAACGTTTACACAGTGCTCTTGGAGCACTTCTTTGATATCCATATAACTGCAGCGTTTTAAGACCCGATTACACATTAGCGCCCATTTTCCCAACTAATGAAAATAAACATGTAAACAAATAGTAGATCGTACAACACGGGCATAAAGCGATCCATTTTTATCCGAGGCAATTTATTGGTCTGAGCGCACCAAGGACCAATATAATATAGTCGAGGATAAAAATAGAAATTTATGCCTGAGTTTATACACTCTGCTTTTCACTTCAATTGTAAAATATACAAAAAAATCCAATATTTTAGGTTATTTTACTGTATTTAATCAAGAAAATTGTACTTGGGTCGGTCAGGGGCGCGCCGGGATTTTGGACTATTGCTAAGTCAATAAGGGTCATGACAGATGATTTTACTTTATGCACTAGAGCTTAAAAAGCGATTTTATGTCGAACGCACGCACGCTACGCACGACTTAAAGACGAACTTTACGAGCATGAGAAGTGAAAACAATATTTTTGCGACATAATAAGACACGTACCTGTGGCTGTGGCGCATACGCTTCAGGCCTCTGCAGTTCCTGCGAATACTGCTGAAGGGGTTGGGGCTGTTGGGGTTGCTGCTGTTTCTTTTGCTGCGTCTGTTGTGGCAGCTGCTGCGTTTGCTGCTCTTGCTGCGTTTGCTGTTGCTGCTGTTGTTGTTGGACCTGCTGCGCTGCCAACTGTTGGAGCTGTTGTTGTTGTAACTCCTGTAGTTGCTGTTGCTAGAAAAAATATAAAAGTTGACCCATCTCGACTTATGTATGTCTTCTTTACGCATTCAAAGATGTGTTAGATACTCCTAAGTGATGTTCTAAATATTACCGTCTAGAGTCTAGACTATTACTGTGATTTAGCTACACTCTGACAATAATTATATGATTTTCTATAATAATCAACTATTTTTTACACGAGTATATACGTGAACAGCTGACATACTTCAGTAATATGTTGACCGAGCTTTCTGAGCGCCTCCATACGAAGAAACTTGCAACCAAACTTGGTACATTTACGCGTCGGCTTCATTCGCGGCCGTTCTTGTATTGGATCGCTCTAGAAGGTAATCGATTTTTTAGGGTTCTGTACCCAAAGGGTAAAAACGGGACCCTATTACTAAGACTCCGCTGTCCGTCTGTCTGTCACCAGGCTGTATCTCATGAACCGTCATAGCTAGACAGTTGAAATTTTCACAGATGATGTATTTCTGTTGCCGCTATAACAACAAATACTAAAAACAGAATAAAATGAATTTTCGCATTCACAGGTCAATTTATGAGCCGATTCATACCTTCAAATATTTTTAAAAACAGTCCGTGCCAAGCATTGTAGATTGTAAAGGGAAGAAAAATGGTGTACATAAAATAAGTCTGACCTGGGTAAGGTTAGGCGCGAGCTGCTGCATGGGGAACATCTGCTGCGGCGGCGGGTAGGGCGGCGTGGTGGGCCGGTACACGGTCGTCACACCTGCGAGGATACAACCATCTTTTATACTGAACTGCTCTAGCTGTGAAAATTACCTTATATTCCTAAGCTTTGAAATTTTCATTTGAAAACTTCGGCCCTATAAGGATTGGTAACAAACAATTTGAACGTTGCAACGAAGATATTCAAAAAATGATACTTTATTTCAAAATTGAGATATTACTAAACTTTTCTAAAAAGTTTTTGCTAAAAAGCTGTGCTTTATTTCATGAAGACTTTACCAAGCTACGGGGATGAAGTGGAAAACTCAAAACCCATTATTAGAAAGTGTCTCATGGGGGGATATCTCTCATAGTATTCATCACCTACTTCATCCGTTGTTAGGGTTCCGTACCCAAAGGGTAAAAACGGGACCCTATTACTAAGACTCCGCTGTCCGTCTGTCTGTCACCAGGCTGTATCTCATGAACCGTGAAAGTCCGTCAGTTGAAATTCTCACAGATGATGTATTTCTGTTGCCGCTATAACAACAA
Source organism: Cydia strobilella (assembly GCF_947568885.1). NCBI lineage: Eukaryota > Metazoa > Arthropoda > Insecta > Lepidoptera > Tortricidae > Cydia > Cydia strobilella. The sequence continues at coordinate 21,462,605 of NC_086042.1, forward strand.
ATACTAAAAAGTACGGAACCCTCGGTGCGCGAGTCCAACTCGCACTTGGCCTATTTTTATGTAAGTTTTTACATTTAAGAATGTATACCCACTAAATCCATTTCCAGAATTAATCAAATATGTTAATTGCACTAAATATAGGTACAAATTGTCTAAAATAAAATTAATTTAGACAATATACAATCTTAGTCAATGTTTGTATATGTAAGTAATATTAATGCCAGATTGAAATATTTATTTTTATTAGGACTAAGAGAAGAATGTTATGGAAGTTATACATGGCAGGTTTCACAAGATTTTAGAACGCTTGAGTGCACATATTAAGGCGGGATTCCACCAGTGTGCGGCACAAGCATTTTTGTACTGAATATGCTTGTGGCGCACAGTGCCATACACTGGTGGAATCCCGCCTTTAGATGACGTTAGCTAGTCAAACAAAACACAAAAGCGAACGAACAGAAATTACTGCAATCGAGTTATGGCCATACAAAAAAAAAGATAAAGGAAAATATTAGACTGATTAGACAAACATCTTCATCAAACCAAATCATGACAGTCGGATATAATTGATGCATTGAATGCGAAGACGACATATGTATAGTCCGACAAGAAATTGTAGAAAATATATGAGGGCGCCACTTCCTACGTAACTGTCATATTTTTGACGTAAAATGCTTAAACATGACAACAATTTAGTATGGATTTTTTTTAGTTCCATTTTATTTAATTTCTACTATTTTATGTCGCACTATAAAATTATGCTTATGTAAATAAATCAGGGTAAAATGTAGAAATGCAAACAGTCATACAAAAAATAAGTCATATGTTTTCGCATTATCCTGATTTATCCAAACCACGCCCCAATTTTATTGCTTTATTACATCACCCGACATAAAGAGAAATAATCATATTAGTAGCGAAAATACATTGCCAATTAACGTACACATATAATATATTGAACAACGATACTTTACTGTGGCATTATTTCTCTTGTTCTAATAGTACATTACTACAGAGGCCGTAAAGTACGGGGTTGCCGGCCGAACGTAGTGAGGCCGACAACCCCTTTTCATGCCGAGGTATGTATAGTGTTTTCTCAAACATGCAATGAAATAAATAAATAAAACTCCACGAAATCTACAGAAAAACTAAAAGTAAACTACACACAAAATATAACTACCACGTATATCTTTATCACACGTATATTTTACACGTGTATTTTTATTACACGTATATTTTTATGTACGTCTAATTTTTTCGCCTTATATCCGCCTGACTGTCGTTTTTGGCACTTAAAGTTTTCTCAAATATGCAATGAAATATTGATATTATATTATGTTCCTTAAAATAGGCTCCGAAGTGTCACGTTTCAGGCGCGGCTAGACTAGAGGTCTTTAATGAAAATTCATACAAAACTGCAGGCCTAGGTAGGCAAAGTGCTCTTTTTTGAAATTCCATTTCACAGATATTTGTGACACAGCATCATTGCATTTAGCCATAAAAAAGAACTATAGGCAGTATTTGCTTTATGGCTCGTAATGACATTCTGCCACTACGCCTATAAAAAAAAAACTATAAATGATGTTTGCTATATTTTGCAGTTTTATTTATATAAAATCGACATGAACATAATAAATAAGCCATTATTAACAAAATCTAATATTTTCAATTACAAATTTAATTACACAAATAAACATTTGAAATATTGAGACATAACATGAGCTTTTATACCTACTTACTGTTTTTGACGTATTTAGTTTTTCACGTACGAAGTTGTCATTTGTCATGTTTATTGTCAACTTTGACGTATTAATACATTGTTGTTACTTTGGTGTTTGGTAAATAAAGATGTAAAGAGAGAGTTTCGTATATATATTACCTTTATGCTTACATAAACCAAATGGACCATTAATAACAAGATTTTTATCAATGTGAGTTGGTGGTTGGTGGTGTGAATGAGGGTGAATAATCAGGCAAGTGGCAACCAGTCTACAAAGCCCAAAGCAAAGCAACACTGGATAACAATCCAAGGTAACTAAGGGACTATAGCGACCCGCCCCGGCTTTGCACGGGTTACATATTTCATTGCATGTTTGAGAAGAGGATTGAGACGTTGCCAGTCGCTGGTGCTTGTGAGCATTGACTAAATCAACTTTAACGAAGATGCCTGAATAAGATCGGTTCGTGTGGTCGAGCATTAGTGCAAAGCTGGGTGTGGATGTTAATGTCGGGTGAGCAACTTGCCTTGCGCGCAGAACTGTAGGTCCAACGCGTGGAGCGCCGACGTCGCAAGCGTCGGGGGACCTTTACAACATATCAAGCCTGTATATGCTTGTTTGGTGTGCTTCAATTATTTGTTCCGCAGTGTTTTATTGAACTTTCATAATAATTAATAAATAATGTCTGTCTATACCCGACAGGTAGTTACATATATAACAGGCTATCCGCTCTTTGTGGTGATAATTAAACCATTTTCAAAAATGTACATAAATCACTGTAGTCTTTAAATATGCGAAACTTTGTCGACTATTGGTGCCACTATGCTAACTGAAAGTTTTGTACTGACCGTGATTATCGGCTAAATCGAGCAGGCTCTTTTCAGTCTCTGGCAGTGATTCGTTGCGAGGCTGACTCGCTAGCGCTTCAGTCGTCCTCTGAAAGACATTAATGGGTTAATATTTATAATTGTTATTATACACAATTCTAAAGTGATTGTATACCGAATTGCTTGATAAAGATCCAGACCTTTTTACATGTTCAAATTACATGATATTCTAAATAATTTCATAATATATCTAAATTATGTTATGCTCTATACGTCATTGAAAATTCAGGGCTTTAGCTATCACAAAATTACAGAACGTTGAAAATGGCCCAAGTGGTTTCGAGAACAGGATGGTACGGCCGTGCCTCTTTGTCTTCCTCGACTTTGCGGGGGCACTGTCGTGCCCCCAGATATGAAATATCTTACTACCATCAGAAATTTACACTATTTGTGATATATATAACTACAATAAGAATTAAGAACTTCTCGTTGACGAAACATAAAATGAGAAAAAAAATTCGTCGGGCCAGTTTTTATGCCATGTGCTACGTCGTCGAATACTATGAGATATAATGTATATTTTTCTACTCCAGCACTCTCATTTGTAGGTTAAATGACTGCCAGTGAGAATGAAATCTTGCTTGCGCGCGCACTTGTGCTTGCCGCAGTACCCTGTGTGGCGTGTATGTGTACGCACCGGACCGGGTCGTCGAGGATGTAGGGCGGCGGCGGCAGGTGGTGGTCGGGGTGGGGCGGCGCGGCGCGCTGCTTGCCGCAGTACCCTGTGTGGAGTGTATGTGTGTACGCACCGGGTCGTCGAGGATGTCGGGCGGCGGCGGCAGGTGGTGGTCGGGGTGGGGCGGCGCGGCGCGCTGCTTGCCGCAGTACCCTGTGTGGAGTGTATGTGTGTACGCACCGGGTCGTCGAGGATGTCGGGCGGCGGCGGCAGGTGGTGGTCGGGGTGGGGCGGCGCGGCGCGCTGCTTGCCGCAGTACCCTGTGTGGAGTGTATGTGTGTACGCACCGGGTCGTCGAGGATGTCGGGCGGCGGCGGCAGGTGGTGGTCGGGGTGGGGCGGCGCGGCGCGCTGCTTGCCGCAGTACCCTGTGTGGAGTGTATGTGTGTACGCACCGGGTCGTCGAGGATGTCGGGCGGCGGCGGCAGGTGGTGGTCGGGGTGGGGCGGCGCGGCGCGCTGCTTGCCGCAGTACCCTGTGTGGAGTGTATGTGTGTACGCACCGGGTCGTCGAGGATGTCGGGCGGCGGCGGCAGGTGGTGGTCGGGGTGGGGCGGCGCGGCGCGCTGCTTGCCGCAGTACCCTGTGTGGAGTGTATGTGTGTACGCACCGGGTCGTCGAGGATGTCGGGCGGCGGCGGCAGGTGGTGGTCGGGGTGGGGCGGCGCGGCGCGCTGCTTGCCGCAGTACCCTGTGTGGAGTGTATGTGTGTACGCACCGGGTCGTCGAGGATGTCGGGCGGCGGCGGCAGGTGGTGGTCGGGGTGGGGCGGCGCGGCGCGCTGCTTGCCGCAGTACCCTGTGTGGAGTGTATGTGTGTACGCACCGGGTCGTCGAGGATGTCGGGCGGCGGCGGCAGGTGGTGGTCGGGGTGGGGCGGCGCGGCGCGCTGCTTGCCGCAGTACCCTGTGTGGAGTGTATGTGTGTACGCACCGGGTCGTCGAGGATGTCGGGCGGCGGCGGCAGGTGGTGGTCGGGGTGGGGCGGCGCGGCGCGCTGCTTGCCGCAGTACCCTGTGTGGAGTGTATGTGTGTACGCACCGGGTCGTCGAGGATGTCGGGCGGCGGCGGCAGGTGGTGGTCGGGGTGGGGCGGCGCGGCGCGCTGCTTGCCGCAGTACCCTGTGTGGAGTGTATGTGTGTACGCACCGGGTCGTCGAGGATGTAGGGCGGCGGCGGCAGGTGGTGGTCGGGGTGGGGCGGCGCGGCGCGCTGCTTGCCGCAGTACCCTGTGTGGAGTGTATGTGTGTACGCACCGGGTCGTCGAGGATGTCGGGCGGCGGCGGCAGGTGGTGGTCGGGGTGGGGCGGCGCGGCGCGCTGCTTGCCGCAGTACCCTGTGTGGAGTGTATGTGTGTACGCACCGGGTCGTCGAGGATGTAGGGCGGCGGCGGCAGGTGGTGGTCGGGGTGGGGCGGCGCGGCGCGCTGCTTGCCGCAGTACCCTGTGTGGAGTGTATGTGTGTACGCACCGGGTCGTCGAGGATGTCGGGCGGCGGCGGCAGGTGGTGGTCGGGGTGGGGCGGCGCGGCGCGCTGCTTGCCGCAGTACCCTGTGTGGAGTGTATGTGTGTACGCACCGGGTCGTCGAGGATGTCGGGCGGCGGCGGCAGGTGGTGGTCGGGGTGGGGCGGCGCGGCGCGCTGCTTGCCGCAGTACCCTGTGTGGAGTGTATGTGTGTACGCACCGGGTCGTCGAGGATGTAGGGCGGCGGCGGCAGGTGGTGGTCGGGGTGGGGCGGCGCGGCGCGCTGCTTGCCGCAGTACCCTGTGTGGAGTGTATGTGTGTACGCACCGGGTCGTCGAGGATGTCGGGCGGCGGCGGCAGGTGGTGGTCGGGGTGGGGCGGCGCGGCGCGCTGCTTGCCGCAGTACCCTGTGTGGAGTGTATGTGTGTACGCACCGGGTCGTCGAGGATGTAGGGCGGCGGCGGCAGGTGGTGGTCGGGGTGGGGCGGCGCGGCGCGCTGCTTGCCGCAGTACCCTGTGTGGAGTGTATGTGTGTACGCACCGGGTCGTCGAGGATGTCGGGCGGCGGCGGCAGGTGGTGGTCGGGGTGGGGCGGCGCGGCGCGCTGCTTGCCGCAGTACCCTGTGTGGAGTGTATGTGTGTACGCACCGGGTCGTCGAGGATGTCGGGCGGCGGCGGCAGGTGGTGGTCGGGGTGGGGCGGCGCGGCGCGCTGCTTGCCGCAGTACCCTGTGTGGAGTGTATGTGTGTACGCACCGGGTCGTCGAGGATGTCGGGCGGCGGCGGCAGGTGGTGGTCGGGGTGGGGCGGCGCGGCGCGCTGCTTGCCGCAGTACCCTGTGTGGAGTGTATGTGTGTACGCACCGGGTCGTCGAGGATGTCGGGCGGCGGCGGCAGGTGGTGGTCGGGGTGGGGCGGCGCGGCGCGCTGCTTGCCGCAGTACCCTGTGTGGAGTGTATGTGTGTACGCACCGGGTCGTCGAGGATGTCGGGCGGCGGCGGCAGGTGGTGGTCGGGGTGGGGCGGCGCGGCGCGCTGCTTGCCGCAGTACCCTGTGTGGAGTGTATGTGTGTACGCACCGGGTCGTCGAGGATGTCGGGCGGCGGCGGCAGGTGGTGGTCGGGGTGGGGCGGCGCGGCGCGCTGCTTGCCGCAGTACCCTGTGTGGAGTGTATGTGTGTACGCACCGGGTCGTCGAGGATGTCGGGCGGCGGCGGCAGGTGGTGGTCGGGGTGGGGCGGCGCGGCGCGCTGCTTGCCGCAGTACCCTGTGTGGAGTGTATGTGTGTACGCACCGGGTCGTCGAGGATGTCGGGCGGCGGCGGCAGGTGGTGGTCGGGGTGGGGCGGCGCGGCGCGCTGCTTGCCGCAGTACCCTGTGTGGAGTGTATGTGTGTACGCACCGGGTCGTCGAGGATGTCGGGCGGCGGCGGCAGGTGGTGGTCGGGGTGGGGCGGCGCGGCGCGCTGCTTGCGCGCGCACTTGTGCTTGCCGCCCGACGCCGCGCCCAAGCCCAAGCCCGCGCCGGCAGGGGCCCCGCTGCCGTCTACTTTTGCCGACATGCGCCAACCTGCAAATGAGAAACATTAGTGCCAATTTAACTACCTCTCTAAAAGAGTCTAAGTAGCGATGAGAGAGTGTTTTGTTTAATGAAGTTTTTATTATTTATTTATTTCATTTATTGACTGCAATCCATGGTACATATAGTGTTATAATCATTTTAATCACAATAAATAAAACAGTAAATAACATCCATGCATAGATCGTGATCGGCAACGCAGGCTTCGTCAAGCAGACACAAAAGCAAATCAGCAACAGGCTTCGTCATCGACTTACAAATGATGTAATCCGCAACAGGCTTTGTCTAGCTTAACCACTAAATTAAACTATTTAGGCTATGGTGCCACCCCGGACCGTAGCCGGCCCAAACGTCCCCATGACACTGGCAGCGTTGCCCCGTTGAATTGCCAAGGAGATCTGTTAGACCAGGTATGATCCGGAGCGAGGATTGCAACCCCTATCTCTCAGTCGCCGACCCAATTCCCACACAAACTCCTTAGCCTCCGCACCCCAAGGTCCTGCAGTCTCCACCGCAACTGGTGTAACATCATACATTAGTTCCAAGGCAGAGTACTTCGTATGCTTCTGTTTAGCTGCATACTCCGCAGCTGAACCAGCAGCACCGATGGTGTGACTCAGATGGGACGGGGCAAAGGTGCTAACACACGTTGCATCCCATAAGAGGCACCGACCCTTCTGCCAAGGAACCAATGTAAGACCATCTGGCCTTTTGCCATCAGCCCGGCACAATCCCGGAGGCTCCAGGACACAGGGAACATTGGCTGAGACCAAAGCCCTGCGAACTACCTCATTTATCGCATGATGACGCGAAAAACGCCCAGCGCACCTCTGACAACTAAGGCCATGGTGACCGTCCTCCTGAACCATGGCTCCACATATACACCTATGTACCTCGCAAACCTTCGAACCCAATCGTAAGGCAACCGCAATCCTCAAAGAATCGTTATCTAGTAACGTGCCTAACTGAGGGGAAGGCAACGCATGAAGCCATGCTCCTGATTCGCACCTAGATGCGGCCTTGAGGCGCGCTAAATCTGAGCCAATAGCCTCGCTCAGAAAATCTGCAACCACCTTCTTAGTTTCTCTTCTTCAGTTTTTATTATTGCATCGAAAAATATATATATTTGCGTTTTTACAGTGACGTAATCTAAATTTAACCTCCACATTATCTATTAATGTGTGTAATTTCCAAATACAAAATGTGACAAAAGGAGAGTCGCATCTCAGCTATGTGCCGTATGGAAGTTTTGGGTTTGCAGCATGGTTTCAGTCCTGTTTTTCAGCCTGCCCGAAATTGTGGTGGTGCCAGAGAAATTGCTAAGTATTCTTTATGTTAAAATTAGACCCTACCAGTATGAACTTAACTTCTCGTCGGCTCTTTATTTCCGATGGGTCAATTTTATTTGTCTTCTTTATTTAAACTAAATATATATGTACCGTAGTTATAAATATGTTGTACGTGAATGTAAATGTTCTGTTACCTTCGATGTAGGCGTGGGCCATGACGGGGTCGGCGGCCATCTCGGGCGGCAGGTGCGCGTGCGCGGGGTGCGCGGGATGCGCGGGCAGCAGCGCGCGCGCGGCGGCGGCGGCGGGCGCGCCGGGCGCGGGCGCGTGCTGCAGCCCCAGCGCCGCCGCCTGCGCCGCGCTCAGCCCGCTGCTGTCCTCCGCGCCCGTGCTGGCGGCGGCGGCGGCAGCGGCGGTCGCACCTGCACACAACGCTCCTTACTAAATCTTGCGCGCGAGAAAGACTACGCGTGTTTTTTAGGGTTCCGTACCCAAAGGGTAAAAACGGGACCCTATTACTAAGACTTCGCTGTCCGTCTGTCACCAGGCTGTATCTCATGAACCGTGATAGCTAGACAGTTGAAATTTTCACAGATGATGTATTTTTGTTGCCGCTATAACAACAAATACTAAAAACAGAATAATATAAATATTTAAATGGGGCTCCCATACAACAAACGTGATTTTTTTGCTGTTTTTTTCCGTAATGGTACGGAACCCTTCGTGCGCGAGTCCGACTCGCACTTGGCCGGTTTTTTTTCATTGTATTAATTAGAAAGAGTCTATCTCACGCGTTACGTAGTGTCGTGGCGCACGCGTGCAAGTTACTGATGCCGGATAATTTACACCCGACAATTGTATAAACATTAAATAAAAAATAATTAGTTTTATCATTCTCTTATTTTAGAAGTTACAGGGGGGGGGGGGGGAGACACATTTTACCACTTTGGAAGTCTCGCGCAAACTAATCAGTTTAGAAAAAAATTATATTAGAAACCTCAATATCATTTTTGAAGACCTATCCATAGATGTGAAAATCTTAATGCGGTTCACAGAATACATCTACTTACCAACTTTCAACAGTAGTTCTTATAGTTTCGGAAAAAAGTGGCTGTGACATACGGACGAACAGACAGACATGAGGAATCCATAAGGGTTCCGTTTTTTGCCATTTAGTTACGAAATCCTAACAACAACAAGAGACGTTAACTTTACCTCTGCAAATAAGTAGATGAAGTCAGTCAACTTGGCAATGAGTAGAATTACCAGAACTCTCAAGAGTCCCAATGATGCGCTGCGTTTACGAATGTAGTGCATAATGCTACTTCAGTCTAGACAAAAAAAATCAAAATCCTTCTTGATGCGACTGGCAAATCATGTTACTTTTTGGCAACCGGATTTTTAACCTAATTTGACCCCGCTGAATCTGAATTGCCGGTTGCCCGATCGAAATATTGACCGGAAGTGAGATATTGAAGATGGCGGCCATTATTGTCCTACATAGAGACCCTAACGAGTTCCTTGTATGGAGGAAGGAATAACAGTTGAATTAACACGTACATTCTGAAAATTTTGAGTATCTATTTGGTATGGTTCAAAATATACAGTCCTTTAAAGGTGGAAAATATCATCGTCAGCGGCGCACCGTAATACGAATTCCCGGTTGTAAGGCCACGTTATGTTACAAAACTAACTCGAAGGGCTTTAATTATCCTTTTTTTATATATTTATTTATTTAAATATTTATTCAATGGTTGAATCTTTAAAGCACGCATTTAAACCTTTAATCAATGTGCGCGGAGTAAGACTATTTTGGTGAAAAAAAAAAGCGTCTAGTATGAGAAATATGAGAATAAGTACGAATATTAAATGAATTTATCGTTTTATTCGGCAATTAATCAAGATTGTAATGTGTACACTGAGACTTCAAAACCTAAAACCTTTAAATATTGTCAAAAAACGTCTCAAATTTTCATGTTTAACGCACGATTTAGTCCCCTAAACCAAAAATTGTTATATAGGTACAAATGTTAAGGACTTGAAAGTGAGACCATTTTGTGTTAAAAATAATAGTTGCATTTAAATTCCTTATATCGTTAATTTACTTCGCCCTTTTGTAATCTCCGTATCTGAATTGTGAACTTCCACGGCAACACAACTACTATAGTGCTTTCCTTCTTGCCGTTGGTGTTCACAAAGGCTTATGGACCGTTTCTAAAGCATTGTCTGATGGCGCGTTCCAGGGTCCAAAATCCAGAGTGACTTTTATTGGCTTTCTGCTTGCCGCCCGCTTGCCGTTCTGCTACTGGCATGCTTCTGGCCCTTTCCCCGATTCAGCGCCACACAGTTCCGAGTTGCGCTGAACTCAGCGCCGACCCGAAAAACCTGCGCCTACCACCTTGGCACCGTCAGGGGAGTACTTCGGCTGCAAACGACTAGCGGAATCCGATCTTGACAAGTATTAGCGCGAACCACGACATTTTACCCGTTTTACCATCTGAGCTAGTTGTGGTAATAAATATTTTTTATTGAACGTTCTTCTGCCTACTCATTTAAAATTTCCCATTCCTATCGGGACAATTAGTAGGACAGAACATTCCAGAACGCGACACTGGCTTATTACTTTTACCTACAGGAATCAAATGCGTATTTTAAAGTATCTAAAAATAGTTTGATTGTAATTAACTTAACACTTTAAACTTTCGCGTTTTGTACACATAATTAATGTCATTAACGGGTCTAACGCGATTAAATTTCATTATTTTACCTTTTTTCCGACGTTTCAGTTGCACTAGCTGTGGTCACGGAAGACTGACGTCCCAGCAAAATGTCAATTGAGAATCTCAATATCTCAATTTGAGATATTGGTAAACAACACTAAACTACCCGACATTAGTTTATATAAATGTTCGGGGTAGACAAATAAATTTATCTACCCGTTTCTGTTTCATGTAAAAAAAAAAGTAAAAAAAAAAAAGTAAAATAATGAAATTTAATCGCGTTAGACCAGTTAATGACATTAATTATGTAATTAACTTTCTTCCTTTAATATCGTTTTAAATATTGATCCTAGAGAAAAGTGTTTCGAATGTTTTTTGTAGAAAATTGAATGAAATTTTTTGGAATAAATAAATAAATAAATATTATAGGAATATTATAGGTTTGAGTAGATTCGTAGTGAGTAGAGTTTATTTATTGTTTATTTCCTATCATGTAGCGAGTAGATTTGATTTATTGTTTATGTTGAATCTAAAATTAATTTAATATTTATCGGTTATTCACAAACCGAAATAAAAAATCAGCACTGTTTGTTTTAAGCTGGTCACATTATTTCTACGTTTGACATTTGTGGTTGTCATTTTAGTCTACGGAATAAAAAAACAGACTCTAGTGTCCTAAATTCGCCAAATCAAATATGAATACACCTACAAGGAGTCAGCAAAGCGCATATGACGCCATTATATCTATAAGCTGCCGTGCCAGCACCTCTAAAATATCATTTGTCAGCCAAAACTAAGTACAAGATTCAATATTGTCTTACTAGGACATACGTCAATGCTGAATTGCATTATTTAATTATAAATACAAGCTCTGAAATAATTTTAAGTAAGAATAATCTTGATTGTAAGCTAGGTGGTTACTCTATCAGTTTTAATATTTTTTTTAGACAAAACTACTTCTCATTATATTAATTCACGATGGTTTTTACTATCTTACTAACTAAAAACTTGACGACACGACCGGATACATAACGTTCTATATTTCTTGATAATAAAAAAGAAAGCTTACAATCACCTGTCTCACTCCTGGAGAGCATGACGGAGTGCGGGTAGTCGAGCAGCAGCTGCACGACGGCGGTGTGGCCGCCCTTGGCCGCCTCGATGAGCGTGGTGGAGTTGTCCTTGAGCTTGCGGAACGGGTCCGCGTCGCACGCCAGCAGGAACTTCACCACGTCCGCGTGCCCGCCCGCGCACGCCAAGGAGAGGGGGGTGTGGTCGCCGTTCGCCGTCACACGGTTCACGTCGGCGCCCTGTGCAACAAACATTACTTTAGGAATTACTTTCCTTACTAATTTATTTTACATTCACAAATTACCATCTTTTAGGTCTCCAACTAAATCATCATAATCTCCATTTTAACGAAGAGACAACCTTTTGTTAACTCGCCGGGCAGTTACCACGCCTTGTTAAGCGGCATTTATATTACGAACGTCACTCTTCAAACAATAACCTACGAGGCAAATTTTACCGATCGAAATTTCGCGGGCGGCAAACAACAAACAGCTCCTTTTAATCTCGCGTCGAGTACGTATTTCACAGAAAGGTTGCCCAATAAGCTGCGTTGTTGACAGTCCTAGCCGTCGTGGCCCTAAGATGGAGTTTAGCTCGTTTAGTTCGCTCTCGTGCTCGAGCTCGGCGCCGGCGCGCAGCAGCAGGTCGGCCACGTCCGTGTGCCCGTTCTCGCACGTGTTAACATACCTTGCCCACTAGGAACTGCACGGTGCAGACGTGTCCGGCGCGGCACGCCTTCATGAGCGGCGTGCGGCCGCCCTCGCTCTCGTGCTCGAGCTCGGCGCCGGCACGCAGCAGCAGGTCGGCCACGTCCGTGTGCCCGTTCTCGCACGTGTTAACATACCTTGCCCACTAGGAACTGCACGGTGCAGACGTGTCCGGCGCGGCACGCCTTCATGAGCGGCGTGCGGCCGCCCTCGCTCTCGTGCTCGAGCTCGGCGCCGGCACGCAGCAGCAGGTCGGCCACGTCCGTGTGCCCGTTCTCGCACGTGTTAACATACCTTGCCCACTAGGAACTGCACGGTGCAGACGTGTCCGGCGCGGCACGCCTTCATGAGCGGCGTGCGGCCGCCCTCGCTCTCGTGCTCGAGCTCGGCGCCGGCACGCAGCAGCAGGTCGGCCACGTCCGTGTGCCCGTTCTCGCATGCGTACGTCAGCGCCGTATCGCCCGTCTGCGTCTGGGCGTGCACGTCCGCGCCCGCGTTCAGCAGGTATCTGGACCAAAACAATCTAATTAACAACTTGGAACTGGGTGGATCTAACACGTGATGTGCTCAACATTCAACCAGCTTACTATTATTTTTATCGGGCGGGGTTTCGCATAAAAATTAACCAAGGCCTAGTAACTATACCAATAAATACTGCAAATAAGAAACAAAGGCTTTTGTTTAACAGATTAGGGTCTGAGGCGTAAAAATCATTTCAGAAAATTCATACTATAAGAGTGGCATCAATCTAATAATAGTAAAAGTACGCCATACATATTGAAGTAGAAGCTAGTAAGCGACCCCGAGAAGAATCGATCGAAGCACGAGAATATCAGCTCCCTATCCTGCGATTTTTCAGTCTGCGTCTCGAGTGAGAGATATCAAGTTGAACACTCACCGCACGAGCTCGAGGTGTCCCTCCTGGCTGGCTTCCATAAGAGGTGTAGAGGCGCCGAGCTCGGCGTCGGCGCCCGCCTTGATGAGGAAGTCGGCCACCTCGAGGAAGCCGCCGCAGCACGCGAGTGTCAGCGCCGTCTCCTGCGTCTCGTCCGTCTGCGCGTTGATGGCGGCGCCTTGCCCGAGCAGTAGTGCTACCATCTCCTCGTGACCTGATAACAACAGACATGTATTTTAATAAAAAACACCAACATTACAGAAAAAATCTAACAGATATTTAACTCATTTATTTACAGTCAATAACTTTGAAAATCAATACTGTGTAGGTTAGGGTGGATCATTTCTATTTTTGGATTTTGAAAACGGCAGCACTGCAGAAAGATACTTTAGAGGACAACAAAATTAAAACTATCGAAACTTTTCAAATTTTTTAGCCGAAGTTCTCAGCAAATATTTCTTTTGGTCCACCAATAAAGATACGTACACAAATTGAATAACTAAAGTATTTAATGGTTTTTTTTTTGGGAGATCCAACAGCTGTGACATTAACATAAAAGTTATAGTAAATATAGGAAGCCAATTATAGGAACTCACGTACTTATTTACGTATAACTAAATAACTGAAGTATTTAATCAAGTCATAATAGGCATTAGCACTGAAACTAAACTTCGGTAATTTGTTAGCTCTTATAAACTCCGAATTTAAAGAGAAAACCCCTGGAATTAATAATTCGTCTTAAAGGAAATGCTGTTACGTGGAGTACGTCGTCAGAAAAAATAACCATCAAAATATTCTGGCAATGTCAAAAATATCCATTTCGCTCAAAAATGCGAATTTTATAATTGGTTGCGGCAGTCTTGCACTTTCATAATAAAACATCATTTCCAAGGCCATACAAAGGCATTATCCATAGGTCGCTGGTTCATATCCGGCTCGAAGGACCACTTGCGCATGGAGAATACAAAAGCGCTTTTTCAAGTTTAAATATCGCGGTACGTGTCGTTGAGTTCGGATCGGGAGCAGAAGAGAGCGAGTTGCCACATACAAATTAAAAGGCAACTGCAAAAATGTTGCTATATAAAAAAGTACTTAAGCTAAGCTTACACTCTATATGTTTTGTATTAAACACCCGCCATTTTGAGTCGAAAAAAAAATTTGTTTGCCAATTTGCCGATAGATGGCGCTATACACAATTACGCTTAGTATACTTCTGGTCAAGTCTTTCGTGATTCTATTTACATGAGAAAATTTAAAGTTTGTACGGAACCCTCGGTGCGCGAGATAAACGAACTCTCACTTGACCGGTTTATTTTTATTTTTATATGAGCATTGCGTATTTTATAAGCAAAAACCCACCCTCCCTGGCGGCCTCCATGAGCGGCGTGTAGCCCTCGTCGTTGACCTCCTCGATGTTGGCGCCGCGCTCCAGCAGCAGCATGGCCAGCTCCACGTGCCCGCCGCACGCCGCTAGTGTTAGTGGCGACTCGAAGCTGTCCGTGGGCATGTTCACCTGTCGGCCGATAAACAAAGCGTGTCTAGTCTAGTTGAGAATTAGAAAAGTTTGCTAAATTACTTCGCCACGATTTTTAAAAAGGGGAGGTTTATAAGTTCTTGATGAGGACGATTCCTAATAGCATCTTAATGGCAGAAGAGCTGAACTTTTTTTACAGACACGGCAGAGTATGGACGTGACGGGGCTGTAATTGATACCCGGGGTAACAATGCTAAACATCTCGTTCCCATCAGGCCATTTTCCTGTTTTGGCTCTATAACCTAACAGCGTTTTAGCGACTCGACGACAATCGTTGCCGGGGTAACTTTGTCCAAACCATAGACATAGTATAGTAGTTATAGACATGAAACCGAGCGACCAGGGGTAAGAGAAAGACATATTCATGTATTGACAGGTTAATGTATGGCAGCATAATCCTTTTCGCCTCCTACCTATGCTGCCATAACCCGACCATGAAAAAAAACCCGGTCGGTGATAAGGACAAAGCATGGCACTATTTTCTCTTTCCTTTTATAGGAATCGCAATGAGACTATCTTTCTCTATCAAAGAGTGTCAGGCCCTTGGTCCAAACAAAGTTATAAGCCCCTTTCGGTTGTTTCTTGCCAAGATACCCAATATAATAAGTTATACATAAACATTACATCGCCAGAGAATTTAAGTGCGTTTAAATAAAACAGTACTCACTGAACTAACCTTGGCACCCGAGTCTAGCAGCAACGTCGCGACCTCCACTTCACGGTCCATACTTCTATCAGCGTCCGTTTGGTCTCGCGGTCGGCGCCCGCGGCCAGCAGAAACCGCACCATGTCGAGGTGGCCCTTGTAACAGGCGAGCGTTAGCGGACTCTCAACTAGTTACTCACTGAACTAACCTGTGCACCCGAGTCGAGCAGCAGCCTCGCGACCTCGACGTGGCCGTCCATACTGGCCTCCATCAGCGCCGTGTGCATCTCATCGGTCTTGTGCTCGCGGTCGGCGCCCGCGGCCAGCAGAAACCGCACCATGTCGAGGTGGCCCTTGTAGCAGGCGAGCGTTAGCGCGGACTCTTTGAACTCGTTCGAATGGGTGTTGATGCCAGCACCGTGTTTTAGGAGAATCTTGGCGACGCCCACGTGACCAGCCGATGCGGCCTGTTGGACGAAACAGGAATTTGGTTAGCAACCTTAGTAAGATAGACAAAATATTAGTCAAATTATGTATCAAAGATAGATATAACTAGATATAACTCAGTAATATCCTCTTTTTATGTATTAACGCAAACGAGTTCGCGGCCGCTGCCTAAATGAATCCGTGATATTATAAGCAGATGGCTGGCTGATTTGGCATTCAAGTTGGATGTAAGTATATTCTACCAGAAGAAACATACGACGGTTTTGTGGGCGCGGTCGATTGAGAAAGATCCAAGTACCGTGATATGATGGTGATGTTACCTCCATGAGCGGCGTGTGTCCGTTCTCGTTGTGGTCCTCGACGTTGGCGCCGTTGTCGAGCAGCGCGGACACGCACTCCTCGTGGCCGCCGGCGCAGGCGTACATGAGCGGCGTGTTGCCGGAGCCCGACACGGCGTTCACGTCCGCGCCGTGCGCCACCAGCAGCCGCACGATGTCCACGTGCCCCGCGCTCGCCGCCTCCATCAGGGGCGTGCAGTCGCCCTGAGAACAAACACGTGTTACCTTTCGAAGATATTTATTTTTCATTTGTCATATTTTGATAGTGGCTCATTGTTTTAAGTGCGACAAAAGATTTCATCAGAAATGGGTCCCTTGATTAACAATCTACTGCTATACCTATATGATAACTTTGTTACTCTAGCTAGGTGACGTCTTTGCACATTCGTTTTCCGCTAGCCAAAGTATCCACTGTCGCGACCTATTGCTGTCTTGCGTATACTATTCGTGAATTGAGTACCTACTCCAAGGATCAGTCACATCGTAGCTGATTGCGCGTTGCTACAGTCTGCATACTAGACTGAATGCGCCGCAAACAAATTCGTAACAGTAATTTAAAAATGTATACCAAAGTACGGCTTTACCTTGATCCCCCGGTCCTCAACACTAGCATGCATGGCTAGTAGCACCTGCGCGAGCTCATAATAGCCCGCGGAGCATGCAAGGGACAGGAGCGACTCGCCCTCCTCTGTGGTCTCGTGCACCGAGCGGCCCTCCGTAAGGAGCTTGCGGACCGTGCCCACATCACCGTCCGAACAAGCCTCCGCCAGCGACGGCGCGCCTTCCGCGCTCGTCGTCGTTGTTGGCGTCGTTCCCGTTGCCGTCGAACCGCATTGGGTGCTGAAATAAATCAATAAATTATACAATATTAAGGGTTTCTTTTTTTCAATTGTTACTTTTGAAAGTATGTCATCAGATAAGATCAAAGCTTCATGAATCACGGCCGCGCCCCGCCTCGATCGGGCCGATCGGGGAGTCGTGAGACTCGACCGCGAACGGTCGAGAAGCGAAGGCGCGTATCGGCTCAATCTCGGAATATCATCACAATACATGTGCACGTCATTTACTTGTAAGACAGACGTTCCAATTGTCAGTAGCGTGTTATAGACAATCAGAGTCCTAGCACTCCTAGTTTAATACGGAGACTATATCATGTTTAGTGTAGTCAATCCTGTAATTTGTATGTTTTAGTTTGCTGGTGAATTGTTAACTGCTCTCGAGGAACCCTCGCCCGGTACCGCTACAGGTTCCTAGTTTTGAGGCCCCTCGACTAAAGTAAAATATTACGGCGTAGTTGTAAGTAAAAGTAGAATTGGTAGAATACTTCTATTGTTACTCTGGAGTAAACAACTTAAAATAGTGACAGAAAGGACATGAAAGGTTAATGTGACATGCATACTTTATATCCCCTTTTGCAGACTTAAGAAAACAATGCATGTATTTTTACTTGATCTGATCGCCTGTTCCGATGTTTGTAGGTGAAATGAAAATAATTTAGAACTACGATGACTTACATCGTTCGTTGTCCACACAGTTGAAAACCATACCGTAAAACGGCAGAAGAATAGTATTGCACAGCATCGTCGGTATTGTGTTACTGCCATATTGAATTGCCAAATTAAGTTCACGCTTGGCAATGGCAATCTATAACGCTGGATGGTTGTCTATAGTGCGATTGAAGGTTTGGCTGCATAGGGCTGCGCACACTTAGCAATGCTGCGCGTGAGCGCCGCCGCCGCCTTGTTGAGCGTGCACAACACCGACGACGTCAGTCGCCGGAGCACCTCCACGTCAGCCAGGATCTTCCCCTCGCCCGAGAGCTTGCTAGTTTTGAGACCCCTCGACTAAGGGCCAGTTGCACCATCCGCAGTTGACAGACCGAACAACGTCACCCGGCGCGCCGCGGCAGTTTACTATGAAACTTTCCATACAATAAAATTTTGCGAACTCTTGAACGATGACAAACAGCTTGGTGCAACCGATCCTTAATGTGGTAGAACTGTAGGAGCATTATCAGTTAGTATACTAACGGCTTGTCTTGGTGGTGGTGGCGGTGGTGGGGCGGCGGCTGGTCGCTGCGCATGCGCGTAAGCGCCGCCGCCGCCTCGTCGAGCGCGCACGACACCGACGACGTCAGTCTCCGGAGCACCTCCGGGTCCGCCAGGTGTTTGCCCTCGCCGGACAGCTTGCCGATGCCTGCGGAAATAAACTCTGCTTACTCACATATACAGGGTGGCCAACTTGGAGGTACACACCTTTTTTTTGGCAGTAAATATGACAGTTGTTGCATGAAAATGACTTTGTGTAGATACGGCAAATTTGTTATGGAGCGTTTTACGACGGAACAACGTGTTTTAATTATTAAAACGTTTTACTCAACCCAATCATGTATTGCGGAAACTCTAAGAAAATTGCGGCCAGGTTTGGTAGAAATTTTTGATTGGCCCCCAAGATCGCCTGATTTAACAGCTTCTGACTTTTTTCTGTGGGGCTATCTAAAGGGACGTGTCTATGCTAACAGACCAATGAATCTTCAGCAATTAAAAAAAATATTCGAGACACAGTCACTGAGATAACGCAGGAAATGTGTGAAAATGTGATGAAAAGGGTTCACATCTGCCATACTGCTAGAGGTGGACATTTGTCTGACATTGTTTTCCATGTTTAACTGCCGGCCCTAAATACTATATTGAACAAGGAATACTTAATATTTTTTATATTTCATAGAATAAAATCACAAAATTAAAGTGTATAGTTATACCTGTTATTTGGCCACCTTGTATATACATTGTAACCTTTAGCCGCCCACAAATCAAAACTTACCAAAGGCAAATGCAACTTTGATCTCTTAAAATAAAGATTTAAAACGGAATGCCTTTTTGTTTGCTTCTGGGTGGCTACATTTAGTTTAGACCTGGGGCTTCGATGGAAGCCGTATGCTCCGTACAGCATATACATTGTATGGAATGACATAGTATAGGAAAGTAGGCAGTTTCTCAATAAGAGACCAAGGCATTAGACGTCAGTTTTGTTCTGGTTGAATATGTGTTCGTTATATACATATACTATACCTACGAGATATCAATAAATAACAAGTAATATATGAAATCGCCAGGGTACAAAAATGTACCCGAAAAGATTTTCTAAGCTCCCTAAGCTTTCTAAGCTTTTTTTTGGTTTATTCTTTAAACCATCGCTAGTCGCATTCGAGGTTGAAATGTATAATATACGTGCATTCAACCCAAACAACCGGCCAAGTGCGAGTCGGACTCGCGCACGAAGGGTCCCGTACCATTACGGAAGAAAACAGCAAAAAAATCACGTTTGTTGTATGGGAGCCCCATTTAAATATTTATATTATTCTGTTTTTAGTATTTTTTGTTATAGCGGCAACAGAAATACATCATCTGTGAAAATTTCAACTGTCTAGCTATCACGGTTCATCAGATACAGCCTGGTGACAGACAAACAGACGGACAGCGGAGTCTTAGTAATAGGGTCCCGTTTTTACCCTTTGGGTACGGAACCCTAAATAAGCATGGGTAACTCTATTTTTCTAGTAATGAAATGAAGCTCTGAGGCCAACGCAATGCGTCCTCCGTGAATGATTTAACAAGCCGTAGCCCTTCTGTGAACCTCGCTCTTTGGGCGGAAGTCAGTTACTGGAGATTGTCTGATTTGCTTTAGATACAGTAGGACGGGACAATGTCTTCAGCGGGAAAGCGTATTAAACGGGAGAAAGGAGGATTAAAACCTACCTGTGACCGAGCAGGAGGATGATGAAAGAAATTATAATCGTTTTATTTATAATAGTGTAAAAATCTATTTTTTATTACGAATAAAAATCTGAAATTACACACTCTATGTAAATAAATGCCTAAACCGCATTTATGCGACAGTCATCAATTAGAGATCGCTTAACTTTCGTGCTATTTGCGGGGAGCACTAGACCGGGTTGCAATAAATCGAGTTATTCGATATGTATTTGTGAACTGTGAGGAACTAATAAAGAGACGATAAAAACATATCATATATAACATACTTAAGTAGATTTATTGACTCCCAGCCTAGTTATTTTTTTGATACGAATAGCACGTAAATTACAGATGTATAGGCAATTATCGACGAGGTGTATTCGTTTATAGTACTTAATGATAGCATCAGTATAAATCCATATACTAGCCTCCGGCTGCGACATCCTCTACATGGATGTCGTTAAAACCTTTCAACGTCTTAGGGGTTGATTTCAAACAATTCTTTCGTAGTGTAACTTTATAACATTTGAAGATGAAATGTATCACATTTCGAAGTTTAAACTGCACGTTGTATGTTAGTTTCTATACACCGGAACTGTTTAATTTATAGGTATTTATATTCTCAATAGTGAAGCGACATCAAGATGCTAGCGCGCCGCAGTGACGTCACGGAAAGGGGTCACTTGAAACTCGGACGCGCTAAGTAACAGGAAAACAGGTGCTTTAAGATTTTTAGGAATGCAATGCAGTAACTATACAAAGTGATATCGTATTTGTGTAGAGATTGGAGAGAACACAAACACATATACACCCATAGCGTACTCGCTATTCATAATCGTAGGGTAAACCCTCCAGTGAATGAACACAGCCCAGTGAATGAACAAATTCACGTTTTTTGTCTAAAATAAGAAATATAGCAATTTCTACCACTTGTCGTATTTTTTTTCTTATAAACAACTTTATTTCTTATGCAATGGCAACCCATGATACATTTATTTTCAACCAGTTTGAATGTGACTGGCGTTTGAAGTTTTGAATGGAAAAATTAGATCTCAGATAAGAACAGTGTACGTTTGGAGCAACATATGAAGTGCTTATTTACCTGTACAAAGTTTAGTTATTTGGATAGATTAAGAGTTAAACCTTCTATAAATGCACACTTTGTCGGCGTATTCTGCGATTAAGTCCTTATTTTTTATAGTTCCAATACTGGCTTATCAAATGTTCTGAAACCAGTAAATGAACGGTGTGTTCTTTACTGGTGTCGTCTAGATTTCATTTTTTTACTAAATTTATATGTAAACTAAACTAAACTAACTGGTTTTTTGTGATTCTGCATAGAAAACGATTCTGATTCATTTAGCCAGTATTGGAACAAACCAAATTTCTATAGTCCATTTACTAGATTTTTCATGCCTATGTATGAACAGTACAAAATTTGGCTTGTTCATTTATTAGGTTTCTACTAATTCTATGTATGAACAATGTAACCACGAACAACGCAATGAAAAGCCTATTATTTTAAGCATTATTTGCTGAGTCTGACTTTTTTTCATTAAAATATTTTCTTGTTTTAAAGATTGATTCTCTTTTTTTTTTTATTAAAATGTAACAGATTTCTGTGTTATTGGTGAATTACCATCATTTTATTACATTCTAAAATATTTAAAATCAATATGGAGGGGACAAAAAGATGTGAACGCTTTCGCTATACCTACTAAAGTAGAGCTGGAAACGGGTTTTGTGTTAAAAATGTATTTTTAATGCTGATTAAAAAGGTCGAATTTATGTTCATTCACTAGGTTTTGCGGTGTTCATTCACTGTTTTCATGCTCATTCATTAGGTTTTTGGGCACTTTTTGATAAATTATGCTATAACTCAAAAACTATGAAAGTAATAAAAATCGCAGAAATTACTTTCTTAATTGATTAAATTGCAATTTATTCCAATTATTAATAAATGCTGAGAAATGATTTTTCAAACTTGGATAATTGCTTAAGTGTTAATTCACTGGTCTTACCCTATCTCGCCGTAATTTAAGTATTAAATTTAATTGTATTTTTATGTTTATAATAGAAAACAAAGCTAAATAGAAACATTGCGAAGTGTAAACTAACACAAGGTAGATCTGTTCCTAACATAGATGTAGGTCACATTTCGTTTTGAAACTAGGTTACTGTATGAAACAACTGCGTCCACCCAGACCTTTAAATTATACATGACTGCTTATACTAACAGATATAGCGGTGTGGAGAGACGAACTCAATCTAGTTAGGGACTTACTGACAATAGTCTGGACGAGAAGAAATAGGGTTACCAGTTATTAACTTTCAAACTCCTGATTTTATTTAATAAAATTGTGATCATAAAATTTTTTCGTCAAGTTATAAAGATTGTAGGTACCGAAAATAAGCATGTGCCATTTTTAACCACGGCGTTCAAATTACACAATTTTATCAAATAAAATCAGTGTTTTTAAAACCAGAAATTCAGTCAATTAATCACTAAAATTAACAACTCTTGTCGGTATTCATTCATTTGTGGAAAAAACTAGCTGCCGTATTTCTGCCAGGATCATATTTCTCCAGCGAAGAATTCTGAAGTCGGGTAACCCTGTGTAAGCTAGTCAACCAATGAGTTATCACCATGAACTATTACTAGGCTATTTCGGCTCATTTTGAGGGTAAAGATAAAAAATATGTTTTGTATGATCTACATAAATTAATTAGTCGATCTGAAAAATGCATTAAAGTCGAGGGAAAATATATTGAAAAAGAAAAGCCGGCCAAGTGCGAGTCGGTCTCGCGCACCGAGAGTTCCGTACATTACACAATTTACACAATGTATTTTTTATGTGAAATGTGAGTGAAATGTCTTTAAAAAACCCGTAGGGGTCGGATCAAAAACTAAGTAATTAAGCCCGACTCACGCTTGACTGCACATTTCTAATAGGTTTTCCTGAAACCTTTAGGTAAAGATCTATTTTGTGTATTTTTTTTCAAAATTTGGTCCCAGTAGTTTCGGAGATAAAGGGGTGGGAATGGTCATTTTTTGCCTATTTTCTTGAATAACTTCTAAATTGTTTATCCTAAAATTATTGAAAAAAAATATTTGAGATTCTAACAATGAGCTCTTTCCTGTGATATGTAACACGATATACTTTGAAAAAATTTTTTTTTTAGTTTTCACATTTCAAAAGTGGCCCCCATGTTTAAAATTCATTTGTTTACGTCACATGTTCGTCTTTGGGTCACAAATTTACATATATATATACCAAATCTCAACTACAGTAGTTTCGGAGAAAATAGGCTGTGACAGACGGACAGACAGACAGACAGACGCACGAGTGATCCTATAAGGGTTCCGTTTTTTGAGGCTTTTGAGGCACGGAACCTTAATAATAGTTCTATTGTTTTATTTAATTTGCAAATACTTAATTCCGCGAATATTTGTACCTCCCCTTGTTAGATATATTTCGCTTTCATATATAAATCAGGGCTTTTCAACGATTTTGCGTCTTGCACCCCTTGGTAGGTACGCCTGCCGTTTCTATATCGATATAGTATTTCGCGCCCCTTGGCTACAGGTTGCGAAATTCTGCTATAGGTCTTCAATCAAAATATACAGAATGCAAAAATGCATACAAGGATAGGCAAGTCGTAATTCGTGTGAGAGATCCATTAATTGGGGCTGATCACGTTCTGTGCGGGCGGACCGTGGGAACTGGGAACCCGCCGACTCGACTTAGGTGCAACCATGTGCCACTCTGTCGACACTTATGCCGTTTTCACAAACGTACCTAAATAGTTACTAATTTGTTTGTAGACATAACATTTTGTAGCTAATAAGAAGGCTTGTTTATTTCATGAATTACTATGCCGATTGTACACACTCGTCGAGACTCTCGGCGACCCAATACGACCCAACACCGAACCCAAGACGATTAAGAGCAAGACGAGAATGTACACATTCGTTCTTAGCCCGTCTAATATAAAGTGGCTATCGAAGCGAGGTTAGTAACTAAAAAGAGAATTTGATACAAATAGAGGAGACAAGTGAATTTTCCCATTTGACACAAATGTAAAAAAACTACCCTAAAAATGGCAAATCTTTGTTCCTGCCCTGATACGTGCCAATTTCCACTCTATTTGAGTACACCAAATAACATGAAGTAACAGCGGTAATATTCAATTTGCCTGTCCAACGGCAAATGTCAGTAACGTAACGGCCCAGCAAATGTTACGCCGGATAAGGTAGCTGTTCCAGTCAACGTGAAAGCGAAACTATCGACGCTTTTCTCATTCAAAAATCGATTCAATTAAAAAATTATTGACCGAGCGTTAGCGAAGGTCTATGTTTTAGCTTGGGCAAAAGTGCTTTCGTATGTCCGAACTCCGAATGTTCTCCTCTACAAGTCAAATTTCTCATAAAATATTGTGAGCAACGATTCTCGTGAAATTGTGTGAGCAGGTTGGTTAATTGGTCTGTCGTTTCGGTTTTTGGAAAAGTTCAAAATTGCGGAAATTGGCATAAAGGACTTAATCATCGCGAGTAGGGTATATGGCACTTAAGACCATTGTGAGTTCGCTGTGATAATAAATAACTCAACTAACTAAGAATTTTTAATTTTTTAATTGTTTAAGCTAGTTAATAGTGCTGGGCACAGACCTCTCTTGCGCGAGAGGGATTGGGCTATAGTCCCTACGGTGGCACAATGCGGGTTGGGGATTTCACATACACCTTTGAATTTCTTCGCGGATGTATATGCAGGTTCCTTACAATCTGATCATGACTAGTTACGTATGAAAAGCTAATGATTAAGAACTGCTCCACAATTTTATTGCGGGCCGCACTGGCAATCTCTGAGAAATATAAATCTCGTGTCAAATAGATTTTAACTACCTGCAGCACACCAAATCTATAACGAGATTGGTATAGGTACCTAAGGATTTGATGGGTCACGAAACATTTCAACGTTTCAAACACGGTCAGAGTGTATTGTAAGTGTATTCAAACGTTATTGTTGTGTTTAGCGTTACCTCAAGTTGAGAAATAATGTACCCTTGTAAATAAAATTACTGAGTGCTGACTGCTAACATTGCTCGTAAAAACTCTCTAATATCTCTTCCGTTTCTAGTTTCTCGCTAATCGTCAGCGGTGGGACACCTGCCCTAATCGGACGAGCGGACGCTGAACTTGTTTTGACAACTTAAATAAGGGCAATTATATTCACCAAGTTCGTATTATATTTATAAGCCAATGGACAATGAATTATCGATTTACTACCACAGTCTGCACGTGGATTTCTTATCGATTCAATTATTTACACACAAATTCAACGAAATGGATTTGTTTATAAAATCTTATAGCGGCTTTTCGACAATGCCACGCCATTAAGACATTAAACCACTAAACCAAACTGATTTAGATGAGAATTGATGTGAAGACTCAGTGGTAGAAATATTTCAATTGAGTGAAATGGAGAATGGAAGTGTATGAGAGTGGGACTGTCGCCGAGTTGTACTTTAATCAATCAGTTAAATAAAGTTCGTCTACTGCTCCTGCTGGACTTTGTCTCTTTCAAGTTGCGCAATAATACTCGATCATGGGCTATACTATTCAGGCACTAATCTAGGATAAACTCTAAAACCGACCACAAACAGCGGACGAAATATAAAAAACGTCAGACATTTAAATTGATTTTTAGATCAGCCAGTCACATAACGTCCGCCGCCGCGGGGAAACACGGCGCGGAACTAACAAATCGCATAAGACTTATGAGGCAGTTTCTCTATTTGTGACGTTCTCTGGCTAAACCACCTCTTCGACGGTTTTCAAGAAGGCGATGCAATAAGAAATGGTTCTTACTGGCAATTTATATAGCGAAGCTTTTTGATTGAAAACTTTTGCATCGCGGCAAGCGTTCGACACGAATATTGACGATTGACGCCAAACTTAATAACTACATTAAAGCGGGCAGATATGTAAATCCAGGGATTGTGTATCGATCACCGATTGTGCGAAGGATTGCGGGTCACGTGGGCTCATTATCCGTTTTATTCAGGGTTAATTAGTGCTAACACACAGGACTGGGGGAACCAATCGTGGTTCATTTTCGCGATTTTGAAGCGGGGGTTGATAATGTGAAGTTAAGAGAGTTTATAGATTAAATATCAAATGTCTAATAAGGTAATAAGCAATTTTAGCCCAATTCTTATTACAAGCTTTTTATTAACTTGCAATGTATCTATGTTTGTACGGGTCAAATCTTGCAAGTTAAATTTGACCCACTTCCCAATTTTCAATGAAGCTGAAAATTTGCATACATAAATATGTAAGTTGGGTGACAATGCAATATTATGGTACCATCGAGCTGATCTGATGATGGAGACATGAGGTGGCCATAGGAACTCGGTGATAAAACAAAGCAACCTAATTGGTTTGGGGTTTTTAGAATTGTCATTGCCAAAAACTTATTTAAAAGGGATTTAATAGGAAATCGTCGCCGCGTTTACCTAGCAATAACTTACGTATATTATATGCTATTACTCGTAAATTTCTTAATTTAATAGTGCATGTATCAGATTTGGTAAGCGCAACGACGAAATTATCAAATAATTTGACCAACTTTGAGATCGTTACAACTCCTGAACCTCATAGATGCTCAACGAAAACATGCGCAATTTTTTTTTAATTCAAAACTGCTTTAACAGCTCTGTAACTCTTCTGGTTTCGTTAGCAAAGTGAAGCAAAAAACCGGCCAAGTGCTAGTCGGGCTCGCGCATGAAGTATGGGAGCCCCACTTAAATATTTATTTTATTCTGTTTTTAGTATTTGTTGTTATAGCGGCAACAGAAATACATCATCTGTGAAAATTTCATCTGTCTAGCTCCTAGCTGGCTAGTTAAGTTCGTGAGATACAGCCTGGTGACAGACGGACAGACAGACAGACAAACAGCGGAGTCTTAGTAATAGGGTCCCGTTTTTACCCTTTGGGTACGGAACCCGAAAAAGGGCAAAATAGTGAATTTAAATCTGTAGGAGTGGTGAAATGCACTGGAACGTTAAGACCTTATACATTCAATTGCGTACAGTACAATAGTGTCCTCAGTGATTGGTGGGATCGATACTTGATCTGGCAATATGACGCCAGCCCATCTTGAAAATATTCCATTGGTATTGGTGTACCAACACGAGCCTTGTCAAAATAAGGGATAGTTGGGCAAACGCATAACAGATATTAGGCACGCCTACACAACACACTACAGTTAGACCAATATAACTCTACAACGATTTTTACGGATTTTGATAGCACACGCCATGCAAGTGTTATTTATACGTCATAATTTCATAGAAGGTTGACGTTTAAAATAACAATTGCACTGCGTGTGCTATCAAAATCGCTGCAGACTAGTTCTAACTCTGGAACCATAGCACAGGTATAACATTACGGATTGGCGTTTTTAATGTTTTTGAGTGTATATTCACCATATAATCGCGCCGTATCCCATTCGGATGTAGCTAGTTATACTAAAGGTTTAGAAAGGTTCTGTCTAGTCTCCATGTGATATAAAGATATTGATTCGGTGAATGTAAGTAGCATTTAAAGGTCAAGGTGGCGTTAACGTTATGCACTCGCCGTACAAATTACTTAAAAAATATTGTATTTATCATATTGTCTAGTCTTTTAATATGTCCAAGTTGCAGTGGCTACTTGGACATATGGGTTACTGGGTTTTAGTTACAATATTAGCCACGCATTGCTTCAGAGGGGCAAGTATAAAGAGATCTTTAGTTATGCGCAATTATCTTCTTCTTCCTATCTTAAGAACTTTTTTTTTACTACCTGTCCATATCAATTGCTATGGTGGGGCGTGGCGTAAAAGAGTAGATGTGGCAAAAGTCATGTCCATTTTAAGGATTAGTACAATCGGATGTAAAGGAACCTAATCAGATTTCATTTCTTACTAATGTGAAAAGGTAAAGTTGATGAAACATGTAGCGGATAACTTTTTGTTTTGATTTCTTGTTTTAATAGAGATACTAATGCTATTTAAAAGGCAAAGGCCTTTATCAAATGATACTTTAATAATTCTGAAATAAAGATCTAATAGAGTTATGGATGAGGTCGACTCCTGGGGCTTTGCCGTTTTTGCCCTGCCTGCCTGTTGATGCCCTAACACCACTCTTGAATAGCATTTGGCTTGCTGAAGAGTTACCGGACGACTGGAACAAGGGACTTCTCATCACCGTGCCAAAAAAGGGAGACCTCAGCGATTGTAGCAATTGGAGAGGCATTACTTTGCTTTCGATCCCATCTAAGGTGCTCTGCAAGATCATTTTGGATAGGTTGTCGAAGGCCGTTGAACCTCTCATACGCAAAGAGCAAGCTGGATTCCGACCCCACAGATCATGCACGGATCAGGTCAACACGCTGCGTATCATTTTAGAACAGGCTACTGAATGGCAGAGGGAAATGTACCTAACATTTGTAGACTTCGAAAAAGCCTTTGATACGCTAAGGTGGTCTTGTATCTGGAACCGGCTGCGTGAAATTGGTGTCCTCGAGAAAATCATCAACCTCATAAAGGCTATCTACAAGAGTTACTCTTGTAGAGTGACGCACAATGGCCTCGTCTCGGAGGATATTCCAGTGAATGCGGGGGTGCGGCAAGGGTGTCTTCTCTCTCCTCTCCTCTTCCTTGTTGTTCTCGATGGCATCATGCATCATACCATTGACAACAAGCGCCGCGGCATAGAGTGGGGACTCTCCAACATCTTAGAAGATCTGGACTATGCCGATGACCTATGCCTGCTGAGCCACACACGCGCTGATATGCAAGCCAAGCTGGACGACCTTCGAAGTGAGGCAATGAAGACGGGACTCAAAGTCAACACCCGGAAGACCCAGGAGATGAGGTGCAGGGCGACAAGTACCGTGCCGCTCCTTATTGGCACAGAGGCTGTGGAGCAAGTCCACAAATTTACTTACCTCGGGAGCGTCGTGTCGGAAACAGAAGGGACCGAAGAGGACATCGCTTCGAGAATAGCCAAAGCAAGAGCGACCTTCGCACAGCTTCGCCCCGTATGGCAATCAAGTAAACTGACACGGAGAGTCAAGCTCAGAATATTCCGGTCAAACGTAAAAACCGTATTGCTGTATGGGTGCGAGACGTGGAAGGTCACAAAAGACATCTCGCGCCAGCTACAAGTCTGTATTAACCGCTGCCTCCGCCGCATTCTCGGTATATACTGGCCCGAGAAAATTTCCAATATCAACCTGTGGAGATGCTGCAATGAGACTCCGATCGACCAACAGATCAAGCGCCGGAAATGGAGTTGGATTGGGCATACACTCCGAAGGGATCCTGAGCACATATATACCGAGGCAAGCCCTAGACTGGAATCCCCAAGGAAAGAGGAAACGTTGCCGTCCAAAGCAGACCTGGCGCCGGACTATCATGGCAGAGGCGAAGGCTATTGGGAAGACTTGGAGCGAAGTCAAGCACGAAGCTCAAGACCGATCCAGATGGCGGCGCACTGTGGACGCCCTCTGCCCCACCTAGGGGACATAGGACAATAAGTCAAGTAAGTCAAGAGTTATGGACATTTACATCTTTACTGCCAGT
The DNA here is from genome assembly GCF_947568885.1 of Cydia strobilella. Lineage (NCBI taxonomy): Eukaryota > Metazoa > Arthropoda > Insecta > Lepidoptera > Tortricidae > Cydia > Cydia strobilella. The sequence continues at coordinate 21,491,948 of NC_086042.1, forward strand.
TTCCGTAGTTTCCGAGATTAAGATACCTTCCATTTAGTATAAACCCAAAAGTGGTCATTTAATTTGTTTAACCGATTATACAGAGCAGCTTTCAACTGCTTATAAACTACGAAACGTTTAGAAACTTTACTATAAAATGATAGGAAGGGATAAAAGCAATGACAACTTCAACCGATAAAAGTAGCTAACTAAAAGCCCGCACCCGCATCAAGCCACCGGCGCCGCTTCTGCTTTAAACGTGGCGTCGAATCAAATCATTTCAATCGCATACCGTGCGATGACCCATTGATTGCTCAGCTGAACCAGTATAGTTATTAAGCATAGTTGTTACGCATTTCGAAGTCACACTATACAAGTATATATACTCCTTTACTGGAAGCGAGCGCTCGCCGCCGCTTTTAAAGTGATGGGAATATCTACGCCAGATAGATACAGTGCAGTGTTAAAAGGGCTGATTGAAAAGTTTACGGCCTAAGTATATTAACAAATATATTAATTTTTTAAATATTTTTTATTACTCTATGTAGTCGTTGCCGCGCCCAATGCACTAGTTACGTCTGAGTTCTAAGGCTATTACACCATTTTTGAAGATGTTTCCCTGCACCAAACCTTCCACCTCAGCCTGGACCTTCTACGTCATGTGAAAATTTCTTATATATATATATATATTTCATATTTTTATTCATTAAATATATACAACAAACTTTCACTATTTTAATTTAAGCCAGCGTTTAAAGACAGTGTGCAGTAACAGCCCACAAAGACCGGGGCCTGTGCTAGGGCTAGTTACAATATATGTGACACAATTTTAGAGAGCGATCGGATTTTGGATAAACAATTTTCTTATAATATAAAGTTTACTTAGTAAATTAAAAAAGCTTAATTAAATAAACATGCATTACTGGTTTTTTTTATGTACGTATTTAATATACGTATATTGGGTTTTATAATTATGTAAGTAGCTATATATATTATTTGCTATCTAATACACATACATAGATATATTATATGGAAAAATAGAGAAATATGACACGGAGTTACGTAGCAATCTATTCACTGAGGAAATATTTTATATTATATTTAAAAAAAAAATGTGTAGAAGTCTTTAAATTCAGTAAAAGGAAAACTCAGGAGAAACACTTTAGTTTTTTATTTAGCCTACTTATGTAACTTTGATTATTTTGAGTAGACACGCTTGAATAGCTAGGTTGTAATATGTCCTGTATATGAGTAGTGCTTACTAGCTGCAGCACTGTTCCTGATCGGTATCTTATATTTGCTTCTGGTGTTTCGAAGGTTTGCTCGTCTCTTCCACAGTTACAAATCTTGTCAAAAAGTATTGAGGATCTGCTTCAGACAGGTCTAGGTTATGAAGATATTTAATTACAGCAAGTTGTTCCAATTTTTCCGCTTCAATCAAAAATCTGTACACGTAATTTTAGATCGGCCGTATTTTTTTTAAAATAGTGACGCTAACTAAAAATTTGCAGGACGACAGCTAAATATTGACAGTTGAAAATGGCATGAAATGAGACGAATGAACTTTTTTTATTGGCCAGGCCGCGAACTTTTAAATCAGCCCTCGTAACAACAATTATGACTAGATCTATATCTGAACTCAACCGTGTCCGCATCAAATATATATTCACACTTTTGCACCTTATACCGCTGTAATAAGGTAACAAATGTATTCATGTCTTTAGAGTAGCGTTCACGCTTTGAATACTTCAATACCGCCGGTATCGGTTAAATAATTTTTAAATGACGAAATATTGACAGAAACATACAGAATGCCTACAGATATTAAATTAAGTTTGTGTGGTTAGTTTTTTGTTTGTGAGATTAATTTTTTTTTACAATATGTATTTTCAAAACTAATAGCAACGTAAATTTTGTAACCACAGTACATTCAGTGCCATCTATCGATACACTTTAAAACTAAAAATGAAGATTTATAAAAATACGATATAATGTATTTAAATATGGATAAATGATTTTTTTAATGGCTTTAATAATGCATAGGTATCTAGTCAACACTGTGTTCATCTCGCAAAAAGACGCACGCAGCGCGCAGCCCAACTATTTTTTTATTATTTTTTCAATTTCTTTGAACCTACATTATTTAGTGATATTGATATTATTATAAATAGCACCATGCTGTTTAGCAGAAAATAAATATAGCTCGTCTTAATTAAATTGTGAAAAATGGCATATGAAAAGTTAAAGTAATTCACTTAAAATAGATGAAAAACTATTTGTTATGCCAAATACTCTACCATGAGTAGCATTCCTTATCAGTTGTAATTAATAACTCACACAAACACATGAAACATATTCGACAGTCCATTTTTTTTCAATCAACAGCTGCTTTGCCTGCTGGGCATTTATTTGTGTGAAAAGGAAGGATAGGTTCGTGAGTTATGGATGATTGAATGGTCTATCGATTATATAATATCTATAGTATTGTATAGCCGTCGTACAGTCGCCATCAGATATATCGGAGCCCGAGGTGCTCTAAAATATCTGAACATGCACTCTCACACCTTGACAATAAAAGCGTGTTCAAATATTAGTGATCGCCTTGGCCGCTCCGATATATCTGATATCGCCTGTACAATGTCAATTTCTGTAAGTTTTTCCAATAATCTCTCGTGTCTTCAATATATGACATATATTACAGTTTATAATTTATATATAGTAGTGTGACTACTAAAAACACGAATCGAAATATTTAATAAAATAATTTGATTTGTTTCCAAACGTTTTCCAATAATATTTACAATCATTTCTCACCGCCTACAAATCAAATCTAACTTAGACAAATTCGAATTTAATTAGTTAAAATTAAGATTTAAATAAAATACATTGGAAGGCCTTTTTATAGGCAAGAAAGAGGGTGGCTCTGGGTGGCTAGAAATAAAAATTACTTGTAAACTCAATTATGAAAAATCTTTCAAATGTACATAATTCATATTATAATTGTTCAGATTGCTTGTTGTTGAAAATGGCCCTACACATCAAAGAAACAATAGAATTAGAGACACCAAGTTACTAACCTGCTGCTTCAAGCAGTGCCTCCAGTCTCGCCTGCATCTCAGGGTCGACGGCCCGCTCCGGGTCGTCGTGAGATAGTAGGAACTTAGATGACTCCGTACCTCCGCCTTCTTCCTCCATCTCCGCCTGCCAACACATAGAGAGTTAGCAAAATGTTATAGGTAAATAAGTATACAAATGTGGATATAAAACATTTTCAGTAAGTTTTTTAAACAGAAGGATTTTTATGTACAAAATACTAATCAAAGCTAATGCAAATGAAACTAATTAAATAAACATTTATCTATTGTGATTGTCACATTAATATCAAACTGTACAAATAACTATTTTGTTATACACACATAGGTGCAGTCAGCTGTACAAGGTACAAGTTTGTACACAAGGGGCATCAGCTATCTCTGCAGCTGACTGTACTTTGATGTATCCATCCAGCTCAGACATCCCAATAAGTTGATCTGTGTATTTATGTAGATACACCTCTTGTATCTAATTATAAGAATACTAAAAATATAAATGGTATGGGGTCCCTATGTTTGACACAGGGATTGTTATAACTTAAAATCAAAATATCACGTAGCATTCGAAATATTTCTTTGATATTGTAGAATGGTATTTAGGAAAGGACAATGAGTTATCAGATCGCCTAAATGAAATGGAAAAATATACATAAACAACCGACTACCGAGATACCGAAATTGAATACCCGTTAATTTGTATGAAAAATATACCGCATATATTCGATCCCTGGTTTGACATATTTATTAAAAGTCATAATGTAATTAATGATTGTCAGATTATCTTTAATCATAATTCTGAAAACGTTTACTTTCAGGATTTTCGTAAGTTTATCCTTAGATTAGATTAGGTTAGGTTTGTTTTATGGAAATCCTGAAAAGTTACGCGTTTCTGAGAAAAAAAACCGGCCAAGTAAGTGCGAGTCGGACTCGCGCACGAAGGGTTCCGTACCATTACGGAAAAAAACATCAAAAAAATCACGTTTGTTGTCATTTAAATATTTATATTATTCTGTTTTTAGTATTTGTTGTTATTGCGGCAACAGAAATACATCATCTGTGAAAATTTCAACTGTCTAGCTATCACGGTTCATGAGATACAGCCAGGTGACAGACAGACGGACAGTGGAGTCTTAGTAATAGGGTCCCGTTTTTACCCTTTGGGTACGGAACCCTAAAAATTCGTAGGGGTCGGATCAAAAACTAAGTAATTAAGTCCGACTCACGCTTGACTGCACATTTCGGTTTTCCGGTGATCTATAGGTAGATCTATTTTGTTTTTTTCAAAAATTTTGACCTAGTAGTTTCGGAGATAAGGGGGGGGGGGGTCATTTTTTGCCTATTTTCTTGAATAACTTCTAAACTGTGTATCTTAAAATTATAAAAAAAATATATTTGAGATTCTCACAATGAGCTCTTTCATTTGATATGTAACACGATTTAGTTTGATAAATTTTATTTTTTAATTTTCTCATTTACCCCCCAAAAGTGGCCCCCTTGTTTAAAATTCATTTGTTTACGTTACATGTCCGTCTTTGGGTCACAAACTTACATATGTAAAGCAAATTTCAACTTAATTGGTCCAGTAGTTTCAGGGAAAATAGGCTGTGATAGACGGACAGACAGACGCACGAGTGATCCTATAAGGGTTCCGTTTTTTCCTTTTGAGGTACGGAACCCTAAAAACCAAATTATGACTAACGAAAATGTGAACAATCAATACATTATGACTTAAAACTTTATGGGAAACAATAGAGACCCAAATGGTACATAATTATGTTTACCTGCTCATTGCAAATGATAGAAATACAAAAAGATTGAACCTCGGTCAGTTTAGATTTAGATCTGTGCCAGATTATCAATGCAACTGCTTTTTAAGAGTTGTTATTTGGCTTATGTAAGATTCTCTTCAACCAATTCTCCCCTTCAATCTGTTGACTGGACAGTCAACAGATTTTGAAGATTCTATACAGTACTTAATTCTATATTTAAAGGGCAGGCCCACAACATGAGGTGTTTCAATTCAATAATGGAATTTAACTACTGATCAGAAGCTACTGATTCCATCCATGGGGGTCAAGACTCTAGCAGGTTGATATGAATAGCACATTCACCGCTGAGCTGCGGTCGTAGGGGCATAGCTGTAGTTGATATACAACAAATTGTGTCAAAATATTTTCAATAATGTTAATATCCAGAGAGGAAAATGAGAACAATATTTGTATGAAAAGGCGATTTCGCGCGGGTTCTCCACCTGAGTTGTGAAATGAGTGCCCGGCTTGCTCAAGTGTTGGAGAATCATTTTTTACACGAAGTTCTTGAAAAAAAGTCAAATATAATTAATATAACATATAAATATCACACATATTTCAATAACCTTTTATTTATTCAAGGAATAGTGGCAATAAAAGCGAGTGCTGCCGAAATAAAGTGTCAATGACATGTCATGACAAAAAGACTATTGACCAGCACTGCTATAATAATAGTCATGTCATAATATATGTTGTAGGTATTTTTTTAATTAAATTACTCCTTATCCCTTTTAATTAAATTAAATAAATAAATAAATATTATAGGACATTCTTACACAGATTGACTAAGTCCCACGGTAAGCCCAAGGAGGCTTGTGTTATGGGTACTCAGACAACGATATATATAATATATAAATACTTAAATACATAGAAAACACCCATGACTCAGGAGCAAATATCTGTGTTCATCACACAAATAAATGCCCTTACCGGGATTCGAACCCAGGACCATCGGCTTCACAGGCAGGGTCACTACCCACTAGGCCAGACTGGTCGTCAAACGATTTGATTGAAATTACCTAGTGTTAATAATAATTATAATGAGTGAATACTTATTAATGGAGGCAAGAAAGTGATGGTACTTTCAAATAGACTTCTGTCAATTATTATTTTAAAAAAAATTGCTAGGTTTGTACCTAATTGTTTAATTATTCAAAACTTAACATAAGTCTTAAGAAAATAGTTACATTAGAACTATCAAACTTAAGGTCAAATAATTAGGGAGTAAATTTTTGCTTGGAATTAAAGCAGGTCCTTTAAGCGAATTACTGCTTACTAAAAGTTATAAAGCTATAGGAACTACAGACACATATTTTGTTATGGAAATACACATTCCTATGGCCTATGATAATTGATGATATAGAAAGACAAAATAATCATCATTTGTGTAACAGATCCAAGGTCATGTCTACACTAACAGATACTTTGCTTTTAGTTACTCTGTCTGGATTTCCAACTACCAGACAACCAAATTGTTTTATTGGTCACCGTGCAATGCCATGCCATACCATTTAACATTTCATCATCATCATCATCTCAGCCGAAAGACATCCACTGCTGGGCAAAGGCCTTTCCCAAGGGTCTCCACAACAAACGGTCGTTCGCTGCCCTCAACCAATGTTTTCCCACGACTAACTTTAACCGGATCAGAATATATTAGGATATTGGGATTCCAAATTGAAAAAAAAAATAATGGTACCATTTGTATCCTTACATATTATTTAAAAAAAAAAAAATGTATGGCAACAATGCAATATTTTACTGACAAAATCGCAATTTCCTTGTTTTTCATACAGCGAAATGGCTTCTAAGCAATAGTGACATTACATGGTGATGTCACGATGTATTGCCATTTTGTTAGAAGCGTTTCGTCAATAAAGTGCGGGTGCCAGACTTTGACCATCATTTGTGACTTTTGTATTGCTTTAATGGGTCCCATACAGACATTTGATCCTCAAAACAAACCTGATGGACTGATACCATTAATAAAAATTTGTCAAATACCCTATTATGGTCCAAACATTTGTATTATGTTTCTGGGAAACTACATTAGGCTTAACTTTACCTGGAAATTGTTGTGGTTTGCTGACCTTTGCCATAGGCCAAATAAGCAAGTCCTATTGTTTGGTTTGTTTATCTCTATAAATACATAAACATACAGTATACCCTGTATCTAATGAGTCACTGGGCAAGACAACAATTATATAAAGCTATACTGTTAATGCCCAGGCAACACAGTCCAATACAAGCACTAAGCAAGTTGATTGTCAGCGTTATGAAATTTTAGTTTCTCAACTGTAACTACTACGTAAAACTCACTATATGTTTAGTTTTTCTCTAAATATTGGTTATGAAAATCATAGGTTACTCCAGGACTACAGATTAGACCCACAGCTTTGGCATTTGTACAGACTGTAGTTGACCCAATTATAAATAGCACAGACACAAAAGGACACAGGTGAGCAATTAGTAATGTTAATACATTAACTTCGGCATTACATGGATGGATGCAAACCACAAACATTATGTTAGATTAGAATCACAAGGACCATTCAACATGAAGAAAACAAAAACAATATCCAACATGTAAGTGTCCATTGCACACACATTATGCAGGTTAACAGTAAGTCACTCTGCACGGAAACAGCTACTGAAGGCACTCACTCAGGTTGTCTTCCACTTACCAACAGGTCTGGCCTACTAAGGCACAAACAAGCCAGCAAGATCTATAACAGCAACGAGAAAAATGTGAGACACACTGACATGTGGTGCTTAGGGACGAGCTTACAGCGATTATTTACTGTGGATGGTCCTTGCAATTCATCAACAACCATTATTTTGCGCGAATACCAGTAGGCGTTCTATACGATACGTGTGCGCGTATCGACACAAAACATACCATCATTATCGATGTATGTGTCCAATTCATTCTTAAATTATATAATTCTCCTAAACGTAGGGAAATAACGTCACTAAAACACAAAAATGAATTCGTTCACAATGAATAAATGCATGTGATTCGAGAAACATGGCCACCATACTTCAAACCTCCAAAACACAAATAGACAATGAAAAGAACCTTACGGCGATATAATTCGCTAATATTGTATAATTAAAATAGAATCAATTCAATAGTGTCTAGGAGCGGCTGGCATAATAATTTCATGCATTACTCAGTAGTACGTATGTACTTAGAACTTTCTGACGTTTTACGGAATATTTGGCAAACGACGACTCTGTTGGGAATAAGAAATGGATTATCTCATTGTAGCGTGCTACACGTGATTGGAAATAAATGTTATTGTGAGATAATTAGATTTCGAGAGAAAAGAAATTGGATGACCAGACATGTACAAGATGTCCCTTGCTTGCAGTTTAGAGTGGTACAGATAGTTACATTCCCTACTACCACCGCCTCTACCGAAAACAAAACACGTTTTACCTCGGATACAGAGTCATCCTCGCTTTCAGAAGAGTCCGTCATGTATTTGGCAGGCGCACCTGAATACGTTTCGGTTTCAGATTTGGCCGGACTCGAAGCCGAACTCTGAGGAGTGGACGATTTTACCACATCAAGTTGCACATTCACCTTATCGATATTACGGTTTTCAGACTGTCCAACATTCTGCATTTTTGTCCTAATCCAATATAACTTAATTAGTCTTTCAGTATCAACACTTTCCTACGAAATTAACACGTTCTTATATTAGCAAACAAAATTTATTTCGTCATTTAACCAGGTTGATACCCGCCATGTCTACTACCGAGTTCGTCCCGGATGCTTCAAGTAGGCTAGCAATTATCTCCCTCTGGCGGAAAAATGCTGAATTTTTTCATGCTGCCCCCTACAGTCAAAAATGTGAAATAATTTAAAAAATATTATTAGACTTTGATATCAAGGTATTAAGCCGGCTTCCTTTGTTTTCAGTTAAAAAATAAGTTTTCGCACACTTACTAGAAATAACAAAAAAAATGTGTTTATAAATAGGTAAATGACGTGTAATTGAAACTGAAACGCAGTTTACACAGTTATATAATTAAATTCAGCTGTTTCGTGATGTTAGTAGTAGTATTAAAAGTAAGATAGGGTGGTATTCCACCTATCCAATGTCATTGCGTCTCACTCTCTCATTATGCAAAATGTGAGACAAAATACACACTGAACTAAGATATTGGACGGATGGAATACCATCCAATGCGTATTAAGCGTGTGCTAGACGGTCGCTGACAAGCCTTCAGACCGTCTGACCTTGGTAATATTTGTATGAAATTTTGTTGGAAACCTGTCTACACGGTCCGTCCAGACCAAGGCCACGCGGTCCGAGGGGCTTGTTGGCGACCATCTAGCAAGAGCTTTAGCTTAAGCAGAGATTCAAGCGCAAACCAAGCGTTTTGTTAAACGTTAAATGTAGTGTTAGCCCTTAGCCCCATCATTTCCAGGAATTGCTATACGGTCGCCAACAAGCTTCTCGGACCCCGTGGCCTTGGTCTGGACGGACCGTGAAGACAGTAGTTTCCAGCAAAATTTCGTTTGACCTCTGGAGCATGCGAGCGCGCGCTAGCAACCGTGGTCCGAAATCGTGTGGCCGCTCGTCGTCGACCGTACTAGGCCAATTAGGTCATTACGCTTGGAGGACCCGCTGTGTGCGCTCGTGTGGTTAGCCATCGGTACTCAGCAGCATTTTTAACAATTCACCAAATAATTTCCTCACCATTCTCAGAAAGCTATGTATGTCTCCGTAGTTCAACAAATTCATTAAGTGGAAATTACTCAACAAATATAGTTTTTTGAGCCAGCGTTTGATCCATACTTGATCCATACCCTTTTCTCTTAAGTACTAATGCCACGTCGAATAACACACCGTCGCACCGCACCAAGGTCATTGTGCGACGTATCCATAAGTAAGAGCAAGAAAGCGATATCTCTTTCTCGCTCTTACTTATGGGTGCGTCGCACAATGACCTTGGTGCGGTGACTGCGGTGCGATGATGTGTCAGAGACCGTCTAGCTTTAGTCATTATTCTGAGGTCTAGCACACGCTTGTCACGCTTTACTATGAGGTTGCCAATGTTGCCATGTGAGAAAATGATTAGAATGGCTGAATGGCGGCTGAAAATGTCTAAAAACAATATTTCTCAAAATAGAAGTAAACTGAAGTGATATTTTATAAATTAAATAATGAATATACGTTTTAAGAAGTGAAACTGATGACTTTTGCGTGACAATAGCAATCAATAAAAACACAATTTAATTTTAACAATCATGTAACGACAATACCTTCCAATAATTTAATCATGGCCTTTTACTGCGAATAATATTAATCTATAGCAGTTTCATTTATAAGTGTTTGGTGATGGTGTTTGAAATGATTCCGTAGTGTTACTTAGCAACATGGCAAGGGATGGAGACTTGCCGACTATTTTTAATCCTAAGCGAGTTCGTGCTCCTTCTGTGATAATAACAAGTGACGAAGTGGAGACTGAACGAGGGGGTGAAGGTGAACGTGATCTTCCAAATGGACCCCCAACGCCACTGAGCCCGCGGGCGCCTCTAACGCCGCAAACATCCGTGTCGTCGGCAGTGTCTGCACCACCACTGACGACGCAGCCGTCCCTTCAGCAAGCCTTTAGTGAGTCTGCGGCTAGCAGTCAAGATGAAGAGCGACAGCTCCGCGAGAAGAAATGCCCAAGATCTTGCTGCTCAAAGTTTGCTAAAAAGGTACTTTTTCTCAGTACTTTATATTATGTTAATTAATAATTATCCTTCTAACTACTATCAACCCATTGTTACAGATCTACTATGGAATCTGTGTCACACTGGTCCTTACTGCCTCCTGGGTGACATCTACCCACTGCATCAAGCACATGTATCTGGAAACTTACCCACCTATAATCTATGCCACTAGCACGGAGACAACTTCTCAGACCTTCAACTATACTGCTAAGCCCCAAAATCAAGTAAGGGATCAATATACTATAATCTATACAGTTAGTGTGAAATATAATAGCAGCCAATAAGAAAATGAAAATTAGGTGAAAACTATCTTTAGATCAATTATATTGGATCTTTTATTTGGAGTTCCATACCCAAAGGGTAAAAACGGAACCCTATTACTAAGACTAAAAGAAGAAGCTGTATGTGGGTCAGACAAGACCACAAGCATACCAAATCTTCTTTTTTTATTTAAAAAAAAATCTAAATGAAATTATTTTCAAAATTGCTTTCTTGGGGTTAGATAATAAGATATTACGTATCATTTGTGGTATATTGTACCAAGAAAAATCGAGAAAAATCGTATCTGAAGGAGACAATCTTGATATTTTGTGTCAAAAACTAAACAAACTATACCAACTGATGAAAGGCGCAGTTAAAGGGTTAAAGAGGTATTTCCCGTTCGATATATGGATATTCAATTTTTTTTTTTTTTTTTTTTTAAATAAAAATTGAACGTGGGGTGAGGCAAGGTGACCCTCTCTCACCCAAACTTTTCATCGCTGTGTTAGAAGAAGTATTCAGGAATCTGGACTGGAGAAACACCGGAATAAGGATAAATGGTCGTTACCTAAACCACTTACGATTTGCGGACGACATAGTGCTATTCTCAGAATCCGCCACAAGCCTAGAAAACATGGTAAGGTCACTAACCGAACAAAGCTGTAAAGTTGGACTTGAGATGAATACTAGTAAAACTAAAGTAATGACCAATAGCTATGAAAAACCTATAACTGTGGAAAATAAAACAATTGAGTATGTAAATAGCTACATATACCTAGGAAAGCAGGTATCATTTTCAAAATCAAGCAACGAAGAAGAGGTTACGAGAAGGGCGAATATTACCTGGAATAAGTACTGGTCACTAAAAGAAATTCTTAAGGGTGACTACAGCCTGAACCTAAAGAAAGTAGTGAGTGACACATGTCTTCTGCCATGCCTGATCTATGGTTCACAAACATGGGTGTACACAAATAAAGTAAAAGAAAAAATAAGATCAACACAGAGAGCCATGGAAAGGAGTATGATGGGACTCAGGAAGATACAAAAAAAAAAACACACAACAATAAGAGAAAAAACAAAGGTTGCTGATGCCCTCACAAGTGCTTTAAAACTTAAATGGGGCTAGGCAGGACATGTAGCCCGAATGACTGACAAAAGGTGGACCAACATAACCACTAAATGGAAAGCACCAGCAGGCAAACGGTCCATAGGAAGACCAAAAAAACGGTGGACAGATGACATAGTCCATACAGCTGGAAAACAATGGATGGAGAAAGCGAAGCAGAGAGATGATTGGATAAAATTGGAGGAGGCCTACACCCAAAGAGGGATCCATATAGAAGATAACATTTAAATTACAAATACAAAAACCATATAAAACTTCTTATGGAATAAAGGGCTATAATAATAATAATAATAAGCCCGCAGGGCAGCTTGTGGCGAGCTGTTGGGGAGTAACGACCCCACGGACCCGAGTGCTCCCGAGAGTCGGTCAGGGTCTCCGTCTCCGGCGTGTCTTCGTCGGTCGGAGTGGACCCCAAGGGGACCCGCAGGACTCTCAGCTCTGGCTTGCCTTCATTGGCTGTCCAGAGAGGAGTCGCTAGAGCTATATGCTCCAGGGGTGGAAGTGAAAGATGCATAAGACGCGAGTTGGCACAGTGGCTGGTAACAGCCACTGGGTAGAAAGCGGCGCACACCTCTCGACACCCCTGAGCCGCTCACACCGGTGTTGCTCCTGGTCGTCTTCACGACGGCAGTTTCAGGGGCCCATCTAGTCAGCGGCAAGTCACCACCTGCCTCGATAACGTGTGTTAGCATTGTTATGGCAGGTGTCCGGACTTCTTTTCAATAGCCCAGTCTCATTGTCCACCCAAACTTCAATCCATAGACCGGTATACTGTTCACTTTTTCTACAATAGTCCCAATGCCTGTTGCAACCGGTTCATGGGTGTCTATTGTTGCACCTGTGAACGGGTTCCAGCAGGCGTTCTACATGACATTAAAGCTCTCCAAGGGGCCTCTACGTGTTGGATCTATATCCCCACGCAAGCCTATCAAAAGACCGGGATTTATAGGCCCGAGAAATCCGAGGAGATACAAATAATAATATGGATATTACGTATCATTTTAATATGTACCGTATCTGCAGTATAGTTCCATAAGTCTCGTGAAATAGGTATTGAAGTAGAACTGTGTCACTTTGTAATATAGAAAAAAAAAAAAAAATTGTTAATGATATTATTTTCAAAATTGCTTTCTTGGAGTTAGACATGATATCACGTATCATTTGTACAAAAAAAAAATCAGCCATATCGTGTCTGGAGGAGCCCAAGCTTGGTATGTTTCGAAAATTCTTTTTGTTTTAATTAAAAAAAATGCCCGAAATGTAATGATGTGATATATTTTTAGAATCGCCTCAAAAAGCCCTTTCGTATGATACCACATACCATAGGTTTTGAAAAAAAAAATTTTTTTTTTTCCATACAAAAAAAATAATGTTTTACCACCCCCCGCAGCGAATTTTTTTTAGGAACTGCAGGTCAAAATTTTTGTTATGGCCTCTAGTATGTGTGTGCCAAACGGCTAACCTGTACATCGATTTGCGGTATTTTTATACGAACGGGTTAGACTAAAATGAAAATGAAATGAAATGACTCCTCTGTCTGTCTATTTGTCGGTCCGTCTGTCGGTCCGTCCGTCCGTCTGTCTGTCTGTCTGTCTGTCCGTTTGTCTGCCTGTCACCAGGCTGTATCTCATGAACTGTGAGACAGGTGACATATTCACAGATGATGTATTTCTGTTGTTGCCGCTATAGCAACAAATACTAAAAACAGAATAAAATAAATATTGAAGTGGGGCTCCCATACAACAAACGTGATCTTTTTGCCGTTTTTTGCCTAATGATACGGAACCCTTCGTGCTCGAGTCATGGCGTGGGTACATCATCTGGGAAAATTTCAGTCTGTCTAGCTATCACGGTTCATGAGATATAGCCTGGTGACAGACAGACAGATAGCGGAGTCTTAGTAATAAAAGGGTTTTTACCCTTTGGGTACGGAACCCTAAAAAAAGATCCAATATAATTGATCTAAAGTTATAGTTTTCCCCTTATTTTCATTTTCATCCAGGGAAGGTATTTTGTTTTTAATAGCCATAGATTCTTTATGGTTTTGGTTGGGCTAAAGTAAAGCCTCTGTTTTTATAGTATTATTGTTAATATGCAAATTTGTTTTGTATGGACAACTTTTTTATCCTCTTTTACCATACATCCAACCCATGTTGACAAAAAATCTGTAGTATTAATATGAACTCACGATGACTTTTTTTTTTCAGAACAATAACCTATACAATGCCCCATTCTTCACTGCCTGGTTTAGTACCAACTGGCTCATATTGTTCTATCCCATCTACATGATAGTGATGCTCATTCACAACAAGTGCAAATCTGCCAATGACATAGTGTATGATGCCTTCAGAGACTTCAGAGAGAAGGGATTCACTTTTGGTAATTATTCATCTTTTACTAATATGCATAATATTAAACTTAACTATATCAAAACTTGACGTTGAGGACTTGAAGGAATTCACTCTCATTGCTACCTAAGCTTAAAACTAATAAACAAATTTTCATGAAATTCAGCTTTTCAGCACAGCTTGAGTCCCCGGCATGCTCGCTTCTCCATACAAACGTAGTTACGCTCTTATTTTAAAACGACTAGATAGATTGCTCTGAAACTTTGTACTTACAATAGGATAAGGTATATCTAGGTCTGTAATTAGTTTATGTAGCTTCAGATACCATAGTTAAAAAAATACAGCGAATTTAAGTTTTACATACAAAACTTGGTTTTGCTCTATTTCTTTTGTTTTATAAACTGGAGCTATTTATACTAATTACATCATCATCATCATTCTAGCCTTCAGTCGCCCACTGCTGAGCATAGGCCTCTCTTCGTGTACGCCACTTATCCCAGTCCTGGGCTAGTCTCATCCAAAAGTGCCCCACGATTTTTCGAACGTCATCCACCCAACGAGCCAATGGACGCCAGTCATCCGAAAGCGGCCACCAATCCGTCAACATTTTGGTCCACCTGCCATCACTCTGCCTGGCAACATGTCCCGCCCAACTCCATTTAAGCTTGGTAATGACTTCTCCCACATCTCGCACCTTGGTGCGGCGTCGGATCTCGGCATTCCTCACTCGGTCTTGAAGTTTGATGCCGAGCATGGCGCGCTCCATGGCTCTCTGTGCTACTCGTATTTTATGCACAGCCTCCTTACGGCCCCGGCCACGACAGCGGCGGCCATAGGTTGGAGCGAGACAGCGATCGGACCTTTCGTTCCCACCGCCGCGCGATGTCGTGGCCGGGCCGTTAGTGAGCGTCCATGTCTCGGCACCGTATGTCATGGTGGGCAGGACACATTGATTAAAGAGAAGAGTTTTCAAGCATTGTGGAACGTTATCAGATTTAAGTTGTATTTAAAACTAATTACAAACCTAGATAAACCTCATGTCATTGTATGTGCAAAGTTTCATTACAATCCAACGCATAGTTTTAAAATGAGATCGAAACTCCGTTTGTATGTTGAAATTCGGCCGAGCTTGCAGGGGACTCTTAACACTTTCAGTGCCAAGCGCCGCATTTCCCATACAAAATGAACACACCAAGATCACTTGGGAATTAATGTGTTAAGCTTTAGTTAAAATTTTTGGAAATCCTTTCTTTGCATAATGAAAGTGGTAATAAGAGACCTACTCCCTTACAGGCTGAGCATGTTGTGGCTGGTATTCTATATTCTGTTATTTAAAGCTAAACAGTAGGTGGAATATCAGCAAATTTACAGAAGTCCTTGGTTTGATGACCTTACTCATATTCTCATATTCCTTTTGTATTAGTAATTGTTTATGTCCTGACACTCCTGACCACTATGAATATGCAATATTGTACATTCATTCAATGAATAGAATAGAATAGAATAAAACTTTATTTTATATAATTTAAGTTACAGAATTATGGCCCGCCAAGTGCATGCAGTATTATCTATAGGTATATATATAAACGTAAAAGTCCTGACTGACTGACTGACTCACTTAAATCAACGCCCAGCCCAAACCGTTGGACCTAGAGAGCTGAATTTTTCACAATGGGTTGTTTTTATAACGTTAGTATCCACTAAGAAGGGGTTTTTCAAAATTCATCCCCTAAGGGGATGAAATGAGGGTCCAGAGTTTGTATGGGGTTCAAGTTTTATTTTAAGCTATGAATTCGAACCTTGGGTAAAAGATATATTATTAAAAAACAAGAAAACTTATTTCAGCGTTTTTGAAAATTCATCCCCTAAGGTGGTGAAAAAGTGGTTGAAAGTTTGTATGGAGATAGAAATTTTTATCAAATGCAGGACTTAAAACTTTGTATATGGGCATATTATTAGAATACAGGAAAAGTAATTTCAGCATGTTTAAAAATTCATCCCCTAAAAGGGTTAAAAAGGGGTTGAAAATTTGAAACCATTTCAAATGCTTTGAAACTTCTTAGAAAGGCATTGTATAATATTACAAAAAAAGTTATTTCAACGTTCTTAATAATTCAACACCTAAGGGGGTTAAAAAGGGGATATAAGTTTATATGTACTACAAGTTTTCGTTTAAGCTAGAAACATGAAACTTGGTAAAAGGGCATTATATTTATTAAAATAGACGAAAACTAATTGCACCGTAATTTATATTAAAGGAAAAAATGGAAAAAGTTACACTTCCGGCAGGATTTGAACCCGCAACCTCCGCAATCCGTGCGTTGCTCTTAACCAATTGAGCTACGGAAGCCTACAAGAACCTTGCAATGTATACACGCCTTTGGGGTGGCGTGGTCGCAGACGTATCTGCATGTTAAAAAATTAATTGCACCGTGTTTGAAAAGTTTGTATTAATAAAGTTAGCATCGGGAGCGAACATTTTTTTTAAATAGTGGACTTGAAAATCCAAGTGTTTAGAGAGATGATATCGAGAACAGTTTTTTTCAGTTAGGGGCTTGAAACTTCGTACTTTGTGAACGACAAATTTCATGCGTTGTATAATTATTAACAAATGATTAACCGTCCCTACTGATATCTTTTGCTGCATAATGTTCTATGCTCATGTAAAATATATAACCACCAACACCAACATACAAATCCACGCGTACGAAGTCGCGGGCAACAGCTAGTTTTACATATATGTCTTAGGTATCAAAAAAAATCTGATGTAAAGGAAATGGGGCTCAATTCAGGCATGAATTTGCCGACCCCAAGTAAATGGGATAAGGCAAGCATGGGATGGGATGATGAGTCAATTATTGTACCAATGTTTGTATTGGATGGCAACAAGTTTTAGTATTCTTAAACACATTGCACATAAACCCTTCTAAGTTAGTTGCATTAATATTTTTAAATCCTTTGCCAGCTCGCTTCATCAGCCGCTGCGGATTGTTCTGCCTGCTGTGGGTGGTGACCATCTACATGTACACTTACTCCTTAAAGATCCTGCTGTGCACAGATGTGGTGGCTCTGTTTGCCACCAATGTCTCGTGCATCTATCTGTTGTCCTGGGTCATATTACATGAACAGTTTGTTGGTGTTAGGGTAAGTGCCTATACCTACTACTACTACCTGTGCTCACATCTTATACTCATTTTAGTAATAGTAATACATACAGCCAAAGTACATACAAACTATTTTTTAAGTATATTCTTTTGTTCAATACATTAGCCCTTTTATTTATAAAATTAAACATACCTCAGTTAGTTACAATATCTTTTATTTATCTCTAATAAATGCAAATTACAAGGTATTAGGAACATTGTTTTGTGGGTTCAATATACATATGTAGACAGTGGATGATGACTGATTTAACAAAAAGATTTAATGTCATTATAATCCACTAAGCAGATTAAGTCCTATATATAAGTTAACAATTTTCTACTCTGACATAAAAAATAATCGTTTAACGTAACAGATCGTGGCGGCTATTCTGTGCGACACCGGAATAGCTTTGCTCGCGTACATGGACGGCATAACAGGCAGCTCTACACTCGGTGGGGTTGTACTAGCCGCCTGCGCCGCGGCAGGCTTTGCTATATTTAAGGTAACATATCTTAAACATTTTTTGACCCCTTTGTATACTGAAGCTCTCAGCAGCTGGAGATGTCCACAGACATTCATCACTAAACAATTTCATCTGTATGCAGTGTCCAATTAGGTAACCCCTCAAGTTTAAAAATGTCAAAAATCTCCTAAGCATTGTTTATGCTTCATAAATTTTCTAAGAAATTGCGTATATGATATCGCGACGTTGGGACCAGTTGTAACTTTTCTGCCGACGCATTATCACTATAGTATAAATTGAGAAGTTTACACAAGTTACATCATAGATGACATTTATAACAAGTATCTGGCAGCAAAAGTACTGGCAAAAGTTCTTCTCAACCGTATGTCCCCAGAGGTCGCAAGGACACTCCGGGAGGAGCAGGCCGGGTTCATGCACGGACCACACGAGCACCTTGCGCATATTCATCCAGTCCGTGGAGTGGCGAGCTGAACTTTTCATAGCATTCGTCGACTTTGAGAAAGCCTTCGAGTCCGTGCAGTGGGACGCACTGTGGTCCAGCCTGAGGCGAAGAGGAATACCCAGCAAGTATATAGGTATCATCCAGTCCCTATATAATGGCAGTACTTGCAAAGTAGTGCACGTCCAAGTCCTAGGGGAACCAATTCCAATGACTGCAGGAGTTAAACAAGGCTGCCCCCTGTCGCCACTACTCTTTATCATCCTGCTTGACGACATCATGCGGAAAGTAACGGAAACACCTAGGGGCATCACATGGAACGAAAGCTCACACCTGGAGGACCTCGACTACGCAGACGACATAGTGTTGATTTCTTCTTCACTGCCTGACCTCCAAATGAAGCTGGACTCGTTACGAGAGGAAGCTCAAGAGAAGGGCCTACGAATCAACGCTAGGAAGACCGTCGAAATGCGAGTCCAGACGTGCGACAAGCGACCCATCCGACTCAATGGCACACCGTTGGCATCTGTCGCAAAGTTCACGTATCTCGGCAGCACCGTGACCAACAGTGGTGGCTCTGATGACGACGTCGACGCGAGGATCAAGAAAGCCAAAGGCGCTTTTGCCCAGCTAAAACCGGTCTGGGATTCGAACGTGCTCCCCTCTTCGAGTCCATTGTGAAATCTGTTCTGCTTTTCGGCTGCGAGACTTGGAAGGAGACAAAGGGTCTGATGGGCAAGCTGCAAGTGTTTGTCAACAAGTGCCTACGATCCATTCTGCGCATATTCTGGCCGAATACTATCAGCAACTATGGAATCGATGCCACCAAGTCCCGGTCAAACAAGAAATCGCACAACGGAAGTGGAAGTGGATAGGGCACACCCTCCGAAGACCAGAGGACAACACGGCCAGGATTGCTTACAAGTGGAAGCCGCACGGGAGCAGGCGACAGGGCCGGCCGGCGCACACGTGGCAGCGCACTGTCGACGCTGAGCTGCGGGCAACAGGACTGAGTTGGAGGGACGCGGAGCGCGAGGCGCAGGACAGGAGCGGATGGCAACGTCTCACGAAGGCCCTTTGTACCAATGGGGTACCATAGGACGACAACAACAATCTTGCTTCCACGACATTAAATAAAACTATGAAAACGGATTATATCCACTACCTTGTCAAACTTTA
The DNA here is from genome assembly GCF_947568885.1 of Cydia strobilella. NCBI lineage: Eukaryota > Metazoa > Arthropoda > Insecta > Lepidoptera > Tortricidae > Cydia > Cydia strobilella. The sequence continues at coordinate 21,511,542 of NC_086042.1, forward strand.
GCTACAGTTTATCTCTGTTTCGTCTTTATTAGGCGGGTCCACGCAGTAGCCGCTTCGCGAGGAAATTGCCGCGAAACTGTTCGGTTTACGTAAACTCTCCTAAGTCAAATACACCCGCGGCGCAATGCCTCGGGCGAGTCACGTCTAGTCTACCTATAAGAAGCTGCTTCGCGCGGTGATTTCCTCGCGAGGCGCTTCATTCTCGTTATATGCGGGCCGATCTATTTACAAACATGTACTTGTCCAGGTTCTGTTCCGTAAAGTAATGGGGGAGGTGAACACCGGCCAGCGCGCGCTGTTCTTCTCCATCCTGGGCATCGTGAGCGCCTCGCTCTTGTGGCCGGTGTGCCTCGCGCTCTACCTCACCGGCTCGGAGATGCTGCCGTCCCCCTCGCACCAAATGCCCTGGCTTCACCTCTTCGGGGCCAGTCTTGCGCTGTTGGGTGAGTGTTTCTGTATGACCCAATTAAAGAATATACGCTATAGACATGTCGATAAATGTGTACTCTAAAACGGGACTTAAAATAATAATTGTAAAATAAACACATTGCCTTCTTTGCGTTATATTATAATAACATTATATTAAAATGGAGTGTGGTTTTACTATAATATCATTAAATACAAGGTTGTTCATAGGACTATGTTGGTTCTTGAAAAGACGTGATTACGCAGTAATACATGTTGGTTTTTCTCTATTTACAATTTCTATTGAATTGAATCATGAAATACCGCTACATTTACGTTAGACGTGTCGCCCACACATAGCATAGCAAGGTATATTTCATAGACAAACAATAACGAAACCTAATCTTATGAAGTTACAGTTGCAATTTCAATGACTATGCAATATTCCTTAGAATACAGAATGTCTATGCAACATTTGAATAGCAACTTTAAGTTCTTGTTAATAAGTTTCATTATTGTTCGTTGAAGTACAGGCCCTTAGACGATTGTCGAGATAAATTTTCGGATGTTACTGTAGTGTGCGCTACGTACGTTACACACACCTTCATACTGTATCTCTATATATTCCGTAGGTTAAGGCTCATATTTCATTATTAAACTATACTTCCAACCAACAAGTTGTATCAATTGACGCCACACCTCACATGGCGATCCTGTCAGTGCGGCCTCGTGCTGCGCTGGTAGCGCGCTGCGCTTGCCAGTCAAGGACGTGGAAAAATCAAAATTTGAATTAAAGGATATATATAAAGTAAAATTACATCGGATATTGGTGATTTATAGTGCGTAAGGTGGCATTGTGTAAAGCGAACGGACTAAAATTGTGCGTAGATGCATAAATGGACAGTTAATATGTTAATAAATTGAAATAAAAACTGTTAAGGTAGTACACGCGATATAAAACACTGACGTGACGGATGATTTCATTAAATTGGTATTAAAAGGACAGTGAGTGTCAAAGTGAAACAACGAACGGTGAAAATCATAAACAAAGGACTCGAGACGTAAAAAATGTGATTTTAAATTGGACTAATTAAATAATTTTCAACTTGACTTATAATAAAAATACCGCCGGGACCAAAACTTGTATATGATGGCCTGCAGCAGGGAGTTGTTGATGTCCTTGGTCGAAAATGGCGAGTCTAGGGGTCCGGGGACAACAAGGAAAGAGTCTAGTAATGGATGATTGGCTGCCCAATGTGGAAAATGTGGTCTACAATATATACATTTGATAATTTCGTTTTATTCAATTTCATCTTATACTTAGTAACGATGACATACTTTTATTCCTTACAAATATGGCACATAACGGCGGCGCGTGCACTCCTTAAAGGGATCGGCATGCGGCGTCTGTTATTTCATCTCTAATTTCATAGAAGTTGGGCACTGATTTAGATACCTAACAAATATTATTGTAATAAAATTAAATTTAGTAACACTTAAAATATTTCAAATTTTAAATTTCAGATTCTTAAATATGTACCGAATTTTATCCATAATTATATTTACATTTAATGTTTAACTTAAATAGATATAAAACTTTATTTTTAATTAGAATTCGAATAGTGTTTTTTTTATGATAGTGAATTATAATTGTATCGGACGAGACTTTTTTTTTTAATTCACGGATCTGACATATTTAACAAACAAAATAATGACGAAGTATTATAATTATGACTTTTAAAGTGAATAGTGGTATTGTAAAGAAGATTAGTGTTATTGTAGTCATGTCAAAGTAAAGCTTTATGGTTGGTTTTTAAGGATCGTAAGTTTCGTAAAAATGTCGGTGATTGAATGTTTGTGGAAAGTTTCAGAAAGGTAGGCAATGGGATAAAACGGTTGATTGGGTTTTAGATTGAGAAATTGGGAAAAATGGAAATTGTTCGATTTAAGAAAAGTGTGTTTGCAAAGTGTTTGGGAAAACTGATATACATAAGTTTTTCAAATGACGATTAGCGTGATCAACTAAGAGTTTCTGAAATTCTTATATGTTGAAGTTTTCATGGTGTGGTGGTTGGCTTGGTTTATAAATGTTTTTTTTTTTTGAGTGGGTAATATGAAAGTGAATTAATTAAATATGCCTGTCGCACCTTCGCTGGCTCGAGAGGCAGCCTTGGGCGATTAGGTATTTAGCAAGGGTACGCCAGGATACAAGGCAGGTAGGGAATCCTTGGATGTCTGATCATGATTCGATCGACCATCAATCGTGGAGACTCCTTGGACACATAGAAGGTTATTATGAAAAGGAAGTGTTAAAAGAACCGCCTGAATGAGTATATAAATAAATAGTATGTGTGCGTGCGTAATAATAAAATTCCTTGTATCCTGAGCAAATAAATAAATGTGCAATAAGGTCGGCCGACCACGTATGTAAAAGCGTTGCATACCCTTGATCATTGATGTCAGTGAGGCATATAAGTTGCCACTGTAAGTATATGAATAAATAGATAAAAAGTAGTACTTCTACGAATGACGTCATAACGACAACCAGAAATATAAATGAGAAATTATATTATAAGGTACCAATGACGTTTAAAAAGAATTGTAATGTACGTAGGTACATATTGCAATACCTAAAAGGACAAATAAATGTAGTGTATTGACGAATACGCTACATAATAAAATAAGATATTGATTATACTTAATTATTATTTTTTAGTTTCTAGTTAGGTAAAAATAATATCTAGTGTTGTTTTTCGTGTAATTCAATGCGTACATAAATTATAAATTACTTTATGAAGTATAAAAAAATATATATACTATATTGAAATGTTTATTCTAAAGGTTTTTACAAATAAAATATCTTTTAAAAATATTAATAACATTATTTTGGTCATACATTTTCATAACGCTTAAGGAAATGAAAATTATACTTTTTTTTTTATCTTTTGATTGACATGTTGTTACTTTTTGACATACGTACGTAATTAATAATTAAATTTATATGCTGTGTTCAAGATAAAATAAGTATTTTACTATAAATATAATTATTCTATTCTATACTTTATTCCGGTAGTAATTGGTAAATGAATTATGTATTTAAAAGCAATTCAGCAAAATTACAGCAATTGTAAAAAAAAACAATACTTTTTTTTTGAAATTAATTAATGTTAAAAAAAAAACTATGTAATCTATTTTTTTTTCCTTTTAAGGGGGAAGGTGTAGTGTGCGCTACGTACGTTACACACACCTTCATACTGTATTTCTATATATTCCGTAGGTTAAGGCTCATATTTCATTATTAAACTATACTTCCAACCAACAAGTTGTATCAATTGACGCCACACCTCACATTACCTTGCGTGCACTTGTTACTCGGCGGATGTTTCAGTCTGTCGCAGACTTATAGGTCTTGACTGTCGGTCACGTAACTCTTGATAAGTTAAACGTAGCATGATTATTGATTACTTTAAAAGTAATATTATACGAGATTTGGATGGGGCCCGATCACTAATTTGATTGTTTACGAAATCCGCGAATAAAATTGTGTTATTAAGTGAGCAAAATATTACACTATCATATGTGTTATTAAGGGAGCAAAATATTACATATTCAATAATAAACTCCCTAGGATGTTGTGACTTAACCTATAATATTATTGCCATATATTTAAAACGTTATATTACAGAATTTCATTAACTTTTTTGCAGTTTTCCACCTAGTGTTCCAGTTCGGCAATATCGTGACGTACAACATTTTCGTCTCACTAGCTCTCATCACTGCTGTACCAGTCTCAGCCGGCAAGTATTTATTTGAAACACAAATTTCCGTTGATCAAATGACACCAAAATAATTAGTTTTGAGATCATGAGTTACGACCTGGCTGTATGTTTGTTGAACTAAATGTCTGTGTATCGCGGGGGTGGAAGTAGGGTTAACAGTTTTAAACTACTTCTACGAGGAGGTCGTCCGCGCCGGTGGATAGTAATTTGTTGAATGAGGGTAATTTTTTTCTTTTCCTAAGTATTTCAAAATGGGGCTAAATTCTATCTTCGTAAATTTATTTTTTGTTCGGTAGGATTGGACGTGGCGTTCTACGAAGTGCAGTTCGAGGGCATGAAGCTGGCCGGCATCGTGCTGATCGGCGTGGGCTTCTCGCTCGTCATGTTCCCCGACAACTGGCCCAACTACATCATGCGCCTGCTCAGGTATAGTCGACTACGGCCGGGCTGGACGGGGCGTCCTGCTGGGGCAGTGCAGGGGCATGAAGCCGGCATCGTGCTGATCGGCGTGGGCTTCTCGCTCGTCATGTTCCCCGACAATTGGCCCAACTACATCACGCCTGCTCAGGTATAGTCGACTACGGCCGGGCTGGACGGGGCGTCCTGCTGGGGCAGTGCCAGGGGCATGAAGCCGGCATCTTGCTGATCGGGGTGGGCTTCTCGCTCGTCATGTTCCCCGACAATTGGCCCAACTACATCACGCCTGCTCATGAGGGGGGGGGGGGGGGGTAAAAAAAATGCGTCATGTTGTGACAAGGGGGAGTCACAAACTTTGTGACGTCATTTTAACTTATTTAAATTATTTTATTCGCTGTACAGTTAAATAACAAGTTTTTGGAACGATAATCGTTTTTCCTAATCTGTTTTGTTTAATTACTAATATTTCTTTTGTCAATAATATTTTGATAAAATAATAATAATACTTAATTCAATTTGGCGATTTCATTGAAAAAAAAAAAGTGGCGTCACACCAGGGGGGGGGGAGGGGTTTGCCAAATGTGACCAAGTGTGACAAGGAGGGGGGAGGGGTCAAAAAACCTCGACATTCGTGTGACGTAATTAATGGATGAACCCTTACGTGCATGTTGCCGACTGGGTTGGCTGCCACAGCGTTACAGTGAATGCATGAGCACCCAGCGACTTGTCGCGACTTCCGATTTATCCAACTGCTTAAACCTAGAGATATTTTACACGAGGCGATAGTCCACTGAAACACCTAGTTGAACGGAGCCGGTGTCATCTGACGACAAACGGGGACAGCTTCCTGCGTTCACAATTTGATCCATGCTGTGTAATTGACCGAAGCGTAGCGAAGGTCTATGGTTTGACTCGGGCATTTTGCTTTTGTATGTCCGGATGTTCTCCTCTACAGGTCGCAATTCTCAAACGATTCTCGTGAAACTTTGTGACCAAATTCTATGATAAAATAAAAAAAAATTGTCGACCCGGTTTTTGGAAATTTTTCAAAATGGCGGAGTCGTGATAGCTCGCGCCTAAACAAATAGTCGTATAGATATCATAACAGTATTTTCTTTTTGAGATATGTTTACAGATTAAATGGCGAAAAATGCAGAAATTTTGTATTCCTGGTTTTGGCGGTATTTAGATGTTTAGTTTTTACTCGAGAATGAGCCGAATTTCGTCAGCTTAGATAAGAACTAGCATGGCGTATTTTGCAAACAGTCGCTTTTTTCGTTTGCAACGGGTGGTCCCTGGGTCGATCCCCAGTAATTGTATGCTCCTACATAACTTTTTGTAATTTTTTTTTACTTTAATTTCGTATTTTTTTATTTTGAACAAATGAAAAAAATCGTATTATTGATTGATCAAGCGCGGGCTAAGCGTATTCGTTTAATTTTTACAAGCTTTTATTTAACTAAACCTAAAAAATATGTTCTTTTTTTGTTATTTTAATTATCTAAAGTGTTCTAAACGGTGGAGCCATACATTTATTTAGATTGAAGTAGTTCTTCTTATTCCGAATTTCATACAATTTTATTTAGAGTTTTTCTTTTAAAATACGTAGATTTTTTTCATCATAAACTTTCAGGTTTAGGTAGTATAGATTCGAATGTCTGAGCGGGTTTATGGAGCCAATTATTCAATGATATTATTGAAAAATTCAATAAAAATTGAGAAAATTTTGCTCAACGCCTGTCCGTGTGAGTGGCCTTTACACTATCCATGTCAAACAAGATGGCGAAGTTTAATAATTAATAACTAACAAAGATGTCACTTTAGCACAGGTGACCTAGCTAAGTAATAATAATAATAAGCCCGCAGGGCAGCTTGTGGCGAGCTGTTGGGGAGTGACGACCCCACGGACCCGAGTGCTCCAGAGAGTCGGTCAGGGTCTCCGTCTCCGGCGTGTCTTCGTCGGTCGGAGTGGACCCCAAGGGGACCCGCAGGACTCTCAGCTCTGGCTTGCCTTCATTGGATGTCCAGAGGGGAGTCGTAAGAGCTATATGCTCCAGGGGTGGAAGTGTTAAAGGGCATAACGCCGCGAGTAACTTCGGAGAAAGCGCAGCACACCTCTCGACACCCCTGAGCCGCTCACGCCGGTGTTGCGCCTGGCCGTCTTTACGATGGCGCATCAGGTGCCCATCTAACGAGTGGCGAGTCACCGCCTGCCTCGATAACTTGTGCAAGCAATGTTATGGCAGGTGTCCGGACTTCTTTGCAATAGCCCAGACTTTTTTCCACCCAAACTTAAACCATAGACCAGTACTCTGTCCATATTCTCTACAATAGCTTCCAATGCCTGCTGAAACCGGTTCACGGGTATCTATTGATGTACCCATGAATGGGTTCCAGCAGGCGTTCTACATGACATCAAATCTCTCCAAACGGCCTCTACGTGTTGGATCTATATCCCCACGCACGCCTTATAAATGACCGGGATCGAAAGACCCGAGAGTTTTAAAACGGAGATACACATAATAATAATAATAAAATATTTTTATTGTACATAAGGAGCACGTTACATAATAAACAATTACACAAGGGTTTGTACAAACATGACAGTATGGAGAGGTCAGTCTTTCGACCCCTAAACTAGGTAAGCACCTGTGCCTTAGGGGCTAAAGTTCGTCTAAATTCGATGTCGAAACAAAGATGAAGGTCGTGTACAGCAGTAAGATAGTAAAACATTAAACTAATTGCTATAAATAAATAGTTGCTTAAGTTATTTAAATTTATCTACAATTTAATTATACATTAGCTAGTTGCCTCTGTAGTGCCTGATTTGCTCGATATGTGATGACATTGTGAGGTCGAAACGGGCCGATTTTTAGGGTTCCTTATCCAAAGGGTAAAAACGGGACCCTATTACTAAGACTCCTCTGTCCGTCTCTACGTCTGCATATCACCAGGCTGTATCTAATGAAGCGTGATAGCTAGACAGGTGTTACAAATGGTGTATTTCTGTCGCCGCTATAGCAAGAAATACTAAAACGTACGGAACCCTCGGTGGGCGAGTCCGACCCGCACTTGTGCGGTTTTTAGAGTTTCGTGCGCTTGATTTCGTGTGGCTCCCTTCAATATATCTCCACTACTAAGCATTTCAATACGTTTAGAAATTCAAAAATCAGCCAGGTATACAGGTTCGTTTGGGTCAGTGAGGGCAGCAACCAGATCCCGTGCTGCTACGTCAAAATGGCCTTAGAAAACCTTCCCTCAATTTCAAATTAATTAAGATTGGGGTTTACAGATTTTGGAAAAAACATCGCCAATCGATCCCATTCCTATCCACGATCAAAAACTTGTATGAGACCATAAAAACTTCCGCCTAGAAAAGCCACAAATCGAGGAAAACTTTTCCCATACAATTTGATTATGAAAATGAAAAATGCAATTGTTCACATGCTATTTTTTATGCCTATCGATTCCATTCCTATCCAGTATCAATAGTTTCATAGGGTTCAACTAAAGTAAAGTACCTATTAAAAAGCCACAATTATTTTTAAAGCGAAATTTCTAACCTATTATATATTATGCTGAAGCGATCGACATAAAAATCAGTGATTTGTTAAGAAATAGTAAGTGGAAACCGTTTTCTCCCGAAATGGAGATTGTATGAAAAAAGTACCTATTGTCTGTAGCTATTCTACCCTCTTAATCCATCCTAGACACATCCATCTTAAGCTATGCTCGCGAGGTCTACAGTTCACAGAGCCACTAGTGTTATTTATTTTATTATTATTTTATTTATTTATTAAGAGACAATCTGTTATGAAACATAAATTACAATGGTGATCGTTACAATAGGACTAAACCTGGAGTTTCCTTAATGTTAACAAATTAAGTGTAAACATATTAAGATCCGTAGGTAATCACTCGCTTACAACATTAAACATTAACTTACTTAACATAAGTATAACATTTAAAACTTTCGCGTTTTGAACACAACATATTAAATCACATTTACAATCACATAAGCAATCAACATAAGTAATCTTAAAAAGTAAACAATCTGTTCGCTACCTGTCTTTTAAAACTGTTTAAATTCAGGAGAAAAATATCAATATCGTTGAAAAGTGTATTGTGGTTACGCATTGCACGTCTAATAAAACTGTTTCTGTCGTATTCTGTGGAACAAAAATCTACATGAAATTAAACAGGAACTCTAGAGCTACGACCGTTTTTAGCTAACTAATCTAGCAAAGTTAGTGTTAGTAGCATAGACATGGCGGCGATGGCGCTACTGATCGCTAATACACTGTGTTCCTGTTCACTCAGATGGAGCCGCCGGCAGCGCGGCAACAACGGCTCCGGGCGCAGCCGCGACGCCATGGACTTCCGCACCGGCTACATACGCTCGCACCTGCGCTCGCCCTCCGGCCGCGTGCGGTGACCGCCCATAGACATACACCGCCCCGACAACGACTGTACGGTACGCTCTACTGCGGCTCTATAACGGTCTACTTACAGTCTTACAACGCTCTCATCTAACTTTCCTCTTACTGTCGACGATTTGCTGTTTGGTTACGTAGGATTGGTTATAAAGACGCATTTTCGTACGAACATAGGCCAACAGAGGGCCCTATAAAATTCTTTAAAAAAGATATAGCAGGGCCGTACGCCGCTGCGGGTGCCTTAATTATTGTCAAAAGGTATAATCGGCTAGAATTCCGTAAAAAAAGGATACAAATCTCAAGGAAATATTGAGTTATGTGGTGATGGTATAGTTTTTAATGAATAATATGAATGCAGAATTGAATGTTTCGAATATTAAAATCAAGTCCAACGTCAGCTGAACTTAAAATGATCAATTTTTATATATTTGTAAAGTTGCAACTCTTGATCTGCTCACTTGACCTCCAAATTAACTGGCCAAAATTTACAAATAATTTCGATATACTCGTTATATACCGATTCTACATTTATAATTCCAAAAATAATACGTTTTGTAATATGCCTCAAGGTTTAAATATTAAAATTCATTGAACTCAATCTTCTTCAAATCTCACATTGTCGCTATTATATTAATAATATCTAGTGCTTGTATAATTTTATACTTCTTCGAATACCGTCCGTCCTCTCGATTTGAAGAGCACTTGAAAAATTAATGTTTATAACAAAATAGTCCGCACTAGCAGCAACAAATATTGAGAACTCGGGATGCCGTTAACTAATTAACATAAATCTCAATGTGGTTAAAAATTTAAAAGCAACACAGATACCCTTGGGAAAATGTTCTATTAACAGATTAAATGATAAGACTAAGGGCCTGTTTCACAATGTCCAAGTAAAGTCCTGAATAAGCTACTTGCCACTTATCTGACGAATAAAGTCATCTTTGGCGTTTCACAATCTTCAAATAAGCTTAACTGGTAGATAAATATCTTTACAACTGAATGTAATTTCATCTGGCAGTTAATTTATATGTTAATTAACTATCAAATACTTTACTTGGACATTGTGAAATAGGCCCTAAGTGTTCAAATTATAATTTTAAACAAAAATTAAGTGTATATTTATGCTAGCAGTAGGCCTAGCACAGGGACAGCGCGACAGTATCTCGCCCGCGAGATAGACTACCTGTCCTTCTCTGATTAATACGGAGAAACAAAGACGGATAGTCTATACTGGGCGCTTTAGTGTTTTCATAATGAGGGACTGTGGGACCTAATCTGTCAAAGAAACGTTTTCCCTTTAGCGCCAAATGAAGAGAGATTTTTGGCAGTTTTTAACACCATTCTCGAGACTCTGAAGTATGTATATCACTAATGCACTTTAAAACTTCAATTACTCATCTATTATAAACCATTTATTTACACAATACAATAAAAATATGCACACTACATAAAATATATATCTATAATATATATTCTATCTATAATACATAATCTTGATGTTGTGATCATCAGTAGCGGATAGTGTAGGGTTTGGATCATTTCAATGTACGAGGAGGTAATTCAATCGTACATTCAGACGTTCCGAAGGATGGCTTCCGAATTTGTCTTTAGAAATTATGATATCGAATTTTAAAATAAGATCTAGTCGAATCTAGTCAGGGTATACATATATTTGTTATACACGAATTGATTTACTTTTGAAATGTTAATCTTATCCAGAGTTTATTTACTGTAGGTTTTAATTTAATTATTTATATATTTAGATATTTTTTCAACCGCTATTGCCATAAGCCATTTTCGAGTCATGGAATTCCTCGTACCTGTGTTTAGTGTCAATTTTTACCGACTTTGTCCAAACGAAACTGCGTGGCTTGTAAGCTTGTAACGGTTAACGCATTTTATCGCTTTTAAGTTTAACTTTGTATGCACGTTATGCAAGTCCTACTAATACCGCTCCAAATCGTAGAAATAAATATAAGCATCAATTAACCTCCAAGTAATGGTCATGCATGTTAAATGTATATATTTTATTTGCGTTTATACATTACAATATAGGAATATGCCGTGCCCCGGACGCCAGGCGATCGCGATTATTTAAGCGAAATTGAACTTTACGGACTCTTGCGTAAGTCCCTATTGTATTGGCGAAACTGACGGCTGTGGCCGTCGTTGGCGTCCTCGGCAGCAAGACTCCAATGACGAGCACAGCCGTTGGTGGCGGTGAAAAGGTTTAAAGGCGACAGATTTCCAATTCACAATGAAATGAGCCTCTTCTGATATGTACTACTAGCTTTTGCTCGCGACTTCGTCTGCGTTATTATTATTGGATTATTGGAATTAGTTCCAGCAGTTAGAGTAAGTATAGCGCCTGGATAAAAATCCAGGCTATACTTTAACTGCTGGAACTTATTCCAATAATCCAATAATAATAATAATAATTCTAATGGCAATAATTTTGGGCATAATATGCTTAATTGCTTAAATACCCCAATTAACAGGAAATTAATTAATTTTCTCATTTCCACCCCCCTTTTCTCCCTCCTTAGGGGTGACTTCCGACATAAAAACTATCCTATGTCCTTCCCCGGGACTCAAACTATCTCTATGCCAAATTTAAACTTAATCCGGTCAGCGGTTTAAGCGTGAAGTGGTAACAGACAGACACTTTCGCATGGATTTGTATGGATGTGGCGTAAAAAATATGTTTTTCACCTACCACAAACTGAATGTGCAGGTTTAACTAATTTTTGACGTCGACCATATCTAAATGTAAACCATTTGTTCATGCATGCACATAACTTGTAGGTATATATCACTTACGTAATACACTAGTTTGCTACAGCGTTACCTTCTCGAGGTTTCGTCTCTTCGCTTCGTAGTTGTTACATTATAACGTTAATCCTACAGTAGTAGTAGATCTTCGTTGACGACTGAATTGTTAAAATTGGCGTGCGAATTGAAGGAAGCCATATTGCTGCTGTTATAAATTATAAATGTCGGTATAAATTAGCTCTATGCATGAATTTATTTTTATTTTTGGATTCATAATTTATATCGTTGGAACACCGGAAATGATAAAAATACTTTTGTAAACCTTAACATTATTTTATTAAAAAATATTTAAAATGTTGAAAATTTTTGAGCGGTTAAAACGCTCATAATTTTTGGCGCGAATTCGACAGAGCGTGATGACGTCACACGTTGGGCGGCCCAACTGACGTTTGCTACTAATGACACTAATCTGTCGAACGCGTGACGTCACGTGGCGTTTCGAGCGTTTCGCTCACTAGCTTTTCGCGGGCAAATTTTTGTACTTTTTATTTATAATTTTAAGTAATTAAATGGTAATTTAAAAACGGAAATGCATTTGTAACATGATATAACGGTAACACGAATAAAACATATTTCGTTCAAATATAAACTTCATGCATGAGGCTAATTGGATTCCTTCGTTGAGATAGTACACTGGTTTCGAATGTTTTTTCGCGTAATCTGATCGCTCTCAACTATTTTTTTTATCTGTCGCTAATACTTGTATTTTTTTATTTGGTTATACTTACATGTGTTCTTAAGTACGTATAACTAGATATTAGAAACAACATAAGTATTTTTTTCTGAATCCATACTAATAGTGAGGCTAAAGGCACATCGTACATGGTACGCTGATAAAAGATGTATTATCAGCGTTATTTGCCAGAACTTAACAGACTTAGGATGATGTTGTTAATATGTTTATATTATTGTTTTTGACATGTTTTCTTGGTGAATTTTTTATATAAATAATCTTTAAGTAATGTACCATCAATGCGTTCGAGTGTCATAAGTTTTTCTTACGTGCCAGGTTCGCCTGGGTGATTGTTTTAATTTCTTCAGTAATTTAATTTATATAAAGTGTCTCATAATATTCATAATACCTATATTTATTGATAATGATAAACCAATACTAATGGCACTGAAACTCACTAATATAGCCCTCAATCAGTACTGAATTGACAATGTTAAAATAAAACTAATCTGTTATTAATAAAACTTAAATTAATTTGTCACTGAAAGTGCATTTTGTTAAGTATTTTAATAAGTATAATTTTACATTCCCACGTCAATGTTGATATCTTTTTAAGAAAATATTTTAGTTAAGTATACTTTGCGCATAGCCTCACGGCTAAAGACCGCTCGTTGAATTCACTAGGTAATTAATGTGGAGAATACCGTCTATAAGGGAAGTCCGTCTACAAGCTCTTTAGTCGCTTTTAAGAGCCCGGTAACGATTTTAGAGCAAAAATGTAAAATTGATAGATTTAGTCGTTGAAATTGTACACCTTTTGTTACGTAATATCACTAAACTCGATACAGCGCTTTTAACTCTTGCGTTAATACACATACTCCACTTACAGATGGTCTGTAGACCAGGAATGAAAGCATCCTTTCTGACTGTGTCGTCTGTGTCTGAGCGACGTACGTATGCAACTACGAGAGTTCTCGCCCTATGACTGTCTTCCCTGCAAGACATTGTATATGCTGGTCTCCCTCACATTGACCTTAGCTTATTTGCCTCCATGTATCAAACATTTGTCTTCAATAATAAGTAGGTGTTGTACGTGAGGCCATGAGCAGAGTAAATTTATCACTAGCGATACTAGTCGAGGTGTTGTTGTCACGTTTTTTGTATCGTCAAGCTCAATGTATTTGTTATGACTGTGATGTTTTGTATGATTGCTTATCTTTGAATGTGTAAGTTGATTTAAATTCAACAATGACTGCGATATAATAATAGCAGGTGACTGGTACACATGAAATATCAAATAACAAAATTAATAAACTACAAATAAAAGTTGAATTAGTGGAAATAAGTTACTACTTTTCGTTCGTGATTGCTGAAATAAAGGCACAAATGGTCGGGCTTCAATTGTGTTCTAGAAGTACATCTAAATAAAAAATATTACAAATAATGTTGTACGTGTTGACGCAAATACACATTGGACGGGTGGAATACCACCCTTTAACATTTTACCAGTTAAGTGTTATTGTTATAATGTTTGCAGCCTAATCCAACTCGAATATTTGTATTCAACAAAAACGTTATTAGAAACAGAATTTGTAATTTAAGTAGGTACGTTTATATTCAATGAATTTACACAAATGCACATTGGTTATTGTTTCTAAACAACAGTCTTTATTGTTAGTTTGATTACAATAATGATTAAAGACTGAATTAAATTGAAAATTACTAAAATCAATTACACTTCGTGAATTAAAAGGTTAAGTATGAACGGGACCGGATTTCGCGGGGGGGTGAGAAGATACTTGCGACCTTGGTCTTCGGTTGCCGCCGTACGTCGCGTACTTCAATTTGTATAAACTGAATACCTACTAAGGCCTTGGACCGTTTAGCAAATAAAAAACCGGCCAAGTGCGAGTCGGACTCGCGCACGAAGGGTTCCGTACCATTACGCAAAAACGGCAAAAAAAAACAAGTTTGTTGTTTGGGAGCCCCCCTTAAATATTTATTTTATTCTCTTTTTAGCATTTGTTGTTATAGCGGCAACAGAAATACATCATCTTTGAAAGTTTCAACTGTCTAGCTATCACGGTTCATGAAATACAGCCTGGTGACAGACGGACAGACAGTGACAGACAGCGGAGTCTTAGTAATAGGGTCCCGTTTTTACCCTTTGGGTACGGAACCCTAAAAAGGCCAAACAATAAAAACAACAGATTCCGCCGCAACAGCGGTGAGACTTGACAACGCTCAACTGGACCTTGAAAAATCCGCAGTTTGCCAATCCCTGACCTTGTTAAACCAAAATATTTCTATACCACACGCTATACTGTTTCACCCTAAATTGGTGCCGGTGACGGCTGTCAACCCGACACGTTTTTACGAGTATCTTATGAATTGTAATGATGGTGTATTCCCATTTGTCCCGGCGGGGTGTTTTCATAAGAATCATTCCCATTAATCCCCGCCTCATGTATGGCGGCGGTCACAAATGAAAACTAAATAATTGTTTTTTGTTTATATTTGACTGAATTAGACTATTGTTCAAATAGGTCTTTCTTCACTCCCCGAAGCGTGCCGAACCGCAACGAGTAAGTTATGTCCTAACCAAGTCTTAACCCTTTACCAGGCTGACATTTCAAAAATGACAATCGAATGTCAGTCTTACTCATCGAAAATAGAACACATGTTTGAAGTGCCGTATGTGGAAAATATAAACCTTTAGCCTGGTAAAGGGTTAAGTAGAGAAGAAAATGTTTATTAAATCGGTGTTAGTTTAGATGAAAGTGATTTATGTAGGTACTAGGACACGTTAGTAGAAGCAAAATTATTATTGTACGTAATGAGTAGCGGACACGAGATAACACCTTGGCCCCTGTGATTCATTTAGTTAAAACTAGGATTTGATAGTCATTAAATAAAATTTGTCATAGAGCTGTGTTGTTTTATTTATATGGTGACACCTGGCTCTTGACATACTTCGACACTGAAGAGTTATTTATTGTAAATATGAATTTTTGATCGCCATCCATAAAGACAAACTTTTTATGGTTTGAGTTCTTATGCGTTTTTTCCTGTGTGACACCATACAGTTTGAACGTTCGAATGTCCATAAATGATTATAGTAAAAAGTAGTCCATAAGTCTATAATAATGCACGTTCAAACCTTCCACTTTTAAAAGCTTTGAATGTATTGATCTGCATAAATGTACCTAAATCGTTGAGTATTATACCGTCCACAGGAAAACACCCGGTTACGCAACATTTTAGTATACCATAGTATACCAAACCATTTTAGTATATAAAACATTGCAAACCTATAAAAATACAGGATCCAGTGTACGGGACGTACCTACGAGGTAAAATGAGATAAATGCTGTCATCAACTCTTAAACAAGAGTACATATACAATACAGCAGGTGAAACGAAAAAGTCAGGAATGAGAACTGACTTGATACCATTTTTCTCTCGAAATAAAAATAATAATTTAAATAATAATTTTTGTAACCATCATGCTAGTACTACTTTTTAGTATAAAAGAAGTATTTAGTTTTAGATTTAAGTGTTAAATACTAGATTTAAAGACACAAACATAATGGTTTATACACTAGCGATTTCGGAAGAGCGGGGTTTTCTGTCACAAGCATATCTAATGCTTAAAAGAAGATCCCATTCCATGCTGTAAACTACTTGTAAGGAACCAATAAACATTTTTTCATTTTCAAATAAAATACCGTCTTGTTTATTACTTTTCCCACTGTTTAAAATATATTCATACTTCATTATTGTTAATCTAAAATATGTTTAACCCTTAAATGCATAGTGATGGATGCAGCTTACAAAACAAAAAACATAATTTTTGGCATAATTAGATAAAATTGATTTGGTCCTGTATAATTATTATAATCGTAAATTAATACTTTCAGATGTTTTATTAAAATTTGCGCAGCATATTAAATATATTAATAACGGGTCACTCACGTGTTTTAAGTCGAAAACGCTCGACATGTTTCACTCCGTACCGAGGAGCATCATCAGGAGCTTGCGTCGACGGTGACGGACCGGCGCAGACTGCGGGCCGCAGCCCTCCGCGCCCGATGACTCGGCGCGGGCGCCGGTGGCGGCAGGGGGGGCGAGAAACTACCCTCGTTTACCGCATTATTGTCAAATGATGGGTTGCACACAACACTCACTACGTCATTCGCTAATGGTTCGTCCACACTGTCCACCGACGTAGTACCCAAAACAGTTTTCCAGCTCGGAGGCACTGACCAACCACAAACACGGTTAAAATTCGGATGACGACCAATTTCGATAGCCTCCCGTACTTTTCGCTGAATCACAAACTTTTCTTTCGCCAGCACGGTTACCTTATCGAAACGTATATAGTGAGTCGAATCCGAATTCGGAATTCGGTACGGAGTGAAACATGTGGAGCGTTTTCGACTTAAAACACGCGAGTGACCCGTTATTAATATATTTAATATGTCTGTGTCTCACGGAAGTTTTCTTATTAAATTTGCGCAGCATTTTAGTTTTCATTTGTTTTAAGACGCAATGGCGGAAAATTTTGAAAAGTTGGTGATTTTTAGTATTATCTGTATTATGTGATTTAGGCGGTTTTTTTTCTTCGGGGTTTGCAATTGTTTTATATTTAAAATCTTTATTATAGGTATATCACAAATAGTGTACCTTTCTGATGGTAGTAAGATTTTTCATATATATCTTACTGAAAATTATATATTTACACAAATATGATTTAGCCGTAGCTCGGAAAGCGGCCAAGTTGAAATGGGACTGGGCTGGTCATGTCTGCGAATGCCGGACGACTTGTGGGCCAAGTTTACCACGGAGTGGGAGCCCCACGAGTCTAACCAAGGATCCGGCAGACCTCGTCGGTGATGGCGGGATAACTTGGACTCCTTTTTGAGAAGCTGGCCAGATATAGCACTAAACAGAGACGAGTGGAAAAAGAGGGGGGAGGCCTTTGCCCAGCAGTGGGACACAGTGGGCTCTGAATAATAATAATGATTTAGCCTATGTAAATTCTAACACTGATTTAGCAGTGAAAATCGAATGTTTTAATTTTTTTTCCAGAATCAGTAAACAAATTATGTAACACATATATTCATTTCAGGCAAAAAGAAAAAAAACATGCATTTAAGGGTTAACTGTGCAAATATAAGTAAATAAATAAAACCAAAAAGTTACTAAGTAAATTTGACTAACGTCCAATTTTAATGTTAAAGTATCACAAAAATGTTATTAAGTCTTTAGCAACAATGTCAACATTATTTCGAGATATTAAGTTGAGATCAGCTCAGCTGATGCAGTCGAGGTCCGCGCTCGTTCGCGGTGGGTCTCAAATCGCTTAATTAATTGGTGTTGTTGTTGACGCGGTCCCATCTCCAAATGGTCCCGTCGTCGCAACACGCTACCAGTACTTTGCCGTTACGTGATAACGTCACCTGTAAATAAAAATATAATATACCGTCAGGTGACAAGCAAAACTTACTAATTACTGAAAAATATCCAATATACTGTATGGGGTTCTTCAAAAAAAGGAGTACCTACAGGTTTTTAAAGGATCGGTAACGCGCATGTAATACCCCTAGAGTTGCAGGCGTCCATAGGCTACGGTGACCGCTTACCATCAGGCGGACCGTATGCTTGTTTGCCACCGACGTGGTATTAATTAAAACTGCACTTTTGTTTGTAGCAAATCGCAAATACTTGCCGCGCAGAGAGGAATTGTTCAAATCATGCTGTTTAATGTTTAATCAGCTGTTAGTTCTGCGCACTGCGCAGTGCGCAGTTGCGCACTACACTTTCTTTCGTCGCAATCAGCTGTTGCTGCTCAATTAAGTGATTTTAGATAAAGCGCCACCGAAAGCGGATGTCTTCTATCGCGGCGCGCTAGTGTAGCAATATTCGCATAGCAGACATGACTTTATTGGACCAGCCGCGGGATAGTGTTTACTTTGTCTATTTCTAATATTTATTTGCTGTACCTGTCGCACGGCGGCCACGCAGCGCGGGTGCTGCAGCTGCGCCACTCGCGAGCCGCCCGCCACGTGGCCGAGCTCCCACACCATCGTCTTCCCGCACTGGTTGCCGAGCGCGATCACCTAAACACAGGCCACACATTACTAATACCATAGAGTAACTTATACTAGAGCGGTACTGTCATAGTAAATTCTGTATCCATCTATTACGGATTATCTTTGCTAATACCTATCACGTTCTCAATAATCTCAATTATTCCATGATATTTTCAGCTATTGTGGCTTTCATTAGCAATATAAAGAGAACTTGAAGATTTATTACAACTGAATGGGACTTAATCGCACATAAAGTCTGGCGTCATCGTCAGGGTCGACAACGCATATCTGACAGCACCGCTGCAGTCGCATTAGATGCACGCATCTATAGGCTACGGTAACCACGTTCTATCAGGCGGGCCGTGTACGATTGTCGCTGTTGAAGTACACTCATACGTAACATATGAAAAAACCGGCCAAGTGCGAGTCGGACTCGCGCACGAAGGGTTCCGTACCATTACGGAAAAACAGCAAAAAAATCACGTTCGTTGTATGGGAGCCCCATTTAAATACTTATATTATTCTGTTTTTAGTATTTGTTGTTATAGCGGCAACAGAAATACATCATCTGTGAAAATTTCAACTGTCTAGCTATCACGGTTCATGAGATACAGCCTGGTGACAGACAGACAGTGGAGTCTTAGTAATAGGGTCCCGTTTTAACCCTTTGGGTACGGACCCCTAAAAACGTTCAGAACGGATGTTGGTAGCTTACCCGCTGGGTATATAGTCCTTTAGTCGACAGCGAAGCGTATGAACCATATCTCGCACTCCTTGTAGTAGAAGCGGTGCACGAGCGTGACGGAGCTGTCGCCGGGCCGCGGCTCCGCGTCCTCCAGCCGACCAGGCTTCCAGCAGATTATCGCATTCTCGCACGACTGCAGACTACATGGATATTATGTTGGTAGCTTACCCGCTGGCTATAGTCGACAGCGAAGCGAATGAACCATATCTCGCACTCCTTGTAGTAGAAGCGGTGCACGAGCGTGACGGAGCTGTCGCCGGGCCGCGGCTCCGCGTCCTCCAGCCGACCAGGCTTCCAGCAGATTATTGCATTCTCGCACGACTGCAGACTACATGGATATTATGTTGGTAGCTTACCCGCTGGCTATAGTCGACAGCGAAGCATATGAACCATATCTCGCACTCCTTGTAGTCGAAGCGGTGCACGAGCGTGACGGAGCTGTCGCTGGGCCGCGGCTCCGCGTCGTCCAGCCGACCAGGCTTCCAGCAGATTATCGCATTCTCGCACGACTGCAGACTACATGGATATTATGTTGGTAGCTTACCCGCTGGCTATAGTCGACAGCGAAGCGTATGAACCATATCTCGCACTCCTTGTAGTAGAAGCGGTGCACGAGCGTGACGGAGCTGTCGCCGGGCCGCGGCTCCGCGTCCTCCAGCCGACCAGGCTTCCAGCAGATTATTGCATTCTCGCACGACTGCAGACTACATGGATATTATGTTGGTAGCTTACCCGCTGGCTATAGTCGACAGCGAAGCGTATGAACCATATCTCGCACTCCTTGTAGTCGAAGCGGTGCACGAGCGTGACGGAGCTGTCGCCGGGCCGCGGCTCCGCGTCCTCCAGCCGACCAGGCTTCCAGCAGATTATCGCATTCTCGCACGACTGCAGACTACATGGATATTATGTTGGTAGCTTACCCGCTGGCTATAGTCGACAGCGAAGCGTATGAACCATATCTCGCACTCCTTGTAGTCGAAGCGGTGCACGAGCGTGACGGAGCTGTCGCCGGGCCGCGGTTCCGCGTCCTCCAGCCGACCAGGCTTCCAGCAGATTATCGCGTTCTCGCACGACTGTAAACAACATGGATATCATTAAAAGCGTCACCTTTTTACTGCTACTACTATTTCATCTAATATGCAATGGTAAAGTTTAATGGACCGTTAAAAATTACAGTCTGTCATTCATTGAAAATGGAACACATGTTTGAAGTGCCGAATTTACCAACTGTGGCAGTCAAAAGATTCAATATTATAGCAGCTGATAACATGTGCCACCGTATACATATGTGCGTCTGACAAAATATATGTACATATAAGGCGCTTCGTGCATTTTATTCCGCTAAGACATCCAGTCTAATACCTATGCAGTAGAAAACTCATTGTGGTTCGCATATCTTGAGTTGTCTTTATTGCATGAGTCTGGGCATCCAAAATGATAATTTTGCTGTCTCTATTTTGTTGGAACTTGGCAAATTAAAAATGTTATAGGACATTCTTACACAGATTGACCAAGTCCCACGGTAAGCCCAAGGAGGCTTGTGTTATGGGTACTCAGACAACGATATATATAATATATAAATACTTAAATACATAGAAAACACCCATGACTCAGGAACAAATATCTGTGCTCATCACACAAATAAATGCCCTTACCGGGATTCGAACCCAGGACCATCGGCTTCACAGGCAGGGTAACTACCCACTAGGCCAGACCGGTCGACAATTATGTTATATGTAAAACTTCATAATAGTTAATGTTACCTTCGACAAAATCAGATCACCCATCCATCTGACGCAATCCACATAATTCCTATGTATGTCCCTCGTCGAGAAATCGGGAAAGTGTTCTTTCAGCGAATTAAACGGTCTGAGGGCGCGATGTGGGTTAAACGAGTAGCTCTGCTTGATGGCCTCGTGCATGGAGGGCTTGTCGAGGCGCCAGAGCTTGAGCGAGTGGTCCATGCCGCAGGACATGATGCGCTCGCCCTTCAGGTCGAAGTCGGCGCTGAGGACCTCGTCGCGGTGGCCTTCTACGCCGCCGAAGATCGCGATGCACACGTCCGTCATGATGTTCCATAGTCGGAGGGCGTGGTCCTAACAACGTAAAGTAGGTATTATGCATTGGTTGGGTTTATACAGAGTTCCTTTAAATAGCTCTTACTCTCAAATGGGTAACTTGTTTAATTAGTACCATTTTGGCGGTTTTGTCAACAAGGCTCTATTTGCACAATTTTTTCTCTACCGTCTTGAAACCAACAAGTCTCCTCGTGAGACCATTAACCATTAAGGGCCAATTGCATCAACCACAATTAACGGACTGATCAATGACAATCAGCAGTGAACTATTAAATTTCCTATACAATAAATCTTTGCGACTATCTTAATGGTGATGGACTGATGGATAGTTTGGTGCAACTAACCCTAAGTGTGGAGTACAAACCTTGCTCGCAGACAGCAGCAGGTTAGGGTCCTTAGGGTGGAACTTGACCTCGTTAATGGCGTGTCCGTGGCCGATATAGTGCTTGATGCATGTGTGCGTGGAGGGTTTGAACACGCGCACGACCCCGCGCGACCCTGCCACCGCCAGCAGTGGTAGCCCTGTTTCCTCTTCATAAGACCAGCCACATGTGTAGAAGGTTTCGTCCACCTGAAGTATTTAGCAAATTAGGGTAGGGTCAAGGCGGAAACAGTGGCTCAGTCGCCCAAATATCGCCTCTCTCCTGTTGAAATTAGGTTGAGTGAGCCACTGTACCCAGCCTTTTACTACCGAGCTACTGTCTCCTCCTGTATACTGTGTACTGACTAATGCCTATGGGCTCAGTAACTCTACCTCTAGCTACAGTTTTTTTGAGAATTACTGCACCATACCAACATTATTGTGCTGTTGATTGTTGAAGGTGAGCCAGTATGAAGGCTAAATTTGTAAGTTTCTAAGCTTACAAATTTTAGGGGTGTCCAAACTGCAGTTTGAGAGCCGGATTCGGTCTGCAGATCCTTTTTTTTTCATCCACAGAAAGGATGCAAGAGAGCCAAAAGCCTGGCACTTGGCTCTCGGATCAAAAAGTTTGTAGACCCTTGGCTAAGCGGATTCTGGTGTATCAACATCAAAGTAATACAGTCAAACTGAGCTTGAAGTTAACATCTAATCCACTTAACCCAATTTGGTCCATTTAATATGGTTGGGCAGGTCCATTATATTTTCCTGTTAAGTTTAAGAGGAAAGGGGACAAGGCCATGTGACGTGACGGCTTCTTTATAAAACATGGTGCTTATTTTCCTCTGGATATTAACAATAAAAAAATATTTTTACGCAATTTGATGTATATTAACCATAGGTATGCCTGTTTGACTTTTTTTCGATTTTGTGATTTATATAAAAGTTAGGAGCAAAAAACCGGCCAAGTGAGAGTCGGACTCGCGCACCGAGGGTTCCGTACTTTTTAGTATTTGTTGTTATAGCAGCAACAGAAATACATCATTTGTGAAAATTTCAACTGTCTAGCTATCACAGTTCATGAGATACAGCCTGGTGACAGACAGACTGACAGCGGAGTCTTAGTAATAGGGTCCCGTTTTTACCCTTTGAGTACGGAACCCTATAAACATTTCCACACCTATTTTTAAAAGATCCTGTTTCTTATAATAATCAAAATATAAATAAAGGGGCATAGGTGTGGTTACTATACATGAATAAATTGTGGAAAAATATTTTTAATAATGTCAATATTGAGGCAGGAAAATGGGACTTATGTTTGTATAGAGAACCAGTCGTCCACTATAGTCATAAACTATGTCACTACTTCATTTCCAATTGCGACATGCACATTTTGCTGGTTTAGATGAGATAATAAAGCTAGCTACTGGTTACATGTAACTTACATCAGGATCTGCATAGCACTGAAGCAATTTAACTCCTCCAGCCTCCGGACACTCATAAATGGAGACTCTGTTGCTGCCCACCACTGCAAACACTTGCGGCTCATCCTCCCCCAGGTGGTGGTTGAATTGGCAACCAAACAGTGGCAGGCCATGGTCTTCTTTGGCACTACAACTGTTGACAGAAAGTTTTTATGACAAATGTTTCCATAATAAGTCCATTGAAAGCTTGGGTTTCAGTGATGAGCCATGGTGAATAAGACTATTTTGCTGCTATTTAACTCTTTAACTGTTCTCTAGTTGCAAATCACCAATTTTTCCATATAATACTATAGAATATGGGACACTAATGTCAAATGTAATACAACATAAATGTTAAACATACATTGAGGTTTTTGGTGCAGGAATGTTTTACACTAGCCAAAAAAAAACTGTAAAACTGTTTTTTTTTACTTTTCTAAGCGCATTTGGAGCTTACTACCTATTTTTAAATCATCATCATCCTCATTGGCCTTCAACATCAATTAAATGATGGTTTAAACAGCGTCCCTAACACTGCGGCACTTACGTAAATTATAGTTTAAATCATAGTTTGGTAATTATTTTACAATAAACAAAGTTATAAATACACTAATTCATTCCCGCACCAAAAACCTCCATGTATGGTTATAAAGTTACCACTATTATTCTTTAATGATTTGCTTCTGACATTGAGCAATTCATTAATATGCGAGTGGGTGCTGATTCCTATTAATTTGTATTTTTGTATACATATAATTATGCTTACTTGAACTTGTATGGTGGTTTAACTGGCTTTGTGACACTTTTCTTTTTCCCGCGTCTCCGTTTCTTGCCACGAGTGTTCGTTGGAGTCTCACTTCTGGAAGTGTTGTCAGTGTTTGATGTGCTGTCTACGCTAGATGTGTCGTCCTAAGTAAAAATAATGTAATTAATCTTTAATCATTGCAATCATGTAATCGCTTTGAAGAAGTTTCAAAAAGCAATATTTAAGTGATTAAATTTCTTCATTTGGAGTAAAAGATGTCGATATCACGGAAAACTTACAGCAACAAAATCGAGAAGCCTCTTTGTTTGGTTACGTTTACAAAGATAACACTAGATCTTAAGCATGATACTTACAGCTTCATTGTCCGACAAATTCATGGTGGTTACTTTTTGTGGCAATTTCACGAAATAATTTTAAAATGTTTATTTCAATAATGAACTTAATACATTAGATGATATTGATATTTTAATATCACCACAACGGCGATCGGCGTCCGTCCTAAATCTAAAATCATACCATACCAAACGTCAAATGTCAAATTTTCGCGGGAGAAGACTCGGATACGTTCCGAAATTATGAAATCGAATATCCATACCAAAAGGCACACCACACTCGTGCGCAAATCGCGGCGCGAAGCCGCGAACGCGAGTGTGGAGCCTAGTTCGCTAGTCAGCAAAATCGACTCCTCACTCGCGTTCGCGGCTTCGCGCCGCGTAGTCTTGAGCGGGCTAGATTACAATTCTCAGTACTCACCATGAATCTATAGTTGGTCAAGCAAATTTAGCAAATCTTGTCAGAAGAAAAAGGCGGCAAATTTAAAAAATGTAGGGGCGAAGGGTTATCGTCCCATAGAAAATTTGAATTTCGCGCCTTTTTCTACTGACAACATTTGGTTGACCAACTATAGTATAACTGGATCGGTCATGAGGGGTGGGGGGAAATGACCGAACGGGATAGTCTTATGCAAGTCTTATGTATCTTTCAGTAGGAGTAGCAGAGAAAGCGCTATTATTGTTTGTCCTAGTCACAGTCTCACATATTTTTTTATTCCCCACCGTAAATTTAGTAATACTAAATTTTTAGAAATAATATAAAATATGACTAATCAGATTGGCGAAAAATTGTAACCGTCTGGACTGCCCTTTTTAGAGCGTAGCTACCATAGACCTAGCATTACATAGATGAGCTATACGCGTGCGCCCGTGAGGGACAGAACATAAGCAATGCGATGCAATATATATGATAGGTCGAGTAGATTTGTAGCCCACTATAATTATACCATAAATAATCATAAATAAACCATACTAAATTTAGTATGGGCTATAAATAAACCATACCAACCACCAACCAACCATACTAAATTTAGTATGGTTTATTTATGATTATTCATGGTATAATTATGGTGGGCTACAAATCTACTCGACCAATCATATTGTCGCATTGCTTATGTTCTGTCCCTCACGGGCGCACGCGTATAGCTCATCTATGTAATGCTAGGTCTATGGTAGCTACGCTCTAAAAAGGCCAGTCCAGACGGTAACAATTTTTCGCCAATCTGATTAGTCATATTTTATATTATTTCTAAAAACTTGTCAAAAACCTGTTAAAGGTACAGTATATATAAGATATAAGCAAAGATATATAAGTTACTAAAAAGGCTAGTCCTGCACTCTGGTGGCAGAACATTGCAGTAATATCCCCTAATCTATGACCTAAAATTCTCGCAGTTTTTGTTTAGTTACCGAATTCCACGTTAGATGGCGCTGTTCCGTGTACTAATAATTTTCAATCGTGCGGACGTTGTCGAAAATATTACAGGCAAGCCACAGTAAGGCTGTCAATACCTAAAACGCGCACACTGTATATTTGTATCGGAGTTAATGAGATAGCACTGTCGCATGGCGCATGTTACTGCAAGGCTGCAGGCTGCAAGGCTGTTGCAAGGGAATAATAAGAAAACTGTTGAAATAAACCAAATATGCATTATTTGTGTAATACATTCTACTCATTAGCGGTTTGAGTATAAATGTTTTGAAATTGTGATTTTAATTGCAGACCCACGTAAAGTAATGTGCGAGAGTGGTGAACTACACTTTCGAGATCGTTTATTATTAAAATAAAAAACAATTAAGGCCCGAGAATAGAGCCTTGGCTTACTTCAGAACGGGTATGATATGGAGGTGACTTGAGGTGAGTCATCCGTGACGTACAAACTGTTCTCGATGTTTAAAATAGCCAGCAATAATCCTAAATAAAGTCTGCGTCTTCTCAAATGATTTTTTCGCCAAAGACCCTAATCTGTTAAACAATAGTTTTTTACGATACATGTGCGGAAAAGAGGAAATTCGACACGAGTTGCGAATTACCTTTTCGCACGTGTATCGTACAACGTTTTACAGTACATATGGCCCTTTAATTTTTCGACATATGCACGAAAAGTGCTCTTAGTGCGAGAAAGTAGCACCATATGTACTGTAAAAGCCTTTGTTCCTTTTATGCGTGCGCGTGCCCATTGTTGGTGAGCGCGTGGGTGTACTTCCTTTTTGGCGAAATTTATTTCGCCAAATTTCACTTGGCAACCAACTTTTCGCCAAAGTTTCATTTGGCAAACCAATCGTTGGCATAACCTTACTTCGCAACCATTTCATTTCCCAACCCCATACTTGCGAAATGAAAATGACGTACTAGGTTAGGTTAGGTTGGATTATGTAAATTTGCGAAATGAAATTTCGCCCAACTAAAAATATGGGATAAATCGTTTGGGAACTGAAAGTTTGTCAAGTAATATTCGCCGAAACATCAGTAAACCGAGTGAGTGACCATTGTGTATCAGCGAGTGGTATGCGTTCACCAACAATGGGCACGCGCACACATAAAAGGAACAAAGGCTTTTGTTTACCCGGTCTTTGGCGAAAAAATCATTTGAGAAGATGCAGACTATAGTCGCGGAGTGAGCCAAACGCGGTGAGTTTCTCCAAAAGGATGTCATATCGATACATAATATATATTATTATCTACTTGTAAACCTAGATCAAGGTAATAAAATCTATTAGATAATAAATTTGTGTTAATCGAACGTATTTAGTGCTAATTCCATGTTGACTGTTGCTGAGGTAAGGGCAGATTTTTTTAATTCGAAGTATTTGAATAGATTCGAATATTTTGGATAAAGAAGAAAGAATAGCAATGGGACGGTAGTAATATAAGTAGTTTATTATTGAATTCTTATTTAGTCTACTTAAGTCTACGCAACTTACAGGAGGTAATCACAGCCATAACAATACACTTAACAATAAACAATAATAGGTACCTACGCTTAATAAATATTCAATAAGTATATTACATGATACTAACTGGAATAAAATTAAAACTGAGTGTGAATGATGACATAACTTAATTATATGCGACATTTATCTACATGTTCGGCACAACACATCTTATGGTCGATTTTATAGAATAATGAACTACCTATAGCAGTTAAATATAGGTAAATCACAACCATTTCCTACCTAAAGCGTTCAGTTCAATTGGTAACATTAGTATCAGTTCAATTGGTAACCTACGTAGTAAATTTATGGTAACGTCTTACTTAATAAACAACAAACTAGCTTTAGATATAACTTAGTTAACAAAATAATGCCATTTTACAGATAAAAATGTGGTTTGTAAATATAACAGATTATTTCTTATTGACGTAGCCTTCATACGGAAGTGTACGTATAATACGTACTGCCTTTAGGTACCTACCATGAACCTACAATAACGGTTAACGACGTTAATACAAAAATATGACTCCATAACACGCCGATTTTTCTCGCGACAACACGTAGAAAACTCAAATATTTAATAAAATAATTTAATTTGTTCCCAAAGTTGTGAACCTTAAAAGTAAGTACTTTAACTATTCAGTGACCAATGCTCGATAGTTTTATTTTAGCGTCCCGTGTAGTCGCTTGCACAGTTGTAGGTTCGCCGCCGTTGAAATGATGTCTGTTGCAAAAACGCTGATGGGTTCAGTAGTGTGGCGCCGAGCAGGAGCAGGCGTGGCGCAGCGCGACCTTTAGCCACGGCAAGAAGCGGGTGACGCGCGTGTACACGCCGGGGTAGCCCGGCCGCGCGCAGCCGCGCCCCCATGACACTATGCCTGGACACGGATAATTGTGGTTTGACAAGGAAATATTATAATCAATAATAATGTCAAGAATTTGATAAAAATAATCTTTACAGTACTTATGGTGCTACTTTCTTGCACTAGTGCGTGAAGTGCACTTTTTGTGCATATGTCGACGTTGTTCGATACACGTGCGAATAGGTAATTCGCAACTCGTGTCGATTTAAAACACTCCCTGCGGTCGTGTTATAATTTATCGCCACTCGTTTCGAATTTACTCTTTTCCGCACTTGTATCGTAAATAACTATTATAGGGCCATATCTCCTGTATTGTGCGTCGTAGCGCAAAAATAATAAAATTTTCGTTCCTACCCTTTAATACCCCACTTACTCATCATATGTTATTATTTCATTGCATGTTTGAGAAAAGCACTATAGGTACATACCTCGGCGTGAAAAGGGGTTGCCGGCCTCATAACTATCCGGCCTCACTACGTTTCTATTTGGCCGACAACCCCTTACTTTACGCCCTAGAACTTACTTTACAAAAGAGTCTAACATATGCGATAACTTCATCAGTAGTTCTATAGAAATGGTGATTGCCGAGGGCAAATGACTTACTATAAAATACCCAAGCTACTATAAGTGGGCCGGAATGCGTCGATTACTCGATTTAATAATCAATCTGTATTCATATTTGAAGAGTTCCCTTGATTTCGCCATCAGGGTCCCCCGTCATCAGATCATGACGTGATTATAACAATGGGACTTACCTAAATCCTAACCCAAATAATAATAGTACATTTCGATGCTAGTGCGGAAAGAATGACATTTCCGCACGTGTATCGAACGACGTTTTTTAATACAGTTGCGAAAAAATAAGAAAAGCAACAAGTAAGGAACGGAATTCGAAACTTTTATATTATTAATTCTGTATGACATCATTGACATTGACATTATGAAGAAGTGTTTTTCTAGCTTTTATTCGACTAGAATAGATTTTGTTATTATTATTGAACCCACTTCAATGAGTTTTTTTTTTCAAATGCATGTTCTATAAGACAGAAACAATTGTAAATATTAAAACATTGTACTATTATTACCTAAATATCGTTATTTATGATTATTTGTGTATCGTATATTTATAAGAACAATATCGAATGTTGCCTTTGGAAACTTAAAACATTCTTGCAGTAAGAAAATACGCCTCTTCTTTGACAGGCGTTCCGTTCCATTCAGACAACTTATTAAGAACGGTTTTTCAACATTAAAAAATAAACGTGTTATAATACTTATAATGATGAAGAGGTAAGTAATAAAATATGAAATATGCATATTTTTCGTATTCTTACATTAACAGTAGGTTTTTATGTTGATTACGACGTTTAAAGGAAACTAATATTAATACTCATCAATAAGTAGTCATGAATTGGAACAAGTAAAAATTTAAAAAAAATGGAAAAGTAAAAAGCACTAGTTCGCGAAAACCAACTTTCCGCACGCTAAACAGCTACGTAAAGTGAGCAACTGTATTAAAAAGGAAATTTTCAAATCGGTCCAGCTGTCTGAGAAATCGGGGAACTGTAAACCTCCTTTTTGAAGTGTGTAGGTACAAATTAATCTAAAGGCTGGACGGAGTCCAACAAATGCATCCGTCAACTTTATGGCGGCCAAGGGTGCTAGGACTGTACCGTACTGACCGACTAGGGTGTGGTGCGGGCGCGCCAGTATGAGCGGCCCGCCCGAGTCGCCGGTGCACGAGTCCCGCTCGGGCGCGTTGGCGCACAGCATGCGCGGAGTCACCTTACGCCGACCGTACCCTGCCGTCGAGCATTCTTCTTGTTCCCAGATCTTTACTTCCACCTGCAACAGTTCATGTCATTAGTGTGATGTACACATATGGTGTATCTACGCGATAGGAGTCATTAGATCTATCCGGCCGTCGGACACTTTCTGCTGAGAGGGAAGACACTGTTATAGGTATGTTATTTTCCTGTCGTTCTTAGCAGCAAAATAGCAGAATGTGTGGCGGCCGGATAAGTAAATCTAATATACTAGTAAATTGTTAATCATCAAGGCATGAAAGGCACCCATTTCTGTCGAGGTAGTTTGTCGCTCGAACGCACCGCAGAGAGAGAGCGCCAGTAGTCCGAGACTGAAATGGTTTCACCCGAATTAAACACTACTTTTCATTTCGAATACTAGGAAAGTAAAATATATGTACGTGCGATTTAAAAAAAGGCTAAGTAAGATAAACTTCACTAGGTAGTATTTCTTGAGGGGACTTTCAATTTCCATTAATCAGAATGGAAATTGTAAAACAAATCCATTTAAAACTAAAATTTTAATTGCTCATCGTAAAAAAAAAAGAAAAAAACCTACTTAGAAAGTACAGTGCTCTAGAGCAGAAACGTATAATTTTCTGCACACTTTTTAGAACAACAATAACCCACTCTCAGAGCATGAGAAATGAAAAATTATGACCCCTGTTTAGAAAGCTTTGATAGTTTATCGAAACTATCGAAAGACGTAAAGGTGAAGTGACGTACTCTATCAGTGCGTTGTTTTATAGTCTGACAAGAAATTGTAGAAAATAAATGAGGGCGCCACTTCCTACGTAACTGTTACATTTTTTACGTAAAATGCTTTTAAACATGGCAACAATTTAGTATGGTTTTTTTTTAGTTCCATTTTATTTAATTTCTACTATTTTATGTCGCATCGCACTACACTTACTTTCATGGGTATGTTAGATGTAGGTCCTTTTTCTTCGGTGCTACCCCATCCAGATACGACGGCATCGGCACCAATGAGGAGATCTCCGTTTTCTGTAATCGAAGAATCCGTAGGTTATAAAAATAAAGGCAATAAAGTCTTATTTCTAATTAATGTCGGACTATAATGATAGAGGAAAATGGAGACCGCATTTGTATGGAGAAGCGGCCGTGCCCTTTCCTCCTAATAATGGCCACAAAGTGGGTACTTAAAAAAAATGTCGTTTGCGGAGTAAATGTCAAACGATTTGGGACTTATACGCATTACCATGCCTTCCCGAAAAAAATCGAATCTTACGCGAAAGTCTCGTGACGCATTGAGGCTACAAGGGGCACGGTCTCAGGAGTCTGAGAAAGACCACGGTGAGAGACTCAGTGGCGCTCTAGCCAGGCAGGTCGCTTCGCTTTCGGCCACAGTGCTTTTGGCTGAAACGGCAAGCCAGCGCGAGTCTTGATTGTGATCCCAAAGACATCGTACGCAATACATATGTAGGCGCAGATCCTGACGGAGTGTGGCGCCGGAGAAGCCGTGTTCATTCCGCGCATCCCCCTCATCCCGAGCAACTTCTCGTTCCGCTTCAAGCGCCTACAGGTCCCCGTGAGCGTCTGCTTCGCCATGACCATCAACAAGTCGTAAGGGCAGACGCTGCGCGCCGCCTGCGTCATGCTTACACTGATTTTACTGGAGGACCGATTTGGATGATATTTGCCATGGACATGATTTGGATAGGTACAGACAAGGACGTAAAAATACAAGAATGGTACTGTATCATTCGATATACACCTACTTACTCTATGTCGTTTAAATCAAGTCAAAATTTTTAATAAGGGCAAACAAAAATAATGATTTTGGAGTGTAGTTTTATTTAGTGGTACCTAATTGTAAAATGTTTTATCTGGATTACAGTCCTCTAGCGTATCCATCTGTCAACTTTACTTCAAGTTCCGCCTCCAGGGGAGAGGGAGATAAATTAGGGGTGAATTAGCCGCTTACTGACACAGACCGAATTCCACGCAGGCGAAGCCGCGGGCACAGCTAGTAAGTTAATATTTTCGGAAATAACAGCTCCGAAAGAATTGTGTCACCCCCTCTAAATCGTGGAAATAGATCTTTGAATTAAAACTTCGCGCTGATTTTCATACTTTAATGATAAAATAATTTTTAAATTACTGCAGTTTGCTAAAATATGTGTTTTGTCATAAACATTGTAATCTAAATATTTTTCGCTATGGGTTATTTATCTTCAGACATGTATAGTCTCCGATTGCAAGTATATATAAATCTGTTACTTTAATTACCGATTAGGTATGCATTTGCATCAATTGTCTTATTTGGTTTCCTCGCATTCGATATGAAAAGTAGTGTTTAACTCGGATGAAAGGCACCATTTCATCCCTTGGTTAACTATATACTATTTATAACTATACTAATAGCTCATCCCGTTTAGTCTATTGTAACGGAAGGGTAACTACGGAACCCTACACTGAGCATGGCCCGACATGCTGTTGGCCAGTTTTTATGATATAACCTCAGTATTTGATTTTGTAACTGTTTTTATTTTATGTATTTAGGTAATTCTAATCTATTCTACAGCAAGAAGCTACAATTACTTCACAAATACCTTGCTTATAAGTTTACCACCTGTACAATTACTTTGTGAATTTGCAATAAAGTATTGAGTATTATTTCCCTATTCCAGTTCCAAATCGATCGGGAAATATGGTCGTACTCGTAGGTTGTTGTATTGTAATGAATAATAATGAGGAGTTACCGGGCAAGCAGGCTGGTCGGAAGAGGTGGCCTGGCAGTGGCTCGGCCAGGCGCAGCACGGCGATGTCGTTGTCGTAAGTGTAGCTGTTGAAGTCTGGGTGTTGGAGTACGTGCGCCACGCGGAACCCCTCCGACTGCGACTCGTTTACGTCGTACTCTCCCACAAGCACGTTTAGCCTGGACGCTTCAACCCTGGAAATAACATTAACAGAGCTTTAGACTAATATTTAATACATAGCAAATCGAGGCTCGCACATAAATGAAAATAGAGACTTCAAATTCCTAAAAGTGATTTCACTGGAGTTGGCTAGCTCTTTTTCAAAAGTTTACCGATCCCCGCAAGAAATTCATTAAGAGGCCGTAGTCGATTTTGGACCAAAAATGTAAAATTGATAGATTTAGTCGTTGAAATTATACACGTTTTGTTACGTAATATCTAAATAACAAGTATTGATTTCTATTAGCACGTCTTCTCATCTTGCTTTTTAATAATGAGGTCGCGAGCGTGCGTCACCGGTAATGCATGAAGAGAAGGGGCAGTTTTTAAAAATTCATCTAAAAATCATGGTGGTAAATTATACAAATTGATGTATAAGAATAGTTTCAGCAAATGTTGTAGATTGTTTTAGTATCAAAATTACGTTGAAATTAAGTAGATTTTTAGAGAAATTGTCACTTGTTTTGAAGTAATTTCTGAAGAAAATTGATTTCGTCTAACTTTCATTTACACTACTTCAAAGTCATAATAATAAAAATGTAGTCTGATAAACGTCAAGTACAAGATATGTGTAATACAAAATTACCATGTTTAGCAGTCCGAACTTTACGAAATTTACAAATAAGAGCGACAAAATCAGTGCTTTACGCGCGTTTACCTAAACGTCCATCAGAAAAGCAAACATTACTAATTTAGTGAGTTTGTTTTCAAAAAATTGATCTGATAAAAGGTAAGATAAGAAGACGTGCTAATAGAAACCAGTACTTGTTATTTTAATTAGGTAACAAAAGGTGTAAAATTTCACGGACTAAATCTATCAATTTTACATTTTTGCGACTAAAATCGACACCGGCCTCTTAATTCCGTCATTTCGCACCAATGAATGAATGAAGCCGACGAGGCCGGCAATGGATGGTTGATCGATTGCTTTAGTAGTGTATTATTAACTCAGATTCTGTGCAGTGGAAGGCAAGTTAAGTTGATCCCTCAAAAGTCCGTTCATCATCACTTTAAAAATATCTTTTCATTTCTCATGCTCTGAAAGAGGGTCATTGCTGTTCTAAAAGGTGTGCAGAAAATGATACGTGTCTGCACTAGGAGCATTTTACGTTCCAAGTACGATTTTTTAATTTTTTTGACGATAAGCAATTGAAATTTGTGCTTAAATGGATTTGTTATACAATTTCCATTCTGATATTTGACTCTCCATTCCATAAATAACGATACTTTTGCCTAAATTGTTAATTGAATGTACCCTCAAGAAATACTATAAAAATGTATACTTACTCATGTTGTAAAAAATTCCGTACTCGCACTTGCAAAGTTGAAATTTTCACAGATGTATTTTTGTTCAAGAAATACAGCCTGGTGACAGACAGACAGACGGACAGAGTGGAGTCTTAGTAATAGGGTCCCGTTTTTACCCTTTGGGTACGGAACCCTAAAAACACATGCATTTTACTTTCCTCGTATTGGAAATGAAAAGTAGTGTTTAATTCGGGTGAAAGGCATCATTTCAGCCTAGGACTATTAACTATAAATAAGTTCACGCGCAGATGACCTTAGCAATTAAATCTGGACTCGAGCTAAAAAGTCCTGCGGCGATGGGGTGTTGGCGGTGGGGTTTAGGTATCGATGTACCAAGGCCTTAGTTGACACCGTGCACGTAGGCGGCCAGGAGAGAGTTGTCGCTCTTGGAGTCGACCGAGGCGGGACTCTGACTTCGGCAGCACACTTGGTGACAAAGCAGCCCTATTTAGGATCGCTCTGCTTTCCTTTGCACAGAGGAGGGGCCTAGAAAAGGTGGCCCAAAAATAAACGGTCATCTTGGCGGTCTACCATCTTCGAATCCATCAAGTCGTTTGAGGAAAACCGCCTCACGACGTTAGATGTAAAACGGCAATTGCGCAAGGAAAGACCTAAGCCCTCCTACGTGTATACGTACAATGCGGCCGGTCAACTCTACTGTCGTGAGTGTAAAAGAGTTTTTAAGAGCAAGTTTGGCCTGGCCAGCCACATAAGAGCTCATGAGAGGGAGAAACCTTGATTGTTGAGGTCGCCGTCATCGAAATCGATGTGGAGGACTATATATAAACAAATAAATACCTCGGCAGAAATGAGTGCATTTCATCCCTTAGTTAACAATTTACTATAAAATTGAAGTGAGTTGTGGTGAAATAAAATGTTTCGCTTTTTTAAATGTAAATCGTGAACGAAAACGTTTTTAAGTTTTCACTTTCCACCTCTTGACCCTTTCGGGCGCGGCAAAGGGCCGCGATATTGCATGCACACAGTGTCATGAAAATAACTTGAGATGTTACTATATATATATTGGCGCTCGAACGCAGTGAAACAAATAAATACCTCGGCAGAAATGAGTGCCTTTCATCCCTTGGTTAACAATTTACTATAAAATTGAAGTGAGTTGTGGTCAAATAAAATGTTTCGCTTTTTTAAATGTAAATCGTGAACGAAAACGTTTTTAAGTTTTCACTTTTCACCTCCTCACCCTTTCGGGCACGGCAAAGGGCCGCGATATTGCATGCACACAGTGTCATGAAAATAACTTGAGATGTTACTCAGTATCTATATATGTGGTCTTCAAGAGTTATGACTATTCTGAATTTGTTTTATGAAATATTTAGCTGTTATATAGGGCGATGATTAAATTAAATTTTCATAAGTAGGTAAGTTTGTAGTTATTAGTCGTTGTTATTAGGTGTTGTCGGTCTGAGCGGACTCAACGAATTGTAGTGAGACTTAGTAAGAGTCATCCTTAAATTGTTCTCAATCTGTATGCCTTACAAAGTTATGTAAATTATATTATCTTTCTAAAGTACATTATATGTAAGTATATAGGTACCTCCTAGACAAATACAATAGCTACTATGGAGTTCCATTGTGAGATCACTTGCTCCGTTACCCGTTAAGCCGCGACAAACGCGTTAACATTCAGTCGGAGTGTGCAGAGAGAATCGATTCGCGTCGTCCCATAGATACACAAGAACTGATCTTGACCGTCTTCGGACTACCTTGAAAATGAGTGCAAGGAATTTATGCATTAACGCGTCTTGTCCACTAAATAGAGAAAACTATGTGCCATCGAGTCTCAAAATGTTTTGTCGCATAATCAGATCGGAAGTAATCGGAGGTATTCGGAAGTCATCTACAGATTAGGCTTTAGTATTTATAGGCTACAGTGGTTGGGGCGGCTTACGTATGTTTACCACCGACTATGGAAGGTAGAGGTAA
The DNA here is from genome assembly GCF_947568885.1 of Cydia strobilella. Classification (NCBI taxonomy): domain Eukaryota; kingdom Metazoa; phylum Arthropoda; class Insecta; order Lepidoptera; family Tortricidae; genus Cydia; species Cydia strobilella. Next base: position 21,547,717 of record NC_086042.1, read on the forward strand.
GGAAATGAATCTTCATGTATAAAAAAGTGACCGTAAAAAACAATAAATAGACGGCGCCACCATACACTGAAGTACCTAGACCATACACCTAGTATTTTATATAGATGTGCACCCGTACGACAGTGAGGGACAGAACATACGCAATACGACAAAATTAAAAACACGTTTTAACATTCCTGACAACATACCAGAAAGAACCTACGTAATTTGGTCGGGTTACTTGCTGCCCTTCCCTCATTTTAACTCTACATTAATACCTCTATGGTTCGTGTCATAGAGTCTCCTATATATTACAATACTCTTTAGTCTCAGAGCCTACCTAGCGCCACCGGAGGGATATATTGGGAACTATTATTTACAGCTGAAAGCTGCTCACTTTTGCAACAATTCTGCCATAAGAGATCCATTCTATACCATCCATACCACCGATGTAATATAAAAAAAACGAACGGAAGTGTTCATGTCAATACCCATAGTTGGTCAAGCAAATCTTGTCAGTAAATAGGAACAAAACAAAAATCGGCCAAGTGCGAGTCTGACTCGCGTTCCAAGGGTTCCGGACATTACACAATTTAAACAATGTATTTTTTATGTGAAATGTCTTAAAAAACCCGAAGGGGTCGGATAAAAAACTAAGTAATTAAGTCCGACTCACGCTTGACTGCACATTTCTAATAGGTTTTCCGGTGATCTATAGGTAAGGATCTATTTTGTGTAGTTTTTTCAAAAATTTTGACCCAGTAGTTTCGGAGATAAAGGGGGAATGGTCATTTTTTGCCTATTTTCTTGAATAACTTCTAAACTATTTATCTTAAAATTATAAAAAAATATATATTTGAGATTCTCACAATGAGCTCTTTCATTTGATATGTAACACGATATAGTTTGACAAACTTTATTTTTTTATTTACTCATTTACCCCCCAAAAGTGGCCCCCGTGTTTAAAATTAATTTCTTTACGTTACATGTTCATCTTTGGGGGTTCATCCAGTAGTTTCGGAGAAAATAGGCTGTGACAGACCGACAGACAGACAGACAGACGCACGAGTGATCCTATAAGGGTTCCGTTTTTTCCTTTTGAGGTACGGAACCCTAAAAAACTATATTCATCCTTTTCTTTTGGGTGCAAGTACTAGTGTAAGACAAAGATAGTATGATTCTCTGTCTATGTTTGAAATGAGACAGTCCTTTGACAAACTATAGTCTATAGTTCTGAAGAATGAGGTTAAAAACTAAAAGCTCATTGCTTTGTTCATAAGGCTAGAGGTGAATGACAAATTAGCCTAACAAAATACCTAGCCTAATATGGTATAATGGTAAACACCTCCTAGTGTTCGAATAAAAAAACTTATTTTTTTTATAGGCGTTGGGTTAGAAACCGGGCATTTTACTATATCTTCTAAAGTAAGTGCTATAAACGATTTCAAGGTGCGCCATCTATTAGTGATTAATCAGCAAATCTGCTGCTTTAACTAACGAACGGCCTTCAATGGGTAACGGTACCGGAGATGGATCGCAATGCACATTCAGATGAGGACAAACATCTTGTGTAACAAGAAAGTGTGCCGGCACAGTGGGTCGCACCCTGCAGGTGCAGGGCACAACCATTATTAAGTAATTATCGAAACTTATTGTCATGCTAATATTCAGCTGACGACCTAAAGTATTCGGCCCTTTTACACTTGATTGAGCAAGCTAGTCCATACCTAATTCATAACTTTTCCGAAATATCCATAGTAACGGCACCATAAGAGGAAATTTGGAGTATTTGTGATATTTCCTTGATACATGTAAAATGTTACCGCCTTGCGTGTTAGAAGTTGAATGTCCCATCCATCTTTTATGTTTCAGGCGTGTTGTATTAAAAATCCAGCAATTAGTTTCCACATAATTAACAAATTAAAACTACGTGTTTTTTCTCCAGTCATGGTCGGCAAAGCTCCAGTAATGGTACCCCGGTAATGGGCGTGGATCCAGTAATGGGGCCCCTTAATGGGCATCCCTATGAGTATAAAATATTGGAATAGAAAATAAGATTTGGCAAATTCAGCTTCCAAAATTTGACCCACACTAATAGACCGGGAGCCAGGAACAGATTTCCATGACCAATCGCCTCCCGGGCGAAAACTCGTATCCACTCGTATGTACATCGAATAATTTTGTCTCGATTAATTTTAGGAATAATTATGATCATGGTTGTTTTATAGGTTTTAGGGACAGGATTTCGAAAATGATGACCATCTTGGAATCCAAGATGGCGGACATGCACTATGTCATAAAAGTCGTCATGGATGTCGTTTTATGGGTTTTAGGGAGTGCTAGTTTCGAAAATGATAACCATTTTGGAATCCAAGATGGCGGACATGCACTATGTCATAAAAGTCGTCATGGATGTCGTTTTATAGGTTTAAGGGAGTGCAGATTTCAAAAATTATGACCATTTTGGAATCCTAGATGGCGGACATGCACTATGTCATAAAAGTCGTCATGGATGTCGTTTTATGGGTTTTAGGGAGTGCTAGTTTCGAAAATGATGACCATTTTGGAATCCAAGATGGCGGACATGCACTATGTCATAAAAGTCGTCATGGATGTCGTTTTATAGGTTTAAGGGAGTGCAGATTTCAAAAATGATGACCATTTTGGAATCCAAGATGGCGGACATGCACTAATGTCATAAAAGTCGTCATGGATGTCGTTTTATAGGTTTAAGGGAGTGCAGATTTCAAAAATGATGACCATTTTGGAATCCAAGATGGCGGACATGCACTATGTCTTAAAAGTCGCCATGGATGTCGTTTTATAGGTTTAAGGGAGTGCAGATTGCGAAAATGATGACCATTTTGGAATCCAAGATGGCGGACATGCACTATGTCATAAAAGTCGTCATGGATGTCGTTTTATAGGTATAAGGGAGTGCAGATTTCAAAAATGATGACCATTTTGGAATCCAAGATGGCGGACATGCACTATGTCATAAAAGTCGTCATGGATGTCGTTTTATAGGTTTAAGGGAGTGCAGATTTCAAAAATTATGACCATTTTGGAATCCAAGATGACGGACATGCACTATGTCATAAAAGTCGTCATGGATGTCGTTTTATGGGTTTTAGGGAGTGCTAGTTTCGAAAATGATGACCATTTTGGAATCCAAGATGGTGGACATGCACTATGTCATAAAAGTCGTCATGGATGTCGTTTTATGGGTTTTGGGGAGTGTCGATTTCGAAAATGATGACTAGTGTATTGGCGTCTCGAGCGCTTACGTCATAGTGACGTCACTGACAGTGATAGACCGCGAGCAGAGCAGTCGTATCACGTGATGTTTGGGTTAACGAGCCGTTGGAAATACATTACATCGTATGATTTACTGTGGTAAATACAGAACATTACAATGACCATTTTGGAATACAAGATGGCAAATTTACGACGGCCCAGCCATACGGTCAAAATTAGGTGGGGCTTGCTCGACCAAATGTCATAGAGGGACCTTGGCAGTTTCTGACGCCGCCATTTTTATTTCAAAATGGCTGATTCTAAATGGCGCCCGATTTTCAAGTTTGTCCTAGCGCGCTAAATGTTGGTCACGGAAACTCGGGGTCCCATGGATTGCTATAAAAAATTTTTTGGAAAAAATCCAAGATGGAAAAAATTACCACTTATTTTGTATAGCAACTTTTTAACGGTTCGAGATGGGTGAACGGTGCTCGACCAAATGTCATAGAGGGCCCCGCGACAAATTGGTCTGATATTGCTTAATCCGTTTTTTACATACACATAGCTTCTTTTGATAGGTACTGTAAAGGTTTTGTAACCTTTACAGCCTTTTTTATCAGTAACTAGTGACAGCCACGTTTTGAATTTATAATCATATCGCCCTGTCAAATGGAACGGGGGTGCGTGATCGCCATTCCTGAAGAGGCAGTCATTCTGTATAGCTGATTTGTCAATTAGCTAACCTGTGAGAAAAAAATAAAACATTGAAGATCAATCCTCTATGTTTAAATATCTACCACATCTTCCCCAATAGGCGTATCCCCTTTACAGTATTGGCCGCTTGTTGCACTCCCTGAAACCCATATAACGACATCCATGACGACTTTTATGACATAGTGCATGTCCGCCATCTTGGATTCCAAAATGGTCATCATTTTCGAAACTAGCACTCCCTACATGTAGTCATCATCATGTAGTCATAATAAAAATTATAATATTTTTTAAGAAAAAAAAACCACTTGAAATGAAAATGACAGCATCTTTTGCCTAATTATGTAGAAAATGAGGTAAAACCACCCACTTTTCTAGTAGCATTTCGTTTCTGTAAGGGTCGCAGTTCTAACCTAACCTAACCCAAGTTCTAATAGCATTTTGTTTCTGTTAGGGTCACAGTTCTAACCTAACCTAATCCACTTTTCTGATAGCAGTTCGGTTCTGTGAGGATCGCAGTTTAAATCCACCCACCCACCTAACCCACTTTTCTAGTAGCATCCGAGTCTGGTTCTGGGTTCAGGTTCAGGTTCAAGACCATGTCCAGATCCGAGTCCGGGTCCATTTCCGGCTGTCCTGGTCCGGGTCCGAATTTGGGTCTGAGATCGATCTGGGTCCGGGTCCGAGTCGGGGTCCGGGTTCAAGTCCGGGTCGGAGTTCGGTCCGGGTCCGGGACCGAGTTTGGGTCCATGTCCAGACCCAGGTCCGAGACCGGGTCCAAGTTTGGGTCTGGGTCCATAACGAAGAGAATAAATCGCCAAACGTGAACTATGTATCGTTAAAGAGTTTCATTCTGATCATCATCAGCAGTTCCACTTCATCAAATGTCACTTTTCACACAATGTCACACACTTAAATGTAAATGCTTGATTTGTAGATGAAAATACAAAAATCACTATATGTATGCCTTTGACATTTGAGGAGTTCCCTCGGTTCCTCATGGATCCCAGCATCAGAACTCGAGCTTGACAAAAATGTGTCTTGAAAACCTAACTTTATTAACAAACATAACGAAAAGGACAAATCGCCAAACGTGAACTATGCGTCATTGAAGAATTCTTATCATCATCAGCAGTTCCACTTCATCAAATGTCACTTTTTTAAATGTAAATGCTTAATTTGTAATATATATGTCTATCCGGATAGTAATTCTGCCGGATACTCCGATTTCAATTCTGAAAGAAAAGGACAGGGAGTCCAAAAGCCTATTGAAAAATAACAATCAAATAAATTCAATAACACAATCTGTTTTCTGAGAAAAAAACATTAGCTTTCCAGTCAAATTGATAAAAACAATCAAGCATTTTTAACAGTTTTAAGTCACGTTAAAAAAGAGTTAAGCTACAGGATTACATACAGGCTGGGCTCGAGTACCTAACCCTACCAAATTTAATTTAGAGCACAAAAGTATTTAGACAAATTTAGACTACATTTTTTACCCAAGGCATACCTTTCGTGGGACATTACTTTCCTTTTAAGAAATAACGTTTAAGGTTAAAGAAAAGAGGAAGTGCGTACTTATGGCGTTATGGAAATAGGTCAGGTCATAGAGATAAGACAAAATCAACCAATCTTGGATATTACCACGGTCAAAGAGAACTCCTTTACCCAAAGAAGAATGAGTGATTAGATGACGTCACATGGTGAATGAATGACAACTCAATAATAATCAGCTTTCTCCGTCCATTGTTTGTTGAGCGTGGCGTTAGAGCGGCTCTAACATTACTTTACCTCTAATAAATACATATACATATTAATAACATGTGTTTAGTCATGTTTAGTTTAATTTTAGGTCTTGCGACAGGTATATACTTATCGTACCTATATCAAGGTAAGTTACGCATGCATGTTATTGTTTCCTTCCTATCTGCATAATACTGTGAGAAAAAGTTTTATCTTATTATTATTGTTTTTTTTTTGACACAGTTTATATAAGAAATTAAAACTAGGTATAAGTTCAAAATAAGTAGTTTAAGATCCAATATTGTACACCCTAGCAGGGTATCATGTACCTACTTGACCAATATGTAAGACCAGTATGTACAAATGAACATGATTACAATGGAATAAATGATATGATGATATGATATGAAAAAGTTTTCAAAAACAGATAGACTATTCATTAAGTCCTTATGCTTAACTTAACTTGACTCCCTGGCCTATGAGGCTATGATAACATTGATAACTTCTGTGCAGCTGCTGAGCAAAACGCACTTACCAGGCACTACTTAGCCATGGTATTGGCTGTTGTATTTATAAATGTTGCTATGTATTTTTTTTCATGTCACTATAGTATGTCAATACAACATTTACTGTAAATGACTTGTAAAAGAGCCCTTGAGGCCTTCTTGCAGAATATTTTTGAATTTTGTACGAGCTGGTCATTCATTATGCTAGCGTATGGCTACTTAAACTGTGAGCCTTCAACTCAGACCCAACAGGCAAGGCAACGTAAGTTAACTCTTACAAAAAAGTACATACTAAGATGATTTTCCGGTCCTTTCGCAGCGCGATCGAATATGAAAATTCTCCTGACGCCGCTCACTATGACGTCACTTGTGGTACTCAGTACTCACCCCTGCACACAGTGCGAGGCGGTCAACAGGTGGTCAACGGCGACGACGGTGGCCCCGCAGATGAACTTGCCGTCCTTGCGCAGCGCAGCCAGCCACGGGAACTCTCCCGGCACCGCGGGCCCGCCTCCGATGACGCGCGCACCACGTGCCACCCCGCACGCTGTGAATGACAAGTTTCTTTTTACGTTATCTACCGTTAAAAGTAGTAAACGCAGTGTGGACGCAGGTCTGACAAGGTGTATGTTGAGGGAGCACTACGCTGGAAGCCACCGAGACAGAGTATTCGACCTATATTGGAGATCAGTGGGACTGACTGGGGTCAGACTGTTTTGCGAAATGAGGCATAGGGTCAGTTGCACCAAACTGGATATCACCGTTAAACGTTTGCAAAATTTTATTGTATGGGAAGTTTCATAGTTCACAGCGAGTGAAGTGACATTGATCAATCCACTAATTGTGGTTGATGCAACTGGCCCTAATAAAGAAAGCATTAAAAGTTACTAATATATTATGTGCCCTAATACAGTTCTTAAAAACGATCGTAGATTCGGCCGACTGACTCAAAAACGTAGAACTTCCTAATAAGGCTCTTAAACTGGGCTCACCTATAATTTCCATGCCGTAGTGCGCTAACGCTAAAGGATGACTCACGTTAGACCGGAGACCGTGTCCGGGCCGGAGCTTCCGGCGCTTCCTTTTCTATGGAAGGCATCACGTGATCACCTGTCATGTCATAGAAAAGTAAGCGCCGGAGGCTCCGGCCCGGACACGGCCCGGTCTAACGTGAGTCATCCTTAAAGCGGCATGAATTAAAGAGCCATCCATGAATCACACGCGGCAATAAATCTGCTCCGACACACATTCTGCCGATGAGTTATTCCGAAGCATGCAATTTCATAATTTACCGTCGAAAAGTAGGTTAAGTTGTGGCATTGTCTGATAACGCGATTTAAGGCATACACGACAAAAAATATATCCACTGTCAATAGTCGCCAATCGTGACCTAAATATCTATATAAGACCTAGATTACTTATTTTAGATAGGTATGTCCGTGTTTGACATTGTTCGCGGTAATCGCCCCTGGAACGACCTCTTGGATTTTTAGTTTCCGTACTTTAATTATACACCGTGGGCCCGGAAACCTGTCAGGTTTCAACCCTTTATTTCTGACGAGTGACGAGTGAAAGTTATACATCAACATAAAAAGTAACGCTGCAGTTGTAATTTCCTAGTTTTTTCAGTATATAGATATTCGTATACAGCACAGGGGCTGTGCTGTAAGTTAAAGTACTGATTTACGCCTTACCTTAAATTAACTTTTTTTATTTCAAGAAGACATAAGACAGCCCACCTTGTATACGTTAAAGCTGAACAGCACTCTTTTAAGCTTGCTAATTAGATTTATTTTAACATGGTGACTGACCACTGTAGTAAACTAACGATGTCACCACGATGGCACTGCCATGCTATTTAACAGTGCAATCATAATTCATATGCACACAAGGCAGGCGGTTTTGTTATAGCATAGAGTAACTTATACTAGAGCGGTACTGTCATAGTAAATTTTGTAACCCCAGTAAATTCACTGCCATCTGTCGACACACTTTAAAACTAAAAATAAATATTTATAAAAATACGATAAAATGTATTTAAATATGGATAAATCATTTTTTTATTTGCATTAATTATTTTTATATGATTTTGACCCATGTTCTTTCACTGGTATGCGTTAAAATTATAAATAACAAACGAAACAGTCAACGCCCTCTATACGAGTGTAGGCCAAAACTAGTGGCGCCATCTGATCGAGAATCAAATTTTCGTGATTTTCAAGGCACGTTTTTTCCTTAGACTGTATCCATCTATGACGGAGTTATATCTATCTTTGGTTATAGTTATTTGTGCAACAAGAGAGGAAAGTTGGTTTTTCTTGCGAGTGATGATTTTGAGTCCCTCGCTACGCTCAAGATTCTAACTCGCTTCGCTCGTGATTCAATTATAGAATCTTTCCCTTACTCGGGACTCAAAATCATCACTCGTAAGAAAAACCAACTTTCCTTTCGTGTGACACATATAATTTTTCACCTCAGTAGTGAGAACATTAAAGGTTAAAATGTATTTCGAATTTGTAATAGACCCCGAAGTATGAAGTGGCAGTTCATGACCTTCACTAAATTGAAAAGCTACTTTGTTTCACTCCCTGGAGTGACGAAAGTCGCACTTTCCTCACTTTAGGGAGTGACGAAAGTAGGCTTGTTCGAGCTGCTGAGGTGAAAAATATATTTCAAAATGAAAGAATACGGTGTTTGTGTCAGTTTTACCTATATACCATTCTAATTATACAAATCCGACTTTATTGTGATCTTAACTACGGATATTTAAACACAGTGCTAGATTTCTAAAGTTTTTAGCGAACAATATTTCATCAGTTCGCACTGCCTCAGGATTAACATGTGTATTTAAGTGGCTCTCTAAAGCACTCGTTGGCGGTGACATAACAATGCAGCCGCCGCAACCGGGTAAAATGTTTATAGAAATTATCTTGAATGAAATTAGTGGCCGTAATGTTGGCGTTATGAAACCTTGGGAATGTATGTAAACAAACAAGTGTGATAATGTGACTTTTGTTTTTATATGTGGGTGCAACACGCAGTTCGCTTTTGGTAAATTATGGTGCATGCTTAATTGAAATGTTGGCTGGTGCTACCAACAGGTTAAAAAGTATATACATTAGGGAACTTGTTTATTAGAGGCAACATGGAGGCAACAGACCGAAAATAACATCTAATTGAGGGTTAGTTAGTAAATATTAAATAAAATTGTTGCAACTGGTCAATTAAATATATATTATTGATATGATTTGTTGTGAATTAACGAAATGTATTCGAATTCTATTTGACACCCATTTTTAAAACTGTTCAGGGGAATATTCGTTTTAATACGTTATGGGCCCAGCACGCTTAAAAATTTCAGACCCAAAAAATATATATATATTTTTTTAAATATATATTTTGTGTATATATCCTAGAAACAAGAGAAATACTACGGGACAAATTAAGACATGTAATTGAAAACATGAATGTAATTTCAGTGGCAAAAATTTTCCAATGTAATAATAGTTATTTGTTATACAAGGGTGCAAAGTTGTATTTTACCCGCGAGTGTTGAATTGAAACACGAGCAAGCGAAAGGATTCTATAGTTGAACCACGAGCGAAGCGAGTGGTTCTAAAATAGAATCCTGAGCGTAGGTAGTGTTTTAACACACGAGAAGTAAAATACATTTGCACCCGTGTGTAACACAAAACTTTTCCCCTCACTATAGCGAGGAAAGTGCAACATCCACAGGCGTTATATCATCTTCATCAACTGGAATCACTAATTTTTTTACGATATTATAACAAAAAACTGGAAATTCTGTACTTTTACGTGAGAAGTTTTTAAGTAAAAATTTTGTTGACAATGTTGACATTTCTGACGTATGAAATGTCAATGATGCGTTTTGAAATTGCATCGACTTAACTTGTGCGTTCTGATTCTGAAATTATATTTAACATAATTATTAAAAAACAAACGTTTATTATGGAATTTTAAGGTTTATGACTTAAAATCATTAAATAAAGCTAAATCTGGTATTTTTTATTAGATTCTCAAACCATTTATTTAATGATAATTAATATCGAACGAACCATTATTATGAGCGTTTTATGTTTTGTTATCTGTCAAGCTACTTAAACACGCTCCATCCAAGGTCAAATTACTTTCCCCACTAGTGGATAAAATGCGTTTTTCCCCGCTTGTTTTAAAGGATAAAAGACGGCTTTCCGAGCTAGTGAGGGGAAAAAACAATACCTGTAATTGACGACCACTGATTATGATCACAACACATTGATGCACTTTAAATTTACACTCCATAACACTAGCTCCCACTTTCATGAACTGAAGTAGTGCGTATCGCTGTAAAAAAATGGAAATGGTGTGAGAGTGGAAACTCACTGCAGGGCTTGCAGGCGGAGGCTGCGGCGATGACGGCGAGGCAACACAAGGCACGGAGCATGGCGGCGGAGGCTCGGGTGGCTCTGGGACTGGGGGGAGTCGCCAGCCCGGCTATTATAGGCCGCCGGCGCCGCCGATAAGCCCAGGGCCAGGGAGCCAAGTTCACGGCTACGCGGCCACCGAGCGAATGAACGGCTCCGTGCCATGGTCGCGCGCACCTCGCTGCCGAATGTGACGAGCTGCCAAAATGAGACCTTGACAGGAGGTCGGATATCAAGATAGGTACTTATTTTGACTTTTACTATTACTTTTCCCTTCTTTTATAAGAAAACTCTATTTTTTATTAATTCGGTTTCGAGGATATAGTAGGTTATTATGTCGGAATGTGTTTGTTATTAACATATTAAAAAGAGGTGTTACGTTGCGCTACTACGCAGCAAACAACGCCAATTCAACGTGGTATCGACACCCGCTATTACCATATTTATCACAAATATATGAATAAGTATAGCCATTAAAATGCGGCCGAAAGAAAGCTGTTTCATGAGCGATTGACCAAGCCGAGGAAAGGGGAGGCCTGGCTTAAAGATGAGTCGAAAGCTCTGCAAAGCCAATATTATAAGAGTATCTGACATAAATCTGAATAACCAGAAATAGTAGATTGTTAACCAAGGGATGAAAGGCACTCATCCCTGCTGAGGTATTTTGGCGCTCGAACGCAGTGAGAGCGCCAATAGTCCGAGGCAGAAATGATGCCTTTCACCCGAGTTAAACAATACTTTTCATTTCGAATATGAGGAATGTAAAATACATGTGTTTTTTTCAAAACATGACTAAGTATACATTTTTATAGTATTTCTTGGGGGTACTTTCAATTAACAATTCAGACAAAAGTATCGTTATTTATGGAATGGAGAGTCAAATATCAGAATGGAAATTGTATAACAAATCCATTTAAATTCAAATTTCAATTGCATATCTTAAAAAATCTCTCTAGTGCAGAGACGTATCATTTCTGCGCACCTTTTAGAACAACAATGACCCTCTTTCAGAGCGTGAGAAATGAAAAAGTACTTGTAAGCTTGTAACAGGTTTGCCTGAGCGTTCGACTGGCTTAAGCTTGCTGAGCGGTTTGAACACATCTTAGGTATATCAACTACCACCATATCTGGTGTCAATTAGGAACTTCGTGAAATCGTTGGCTATCTCATTACTGAACAAGTGAACACTCTTACAAGACTTGTTACTCTTACAAGTAAGTAAGGGAGTCATTGCATGATTGTTATATAGTTTTAAGTAGATAAATTGTACATGTACATAGAGTAGAAATCATGTCACTGATTGACGATAGTTTACCGACATGAGTCGGGGATAAAATGGGTGGTGTCTATGTGGTGTCTATAGTACCTACCTAATTTATAAAGCGGAGTTAAACAAACTATTTTACTCCAGTTGCTAGAAAAATATACAAAAAGTACCTTTCATAAAATTTCAATGATTGAGGATCTAGGATCTAGGATCTTTCCGGCACCGCAGCGTGCGCCTGCAGTTAAGTTGCAAATCCAAAAGGTGAGCTTTTTTACGCAACGAATTTTGGCCGCGGTGCCAGATGGACAGAGTTTAATTAAATACATTTATATTTGGACAATCTTGGTCAACGGCTTACGTAATCCAGGATTAACTTGCACTCATTATTTGGTAATATTATCTTACCCGGATTGAATTAACAATGTGCCGCTTAACTTTTCTACTTATTTATACATGACCTGTGCGATAGCAGCATGGCGCCATCCTACTTTCTCATTTATTATATGCCTGTTAATTGTGATTTGTGGAGGACAAAGTAAGTTTACACTTACTTTTGCACCTCACTTTCGATGCGGTAAGTAGGGCGCGCCATAACTGCAAGGCCGTCGATTAATCAGCATTCGATCGTCTGCGTGTGCGCATCTGAATCTGGCTAATATTATGAAGTTAAAGTACTTATTTTTTAATGATACAGGAGGCAAACGAGCAGACGAATTGCCTGATGATTGTAAGTGCGTTGCCGGGTATTAAAATGGGAGTACTCTTTTCTTGAAGGTTTCAAAGTCGTGTCAATCCGGAAAAACAGCAGGCGACAGTTCATTCCATAGTTAAATTTGTAAACTGTAACTGTGTTTTTTGTAATTTGTAATTTGTATTTGCAATGGAAGATCGGTACTTCCTAATTCTTAATAAAATTAAGACTTGTTTATATATATAGGTAGGTATGCTTGCGGGCAATACAATTTTTTGACACAAATAAACTAGGTTGTCTTTTTTTCCATACCTAATGCCTATTACCTAGCTAAATGGGAACCTATATTTAAGCCTTAACGAAAACACATAAGTAAGCACAAATATTTCTCGCTTTTAATATGGAGTGAATTAATTAGCTATTAAGTAAACATTAGTCATTCAGAACAACAGCAACCTTCAAAAACTTATCTGCGAGGACGCTATTGTTTTTAAGTCTGATGTAAGTGTTTTGAATTTTTACTCGAGACGTAATAAAATTACCTAAATCCCATGATTAGTACATTTGTTTAACCCTGCGCAATAACGATAACAAAGAACTATTTCCTGAACAAATAGCTTTATCTATTTATCTCTAAAGGGCATGTGAATAGCAACGGCAACGTGCTCCTCATTAGGTACTCTCATTAAAAACTGCGTAGCTGAATCACTTCCTCTGTTTTGAATAAACAAATCTAACCTTAAGGTAGGTTCCGTTATAAATGTTACGGAAACGTTTGCAAGATAAGGGCTTGTACCGAGGAAACCTTGGCGTAGACAAACCCTGATTTATACGTACCTCTAACTGCTAAAAAGATCTTTTCACCACACCAGCTGATGGTAAAGGCTCTCTTGATTGTTCAAAAACTGATAAGAAAGTTGCATTTTATATGTGAGGCAAAGTAATCAAATGCAAATTTTGAGTTGTGTTAGATGTTGAGGATATCTCAAACGGTCTTTTAGTTTTATTTTTTAAATATCAGACAAGTGACAGATGGTTTGCCGCGGTTTTGGACAATAATGACATTGACAGGAGATTAAGTTAAGACAGAGAGAAAAACGCAAGTTGTTGGATAAGAGATTTGTATTGTTTTAATTATAGAAAACTCAAAATAAATAATCTATTGTAAACTAATTTGGAGTTTTAGTGAGTGTCTTTTATCAGAAGTGGCAAGAACGTTGAAGAATGGGCCTTAAATGTCAAAGAACAAATGATATAAAAGCGAAACCTACTGACTGAGCAAACTGAATGCTTTAGTGCAAAATCTTGAATATTGAGTATTGCACATATGCAAACATTTTACAGCCTACATTCTTAGCTATGATGGCATATACGCATGTCAACAACTCAACAACAATGACAACCTTAGTGACAAGGTTATGCTAACCTTAAAATATGAAAAGAAATGTGTATAATAAAAGTTTGGTTATTTATATAATGTTGAGTAATTGCTTCATGTTGATAAATATTTTAACTATTCTAAGATGAAAAGTAACGAGATTGAGAACTACATGCACAGATGATGATAGTTTGGGTGTTTGGATAACCACAAAGGCCTAATTGTTGAAGAATTATAATGAATTATTGCAATGTGCTCTATGGCCATATATAAAAGGTTTATGAAATATAATCAGCCATATAAGATTGAATGAAAATGTCAAAGTCTTTCCCAATGATCACTGCAGCTGCTTGATGGGAATCTTCACCAAATTGTGCACAAGGATTTATTTTTTCAGCGAAAGCAAAGAGCATTGGCAAAAGAAAATCTGCGGTGAGAGATGACTGCAGCTAACTATTATGTCAAAAGTTACGAAGTGGATACTGCATTTGCTACTATGACAAAAGTTAAGTATTCTCTACACAAGTTCTTTGTTTGTTGGCTGTTGGCTTAAGGGTATACTTATCTAATCACATGAAGGATATTATTATTATTTTGTTTTAGACAGGCAGCTGATGCTGGTACGTCTAAATCATAGTTCACTTAGCATGATTTCACAGTTTTGATAGTTTGTCTCGTCTATTTTTAAATTGATTCACACTTGTAGAGTTCACAACTTCAGAGGGTAATTTGTTCCAAGCCTTTACTATTCGGTTTGCAATAAAGATGCAAGATAGTATGCTATTTGAAGTTCTCCAACAGTACTGCCATAAGTCAGTATTGGCTCACACTTCAGTGTCAGACACTTAAGGTTGAGACCAATTTGTGAGACTTCAGTGGAAATTGTGGATCATGTAACTGTATGAGATATATGTGTGAGTTATCACTGGGTTAAGTGTTGTGTATAGAGGTGTTATGAAAAGCGTAGGATGCTGGCATACAAGAGAAATAAAATAAGACAGATTAGCATATGAGGATGGTAAATGGGCGATTTATAGTTATTTAAGAAGGGAGTAAATTTAGAGGTTGAGTTTTTGATCAAAAGTCGAGGGTTAGATAAAATAGTTGGTTAAAAGGTAAAAATAATAATATGATATTAGACCGAGCAATTATTCCGTAATTTGGGTAAGGTCTACTACAATCCATTAGAATTAAAAAAAAAAAAAAAAAAAATCTTGATTAAGAACAGGAACATTGGAGGAGGGGCCGGAGTAGTGGAGTGTTGGGTAGAGGAGCAGGTACTAGTTGTCAAGAACGGGCTGCGCAGTGGCATAGAGCTGGTCTCTGGTCTTGGTCCGGGTTTGAGCATGTTGGTGCCAGTGTGAGGGGAGAGATAGATGGAGCCTCACTCAACAGGGTGTTGTTAAAGGCAGGAACCAGGAACAAGGATATTTAGAGGTGGACTGGTTACAAGAGGTCATGTATGTTCTTAATGGATTTACTATTTGGATCACATCACAATATAAAATATAGACTTAGAAAACTATGTAAGAAAATGTTGATATTTACTGATCAAAATTTTGTATTAATCTCAAAATTAAGAAAAGGGAATTTAGAATGTTATGTGCCAGAAATAGTATGAAGGTTGATAGTGTAACGCTTCGTAAACACGTGGTACAAAAACTACTATAGCACAGGTTACAGTATTGGACCTACACCTTAGGTCAATATTTTGATCACATGTTTTATTGATATTACTGAATGCTTATAAAACTTATTTTACAAGTTTTTTTTTATTTTTTATTTACTTGCAATGTGTCTATATAACTATGTATGTTTGCACGGGTCAAATCTTGCAAGCTAAATTTGACCCACTTTCTGGTTTCCGATGAAGCTAAAAATTGGCACACATAAGTGCCACAACAAGTTGGACAGCTTTGCAGCTATTTTGCGCAAAAGAGTGGCATCCTTAGTGAAGAGGTTGCGGGGCAGCCCAAACAGCATACTGAACACCATTGCAGAGCGATGTGAGGGGCACTTCCAGAAGCACTGGAACCTTTTGCATTGCTCGCTAGGTTATGTATGATTGTTCTTGAGTGTGTTATTATGTATATATAAATAAAGTATAAAACTAACAACTATGGACATTGTTTCCGAAATAATTTGAATTTGAATAAGTAAGTTGCGTGACAATGCAATATTATGGTACCATCCAGCTGATCTGATGATAGAGACAGGAGGTGTCCATAGGAACTCGGTGATAAAACAAGGCAACCTAATTTGCAAACCAAACCGTGTTTGGGATTATTGGAATTGTCTAAGTATTAGTTGTCTGTCAAAAGAAAAGTACAGTCAGCGATAAAAGCTTGAACCAAAAATGAAATATTTGCCAAAATTTTTTATAATATGAGGGATAGAGTTACCTAATCAAGAATCTCGATAGAGTATTTGACTTGTTTTGTAAGTGTACATCTTAGTGCATGTTGATATTGTTGATGTAATTGAAGCCTTCATCATTAATAACAGATGATGTCCCAGTGCTGGGCACAGGTCTTCTCCGCAAGGTCATATTTAATCCTTCTGATCAAACATTATTTTGATAAATTATTAGAAAAATGTTAGTGAGTCAAGAATAGTTGAACCGAAATTTGAAATGTTGAATCCAAACATGCTTTAACATGACGAATATAGTTATTGCCCTGAATTATGATTGCAGAATGTACTGGCAAGAGTCTGCGCACTTGAGCGGCGGTGCGAGTCTGCGCACTTGAGCGGAGGTGCGAGTCTGCATACTTGAGCGGAAGTGCTAGGCTATACGTCTAAGCGGCGGTGCGAATGTGTGCGCCTGTGTGGCGGTGCGAGTCTGCAGGCCTAAGCAGTGCACAGTCATCGGGGTCAGTGGAGTCGCTGAGGACCAACTTAGCTACGTCGCAAATCTCCTGATGCGATTTAGAAGGCGCACGAGGCGTAGAAGTTCTGAAGTGCTGCTTGCTGACCTTATTGGGCGAAGGCTTTTCATCATGAGGTCGAACTGATAACTGATTATGACGCTAGCTCGAGTGCAGTGCAGCCCTATGTTCAATGTTGCAGATGGTCTGATCACTATATACTGATGTGGCCAGAGCATTGCCCATCATTGCTGGCGTCATTATGTGGTCTACCTAAACTAATGCTTATCCTAATATAATATAATATCTAATGGTTAATCCGTTATTTAATGATACATGTATGGTGTTTCTTCTTTAACACTAAACGCTTGTGACATCTCAGAAAAAAAAAATGTCTAGGTTAATAATTGTATACAGTCATGCATGTCAATAGTACAAGATTGAGATGATTGATATGATATGTTGATGATTCAGGTTCGGTAGATTCATTAAAATATGATTGACTTTTACATGAAATATTATGAAATGTACGATATTATGGTATTAGGATGTCTGAAACAAAGTAACAGATAGCGAAAAGAGAATAGTTAGTAAAATAGAATTATTTGGTTGAGAAAAAAGCTATTCCACCTAAGTAACGTGATGTAAATAGTAAGGAAAAATGAAAGTCAAAGAAAATGATTGTTGTTTATGAAAGTCATGTTTATATATGTGAACATATATTTAATTATGATAATACTTACTGCCTTTAGATGAATACTAAAGTTTATAATGTTGCCTTTTTGCCGCTGAGATTGTTATTTGTTGCAAATATGGATAAGTATACTAAACAAATGAGCAGGTTCACCCAGCCACACTGGTGACTGGTGTGGTGCAGAGCAAAATGCCTTCTCAGGTGAATACATACTGTTAATGTTTTAGACTGAGTGACCAGGTTCATCCGGCCCTAGTGTGGTGCGGAGTGAAATGTCACCTCAGGTGAATATTGTTAATCAGTTAATGTTTAGACTGAGTGACCAGGTTCACCCGGCCCTAGTGTGGTGCGGAGTGAAATGTCACCTCAGGTGAATATTGTTAATGTTTAGACTGAGTGACCAGGTTCACCCGGCCCTAGTGTGGTGCGGAGTGAAATGTCACCTCAGGTGCATATTTTTAATGTTATAGACTGAGTGGCTAGGTTCACACGGCCGCATTGGAGGCTAATGTGGTACGGAGTGAAATGTCACATCAGGCTAAAATTTTTAATGTTAGGTATAGACTGAGTGGGTAGGTTCACACGGCCGCAAGTAGAGACTAATATGGTACGGAGTGGAATGCCACATCAGGTGAATGTTGATAATGTTCTAGACCGAGTGTGTAGGTTCACACGGCCGCATTGGAGGCTAATGTGGTACGGAGTGGAATGTCACATCGGGTGAATATTTTGAATATTCAAGACTGAGTGGGTAGGTTCACACGGCCGCAAGTAGAGACTAATGTGGTACGGAGTGAAATGTCACATCAGGCTATAATTTTTAATGTTAGGTATAGACTGAGTGGGTAGGTTCACACGGCCGCAAGTAGAGACTAATATGGTACGGAGTGGAATGTCACATCAGGTGAATGTTAATAATGTTCTAGACCGAGTGGGTAGGTTCACACGGCCGCATTGGAGGCTAATGTGGTACGGAGTGGAATGTCACATCGGGTGAATATTTTGAATATTCAAGACTGAGTGGGTAGGTTCACACGGCCGCAAGTAGAGACTAATGTGGTACAGAGTGAAATGTCACATCAGGCTAAAATTTTTAATGTTAGGTATAGACTGAGTGGGTAGGTTCACACGGCCGCAAGTAGAGACTAATATGGTACGGAGTGGAATGCCACATCAGGTGAATGTTGATAATGTTCTAGACCGAGTGTGTAGGTTCACACGGCCGCATTGGAGGCTAATGTGGTACGGAGTGGAATGTCACATCGGGTGAATATTTTGAATATTCAAGACTGAGTGGGTAGGTTCACACGGCCGCAAGTAGAGACTAATGTGGTACGGAGTGAAATGTCACATCAGGCTATAATTTTTAATGTTAGGTATAGACTGAGTGGGTAGGTTCACACGGCCGCAAGTAGAGACTAATATGGTACGGAGTGGAATGCCACATCAGGTGAATGTTAATAAAGTTCTAGACCGAGTGGGTAGGTTCACACGGCCGCATTGGAGGCTAATGTAGTACGGAGTGGAATGTCACATCGGGTGAATATTTTGAATATTCAAGACTGAGTGGGTAGGTTCACACGGCCGCAAGTAGAGACTAATGTGGTACGGAGTGAAATGTCACATCAGGCTATAATTTTTAATGTTAGGTATAGACTGAGTGGGTAGGTTCACACGGCCGCAAGTAGAGACTAATATGGTACGGAGTGGAATGCCACATCAGGTGAATGTTAATAATGTTCTAGACCGAGTGGGTAGGTTCACACGGCCGCATTGGAGGCTAATGTGGTACGGAGTGGAATGTCACATCGGGTGAATATTTTGAATATTCAAGACTGAGTGGGTAGGTTCACACGGCCGCAAGTAGAGACTAATGTGGTACGGAGTGAAATGTCACATCAGGCTATAATTTTTGATGTTAGGTATAGACTGAGTGGGTAGGTTCACACGGCCACAAGTAGAGACTAATATGGTACGGAGTGGAATGTCACATCAGGTGAATGTTGATAATGTTCTAGACCGAGTGTGTAGGTTCACACGGCCGCATTGGAGGCTAATGTGGTACGGAGTGGAATGTCACATCGGGTGAATATTCTGAATATTCAAGACTGAATGGGTAGGTTCACACGGCCGCAAGTAGAGACTAATGTGGTACGGAGTGAAATGTCACATCAGGCTATAATTGTTGATGTTAGGTATAGACTGAGTGGGTAGGTTCACACGGCCGCAAGTAGAGACTAATATGGTACGGAGTGGAATGTCACATCAGGTGAATGTTAATAATGTTCTAGACCGAGTGGGTAGGTTCGCACGGCCGCATTGGAGGCTAATGTGGTACGGAGTGGAATGTCACATCGGGTGAATATTCTTAATGTTTAAGACTGAGTGGGTAGGTTCACACGGCCGCAAGTAGAGACTAATGTGGTACGGAGTGAAATGTCACATCAGGCTATTATTTTGAATGTTATGGACTGAGTGGGTAGGTTCCCACGGCCGCAAGTAGAGACTAATGTGGTGCGTAGTGGAATGTCACATCAGGTGAATGTTAATAATGTTCTAGACCGAGTGGGTAGGTTCACACGGCCGCATTAGAGACTGATGTGGTACGGAGTGGAATGTCACATCGGGTGAATATTCTTAATGTTTAAGACTGAGTGGGTAGGTTCACACGGCCGCAAGTAGAGACTAATGTGGTACGGAGTGAAATGTCACTTCAGGCTATTATTTTGAATGTTATGGACTGAGTGGGTAGGTTCCCACGGCCGCAAATAGAGCCTAATGTGGTGCGGAGTGAAATGTCACATCAGGTGAATATTTGTCGCATTAGAGACTAGTGTGGTAAAGGTCGACATGTCACGTAATGTAAATAAGGCTAATGAAACAAATTCTTTACGAGACTTTAGACTAATCTGTGATAAGTAAAAATGTTAAAATAAGTTAATATTGAAATGTAATAAGAGTCGTGTGGTACATTGGACAAGAAGGTTGTGAAAAGTTAAATCCTAGAGTGAGTTTGAGGACAAACTCCTAGATTGTCAGGATGGCCGAATGTTAGATGTTGAGGATATCTCAAACGGTCTTTTAGTTTTATTTTTTAAATATCAGACAAGTGACAGATGGTTTGCCGCGGTTTTGGACAATAATGACATTGACAGGAGATTAAGTTAAGACAGAGAGAAAAACGCAAGTTGTTGGATAAGAGATTTGTATTGTTTTAATTATAGAAAACTCAAAATAAATAATCTATTGTAAACTAATTTGGAGTTTTAGTGAGTGTCTTTTAGTTGTTTTCTTATGTTTGCTGGTAGAATTGACTTAAATGATGTTTTTGAATGAAAAATATTTAATATCATTCATTTTGAATCAATTTGCTTTGATTTTGTTTGATATTTTACAGTTAGTATTTTTCTTGTGTTGGTGTGGTGCAAAATGTTGTGTTTCACTCGGTGGCAAACTTTGTTTGGCAAAAACTCTCGTGCCTTGAAACCAAGATTCCATCGCAACGCTCAAGATTCCATTGCTGTTTTTCTCAGATATGTTCACCTCCTAACTAGTCCAAACAAAGTTACGGAGTCAAAAATAGTGTTCCAAGCATTTCCCTCTATACTTTCTTATTGCTTGGCCTAAAAACAAATCACTATTTAACACTTGTAAATATGCGGTGTAAAATAGGCCGAATCTGTAGGTAGGTAAGTACCCCTTATTAAAATGCACTATTAATCTTACAATCTGTCTGTTTCATGGAAAACAGTAAAAACATGTGGGCGTGTTGGAAAGGTCTGCCCTTGCAGCAGGTCTGTGGGCGTGGCGTGGAACGAGCCGCCAAGACGACCAAGTGTGCCAAGGTGCCCTGCGCCCGTATGCCGATAACGCTGCAGCCTTCGGTGCACAACTATTGGAGCACTGGCTAGCGGGCGAGTTGCTGTCGAGTTTGCATTTTTAAATGATAACCATATATGACACTAGCGACCCGCCCCGGCTTCGCACGGGTAGTAAAGCGTGATTTTTTCCGACATCATTAGCAAACATCGTCATAATTATTTCAAACAATTTACACAAAACCTTAACAAATTATACAATCTAAACCTTCCTCAAGGATCACTCTATTGAATCTATTGATAGGTTAACACCGCATGAAAATCCGTTGAGTCGTTTTTGACTTTATCGCGAACATATAGATAAGACAGACGCGACGGGTGACTGTTTTATTAAGCTGTAGTGATGTGGAACTTCCATTACATTAGGCGTGGGATATGTCGGAGGGTGGTGTTTGGGGGCCTGAGGTTGGGGCTTGACGGGTCAGGGTTTAAGGGGCAGAGATGCTGAGGGGACCGTGAGTTGATGGGTCAGGGACTGAGGGGTCGGGAGGTTAGGAGTTGAGGGGTCGGGATTGGGAGTTACGGCTTCTGGGGTTAGGAGTAAGGGTCTGGGGTTGAGGGGTCGGGCCCTGGTGGGTGAGGGGTTGAAGGCTCAGTGATCAAGGGTTGAGAGGTTGTGAGGTTTAGGGAATTAATTATACCTATATCAGGCAGTACCGCTCCTCTATATAACAATTCGGCTCTATAGTTATCGTCTAATCTAAAGTAAACAAAGTTAGGTATTTTAAAAGGACCCAAGGAAAGTCCTGAATATATAGGAAAGTTTACGAATCCAGCGTTAAACATATGTGTTTGATGGTTCCGGACACCATATCTAGTTTAGTTTTAATTGTTGTTTTTTTTTAGAAATATTCTATATATCGTAAAATGGAATACATTGATTAGCGACAGTAGGTAGGGTAGTTTTCGAATATTTTTGACGTTTATGAAAAGCCAGTTGAAGGTAGATTGATTCGATGGCCGCTCATTCTCGTAGGCGCAAGCTCGTTCATCGCGATAAACCAAAAACGTATTAAATCTGTCGATTTGTGTGCTAAAAACCCTCACAGCAGCCACTACAGCATCAACTCGCCGTTGGAGAGTGTCGGTACCGACCAGCCGTTCGACATGCAGACACGGGGTGAGTTGGCTTTTGATTGATTCGCTTTCACTGGCATAGATAGTTTAATTTCTCTCGAAAAACAATTGTCCTACTCGAGGGCGATTGTACATTTGTTCCTTCGACCGGGATCCTCCTCAAACTGAGAACAGCTAACCTGTCTCGGGGCCAGGAGTGACGTTGAACCACTTTCGTTTCGTTACAACTGTCGCTAATCTCGTCTCGTTACCATATCGTTAATTTTCGTTTCGCTTATCGTACATATCGCACAATACATAGTCATATTTTCGTATAAATAATCCTCGTAATTATTTAAATATCGCAAAGGTAATTAGCATCGAGCCCGTAGCCATTATTCCTCCAAAGTCCAATAATAAGCAATCGTTTAGCTACCTATAGATAAAGTTACCTTAAAACGCCTAAAATCCTTTAGATATACAGTTATTTAGCATATTATATTGAAATATCGAATTTTAGCCCATCGAATTGATGATGCAATCATATTATACGACCAAATTTAATAGGCATTGAATTTGGTATTGATACCGTTGGAATAGAATACTTCTAAAGTTAGTCGGATAATATTTGCACCGCGTGCTATATCTGATTACGTAATAAAATAACCTATAAACAATAGTGTTGATTTGGAGACTTTAAGAATAGCGATAATTACATTTAGTTATTGTTATTTTGTAAAGTGAATATAACACATAGACAAATATAATTTACACAATAGTACGAGTACATAAGATAAATTAGTAATATTTTGCCTACGTATTTAGTCTACACAAATATCGTGCATTATTATCGAATAATGTTCACAGATAGATGTCCATTAATATTCACATAAATCACATAGTTAATCCTAATCAATAATTTGTTACTTTCTGCTGAAATTATTTACATACCTACGTTACGCACTCATAATTGGCGCAAACTTGCAAACTTATTCTCAGTCGTTTAAGGTCTATTTTCCAACGGCAGCACAACACGGTGCTAACTGTTTTGTTGTCGTAGTGAAATAATTCATTTAATTAGTGTTTTCGTTTCGTCACCTACATTCTACATTCGTAATCATTCGAAAAATAATTGAATTGCAAGTCTCAATTCTAATCGTTTTGAACATTAATCGTTATATTAATTCTCACAAGAATTATTTTCGTACCTATTGTAGTGAGATCAATTATTCTTCGCAAATATTATTTATAAGTTGTGTATTCGATAGTATAGTGGCGGGTGAACCTTATATCATAGTGCATAAGGTTGAAATTTGTTCGTTCTACAATTTGATTTGTTTATCGAAGAAGTTCCTTTTACATTTAATTAACGCGTTGGTAGACAGTTAAACTAATCATGTCTAAGGCACTTGCTCGTCGCAATTTGCAATTAAAACGCGAAATATCGATCAAACGTATCGACGAATGTTTAGCCGCCGGGTTGCAGGCTAAGGCGGACTCCTCGCGATTACCGCTGTTTATGTCTAGATTTAGCAAAATAGACGGCTATTGTTCTAGCTTTGAAACCCACCACTTGAAACTTATTTCGGAAATAACGGATGCGAATGAGTTAGACCAGGAGGATGTCGTACGTCAAGAATTTGACGATAAATATTTTCAAATAATCGAAATTCATACTTCGTTGTCGACCGCGACTAGTATTGAGGGCGAGACAAATAGAACTGATTTGTCCGTTAAGTTGCCTCGCTTAAATCTTGTCAATTTTGATGGCAACATTAAATCATGGGGAACATTTTACGACATGTTCAACACAATGGTGCATCAAAACAAACGATTGTCGAATATTGAGCGGTTTTCGATTTTGATTTCACTCCTTTCGGGTGAACCACTGCAATTGTTAAAAGGGTTTCCTTTATCGGATAACAATTATTTAGACGCTTACGCGGCTTTGATCGATCGATATAATAACAAACGAAAATTAGCCTTCCGACATTGGGAAGAAATTCAGAACGCCTCGTTGAAATCTAATTCGCCTAGCGAATTACGCCGACTCGTAGACACTTTCAAAGAAAATATCGCGGTCTTGAAAAACTTGAGATTTCCCGTCAACGATTGGGATTTCCCATTGTTTTATTTATTGATCAATAAATTGGACCTGGATACTCGTCGTCGTTTTGAACTGCAGAACGACAACAAGGACGTACCGTCATTCGACTCGTTGTTAGAATACGTGAGTAAGGCCGGTCAAGCATTAGAGCTTGCTGACCTCACAGAGAGCGCCGCCGCACCTGCGGCGCGCGCACCCGCGGCACCCGGGCGCACCGCGCGCACACACGCCGCGCCGCGCACCGCTGCCTGGCGCCCGGCGCAGGATCGCGCACCCGCGGGCTCAGCCTATAAAACGCTAGTCACCACTAGCGCCACCTCGATCGAATCGTTTTGCGTGTTATGCAAGTCAAATCATGATCTTGCTAAATGTCTTGAATATCGGAACAAGACTCCTCACGAGCGTTTTTCTGTTGTCAAGGACAATCGGCTCTGCGTCAACTGCTTACGTTCTGGACACGTAGTTAAAACTTGCCCCTCGAAGTCTCGTTGTCAAAAGTGTAATGTCGCTCATCACACTACTATTCATTTCGATATCGAAAGCGGCAATTCCAAGGTCAGCGTCGGTTCGTCGGCCGCGACCAACGTTGGAGCCGCGACTTGCTCGTCGTCTTCGCCCCTCGACACCCCAAGGCACTTGCCTGACAAACAAGTGACCATGCTTGCATCCGACCCAGCACCTGTGGGCCAAATTTCTCTTTTCGCCACTGCGTGCGTGTGGGTACTAGATAAGTTCGGTAGTTATCAAAAAATTCGTATTGTCATAGATAATTGCAGTCAGCCAAACCTTATTACGCGACGTTGCGCGCAGCGGCTTGGACTTCCGATACGACAAAAAAATGCCTCTATCGAGGGTGTTTGTGAGGTGTCAACGTTGACAACTTCTTATACCACTCTTAACATTCGCAGCATGAAATCTGATTTCGAAATGTGCGTCGAAGCCTTTGTTACACCCAAAATATGCAGCAATCAGCCTGCGGTAAAAATTGACATAGACCGGCTGTCATGCGTCAGCGCATTCGAACTCGCCGACTCTAATTTCGATAAACCTGGGAACATTGACGCCTTATTGGGGGTGGATGTATTTTGTCAAATATTTTTGGGTAACCGTCACAACTGTGACGATGGACCCACAATCTTTGAAACCAAACTTGGCTGGGTTGTCATGGGAAAGGCCCCTTGCGCAACTTCCCATTCCCAAACTTCATTGTTTTGCTCGATCGAATCGCTGGATTCCCAAATTCGAAAATTTTGGGAAATTGAAAGTCTCCCTAACGCTTCGCCCTTAACTGATGATGAAGTCACGTGTGAGAAAATATTCGCCTCGACTCACACACGTGACTCGAACGGGAGATATATCGTACACTTGCCGTTTCGAACTGTCGATCCTCGTTTTGGTGACTCGCGCGCCCTCGCCGAGCGCCGCTTGCTCTCCCTCGAAAAGAGACTCTCTCGTGCACCGGAGCTCCGGACAGAATACAATGATTTCATGCGTGATTATCTCGATGCTGGTCACATGGAGCCAGTTGCACCCCAACCAGACGGGCGTGCTTATCACTTAGCGCATTTCTGCGTGCTCAAGCCCAGCAGCGCCACCACCAAATTAAGGGTAGTCTTCGATGGAACTGCTCAGCCTGCTGGAGGCCCCTCGTTGAATGATCAGTTGCTCGTTGGACCGAAACTGCAATCTGATCTCGTTTCGATTTTACTTCGCTTTCGTTTGCATGCGGTTGTCTTCACAGCCGACATACGCCAAATGTATCGACAAATCTTAGTCTCTCTCACCGATCGAGACTTTCAACGCATCTTATTCAGGTTCTCGCTCGATGAACCTATACAAGAGTTTCGTCTAAATACCGTAACCTACGGTATGTCTTCGTCCAGTTTCCTCGCAATTCGAGCCCTGATTCAATTGGCCATTGATGAAGGCAAAGAGTATCCTCGTGCGGTTGACGTCCTCAACCGCGACATTTACGTCGATGACGTGGTGACAGGCGCTGAGTCCGTCGAATCAGCTCTCGACCTTCAGTCTCAGGTTGTCAAGATCCTAGAGAAAGGATGTTTCGAACTCCGCAAGTGGTCGAGCAACTGCCCCCGCTTGCTCGAGAATCTCGACCCGACCCATTGTCATAATAAGACGCTCTCTTTCGATTCGGAACCGACATCTCCTGTTAAGGTGCTCGGTATGGAGTGGAACCCGTCCAGTGACGCGTTCACTTTCACGGTCAATACGCTTCATGAAAAGTGTACAAAACGAAATATTCTTTCGGAATTGGCGCGCATATTCGATCCTCTTGGGTTTCTTACACCCTTGACACTCTCGTTCAAGCGCATAATTCAAGATCTTTGGACTCTTGGATTAGATTGGGATGTGGTAGCACCCCCCAACATCAGCCAAAACTGGCTTCGTTATCGTTTAGATCTCGACTTATTGTCGTCTCTCGAAATACCTCGATTCATTCCGTCGACAGAGTCTTGTAGTGTTCAGCTGCATGGCTTCTGTGACGCTTCGGAGGCGGGATATTCGGCTGTCGTTTACTTTCGCATTCGGCATGGCGATGGTAGCATCACCATACATTTGATAATGTCACGCTGTAAGGTCTCTCCTTTAAAACGTATTTCTATTCCTCGTTCGGAACTGTGCGCTGCAGTTTTGCTGACAGACCTCGTCGAACACGTAAAGGAAGTCTACGGCGCAGACGTCAAATTTGAGGATATATTCTGTTGGTCTGATTCCACTGTGACACTCTCTTGGTTACGTTCGCCGTCACAACGCTGGAAGACTTACGTCAGTAATCGCGTAAGTCATATACAAGAGAAAATACCTGCTGGTCACTGGCGCCATGTCACGTCAGAAACCAATCCGGCCGACTGTGCCTCTCGCGGAGTCACGGTTCGAGAACTTGTAAACCATCCATTATGGTGGACAGGCCCCGCTTGGTTGGCACTTGACAGTAGCTCCTGGCCAAAGTCACCGTTGTCTATCGAAGTTGAATCGGATTTGTTGGACGAACAAAGGGTCCCCAAACAGACCGTATTGTTCACTGCCGTCAACCAGCTTGACGACTTCTTATCCAGACATTCGAGTCTGAATAAGGCTAAGCGCATTGTCGCTTACGTTCATCGTTTCGTACATAACTGTCGTAACCCTGACAACAGACGTTTCGGCCCACTTGTTCAATCGGAACTCGATGGTGCCCTTACTAGTTTAGTAAAGTTGACTCAAGAAAAGTCATTCTCGAGTGAGATTAAATCTCTTAAGGACGGTAAAAAGTTGCCTAAACATTTCAGAAAACTCAGTGTTTTTATCGATACATCCGGTTTGTTGAGGGTGGGCGGTAGGCTGGTTCACTCTGAACTCGATTACGATTGCAAACATCCCTTACTGCTACCCAGTCAGGATCGCATGACACAGCTCGTCATCGATCAAGTACACAATGATAATCAACATCCGGGGTTACGCACGCTAAATTTCTTGATTGCACAAAACTTTTGGATCCTTGCTTCTAAGCGCGTGATTAGTTCTCGCTTATCGAAATGCATAAAGTGCTTCCGCTCTAATCCTAAGCCTTTAGTGCCCCGTATGGCAGACCTACCCAAAACTCGAATTTCGCAAGTAAAACCATTCTCGTGTATCGGTGTCGATTTTGCGGGTCCTTTTCCCACATACATCAAACGCTATCGTGGGGCCAGGCCTTTTAAAACACACGTGTGTTTATTTATATGTTTTGCGACCAAAGCATCACATATCGAGCTCGTTATAGGACTGACCACCGAAGCCTTTCTCGCTGCCCTGCGTCGATTTATCGCTCGCCGTGGCCGTTGCCAACGTATACATTGTGACCGGGGTACGAATTTCGTAGGCGCTTATAACGCGTTACTACCTCTCATGCAAGACGCAGCCTCTCGTGAGAGTATCGAATTCTCGTTCAATCCACCAGCCGCATCCCACTTCGGCGGCCTGTGGGAAGCCAACATCAAATCGTTTAAAACACATCTTGCTCGCGTTGTAGGGAATCAAATCCTAACTTATGAGGAATTTCTTACAGTGGCCGCCCAAATTGAATCGGCCCTTAACTCACGGCCACTTTGTGAGATGAATTCCGATCCAAACGACATGTCGGTGTTAACACCCGGACATTTTCTCACCTTAGAGCCCTTGACATCACTCGTAGATACTTCAACTAGCGATACAAACATTTCCATTTCGAGTCGTTGGCAGCTTGTTCAGAAACTCCATCGTGATTTCTGGAAGCGATGGCATTTGGAGTACTTGCATACGTTAAATCAACGCGCGAAATGGCACTCGGATATTGATGAACCCAAGGTGGGCACATTAGTATTGATTAAAGATGAACAACTGAAGCCACTTCATTGGTCTCTTGGTCGTATAGTATCTTTGCATCCGGGCAAAGACGGGATCTCCCGTGTAGCTACTGTTCGGTCACAATCAGGTCTACTACAAAGGCCTCTGGTAAAGTTGTGTCCTTTACCTATAGACTAGTTTATTCGTAAAATACTTCGTATTGGTGGGCGGAATGATGGTTCCGGACACCATATCTAGTTTAGTTTTAATTGTTGTTTTTTTTTAGAAATATTCTATATATCGTAAAATGGAATACATTGATTAGCGACAGTAGGTAGGGTAGTTTTCGAATATTTTTGACGTTTATGAAAAGCCAGTTGAAGGTAGATTGATTCGATGGCCGCTCATTCTCGTAGGCGCAAGCTCGTTCATCGCGATAAACCAAAAACGTATTAAATCTGTCGATTTGTGTGCTAAAAACCCTCACAGCAGCCACTACAGCATCAACTCGCCGTTGGAGAGTGTCGGTACCGACCAGCCGTTCGACATGCAGACACGGGGTGAGTTGGCTTTTGATTGATTCGCTTTCACTGGCATAGATCGTTTAATTTCTCTCGAAAAACAATTGTCCTACTCGAGGGCGATTGTACAGTGTTCTTCATGCATATGCGTGACGCGTCACACGAAATAAGCTCTTTAGAATCATAAGAGATGACTCACGTTAGACCGGGCCGTGTCCGGGCCGGGGCTTCCGGCGCTTACTTTTCTATGGCATAACAGGTGATCACGTGGTGCTTTCCATAGAAAACGAAGCGCCGGAAGCTCAGGCCCGGACACGGCCCGGTCTAACGTGAGTCATTCTTAAAAGGTCAACCGGAGTAATTGCTACTATGGGGCTATTGCGTCTATTCGAGTTATTTTTAAACAAAATTAGTTACTACAGCTCCCTCCATCTAGAGAAAAAGGCCAGGACTACTTGGAGGTTGGAGGACAACACGTAACATATATAGAGGGCATTTTACCAAATCGTATTCAAATAGTTGGCTATTTTGAGAATTCGTTTCACCCCAGACTACCATTTCTCGATGCGCTTCGTCGTTTTTTTGAACTCTAATAACTTGGGTTTGGAGTATATCAGATAAACAAAATTCTCTAGATATGATGTCATTAGTGAACTTATTAAGCATAAAAATTTTCAATTACATTGCTCTTATACTTTAGATTTTATTCATATATAAAAAACCCCGATTTCGTCACTCACTCACTCACTGATGATCATCAAAACCTTTAGGGTAATTCCTGAAATCCTAGGAAGAAATTTGGTATATAAGATAGTCTTAGTACACAAACAAAGAAATTCAAAAACTTGAAATTTTTATCCCCTAAGCGGGTGGAATTTTGTATGGGGAATTAATAACCGTTGAAACCGATTTAGCTGAAATTTGGTATGTAGATAGTTTTTGTTATGTATGAGGAACTTAAGGAAGGATATAGACCCCCCAAATCACCCCGTAAGGGGGTGCAAAAGAGCGTTAGGGGGAAAAACGCACGTATACGAATCACGTAAACGAATTATGAATTACAACCTCTGGTGTAGCGGGTGTCCATGGGCGGCGGTGATCGCTTACCATCAGCTGATCCGTCTACTCGTTTGCCTTCTATATCATAAAAAACCGGCCAAGTGCGAGTCGGACTCGCGTTCCAAGGGTTCCGTACATTACACAATTTAAACAATGTATTTTTTAAGTGAAACATGCGTGAAATGTCTTTAAAAAACCCGTAGGGGTCGGATCAAAAACTAAGTAATTAAGTCCGACTCACGCTTGACTGCACATTTCTAATAGGTTTTCCTGTCATCTATATATAGGTAAAGATCTATTTTGTGTATTTTTTTCGAAATTTTAGACCCAGTAGTTTCAGAGATAAAGGGGGGGAATGGTCATTTTTTGCCTATTTTCTTGAATAACTTCTCAACTGTTTATCGTAAAATTATAAAAAATATATATCTTTGAGATTCTCACAATGAACTCTTTCATTTGGTATATTACACGATATATTTTGAATTTTCTCATTTAACCCCCCCCCCCCCCCCCCAAAGTGGCCCCCGTGTTCAAAATTAATTTGTTTACGTTACATGTTCGTCTTTGGGTCACAAACGTACATATGTATACCAAATTTCAACTTAATTGGTCCAGTAATTTCGGAGAAAATAGGCTGTGACAGACGGACAGTCAGACAGACGCACGAGTGATCCTATAAGGGTTCCGTTTTTTCCTTTTGAGGTACGGAACACTAAAAAGGGGGGTTGAAGTTTGTATGGGGAATCAGTAAAAAGTATATTGTGTAAAAGATGCCTCCAGGTACGTATTTCAGGATTTTTAATAGTAAATTACCCCCAACCCTTTAAATTAGGGGATGGAAGATTGTCATAAGCAACTTACAAAAAGAAATGAAATCCCATCAAAAACATTTTCATGTAAAATGTTGCCAAGACGAAACCATAAGGCTCGCACGGTCAAAAAGTTATTAGATCTCTTGTAGAGCCAAGCTTCTAACTCTACAAGCCCTAGCTTCACAAACTACACATTAGTCAAATTATGTGGCTAGGCCATTTCGTTACTGCAAGAACTATTGTATAATAAAAAATTATGAATAGTGAATAAATTTTTCACCTCAGCAGCTCGAACAAGCCTACTTTCGTCACTCCCTGGAGTGAGGAAAGTCGCACTTTCCTCACTCCAGGGAGTGAAACAAACTAGCTTTTTAATTTAGTGAGGGCCATATACTGCCACTTCATACTTCTATTACAATTTGTTTTTTTTTTGTTTCTGCGTTGTTCTGTGTAATTCGAAATACATTTTAACCTTTAATATGTTCTCGCTACTCGCTACGCTCGTGATTCAATTATAAAATCTTTCGCTTTCTCGGGCCTCAAAACAGACACTCGCAAGAAAAACCAACTTTCCTCTCTTGTTGCACAAATAACTATTTCACCTTACGTCCATGTGACGGTATCGAAACGGCCATGCCACATAATTTGACTAAGGTGTAGAATTAGAAGCGGATAACTTTTTGACCGTGCAAGCCTCAGTCTTAGCCAAGGCTTCGTCTTGGCAACATTTTACATGAAAATGTTTTTGGTGGGATTAAATATTTAATAATATGGGGTTAAAGGAGAGTAAAAAAATATTAAAAAAACAATAACATATTTGCCCAGGCTGACCTAACTGAAATAGATATCATACATAATATTGTCTTCGGTTACCGCGATAGTTACTCATGAAATAAAACTATGAAAACGAATTATATCGCGTATATTGAATTTATAATACATCCCGACGTTTCGAACAGCGTTCGTGGTCAACGGGTGACTGAGGAAAAATTACAGTGCAAAAATACCCACATACTAAAAATAATGAACAATCATAGACTATAAACTTTAAGGCTGGTTGTACATGCAAAATCGGTTCATAAGGCTAGTTATACACTACAATTATTTTCAAGTAAAGATATATATATATATACGCGATAAAAAAAAAACTACGCCGGCTCCAACCCTACACCACGGACCCGAGAAGATTTAATACACACTCATACACTAAAGAAAAAGTGACCGAGTCCACCGGGTGGCCGAGGCGGGAATCGACCCGCATCTTCGGCTTACCTACGCGGCAAAGAGGATATAATAAGATAGAGCGGTACTGTCATAGTAAATTTTGTAACCACTGTAAATTCACTGCCATCTATCGACATACTTTAAAACTAAAAATGAAGATTTATAAAAATACGTTAAAATGTATTTAAATATGGAAAAAGGATTTTTTTATTTGCATTAATTATTTTTATATGATTTTGCCCCATATTCTTTCACTGATATGCGTTAAAATTAAAAAAAACAAACGAAACCGTCAACGCCCTCTATACGAGAGTAGGCCAAAACTAGTGGCGCCATCTGATCGAGAATCAAATTTTCGTGATTTTCGAGGCACGTTTTTTCCTTAGACTGTATCCATCTATTGCGGAGTTATATCTATCTTTGCTACGCGGCTAACGTCCTGAACCTGACACCTAGACCACCCGGCCACGGCGGTACACGAACGCGTCCCAAATTCTCTGGTATATGGTATATGCTATCTTTGAAAGGGGTCTCTATTGATTCCCATAATATTAAGTGATAATGTATTGTTTGTCAGCAGTTTCGTTAGTCATAGGTCATTTGGTTTTTCTCAGAAATGCGTAACTTTTCAGGATTGCCATAAGACAAGCCTAACCTAACCTAACCTATCTATAGGATAAAATTTCAAAAATCCTGAAAAGTTAACGGTTTCAGAGTTATGACTATAATGATAATCTGGCAATCATTACAATATGACTTTCAATAATTACGTCAAACAAAGGGACCCCCTTTGAAAGGCTAGCCTTTCAAGTGGTATACGTCATTTTTGAGTTGAAGTAATTTCGATTTTATTTTAAATGACGTTAATTGTCCGCGAGGTGGTTCCTGCCACTTCAAGGGCTATAGGCGGCGCCTTTGGTCAACTCTAAGGGCGAGCAGTGTGTGCTTGCACCTCCTGTACGAATCCTTTACTAGATTACGGTATAGCGAGAGAAAAACAAAACTAAAAATATTTCATAAAATAATTTGATTTGTTCCCTAGTTGCATATAGATGGCAGCATCATCTCTTTACAATCCTTAAAACTAAAAATGGAAAAATAAGAAGTTTTTACAAAAATATTAAAACAGACTTCAAAAAGGATAAAATAAAATATTATCCTGTTTAAGCACATGCGTTACCAACTGATGTGTTCGAAGTCGGTACCAAGCCAAATAGCAACAATACCGGTCAATAAAAATCAGCTTTATGTCTAAAAATCACATTACATATTATATATTATAAACGTGCAAGTAACTGTCTGTTTTTGTGTCACCTTTTACGGCTAAACAACTAAACCAATTTTGGTGAACTTAGCTTAGGCCTTGTTCATTGCCTTAGGTCAATGAAATGCTTTATATTTTGAAATTAAGTCCTCTGGATGAGGACCAAACCGAACCCACACCTTGGCGTTGTCTTTACCGTGTTCGTATGTTCGATCATTTCGATAATATCAAAGATAGATATAACTCCGTAATAGATGTTTACAGTCTAAGGAAAAAACGTGCCTCGAAAATCAAAAAATTTGATTCTCGTTCAGAGGGCGCCACTAGTTTTGGCCCACTGTCGTATAGATGGCGTTGACTGTTTCGTTTCTTATTTAACAATTTTAACGCATATCAGTGAAAGAACATGGGTCAAAATCATAAAAATAATTAATGTAAATAAAAAAAAACATTTATCCATATTTAAATACATTTTATCGTATTTTTATAAATATTTATTTTTAGTTTTAAAGTGTGTCGACAGATGGCAGTGAATTTACTGAGGTTACAAAATTTACTATGACAGTACCGCTCTAGTATAAGTTACTCTATGATAATATGGAAGGCAATCTTCACCGTCACAAAATAAGTAATAGTATTATCATACCACCGTACATACCCATAGCTGCATCTTTATCAAAGTGCACTTAAAGTTATGGTAGGCTTTAAAATTTGGCTTGGCACCGCCTTCAAAACCTAAGTCATTACCCGGATGGTTATTAATTTGCTTATTTTTAGGTAAATTACTTTTTGGCAGAAATTTGCTTTACGACGGGATAGGGACTGGACTCTGGACAAGTATATGGGTGGGGTGTATAAAAATTATTTTATGCTTTCAGTGAATTCGTTTTTTGAAGGCGGTTCTCTTTTTTAAAAATGAAATGAAATTAAGTTATTTTGGTTTCGTTTTTTTTTATTTCATTTTTTGACGGCTGTTTTCTTTTTTTTTTGTAAAAAGTTTTAAGTCGACACTCGCTCTCGACAATGAATCAGCAATCATTATCATCAGCTCAGACCGATGGTAGTAACCTTTGTTAAGTTATTGATGTTTCATTGAAATATTAGAGGCAGAATGCACAAGTGACACAGTTCATTTCCAATTAGGTCATTTTGACCTGCATTGAGGCTCGCTTGGCCATGCGGTGTTCTACTTTATTAAACCTTTAAATAATTTTAAAAACACATTTTCATATTATAAATGTATTTAAGTTACAACGAAATTATATAAATTAACGTACGTGTAAACCTATGTAGATATATAGGTACATACCGTATATATAATGCCACGTGCCTAATATTTTTCTAATCAATGATATGCATATGATATAAGCAGTATGAGTTATGTGGTAGCATCAGCATTATTTTTACCTTAGGCATGAACACTGACTCCCTCACTACGCTCAGGATTCTATTTTGTATTATTGCATGGTCTGTTGCCTTGTTCAGTCAGTCAGTAAACATATATTTTTTCTCCCTTATGGCAGAATCTACTTTTTCATCACACTCGCTCAGTAAATGTGGAATTGCACGCAGGCTTAGCGGGAACTATAGAAAAAGCATTTTTCCTAGGGAGTTATGAACTTTCTAGTATTATAATTAACAGTTTTTTTATAAAATAAAAAAATAATAGTACATTTCGATGCTAGTGCGGAAAGTATGTCATTACTTCACAAGTACCGAGATATCTTGCCATGAGCCGTAGGCGAGTGGCAAGACTCGGGACGAGTGAAGAATGACATATCCGCACGTGTATTGAACGACGTTTTTTAATAAAGTTGCGAAAAAATAAGAAAAGCAACAAGTAAGGAATGGAATTTGAAACTTTTATATTATTAATCCTGTGACACTGACATCATTGACATTGACATTATGAAGAGGTGTTTTTCTAGCTTTTATTCGACTAGAATAGATTTTGTTATTATTATTGAACCCACTTCAATGAGTTTTTTTTTCAAATGCATGTTCTATAAGACAGAAACAATTGTAAATATTAAAACATTGTACTATTATTACCTAAATATCGTTATTTACGATTATTTGTGTATCGTGTATTTATAAAAAAATATCGAATGTTGCCTTTGGAAACTTAAAACATTCTTGCAGTAAGAAAATACGCCTCTTCTTTGACAGGCGTTCTGTTCCATTCAGACAACTTATTTATAACGGTTTTTCAACATTAAAAAAATAAACGTGTTATAATACTTATAATGATGAAGAGGTAAGTAATAAAATATGAAATATGCATATTTTTCGTATTCTTACATTAACAGTAGGTTTTTAGGTTGATTACGACGTTTAAAGGAAACTAATATTAACACTCATCAATAAGTAGTCATGAATTCGAACAAGTTAAAATTTAAAAAAATTGAAAAAGTAAAAAGCACTAGTTCGCGAAAACCAACTTTCCGCACGCTAAACAGCCACGAAAAGTAGCACTTTTTGAGCAACTGTATTAAAAAATATTTTTATTGACAAAAGCGAAATCCCTTCATTTTACCGAAATTTTTTTGACCAAATTTCGTTTCCCAACCAAACTTTACCAACTGCACGTTTGTCAACTCAATATTTCCCATATAAACATTTGACAAACTTACAATCCGACAAATGATCATTTCCCTAACTGGTACTTAGCAACTTTTATAAGACCAACTGTTTTTTTCCCAAATGTTTTACTTGGACTAATTTATTTTTGTCAAATAAATGACTGGACAAAATTATTTTGTCCAAAGATCTTTACTCAAAAAATGTTTGTTCAAATAACTGTATTGCAAAACCACTACTTGACAAATTATGTCTATCCAAAACAAGTGTTATAAAAAATGTGTAAACAGTAAATTTAAGTAGCAGAGGCAAGATAGGTGCGACGACGAGCGAAGCGAGGAGTGTGTTAGGTTGACCGAGATCAAACAGAGCGCCAGAACGGACATGTTATTGTTAGTTACAACCTCACCTATCTTCATAATTATTGATCCTAGAGAAAAATGTTACATAACAAAATACACTTCATTTGATATTTCTTACACGACAAAATAATAAAAATTTGGTGTTGTTGGCAAAAAAAAATACACTGAAATTTTCGAAGTCCCAAGAGCGGCCCCCCCTTTGCTATACTCTTACCCCTTAATGTCTAAACAATATATCTATCTACATAAAAATTATATTTCGCAAGTAGCAAATTAAAAATGAAATATATTATTTGCTAATTCGTCAAGTGGACGAAAACTAGAGCATGGCTGGAAACTAGCTCTTAGCTAACTAACTATTATGACCCTAATAGTCCATGGGCCAGCTAGCCAAATTTTGGAAAATAATATAGTTTGGGGGTACCAAATTTCCTTTTCACAGCAGTTAGATAGGCTTATTATGATGTTAAAAAACCATGATTGCCATCTCAAAATGGTAGCTAACCAAAATGACCGCCAATCCAAGATGGCGGATATTGAGTTTTAAGAAATCAGCCATAACTCAAGAAGTATTCGTCCGAATTCATTGGGCCTTCAACGGCAGGATCGTGTTCCAAACTTTCGTGGTTTTACGTCGAACGGGCATACCAGGTGTGGAGTGTCTGCTCATGAAAGGCCAATTGCGTTGGTGTGGGCACCTTGTGCGTATGGCACCATCGAGACTGCCTAAAGCAGTGTTTTACTCTGAGCTAGCCTCTGGTAAACGCAAGGCTGGCGGGCAGTACCTGCGCTACAAGGATGTGGTAAAACGCCACCTGTCGGCCACCGGCATATCATGCGACTCGTGGGAGCAGCTTGCAACTCGGAGATCGGACTGGCGAGCTGCTGTCAATACGGGCTTGATAACTTTGAACGCACCCGGCTTGAAGATCTTGACGCCAAACGTCAGCTCCGAAAAACTCGGCCCAAGCCCTCCTACAACTACACCTACAACTCATCTGGACAGGTCTACTGTGCTTCGTGCTGTAGGATTTTCAAAAGCAAATTTGGATTTGCTAGTCACGCTCGCGCCCATGCGCGTAATAGTTAATAAAATCCCTTTTAGAAATAATAATATTAATAATATACAAATAAAACGCTTGTCGGGATGTCGCTGTCGACGGATACGTCTGGGAGGACATCATCATCATCATGTCAGTCCGACTCCAGGACCGAAACTCGAAACCTATTCCGTTGCAGCGGGGAGTCAGACTAGGGGATGGTATTTCTCCTAAACTGTTTACCCCTGCATTAGAGGAAGTTTTCAAGACTGGACTGGGGAAGGCTTGGCATCAACATAAACGGCGAGTACATCACTCATCATCGTTCGGTTTGCGGACGATATAGTAGTCTTGGCTGAGTGAGACCATGGAGGATTTGAGTATGATGCTCGATGACCTCAGTAAAGCTTCCGAGCGAGTTGGTCTGAGGATGAACATGGACAAGACGAAGATCATGTCAAATGCCCATGTAGAACCAGCTCCCGTTACAATCGAAGACTTTACACTTGAAGATGTAGACGATTATATATACCTAGGACAGACTATCCAGTTAGGTAGGTCCAACTTGGAGAAAGAGGTTAATCAACGAATCCGACTCGGATGGGCAGCGTTTGGAAAGCTACGCTACGGCACATCTATTTGTCCAATATTCCGCAGTGTCTCAAAAGGAAAGTTTTCGACCAGTGTGTGTTACCAGTGATGCCATTTGGAACTGCAACGTGGCCGCTTACTGTGTGCCAGAAGGGTCAGTCACCCAAAGGGCAATGGAGAGGGCTATGCTGGGAGTTTCTCTGCGTGATCGCATCAGAAATGAGGCCATCCGCAACAGAACCAAAGTAACCGAATAAGACTGATGACCTGGTAAAGGCCGCGGGAGTCCGCTGGATGCTTGTGGCGCAAGACCGGTCATTGTAGCACTCTTTAGATCCAGTAGTGGACATCCTCTGGCTGATATGATGATGATGATGAATTAAAAAAATACGTTTTCTCTTCTAACCGGTAAGAGATAGCAATAACTTACTCGTTTAATCTTACTTCGATATTTTCAATTTACTTAACCGGTAAATTTCGTTCCACAAAAACGAAAGGCGTACGCATCTCAACGTTATCTAAATAGAACAGTTCTTTAACCGGTAACCACAAACGGAACCGAAATCCTTTTCGTTCCCGGGTTTTTGAACGAAAAGAAACGAAGCCCTGCTACTATTCTTGTAAATTATTAAAATATATTATTTGTATATTGTATTTTATTTGTAGCCGAACACATTTTCACTGAAGAAATTACTATTTAAACCGAATACTAGTTTTTATCTGTAACATCAAAATTAATATTACTGACATGCTACTTACTCTAACTAAATTATTGCTAAAATTATTAAAATGTACTAAAAACATAATTTGTGTACTCTACTACTAGACCTGTACCAATAACTTCTGAGGTTATAAGAATATTAATGTTGCTTATTTTTTATATACATATAGTTTCCAGACCATATACTAAACCTAAAAATAATATTTTGTGTCATCCTAGGTATTTGCTTAGGTAGAAATTTAGGTATTTCTTTTTTCAATCAGCATTCTGTAAAAAAAATATTCGAGACGAAATTCTTTGTTTCCCTGTAAAGGCAAAGTGGCTTCCGACGTACACACGCATTTTGTGTCATTTTCATCCACGGGTATAATGGCATTTAATAAATACCTAATATTGATCCTAAAACGCCTAAAAAAATATTAGAGTCGGTAAGTGAAGTGTTGTACTTTACAGAACATTGTTATATGTTATTCAAACAAATCTGTGTCAAATTCATCCACCGCTTTTATTTAAAAAAATTTTTTTTCTAATTAACACCCTGTATCTGCCACAAAAAAAAATTCATATTATTAAGTTTACGTCTACAATATTATAATACCACATTGAGACATCATTCATAATTTGGGTCACTTTGATCCACGGTTTTTTTACTATCTGGCAAAATAAAACTCAATTGAGCAAGAAGGGCGTGCACGGGGAAGGGTACCTACGCGGGTGGGGTGCTTATTATACTTGCCGCAATATCAGCTGGCGACTGAGATCTTAATACTATCTCCTTTACCCTTGTTAAGACCAACCAAGAGATGGCATTATGAGCTGTCTCGCCACTTAGTTTTGCGATACAGTGTATTTATTTCATTCGGAGGCATAAATAATTACATTGTCTTATCAATCTTACCGTAGTAGGTATATAAATATAATTAAAAATAAACTGTAGGCTGCACTCCTCATACTGACCAACATTTGTGACGTTCCTAATCAAAAGGTACCACTTTCTCTGACAGGTTATTTGTATAAAGATATAATCAAATTTCGTCTTTATGGTAAACGACAAAGTGGTACCTACCTTTTGATTGAGAATGTCACAACAGCGACTTAAAAATTACTTTTGTTTCGATTTTTAGTAGACTTTTTAAGTTTATTTTAAGACGCAATTTATTGTGATTTTTGTTATGTTTAAGCGTGGCAAGCAACATTAATTACATTGATGATGATGTTCATTAAATACAATATTTTTTCATACTATACTGAACTGTCACCCTATACATGAGAATGAACAGCGCCCTCTTGACAATGATCATATATTACTGGTCAGGCTTTAATATGTGTCATAATTTAGTAAAGTCCCCTTTGTGGATTCTAAGTTTCCGAGTTACAGCAGTTTAGTGAAAGCGTTTTTTTTTTAATATAAATTAAGGGTTGAATAAAGAGGAAAGAAAATTTGATTATTTTTGCGCTACGACGCACGGTTTAGGAGATACAGCCCTATAAAGTTTTTTTTATTGTTTTTTTCTTTTTTTCTTTTTTACATTGTGTTTTTTGTATATTACTTTGGGGTTTCATAAAGGGGACCGAAAAGTTGATTATTTTTGCGCTACGACGCACGGTTTAGGAGATACAGCCCTATATAGATTTTTTTCTTTTTCTTTTTTACGTTTCTAAATCTTAATTAAGGGCTTCTTAAGGGGAACGAAAATTTGATTATTTTTCGCTACCATGCACGGTTTAGGAGATACATCCCTAAAGTTTTTTTTTGTTTTTTTTTTTTTTGTTTTTTTTGTCATTGCGTTTTTTGTTATTACTTTGGGGTTTCATAAGAGGGAACGAAAATTTTATTATTTTTGCGCTACGACGCACGGTTTAGGAGATACAGCCCTAAAATGATTTTTTTCTCTTTTTCTTTTTTGCGTTTTTAAATCTTAATTAGGGGCTTCTTAAAGGGGAACGGATATTGATTATTTTTGCGCTACGATGCACGGTTTAGGAGATACAGCCCTATAAAGTTTTTTGTTATTATTTTTTTCTTTCTTTTTCTTGTGTTTTTGTATATTATTTTGGGGCTTCATAAAGGGGAACGAAAATTTTATTATTTTTGCGCTACGACGCATGGTTTAGGAGATACAGCCCTATAAAGATTTTTTTTTTAAATTTTGCGTTTTTTTAAATATAAATTATGGGTTGCATAAAGGGGAACGAAAATTTTATTGTTTTTGCGGTACCACGCACGGTTTAGGAGATACAGCTCTGTAAAGTTTTTTTTCCTGGTTTTTTTTTGTTTTTTTTTAAGTATTAATTACGGGTTTCTTAAAGGGGTTTTTAAATTATTTTTGCGCTACGACGCATGGTTTAAGAGATACAGCCCTATAATGATTTTTTTTTTAATTTTGCGTTTTTTTTTAAATATAAATTATGGGTTGCATAAAGGGGAACGAAAATTTTATTATTTTTGCGCTACGACGCATGGTTTAGGAGATACAGCCCTATAAAGATTTTTTTATTGTTTTTTTTTCTTTTTTACATTGTGTTTTTTGTATATTACTTTGGGGTTTCATAAAGGGGAACGAAAATTTTATTATTTTTGCGCTACGACACATGGTTTAGGAGATACAGCCCTATAAAGATTTTTTTTTAAAATTTTGCGTTTTTTTAAATATAAATTATGTGTTGCATAAAGGGGAACGAAAATTTTATTGTTTTTGCGGTACCACGCACGGTTTAGGAGATACAGCTCTATAAAGTTTTTTTTCCTGGTTTTTTTTTGTTTTTTTTTTAAGTATTAATTACGGGTTTCTTAAAGGGGTTTTTTAAATTATTTTTGCGCTACGACGCATGGTTTAAGAGATACAGCCCTATAATGTTTTTTTTTTTAATTTTGCGTTTTTTTTTAAATATAAATTATGGGTTGCATAAAGGGGAACGAAAATTTTATTGTTTTTGCGGTACCACGCACGGTTTAGGAGATACAGCTCTATAAAGTTTTTTTTCCTGGTTTTTTTTTTGTTTTTTTAAGTATTAATTACGGGTTTCTTAAAGGGGTTTTTTAAATTATTTTTGCGCTACGACGCATGGTTTAAGAGATACAGCCCTATAATGTTTTTTTTTTTAATTTTGCGTTTTTTTTTAAATATAAATTATGGGTTGCATAAAGGGGAACGAAAATTTTATTGTTTTTGCGGTACCACGCACGGTTTAGGAGATACAGCTCTATAAAGTTTTTTTTCCTGGTTTTTTTTAAAAGTATTAATTACGGGTTTCTTAAAGGGGTTTTTTTTTATTATTTTTGCGCTACGACGCATGGTTTAAGAGATACAGCCCTATAATGTTTTTTTTTTTTAAATTTTGCGTTTTTTTTTTAAATATAAATTATGGGTTGCATAAAGGGGAACGAAAATTTTATTATTTTTGCGCCACCACGCACGGTTTAGGAGATATTATATCTATATATATATAGCTATAATAGCTCTATAAAGTTTTTTTTCCTGGTTTTTTTTAAAGTTTTAATTAAGGGTTTCTTAAAGGGGAACGAAAATTTGATTATTTTTGTGCTACGATGCACGGTTTAGGAGATGCAGCCCTATAAAGATTTCTTTTGTTGTTTTTTTTTTCATTGTGTTTTTTGTATATTATTTTGGGGTTCCACAAAGGGGAACGAAATTTTGATTATTTTTGCGCTACGACGGTTTAGGAGATACAGCCCTATAAAGTTTTTTTTGTTTTTTTTTTTTCATTGTGTTTTTTGTATATTACTTTGGGGTTCCGTAAAGGGGAACGAAAATTTTATTATTTTTGCGCTACGACGCACGGTTTAGGAGATACAGCCCTAAAATGATTCTTTTTCCACTTTTTCTTTTTTGCGTTTTTCAATCTTAATTAGGGGTTTCTTAAAGGGATTTTTTTAATTATTTTTGCGCTACGATGCACGGTGTAGGAGATACAGCCCTATAAAGTTTTTTTGTTATTTTTTTCTTTTTTTTTCATTGTGTTTTTAGTATATTACTTTGGGGCTTCATAAAGGGGAACGAAATTTTTATTATTTTTGCGCCACCACGCACGGTTTAGGAGATATTATATCTATATATATATATATAGCTATAATAGCTCTATAAAGTTTTTTCCTGGTTTTTTTAAAAGTTTTAATTAAGGGTTTCTTAAGGGGAACGAAAATTTGATTATTTTTGTGCTACGATGCACGGTTTAGGAGATGCAGCCCTATAAAGATTATTTCCTCTTTTTTTTCTTTTTTGCGTTTTTAAATCTTAATTAGGGGCTTCTTAAAGGGGAGCGAAAATTTGATTATTTTTGCGCTACGATGCACGATATAGGAGATACAGCTAATACAGCCCTATAAAGATTTTGTTTCTTTTTTTTCATTGTATTTTTCATGTATTACTTTTGGGTTACATAAAGGGGAACGAAAATTTTATTATTTTTGCGCTACGACGCATGGTTTAGGAGATACAGTCCTATATACTTTTTTACAATGCATGTGCTCGAAAAGTGCGTTTCCTACGGAGCCATATCGTGCGGAAAGTACTGCTTTTCCGCACAAGTGCTTTTTGTTTTCAATTTTTTTTACCGTACATATGGTGCTACTTTCTTGCACTAGTGCGGAAAAGTGCACTTACCGTGCATATGTCGAAAGTTTAAAGGGCCATATGTACTGTAAAACGTACGATACACGTGCGAATAGGTAATTCGCAACTCGTGTCGATTTAAAACACTCCTTTTAATAATTAAACTTATTTGCCATGACATGTTTTTTTATTTACTCGCACAATGCATAGTAAAACATTGTATGATACACGTGCGTAAAGATGATTTCCGCACTTGTTGCATAAATAGCAATTTTTTTAATCAAAGAATGAAAGAAAGTCACGGTATTAATAACCAAATTTTACTTTATTGGTACCTTTTCCCTATCACTGTCACAAATGTATGTGGCGTTCACGTAAACGCGATATTTTTAAGATTTCCCTGCGCAATGTTGCCAGCTCGCTCGCAAATCAAACATGTACTTACAGTTCTTTTGCATAATGGTGACATTGTACAATATCTATGAGTTTTAAATAGGTAAAAGATAATTCGACGCATTCTTTGCTTGCTTGTTGCTTGTTGTTGTGTTGTTTGCGTAACTTCTTTGAATAAGTTGCGTTAATTTGGCGCACAGGCGAAGTAAACATGCGTTGCGTACGGCAAGGTCACGCCGCGGCCCCACCCTGCACGGCCTCCGTTGCCCATTCAGACCGCCCGCTAGCTTCGTTTGAACGCAAATAATATTTTTGTAATATTTGTTTATGCAGTGGATGCAAGTGACACAAATTCATACATCTTATTTATCCCGCATTTCAAATTAATAAGATGTAAACTCTAATATCTTTAATATTTTTTTGTAACGGTGACAGCCTGTTACAACAAAATCATCAAATATCTTATGAAGCTATGCCTTAATAAGACACAAAATCATTTAATGGACCTATTTAAACGATTAAATTCGACCTAAGTAATTTTTTTTAACTCTAATTTTTTTTTGTGTCATTTAGAATATTATGACATAGTATCAGATTGCAGTGGACGTAATTGACACAAACTAAGTTTTCACACTAAAAACACTATCCTAAATGCAACACAGTTACA
The DNA here is from genome assembly GCF_947568885.1 of Cydia strobilella. Lineage (NCBI taxonomy): Eukaryota > Metazoa > Arthropoda > Insecta > Lepidoptera > Tortricidae > Cydia > Cydia strobilella. The sequence goes on from NC_086042.1 coordinate 21,592,368, forward strand.
TGTTTTCTCTCGAATATTTTTTTCTCCAAGATAATTCAAAATAAAAAATAATTACCACAAAATAACAAATTACTAGAAAAGCAAATTATATATATGACACAAAACAAAATGTAAGATTTACATCTTAACAAAGTATTCATAAGCGAAAACAGAATTGACTAATATTTTTATAACCTAGGGGTCAAAATATAGCCAGCGGTACAGGTCTATACTTCTATCTGAAGCTTTTTGACCTTTTTGTTCTGTACGCAGTTATTTAGTCAACGGTGAATTTCAACGGAAGTAAAATCAAATTCATGTTTCCATGTGTTCTCAGTGATCAAACCCATACAAATTATACGTCAAATTAAAGGTAATTTAATACAATATTTTGCCTCATTTAAAACTTTTTTGTATTGTACAAGATATTTTGTAAAAACCTGATTGAAAAAAAAAGTATCAAAAAATTAGAAAATTTTCAATATTTCTTTAATTACTAATTAACGGTTGACTTTATCGATACAATATATAGAACAACATTTCAAGCACACATATAGAGGTATGATTTAAAACAAAAATTAATGAAATCGGATAAATATTTCTCGTTATGGTTGATTTTTTAAAACTCAATATCCGCCATCTTGGATTGGCGGCCATTTTGTTTAGCTACCATTTTGAGATAGCAATCATGGTTTTTTAATATCATAATAAATCTATCTAACTGCTGTGAAAAGGAAATTTACCGATATCTTGGCTGGCCGAATAGTTTGTCACGTTTTGTTTTTGTTTTTATATTCTTTGGTAAGTACTCATTTCGAGTAATTAAAATTTGTTCAAATAAAAATTGCAAAAAAAAATTTTTTTACTGTTACATTTGTCATATTTTGTTATGGTTTTTGTATTCTTTGGAACTAATCATTTCGAGTAATTAAAATTTGGTAAAATAAATGTTGGCAAAGTAAGGAAATGTCCAAATATTTTTTTGGATAACGTTCTCTTGGGAAATATCTATTTGCGACTTGTTAAGTTGGGAAATGATTAGTTGGGTTTTAAATTTTTGGGAAAGATAGTTTGGGATATGAAAATTTGGCAAAAAAAATTAGGTAATACATCAGTAACCCGACAAAAGCAAGTACAAAAAAGATTGTTCTCAAAAATAGACGGCAAAGTCGACGTTGCCGGTTAAAAAGTAGTTCGCGAAGTGCGTAGTTTATGGTGTCAAAAAATTAAAAAGTAAAAAACATTGCAGTCTCGATTTCGGGACTGCAATGTTGCATACAAATTCCATTATTTGTCGAGTTTCAAACTTTTTAAAAGTTGAAGTGGCCATATCAAATGAAGGCATAGGTCCATTAAACAGCCAAACAGATGATCAGTACTTATTATTATAATGTTGGTACCGCGACTATTTAGGTGTCTCAAATAGGTTGGCGTTTTTTCAGCAGAAAAATACACTTCCATTTTTAATTAAAAAAAATTAACGGCGGCAAAGCAAATCTTTTTACTTTTTTCTGTGAAAATATATACATAAGAACGTTGCTTCTGTAAAAGATTTCTATTATATTTGCATTTATTGCGCCACTTTTGAGAAAAGCACTATATATGACTCGGCTGGAAGGCTACTTGCTGGCTTCGGATTCAATTAAACGGACTCCCAAGGTCGTCCGTTTAAAACGAATCCTCAGCCAGCAAGTAGCTACTTCCGAGCCTCGACATCGACAATAATGTACTATTGAAGTCCCTGACTTCTGAGCTAGGTAAAAACCTGTGTTACAGAAGTCAGTAAGGAAATAATATATTATAGCTTACTCGTATTAACTAACATTTACATTTTTAATTTTAATTTTTACTTTTAAATTTAAAGTAAATAATTTTATTATTATAAAGGATTGTTTCTATGCTGAAAACCTTTACCTTTCTATTTTTCAATTTTTTGTCTTTATACTTCATTTTTGTATCGCAAGTGTGATGAAAAACATTGTGTGTAACTCGGGGCGTAATAATATTGCAAACTCGAGTCTATAAATCGCTCCGGCAAGCCGTCGCGATTTAACTATACTCTCGTTTGCATTATTTAACTTACGCCCCATGTTGCACAATGTACTATTGTTGGTGGGATATCGTATGAGTCTGGCTGGGCCTTAGAAAAAATATGATTAGGTCAATATGGAGAAGACCGTCTATAAGGGAAGACCGCCTACAAGCTCTTTCGTCGCTTTTTACTCTCGCATGTGTACACATATGCCTACTCGATTAGTTACCTGCAGAAGGTAAGCAGGAGCAGGAGTGAAGCTGTTTTTTTTCTTGTGTCTGAGCGACGTGTAAGTGTAAGTATACAAATACGAGAGCTCTTGCCCTATGAACTATGAATCCTATGATGGTTTGCTTAAGGTGCAGTAGGTTCAGCCAGCAGAATTTTTGATGAATTGTAGCGCTTTTTGAGATCACAACACAATACAGTTGCCGAAATTTTTATTAGCAATCAAGAGGCCTTTCTCTAGTAACTTCAATTTCTTAACTTTCGCTCTATAGAAACAAAACACGAACATAAGTCTAAATCTAAAACGCACCTTAAAAATTTGTAACAATTTTTGCATAAAAACTAAAAATATGAAGATTGCTTCTATAAATGCGCAATTTTTGCTCGAACTCATCGATTAGGTACTGTTTTTTCTTAAAACTAAAAATAATCCCGGACACGCACAGTCGTCACGTTTAAGCTCAGTGAGAGAAGAACCTGAACCCACGGGGCCTTAATTGATAACGGGGTATTACTACAAGAAAAATCCTGTTAGCACGATTCAGGTCTTTAGTTACACAGAAGTCACAGAACGGCCCCATTTATCATAATCGACCTTACTTCCTATACCTACTTCTCGTGAGTATAGGGAGCGTGCATTAAGTGTAGGAGTAGGAGGCTAGGAGGCAGACAGGGGGCCCTGTCGATTGGCGCGAAGTATAATTACATGTTTTTTTTTTCATTTAGGTCACTAGATGGCCGACCTATTACAACGTACAAGGGAGCATGCGTGAAGTGTAGAGGGCACACCTACTTTAAACGTTAAAAAGCAATAAAGGCGGCCTACCGCCAACATCGAAAAATAGAAAATAGTTATCTGCCTCTTCGTTGCTCTTGCATATCGACGACAAAGATTATTGATTCTTCGTGCACGAAGTGGCAGACCATTCAACAAAAATATAGTCCTCAGGGCGGCAAAAATTGTGCAGAATGGAGTCTTCTGGCAAAAAATATCGACCTCATGTGTTTGCGACCCTCAGTCACGAGGAAACGAGGAAGAAGAAGAAAAGCCTTATTGTCCCCATAGCGCCTACAAAAATAAGTTAGCAGCGGTCTGCACGAAAAATCTGTATTACTTACCTACGAAGCAATCAGGCGTCGTATTTATTACAGTGAATTTATAATTAACATAACCAAAGAAAGATATAACTCCGTAATATATGGATACAGTCTAAGGAAAAAACGTGCCTCGAAAATCACGAAAATTTGATTCTCGATCAGATGGCGCCACTACCTTTGGCCTACTCTCGTATAGAGGGCGTTGACGGTTTTGTTTGTTATTTAACAATTTTAACGCATATCAGTGAAAGAACATGGGTCAAAATCATATAAAAATAATTAATGCAAATAAAAAAATCATTTATCTATATTTAAATACATTTTATCGTATTTTTATAAATCTTCATTTTTAGTTTTAAAGTGTGTCGATAGATGGCAGTGAATTTACTGTGGTTACAAAATTTACTATGACAGTACCGCTCTATCCTATTATATCCTCTTTGACAAAACATAAGCGAAGGATATGAAGAAATTCTTAATTGATGGAATCATCTGTAAAGAATATGAACCGTGAAAACTTTACATACTTATATCCATATAATATAGCACACAAACAATGCTGACATGGCTGACATTGACAATTAAGTACTGCGTTCTATTAGACGTTGGGGAGTCTTATTATTGGTACCTAAATGGTATTAACACGACACACAAATTTGAATTTCAGATGTATATTGTCTCACGACACCTCTGTAACTAATTAAATTTACAAGCTAATGACCCGTGACTTACAGTTAAAGGCATAGCAATTAGGCTGCTAAGATATTCTCTTACTTACTTATCACCATCTATTAAGAATAGTTAGGTACCGTGTTGTTAATTTAATGCCACCTGACGGGATATTATCAATAAAATAATGAATATGATAAGATGCTTCTTCATGGGAAGAACAATAAAGTACTGTTAGCCTGGCAGAACGCACAAGATTTGGTGATTTCTCGTACCTACTGTACTGACTGTCCTAAAATCCTTACTCCGGGTCCCGGAAGGCTCTACTCAAGGCTACTCAATCTAGCAATCATTATTAAACGTATTAAATATCTACTTGTTACCTATTAACATTACTTATTACGCAACTACTATACTGTTGCATGTGTTTGAAACCAATTTGAATCCCTCATGATTGTCATGAATGCTACAATTACACCATTAGAAGATAATAATTGTAGTTAATTTGTGGTATATCTGTGCATGGAATGCATGGTGGTTGTTGAAGCCGCATAAAACTGCGTGCGGGCGCTTTTGCGGCACATTTGGGAGTGTTGCCACTTGCCACTCAGGACCAGTGAAAGTGGACAGCATTTCCTTGGTCCGTTCAGTGTGTCCACGGAATCGTGAGGAGCGTGTTGCGCTATTGCGTGCTTTTTTCAAACGAACCGTTAGATTGAAAGTGTGAGTTCACTGAGTGTATTATTTTTCAAGAAAATATTGATGTGAGTGTTCAATGGTATCGATTTCGCGGTAGGTATGAAAAAGTACCATGTGATGCATTTTTTTTCTGTTGGTAAATCCCATCGTCAACTGCCAATTTAGGGAAAAAAACCATATAGTAGGAGTACCTATCAACTTTTAAAAACAAGAATTTCCTATATATGATAATTACTATGGGACTCCTGTTTTTTTTGAGGTCTCCTGGTGATTCTTTTTTCAAATTCGGATAGTGATAGTAATAATCATCATGCACATATTTAGGTAGAGGCCGGGTCATTGCGCTAGTTTCCGTCCATGCTCTAGTTTTCGTCCACTTGACGGATTAGCAAATAATATATTTCATTTTTAATTAGCTACTTACGAAATATCATTTTTATTAAAGGTAAAACTTATGTTAAATTTATGTAGATAGATATATTGTTTAGACATTAAGGATTGCAATTAGTCCAGTGCAGCAATGTTTATGTTCACATTTCGCCAAGTGGACGAAAACTAGAGCTAGACGAAAACAAGCGCAATAACCCTATATGGTATTTAATGTGTCTACCCTATCTAAATATTAATAATTATAGTTCTAGCCATCCAGTGGCATTAGCTTATTTTTTAGGGTTCCGTACCCAAAGGGTAAAAACTGGACCCTATTACTAAGACTCCTCTGTCCGTCTGTCTGTCTGTCTGTCACGAGGCTGTATCTCATGAACCGACAGACAGTTGAAATTTTCACAGATGATGTATTTCTGTTGCCGCTATAACAAAAAAATACATAAAACAGAATAAAATAAATATTTAAGTGGGGCTCCCATACAAACGTGATTTTATTGCCGTTTTTGCGTAGTGGTATGGAACCCTTCGTGCTCGAGTCTGACTCGCACATAGCCGGTTTTTTTTCATTTGCGACACAACTTTTGGAAACAAATCAAATTATTTTAATCGGCAGTTTATTCCTTATTTGCAAATTGCGTTTATTATAAGAATTTTGTTAAAAGTGGATTTGATGCCATGTGGAAGACGATGATTCATTCGTTTTGCAAAACGGTAAAACTATTTATTAGCTCTAATTTTTAGGTACTTACAGTATAGCCTATTCTACTAAAGCATTGTTAAAAGTAATCCGGATAAAATTAATAGAAAATTTATTTCTAGGTGTTCAGGGATTTCCAGAATATACATTCACTTGTTGAGCTACTTGAGCTATAAAGGTTGTTCTAAAAACCTCGACGGCAATTATTTTTTTTAGTATCCTCACGTTATGGGCTATCAGAATATACCCTATAAAACTTTTAACTTTAGAAATTCTGGGGTGAAGTAATTAATTTATAAAAAAAAGATTGATGTTTTTGCAGTTACTAAAAAAAAACAGCATCCTCACTTAGCTGCGAGTTAAAAAAAACCGGCCAAGTGCGAGTCGGACTTGCGCACCGAGGGTTCCGTACTTTTTAGTATTTGTTGTTATAGCGGCAACAGAAATACATCATCTGTAAAAATTTCAACTGTCTAGTTATCACGGTTCATGAGATCCAGCCTGGTGACAGACAGACAGACGGACAGCGGAGTCTTAGTAATAGGGTCCCGTTTTTTACCCTTTGGCTACGAAACCCTAAAAAAAGGCAAAAGTCAAACACAACTTTGGGAACAAATCAAATTACTTTATTACATATTGTGTTTTTAAGTAGTCACACTACTCAAAAGTAAAAGTTTTACGTTCAAGCATGTCAAGCTTAGATTTTGCACTTAAATAAAAACATGCAAGCGATTTCAAGGAGTTTTGGTTATTTTAGAAACTGCTCGACCCAACGTTTTTTTAAAAGGTAAAAAAAAGTGACACTAATAGTCATAATTCGACAGAGTCGCCGGTCAAAGAAACTGACGGCTCGATTCGAGAAATGAATTAGAGATTCACTAGATATGAAATATGTATGAAATAGTAAAGATATGTGACATTTCACGGCAAAAGGTACCTTACCGGGGGACGAAGTCGAAGTGCTGGTGAACGATGGTTCTCCAAAACGGGTATCCCATCTGGTTTGTCTCGTTCCGCTGGTACACGATGAAGCCTCCCATCTTAAGGTCGCGTTTCAAATGAGTCTTGCTGACCAGCAGGATGTCCACGTTCATCTCGCAAAAGAAGTGGCGGAGCAGAGCTTCCTTGCCGGTCAGCGTCTGGGCGTTCCAGTAAACTACCCTCAATTTACGGTTGAAGGTAGTGTAGTGAGGGTAGTTTTGAGGGCGTTCGAGACCGCTTCAGGTCCCTGGATGGCCGCTGCCTGCCTGTGAAGGGCGGGCGGCTATCATGGCAGCCAGGTCGCCTTGGTCCGCAACGGTTGCGGTGGCTGGGGCTTCTTGGTTAGAAGCGGGGGCTGGGGCGTCTGGAGCTGGGGCTGGGGCAGCCGTCCTTTTGGCTTCTTTGCAGTGGCCTTTGGTGGCAGTGGTTTGGGGCTGGTCGCTGGTACCGCTTTGTTTTGGGGCGTTGGCCGGTTGATGATGACAGTCAACTGGAGCAGGTAAAAATTAACCCTTTGTAGATAACAACCCGCTGCGACGCGGGTCCAGTTAAGATAATGAACAAGTTAAGCAAAATGATGCTTGGTCAATCACATGTCACTACATTGAATTCTCGTGGTAATTTCTGTGTTTGTTTAACGTTAGGAATAACAAAAATTAATTACTAATTTGGGAACTTTCCATCTCAGTTCCTTTGACCGGCGACTCTGTCAAATTATGACTATTAATTGTCACTTTTTGACCATTTGAAAAAACTTATGGCGTTGTTTATAAACACATGATAAACACGTTACTGGCCTGAATTAGCTATGAATCGTTTCTGTAAATTGTACTTGTAAGAAAGGGATAAAACATAATTTAACTAAATCAGGCCCGTAAAGTTTAATGAATACGGGGGTTAGCGTCTAGCAGATTCTAAACTAATCAAAGGTCTTGAATTACTTGAGAAAAGTTAAAAGTTAAATACCTAATTCATAACTCGAAAACTACGAAAAATGTTAATGCGTGACGAATCCAAAAAAAACCTTTGACGTCGAGGTTTGGACCACCCTGTATTTACTTTTCTTATTTTATCACTAAAAATGATAGTAAATAAGTAAATAACTTACATAATAAATATTATTACCGACTTTTAACTTCTCAAATATTTTTTAATATTTACTTTTTACACCTTTACCTAGATCTATTGCCCTAAACATAAAACCTAAACGAGTGCAACTTTCTTTTCCGTTTAATGCAGTACAAGGGAACAGGAAAATACAGAACTCTTATTCCCAACGTGTCCGAGGGCCTATCGTCTCAGGCAATCCAGTGAATACGTGATCCGTAACAAGTATGTTGTCGGAAATCACGAATACTGGCTCGCATTAGGTGATTGTTCGGTATGCTATAAGAACAACGGTCAAGCTCTCTACGGGAGTCAGGCGTGCGTGTACGCATACCAATCGGGAAGAGGCGCTCACGTCGGCGCACTGGACAGTGGACACATGGCGTAACTGACTAGGTCAATGTCGTTTACACTTCGATTCTAAAAAGGTTATTTAGAAAAAAAAAAACAATTTGATTCTATTTTTGTCCGACATTATTTTCTTGTTAATCGATTTCGGTAAATTGTAATTTGATAGTTAAAACTAGGGCATGCTCCCGGGAATTCCCGGGAATTTTATAGTGTCGAAAGAACCGGTACTTCCCGGTTATCATCAGTAATATGCATATTTTTTCCCATTTTAATAATAGGTAGTCATATTTTAGTACAGCTCGGGACAATAAATAACATTTAATAATGTTGCTATGAAACGGGGGACCCAAATACCCCATCAAACTAACCTAGTAAAGGAGGCATTCCAATCGATATTACGGATAATGGTAAATTGTAAAAAATCACCCAATTTACTAATTAAATTTTGTTTTTATCTGAAACTTCGTACAGTACATACTTTTATGCTTTTAGTACGGTTACATAAAGGAGTATGATTTTAGTAATCTATGTATGTTTGTGTCGTATGCCTTAATGGAGCCTTAAATCTACTAAACTACACCTATTTATGGTGTCTATCTATACTTTTTGGCAAGGATGACTTAAGCTATTAGGAAGTTGGTTTTATATGAAAAAAAATTTCAACTTCTGTAAGCCGTGCCGTGATAGTGCCGACTGCCGAGTGAATCGACTACGGCCGTGTGGCTCGTACACCTTTAAGCCCAGGCGGAGGCAAACAGCGATTCGCAGGGCTGGTGGCTCTATTATAGGGTAGAGCCAAGGTTTCACGATGAACTCGTGCAATCAATCTCTTAAAATTTGGTCAATATTTGTAGTGATTATGGGGAATTTCCAAAGGGGCGTAGCGGAGGATGTATTGTACATAAATTTGGGCGAGCATAGGGCCAAAGGCATTATAGGCAAAGTCTCAAAATGTAGAGGGCCGTGTGCCGGTTAATTTCGTTAAAATGGAACGCATTAGATTATTATTGAGATTGTTATTATTTTATTAAAATGTGTCTTTTTTTAGTCATTCATTCTGTCATTTTAAGTCATTCATAAAGACATTCATTCACAAACAATTTCTTAAAAATAATCATAAGATGCCTTGAGAACCGGGAAGAACCGGGAATCTCGGTTCCGGCAATGGCAATGCCCAGAACCAGGAAATGAAATTCTTGGTACCAGGACCGGTACTGCATGCCCTAGTTATGCCATGAGATGTGATCCACAAGAAATCAATGGAACGCTTTCGATTGTAAGTGACCTCAATGTAAGCACTAATTGACTTTGACTTAAGAACTGAGTGCAAATCTCGCGGAAACAGGTCTGTCAGTCAGAGCGGTATGCAAATGAGGCTGGTAGCGGTACATACAAGTATATCGCCTCAGGGTGCTTGACCTGTGTCCTTCCCCACATCACGCTAAATCAACGAAAAAACAGAACCAGTTCTAAAACTTCATGAGTATTGGGATTGAAAGATTAATGTGATATTATGCTATCGATCCATCTATAAATAAACCTACCTGCGCATTTAAACAATAGACACTTGATCCCAATATTATTACTCCAATAAAATATATCCCATAATAATAGGATTACTTAAAGTCCTTAATATTTATTTCAGAGTTTACAACATGCGGTGGTTCCTACTAGTATGCTTAGTGGGGGTTGCGAGCGGACTCCCCACTGAGGCACCGAAAGAGGGGGAGAAGGGCTTCATTGACTGGATAAACAGTATCTTGGGGGATCCCACCACCACCACGCTGCGTCCTACACAGGACCCTCCGGATGACTGTCCGTCTTGCCGTAAGTGGCTGTTCCTGTGTACGTTTAACTAAGAGCGTGGCGAGCGGCCATTACACCAAAGCACCACATTTTATGAAAGCCAGAAAAGGGAATTAAGGGTTCATCCATCCGACCACGCTGTAGTGCTTGTAAGATCCTCCTGATGATTGCTCGTTATATTAAATTGGCATTGACGGTGGCAACCGTCCCTCTTCCAAATTACTCGTCAGCGGTCTTTATGTCAGAGATAGTTATTATAGGTACTGCCAGCTGCAAAATGGCATTGATACATGATAATGACAGAATTAATTCTTTAAGGTGGCCATGCAATTTTGCAGCTGGGTGTACGTTGTAGTCGAACTCCGGTCAAAGTTACAATACAAGGATATAATACTAATTACTTATGCGGACGCGTAGTCGCGGGCAGAGCAGAAGCAGAAGCTACTATATAACAACCAAACCCCGTTATCAAAAAAGCTATTTATTTAAAATAAGGGTTGGGAAGCTGGGTAAAAATAGTTCTTATGTAAAAAAAACGCGAATAACCTAACAGCGCCAGCAGTCCCCAAGTTAGCCTTATACATATATTTTTTTATTATGAACGCAAAGGATATAAGTTATGATTTAATGCTAGCTAAAAATTATGCAGGTACAGTCGTTAGTTTTCAAGCTGGTCCTTAACGGCTAACTCCTTGTCTATTGTAATTTGTAAGTAAAACCGTACGTGCTACTCGTATTGCGTACTACCTGCAAATATATAATATTACATATTTATTATACTTAAGGTGAATTTAGGGTACGTATTGTTGCCAACCTTTAATTTTAATGAACTGCAACATTGATAACGGGGTTTGGTGTCAACAACATTTGTGCCTCAGAATGCGGCGTACCGACACGCTCGCGCATTGTCGGCGGCTACGAGACCAAGGTCCTGGAGCTGCCCTGGATGGCGGCGCTCATGTACAACGGCCGCTTCTACTGCGGCGGCTCGCTCATCAACGACTTCTACATCTTGACCGCCGCCCACTGCACGAGCGGGTATGTCCTAGGCCGTACACATGTATACCAACACGCTCGCACATCGTCGGCGGCTACGAGACCAAGGTCCTAAAGCTGCCCTGGATGACGGCGCTCATGTACCATGTACAACGGCCGCTTCTACTGCGGCGACTCACTTAGTAACGACTTCTACATCTTGACTATCGCCCACTGCACGAGCGGGTATGTCCACGGCCGGAGACATATATATATATATGGAACTGCTATATCGTTTATGGTATTTTCCTAGCAACCCGTGTCGCGTTGTTTCCAACGAAAAGGCCTTATCTCGAGTTTATTAATTATAAAACCACTCATTTGACTAGTCTTTGGAAGCTAGCTAAAATCTCATACATTAAACTCAAGTTTGTTGTTTTCAACCGAATTAAAACCGGTCAAGTGCGAGTTCGTTTAACTCGCGCACCGAGGGTTCCGTACAACTTTCAATTTTCTCATGTAAATAGAATCACGAGACTTGACCAGACCAGTGTAATTGTGTACAGCGCCATCTATCGGCACATTGGCTAAATAATTTGCGCGACCTGTATGTATGTTGGTTTTTCAAGGATACGTCTTTTGTGTCAAATTTTTGTTTTTTTAATGCTCTGGATGCCAGCCCTTTAAGCCAAATCTCATAGAAAAAGGGGCAAGCTATGATGGCGCCATCTATGCAAACCGATTTCAACAATTTTTGTTTTAATTGAAAGAAGGTATTTTTAGTGTAATCTCATAGACATTTCAAGTATGTATAACAAACAACCGCAAATGGGCTTAAATTGCAAATTAAATTAGAAAATGTTTTTTCTTAAAAACAAGTTTTTAAGATAGTGTGATTCAAAAATTTTCGTTGGTAGGTAATCTTCGGAGATAAGGGGGGGGGGGGGATGGTATTTTTTTGACATTTTCGTTCATAAGTCAATTTTTTTTCACTATGAAAAATAAATAAATAATTGTTTTGTAATGTTCAATTCGAGCTCTTTCAAATGATATCCCACTCGACCTAGTAACTAGACTGACTTTTTGCCCCCTCTTTATATAGAGCATTTTTCATAATTAATAACAAAATTACACTTTCAATGTGTTAAGGTTAGCGCTGTTCATAATTATTCCAAAATTTCAAATCGATGGCTTAAGTAGTTCTCGAGATATTTAGCAATGTGACAGACAGACAGACGGACAGAGTCGCACCATAAGGGTTCCTTTTGTACCTTTTTCGTCCGGAACCCTAAAAAGGGTCATATTTTATTTCATCCTTTTTGAAGTCAGTTTTCTTTTTTTTGTGAAAAGTTTTTTTTTTTTACTTTATTGCTCTAAAACTAATAGTCAACTCATTGAAACTGCTTTGTAGAGAAATTATATATATAAGCAAGTTTTATCTTACATTTTACTTTATTTATATGAGTAATGCCAAATAATTTAAAAAAAAACCCATCGTGTTTTACTAAGGGGAGACTTTTTGCGATAACTCAAAAACGGATAAACTGATCATGTTCGCTATAGTTTTCATTTAATGTCTTTCTTTCTTAAGCTCTATTTTTATTACGATTTTTTTCATATTTTTTGGACCCATGGTCTTTCGGAGCGATTATTTCCGAAAATATTCACTTTATCAAAAGGGTTGAAGCGAAAAAAAATTACACCCCAACTTTACGTGTAGGGGAGGGTACACAAAAAAAAATTATTTTATTTTATTGTACGACTGTCGGATTTATTGATTTATATATCCATGCCAAATTGCAGCTTTCTAGCACTAACGATCATGGAGCAAAGCCTCGGACAGACAGACAGACTGACATGGCGAAACTATAAGGAGGAAGAGGTTCTCAATTCGTCGGATTGTTTTTTTTTTGAGTCTACAGATGTTCAAGTTGCGAAAAGTTTCCAAAAAAATTTAAAAGTTTTTACCAATCTGGAAAACTTTCTTTTTATGAAATTTAACAGATTTCCGAGATCTAGCGCAATAAAACCATCTGCTGAATTAGCAACAGAATAACATGTGTCTTAAACTACTATTAGGTACTTCCTGTTACTATTTATACTTAGTAGCTACATAGATATTCGTATATATAGTAGCCGGATAGATGTCCTTAGGCTCCATATAAACGTGGGCAGTGGCTACTTACCTATGTAAAGCGCTTTTTTCTTCTAGATTCCGCAAGGAGAGAATAACCGTGCGTTTGCTAGAGCACGACCGCTCCATGCCCAACGAGACGAAGACCATCGACCGTGGCGTGCAGGCCATCATCCGCCACCTGCGCTACAACCCGGGCACTTACGATAACGACATCGCCTTGCTGAAGCTTGATCAGAGGGTACACTGTTAACATTTATTAGATATTACTGTTCATCCACCCCCCCAATGGTGTATTAATTTAAAAACTGTAAAGTTACGGACTTTAATAGTTGCACCATTTAGGGCTCTCTTTAATATCTTGGACAATTCATATCGTAAGTATTGAACAACCAAACTCATATTTATTTATGCTTATTCTTGAATGCAATTAACTTTAATTATAACCAAATTAATCATTAGGTAAAGACCGTCACTATGACACGACAAGCGACAATAAGCGACATATATTTATTTGTAGGTAGATCTGAACAAAGCCGTGAAACGTCTGCGCAACGATCCCGAGAGCTCAGGCGAGGAGGGCAACGACGAGGAGGATCAGCCGGGGCTGCGGCCCGTATGTCTCGCAAGTCCGGGCCTGTCCTACTCCAACTACTCAGGGGTGGCCTCCGGCTGGGGCACCACTACGGAAGGCGGATCCGTCTCTAATTCCTTGCAGGAGGTAAGAGCTAGGAGAGGACGGGTAAGGCAGCGGGCATATATATGTGCCTCACGAACCTTGGTCATCAGTCCAACATCAATTACTCATCCCTGGCTTCCAGCCGGGGCACCACTTCCGAATGAGGAGGATACGTGTGTATGAGAGGAAATGTGAGTTTAATAATAAGATGAAGGAAGAAAGTTCGAAATCGCAAAATCAAATACAAATCTGGCAAACTTTTCAGGTGTCAGTGCCCATAATCTCGAACGCAGAGTGCCGAAAGACGGCATACAAGCAGCGAATCACGGACAACATGCTATGCGCAGGCGAACCGGAGGGCGGGCGGGATGCCTGCCAAGGCGACTCAGGCGGCCCGCTGCACATCCTCAACACGGACAACAACGTTCTGCAGGAAGTCGGTCAGTACGGCTCGTAGTCTCGATATGATCAGCTGACAAACCGACAATTATCGTGGCTAATCGCGGGTAAAATACAGCCGTGGGCTGGATGGATTTAGTTTTGCATGTTCACTGTGCAAAAAACAAGGCGATCAACAAGTGAAACGGCTTTTTATAAGAGCGCAACGGCCAATTAGTTAATTAATACCGGTGCAGTTAGGAAGTCCCCTTCCTGGTTCCGCATTTCGCTATGATTGCAAGTCTAATTAACCTTTTCAACACTAATGTTCATCAGCTGTGAGGCGCTAATATCTTTTATTAATATTATAAGAGAGTGATCAGGATCGGTCTTATCATTATTAATATAAATTAAAATTAAATTAAATCATCTTAAGACCGCCGTAGACATGGCGTCGCTAACGTTTGAACAAAGTAATTTTTATATGCATCTTTATGGTACCTAATCCACAACGGTTCATAATGCGATTATACCTGCTGATCCGAATAATTCTGAGCGCTGGTTACCTTTTGGTATAGATTTAGTATAGTAGGCGTAGGTACGGTACGGTTTCAGACCAATTACCTCTGAGTTTTTCTTCTGTCTGAGGAACGACAAGATGAGGTTTTTCAAGAAAGGAGAGACAGATCGGCAGCGTAAATGTGAGTTATGGTGAGCGCTTACATCTGTCAGGCTGTGAGCTTGTAGTATAGACAGGTAATAGGGTACTTGACAACATTAAAAATATATAATGAATTGCTGTCATCCTGAAAGATAATAAACTAATAAAGTATATTTCACTATATTTGAATGTAAATTATGTTTATTTTTTGTAAAATAAACGAAAGAAAATTTAATATTTTTTGAAATTTCATCAGGGACGTGAACGCTCTGTGATTGGTCAACGCTCGGATGACGTCACACGCGGGTAAACATTCTTGATTGTCTTGAGTGTTTTAGCAGTTTTATTTGTATTTAGTTAATTTTAGTTATATATTCCGATTTATCCGTATATCTAGTGGCACAATATTCATAAGAATCTCAAAATGCAGCCGAAATATGTGAAAGCTGATAGCGGCAACCTACCAGACATAGACGCATTAATGGTTGCACTTTTCTTTAAAGATAATCCGGATTACTATGCTGCGGAACTTAAAAATGTAAAAACAGCTGTGTGAGTATACGTAGAAATTGTTTATTTACGAACATTTCGATTTCGATGATATGAATACGACGACGATATATATATAGAATACGATGACGAGAATAGTATCTCCATACTGCATTTTAGTTTGAAAGAAAAAGTATGCTACTAACTACCTACTAATGCTGAAAGAGCTATGTTATGCGGTTATGTAGTAATACATTAAATACCTAGATCTTGTTTCGTTAAATAACAAAATCCGCTGCTTTAATTACCATATTTATTTACAGTTAAATATTAATTACATCGAAGTGGTCTTCACACATAAAAACACGCTAAAATGCTCTTTGGGTCTCTTCGCGCTAGTTTTTAACACATTTTTCTATTTTTGGGATTCCTTGGAATGGAAACAAACGATTTGTCTGGATTTTTTTATAGTCGTACTTGAACATTGCGGCACTATACACTATTTATATACCATTTTACAGTGAAATAATGAATTCAATGCACATAAACCATAAGATTAACTAAGGTCATTGACTGAGTTTACTTGTGCGTGACGTCACACGTGTCACGTGATTAGCCCCTTTGCAAAAACAGCGTTTAAGGCGTGTTCAAAATAAATAAACATTTGTTTTTTTTTATATTTAATACAGGAAATTTCACGGAAATATCAATGTAGTGTAATTATTAAGTCATAAACAATCAATTAAAACCATTTTCAAAAATTAGTCAAATAGCCTATTTGTGCATGTTTTGCAGGCATTGTGTCATGGGGCGAGGGCTGCGCGCGGCCTAACAAGCCAGGCGTGTACACGCGCGTGAACCGCCACCTCTCGTGGCTGCGCCGACACACGCGCGACGCCTGCTACTGCACCTAGAGGAGCTAATGTGGCGCTGTTGCAGGTATCGTGTCGTGGGGCGAGGGATGTGCGCGGCCGGACCGGCCCGGCGTGTACACGCGCGTCAACCGCTACCTCACCTGGATACGCAGCAATACGCGCGACGCCTGCTACTGCACGGACTAGTTTGCAGAACTACCAAGTCCATCTGAGAGGACATGTCAAATAAAAAATCTCACCTTGGAGGAAATATCCTCATGTCTCATAAACATGAGTGATAAAGTAAATGTAAGAAAGCCTTAATAACTCCTACAGTAGGTAGCCGTACTGGGGCCCTATTCGAGATGCACAACTGTCAGTTTCGGCTTCAACATCAGTTCAACAGTGGAATGAATCATTTGTTCATCAACTGTGGAAAGTATCATTTGGTTGTACACCAAAACTCATTCATTGAAAAAATTATGCAACAAAAATCAACTTTGTTTTCTTACTACTATACGGTTTAAAATGGCTCTGAACTCTGCGTGGTTCGGTTTGGTTTCGTTGTCACCTAACTGTGGATTGCTAATGTCAAATTTACCTATTTGACAACACACGATTTCTTCCATTCAACTGAAGTTCAACACGAAACGTCACTTAACGCATGTCGAATACCGCTCCTGTACTAGTACCACCTATTAAATGACAATTAGGCCAATTGTTTTACAATCATTGTATGCTTTATTAAATCGAATTAGGTTTCCCTTTCCTACATATTTTGTAATTATTTATTTTTAAATTTTGTGTCCGTTTTATTTGTACTTTCCTCTTGGAGGTTTGATTTTGTAAGTTTGCTAGTTAGGCAATGTTTATGTGGGTTGATCTAAATGTCTGTAAGTGTACTGTTTTGTAATAAAGCTCTCTATTTAAATGTATTTATTAAGTAATAATTAAATCATGGAATGTTAATGTTGTTTAATTTAAGGCTTTTAAGCAAATAAAACAGAAGTTTTGTTTGTCCCATAATTTATTGAAACTATAACCCTCGTCACACAAGTCTTAATTATTAGAACTAAACTTTAAATTTATTTTAAAAACTAACAGGAAGTTTTTTGAGTCTATCAATAATATATTTAAATCCCCCACTAAGATAATCACTAAAATCAGTCCTAAAAATTAAAGATAGCAAGTTTACAATTAGTAATAATTTGTTTAAATTTATCATCCAAAATGAAACAAATCCTATATCATTTATAGGATCATTTCATTTTGGAGTATTTAATAATTCATTCTATTGGTTTACCTAAATAGTTGAATTAGATTGTTTTTCATATCATTAGTACCAAATCAGACATTATTAGATTAGGCAAATGAAAATAAATATGCATTACTATGTTTGGTGGCTCTTCTAAACAACTTTTACGATGCTAATACTTACGGAATGTTATTATATGTATATGTATATAACAACATTAGCAAGTACTAGTAAACATTTCTAAAGATAGAACCTAATTCTGAAAACACATTGCTGTAGTTGGCAGGAGAAAATGAATCCATTGCTGAAGTAAGTCCCCTCGGGTCGGGTTCTGTAGTAGTTATTGTTTCCTCAACAACTCCATTGCCATCCTTGACAATTCGTTTAGTCTCCCTTGAACCGTCTGGTTTAGTAATGCTAGTTGTAATTATGGTTCGGCAGAATGACCTTCCCGGCACAAGGTCACTGTTGAAGTGAGTTGTAGGGGGCTTACTTTCATCATCTTTCTGTTTTAACAACCCCGCTATGTCTTGTGAAGAGATCTTACCATCCAAATCAATATCTTCCTTATCATGTTGATTTCTATTGTTGTGGTAGCCTGGTTTCAGGTAATAGTCTCTGATATTCTTGCTGTCAAATTGATCTGGCTCTGGAGGAGGCAGGATAGCCGGCGTGTTCGTGGACGATTCAATATGCCCGGTTTCAAAGTCTTGTATAAACGTCTTCATGTCTCCGAAGATAGAGCCGAACGCCTGAAACATGTCGTTCATCTGTCGAGCGATGTCGCTGTGCATGTCGCGCGGCGCGGCGAACACGTTGAAATCTTCGCGGTGTTCGTCTAGGTAAGTGCGCGAGTAAAGCTCGTCGCCATCGTCGTCGTCATCGTCTCCCCAAATCGGGTTTCGAAAATCGTTTCTCGGTGGCTCCTGGCCGATGCCTAGAAATGATCGTAGCTTATCCATGAAGGGGATGTTGCTCATTGTGGATTTAACTTTGCGATTTTAGTCAGTTGAAGTACTTGTGTTTTTTATTGGTTTTGGCTAAATTGCGCAACAAACAAAAAGCTTACCGACACGACTTCATGACAGCGGGATGTCACTGTGACAGTTAGATAGCACGGGTACGTTCAATTTTAATGGGAGCTACCGTTTTTGTGCTCACCAGGTGGCGCTACTGTAGATGTATGTCCAGAAAAACAGATCTCAAAATTCTTCTATGCCCATTTTTATAAAATCAATACGTTCACACAAATGGTGCCGATAGCACCATAGCATCATCATGAGCCCTGGACGCTCGGAGCAGAACCGGTCGTCCATCCGCGGCCGCGCCCCGCGCGCCGCGCACGAGATTCTCTCACCAACCGCGACACACGAGACACGACGGCTCGCGCCCGTCCCGCTCGCGATATACTGTACGCGCCGCGCTAAGTTATTATTGTAACGGTCAATTTGTAGTTTTTAATATATTTATAAAAGTTATACAGTCCGCTTATTTCTCTCCAGTAGCTAGACCAACACAAAAGTATTTTAACGTTAAATGTGCCATTTTTTCAACATGTTTAATTTTGCATATATTTTAGTTTGCACTTTTTTAAACCACTAACATTTATTAAGCTATATCTATTGTTTACCATGAATAATCAAAAGCTCGCTCCGAGTGTGGAGTCGATTTCGCTGATTAGCGAACTAGACTCCAGACTCGCGTTCGCGGCTTCGCGCCGCGATTCGCGCATGAGTGTGGGGGACCCTTAAAAGTAGTACTTAATATAGTGGGTCAAGCAAATCATGTCAGTAGAAAAAGGCGCGAAATTCAAATATTCTATGGGACGATAACGTTCCGCGCCTAAATTTGCCGCCTTTTCCTACTGACAAGATTTGCTTGACCAACTCATACTCTTACCCATAGCTGTCGTGTTTAATTACGGTATATTTAAAGGGCTCCACACTCATGCGCGAATCAAGGCGCGAAGCCGCGAACGTAAGTGTGGCGGTGAGTTCGCAGATTGTTCACGCCTTCGCGCCTAGTTTCCCGTTTTTTGTCGGTTTATTAGCCCGCGTCAAAGGAGACGCGAAGCGCGAACTGGCAAGACTCCACATTACACACTATTTTGACTCATATGTGGCAAGATAAATAATAATTATATTATATAAAGCGGCTATATTTTACGATTTTACAACAAAATAAAATGGAAAAATAGCTAAATCACGTACGATGCCGATGTCATAGATAACTAGCAGCTTTTCTGCCATCTTGGCGAGAACCAAACTGCGAAATCGCCGTGAAGTTTGCGAGTGTGGAGTCATACGTCAACGTCGCGACATGTTCTCTCCGCGAAGTCGCGCCGCGATTCACGCACATAGTCTGGAGGAACCATGAATCTAGTATAACTGGATCGGTCATGAGGGGTGGGGGAAAAAAACCGAACGGGATAGTCTTATGTATCTTTCAGTAGGAGTAGCAGAGAAAGCGCTGTTATTGTTTGTCCTTGTCATAGTTTCACTTTTCCACCGCTGCCACAACCGAGGTTGTGGCAAACAAATAAGTACGTGACATGTCATGTTTGTTCGTTGCTTGTTTAATTGTTCTGTAATCGGCTGTAATAACCGCTCTGAGCAAAAATATGAGATCATAACCTTTCAGACGCAAGTACGATATTTTACACCTTCCTCTTAACGTAATATGTGAGAATAACATCGTAAAATTACGTTACACAAAGCAATGTAGAATCAATCGATTTCAATAAAAATATCACAATTATTTACGCAAATTAACAAAACATTATTTGTAAAATTATCCGCCCAAATTACTTCTTCTTAATTTAGCTGCATAACAATCATGTTAGGGATACCAGATGAAAATATCATAATTTTATGGGTAATTTTGAAGTTTTTTCGTAAGTACTTCTAATTCCAAAAAAAATAAACAAATGTTGTGAAGTTTTTTTTTTTTACTTTATTTACTAAACATGTTTAGTTTTGTACCACCTGCGCGAATTATAGGAGGTATTTCATTGTTCATACGCCTAAAAAGAACGGCCCATTGACATTTTATTTAACAATTTTTTATACCGTCAAACAAGCTAACTTTGCCTCCAGGATAATCGCCCCAACGTGATATCAAATATTGGGGTAATTTTTACCAATATGGTATCCCCACGTTTATGACGTCATCTATGTCTATCCCTTACGGGCGTACGCGGTAGGCCGCATCTATAGAAATATACTAGATCTATGGGAGGGACCTATAAGCCCGCTCGCGGCGCGAAGCCGCGAACGCGAGTGTGGAGTCGATTTCACTGATTAGCGAACTAGACTCCACGCATGAGTGTGGAGGACCCTTTAAATATATAGTTGATCAAACTATATATATATATATATATATAAACTATAGTTTGTCAAAAGACTGTCTCATTTCAAACAGAGACAGAGAGAATCATACTATCTTTGTCTTACACTAGTACTAGCATCCAAAAGAAAAGGATGAGTATAGTTTTTTTGTTCTTATTTACTGACAAATTGGTTTGACCAACTATACTTATTTTTTAACAATAAAGAAAAAAAATATTTACGTATCACCATGTTTTCACTTTCTGTAATTCTTGATATGTGACAACAAATATCATATTAAATTTTCATCTACCTATGCGAAACGAAAGGTCTTTTTTTTACAATAAAGCTTTATTTTACTAAATCCTTGCTAGACGGTCGCCGACAAGCCCCTCGGGCCGCGTGGCCTTGGTCTGGACGGACCGTGAAGACAGTTGTTTCCAACAAAATAATATAAACATTACCAAGGTCAGACCAAGGTCCAAGGACTAATGTACCAAGGTCAGACGGTCTGAAGGCTTGTTGGCGACCGTCTAGCAAGGCTTAAAAATAGTGAAACTTGCAGCTACTTGATCTATACTTGATCTTTCACATAAATTGATCGGATTGGCTTGATTTCATTGAGAAGTTAACCAATCAAGCTTGATCTTTGCGTTGCATGTCATTGTCATAAGTATTGTGAAGGGAAAGTGAATAATAATTTAACTTACTCAATATTAATCTTGAATTAAAATTGTATACTCCCTTGCTACGACGCCGAATGGCTTTTTGGAACAAGTATTGTGATATGACTGATATGGTTTCGGAGTCACATCCCTGATACTGGCTGATTCTGTTTAAGGTATTGTATTTTTTTAAATTACTGTGCTACGTGTAAAACAACATAATTATTTACATAGTGATTAGTTTTGGTTGATAAGTATTGGAATAAACAGGTTGTTCAAGTTTTTGTTATACCAAAACGCAGTAATAAATTATTTAGTGCATCCATGTAATTTTCTGTTAGGATGGAATTCCTATAAGAATTTGCTTAACAATTATTTAACTACTAAATTAACTACTTATTTAAGGTATAACATAAGCACTACCTTGAAATATAACTACTCAATAGTTTTAGAGATTAGAATGATGAGTCTTAATATTTGTTGTTTTCAGTAATTTTGTTTATAACCTGTAACACCTAGGTTTTTTTATAATAAAATATTTAGGGAGGCGTAAGAAACTTTTGCCTCTGCCTGTTCTCACTTATGGAGCTGAAACCTGGGTTTTCACCAAAGACATACTACGTAAATTGAGCATTGCACAGCGGGCGTTAGAGAGAAAATTGGTGGGGATCACATTGAGAGACTGTAAAACAAATGAATGGCTGAGACAACAGAGCAAAGTCAATGATGTTATAAAACGCGTAGCCAATTTGAAGTGGGAATGGGCTGGTCATATAGCACGGAAGACCGTTTCGTGGAGCAAACGACTACTCGAGTGGCGACCATGGGGGAGAAGAGCGTCCTCAAAGTAGACCCCAGATGCATTGGGACGACGACATTAAGAAGACTGCGGGGAAACAGTGGCTCCAAGTCGCACAGAACAGCGACAAATGGCGCAAAATGAAGGAGGCCTGTGTAGGTGTGTGTGTTGGGTGTCCAAAGGGTAGAAAAAGGCTAAAGAGAGAGAGAGAGAGAGAAGAAACTTTTTAAACTTTGTAAACAATTAAACTTAAAAGTTTAAATTTAGTTACTTTTGAACTAGGGAACAAATCAAATTATTATTTTATGAAATATTTTTTTTGCTTTGTTTTTTTTTCTATTTCAGTTTATAATTTAGTTACTATTTACATTTACATATTATGTTCTCTCTCAGCGCCGGATTTAGAGATCTGGAGGCCCCGGGGCAACAAAGGAGTGGAGGGCTTCTGGCCCCAAATTGTTTTTCCAAAATCTCTATTGTGGGGGCCCCTCTTTTGTGGAGGCCCGGGGCAGTAGCCCCGGTTGTCCTCCCCTAAATCCGGCCCTGTTCTCCCTTAATAGCTTATGGTAATTAATAAATGCATTGTGATTTGATTTTTATAAATTGCCAATAGTGTTATGGCTTTTGTTTATTTTTTTTGTAATATTTAGGTAAAATAACCATGTATGCATGAAATATTACCCATTTTACTGCTGTACATCATAATTTTATTACTTTTGCCTACACAATTAACAAGTACAGTTGACACAGACAATATCAATAGCAACAGAAAAAATGAAGCACATTAAATATCCGCTTATAATAGAAAGTAGGTAGGTTAGGGCCGTTAGGTTTCTTTACATGTCCGAAGGACAAACTACGCAGAAATAGGAACCCCGCGCCAGCGGGGCTCCGTAAAAATAAGTGTTTGGATGGAGATTAGGGAAAAGGTTTTTTTCGAGGAGTTGTTGAGAGGCTGAAATGAGTGTCTTCAATTATTTTTGTAACTTTATTAAAGAAAAAAAAAAAAATGAAAACATCATACATAAATATTGATAAATTGTTTTGCTATTTGCATTTTGTTTTCTTTTTTTTTGCCTGTAGATGATCTGTCTTAAATTTGAATTATTTAGTAAATGTGGCAAAATTGCAGTGCTGGTACTTGCTTCAAAATTCGAAATTATATTAATGTTGCGAATGGTACTTTTGATGTAATAAGTTAAGAATGATTTTCTTGTGTTACTTACCATTTTTTTTAGACGTTATGGAAGTGGACTAGTATGCCTTTAATGCCTTAAATCATTATGGTTCAAAATTGTTATGGTACAAAACGTTATATGAAATTACATTTATAAGTATCGATAAATATGCTTTTAGTTTATATGACATTTGATTCATTATAATTAAAATGTATATGACCAAAAAGTGTATGGCAACTGCGGAGTATGGCATCAAATATTATTATTATTATGTGTATCTCCGTTTTTAAACTCTCGGGTCTTTCGAGCCCGGTCATTTATAAGGCGTGCGTGGGGATATAGATCCAACACGTAGATGCCGTTTGGAGAGATTTGTTGTCATGTAGAACGCCTGTTGGAACCCATTCACGGGTACATCAATAGATATCCGTGAACCGGTTTCAGCAGGCATTGGAAACTATTGTAGAGAGTATGGACAGAGTACTGATCTATGGTTTAAGTTTGGGTGGTTAAAAGACTGGGCTATTACAAAGAAGTCCGGACACCTGCCATAACATTGCTTGCACAAGTTATCGAGGCAGGCGGTGACTCGCCACTCGTTAGATGGGCACCTGATGCGCCATCGTAAAGATGGCCAGACGCAACACCGGAGTGAGCGGCTCAGGGGTGTCGAGAGGTGTGCTGCGCTTTCTCCGAAGTTACTCGCGGCGTTATGCCCTTTAACACTTCCACCCCTGGAAAACTCTTACGACTCCCCTCTGGACGGCAAATGAAGGCAAGCCAGAGCTGAGAGTCCTGCGGGTCCCCTTGTCCCTTATTATTATGTGTATCTCCGTTTTAAAACTCGGGTCTTTCGAGCCCGGTCATTTATAAGGCGTGCGTGGGGATATAGATCCAACACGTAGAGGCCGTTTGGAGAGATTTGATGTCATGTAGAACGCCTGCTGGAACCCATTTACGGGTACATCAATAGATACCCGTGAACCGGTTTCACCAGGCATTGGAAGCTATTGTAGAGAATATGGACAGAGTACTGGTCTATGGTTTAAGTTTGGGTGGAAAAAAGACTGGGCTATTACAAAGAAGTCCGGACACCTGCCATAACATTGCTTGCACAAGTTATCGAGGCAGGCGGTGACTCGCCACTCGTTAGATGGGCACCTGATACGCCATCGTAAAGACGGCCAGGCGCAACACCGGAGTGGGCGGCTCAGGGGTGTCGAGAGGTGTGCTGCGCTTTCTCCGAAGTTACTCGCGGCGTTATGCCCTTTAACACTTCCACCCCTGGAAAACTCTTACGACTCCCCTCTGGACGGCAAATGAAGGCAAGCCAGAGCTGAGAGTCCTGCGGGTCCCCTTGTCCCTTATTATTATGTGTATCTCCGTTTTAAAACTCGGGTCTTTCGAGCCCGGTCATTTATAAGGCGTGCGTGGGGATATAGATCCAACACGTAGAGGCCGTTTGGAGAGATTTGATGTCATGTAGAACGCCTGCTGGAACCCATTTACGGGTACATCAATAGATACCCGTGAACCGGTTTCACCAGGCATTGGAAGCTATTGTAGAGAATATGGACAGAGTACTGGTCTATGGTTTAAGTTTGGGTGGAAAAAAGACTGGGCTATTACAAAGAAGTCCGGACACCTGCCATAACATTGCTTGCACAAGTTATCGAGGCAGGCGGTGACTCGCCACTCGTTAGATGGGCACCTGATACGCCATCGTAAAGACGGCCAGGCGCAACACCGGAGTGGGCGGCTCAGGGGTGTCGAGAGGTGTGCTGCGCTTTCTCCGAAGTTACTCGCGGCGTTATGCCCTTTAACACTTCCACCCCTGGAGCATATAGCTCTTACGACTCCCCTCTGGACGGCCAATGAAGGCAAGCCAGAGTTGAGAGTCCTGCTGGTCCCCTTGGGGTCCACTCCGACCGACGAAGACACGCCGGAGACGGAGACCCTGACCGACTCTCTGGAGCACTCGGGTCCGTGGGGTCGTCACTCCCCAACAGCTCGCCACAAGCTGCCCTGCGGGCTTATTATTATTATTATTATTTATTATTATTTAATAAGCAGGCAGGCAGTTATGGCAACTGATATGGCCTGTATCCAGTAATCATAAAGATATATATCATGAACGAGTATTAGATGTAGTGTTATGCTTGTCTAATTTATTTTTAAACTGGTTCACATTTTGTGCTGAAACTACGTCTTCCGGGAGTTTGTTCCAAGCCCTTACTACTCGGTTGCTCAGAAAGTGTTTGTAAGGGTTACTGTGAGACCTATGCCTTTCTAGCTTTAAGTGATGACCTCTTATGGCTATGACACAAGATGATTGACACATGATTATGACACAAGTTGTTATGCGTATCAAAGATATGACTCATTTGTATGCAACCCAATATTGGCCCAGTGAAATTAAGGGTTTCACCTCGGAATGAGAGATAATAAGCTGGAAACTCGTATTCACCTTTGTTATGACGTATTAAAGGTTCTCTTAAAAATCGACGCATAGATCGTGTGCGCGTCATTAGTTATTCAAGGTCAAATGTCATACAAATCGGTTTTTCGCGGACATCAAAATTTCTATAGCTCCCATGTAATTTACATGTAGGTAAGCATTGTTGAACATATAATTTGCGACAAGTTAGGTATCAAACATTCTTTAATGCGATTAGCCGTTTTCAAGATATACGGCATAGAAGACGCAGCGGCCAGCCAAACGCACTATGACGCTAGGTTCGCTGGTAATCTCTGTAAATAATACATTCTATAAAAACTTTTATAAAAAAAAAGGTAAACCGACTTCAAAAAGGATGAAATAAAATATGATCCTTTTAAGGGTTCCGTGTTTAAGTATATGCGTTACCAACTGATATGATTGAAGTCGGTGCCAAGCCAAGTAGTAACAATACCAGTCAAAAAGAATGAGCTTTATGTATATAAATCCCATTACAACTGTACAAATATTATAAACGTGAAAGTAATTCTGTCTGCCTCTTTGTTACCTTTTCATGGCTAAATAACTGAACCGCTTTAGCTGAAATTTGTCATGAAGCTTCCTTGAATTGTTTTTTATTTTGAAATGTAGTCCTCTGGATAAGCGACAGAAAATAACTCAGTCCCAATCCCACACTTGCGTGCTATGGACTGTTCAAGATTTAGTAAGAAATGCTCTTTAAAAAATACGACGATATAAACGCATTAGATTTACACTAATGTGCCGACAAGCATGGTACGAACTGCGCCAAGAAGGTTCAACCGTGTGTTCTGTTCTGAGGTGTGTTCTTAAATACCTACAGAAAGTTCGTTTATTGTCGTCGTGTAACGCTGCGTCTTACATAGGCGAACAGTCGCGAACGCGAAGCCGGCCCAAGGCGTTCGCGTTCGCAAAGAGATCGCCCACGTAGGACACTTCTATAGGTATCAAAGGATTAATTAAGACGCCGTGCCGCGCCGCTTAGCGTTAGCGTGTTTTTCGCCTACGTAGTACGCTGCGTTAGGCAATCCAACGTACATACTTATATAGCCGCAGCCTTATCGAATTGCACCAAAATCACTATGAATATATATATGGTTCAAAATTTGGCTTGGCACCGACTTCAAACATATCTGTTGGTAACGCATATACTTAAACACGGAACCCTTAAAAGGATCATATTTTATTTCATCCTTTTTGAAGTCGGTTTACCTTTTTTTTAATAAAAGTTTTTATTTTTTCATTTTTAGTTTTGACATTGTTAAGAGCGTGACGCATGAATGAAAAACATAATCGTGTATAACTCTAAATTCGTAAACTTTATTAAATAATCAGAATTTTCCTCGAGTCCGTCTGGGAAATCATTCCTGTCACTAAATCCATTCTCCGCCCCGCCACTGTCCCAATCCCTCAAACCCCCCGATCACTCAACCTCACAGCACATCAACCCCTGATCACTGAACCCCTCGACCCTAAACCACCAACCCCTAACCCCAGACCCCTTAACTCCTAACCCTAACCCCCAATCCCTTAACTACCAACCCCTCAGTCCCCGACCCATCAACTCACCTCCCCTCAACCCCCAAACCCCCCAAATACTAATACCCGCTACCTTCACCTCTCACACCTACCCCTCACTTCTCAGTCTCTTTGGTTGTTTCCAACACTACCTACATCAAAAATCATAATACACATACGAGGGAAGTTCGACATTTCGTCCGTTGTATTAGTCATGTTATTGTTTCTATGTAAAAACATAGTTAAGGAAGAGCGGTGTCTCCCGACACAGGCATTCTTATGCTTACTGGGCGGCTCCATCCCTTTAAATCATTATGTAGTGCTAATTTATTAAATAAAGAATTTTTGTATTTTTATTAATTTTTTTGTAGTCTTCATCATCAGTAGCCTTACCACGAGATTGACATTGATATATTCGCTATCGTGTGCGTAACTTACTGTTTATGCATCTCGCTCGTACTGGCATATTAGTGTACAAAGTTACGAAGACGCTAGCGAATATTTAGTGTCAAACTCGTGGTTAGGCTACAGTTGCACTACATCAAATTGGTGGTTTTTGGGAGGAAATGCTTGAGTTACTTTAGAAAACACCAAAATCACCATACACGTGCCTTTAAAAATTGAGGAGTTCCCTCAATTCCTCACGGATTCCATCATCAGATCAAAACAAAAAATGTTACGAAAACACCTTGGAGGTAACTTCTTTAAAAACAGAAAAAGAATTACTCAAATCGGATCATGGGTGCCGGAGTAATCACTGAAATCATTATCATCAAAACAATCATCATCATCAGCTCCACTTCATCAAATTGGTGGTTTTCGAGAGAAAATGCTCGAGTTTCTTAAGAAAACACCGAAATCACCATACATGTGCCTTCAAGAATTGAGGAGTTCCCTCAATTCCTCATGGATCCCATCATCAGAACAGCACCAGATTAATGTGGGACCACCTTGGAGGTAGTTCCTTTCAAACACAAAAAGAATTGTTCAAGTCGGACCACGGGTCTCGGAGTAATCGCTGAACATCCTACATTAAAAAAATCATCATCACTATCATCAAAACAATCATCATCATCAGGTCCACTTCATAAAATTGGTCGTTTTCGAGAGAAAATGCTCAAGTTGCTTATGAAAACACCCAAATCACCATACATGTGCCTTTAAAAATTGAGGAGTTCCCTTAATTCCTCAGGGATCCCATCATCAGATCAGAACCAGATTAATATGGGACCAACTTGGAAGTAGCTCCTTTCGAACAAAAATTAATTACTCAAATCGGACCACGGGTCTCGGAGTAATCGGTGCATACATAAAAAAAAAAAAAAAAAAATTGCCACAACCGAATACAGAACCTCCTCCTTCTATAAAATTGAAGTCGGTTAAAAAGGTTTTTTAATCGTTAAAATGACATTTGTGGGTCATACATATATTTTAAAACAAAACTGCCCCTCCTGTGGACATTAGTTAACAGCTTGTGTGCATATACATATGTAATTATTTTATGACATAGTTTAATATAAAAAGGGTACCCCTTTACACAGGTTTAATTAGGAAAATAAGCTTTATAGCGTTTAACTTTAGGTATTTACAGGAGAGAGGTAGATTTTAAGCAAAGAGAATATAATATTATAGAGCGGTACTGTCATAGTAAATTTGTAACCACAGTAAATTCACTGCCATCTATCGACACACTTTAAAACTAAAAATGAAGATTTATAAAAATACGATAAAATGTATTTAAATATATAAATGATTTTTTTTTATTTGCATTAATTATTTTTATTATTTTGACCCATGTTCTTTTACTGATATGCGTTAAAATTGTTAAATAACAAACGAAACCGTCAACGTCATCTATCCGAGTGTAGGCCAAAGGTAGTAGCGACTTTTTTTTTTTATACTACGTCGGTGGCAAACAAGCATACGGCCCGCCTGATGTTAAGCAGTCTCCATAGCCTATGTACGCCTGCAACTCCAGAGGAGTTACATGCGCGTTGCCGACCCTAACACTCCTCTCCCTCGAGCTCTGGCAACCTTACTCACCGGCAGGAACACAACACTATTAGTAGGGTCTAGTGTTATTTGGCTGCGGTTTTCTGTAAGGTGGAGGTACCTCCCCAGTTGGGCTCTGCTCTAGATCTGGAATGACATCCGCTGTCCTGTGCCCTACCACACAAAGCGAGATGTCATTCACAGTGCCCATACCTCTCTTTTGGACGTAGTTTAAGGACACCCGGGTCCGTACATCTGATCTAGAATCAAATTTTCTTGATTTTCGAGGCACGTTTTTTCCTTAGACTGTATCCATCTATTACGGAGTTATATCTATCTTTGTTTTAAGTAATAATAATACAAAAAAAATATTTTCACAAACTTTTATTTAACTGTTCGCTGTTCGTATGTAACTATGAAACTTGGCTACTAAATTTGCCAACCATTTCTCGGCTACTTAGTGGTTTCAGATTGAGGTAAAATTTGGCATACATTATAAAAGACCGACAATGTAATGACATCGAGCTGATCTGTTGATGGGAACCGTAGATGGCCATAGAGTTCCTATGTTCCTGTGATAAAATGACTCTATCTCATGGAGTTAAGATTTGTTACAATCATCTAGAAGAGTAGTCGATGACCGTGAAACAAAGATTACCATTTGAGATAAAAAAAATAAAAACGAGATTACAAGAAAGGGAACCGCCTTCAAAAAACCGACCCACTGAAAAGCACAATTTTTTTTTATATATCCCCTTATCCTTGTCCAGTCAAGCGGTTCCAAAATTTCATCTAAATCGGTTTCAGCAAATCAAATTCGACGATAGGTATACCGATAGCAGCGCCACCTACCGGGCCCAATTGGTTTTTCAAACCATCCATGTATACTTAAACCTTCTCTAAAATGTAACAAACAATTTTCTGAAAACCGCATCAAAATCGGTTCAGCTAAACGCGAGATAATCGCGAACAAATATACATACATACAAAAATACGGGTAAAACTGATAATCTCCTTTTTTTAAGGCGGTAAAAAAATTGATCGATCCACCTGCAACGTAGGCACACGACGTCGAGTCGGTTAACTTAAACAGTAGATGCCTATGTTTTCCCAAACCTGAGTTCCACTAGGTACAGCCAGAGTTTAGCATCAGCTCTATCTTGGGTACTGCTCTCACAAGTCCTCATCAAGGCCTGTCAGATGTCCAAAACATATTGTGCCTATGTTGCGCCAAACCTGTGTAGCCGCCGTGCAGGTCTCGGCGACAAATAAAAAGACTTCGATTTGAAGTAAACTTATAATCTTGAATAGGTGCTGGTTACGTTACAAGGTACAGTTGACGAAAACGGTTAAAGGGTGTAGAAGTGGTGGTTTGAAAGTATGGAGGCTGATGCGAAATTTGAATAGTAAAAAGGTAGTTTAAATTTAGGTGCCTCTAATTGGCCGCGATACAAGTTATGTGGAGCGCTCCTATTGGTGCTTTTAAAAAAGCCTCCGCATACTAACCGAGCCCGACGGCTGCGTTTAGCTACTGCAAATACAAATAAAAGGTTGCGTTCGAAACACCTGAGTTCCACTTGGTACAGCCAGGGTTCAGCATCAGCTCAGCTCCATGTATACTAAAACCTTCTCCAGAATGTAGCAATAACAAACACTTTTCTGAAAACCGCATCAAAATCGATGCATGTCCCCTATGCAACAGGGGAGATGGTTTTTCACGTCCGCCACGTTGGATTTTAAAATCGTTGTTGTTTTCGTAATCAGCAACCCGATAAACCATAGAAACGATACCCATGTTGATTTTCAGACTGTCACCATATTTCCCCTATATATTTTCTTAGGGGTTGAATTTTCAATAAAACCTGAAACACGTGTTTATTAATTTATCGTTAGGAATACTCCTGTGAAGTTTCGAATAAAATAGTCTTAACTAATTTTGTTTCCCCATACAAACTTTGGACCCCCATTTCACCCCCTTGGGAGGTGAATTTTGAAAAATCCTTTCTTAGTGCACCCCTAGACCTTATAAGAAACATACGTGCCAAATTTGGAATCTAGGACCAGCGGTTTGGGCTGTGTGTTTATATGTCAATCAGTCAGTCAGTTTCTTCTGTTATATATTTAGATAAAGGTGATAAACTGTATAGAAGGTATTATTCACCGATATTTACGATTGACCTTGCCTCATGTCTGATCACTGCGCTTTCTGTGCCCTATATCTTGAAAATGGCTCATCTCATGAAAAAATGTTTGGTACCTAACATATCGCAAATTTTATGCTCTACAACTCTTACCTACATGTAAATAACATTGGAGCTATAGACATTTTGATATCCGCGAAAAACCGATTTGTATGACATTTGACCTTGAATAACTTCTGACGCGCACACGATCTATAACGAAGGTGTATAAGAGTTTCCAGCTTATTAGCTCTCATTCCGAGGTTGACCCCCTTTTTAGGCTTAAAATGACTGGGCCATATGGACCCATAAATATTATAAACCAGTTACGCCGACAGTCGAAAAAAAAAAGTTTTAGTGTGGCACGTGATAGGTACACGAAAAGTGGGTTTTTTTTGCTTAAACCCTAATATAGTGTAGGGTGTCATTGGATAGGTCTTTCAAAACGAATATGGATCTTTAAGTTTTTTAAAAACATAATAAATTTTTGGAAATAGGTAATCGCACTGATAGAAAAAAAAGTCCCTCCCCTCCAAATTTTGTACCATATAACTAAAAAATATGAAAAAAATCGTGAAAGTAATGCTTAGGAAAACTATAGCGAACCTGATCTGTTAAGCCGTTGTTGAGTTTTTACAAAAAGTCTAATTTGACAGAAGGGTAACTACGGAACTCTGCACTGAGCATGGCCCGACTTGCTCTTGGCCGGTTCTTTAGTCGTAAAAATACCTACATAAATAATGTCTCGTGATCAGAGTATAATAATATAATAATGATTGTAATTTCTTTTCTGACCGGAAAGTAGGTCGTCTACTCGTATTGCAGGAATCTTATTTATTCATTGGAATTCCTTGACTTTCACTCCGGAAGTGCCTTTAGCCTTAGCTGCCAATAGGGCAATTTAGCTTTTCTATTTGATCAATATAGGTCATACAGATGACAGATAAATAGAAGTGAGAATATTAAAAATACAGTGATACGCATAGCAATGTGGAAGAACGGCGTTAGTCTCGGGTAGTACTATTAGTTATTCTGTGGTCTCGGTAATACTAATATATTCGATCTTATCCTATATAATTGTTGTACAGTCAGCTGCAGAGAAAAGGTACCCCCTCTGCATAAAAGTTTGTATGCAAAGGTGCGAAGCGTATAGTATTGGCTTACTGTATATATAAATACACTTAATTTAAAATATATATATGATCCTTGGTCCAAAAGACAAATACATGACCTGATAGCTACGGGTAGATGAAAATATAGCGTAGCGTAGACTAGACCGCTGGAGCTGTCCTTTCCTTCTCTTTTTTTCGGGGTAGCTAGGCGTAACGCGTGGTTATTAGGGCGTTACATGTTACATCAGCTTAGTTTGAGTTTGACCCAAGGATTAATCGTGGCAAGCGGCGACGCCAGAGACATGAGTGCAAGTTGCTCTATATGTTGCAGTCACTATTTATCCCACTATTAGACGTAGAATTATATTCGCGCAAATAAAAACAACCGAGTAAGTAGTCGGCCTCACATCACATTTAATGTTTACATAATACGTATAAGTAATCGCCTTGATGTAGCACCTATTCATGTTAAACAACAAATTCTTAAAGTTATTTACGTCTCTGTACGATAATTATAATGCTATTATATTATAGTCCGCAAAAAAATGTATAGGTAATTCGTCGCGGAAACGCCAAAGCTGATGTCACCTTGCCGGCTGGATTTGTCTTCGTTGCTCGCCAAGCGTATCATCTCAGGAAAACCAGGATAAGTGAGATCTTGGTTGCGCATAGTTGTTACGGATCTGGAGGTCCCTCTATTGGGATTGAATTGAATTGAATAGCAGTTCTGGAAATAATACTTATTTAGACTCGCTCTGTTCGCAGTGACAATGGTGACTTATCCCGCAACAATTACCCTGCTTACCATCAGGCGGGCCGTATGCTTGATTGCCACCGACGTGGTATAAAAAAAAATTTACAATATTTATCTAATAATATCTGGGAGACCGAGCTTTGCTCGGAAAACACATAAAAACCGGCCAAGTGCAAGTCGGACTCGCGCACGAAGGGTTCCGTGCCATTACGGAAAAAAAAACAGCAAAAAAATCACGTTTGTTGTATGGGAGCCCCATTTAAATATTTATTTTATTCTGTTTTTAGTATTTGTTGTTATAGCGGCAACAGAAATACATTATCTGTGAAAATTTCAACTGTCTAGCTATCACGGTTCATGAGATACAGCCTGGTGACAGACGGACAGACGGACGGACAGCGGAGTCTTAGTAATAGGGTCCCGTTTTTACCCTTTGGGTACGGAACCCTAAAAACAGACATAAGACTTAGCAAGATCGATTTTTCGCCCCCGAAAACCCCCATATATTTAGCAAATTTCGTCAATCAATCAATCAATTTATTTTGCTATAATAAGGGTTGGTTTACAGGTGTTATTACAATAAGTATTTTTATGTACACTCCTTAATTAGCCATAATCTATAGCATGCAAAATATTCACATTTATTTACATATGTACAAATACAATTTAAACTTGACTAAAAAATAAATAATATTATCAGCCAATTAATAAATATTTCTAACCTTATTGCATTATAATATACATTAATATAGCAAAAAATCATTCAATTTATAAAATCTGCGTTCTAAAAGCCACCCACGTATTTTTTATTAAATTGGTTATCGGGCACTTCTTTAAGCGGTTGTGGTATTTTATTATATATGTTTAAACACATCACCGTACAATTCTTCTTAAATCGGCTTGTTTTTTACACGACTGCCCAAAAAAAGGAGTGTACTTATTGTTTTTGTTGTTTGTCCACCACAAGTCGGTTACAATTCCTTGTGTTCCGTGGAAATAAATCACTAGCAGTCTTAAAAAGTGTTCTGTGCTTTCTTACAAATTTAGACACTTCTTCAATACCTATATAAACATGCCCTTGGTAATATACCCAATCTAAAAAATAAGGGTTTACATGATTCCAAAGGACTAACTCCACATATAGCACGAATACATCTTTTTTGGGCAACAAACACTCTCTAAATGTCACCACCATTGCCCCAAATAATCAAGCCATATCTTAGTACAGATTCAACATATCCATCGTAGGCGGCCATAACTGTTTTGTGATCTGTCGTTTTTCTTAATCTACGAAGGACATATACAAATCTATTAATCTTATTACACACACTATTTATCTGGTTCTCAAAATCGTTAGAGCCGTGTCCGAGATCCCCGAAATATATATACTTAGATAGACAGATATATACAAGAATTGCTCGTTTAAAAGTATAAGATTCGCCAATCACCACACATTTAGCTGCTGTATTTGTCCAAATATGGCTACCAGCTACCACACTTTCGTTTGCGATACCCAAGAAAGATATGCAACACCAAAGATTTGGCAAATACGGCCATGAAGTCATATCTTTGTGCATGCTAATAATGCTAATATCATACTATGTATAGGTATACACACTGGTACAGCTATATGATATTCAGCATGTAATTGAACGTTTTATAAAACGTTCTATTTTATAATCTACTGTAAAGTACGTTACGATTGTTATGAACCGATTTTGCATGTATACCTAAATGTAGCCTAATGTAGCCTTAAAGTTTATAGTTTATAATGGCTTATTATTTTTGTATGTGGGTACTTTTGCACATTGTAGTTTTTTCTCCGTCACCCGTTGACCACGGACGCTGTAAAGGGTTCGAAACGTCGGGATGTATTATAAATTTAATATACGCGATATAATTCGATTTCATTATAGTTTTATTTCATAAGTAACTATCGCGGTAACCGAAGACAATACTACTTACTGTAAAGTACTCAAATAAATCGATTTATATTCTAGAAAGTTCTGTGTGCAAAATAGTATTTTATACAATAGTGATATAATATAGAGCTCTTCAGTCGAGTACCGTGTTTAAGCAACGAAGCTTGCTGAGTTGCTTAAGTAAGGTACGAGATTGAAAAGATTATATCACTATAGTATATAATACTTTTTCTACGAGACCAAAAAACAATACTTTCAACTAGTAGAATCATATGGGTAAACAAACCAAAAGTATACAGCTAAGATACGCGAGCTGCCGCAGCCCGCGATACCTTCATACTCGTACGCGCCCCGGCCTATGGAGACTAACAAGCAACGCTAAGCGGTTTTCGTAGGGTATGGATGTTGCTATATGAAGGGTGTCACATGCGCGTTTCTGACTTATGAAGCAATTGTTGCACTTTAACATACATTAAGGAATTACAGTTTTAATAATATGAAAAAAAACTTTTTCATAAATATGTCACATAGCGAGTTTTGTTTGGGTCATAAATAACCTCTAAGTGTCTTACCATTACATGGTTAGATTTAATTGTTAAGGACCCTATACATTTTTTGTTCTTTATCGTCACATGGCTATTTAATAATATGATGTGAGCGTTCAATAAAACAGAAAAAAATGCTATGTAAGTCAATATAATTGAATTTTAATCGTGAATTAATAATCTACGTACTTTTTTATTATAACAGTAAAGCTGTTTCAGTCAATATCTTTGAACTAAATATGTTTACCTAGGTAACTCATTTAAATTGGTTTGATAATTATTTGCCAGCCCAATAAGTAATCAAATAATATACATATATACGAAGCAAGGAGAAAAACGATAAAAAAACTATTTTTTCTAGTTTTGTAATCAAAATGTTGCCTTTAAAATCTTGAAATGTAAAAAGTCTCATCTCTTTAAGGACTCTCTTCTTTCTGCCCTTATCCCACATTATGTGGGGTAGGCACAACAAGTTTTTCTCTTCCATTCTCCTCTATCTTTGGTCACCTCAGCACTCACTCCTTTCTTTCTCATATCCTCTTTCACACAATCCATCCATCGTTTTTTGGGTCTACCATCCGCTCTCCGTCCATCAGCATTCATCCCTAACATTGTTTTGCCTATGTGACATTCATCTTTCCTCATTACATGCCCATACCACGGCGCGAACCTATATACTACTCCTCATCTTCTCCGTTACCGGTGCTACTTTCAAACTTCCCCTTATATACTTATTCAACAGTCAAATATCAGATGACAGTCTCATAATGGACTGTCATTGGTTTTCTCCTGCATTACTTTGTTAAGTAAGTAATCACAGTGAAGTTAGGTTGTTTTCATGATTCAAGTTGTCAAAAAATGGGTGATAATTAGAGGCTCTGGTACTCGCCGATGCGCACAGGGAGAGGGTCAGGTGCAGGGCCCTAAATGAATTCCCTGCACCCGATGAACTGCCGAGGACGCGTCAACAAGGGCACGAACGGATGCAGCAAAGCTAGAAGGACGACCTGGAGGACTTTCGCTACGGATCTCATACCATAGAGGCACACTGCAGTCAAGAATGCAATCGTTGGGCCGTAGAGTGTCGCACCATGACGGCGGCTCTTGGATTAGGGAACGTTTCGCTGCGCAACGTATTAATGACTATGTTGGGCAGCGAAAGGAAATGGAACGCAGTTGCCTTCTACTACACCGTCATTTCAAGGAAGGAGGCCGCGGAAACGGAGCGTGAGAGTAGGAGCTGAAGACGCAGACGGCGGTGAAGAAGATGGGCACAATTTGCTGTCCGCCTAAACCCCTAGCAGGGCCAGCGGGCTGTGGGGGTCCGCACTACACGGCGCTACACGATTGGCAGTGGGTCAAGCGTCAATGACTCTCCTTTCCAGCGGTGTGGGTACTCCGGAGTAAGATAAGCCAGGGCCGCTGGAAGGAGTAGAATCTCAGGCATCCCGCACCTCCTTGAAAACGGCCAGAAGGGTGAGCGCCGGAGTGGCTTTTAGTGGGTATATCTCCTTTTCTCCTCTTACTAGGAGCGGATGGTTGCAGGAGGGAGTCCCACATATCCAAATGCCTCCCCAAGCCGGAGGGCCTTTGTCAACAAAAAAAAAAAGATTATTAAGGAATTCCAAAAAGTTGAGTTTTAAATAATTTCCGAAATAAACCTGCAATCAATTAAAAGTCGGGCTTTTGAAAATATAGACAAAAAATATTAAGGTCAACTCTTCTTCCTCGCGTTATCCAGGCATTTTGCC
Organism: Cydia strobilella; assembly: GCF_947568885.1. Taxonomy (NCBI): domain Eukaryota; kingdom Metazoa; phylum Arthropoda; class Insecta; order Lepidoptera; family Tortricidae; genus Cydia; species Cydia strobilella. Next base: position 21,630,045 of record NC_086042.1, read on the forward strand.
ACGGTTCATGGGACCCTGGGGTCTGCTTGACAACAGAACTAATCCCTAGTTTTTACGAAAGCGACTGCCATCTGACCTTCCAACCCAGAGGGGAAACTAGGCCTTATTGGGATTAGTCCGGTTTCCTCACTATGTTTTCCTTCACCGAAAAGCGACTGGTACATATCAAATGATATTTCGTACATAAGTTCCGAAAAACTCATTGGTACGAGCGTGGGTTAGAACCCGCGACCTCCGGATTGAAAGTCGCACGCTCTTACAGCTAGGCCACTAGCGCTTCACATGAAATAATCATGTTTAGTAGGGACCTGTATACAACTTGAGGGTAGATAATAGTTTAATATACGGTAGACTCGATTGTTATAAGAAAATCCCGCTATGTATAGTAAAACGCACAGTCTAGAAACATAACATCGACTGCAACTAGTATAAAAATATCGCTATGTGCGAGAAACTACATATCGGGAGCAATAGCATCTAATCATTTTTAAATAAACTTGTAGAAAATATCGCTATGTGTCAAGCATCACATAGCGAGCACACGTCTGTAATTGCTGTTCAAATAAGCTAATGTAGTTATGTGATTTATTCCAATTAGCGATTATAGGAAGAGCATTCATTGTATGGGCGTCACATACCTACATTTGATAAATCCTTAAATATTGAAATAAGCGCCACGCTGTTTTTGGAGCATATGCGTATAGAAATAAGGTTCAAAATGGCATTAAAACCGAAAAATCGTTAAAAATCACATAGCGACTTTTGTACGCGCAGCGACGCTATCCAACTTTGAAAAGAGTAGTGTTAAATATGAAGTTGTAATACACAGATTTTTATTTTTTATTTTTTTATTTATTTAAACTTTATTGCACAGTAAGAATATACAGTGACAAAAGGCGGACTTAATGCTACACAGCATTCTCTACCAGTCAACCTTTAGGCCAAACAGAGAAACATAGTTGGTGCGGGGTATGTAAAGAACACTAAAACTAAATGCTTTAATAGACACAAATATAAATGTAATATGTAGATAAAATAAATATGTAGGTACAACAATAAATATATAAATATCAATAAATATAAATAAATATGTATATATATATATGTACCTGCTACTAATTTTACTATGCAGACACTTAATCGTGAGACTTTTCTTTTGAGACTTTTAATCCGTAATACACAGATTATACTCGGCGAGTCGAAAAATGTGTATTAATGAAGTTTTTATTTTATTTTCATGTTAATCAGTGAATATATTTGGAACACTGCTCTTTTCAAAGCAATATCGCGGCGGCACCACGCCATCGCCACCCGTCGCGTCGGAATGCGGGCGTCGTTCCCATCCCTTCGCACAAACGAGTCTGAAGGTGGGTCCACACTTGTGACAATTTACCGAACATTATCCCGTGACCGTATCAGAAACACGTGTCAGTACCATTAATGTGGACGTCTTTTTGTTACGCGAATAATTGTCACAAGCTGCTGTACGATTCAATCCATTCCGAACACTGAAAGTTAGATCGTCCACATTTAGCGTAACATGTCCTGTAGTGATGCCATTTGGTCCGGTCCGTCGTCATGTCACAAGTGTGGACCCACCTTGAAGCTTAGGACAGTCAGGACAACCACTGTCACGTCACCTCCCAATTTCGAAGTCACGAGCTATATTGGTTCTCCCGAAAACTCGCTTGCGCATTCAATAGGAATGTCGGTCTACAATGAACGCAGCCGCAATCACTTTTCGTTGTCCCTGGCGCCCCCTCGAGGACATTCGCGACGCTCACCAGCATTATCATATTATGTGCCTTAGTTCAACTTTGTCTATAATAAGTAAAATGCTTTTCAGCAAGTTTTCCTAGAGCCAGGATTAATTGACACATCTAGGTTATTCTATGACACAATACATATAGTTACCTACTGAAAACTAATCATTACTGTTATTTTTCAGCATTCACTACCTAATCTTTTGTTAGTAATATCTTATCACCTCACGTAGTAATTCACGTAGCTTTATTACAGTTTGCAATAATCAGGACCGTGCTTTTTCTTCGGCTTATGAATTAGTCTCGCTAACTCAAATAACGTCGTATTTTTAATTAAATCGTAAAAATATAAATACCTAAACATGAATACAAACTTTTTCAACGTTTAAAAATAGCGCAACTTTGATTATAATTAAAGTACTTTTTAAATATATTACTAAATTGTAAAACGGGACTTAATCGCGTAATTTACCTCCGACGTTTCGAGGACGGCGTTGTCCCCGTGGTTTCGGGGTGGTCTGAGTCTTCTCCAAAACCGCGGGGACAACGCCGTCCTCGAAACGTCAGAGGTAAATCTTTAAACAACACACGCGTTATACGCGATTAAGTCCCGTTTTACAATTTAATAATACCGGGTGTTTCCTGTAACAGGAGCATTAAATTAAACTGTAGGCTTTACTCCTTAAACTGACCAACATTTGTTCAGCAACTTTTAAAAATAACTTGTTATTTGATTTTTATTACACTTTAAAGTTTATTCTAAGACGCAATGTATTGCAAAATTTGTTATGTTTAAAGGGTGACAATCAACGTCAAACACACAGATGGCAGCGTACATTGAAAATAATATTTAATTAGTATAAAGAGGTATAATCTAAAAATTTAATAATTTTAAAAAGTTGCTGAACAAATGTTGGTCAGTTTGAGGCGTACAGCCTCCAGTTTAATTTATTGCTTTAAAAAGTACTTTACTGCTTATAAAAACGCCAAAGGCGCCTAAAATAATTTTTCATTTGTATCTATATACAAATGAAAAATTATTTTAGGCGCCACCATAGTTGCCCTCTTATGATTATATGTACTTACATATTACATTCGAGCTGTGAAGAAGAGCCTTAACTAGTTGCTACGAATGCTCTATTATTACCTACATTCACTATCATGGTTATTTATTAGGTACATGTCTGCCTTCAGTGTAATGTCACACACAAATCAAAGCACTTCCATTTTATGTCAATCTGTATGTTTTTAGATGTAACAAAACCTAATAAAGTTAGATACATAATAGGCAGGTTGTATTTATGTATGTGTTTTATTATAGTCTGTGTGGGAAGAGTCGTAGAATGTATGGGCTCCCTTACATTCCACGACTCTTCTCTTTCCGCACAGACTCTAGTAGTAAATAAGTATAAGTACTAGTCAAGTGTCATAAAGATATCAGATCGAGATACATTCGAGATAAAATAATGTTCAGGTCAATAAAAAAAATCTTCCTTACACTCAAGCTAAGTATGTGGTAGAGACAAACAACCTTGTGGTAGTTTTTTTTAATGATATGGAATAGCATAGAGAATACACTAGGTAGGACAAACACCTAAGCGCCACTTGCACCATTCCACTAACCCGGGGTTAAGCGATTAAACCGTTAACCCAGTGTCAAATTGTATTGGTAACCATGGTAGAATGGTGCAAGTGGCGCTAATTCAGATATCCTCACCAACTGATGGAAAAGATTGCGTGAAGTTGCGTGATCTTAACCGCAGGGCACGCGGGGCGATACAGCCCATGAAGGCGTACAGCGTTGTGGCATCAGACATACAATTACATACATTACAATTAGCGTGTATGTAGATAATAGGTAGTAAAAAAACATCTAGTTATACTAGATTTGTTTTGTTGGAGTTTAGTAGGGACAAACGAAGGCCAATGATAGAGGAAAAAACTAACGGTTATAGATAAATTTAATGTACTAAAAGCTATACCGTGTAGGCGGTAGAGTACATCCGCTGGCATAAGAAAGCAACTTTGTTAGGAAACACATAAAATGGCGCGTAAACTCAAGCCGTGTATACGCTATGGGTAAATAAACAGGTGGTGTTGTGTCCTCGGCTATATTATTATTCAGTTACACATAGCAACTCGCCACAGGCGGCCCAGTCTACGTGTGATCTATGATTGGACATAAATAACTCGGATAGCTGGGTCTAGTTCTACCATACGCTAGCTCACAGTTGTGACATTGCAGAATGTCTTGTGAGTTGTGACTTGAGTTGTTTGGTCGTGCGGGCGCGCGCGCGTGGCCAGTGCGTTTCGCTCGGCCGCCGACGCCGCACTTGACATTTTCCCTTGTACTTAAGTGATTACAAATGGTTTTTCCCAAGCCCGTGGCGAACTAACCTGGATTTGTCTTTAAGAATTGATTTCAGTGAGTGACAGTTGAAGGTTTATCGACATATTGAGACTGTTTTCATTTTACTGTGCTGTAGGTAGGTCTATACTTCTATGTATTAATTTTATAATAAATAAACATTATTTACACTTGTGATATATATATAAACACCAAATTCGCAATCAATGTGTTGTACTCCAACAGCAAATAGGGCCCTGGTGTTACAAGAAGGTAGAAATCATAAATACTTAGGTGCAATAATAAAGTAATTTATGAACTGTATTCTATGTTAATTTAGCATCAAGCAGAAAGTCAGAAACGTCTGCGAAGTGCGAACGATGCTATTAAGCTTAGAAATAAATTGAAAGTGAAAAAATTCACTGTCTTCGGTGGGACTTGTACTAGTACATTGCTCTACCATCTGTATTCTATGTGTAACCCTCTATTATGCGTGTGGTCCCACACGCGCTCGGCCGTTTCTTATAAGAAGTTAGCATGAGGCTTTATTTTATCAAGCACTTATACTTGCAAATACCTAGAAAATATTATAGGGTGACTGCTATAGTTATTGGCCCCTCCATGGTAATTGGCCACTCTTAACTATTAATCAGAAAGAAACAAGCCAATAGAAGTCTTATTGTTAAGAGTGGCCAATTCCAATTACTATAGAGGCACCCTATATCGAATGACTCTTTCGGAGATCATATAAGAAGGAGCAGAGTCATTTTATCAGAACAGACTTGTTAGCGTACTACAAGGAAATAGGTAGCTCTCGCACGTAAGCCGCAAACCAGTTAGGTTAGGATAGGATCAAAACAACCTGCATGCAATGCGTATTTTTACGAAAGATTTGTACTTTAAGTAAGTCATTTGACACGTACCAAAATAGGATTACCAAAATTAGAGTTCGAATCTGTGTTAGGGACATGTTTAATCACCTTGCCATATATATGCTAGAACTGTCCTAGGCCAACTGTGCATACTTCAAATCCGCACGTGCAAGGTAGGTAGATGTAGGTAATAAACAACTAACTGTATCTGTATGCTCATCTCATATAATTGCTCTCTTCAAGCAAGATTACTTGTGGTCGGGACAAGGAAGGACAATTGTATAGCTGTCCGGTCACGATGTCAGTTCGAATTTAATCAGAAATATAGGAACACTAACAGAACGTCGCTTTTTTTACGGCTTATTATTCGCGCAACTAAAATATTAAATGTAAAAAAATAGATATAACTCAATAAATGTTAGTGGTGTTTAAAAAAAGTGCCAACTAAAATATATGCAAAATTAAACAGGTTGAAAAAATGGCACATTGAGACGTTAAATTACTTGTGTATCGATTTTATAAAAATAAGCATAGAAGAATTTTGAGATCTGTTTTTCTGGACCTACATCTACAGTGGCGCCAACTGGTGAGCACAAAAATGGTAGCCCTCATTATATGATATTATATACTATCTACGTGATCGGCAGCAATATGTTCGGCATGGATGCTTCGTCTCGGCCCCTTATCACACTCGATCTGTGCCCTGTTTATCAAAAGCTTGTAGCTTGTAATACAAGCGGAACTCACTTTTTGACAGCTTTTGTTAGAAAGGGACTTCCACTTGTATTACAAGCTACAAGCTTTTGATAAACAGGGCACTGGGGTCAGTCAGGGCTCCATATTAGGAGGACCTTTCCTGTTCGGAATAATGATCAATGACCTCCAGTCGGTTCTCAGGTAATCTCAATGTCTCCTTTACGCTGACGATCTGAAGTTAGTGTACGGTGTGGAGCAGAGAACTGATTGTGAGTCATTGCAGGAGGACATAAACTTGGTCTACCGATGGAGTGTACAAAAACTTTTTAACTCTGCCAAATGCTGTGTTTGTAGTTTTAGCCGTGCGCGTGATCCAATAATTGCGAATTACGAGCTGGGATCCGAGCCCATAACTCGCGTCTTCTCGGTTAAGGATCATGGAGTTGTCTTCGATACGCGCCTCACGTTTCACGAGCACCTGTCATCACTTGCTAAGGACTGCTATCGAAGACTAGGCTTCCTGATTCGCAACATGCGTGACTTTAAAGAGCCATTCGCACTGAAACTGGTCTATAACGCCTTGGTTAGAAGTAAGTTGGAGGCCTCGTCGGTCGTGTGGCACCCACACGAGTCAACGTATGCCTTGTTACTCGAGAAAGTTCAAAAAGCCTTTTTAAGATCCTTGTACAAGAAATTGTACGGGTATTACCCGTTTTTGTACCCAACCAAATTCTTGTTAGGGACCCTCGGTTACAACTCGTTAGGTCAGGCGAAACTTTTCTTTATTGACTACGGCTTTACGGGTCCTGCGTGGCGAGTCAGACTGCCCAGAGCTGGTGTGCCGCCTGGTACGACTGTTTGTCCCTGACGTTCCCAGGATGGCTCTCAGGCCCCGCCGACGCGACTTATTGGCAGTGCCGGCGGCTCGCACTGTGTCGCGTAAGAACTCGCCACTTCTTCGTGCTCTCACACTATTGAATGCGCTCCTGACATCAGCTACTGACTGCGATATGTTTGCGTGGCGATGGACGGCTGTGTGCAGTGAATGTTTTGATGGTTTTGTGAGAGGATGGATGATAGGTGCTCAACTGTAGTAATTTAGTGTTGTAAATATATCATAGTACTAGTTGTAATTTAAATGTGTAACTTTCATGTGTTACCTTTATGGCGCATTAGTTTTACACTGTAATGTCATGTAAATGTGTTTTCAATAAATAAATATACAGTCCGTTAACTCTTAGAACGACATTCGTTTTTCGGGTAAAATCGGACGTAATCGCGTAATAGAAAGTGACAGTTTCTTACTGATTTAGTTGCAATCCAACACCCAAAGAGTGCAGTCGTCTTTTCAGCCTTAAAATATATAGAGTAGTTAATACCACCATAACTAGTAGGTAAACAATATATTTAATTTCATTTTTTTGGCAACTAAATGGGGACTCGTCTCAAAAAGGGTATTTCTGTAAATGGTCAATCACGGGAAATCATATATAATGTGTACAAATATTTTTCAAAAGAAGCGGAAACTTTTAAGAATAGTGATACTTGTAAACATTTTAATAAAATACAAGACCGGGTGATAGAAGCAACAGGAATTACAAAACATACATTAAGAAAAATATTAAGCGAAGCCGACCAAAAACCTCCATCCATGCCCTTTGAAACGCCAAAGAAAAAGAGACCGAGAAAGGACTGTGTTAAATCTGGATAGTTTTGATTACGATGTAATCAGGAGGATGGTATATGATTTCCATAATAGATTCAAAGAACTCCCGAATTTGAAAAATTTGCGGTTAAAGCTAATAGAAGCTATTAATTTCAAGGGTTCTACAGTCACGCTACGAAAAATGGGATTTCGATACTGTAAAACAAGGGATAATCGAAAAACTTTGATGGAAAAGCACGATGCAGTGCGTCGAATAGTTGGCTTGCTCGATTAGCCCAGTAGTAGACATCCCTAATTAACATGTTTTACTTATTGAAATAACAAAACTAATGATCAAATCTTTCGTAATAGGTATTACTGCTTCTGTTAATATTACCGATAATATTAGAAACTTACTGGTAAAATTAATATTCTCAAATGGAAGAATAGGTACTGGTCACGAGAATATTACCCACAAACAATTTACTGCATAGGAAAAACAACTCAAATAGTTTTATGCAAATCACGAACCGCTAAAATAAAGATGTATCTTTATAAACTAGGATCGCTATGCCACATAGGTTTTAAACCGGCAATAAATGATTCAATTGTTAGATAAAATAAGTAATTAGCGTTTATCTCCTACTTAGGTACCGGTAATATACCTACTAGTAATTATAAAATAATTAATTAGATCTGATAGCCGCAGATAAAATCGGTTGAGCAGCGGTAAATATTTATACGAATTCAGATCATTAGTTCATAAAAACGGAATTTTGTTCTAAAAGGAGATTTCTAAAAGGATTCTAGATAGGCCAATGCGGATAATGCGATACAACATTTCTAGTTTATCGTTGTAATTGTAACTCTCATAGTCTCCGTCTAGCTAGATCAAAGTACTTAGGGCCAAATAATAATTAGTTCTTTTACTTCTTTTCAGAGTGCTAAAAGGTGACGAAGATGTCTGGAGGAACAACAGGCCCGCTGTTGTACTCGGTGGGCGCGGCCGTGCTGGGCATGCTCCAGTTCGGTTTCAACACGGGCGTCATCAACGCGCCGCGCGCCTTCATCGAGACCTTCATCAAAGAACAGCATCAGGTTGATGCCGAACGAAGCTCCTTTCTGTTCAGCGTAATTGTCTCCATCTTTGCCGTGGGCGGCATGATCGGTTGTCCGTTAGCTAGCTGGGTTGCGGAGAAGCACGGACGCAAAAATGCTTTACTTATGAATGCGGCGTTTGGTGTCGTCGCAGCAGCTCTTATGGCCTTCAGCAAACTTGCGGGTTCAGTGGAAATGATCATAATTGGCAGATTCCTCATAGGAATCAACTGCGGGTTCGCCACGACTGCCTCGCCGACTTACGTGTCTGAAGTGGCCCCGCTGAGACTACGCGGCGCGTTTGGTACAGTTAATCAATTAGCAGTCGCTTTCGGCCTAATATTCGCACAAATTCTAGGAATAGATGCCATATTAGGTAGTGATGAAGGTTGGCCGTGGCTTTTAGGGTTTGCGTTAATTCCCTCCGGCCTGCAATGCATGATGTTGCCTTTCGCTCCCGAAACACCAAGGTTTCTTTTGCTTACGATTCGTGATGAGCAAAAAGCTAGGGTGGCGCTTGTTAAAATTCGGGGTAATCCTGAAATCGACAACGAGATCAACGACATGCATGCGGAAGATAGAGCCGAAAGACAAGAAGAGAAATTTACAATATGGGGCTTGGTAACAGACCGATCTCTGCGTACTCCGCTCATAATCGGTATAGTCATGCATTTGTCACAGCAGTGGGGAGGTATCAACGCTGTTTTGTATTACTCTTCTACTATTTTCGAGGGCGCCGGTCTCGAGCCCAAGAACGCCCGTTTAGCTTCCATCGGCGTCGGCAGTATGTTATTCATCATGGCGCTGGTGTCTATACCGATGATGGACCGCCTGGGTCGGCGCACGCTGCAGCTCGGCGGCCTGGCAGGCATGACCTTGTTCTCGGTTCTCATGACGATAGCATTCTTCACCTACGAGGGAAACAAAACAATGAGCGTATTCGCTGTTATCTTTACGCTGTTATACGTGGCGTCCTTCGGCGTGGGGCCGAGCTCGATCCCGTGGATGATCCTCTCGGAGCTGTTCGGGCAGACCGCCCGCAGCGCCGCGGTCAGCATCGGCGCGCTCGTCAACTGGTTCGCCAATTTCATTGTCGGCATCACGTTTATATCGATGAAAGATGCACTGGGGCACTATGTATTTTTGCCGTATACGGTATTTCTAATATTGTTCTTTTTATTCACGTATTTTAAATTGCCTGAAACAAAGAACAGAACTATCGAGGAAGTAACTGCATTTTTCAAGAAGTAAATCTGAGTTGATACTAGTTTTATGACACATTCCTTAATATTGCCCAAAATATATTGTACTAAGTCTAATTAAATTACACTAAAAATTGTGATAGCTTCTGAATAATTGTAAGCAAAACTTATTTTTGTTATGGGTAGTTCTATGCTGTATTCATTCTTGTCCTGGCGGTCAGCGCGAATCTACCCGTAAAGGAGTAACAACTAAAACCGATGTTAGCATTTCACCACTGACCGTTAAGTACGGACTAAGGCGAGCCGTAGATTAGACAGTAGCTACGGATACAATTTTCTGGCAGCCGCGGTTATCGATTTTGCATATTTTTAAGAAGACTGAACATCTCATTATAATCATTTATAGATCTACCTACTTGATATTTGAAATTACTAAGTACTTATTCGAGTATATTGTTAGTCATTGTAAAGGAGCACGTATTTATATACCTAGGTAATGTCAACTATTAAATAGATGCAGTGACCCTATTTAAAATTAAGTACCTATGTAAAACAATATTAATCTCATTTTAAACTTAGGTATAAGTGATAATACAAAGGAAATTCTACATAATCTATGTTGGATATTTTTTAATTATTTAGTGTTAATGCATTTCGATTATAGCGATGCAATTTCGGTCTGTTTGAATAATACCTTCGTTTAGAGGACCATTTTTTGTTGTTTATCTTGCCCGTTTACACATTTTATTTGATATGTTTCTCATGCCAGGGTTGTAGATTTTCTAATATTTTATATTTTTTTGATGGATGGGTGTTTACGTGTTTGTCACAAGGATCTTGTGACAAGATTCTACAGTGCCTTAACTTTTTGTTTTGTTGTGAACTTTTGAATACGTTGTACTTGTCATTCCATCTGTATAAATCAATCACCGTCCTAGAGTACTTTAGTGCCAATAACGAATTTAGAAAATTAGGGTTGACCACTTGATCTTGGATTAAGTACTTATCAACCACTCAAGTCACTACTTATCGATATCGACGATAATTTTCTTCTTTTAACCCAATATCTAATCGCTTTACGAAGAGTGCGGAGTCTCAATCAGATAATTTAAACATTTTCTCTGTCCAATGGAATAGTATAACTATAGGTACACGTATGTTCTGTGTTGTACGTATTATGTTGCTCTTTATCCTATGAGGAACGTGCTATTCTTATATCAAAAGTGAATTTTTGCATTTACCTGCTAGACAAGATAGGGATCTTCTACGAAGAAACTTTTACTTACAGATGTGCAAAAAGTTGGTAATCTTCTCAGAAATTTCTGGGATATTTTGAGTTTTATTTTGTAAATGGAAAGTTTCAATGTCAATACAAAAATATATGGAGTTTCCGAAGTTTTCCTTTGCTTCTTCTTCTTCTTCTTCCCAGACCTTATCCCATTTACTTGGGGTCGGCCCTCCCTGTCCTCTTCTTCCATTCTGCACGGTTTAGTGCCAGGTGTGCGTCCTTTATTCCTTGCTCTCTCAGGCCTTTCTCCACCGTCGTCAACCAAGTGGCTGGTGGTCTCCCGCGTCCTCGCGTCGTCGTAGGCATCGCTAAGGCTACATTGATCATATGTTCGGGAGGTCGTCTCTGAATATGCCCGTACCACCGTAGGCGTTTCTCAACAAGTTTATCAGTTATCGGTGCGACTTTGAAACTGCCCCTGATGTACCGGTTTCTAATCTTATCCAACAGAGTGACGCCAGCAGACCAACGCAGCATGCGCATCTCTGTGGTGTGAAGTTTGTTTAGATGGCATTTGTTCGTGGCCCAGCACTCAGAGCCGTAAAGTACTGCAGGTCTTATGGCAGTTTTGTAGATGTTTCCCTTTACTTTTATGGGCATTCGTTTGTCACACATCACACCTGTGAGTTCTCGCCATTTTAGCCATCCGGTATTAGTTCTATGTGTGATATCAGCATCGATTTTCCCATCATTGCTTATAACAGACCCAAGATATTTAAATTGTTCCACAGTGGGCAAGGTAGTATTGTCGATGGTTATCTTGACATCTTTTGGGTTTGTGAAGTCATCAAATATGCAGGACATGTGCTCCGTCTTTTTCCGGCTGATTTTAAGGCCATTTGTTTCTAGAGCATCTGCCCAGAGATTGAAAATGTTTTGCAGGTCTTCGGCTGATTCAGATATCAGGGCAACATCATCCGCATACAGGATGTTCCACGGTACCGGCTGCTGATGTTTCCTCGTGAGGTAATCCATGGTTACGTTAAACAATAGTGGGCTAAGCGTAGAACCTTGATGCACCCCAACTCTTAATGAGAAGCTTTTAGTAATTCCTGCAGGGCAGACTATTTGAGTTGAAACGTCTTCATACATGTCCCTAATTAGGTCAATGTAGGGCTCCGGCACAAGTTGTGATCTAAGCGCTTCCCATATTAGATCTCGGGGGATATGATCAAAGGCTTTTTCCAAATCGATGAAAACCATATGTAAATTCGTCTTATTTCCCTTTGCTTTTTCGATTAGAATTCTAATGGCCTGTATAGCATCTGAAGTGCTCTTGCCTGATACAAAGCCACATTGATTGGGTGTCAGCTCTACTATGTTGTTTAGTCTGTTGTTTATAATCCTCTCCCAGATCTTTAGAGTGTGCGACATCAGTTTGATTGCTCTGTAGTTTCCGCACTCCCTTACGTCACCCTTCCCTTTGTAAAAGGGTATGAGATGACTTTTGCGCCATGAGTCTGGTATGGGCTGGCCTAGAACCAGTTTATTGTATAAGCCTTGCAGCCACGAGATCCCGTCTTTACCCATGCTTTTCCAGACCTCGACCGGTATTTCGTCTGGGCCGGGGGCTTTATTGTTTTTCATTAGCTTTATAGCTTTTATGATTTCGTCTGTGGTGACTTCCGGGATTGGACCAGATACTTGTGGTGGTTTCGTGTGGTTGCTAGTTCTGGGGTTGGATTTATTCAAAAGATTTTCGTAGTATTTGACCCATCTGTCATTTATATCGCTGTCGTTAGTTAAAAGTTTGTTATCTTTTCCTTTTATGTATTTAACGTTGCTGATGTCCTTGCTATTTTTGTTTCGGGTTTTTGCTACCCTAAATATATCAATGTCAGATTTAGCCGATTCCAAGTTATCGTAGAATTTTGCGTTGGATTTCGCCCGGGATTTAGCTACTTGGCGCTTGGCTTCATGTTTCGCCTTTTTATACTTATTGCGGTCTGAGTCGTCTCCTGTAGATTGCCATTTAATAAATGCATTCTTTTTGGCGACAATGGCTTCTTTTACCTCTGTTTGCCACCATTCAGTTTCCTTAAAGGGGCCTTTTCTATTTCTGGTCCTGCCTTGATGTTTTTCGGCGGTACTTCTACAGGTCGTCTCGAAATCATTCCACTCCTCATCCGTTGTTCTATTGTTATCCATGCTGGGCTTAAAATGTTCTACCATGTCATGAATAAATCTTTGACCAGCTTCATCCTTTAGCGATCTCCATTTAATTTTCGGGGTTAGTTTGTTGTTGATTCTGATAGGTTTGGGTAGTTTATACTTGGTCACTAGAATTCTATGCTGCGTTGTCAATGCTTCGCCGGGTATGACCTTACTGTCTCTATAGCTTCCAAGCTGTCTTTTTCTTGCTAGTACATAATCCACCTGTGTTGAATGCCCTCCACTACTATAAGTAATCAGGTGAGCATCCTTCTTTTTAAAGTAGGTGTTTACAATTGCTGAGTTACAACCTGTTGCAAATTGGATAATCCTATCCCCATCAAGGTTTCGGGCGCCATATCCATGGCCACCGTGACAACCTTTTGCGTTTGTGCTTAGCCTGCCAACGTAGCCGTTCAGGTCGGCGCCTAGGTGAATATTTTCATCCTTGGGGATGTTATTAGTAAGAAGGTACAGGTCGTCCCAGAAGGCGTCTTTATCGTCTGCTTTACTATTTGTTTGCGGTGCATAAGCGCAGATAATATTCATGACGGGTTGGTTTTCTAACGCGATCTTAACTGCCATGAGCCGGTCTGTAACCCTTTCCACTCCCACTAGTCTTTGGGTCCATTTCTCCTAGTTTTCCTTTGCTTAAATTTCGCAATTGTGTGGAAACTTTCGAGCGGCACATCAATATTCACTCGCCCAAACAAACAAAAACAACAAAGATATACTCTGTTAAACATTTTAGAAATAAAGTTGATAATGTTATTGTGAAAAAAAAACATAATAACAGCATACCTTCAGATCCACAGCGCAGCTCGCAGGCTTCGTCATCATACAGAAAGCTCATCCACCTTAGGTTTCATCAAAACTACTTACCTACTTCTTTTCGTCGTTTGTTAAAAATATTTAACGTCATTGTACACATTGTACTCAAACCGTACAAATAGAGTTAATCAAAATTAAATTGTTGCACCTACGTATTTAACGTAATTATAAAATACGTTTTTATAAAAATGGTACTTAGTGTATATTTACTTAGAATTTATTTACTAAGAGCATGGGTGATATCAGAGATGCAATCAGAAATCATATTTACCGATATGATCACATTAACTCCCATTTTAATGCGCTAAGCATTAAGTAAATGAAAGAAAACAATCTTATATTTAAAAAATGTGTAATTAATAAAAAAACAGTAGGTACTTAACTTACAACATTGTTGACCTAACTTTTGATGCCTATCGTATGTTTAGATACGTGTCATGGGATAACATGACATATATTATGTACGTAAACGTACGTCCTGGTTTGTTAATTCTGATCACGTCTCGGATATCACCTTGTATGCCTATTAGTTATGTAGATTCTACTGTTTCTTTCTGTTGTTAGTTACAGAACCTATTGAATATTGTGTGTTAAAGGGTAAAATGTTGACAACTGTTTGCACTAAGTATATGGTTTGTTGTCAATTTGTAATACAAAGTCTGAAAAGCCTCTTCTATTCCCGGCAGTTACCTTCCGCCACAGTATTTTATGTAGGTAGCTCGTAATAATTATTATAAATCACCATTGAAATTAATGAAAATTTTATATTGCTCATGTCTTTGTAAGCAGTTAAAAAAGAGTTAAAGAACTTAGAGCCGTAATTTTTTTGACTTAATTTTTAGAGGTAAAGAAATGTGACGTCATTTCAAATTATTATATACAGTCCGTTAACTCTGAGAACGACCTTCGGATTTTAGAAAGATAAATCGGGTATCGGCGGTAACACGCGAAGGTGATACTGCTGTTCTGCTTTCTTATTAACTCACAAAAAGTTTTAGGGTCGGTTGCACCAAACCGTCTGTCACCGTTAAAGCGTTCGTTAAATTTTATTGTATGGGAAGTTTCATAATAATTCAAGGCCAATTGCTGTTGATCAGTCTGTCAAATGTGGATGGTGCAACTGGCCCTTAAACTTACCGCAAAAAGTTAAGGATACCTATTGTCTCAATGTAAAATAAACCCTAATTTAATGACATTATGCTTAATATTCGGTTGATGACTATATTGCGATTTGACTTTTTGTCATAATCTAAATATAAAATAGAATCAGAATTTGAAATTCGAAAACCAAATTTGAAAACAGAACGTCACACGGTCATTTACTACTTCTGGCGGAAATTATATAGAGTTGACTGAGTTGATAATACCAGTCACATAATATTTCAGTTCATATTTTATGGTAAAATTCTACAATTGTAAAATTGTGATATTATTGTAATTTTTAAAACTACCTATTCAACATCGGAGTCATTTGTATTAATTATAAATCGGTCACTATAATCGTCTATTTTATTTTCATATATACGGAAGTCTTCTTCACATTTAATTGCGTGTTGACAAACTTTTTTCCAATCTTCTGGACCAATCATATTGACCTTCTCTTGCAGTAGATTCTTTACGCTTGTCAAAGTCATGTCAACATTACGTTGAGCTACGTATTGTTTTAATTGGATTGGGCCCATATATTCTCAATAGGATTAAAGTCTGGGTGGTACGGAGGTAAACGCAGAACAGAATGACCATGTTCAGCCAGTATTTTATCTATGGAATATTATATGTTCGTGTTTGTGTTGCTAATATCGTAAATTCGTGTTTTTGTTAAGCTGGGGTCTACTGGAATATCATGTGTTGTCAACCAATCTATCATGTCTTGTTTCCGGGTATTAGAATTGGGCAGTTTTTTGGTGTATTTGTTGTGATATGGGGCATTATCAAAAACTAACACTGAATTTGTCGGCAAATTTGGAATAAGCTGATTTCTAAGCCATTTTTCATAGTTCTCGCTATTCATCTCTTTGTGATAATCGCCTGTTGTGTCTGTAGATTTATACATAAGCAACACACCAGGTATAAAACCATTTTCACTGCCGGCGTGAGCTATTATGAGACGTTGTCCTTTGGAAATTGGTTTTTTAATTCCTGCGTTGTCTGACCAACCTTTGCTACCAACGTGCGACATGTGTATATACGACTCGTCCATATACACTATATCCCTTCCTTCATTCCTGCTTATTTTAATTTTATCAAATTATTTGGTCCTTTTCAGTCGCACATCATGCTTTTCCATCAAAGTTTTTCGATTATCCCTTGTTTTATAGTACCGAAATCCCATTTTTCGTAGAATTTTTCGTAGCGTGACTGTAGAACCCTTGAAATTAATAGCTTCTATTAGCTTCAACCGCAAATTTTTCAAATTCGGGAGTTCTTTGAATCTATTATGGAAATCATATACCATCCTCCTGATTACATCGTAATCAAAACTATCCAGATTTAACACAAAGTCCTTTCCCAGTCTCTTTTTCTTTGGCGTTTCAAAGGGCATGGATGGAGGTTTTTGGTCGGCTTCGCTTAGTATTTTTCTTAATGTATGTTTTGAAATTCCTGTTGCTTCTTTCACCTGGTCTTGAATTTTATTGAATTTTATTTTATAAAATATGTACACGTATCACTATTCTTAAAAGTTTCCTCTTCTTTTGAAAAATATTTGTATACATTATATATGATTTCCCGTGATTGACCATTTACAGAAATACCCTTTTTGAGACGAGTCCCCATTTAATTATGAGATTAAATATATTGTTTACCTACTAGGGCTACTGGTTATGGTGGTATTAACTACTCTAATATATTTTAAGGCTGAAAAGACGACTGCACTCTTTGGGTGTTGGATTGCAACTTAATTGCAACTAAATCAGTAAGAAACTGTCACTTTCTATTACGCGATTACGTCCGATTTTACCCGAAAAACGAATGTCGAAGTTTTGATTTGCATTAATGAAGGTGTTTAATATCTACAAGTCTGGTCTGTAACAGGAGCAATAAACTAACTGTACTCCTCAAACTAAACATTTGTTATGCGACTTTTAAAAATAACGTGTTTTTATTTTTAGTACATAAAGTTGTATTGCGAATTTTGTCATGTTTAAAGCGTGACAAACACGAGTGACAAGCCAAGTCAATTACAATGATGATAACGTACATTGAAGATAATATTGAATTGGATGAAAATTAGGAAGTCTAAAAAGACGTTCATTATTTTTAAAGGTTTTTACTGATGTTTCGGCGAAAATTACTTGACAAACTTTCAGTTCCCAAACCATCCCATATTTTTAGTTGGGCGAAATTTCATTTCGCAAATTTACATAATCCAACCTAACCTAACCCAACCTAGTACGTCATTTTCATTACGCAAGTATGGGGTTGGGAAATGAAATGGTTGCGAAGCATGGAGACTATATAAAGGAGCCAAATCTCTATGTATGAAAAGTGTCCATCAAAAAACAGTAATTAGGCGGCGCCACCATACACCGAAATACTACCAAAAACAACCTACGTAATTTGGTCGGGTTATTTGTTGGTTCATGTTATACTCATGTCCCAGAGCCTAACTAGCGCCACTGGAGAGATTAGGAAGTATTTAAAGCTGAAAGCGGTCACTTTTGCAACAATTCTGCCATAAGAGATTGGCATCCTTTCTATACCATCCATATTGCGAAGTAAGGTAACCTATCTATAGGATAACCCGAGGAAAATCCTGAAAACTTAACGGTTTCAGAATTATGACTAATGATAATATGACAATCATTACATTATGACTTTCAATAATTATGTCAAACAAAGGGACCCCATGAGAATCAGAGGGCCTACCGCGAACCCCGTTACAAGTGCGACAGCGAGGCAACACGTCGAACGTGGTTCGCGATGGGCCCTTAGTCCCTTTAGTTTAGTTTGGTTTAGTCTAGTGCCTTTGAGGTTTGTTTAGTCAGAGATATTAAGACCACCTCTGAATGATTGACATGAATATATAATATATATTCTGTCGCTGTGAATGCGTCATAACTGTCATAAGCCACAATACTCGTATTTTTTTATTTTATTGTTCGTCGCGACATCTATTGTCGAGTAGCAGTACTGATAATTCCGCTACTTGACGCTAGATGTCGACTACGAAAATAATTGTCTTTTTGGTAACAAAACTGATGTATGGAGTGAGCACTCTATGTCTACCTAATTATCTTTGGTTGTATTAATTAATTGTTAAAATAGCACGTTTATGATTAGATAATGGTTGAAATATTGACGAGGAATAGTTGATCGGATTAATCAAATAATCAAGATTTTATTTCAAACACAAAATAAGCTATCGCTACTGCAGCGCCTCGGGAATGTTCGCGGCAGCGCACACTGCGTGTTTTCATACCACTATGCGACTGCGCGCCGCGTCCTTGGTCCAGCGGGTGCGAGCCAGCCCCAACACAGTCCTAGCGATGATCGCGGACAGACTGGACTGTCCTTACATCATGCACTGCTGTGACAGGCATGTAATTAAGACTGGGATAGGATAGGGACTTAGTGTATAATGCTTTGAATTTTTATTGTTATTAATAGGTACCAATTATGTAAATTTTAATTTTATATTTATTTTTATTATTTTGATGACATGTGTAAAACTGATTATGAGCCTTGCAGCTTGAAATAAATGAATTTTATTTTATTTTTATTTTTATTTTTATTTTTATTTTATTTTTATTTTTATTTTATTTTATTTGTTTATTATTTTTTAAGGAGATACAATTAGAAAACGTTTGAAAAAAAAATTAGTTCATTTTATTCCTACATACTTACTACAAAATACACACGTTTAAGTAGGTATATAAATGGTTGTGGTGTTGTTTCACAGAGTGCCGAACCCGAACGTGATGACGATGGCCACGGAAATAACAGCTCCACTGTTGTACTCGGTGAGCGCGGCCGTGCTGGGCATGCTCCAGTTCGGCTACAACACGGGCGTCATCAACGCGCCGCGCGAATTCATCGAGACCTTCATCAGAGACCAGTACCAGACGGATGAGACCCGCAGCTCCTTTCTGTTCAGCATCATTGTTTCCATCTTTGCCGTGGGAGGCATGATCGGTTGTCCGCTCGCCAGTTGGATTGCGGAGAAATATGGACGCAAAAATGCTCTCCTCATGAATGCAGCATTTGGTGTCATCGCGGCCGCTTTAATGGCCTTCAGCAAGCTCGCAGGCTCCGTGGAAATGATACTTATCGGTAGATTCCTTATCGGAATCAACTGCGGTTTTGCCACGACTGTCTCTCCTACTTACGTATCTGAAGTGGCCCCATTAAATCTACGAGGGGCTTTTGGTACAGTCAATCAATTGGCAGTCGCTTTCGGCTTAATCTTCTCACAAATTCTAGGAATAGATGCTATATTAGGGAGTGATGAAGGTTGGCCGTGGCTTTTCGGCATTGCATTGATTCCTTCAGGTCTTCAATGCGTGATGGTACCTTTCACTGCTGAATCGCCGAGGTTCCTTTTGCTCACAACTCGTGATGAAGAAAAAGCGAAGGCGGCACTCATTAAAATTAGAGGCCACTCAAACATTGAAAACGAGATTAACGACA
This sequence comes from Cydia strobilella, assembly GCF_947568885.1. Taxonomy (NCBI): domain Eukaryota; kingdom Metazoa; phylum Arthropoda; class Insecta; order Lepidoptera; family Tortricidae; genus Cydia; species Cydia strobilella. The sequence continues at coordinate 21,649,566 of NC_086042.1, forward strand.
TGAACGCGGAAGACAAAGCCGAGAAACAAGAAAAAAAGTTTACCGCTTGGGATCTAATAAGCCACCGGTCCCTGCGTACTCCGCTCATAATCGGTATAGTTATGCATTTATCACAGCAGTGGGGAGGTATCAATGCTGTTTTGTATTATTCTTCCACTATTTTCGAAGGCGCCGGTCTTAAGGCTGATGAGGCCCGCTTGGCTTCCATCGGCGTCGGCAGTATGTTATTCATCATGGCGCTGGTGTCAATTCCGTTGATGGACCGTCTGGGACGGCGCACGCTGCAGCTCGGCGGTCTTGCCGGTATGACCTTGTTTTCGGTCCTAATGACGGTAGCGTTCTTTACTTATGAAGATAACCAAACCATGAGCATATTCGCTGTTATCTTCACGCTGTTGTACGTAGCGTCCTTCGGCGTGGGGCCGAGCTCGATCCCGTGGATGATCTTGTCGGAGCTGTTCGGGCAGTCCGCCCGCAGCGCCGCAGTAAGCATCGGCGCGCTCGTCAACTGGTTCGCCAACTTCATCGTCGGCATAACGTTTATCCCGATGAAGGATGCACTAGGAAATTATTTATTTTTGCCGTATACAGGTTTCCTCATATTCTTCTTTATATTCACGTATTTCAAGTTGCCCGAAACGAAGAATAAAAGTATCGAGGAAGTAACGGCTCTATTCACTTAAAAGTACCTATAGGTAGTAGTATAGGTAGGATATAGGTAGTTTAGTTGTAATGAGGAAACACTTAGCTTGTACCTAGAATCTAGATTATGACTACTAGCTAGTGCCTTTTGAATCTTAATGTTGGCCAAATTTATATTTAGTATTGCGTGCATGCTTTTAATAATTTATTTGAAATTTTTATTTTTTGGAATGTTTTAATGAATTGTTTATAATAATCAAAATATGTTAAATGGAATGCTTGGAAAAATAATTTAATGGACTAGTTTGGAAACAATCAAATTATTTTATTTGTTGGCGCAACATAAGTACCAGCGAAGACCAGTTGACGACACATGACGTCACGTCACACACATACGTCAAGGCTCCCCGTTCCGCGTACCTACCTATACATTTAGATTTTAGACTGCACCGTACAGCCGAAGCGGCTTCACATATTAATTATTTATATAGATTTATCGAGTACCTAAACGTAAGTTGTACCTATTAGTTATTATGTTAATTAAAAGAAGATTAGTACTATACTGGAGTTCCTTCATTCTTCATCGGAAGAGCTTAATTGAGGAGTACATCGAACATTTAGGCTAAATAACTCCTAGCTTTTTTTTGTTAATATTTTGATTTGTGTTTTTTAAGTACACTGGAGGGCGTCGTCACTTTTTCTTTAATAATTATATGACATCTATTACAGTTTTTAAATAATTTAATGTTAAATAATGATAAATTTTTGTAAACTTAAATGAATTGAATAAGAGACAGAGGCTACTAAAAATAATAATTAACATGATTTTTTTTAAATACAATGAAACTTAAATGGAATTAATTACAAAATGTAGGTATATACTAGGTAAAGAGATTTTTGCATGCAAGTGATATTTGTTAAACCAAATTATGGTAGATTTAAAAGGCTTTTTTATTTTGTATTTTTATTTTATTTTATTATTGCGTGCATGCAGACTCCTGCAACTTATTTGACGCTGATTTGCCCAAATGTTATTGATTGTACCTATCTAAAGACTGAAAAGTGATCATATACTTAACTTTAAATAGAGTGCTTATTTTGTATTTAAACATACTTACTTTGTTCAAATTAAATTATAATTTATATACTGCATGTGTTTTATTATACATTCAGGTAAAATTACATGAATTAATACATTCATCGACTATGATCGTGGGAATATGTGATAATTAGGTACCTATGTTTTTTACTTATAGATGGACCAATATATTCACAAACCACCTAAATAATACTGTTAAAAGTATTAGAACAAATTAAATTATTTACAGAAAATACTTTAATTTGCTTTTATTGCTATATAAATTATAAACGGAAATAAATGTCATATACTAGGTGCCGAATGGCACAGGCACCTGCCGCGATAGCAGAGGACGCTGGTTCGATTCTAGCCTGGGGCACTGGAGGCCTTGGTCATTTTTTCTTAGTATATGACATTTATTTCAGTTTATCACCTAAATAATCTCAGTACTTATTTGATTAAGTACCATAATTAGTGACAATTTTTTATTTATTATTATTTATGGCCTATTAGTGACAAAGAGAGCAATACTCGAATGGATATATTACACGCTTACATTACTCTTAACACTACAACTACATCTTACAGTAATAGGTTATCTCTTGTATACTCTCGAATCTCTACCTACATATTATATGATATTATATTATTATTATTTTAGATACCGTAGAAAGTTACAACTTTGCCTTTTCAACATAGCTTTGCCCGCCGCATCACATTTCAATAGAAGCGAAATATCATAAAACTATTAACAGATACACCTCCCTTTTCAACCTGTGGTTAAAGCTAATCATATTGCTGTCAACACTGGCCTTTTAGTTGACGTGTGCCTAACTTCAGTCACGCGTGAGTCGGCTCCAAGTGAGGACGTGTTTTTTGGCGGGCAAAAAAAGTTAAAAAAACTTCGGTGGGATATCGGTCCAGGAGAGTCCTACAGGGATGTAGTAGTTTTAACTGTATATGCAGCTTAGAAACGATGTAGACGAAATTTCAACACGTTATATGCATTAGTACTTTTGTAATTATGATCGTGGGCAATCTCGTGATCGTATTTCACAACATTGCCCAGCACATTTTAACCGTTAGGGTTGTCACTAGTAGGTATGATATTATTGATTTGCGAGGAGGCATTTACCATGCAACGTTGTTTAAAGTTATTTTGCTAATTTTAAGAGGAAATATAAGCAACAGCCGCTTTATTTATATTAATTTATAATTCCTTTGCAGTTTAAAAAAGTTTCTTCTTATGTTGTCTGTAGTTACCTACTTTTAATGCTTAGTAAAAGTGGCAGTGCTTTTGAATAATTAATATTTTTGTTAATTTTTATATTATTGTATACTTCCTTTGCAGTTAAAAAAAATAATGTTGATTTTTGATTGTTTCTTTATGATTTGGGTAAAAGTGAAAATTGACAACCCTAGCATATTTAGGATTTTGTATGAAGAATCGCAATTTTTTTTATGACTTTGCCCACATAAGTTTGGAGGGGAATTACTGAACTTGGTGACTTAATACCTATACGACAAAACTATGCCATGTTTATTCTGGATTATAGACTTTGAGTCATGACCATTAAGTTGATAATCGTGGAGTTAAGAGACTGTAAGTAAAAGTGGGCAATCTTGAAAAATTTTCGTTTTTTTGGTCCGCCTGTTTAAGACTCATTTTCTACAGTACAGAAATTTATTTCGACTATGGTTTGCTCACTCACACAAAGAAGAGTATGTCAATATGTTATTGCCACAAATAAGTAATGCAATATGGACCAACAAACTTGAAAAAAAAAAGGTAAAAGACTGCAAAAGCGGGCAAAGTTGTACAGTTTTACGGTATTATACAAGGTGGTGACCATAACCCGGATTCCTCTTACCTCGTATCACTGATGCGTTTTACTTCGGTAAGATTTTTTTAAATGTAAACAGCGCTTTAGGTCGCGCTGCTAGGGTAATACCTAAAAATTGATAAATGACAATGACATCGAGCTGCGTTTGACGCCGAGTTTTTTTTTACCTTTTATATGTAAGTAAATAGGTACGCGTTTATAACTTTTTTGTTCCAAATATGCACCAGAATCTTAGGTCAAAGTAATTTTGGTTTGGCTCTACCTAGGTACGTGTTTCATATTCACATAAGGGTTTAGGACCTTTAGAAGTTTCCGTTAGCGCCGAAGGCCTCAGGCTTCCCCGCAGAGGGCAGAGAAGAGCTGCAGCGCCTCGTGCGCCTCATCCTCCTCGACCTCGCCCTCCAGCCAGAACGTCTCCATCATGCCTTTGCCCTGTAATAATGTTTTGTCCTTCATCACGCTTTATAACGAAAATATACGATCACCGAGGCAGAGCTCACGACTCTGCGCTTATGTAGAAGACTTACAGATATATGTGAGTATGAAAAAATTAGGTAAGGTTTAAAGTTTAAGGAAATGCGATACAGATAAGTAAGGAGCGCGTTATCAATAAAATAATGATTAGAAGAAACGATGCAAGTCACGAGCCTACACGTTTTGGTGAAATGAACACTTTGTATACTTCTAGTATAAATAAACAACTCAACGAGGCGCAGTTAATTTTTAACCTAGTTTTTTGTACTCAGGACTCTCAGGAGTCAATTAATAGGTACATAATCGAATAAGTTTATACCTTAACTTTGATTAGTCCACGGCGCCGTAGTCGGAAACGGCCGGCGGGGAGCTGCGCTGCCGTAGCCGCCGATATTTGGATTCGACCCGGCTACATTGTAACAGCAAAAAATATACAATGTACCTATTATTAAATAATTTACAATGTAATTAGTTATTCGATCTGCGTATGATACGTGACGTATATAATACGTATTTTAAAATTCATGTTCGTGCCATATAGAAGGAATTTTAGTTGAACTTCAGACGCCGAGAGTTGTCAAATTAAGTATGTCATCAACGTCACTATCGTTATTACAGTTATGATCTATGATTCGTCGTAGTTTAATCTTCTGGATATACCAGTTTCCGCCGTCCATAAGGGGTAATGTTCTAGCTGTGCACAGCAGCAAGACTTACATAGGCTGCAATGGCACTTATTGGCTGGAGCCAGACACGGAATAGGTAAGCCAAGTGCTTAAATGTTATATAAAAAGGTATATCATGTATATCACCTCTGACGTAGTCTGCATGCGACTAGCGGTGTTCACGGAGTCGCCCACTAGACAGTACCGCGGTAACTTCAGGCCCAGCACGCCTGCTACGCAAGGGCCCGAGTGAACGCCTGCAATAGTACAAAGAGCAACTTAATTTAATCAGTTCCCTACATGAGTGGCGATGTTTGTATACCGGAGTTCAATAGAAATGACCAATAATGTTAAAAGATAGTAGACTGTTCAAGAGGCTAGAAATAGTAAGCAATGAATATTATGGGACAAATTAGTTTAAGGGATGACCCGAAAGGGGAGTCTATCTATTGCACTTACTGCGGATTCCTTACAGAGTCCGCCAATTTTAGGTACGTGAAACGTTTTTGGTGGGATACATTCGCCATTATCATTACTAGCTGTGCCCGTGGCTCCGCCAGCGTGGAATTCGGTCTGTGTCAGTAAGCGGCTAATTCACCCCTAATTTATCTCCCTCTCCCCTGGAGGCGGAACTTGAAGTAAAGTTAACAGATGGATACGCTAGCTAGAGGACTGTAGATAGTCCAGATAAAATATTTTACAATTAGGTACCACTAAATAAAACTACACTCCAAAATCAATATTTTTTTGCCCTTATTCAGATTTTTGACGTGATTTAAACGACATTAGTAGGTGTATATCGAACGACACAGTACCATTTTTGTATTTTTACGTCCTTGACTGTACCTATCCAAATCATGTCCATGGCAAATATCATCCAAATCGGTCCTCAAGTCAAATCAGTTTAAGCGTGACGTCGGCGGCGCGCAGCGTCTGCCCCTATGACTTGTTGATGGTCATGGCGAAACAGACGCTCACGAGGACCTGTAGGCGCTTGAAGCGGAACGGGATGCGCGGGATGAAAATTGCTTCTCCGGCGCCACACTCCGTCAGGATCTGCGCCAACACATGTATTGCGTACGATGTCTTTGGGATCACAATCGAGACTCGCGCTGGCTTGCCGTTTCAGCCTAAAGTGAAGCGACCTGCCTGGCTAGAGCGCCACTAAGTCTCACCGTGATCTTTCTCAGACTCCTGAGACCGAGCCCCTTGTATTAGGCTCAATGCGTTGCGAGACTTTCGCGAAAGATTCGATTTTTTTCGGGAAGGCATGGTAAAACGTATAAGTCCCAAATCGTTTGACATTTACTGAAAAATGTTTTTTTTTTTTAAGTACCCTTCGTGACCATTATTAAGAGGAAAGGGCACGGCCGCTTCTCCATACAAACGCAGTCTCCATTTTCCTCTATCATTATGAAAATATTTTTAGGTACATAATTTGACGTATATTTACCATAGCTAAACGCTTCGTTTTCTACGTTTGACTTTTTTCGATTTTTTGATTATTGTAAAAATTAGGAGCGAAAAACAGATTTCATGCAAATTTTTTAATACTTCTAACTTTATAATATGTAATTAAAAATTCCAAAAACACAAACGGACACGGGACATAGCTGTGGTTGATGTTGATACACAACTAATTGTGTCAAAATATTTTGAATAATGTTAATATCAAGAGAGGAAAATGAGGACCACAGTTGTAAGAAAAGGTGATTTCGCGCGCGTCCTCCACTTTCGTCTTAAGTGCTTAAAGGAGGCGATATGTATGAATATGGATGCGATATAATTACGATTAGGTATAATTCATGATGGAGAAAATTAATAATTTTAAATAATTAAACGTATTGATATGCGTGTTGATTTTACCACTACGTAACTATGATATATAATATAATACTTGATTACTTAATGTTTACTCTATTCCCCAAAAGATGGCACTGTGCAATGTGTGGCAATTAATTAATTGTTCAATAAATAAATAAAAATATTGATATCCGTACTCCCTCTTCTAAACTTAGTTAATTTGGCAAAATCCTTCCTCGGTGGCTATTCGTGTCACAACGTATTAATTTCAGCGCCATCTGTTAGTTTGGCACTCGGGTACTCGATAGTACACATTTTTGAAGAAAAAGTTTGCACCTCCTTCCTAAGTAGCGCTATAAGATTCAGGTGCAACCTAACTCAATTAGTCGAGTGCTCAATAAAAGTTCTCTGAATAAAAGATTTCCTTTGGCAGAATTAATCTTGGTGTTCCTAAGATGTATTTAAGAAGTGGAGCTACCCAGATTTTTGATGTAGGGGGGTGGGGATGTTTAAGATTAGGTTCTAAGTCGTTTAGTATCATTTTCAACTAAATCAAAAGACGTATACGTAGATTTCATGTAAATCAGTTCAGGCGGTTATTTCCCCCCCCCCACCCCCAAATACAACCCCCCCTACAATATTACACCTTCCTTTTCAGTTTTAAGGTAATTTTTTTGGGATAAAAAGTACCCTATGTTCTTCTACGGGACTCAAACTATCTCTCTATACCAAATTTTATCTAAATCAGTTCAGCGGTTATTAAATCCCATACAAATTTCCACCTCCCTTTTCACACCCTTAAGGGACGATACCTAACTTGGCCTAGTAGCTTAAATGATATAGTTATCAAGATAAAGTTTTTAACCCCTTTTTCACCACCTTGGGGGATGAATTTATAAAAACGCTGAAAGTAATTTTCTTGCTTTTAAATAAAATACCTTTTTGCAGTTTCAAGTCCCTAGCTTAAAATAAAATTTGCACCCCAAGACAAACTTCCATCCCCTTTTCAACCCCCTGAGGGGTTAAATTTCCAAAAACGTCGAAATTACTTTTTTGTAATCGTCTATTATACCTTTCTAAGAAGTTTCAAAGCATTTGTAATGGATTCAAACTTTCAACCCCCTTTTAACCCCGTTAGGGGACAAATTATTAACTTTCAACCTCTTTTTCACCTCCTTAGGGGATGAATTCTCAAAAACGCTGAAATTAGTTTTCTTGTATTTCAATAATATATCTTTTAACGAAGTTTCAAATTGCTAGCTTAAAATAAATCTTGAACCCCATACAAACTCTTATCCCCTTGTTAACCCCCTTAGGGGTGAAATTTCTCAAATTTTAATAGCCTATAACCTGGCCGTGCATTCCAAGAATTGCTGAACACCGAACACTCAGTTGATTCTTCTCCTCCAGAGTTGCCTTCTAATTGCGGACTTATATGCCCCATCACCCGATACGAGGTTCGCAGATGTCTTCGCGGCATGAAAAACCGAAAAGCAGTGGTCCCCGACGACTTGCCGATAAAATCATGGAAAGCGATGGGCGATCATGGTGTTGACCTGTTAACTGACCTTTTTAACCTCATTCTAACACGCCGACGGATGCCCGATTCTTGGAGGTCAAGCATTATCTGTCCAATTTTCAAAGGCAAAGGTAGTGTACAAGACTGCGGAAGCTACCGAGGTATTAAGGTTATGTGTCATACCATGAAGCTCTTCGAACGCATTATCGACTCCAGGCTGCGGCAAGAGTGCACTGTCTCGGACTGTCAGTACGGATTTCAACCTGGAAGTGGCACGATTGATCCGATATTTGCCCTCAGAACTCTGACCGAAACTTATAGGGATAAAAGAAAGCCCCTGTACATGGCATTCCTCGATCTGCAAAAGGCTTTCGATTGTATCCCACGTCAGATGATCTGGTGGGCACTGAAGGTGAAGAACGTGCCACAAGTCTACATTGACATTATCCAAGACATGTACCGCGATTCGGTTTCTTTAGTAAGGACCTCCGTTGGCGACACAAAACCCTTCCCGATCACAGTGGGTGTTCACCATGGATCCGCTCTGAGCCCCTTTCTGTTTAGTGTGGTGCTTGACGCCGTCACGGCGGAGATACAAGACCCACCGCCGTGGTTGCTCATGTATGCAGACAACATCGCACTGACAGACGAAGACAAAAAGGTATTAGAGCGAAAGGTGAACCAGTGGAAGGGCTCGCTAGAAAATGGAGGTCTGAAGCTAAATGTCGCAAAGACCGAATACATGGCCTGCGGAAGTACGGATTCCACTCCCATTAATATAGGGAACGAACCCGCCGTGAAAGCGGACAAGTTTAAGTACCTGGGATCAGTACTGCATGAGTCCGGGACCATTGACCACGACATCCGGGCCCGAATCAGCGCGGCTTGGTCTAAATGGCGGGAGGTCACAGGAGTCGTCTGCGATCGCAGAATACCGCTTAGACTCAAAGGGCTAGTGTATAAGTGCATTATCCGTCCAGTCCTACTTTATGGCGCCAAGATGTGGCCGGTTCTTGGAAGGCACGTTCAGGAGCTTCGCGTTACAGAGATGAAGATGCTGCGGTGGATGTGCGGCGTTACGCGCGCTGACCGCATCCGTAACGAGTACATTCGTGGCAGTCTCGCAGTCCGTGACGTAGCGGAGAAGCTCCAAGAATGTCGCCTCCGGTGGTTCGGCCACGTTTGTCGCAGGCCAGATGACTACGTAGGAAACATATGCCTTAACCTAGCCCTTGACGGCCCCCGACCCCAGGGCAGACCAAAAAAGCGATGGCTCGATGAGAGGACACCCAGGATCGCGCAAAATGGAGAAAGGCTAGTAGGAAAGCGGACCCTGGCAAAGAGCGGGATAACGCTAGGTAGAAGAAGAAGAACCTGGCCGTGGATTTTTTCGACAGATTAGTAGTTTGCATCAAAATCCGTTCAGCCGTTTTCACGTGATGCGCGGTCAAATAAACAGATAAACAGACAAACAGACAAACAGACAAACAGACAAACAGATAAACAGCTAAACAGATAAACAGATAAACAGACAAAAATTCTAAAAACTGTTGGAACGTGTTCTGTTATCGATTCTAAGTATCCCCAGCATATTTTATTTTGAATATCTTCAATGTACAGACTTTCGACCCTCTTCCGCTTTATTATATGTATAGATAGATATAGATTCGCCATTTCTACTGAACTCTGGTATAGGTAAAAATTAGCAATTTTTCTTTAATGAATGCCTTTGAATTTATTAAGGCGATTTATGGAGGCGATCACCGATGGTAAGGCGAGGCAGCGAGCGTGCTATGGCGAGCGCGGCGCTGGCGGCGGCGGCGGCGTGCGCGCGGCGCCGCTCCGGCGCGCCCGCTACCAGCATGTATACCGTGCCTACCGTCTCCACCTGCCAAACACCAATATACGAAGTTACTTTTAGGCACCGCCCGGACGCAAGCGGTGAGTGGCAAATCAAGACCATTCATGGCGCTTGAACAAATGTATGAACGGCCCTGGTTTGCTGCTTGCCGCGCCGCTCATCGCTTGCGTCCAGTCCGCAGCATTATTATTAGGTTGTTTGAGATACTATAATACTTATATGTATTATGGACATATTAAACATATTAGTAACGGGTCACTCACGTATTTTAAGTCGAAAACGCTCGACATGTTTCACTCCGTACTGAGGAGCGTCATCAGGAGCTTGCGTCGACGGTGACGGACCGGCGCAGACTGCGGGCCGCAGCCCTACCCGTTACTAATATGTTTAATATGTCTGTGTCTCACGGAAGTTTTCTTATATTATGGAATTTAAAAGCAGGATGTTGTAAGCTACAACTCAATGGCCAATTAAGTTTAGGTACCTATTAGATGGCGTTATTGTTTTAGCAAAGTCATAGTTACTAAGCGAACGCGAAGCGCGAGCAAAGCGTCTCCATTTTAGCAAAAATGCTTTCGTATGTCCGGCTTTCTTCTCTACAGGTTGCATTTCTTAATCTCGTGAAATTTTGTGAGCATTTTATATATGTTTTTTTTGTCGATTTCGTATATGGAGCCATGGGCCGGGGTACGCGAGACTTACAACTCACAGAGCCACTAGTTGCCAATGATATAGGTACATAAATGTTATGTTATAGAAGGTAGTGCACCTTGTAGACGCGATGCGCGTCCAGCAGGCGGTCGATGCGCGAGTACACCTCGTTCATGTACGCCACCGTGTGCATCACATCGGCGCGCGTGCCCGCCTCCGCCAGCTGCACGCCGCAGAACATTATTGTCACGTCGAACGCCTGCAATCAACACATTCATTTCAAGTTTCATAGAAAAGTAACAGGGCCAGGGTAGATTTTTGTCGCCTGTTCATTTTTGTACGCAAAAAAAGGACTGTCGTGACACGAATAACCGCTGTTTGCGTGATTTAGCCCTATTATACTTAAATTAAAAGAAAATCTTAATATCAAGCTTCGCCTGTGTCTAATATTTAGAGCTAAACGAAATATCTGCGAAAAATAAACTAAAAGAGGGGGACAAATAAGTATTTACGTAACTTTTAAGATACGCTACAAGAATAGGTATAAAAGATAGAGTTGGAAAGACTTTGTAGACAAAAACTAAGATACCTGACAAGCAGACATTGCGTCTTTTCCCGCTCTCAAATGGTCAACGATAGCTTTCGGTATCATAGAGTAGAGTAGCTGGTCGCTTCGTTTCTTCCACTGGTCCAGCAAGCGACACGATTTCTCCAGCGAGAGACTCCGGCTCTCCGCCCTCTCGAACAGGAGCTCCAGCTTGGACAGGTGCTGCCAGCCGTGAAGAATCATCTCTTTGGAGAGCCCGTGGCCGTTCATATCGGCTAGATACAAGTCTGCCTGTTTCAATTCGTCGAGGCCATTAAATCTAGAAAAGGAAGAAATAAAGTTAAAATTAAGATATAATAGAAGATAACAGGATAATCGCAAGACAACTTAATTCCTAGTTAGCAGCTGGATGACTTGCAAAACGGTTCTGTTGTTAGCCATAAATTGTTTGACGGGACGTAAGCCTCTGAGTCTAACACGAGTCTCGGTAACACATTTCGGTAAAAACAAGGGCATCGATTTCTTCAGGAATGGGTCTCTTAGAGCTCTTGCGCTCTGTGAGCCGCGACGCGCAACTGACAATCTGTGAAAATTACGTACATTGGGCAACACAAGAAGATGAGCGCATCGATCTCCTCGAGGAAGTAAATCGGCCCCTTGAGTAGGATAGCCTTCGCGCCCTGTGAACCACGACGCGCGTCTGCGGGGCACTTGCCTCGCCACCGCATCAGCTCCAACTCGAATATCACGGTTTGCATGCACACTACCTGAAAATAAAAAACAGAGCAAAGCAAAGTGTAAGTGTTTAGATAAAGGGACCTATTGATTTAATATATAATGTCCATCATTATTTGCTGAAATTCCATAGAAGAAGTGGAATGTACCCCACTCTAATAAAGTGGTCGTTACATACCTTGTCCCAAGTGAATGAAACTTTTGGCTTTCTCAGACGTAGTATCTCTGAAGTGGGTGATTTGACCATACTATTGTATGGGCCACCCCAAGCTTCAACGAGCTGAAACCGAAATTCATCAGTTCAAATTCATTAGGTCAAATTGATATTTTTGCTGAACTGAAATACCATGCCTAAATATCTAATTAACGCGTGAGTTGATCAGTATTTTTTTTCTTACAAGAAATTACATTACATATTATTTAGTTCATCCGCATAACCATTTTTTAGGTTGGGTAGTGGTCACAAGATACCTATGTTAAGTCTTTATTAGCCTTGTGAGGCGGATCAAGAAAAGATCGAACAGAATAGTGAATAGTGAAGTGAATGGTACCTTCTCGCCTGCTTTCATAATTTTCATCTTTCTATCCAGTAGTACCCCGAACGGAAACAGTTGCAGAAGCAGGGCCACGGGCACGGGCGGCAACGGGCATGGCAGCGACTTGCGGACCATCAGTGACTGCACCTGCAATGTTTATTTTACTTACCTATTCAAAACTCGTCGTATATCACATGTATCGTCGTATATAAACAAATCTGAGAATTTTGATAAACGTTTGTTTTATGGTTGGTAAGTATCTACTTATTTTGATAAACGTTTGTTTTATGGTTGGTAAGTATCTACTTATTTTTAGTTGTACCTATATACTTAATAAGTTTGCTATAGCCATGAAGATTTTATGTGATACTTTTACCAGAAAAACGTCACATTTTAAGATTCTAGGTACCTATATTAAATAAGGTATACTTATCGTATCTAAGAGAAATCTCTCACACACGGGCCTATTGAAGTTATTATTGCTTTTTTATACCACGTCGGTGGCAAACAAGCATATACGGCCCGCCTGATGCATGGTTACCGCAAAACGAAACTTGTTTAAAAAAAATTGCATTACTTTTTGTTGCATCTGTCATTCGCATACATGTTTATACTTTTCGATTGGTGTGTTTGTCAATAAACGATTGACATTGTGGCTACGTCTCCTGCACATAAATTCAAAGAGTCTGCATGTTTTAGTTACGTGAAATTCTGTCTGTCTCTAATTTAAGAAATTATTGATGATCCCTAACTTTGGTAAACCATATCAAAGAGGGATATAATAAGATAGAGCGGTACTGTCATAGTAAATTTTGTAACCACTGTAAATTCACTGCCATCTATCGACATACTTTAAAACTAAAAATGAAGATTTATAAAAATACGTTAAAATGTATTTAAATATAGATAAATGACTTTTTTATTTGCATTAATTATTTTTATATGATTTTGACCCATGTTCTTTCACTGATATGCGTTAAAATTATAAACGTCGTCGTCAACGCCCTCTATACGAGAGTAGGCCAAAGCTAGTGGCGCCGTCTGATCGAGAATAAAATTTTCGTGATTTTCGAGGCACGTTTTTTTTCTTAGACTGTATCCATCTATTACAGAGTTATATCTATCTTTGACCATATTAAATCTAAACATAATAGCGAAAACTTTCTTAAGGGGCCCACTGACTATCAGTCCGCCGGACGATATCGGCCTGGCAGTTGTTCGGAACTGTCAAATTTTTGTTTTAACTGACAGGCCGATATCGTTCGGCGGACTGATAGTCAGTGGGCCCCTTTACGTTCCAGACCTTGACGTCTCGAGATAATTAGGTAACATAATCCATCTAATGCATTAGCATTTTTCGATAGGTACGTGTCCTAGAGCCCGGTAATATAAGGATGCTCATACAGTTCAAGGCTTTCTCTGAACAATAGTGAAGCACCGCATCAACCATAGTAAACAATACTGTACAATATAATAAATCGTCACAGTTCACATTAACACACCATATGGAGCGATTAACATCCTTTGTGATAGACTTAATTGATTTGTGCAGTCAGTTGATTAGATATTAAAATCATTTATTTACATACAAGATATAAACGAAATTAGTAACTAGCTTAAATCTAAAATAGGCCCTTGAGGTAACAATGGTACAATTTGTACCAAGGATGCTGGCGGCATTTGTAGTATTGATTAGATATTTCTATTTAACAAATTAGACCCTCCAGTCGAGTCGCCAATACGCCTATATTATAACCAATCAAAATTGCATTTGTCTTGGCATGTTTTAATTAGTGGGAGGCAATAGGTTATACGTACCTTATCCATACTAATATTCCTACTATAAAAACTCATCATGATTCCACGATAAGGAAGTCGTGGGCAAGGTAATTAATAGTAGGGCAAAACCAATAAATATGAAATTTTAAGTGGGCCAGGCTCTGCAGAAAAATTGAACTAGTGATCAGGCACTCTCGATCAGTTAACCTCTTTAAGTGTGCCCACCTAAAAACCGGCCAAGTGCGAGTCGGACTCGCGCACGGAGGATTCCGTACCATTACGTAAAAACAGCAAAAATTGGTTGTATGGGAGCCCCACTTAAATATTTATTTTATTCTGTTTTTAGTATTTGTTGTTATAGCAGCAACAGAAATACATCATCTGTGAAAATTTCAACTGTCTAGCTATCGCGGTTCATGAGATACAGCCTGGTGACAGACGGACAGACAGACAGACAGCGGAGTCTTAGTAATAGGGTCCCGTATTTACCCTTTGAGTACGGAACCCTAAAAAGGTAAGTTGAAACGAGCTATATTTATTGGTTAAAACAAAATATAGGTATCGTCCCAACTTCCCGACTTTACCGTAAGTAACCTATATATGTGGTGCGTGGTGTGTACGTGGAATGAGTACAGTATCTTACAATTAAGTAACTGTCAAGTCAAATAACTTTCAAATACCTAACTGAATTTATTAGCATCTAAATGTCACGGAGTTTGCAGTAAATACCTATCTACGAACCAGACACTAGTATAAAAGTTTAGTAGAGAGTAGAGAGGTTTCAAAACTAAATGATAACATTTAGAAAACCACCCGAAGCAAGTAACAATAACTCCTCTTCCTCTACACTTAGTGGATACCTACACTAATACATTTCTCCATTGAGTTTGGTCTAAATACAAAGCACAATAAATTCGCCCAATAGCTTCTCGAGTGGCATAACAATGAGTTAATTTACATTCAAGTGCCTGCCGACCAATAGAGACATTTGGAAAGGCTTTATATTCGCTATACGAACTCCTCGCGCCCTCGAAACCCTCCATAACTTGTTTACAGGCCCAAGTATTGGTACCTACCTAAATATTATTGGAAATGGAAATAGATTCCAATAAAATTCAGTAAAGGAACGTGATAATGATAATAAAGCCACGTAGCACGAGTCCCTTGTCAATCCTATTTTGATTAATTTTTTAAAGACACCGACGATGTATGAAGGCTTACGTTGTTCTTTGCATATGAATGTTACTTAATTAAGCCAAGCCGTAGGTTATGTATGATTTTTAGGGTTCCGTACCCAAAAGGTAAAAACGGGACCCTGTTACTAAGACTCCACTGTCGGTCTGTACGCCTGTCCGTCTGTCTGTCTGTCTGTCTGTCTGTCCGTCCGTCTATCTGTCACCGGACTGTATCTCATGAACCGTGATAGCTCGACAGTTGAATTTTTTACAGATGATGTATTTCTGTTGCCGCTATAACAACAAATACTAAAAACAGAATAAAATAAATATTTAAGTAGGGCTCCCATACAATAAACCTGATTTTTTGCCGATTTATTGCGTAATGGTACGGAACCCTTCGTGCGCGAGTCCGACTCGCACTTGGCTGGTTTTTACTGATCAAAGCAAAAACCAGCCTACCTATTACTTACGGTTAAACACAGAAATCAAAATACAGGTCGATTTCATCGCGATTTTAAACTAGACATGTCTGAAGATCGAAGAGTGACGAGTGTTAGTCTGATTACAACCTCAATATTTTCATTTTCTTTTAGTCAACGCCGGAAAATATGACAAATAGTCTAAGCAGAGGTCGATCGCACAGATCTGGCAAACAAGTTGTGTCAGTAACAGTAGAATAAAAAAATTGGCCAAGAGCATGTCGGACCATGCTCAGTGTAGGGTTCGATAGTTACCATTATGTCAGAATAGGCTAAACGAGGGCTGCTTATTAAGTACCAATCATGTACATTTACAAATTTATTAACTCTCTACCTATAGGTACTCGGCGGCTAAATATTGCTAAAGTATATGATGGGTAAAGGGTTACCAGATCCGAATTGTCAATTCGGAACTACAGTATTTATATTGGGAATGCAGGATGAAAACCTGGGGAACGCCAAAACTTGATACGTAACTGTTTCAATTTGGGTACCCAATTGTAGGGACGTGGCCAAATTTCAAGGATGAAATTCGGAGCGTCCTGAAAAATTAAAATTCGGGGCAAATAATAATAATAATAACTGCATCAATAAATTGCTCTGATATTTAGATTAAGGTAATATTTAAAACTTGACAATTTAAAAGTGCTTGTTGCTAGGCCTATTTGAATATATTGACTATTGAATTGTTCCTATGTTTTTCACAAATATTAGTTGATTGGTAACTTACATAGTCACTGTTGTCGAACTCGAGCCGCAGCACCGCCACGTAGTAACTTCCCTCCATGTTCTCCTTCACGATGGAAACCTTCAGCTTCAACGAGAAAATGTCCTCGGCTATCTCATACAGCTGACCTGACACAAATTTGTTATTCTAATAAGATAAGGATCACTTGATTTATATTGTTATGTTAGCGTGCTCATAGACTAGCCACAGAAAGAACAAAACGGCAAATCAGAATACACGCGCGCCTCTCCGATTACTTCAAGCCTTTTTTGCAATGGCAGGTTTTAGTGTCACCGTAAGCAAATGCATCTCGACGACTTGCGATTCGTATGCGAGACTTTTGATGGAGATAACTTTGTACATACTTTTAATCCCAACTTGAGTATGTTTGGGTCACGTCTAGTTTTCCGTATTGGGTTTGACATTATTAATCTAGACTACTAAAGAGGTATCATATGGCTATCGGCTAATACCCCTGTACAAAAGAAGGAGAAAGAAATACCCATCAGGTAGTGTGTGAAGCCGGTGCGCGTGCTGCTGTAGACGAGCTCCGCGCCGTGGCGATGCGCGCGCGTCAGCTGCATGCTGGGCGAGCGCATGCGCGGGAACGTGAACTGCATGCGCTGGTGGATGTTGTCCACCGATTGCAGGAACGTGCAGAAGTAGCGCCCCGTCGCACGGATCATCTGGTCGTACCTGAGACATGGACAAACGGGGCATATAGGTATTGCGTTTGTATTAAAACCAAGCAAGAAATTTCTGAGTGATAAATAAATTCCTTTTTCCCCTCACTAGCTCGGAAAGCCGTCTTTTATCCTTTAAAACAAGCGGGGAAAAACGCATTTTATCCACTAGTGGGGAAAGTATTTTGACCTTGGATGGAGCGTGTTTAAGTAGCTTTTGAAAGATAACAAAACGTAAAACGCTCATAATAATGGTTCGTTCGATATTAATTATCATTAAATAAATGGTTTGAGAATTTAATAAAAAATACCAAATTTAGCTTTGCTTAATGATTTTAAGTCATAAACCTTAAATTCCATAAGAAACATTTGTTTTTTTTTTTAATTATGTTGAATGTAATTCTGAACGCACAAGTTGAGTCGATGCATTTTCAAAACTCATCGTCAGAAATGTCAACATTGTCAACAAAAATTTTCCTCACCGACTCCGACACGTAAAAATACACAACTTCCAGAGTTTTCTGTTATAATATCGTATTATCGTAAAAAAAGAGTGATTCCAGCGATGAAGATGATCTAACGCACGTGGATGTTGCACTTTCCTCGCTATAGTGAGGAGAAAAGTTTTGTGTTACACACGGGTGCAAATGTATATTACTTCTCGTGTGTTGAAACACTCGCTACGTTCAGGATTTTATTTTAGGATCCTTTCGCTTGCTCGTGTTTCAATTCCACACTCGCGGGTAAAATATAACTGTATAACAAATAACTATTTTAAACCTTTTTTTCATTACCTACGCTTCTTTAATTGCACTTAAGTGTAGTTTTTATCGTGTTTTCACGTTTTCAGTGTACTCGTATTTACTATAGTTGGCTTGCCTGCTCATTTTTAGCAATAGGAGTAACAGGCCAGCTTCTCGACTAATTAAGAAATTAACCCTCTGAGCATTATTTTCGCTCCAATGACCCGAACGGCGGCGGGCGGTCAAGCTTGCACGTGTTACGTGCTCACTTTGATAAATGATTCGCAACGTTTCCCATAGCGTCAAAATACGCGGAGATTTTATCGATGACTGACACGTTATTGGAAAAAGTTTCCTTAGGCCGACAGATGCTGGCCTTTTTGTAACAAAAACTTTGTCTTAGTCAATGCTTAATAAATTTTACACTAAATAATACTCGTAACATATGTAAGTGGAATACGTAGGTACCTTTGTTAGTAGTAATTAGTATCTATTAGTTAAGCTATTCCAATATATTATACCTACTTACTCATATTTACTGAAGAACTTCACGAAGCACCTCCCAAAAAAATGCATAACTTTCTCGGGAGTTCCAAACTTCTCCTTCATGCCGGGTAGCTGATCCTCGGGGATAAGGCCTAGGTTCATCCTCGCACTGGGTTTCGCCACGCTGCCTCGACGCCGGTACCCATCCATAGCCAGAGTAACACTGTTCTTCCGAATGGGTTTGGTCTTCTTTCCACTGTCAGATACTGGAGAGGTCGGTAATGAGTCACCAGATTGTTCTTTATCTTCAGGACTAGTTTTAGTGGTCATTTCCGACGACGTTGAAGGGACACATGGAAAAGTCTTGTTGTCCTCAAGTTTGAAACCTAAGCTCCTCCTATTATACTTAACGATTTCCTGGCAACTGTTAGTAACGTCTTTCAAATTAGTAAGTTCCTCTTTTATAAAAATTTTGTCCGCTGATGTGTGAGTTCTGATTTCTTCTTGAGAGTTGTATGCTTCTATTTCTTTTTTGGTGGCCGCAGTGAGAGCGTTGGTGGCTGTGAAGGGGCACTTGAAGCTTGGGTTTCTGGTGTCGTTGTGGAGGGAGACGCTGCGCCAGCTGGGCTTGGACTTGAGGGAGGGTTTGCGGGGCGCGGGACTGCCGGGCGTGGCGCAGGTCGGTTCCTCACTTACCAGCCGAGCCAGGGCGCTGGCAAGACGCAGCATCAGAGCATCTGGGTATTGCTGAAATACATAATCTGTATCATATAGTTGTCATAATGTAGGCTTTGTTAGTCGTATATTTATTTTCCTACAGAAGTATGTATTGTTAAAAAGTATAAGCGTTTTATATCAATAATTAAATTAGGTATTAATCGTGATCATAATCATTAATCGTGTAAAAGATTTAGGCTATGTACAGCATAGTGAAGTACGTTTTTTTTTAAATCAAATATTAAAGGTCAGAAATTTCCGTGTGTTTGGTACCTGAGTAGCGCTGAACACCGTGTTCCTCGCGCCGGATTCCCGTAGGATGGTCTCCCATATCTCCTCTCCGCACTCTTGCTAGGGAACAAAACAAATCAACATTAATATACGATTCAGATTTGATCATGTCAAAAACATCTTAGCTGCGTAGTGACACTGGTGACCCAAATAAAATAGTTTTCGGATGGTTTTGCAAGGTACCCAGGAAAATCAATGACCAGTGGTTTAAAAAGAAACAAAGAGTACTTAAATAGGTTCATTTACACAACATGCCAATCGCGAACGCTCCGTAATAGCGAACGAAACGCAGCTGTCACTGTCACACTAATATGGAAGAGTGATAGAGACACACAAAGCGACTCGACGGCGAAGCGATAGCGATTGTCACCTTGGCTAGGCCGCCAGTCCAGTTCGACTTGTTTTCGTGAGAGCTTGGCAGTAGGGTAGATATGCCGATTTTAGACCACTTTAGGTATTTAAGTTTTAATTAATTTCACCATGTATATCGCATTTCCTAGTCAAGAATAATAATCTTAATGATAATAATTTGTTGTGTTTAAATTATAAGGCTCATCCGGTTGTGTCCTAGCCCTAAGCTAGCTCCTAGTCATTAATTTGCATGTTATTTTGTCTTGTAATTGTACTCTAACATTATTTTTATTAGGTATGTAAGTTACTTTAATTTATTTCAAATAAATTATGTTCACTTGGAAATTTTTCAGATTTTTAGTAAATCATATCGATATTTATTCATTGTATCGACCATACCCTCATCTCTACTTTAAAGTCTCGGGATCATTCAATTCATTTCAAATAAACCCTGCAAATATAATTTTAAACTCTCTTTCAATTGCAGTTAGGTTCATTATTCGACTATAAAGTCTCGCGGGGAGTGCCGATGTTTCCGTAATTTTGTTTAAAAAATGCTAATATTATTAGCGACTCTATTTCAAATACCTTTTGATTATTTCTTAAAAAGCATGAAGACCAAGTCTCGTGGGGAGTGGCGTTTTTTAGGGTTCCGTAGCCAAATGGCAAAAAACGGAACCCTCATAGATTCGTCATGTCTTGCTGTCTGTCTGTCCGTCCGTATGTCACAGCCACTTTTCTCTGAAACTATAAGAACTATACTGTTGAAACTTGGTAATAAATAAAAAATAAAACAATAAATTTTGGGGCTCCCCATACTTGGAACTGAAACTCAAACATTTTTTTTATCAAACCCATACGTGTGGGGTATCTATGGATAGGTCTTCAAAAATGATATTGAGGTTTCTAATATCATTTTTTTCTAAACTGAATAGTTTGCGCGAGAGACACTTTCAAAGTAGTAAAATGGACCTCCCCCCCCTCCGTAACTTCTAAAATAAGAGAATGATAAAACTGAAAAAAATATATGATGTACATTACCATGCATACTTCCACCGAAAATTGGTTTGAACGAGATCTGGTAAGTAGTTTTTTTTAATACGTCATAAATCGTAAACCGCAATTTACCTTTCACTCACGTTTCGCATAAAAAATACATTGTTAAAATTATGTAATGTAAGGAACCCTCGGTGCGCGAGTCCGACTCGCACTTGGCCGGTTTTTTCTATGTTCGAATTCATTTGACGTGTAATAAAAATATATTTTTATAAAAAATAATATTAGACCAATAAAAATAACTAAAATTACTTACAAATGGAATGATATACCACCTTTTTCGATGCTTGAAGTGGTTGATCGTTTATTACACGTGGTCACAGCACATGCGGGCATTTTTAGTTACCAGTGATTTCTTGCGAAGCAATTGTGGAAATGAGCAATAATCGATTGAGACATTGTATTTACGTGACTTTTTGCACACTGTGCAAGTTTTCTTGGCAGAGGGGTAAGTAATTGAAACCGGCTCCAGTTATAAATGCTCTAAGGTCGTTGCACACGTGTCACCCAGGCGCCTTGCTGGTGGAGCAGCATCGACTTTGACGCCCACGCATGACGTAATGCGCAGGTGTCGCCCGCGGGGGATAAATACCTAAAGTGGTCTAGAATCGGCATATCTACCCTACTCTTGGCAATCGAGTATTCTTAGAGATAAGCAAAAAAAGAAAACAAAAGAAGTGATACGTAATATTGGGTAAGCAAAAGCCACGTCACAAGTAGTTAAAAAACAGGTGAATGAGCCTTTTCGTACGACGACGTACGTAGGTAACAGTATTTTTAGGGTTCGAAGGCGAGTCCGACTCGCACTTGGCCGGTTTTTCATTAGTTTTACCTAGGTAATTATAAGTGCATTAGTTCGGCATGAAATAGAGAGCATTATTTGGCAACAATTTAGACAATCGAAGGACGTGACACTCCAAAATTGGGTGCCTATTTTGAACTAGACAATAGATACATTAAGCAACACTAATAGCGCGATAGTTGTGATTAGTTGATGCTATACTCGATTATTTTAATAGACGGCAACAAACATAATGCATCACATACAAAATAAATCTTGTATGTGATGCATTATGTTTGTTTGTAGGGACAGGGACGTACTCGCGATGTACGAATTAATGGATGTAATTTTCAGGTGTTTGAAATCATAAAATACAGAATTTAGAGTCTGCATCGGGCAGCGAATCGGGCAACTAGGACATGCATCCGAAATCAAAATTGCTCACCGTAACAATATGGTAGGTATCTAGGTATGCTGTCATCGTGTTGGTAAGTTAGAGCTACCTTTTTATAACATAGTTTTTTTAATTATTAATTTAGTTGTCATTAGAATTTTGCACAAGATTTTGCTTTCAAATTTATCATACTTATTGCTTATAAATATATAAAATAATTGTATTTAAGTACATGTACATACAAGACTTTACAAGACTTTTTTTGTAGAAGCTCTATATAATTATTTTTAATCATTATTTACAAACAGTAGATAGCGAGCTGTAAAAGTGAAAGTGGGTATGCACTTTGGCAGCTGTGCACATGTGTACGATCATAAATATATCAAAATCGTACCTAATTTAATAAGAATGGACGGGAAGTAACGTAAGTACTAAGTACCTATACCAACAAGTGGGTGTAGGCGGCCGAGAAGCAATCTCGACATTTTACCCCCCTTCCTGAAGTGGGAGAGGGTGTTATGTTTAGTTTAATTAACTTTGGTTAGCGTTTACCTTGAAAGAGACTTAAAAGGGCCATTACGAAATTTAATGTCTCCAATATAATGGTATAGCTACAGTCGCCATAAGTTACCTTATATTTGAGTGAACACAGTGCTAAAAAGACTAAATATACTTAAATATGAAGTTCATATTCTGATATTTTATAGTATCCTAGGTGATTAAGTGTACCTACTATAAGTACAGACATTATTTACGGAGACTATAAAATAATGACCAGTTCACCAAACATGGACTGAATACCCACACTTTAGGGGCATTTATTTACTCACGATTTACGAATGATTATTTTTGAAAAAACTTATTTAAACACCTTCAAGTTTCTTTAAGAGACGGGCATCGAATTGACTAAGTAACATGTTTTAAACAACTCGACGGAGAGTTGTAGTAGGTATGTACATGAATTGACAAGCCAATTTTACAAGATTAAACATCATCTTCCTCAAATAGTAGTAGGTATATAAGTAGATATTCATTTTTTTCTAAACGTCAGTTTTTTTTATTTATTATAAACTGATCGACGATAATACATAATATCACAGGGTATTCTGGGTAAGTACTTCGAATCCGGATACCTACACATTGTATGGAATTATACAAATAATATTCGGACAATTGGAAGCTCTATATAGTTCCCATTAGTTGCATGGAACTGATACTTTTGAAAGAACTTTGTTTTGTAGGGCTTTTCAGCTCCATGTTAAAATCAGAAAGTACCCTTATCATGTCACATGTATCTTACCACGATGAAGTGCTGCACACTCTCCAGCAGCCACCCGTACATGGCGCTCTACGAGGGCTCGGAGGCGCCGCGCCGGTACACTTTATTTACGAAGTTCGTAATTTACGCAAGGCAGGAAAATTCGCGGCCAAAAATAGGTACCTATATACTACATAAAAAGTTAACTCACAACCGTTATAAGTGAATATATGTATACTTATGTAAAAATAAAAATAAAACGGAATACTATTTGCACATTATAAATTATAAATTGGATTGCTATTATTTGGAATTAAAATATCAAGAAACGGGTTTGGAAAATCCAATAAATAATTACACCAAAAACACAAAAAAAAAACTTTTTTTTTCCATTATTTATAATTCAACATATATGTAGTTAAATCGCGCTTTAAAGAATTTAAACTGTAGAATGGTAGGTATGGTATATTTTTTTTTGTTTAAACGAAGTTAAGTGCAATGACGATTTTAAACATGGCATATTTCACAACTGGTCCAACCCAACAATAAGCAACGTTGACAGAGATAAACTCAAGAGGCGAAAATCAACCGTTTTAATGATGTGATGTATGGTCACAGTGCACTTATAGGCGATATCATTAGCAAACTATTAAATGTGATTTGCACTGAAATTTTTAAAAGTTTAAATGAGTGTAATTTTCAAGACTTCTTTCTTCACGACCCTTCGGTCGGGTTTCGTGTTACAATATATACGAAGTATAAATTTGTCACTTGACTAGATCTTGCGCCCCCAGTGGGCTTTCCAACCGGTCCGAAATTGGAATAACGCACCACAACGTTATTAGGATGTTAAGTTAGGCACTTCGTTCAACCACCCGTGTAGCCTGCGAGGCTCTCGCGCGGGCACTGCCGTCACGGTGCCCTATTATTCTACAGCCTGAGGTGCTTAGCGCTTCAAATAAGCCTCCAATCCTTTTTCAGGATTAAGTGAGAATCTTATAGCCGCTTTAAATATAAATGTAATGTTTCCGCTACAACATTCACCTACAATATAATGCCACGTTGTTTTTTTTTAAGTTCCTTCTCTTAAGAAATGGTTCGACATATTTGAAATAGCATTCGCAGTGATCTCTTGGTGCCAAAGTTGAAATGAAAACGAGACTGACTTGTCGGGCATGAGTAGGTATTATTAATTCATCGTGATTTATATTTCCGACTGCCTCTGCGTTACTGTACGGATGCCTAGTAAGAGTAGTAAGGCGACCATTCCGACATTCGCGTTTCACTTCAGTAGGGCGCTTCCGGATCCGGAACCCTCACTCGCCTGGAATTTAGATCAACTTTCAACCGACTCTGTTTCGAAGTTTGCGATTCGATGTTCCGAATTTTATAACGCTTTTATCTGTAGTAATAGGGTAAATGCAGTGAGTATGCACTTTTGTCTCAGGCGATGCAATGCCGCTTGGCACGATTGTTCCTTAGGTCAAATAAAGCTGATTTGGTCCGGTAGCCACGAGATCGTACCGTGCGTAACACACCCCCTAGTTGCTAAGACCAGGCAGAACTACAACACAGATTGGACCTGGGGAGTCGTCGACGACCCCCTCTTTTTTTATGTCATAGTCAGCAAACGAGCAGACGAGCCACCTGATGAGAAGCAGTCATCGTCGCCCATGGACATAAGCAACATCACAGGAGCCACTTAATCATTGCCGACCCTTGAGAACTCTAAATACCTAGTACTGCTTCATACATTTACTGCCCTTACTTACTAGCTATAGGTACCTACGCTATGGGTTCACTATTATACCGTAAAAGTTTAAATTCTGTATTTTCAAAATATATATTATGACATCGCGAACTTAATGGCTCCGATTTTATATTGTCAATTCGTTATGTGAGATAGAACTGCAGATTAAGTGGCGCCTAGAGGCGTCGGTTTTGACAACAAGTGGGTTGATACCATCGGGTGCTCGTGATTTACTGATCAATTTTAACCCTTATCTTGGCAATGCTCAAAATATTTTAAATTTTAATATTTTTTCAGTTTTTTGTCATCTATTGACTATTAAGTCTAGTAGACTATATATTAATATAATCCGAAATAAAAGCTTTTTCGTTTTTAATTTTTTATACGTTTACGTAATTTTTTACGTTTTTGTTTCGGATAATCATATGTATCATATTTAATACAATGCCAATCCCTCGACAAACTAGTTGCTTACTTTTTTGAAAAAAAAATGTGGATTTTAATAAAAATAAAACATGTTATGCAAAAAAATAGGGCTTTTCCTAAACAAATAATTATAATAATAATAAAAAATAACTTAGAGGGCATTTTTTGCTATAAATAAAACTTGCCCGGTACGGTCTACGGCGTAGCAATAAGGCTACAGCGTATAATATATATTTTAAAAAAAAAACAAATTTCACTAACTAAATAGAGTTAAACCAAGAAAAGTCTGCAGAGATTTTGATAGCATACGCAGTGCAAGTGTTATTTTAAACGTCAAACTTCTATGAAATTATGACGTATTAAATAACACTTGCACTGCGTGTGCTATCAAAATCGCTGCAGACTTTTCTTGGTCTAACTAGTATGATAACTAATATGACATATTTGAGACATCTTTTGCAAGCCCCACAAGTATTAAAAAATTAAAAATATAAATAAATCATGTACACCTATTTTGACGACAACTTAACAATGTATTAAATGTAAGTAATATATTAAATGTAAATAATATACTTTTATGAGTTCTTGGGAATGTATCAAAAATTATACATAACAGTTTCATGTAAATATTCTGTGTTAAATGTTTTTAAATACGACCAATATGTAAATCCTAATACACTAACAGGTAGTAAGTCCATTAAAATGCAGATTATGCAAAAATATAATACTAATCTAAGAAATAAGTGCAGTGCAAAGTTTACAGTACGAAATGAGATCTGTTGTTTCCGCGGCACCATGTTGATTATTACTAATTAATTTACAGACACTTGTGTGCATTATTTTTTGCTATAATAAGGAGGGTAGATGGGCATATTTATATATTATCATTTTGTTAAGTAATAAAGTGAACATGCTAGATTTTTTAATGTTCCATGTATCACGGGTGTAACAATGCCAAGATAAGGGTTAAAGAGTGAGTGGAGTGAGTGTGTGTTATACAATCTAAATTGACAGTACACTCGCTTTACAGCAGCATTAACAACTTGGTGGTAATTAAGGGGAGGGAACAACCCGCTTTTATCGCACACTGTAATATTTAATACAATCTATACATCTCATAAAACACAGTCCCCCGCTGCGTCTGTCTCTATGTATGTATGTATGTATGTATGTATGTATGTATGTTTGTATGTTTGTTCGCGATAAACTCAAAAACTACTAAACGGATTTTCATGCGGTTTTTAGGTGAAAATCAATCAATAGGGTGGTTCTTGAGAAAGGTTTAGGTGTGTAATTTGTAAAGGGAACCCGTGCGAAGCCGGGCCGGGTTGCCAGACTCGCTAGTTTATAAACATAAATAAATCAATTCGAGATATATTAAACCTAAATCACTATTATACCCTGCAGTCAGTTAGGTACTTCAGTCATATAAGCGACAGTGAAGTCATCATGCCGGAGAATTGGTGCAGTGAAACGCATTGGGGCCAATTAGCCATGCGCCCTTCGAAGGACGCGGCCTATTGCCTATTCGGGTTATTGCCATCGTGCCTATTTGGGTTGCAGAATGTTGATACCTTACTGCATTAATTTGAGTCAAGAGTATAAGTCGTTCTACTGTTCTTTCGAGCAACGTCGGCTTCCGACATGTCGGAAGGGAGGGGCCCAACCGATATCTTACCGTACAAAATCACTGCTATTTTTTGCGGGCGGAAACGTGCACACAGTCGCACTTCTCACTCACTATTTACATACAAAATCCAATCTGTAATGACGACACAAATACATAGAAAATGACATACGCTTGCACACCTCGATCTCTTTTTGTGTATGGACGAGTTACAATACGTATAGCCATAGGTATCTACAGCCTATGGCTATAGAGGCTTCGCCAGAGGGGAAATAGTACGAATGCCGTCTCCCTTCCGTGTTGCTTGAAGGTTTATTGACATTAAACATTGAACAAACATAGAAACGCGTGCTGGTAAAACTAAGGCTCGGCCAAACACAAGGCGCGACGCAGCGCCGCGTCCGCGCCGCGTTCGCGCCGGGTGATGCCTGTTCAAACAGGTCACGCGCGGATCGCGCCGGCCTCGCGCTCTCAACACGCCCGAATCGCGTTATCGCGCGCGCGAACGCGGCGCGAGCGGGAGTGACTCGCGCCCGATACAGCAGCATGCGCGCGCGGAAGGTTTCTCATTCACGTTCGACTGATGTGACCCAGCGTGCCGCCGCGGGCCGCCGCGTCCGCGCCGCGTGGACGCGCGCGACAGAAGCGGGGCGCGATGCCGGCGGGACGCAGTCTGTTTGACGTCGCTAACCTTAAGTGTAAGACCTGAGTGGACGCTCGAGTTGGGCGTGCAGCGGAGCGGGGCGTGCGGCGTGCATGTTAAACAAATGCAAACGTATAGGAGCGGCCTTAGTGCACGCTGCTCAAATCACTTGTGAGCCCGACGCCACGCTGCACGCCCCGCCGAACGCTCCGCTTCGAGCGTCCACTCAGGCCTTACACTAACAGGTTACGACATAGGCGCGCTAACACATAGGCGGCGGTAGCTGAGTCGCGCTTTGTGTTTGGCCGAGCCTTCATTCAATTAGTGCGGAAAAAGTCAATTCAACAAGTCAATCACAAATTATGGAGCGATTATTTCTGAAAACATTCACATTATCAAAAATCGTATGACTACTTTTCTGTGATGTTCATAAATCGAAATCGCTTGTAGACCCTTTATAAAATACAATAAACTCAAACTCAATAAAGGAATCACATAGGTAGTGATAGTGCAACATCATCATCATCTTCATCACATTTATCGAAATAATTTTATCGATATAGACCGTGACTATTTTATATTTATCTGTCAATTTAGTCCGCGGAATTATGGATTCAACTTTAGGTAGGTTTGATGAAACTGAAGTTTCGCAGGTGCAAATCCCACGCTAGCTATATTGCAGTAAAACTTTTGCCATCAGTACATAGCTTTTCTATATGACAATTGGGTAGGTACCTACATATAAATTGTTTGCTAGAATATTATGTACGTACTATTTAATTTAAGTAGGTACCACAATATACCTACATTACTAAACTGATGAACACACACAAGATGAGTGGGAGAGAGAATGATTAAATAATAATTTAAAAAAAATCGCCATCAAACAATCTTGACTATCTCGGTTAACCATTATACAAGATAATAAAGGTTTCTTGAACTCGGCTTACTTATATTTTATTTAAATAAAGTAATTTAGAATAGTCGGTAGTGTTTGGACTTAACGAAACAAAATAGCGTTTATTCTCCAAAAGAATCCCGTACATCGCTGACGATTTCAGTCTTGAATTAATGAAATACCTACTGAGACCTGTGTCACGTGCGGCGGCAGTGTCAAAGCGGGCAAAGGTCGTACTGCGTTCTTACTGCCCTACTCGCAATATTGACACTTTATTTGTACACGTTGGCCCTTTAATTAACTTAATTAAGCGAAGTGACACTGAGTAATAGAAGGAACTAAATACAATTGGTAGATCGATTAGATTAGATAGAGGGGTAAGGTTACTTAAAAGATTACTTTTAGTTGGAAAACGTAAACAATTTTCGGCAATTTAACTTTGTTGTCTGTGCCATTTTCTCTATACCCGTAAGTGGTGGATTTTGGCTTTAAGCTTTCTACTCATACATGCCAAATTTCATAATTTTTCCGTGAAAAGGCAAAAATATCCTTAAATACAAGAGTAATTTCGCCGTATTAGTATAGGTAAATGTCAAGGAAATTCTAAGCATCACAAAACATGTTAATCATTCTCTGATTCTGATGCCGTTTTAAGTACCTACCTATGTAAAATATACCTAGGTACTGGAACCCTTTTGTTTAAATAAAACTTTGAAGTAGTTGAGTGGTTTTGGCTCATTTGTAGCGAAGCGCATTTATCACAAGCATTGAAACATGTAAACTAATGTAAAGTAAGTATCGCAATAATGCTCATTCTTTGCAGAAACAAAGTATCTCTTTGACGATTGCCGTCTACGAGAAATCTTAGCTAAGAATGGAATGAAAAAAGCGACTAAAGTAGAAGATATACATTCGTAGTGTTTGTACTTACAAAAGATTTAGTGATTTCCAGACCTCGTGTATAATTTTTCGGTTGACTTCGTAAATGTATGCTTTTACAGTGAATAACATCTCCTTTATTTTAACTTGGTACCTAAGGTACCTTACCTACACAAAGTAAGGGATGTTATAAAATGAGCAGGTACTTTTTAGGATTCATTAGTTAGCAGAATTGTTTTAAATGGTATACAAGCCTCCATCCGCATTTCGCAATTCGTCCGCATAGAAGTCGTTAAAAACTTTTAACCCCGTTTTCACCCCATTGGGAGTAAATTTCTAATAATTATTTATTTGCAATGTAAGTAAGTATTTCAAGAAAGGTCAATGTGGAGAAGACCGTCTATAAGTAAAGATCGTCTACAAGTTTTTTCATTCATTATAACTCTAGCGTTTATAGGTGTACATAAACTCCACTTACAGAAGGTCGGTAGAGCAGAATGAGTGAAGATCTTCCTGTCAGACTGTGTCTGAACGACGTACCGTTATTTTCAATCCTAATTATTTTGCTTACCCGGTGAAACTAAAATGTACCTAGGTGAAACATTGACAGCAATATTACTGTATAAAAATTCGAATAATAGTAAAAACATTGTCACTCGTAATTTACTCTTTAATAGTAGATTGTGTCACAAGGGAGCAAAATGACATATTTACGGCGAGGGCGTACAATTGAATCCTAAACGAAGCGAAGGATTCTATAATAGAATCCTGAGCGTAGCGAGGGATTCTAACATAGAATCCTGAGCGTAGTGAGGGATTCAAGTGTTAACGCCCAAGGTGAAAATAATTTTGCTACCATGTGACACATACTGCTTTTCACATCACCTATGAGGAAATTACATACATATATTAGGTTTCAAAACATTATTATTTTAAGCAAAGATCGATACGGACAAAGTGCGAAAAATATGTATACACGACCTTAGTAATGGTACATACTTCTGGCACTTTGTCCGTATGGATATTTTCAGACGTGACTGTAACAAATTAAAAGTACCTACAGCTCATAATTATGTACCTAATATCTTTTCAAAGACAGCAGCAAACACCTAAAGTGATACATTGAAAATCAAGTACATTATTTTTGTAGATTTTTCTGGTAACAAATTAGCTCATACCCCTTTGAACCAAATCTTCGGAAGAACACTATTATGAAGACTGATATCACTTATATTTATTATTATAAAGTTATTGATTTAAACTAAGTATTTACAAATTTATACACAATACAGAACCGCATAATTATGCTTTGTGGAATATTTGTACAAAACTTTTTAAATATAAACTTTTAAAATTGCATAGACAAGTATGGCTGCGTTTAAGGAGACCTAAAATGTCAAAATAAAAATAAAATTATTAAACTAATGTTTTTTTACGTTTCTTTGTAAATATTACGCGAATTAATTCATTTACGTAATTTAAATAAACTATTTATTAATTTAAAATACGCTAACTACATTTATTATTTAGAATTACAACAAAATATTATTTAAGTTAGAAAAATTGTATGCACGTAATCGATTATAAAGAAATTGTAATCGATTATATATATGCATACTAATCTCATATGTCTTTGTGTCAATATTTCATACTGGCAACAAAATGTCCTTGAACAGAAAAGTGCCACTTTGATCCCTCCTAGCAGGGAAGAAAAGTTCCCTTTTCGAATAGGTGATGTGAAAATATAAGTTAAGGTAGGGTAAGACTAACATAGTCTAGATTAAATTTAAAAGTGGAAAAATTACTGCCTTGGGTGAGACTTGAACTCACGGCCTCTTCGGCGGCTTTTTTAAATTCATTCTAAGCTTAATAGCATCGATCGCAGACGTTTCTGCTTGTTAAAAATTAATATAACATAGTCTATTTTGCTCGGGACAAGACAAACAGTATGAGGATTCCATACAAGTGATAGTCTTACCCTGGTGATAGTCTTATCCCACCTTAACATCTACTAATATCCTAAATCTCTTCGTGTGTAAGTTTGTGTGTGTATTTTGGGTTAATAAACTGTTTGTGTCGTATTCAAGAGTTATCTTCGAAACTCCAACGAAAGCCGCCCTCCGCCGGTCTTCCTTGTATTTAAGCAATTGTATATGTCGATCTTCTCCACATTGACCTAGTATAATTATGTTATAGGATAGGCTGGGCTTTTTTGACAGTATGTGAGAGTATATTGTAAAGATAGCAGCAGTACAGTCGACGGTCCGTTTATTACTGACTGATACATAGGTCTGCGCGGGGAGCGGCACCGCGACTGCGCCGGTTTGCATGCATATAAATAAATAAATAAATATATAAATATTATAGGACATTATTACACGAATTGACTGAGCCACACGGTAAGCTCAAGAAGGCTTGTGTTGTAGGTACTCAGACCAATAACTAATACTATATGTATATATAATAAGTATATAAATACTTAAATACATAGAAAACACCCATGACTCAGGAACAAATATCCGTGCTTATCACACAAATAAATGCCCTTACCAGGATTTGACCCCGGGACCATCCGCATCCGTTTCATAAAACGCGTATCCACTAGAGGCACAGCCGCTCGACCCGAGGCTGCCTCTAGTGGATACGCGGCTATAGGCAGGGTCACTACCCACTAGGCCAGAACGGTCGTCATATAACTCATATAACGCAATTATGTAACGCAATTGTTTTATAAGTATATAACTATTTTATTTATTGAAGAATTTACAACAAAGTAATTAAATTATTTCTTATTCTATTTTGGGAGGAACAATACTAAATATTTCATACCTTGTTTAACCCTTAACGTACTTTGTTTGTTTTACAAGGGGTAACAACATTAATATGACTGGGAATAATACATCCAAAGAGTATAATAATATTAATAATATACGTATAGTTAAATATATATATGCATATGACATTAATTGACATGTGTAGGTACTGTCATTGATATAAACTGCTTTTATCTTCAGTTATTGCCTAAATCCTCTTCATCCTTTTAAACCTCACGGTCATTCTCGGTAGAGTCAGAGACAGTCAGAGCCAAAGAGTAAAATAAGCAACAGTTTGTAGTTACTGAGAAATAAGTAAGCCTGACCAGAAATATATGATCATGCGCCATGTTGCGGAATTTCATTGGAACTAATTTCATACACTGGCAATAATTTTAATGATAGGTTGTCACTGTTGTCAGTGTCATTGTGGCGGTTTACTTGAATAATGCTTAATTGTTGAATATTACATAACAAATGACAAAAATGTCCAAAACTATACATATTTAGGACCGGAACATTGTTAATAATGTAAATAATAAACTGCTGGAAAAGAACAGTTCGATAAATTAAATTATTTCGCTACGAAACATTTCCAAATTAACATCAGAGCTGACAGGTAAACAAATCAAAATGTCATTATAGTCTGGTTATTACGACTTAGTTATTGTAGTGTTATTTTATTTTGATAAACCAACAGCGCTATATATACCCATAAACTATAGTAGAATTACAAAGCCAATTATAGGTTTTCACTTATAGAAACATAATAAAATATATAAAGGTTATTGCCCAATTTAATTACACGTACATTATACAAGCGAGGAAACACAGTAACAGGAATGAGTTTGAGTTAGAAAAATATTTACTATGGGCTTTGGAGACGATCAATCTTGTTAATTGACAATGTAGCAGAACCTATGTAAGGTTACGGAATATATACCTACCTAGTAACATGACCATCATCATCATCATCATCATCATGGTGGCCTTTTGGTGATCCAATCTTGGATGTAGGCCTCTTCCCTTGAATGGAGTAACATGATAGACGAAATAATTTTTCAGCTATAGAGCTGAGCTGATAGTGTGGCTAATAGTAGTCACACCATCTGGTATGTTACTTCTAAATTTAATATAATTATGTAAATTTATATAAATTTGTAAGTAAATCAGAGGCATCGATTAAGTGGATTACGAGAGAAGGTTGTCTCCTGAGGCTTTATGCTGCCAAAGAAAAGCAAACCAAAAATAAAAAATAAAATGCAATTAGACGACATTGACCTATGTGTGATACGTAAGAAAATACACTACATATACACAGGCAAAAAAGAAGTACCGACTATAAAAAAAAGTTTGGACAAAATAAATGGGTTCTGATTTTGGTTATGGTGAATAAAAGTATGTAAGGCAAACGAGTTGCCAATCCACATTGTTCAGACTATACTGAACTGTTGCCATATAAATGAAAATAATAGCGCCCTCTTGACAATGAACATATATTACTGGTCAGGCATTTGGACATACCCACATATTTATAAGTAAGTATACAACTTTACTAAGCATGTTTGTATGCCTACTTTTACATGTAATTCTCATAAATGACATCTTCTAGTTTTAATTAGTTATTATAATTTGTTAATTCCTGCATGCTCACTCATATTTTATGTTTTATCATTATCTTGTATTTTCTCTATTTAAGTGAAATGTAAAATTTCTTTTGAGAAAATAAATTTCTTTAACCACAAAACGTAAGAAATTAAATTAGACAGCAACCATTGCTTTCTCTACACATCTAGCTTTGAATTGAAATGGTAATAAAAGATCGCCGTTTGACCCGCGTAATTGAAAAGCGGTCATCGCCATATCACAGCATTAGCGTTCTTCTTCTTATCGAGCACATGAGTTAGGTAGACCGGCACAAGCGTGGTCTCCGATAACGTATGGTTGTTGTGGATCCAGAGGCCACAGTTATGGCGGTAAGCGAAGACGAGTGCCGAAGAAGCGATTTAACAACAGGATAGGAATTGGTTCGCGCCGCCATCGCCAAACTGCGGCCTAAATATTGCCTGAAAAATGGGACTACCAACATTACACGCAACGGGCTGCTTATGTATTTTATTTATCTACTGAGTGATTGGTTAATAATAATATTTGTATAAACTTTATTTCAGTCTGTAACCAATATAACAAATATAAAAAAACTTTAAAGCTACCTAACAAAATATAAAACTAAACTAACATTAACATAAAACTACTTAAAAATTAAACTAATATAGAAAAAAAAAACATTTGTATTGGTTCCAACTTTAATAATATTTTAGATACCTAGGTAGAGTCGGACCAAGCTATGGCATTTACAACGACAAAGTGAGGTAATGTCATCATTATATGGAAACTAGCTTTTGCCCGCGACTTCGTCTGCGTGTGAAGTTAGTAATTTGGGTAGCTAATTCTATTAATCCTTTAGTACCTATTTGTTTTTCGCCTCAACAAATCTGATTACAAATCAAGAACAAAGGTTTATATTTGATTTCAGTTGTGTATGCGTGTATATGTTTGTATTCTAATATGTCATCTTTTTCACCGTAGGATCGTAACTAATAGGGGATATTATTGCAATGTTCTGCCACCAGAGTGCAGCACTAGCCTTTTTAGTAAACCATTAACAGGTTTTTGACAAATTTTCAGAGATAATAAAATATGACATTGATGCATCAAGGCGGTTTGTTTACAGAGGATCCTACCGGGAAACGCGAGTCCGTAATTTCGCTATCTGCCTCTTTATCGCTTCAACATGTAAGAGTGACAGTGATGTTAGATAACGAAATTTCGATTTTCTTGTTTCGCGATAGACCCTCAGATTGTGGTAGTGGCGCCCCCTACGCAGAGTTTCGCGTAATATTCCCTATCAAAAGTTACCTATCTTAATTATTGAGGTGTTTCTTTTTTGCTTCAGATGGCATACAACTTGATAAAAGAAGATATAAGTACTTGATAAACTTTTCATGAAGGAAGGTCCCTTGTCTAGGATGGGTTGGGATCCCCTGCGCGGCCAGTGCGGTGGTATTTATGCTCGTACGCGCAACCGGCGCGGTACTCGCGGGCCGGCGCCCGCACATCCCCAACACACGACATATAGAGGTAAGTGCACTTTCTAATGATCATTTACCTACTTTATATTTAAGGGTAGCTCTCATCAAACATAAAAAAAAGTTTTGAAAAAGTAGAATATATAATAATTGATAGTTTTTAAACGTACTTACAATTACCAGCTGACTTAATATTATAATCTAGCACTTTATAGTCAGCAGAGTTTCTTTTTTCAAGATTATAGATTTATTTATTAGATACTTTTTAAATTTGGAGTCTGCAGCGTTATATTAGCGTTAGCGACGTTAGTTCACGAGGGGGAAAATGACTGTGAGGAAATATGTTTTATAGGATAGGATTTTCGGTGAGGATGAGGAGTAGCTGGAAGCATTTGGTTCCAATTATTTAAATAAAACTAAGCTCTTTCTCAATGTTCTAAAAAGTTGGTATAAATTAACACATTTAACCTCAACAAACAAATCCGTATGCAATTAAGTTGGTATTTGGTAATTTTAGGAATTTATCGCTGACGAGGTAACGTGATTGATAAAAAAATAAGTACATGTGTTGCAAATACCTACACCAATTTTTTTGTTTGATTTTGTCGAATAAGTCCGAATACAGTACAAATATTGAATAAAATAAATGCACAAATAGTTACTACAATTAAAATTATATTTTATTAATGGCACACTTATATAATATATATATTTACAATAAATGTTTCGGAATAACTCCACCTTTAACTTTTTTTACCAGCCTCAAACGCTTCTCGAATAAATCACATGCAGAGCACGCACCATTTCCATTGGCACTTCATCCCAAATACGCTCGATAACCTCTTTGAAATGATCCAGGTTTATGATTTAGTTTCCAAAGCATCTACGACCATACAAAATAATCTAATACGTTCAAGTCTGGAGAACCGGGTGTCCATTCATGTTTCGGCAAAAAATCTGTCAAATTAGCCTGACACTGACACCATGCTTGAACAGCATTTGCCGTGTCTAGCTCCGTCTTGTTGGAACACATAATATTCATTTCCATACATTTTAAATTTGGGGCAACAATCTTCTCCAAAACCTCGGTTTTATAGTAAAGTGCGTTAATTTAAAAGGGGTGTTATTTAATCGATCTGCAAAATATTCTTATTTTGATGAACAAAAATATATATTTGGTCAGCTAAAATGTGTATTTGATTAGCAACTTAAGGTTAGCAAGTATTTCAAAATCAGTTCGCAATTAATGTCATAATGAGCTGCTCTAATCTAATCTAATGCTCTAAATTGATTTGGGTGGCAAATTAATTATTTGATCGGCAGTAAGCGATCCACCATTAATCAAATTTTGTTAAGCAGTAAGTGGGTAAGCGGATTATTTCATTTTGGATTACAATTTAACTGATCCGCAAAAATTAGTTCGAACCTAACCCACTTTTCTAGTAGCAGTTGGTTTCCGTAAAGGTCGCAGTTCTAACCTAACCTAACCCACTTTTCTAGTAGCTAATATTTTCCATTTTACACCTATAATACTCTCAAAGTACCAAAACGGATAAATATCACCAACAAATACTTTAGAATACCGCAATGTGACTGCTAATAATCATCGAATGAAATGCACGCATACGATTCCGCTCCGCCTGCAACCCTGCCGATTTTTCAAATCAAACGCAACCCTTCTTATTATATCAGATTACCATTTCTTTAATATGCATACGTCTCAATTAAACTACCAACCAATTTTTAAATCTTGCTGACCAAATAATACTTTTGCAGCTCAACTATTTATTAAGCAGATGGATATTGGTTACAATGTTGACCGTTTGTGAATTATTTGCTGAACAAGAGTTGCAGCTCGATTTTTATTTATTGCCGGCAACATATTTGTATGCTGCCCAAATGATTTAATGGCTATTTTGTTTGCAGATCAATTTTAAAAATGGCTGATCATTTAATTACTTCCCATTTAAAAGCCTTTATCTGTAAATACTAAAGGTAGTTAACCCGTCTTACATACCTACCTACTGCACCACACACCATGACCGATGGTGAGTTCTGGAACCTAGTAACATTTTTCTGGTTGTCCGGAATGTCTTCTATCCGTGGTGCCCACAATCGATCATTTTGGGCATTATAATAACAAAAACAGTTTCTCGTCAGAAAAAAGAAACTCGTCACCTGCGTGCCAAGAAAGTATATTCTGTTAGATCTTTGGACTCTCTTTTTTTGGTCGCTTCGTAAATGCCATTTACTTTGCGTTTTTTTATAAAGCATCCAAGATCCACCCTCAAAATATTGTGCACCGATCCTCTTGATAAGAATTTGATGGCCTGTAATCAATATGTCTTTAGAGCCAAGGTAAAAAGATGTGTATTCGGACTTATTGGACACGGTGTATACTATAAGATAAAATAGAAACCACTACCTAATATCAAAATGCTTATAGTTTGTTGCTATCAATTATCACCGCCCAGCCAGAAAACACTACATGTCAGCACCAAAGCCTCCACTCTCCAGGCCTAAAATCACCCAAGCCCTGTCGTTTGTGATTAACGGCCGAGCTGGCCGAACAAATCGCAGCATTTCGTTTTACCGCAATATCCTTTTATTTGACAGCCAGACGAAAATATCTTCTCATCCTTTAGAAAAGGTTTATGTTGGTTATTATATCCAAAGAAAGACTTGATTGATGGGATATTTTATTTCTGTAATCTAGTTTTACGCACATGTGTAATGTAAATCATAAATAACGGAACGGATCGGAACGAACAAGATGTTCACAGTTTTTTGATCACACAGCTCTTGTCACGATATTGAAGTGGATGTTTAGATATTTTCAGATCATCCTCTTACTTTTACTATGCATATATTTTATATGTGTAGTGCTTGTTTTACTTCAGAAAAAATATACTTTATAGTACGTACGTATATATCTATCTACTTTATTTAAAATAATAATTTGTTCAATGCTTGTGCGTTATAGTCGCAGTTCACATCTTAAAACATTACTTTAAGGAATTGAAAAAAACTGGCCAAGTGCGAGTCGGACTCGCGCACGAAGGGTTCCGTACCATTACGCAGAAAACGGCAAAACAATCACGTTTGTTGTATGGGAGCCTGATTTTAGTACTTATTTGTTGTTATAGCGGCAACAGAAATACTCATCTGTGAAAATTTCAACTGTCTAGCTATCACGGTTTATGAGATACAGCCTGGTGACAGACAGACGGACAGATGTACAGTGGAGTCTTGGTAATAGGGTCCCGTTTTTACCCCTTAGATACGGAACCCTAAAAAGGGACGGTTGTGCAGTTTCTGACACCGCTCACGGTGCGTTCGTTAACTACACTGCCGACCACGGACGATTAGTTCGTTTTTTCACAGGCGAGTGTTTTCTCATCGGCAGGCAGTCAGATAATTTGGCGATCAACGTGGGATCTCTTTTGCATCAGCCGGAATATACACGTATATAAAGGACCCATTAGTCCACGACGCGTGTCGTTTGTTCTTTTATTATTCGAACAGATGAAAAAGCTTTTATTCAAGAGACATTTGCCGTTAAAGCCATTTTCGCGCCATTAGGTAAATTTTCCACATTTTCAGTTGAGCCATTTAGGTGCAATTTCTGTTTACACATATCATGTTTACTAGAGATTTGTTAAGTCTCAAGGGGCCCACTGACTATCAGTCCGCCGGACGATATCGGCCTGTCAGTTATTCCGGAACTGTCATATTTTTGTTATAACTGACATGCCGATATCATATCAGTGGGCCGGAAGGGGGACCTAAACCTGAAAGAGTGAGTGCGAGACACATAACAAAAAAAATCTTGGACAATACAATCACTCGACAATAATATTGTTAACATCATTAAAATCATCGCCACTAATGAACCAATCTTGTTAACTGTCACTGCGCTGCCGATATCCTTATACGAAAGTGGGCAATGGCCTCTCATAGTTGTCCAATAACAAATTGGTTCATTCGCGCAACAGTTGCATTGCTAAAATTAATTATGAGTCGCCAATTGATTCTGTCATCTCTACACAAACAGATGTAGAGTGGCGCGCGGGTCAGTGGGCCGCCCCGGATCGTCGCTATGGAATACAGCGAGTCTATGCACGGATTTATTTGGGCCAGTTGATGGCCAATCATTGATATTTATTGCAGCAGTCTATTACAATTCGGGCGCAACCGATAATTTATTATAATTTGATTTAAAATATTGACTTATGACGATGTTAATTTTGGAATAGTAGTTATGACGATCTTAATTTTAGAATTTTAGGTCTTGGAAACCATTTGCTTTTGATTTGTTTGTTGCAAATTAACTTTAATACTAGTTCATCTCAGGAGATATTGATGAACCGTATGAGGGCGAAAGGAATCCTAAAAAAAAAATAGCCGTCCAAATAGACCAACCCTTTTTTAACATTTAGAATAGAAAGAATAGAATAGAAAAAATTTATTCGTTAGCACACACAAATAGAAAATTATACAAAACAGAGAAACATAAATAAAAAGAAAAAGTGCCACGAAATGGTCTCACCTCAGCATTTCGCTACGAAGAGATGTGTGCTGCAATTACTGCTCCTAAGTGAAGGAAGTGGGTAACTTTTTATTGAACTTGAAAAAGATTTTATTTTAGGCAACATGTCGTGGCAGGCGGCCGCGCTGGCGCTGCTGCTGCTGCAGGTCTCCTGCAAGGGGCTGACAGAGCCCGCAAACGACCAGGGCCTGCCGCAAGCTCAGGACCCTAACTTCAGCGACGGCGATGTCACTACATATGACGAGTACGGTAGGTATCCATATCCATATTTTAACACACTTTTTATGTAATCCAAACCTGCTTAGTATGAGTTGCGTTCTCGCGCCTCCATACATCTTGCGCGACAACAAGTAAGGAAGGACTCGCGAGTCGCGCGCTAGAACGCAACTCATGCTAGGTAATAGACGGCCTGATGACAATACAGTAATTTGGTACCATTGAGCTGGTCTTTTAATGAGAGTGCTCTCGTAAAGCTCGAGTGTGGGCTCATATGAGTCGAACAATTTGTAGGCGTAAAGTACAGTCAACAATAAATATGTGTAATTGTGCGTAAAAAAATATTTTTGACAAAAGCTTATGTTTTTTTAAAGGTTATATAAGAATACACCATGCAAAGCGTCTAAAATGCGTTTTAACCTTTTTCTACATTGTGGGCATAGTATAGGCTGTAACTGTTTTATGTCGGTTCGGAACTTGGACTCGACCTTCAACTTTTGACATTGAAGTGATAAATTATTGATAATCCATTTAGATTACGCTTTCTGTTTTTAATATTAACAATATGTTTTTGCGGTTGAAACTACAAAAACTTACGTCTTGTTATTATAAATTTACAAAACGATTCAGATAAAGCAAAAATTTTGGGTGATTGTAAGTAAATAGATAACTTATTTGCTTATTTCCTTTCAAACGAAATATATTTTCAGAAACTGAAGCGGATTTGGGAGACTTCCGAGGATTAGGAACAGGTGATTATTCAGACTTGCCTAAGCTTCTACCGGCTTTATATTAAAGGCCATGCCAGGAAAATATCAACGAACGAGGAACTTGGAAAATATTTGGAAAAGAAAAGTAACGTCATTTAATGTTAATAATATTTTCATTTTGCCCTTGAGTTTAATCATATGTTTTGGGCAAATGTTACATCGCTTACTACTTGCAGGGATGCTGTGGCCTAGGTACTTTTTTATCTTATACGTTATTATTCCAATAGACGTCACTTATAGGCCAAGCAATAAGAAGGTATAGAGGGAAATGATGCTAGGAACACAATATTTGACTCCGTAACTTTGTTTGAACTAGTTATGAGGTGAACATCGTAGATACCTATCAAGATAAAATTGAGAGCTCCAAATAAACTTTCAATAGAGAATATCTCAAAAACTATACAAGATATCGGAAAACTAGACTTAATAAAACTTGTAACAAATTAAATCACTTTTCGTTTTTTATAAGTGGCCATGTCGCTCAGACGCATAGTTTCCGAGATATAACATAAAAAAACCGAAAAATGAAACCTTAAAACCATCCCTCTCCCCCCGGTACCAGCACATGTTCACCTCCTATAACTAGTCCAAATAAAGCTACGAAGTCAAAAATTGTGTTCCAAGCATTTCCCTCTATACCTTTTTTTGAGCATTCATTTCCTGGCCATTGATCTCATATAATTGGCTTTATTGGGTCAGCCGCATTCGAGGGAAGCCAGTGCTGTCAAACTGGTTTAACTTGGCATATATTCTGAATCATCAATTTATTTTTATTTTATTATTTACCTACTATATGCACAATATACGTGACGCACGTAAAAAAAAAATTGAAGAAAGATCAAATTTGTTTTTTTTTTACAAAAAACTATAAAGTTTGGGGGTTGAAATTTTGCATACTTATTACTAATAGAAAGCCACATTATCAAAAAAAATCCTCCTTGGGGGCAGATTCACTTAGCTTATCCTGGCATGACCTTTCGCTTTCAGTAAATATAGCCTGACCTGTAATTATTATTAGTATTATTACCTATAAATTATGATTACTATTATATCCAAAAGCTTTCATAATAATATGTGTCCCTGCATTTTCCATTTGTTTATACCTATTAAGTACAAATTTTATATGAAGGTTCTTATTTTTTCAGGACCTACCCGCAGACCTGTCCACATTGGAGTTAGAGGTGAGAGTTAGAAATGCATCTTTTGTCCTGTAATCCATTCAGTTATGACTGCAATTCTCTACGAAGCATTTCCCTACATACCGGGAAAACTATGTTATAGTACGACAGCACTGCAAGCGTAGCTTAGCAGCGAATGAATTAACGATTTCGCTACGAACTACTTGGAATTGGAACTACGAAGTATCATCCCTACAAACCGCTACGCGCTACTGCGTAGCGCTAGAAAATAAATCGCAAAGTGACAGAGTTGAAACTTAGTTTGGATAGCAACAAAATATGTAAGATGTGAGTAATGAAATTATGTTTTTCTACTCGTCGACTGTAATGGATTCAAGATTTCGTATACAAAACTGTAATTGGGTACTTTTCTTGTATGGACTCCCAACTCAACTATAAAATTCATTTCGAAATAGTTTAGTCAATTATAATGAATTTGACCAATCACGTGGCGCCGCGGTCCAGTGAAAAAAAGACACCAACGCGAGACTATTTCATTAGTAATACCTATTCATATATTATGCACGCGTTGATGTCTTTTGTACTACTGAGATACTTACCTAATTTTCTTTAATTATTTAGCTTTTATAGTAGAAAAAGTATTGTATATATATATAATCAGGCTTTTCAATCTCGTACCTTCATTAGGCCACTCAGCAAGCTAGGTGGCCTGAACACGGTACTCGCCTAAAAAGCTCTCTATTATATCACGATTGTATAAAATTATATTACTCAAATACTCCGTCAGCCTTCCAGTTTACAGGGTAGGTACAATTGCGTGACAAAGTTCGAAAGTCGAAGCTTAGGCCTAATACGATAATGCTGAGCAAAGGGAAATTGCTTTCGCCGTCATTCGATTGGATAAAACCAATAAGTACAGAATACTTATACTTAAGTACCTACACAGTACATGGCTATTATCTTAACTGTTAAAATATGTAATGCTTGTGAAATGTAGGTGTATGAAAATCGTTTCTATGAAGTTGATTAA
The DNA here is from genome assembly GCF_947568885.1 of Cydia strobilella. NCBI lineage: Eukaryota > Metazoa > Arthropoda > Insecta > Lepidoptera > Tortricidae > Cydia > Cydia strobilella. The sequence goes on from NC_086042.1 coordinate 21,692,673, forward strand.
GAGTCCCCGGCAAGCTAGGCCGAATTGCACCCTCCCATACAAACGTAGTTCCGTGCTAAAAACTACGTGTTGGATTGTAATGAAACTTTGCTCATACAATGACATAAGGTATATCTAGGTCTGAAATTAGTTTATATAGCTCCAGTTTATAAAACAAACGAGTTTTGTATGAAAAACTTAAATTCGCTGTATTTTTTTAACTATGGTTTCTGAAGCTACATAAACTAATTACAGACATAGATATACCTTATACTATTGTAAGTATGTAAGTACAAAGTTTCAGAGCAATTTAGATAGTCGTTTTAAAATGAGAGCGGAACTACGTTTGTATAGAGAACCGAGCTTGCCGGAGACCCTTGAGAAAATACATACATTAATAAGTCGCTTACTTTGTAGGTGCTTTTTGCTAATAGGCTAATTTTATTTTTAGGTGAACAGGCAGGATACCCTAGAGTAAAAGTCAGCGTGCGCCAACTGAGGCTGGTCAGGGGACAAAGCAGGACTGTAGATTGCACTCCGGAGGGATACCCTCTGCCGGTTATCCAGTGGACAAAGGTAAGGTTGGGCAAATATTTCGCAGATCGCGTACTTAATACAATCTAGTTTCAGGTGACTTCGCCTTAAATTTAGTTTTAATCACAGACCTTTAATTTTTATGCTTACGCATAATTCTGTGGTTTTGGTAACATTCATACGAAAAACCGTTTTTGAAATTCGAGTATTTTACTGTATACCTATATGCGGTATTTCGTTCATGCTTTAAATCATCATTTTATTAATTAAAAATAGTAAAAACAATTGTTTTTAGGGTTCCGTACCTCATATCATTATAGGATCACTTTGTTGTCCGTCCGTCCGTCCGTCCGTCTGTCTGTCAAGACCCTTTATCTCGGGAACGCGTGGAGATATGGAGATAAAACGTATATTTCGACACTCAAGGGAATCAAAATGTATAGGGTAGGTACTTTCCGTTGACCTAGAACTATGAAATTTGACAAGTAATAAATATCATCAATATCACCATACACTACAAGTACCTACAAGTTCCGTACCATTACCGGTTATTCCCAAAAATCACGTTTATTGTATGGGAGCCCCACTTAAATATTTATTTTATTCTGTTTTTAGTATTTGTTCTTATAGCGGCAACAGAAATACATCATCTGTGAGAATTTCAATTGTCTAGCTATCACGGTTCGTGAGATACAGCCTGGTGACAGACGGACAGACAGACGGACGGACAGCGGAGTCTTAGTAATAGGGTCCCGTTTTTATCCTTTCGGTACGGAACTCTAAAATAAGTTAAATTTGTACGGAACCCTCGGTGGGCGAGTCCGTTTTTTTATAATTACACATACAGGAAGAAGGCGGGCTCAGCCAACGAACCAGGCAAAGCGGGAATCAGCTAATTATATCTAACGCCCAAGACGAAGACCGGGGAAACTATGTGTGCTCCGGACTTGTCGACGGAAATTCCGTTTATACTGATTATCTTACCGTCGATATTGTAGGTGAGTACTGGCATTTAATTTTTTAATACAATATGAACTTGACATGTAACTATGTAACTAACAATGTACTTAATACAATTTTGCAATACGATTTTAAAATGGGGTTACTTTGATTCCTGCGGTGTCAGCATGGTTGCATTTTTATCACCTGTCACTATGACTGTCACTTTCGCACTTACCTACTTATTAGAACGTGACAGGCATGGTGACAGGCGATAAAAATGCTACCGTGCTAAGCCCGCTGGGTTACTTTGATAAAAACTTTACTTTATGTTCAAACTCGAATATTACGCTTTCTGAACGCACTTTTTGGATTTTTTTTACGGTTGGGATCAAGCACGTCGATCGATGAAAAAAAAAGTAAACTGTATTAGTTATGTGTACTTTTAATAGATTGTATAACTTCTAATGTACAATGTTCTTTATAGTAATAAATACATATATTTTAAGATACTCTGATATCAAAGATAAATCCGTTTATGACGCTAAAGTACTTGTTAAGAAATGGCTAGCCAGTTTAACCTATGACGAGACAGAGAAAATTGTACAAATTAGAAATTACTAAAATTTGAGATGCAAACAAACTGAATTTAATTGTTTTTAGTTTACTTCCGATAGCTTGTAAATCTGTGTAGTTTTAGAATTTTTAGTCCTAGTTAACCTAACATTAAGTAAAATTGTCAACCGGTTATAACACTCTTTCTTACAACTACCTACTGTTTTTTGTCCCCGCGATACAGGCGCGCCTAGTGCGGGTACCAAAGTTAATCTTACAGGAATTGTAAACTCTTAGCTAATAAATATTTTTTTCATTTTTTTTATTATTTTTTTCATTTTCATTTTATGTAATTCATTGAATCAAACATGTATCGGCCTACAACATCAGTTCATGTTGCAAATCATAATTATAGCGGCCATTTGTATTCTTTCGGTTTTTGTTCACTGATGAATGACAACCGTCGACATATAAAGGTCGAACACGGCAAAAGTGGGGCATGTAAGATTGACTATTGTAAAAAAAAAAAAAAAAGGTATATAAACTTTTTAAGCAACTATTTGATCACAAGGAACTGGCCTACAATATGTCAATGTTTTTTTTTAAATTTTATTTATTCGTTGCCAAAATGTCGACCAAACAACATAAGCAACGTGAACGTATTTTGCACGAATATGTAGAAAATTCAATGCTCAGCTACAGAGACATCGCGAAAAGACTGAAATTTCCTCAATCTACGGTTTGTCGCGTATTAAAACAGTTTCGTGAACGCCTCACAATAGATCGCAAGCCAGGAAGTGGTGGGTTACAGGGAATCAAGAATAAAAAAAAGGAAGAGAGTGTTTTAAGGAATTTTGCCTCAAATCCAAAAATCTCATCTCGTGATGTTGCCAAGAAAGTTAAAATGTCTCAGTCCTACGTTCAAAAAGTAAAACGTAGGGCAGGGCTTAGAAGTTTTAAAGCCCAGGCCGCACCAGATCGAGACTCAAAACAGAACTTGTCTGCTAAAAAACGGTCACGAAATCTCTATGAAAATTTTATTACGAAATTTAAGTGTGTAGTCATGGACGATGAAACATACATAAAAGCGGACTTTAAACAAATTCCTGGGCAAGAGTTCTATACTAGCACAAGTCGAACAGATGCTCCTGAAGAATGTAAATTAAAAAAACGGTCTAAATTCCCCAAAAAATTTCTTCTCTGGCAGGCAATATGCAGCTGCGGAAAAAAAAGTCGCTCGTTCATTACCACCGGGACCATAAACGGCGATATTTATCAAAAAGAGTGTTTGCAGAAACGTTTGCTGCCTTTCATAAGAAAGCACGACTCACCGCCGCTGTTTTGGCCAGATTTAGCCAGTTGCCATTACGCAAAACCAGTGATGGAATGGTACAAAGCAAACGGCATCGTGGTAGTACCCAAAACATGCAACCCGCCAAATAGTCCAGAACTCCGGCCCGTTGAAGAGTACTGGAGTATTATGAAAGGAATCTTAAAAAAGAAAGGCGGTCAAGTAAAATCGGTCCCTGAGCTTGAAAAAATATGGACCTGGGCGACTAAACGGTGTCCTAATGAGATGGTGCAAAGTCTTATGAGCCGTGTGCGTAGAAAAGTTAGGAGTATGGGTTACTGTGTAAATAATATTTAAAATAAGAACTGTTATTTTAAAGTCCGTTAAATTTGTCATTAAATGCAGTAAACTTCATGTATTTATTTATTGTAAATATTATTTAATATTAATTTTTGTGTGCCCCACTTTTGCCGTGTTCGACCTTTAGTTTTTTTAGATTATATATATATACATACATCAATATCTAAATAATCTATATATATATATATATATATATATATATATATATATATATATATCAGAGACTTATTATATCCCAAGAAAATAGATTAATAGGTACATTTAACTGGTTTATCAACACGAAATCGTCTTGGCCGACCACCTTTTGTCAAAATGAAACGAGACAGAGTTGACACATGTAATTCCTCATCGTCGAATGACAAGGTTCACTGTGATTATTAGTTGATATGGCACAGGCGGCGATACAAGTCCGCGCTGCATCGACCAAGGCCGCTCGTGGGGGGAGGGCGAGACTTGGAGCCCCAACAACTGCACGCTCTGCCAGTGCTTCGGCGGACGCACCAACTGCTCCGTGCTGCCTGCCTGTCTTACAGGTAGTCTACGACGTCCCCACCATGTCCCCACAGATGAACAAGATAGCGGAGCGGTTCAAAATTGAGTCCCGATTACTTATTAGTGTCCCTTTGGTAGACTATTTTCTCGCAAACCACTCTGCTACCAGGCTTACTTTTGTGGATATTATTAACCCTTACACCGCCACCACCTACATATTTGATGTAAACGTTTAATTTTTAGGGGAACAAGCGGGGCCCTCTAGAATTAGAATTAGTGAGCGGCAGCTGAGGATAACAAGAGGACAAAGCCGGACTGTTGACTGCTCTCCTGAGGGATTCCCTGTGCCGATCATCCAATGGAGCAAGGTAAACTTTGCCATAAGTACTTACCTAATTACGACAAGGCATTATGTAGATATTTTTGTAAATCTATCTATTTTTATAAAGTTGTGTATTAGGTACCGACCTATATTTAAACCATTTGCTATGAATTCCCATAGGAAGGGGGCGTGTTCGGAAAAGGGACCAGACAAAGTGGAAATGCGCTGGTAATAACTGACGCCCACGATGATGACCGTGGAACTTACGTGTGCTCCGGGGTCGTGGCGGGAAGAGCCGTCCTCAGCGAGTACTTCACTCTTGAAGTAGTTGGAGGTAGACTCTTATGGTTATATTTTATACATCCTTCGTGTTTTTGTTACATACATTACGCGTAATTAAGTGAGTCATCTAACATAAAGGACCCCTCATTGAATTGACCTCAAGAAACGTGTTTCCCACCAATATTAATTAAAATAACAAGTACCGTAAAACCACCCAACTACAACTATGGATCAGAACTTCAAGACGTCATTAGATATACGTACCAATGTCCTATTTGGTTTTGTTTGAGTTTTTTTGGTCCATAGTTGGGAGCCTTAGAACCATAGTTAGGTGGTTTTACTGTAGGCCATTCTTCTCAGTTTCACTATTAACAGAGTGGTCGGTATTATGATCTACGACCTTTCATAGCTGTAACTGCAGCTCTTTATTGTATGTTGCTCCATTCCTGTGCGGCGTGAGTAAGCATTTCGTTGTTAATTTGATGTGGTATGTTCATTTATTCTGTGAGCTCGTTACGATCTCCTGCATTCCATTCAGCTTTGTACAATCAGACGTTCCATTTAATGCTAATAGGCTTTCACGTGTTTCCTTAGGTCACGACCATGCGGCTGTAGTGGGTACATCTGTCCGCGGCGTGCCTGGGTCAGACGGCGAGGAGGGGCACCCGGGGCCGCCCGGCGCTCCCGGCGCAAACGGTGTCCCCGGCGCGCCCGGCCTGCCCGGCCCGACCGGCCCCCTGCCAGATGTGAGTACCTAGTCTACTGTGGATGCTGCCCTGCAGGCGGGGGGCAAGGCCCTTACGACTCTGATGGTCATTAAGGGCTCCTTAAGATCCTTAATGTCTTAAGGAGGCCCTTAATATATCTGGCAGGGGAAGGGGGGGGGGGTCAGAATATTAAATTGACTATTCGATTCTTTTTTCTAGAATCCTTTCGTGTTGGATATAGTTTAAACGATAGGTAATTTTAATCGGATATTTGCAGGTGAATGATCATCTGAGACGACAACTTGCAAGTAACGGAGACAAAGGACCACCATTCGACCCATATAATTATATGCAAGCTTCTGTAGGCGCTCCGGGCATCAGAGGCATACAGGGTAAGATGAAACATCGGAATCTTTTGAGAAATAAAGCAGTCAAACGATAGATCGAGTAATCAGGTTATTCCGACGTCAGGCTTTATCTCACACCCGCACCCCGCAATTTCTCGTGTATTTTTTACACGATAGGTACCTATAGTATATTTCATATAGTTTGGGTACGGTTACAGGCGGTCATTTACATACAATCCTAAAAACGCTAAATATGTATGAGATGACAGCAGCGGTCACCATGTGTCTGTTAAATGCCATTTCAGGACCACCAGGACCACCGGGACCGCAAGGTTTTCAGGGAGCGCGAGGCGAGCCTGGAGAGCCGGGTTTGCCCGGGCAACAAGGACCGCCGGGTGAAAGAGGACCCCAAGGGTTAGCTGGAAAAGATGTGAGAATTTATAACACAGTTATGTTTGAATTGCTAGTTCAAGAAAATTTTATATAATTCATAACTTCAGCCAACTTTCACAAGATGTGCGGTTTTAATTTATTAGTTATAATACCACATTTAATTGTTTTAAAACGGAACTTTACAATTTTAGTCAGTTAAAGTAATTAATAATCTCCTGCCAATCATCATATTTGGGTGAGATCATAACAGTAGAATAAGTGGAAAAATTACTGCCTTGGGTAAGACTTGAACTCTCTGCCTCTGGATGGATACTCCAGCGCTTTGCCAACTAAGCCACCAAGACCTCATCGATAGTTAGCAAATCTTCCCACTATATGAAATGACACGGTTAACAATAAACTTATTCTTCTTCTTCTTCTTCTTCTATGGGTCTAGGGGACCCTAGCGACATCTACCGTAAGAGCGTTACACTTCTTAAACGACCACCGGAGTTCCAAGTCATATTGGAAATTCACCAGTTACGATATGCTACCCATTCTAAATTATTTTTTAACAAGCAGAAACGTCTGCTCAGTCTGTCAGTCTCACCCAAGGCAGTAATTTTTCCAGTTTTAAATTTATGCTAAGCTTAATAGCATCGTTCGCAGACGTTTCTGCTTGTTAAAAATTAATAACAGAAGAAGTCGATAGCCAGACATGTTACCTATGGTTATACAGCACAGTAATATTGTAGGGTGGTCCGGGCAACGACGGCGAACCCGGACCGGCGGGGGCGGCGGGGCAGAACGGACCGCGCGGCGCGCCGGGCTTGCCCGGCATCCAGGGCCTGAAGGGCCATCGCGGCTACGACGGCAAGGACGGCGCCAAGGGCGACCAGGGACTTGCTGGAGAAAAGGGACCGACCGGCCAGCCTGGAGTGATGGGACCACCGGGACCTGTGGTAAGTGGGTTTGTTCTGGCACTTCCGGTGAAACGCCTAAATTACATAATATTAAACTTTGATTCCTTACACGATAAACACTATAACCAAATGGTTAGTCTTCAAAATGTGTTAAAGTTGAACATGTATGTTTCTACGATTAATCTTTTTATTTTCTCTATTGTGATTATCCAGGGCCCGATGGGATCCCGTGGAGAGAGAGGTCGCGAAGGCTCTCCGGGAACTCCCGGCATGCGCGGCGTCGACGGTGTAGCGGGACCGCCAGGACCTGTGGTACGTTACTTTTATTTATGGACTTTACAGTACGAGTATAATTACACTCGTACCAGATTGTTAGTTGTTTTACTTGTTTTTGATATTCCATTGCTATATTAAACTGCTTCTTTGTTATGATTTGATGGTAGTTACGTTTGGCAACATTTTCTTGTTTTTTTTATTGACATGGTTGTTTAAATTGTAAAGTTAATCAAGTTTGTGTTTTAGGGTAACGTTGGAAAACCCGGTTCTCCAGGATTTCCAGGCGCACCAGGCCTGAAGGGCGAGCAAGGCGCAGTTGGCCCCCAGGGCAGCCAAGGCATGCAAGGTCCTAGGGGAGAATCAGGTCGGCCAGGGCAACCAGGAGAAGCCGGTCCGCAGGGCCTCGCTGGTCGCGACGGTCTCCCTGGGGAGAAGGGCGTGTCCGGACAACCAGGAAATGCGGGGCCTCAAGGCTTCCCTGGCCCCAGAGGCTTACCCGGTGTAGCTGGCGACCCAGGAATTCATGGGGCTAAAGGAGAACCGGTTTGTGCACTTTAAAAAATGCTATACTTTTATTTATCTTTTCACGTGCTGAATTATACTTGGTGACTACTTATTTAATTCTTTCAGGGTCAAATTGGAGAAAGAGGTATGAGAGGTGAATCAGGCATCAGAGGAGAGCCAGGTGCTCCAGGACCACGTGGTCTTCCAGGGAGTGTAGGATCTGAGGGCAAACGCGGCAAGCGAGGACTTAGGGGACCTGCTGGCAACATTGGACCTCAAGGAGACAGAGGTCAACCAGGGTTGAGAGGGTTGCCCGGTCCTGATGGCCCGATTGGAGCTAGGGGCCAACCAGGTGAAAGAGGAAATGTTGGGTTACCTGGCGAGAAAGGTACTACTGGTGACGCTGGAAGACCTGGCCCTCAAGGATTGCAAGGTCCTAGAGGTTTAGTAGGGCGACCAGGAATATCTGGAAAACAAGGGCCACCTGGAGATCGTGGTGTACCTGGAGCAGATGGTAGACCCGGAGAAATGGGACATCAAGGCTTACAAGGAACCCCTGGACCCATGGGGAGCCCTGGCGAACGAGGATTGCAAGTTAGTAATAAATACTAACTTCTATTCTAATGTGAAAAGCAGCCCGCCTAAACATACAGAGTAAATTTAACGTTCTTTTTTTAGGGCGAGCCCGGAAAAGATGGAGAGATAGGCCAGACTGGTCCTGAAGGCCGGAAGGGTGACGCAGGACGAGACGGTAGCCCTGGCATCCAGGGCGCACAGGGTCTCCCGGGGCCCGCTGGTGAAAGAGGACCGACTGGGCCTGCGGGACCGACAGGTTTCCCTGTACGTTTTAGTTACTGTACAGTCACCATCAAATATCGAAGCGGTCAAGGTGCTCACATATATCTAAACACGCCTCTATTGTCAAGGCGTTATAGTGCGTGTTTAGATATTGTGAACACCTTTGCCGCTCCGATATACCTGACAGCGACTGTACTTTACGACACCTTAGCTATAAGTAAATCACATTTATTTACAGAATACATAGCGATACTATATACACTTTGTTCTATGTTTTTGCGTAAATAGTACAATTATCAGCAGCACGAAGCGCAGCGCTTTATTTTTTTGCGCTTATAAGACTAAATTGAAGATAAAGTATGAAAACACTTGATTTAATTTAATTTCAATTTAATTATTTGTGACAACAGACAATACAAATACATAAACTAACAGACATTAATCAAGGGATGAAAGGCACCCATTTCTGTCGAGTGCGTTCGAGCGCCAATAGTCCTAGACTAAATTGGTGCCTTTCACCCGAGTTAAACACTACTTTTCATTTCGAATTCGAAGAAAGTAAATGTGCATTTAGAAAAAACACGGCTAAGCAATGATAACTATAGATAGGTTATACCAGCGATTGATAATAAACATGGATGACTAACTATCAGAAAAAATAATCAAAAAGAAAATATCAGCTTATAAAAGGCTACAAAATTAGAATACGCATGCTCACCAGCGGACCAAGTGCAAATTCAAAGTTTAGGTATGGGTTTTCTTCAAACAAAGTTTATGATTAGTCAATTTCACCGACCCGAAATACTATTGGTCTATTTTAAAATCAGTCGCTCTGATTGGCCGTAACCATGCCGTAACACTGTCACTTGAAAAGATATGACAATCAAAACTATCTCTTAGTAGACGGTTTCATGCATATACATAGTATATACAACTACTTATAGACGCGCCACACCGAGCGACAGGGGGTAAGAGAAAGAATATTCATATAAAATTTGGGCAGCATAAAATGAAAAAATGAAAAAAATGAAAAAAGTTTATTGTGCAAATTTGAGTATACAATAAATCACGGCCCTGTGTCCTGAGCTAGGAAACCCTGTGTTACAGGACCCAGTTTCGTTATACTAGTTTCTTAATCTAGGTATATATTGGTACAAATTGTACAGAGAGTTACTTTAAAACTTACAGATAGCTGTGCATACTTCAACATTATATTGCTGCGTGTGAGCGAGTGTTTGTTTGTATGTATGTGTATTTGTGTGTGTGTGTGTGTGTGTGTAATTATACTTCTTAATTTTTTTTTTATAAAAATGAATAAAAAAATTAACATGTGATGTGAATGTAATATATAAATATTTAATTATTTTAACACGTTTAGGAGGAATTCAGTGTCGTGGTAATCCAGTTGACTAAGCCACTTAGTTAGGTACCGTTTGATAGTATTTTTTCTCTTTCACTCTTATAAATTTCGGCATTTCGCCTTCGCCTCCTACCTGTGATGCCACCCGGTCGGTAATAAGGACAAAGCATAGCACTATTTTCTCTTTCCTCTTATAGGAATCCCAATAAGACTATCCATATGAAAAACATAATGGCCCACAAAATGATCCCCAATAGGAATAGGGATGTAGATTGTATTTAATAGTTATTTACGATACAAGTGCGAATTACCTATTCGCACGTGTATCGTACGTTTTAAAGTACATGGCCCTTTAAATTTTCGATGTAGTTACGTAATGTGCTTATTAGGTATTATATAGCACAGGGTAATAGTACATTATGATACAAGTGTGCTAAGTTGGTCATTATACACGAGGTGATATTGTGGGCGCGAGCTGTAAGCGAGCGCGCAATAAGAAAGCCGATGTGTGTAATGACCAATGCACACGCGTTTCATACGACGTTTTTCAACACACTTGCGAGAAAAAAAAGAAACTCATATTAATCAAATTTTAATAGTTAAAACAGTTAGTATTGTGTGTTGCATCTGTCATACTGCCGGCCGCCCCTCGCCCTGGCCGCGGGCGGCGCGGCGGGCGGGTCGGCCGGGCCGCGCACCGCGCAGGCGATCGGGCGCGCCGGTGCCCGCCAGTCTGACCAATTAAAGAAGGCTCCCTTGCATATTATTAGCAATCAGTTACCTTCTTAACTCAGTCGGATAATATAATGAAAAAGCACGAGTGGAATAATACACTGAAAGAGCACGCGTGTTTAATATCTAGGATTATGAGCCAAATATCGGTGGAATTAAATTTTCGTTTTGAGCAAGTGTGTTGAAAAATAAATTATATCACACCATGCATGAAATAAAGCACCAGAAATAAAATAAATAAACATAGACCGCAGCTATTGTTTGACACAATTTTTATTTAAAAAATCGGAAAGAACTATGAAGGCTAATTGTTCAGACAGTTCGAAAAAGTCAACTGATTTGACCCTATTCACTAACTATTCAGCATGAAATAACCTCTAATAATTTTAGGGTATGCCGGGAGCTGCCGGATTACCCGGATCTTCGGGCAAAGACGGTGAGCCCGGCGTGGCGGGGCCGGCGGGCCCACCGGGGCCGGCCGGGCCGCGGGGCGAGCGGGGCTTCAACGGCGACCGCGGCCTCCCGGGGCCGGCGGGCGCACCCGGCGAGAAGGGCGACGTGGGAGCGCAAGGACCTGATGGACCCGCGGTAATTATTAGTACACCCCGGGCGTTTATTTGTCTGTGTGTGTGAATAGATGTTCCTGAGTTATGGATGTTTGATCTCTTATGATGTATTTGTCCCTCTATTTATGTAGGTATGTATAGCTTTGCTTAGTTGGGACTAGAGTTGTGCCATTCCCGGTAACATTCCCCATTTTGTATGGGGAAATTTCTGGCTCGGTAACATTTTCCATACAAAATGGGTAATGTTACCGGGAACGGCACAACTATAGTTGGGACTTGGGACTAGTAGCGGAAGCCGCTCGACCCCAATAACAAAGAAAACCGCAAATCGATGTACAGGTTAGCCGTTTGGCACACGCATACTAGAGGTCAAAACAAAATTTTTGACCCGCAGTTCCTAAAAAAAATTCCCGGGGGGGGAGTGGTAAAACATTATTTTTTTGAATGAAAAAAAAAACCAAAACCTATCGTGTCTGGTATCATACGAAAGGGCTTTTTCAGGCGATTCTAAAAAAGTATCACATCATTACATTTCGGCCATTTTTTTTTAAATTAAAACAAAAATAATTTTCGAAACATACCAAGTTTGGGCTCCTCCAGATACGATATGGCTGATTTTCTTTGGTACAATATACCACAAATGATACGTGATATCCTCATATCCAACCCCAAGAAAGCAATTTTGAAAATAATATCATTAACAATTTTTTTGTTAATTTTTAAATTTTACAAACTGACACAGTTCTACTTCAATACCTACTTTACGAGACTTATGGAACTGTACTGCAGATACGGTACGTATTAATCATAAAATGATACGTAATATCCATATATCGAACGGGAAATACCTCTTTAACCCTTTAACTGCGCCTTTTCATCAGTGAGTATAGTTTGTTTTGTTTTTGACACAAAATATCAAGATTGTATCCTTCAGATACGATATATATGTACCTTACTGATTTTTTGTACAATATACCATAAATAATACGTAACATCTTGATATTTAACCCCAAGACAGAAATTTTGAAAATAATTTCATTAAGATTTTTTTTTAATATTTTTCATGTGTATAATTTTTCAATATTACAATATTGAAAAAAAAAACTGAAATTATTTTCAAAATTGCTTTCTTGGGATTAGATAGTAAGATATTACGTATCATTTGTGGTATATTGTACAAAGAAAAATCGATAAGGTATAACGTATCTGAAGGATACAACCTTGATATTTTGTGTCAAAAACTAAACAAACTATACCAACTGATGAGAAAGCGCAGTTAAAGGGTTAAAGAGGTGTTTCCCGTTGGATATATGGATATTACGTATCATTTTATGATTAATATGTACCGTATCTGCAGTACAGTTCCTTATGTCTCGTTAAATAGGTATTGAAGTAGACCTGTGTCACTTTGTAAAATTGAAAAATTAAAAAAAAAATGTTAATGATATTATTTTCAAAATTGCTTTCTTGGGGTTGGATATGAGGATATCACGTATCATTTGTGGTATATTGTACAAAAAAAATCAGCCATATCGTATCTGGAGAAGCCCAAACTTGGTATGTTTCGATAATTCTTTTTGTTTTAATTTAAAAAAAATGCCCGAAATGTAATGATGTGATATATTTTTAGAATCGCATCAAAAAGCCCTTTCGTATGATACCACACACGATAGGTTTTGAAAAAAATAATGTTTTACCACTCCCCCGGGAATTTTTTTTTAGGAACTGCGGGTCAAAAATTTTGTTATGACCTCTAGTATGCGTGTGCCAAACGGCTAACCTGTACATCGATTTGCGGTTTTTTAATTCGAACGGGTCGATTTGTGTAAGATTTTCCCCAAATATTTATTTGTTATGTATGAGCTAAATACCTAATCATGTAAATCTACTAATGAAGAAATATAACATTATGAATATTGTATACTAGGGTCCGGAAGGTCCGAGAGGCAGCAAAGGTCAACAAGGACACCCCGGAGCTTTGGGCTTGCCGGGACCAAGAGGACCCACTGGAGCCTCAGGCGAAAAAGGCGAACGCGGTTCACCGGGCCCCGCGGGTCTTGATGGACCTACTGGTGAGTAAACATAAATAAACTGTCATTTCCGTCATATCACAATAAGATTTTATTACGGCACTGTGTTGTGTTCTTCCTCAGTCCTAGCTTATATTTTTGGTGACAGGCTTTTCGGGGCCTTTTTGCAAGATCAAAATGGGTCGTTGTGTCCTTAAGGTCCATAATATAAGAGACGTAGCTCTGAAAATAGTAATAAATTCACTGAGTATTTGCCCGCATGGCAGATTTTCTCGTGCGGTGCATGAAAAGATCATTCTAATCCGCTTGGGTCCATGAAGCACATATTGAGAATAATAACCATAGCCTCTTTCTCAATATTAAGGATAAAATCCTCCACTATTCATCCAGTATTCTCACTGCTACATTTTTTAGTTACATTTTCTTCCTAGAAAACTCTCCTTTGCTTTTTTTGTAGGACGTCAAGGAGAACAAGGTCCTCAAGGACCTGTGGGCCCGGCCGGACCCCCTGGTGAGCCGGCCGAGAGAGGCGAGCCCGGTACGCCCGGCACACCTGGTGAAGCCGGCGCCAACGGCTCGCCAGGCGAGCGCGGGCAGCCCGGCCTGCAGGGCGTGCAAGGCTTGCCCGGCTCGCCCGGCCTCACGGGCATGCCCGGCATCAAGGGCGACAGGGGCTACAGCGGACCCAAGGGCCAACAAGGCGCTCCTGGAAGCCCAGGCATTGCTGGAGAACCCGGCCTGCGAGGCCTTCCGGGCTTAGCGGGCGCTAAGGGGGCACGAGGCGAGCATGGCCTTAAAGGAGAATCAGGACATCCTGGTCTACCGGGAAGACCTGGTGACCTTGGACCACAGGTGAGATGATATGTAACTACCGAGGTAATAATCCTTGAGTTTTTTTTCGCTCTGTAATAATTTACTGACCATTCTGTGAAATATATTTTTTTAAGTTTTTCTGGGTAATTAGCATCAATATTATCCGCATAAGTGAAAATAATTACTTGAATCGGATTATATACATAGGGTCCTCAAGGAAGCCCTGGACCGGCGGGAACACCCGGTATTGCTGGACCAAAAGGAGCAACCGGAGATGCTGGCAGACCAGGCGCCCCGGGGCCCCAAGGGCTCATGGGCCCTCAGGGTCCAGAAGGCGTTAAAGGCGAGAGAGGCAACGAGGGCGAGACCGGACCCCAGGGTCCCGCGGGTTCTGCAGGACCACCCGGAGAGAGGGGACCAAGTGGCTTGCCAGGGATGGCAGGACAGCCCGGACCTCAAGGATTACGCGGAGCTCAGGTATTATAAATGTCAATTGCTTTTCTTTACTTTATGTCTTTTGATTCTTAATGATTTTGTTAGTTAATATTGGTGAGTAATTAAAGGATCAGCCGTTTTTAAAACTGATCTGCAAAAAAAAATAGCCATTAAATCATTTGGACAGCATACATTAATTTTGCTGGCAATAAATAAATACGAGCTACACTCTTGATCAGCAAATAATTCACAAACGGTCAACATTATAACTAATATCGATCTGCTTCTGTTCCGCTTAATAAATATTTGAGCTGCAAAATTATTATTTGGTCAGCAAAATTAAAACATTGGTTGGTAGAAAAAACACGTCTCTAAGCAGTTTAATTGAGACGTATGCATATTAAAGGAATGGTAATCTGATATAATAAGGTGGGTTACGTTTGATTTGAAAAGACGGCAGAGTTGCAGGCTGAGCGAAAACAGAACGTGACACGAGTAGCTAATCTTGTGCGTGTATTTCATTCGATGATTACTTGTTTGACACCAACTGCTACTAGAAAAGTGGGTTAGGTTAGGTAAGGATACCAACTGCTCCTAGAAATCAAAGTTGGTGGGCAGTAAGTTTTTTGAAAGAAAAAATGAAAGGGAAGTAATGAAATGATGGCATATATATATTTTTTTCTACATATCGACCGGGATACAAGTCTAGTGAAACAAACCGTGAATCATTCAAAACTGTTACAATGTTTTTTTAGGTTGGTTAGACATTTGCTGATCAACAGATTTTTCAGATTCCGATCAAATAATTAATTTGCCAACCAAATCAATTTGGAGCAGCTCAGTATGATATTAATTGCGAACTAGTTTAGAAATACTTGCTTACCGTAAGTTGCTGACCAAGTACCTATACATTTTGGCTGACCAAATATATATTTTCGTTTATCAAAATAGGAATATATTGCAGATCGATTAAATGACACCCGTTTATATTTGTTAAATAAATTATAAAATATATTTGAACAGGGTGAAAGTGGAATCCCGGGCAAATCAGGTGCTGACGGTGCTCCAGGTCCCATAGGGGCTCCTGGACTGCAAGGCCCGCCCGGTCCCATGGGAGAACAAGGGCCGGAGGGACGTCCCGGGAAACTGGGGCAACCGGGCATTCCTGGCAGGCCTGGAGACAAGGGGCCGGCCGGGCAGCCGGGAATTTCTGGACCACAGGGTACACCTGGATTACAGGTAACAAAGTAACACTAGTTTTTCTATTGGTTTCCATACACTTTACAAACATTCTTATTTAAGTAACATTGAATTCATTTAAGAGACGGCTCGAGTGCCACATGCTCAGAGTTTTCAAATACATAAACTTTAGGCTTTAATTTTAGGGCCCTCCTGGTCAAGCTGGACCTCCCGGTTTGGCGGGTGAACGCGGACAACGCGGCGAAGCTGGTCCCGCCGGCGTGGATGGGCCTCGAGGGCCATACGGCAAGCAGGGTGCTCCTGGCCTCGACGGCGCTAAAGGAGAGAGAGGCGAAGCTGGGTTGGATGGAGCCAAGGGGCACGCCGGCCTCCCAGGCCTGCCGGGAATGGTCGGTGCGCCGGGACGCCTGGGAGAACGAGGCCTGCCCGGACCGACGGGACTACCAGGAAAAGACGGCGATTCTGGCCCAAGAGGTATTAACGGTTGAACGCTTCCTGAAAAATCAGATTTTTTGCTCATGTTGTAGCACAGTAGGGTCAAAATGACAAGAAAACTCTTTTTACTTCCAGTAAAGTTTAATTTAGTTACTTATTTGCAATTACTTAATTAATATTTGAATATAGGCACTCCCGGGCGCGACGGTGCTCCTGGGCCTCAAGGGCCGGCGGGTCCGCCCGGAGGCCGAGGACCCGCTGGCGAGCCCGGACGACACGGGCCTCCTGGCCCGGCCGGGCCGCCGGGCCCTCCCGGACCCGCCGGCGAAGGCCTGGCTTACGACGCTGCTGCTCTTGCTGCAATGATGCAACAGGGTACGTGACATATTATTGTGTGGGTATACTTTACCCTAATCCTCTTAACGTAAATTGGCAAATTGCGTTAATACTAAATAATTCAACATTTCCAGGTTCAATTAAAGGCCCCGACCCACTTAACGATGATCCCAACTTGCTGCCATCGCGTTTCTTCAAGGATGACATGACAGCCGCAGAGCGCAAAGAAATAGTGACTAAGGCGTATGAACGTCTAAAGGTGTCCTTGGACAAATTTCTGAGGCCAGACGGCACGCAGGACGCGCCCGGCAAGACTTGTGGAGACATCAAATATCATCACCCCGGATTTAAGAGTGGTGCGTTTGGAGTAACCTAAGGAGTTGCTTTAACTGTGAACAAGAAGAGTCTCAAAAAATTAAGATGTAGCTGCACTTAATCTGGTAGAAAATGAAATATCGATTCTCTATAGTTAACATTGTTATTTTGGACATGACTATATAACAGGGCTAGGGTTCGTCGGGCGGTAAAGTGGAATGCAGTAAGTAGTGTTTAAGGAAAATCCTGAGGGAACGTTCGCGTCTACACATGTGAAAATGTGTGTGAATGTGTGTTAATCTGTATGAAGGTTTGTACGCTCTGAAGTTTTTCCACGCTTGCGTAAGACTATTTGAAGGGTACACGGAAAGAACATGTCTAGTCTCTTAAGTAACATTTTGAGTAATCGCGGTTTTAAAATTTGGAACCATGTCAAAATGTATGGTAATTCCGTGACCAGGTCTTTTTTAACAAAAAAAAGTTGTGTTACATATATTATACAGTGGTAGCAAAAGATATAACTAATAGTTCATTAAGAGCTCTACATTTTTAGACGAAAATCTCTTTTTCCGAAAAAAGTGACTAGACATGTTCTTTCCGTGTACCCTTCATTTTAAGTAGGTACTTGTGTTTAAAATCATCATCAGTCTCTTAGTGTCTGAATGTCATAACCAGATTATGAGGAATACCGGTTGTTAAGAGGCCGGTGTCGATGTTAGTCGCAAAAATGTAAAATTGATAGATTTAGTCGATGAAATTGTACACCTTTTGTTACCAAATTGAAATAACAAGTACTGGTTTCTATTAGCACGTCTTCTTTTCTTGCCTTTTATCAGATCAATTTTTTGAAAACGGACTCACTAAATTAGTAATGATTTTTTTTCTGAAGGACGTTTAGGCAAACGCGCGTAAAGCACTGAATTTGTCGCTCTTATTTATAAATTTCGTAAAGTTTGGACTGCTAAAAGTGGTAAATTTGTATTATGCATATTCTGTACTTGACTTTTATCAGATTACATTTTTGTTATATGACTTAGAGTTCGAGGAAATGAAAGTTAAACGAATTCAATTTTCTCCAGAAATTACTTCAAAACAAGTGACAATTTCTCTGAAAATCGACTTAATTTCAACGTAATTTTGATACTTAAACAATCTACAACATTTGCTGAAACTATTCTTATAATATACTTGTATAATATACCACCAAAATTTTTTGATGAATTTTTAAAAACTAACCCTTCTCTTCATATATTACTGGTGACGCACGCTCGCGACCTCATTATTAAAAGGCAAGATGAGAAAACGTGCTAATAGAAACCAATACTTGTTATTTAGATATTACATAACAAAATGTGTATAATTTCAACGACTAATTCTATCAATTTAAAATTTTGGCTCCAAAATCGACTACGGCCTCTTATGGAAATTTTTGATTACATTCCAGGTCAGTACTGGATCGACCCGAACGGCGGCGATATCAAGGACGCGATCCTGGTGCACTGCGACATGGACACGGGCAGTAGCTGCATCTACCCCAAGCCGATGGAGTCTAAGGACATCTCCTACAAGGGCAAGGAAAAGGAGGTCTGGCTGAGCGAGCTGGAAGACGGCTTCACTGTGAGTGCTCGAAATTTGTGAAGTTGTATCTTTTATTTACTATTAACTCTTAAGTTTGATTCATTTGATTCGAGTTATTTAGAAAGTTAAATTCTTCAACGACTAGGCAAGTAACAGATTGTTGAGGTGTCATTGTCATCAAAAACATCAAATTCCTATAAAAATATGACACTACCTCACTTTGCGCTGCAAAGTAGGTGCAGAGTTAGCTTTGATGGACTCTAAGTAGCCTTTATAAAAAAAAAAAGAAAAAAAAATATCTTTATTTCAGAACATTCAAAATTTCATACAATATTGTTAGTACCATCGTTATAGCTATGTGTTAGTAAATACATTAAAAACAAAAACAAAACTTTTAACAATTTATGATGATTTTTTATTTTTTTGTTGGAAAAAATGTGTAGCTTCAGAAACTTCAGCTTTTTTCTGTTGAATCTGTGAGTTGTCCAATGCTTTTATACATTTGGCAACAATATGCATTTAAGGGTTAAGTTGGTCGCTCGCGACTTGCTCGGTGTACCTATCCTGTCTCAGTGTACCTATGCGTCTTCAAAACAACCTTTTACATGATTTCAGATAACTTACAAGGCGGACCACAGCCAGCTGACGTACCTGCAGCTGCTGTCGGGCCGCGCCGCGCAGAACGTGACGCTGCACTGCCGCAACACTGTCGGCTACTACGACCCTGAAGCGCACCATCACCGCCGCGGACTAAAGCTGCTCGCCTACAACGATGCCGAGATTCTGCCCCGCGCCAACAACCGCCTGCGATATTCGGCAGTGCTGGATGACTGCCAGGTGAGTTTATCACTACTACCACGAGCATTAATAACACCGTCGGTACTACGACCCCGAGACGCGCCACCACCGCTGCGGTCTTTAGCTGCTCGCAATAGAATCACAACGAAACATAGGACATTTTTTTTGGTAGCTATGGAGTGCTGTTATGTATCCTCGTTGCGCATTGAAATGAGGCAGTCACCAAAACTATTAGCTTAGCACCTTTGCATATAAACGTGTAGGCAGGGGTGCCAAGGTAATAACTTTGCTGACTGTACATTCAAAGAATTTAATATGAAAGTCGCTGGAAACCTCATACTATTGTCACTGTGACAAGGTATCAAATCGTACATCGACAAAGACCAAGAAAAGTAAAAATGTATCAGGATGACAGATGCTAAAAGTCACGAGACTATTTCCATACATCAGGGGTTCCCAAAATTGACTGGGCTCCGACCCACCTAACAAAAAAATCCATTTTTGGGGCCCAACTCTTGGCCGGCTTAAAAAGAGGGTATAAAATAAAATAGTATTGGTGACCCTCAGATTTCCTAGTAGTTTCAGGGCCCACTCAATATTCGCTCGCGACCCACTAATGGGTCGCGACCCATAGTTTGGGAAGTGCTGCCATACATTACATTACTCAAGTTTCGATTGGCGTTTGATATCAACGATTGTCATCTTGGGTAAGCCCCAGGCTTAAAGAAGAATTTACCTACGGATGCCTGCTAATGGAGTTAAGTCCAACTTTAGTTCAATTCAACGTCTATTCCACAGTACAAGTCGCAAGAATGGGCGAAGACTATCGTGGAGTACTCAACAGATAAGTCCGGGCGGCTGCCGCTGCTGGACGTGGCGGTGCGCGACCTAGGCCGCGGCCAGCAGGCCTTCCGCGTCGAACTCGGGCTGGCCTGCTTTACGTAGCAACGAAGATGCAACTCCAAATGACGAGCACAGCTAAATTTTCAATTTTTCGTGAGTAGTGGAAGAGATGATAAGTCTAAGAAACGTCAGGCCTTCTAGTTTGACATCTGAAATCTGTGCAGTACAGCGCCATATGTATTGTGGTCGCTTGATTGTCAACGCCAACTTTTGACAACCTAAGTTATCACATAATGTACGGAGGCGTACAGCGTTATCTACATTTGTCAAATTCTAAGCACGAATTTATCCTAAACCTTACACTTCATAACTAGCAAACTAAAGAACTACCTATATACTTATGAAAAGTTGATGGTCGTCATTAATTCACTATTATAACCCAGAGTTCCTTTGATTGAATTGCTTCGCACTGGTAGGAGATAGAAAATGTGTTTATGATAATTGAACTGCTGGTGCTTGGAGAACTACAGGCCCAGTCTGATAGGCGGTATTGTAATGCTAAATGACTCAATTAGAAAATATAATTATTTCGTACCCACTGTATTTAGGTATTACAATGTTAACATGACAAATATTCGTATTATTCTACATTCTCGCAGATGTGCTAAAATGAGATAATACTTAGTTTAATTTACTAGTAGTAGTTATTACCGTATTTCAACCAATACAAATAATAGTAATAGGTACATTTTTTTACTTTTTTTTTACAGTTTTTTAGCTAAAAGCCTAAGTTACCATAATGTAATTCGTATAATTTAGGTAGGGTTTAATAATTAAGTACTTAAATAAACAAGTCGTCACAATGATCTATAATTAAATTAATTAAGTATTTACAAAGGTTCTTATAAGACTGTGTACATAGTTAAATTATAAATATGTCCTTGATATTTTATAAGGCAAAAGTGATATCCAATATAAGTAATTTTAAAGAATATGTAATAAATACTTTCAGTATAAAATTAATCACCTTGTTTTTTAAGGCCACCAATTCCTGTATCCAATCCTTTTTAAGTTTTATCCCATTCATACCTATGATATGAATGAACTAATGTAAAATGATGTAAAATCTTAAGCAGTAATGAATCAATTTGGCCTTAGGTAAATAACGTAGGTATACTCTCTGTCCGTTTCAGCAGACCAGGAATCGTCCTACGAAAAGGCGGATTTTCTCAATCCTTAATCATTTAATGAAATAATATTTAGTCCACAATTCAATATTGACATCTTTGAAACTCCTGAAACTCCTACAATAATAGGATCTTCTTCTTAAAATTCGCCGTCTCCTGACTTGGTCAGCATTAAATGATCTTACGGTTGACGACTTTATAAGTATACGCAGTTGATGCTGTTGAAACACAAAAGACAACACGTCGCATGCGTGCAGTTATCGTCACCGTAGCGAGTCAGGATAATAAGATGCTGCATGTAGGACGTATTTACTTGTCATTCACCTCGTCAGCGGGGTCTTCGGTTTTTATTAGATTAGACGATGCACATTTTGGTAAGTCGTGTTGAATGTTTAGCTGCAGGTGCTTTGCTGGGTGCAAGAGACGAAGGGGGGCACCTCGCAAGCGCAGCGCGTGCACTTCTCGTCCACCGTGACCTCGTCGCCGACGGAGAGCGTCTCGTTCCCGAACTGGCACTGCGCGCTCACCGCCTTCAGGTTTAGTCCGCGGATGACTTTAGTGGCCGATGCCGCTGTAACACATAGTGGACAACGTTCAATAATTTGCGATAATAATAGCGATATCTCCTGAAGGCCTAGCCAAGTTGCCAATCGTATGCACCGTAGCGAACGAAACGGTAATATCTCATGTGTCGGTAATCAATCACTCTCCCATATAAGTGCGGCAGAGAGGCATTAGCGTTTCGTTCGCTATGGGGCAAACTATTGGCATCTTGGCTAGGCCCCCAGGAGCGACTATAACCTCGATATAACCTGAAAAAGTAGAATTAGGTTGTCATGTTTTAGGGTTCCGTAGTCAACTAGGAATCCCTATAGTTTCGCCATGTCCGTCTTTCTGTATGTCTGTCTGTCCGGCTTTGCTCCGTGGTCGTCAGTCCTAGAAAGCTGCAATTTGGCATGGATATATACATATCAATAAATCCGACAGTCGTACAATAAGATCAAACAAATATTTTTAGGGTACCTCCCTTACACGTAAAGTGGGGGCGTAATTTTTATTTTTTTTGCATCAACCCTACTGTATGCGGTATCGTTGGATAGTTATTTCAACGAATAGGGGGTTTAACTCGGGTAAAAGGCACCAAGCATCATAGCTCCAGTTTAGCATATTGTGACGGAAGGGTAACCACGGAACCCTACACTGAGCATGGCCTGACATGCTCGTCTTGGCCGGTTTTTATTTAAAATGAAAACCGGCCTAATATTATAATAAAAAATATATGACACGCATCCTATAGGATGTACTCAGACAACATTAGTCTGAGTCGGTTCAAGTTTTAACGATAGATCTATTTTTCACAGAAAAATAAAAAAGAACTTACGGCATTTGAAACCGATTGGGCAACTGCGTGAGTTTTTGAAGAAGATCGGAGCGCAATTGTCCAGGAGGTTCTTCTGGTAGTGTATCTCAACGCCGCAGTTGATGTCGCGGCAGTACGCGGGCCTGACGGTCCCGTTCCACTGAGGCGTGCACACGCAGCTCTTCATGGAGTCCTTAGGCTCGAAAGACTCTCCCTCGCGATACGTCTTGCCGTCGATTTCGCAGGTCGCTAGCTTGGCGATGGCGTCTTTACCTATTGGAAATAGAGTAAGTACGTTTACTTTTATTTCTAATTTTCAGTTGCTTAGTTTAAATTAGTTAGCAAAATATAGGCAAAGTAGCTTTTTATATTAGGGAGCGTGCATCAACTTTAGTGTAGACGGCAGCACAGAAGCTCCCTATTCATTGGCGCGAAGCATTGTCAAGTTTGCATTTTTTAGGGTTCCGTACTCAAAGGGTAAAAACGGGACCCTGTACTAAGACTCCACTGTCCGTCTGTCTGTCTGTCTGTCCGTCTGTCTGTCACCACCCAGGTAGCAAAATGACGTAAAAATGACGTCAGCGACGTCATAATGACGGCATTATTACGTCATTATGACGTAGCTGACGTCATTTGACGTCATTTTGCTACCTGGGCAGGCTGTATCTTATGAACCGTGATAGCTAGACAAATAAAATTTTCACAGATGATGTATTTCTGTTGCCGCTATAACAACAAAAACTAAAAAAAAGTACGTAACCCTCGGTGGGCGAGTCCGACTCGCACTTGTCCGGTTTTTTTTAGATTCAAGCCACTAGATGGCAGACCCTACTATGCGAAATAGAGCCAGCGTGAAGTCTAGGGTGCAGCACCTGCTTACAAGCGTGAATTATTTTCGCTTTCGATTCAGGTCACGAGATGGTAGACCCTTCAACACGCACGGTCTCTATACAAATAGTCCATTTTCGAACAATTGTGTGAGCGCACCGCTAGCCTGATTTAACCTGAACCTGAAGTAGTAAAAGGCCGCGCCGCTCCTTGCATTTAAGATCAGGACAAGAATTCCTAAATATCTGCGAGGGCTGTCAATATCCTTAAACGCCACTTGCACCATCCCACTAACCCGGGGTTAAGCTTAAACCGTTAACCCAGTGTCTAATTGTACTTGTAACCATGGTAACTCCAGGTTTAACCCCGGGTTAGTGAATGGTGCAAGTGGCCCTAAGTGATAGCTTCTATCCCTAACCGTAAGTTACAGCAGGTAAATATGCAGGTGTGCATAACTCGCGTATGTACTACAACAAGAGTGCGTGCTGCCATGCAAACACAATAATTAAATGATGCGAGTAAATTTCAGTCTATTCATGCGGGTTTGTCTTGTTAGTGTTCCGTGCAAAACTTTGTTTAATGACAAACGGAACACTTATGGGATCACTTCGGTCTTGCAAATCAGTTAAATGCGTTTTTCTCAGAGACCGTTTGACATGGATACCTAAAATTTGCAACAGTTATAGCAATTACCACCGCACTAATATTGCACTAATATTGTAAATAAGTCAAAACCGCTTATTTCTTATTTTAGGGGGTAATTTAGGGGGTTGAGAGGGGTAACCTGTTTTTTTATTTTAT
The DNA here is from genome assembly GCF_947568885.1 of Cydia strobilella. Classification (NCBI taxonomy): domain Eukaryota; kingdom Metazoa; phylum Arthropoda; class Insecta; order Lepidoptera; family Tortricidae; genus Cydia; species Cydia strobilella. The sequence goes on from NC_086042.1 coordinate 21,716,971, forward strand.
TTGTAAGAATGGAGTGGGGTACCATTAGAAAGCTTGCAAAAATTTGAGTCGATGGACTGATTTTGACTTCATTTTAGACTGCAGTAGTTTCGATAAAAAAATGCATTTAACCCTTAAATGCATAATGATGTATATATGCATCGTATATTTGATGGTCCGTGGCTCAATATGCAGCTATCCAAAATCACATTTATTACTTTTATACAGCATGACACATCTATTTCAATGTATTAAAAAGTTATACAAAAAATCATGCATTTAAGGGTTAAAGTTGCAAGTTTTCATACAAAAAGATTCGCCTCTGTCCTGGGAATTTTCGGAAAAACTATAGCTAACAGGCAGCTAACCAACTAAATAGAGTATGGAGACGGCGGGAAAATTATCAGGTTAACCTTATCTTTATTAGTTTTTTAACTGCAGCCTGATCTTAGGTTACTTAGGTTCAGTTACTAGCTTGGATCAGCTTCTTAGACTGGTATTTTCATATTAGGAAGTCGTTTTAGCGAGAAAGATCTTTACTTAAAACTTTGGCATTGAAATTAATGACATGTGTGTGACACAAAGTTTAATTCAACTTGCTTATTTTTGTGGGTTATTTCATTTTTTTGTAATAGTCTAACAAACGCATGAGAGAAAAAAAGATCTACAAAATACAACCTTGTTATAATGCAAATAAGCTTAAATTTCGAACGGGCTTTCCAACCAATGGACTATCTCAATGTCGTCGCTATACTTACTCAACCTCATATCTGCAACAATCATTTGATGGAAATGTCGCTTTTCTTTCATTCGGAATACGGGTGTTTTTGTCATCAAATGAGTGTTGCAGATACGAGGTTGAGTAAGTATAGCGGCGATGTGTTGTTGGAGTAAACTTAAAATTTTTAAATTAAGAATTCCGTTCTTCATTGTCGTTTTGTTTTTTTTTACACAATAAAGCACATAGAGTTAGCAAGACGTATAGAGATAACAAAGTCATTTAATATTTATTAGAGAGTATCTAATTCGTCGAAACAATATACACAATATCCCTTTGCATTAAGTACGATGACATTTGTGTATAATTGCATAAAGTATGTATATTTTTGAAAGGATCGGTGAGAGCAGCAACCAGATCCCGTTCTGTTACGAGAAAATAATCTTGGAAGTCCTATAGTATATATATATGACAATTAAAAATTTTATTCTAGTTTTTGGAAACAGATGTTGTTCAAACTTGTTTGAGAGATCGGCTCACTTTATCGGCCCGATTCGAACTTTAATAATAATAATAATATAGCCATTTTAAATCACATTTACAAACGGGTCTATCGCGAATTTATTTTGTTACCTTTATTTACCGACGTTTCGACACAGGTTTCACTATTCACGCGAAAGTTTAAAATGTTATAATATAGACATTTATTTTCATGCAAATTTACATACAGTTTTTATTTACAAGTTAATCATTAAATTTAGTGTTTTTTTTTTCTTTACATGGCCCCGCTTTGGGTAAAGGCCTCCTCCATCTGTTTTCATTTTTTCCTATCCTGTGTTTTATGCTTCCAGTCTCTACCAGCAGTTCTTTGAATTTCATCAATCCAGCGGTCTTTGGGTCTCCCTTGGCCTCTTTTTCCGATAGGCCCCGCCCATTCAGTTACCCGTTTTGTCCATCTTCTGTCCGTGATGCGAGCTACGTGTTCCGCCCATCTCCGCCGATTCGAATATGACGTTTATCTCATTCTTACACTACTTACTTACACTCTCTCACTTTGTTAGCTTAGACAAACTCTATATTTTTAGCAGTTCTAAATAATATTAAAGTCTATATATAATATATATATATATATATATATATATATATGACATGGAACTAGAAACAAAATCAAATCAAAATAATAAGTTCTAAATTTAATTCAAATTGAAGCAGTATAGAATACCGAGCTATAATGGTGAACCATAAAATTGACATATTCGAGTCTGAGCGCTTGGATGTAACGTTGCACTTGCCGTTTTGACTGCACAACTCCTATAAATTATCTCCTAGGTTTTTGTCGAATACAATGGTTCGCTTTTCGTATATACTTGCGAATGACTACATTGAGGATGAATGTGTCACTGAGTTTCATAGGATACTTTCCCAAAACACAAATTACCGTCCCCGCGACGTACTTTTGATGCCATAGCCATGCATCTAATCGAGCCCGTTCCCGCCGAAGAAGATCACTTACTTTGACTACTTAGTACTTCCTTATTAGCACTTCCTTATCCAATCTGTTCCTTACAAATGGCTTAATCTTCATTAAGTATCTAAAAAAATGGTTCATTGAAATTTTTATTTTCTGTGATCACTTAACGACAGGGTAACGACACGGTAGCTTCTACGTTTAATTAAACGTGGAATTACGAAACGAAAGCGTAGAACTAAGTAACATTTGCACATAACAAGCAAAATGGAATACCTTCACAGCGCTTTGTACGTCGTTTTCGTATGAAAGGAAGACATTTCGATTTTCACAGAAACAATTTTAGGAACTTTTATTTTCTTCATATTCATATCTTTATTGCTATCATGTTCATCATAATACAGGTGTTAAAATAAATACATTTGTAGGTACATGACACCCTGGTAGGGCACTGCAACATTCTTAAATCTAGGTGTATTTTTACATTTATAGTACTAAATTTTATAGTAAAGGAAATAATGGAAACAGTTACACTTCCAGCAGGATTTGAACCCGCAACCTCCGCAATCCGTGCGTTGCTCTTAACCAATTGAGCTACGGAAGCCTACCAGAACCTTGCAAATCTTTCCATTCCTTCCCTTATTCCTTCCATTATTTCCTTTACTATAAAATTTGGAGTATCGCTCGCAGACGTATCTGCATGTAAAAAAATTGATTTCTAGTACTAATCATAATATGTACTTAATTAAAATAATATCATTAATATATAAATTGAATAAAAATCGAATTATTAAATATTAAATAATTAAATATGCGTCAAAATATTGGCTTACAATCTTTATTGTTCATGAAGAATTTAAATTAATTAGAATTATACTTTAAAATTTTAGTGTTAATTATATTAGGTATGAGAGTAAAGATACTGGCAGGTAAAAATGAATTATTAGTTTTCCGAAAAAAACTTTAGTAGAATAAAAGTTTTTGCGATAAGAGTTTGGAATGATTCACGGTTAGTTTCAATAGACTTATATTGACCGGGATATAGACCGTGTTTACCTTTTATTTTGCGATAAGCGGTAACTCAAAAACGGCTTGACTGATCATGTTGCCTATAGTTTTGGTTTAATGTCTTTATTAAACTCTACAGTCGCGTTTTTTTTTTCATACTTTTCGACCCATGGTTCAAACATGGTTAGACATTGCGAAACTACGTCTGGTTTTAAGGTTCATAGTTGACTACGGAACTCTAACTAAAAACAGGCAAACAACCTCTGTAAAGTATAACGATGCGCACGGAACACTAAATGCCTCGAGCTTTGATTCGGGCTTGGCCAATTATTTTTGTTTTATTTATTGTTCGTGTTCGTGCTTATCATCTGCCCTTGATAATAGTCTATCGTAATAGAATTGTGTACATATCTGAAAATAAAACGGGAATTTCTACGTGACGAAGTTCTCTTCGGTGGTTTGAATCATTGTTTGAATGGATATTTACTGCACACATTGAACAGCACATTAAGGTCCAGTTAAGGGGTTACGGCAGCGGTTTAGGAAGCCATTGTTTCGTGGTTGGCGTATCAATTGCCGTTAAGTAGGTAGTACCAGTACCTACTTAGAGTGATTAAAATTCTGAATTATTACAGAATAGTATACTGATTTGGTACGTACCTCTACAGTAATGTCACATAATATCTATTCTGTATCTATATATATAATAGCACTGCCGAAACAAACCGATGTTTCGCTCAAAAGTCCACGGTATAATTGAACTGACGTAAATGATCAACGTATATACTATGAGATAACGTACACGTATTAGACGACTTGTCTCGAGCGCTCTAAGCTTTATTTGGATAATGTTTACACTAATTCAGTCAGAAGGTGGGTAACAACGTTTTTGAATAGAAACTTGTGGGTCTTTTAAGCGAGGTTTATTTAGATTAGCTAGAAGTTGCATGCAATTTTCAATTCGTACATTGCGGTATCTGATTAAATAAACTACCTACCTTACCTAGACTACCTTAGTAGTCGGCAATGTAACCTAAATTGCACGCAAGCAGTACCGTCTTTACCAAGGGCACACCGGACAGGGCATTTTCCTCAAGGGGCCCCGAAGGACAGACAGTAACAGTGACTACAGTGAGCAACCGAGTCTGGTCGGGTCGGGTGTTAGTTTAATTCGTTTTCTTCATTTTATAAAAGGGTCCCAAATTCTTGAGTGACCAGGGGCCCCAGCATAGTTGAAGACGGCCCTGCATGCAAATTCTTGCTTATTAGTCTACGCCTCGGTTGAAGACCTATTGAGCGTTTACATATGTCATGTTCTTACCGCACACGTTGCCCACACTGCAGCAGGAGTCCAGCTCAAAGGTGGCCACGCACTGCTGCAGGTCGGAATCGAAGCTCTCGACGCAGTCGACGGCCGCGCACTCGAAGCGGGGCTCGTCCGACACCTGGCACGTGCAGCGTTGCGAGCACGGGTTCTTTATCAGGTTCTGGGGCAGCACGTCGTTGTTAGAATATGCCACACCTCTGAAAATAAAAATAAAACAATTCACATCATTGTTTCTCACGAAAGGACTTCTTCACGTGCTTAAGAAATCACCTGTCTCCTCGTAAATATGACTTTTAATAGTATGTAAATAGGCGTTCATAAAAGATGTCATGGGAACTTTAAATAGTCACTATATCGTAGCTATACCTACAGTTATGATCTTGTTCCATAACACATGATAATTCGAATTAGAACTAAAACCAATAATGAATAATATGATTTCATCATTTATCTCTGTGCAACCATGGCCTTCGTATTTCCAAATTATTGTCTCAAGAGGTAATTTGATGAACACTCTTTAAACATAATATTATTGGCCAATACACCGCCGCAGAAATTTCTCGGAAAGTCACGGAGGTTACGCGTCGCGGTTGTGGGTGCAAAAAGTAGACGTCATTGTCAATGCCGTCCGGTTCAATAGATTCATTTAAGTTTTGATCGCGAATTTGCATGTTTAATAATGAGATTTGGTCACGGTTACGATACAAAAACTGACTGTACTTGGCATAGTGTCCGGCTAGGTTCCAAGAAAATATCAAATACCTAACGCAGCTCAGTCGGGTCACGCAGACACTAGGTAATAGTAGGTTAAGGTAGTCCTTTTCAGATAGCACAGCCTCACCTTAAGGTCCTCACTAAGAATGTATTTAATCAATTAATACTTTTTTTGCTATTTCCAACTTTACCGTAGTTCAAGCAAGAACGCAGCGCAGATGGTCCAAATTCTGGCTTAATTGTACAAAGGGAGCATATTGACAGGACGACCATGGACAACTGACAACAAATTAATTACCGCCTAGGGTAGGTCAAGGTTTGTGAGCAGCCTAGCTTGCCGGGACAAATGTACCTGTAGTAGCACTTGGTGGGGTCAGGATGTAGATCGGGGCAGGTGAAGGCTTGCGGGCATCCTGCGGCGTCATCGGCGCGTGGCGCCGCCGTGCACCCCAGCTCCAAGTAGAACATGGCCAGGTCGCACTCGCCGCCCATATCCGCTTGCGCCAAGCCCACCACTGCAACACTCAGGTGTAGGTATACCATTGTGTAGCTACTTCACGTTCCTAGATCACAACTTTTGTGACGGTGTATCCAAAAGACTCTGCACCGACTGAGATAGGGGGTCGGGGGAGTGTAAGTAAGCAGAAGTTAAGTTTTGATTTTCGCACCTTATGTAAGATGTCAATTTTACTGAATTATTATCGTCGTTACATTATTACGTAAGTAGGTTGATGGCAGCTGTAGTGGTAGGTTGGTAAATACGTTCACTTTCTTACGAAAGATAGAGCATCAATTTATTCATGCTCTAATTACATAGTTAAGGTTAGGTACGAGTAGGTATATTATAATATTTATAATAAACATATAACTAAGCAATTTCCTTACTTGAGCATGTCTATGAGATAGATATCTAGGTGCAGAACCACTTAATTGCGCGGATACTAACCTAAGAGGAAGGAGCAAAGGTCAAACTGAGTTCCTATTTTCCTTATTCTCAGAATTTAACTTTGTGCTTTATTTATTTTTTCACAAGAAAAAATAATACTTTTTATGTAATAACCTCTTCTTGTTACTCTTGCCAGAGTGGTCGTGGTCATCATTGTGAATCACGATGAGTGAAGATCTTGATAATACGGCGCCATTAGTCGGGGCGGGGACTGCAGCTTTCCGGGTACATTCGTGAACCGAGCACTTAGTTGCGACCTTGATCTGGTCTGTCCATCTCATTGGTGATCTACCGCGTGGCCGGGTGCCTTCACTACGAGACGTTCTATGGAGTCATTACCACACGACGAAATACATGACCGAAGAAGGTCAAAATGTGTGACTCCACTGTGGTTGATAGGCGCTGTCTGATGCAGAGTTCTCTTAATATGGAATCATTTGTACGAAACTCTGTCCACGATACTCCTAGTATAGCGTCTCCAGCAACACATCTCCAGCATCTAATAACCTAGGTATTTAATATTTAAGCTATGGTGATTTAAAATGGGAAAATATCCAATTCCATCAAATTGGTCGTGTGTTTCATCGTAGCGTCAAAACTACTGATCTAATTTTGATGAATGATGTGTTAATCAATTCGTTTTCTTTGGTCCCAATGGCATAAGCCATAAATATAAGGGATCCTCCGTTTAGAAGATTTTATATGAAAAAAAACCGTTTTTGTGTTAATTATTTTAATCTTGTTTATTATCGATATAATAGATTTGTGCAACGACGGCTCACTGCTAAGTAGAAACATCTGGTACCTATGTAATCTAATCTTGTTGGCTAGGTTGATGCTCCATTTTCATGAGAGATATGTATTTGCTATTTAACAAATATTCTCATTCTCAATCTGAAGTGGCTAGCACTGTACGTATACTAGGTATTTATATTAAGTACCTAAAGTATATTATATTTTAGTAAGTATGTAAGTGTATTTTTTAAATTAGGGCGTGTGGTGAATATCCATCACATTATTATACAGTGGAACCTCCGTAAATCGAACCTCGATAAGGCGAAATCCTCGTTAACACGAAATAAAATGCCATTCCCTTCCCTTCAAAGCCTCTCTAGCACGAGGTTTTTATGAGTTTTACCTCCATAACTCGAAATATTTAACCTCACTAAGACGAAGCAACCAACGACTCCCTTCACAATTTTACCTCTATAACTCGAAAATATAATTTGACCTCTACAACTTGAAAAAGTAGTCGTATTGTTTTACCGCATCTTTATCGCGAAGTTTTACTCACGAACCTCTGTTAGTCAAAAAATATAATAATGACTGTACTTTTTGCGTTTCTATACTTACCGCTCTAACACGAATTTTTTATGCGTTCCCTCGAAACCTCACGAAACCTCTTTAAGACGAACAAAAACCTACAAGAACCTCCCTTTGTCGATGCCCTCTATAAGACGAAGACCTCGTTAATACAAAGTTTTTGGCGTTTCCCTTGAGATTCGTGCTATCGAGGTTCCACTGTATTATAGTATAATAGTGTATAGTGATATTTTTATTTAAGATCGACTCTCCAATAGCTTTTCTATGGTGTTTTGCGCTATACCACATTGTAAGAATACAATTAAAATCGCGTACCTACGGTGATTACCTAGCTAAGAAAATACATCACTATCAGTAATGCCGGTAAGTTGTTCACCTGCATGTATTAATTACTGACCTAGAAAATTACTATGCGTTGTTAACACACATCGAATGAATTATTAAACACCCTTAGAACCATGAATTCACAGAAAATACCTAAGCATTAATTTTGGTATGTTTATTTTGTACAGTATTTTGAGTAGTAGAGTTTTTACGTCCAATTTACGACTGTATCATTCAATAGATATACAATAAAGTTTCAACGGTTTAAGTAAAGCATTTATCTTCCTAGGTGACTTAGATCTAGAAGAGTTTAATTCGTTGCGTTCAAAAAATAGGTAAATTAGATTGAATCGTCGATAGAATCACGTTGAGTTGAACATACCTTCAGAAGCCCTAGTTCTAGCCACAAGTCAAAGGCTTACAGTTTTAATTCTGTTTTAATACCTTGTTTACCGTGATTACGTTATACAACTGCGTAACTGCGGTGGCTACAGGCTGCATGCAGCTAGAGTTGTGCCATTCCCGGTAACATTCCCCATTTTGTATGGGGAAATTGCTCGTTCGGTAACATTCTCTATACAAAATGGGTAATGTTACCGGGAACGGCACAACTCTACATGCAGCAGACTTCCATGTGTGGTTAGATAAATCCCACTAATAATATATGTAGATTCGATCCTAACCACTACAGAATTTCGCTCACGTTTCGATGAGTCTACTTTCCACAATTACTTTTCTGTATTTCTCAATAATTTGATTTGCGCGTACATCGCAAATTGTGTTAACATTACTAAATTATTAGGTACTTAATATCTGTACCTATAAGTAATTATATGTTTTATTTTGATTACAAATATGTCGACTTCGGCATCGTAGTTTAAAATGGTAGGTAATAATCAGCATTTTACTCTAATAATATAATAAAAGTAAAAATACAACATAATAAATAAATAAACAAATATACTTACGGATCGCCACAAAACACAGCAGAACCTTCATGGTCGATAGTTGCACTTCCGAGTTAAAAACAGTTAATTTCCTAAGTTTTTGTTTAGCGCGCCTGGCGTTGTGTTGTGGTTGTGGTTGTGACCAAAGGCCGCGTGGTTGAAGCGAGCGGCGCGGTCGCTTGCCCGCTGGGGAGTGAGATAAGCCGCGCTCTCATCTCCATATTCTGTCACGGTCAGTGCCAGGAGGGGCATTCAAAGTTTAAAATCTGTCATGGATTTATTATTGATTGATTTCATATAACTTGCACCAATGTATAAGAGCCATATGCCCGGGTGAGGAATGTCGAAATGAGTCGCTCTTGGAGCTCTCATTGTATCGATAATCATTTGATGTTGCCTTTTTTTCTAAAATTTGTTTTTTTAATGACTATTCGGTAACAATTCTGGAAGGACTAAAGAATTACTAGTTCAAATTCAAGAATCCACCATAATTATTGGCTTAAATGTGTTGTAACTAATTTTAATGTGATATACTTACCTGTAGGATACCTGTATACCTACTGCTAGATAACATTATTTTACTAGATAACATTTAGCCGTGGGGTTGTTACACGATTGATAAAATAAGCGCTTGTAATTAACTAATGAATGGAATCATAACCGTCAAATAAATAAACATTTAAATACTTGGATGTTATTATTGAGTTATTACATCAACCACATTAGATCCCGTTTTTTATTTACAATAAATTAAATATCACTGGGGATAATTATAATAATAAACAACTGAAATGTCAAGTACATTTACGTATTACTTCCAGCAATTCTGCAGCCGATCATAACAAAAAAATTAAAAAACTTAATTTTTTAACAAGATATTGCGTACCTAGTTTGGTAACTTTGGAATTATCCAAGGCCGAATTATTAGGCAAGGGATCGTAGATCCCTAATATTTTACTAAATCTACATGAGCACGAGCACCTCGTACTCGGCCGAGCTCTTCTCTTCACCGCCGAACGGGTAGTAGCACGTCTCGTGGCTGGGGTGGATCTGGAAAACATATATTAAAAGATGAATGGTTTCGGGAGTTTTGATATATATCAGTTTATTGTAACATGTTATGTTATGTGTAGGTATATCTAGTGTTTGTTTTTTTGACATCAGACGGTATTTTCCTTGCCGGGAGTGACACAGCCATCGTGTGTAATGCAGAACGCAGCTGTAGTATAGCTTCCCGCCATCAGCGGTGACGCCCGCCTCCACTGCACCGTTCGTCTTCTGGGACCCTCATCTCATCCAACACTCACCTTGCCGGGAGTGACGCAGCCGTCGTGTGTGACGCGGCCGAAGTACAGCTTCTCGCCGTCGGCGGTGACGCCCGCCTCCACCGCGCCGGGTGGCACCGCGCCGTTCGTGGAGAACTGCCACGAGAACATCGCTGGCACCAGCACCTGGCACACAACACACAATAGTTATTGTACTTATAGAACGATTCATTGCTGTTTTCACAGCTAAATATCTATCTAGAACTAATTAAGCTATCGATTTGCAATTTGGAATAGGTAGTCATGAGCAACGTTAACCCATACACATTGTAAGTATTTTTTTTTATTAACTTTGGAAAATGCCGCCATATGAAGAAGGGGGCACAATTTCAAAGACTAGTTATTAAGTCAAGTAGGGTATCATTTGAAGAACTTAAATTGTATATTCCAAAACAAATTTTCATTACTTTTATATACATTATTTTAGTGAAAAAATTGATTTTTAAAGGAAAATGTAAAAAAAAATTAATCCCTCCCCCTCCTTATCTCCGAATTATGAAATTTTTAAGTACAGTATAACACGAAAGTGACTAAATCTAGAGACCCGCGCGAAATCGCCTTTTTCATTTCATTTTCTTCTCTGCATGGGGGCAAAATTTCAAAGACTAGTTATTAAGTCAAGTAGGGTATCATTTGATTATTGAAATAGTTCTTTGTGCAACAAGAGAGGAAAGTTGGTTTTTCTTGCGAGTGTTTATTTTGAGTCCCGAGAAAGCGAAAGATTCTATAATTGAATCACGAGCCAAGCGAGTGATTCTAAGGTAGAATCTTCAGCGTAGCGAGGGACTCAAAAACACGAGATGTAAAATAACTTTGCTCTCGTGTTGCACACATAATTTTTCACCTCAGTAGTGAGAACATATTACAGGTTAAAATGTATTTCGAATTACACAGAATAAACAGAAAAAAAAGTATTATAATATGTACGATACGATAAGATACGATACGACCGTACCGTACCGTACCGTAGTATGAAGGTCATGGCCTTCACTAAATTAAAAAGCTACATTGTTTCACTCCCTGGAGTGAGGAAAGTCGCACTTTCCTCACTCCAGGAAGTGACGAAAGTAGGCTTGTTCGAGCTGCTGAGGTGAAAATATTTTTACACACTTTTTAGTGTTCCGTGCAAAACTTTGTTTTGACAAACGGAACACTTATGGGATCACTTCGGTCTTGCAAATCAGTTAAATGCGTTTTTCTCAGAGACCGTTTGACATAGATACCTAAAATTTGAAAGAGTTATAGCAATTACCACCACTAATATTGTAAATAAGTCAAAAGCGCTTAAATTTTAGGGGGTAATTTAGGTGGTTGAGAGGGGTAACCTGTTTTTTTTATTTTATTTGTAAGAATCGAGTGGGGTACTATTAGAAAGCTTGCAAAAAATTAAGTCGATAGACTGATTTTGACTTCATTTTAGACTGCAGTAGTTTCGATAAAAAATGCATTTAAAGTTGCAAGTTTTCATACAAAAAGATTCGCCTCTGTCCTAGGAATTTTCAGAAAAACTATAGCTAACAGGCAGCTAACCAGCCAGTAACCAACTAAATCGAGTATGGAGACGGCGGGAAAATTATCAGGTTAACCTTATCTTTATTAGTTTTTTAACTGCAGTACTAACCGAGTGTTGATCTCGAAAGGGTCCCTTTGTTTGACATAATTATTGAGTCATAATGTAATGATTGTCATATTATCATTAGTCATAACTGAAATTGTTAACTTTTCAGGATTTTCCTCAGGTTATCCTATAGATAGGTTAGGTTAGGTTAGGTTAGGTTTGTTTTATAACAATCCTGAAAACTTACGCGTTTCTGAGAAAAACCAAATTATGACTACCGAAAATGTGGACAAACAATACATTATGAATTAAAACTATATGGGAAACAATAGAGACCCGATATCGAAATGTGGAAATGACGTGTAACAAACAAAAAAGTATGTTCCTAATCACCTCAAACTGATCTTTCAGAACTTCCTCCCCGTTGTGTGCGACGTAGCAGGCGTTCTTGCTGGGGATGACCTTGGCGGGCAGAATGTCGCCCTCATGCGGCGCGCGCCCCGCGTAGATCTCGTCTCCGTCCACGTCCGTGCCGACGCGCAGCGCGCCCGGCGGGATGCTGCGCTGGCTCAGGCATGCTGGCACCCAACGGTATGTACCTGCACATGCGCATAACTCGCGTGTCAGTTTGTATGAACATTTTTTAAAGAACATGCGTATACGAGTAATAGATTGATTTGAATTATACGTTAGTAATCAAAAACTATAATAATTATGTACATGACATCAAAGCTCTCCAAACGGCCTCTACGTCGGATCTATATCCCCAGCACAGACGCCTTATAAATGTCCGGGATCGAAAGACCTGAAGAGTTAAAATATTCATAATAAAGTAAAAGGTGCGTCATTACATTATTTACATTAAATTATAGAAAAATTAAGCTTGCACTAAAATACCACCACTTTATGGCTAGGAAAGATAAAAAATAGTACTAATTACAAAATTACAATTAGTTATCTACAACCACTACCTTATTTTTAATGGCATTTATAGTTAAAGTGAGGAGACGGTGATGAAATCACATATAGGTAAATAAACATTAAACGCACTTGTTTATTAAGTGTATTGGTTTTTTAAAGAGTGAATTGTGGTTTATAAAAATGCAGATAGACACAAAGTGACACTAAAAGTTGTTGTTCGGGCTTCGGGATCGGAATGTGTGATTACAGTTTAAAATTAATTACAAATCATACTACTTAAAGAGGCGCACGACAATCGATTAGTGATTTCATATTGGAACAAACACAAATTTAGGAGTTAATTAAAACTGCTTATTAATTAATTTTTTTAACATGCAGATACGTCTGCGAGCGATACTCCAAATTTTATATTAAAGGAAAAAATGGAAAAAGTTACACTTAACTTAGTTGGAAGTGTAACTTTTTCCATTTTTTCCTTTAATATAAAATTTGCTTATTAATTGCTGACACAAGACCAATATATTACTCCAAATTACAACCTTGCAAGACAAACACATAAAAGCTACGGCCAAAACTCTGTATGGAGTAAGATCAGCCGGGATAAATGCGTCACTTGGAGTAAATGCGTCTTTTAAAAATTTCTTCTAAACGGAACATTTTAGCACTGTTGCAACCCTCTCTGTTCGAAGTGTGGTCACTGAACTTGTAATGCAGACGGCTATAATACTTATAATATGTTGCGTTTCGAAGATATCTTTAAAAGGCACATTTGCCACAAGAGACGCATTTATCCCGGTTGACCTAAATTGAGCAGTAGGTACTGAAATAAAAATTATCTTTCAGACACTGAAGGATGGATACGAATAGGAAATGGAGAGGACAAAGGAGTCCATAGAGAGGATTGGCCCAACATTGGCAGACATTACACCCAAGCTAAAGGAAAGATAACACCATTATCTACATACTTGCACCTACCTACATAGGTATATAGGTATTTTGATGATTTGATTTCACTTCTCTGATAAGGATACAAATATTGTTTTCTTCGAAATACCGGATATATACATGTATAGTCAATAAATCTTTGATATAGGTACCTAACTATAAGTAGTTTATCAGGGATAAAAAGAGCTGTTTTTATCGATAATGTCCTTGATTATCTACATTTTCTGCGATATTGGATTATAGGCGTCAAATAGACATATTCAAATAGGCCTAGCAACAAGCACTTAAATTGCGTGCAGCGTGCATATTTACAAAACTTTAAAACCAGTCATGTTGTAATCTTCAAATTAAGGTATAGTTTTCATATCGTAACATTCAGGGGATCAAAAGTTGAAAAACATTTTACCCTAAACCATGAACCTGAGCCGAATTAGGTAAAAATACAATTATGTCTTGCCAGGCCTGATGAGAAAAGATCAAAAAGAGACTTGTACAAAAGTAAGCGATCTAGAATCCTGAATTCTACATGAAATGGGTAACATAAAGGTGTTATCTCCCCATACCGTGCCCTGAGACTTACTCCACGGCAGCTCGACCGTCTCTCCGGGCAGTTCCGGGACGGCCTCCTCGGGCGGGCTGTCCACCACTTGGACCGGTTCGGGCGGGGGAGGGTAAGGGTAGAAGTAGGCGGGGTGGACGGGGTAGTACATGACCCCAGGAGGGCCGGGGAACATGTGTGGGGGGTGGCCCGGCGGGGGCGGGGGCTGCGGGCCGCCGTAGCCGTAATAACCTCCAGGACGTTCTGGACAACATAACCTTATGTGAGTAAACAATAATATTTTAACGTTGACTTTGGGAGATAATGAGTGATTGAAGTGACTTGATTGTGTAATATTTCATATTTTCAGGAAATAATGACTACCTATCGTACCACCACCACTGAGCCACTACCACTACTGAGCATTTCAATACTTTTAGAAATTCAAATATCAGCCAGGTATACAGGGTGGTTTGGGTCAGTGAGGGCAACTACCAGATCCCGTGCTGCTACGTGAAAATGGTCTTAGAAAACCATTCCTCAATTTCAAATTAATGAAGATTGGGGTTTACCGATTTTGGAAAAAACATAGGTACCTACAGGATGCAAGAAAAAGATCATTTTTGACAAATGCCTGCGGCGCCCTTTTTCTCTTACCTACAAGCTTTTCACTGTAGGTTAGCGCAAAGCTCAACATTCAAGTCTTACATACAGGGCGCCTGCTTTACGCTATGAGGTCCCTAAGCGGCCCTATGCGGTCTTCGCAATAACTTTTCCACGCCACGTTTCACGTCAACCACTGCGACTGTCCCTAATAGCCTTTTCCCACGTTTTTTTTTTATGCCAATCGATCCCATTCCTATCCACGATCAAAAGCTTGTATATGAAATGAAAACTTTTATTTTTCACATGCTAATTTTTATGCCAATCGATTCCATTCCTATCCAGTATCAATTTATAGTTTCATAGGGTCAACTAATGGTAATGTACCTACTAAAAAGCCACAATAATTTTCAAAGCGAAATTTATAAACCTAGAAAATATTATGCTGAAGCGATCAACATCAAAATCAAAGTGATTTAGTTAGTCGAAACCGTTTTCTCCCGAAATGGAAATTGTATGAAAAAAGTACCTATTACCTATAGCTATTCTACCCTCTTATTTAAACCATCCTAGACACATCCATCTTAAGCTATGCTCGCGAGGTCTACAGCTCACAGAGCCACTAGTTAAATATGTTTGAGTCTCACGGGAGTTTTATAGTTAAAATATATAAATAGGTACAAATTTTTAGTTGTTTCCCCATGTTGGCTGCTGGAATTGTATTTTCCTCGAGTACCTATTTGCCTCGCGTTGGTATGATGAACAATTTTGTGTTTCACTCGGTAGAAAGGTTTGTTTTTTAACATTCGTTACCCTCGTGCCTTCAAATTCACGCAACGCTCAAGATTCCACAAAAAAAGTGCGCAAAAGTGCAAAAAACGGAATCTTGAGCGTTGGTAGGCCTTGAAATAATAATATATGATAAGATACGCTCGTGGTTGAATTTTGGAATGTTTTGCTTACTCGGGTATATTAGCACGATGAGTTAAACAACAACCTCGTTCCCTTGTAAAACAAATAACTATTTTATCAATTAATCATAATTCGTTACCTAAAGATAACGCCCGTATAGATTTGCCGTTTCAATTGATTTTTTTATTTTCTACTAAGTTACCTACTCCGGAAATGCTAAATGACAATGGCTGAGAATAATAGCGGAAGCCGCTCGACCCCAATTACAAAGAAATACCGCAAATTGATGTACAGGTTAGCCGTTTGGCACACGCATACTAGAGGCCAAAACAAATTTTTTGACCCGCTGTTCCTAAAAAAAAATATGCGGGGGGGGTGATAATTTTTTTTTGTATGGTTTTTTTTTTCCAATAATATTGAAAGGATCTTGATATTTTGTGTGAAAAACAAAACAAACTATACCAACCGATGAAAAGGCGCAGTTAAAGGGTTAAAGAGGTAGTTCCCGTTCGATATATGGATATTACGTATCATTTTATGATTAATATGTACCGTATCTGCATTACAGTTCCATAAGTCTCGTAAAATAGGTACTCAAGTAGAACTGTGTCAGTTTGTAAAATTGAAAAATTTTAAAAAAAATTAATGATATTATTTTCAAAAAGAAGCTATAACCTATCTGTATCTTTATAGTAAGTATTTATATTATTTGTATTTTTATATTTATCTCAAATAGTTCTAAGCTACCCTCCGGCCCGGGGTGCCACAGAAAACCAGCGCTGTGGTATTTATTTATACCAGAGCATATGCTGAGTGGCGTCCTTTTGTAGCCACTATAGCGGCGCCAAAATTTGTGTTTATTCATTAACCCTTACCTTACTCCTTTTTCTATAACTACCATTGTACCTAGCTTTAAGTGTTTAGTGAGTAAGTTCTTTTTTGTAACTGAGGTGGCGCTGTTTGTAGAAGGTCTTTACAATAAATGTCTTTTCTTTCTTTCTTTCTTTCAAAATTGCTTTTTTGGGGTCGGATATGAGGATATCACGTATCATTTGTGGTATATTGTTCCAAAAAAAATCAGCCATATCGTATTAGCCGGGCTAGCACATGATTGGCGCGAGAGTATCTCGCCGCGACATAGACTACCCGTCCCTCTTTAATTCATACAGTTAGTAAAAGACGGGTAGTCTATCTCGCGGCGAGATACTGTCGCGCCAATCATGTGCTCGGCCTACTGGAGGAGCCCAAACTTGGTATGTTTCGAAAATTCTTTTTTTTTAATTAAAAAAAAAAATGGCCGAAATGATGTGATATATTTTTAGAATCGCCTCAAAAAGCCCTTTCGTATGATACCATACACGATAGGATTTTTTTTTTCATGCAAAAAAATAATGTTCTACCACTCCCCCCCCCCGGAAATTTTTTTAGGAACTGCGGGTCAAAATTTTTGTTTTGACCTCTAGTATGCGTGTGCCAAACGGCTAACCTGTACATCGATTTGCGGTTTTTTAATTCGAACGGGTTACACTATAAAGTCACGCCTATGATTTGAATCATATCTATACCTAACCCTGATACCTAACGCACTGAATATTGAGATGGCTGCCATACAAAGAAAAATAATTTCTTAAGCGACACTCATGGAATGCCCACACGTATTTTAGAATTTTGAAAGGTCTGCTCTATCTACTACATGTGGTACCTTCACGGAGTTGAAGTTGAGTTCGAAATGGTGTGTATTTGCGAAAAAAAATGTCAATTTAACCGTCTTTGTTCACATTTTCACAGCACCACTTGTTATAATAACGCTTAACACAAAGAAAATGAAAAACATATCTTACGAAACAAGTGTGTAGATACAATGAAAGTATCCAGCTAAAAATGAAATATCTAAGTGAAAACAACTTAAACAACTACTAATAAAGTAATTAAAACAACTACGTCGCGGGTAATCATTTATTTTGTTTGTAATTTTACTCGATGTTGTGAGCCCGCCCTGAAGGCCTACCGCGAACCACGTTCGACGTTTTGCCTCCCTGTCACACTTACGTATGAATTTACAAGTGCGACAGGAGGCAACACGTCGAACGTGGTTCACGGTAGGCCCTGGTCTTCAGGCCTGAATGGCTTGAGGCTTGAGGAATATGCAAGAGTTATTTCCCAGTGTAAAAGCTGTTACCTATCTATGTATACTTAGCAATTGTATATTTATCCTGATCATAATGCCTTAGTAATCTATAGTAGTCATTTATTTGTAAGAGATAGTGGTGTTTCTTAGATGAGGTTACAGGAGACGTGGCTAACCAAGGCAGCAATGCATCTCTGAAGCGATATATATTATTTCCTGTGGTACCTGAGTTTTTTTACGCAGTACTATTATCTATTATTAATTCTGTGGTTTTAGTCCATTTGACTAGTTAGCACGATCGCTTAATTATTATCTGTAGAAAACAAGTAAGTGGGGCGGAGTTGGTGCACGGTTTCGATTAGCATGACAATGCGCCTGCGCCACTTAAGACTCATCGCTATCTTTATACAATATAGTTACAAAACTTCCTAGATTATTTTCTAAGCAAGTAAATTTCAAAATTCCATTTGAATTGTTACACCATTTTAATGCAAATTAAACGACAGTAACATTTAACGAGCATTTAAATAGTTTATATGCATAAATATCTCATTCAAATTACCAACAATTTACAAAGCTAAGTACACATGTATTAGTAATTATACAACAGTTTTAATTATTAGTTTTTTAACGATCAATCAGGAGGCAGTAGGTAATTCTAATTTAAAATACCTAGGTATTTAAAAATGTATGGCTGTCATTGATTAATCGATAAGGATTGATAATTCATGAGGAGGATCGAACTTTTTTAGCTCTTTATCCCAAATTGTTTCTTCAGGACTGCATTATTATTATCACGATTATATTTGAAACATGCCATCAAATTGGGTTTAAACGCATTTTAAATTAATAATCAAGGCGAGGTTATGATTCAAAGAGTATTCTAGTACACTCGCGTTATCAGTTATCATTATCAGTAATCGTAATCGAGCACTTACCTGCCATAGTGTAAGTCTTCTCACAGACTGGTGTCCGCACAAGCGCTTCGAAATATTTAACAAGCGTGTGACTCACATGTTATCAACGATATAATAATATGTACGTAGATAAATTTCTCGCTTGCTCTATCAGTCACTGAAAAGTGTGGTATGGTGCTGAAGTTCGTGATGATAAGTTTATTATATTTTTCGGGGTAGGGTCACAGTGAATCACTTTTTTTTGTAAGAGCTGTAGTTGCGACATTTAACTTCAAATTGTATCGTTTTCTTATCTAAGCCTAAAGTATCAATTTAACTCTTTAGCCTTATTAATAAAAAAGCTGTAAGGAAAGCTAGAAAAAAAAGAAAAAAAAATGAAATTTATATAAAAGTGAAGTTCACTGTTACTCATGTGTGGGTAGCAGTGGATCACCGTTCCATTAAACTAAAGATAAAAGCTGCTGCATTGTTTAAGCATTTATCCATTAAAATATATTGTTTTATGATATACATGCAAAATTTTGATCATATCCGTTAATCATAATTTTTCATAGTGTGCGATGATTTTTTATTTTATTTTTTGCATACTGGCTACTTATATGATCTGTGCTGGCTACATATTGAAGAACAGGGATTTTGCTCTTTGTGTGGATAGTGTTGTGCTTCTAGTATCATGATTCGTTTATTTTTTCCTAAAGGAAAAGTTAATTTTCATGCCCGATATTTCTTTGATCCACTGTGGCCCAATTTTATATGATCCACTCTTCCCCATTGATGGTAGTTGTAAAAAGATCACTCAAAAATGTATTTGTTTGGTTTATGGTTAAAATAAGGTCATAAATAGATTTTTCATATATTAATATCATATCGCCGAGTGAACATACGTTTTTTGCTATACGCCACTTACACTGGTTTGCAGGAGAGCGAAAAAAAGCAAAAAAAAAAATACTTTTCGATAAGGTTTATATTTTAGGAAATATTCAACTTATCATTTAGGCACATATGTTTACTATTTATAGTAGCATTAGTAGCAGATGGGTACTCCAAACTTTCAGAAAATACGTGTTATTATTACTGCTATTTTCTGCAATAATAATTACTAGTGGCTCTGTGAGCTGTAGACCTCGCGAGCATAGCTTAAGATGGATGTGTCTAGGATGGTTTAAATATTAGAATAGCTATAGACAATAGGTACTTTTTTCATACAATTTCCATTTCGGGAGAAAACGGTTTCGACTAACTAAATCACTTTGATTTTGATGTTGATCGCTTCAGCATAATATTTTCTAGGTTTATAAATTTCGCTTTGAAAATTATTGTGGCTTTTTAGTAGGTACATTACCATTAGTTGAACCCTATGAAACTATTGATACTGGATAGGAATGGAATCGATTGGCATAAAAAATAGCATGTGAAAAATAAAAGTTTTCATTTTATACAAATTGTATGGGAAAAGTTTTCCTCGATTTGTGGCTTTCCTAGGCGACGTTTTTTATGGTCCCATACAAGCTTTTGATCGTGGATAGGAATGGGATCGATTGGCATCAAAAAAACGTGGGAAAAGGCTATTAGGGACACAGCCGCAGTGGTTGACGTGAAACGTGGCGTGGAAAAGTTATTGCGAAGACCGCATAGGGCCGCTTAGGGACCTCATAGCGTAAAGCAGGCGCCCTGTATGTAAGACTTGAATGTTGAGCTTTGCCCTACCCTACAGTGAAAAGCTTGTAGGTAAGAGAAAAAGGGCGCCGCAGGCATTTGTCAAAAATGATCTTTTTCTTGCATCCTGTAGGTACCTATGTTTTTTTCCAAAATCGGTAAACCCCAATCTTCATTAATTTGAAATTGAGGAAAGGTTTTCTAAGACCATTTTCACGTAGCAGCACGGGATCTGGTAGTTGCCCTTACTGACCCAAACCACCCTGTATACCTGGCTGATTTTTGAATTTCTAAAAGTATTGAAATGCTTAGTAGTGGAGATATATTGAAGGGAGCCACACGAAATCAAGCGCTTGAAACTCTAAAAACCGCACAAGTGCGGGTCGGACTCGCCCACCGAGGGTTCCGTACGTTTTAGTATTTGTTCCTATAGCGGCAACAGAAATACATCATTTATGAAAATTTCAACTGTCTAGCTATAACGGTTCATTAGACACAGCCTGGTGACATGCAGACGGAGAAACGGACAGAGGAGTCTTAGTAAGTAATAGGGTCCCGTTTTTACCCTTTGGATAAGGAACCCTAAAAATCGGCCCGTTTCGACCTCACGATGTCACCACATATCGAGCAAATTAGGCACTACTTAGCTAGGTCACCTGTGTTAAAGTGACATCTTTGTTAGTTATTATAAAACTTAACTTCACCATCTTGTTTAACATGGATGATCACTCACATGGACAGGCGTTGGACAAAATTTTCTCAATTTTTATTGAATTTTTCAATAATATTATTGAATAATTGGCTCCATAAACCCGCTCAGACAAACGAATCTATACTACCTAAACCTCAAAGTTTATAGTGCAAAGAATCTACGTATTTTAAGAGAAATACTGTAAATAAAATTATATGAAATTCGGAATAAGGAGAACCACTTAAATCTAAATAAATGTTGGGCTCCGCGGTTAAGAACACTACAAAATTAAAATAAAAAAAAACATATGTTTTAGGTCTAGTTAAATAAAAGCTTGTAAAAATGAAACGACTACGCTTAGCCCGCGCTTGATCAATCAATAAAATTATTTTTATTTTTTGAAAATAGAAAAATATAAAATAAATAAAAAAACAATACGAAATTTAAGTGAAAAAAAATACAAAAAGTTATGCAGCAGCATACAATTACCGGGGATCGAACCAGGGACCACCCGTTGCAAACGAAAAAAGCGACTGTTTGCAAAACACGCCACGCTAGTTCTTATGTTAGCTGACGAAATACAGCTACTCTTTCTCGAGTATAAACTAAACATCTAAATACCGCCAAAACCAGCAATACAAAATTTCTGCATTTTTTGCCGTTTAATCTGTAAACATATCTCTAAAAGAAAATACTGTTATGATATCCATACGACTATTTGTTTGGGCGCGAGCTATCACGACTCCGCCATTTTGAAAAATTTCCAAAAACCGGGTCGACAAAAAAATTCTATTTAATCATAGAATTTGGTCACAAAATTTCACGAGAATCGGTTGAGAATTGCGACCTGTAGAGGAGAACATCCGGACATACAAAAGCAAAATGCGCGAATCAAACCGTAGACCTTCGCTACGCTTCGGTCAATTAAAAAAAATATTAAAAAAATATAGGTCTCCATACAAGGAACTCATTAGGGTCGGTAATATTTTTTTTTTTTTTATTTATTTATTTAGGAAACAAACAGTCACATACAGATAAGTTTAAACTTGCAGATATACAATAAGACCTATAGTTCCATTAATTATAACATACTGATATTGATAACAAGTAGAAACAGGGCTTGTTCGGCACTGCCTATAAATAGGAAGATACACAGAAGTAACAATTGGATACACAACTAATAAAGTACCTAAGTATCAAACATGCTTACAAACATACATACGTTACATAAGACTATAGAACAATTACAATTTTTTTTTTTTAAAGCAAAGACTGCTATGGAAAAAGTAAGCTCCGCAGACCACTACTATATTTACCGAAAGACAATGAGAAGATATCTAGATTTATGAAATTAACATTGTAATCATGACAGGCTCGTCTAAAAAAAGTATTTTTGGCGAAATTAGATCTACAAAAATCGATATGGAATGTTTGGGGGTGGCGCGTGGGAATACGAGGCAATTTAAAGACAATTTTTTCAAGAAGAGTGGAAGAATCAGTAAGGCCATTTAAGAGTTTATACAGAAACATTTGGTCTATATAAACACGTCGTGTATCTAGTGGCCCTAGACTACGACGGTGTGTGCTATTCTCTGACATATTCAGACTGTGGCGGAAATTGAGCGACTTTAACAGCTTTTTTTGGATTCTTTCAATTCTTTTTATGTGAACGGTATATTGAGGGGTCCAGACGACGCTACCGAACTCTAAAATGCTGCGAAAGTAAGAGGAGTATAATACTTTTAGGGTGTTTGGATCTTTAAATGGTTGAGATAGTCTAAGTATCAGGCCCAATTTCTTGTAGGCCCTCTCGGAGATGTGGTCTATGTGTGAAATGAAGTTAAGCTTAGAATCCAAAATAATACCAAGATCTCGGACCTTGGTGATTCTATTTATGATCTTTCCTGAAAAACTATAATTGAAAAGAAGGGGACTTTGTTTATGAGTGAAAGTAATACAGTTGCATTTATCAGGGTTCAGAAGCAATTGGTTATAACCGCAATATGCGGCAAAGCTATCAAGATCGCGTTGCATGTCCAGGCAGTCGTTCTTTGTTTTTATGATTTTGAAATTTTTTGTATCGTCTGCATAAACTAGATGTCTTGAACTAGAAAACGATGAACCCATGTCGTTTACATATATGATAAATAAAAGCGGTCCTAAATGAGAGCCTTGAGGGACCCCTGAATCAATGGTTAAGTATCTGGAAGTATAGTCTCTTAGTGATACTGCCTGGCATCGGTTCTGGATGTAGGATTCAATCCACCTGTAGAGGTCTCCGTGTATACCGAGTTCGTATAATTTGTGTAATAACATAGTGTGATTAATTTTATCAAAAGCTTTTGAGAAATCGGTATACACGGCGTCAACCTGATGACCGTTGCCAATAGCGTTCAAAATAAAATCAGTGAAGGTAATAAGATTGGTGTCAACACTACGGCCACGAAGAAAACCGTGTTGGTCAGGGGAAATTATACGAATGATACAATTTGTCAATTCGGATGTAACAATTTTTTCTAATATTTTGCCAAAAATGCATAATTTAGATATGGGTCTATACTGTGTAACATATGTAACATATATAACGTAATAATGTGCGCCATTTTGAATATCTCACTTCCGGTCAAGATTTCGATCGAGCAACTGGCAAATTCGGATTCAGCGGGGTCAAATTAGGTTAAAAAACTCGGTTGCCCAAAAGTAACATGATTAGCCAGTCGAAATCGATTTTGTCAAAAATATGACCTGATATAATATGTTGGTATTCTCAGAAAAGTGAATAGTTCAGACTAACATAAATAGAAAGTCAATGGACTGAGTGAACCTATCTATTTTCTTTAATAAAAAGGGCAAGGGGAAGTTAATAAAGTCAATTTAAAATTTGCATCATGTAGATCTAATTTATTTTAAAAAGTGGTCGTATACGCGTTATCTATTGGAGAAAATGCAGATCTGATGTAGTTATATCGTGCAATCTCTGAGTGTATCTCGTATAAGTCGAGACAGGTCCAGGAAAGCGGGCATGGTGCCGTCGGTGCTGCGCCTCGTGAGCTTGGGCAGGGTGGCGTAGACCTGCGCCAGGTCGTGCAGGGTCTCCGCTACCAGCTTCTGCAGCCCGTGTCGTGTCAATCGGTTCATCCTCTCCATCACCCGAATCGAAGAAATAATCTGAAGAAGATGAATAGCATAAACATATCTAAACAAATAATACAATGGGGCAAAGTTGTTGTTTAACCTCTCGTTAAAGCAATAAATGATTTGGCTACCATATGGCAACTTTTGTAAATAAGTGGAGATGTCACGACCAGGGATGTTGCGAATATTCGCATCCGCAACCGCGGAACTTCCGCATTGTTTTCAACATGCGCATCCGCATCCGCATACGAATAAAATCGATGCGGAGCTTAATGCGGATGCGGATGTGGAAAAGGTAGGTACAGGAACGTCTTAGCGGCGCCGTAAGTGCTAGGTAATTTCGTCATTAGCCAATAGGAATCTCGTTTCGTTTTAGTGATTCGTCGATCGAGCACTTTAGCCTATGACGGACAGCGACAAGAAGTGAAAAGTTTGTTTTATTTGGACTTTAGTATAGTAATGCGATTTTGGGGCACCTATATTCTTGTTCAAATACTAATGGTTTCGTTTTTTTTTAAATAAAAATCGCTAGTGTAATATTTGACGTTTTTATGTGCATAATCCCGACATCCGCTTCCGCATCCGCGGATGTGAGCCTTTAAATATCCGCATCCGCATCCGAGGATGTCAAAAAATCGGCATCTGCAACATCCCTGGTCACGACTAGAGGCCTAGCCAAAAGCCAAAAACTACATTTTCATACATTATCTTATTTATTATACCTTTAAACGAGCAATTCTTGTATTATACCTATATATATATATTCAAAATATTTAGATCAGTATGGTTTCACTCACTATTATTTTTAGTCGCTTTTGGCGACATGTTGTTTGGGAAGTGTGTTGTGACGATCGCGGGGACATAGTGAGTGCAGTGTGCTTGAGTGTCGGTCGATACAGCTGCCCTACCAGACCTTCACTTGACGACTCCATCTGCGGACTGCCCCGCGCCCCCCGCCCCCGACCCATCAGCGCGCGCGCAACGAGCGACGAGGCGGACGGCGGACGGCGCGGGCAGTACAAGTGCACGACGTACTCGTACAGCCGCCGCGGACACTCGTGCCTGAGGAAGGATTCCCGATGAATCCGAAACATGTCGCTAAAAGCGACTAAAAATAATAGTGAGTGAAATCAGTACGTGATCTAAATATTTTGAAATATGTCTCAAGATAGTTTAATTTCGATTATATATATATATATTTGTATATTTCGGAAACGGCTCTAAAGATTTCGATGAAATTTGCTTGGGGTTTTCGGGGGCGAAAAATATATCTAGCAAAGCTCGGTCTCCCAGATATTATACGTTTATCTTAGCATTTCGTTTCGTTTTCTGCAAACGATTATCATCTTGGCTAAGCCACAGAATAACTAATAGTACTGCTAAGCCCCTTGAACTGAGCGATAGACTATACTGCTTTATGGCTAATGTCTATGGACAATCTAACCTGTCCAAAACAGTATTCAGAAGGCTGCTGGGGCTGTCCCTCACACGGCGCATCAGGGAGGCCACTCTCTTGCGCATTATGGCTTGGAAGCCGTCCACGCGAGCTTCGGCAAACATCCCCGACGCACTGCAAAATCGAGGCAACCCCAACAACACTCTGAAAACGTTATTATACTGAATGCGTAAAGCATTAAGGGATCTCTGCGTACACTTGACCCACAGGCTGCACGCATAAAAAGACTGACAAAATGCCCTAAAAAGAGTTATTTTGACACTCCCCGTACAACGTGCAAACCTGCGAGCCAACATGTTGCTTCTCACCGCTAAATGCCCTACGCTCCCACTCCACGTCAAGGTCATCAGAGAGGTCCTCAGTGACCCAGTGCCCCAGATACTTGAACTGAGTGACAGTTATCAACTCAACTCCTCCAAGTTTTAGTGGTGGTATGTACATCGGCTTTTTTGTACCCGCCTTAAACAAGAGTAGCTCACTTTTCTTGGAGTTGTATCTGAGACTGGTATTGTTCATTATTTTACCACCAACTGAGCACCCAATGCCGGCTCTGCTGAGCTCCTCGATCAGGTTGTTGACGTACAGATTGAAAAGCCGCGGAGACGTCAGACCACCCTGTCTCACGCCGCATTCCAACCTGTACTCCTTTGAGTATGATCCGGCCCATCTGACACTGTTGTTCTGGTTCTTGTACCAATATTTCATAAGGAAGACCATCTCTCTGGGTGCAGACGTCTCCCTCAAGAGCTTATCCCATAAGATATTGTACGAAACAAGGTCGAATGCCTGCCTGCCTGCCTGTCGAAGGTTGCCGCTATAACAACAAATACTAAAAACAGAATAAAATAGAGATTTAAGTGGGGCTCCCATACAACAAACGTGATTTTTGACCGAAGTTAAGCAACGTCGGGCGGGGTGACCGTTTTTATAGTTAATGGTACGGAACCCTTCGTGTGTGAGTCCGACTCGCACTTGGCCGGTTTTTTGTGTTGTCACGTAGACATAGTATATACAAGTAGTTATAGACATGAAACACGCGTATATCGGCGTATTTCGCGTAGTATAGTATTGAACCGTGTGCTTGAGCCGCAAACGCTGGCCTAAAACCGAATTGCGCCTCGTTCAGGTGTATATGACGCGCAAATTGTAGATCAAGCAGACGGTCCAAAACCTTCGCCACTATGGTTGCCAACGAAATTGGCCGATAATTATTCTTGTCGAAGGCATCACCCGTCTTATTTATTATTATGATCTGATTTAAAGATGTTTATGATTGATCTCCTAATATGACGGGTATGTCGGGTATCTCTATATACATAATTTTATATTGATAAAAATGATAAATCAAGGCATCGTCTACAATTATTGATGAAATACTTAGTAGCTAAGTATTTTGGTATAATTTATCTATTGTAAACATGGATGTGCATGGATGTAAGTAAAGGGAGGTAGATATGGCACCAGGCGCTCGATCATAAGCCATCAAATATAGGTTACGGAGCCTGTATTGAGTAAGTCGTACGGCCGACGCCAATGTGTCAAGATTGTCACAATCATCTACTAAATATTGCCTGCATTTTAGTTTTGTCAACTATGAACGTCACACGTCTATTATTAATGAAAGATCATTGATTGTAAAGCCTGACCAGGAATATACGATCACGCGCCATGTTGCGGAATTTCACTGGAACTAATATTTTCATACTATACTGAACTGTCACCCTATACATGAAAATAACGCCCTCTTGACAATGATCATATATTCTTGGTCAGGCTTTAAAAGGCAGGTCAGATGAAAATATTAAAAATATCCGACAACTATATGAAATTCAGTATAAATTGGGATATGAAAATCGATTTAAAAAGGGTTCTGACTTAGGAAACCACGTGATCGATTTACCTTTGTCTTCCAGTTGTCAAGTATTTCTGCCAATGCGTGTCCCCAGCGGTCATGTCTGTAATTTTGAATTTTATTGCGAAGCACCAGTAGATTATGATTACGACAAATATCTGTGCAAAAAAATATGTAATTGAATAAAAACCCCACATTCATATTTTAGTAAAAATATATCGTAACACATTATATTTATTAATAATAACTAAAAAAAGACCACTCCTGGTTGCAAAGGTGCCCATTGCTTATTAACCTCGCGATATTCCCGCGTTGAGTAGCTATGGATGGACGGACTTTGCACCAGAAACGACTTAGAACGGGGTCTACTAAGGTAACTTTTTGTCTGTGTGTATCTCAGGCGCAACGCACAAATTGTTTTGCGTCAGTCCTCCAGCATTCCGCTGTCTCCATCACCAAGGGGACCAAAATTTAGCCCGATCCCGGAGGAGTGCAGGTACCTACTTCTGTGGTGCTCGAACGCCAATAAGTCTCTGCCGCCGCTCCGGCTACACAAATAGCGTCCCACAATGAACACCGCCTTTGCCACGACAACAGTGCCAGTCTCAGGCCGTTTGCCGTCCGTGCGGAAAAGACCTGGTTGGCTCAAGCACGGACGGGAAGCCAGCAGACCTGAACACCATGGGTGACACGGATGCCTGATGGCATCAATTAGATTATTAGTCAACCTTTCTGTGCTCTGAGCCTTGCCATTTTGAATTTTTGAAACTTCAAGAGCTCATAACTAATTTTTATTTTCATTTGTAAAAGAACGCCGGAACTTAAGAGTCCGCAACAAACTGGGTTCTCTATACAAACATAGTTACGCTCTCATTGTAAAACGACTAGCTAGATTGCTCTGAAATTTTGTACTTACAATAGGATAAGGTATATCTATGCGTGTAATTAGTTTATGTAGCTTCAATCTCATGTCATTGTATGTGCAAAGTTTCATTAGGTACAATCCAACACGTGGTTTTAAAATGAGAACGAAATTCCGTTTGTATGGGAAGATGAAATTCGGCCAAGCTTGCTGCTGACTCTTTCTCTCTCTCTGAAGAGACTTTTTTTGGCTTCGGCTAATGATGTGGGACTTGAATCTATCGATTTTCTGCGTTACGAGCTACCAATTCAGACAACCAGCCTCATAATATCGTTCAAGTTTTATCAACCGGACTTTACATCAGTATACTGCCATTTGTACTTGTGGTTTCAAAAGTTTAACCCTACACATAGATAGAAAACATATGCTGGCGCGTGACTTACCTACAAACTACTCATTACACGATGTATCTACCTAAGAAGACACTAACATATCTATATATACACGTGCGAAAAGGTAATTCGCAACTCGTGTTGCGCCAATTTATCGTCACTCGTTGCGAATTTCCTACTATACCTATTACCTATTTGACATTCTTGTTCGTCGTCTCCTTCTGGACAATCTCTTTTGCGGTTACATATATTTTCCACTGGTACTCCTTTAGTCAAGTTTCCTTTGCACGAGTACTCGGTGATGATAGCTTTGACGGCACAGAAACGCACACACGCCACCGAACAATCGGCCAGCAAACACTTGTCAGCCATGCAGTGACATTCGTTGGTGGGTGCGACTCTTTCGTTTCCTGTTTTCGAATACTTCATTGCTTCAACAAGTTTTCGGCTGACTGCCATTAAAGACTCATACCCAGCATCTACTTCCAAAACATTATCAGCCATATTCAACACACCGATATAAATAGAAAATAGCCCTGAAAAGGCTTTGCCTCTCCAATGCTTTATTGCAGCCGCATCTGTTTTCTCTTTCATACTCTGTGCTTGTAAGTTTTTCACCGCTTCTTGTAAGTTAATAATTTTGTTAACCTGAGGGCTAGATGCCATTTTAGTAGATAGTAATTCAATAATTGAATTGTAAATTCGTGTTGCTTTAAATTTATCTGCCCCTGCACCTGTAAGATCAATGAGTAGGTAGATAGAGCGATTTAATTCATTATTTTAGTAATGATCTAACTCAACAATCAATAACTAAAGTACTTACAAAATAAAGACAACTTCATATTACTCTAAGAACAAATTAAATTACTTTCACTACACATTAAATTACTTTACATATGAAAATATTTTAATTTGAGTTTTTTCAAGTAGACACATAGGCCAAGCAATAAGAAGGTATAGAGCGAAATGCAAGGAACACAATTTTTAACTTCGTAACTTTGTTTGGACTTTGGACTAGTTAGGAGATGAACATATCAAAAGTCCCCGGCCGTAACCCTGGTGCTGGGGGGGAGAGGGGGTTTGAAGGTTCCATTTTTCGGTTTTTCGATTATATCTCGGAAACTATGCGTCTGAGCGACTTGGCAAACAACCAACTACTCTCTTCTGTACAAAATGAAAAAAGATTTAATTTGTTACAAGTTTTATTCAGTCAAGTTTTTCGATCTTATATAGTTTTTGAGATATCCGCTCTTGAAGGTTTATTTAGGGCTCTCATTTTTATCTTATCTACATCAATAAAGCTGCTAGGCCGGGTTTGGTAACGTTTTCGTATAAATCGGGGGTGCTGAATTCATTTATGGTATCAACAATACACCTTTCCGAAGTAAAACATATAAACTTTAAATAAATAACTTTTTTTAACTCCTCTTCACGCTTAAACCGCTGAACCGATTTAGTTGAAATTTAATAAATAGATGTTTTAAGTCCCGAGACAGGATATAATATAGTTTTTATCTCAAAAATCATACTTTGAAGGTGTGAAATTTGGTGTGAGGGGAATTCAGCTTCTTCGCCGAAGTTGAATTCCTGAGGTTAATACTGTTTAAATTTAGGTTTGAAGTCATGTTTGGTATCATTATCAACTAAATCAAACATGTAGACTACCCTAAATATTATTCAAATAGGTTCAGCGGTTATTGATTCGTCATACACATTTCCACCCCACTTGTCACACCCTTAAAAGATGATTTTGGTTATAAAAACTATCCTATGTACTGTCCCGGTACTCAAACCATCTCTGTACCAAATTTCAAGTAAATCGGTTCGGCGGTTTAAGCGTAAAGAGGAGTTTTATAAAAAATCATTTTTTTAAATTTTGTTTTTACTTAGGAATGGTGTCAATGTTGATACCATAAATGAATTCAGCACCCCCGATTTATACGAAAACGATACCAAACCCGGCCTAGCAGCTTCACCGATGTAGATAATAAAGATAAAAATGAGAGCCCTAAATAAACCTTGAAGAGCGTATATCTCAAAAACTATACAAGATATCGAAAAATTGACTGAATAAAACTTGTAACAAATTAAATCTCTTTTCATTTTGTAATGATTTTGTGTAAGTGGCCAAGTCGCTCAGACGCATAGTTTCCGAGATATAATCGAAAAACCGAAAAATGGAACCTTCAAACCCCCCTCTCCCCCCCCCCAGCACCAGGGTTATGGCCGGGGAATTTTGATATGTTTATCTCCTAACTAGTCCAAACAAAGCTACGAAGTTAGAAATTGTGTTCCTTGCATTTCCCTCTATACCTTTTTTTGGGCATTTATTTCCTGGCCTATTCCAGCCTGGCCTGTTTCTATTTAAACTATAAACCGAAATAAATGTCATATAAGAATGAAAAAATTACCAAAGCCTCTAGTGTCCAGAGCTGGAATCGAACCAGCGTCCCCCGTTTACCGGACAGGTGCCTGGCCTGAACCACTCGGCTATCCGGTCACGGTCAGGGACCGGCCCGCTATCCCTTATCGGGGTTTTATAAGGGTATTGCATAAGGCTTAACTCACCGTACCCTTTGCCAGACGAAACCCTTTGTTTTGCTTTTAAAAACCCTTATATAAAGCTACCACATTTGAGTAATCGGTAGCCTAAATACCCTTAATAAACCCTTATCATCCGCTCACCAACACCTTGCATATTGCTTATAAGGGTTAGCCTTATAAAGGGCTTCCCTTTTAGCATATAAGCGTGTTAGTTTAAGTTATCTACCTTGTTCATAAAGCACACATTACTTCGAATCCGAGCGATCGTCGGCGGCGACGGCGGCGTTCTTTGACTAGGCACGTATTTTCTTTCTTTTTCATACACTACCGTAGATATATACTAATCCTGTCTCTTTCACGCAAAGGGAAACCTTTATAAAAAGCGCTTAAAGATAAGGGTAACCCTTATTAAGAGCTAGCCTTATTTTTGGTTAGCTTTTCGGTAAGGGTTAGTCAAAGGCAAGGGTATGAATGGGCTTGCAGTTCAAAAGGGAAAGTCTTTCAATGTGTTAGCCGTGTTTAAGGGTTTTATCACGGAAAGGGTTGTCCGGTCCCTGGTCACGGTGGCATAGGTGGAAATTTCCAAGTATATGACAATTTCCTGAAGGCGTGTGGCTTGGGTCGAAATTTCAAAGCCGGAATGCTTGTGGCGCCCGCTGGCCATCTCTAAGGTAGAACAGTATGGTTAGACGTTCTAACCGAATCAAATCAGGTGATAACGGGCTAGTGAAGAGAGATGACGCTGCCATTAATACTCTAAGAACAAATTAAACTACTTTCTATGAAAATATTTAATTTGTGTAGACACACTCCTATTTAAACTATAAACCGATTTCGCTAGCCCGTAATCACCTGAGTTTGATTCGGTTAGCAGGTTGAACCATACTATTCTACCTTAGAGATGGCCAGGGGGCGCCACAAGCCTTCAGAATTGGAAATTTCGACCCATGCCACCGTGACCGGTTAGCCGAGTGGTTCAGGCACCTGTCCGGTAAACGGGGGACGCTGGTTCGATTCCAGCTCTGGACACCTGAGGCTTTAGTCATTTTTTCCTTCGTATGACATTTATTTCGGTTTTTCAACTTCATATTACCTGCAGTGCATTCTTTCTCATCGGATTCGTCAAAGCAGTCGACTTTACCATCACATACAAGATCTATTGACACACTGCGCGCACCAACAACGGATTTGCATCCCCATTGCCATAAACTGAATCGCTGCCAACAAGTGTTATTGCACGCAGACGTGCAGTTGTTTAGTAGACAAAACTGTCCAGTACATGTACAAACTGGAAGGGCCCATGTTTTTTTATTATTCTGCACAACTTCTACATTCTCATGTAGTGACAAACCATTTCTGCGACTAATTTCTGTTTTATATTTTTCTCGGATACATAAGCCCCCTTCAAGTGCTGCTTCCACGGAACTCACTATTTGAGTAATCTCCTTAATTTTTTTGAATAGCTTTCCTTTTTTCTTCTGTCCTTTAATGGGCGCCACGCTATTTAAGACTTCGAGTTGTTTTTTGAGGACATTGATCAATGTTTCTTTTCGAGTTTTCATTACAACTTTATCCACGCTATTTTGTACTTCTAAGCAGTGTATTGGCAAAATGTTTCTGATTTCATTTATTATTCGTTTAGCTTCAGAAAGTTTATTGTTGGCTGAAATATGTAGTAGTTTTATTTAATTAAGTAATATGAGTAAGGTAGAAAGATTTGCGAACCTTCTTACATTTATGTCGAACAAAAATAAGAAAAAAATATTACCATGAACTTTACATTGTTCTTCGTCAGAATTATCTGTACAATCGTTCTCTCCATCGCACACCTGTGCTAACGATATTACATTCCCATCTTTAGGACAGATAAATTTATCCAAATATGATATTTTTAAGCAAAGTCTTTCTTCAACACAACTGCAATCACACTCATCCTCTTCGTATTTTTCACTAACGTGTTTTGCTTTTGGTTTGTCGCTTGAGTCATCGTTTGAGTAACGAGTATTTTTTAGATCATATTTTTCGAAATCCTCTGAGTTGATTGCGTCTGCGGACTCAATTTCACCTAATTTGTTTTTACTGGCTACGATTGATTTTATGCCATCCATTAGTAGTTCTACGTATCTATCGCCACGTGCTCCAGTGAATTTAGAAGCCAATTTCAATTGATTTCTTATATTTTTCATTATTTGTGGTGTTTCTTTGAGAGAAGCATTTGCAAACGAGGACAAAGATAGATCAGTGATTTTGTTAATTATTTTCCTTACCAATATCTGGCGACGTTCCATGGGAGATTTATCATAATTATTCTTCGTACTATTACAGTCTGAAACTATTTCGTATTAATCATAATTAAGCCGGGCATCATCAAATCTAGGAAGGTCTGATAAGCACTTACCATGAATATGAGTAGCAATAATGAACAATAGTCCCGTTAAAAACGTTAATTTCATTTCTAGAGTATTTATAGGTAGTTTAGTAGGTATCAGTATAAGGCCCCGCCGCTAATAGGTACCGTTAGTACTTTTTACAGATTAATCGATAGTTTAATGTCTAATTATGCCAGACTCCATAAAAATTACCTTAATAAGCCTTCTTTCCACTTCATTAAGAATTATTAGGTATTATTTTTTCGTACTCTTGGTTAAGAGGTGATTATTTAGGGTACAGGTATACCAAAATGAGTTGATGGAAATAGCGCTCATTATCAGGCTTATGGAGCTAAATAACTTCACGATTTCTACACAATTTAATGTAATTTGCAAGAGTTGAACGACCAGAGAACCCCTCATCACAAAGACTATGGGATGATATTTTGTGCCGTGAGTGGCATAAGGGCCTGTTGGAGGGTGCCGTGGGGAAAGACGTTGCCAGGCTAAAGGCTGTTAGGGAACCTGAGTCCGGGGCATGGTTACATGCCTTGCCGACACCACACTTGGGAACCTTACTTGATAATGACACATTACGGATGGCGATTGTACTAAGAATTGGGGGCAAGGTGTGTGAGCCACATCAGTGTAAGTGTGGGGTAATGGTGGAGGCGGATGGACACCACGGGCTCAGCTGCTTGCGGTGTGTGGGTAGGATACCCAGGCACTGTGCCATTAACGATTTAATAAGGCGAGCTTTGGTGTCGGCGAACGTCCCATGCATCATGGAGCCCCAGGGTCTAAGTCGTTTGGACGGTAAGAGACCGGACGGCCTTACGCTTGTTCCTTGGGCGAAGGGCCGCAGCTTACTTTGGGATGCCACGTGTGTGAGTACTTTTGCTCCCACTCATCTCGCGCGCACGGTGAACAAGGCAGGTGCAGCGGCTGAAAGTGCTGCTAGGTTCAAGCATAGCAAGTACGCGAACCTTGAACAGGTGTATGATTTTGTCCCGGTTGCCGTCGAGACGGCTGGACCTTGGTGTGCCGAGGCCAAAGCCTTTATTAAGGATATAGGGCGACGCTTAAGAGAAAGGGGCGGCGACCCTCGCTCTGGTTCTTTCCTCGTCCAAAAGATATCCCTGGCCATTCAGCGAGGTAATGCCGCCAGTATTTTTGGCACATTTGGTCCGGGGGATAATCAGAGTGGGGGGTAATATTGTATTTGTTATAATTTAGTTTTACTTTTTTGCATTAATTACCTTTAGCTTTAAGTTTATTTGTTTTGTTTTAATTTGTTACTAACAACTATGAAGTCTGTTCTTCGAAATAAAGATGTTTTTTTATTTATTTAATGTAGGTATACATTAATCATAACTATATTATATTCGTTTAATTGACCGAAGCGTAGCGAAGGTCTACGGTTTGACTCGCGCATTTTGCTTTTGTATGTCCGGATGTTCTCCTCTACAGGTCGCAATTCTCAACCGATTCTCATGAAATTTTGTGACCAAATTCTATGAATAAATATAATTTTTTTGTCGATCCGGTTTTTGGAATTTTTTCAAAATGGCGGAGTCGTGATAGCTCGCGCCTAAACAAATAGTCGTATCGATATCATAACAATATTTTCTCTTTGTTTACAGATTAAATGTCGAAAAATGCAGAAATTTTGTATTGCTGAAATTTTTACTCGAGAGTGAGTAGCTGAATTTCGTCAGCTTAGGTAAGCATCGCACTATCATGGCGTGTTTTGCAAACATTCGCTTTTTTCGTTTGCACCGGGTGGTCCCTGGTCCGATCCCCAGTAATTGTATGCTGCTACATAACTTTTTGTATTTTGTATTTTATTTATTACACTTAAATTTCGTATTGTTTTTATATTTGTTTTTTATTTTTCTATTTTGAAATTGATTGATCAAGCGCGGGCTAAGCGTATTCGTTTCATTTTTATAAGCTTTTATTTAACTGGCCCTAAAAACTATGTTTTATTTTTGTTATTTTAATTTTCTAAAGTGTTCAGAACGGCGGAGCCATACATTTAGTTAGCTTTAAGTGGTTCTCCTTATTCCGAATTTCATACGACTTTATTTTAAAATACGTAGATTTCTTGCACCATAAACTTTGAGGTTTATGTAGTATAGATTCGTTTGTCTGAGCGGGTATATGAAGCCAATTATGCAATAATATTATTGAAAAATTCAATAAAAAATTGAGAAAATTTTATCCAACGCCTGTTTGTGTGAGTGGCCTTTACACTATCCATGTCAAACAAGATGGTGAAGTTGTTTAATAATAACGTAATAACTAACAAAGATGTCACTTTAACACAGGTGTCCTAACTTAGTAGTACCTATTTTGCTCGGTAGGTGGTGACATCGTGAGGTCGAAACGGGCCGATTTTTAGGGTTCCGTACCCAAAGGGTAATAACGGGACCCTATTACTAAGACTCCTCTATCCGTCTGTCTGTCACCAGGCTGTATCTAATGAACCGTGATAGACAGTTGAAATTTTCACAAAAGATGTATTTCTATTGCCGCTATATATAACAACAAATACTAAAACCTACGGAACCCTCGGTGGGCGAGTCCGACCCGCACTTGTGCGGTTTTTAGAGTTTCGAGCGCTTGATTTCATGTGGCTCCCTTCAACATTATCTCCACTACTAAGCATTTCAATACTTTTAGAAATTCAAAAATCAGCCAGGTATACAGGTTGGTTTGGGTCAATGCGGGCAGCTACCAGATTCCGTGCTGCTACGCGAAAATGGTCTTAGAAATCCTTCCATCAATTTCAAATTAATGAAGAATGGGGTTTACAGATTTTGGAAAAAACATGTACCTACAGGATGCGAGAAAAAGGTAATTTTTGACAAACTTTTTTTTCACGTGAAACGAAAGGTGCACGTCTTTAAAAACCCGTAGAGGGGCTCGGATCGAAAATCTATATTAACGAAAGTGTTATGGCGCGGTGGCGGTATATTATGAATGGTTTCTATATCAGTGTATCAACGAAAGTAGCCATTACTCGGAACTGCATGTGCTGCTGACATAGATGGCGCTGATTCTGCGCTAGAAACGACGCATTCGGAGCTAAAATGACCCCTATTTGCAGTGTTTATTTAATAATTACTCATCAGTCCATTAACCGATTTCGATACAATTGAGTTCATTTGATAGATCTTTTTGAAATATTGTAAAAATAAAATACGCGGTATTATAAACAGCTGGAAAAGAGGTAAAATGTGGCATTTTTACAGAAATTTCACGACTGCGTTTGTTTGAGGCCACCGTGTGCGAAAATTAAGGCATAAAAAGCCCAAATGCGCTCTTACCTACATGCTTTTACAATATAGGGCCGGGTAAATCCTGATATTCAAGCGCACCAAGCGCGCTTTTTATACGTGGCTCCTAGGGCGCCTGTTATATTGTACAGATTACATACAGGGCGCCACAAGCCCGAAATTTAAGCGCGCAAAGCGCGCTCTTTCACACAGGCCTCACACTGTAGGGTCGGGCGAAGCCCGACATTCAAGCGTGCGAAGCGCGCTCTTTCACGCAGGCCTCACACTGTAGGGTCGGGCTTTTACACACAGGTTTTAAGTTTAAGAATTACATACAGGGCGCCTGCTTTACGCTATGAGGTTCCTAAGCGGCCCTATGCGGACATCGCAATAACTTCCACGCCACGTTTCACATCAACCACTGCGGCTGTATCCCTGATACAGCCTATCCCCATGTTTAAATTGTGGAGGCCATTGTGGAGCCCACTCAATGAGTTCGCGAGTCACCATGTCTTTCACAATTTCGAGACTAATTGTCATGGCAGGTGACCCATAGCCCATTATCCAGTCCATCCAACTTACAAATCAATAGCCTATGACCTTATATAGATCCCATCGCAGCACAAAAGTGCTGCACTGCAATAGTCTTTGCACCTGGCGGGGACCATCTCCGGATGTGTCATATTGTGCGATCGGGGATGGTATCCGCCACGTGTATCCCTTCTTCTTCTTCTTCCTCTTCTTCTAGGGGCTATGTAAGGCTCCAGAGCCTATGTATCACTGCGACCATCCCTAATCTATTGTGATCGCCACCTACTACAGCTCTCGATCCAAACCTGCAACTTCAAACAGCTGCTGGATCTTTTTGATTTCGAGAGACTTTTAACTCCTCCGGGCGCAATATATGTCCACCCAGGATCAAGTTACGAGTGCGCATTAGGCAAGGGCACTGTGAGGATGTGTAGGGGCATCTCCTCTGCCTCCATACAGAGTCTGCACCGCCCCATGTCACGTTTCCCCATAGTGTGCATGTGCTTATTTAGGCCGCAGTGCCCGGTGAGCACCCTTACCAAGTTGGTTCCTAGACAGCGCCAAGGCGCTCGAAGACGCCTTTTTGCTGAAGGCCTTGATAAGCGCTTTGGAATGGTTCAAACCTGGTTTTCCCCTCCAGAAGTGAAAGTAGGTCTTCAGGGTGAGCCGCGTTAGGCTTCTGGGAATCCCACAAAACGGCTCAGGACTGTAGTTCTTCCCCTTAGCCCCTGCTCGCGACAGTTCGTCGGCCTTTTCGTTTCCAACGATACCCGCATGCCCCGGGACCCAACGTAGAACAACCTTGTTCCTGGCTCCAAGGTTGTTCAATAGTTGCCTGCAGTTCTCAACCAGCCTCGATGTGGTGACATCAGAGGTTAGGGCTAAGAGTGCCGCCTGGCTATCCGAATGGATGTAGATAGTATGGTTGCCGTAGTTGCTTTGCAGATTGATTGACGCACATTCAATAATGGCGTATACCTCTGCCTGGAATATAGAGCAAAAACGCCCTAGGTTTAAGCTGATGCTTTTCCTAGGCGCTTCACCATATACTCCGCAGCCTACTTCAGATCCGGATTTGGAGCCATCAGTGTACCACCTTAGGCTTCCTTCTTTCCACTTAATTTGACTGTTTGACCAGTCCTCCCTTTTGGGGAGTTCCACTGAGTAGAGTTTGAGTGGACAAAATTTGGGTGCCATAGTGTCGGACGGCATCCCAAGAACAGGAATATCGTACACTGATTCCTTAAACAGTCTCAGAGTTTGCGATAACCAATTACCTCTCCTCGCGCCCGCTATTCTAAGCATACTAGATCTCGCCTCCAATTCCAGATACAGGTGAAGGGGCGGTAGATTTAGTATGGCCTCTAGGGCTGCCGTCGGGGAGGATGACATGGCTCCAGTGACGATGACACAGGCAGTTCTTTGCAGGCTGCCAAGCTTCGTCACTGTTACTTTCTGCGTCGTTTTCCTGTACCATGCTACGGAGGCGTAAGACACAATCGGCCTCACTATAGCTGTGTACAGCCACAAGGCAATTTTGGGTTTTAGACCCCATCGGTTGCCTGCTAAACGACAGCATATTGCCAAGGCTGATCTAGCCTTTTGTATAGTTCCGTCCACATGTTTGTTCCAGGTCAGTTTCTGGTCCAGTTTTACCCCCAGATATTTGAACCTCTGTTGAGAACGGAATAGTTTTACCATTCATGATATGCGGCTTAAGTTTGTCTTAAGATTCCGCTTGTTCGTGAATGGAACTATAATTGTCTTGTCCGCATTGATAGACAATTCATTCTCTCTGCACCATGTATTTATGGTGTTGAGAGCCCTCTGCGTGTATCCCTTGCTTTTAGATTTAATTGTCTTAAAGAGGTCCTTGGCTTCGGCCCCACGCACACCTCTCAAAGGTCCGGGACCCCATGATCCCGAGATATGGAGAAGACACACAATAATAATAATTACTGGTATACCCTGGCTAGCCACTTCCTCAGTTGTCGACCTCCCAAACTTTGAATGTCGCGCCTTTTTCTACTAACAAAATTGGCTTGCCAGAGTATAGGTATAGTATAAATAGAACCATAGAATTATAAGGCATAGAAGCCTAGTCCGTACATCGCTACTGAAGCCATTTCAAGTGCGACGTCACGTCACACTCGTGTCATCGTATTCGAACGGCCCTCGCAGTACTCAAGGTCAAATCGGTTTGTGTACACCTCCCGTTTAAAAATCAAAAACAAAGGAAAGATGATTGTTTGTGCAGTGAATGAGTGTCACAACGCATCATATCATAAAAACAAACCGCCTTATATTACATTTCACGCGTTATTATCGAGTTTAATGTGATATTTTTAGGTAATCGTAAATACAAAAATCAAAATTTTCGTCAGCCGCGATTTCTTATAAATGTTGCCAGTATAGTGAATGTTAGTTGGTCAAGCAAATCTTGTCAGAAAATAGGAACAAAAAACTATACTCATCCTTTTCTTTTAGGTGCTAGTTCTAGTGTAAGACAAAGATAGTATGATTCTCTCTGTCTATGTTTGAAATGAGGCAGTCCCTTGACAAACTATAAAATGAATACGCTTAATTGAAGTTCCTTGTATAATTATAGAAAATTATATATTTTAACATTTTTCATATTTTATTTTAAAAATTAATGTTTTTTAATCAAATAAAATTAATTATTTATTTAGTTTTGTTTTTATTTTTATTTTGTGTAATATTCGTTTTAGATTTAAATTTCGGAAAATTTCAGTAAAATGCCTACAATACGAAACAAAGTTTCACTTGCATCGTGGTATCCTAAAGCAACACAATGATTTTTATTATTTATGTAAGTACATTTGTTAAATAAAAAAATAGTAAAAACGTATCAGCTTATTTTTATTGAAACCATATTTCACAAAGTACAGAAATGAAATAAATCTCTAAAAGAAACATAAAAAGCTTTTTCAACAAAATATCTACACACTTCCAAATTATTAATAACCAAGTGTAAGGATGATGTTAAAATTTCCCTACTTCGAGGGAAATAAATATATACTGGCAACATATATATGTGAGTGTGTTGATGGGCGTAAACACGAGCATTCCACGCACACATCAATCGTGTTTCGGCAGTTTCGG
This sequence comes from Cydia strobilella, assembly GCF_947568885.1. Lineage (NCBI taxonomy): Eukaryota > Metazoa > Arthropoda > Insecta > Lepidoptera > Tortricidae > Cydia > Cydia strobilella. The sequence continues at coordinate 21,757,464 of NC_086042.1, forward strand.
CTTCACTTTTGGCCGATTACCCGTATGGGGGCTATCTGTCTATGTGTAATTAGCCTAAGAATAGAAGTTTATTTTTAGCAAATCGAGTTGTTAGAAAGAGAATTGTACCGGAAGTTTTTAATATAAAGCGATCGAATACAAACACATTGTACTCACAGCGTGAAAACTAATTTCTTAAACTAAATCATTCCAAACGTCAACTTGACATAAATGAAATGACTCAACTCAAATGACATTTTCACGTTAGGCTAATCACAATCACATAACGACATAACCACACAAACTACAATATAAATATTTAATAACACTGGAAATAAATCTGTGTTTCAACATGAATAGATCAATAATAAAGATGTTTCAAGTAATTATCATGATATGTACAATGTGTTGTATAAAGCGTGGTATATTTTTCTAATATTTTTGTGTTTTGTTTTCAGTCTAAGCTAAGTTTGGGTTCTCTAGCACATCGGTCAATATTGGATTCACAGTTACACACCTCTGCTGCCCTATGTCGGGTGGTGTCGGGCAAATACAGGATAACAAAGAAGCGGGACAGACCTTTGACCTATGAAATGGCTAACCCTCCACACTACATTGCTCACCGAAAGTCTTGGAACTCTTGGAACACCTGTAAGTTACCTATTTCAAATATAATGATATGATGTGTTTACATTTAGCAGATTTATTTAATGAACGGTCACTGGTTAGTAGTAACTCTTCCTATAAAGCATGTAGATGATGTAGACTTGGAGCTCAGTCCAGAGTTAAGAATGTTTTCTACATATTTAACAAATTTTCACCTAGTACCCATAAATTGGAGTATTCCCATTTGTCCCGCTGGGCACATGGGAATAAGTGTTTTCATATATAAATCATATCAAGTGTCCCTGCCTCATGTCTGGCACACAGATGCAGCACACAAATGGAGCGGGGACAAATGGGAATACACCCATCAATTGAATTTTCGTTAGTATGGGACAAGATCTTTGTGAAGTTATTACAAATCATGACAGTTTGTTTTATGGTAAAAACTTATACTTATATTTTTATTTTGTTTTAGCTAGCCTTAAGGATGGCCTGCGAAAATCTGAGACAGCAGTTGAAGATGAGTTCATCCGCAGGTTCATGACTGGCACCTGGCATGGCCTTGTGTGCAGTGAGGTATGCACTTTCTTCTAAGTACTAAAATGTCACTCACGCTTTAGTATCTTCATTCACACTTGTATCACTAACTGTTGCAGGTCATTATAAAACGTCAGTTCAACCATATCAGAGTAGCAGCGATCATACGGCGAGCAGTGTCACCCACTAAGATGTACTTCCTGTTGGGCTACACCGAGGAACTGCTCTCCAATTGGCTCCAGTGCCCTGTGACTTTGGAGCTTCAGACTGTTGACAGTTTCAAGGATGTAGTATTTAAATATATTTAAATCAGTAGTAACAATGTAGTTAATGTAAATATAGGTGTTCAGTTATAAACTTTTTTTTATATTTAATTACTCCTCAAGGTAATCTGGTTAAAGTATGGGGCAATTATGAAACCTTCAGTGCCAACTATGACACTTAATTTTGCTCAATTGAACCAAAGATAAATGGTTTAATTTGACATTGTGCACTCATGACACTTCTCCATTAACTTCAAATTAAGCTATTTAGTGCCACTTGCACCATTCCACTAACCCGGGGTTAACTGGTTAAACCTAGTTACCATGGTTTTTATTATTACTGTTATTTGTATGTCTTTTTCATATCTCGGGACCATGGGGTCCCGGACCTTTGGGAGGCGTGCGTGGGGCCGAAGCCAACAGTGCTGAGGCCCTTTAAGACAGTTTCATCTAAAAGCAAGGGATACACGTGGCGGATACCATCCCCGAGCGCACAGAGACATACATCCACATCACAGAGAGCTACATCCAGAGATGGTCCCCGCCAGGTGCAGACTATTGCAGTGCAGCACTTTTCCAACCTGGAGCATAGGTCCCGCTCTTGCGGACTCCACTGGCCGGCCAGTCAAGGCAAGCACAGAGGCGAGGGCCAGATGAAAGTGCCCTCTGGAATAGGGGTCCGCGGTGTCGCCACTCACCGTCAGCTCGCCACAAGCTTATTATTAAAGCTTTATTTATTCCATAATTTTTAACAGTTTTATTTCTATTATTTGGCATGAATGATAGTTTTATATGGACCCCGTTTGGGTAAAAGCCTTCAACCCATGCCATTTTTCTCGGTCTTTGGCCGACTCCATCCAGCTTGCACCTGCGACCTTATGAATATCTTCTGCCCAACGCCTTCGTGGCTTGCCTGGTTTCCTTTTTCCTTGTGCTATAGGCCCTGACCATGTTGTTTTAAGTGTCCATCTTTTATCATTAAATCTAGCAATGTGGCCTGCCCATTTTCATTCGAGTCTCAATGCATGCAGGTTAAACCTAAAGTTACCATGGTTACCAGTACAATTTGACACTGGGTTAACGGTTTAACCGCTTAACCCCGGGTTAGTGGGATGGTGCAAGGGGCGCTTAGTAACACATTCTTTACTGCTCAATTTTTTGTGCGTTGGATCATGCTTTAACGACGTTCAATCAAATTTGGAAGTTTACCTTAATAGCAACATCAAAATACTCCGTAGTCATGCCATGTATGACACACATTTTGTGGATACCTATGTATGGCAAATGGCAGTCAACAGGTTAGAAATCATAACACTCTTACGAGAGTAAAAGGTGCGTAAATGAAAATCCCGCGTAAAATTCATATTCTCTTATAATTTGATTCATTCAAATATACATAATGTGTCAACAAACAGCACAGCGAGACACGGCCCCGCTCGGGCCCGAGCCGCGACGGAACTTCTGCACATACGCTTTGTACACTTTTACACACATCCACAGGAACAGGTACTACTTGATTTTAATATTGCTCAATTTTTAAGTAGCTTAATTGAACCACGGTTAGAGATTAGCTTCGGGTCTGTTAGTATTGGTTATGAAATCAAGCAAAACCTGTTTAATACTGAGAGTACATATATTACTAACATTGCCATTTCATAAGAACAATTTACCTATCTTCAGAACGTCGCTCCGCCTACAATTTTCGTTGATGCACAATTCTGGTAGAATTTATATAATTGTATATTTGGGTAAGAATAGAGGTACAATGTCAGCATTGTAAACTGTGCAGTCAACGAATTTGTAAGGAACAAGGAATAAATGCCTATAGTGTCTCTCAGGTAGAGCAGTATTGTCTATCACAGTGTCGTAAAGCATCTCTTCTTAGATTCTAGTGAGTTACACTGTTCGATATTATCATTAAATCACCCATAACACAGTTAATAAGTAGTAGTTAAGGTGTTTCAGAAAATATTTTTTTTATTATCTTGATATTTTTATGTCTCAAACAGTCTTTAGTCTTGAGCTAATCGATAGGGCCTATGGAATGTCTGCCTAGATGCAACTCTGGTGACTGCGTAGCTCGCGAGTCGTGGGTGACGACGGAGGCTAGCGGTCGTTGCGGTGTGCGCAGAAGTCCAAACGGCTGACAACCGCGACGGCTCGCTCGTTGTTTAGCATTAATCGTTATGAAATAACATAATATATTTACAAATTAAATGTACACACAACATGAAGGCTTCTTTTGGTAAATTCGAAATTTCCAAATTATACAAGCGCAAATTCGCATCGGAAGCTTCCCAGCCGACTGATTGTTTTTTTTTTCTTTAAATAATACGGGTTTAGAGACTATTTACAAATAAAAAATAACACAGACTTTATTTTTACAACAAATATGTACAGTTTTAATTTAAACACATAAGTAGCTCAGTACACAGTTAGGTATATACATTTATATTCTAGCCACCTGGGGAGCTCCGTCACCTCGTTGACAAAATAAACTTTGCGCTAATCTAAGTGATCAACTGAACAATTTTGATTAATCTAGGCAAAATGTCTGGCATGTAACCACAATGTCTGGCATGTAACCAAAATGTCTGACATGTAACCAAAATGTCTGACACGTAACCAAAATGTCTGACATGTAACCAAAATGTCTGACATGTAACCAAAATGTCTGGCATGTAACCCAAAATGTCTGGCATGTAACCAAAATGTCTGACATGTAACCAAAATGTCTGGCATGTAACCGAACATTTGCCATCTTTACAATAGTTAATATTTTCAACTACACACGGCTAAAACTAGTAAGTAAAATGTCCATCAAAATTCTATTAAAATAAAGAGATCATATATGTTCAACTACAAATAAGATACACTTGTTATGATAAAGCTCTCGTTATCCATAAGCAATACTCTCGCATTCATGTGTGTGATTTAAATGGGGAAACTTTTACTGAAAATTGGCCTGATGACAAATTTTGAAATCCCTTTTAATATTGTCGGTACACTTCTATTGGTTCCGAAAACACAATATTTCAGCTTTGACGACCGGTCTGGCCTAGTGGGTAGTGACCCTGCCTATGAAGCTGATGGTCCTGGGTTCGAATCGTTGTCTGAGTATCCACAACACAAGCCTTCTTGAGGTTACCGTGGGACTTAGTCAATTTGTGTAAGAATGTCCCTATAATATTTATTTTTTATACTCATTAGTTTTAACATAAATAATTGCATTTTTATAGCTAGTTTAAACCTCGCGCGAATACGCCTCGCATCCGTTTGTGACGTCACGGTTTAGTTGGTGGTAGGGTTGTAGATATTGTTTACATGAGTACTTTACACACGAATATATTACTGTACATACTTACAGTTACGAATTTTCCCTTGAACCTGAATGATAATGTTAATTCGTCAGCACTATATATTACGATTAGAGATGATAAATACATTACGAAAATTTATCACAATGATAATAAATAATAATAAATCCGTTTATTTAACCTTTTGGACGCCAATGACGTGTGTTTCAGTCAAAACTGTTTTGTTTATACTGAAATTGGGCCATTTTTTAAAATCATATAAACATATATGTTTCTTAGAAACCATAATTTCCATGATTCTTTGTTGCTGTCATCATGCCAATTGCCATACGAATAATCTCTCAGAATGCACTTGTGCCGATACTCATAATATATGAGTGATGGGTTCCATATGTGGCTTTCCATCATAGACGGGTCCTTATGATCTATGTGCATAAGGACTCTTTTCATCAGAAAATGGTCCTTATGCACATGGAGCATCCCTTATGAATATGAAGCATAAGGACCCTTTTCCGATGGAAAGCCACATATCACTGACGGTGTTGAGTAGGTATAAACATAGGTAAACAAGTGCTTCTTGACCCAAATTTCACCCGAAATCACATGTTATTAAGAATATTAAGTAAAACATAAAAATAGTTCGGCCATTTTTCTTAATTTCGCTATAGCGCTTGGAAGTGGTTAAAAAAATGCGAAAGCATAACCTACAACTGAACTTGGTACGAAATCGTTACTAGCAAGGCTACAATACTCGCACATGCTCTCAATCTCAAACGTAGAGTCGTGAAGCCTTGCGAGCATTATTATTTACTGTAACTAATGCATCATAGTTGATTGATGTATTTGTGGCTCATCTATTATAATTATGATTGTTCAGACTATATCTACTATTATTATGCTTTTCTAGACAGAAATGAACATGTAGATATATTGCTAAATGCAAAAACACTCACTAGGTACGTAAAACCAGTTTGGAGAAGACGATTGAATTTGAAAATAGCGTTTAGATAGCAAAGGCAAAATGGAGTGGTGTGGTTGAAACCCTTCAGTTGTTATCAACTAGTTTGTGCTCCCCCATAGCTTCGCGAAAGAATTTCAACACCAGACTTGTCTTAAACTTCTACAAGAACCTATATTAATCATACGAGAACTAGTAGATCACCTTGATATGATTTAAAATGTAATACCTGCAGGTACTTAGAAAATTATACAGCGCCATTAGTCAAAATTTGATTGATATAAAACTTCATTTCACTCCATTTATCGTAAAAGTAATAGTCAATATACCCTTTTCATGATTTGGCATTTTTACAATTCATCCGAGTTATGTAGGTACAATAGATATATCCACATGTTCGAGGAGGTCAAACAGATCTATACACATGCACTCACACTTGAATGCAAGTTGTAAATCTTTTATCGCTATTCGAGCGTGCAGATACATCTGCCGTAGACTACAAGAGAGACGTTATCCCTATCACAATTGTGTTCTAAATTACAAAATAAATACAACAGCACCTATATTTTGATATACATAATATGAGTAAAAACTAAAATAAAATAAAAAATGAATATTAGGTATTACAATATTACATAATTTCGATGGAGCGAAAAATATAAGCGTAATTACTATGCAGTGGTCCAAAATTTGTTACTGGCAATTAATATCACCATTCCGAGTATCGATATACGCCACACAACGAGTCCGTACACTCCGTACGCCGGGAGCGTCAGCGAGACCAGAGCTGGAGCCCCAACTATTGCTCACTCCGAACCTAATAGGGGGTCTTGCTGTAGTGTTAGTGTCTGCCACCAGTGCAGCACTAGCCCCTTTACTAACCATAGAGCAACTTATACACATACTGTGCCTTTAACAGTTTTTTGACAAGTTTTCAGAGATAATAAAATTTGACATTGATGCATCTAGGCGGTTTGTTTACAGAGGACCTACCGGGAAACGCGAATCCGAAATTTCGCTATCTGCCTCTTTATCGCTCGAATATGCAAGAGTGACAGAGATGTTCGATAACGAAATTTCGATTTTCTTGTTCCGCGATAGACCCTCATATTATCCTCATTCCCTATTATCCTCATTACTCAAGCACAGGCTTATTATGGCCGCGCTTATCGTGTCGCTGACCGTAATATGCCCGGTATGTCTCCTCCATATCGTGTTTTTATGGAAGGTCGGGAGGAATGACTGACTGACTGACACCCTCTCTAGCTTCACGCTCAGCTCTTCGTAATCACATATAGCTGATCCTAATAAGAAATAATTTGCGTGTTATCGATAGTTCAACTAACTTAGATGTTAAGTTTTAAGAATTCATGATTGGTAAGACTTAACAATTACATGTAGACTGTCATAAAGACTAACAGGTCACAGGTAAATCGACACTAATCAAAAAGCGTATTGAAGACAAACCTCTCAGTTACACTAGTACAGATCGAGTTTTGAATGATTCACGGTTACACTTAAACTATCGTGAGACATATTTCAAAATATTTATCAGTACGGTTTTTACTCACTATTATTTTTAGTCGCTTTTGGCGACATGTTTCGGATTCTTTGGGAATCCATCCTCAGGCGCCTAAAAATAATAGTGCAAAAGCGACTAAAAATAATAGTGAGTAAAAACCGTACTGATAAATATTTTGATTCACGGTTAGTTTCACTAGACTTAAAGGTAATCACGGTCAGCACGGTCTATATCCCGGTCAATATAAATCTAGTACAGATCGATTCACTAAAGCTGGCACGAATGGAATGAACGAAACTTTCATTGAATGAGTGACACCTGTCGGTATACAGTTATACCCGTTTACACTCGCGTGCGAGAGGCGAAGCGAGCAGGGATGCAAAACTCCTGCTTTCGGGTATTCTCGACTCCGTTCGGCTCAGCATTGCTCCGAGCAATTAGGGTTGACACAACTTGACGTCCCTTTGCGTGCAAGACCACAGATAAAGACTTGAATTTTGACAACCCTAAATAGCCGAAAGGGATAGTGCCATATATTAGAAAGGGACAGTATGATTCGTCCCTGAACCGCTGTCAAACTTCAGTTTTGTAGGAAGTTTCTTTTCTGTACGGTAGTACTATTATTTATTATGTGCCACGAGACACGTATGTAATCGGTGGGCTCGTCTCGCGGCTCGGCTTGCGTGGAGGAGCGGTTTTTTGGGCACGAGTCAAAGGTGCTCGCGGGAGACGAGCGCTTGTTGTTTACATTCGCGTTCAGCTTTCATTCGTTGCCGTTCGTGTCTAAAATCGATAAGCTCGACGAGCTTACGAGCTTTGGCCGAGACACGAGACGAGCCGCGAGCCGAGCCACGAGGCGCGAGTGTAAATGGGCTATTACACACATAAATGTTTTCATTCACTCATTTGTGTCGGCTCTTATGAATCGACCTGTACGAGTTGCTAGGCGAATAGCGAGTTTACACAATCACATTTGCCTTTCGCATCATCACCCGAATGTGTAACTGCGGGGTTGGGTCTTCTATAATCTATATCAACAAATACAATCACTTCACAAAAAGTTAAAACATTCATACAAACATTTGTACTACTGCAGTATGTTCCCTGCTAGGTGTATAAAACGAAAAGGTGCATTGCCTCGCGACACGCCCTGCTTTAAACATAGACGATTAAAAAATTAAAACCTAACTTGAAAATGCAACATTATGTAATTTCGATTAAGACCAATTGAGAGAAAAAAATACTGACGAGTTTTGAATTTTAAAACAATTTAGAATTGTGATAGACTAAATAAAACAGAGGATCTTTACATGGTAACTAGCATGTTGTCTTAAGAAGGACAGGGAACCTTGTTTTGATTGTAGACAGGGCTTTTTAGTTAGGTATAATGATTCTAGTGTGTGAATAATGTATCATCCAATAGCAATCGAGTTAAAATACTTTGATATCATAATAAGTTCCGTAGTATGGTGGTGTGAGGATATCTTAAACTTGTAGGATTATCTGCAATTAATTATGAAAAATCAAGGCTGAATGAATGTCATATTCTCGTTTTTTTAAGCTTTAAGCTTTATCCTTTAAGCTAAATCTCAGAGAACAAAACTAGAGACGGAAAACCTATGCCGGCGCCATGTATAATAACAGTTGCCAACCTCATTAAGAATTCTTAATGAGGTAAAGACACTTAAGTGTCTTCGTGAGGGTTTTTTTGTTTTAGAGTAGGTACATACCTACCTACATTGTTAGTAGGGGCTTTTAATTTCGTGAAGCAGGCATAAAATCTGGTCACATGCAGAATAGCTACTATATAATTGACTTAAAACTAAGGGGGCGTGTCGAGAGGCAAAAGACGCCCCAAGAGGGACATTTTAGAAAATGCACTTATCATATTATTCTATTCTCCTCTTACATAGAGGTCTATAGAATACCAAGGAAGGGAGTAGATGGGCTAAAAATATATTAAAAATAGTCTCGCTGAGAAGTTTGTTGGTACACACGATGCGACATTAAAGTAATGATCGCCCGCCGCTTTGTTCTGAGCCGCCAACTCACGTCAACGAATGCCCTGGCCTGGGTAGCTTATTGCTTGCTACAGCCGGCAGCCGGCACACTTCGCTCTAAACCTACAGTTCCATCCCTCCACTACCGTCAGTGAGACAGCTATACCGTGCGTCCTCGTTGCGCACACGCACACATTATATTCTTGCTTCTCTACACCTCTCGCGTCGAATGATGAATCCTATGACAGTTCGTTTTTATATGGAGTAACCGTCACGTAAATGTTTTGGAAGTAGTTTGTAGAAATTTGGAAGTTTAGCACATTAATAAAACTACGATAAAACATTTCTTCAATTATTTTTAAACTAAGCCCAACCAAGAAAACTTGACACAACCGTCATTCGACGCGAGAGGTATAATATGAATATAACTAAAAAGAGTTATTAATTGTAATAGAGCGGTCAAGTCTAAGAAATAATCGTGCACCCTAGTTTGACAGCAGAAAACGGATGGCACTGTACTGTACTGCGCATATTTATTGTGGTCACTGATTTGAATTGTCTAACATTAACTTTTGACAGCCAAAGTTACCGCATATGTATGGAGCCGTACAGCACCATCCGCATCACCTGTCAAATTCGAAGCTTACATTTGTCTTATGTATGTATTATTATAATTTTTTTGCTTGTATGTAAATTCAATGTTGACGTGTAAAAGCGCCCTTGTGGCCTATTTGCTGAATAAATGTTGAAGTTGATGAAGTTAGACTTATACACATCTTACACAATCAATGAATCTTTGATATAACTTTCCATGCAACAATAAATTGTTGTACCTAAATAGCTTCTAAACCAATCTAGCTTACAGTGCGTCGTATACTATTACTAACAACTTTGTTTTTATTAATTTGAGACACTGTTACATTTAAGCTGTTAGCAATATTGTAGTTGCACTTTATAGGAGAAGCTTCTTACATAAATCAGATTCTATACTAATAATCTTATTAGTATAGAATCTAATTTATATATAATCTAAAAAAGGATTAGTTCAGACTGGTATAGATGTCTCAAAGGTTTTTATACAAATAGAAAGGAAGTCCCGCGAGCGTTTCCCGTCTCACTTTCTACTCGCTAGTAACTCATACACACATACACTGCGATGCATGACCAGAATACGAATATTATCTAAATAATATACAGTGGAGGAATTAAAAGTATTTTATAACTAACAATGGTAAATGGACGTTTGACGACACACGCCCACTCGGCAACGTCAAAATGGTTAAAATTACACACCTCACATTAGTCTTATCGTAACTTCATTTAAAAATTAATATATTTCTCGAGCCATTCCTCAACTGTATAATATGTAACATCGAAAAACCAAAGCTTATCCGCCACAGATTATCACTATTGAAAAAATATTCTTCATGTACCATTTACATTATTTCATCATAAATATTCATTGACACAATAAGCGTAGGTCTGATTTATTTCATTGATTACGTTTTTAATATAATCGTCAAAATTAGCACTACTTAACATCTGATTTGTAGATGATTCTACAAGGAAAAACTCCACGTACTAAATAATAATATGCATTGCATACGATTGCAGTGTACGCTCGGTACACGTCATAGCCAAATGAATAATAAGAAGTACGTAGTGATGCGATATATCTTAGGCTCGGTTTTGACAGCTAAAAGGTACTAATTGTTAAGGATAGCACACCAACACGCCATGTTTTGTAGTAACTGGATAGTCAAATGTTAATTCTTGACAACTTAGTTACTATTGTCTTCGGTTACCGCGATGGTATAGTTTTATTTCACAACTTAGCTACTGCAAAATGTACGACGATGTGCGCACTATCTACTTCAATTGTCAATACCCAGCCGATGTAGCGCCTCACCCCGCGCAACTTAGTACTTACTTGACTACCTCACACGTCGACACGCGGAATACATTGCACATATAGTTCGCTCCTCTCTGATCCGAGCCGCCAAATAACATGTCACGAACGTCCAACTACCACATTTACCTGTACAAACGACACCGTCTATATTTCTAAGCGGATAAAACGAGCACAGCTACAAAATCTAGTTTCTATTACACTAAAATCGTCACTCGACGGGGAGGAAAATCAGAGAGCAGCGAAACACGGCACATTCGCTTGGATTACAAAATACACAAGTTCGGCCGATCCCTCGCGCTCAACAGAAGCGCTACAATATATAAATAAATAACCAAATTCATCAGGTAATAACGATCGTCTCGTTGAACATGATCGTCCGCAACATTCACTTACACCACCTCACACCTAATTATAAGTAAAATACACAGTCGGAGATTTTATATTGAAACGTGCAAATATTGAAAAGTCGCGATCGAACCGAGCTCACGTTGATAAAATCTCGCAACCGTTAAAAACTTAAAAGTATGAAACGTGGCAGACTATCCTCGGGGCCGTCGTCTCGTGCTAGCGCGGGTGTGTAGGGGGGTGAGAGGGAGTGGGGGCGGGAGGGGAGGTGCTGGCGCCGGCGCGGCGGCGGCGGGCGCGCGGCGACGAGTGCTACCTGCGCCCGATCAGACCGTTGGAGTTGCCGCTCGCCGGACACATCTCCAGCTCCACCAGCAGGGGGAAGTGATCTGGAATATCAACGATCGACGAGTCAGTGTTACGTTCCACGGAATAATAGTAGATTGTGTCACAAGGGAGCAAAATGACGTATTTACGGCGAGGGCGTACAATTGAATCCTAAACGAAGCGATGGATTCTATAATAGAATCCTGAGCGTAGCGACACATGTGACACACACCTATGAGGAAATTACATACATATATTAGGTTTCAAAACATTATTATTTTAAGCAAAGATCGATACGGACAAAGTGCCAAAAATATGTATATACGACTTTATTAGTGTAGGTACATACTTCTGGCAGTTTGTCCGTATCGATATTTTCAGACGTGACTGTACTGACAAATTAAAAGTACCTACAGCTCATAATTATGTACCTAATATCTTTTCAAAGACAGCAGCAAACACCTAAAATGATACAATGAAAATCAACTACATTATTTTTGTAGATTTTTCTGATAACAAATTAGCTCTTACCCCTTTGAACCAAATCTTCGGAAGAACACTATGAATGAAGACTGATATCACTTATATTTATTATTATAAAGTTATTGATTTAAACTAAGTATTTACAAATTTATAAACAATATAGAACCGCATAATTATGCTTTGTGAAATATTTGTACAAAACTTTTTAAATATACATACATACATATAGGTACATACATACATATAATCACGCCTATTTCCCGGAGGGGTAGGCAGAGACCACGGATTTCCACTTGCTACGATCCTGACATACCTCTTTCGCTTCCTTCACTTTCATAACATTCCTCATACACGCTCGCCGGTTTAGGGTGCTCTTGACCTGGCCTTTCTTCAGGATTTCCCCGATCTGATCAGAGAAAGTCCGCCGAGGTCTGCCCCTTCCAACTCCCGCTAACAACTCTACTTTTTAAATATAAACGTTTCAAATGGCATAGACAAGTATGGCTGCGTTTAAGGAGACCTAAAATGTCAAAATAAAAATTAAATTATTAAACTAATGTTTTTTTACGTTTCTTTGTGAATATAAGGCAATCAAGGAATTTTTGTTACACAAATGCTATTATTCTTTAAATGATTTCTTAAATGATAATTTGGAATAAATTGGATTTCATAATAATAATGTAAAAATTTGTAATTGTAAAAATATTAATATTGGGATAATTTTATGATAAATTATAATTTAATATAATTTAAGCTGGTGAATAATGTATAGCTGTTAAAATATAATTTAGACTAAGTATTATTTAAGTAACTATGTTGCTATGCCCTAACGGGTGCATGTTGTAACCTAAGATATAAATAAGACCTAATGTAAACACATGTATGCAATAAATGATATGACTATGACTATGACTATTACGCTAATTAATTAATTTACTTAATTTAAATATGCTATTAATTATTTTAAAATACGCTAATTTACATTTATTGTTTACAATTACAACAAAATATTATTTAAGCTAGAAAAATTGTATGCACGTAATCGATTATAAAGAAATTGTAATCGATTATATGCATACTAATTTCATACGTCTTTGTGTCAATATTTCATACTGGCAACAAAATGTCCTTGAATAGAAAAGTGCCACTTTGATCCCTCCTAGCAGGGAAGAAAAGTTCCTTTTTCGAATAGGTGATGTGAAAAATAGTATATTGTTGCCGAGGGATGGAAAGAAAGGCCTTTACTGGCGAGGTACCTAGATGCCATGGCAAAAGGAAGTCAGAAAATGCCTGTTTCCACCGAGGTATACACAGTGCTTTTCTCAAACATGTAAGGAAATACTGAAATATATAATATATTTGGCGAATGTGGCATACGTTATATACACGTTTGCTCCCGGCAGCGGCGGACAGAAATGGAATTTGTATCACTTATTTTACTCCTAGGAGTATTTGTATTTACAAGGGGATTGAACCACGAGCGTAGCGAGTGGTTCGAAAAGTGGAATCTTGAGCGTTGCGAGGGTTTCAAGGCACGAGGGTTAAGCAAACTTTGCCTCAGAGTGAAACATAAAATTTTGCACCACACCAACGTGAGGAAAATACTAACTTTGAAATACCAAAAAAAATCAAATCAAATCCAAATGAACGTAATAAAAATGTATCATTCAAAATCATCATTTAAAACTCAATTCAACCAGCTAACAAGAAAACAACTAGAAATTTGCATCTGATTACTTTGCCCCACATGTGGATAAAATGCAACTTTCTCATTAGTTTTTAAACAATCAAGCCAATCAAGAGGGCCTTTACCAGTTGTTGTGGTGAAAATAACTATTTTACTCGTCGACTGTATTGGTTGAATTAAGTTTTCGTATACCAAACTGCAACTGCGTACTTTTCATGCATGAGCTCCCAATTCTGTAGTCAACTATTATGAATTGACCAATCAACGTGGCGCCGCGGCCCAGTGAAAAAAACACCAACGCGCTAATATTTCATGAGTAATATTCATATATTATGCACGCGTTGATGTCTTTTGTACTACTGAGATACTTTCCTAATTTTCTTTAATAAACGTATTATTTTAGATGACTCGTAGAAAAAGTATTGTATAAAATAATAATATTTATCTAGTTTTTCAATCTCGTACCTTTATTAACGCGGTACTCGACTGAAATGCTCACGATTGCATAAAATACTATTGTACCTACTGTTTCGAATACTGCTAGCGAAATGAAAGGGATTTTACTTTTTTATTATTCCAGAAAAAAAGATCCTTCGGATAAAATCAAATATTTTGTTCGCGAGCACTTTTGGTACGATTACCTACATAAGTTTGATGATTTACTGCGGTAGGAATGTCTATAAGTACAGTAAAATAGGATACGGTGAGGGCTCACCTGAGGGTATGTGCGGATGCGGGCATCCGACCACCTTGTGTTCGCGGAACCAGTCCTGCGACAGCGGGCCCAGCAGCCCCAGCGGCGTCATCGACTGCTTCGAGTAGAATATGTAGTCGATTATACCCTTGAAGTCAAATCTGAAAACGAAACAACACATAACTTTATTCTCATTCTGTTCTCATTCTGACCGGTCGATGTCAAGTTATAATAATATGTGGCTTTCCATCACAGAAGGGTCCTTATGCTTCAAGTGCAATAAAGTCCTTTCCATCTGAAATTCCAACAGAAGTTCTGATGGAAGGTTCTGATGGATGGAAGCATAAGGACCGTTTTTTAATGGAAAGCCACATATGTCAAGTTTAACGACTTAAGTAGATACGTAAGTAAGTGTTGATATTCATCATTCACTGGCGCAGTCGGCAGGATAGAAAATAATTACTATACTTTATTTATACATCCATACTAATATCCATACTAATATTATAAATGCGAAAGTCTGTCTGTCTGTCTGTCTGTGTGTTCCCTCTTCACGCTTAAACCGCTGAATCGATTTAGATGAAATTTGGCATAGAGATAGGTTGAGTCCCTGAGAAGGACGGACATAGGATAGTTTTTATCCCGAAAATCATCCCTTAAGAAAGTAAAAAGCGGGGTGGAATTGAGATAATTAACGAAGTGCCTGCTAATTTGTGTGCATAATATGCTCAAATTTAGATTGCTATGATAATTTTTCCAGGCGCTATACTTACTCTAGCTGCGGTTACTAAGTCCACGCAGACGAAGTCGCGGGCAAAAGCTAGTATGTATATAAATTAAACCTTTTGTATCTGTAATGCATCTTTATCATAGAGTCGGACCAAGCTTTCATTGCGCAGTTTTGCTATGACGAAGTGTGGAAGTGTTCTTATGAATGTATGACAATGTGAAGCTAGCTAGTAATGGCAGGCGATATTCTCGATCCGTTGAACAAAAAGCTTGTCGTGGCGTACCCAAGCGTTTTTCTTAACTCATTATAACACTCACGTGTAGTTGGTGTAGGGCATGATGTCCTCGCTGTAGGCAGAGGACAGTTTGAAGTTGTGCGTGAACTCGTGCTCGGAGCCCGGCATGCGGCGCAACGACGTGGCGTACCCCAGCGCCTTGAAGTCGCGGTGCTCCGACGACACGCGCCCGGCCGATAGGAACTCCACAACGCCTGAAACGTACACAATTTATAGTCAAGCACGTTGACTGATGTTAGAATTTTTGGTTTTTCGGGATTATTAGAGTTCTGTGCCTCAAAAAGAAAAAAACGTAACCCTAATAGGATCACTCGTGTGTCTGTCTGTCTGCCCCCTCCCCGCCTAATATATTTCGAGTCTGCTGGGACTAATTTTTGTTTAAATAAGGGCCGGCTGGTTATACGTTCATTAATAGTGACAAAATGCTCTTTTTAAATTCAAGCCGCTCACCGGGTCATTGTCAATACCTACTTGAAAATCCGTCAAATTTTCGGATCTCTTTTTGATTTTCTCAATTTTCCCCAATAAAAACTTTTACGGCAAAAATCTATAAACGAAAGTGTTAAGCGGATAAAATTTGAAATTTAGAATTTCCATAAAAAGTATTGCAATAAATCGAAACTAACGCGGCCAACCATACCAATAAATGTAATTGCTTTAGTATCAAAGCGTCGAAGCAAACACCATTCTCCAAGTAATGCAGAAATACGTTGAAAGCGAACCGTCCTTAGCGGTCGCGGCGGCGACGCGCTCCGAAATCGTTAATTTAAACGATTTCGGAGTGACGGACACTATTTATTTCCAAGTGACGGACAAACAAGCTCATTGCCGTGAAAACCGTTAATTGGTCTGTTTGTCTCGAGGATCTGACCCGTCTAATGTGAACTAAGCACTGTATTGTCCCACCGTTGAAATCTAGGTCGTGAACGTCTTAAGACGCTAAACTAGTCTCATTTGTTAATTATTGGTTAAACACGCCAAAATTTGGGCACTTTAAATTTCAAATGAAAAGAAATTTGGAGCGAAATTTATATTGGACATAGTTGTAGAAATTATCGTGATAATATACCCGAATTTTATTCCAGCCTCAGGATTTGACATACCACTGACTTTGTGATAAATTATATATTAAGATTTTATCACGTTTCTTCAACTATCTTTCAACTATTTGGCTATACATTCAGATCCTTGTTTCGACCTTTTACAGATCTATCTCTCGACCAAATAGCTGAAAGAGAAACGTAATGCTGGCTTTTTTACGACATAATTTGCTAGTTGGGTAGTTACCGCTGTCGGGCAATGAGTTGAAGTCCCCGCAGAGCAGCAGCTGCACGTTGTCGCGCTGGCCCGCCAGCCGCAACGTGCGCGCCGAGTCGTCCAGGATGCTGCGCAGCTCGTTGCTGAGCATCATCGTCTGGATCAGCTTCACGTCGCAGAACTCGGGGTCCCAGTGGATGTGTGCCGTGCATACCAGAATTGGCTGCCCGAGCATCGACGACTCCGTTGGTAAGCCTGTCAATTATATAAATATATAATTTAGAGTTTAGGACACCCGTCGTACTTTCAGTATACGTTGCCGCATTATATTTTTGTCGAATGTGTTATGGACGTAATCGACGTAAACCATTCTTCCCATAATAATCATAAGCATTTTAAGGGCTAATCAAATTTATCTTCCCACCCTTTACCATGGTTATCTTCGGGATCGACGGCCGATATTGATGTAGGAGTGAAAGTGACCAATATTTTAACCACATAGACCGACAATGGTATTATAAACGATATACATATTACGATATAAATTGAGTGCAAGGTGCTCACCATTCTCCCAAGCCGCCTCTTTGGTCTTCAGCAGCGCAGCCAAACCGATGTTGTCCTTGGGCATGACGCGGTTCAACATGTTGTCCGAGCCCTCACTGTTAGCCATCGCGAGCTGGTTGAATTCGATGAGGTGCTCTTTTACTAACGCGAATCTGCAATACATCATTAAAAATATATCCTGCTTATTATTTTCACAAGTAGATTGACTATATAATTTATGAAATGGCATCGCTGCGCAGTTGCGTCGAGCGGCAGCCATAGAGTTGACTAGATGCCGACGCTCGGGAGACGCTAGTGTGGGGTGGCTCTAAGGATCCATAATTAATATAACTAATAAAAGCACTTATCACGTGGTTTACTGATGTTTCGGCGAAAATTACTTGACAAACTTTCAGTTCCCAAACTATTTATCCCATATTTCTAGTTGGGCGAAATTTCATTTCGCAAATTTACATAATCCAACCTAACCTAACCCAACCTAGTACGTCATTTTCATTTCGCAAGTATGGGGTTGGGAAATGAAATGGTTGCGAGGTAAGGTTATGCCAACGATTGGTTTGCCAAATGAAACTTTGGCGAAAGTTGGTTGCCAAGTGAAATTTGGCGAAATAAATTTCGCCAAAAAGGAAGTACACCTATCACGTACTTTGCAGATCTGAAGAAGATGGCACAACCATCGACGTATTTTCTTTCCGACTCGCCCATGGTCTTCGCTCGCGATTTTGGTGAGAAAATGCCATCGTAACCGTCGCTTTTAAGCTCTGGTAAGAAGAAATTGTAAAATTGGTCGGTTTCTACTTCCTGCAAACACAGTAATGATTTAGGTATGAATGTTTTTTAAATCACCGCAGTAAGAAACTGAACATTACAAAGGTAGTGCTTTTGCACATACGCGCGTCAAGATTAGCGTTAGATTTTGTGCCGTGCCAACGGTTAGTAAAATGTATGTTGTAAATATGTAAAACTAGCCAGATAACCACTAACCTGTAAACTAATTAGGTCTGCGGAATAATGTCTAATTTCGTCCAGAATTCCTTTCTTCCGGTAATCCCATTCTAACGCCCAACTGGGGCAGTAGCCGTACATCTGTCTCGTGGCATATTTGTCGCAGAGGACGTTGTAGCACATCACCGTAAAAATACCTGAAAGTAACGACATTTATCAGCAAATACATCGCCTTTTCAACCTTTAAATCTTGAGCACCATTTGGTTTTGTTAATCTAGTATTTGTAACCAAATTAATAACAATGGTAAAAAAACGGACAAGTGCGAGTCGGACTCGCCCACCGAGGGTTCCGTACTTTTTAGTATTTGTTGTTATAGCGGCAACAGAAATACATCATCTGTGAAAATTTTAACTGTATAGCTATCACGGTTCATGAGATACAGCCTGGTGACAGACAGACGGACAGTGGAGTCTTGTAATAGGGTCCCGTTTTTACCCTTTGGGTACGGATCCCTAAAACATTATCGAAAAAATTTTTTTATAGTAGTAATTTGTTTTACAAGGGGGCAAAATTGTTGCTTAACTAACCCCTCGTGCTAATATTGATATCCGAGCGAAGACTAGCTACGCTCGTGATTCGAATCTTGAGCGTTGCGAGGGTTTCAAGGCACGCGGGTTAAACAAACTTTGCTCCCAAGTGAAACATAAAATTTTTCACCACACCAACGCGAGGAACTGTAAAATATTACAAATCAAATTCAAATGAACGTTATAAATATTTATCATTCAAAATCATTACTTAAGTAAATTCTATCAGCTAACACGACTAACACGAAAAATCAAGTCAAAATTTGCATCAGATAATTTTGCCACACATGTGGAAAAAACGCAACTTTCTTATCATTTTTTGAAGAACAAAGAAAGTCTTTACCAGCTGGTGTGGTGAATAAATATGTATGTAGCTAAGCAACATAATATAAACTTATTTTAAGAAATGTTTATGCTTAAAGACCGCTTACTACATAAAGGCAATTCACAACTCCAGCAATTTATCTAATTCCATTTAGTTGATTGGCAAGCAATTGTTTCAATTACAGTTTCGCGACAAGTGTTCGTTGAGAGACCAATTAGTCGACGTTGACGTTTTGTGCCGATGGCAGCGCATGTTGCGTGACAAGTATAAAGCGAATTCAACAGAGTTGTACTATGATGTATCTCCATTACAACCTCACCACCGAGCTATATTCTCGTTGGCACGCGCCGCAATAGTCTTAGTATTTGTCTAATTGCATATCTCCAGCCCCAACCCCATCCTGGTACTGTAGCGGGCCGATACCACTCACCTATAATGCGGGATTTTGAGTGTGTCATAACCGCTACTAGGTGATAATAGTTATTGTTATTGCTGTCTGTTTTTGTTTGTTGCGTTCTGTTTTTGTTCCACTAACATTTAGTTTTTAATCTTAATTGTTATTAACCATTATGGGCCATTGTTGTCTTTTAAATAAATAAATTTAAATTTAAATTAAATCTTGGGCAGCCGCTTAAAGATATCGTGACTCCGCGGCTTTTCCCAGCGTGCTACAATTATGGGTTTCACCTGTATTCTTTCGAATGGGGATGAAAATGAGCCGTTTAGCAGTCACTCAAGCCGTCATCTTGTGAGCCCGGGGGCTAGTCGTGTAAGATGTATTAGAATCATTGTCGATGATTAGAAAATGGCGTATACAATTGTGTGGAAGCGCTTTACAGCTTGCAAGCATCTTAGTACGATAAAGACATACAAATCTGTTAGAAGTAGGTAGGTACTAAATGACTTAAATGAGGTACGAAGAAGACAACAACGACCTCTTAGAAAACGGACAGGAAATTTGATATGAGGGTCCTCTGGCTGGGCTGTTTCAACGTATCCACTTATTACGTAAACTAACGTAGCACGACTGTGCTATCTCACGCTGTGTGCCATTATCTCAGATTTATGCGGACGCGGCGCGCTCGCATAGTCGCACCTGTCTCCGCGGATCAAAAAGCGCTGGGACGATGAAACCAGCCGTCTAAATGTCGACTTCGTGGAAGACCTTGGCGGTGCAATTATCTGGATTTAATCACGCCTCCGTCACTCAACAGACAATGTAGCGACAATGCAGTAGTGTAAGCTCAAGACAGAGAGGTCGCTACAGAAGAACAACAGTTGAGAGACAGGACAATAGCAGGTGACGGGCATAGAGCTGTGGCACGGACAAATATAGATCATAAAGCGTATTTGCGTTCATGCTAATCGTAAAGGAGTCAATGTAACCCAAAAGCCATCAATGCTGCCGCAGCACGTGCTTTGGCAGTTTATTTTATGCGCTACGCAATGCAATTCAAGAGACGCGGCGCACATAACAAACGTCAAGTACCTATTGATGCGACACGACACGGATCACGAAAGGATCACCAGGGACCGGCCCGCTATCCCTTACAGAGGGTTTTGTAAGGGTTTTGCATAAGGCTTACCTCACCATACCCTTTGCCAGACAAACCCCTTGCATTTTGCTTTTAAGGCGCTTCGCGCAGTTTATGGCCAAAAACTGTTACTTTTTAGAGCTTATAACTTCTAAATGAGTCAACAAAAAATTATAAAAAATATATATATGCATCTTCACTCTATGCACAACAATTGTAACATTTGACTTTTTTCCTGAAATTTGTAGTTTCACCGAAAAAAAAAAATAACACGACAGGCCGTTTTGCGGCTAACTTTGCTTGTAACTACTAAACGGCTTAGTCGATTATAATTATTATTAAACTAACAAAAATGTTTTAACAGGTTCTATAAATGCAACATAGCTTTTGTTAATCAAAAAATATTTTCTTAAGAAATCGAACGTTTTTCCACATTTCATGCGTATGCAGCCTGAAAATGGCGTGGCCAGCAGTCGTGTGCCAGCTTTGAGACGAGGAGGCTGTGTCGCTCGTCGCTCCGTGCCTTCCTTGCACTATGTTCGCTTATGCACAAGCAAAGTGCTATAATATCGGAGTTATTGTGGCCAAAGAATAAATAACTGCAGAGCGCTGATTTGGTTGCGACGCGCATTAGCGAGCGCAACACGGTATTTTGCGGTCTATTACAATAAATATAATGATAATATCCGTATATAAAATACTATAATATACGTATGTTTGTGAAAACTTTATTTGAAATAAATAAATAAATGTTTTCTAACCGACATATTATAATGTCATTCAAGTTTTACGTTTTTAATAATGTTCCATTCCATCTCGAAACAATAAATAATTGTTTTAACATAAGCTACCTATTACCTATTACGTTGTATGTATAGGTATGTATAGTACCTGTTAAAAAATATCGTATTTTTATTTACGAAAAAACTTACTATTAAGCTCGTCACAGACGGAGCGATAATCTTTCGCGCGTGTAAAGCGCCAAGTCGAGCTAAAACAAAGAGGCACGGCCGTACCATCCTTTTCTCAAAGCCACTCAGGCCATTTTCAACGTCCTGTAGTTTTGTGTTGGCTACAGCTAGAACCCTGAATTTGGTGACACATATGGCATAATATGGCTTAGATATATCCCCAAGAACATTCCATTTAAACTTGTATTATAAGAATTATTGCACGTCAAAGTTGCCTATTTTTTTTTTTTTATGAAATAGGAGGCAAACGAGCAGACGGATCACCTGATGGTAAGCGATTATCGCCGCCCATGGACACCCGCAACACCAGAGGGGTTGTAAGTGCGTTGCCGGCCTTTAAGATGGGAGTACGCTCTTTTCTTGAAGGTTTGAAGGTCATATCGGTCCGGAAATACCGCAGGCGACAGTTCATTCCACAGTTTAGCTGTGCGAGGCAGGAAGTTTCTAGAGAAACGCACAGTTGAGGACTGCCAACCATCTAAGTGGTAAGGATGGTAATGTTGTCGCGTAGGGCGATGGCGAAAAGAAGCGGCAGGGATTAATCCGAACAATTCCTCGGAGCACTCCCCGTTATACACGCGATAGAAAATGCAGAGCGAGGCCACATCTCTACGCAGCGCCAAGGAGTCAAGCCGTTCCGAAATACGCTGGCAGTCGACAATTCGAGTCGCTCTTCGTTGGATGCGGTCCAGAGGGAGAAGCTGGTATTGGGGTGCCCCTGCCCATAGATGAGAGCAGTATTCCATGTGCGGGCGAACCTGCGCTTTGTACAGCTGTAGGCGGTGGGCCGGCGTGAAATACTGTCTCGATCTGTTGAGCACACCAAGCTTTTTTGGTCATTGACATACTCACTCACTCACCAATCATCATAATTCTAAGGTACTTCTAGCAGACCCACAAGCTGAAAATTTTAATCATAGTAAGTAGTTTTTAGCTTCTCAAGCCATAAAAAAACTAAAAATATTGCAAGATCAGTCACGTTTTAAAGATTTGAGAATTGCATAAGTTACTTTGTAATCCAATATAAATATATGCTACTACAAAGTTACTTTTGCAGTTCCTACAAATAGTAGGTGAAGGTCTACGATGTACGATGCGAGTATGAAGATGTGTATAGTTATAAAATGTGTATAGTATGAGTATCGTATGGCTATGAGTATGGTAAGGATATGAATATGGTATAGGTATGAGTCCGGATATGGTGTGGGATGGGTAAGGGTATGAGTATTGTACGAGTCATAGTTTGGTATGGCCATGAGTATTGTATAGGTATGAGTACGAGTACCTATAGTGTGGGATGGGTATGAGCTTTGAGAAAAGTGGTAGCTGGCGTACAAGAAGTAGTACCCGAAAACAAGGCCTGCCTACAAAAAGAGATGAGATCCCATCAAAAACATTACATGTAAAAGATGCAAGTCTCGCAATGCAATTCTTCAACTACAAAAAAGTTTTGAGATGTAATGTGAAACCAAGTCGGTATTTTAGTCAGTGCCAGGGGGTGTTAAAACGTTGTATTTACATAAGGTAACGATTCAAAAAATGTAGTACTTAGTTTACAAGTTAACTATTAATGGCATTATTTATATTTATTAATTTATTAAAGCAATAAAAAAACTATAAACGCACTATTAATTAATATATTTTTCTTATAATTTTCGACTTCCACGGTCGGAAATTACCACGGTAGAATAATCTACTCATACTCAAAGGACAAAATAGCTGCAAAACAGTCTTTGCAGTCAAAAGATACACAAATACGAGTATACTCATCGGCGCGCCTCTGGGCTGTCTTATTATATTCTTTGAACATCGTTGCCGTGCCGCGAGTCAAAATTCACGTACGATCGCAGTGAGCGGAGTGCGGGGTGAAGCGGGTACATTTGCCCAGACGCTCAAGGCAAAATCAGCGAGAATCGTCTTAAAGCCCTTATATAAAGCTAACCCATTTGAGTAATCGATAGCCCTTACAAAACCCTTATCATCCGCTTACCAACACCTTGCATATTGCTTATAAGGGTTAGCCATAAAGGGTTTCCCTAATAGCATATAAGCGTGCTAATTTAAATCATCTACCTTGTTTATAAAGAACACATTACTTCGAATCCAAGCGATCGTCGGCGGCGGCGTTCTTTGACTAGATATATACTAATCCTGTCTCTTTCACGCAAGGTTACTTACAGTTTACTACGACATTACATAAGGGAAAGCTTTATAAAAAGCGCTTAATGATAAGGGTAACCCTTAAACTGAAATAAATGTCATATACGAAGGAAAAAAATAATTAATTAATTAATTAATTTTATTTCAGTTTATAGTTTAAATAGTAGTGTGTCTACTTGAAAAACCACAAATTAAAATATTTTCATAGAAATTCGCTTCGCTAGCCCGTAATCACCCGAGTTGATTCAGTTAGAAGGTCGAACCATACTGTTCTACCTTAGAGATGGCCAGGGGGCGCCACAAGCCTTCGGGAATTATCATATACTTGGAAATTTCGACCCATGCCATCGTGACCGGATAGCCGAGCGGTTCAGGCACCTGTCCGGTAAACGGGGTACGCTGGTTCGATTCCAGCTCTGGACACTGGAGGCTTTGGTCATTTTTTCCTTCGTATATGACATTTAGTTCAGTTTATAGTTTAAATAGTAGTATAGTAGTGTGTCTACTTGAAAAACCACAAATTAAAATATTTTCATCGAAAATAATTTAATTTGTTCTTAGAGTAAGGGTAACCCTTATTTTTGGCTAATCTTTTCGGTAAGGGGTAGTCAAATGAATGGGCTTGCAGTTCAAACTGGAAAGTCTTTCAATGTGTTAGCCGTGCTTAAGGGACGCCCATTGAAAGGCTTTTATCGCGGAAAGGGTTGTCCGGTCCCTGTTAAGAACCTCATAGTGGAAATAAAGCGAAAGGACACCCGCGCAAAAATAAATGTAAAACTTCTTTAATATATGGGCGCGTTATCATTCCAAAATAAATAAACAACGATGATTAAATATTACGTGTATGAGTAATTATCGCATCGATCAGCGAACAATGGAGGAAGGTGTCTCGCTACTCTCGCTACGGGCAGTTACATTACTTTTGACGGACAGGTCCATTGTATGACAAATTTAATGCGTTTTATAGGGCTCCATTGCAGTAGACTATGGATAGATAGTGTCGATGCCACACACAGAATGTTGCACGTTAAGCAGGGTTCGGAGGCTGGCGTCCTGTGATGTGTGCAGCAAAAAGAAGCAATCGGAAAAGGCGTGGTAGCGGCGGATGTCGGGCAAGTGAAGCATGTCACGACGAGTGTGGGTGTGTCTGCCGCGATCGTGCCGCACCGCAACGCACCGGTTTTCGTCAACAACACAGCAGCCTGGCCCACGTAGAATCACTCATATTCTAGTAGAGAGATAATTAATTACTACGATACGCAGCGTGACTAATGTGAGCAAACACTATAAACGTCGACAGACTATATGTTATAGTAGATATCCGTAGGTAGGATTCATCTCGCGTGAGTAGTTCATGACGTACGTTCAAAACAGGAACAAATCTTGTCTAGTTATATTGTTTGTTATTTTTTTGACTAGAAAAAGATATTATGGTTAGGTTTTAAATACAAATACAGTTACCAATCGCGTCGAATGATGATCCCTGTGACGGTTCCTTCAAGTCTATTTTGGTTGAGCTTAATTAAAAAATAACTGAAGAAATATGTTTTTACCGTAATTTTATTAGTAATGATAAGGTACGGTGGGGTTAGACTAACATACTTTATTTTGCTCGGGACAAGACAAACAGTACCGTAAAACCTCCCAACTATAGTCCAAAAGCTCCCAACTATGGTCCAAATTTAACTAAATATCTTCGTTCAGGGGGGTCTTTATTTGATATTTAAAGTTGCAAGGCAAAATAGTGTTACAATGAGGATTCCATACAAGTGACTGTCTTACCCCGGTGATAGTCTTATCCCACCTTACATTTCTAAATAAATTAATGTGCTATGAACTGTCTTAGGGATCATCATTCGACTCAAGATATACACCGTATTTTATTTCATTTCTGTTAAAATCAAGGGCGCAGATCCTGAGCTTAAATTAAATTACTATCTCAAAGACACCGGTATTCTAATTAACTCCATTTCAGAGATAATCAATAATTTATTTTTATCTGACAAGGCCCCCTACATACATATTGATTACCTATTGACTGTTTACATATTGATTACCTAGTGTTTAGTACGAGTTTATACAATTAGTGCACTGCCTTATGGGAATATAGTTCAGATCCGGAAACCGCTAGCAACTTATGTTGTTGGGCATGTTATTTGGTCTCCAAAACTACCGGGAGACAGCGGCGCCGGATATCTACTTCAGCGGAATGACGTCATCAAAATGACTCCCGCCTCGTTGCGAATATTGCATATTGCACCCAAACTATGCATTGCACATACACGTGTGGGGTATTAAATGAAAGCCAATTAAATGTTCTATATTTTATTCCTGCACCGTGTCTCAAATTATGCAGCAATATTTAGTGCAAATTACAAAGAAATCAGAATGGTGGAAAAAATAATACGATTATTTGGGTTTTACAACCAAACAAAAAGTCGGACGTTACAGCAATGTACTACAATATTAAAGATGACGTCTCAAGCCTTACATTAATATATTTTTTTTTTAAATCTGATTAAAATTCTGGAAATTATACATCAAAATGTAGGTATTCGCCCATACAAATGTCTTAAAGTTAAAAAAATCCAAATTGGTCATATTCCAGAGAATCCGCATAAGCTTCTAGTATGTTATTAACAATATGACCTGGATTCTAAAACTGTCGGGAGACCATCTCTATTGTCCCTGTGTAACAAATCATGACGTCATACAGATATTCACTGCCGAAATTCGCAAAATGTAAATTATAGCTATACCGTGAGTCACACGTACACGTGTGCTACATGTAATGTAAGGTTATTAAATGTATTATGATTCATCTATGCATTGTTTGCAAAAAAATGTTTGGTTTAAGGGCTATAAACAAAGCAATACCACTTTTTAGGAAAAAAGTAGGTGTATATCGAATTTACATCTAAACTAAGAACGTTAATAAAATATTGCTTATACTATTAGATAAAACAGTTATTCAGGTTTAGGTTACCGCTTTAATTTTTGATTTTCGATGAAAACTGTGGAAGTTGTACAAAAAAAACTAAAGCGCGCCAACAATTCTTCCTTAATGCGCTCATATTATGCAAAGAATAGTACTAAGTATCGGGTATTAAATGAAAGGACATTACATAAAACACATGAAAACGATATTTTGGAGTGGAATTATAATTTATAAATTGAATTTGTTTGATAAATAAGCAAAACAACGGTTTCTTTTCGTACCTAATCGCCTCCTTTGAAAGTCAGTTAAAATTGATGTTTTGTGCACCTGGGCTACAAAGGCGAATGAATTGACGCCTCATTTATCAAAATCAGTTCAGTAGTTCCATGTAAACAATACATCACACGTAGACAGCAAATTCTGCCTATTTTCTATTGTCTGGGAGAGGACACTGACTTCTGTAACAGGTTTTTTTTACCTAGCTCAGAAGTCAGGGACTTCCAACACCTATTTTGTACTTGCTTCTGTCAATATTTTTTTTATTCATTTTTTTTCAAATTGATTTTATAAATTATGATTCCACTCCAAAATGTCGTTTTTAATTATTTTATGTAATGTTCTTTCATTTATTACCCCATAATTAGGACTATTCTTTGCATAATATGAGCGCATTAAGGTAGAATTGTTTGCGCGCTTTAGTTTTTTTGTTACAACTTCCACAATTTTTATCGGAAATTAAAAATTTAAGCTGTGACGTATAGCTGAATAACTGGTTTCTTTTATATTAGACGCAACATTGTTAT
Source organism: Cydia strobilella (assembly GCF_947568885.1). Classification (NCBI taxonomy): domain Eukaryota; kingdom Metazoa; phylum Arthropoda; class Insecta; order Lepidoptera; family Tortricidae; genus Cydia; species Cydia strobilella. The sequence continues at coordinate 21,785,206 of NC_086042.1, forward strand.
AACGTTTTTAGTTGAGCTATAAAATATATATAAACGAACTTTTCTCAAAAAAAGTGGTTTTTCTTTGTTTGTAGCTCCTAAAATATACATTGTTTTTATAAATAATGTATTAACGAATCATTATATATTTAATAACCTTTCATTTGATATAGCACACGTGTATGTATGACTCATGGTATAGTTATAATTTAGATTTTGCAAATTTCGGCAGCGGTCACATGTATGACGCCATTATTTGTCACTCAGGCACTATAGAGATTGTCTCCCAGCAGTTTTATGATCCTTTTTATATTGCTAATAACATACTAGAAGCTTATGCGGATTATCCTGAAAATGACCAATTTCGATTTTTTTAACTTTAATGCATTTGTTCTAGCAAATACCTACATTTTGATGCATAATTTTCACATTTTTGGTCTGATTTTGATTATTTTGATATCAGTGTATGGCTTGAGACATCAGCTTTAATTTTGTAGTACATTGCTTCAACGTCCGACTTTTGGTTTGGTTGAAAAACCCAAATAATCGTTTTTTTTTTTCATCATTTTGATTTATTTTTAAATTTCTCTTAAACTATTGTATATTTTGGTACATAGTGTATTAGTGAAATATATAATATTTTATTGGCTTTCGTTTAATACCCCACACGTATATGTGCAATGCATAGTTTGGTGCAAAATGCAATATTCGCAACGAGGCGGGAGTCATTTTGATGACGTCATTCCGCTGAAGTAGATGGCCGGCGCCGCTGTCACCCGGCAATTTTGAAGACCCAGTACCATGCCCAACAGCATACTAAAATTTGGTAGCAGTTTTCGGATCTGAACTATCTCTTTGACCGTTTCCCATAAGGCATAGTACTAAATTGCTACTAAACGTATTAGGTAAGTCTCGGACGATCGATGTTCGAAATGACATTGATTTGTCACAGTTTTAAATTTTTTGGTTGAGTTAAATAACAACAACTTACTTTTTATTTAAAAAAAATATTAAATTAACTATGCCATTTAGTCTCCTTAAACTTACTTACCCATACCCCGAAGTTAACCGAATTCAATAAAAACACGATGTAGAAACTATTAATAAATGATGTTCTTTCTCGTGTTATGTTTCTTTACGGCAATCAAATAAATTTTTAAACAAATTTTACGGTTTAAACTTACGTGTTAGTATGTCTCACGACAGTATAAACTAATTTTTATTAAATCTAATAATATCTTTAAATTCAAACAGAGCAGTGCTGTAGAATTCTCATTAGTACGCGCACGACGCGAGTAGCGCACACTGCAATATATCGTAAGAACTCAATAGGTGCTAACAAGGCGTTGTTAACGATCGTTTTTGAAACGTGCCTGCCCGGCTTCAGCTAAACATTTCACCTTTGCTAATAATGAATCATCATCCCATTTACAAAGGTTTCTTGTTTGATGATTGGTATGCTTTATCTTGTAGATGTAGACTGAAATTTTATTGTGAACCAACTTGTTTGAAGGATAATATAAACACAAAGTTAATCATAAGGTGGAGCGAAACATTGACAGGTATTCTCTACGGTTGCAGCATAGAGCCGTAGTCGTTCATAATAATTTGCATAAGAAAGGCCATAATTGCAGTAGATCGAGGCGCTATTGAACGCGGTGCATCGAGCAGTGCAATGCAACATATGGCTCTTTCGTATGAGAGCGCACATCTGTTCTAATTATTAAGTCTGACGAGTAATTTTACGAAGCCGAAGCAAAGTCGATGTTAAAACATAATGCAAAAACATAATGGTATTCGTGAACCAAGTTCTTATATGATTTTTAATATGTTACGCAAAGTTAGTTGACGAAAGATTTTGAAACTTTTTTTCGGTTGATTTTCATCTATTTTATTTCGGTTGAATATTACGAGGGGCGACTGAAAAGTTCTAAGTCTAAGGTACTTTGAGGTTGCATAAGCGTGCATCATGTCTCGAAATATTTAGGGATATAGTAAATAGTTTATCTTAGACGTAGGAAAAATATATATAACTAGCTGTTGCCCGCGACTTCGTACGCGTGGATTTGTATGTTGGGGGTTATATATTCTACATGACCATAATATAGAACATTATGCAGCAAAAGATATCAGTAGGGACGGTTAATCAATTGTTAATAATTATACAACGCATGAAATCACAAACTACGAAGTTTCAAGACCCTAACTGAAAAAAATGGTTCCCGATATAATCCCTCTCGGCCCTCTTAGAAGATTTACAAGTCCACTATTTAAAAAAAATATTCGCTCCCGAAACAATCTATACAAACTTTTCAAAAACGGTGTAAGTAATCAGTTTTTGTCTATTTTAATATAATGCCCTTTTTACCAAGTTTCAAGTTCCTAGCTTAAAAGAAAATTTGTACCACAACTAACATCCCCTTTTTAACCCCTTCAGGGGTTGAATTTTTAAGAACGTTGAAATAACTTTTTTGGAATCTTATACAATACCTTTCTAAGAAGTTTCAAAGCATTTGTAATAGATTCAAACTTTCAACCCCTTTTGAAAATGAATATTTAAAATCGCTTAAATTGCTTTTCTTGTATTCTAATAACATGCCTTTATGCAAAGATTCAAGTCGCGCACTTAAAAAAATGTTTGACCTCCATACAAACTTTCTACCCCTTTTTCACCACCTTAAGGAATGAATTTTCAAAAACGCTGAAATTAGCTTTCTTCTCTTTTAATGAAATACCTTTTTACGAAGTTTCAAACTCTTAGCTTAAAATATAATTTGGACCCTATACAAACTTTCAACCCCTTTTTAACCCTTTTAAGGAATGATTTTTTTAAAAACGCTGAAATTACTTTTCTTATATTCTATTAATATGCCTTATACAAAGATTCAAGCCACAAAAATATTTGATTTCCATACAAACTTTCAACCCCTTTTTCACTACCTAGGGGGATTAATTTTTAAAAACGCTGAAATGAGTTTTCTTGTTTTTTATTATAATTAATAAACATTTATATTATAAAATTTGAACCCCAAGACAAACTTTCATCCCCTTTTTAACCCCCTTAGGGGTTAAATTTCCAAAAACGTCAATATAACTTTTTTATAATCGGCTATTATGCCTTTCTAGGAAGTTTGTAATGGATTCAAACTTTCAACCCTTTTTTAACCCATTTAGGGTATAAATTTTTGAAAACGCTGAAATCACTTTTCTTGTATTTTAATAATATGCCTTTATAAGAAGTTTCAAGTCCCGCACTCAAAAAAATTAATGATCTCCATACAAACTTTCAACGCCTTTTTCACCACCTTAGGGGATGAATTTTGAAAAACCCCTTCTTAGTGGATACTAACGTCATAAAAGCTACCTATTGTGAAAAATTCAGCTCTCTAGGTCCAACGGTTTGGGCTGGGCGTTGATTTAAGTGAGTCAGTCAGCCAGTCAGGACTTTTACGTTTATATAATATATAGATTCTTGATTATATTATCTTGCTTTCGATACACGACTCATAACACTTCGCTCAATATAATTAATTCCCAAAGTAACCTACAATTCGAATTTTAGTTGGAATTTTACTTGTTTTTTTACTATGTGACGCTATGAAACAAAAAAAGGAGAAAAATTTATCATAACTAAAATAGTCATTTGACAGCTTCCGAATTTCGATAATTTGAGGCAATATTTAAACATCGACAAATTCGTAGCTAAATTCTATCGTAACAAGATATCGACTTACGGCCTGCAAGCTCTATCTCCGTCCCTCTTTCGAAATGTGACAGTGATCCTACTTGCCTTAAAAAGTTCTTCGGCTGTATGACGGGTCTGTGTAGCCATAGGATTTCTCTTGAGAATATAGGAGTGTGCGGAAAGTACGAATCGCATTTGTAAGATTCATGCATGGCCATTAATCACATGTAATGGGTTAAATGCAATTGAAGTTACCTCGAGAATAGCATCAGGCCTTACGTGAATGATTTACCGTGTGTTAAGTCAGCGTTCGGTTGAGGAGTTAGAATTGGTTACAGCTTTTTTTCTTTCATGAAATTTTAACAGAAATGAAATTACAATATTTGTTTGCATATAATACCTACAGATTCTTCAAGCGAAACTAATAAAATGAACACGTATTTATTTGTGTACCTGGCAAAAAACATTAGGTAACTAAGTATCTACACACGTACTAACCACTGTTACGGTTAATTGGGCAATTTGGGCAGCGCACTTTTAGTGCGTAGCACGAATTGTTACTTATTCTTATTGAAAGCCTTTGACTAGGGCTGATGCTTGAGGGGGATTCCATGAGCAAAAGGACAAGCACACATTTTCAGTTAGAAATATACATTAAACGGTGTTGTATTTACGATCCACTCTCGTCCTTTGGAACCATACCATACTACCTAGTCTAGCCATAAATTCTGTTACAAAGTTAATTGTCTCTGAGACTATAATTTTAAAGTTATTTAATAAAGTTTTATATGCCTAATAATAAAGGGACTAATAACGAATAAATAATGTCTAATAATTATTCAATGTTGCCAGCCCTCACCTTTATACATGCCTTTTAAGGAGCAAGCGAAGAGGGCCTAATTTACGCACCATTTTTGCGGAAATATGACATTCTTGTTCTGAAAAAAATAATCAGGTGACAATTTTTTTTACAATTTTCAATGCGTTCCTTCTCTGAATACAGATCTAAGGAAGCGGCAGATGTGGTTAACAAAGTGCTGCGAGACTACCATCTCGTGTATTTTATGGTTTTATGAGCAGTACCAGTAAAAAGGGTCACTAAGCCCAATTTTAGCGAAAAATTGATCCATTTTAGTGAATGCACGAGTGTAACAAAATACCGTATTCCATGATAAAACATTGACATTTTGTTAACGCTCATACCTAAAAGACGTAACTCCTACTTTCCAAACCTGAATAAGGATTAATTTACCAAGGTTATCGAGGCAACTTACTGACTCTCGGCAAGTCAATGTTTGATCCACTGGATAACTTTTTGCCTGCTCTACGCGATACATAAAAAATAGTTTGTTACAGAAAAAAAATTAAAGCTATGGGGTTGAAATTTACGACGGAGGTGGTGAAAAAAACGTGTGTATTTTTGAGGCACTTCGCTGCTTCATTAAAAAGCACGTAAATATGCAAGAGATAACAAAATCTAATAATCATTATGCTTTTTAAATTCGTTATTAGTTTGTCTATTTGATGTATAAAACTTGTTTCAATAACTTTTAATTTATAGTTGTTATGTGTAATTTACGTTATAACGGAATTTATGGCTAGACTAGATATAGGTATACCACGCTCTTCATCAAATGAGAAACCGCAGGAGAAGTAAATTTTTATTTGAATAAATTTCCACTTTAAAGTGTTTAGCGTTGAGACTGATCGCGGTAGTCATGTGTGTACAAGTTGACGCCTTTGGAAAACAATTTTCTAATTCTACCACAAGAAGTAAAGCGTGAGCAAGGGGAGGCAAGTGGCTCGAAAGCAGAAGAACCAGCACAACAAACAATAATTGTCCTTTTATAATGCGACAGTTGAGACAAAGTTGCGTGAAAAGTCATATCGAATAAATAATTTTATTGTCAAATAAATAAAACACCACTTGTGCCCACTGCATAACTCATGGATTGTGACACATAGCAGAACAGCGCAAGACATTCTGATATACTACGAGCGCTATTGTTTGGTTCTTGTGAATAATATAATTTAGGTAAAGAATGCCATGAAGCATTAAGTCCGCCTTTTGTACTGTTTTATTTTTGTTGTGCAATAAAGTTTAAAATAAATAATTTCCTTTATAGTAAACAAGATTTTATACCTCACAACATTTACTTCAACAACAACATCAGATGCTTATGTAAAACTGAAACGCACAATCACATCCCTTATTGCAAAAACAAGAAACCGGCCAATTGCGAGCCGGACTCGCCCACCGAGGGTTCCGTACTTTTTAGTATTTGTTGTTACAGCGGCAACAGAAATACATCATCTGTGAAAATTTCAACTGTCTAGCTATCACCGTTCATGAAATACAGCCTGGTGACAGACAGACGGACAGAGGAGTCTTAGTAATAGGGTCCCGTTTTTACCCTTTGGGTACGGAACCCTAAAAAGCCTCGCTCGTTATTTAGACCGCAAAAATCTCGTATTTTTATACAATTGAAACCCTGTCGAATTGAATCCTTGTTGAATTTAAAAAGTTGTCATGTAATGAAATGGTTTCTTTAGTATGTGACATGTACAGTCACGCTGCGTGATTATGCCATTTAGGGTTCTAGCTAAATTGGACATTCAATAGCAGAAGTATCGAACACCCAATTTACCTCGGACCCTAAAGGGCTCAACAATCGCGGAGCGTGATGGTACTTGCTATTTATAATTGGTATCAATGTCGTACTTATGATATAAGGACCAGTAAGTAACCATAAGTCAAAGTGACTTATAATGATGAAACCTCGCTCGCGCAGATAAATGCATTACGGAGAAAAAACTGTGAAATATAGTGTCTCAATATCAAAAACGTGAATAAAAATAGACGTGAACTACGTGTAAACGTTTTCCACGCTATATATTTCGTGTATCGGACAAAAACTGTGCAAAATAAAAAGTGATTGACACTATCTTCCTATATAAAAAATAAACCTACCCGAAACTTCCGTCTCAAAAATTGTTTTGACAAGTGAGAAAGTGTTACCACAGTCGAAATAATAGAAAGTCCGTTCGGAAACTAACACAAAATGGAGCTGTCAGAAAAAATATGCCTAAGGATGAAATTAGAGATGAAATATGAAATGGAACCACAAACGGAGAATATTTATCAACGACTTATGGATTCTTTGAACGTAGAATTAACTGGAATACATAATAAACAAGATGGAAATGATGAAAAAATCAAACAACATGAAAACAAAATCTCATTGCTGGAAAAGAAGGAGAGACAGCGTAATATTATATTCCATGGCGTAGAAGCAGAACAGTGGGAAAAGGAACAGATAATAATTGATATTGTCACAAAAGAAATGAATATTCCGCTTAAGAATACAGAAATACAATTCAGCAGAAAACTAGGACAATCCAAACACAGTCCAATATTAATTACCCTATCATCTCAATTAAAAAGAAATATGATTAAAAAAAACAGGAAACAGCTGAAACTGAATAACTCCAAAATATATATAACAGAAGATTTCCCTAAGGAAGTATTGGATGAGAGAAAAATACTGAAAGAACAAGTAATACAAGAAACGGCAAAAGGAAATATTGCATTTATCCGTTATAACAAACTGATAGTAAAAGAGAAAAATGATAGTAAAAAGAGAGCCCTGTCAGTCTCACCGCAGCAAAATGGTAACCAAACACCGGCGAGCCAGCAAGGTCCGGCGAAAGTACCCAAACCGGGCACATCCGAAGATGCAAGGGAAAAAACGGTGAACAAAGACATTATCAAGTCAAACATACTCAACTTCTTAGCACGAGAACAGCCGTCTTCACCAGAGATCCGAAAAAACTAGCAGCTGGGTGTCGACAGCACACCCGAAAACAAAAAGAAAAAGTCCACAAAATACATTAAAATATAAGCAATATGATCAACTTCCAAGCCGGCTAGTCACCGAGGAAGTTTACGACCACAACCCGCGGGGAAAATTGAAAAACACAGAAAAAATAGTACACAGCAAGTACAGCAACCACCAAGACAAAATAGTTATTTGTTATACAAGGGTGCAAAGTTGTATTTTACCCGCGAGTGTAGAATTGAAACACGAGCAAGCGAAAGGAATCTATAGGTGAACCACGAGCGAAGCGAGTGGTTCTAAAATAGAATCCTGAGCGTAGCGAGTGTTTCAACACACGAGAAGTAAAATACATTTGCGCCCGTGTGTAACACAAAACTTTTCACCTCACTATAGCGAGGAAAGTGCAACATCCACAAGCGTTAGATCATCTTCATCACTGGAATTACTCATTTCTTTACAATATTATAACAGAAAACTGGAAGTTGTGTATTTTTACGCGAGTCGGTGAGAAAAGGTTTTAAGTAAAAAAATTGTTGACAATGTTGACATTTCTGATGTATGAAATGTCAACGATGCGTTTTGAAATTGCATCGACTCAACTTGTGCGTTCAGAATTATATTTAACATCATTATAAAAAAACAAACGTTTCTTATGGAATTTTAAGGTTTATGACTTAAAATCATTAAATAAAGCTAAATTTGTTTTTTTTTATTAGATTCTCAAACCATTTATTTAATGATAATTAATATCGAACGAACCATTATCATGAGCGTTATACGTTTTGTTATCTGTCAAGCTAATTAAACACGCTCCATCCAAGGTCAAATTACTTTCCCCACTAGTGGATAAAACGCGTTTTTCCCCGCTTGTATTGAAGGATAAACGACAACTTTCCGAGCTAGTGAGGGGAAAACTCCTTTTTAAAAACCAACCTGACATCACAGATCAGCGGTCTCAGGAACTAAATGACTACAACCCTAAAACTCGCCAGCAGCTTTACATCTGCACCTACAATGTGAAATCATTACTATCACCGCAACGAATGATATTATTAAAATATTCACTATCAAAAATTAAATATGATATAGTAGGATTATCGGAAGTCAGAAGAAAAGGCTATGAAATTATCGAGGACGAAGATCATGTTTTCTGCTATACAGGAACGACACAAGGGCAGCACGGAGGCGGAGTAGGTTTTCTAATAAAAAAGAAATACAAAAATAACAAAGAAAACTACGTGGGACTCTCAGACAGAGTTTGCCTCCTTAACATGAAATTTGACACAGCGGTATCAATAATGCAAGTTTATGCCCCCACATCTGCATTACCGGAAAAGGAAATATATCTTTTTATAGCCAAATTGAAGAGGCCCTAAAACTTGCAAACGGAAAAATAATTGTAATGGGAGACTTCAATGCAAAAATAGGACAGAAAACCCACAGAAGCCTCTATTATGGGACAATATTGCTACGGAAACAGGAATAATAGGGGAGAAAAACGAATACAACAGGCACTAATAAACAAACTAATAATAATGAATACAAAAACATCAAAAACCTTTGGACTTGAGATAATAAACATAAAAATCAAATTGACTACATTCTGAGTACCTATCCAAAGCTTTTTACGAACATGGAAGTTCTTAAAAATAGTACATTTCGAAGCGACCATAAACTATTGAGAGGCACAATACAACTAGCAAATGTAAGAAGAAGTAGAGCAACTTTCAGGGAAACTAGAGCTGATCTATCATGCTACAAGAATCGAGAAGCGTATCTCAGTACTTTACTGAAAAATTCGAAGCAAGTGAAATGGGAAAGTAAAGAAGATGTAAAGTCGCTCTATCTACAGATAGAGACTATCATTAGACAAAACTTAGACGCCACCACCAAAAAGAAAAAAAAAATACTAACAGAAGAAACAAAGCAGCAACTAGAGAGACGTGTTACACTTCAGTCTAAAACATCCAAAACTAAAGAGGAAAAAAAAAAGAACTTTCGGGGCTCTACAAAACTACTAATAAAATGTTACGAAATCTACAGAATGGCAATAATTGAAAAAAAAAAACCTCACCACCATCGGAAGACAGAAAAAAGCCTACAAAAAATTAAATACCGAGAAAAAATGGATACTTACATTGAAAACACAGAATACAACAGGCGAATTACAGACCTGAAAACCTCTACCAGGACAAAGGCAGCGACGAAAACGAATACGGCAAATATGAATTAAAATCTTCGACTCAAAAGAAATAAAATAAAAAATAGAAAACCTAAAGAATGAAAAATGCCCTGGCCCTGACAACATTCTGAACTAAGCCTTAAAAATTGGGAAAGAAATACTAGTCTTATTACAACTCTTTTTAATAAAATACTAGAGAAACAAGAAATGCCTGAGCCCTGGGGAGAGTCCCGTATAATCCTATTATACAAAAAGGGAGATCCTTCCGATATTAATCCAACTAAACACTTTGAAAACAAAAGTCGCTACAAATGGCTTCCAACACCCAAAAACCTTAAACGAGACGCCCATAGAATACGTAGACAACTATATTTACCTGGGCAAGCAAATATCTTTCAGCAAATCAAGACACGAAGACGAAATAGACCGCAGAATCAACATCACTTGGAAGAAATATTGGAGTTTCAAAGAAATATTAAAATCAAAACTTTCACTCAAGTTGAAGAAAAGTCATTGACTCCTGCTTGCTGCCATGCTTATCTTATGGTGCACAAAACTGGATATATACATATAAAATAAAAAACAAAATACGCTCCTGCCAGCGTGCTAGGGAACGAAGCATCCTAGGAGTAAAACTTAGACAAACAAAAATGTGAAAACATACGTGTGAAAACTAAAATAATAGATGCAGTACAACACACGCAATGGCTAAAATGGAAATGGGCAGGGCATCTTGCTAGGTCCACAGATAATAGATGGACAAAACGCGTCACTAAATGGATGGGTCCAAGTGGCAAAAGGAGATCAGAAAAACCACAAGACCGTTGGGTCAATGATATCAAAAACATAGCGGGGACAGATTAAAACACCGGAATGATTGGAGACAGTTGGAGGAGGCCTATACCCAAAAAGGGGCCATGGCTTAATATAGGGTGTCCCAAAAAGGACGCAAGATTTCAATTTGCCGCCATTTTTGTATTTTAGTGCTGGCAACCCTAAAAAAAAGCCCACAACCACTCATGCTTTAAAAGAGGAAATTCGACGCTGCATCGGAGAAATTCAGCCGCATCTATGCAAAATGTTCATAGAAAATTTTGACAAAAGAGTGCGTATGTGCCAGCAAAGCCTAGGAGGACATTTGCCTGACGTATTATTCCACAAATAACCCTATTTTATGTATTTCAAGATTTTATATACAAATATATTATAACAAAAAAAAATGTGTTTTTCATCAATTATAAATCTTGCGTCCTTTTTGGGACAACCTTTATAAACAAATAAAAAAATAAAAAAATGTTTGTTTTTAACTTTTTCTGTAGGTAAAAATATGTAGTTATGGAAATAAAGGCTATATTATTATTATAAGTAACCATAATACGCTCCGCCGCGCCACGCCCGTGCAAATATCATCTCAGATCATGATCACGGTGTGCTCGATTCCATTGCAGATTAGGTACGCAAAAGAAACATAAAACAAATAATATAATTTACCATGGCATCTGCGTGTAAACCGTCAACTAAATTATTAGTGATTTATATAATTAATACCCACTGTTTCCCTTGAACACGTTTATCATTTCGTTGTGACCAGAGCACAAATTGCAAATTGCAATTAGTTGCAAATTGGCTACCGAATGGACACCGCAGATTAGCCGGGGCAGGCCATCAGACCAAAAAAGAGATGGTAGGATGACCTCCACGATTTCTTGGTTGGAGAGCAGACTGCAAAATTTCGTACCGATTTCATACAGCGATGAAATGCACAATGGTTTCCCATAAAAGTGAAGCTAAGCCCGAATTTGATAGTCTGCCACGGCAAAAAAGAAAGCCACTTCCGGTGCGAAAAAGGGGGGGTTACTTTACCAATTCGATACAGAAATAATAGTTATGGCAGCAGTTAGAAATATACTGGTAGACACAGAAAAGCGAAATCTCTGTCTTATTTTTTTTTGGCGGAAGTGCTTGGCAGACGTTCTCAAATGTGACTATACCTATCTGATACCTGCATGAAACCAATTCCAGTCGGTAGGTATGAACCTTCATTTCAGGAATATATACTGCCATGGCTTTTTCTACCGAAACACCTTGACAAACGAGATTATGTAAGCAACATCCGTGGAACCCGTATTTTAGAATTGTATAGATTACGGTACTTTATGCTTAGATTTGTACATATATTATTATGTAATGAAAAACATATATTTATAATTTATTAATATACACAATATATATTAGAAATTAATTACCTGCTTACGGCTTTGTACTTTTTCCTTTGCCTTATATAAGGTGGTAACAAATTAGCTGGTACCGACATTTTTATCTACACCTGATAATAGGGCTCGCGGTCGAATCCGTGTTTCGTTTACACGTTTCGAATACCCGTGTCCGAATAATACGTAAACGGTTTTCTGGCCCGTTCCGCACGTTTAATTAAGAAACGTGTAGTTAAGACCCGTGTACACGGATAAACGGGTATTCGAAGAAACGTATCTTATTTATCCGTGGCTCCGGGACACGTCCTTGACGATAGTAGAGAAGGAACGAACGCCAGCTACAAATGAATAGACAAAAGATTCATGACGAGTTTCTGTCATATTTAACCTTATTCCGTGGGACATAGAGTCGAAATTCAATAAACGGTTTAGAAAACCCTTTCGTGTGGTAGTTTTTGCTTGCAATAGGTATTATATACGAGATACGAGTATTCACGCTTCTTATCAAAGTAGTATTTTATATAGCACTTTAAATAGCTCCTTTTTTTACGTTGCAGGTTACCAATATAGTAAAAAAACCTGCTAGTACCTATTTAAAAAAAATATTAGAACCGTCGAGTTCAGTATGTAGACAGGAAGTCAAACTAAAGTTCGAAATTGGCATTAAGTAAGTATTTATAAAAAAAAAATACATTTTTAACTTGCTTCTTTATTTTTAGTTTAATTTGAGAACATGATATGAAATTGTATTTCTTGTCTTGTAGGTACACCTTATAAAACAAAGTCCCCCGCCGCGTCTGTATGTTCGCGATAACCAGACCTCACCTATGAATGAAGTGTTTCTTTGGGAATGTTTATGTGTATATTTTGTTAAGGTTTTATTTAAATTGGTAGAAATATGACGATGTTTGCTAATGAAGTTACAATAAATCACGCTGGCTAATCGAAAACGCTGCCCAATCTATTTGAGATATAAGCACAATGTATGGTGGAATTGTCTATCTTTCATTGGTCTACAAAAAAGTGCGCGATGGCTGTCTGTCTATATTTTAAGTATAATTAACCCATTATTAACTTCTAAAAAAACCGGACAAGTGCGAGTCGGACTCGCCCACCGAAGGTTCCGTACAAAATTTAATTTTAATTTTTTTTTGTTATGGCGGCAACAGAAATACATCTGTAAAAATTTCAACTGTCTAGATATCACGGTTCATGAGATAAAGCCTAGTGAGTGGTGACAGACTGATGGATAGTGAAGTCTTAGTATTATTAGGCTTCCGAAGTGAATACTTGTTACAGAATGTATTTTATTATGCTTGACTCTCCATGCGAAGCCGGGGCGGGTCGCTAGTTACTAATAAACACTTTAAATCAACTTGATAAAATTGCACCTTCTCAATAAATTCTAATTGTTTTTGCTCTAGGTACCTCTTACCATAGTAAAACGCTTTTTAGTGGGGTGCGGCTACAAAACAATGGAAAACATTTTCTTGTGCAGATGTTTTGACCTTATTACAACGACATAAAGCTTATAATTGTCGGTGACACTTGTGATAATAGTTTGGGAACCTACATGTTTTCGATGATGATAAACAAAAGGATATTGGAAAACAATGGATGGATGGACCACCGGTCGGCAACGTGCGCATTTAAGTTTATTACCTGAACTCTAGTTAGAAAGTGACCAAAGTGAATTATGAATGATTACCAATTTAAAGATCTATCTTAATGTAATTAGCAATATTATCGCAAGTTATCCAAGGTAGTATGGGTTTTTATGGTTCTTGGGTAAAATTCTGCCTTTCATTTGAGCATGATTACTCGATAATCCCGCTTTTGTGGTCCTAAGTTTTTTGCGCCGTTGGCAGGTTTGTTGTTTTCGCAAAGCAGTAATAGACCCGAGATAAAAATAACCACGAAATCATTAAACTGTTATTTTTAATTAATATTGTATTCTGTCTGCACACCTATTTTTAACGAAAATACTATACCATTATGTAATTATAAAAAAAAAACTATGATCGATATCAAATTTATGTCATTAGCTTAGAAGCAATCGGTTTTATTAAATGATATAAATAGTTTAAAATAAAAATTATGTATACCTACTATTAAACACAGGAAGATGGCTCAGTACCTATGTTTTATCAATACGGTTAAAAACAATTTAAAAAAAAGTAATTGTGCGGTTTTATGAAACCACGATGCAAGTGAAACTTTTTTCGGATTGTAGGTATTTAACTAAAAAAATTCGGAAATTAATTCGAATTACGGTATTAAAATCGCGGTTTTAATGTTAACTTAATAAATGGGGGCGATAGAATAAAAGTTTCACTTTAAAAATCGTACGACAAACGAATTCATCTGAAGTCAACATAATAAAAGTGGAAAGTGGACCTTGTTACTATTGTACATTGGCTCAAACTGGTTCGGAGAATTCGGACCCGTTCGGAACGGTCTTAAGTACCCGTGTAAACGGAGATACGTGTCTGAGATACGTTTCTTGGGAACGTTCCTTCGAAACGTTTTCGAATCCCGGCGGTTCCGTGTAAACCGGGTTCTTAGTACCGCCGGGCTTAAGAACACGGGTATACGTTTCGGCGTGTAACACGGATACCGGGAGCCCTACCTGATAATAATCGGCTCCTGAAGTATGTTTAAGTATGAAACGGAACTACGTTTGTATGGAGAACCGAGCTTGCCGGAGACCCTTAATGATATAATTAAATGACCGCATTGAACAGATTCTAGAACCTCTTTTACCTAACACTTAACTGGCCACTTCACTGATAAATCGAATGACACGTTGAGAATGACATTTAAGACAAACAAACATCACAAGGGCCTGACACTATCTTTGATAGAGAAAGATAGTCTTATTGCGATTCCTATAAGAGGAAAGAGAAAATAGGCCATGCTTTGTCCTTATCACCGACCGGGTTTTTTTTTCATGGTCGGGTTATGGCAGCATAGGTAAGAGGCGATGGCGAAATACCGAAATGTATAAGTGAAAGAGAAAAAGGATTATGCTGCCATACATTAACCTGTCAATACAAGAATATGTCTTTCTCTGACCCCTGGTCGCTCGGTTTCATGTCTATAACTAATATACTATGTCTATGAATACACATGATGATTATTTTTAGATAGAATTATAACTTATTTATTTTATTCGGTAAATAAAAACAAAAAAAACATGAGAAGTTTTCTTAACTTTGTTACGGTTGTAAAATCGTAACTTAGGTTTTGGCTTATATAGGAATCAATCTCGTTTCGATACTCCTAGCGACATCTAGCAGCGATGTTAAATGTTAAATGTAGTTGGGTGGGTATGTTAAAACGATAGTCGGGTCGAAGGCGTTTAACGCCATCTGTCGAGGTCGGGCAATACCTTTTGGATAAAATCTGGTAACATTCATTGCAAGACGTGTTTTCAGATGCTTCGCTACATTATTTAAGGTTTTGTTCTGGAAGTATAATTAAAAATAGTGCACACGGAATATATTCCAATATATTCCATCGTCTTACTCAAATTACTTTAGACTTAAATATAATTTCGATGACTGAGTGAGAGTTTTTTTGTACTCTGTTGATATGGCAACTTAATACGTGGGGACGTAGAAAAGTTGACAGTGCTCGATCACTTGGAATCTGGCGGCGATGTAGAACGTCACGCGAAAGATTCTTCAGGTCAGCCCTAAAATGCAAACACACTAAGCTTTACAGATTATAACCCGTAGCGAGGTAAGTTTCTTGATATTTGTCATCGTGAAGCCTCAGCCCAATTTCTAAAGTGCTGATTTGTATTAATTTTTGGTTTCTTTGTTATAGCACACAACGTGGCAATGACGTCCTTTTCCTTTTGAATTCCTTGTGGGAATAATTTTAATTTGGCTTCGGGTCAACATGTTAGAGGTTGATACCAACAATTTCATCAAGAGCCCGGGTAAGGAACTGTGATTTAATATGGAAAAGTGTGGTTTTTTTCTTTGTCTTTGTGCATACGTGGCAATAATGACCATGGGTCAAATTTAATAGTTTTCTCATGAGTAGTAGAGTAATGTAGGAGTTTTAATTATTGTCTGGTCTGTTTTCGTGGAAAATGAAATCGAGGTGCACATGGCCATGCAATTTTGCCAACATGTGCTTCAATGTGTAATTTTGTTTGTAGCTTGAAAGCCGGTCCTTCCCTACGGGATCCTTCCTTACGCCCCCTGCACACCTTGCTGTCTTGTGGAACGTGCTAGCGCAGCCTGCTCTTGCGGTATCGTCCTTGTGACTCCGTGCTGTTCATCGCGACTGTGGCGTACCAGTAGAACGGCTGGCTGGATACGCAACTACGGTCTCGCTGCGTATCGTCGCGACTCCTGCCGTCTGCTGCGCGCCACTGGGATGGCACGTGGCCACAGTTCTGCTGCCTCTGTAGCAACACGTGTCTCAGGTGTGGTCAACTCTAATTTCTCTTAGTGATCTTTTAAGACTTAATTAACCTAGCAAGGAACATATAATAGTGGCCTCTTAGATTTGATTTCAAGTGCGAAGTGTTAAGCGTAGAAACAGAACTTCATAGACTTTATCACGTTTAACGTCTCATTATAGCATAGTTCACCCTGGCATAATTACCATAAGTATGTAAATTCTGTATCAGGCCCGTCCTCTAAATTGTGTACTGCCCGTCATCTATTTATTTAAGGATTGTAATTAAATGTGTAACTGAGCTCAAACAATAGTTTATTTCATCTCATATTAATCTTCCTTCTTTTGCACGCTTTATGTGTGCTTGGCGCCCAGTCTTTCTTTAGCTTAACGTACTTTATCTACTTGGAGATACCTTAGGAAACTGCCAGACGTGTATTGTGATAGCAGCGTCGAGGCCCACGACTCTGAGAGAACCTACATATAGTCCACAGCTTAATATACATGTTACAGCTTCTATTTAAAGTTCATTGTTTTAGTGTAAAGTACCATTTCGTAAAATATCGGTAACTAATTTGTTAGCACCTTATATAATATAAATAATAAAATAATTTCTAATTACAATATCCTTAATTGACCAAAATTATTATTAATACATATTGTAAACGGGGGTCAAAAACGACAGGATTTTCAACGTCAAGGACGATTTGCACCCCAGCAGTGGGACACTAAATAGGCAATACATATAAAAAAAATTTAGCACGACAGGTTGGTTAGCTATTAATGGAATATTTTAATGCATTTACTTGTTACTAACCACAGCTTTTATTTTAGTTCCACAGTAACTATATCATGGTAATTAAGCAGATACTTTAGCTTATTCCTATAATTCAATATGTCAAGACAGTCCAGATTCTGTTAGGTTACCACCGGGTTGATGATGAAAACTAATACTTGTACCAATATTTTAAATTTATTCGTTCGCTACCAACATAATTACAACCAATTTACAATAAATATTCCAACACGTCTACGCTGTAACTCGTCTGTCCACGAACTGCCCCTTGTCACAGTGTACCCGCCTTTTAATAACAATTCAAGATGGCGGGAACCAGTGACAAAGTGAGGGTCAACTGATACTCTTTTTTAAGCTAATCGTAAAAGTAAAAATGATCAAAATATAAGCTATTAATAAATAATGATCCTTACAAACAGTGTTGCTAACAATTCGTTTATCGCGAATGTTACCATATTGACATCGAACCAAACGTTAAAAGTTTAAAGCCTGTGTGTATATAACCGGTGAGTTATCAATTGTACGTATACCCACAGATGTAACGGTACCGGCACGTATGAAATATTCATGTACGAGTCACGATCGGGACCGATCCTGTATCCCGGAGCTCTCGTATGGGAACATTACCATAGTGATGGCGGGGCGGAACGCGGTTGATTTTATTTATGGGACGCGCCGCGTGCGCCGCTCCTATCGTGCCACTGACACTATATTAATGATCCACTCGTTAAGAATCTTATAGAAACATGTAACGTATTAGGCATACTGCAAATTAAAACATGTAGGTACCCACTCGTACTCGCTTTAAGCTAAGCTTGATGTGATGCGCATCGTGGTAATTAAAAAAAACCGGCCAAGTGCGAGTCAGACTCGCGCACGAAGGGTTCCGTACCATTAGGCAAAAAACGGCAAATAATCATATTTGTTGTATTCCCATACAACAACCACTTAAATATTTATTTTATCTGACAGGCCGATATAGTCAGGCGGGCTGATAGTCAGTGGGCCCCTTTAGTAATAGGGCCCCTTTGGGTACGGAACCTTAAAAACATTACAAGCTGACAACCACACTAATCGAACAAGTGATGTTTTGTGATGAGCATCAATATGTTGTATAAATTATCATCAAGCTGTTTTAATTTGAAATCAATTGTGCAATACAGTTAACAATAATTGAGGTGTCATGTGTCTTAGTACTTACAGGTAGGACGAGATCTGTTTGGTCGCGTTAAGGGAATCCAAGGCCTCTGTGGCGGCAAGGTGGCAGTTACTGCAACAAAAGAAACAAAAAATTAAAAAAAAAATGAACCGCTTTACCGCTATTAATTTTAAACAACGGATCCATCGAACATCGGAACGACGAAAAAATTAATTTGCGAGCTCCCGCGCAATCGCAAAAACCTAGCAATATCCATCCATACCGTTATTGTTGCTCGTGCCTCGTGCCCGAGAGTACATTGTAGATTTATTCGCAATTAAAGGCGTACATTCTGCAATAGCATTAAGCGAACCCTCATAATTCGCAGTGAGCAAAAAGTTGCTAGTTTGATAATGCAATCGCTTGCTAACATCTCTGAGTTCGATTTACATTTGTTACTGTTTGAACAAAGCCAACTAAAAAACCTAGGTCTATTGTTCCCCTTACTTTGTACACTAAATGAGAAATTGCGAGTTACATAGGGACACTCCCACTATTACAATACCGGCATTTATAAATCAATACGCCAAAGTTTTGAGTAATTTGTCATATATGTACAACTTGTTTGGTTAGGCTTAGGACGCGATTTAGAAGATATACAATTTACGTTATTCACTTTGGATTTGATAAGCCTTTATAAATCAATTTCATTTATTCATGCTGTCACATAGGTATACAAAAATATGCACGTGTTATTATGAAATGAAAAAATGAAAAAAAAAAAAAACGAAAATCTTTACTTTCAGGCAACTATTGGCCCATAGACAAATATCTTATCTTATCGCATAGTCACAAAGTGTAAGGTTTCCAACTTCCCGTACAACGGCGTGCACTATCAAACCAGCTATTGCAGAAATTACAGATTGCCTTAAGAACATTTTGTGGGCCCCAAATAAAATTTAAAAAAATATAAGGGATGATTTAGCCCCGCTACCCTGCAGCCGGGCTTGCATTGCTGAGTTAGGGTATGATAGGAGAAGTATCAGGCAAATTTTCAGCTTGTCTCAAGGAACTTCTCCAAAAATGTCTACCAGCTCTCCGTCTATTAGGGATCCTGCTAACTTGTACCTATTTTCCAAAAAAAAAATTAAAAATAAAATCTCTGGTAAAGGCTCTCTTCAGTGTTCAAAAACTAATTGATGCGTTTTATCCACATGTGTGGGTGTGGCAATTAAAGTAATAGAATTCTAATTTTGAGTAGTTTCCTTATGTTGGCTGGTAGAATTGACGTAAATTATGAATTTGAATGATAAATATTTAATAACGTTCATTTGAACTTGATTTGGTTTGATTTTGTTTGATATTTTATAGTATTTCTTCGCTATACGCTCGTGGTTCAATTATAGAGTCTTTCGCTTGCTCGGGTATCAATATTAGCACGAGCGGTTAAACAACAACTTTGTCCCCTTGTAAAACAAATAACTATTTCTATCCAACAATCCGGAAGGCAAGGGCTTCATTTGAACATACCCATAACTTTCAATACATGCATTAATCAGAGAAAGATGATGTTACCTACATAATTTGTATCTTCTGGTCTTTTAAAGCCTTACAAAAGATAACAGCGTTATTAAACACATTTGATGTCTATATGGTTTCATCAAATCAATGGCCAATTAAGGGATGTGAGATTTGTCAAGTGGTGAAGTCTCATCGATGCTAGCAGTCGCTCGGGCACGGGTAGAGGTGGCAGAGGCGTGAAGCCGGTGCAACGGGCGCGCGGGCGTCGCCTCATTACACTTTGTAATTAGGGCCGTGGGCTGCGTGCAAGCCGCGGCCCTGCACTAAATCACGACAGGCCTGGTTAACATGCGCGACCGGCGCCCTCCGAAAGGGCATAGCTCACAGCGTCACAATGTACCTCTTTACCCACGGCTTATTGAATATTTAATGTAAAAAAACTGTCGTGAAAAGGATGTCCTTTACATATTTTGAGGTAAACAACAGTACGTAGAGGTTGTTCACCCTATAGGGGCTTAGCGTGACGTTTCATTATCGCCATTTACGGATGCCGATAACTGCATAAGTCAAAGATTGGCACCGCAGCGACTTTCTCGAGACAACTCGCGGGCTCGTCACGAGTTCCGTCAGCGCTAACAAGGCGGTATAAGCCAAACAACAAGGTGGTGTAAGAACCAACACACGAGTGATGAATTGAGTGAAAGTCGAATAAGCACTAGATAGGCTCAATGATAAGAATCAACACACTCTTCACATTGTTCGCGCTCCGATACATGAGATAAGGCTTTCTCCGTTCGTCTGTCGCGAGCTACCGTGCAGATGCCTCGCAGTTTATGACTACATTTGCAAAACGGGAGTTTATTTTTATCTTACTATAATCACTATTTACTACAACTTACGCAGGCAGTAAAGGCAAATCACTAATCATTTCAATTCAACAAAATTTTAGGATTAGTGTTATGTAGTGTAGGCGTTTCTAGTTGTTTGAGTTATAGGTTCGAACCCCGACTTGTATATATATTATACTACAGGTTTTCTTTGAGCTAATGGTCTATATAATTTGTAATTTTTGGGATTAGGCTTCGAAAAGCGGACCCCGGGCTACTTTAGGATTCAACTGGGAACTCGCATGGACGGAGTAGCTATGAATTGTTGTTTTTGTTGATAACTTTTTATCTATATTTACTCTAGTTTATATATCCAAATTTTTATCCACTCTTTAGGCAGTTACTAGTTAGTGATAAATAAAAGATTACGACCATTCAGCACATATACGATACGTATTTCTTTCATGTAATGAAAGCAAATTTAAGACGTAAATTAACAAGGAAGTCAATGGTGTTAATAATAGCGGGATAGTCAGGACGCCCATTATTATTTGTAAGCGTGAAATAATATTATACGACCCCAAGGGCACGGGGTTAATCAATTCCATGCAAAACATTTTCAGTCCATTGACTATAGCATCTTCGCTAGACGCTGAGGAGCCGATGGAGGAAAAACCGGTATCCAGCCTATTGCATCTCATATTAGAGCAAAACAACTATGCCATACTATATAAAATTAACTAACTATCTTAGATTAACGAATTGTTAATTTAGAAGTTTAAATGATAATTAATAAAGAAATAGGTACAGACACAACAAATGGATTCGTCTAATAACCCGTCATTTTGGCGTACGTGTTTAAAAATTCCGTCAGTATACGTGACCGAGCCGTTTACTACTTGTTGTCATTGTCCTTCTGGATTAACGAGCAAAAATACTGAGTTCGCTGCTCGGATCGTGCTGCTCTGCGTGAGCAGACTGCAATGCAACGCACACGCACGAATGTCTTCTATCGTTCTACTCAGTTGTAAATTTTCTTAATTTAGTCTTCTGTTTCAATATTTTTATAGGTTTTTAGTTGATTACGTAAAGTAGAAAACTGTGATCGAAAATATTATTAATACGGGTGTTGTTATGTACGAGTTAATGCTAACTCAAACATAAGTGGAGTAATGGCGGCACCGAGCAAGTTTTTGTAATATAGAAAATATTTAAAACTTGACAATTTAAAAGTGCTTGTTGCTAGGCCTATTTGAATAAAGAATATTTTGAGTTTGAGTAAGGTCAAATAAATAAAACCTGGGATAATATATTTTAAAACGACTACAAGTTATAAATCATTAAACCGACAATAGTCACAAATTTAGGACGATGAACTCCGGCGGTGATTTTATCATAAAGCTAATATTTGACGACAAAAACGTTTTTGGCAAAAGCAGCAAGATTGTTACAACAGTATCAACACAATTATTTTTGTACACAGTACATATTTTGATGGATAATAATTATTGTGTATTTATATTTTTGAAGTGGAACATTCCAGTATTTACTAAAGGAATATGTCGAAGGTGTTCAAAATGGGGGAGGGTTAGATCACTTTACACTACCGCGTTCTGCGAAATTTTAAAGCGTAGAATTTTAAAGTGAAACTTATTCTGACGCCTCAAATTTTTTGGTCCGTCTTTCACATGTCACTTTACATCATTACAGAATTAGTAAAATTCTACTTTATTCCTAGTTCTTAGTTCATAGTCTATAAAATAAGCTTAATTATCGGACTAAGGTAACCTTAATTTACGAAGGCCGATATTTGCTTGTAAATTCATATAAAATGTTAAGGACAGTAGACTTTATTAACCTTAAATACGTTACGGTTACATTTCGTGTTGAGTAGCTGAATTCCATTGGCTTTTTTATACCCTAAAACGCGATTTTTATACCCTAACTTTAATAACTTTCCGAAATTTTTCAGTTAAATGCCTACAATCCGAAAAAAAGTTACTTGCATCGTGGATTCATAAAACCACACAATTTTTCATTTTTGTAAAACAGATAAAAAACCGGACAAGTGCGAGTCGGACTCGCCCACCGAGGGTTCCGTACTTTTGAGTATTTGTTGTTATAGCGGCAACAGAAATACATCATCAGTGAAAATTTCAACTGTCTAGCTATCACGGTTCATGAGATACAGCCTGGTGACAAACAGACGGACAGTGGATGTTTTTGTAATAAGGTCCCGTTTTTACCCTTTGGGCACGGAACCCTAAAAAAGGATCACTGAAAGTCAAAACAAGGTCGAAAATATTCAGCAACAGCAAATAATGAAAAGAAATTTTAATAATAATAGTTAAGGGGGCAAAGCTTATTAAATTCTAGACAAAAGAGTACTAGATATCTTTGCGGAAAAAATACATCTCGTTATAGAAATTAATAGCTGAATCCAGATTTAGCGATTGTACCCTCTTTCAGCTTGTACGCTTGTACTTCTTTTTATTCTCTTATTAGGAAACTTGTAGGAATATGAATTCCACTTTTGTCTATACATTTGTACACGTTATACCCCAATATCAACATTTTACTCGACTGCGACTTAAACAGAAAGTAGGGTTATTGGTTTAAATACTGATAATCAGTACACCCTGTAGCTCAGGATACTGGACGGATTTTTTAAAATGACGTATCGGTAGATTCCTCTTGCTCTTCACAACCTGTTTACACTTGTTTTATTAAAGAAAAATTAATACAGCCGCCTTGAGAGGACGCCGAATATTAAATTATATTTTTACTTCTAGCGCCTAAACTATTGAGTGGATTTCAATAAAATAGACATCAGTAGATCCATAATTGGTACACGAGTGCTATGCAATACAAATTTACTAAATAAAATAAACGGAGGAAAATGTTTAGGACTAAAAAATGTGATAGCAAAAACAGAATTTACGTCTTAAATGGGGTTTAAACAATGACAGTAATGAAATTTGACACCTACTTCAGGGATCCCTGTTTGCGTGTCATAAAATTGGAGCTTCGGGGACCACGGGGATCAAACGCCATCTTGAAAAGTATAAGTCTTCTGGTTTTTCTTTTTTTCTCGGAATATCTGGGTTTAATGTGAATACTGTCTGTGAAATGACCGGTTTGGCCAAGTGGGTAGTGACCCTGCCTGTGAAGCCGATGGTCCTGGGTTCGAACCCCGGTAAGGGCATTTATTTGTGTGATGAGCACAGATATTTGTTTCAGAGTTATGGATGTTTTCTATGTATTTAAGTATTTATATATTATATATATCGTTGTCTGAGTATACCCATAACACATAATCATAACGATATTCGCTGACTTTGAAAATATTTGAAGACGATGTATTTTCAAAGTAGCATAACTTCGTCAAATGAAGGAGTTTAAGAATAAGTCTTCTCTTCTCTTCTTCTTCTTCTTATCAGCCTTCTATCGCCCACTGCTGAGCATAGGCCTAAGAATAAGTAATACTTCATTACTTCATTCTAAAGAGCGTATTAACTATTTACTAAAAGCAAACTAAATTTGGCGATATCGTAAGTTTTTTTTAAAGAAAAGTTATCTTAGAAATAAATAAAAAAACGTTAAATTCTAAAAAAATGCATCTTTGGTAACAGATTGCACAAAAACTATAAGTGTATTATAAGAGATTGATAGCAATTAAAGATCATTTCGTTCCTACACACTTTTTCTGTATCTTGAACAGTTTCCTTAAAAATTGAGAAAAACCGCTTTTCGGGCCCTTTGCGGTGTGGGGGGTGACGCAGAGGGGGGAGGGGTGGGGAGGGTTGATGAAAAATAACTTTGGTCTATAACGTACACATCTCAATATTTCCAATTGATAAAAGTCTTCCATTAATAATGCCGTAATTTCAGCTAATTTCCCGGAATTATGTCTTTGGTATTTGTGTGTCTACCTGTGACCTCGTAGCGCCGAAACAGATGAACTGATTTTAATGTGTTTTTTTTTGTTTGATAGCTGGCTTCACTGCGGTGAATTTGAAGTACATTTCATTAAAATCCGTCCAGCCGTTTTGAAAATATAATGCACGTCGTTAAACGAGTATGGTTATTTTGTTATTTTAAGGTTACACAAGTACTTATAGCTTGAATACCGTCCAATTTGTACAAAAACACATAAGGCATTTTTTGTTCCAAATTTTATGAGGATCAATTCTGTCCTTGACACTTTTTTGATATCTATTATAGTTTTCGTGAGAATGTCAAAAAAACACCAACGGGGACACATTTCAAGGTGGTTGGGGGGGGGGGAGGTCGACAGTCAGGTGGAGGGGAGGGGAGAGTGGTAAATTTTAAAGATTACACCGAGATGTAACATGCCACACAGGTTTGAATACTTTATTAATTTGTTTCATTTTCCCATACATTGCTTACATAGAATAACTCAATTAACAAGCCTCCTTGGGCTTACCGTGGGACCTAGTCAATCTGTGTAAGAATGTCCTATGTCCTATAATTAATTACTGTGTATGGCGAAAAAAAAATGTCCTTAAAACGGAGCTTTCTTCTAGAAATATGGCTCAGAAGTCAAAAGGTCTCCTACTAAAATTTTATTTTAGACGAGTCAGAAAAAAATACTTGTATAATTTTTTAATAAATTTTTGGAACAAAAAAAAATGTGTGGAAACTTGTAAGCTTCTGAGGCCTATTTTTAGAAAAAGGCTTCGTTTTTGGGATATGGTGTTGTATACCTTTTTATTGTAGAATTTGATAAGCTTTCGTTTCGCTATACACAGTATTCACATTAAACCCAGATATTCCGAGAAAAAGAGAAAAACCAAAAAAGATATACTTTTCAAGATAGCGTTTGATCCCCGTGGTCCCCGAAGCTCCAATTTTATGACACGCAAACAGGGATCCCTGAAATTGTAGGTGTCAAATTTCATTACTGCCCCTAAATGTCAAATAGTGTGGACATGAAAAAAGAAACCTTTAATTAACAATAACTTTGGAAGGGATTTCGAGGTTAGTCCTAATCCGATTGTGCTATTTAGAGGATGTATGTAATTCGCTAACACTATGGCTACTTACTTACTTTTTTGGAATCTATTAGTTAGTTAGACCAAAGAGGATATAATAAGATAGAGCGGTACTGTCATAGTAAATTTTGTAACCACTGTAAATTCACTGCCATCTATCGACATACTTTAAAACTAAAAATATAGATTTATAAAAATACGTTAAAATGTATTTAAATATGGATAAATGATTTTTTTATTTGCATTAATTATTTTTATGTGATTTTGACCCATGTTCTTTCACTGATATGCGTTAAAATTATAAATAACAAACGAAACCGTCAACGCCCTCTATACGAGAGAAGGCCAAAACTAGTGGTGCCATCTGATCGAGAATCAAATGTTCGTGACTTTCGAGGCACGTTTTTTCCTTAGACTGTATCCATCTATTACGGAGTTATATCTATCTTTGGTTTAACAATGCGTGATTATAATTGCAAGCCATTACTAGTCATTCAATTGACAGGCTACGTGTAGCGGATGTGCATTTGGGGAACAAAGTGCACATGCGATAGGCGGCAGTCAGCGGCTCTACTGTCCTAAACATTAATGCATTTGACCGGGTTAAACTGCTTTTCGCTTAAACGCTGGGTTTATTACACAAAAGACAATACTCGAGGGCCATACACAGATTAATTAATTGACGCGGTCAAGTTGTATTTTCTCCTCATTTTAACACTTGTCCGGCTGTATGGTAGTTTTATTTGGCTACCAACAAATTATTTTATCTCTATTTTTATCGCATGGAAAACCGCTATGCCTAGTTATCGAATGATGGTTCGTTTTATCTACTCCAGCATATATATTATTTGATGCACGTCTGTTGCGAAACTTGCGAGGCGAACGACAGTCACGAACTTTTACTATAATTACTGATGGGATGACATCACGGTTACATTATTTGGCGTCACGCTATTTTGATGATAGTTTGTCGTTGCGCTCCAATGGTCCCAGCAGGGGGCTGTTTTACAATTTTAGTATCGAATGCTGTTGGTTTTACGAAGATCAAAACGCGAAGCTTTATTTTCTTCTGAACTGACAACGAATGAGTAATGTTCAATTAAAAATGAGTAAATTCAAAATGTTTGAACTTCAATTTTGTCTAGAAAGGAGACATAAAGGTCCTTAAATTGTTAGGTTAGGTAAGGTTAGATTGTGTGTTGCGATGTGCCAAATGGAAGATTTATTTATAAGTTACGAATTATATTAGGTATTTAAACGGTAACGGATACCTACGTAAAATGTTTCCAAGGTAGTGCCGCACAAAATATGGCTAATGTGCAATGAAGCAATTAGCCGATAGAAAAATAGATGAAGTCGAAAACTGTATCGCCAAAATTAATTACTTATAGCTTTTTTAAGGGTTCCGTAGTCAACTAGGAACCCTTATAGTTTCGTCATGTCCGTCCGTCCGTCTGTCTGTCTGTCTGTCCGAGGCTTTGCTCTGTGATTGTTAGTGCTAGAAATAAATCAACAAAGTCGTACGATAAACTCTATAAAAAGTTTTTTTAGGGTACCTTCAACCGTTCGTTGGATAGGTCTTTCAAAACGAATAGAGGTCTTTAACAAACATTTTTTGATAAAGTGAATATTTTTGAAAACAATCGCTCCGAAAGAAAAAAAAATTGTGTCCTTCCCTCAACCCCTCTAACTTTTGCACCATGGGTCCCAATTATATGAAAAAAAAAAAAATCGTAGAAATATAACTTAAGAAAGACATTAAATGAAAACTGAAGCGAACATGATCAGTGTTGATGAGTTATCGCAAAAAGTCTCCCCTTCATAGTAAAAAGACGTACAGCCACAGTTAAACGTTATTACGACATTAAAATGGGTTTTTAAAGTTATTTGACATTATTCATGCAAATAAAGTAAAATGTAAGATAAAATGCTTATTTTACTCATTCAATTGTTATTTAATATTTAATTTCTCTAAACAGTTTCATTGGCTGAATGGGTAATGCCGTTGACTATTGGCAGTTTTATAACGAAAAATTAAAAAGTAAGAGATAATCCCGCTGATTTTCATACTTTAATTAACAAATCATTTTAAATTTTTTGTTTTTCGCTATGGATTATTATGACCAGACATGCAAAGTTTCAGATTGAAACTAAGTTCTAAGGAAAAAATCATGGCCATACGTCTATTAGTTTAGTTAAATACTGATGATGCAAATTTGCCTTGCCTTTTTGGTTACCCCGTATTCGATATGAAAAGTATATTGTTTAACTCGGGTGAAAGGCACCAAGCATCATTTCAACCGTTTGTTAACAATATTCTACATTAATAGCTACAGTTTAGCCTATTGTGACGGAAGGGTAACTGTTGTAATAATTAGGTATTTGTAAAAATAGAGTTAAAAGAGATGTTCATGACATGAGTGTTTTATTCGAAGTACGGTAACTAGGCAAATTTAAATATATCAATAAATAGAAATAGAAACCTTAAACATTTGTCTGCACAAAAGAGGTTACAAACTACAACAGTAACTACGGAACCCTACACCGAGCATGTCACGACATGCTCAATGGCCGGTTTTTTATAATATACATTCCTTTTGCTCTGATACTTCCCTAGCATTACGACCTACCGACCGACCGAGCATTACTATGTGCGTGCATTTTGGCAAATAAAAGTTAGAAGTTTGATTTTAATTGTACGTATTGTTAGTCAATAAGGTATGTATTTATAGGCCATAGTTTCCTGACCATAAACGATTTGGTTTTTTTTTGTAGGTAATCCCTTTTCGGAATGTACCATCTAATTATTAAGCAATAAGCATGTTAGTTGTATTGCAACATTATAGTTAAATTGCAACACAACTGACATGGGAGTTCATCGGCGATTACGATTTTATCGTGATTGTAACTACTGGGAATAACCTCAAATATATCTATTAGCTTTTAATATTAATTTAGTTTTTGCGCTGAGCACCGTTTAAAATATTGTTGATTAGGCGGCACGGCCCGCCCCATGCGGCGGCGAGTACAATGTGCATTTTTTGCTGGGTCAATCTTAATTTACATCGCGACTAACTCTGTATGTAACCATCGCGTTTGCCCACGCTGTGTCCTCGCGTCCGTTCACGGCCAAGGCCAGAGTGATAATAAATAAACGCGCAATGATGAACGACGTGCTACCAGGCAAAAAACAAGCGCGCGCGCGCAGGCCCACGTGGGGTCTTTATGAGCCTCTGACAACGTTTAATGACTCGGAAAATTACAAAGCTACCGAAGTATCTATCCCAAGGTATCATTGTCATGAGAATGCTTCGCGTCATTCGCGTGGCAAAAGTCGATGGCTCTGTGGAAAGAAAAAAATTGATTCCGGCAAAATGAAAATAGGAAATACAGCCTTTTTTTGTTACAAATATGTATCTAAATTCAATTTCATACAGTCAGTTGATATCTAGATGACATTGTGTCTACTGAACATGATTTACAATATGTATTATGCTAGATCTCGAGATTCTCGAGTAATTGAGAACCTCCTTCTTTATCAAGTTTGTTAAAAATGTTAGTATTGTCACCCGCGTCATAAAACCACTCGACTGACACGTTATTTAACGAAATTGCTTTTAACACGCAATAGTTTCGACCACACGACACAAATATACTCACATGGGTGTATATAATATACACATGTTTTTTTTTTTATTTAAGGTCGCTTTTTAACAACAAAGGTCATTAGCGACCACAAGGGAGTTACAATTTTTTATATGTATCAATTAATTTTATAAATCTAAGTACATGTAAATATCCATCATTTAAACAGTAATTCAAGGTGTTAGACAACTTACAGATTTCTTTTTCATTCTTATATGCTAAACACTCAATTAAAATATGGCTTACAGTTAACTCCAAACCGCATTTATCACATTTATTTTTTTCTGATAAGATAGCGATGGGTTAAGTTTGTGTGTCCTATTCTTAACCTATTAATAACGATCTGATCTCTTCTACACGTGAAAGGTATCGGTGGGGTTCCAAAAACTGATTCTCTAACACGCGATAAACCGCTCGAGTTACTGCTTTTCCAATAATTATTCCAAAATGTTTTGATAGTTTTTTAACTTCAGGTTAGCTGGATTTAATTGAGTAATCAATCTGTTGATTTTTAGTAGCGTTTTTAGCTTCGCTATCAGCTTTTTCATTTCCAAGAATCCCTTGATGTCCTGGAATCCAGATTAATTCAATTCTGAAATGGTTTTCTAATAGGTACATAGTTTTTTGTTTAATATGTAAAACAAGTGGATGGGAGTTCTTGGGATTCTGCAGGGCCATTAAGCATGATTTAGCATCGGTGTAAACACGTTATTTTCATACAGACGTAGACTTGACATAGACTGCTAGTCATAATTCATCTCGTAGTTGAGTAAAACAACTTCTTGAAAAAATAATTAACCTGCGTCCTATATTATGGGTATTTCAGTTTCTGTAATAAACGTTATGATACTATGCTAAAAGTTTACATTAATAATTATCTTGAGTGGCTTCTTTTTTTACAAACGAGTGTAAATAAATTAGAAAAATGTGTCTCTACCGACAAACTCTAATATAATTCTTAATGGCATTCATTATATGATTTGCTACCAGAATTCATTCCTACAACCCACAAATAACTTAGGATAAATGACCAAAAGGTCAAGGATACGTAATAAATGCTAATAAAGGCTTAATAAAAATGTTTAAATATTATTAAAACTGTTTTAAAAGGATATACCTATCGCGTATAAATTAGCGGCGTATATTATAATTATCGCGCATTTTAGTATAATATAATATTACTTACACTAAAATTATACTAATAATTAGCTTTACTTAAAATCGTTGCAATGTATATCTAGCTTTATGAACCTATTTTACATGTATAAATTTATATTCATTATTTCTTTGTGTGTGGGTAGTTTTGCACATTGTCATTTTGACAGAGTTAAATATATTTTTCGAAACGTCAGGATATATTTTAAATTAATTATACCACTCTCCTCAAAAATCTATAAATTAAGCAAAAAAAACCTTGTGTAGATGTGCAGTTTGTGAACATTTTTTATTTGGTGGTTCGCCGCTTCACCGTTTTGAAGGCCTTGCGTTCGGATAAGATCTACACTCGACAGATTTTCGCTTTCGCATGCATATCACGCGCTCTCATTCCTCCAACCTAGTGCATCGTACTTGGAAACGTGCATCATTGTGCATGAGTGGGTTTCGTCGGACGCGAAAATATTGCTCAACTTGGGACCTTGATGTGGAGGTGAACGAACCGACGATCGGTAAACACAGCACGATTGATTACCATCAGATCAATCAACTAATGGTAGCAGAAGGTAGAGCATCGTGAGTTGTTTTTCTTATTATGTGTAAATCCACTGACCATGTGATTAAACACACTTGATACAAGTAGGGAGTATAAAAGTACCAAATAGGCAAAATTCCTTATACTGAAGTTCGACAGTTTTCAGAATTCCTTAAAGCTTGAACACGCCAAAACGTGGGTACACATTTTTGCTTATAATTTTTGTCACGGGTGGTTTATTTTTTTTTGTTTACTTAAATTAAAATCGCTATAGCATAAGGAACATATGATACCCCAATAGTTGTCAATTCTATAATTCGTTTTCATGATAAGAGCGAAATCATTTTGCACAAAAAGCCTTGGAAAAATCGATTTAGGCTAAAGAATATTGTGAAAATATTAATATATAAACAACCGATTAGTTTTTGTGTTTTTAAAATATTGCGGAGACGTAATTGAATGGAAAGACAACCAGAAGAACCAGAAAAACACATTAAAATGAGAAAAAAAAGGAACTAGGAACATACAGCGTTCTTACATAAAAACCGAAACCTATCTTTTCTTATGATGCAAAAAAGGTAGAAATATCTTAAATTTATGCACAAAAAGTGAAGTCAAGTTAGATTAAGAGCTAGCAAGAGCGTATCTGCCTCCAAAATAGTGGTGCTAAATAAAATCTGTATGCAAAATGTAGGGTACAAAAACGTTTGATTATTTTTACGTATTTGAGTGTTAAATGTTAGACGACGGATTCTATAGAAATACAAACTTCAAACAATGACACAAAATAAAACCTTTGACTTGTATGAGTCGCTAATACATTCCAGAAGATTGCAAGATAAAAATAATGCTAAGTATCCCCATTATTTATTGGTTCAGCGAGCTATTTGTGATTATATCAACCGTCGCCGTTAATTAGTTCGCATAAGGGACATTGACCATAGAAATATAAGCAAGTAACATTTGTGAAAATGACCTAAACCTATTTTAGAGAAGTCACTGCCCACAGTTACTATTTTGGTAGCGTTCATCGTATTGGCACTACACATTAACTGTGACGAAGGGGTATTAACACGATATACATGCTGAAAATGCCAAAAGGGTACTTTTGGCGGATGGTTCTATATTAAGGCGGATGGCAATGGACTGGATATCAAGGAATATTTGATAAAGACACCTGTTAAAGTTATATTATCAACTAATCCGCAAATAACTCCGGTTTGGACTACTTAAACATACGGCGGTAATCATGTCGTGCAAAGTGCCCGTGTCCTGGTCATCATAAAGTCTGTTACATGTCAGTTCCTGAGCCTGAAATGAAAGTCTATGATAAACTATAATATTTTCAACTATATTCAATATATATTTCGCTCCAGGAGACCTTTATTTTCTATATATTTGTAATTTTATGTGCCCACGTTTTGGCGTGTTCAAGCTTTATGAGAGGCGAGGCGACACACCGCTTGCATGACCTGTGTGTGCACGGCTAAAACATTTTAGCGCACGTGCACGTGCGTAGACGCAGCCGGTGTGCTCTGGCCTTAAGAGTCCCCGGCAAGCTCGGTCGAATTTCACTTTCCCATACAAACGGAGTTACGTTCTCATTACGTCGAGAACAGAACGTCAGAACTACGTTTTAGATTGTAATAAAATGTAATAAAACTTTTCTCAAGCATACAATGAAATATTGATATTATGTTCTTTATATTAAGCTGGGAAGTATCACGTCTCAGGCGCGGCTAGACGAGAGGTCTGTAATGAAATTTCATACAAAGTTGCAGGCCTAGGCCGGAAAGTGGCTCTTGGCGTATATTTGTGACACAGCAGCATGGCATTCAGCCATAAAAAAAAAACTATGACCAATATTTGCTTTTTGGTTCGGATTGACATTCTGCCAATACGTCTATAAAAAAAAACAGTAAACGATATTTGATATGTTTTGCAGTTTTATATGTATAAAATTTACAAAAATAATGTAAATAAAACATTATTAACTAATTCCAATAATATTGAATTGCAAATTTAACTACAAATACAGATTTTTAAATATTTCATTTAAATATAAGCGGTAAAAATGTCTACTCAAACACGCGTACCGTAAAACTGTACAACTTTGCCCGCTTTTTGCAGTCTTTTACTTTTGTTTTCAAGTTTGTTGGTCCATACTGCATTACTTATCTGTTTCAATAACATATTGACATACTCTTCTTTGTGTGAGTGAGCAAACCATAGCCGAAATAAGTTTCTGTACTGTAGAAAATGGGTCTTAAACAGGCGGGCCAAAAAAATGATTTTTTTTTAAGATTGCCCACTTTTACTTACAGTCTCTTAACTCCACGATTATCAACTTTATGGTCATGACTCAAAGTCTATAATCCAGAATAAACATGGCATAGTTTTGTCGTATTGGTATTAAGTCACTAAGTTCAGTAATTCACCTAAAAACTTAAGTGGGCAGTCATAAAAAAAATTGCGATTCTTCATACAAAATCCTAAATATGCTAGGGTTGTCAATTTTCACTTTTACCCAAATTATAAAGAAACAATCACAAATCAACAATATTTTTTTTAAGTGCAAAGGAAGTGTACAATAATATAAAAATTAACAAAAATATAAATTATTCAAAAGCACTGCCATTTTTACTAAGCATTAAAGGTAGGTAACTACAGATAACATAACAAGAAACTTTTTTAAACTGCAAAGGAAGTATAAAGTAATATAAATAAAGCGGTTGTTGCTTATATTTCCTATTAAAATTAGCAAAATAACTTTAAACAAAGTTGCATGGTAACTGCCTCCTCGCAAGTCAATAATAACATACCTACTAGTGACAACCCTAACGGTAAAAATGTGCTAGACAATGTTGTGAAAAGTGATACGTAAATACGATCACGAGATTGCCCACGATCATAATTACAAAAGTAATGCATATAACGTATTGAAATTTCGTCTACATCGTTTCTAAGCTGCATATTATTTACAGTTACTACTACATCCCCGTAGGACTCTCCTGGACCGATATCCCACCGAAGTTTTTTTAACTTTTTTTGCCCGCCAAAAAACACGTCCTCAATTGAAGCCGGCTCACGCGTGACTGAAGTTAGGCACCCGTCAACTAATAGGCCAGTGTTGCCAGCAATATGATTAGCTTTAACCACAGGTTGAAAAGGGAGGTGTATCTGTTACTAGTTTTATGATATTTCACTTCTACTGAAATGTGATGCGGTGGGCAAAGCTATGTTGAAAAGGCAAAGTTGTAACTTTCTACGGTAGGTATTTTTTTAATCGTTTTGGAGGTAAAGTTGAACATTTTTCATTCTGCAATTAAATTTTATTGGATTTATTGTGCGTTGTTGATTGTGTCATTTAATACTAGTTCCGACGAAAATATTAAATGAATACCTATTAATTATACTCCCTGTTTAAGACAACGATGTATGTGACGTGAAGTATAATATCAACATAAAAACTATGTTTTCTTAGTTATGTGGCTAAAACTACAGTCAGACGGATGCAAGGCGAAACAATCAAAGATACATAAATATATCTTGACAATTTGTTTAATAAAATGATAAACTACATGTGTAAAATATACGACACGTGTGATAAAGATAGTTATAGGTGGTAGTTATATTTTGTGACTAGTTTACTTTTAGTTTCTTTGGAAATAAAACTGATTTCGTGGAGATTTCTTTATTTATTTCATTGCATGTTTGACAAAAGCACTATACATACATCGGCGTGAAAAGGGGTTTTCGGCCTCATAACTATCCTAGTCTATAAGCATGCGGCCAGCAACCCCTTACTTTACAGCCTCTGTAGTAATGTACTATTGCACATATAATGACATGAGGTATATCTAGGTCTGAAATTAGTTAACTCCAATAGCTGCAGTTTATAAAACAAACGAAATAGAGCAAATACAAGTTTTGTATGCAAAACTTAAATTCGCTGTATTTTTTAAACCATGGTTTTGAAGCTACATAAACTAATTTCAGTCATAGATATACCTTATTCTATTGTAAGTACAAAGTTTCAGAGCAAACTAGCTCGTTTTAAAATGAGAGCGGAACTACGTTTGTATGGAGAACCGACGTTGTTATATAAATAATATATAATATAAATGTTCATCGCGATGCACGCATAGGATAGTTTGCATGCATACGAGTATATACGGTAATATCAGTCTCTGGCCCGGTGTGGTTCACAGAATAATCTTCCATCAAATGTCTCTAATGGTTGGCAGTATCGTTATATCTATAGATGACATGGATGTAGGCCTGTAGGGTCATGTCGTACATGGTGTAAACATGTTATTCCGACTGCAATAGAAAGGTTTCCAGCAAATAAGGTATACTACCTAACCTTTATAGTGTGATGATGATGACGGATAACTTTAACATACTATAGGTATATTAATTAACGTAAAAAGTTCGTGCAATGTCATGAGTTAAGTATTATCCGGATTTTAGTAACACGAAAGCCGGTCTGAACTATTTTTTTTTAATAGGTATTACTACTAATTGAAAATCTTTAGTACTTTCATAAAATACGAAAAAAAAAAACAGTAAATGACATTTCTTGCATAAGGGGTTTGTTATACTCCCTATTTCCCCATTTTTAATCAAAATCCCATATATAGCAGCAACGAAAACAAGTACTCTGTGAAAATTTTAAGTTAAAATTTTCCCAGAGTTAAAATTTTTAACTCCGTTGTTTCAATTCAATTCTATAGTTTGCTCAGCACTCTTCAAATACATGACGCTAACAAATAAATAAATGCAGATTTAATCGAGCCCTATATGTTATGGACTGTGAACAAAGCAGAAAGTAAAAGTTAACCGTGAGATTTCATACATACAGGGCATTGATAAAACCATTACCGATTTGACCTCAATCTCCGCTATTTTTAAGTCGTCACGGCGAAACGGTTTTGTCGAAAGTAAGAATAGGACATTAGAAATTAGAACACATTCGAAGTATTCTACTAACTTTTACTTTGTTTAATAAATTATAGATAGGTTGCTACCGTACTTGATCTACAAGAAAATGACTCAAATGCGGTAGTAATGACGCGGGGATTAGTTCTGATGATGGATAGATAGTGTACTAATAACAAAAGTGGAGAGTAGTTTGTAATATAGAATTCGACGTATTTAAATGTAATATTCCATTGTACAAGGTAAAAAAACTGTAATTCAAGAAAGGCGTGATGAATCTTTAGAGTAGTGACGAATACAGATGTAGGTATTCATGTCTAAGATGTGTATCTATGAAATAAAGGTAATTTTGCTACAACTTAATGTGTTTTTCACCCACCTATCATATAAACATTATAATATGTACATTTATATAAAAAAACACTTAAAAATTAAAAAACTTATAAATAAAAAATTTGGCCTAAGTCGAATTCGCTCGGTAGGGTGCCTAGAAGGCTGGCCGCATTGCCCCGCTGGATAGCAATGCTAATTCGCTGGGCAAAATATTGGCCAGCCCTTTGGTCACCAGAAGCCTCTATGAGGCGCCTTGACAGCTCCTCATAGAGGCGACCACCCCGGGGTTTCCACCCCAAACGCCGCAAATATGTAGCTACTACCTAGTGTGGCAATTTATATAAAAAAAGTGTAACAAACAAGTCATAATAAACGATCATTTTTAGAATTCAGCAGCTAAGAAGTAGGTACATATAAAGTAAAATTCTATGGAATTCTAAAAGCTGCAGCAAAGCGAGCCCAAGATGTGTATTTATAAATGAAGCAGTCCAAGTATCAGTAGCAGAGAAAAGAACAGGATGGCTATTATGTCACCGCGATAAGAGCTGTGCTCTTAAGTTTATGATGAGATGCATTAGCAAGGTTATCTGACAATAAACATGAAATTTACGTGAAAGGTCTTAGTGCTCACAACCGGATACGGCGCCGGTTCGCGAATCACAACTTTCATGGCAGAGGTCGCCGCGGGCGGAGTGAAAGTGTTCGGGAGATGTTACAGAACCGAGTTGCGTAAGCAGACGATAACTAGTTGATTGAGTCGGGGATTATATGAATTTGTCGGGCGTATTGCATAATAATTCTAATTTGGTCTACGTATACAATGATAATAATATATGTTAGGCCAGAAATTTAATTAAATCCCATAGAATAAATACAATGTTCATTGTGATCTCATGAATGTACAAAGAAATGTGAAATAAATTATCATAAAACATATAGATGCAATGTGTGATACTCTAATGTATTTAACAATTACCTAATTTAATTTTTGTTTACCTAAGTATGATTTGATGGTTACTGCTTTTCATCAAATTTACCAGTAGCCCGAAGTTATTCTCATCATCGTTGACGTTGACGTCCTAAACTTAAAATGTCGCTGAAATCTTGTCCAGAGACGTTGATTAAAATTGAATTCGTAGGTATTATATAAATCTAACAATTAATGAGCATATTCGAAAACAGAGGCCGTGACCTGCGCAGTGCTTTGAACTTATAAATAAAATAGGTAAGCATTGAATAGTCTCATTGTATTTATCATGCGATGTTTCAACCAGTACAATGAGCCTTATGGAAGGTGAATAACCTAATACGTTATCTTTATAAGCAGGGAAACTTCATATTGTGACGTGAGACATCATTATTGTGCCGACATCGCCCATACTTAGGTAGGTCGTATGTTTGTTGTATTCAAGGCTCAATTAGGTAGGTACATTTATAAAAATGACAAGGGTTAGTAAAATCGAACCAACATTTAATAAAAATTATTTAATCCTGCTTTTAGTTTATCCCATCCTATCCTGTTACAGCACTGTGTTTTCATATATTTTACTGTGCATAAAGACTGTAGGTATGGTTAATTATGGACAGAACTTAGCCGTTTTTTTGGTATAATATTTTTATTTAAAAATAACATATGTGTGATGATGTGTTTGTTTGATGAAATGTGTACCTTATTATTAAAGCACTCATTGCTTTAATAATAAGGTACACATTTCATCCTGGGAGCTCGACGTAAAGCTTATGGTCGATTACACGCATAAAGCCTAGTTCTTATATAATTGGTACGCACTAGAAAATTGATATTTTTATAAGCAAACGATATAACAAAGTTATGAATGGTGAATTTTAAATAGTAATGTATTTAGCTTTTAAATATGTATCATGTAGAATATATAACCACCAATATACAAATCCACGCGTACGAAGTCGCGGGCAACAGCTAGTAAATAAATAAATCTCTGTTATGTAAATAATTACGAACTTTTTTCGTAATGGCTCCCATCATATTCTGCACAACACTTTTGTCGATATTCTTGGCGTGTTGATCCTATGTAGATCGCAACGAATTGATATCCTGGACAATTTGACTAGTCATGTTTATTTTTTTTTATGATTGCCCAGTAGTTTTCGATAGATCGAAATTGGGGACAATTCGGAGGATTCATCTCGCGGGGTATGTAATCAACCTGATTATAAAGCTGGCTAAATCAGGCCAAAATTTCACGGGACTGTTATCGGTTTCCAATAAATGGCAACACTCATTTCACTAAACACTCTTTAATATAAAAGTTCGACTTCATTGTTGACGATGTAATAAAACTTTTCGTCTTAAGGCCCCAACTTCAAATTCCTTGCCATATCATTTTTTTTGCGAACTTGTCAAGTTTCACGAACTTATATTTTTCGGGTAGGTACATTTTCTCTACTATCGGCGATATAAAACTTCGAACCGAGTGGTTGATTAAAATCGAGTTTTACATACGTCTCGTCGTCCAACAACAAGCAACCTTCGAATTTTGTCAAAACTCGGTCGCACAATAGTCGAGCTCGAGTCAAGCTTGTTGGTTCTATTTAACGGTCCAATTTGAATGTTTAATTGCTCGATAGCTCTTAATAGCCATCTCTGAGGCGAATCATCTTTACTGCACTACGACATTCTATGAATTTTCGTGATAAATAGTAAT
This sequence comes from Cydia strobilella, assembly GCF_947568885.1. Taxonomy (NCBI): domain Eukaryota; kingdom Metazoa; phylum Arthropoda; class Insecta; order Lepidoptera; family Tortricidae; genus Cydia; species Cydia strobilella. The sequence goes on from NC_086042.1 coordinate 21,824,110, forward strand.
CAGGCAGTCCTGGATTTTGTTTGCCTGACCTTAGGACTTTTTTTCCAAAATATTATTACTTGTACCAGACCTCCGATTAGTTTGTATCTTCCTGTTGGCGGATAGAGTCTCCTTGCAACGTTTTATGACCCTACAACCACTAGTTTTTAGCATCTTAAGCGACTTTGCTGTCTTCGTCCCGGACCGATAAGAATTTGTGAGGTATTTGTGCACGATCAATCTCTTTTTCTGAATTTCCATAGCCGAAAACTTTAAAATGCATAAAGCCAGCACAATAATATTTTCACCATGAATACTTTGAAGGTTGGTGATTGAACTGTAATTGTTATTTTTTTTCCGCCATGAAAAAAAAACTACAACTAATTATGTGCCAATTCTATATGAACTAGGCTTTAATGACGTATCTCCGCAAATTGACACATACGCAAAATGCCACACACGCGATGTCGTACAAACAAGGTGCCCTACGTTGCATTTACGTAAAACCAGCGGGCGATGGGTTCGTCACATAAATACGTGTCATTATTATTTTTATTACCCTTTTATTTCTTTAAATCGTACCAAGGAGTAGGTTAAATAATCTCAAATTAAGCTCGATGGGCTTGTCCAAATTATATTTGCTAGACGATATTGAAAGCAATAAGCATCATGATTAGGTAGATTAGTTATACCAGGTTTTATCTGTATCCATAATTAACGATACAGCGCGACAACATTACCATCCTCACCACTTAGATGGTTGGCAGTCCTCAACTGTGCGTTTCTCTAGAAACTTCCCTAGAAGCTTCCTGCCTCGCACAGCTAAACTGTGGAATGAACTGTCGCCTGCGGTATTTCCGGACCGATATGACCTTCAAACCTTCAAGAAAAGAGCGTATTCCCATCTTAAAGGCCGGCAACGCACTTACAACCCCTCTGGTGTTGCGGGTGTCCATGGGCGGCGGTAATCGCTTTCCATCAGGTGATCCGTCTGCTCGTTTGCCTACTATTTCATTAAAAAAATACAGTCATTATGGCGCTACTTTACGGCACTAGTGCGGTAATTAGCTCTTTACGTGCTGTAAAACGTTGTACGATTCCTCCTCCTTCCTCGTGTTTTTAATTGATTGCCACTCGTTGTGCATTTCCTACTTTTCGCACTTGTATCGTAATGTACTATTATATATAAATCGATTGAATTTAGTATTATAAATAATCATCAGAAAATTAAACCTTCCCTTAAGAGCTTGTTAAAATATTCTACAAACATGCAAAAAAGCAGTTCAACGCCTCGCATTTAGAAACGCGTTACAACGGTTCTCAAAGTATCGTTTTTTAAGTCGCGATTGTGAGCACTCGCAGACAAGTGGGTGTATTTTGTTGATCCTAATTGCGCGGATAAATTGTCCTAAACTTATAATACGATATTATTCTCAACAAAAAACAAAGTTTGACTTTGACCATTATAGATAATACTGATATTTATCTATTGCTATGAACTAATTACTTAGGGAGCTACTTTCAGATATATTTTGAAACAGTATTTGACATATGATTGCTATTACGGTCATATATAGGTAGTAGAAAAATTTGTCATAGGTACTTACGTAGGTATGTACCTATTCCTAATTTACAGCGGAATCAATTTGTTAAAACACCCTATACGAATATATTTTTTATTTTACAAAATAATTATCGTCTCAAGACGGAATTTACGTCAGAATTCACAGCGTCTATTTGGCGCGATTTACTAATTAGTAAGTGTCCAGCAGCATTAACAAAGACGCAAAAGTTTAAGAATTCTTAATGTTTGCAAAATAAGTTAGAAACAATGTACTGGCAGCACTTTTGCAGCTCGAAGTAGGTAGGTACTTACTTACATGTGCGTGGTGGGTGCGTTACAATAGTTCACTTTAAGCTAGTTCAACTTGTGAGTTTTAGGGTTACGTACCCGAACTATATTTCTTAGTGTTTGCTGTCGGTAAGTATGTTTAACTATTTGTCAGCAGGCTGTAGGTACAGTCGACATTAAAGATATGTTTCCACTTTTGCACCTTACTGTTTCGTAATAAGGTGAAAAATGTAAAAATATCTTTGATATCGACTGTACTAAAAGAGATACGTTAACTGACTATTTCTACCTTAACCTTATTGCTACGACATATTAAGGTTTACCAGTCAGTTCAGAGTTGGTATATAAAATTTTAGTGTCAGTGGGTATTTGCTACTATAATAAAAACAATGATAAAAAGATAGAATTATTTTAAATTTAAGGAGCCTTTTAGTATTTTATCTTATTGGATTTTCTTTTCACACTATACGCATAATATACATAAAAATATGAGTATTATTTTATTGACTTAAATATTAAATAATACTGTGTTCAACTGTTTACAGTTACATCAACTACAAGTTCAGTTCAATTACTATTAATTGAACTGAACTGAATCTGTCTACAATTTTAACGTTGCCCGCAAATAAGACGCTAAGCAAATTATTATATTATATTATACAATTATTCAATCAAATCAACTACGATCTCCACGTGATCTCCACCTAACATTCATCTCTCGTTGCTAGCAATGATCTCTTCATTTAGCCAAGTGCCAGTAAAATTACTATAATTGTTTATTGTTAGAAATTCAACCCATAAATCTTATATAAGATTACATGTTCTATGTCACGATTACCTTGTTATTAGAGGGTGACTCATGTCGGATGAGTAATGAGTACGCTAGCAGAAAAACTTTAACATAGAGTTGAAACATAACATTTTTTTTTTTATAATTTGGTTCATGCTCTTTTTTAATTTAGGGTCTCCATACATTAGATACATTATAGTGGCCTGGCCTTTTCTCGAAGTCTTCTAGAAATCGATTTTCGCTCATATCATCTGATATATGGGTGAATATGGTATCAATGCATTTAGTTTGACGTCCTAAACACAAATATATGAAATGACAAACGCGAAAGTGGTGGAGGTAGTTGCTGTGACGTCATAAAGTCGGCAGTACAAAGTTTTGAACTATTTTCTTTTAAACATACCATGTGTATAACCTAAAAAAATGCATACCCAAAAAGGAGTAATTACTAAACGACATTAGAATGCGTTATTAACGTTCACATTGCTGGCCACACTGGGGAGAGTATTGCCTAAAATTTAAACAGGCATGCATGTTTACAACCGGTCTTACGCTATTCCCTAGGAAATTTACCTGTTAATAGAAATTATCTAAATCGCTATCCTAATCAAAGGCAGATGTGCTATGGATAATGAAGGTCGTGCGCTTTATTCCGTGGAACAATCGGCTTATTAAGAGAAATTCCAATTTCGCAGCGAGCGGCACTACGTGCCAAATACCAGAATGTAAACGTACCTTTCCAGCCGCGTTGCCATCTAGGCCTCTGTAACGGCGAACAAACGATTTGTTAACAAACTGAACTTAATACAGGTTTAATTCCACAATAAACATTGTATGTCTGATTACGATAGTTGTATTACATAATATATCAATGCTAGGTAGCTGAATACTTTTTATATCGATAAGTATAAAATAAATGATAAACGTTGTGTTACTAAACCATGTACAATCCTAGTAAAAATATTAAAATGTAGACATATTAGCTCTTCGAGCGTTAAAAATTTAAAAACCTAAACTAAAGGAAATGGAGCGGTTAATCACTACCTATTTAGTACCTATGCTTGAAAGAAAAAAGATTCAAAACATTTAGCCACAAACAGTCCAAATCTTAGCGTCAGGACTAGACAGCCCGCTATTCGCCTTCACGGGAGTTTTTGTGGTTATCATATTGTCATAAAGGATGGCATACCTAACTGGAGCAGGTGGTGAGGTGATTACTGGCATGGTGTAGGGTGGAGGTGGTTTTATCAGATCCACTCAACTTAGGACCGCCGAGCGGAGCCTCCTGCAGAGGTTTTCTTTAAAAAAACTACACTGCACCAGGGACCGGCCCGCTATCCCTTATCGGGGTTTTATAAGGGTATTGCATAAGGCTTAACTCACCATACCCTTTGCCAGACGAAACCCTTTGTTTTGCTTTTAAAAACCCTTATATAAAGCTACCACATTTAAGTAATCGGTAGCCCAAATACCCTTACAAAACCCTTATCATCCGCTCACCAACACCTTGCATATTGCTTATAAGGGTTAGCCTTATAAAGGGCTTCACTTTTAGCATATAAGTAGTGATACTCACAATAAGCTCTTTCATTTGAAATGTAACACGATATAGTTTGAAAAACTTTATTTTTTAATTTTCTCATTTACCCCCCAAAAGTGGTCCATGGCCATGGTTTAAAATTAATTTGTCTACGTTACATGTCCATCTTTGGGTCACAAACTTACATATGTGTACCAAATTTCAACTTAATAGGGAATATTACGCGAAACTGCGTATTTGGCGCCAGTACCACAATCTGAGGGTCTATCGCGAAACAAGAAATCGAAATTTCGTTATCTAACATCTCTGTCACTCTTGCTTATTCGAGCGATAAAGAGGCAGATAGCGAAATTTCGGATTCGCGTTTCCCGGTAGGTCATCTGTAAAGAAACCGCCTTGATGCATCAATGTCATATTTTATTATTTCTGAAAACATGGCAAAAACCTGTTAAAGGTGCAGTATAATATACCTATAAGTTACCCTATGGTTTACTAAAAAGGCTAGTGCTGCAGTCTGGGGGCAGAACATTGCAGTAATATCCCCTATTGGTCTAGTAGTTTCGGAGAAAATAGGGTGTGACAGACGGACAGACAGACAGACAGACAGACAGACAGACGCACGAGTGATCCTATAAGAGTTCCGTTTTTTCCTTTTGAGGTATGGAACCCTAATTAAGTAGAATTTTACTAACGTAGATACCTAATTACCTACTCATTATTCTTTTTGACAGAATGCATTTGAATTTGACAGTACACATAAGCCTTTTCATCTGTGTCAGATGTTTTAAGCAGCATCCCGGTAATTTGACAGTAGCCTTATCGTATTTAAGGGTCCCCGGCAAGCTCGGTTCTCCATACAAACGTAGTTACGCTCTCATTTTAAAACGAGTAGCTAGTTTGCTCTGAAACTGTACTTACAATATGATAAGGTTTATCTATGTCTGTAATTAGTTTATGTAGTTAATGTAGCCTCAGATACCAAAATTTAAAAAAATACAGCGTATTTAAGTTTCTCATACAATATTTGTTTTTGCTCTATTTCGTTTGTTTTATAAACAGGAGCTATATAAACTAATTACAGACCTAGATATACCTCATGTCATTGTATGTGAAAAGTTTCATTACATCCAACACGTAGTTTTAAAATGAGAACGAAACTCCGTTTGTATGGGAAGGTGAAATTCGGCCAAGCTTGCCGGGGACTCTTAAGGTCTACTGTCCTTAAAATGTTGTATGAAATTACAAGCAAAATATCAGCCTTCGTGAATTAAGTATTGTAACCTTAGTCCGATAATGATGCTTATTTTAAAGACTATGTACTAGAAATAAAGTAAGTAGATACTTACATACGGAGGTGTCGGTGTCGGTTACCTTCACAGTGTCGCGAGTTCAATGGTTTTTTCTTTTCCCCATCTCAAAAAATGCCCAACGAGTCTAAAGAAGTTTTCACTTCAAAAACAACGATTAAAACCTAGCAATATAAAGTAGTTGAATTAATGAGTTCTGCTCTGTATTTCATATAGAGGCAATTACAGGCGACCTCGATATTTTCAAGGAAGTTTGTTTGTTAGTGTAATAAATGGCGAGCGAGAAATGAAAAAACCGGCCAAGTGCGAGTCGGACTGGCGCACGAAGGGTTCCGTACCATTACGGAAAAAAAAACAGCAAAAAAATCACGTTTGTTGTATGGGAGCCCCATTTAAATATTTATATTATTCTGTTTTTAGTATTTGTTTTATAGCGGCAACAGAAATACATCATCTGTGAAAATTTCAACTGTCTAGCTATCACGGTTCATGAGATACAGCCTGGTGACAGACAGACGGACGGACAGACGGACATCGGAGTCTTAGTAATAGGGTCCCGTTTTTACCCTTTGGGTACGGAACCCTAAAAACAGTTCTGTAGCTGACCTCAACGAGTTAATTAGTGGCTGTGTCAAATGCGATAGTGGATTCGACGCGGGCGCAGGTTCCAAGATGAGGATGAAACGGTTCAATTTGAACTAGGTCAGTTGTTACGTTACACGCTTGCTTATTCGGTACATACGGGATTGCGCTTTTGGAGCGTATTCGAAAAAAACTTATTTTATTATTTATAAGGGATAATTCGAATGCGCATACTTGATTGTTTTAATCATTAAAATTGTATCACATAAACGCAAACATAATGGGCCCGCAGCGCTGCAATAAAAACATGAGTGAGGCGATATGATGGCGATCATGTAGTAGATGTGTCGAACTGACCTATAGTTGCAGTAGTAGGCGCATATAATTAGGTATTTAATAGACTCCATAGACTTAATTACGACGCAAAGAAGAGCCATTGCATTGAGTAATAAGGGTACCAATAATAACCTAATGAATAGATTACAAACAATTGATTGTAGCTTCGGCAGCATCATGGATCGTGGAATAGCCACGCTGAGCCCACACACCACACACGCATTGCCTACTTTCGAGGCAGCAGTTACGGCCAGACGTGCCGCCGAGCAGCCAGGCCAAGCCAGGCGATGGAAGATAATTAACAACGATATTGGCCGGAGACAGCTAGGCGTCTTACTTCTGTGGCCCGTGTTGCATTACGCTCCGCAATAATAACACACCGTACAACCGACACAAGGCAATTAGAAAAAGTTGGAACGCCCGTTTCCCACACATTACTTACTGGGTGAACGTTGCGACTGTAATGGAATATAACTAATGTTGAAATGTATAGTAAAAAGGTTCCAATAGGTCGTTCTCGTAATGTTGTCTGTAAGTAGGTGAATTCAAATACTGGCGTGGAAAGTAAATAGAAGTCTTTGTAGTACAAACGGGGATTCATATTTATTACGTCAGTTCCCCAAAATGTAAACGAGCCTGACAGGGAGCGCAGCGAAAGCGCTCAGTGGATATCACGCTCTGATTTGCATATTGTACACATAACTACCGACGTGTATATTTGTAACATGTATAGCTGTTAGTGTTTTTCGTATTGTATATAACAGGTATACCTACCTAATAAATTTGTAGCCAATTTAGAACTGTAAAATCATGTAAGTCAAGGTTATATATATTTCTGACAAACCAATGTAATGCACCGACGTGCAGAACGTTTTGTTAGTCGTAGCCCCGAGTTGATTCAAAACTAGTACATTTGAATATTAATCGCTCCAGTTGCAGCGTCTCGCTCCCGATTGTCGTGCGAACGGTTCGCGTTGCGAATCGTCAGCTCTCGAATACCTACACCTCTCGAGTACTTAGCCGTGCAAATCAACTTTTAAGATAACCGTAGCTAATCGACGGCTAATAACAGATTTATCAATAACGATGAGTAAATTGGAACAGTAGACTTCTGGAAAAGTGAAGTTTCATCAAATGCCATACTTACCCAATTTACGAGAGCGGAACCGACGTCTCCGGAAGCATTGTGTTCGAGCTATTAGTGCTTGCTTCGCTGATCCATTGTGGGAAGTGTATTAGATAACTTGCTCGGAAAGCGCAGAGAAGACAATGACAGCGATTTCGTACTTCTCGAATTCAAATTTAAAGAGTGAGAGCTGTATTATTGTGTTTACCTACTATCAGACGCATAGGGTACAGTACTCTTAGACAAGTTTCTTGTTAAGTTCATTTAGGTACTTACAATTGAATTTCATAACGCAAGTAAAGATCAATGATTAAGCTGGGTCGGTACAAACTACCGATACCATCAGCGGTGCGTGAGACCGATCCGTCTCGCCTCCTTCCCAGCACATCAGGGATTGCCGTTCACACGCTCTCCACTATCCATATGTATCTCCGTCACACACCTACGCACGTTTGTTGATGTCAGTGAATCATATTTACATTTTACATTTAGTAGCTTCGTCTCAGACTTCAGAACGTGTTTTTAATTCAACTATAGCAATTCAAAAGCTACGAAGTCCGCAGAAATCAACACTATGTGAAGTTGGGAAGGACGACTGATTGGACAGTGTGTAACCCTGTCAGGGTTCCATTAAAGCGCAGTGTAGCATGCGTGGGCGCTACAATACTACTAACGAGAGCCCGATATCATCTGACTGACAGGCGACATTAGTTAATGCCCAACCGGCACAACGCGGCCCAGATTAAAACTACAAAAAGTTCAAGCATAGTGCACACCATTAAAAGACGACGAGGAGTGCGGTGGGTACAAGTTACTAAAGATTGTGAAACGTCATGCGAGTCGTTGGCACAATAGAGAGAGAGCGACACGATCGTGAGCATCATGCATTACTAATCACGGCAGGGAGCATGCGTCTCATAACTATCTGAGACTGAGCTTGGGATACCAATGCGTTTGATATTAGGTTACAAACGATTCATTTATAAGTTATAAATAATCACGCACTTCACTTTACTCACAGGAAGCAAAGTGAATGCAGCCTGGTATCATTTCAGGAATCTAGCTCAAACAATTACATTCTAAAAATGTATACAAAAAATGAAAATTAAACATGTGAAGACACGGAATATTGATCGTCTACGTACTATGTATGTGTGCATTGTTATACTTAACCTTATAATTTTGCCAAATGTGTGGACAAGTCGCCAGTCAACCGTAAGACATTTCCATTACGCCCTGTATTTATATAAATTAAATAAATAAATATTATAGGGACATTCTTACACAAATTGGCTAAGTCCCACGGTAAGCTCAAGAAGGCTTGTGTTGTGGGTACACAGACAACGATATATATAATACTTATACAAATACTTAAATACATAGAAAACATCCATGACTCAGGAACAAATATCTGTGTTCATCACACAAATAAATGCCCTTACCGGGATTCGAACCCAGGACCGTCGGCTTCACAGGCAGGGTCACTACCCACTAGGCCAGACCGGTCGTCAATATGAAGGACAAGAATAACAATAATAACAGTTATTGAGCATGATACAGTAGAACGGGATCTCGCAGACACAATACGAGCCACACATTATGTTGCGATCACGCACAGATGTTTTGAAATTGCACTCGTTTGAAGATTAAAGGGAGTGGAGACCGAAAACAGATTCTGCATGTGCATCGTAATGTGACCACATTTCGAATGGTGAATTTCGATTGCTGGACTAAAGTAAGTGCAGCAGGATTTATAAAGATAAAGATAAAATTTATTTTATTGAAAATATCCAAAAATTAAACCAATCATAATACGCAACGTATACATACGCGTTATGATCAAAGTTCGCAATGCTATAGGTAATACATAGTTGCCAACTGATTGAATTTCTTAGCATCTCGCTATTAGAGATAAGTAATATGTTGGTAGAGCCAAGATTGCGGTATAGCATAAGGTTTTGGGGAAATAGCTTTTTATATAATATAAACGGAGCCTTGATTGCCCAGAAAAGAGCAATTCGAGCAATGGTACACATTCCTTCTTTTGGTTCATGTAGAGAGTATTTTGAAAAATTGGGTATTCTCACGGGTCCCAGCTTGTACGTCCTTATTCTTCTTACCCAGTTTGTTAAAGATATTGCAAAAGATTGTACTGATGAAGAACAGGAGTCTCGCCTAGCCACAAGGACTAAAAACATAAAGGGTAGCTTCTTTCCAAAACTTCAGGTAGTTGAACATTGCGCAAGATACCAGGCAGTCACTCTATTTAATAAGCTCCCTACTGACCTAAAAGTCATTACGGATTGGTTTTTATTTAAGCGTAGGTTGAAGTCGTTCTTATTGACTAGATGATGAAATATTTGATAAGTCGCTAATTTAAGGTTGTTATAATTGTTATTTAGTATTAGTATAAATGTGTTTATTATTATTGTTATTTATAAATTGTATTTAATGTGATTTCTGACACAATGATTGTATTGTTTAAGAATAAAATAAATGAAATGAAATGTTTATGTTATCGCGTTCGCCACACCTCATCGTGGCGAAAGATGTTTTACTGCAGCGGAGGTCGCATCTCAATAAATCCATTTCAAGACGATTACACGACACGGCGTATAGATAATTTATGGATATTATGCGTGTCGTATAAACACAATTTGAAAGCACCGTGCACGCCGTTGTATGGTTTATCGCCCAGAGTTTTAACTGGTAGCGTACAATGTTGCGCAGCACCTACTAAAGCAATAGAAGTACCTAATGGTCTTATCAGGAATATTAAGTGACATCGCTTTTCCGGGAGCCCTGTACTTTCTAAAGAAATATAGGCACTTACTTAAATCCAAACTAAATGTATGTTTAAAGCACAAGCCGTAATAACATAGGTATTTTATTATATTTTCTTAAATATATTTACCCTACAGCCAATTTTCCAATTTAGTTGTTTTTAATGTTCTTCACATATTAACTTACGCCGGAACTGAACCTATTATTTTTTCTTTTCATTCCAATCACTAAACTGACAACAGTAATTTAATTACTTAAAAGTAATCTCATAGTTTAATACTTATACATAAATAGTCTCTGGTTCGCAATAATTACCGCATTTTAGCAGTTCATTTTTATCGTGTAAACGCATTCGTGTTAAAAAAAGGCGTATTAAAAATAAAGTTTCACATCAGACTTTAAGCAAGGTCTAAGTAGGTAAGTAATCTGAAACATATGTGGGTTTTGCTTGACCTAATTATTACCTAGTTAACAAAAAGCAAAAAATCCTAAGATTATTCATTTACGTTGTTGGCGGATATCTAATCATCAAGACAGCTTTGCTTGCTACAGTTTGCGGAAACGGATAAACTGTGAGTCGGCAGGTCGGCACGCTCTCTAAATACATTATTTGCGAAGCTCATTAATTTTTTGCCTTCTTTTCTTGTTACTGAAGTTGGATCGTGACAGTTTAAAACAAAACAAAGTTATGTAATGTTATACGTGGCATTGGACGTGCATTTTTATAATTCGTCATGATTAACATTATAAAATACACAAAAAAATATATATTCTCTAAAATACTACTAGCTCTATTCTACATTAATCAGGAATCAGTTAGTTTATTGCTTTCATGAGCCATTCATATATAAGATTAGGAACCGTGTCTTTGTTTAAATTTAAACGATTAACAAAAGAATATAAATTTAGTAATTTATTCGTTAACCTTTACCTTAACACTAACCTTAACCTTGTAACCCCTTGTTGTGTGCTTCACATTGCCAAAAGTAGTTGAAACCGTTATGCTTTAGCCACGTGGATGTCGATATCTCTACCTACGTAATAGTGCAGTAAAGATGCATTAAGGATAATATTGGATCGGGCAGCAAGCTGGTTGTATGCGATGCGCAAGAGCATTCGCCTCACTTTCACACTTTCACTGGGCCGACGCCCCGACCGGCCGCACGCGCCGCCACAATGCGACCGGCGTTGCAAAACTGATTATTCAACACACGTCAATAAATGCACTAACTATCGCTACATAACTTTTACCATTTTAAAGAAAGAGTTATTGAACTTCATAAATAGGTAACTCTAAGTTCATAAAGAACTCTCTCCTTCCCTCAATTCTCTCTCTCAATTTGTCCTTTCTCTAGAAGTTACATATCTACATGAAGCAAGGAATCTACAAGGTTCACCACACCTTGTCATAGTACCTATTCAAATTTATCACGGTACTGGAAATACCTACATAACAGTGCAGACGATAGACCTGTAAGTAGGGTTGATAAAACGGGACGCGATACGATATATAAATACGGTGACAGTCCCGTATATATGGGACGTATGGCAATAACTTTACCCGTAAGTCCAGATTGTCAAAACAACAACAAAGAATCAACGGGTTCTAAAGTATCCTTTTGTTCAGATGGAATATGGCCATGGACTAATTCAGATAACTGCAAACCGAATTCTTAGTCTTCACTCACGATATAAAAATAAATATATCAATTGCAATGTGAATTGTGTTAAGTTTAATGTTCATAACAGTACACAGGCACGTTGGACGAGATAGAGGTTTTTATTTAAAAAAAGGGGAATCGCTACCACGAGAAGGTAATATCCGTAGTTGCCAGCTACTCGCTGGTTGCAAAATAAACTCATTTTCGCGCTCGATAAAAGCAATTTAGATACAATTAGGTCTCCTTGAATGCAGCCGTACTTTTTTTGTAATCGAAAACCGGATAATTGCCTAGTGTATGTATATGCAATTTAAAAAGTTTTGCGAAAAGGTTTTACAAAATATGCAGTTCTTTATTGCGTAAAAATTCATAAATACTTAATTAAACCAAAAACTACATTAAAATAATGAATGTTAGTGATATGGAGACTTTAAGAGCACTTCTAAGCTTTTGACTCAAAGGACTAAGAGGTAATTTGTTACCAGAAAAATCAACAAACAAAATTGATTTACTCTTTTGTACTTCGATTGTATAAGTACTTATCATTTTAGGTGTTTGCTGTTGTCTTTGAAATTAAAATTGTGTGCAATAGAATTGGGATATAGACAATTTGAATGTCAAACAATACGGAGCAGAAACTTTGTCAGTGAACCGGCATGAATATTGAAATAATAATGTTGACTAGTAACTTTGCATGATATTTTACCGCATCTCGGCTGCGGTCGGTCAGAGCGGCGTCAATTTCAAGGCCCACTTGTCCCTTCAGTTCTGAATACGGACCCGGTTTGCCTCCAAACATCGCAAGCTCTACCGTAAGCAGCGAGCGCATATAAACTACAGTGCTGATCAAAAAACCAACAAGACCTTATAAAGTATGAACTGTCTTACCAAGATCAGATCATAAAGAATAAATGGCGATTATTTCCCAAAGTGATGTTTATACATAGTTGACCAGACAGAGATTTGTTTAAATATTATAGCAATAGTGTCGCTTATACGTATATTTAAAACGAATACTAAGTCAAAAGCCTCGCGGTTCGGTATTCTCTTTAATTGTTTAACTAAAAGTTCCAAATTCAAAACAAAACAGTTTCATTATTAAATAGTACCTACATTGTTGAAGAGGCTTGAAATTGACCAATAGATTGACGACCCTCGATGATACGAGTCCATCTACTTATTGTACTTTCGGCCGAATCATTACAAAGTGCTTTTCACTACTGTGAGGAAATTTATTAATTATATATTTTATTTATTTATTTTAAACTTTATTGCACATAAAAAGTGTACAACAGGCGGAATGCCATTATAGGCATTCTCTACCAGTCAACCATAGGGCTAAACAGAAAAGCGTCAAGGTGCACTGAGAGAAAAAAAAACAATAAAGAAACGTAACTTTTGAGCGAAGTAAAACTTCTACATGCATAATATTTATAATAATATGCTTAATTATACCTTATGACTATGAGTACACTAAATATATATATATTTATATATAACTACACACACTACACTAAATATATAAATATATATATATTTAGATGGACGACTTCATATTTTTACCTTCTTGACCCAAAATTCAAAACAGCCAAGCTTTCAATCGCGTTTATTTCTGTTGGTGATAGCATTTAACACTATTTTTACAAGAATTATTCGTTATTATAACTATTCACATAGTTGTATCAAGTCAATAAATTCCAAAATTATAACTATTATAGTAACATCCCGCTCATTTGCTTAAAAGCGCATAACACGACGAGTTTTTGGACCTAAACAACCTTTCTTATTTTTTTATGGATTAACAGCACCAGGTACCATAAATGACCTAATGAACTTGGTGCGCTGAAATTGGTTGAATTTTAATGTCAACCAATCAGTTCGTGGAAAGCAAAAGTGTAGTAGAGTAGACAGGGGACAATTGAAACAAGTTATGATTGAAACAAGCCAAATTTCTTGAACACTACAACACCTATGCATGTGACGCAGTACTCAGCTCAGTCTATGCGGTCAGTCATTCTTAAATTCTGGAACAATACCGCTCGAGCGCGCGTACAAAGCGGTAGTGTTGAGGAGCCGTTCAAAAATTTTGCGGTATAAAGTCAAGTACCTGTCCTCGCATACTTTTTCGTTAATTTTTTTTACTTATGTATTTTGATTACTTGAATTCGTTACGTGTAATGGATGGGAAATATGTAAACAACGCACTTGGGGACGATAGAAACGCTCCCCGCGTTTTAATCGTCTCCACATATAACCGACTGAAAGTATGGTAGTACTTGTATCTTATAGTATTTGTTGTGGTTATGATTAAAACATTGTTATAATTTAACCAAGCTTTAGTATGAAACACAAGTATGAATTTCTGTTAAAATTCTTTATCGTAATATCATATTGTTGCATTAAAACTAGTTGTATTAAACTATATGTATAATGTAATCGCAACAAAGAAGTTTAGAAGTATCACAACTTAATTTTCGTGTACATTCATTGATCAAGATTTTCAGGTGCTGATAAATTGTCATCATCATTCGCTTGCCCTTGTCCCATTCACTTGGGGTCGGCGCAGCATGTCTTTTTCTTCCATACCTTTCTGTCACCCGTCATCTCATCATTCACTTGCGTTAGTTTCATATCATCTTTCACACAGTCCATCCACCTTTTCTTCGGCTTTCCTCTCCTCGTACCTCCATCCACATTCATTCTTAATACCTTTATCGTCACATGACTTTCATCTCTCCGCATCACATGCCCGTACCATGCTAGGCGATTTGCCCTTACTTTTCCTGTTATGGGTGCAACTTTCAGGCTTCCTCTTATATACTCATTCCTTATCCTATCCATTCTCGTCACGCCACACATCCACCTTAACATTCTCATCTCCGCTACATGCAATCTCTTTTCATCCGTCACCTTTAGGGCCCAACACTCTGATCCAAGATGAGATGCTGATAAATTGTATTTTTTATTATTATTAATGTTAGCGAACTTAAGTTGATCTCGTGGTATACAGTGAGCGTTATTAAAAATAGAATAGAAATAATTAAAAAAAAATTGCCTAAAATATTATGGTGTTTCAAACGTACTCACATATTGTTTCAATGAACACACCTAAGGGGTCAATTGAACCACTTTTTTTTTGACGACCGGTTTGGCCTATGAAGCCGATAGTCCCGGGTTCGAATCCCGGTAAGGGCATTTATTTGTGTGATTAGACACATATTTGTTCCTGAGTCATGGTGTTTTCTATGTATTTTATTTTATTTTATTTATTTTTTATTTTATTGTAAGGTTCACCAACAGTTATTAAATTGAGGCTTACATCTATACAAACATTTATAACATGCTAAATGTATAACTAATTACTGGTAAACACCACATGCGAGTAATTAAAAAAGCAAAGTCAACAACAAAGCCGACACATTTGAACACCTTATTATTGTAAAATAAGGAGCAAAGCGCAACCATGATGTCGACTGGTTAAGTATATAACTAAATATGGAATTAAAACTAAATATACTAACTACTTACAAGTGAATACATTTCTAATTTTGCACAAAGAGTCAAAATGAATATCGAACTTGTCACTGTATTTAAGTATTTATATATTATTTATATCGTCGTCGTCGTCGTATAAAAATGTCCTATAATATTTATTTATTTATTCTCTTTGTTCCCTATCATTACCTATACATAACCATGGGTGGTAGGGCTTTAAACAAACTTTATTTAAGAACTAAATAAATAAGGATTAGTAATATAGGCGTATACCTTTCTAAGTATAAAAATGAAATAGTTACAGGCCTAGAAACATAAATTGATTCAATTGTCCCGAGTCCACCCTATAAAAATACATTGTTGGACTGTTGGTTCAGGTGTACAAATAAACCCTACTTTCTAGTCAAGATTTAGTCCATCTAATGCCACATTTCCGAGCAGTGGCGTGAAATAGTACATTTCGATGCTAGTGCGGAAAGTATGTCATTACTGCACGAGTACCGAGATATCTTGCCACGAGCCGTAGGCGAGTGGCAAGACTTGGGACGAGTGAAGAATGACATATCCGCACGTGTATCGAACGGCGTTTTTTAATACAGTTGCGAAAAAATAAGAAAAGCAACAAGTAAGGAATGGAATTCGAAACTTTTATATTATTAATTCTATGACACTGACATCATTGACATTGACATTATGAAGAGGTGTTTTTCTAGCTTTTATTCGACTAGAATAGATTTTGTTATTATTATTGAACCCACTTCAATGAAAGTTTTTTTTTCAAATGCATGTTCTATAAGACAGAAACAATTGTAAATATTAAAACATTGTACTATTATTACCTAAATATCGTGATTTACGATTATTTGTGTATCGTATATTTATAAAAACAATATCGAATGTTGCCTTTGAAAATTTAAAACATTCTTGAAGTAAGAAAATACGCCTCTTCTTTGACAGGCGTTCCGTTCCATTCAGACAACTTATTAAGAACGGTTTTTCAACATTAAAAAATAAACGTGTTATAATACTTATAAAATATGAAATATGCATATTTTTCGTATTCTTACATTAACGGTAGGTTTTTATGTTGATTACGACGTTTAAAGGAAACTAATATTAACACTCATCAAAAAGTAGTCATGAATTGGAACAAGTAAAAATTTAAAAAAATTGAAAAAGTAAAAAGCACTAGTTCGCGAAAACCAACTTTCCGCACACTAAACAGCCAAGAAAAGTAGCACTTTTTGAGCAACTGTATTAAAAACGATATTTATGGCACTTAACCAAGTTAGACTGTAAAGAAAAAGCAGTAAGGAGAATCAAGGTAACTTATTTTTTTTACAATGCCTTGACCTAACATAATCGATTTGTCACCATGAAAGTAACGTTCAAATCACTTGGAACACAATAGACATTTTCCCTGGTTGTATGAAACGAATTAGAAAGTGTAATAGCTATTATATTATCCGAGTTCGTGGTTGGGTACCCGATGTTAACTTTCATTGCACTTGAATTATGTTAATGCCATACAAACGTCAGCCGATATTAAGTAAGTTTAATGTTGTTTTTTGAAAGCGCTTCTATTTAAAGAAATAAACAATTTGATCGATGTGATGGTGTCGTCGATAACGTTATGCAAACAACTCTTTGTACGCGCAGCCCTGGCACATGAACAATGGTGGTATGGATTGGTTAAATGCAGATCATTGTACTGGAACCGGCATCAAAAGGACCTCTCTGTGGCAGGAAGACAATAACACACGTCATTGTTTTAGACCGTATGAATAGTAAGTAGATGCCAATCTTACATACTGAGAATAGATTATTAACTTCGAGCGTGTCGTACCGTTAAATAATGTAACCATTGATTTTATTTATCGAGTCATTTAATTTCCATTTTAAGGAAAATAATAGGTGTAACACGTTTATATGGTTTAATATCGATTGCCACTGATTTCAAATCAAGGAATTGATTCTTCTCTTAAATAAAACCGTTGTTACCTATAATCTATAATACTTATAACTTAAAGTTTTGTATCCAGTGACATGTAACAAAACCATACGATAAATCGGAAAAATAAAAAAAAACAAAATATTATTTTAAGATATAAGTAAGTATTAAAATACTGTACGTGATATTAACATCATTAACATTCATAAATTATTAAACCATAAACATGTTGCGGTTTGGATGATCAATGATCATTGATCGTTGTCAAAATCATTCATACAATAGGCATGTCACGGAACATACTAAATTTTCTACCATAGAATAGGGATGACCATGTTGAATTTCATAACAAAATCTAGTAAAATAGATATCAAATGCACAATTTATCACAGTAATGTGGATATTAAAATAATCGTTTAACGATAAAAAAATACAGGATCTAAAAGTTTCAAAATTTAAAGTTTTTTTTACTTCCAAAAAACCCTGAGATGAAGCCGTGGGCTTAACGTGGGTCTTTGAGATTAGTAAAAAGGAATAAAGTAAAGATACTATTCGATTCTTTGCATTTTATCCACAAAAAGATTGTATGACAACTATATGCATAAACGCAATATTTCACCGGCAAAATTGCAATTTTACTTATTTTCCATACATTCAAGATGGGCTCTCTCAGTGACCTTGACGTCACGTTCACTTTTATCGTTTTGTTAGGAGCGTTTCGTGAGTGAAGTTGAAGTACGACTTTCGGACTTTGACTATCATTTCTGACTTTTGTATTGCTTTAATGCAATGGGTCCCATATAGACATTTGATCCCAAAAACAAACCTGATTGATTGATACCATTAATAAAAAATTGACATCTAGCCTATACTAAGCTTAATAAGGTTTTAAGATACCTTCATTAACGCATTCATAACATAATTGAGATCATTTCGAAAATATATGTTCTTGTTATATACATTTCTGCACTTCACCAGCGGCAGTGCGTCGATTGTATAGCATGCTGATTTATCGCGGCATGATTAATGCCGCGCCGATCCAACGCTCAGATCCTAGCTTGTTTTTACTGTGTAATTGTGTATGAAAAATAGCACGAAACGAGTTATTTCTTCTTTCTTAACCGGTTTTAACGCGCATCACTTTTCTGCAAAAAACTATGTTAAGTAACAATAAAAAATGCGAAAAATAAGCTAAGTTCATGATGTTCAAAAAGTAGGTACCTACTTGTTATTGAAATGATTCCAAAACAGTCTACCTACTCTATTTGTCATGAGTCATGACATAACGTCATTAAATGAGCCGTAATAAAGTGTTTTGTATTACGTCTTTGTAGTCATTCTGCGTGGACTCGTAGAGTCACGTTTAGGTATGCATCCGAATTTCCGATCCCTGATCAGGAGTCAAACTGATTTGTTGCTAGATATAAGACATAGGTACTTTGAGTCCTATTTTGGCAGTTCCTAACATTCTTAAACACAAATGTTAAGTGTCTACGTTTCGTTTATACACTGCGATGTGTCATGTGTCTATAAAGATATCGCGGCATTCGCGGCATATTACTATTTATTTAAAATAACTAGTCCAGTAGTGCCTTAATGAATGAAATGTACGTCGTTGATTGCATAAGAGACGGACGTAACGAGATGTTAATTGGAATGTGCCCCAATTAATGGTGGACTTCGTTCGCTCGGGATGGTTCCATTTGGAAATCGGGCCGGGTGTTTACGTGTCGGTTCCCGGGTGAACGGCCGCCGCGCCGGTGAAAGTCGAGCAGATATGGGTCAGGTGGTCATTTACCCTCGGGCTGACGTCTCCTACCTATGTCGTGCCTTATACTCGAGTAAACACAACCAACTACTTAAAATAGTGTCAACTGAAATAAGTAGATAAGATAAATATGTGTTATATGTACCAACGATTTAATCATTTAAAGATTAAAACATTAAATAGCGATGAAAAAGCGAGTGATTTATATGAAATTTTAAACATACATATTAGTACAAATATTATTATCTAAAAAATATATACTTATCACAATGCTCGTATTCACACTTCTCACTTTTGCTTAGATATTTAGAGGCTCTGTACGGCCTGTGCCTATTGACACAAATGAATGACATTAATATATTATACACCTACAATGGCTACATTATAATGGCATTGAGCATAATAAATAGTGTATAAAAACAAGTATTTCTACTTAACAGAGACACGCATATGCCCATTAGTTCCATTACAGTGCCAGAATCACCGTCCGGTGGGATAAGGTTTCGATAACTTTATCGAGTTAACACCACTACACACACACGACCCCATCAACACATTTTTTCAAATTCTTTATGAATTAGGGTTTTTTTTTTCGAATAACTCGTTACTTTGCTTCTTGTGCTTACATAATGTATGCTATAACAGATCTCGTAATGCCGCGAAACATATCATGGGACATGTGAGGCAGCTCGGAAAAAAGTCAGATACGAGTAGGTACAGGTACCGATTTAGTGGACGCCGCTCGACCCCAATTACAAAGAAAAACCGCAAATCGATCGTACAGGTTAGCCGTTTGGCACACGCATACTAGAGGTCAAAACAAAATTTTTGACCCGCAGTTCCTAAAAAAATTTCCCTTAGGAACCTTTCCCTGAAACATTTTTTTTTGTATGGTTTTTTTTTTTAAACCTATCGTGTGTGGTATCATACGAAAGGGCTCGTTGAGGGGATTCTAAAAATATACCACATTATTACATTTCAGCCATTTTTTTTTTATTAAAACAAAAAGAATTTTAAAAACATACCTCCAGATACGATATGGCTGATTTTTTTTGTACAATATACCACAAATGATACGTGATATCCTAGACAAAACCTCCAGATGGAGGAGCCCAAACTTGGTATGTTTTGAAAATTCTTTGTTTTAATAAAAAAAAAATGGCTGAAATGTAATAATGTGGTATATTATTGGAATTGCCTTAAAAAGCCCTTTCGTATGATACCACACACGATAGGTTTTTGATAATATTATTTTTTTCCATACAACAAAAATAATGTTTCAGCACCCCTCCTAAGGGAATTATTTTAGGAACTGCGGATCATACATTTTGTTTTTAACTTTTGTATGCGTGTGCCAAACGGCTAACCTGTACATCGATTTGCGGTTTTTTTATGCGAACGGCTTACACTAATTGTGATAATTATACGTTAACTGTCAAATAAACAACCGTTAGCAGCGAGGAGGCCACAGCCATGCACATAATGGTTACTAGATTTTATTTATAGGACTAGCCCGCGACGAAGTCGTCGCAATTTATAAGTTTTCTTTATTTTATCATATAACTAAAACTATGCTCTAAACAGCTGAGAATATTCCCGTTGACGGACGGACTTCCCCTTCGTATTTTACGAGTAGCCGAGATATTTCTTCAGAATTTCGATGCATTGCGGGCTGCGGCGAAGTTAAAAGAATTAATTACCGTGATAGCTATGGTAATTATTTTTCCCGACCGCTTTTGACTTCTTCGACTGCGGAGGCAACGTTGCTTAGACAGTTCGTGCAACGGTACAAGTTATCAGCGAGACGCTTACCCACTACAATATTTCTTAATTCCTATTTAGTTTGATACTGTGCCTTTAAGGTGCAGTAGGTTCAGAAAACGGATTTAAAAAAGTCGTAGCGCTTTTTTGGATCACAATTCGGCTGCCATAAATTTAATTAGCAATCTTGAGGAGGCCTTTCTCTAGGGACTTCAGCCATTCGAATCCTCGCTCGATAAAAAAAAATATCGAACATATTAGGTCTTAAATGCACTTTAAAAATTAAAATAAAATTTGCAAAAAAGCTAAACATGAAAATTATTTCTACTAAAAATGAGCAATATTATGCGAATCCGAAACCGGCCCAGTGCGAGTTGGCCTCGCGCACTGAGGGTTCCGTACCATTACGCAAAAAACGGCAAAAAATCACGTTTGTTGCCCCATACAAACATTTATTTTATTCTGTTTTTAGTATTTGTTGTTATAGCGGCATCAGAAATACGACATCATCTGTGAAAATTTCGACTGTCTAGCTATTACGGTTCATGAGATAGAGCCTGGTGACAGACGGACAGACAGACAGAAAGCCAGACAGCGGAGTCTTAGTAATAGGGTCCCGTTTAGATCGTTTGGGTACGGAACCCTAAAAAATTACATTACGGACTTGCTATTATATAAGTATATGATAATACCTGTATCACGAAGTCCCGCTCCTCTTGTTTCTGAGGAAAAATAAACAACTAAGTAGGTATTACATACTAATTAAACTATAGCAGAAATTGCTTTGATGTTATACATTGTAGTCATATAATTAAGTACATATAGGGGATACTTTTGTTGAAATATCTGGGTGAGTAAATCTCTCGCTGAGCTCTTTTCGTTTAGTCTAGGGCCTCAAGGCAGGGACCGGACAACCCTTTCCGCGATAAAACCCTTTCAATGGGCGACACTTAAACACGGCTAACACATTGAAAGACTTTCCCTTTTGAACTGCAAGCCCATTCATACCCTTACCTTTGACTAACCCTTACCGAAAAGCTAACCAAAAATAAGGCTAGCTCTTAATAAGGGTTACCCTTATCTTTAAGCGCTATTTATAAAGGTTTCCCTTTGCGTGAAAGAGACAGGATTAGTATATATCTACGGTAGGGTATGAAAAGGAAAGAAAATACGTGCCTAGTCAAAGAACGCCGCCATCGCCGCCGACGATCGCTCGGATTCGAAGTAATGTGTGCTTTATGAACAAGGTAGACGACTTAAATTAGCACGCTTATATGCTAAAAGGGAAGCCCTTTATAAGGCTAACCCTTATAAGCAATATGCAAGGTGTTGGTGAGCGGATGATAAGGGTTTTGTAAGGGTATTTGGGCTACCGATTACTCAAATGTGGTAGCTTTATATAAGGGTTTTTAAAACCAAAACAAAGGGTTTCGCCTGGCAAAGGGTATGGTGAGTTAAGCCTTATGCAATACCCTTATAAAACCCCGATAAGGGATAGCGGGCCGGTCCCTGCCTCAAGGACAAGTCGGCCGACTTTCACCACCCACAAGCTTCCTGTGAGAGAAAGTCAGTCCCTCCGAGTCAGTTTTTTCATCATCTGTCCCTCACAGGCAGAACGTGAAATTCTTTGCATCTCACGCATCTTTGCATACACGGACAATTACGCAAGTCTTAATGACATAACTGTGGCATATTTGTAGAATAGAATAGAATAAATGTGTCGTTTTCAAGCAAAAAGGTACCACATTGTCGCTTGCCATAAGCACGCTCTGACAGGTTTTTCGTATGAAGATGCAAGCAACTTTTGTTCTTATGGTAAGCGACAATGTGGTACCTTTTGAATGAAAACGTCACAAATGTTGATTGATCAGATATATCGGAGTGGCCGGTGTGCTCAAAAATATCTCAACACGTACTCTAGTGCCTTGATAATAGAGGCGTGTTCAGATATTTGTGAGCACCTTGGCCGCTCCGATATATGAGGTCGACTGTACATACATTCAAAGGTGATAATTAAAAAAAATATATAAGTATCAACAGTTACCTGCTAGGATCTAGCACTGACTAACTGATCTAGGTAGTGATCGTTGATAAGAGATAATAAATAAATATGTCTATATGCGGCATTTCTTGGTGAAACTAGTTATTTGTTATAAGGGTGCAAAGTTGTATTTTACCCGCGAGTGTTTCAACACACGAGAAATAAAATACACCACCAAAAACATTTTCATGTAAAATGTTGCCAAGACGAAACCAAAAGGCTCGCACTATCAAAAAGTTATCAGATCTCTTATAGAGCCAAGCTTTTAACTCTACAAGCCCTAACTTCACAAATTCTACACCTTAGTCAAAATATGTGGCTTGGCCGTTGTCCTCGTGATTCTGAGTAGAAATAACCCAAAAGTTGATGGATTTTCAAAAAAACAAAACGGTACACTTAGTGAAAATGCCCAAATGTATTAATCAAAAACAAAGAATAAGGTGAGAATTTAAAAGGTACTTATAAACAGTAAAGGGCCCGCCAGTAACGAATAAAAGGACTATAAAAATAAAGACAGATATAAATTGATCGAAATTGGAGGATTAGAAAGGAATGAGGACTACTCGTGCGTGTCGAGATTCCTTTCAATCTTGATAACAATTTATTTATTTAGTTTTCTTCCCCATAAAGGTTGAACCGACACAAAAAATAGAAATAACGATAATAAAATATGGCCTCATTAATTCAATTGAAAACGATTGTTTAAATTGGTTTAAGCGAGGTCACGAATCGATGTGATAAACTTCTAAATAAAGAATCTACATGGAAATTGCTTGTGTCGAATGGATCGTTTGCTTCATTTATTGGTATGTTAGATACCGTATGTGGAAGTAATGAGGATCTCATTGGCCTTAAACATCTTCCTTATAGCCTCGCAATCGGACCGGGAACAAGGGAATGCTCTACTTATTTTGCTTTTTATCTAGACTTGCTAAGTACTCTTACTTCATGGGCAATTGGCATTTTTAGTATTTTTACAATTAACTGTGACGGTTTCATGGTCGCTAGATTAGATTAGATATATTTATTTCTTTAAGAAAAAGGCACAGTATTTTACAAAAAGGGATAAAACAAAGGTTTTTGACTAAAAGATATTCATACGACTACGCTAGTATTTTAAAAGGTTGTATATATGTAGAATGATAGTTATTACTGCCGAATTGCAGATGAAAGTTTCATACACACAGCGAATACGAGTACCTACCTACACACTTCCTTTTCTATTTGTAGGTAATGATTGTAATGAATAATAATAATCTTAATAAAAGTCGCCAAAGAATCGATTTATTACCTATTGAGAGAGCTTGACGATATGGAGTCGCCTTACTACTGTATGCCTTAAAGTAAAAAGCATTGAAGGTGCAAGGTGAAGGAAGCACGGTGAAGGACACATGTTAATCCTCAGATATTTTTCTCTTCAAGTTGTGCAGGTTCCAGATTGAGCAAATTGAAAACTATTATAGGCTATATTAAGACAAATAATCTAGAAAGTCCACAAGTAAATATAATCGATTGTTCGGAGGCTTGAGTTAGAAAGCGAGCGTAATGAAAGCCAGAAGCTTAAGACAGACGAGACGTTAAGGAATTTCAATTTAATGTTGATGTTAACATTAAACTTAACAATGTATCTTACCTATTTATAATTTATATTACCTATACGCTTACATTTTAAGTAATATATTTTTCTTAGGAACCTACGAAAAATAAAAATACACATACAATTACAAAAACTAATAAAAAAATAAAGATCACAAAAGGCGCACAGAAGAAAATCAAATTTCGTAAAATGTATGTATCTCCCTTGAATCAATCCCGCAGTGCATTAAATGGTAGAAACGAGTTTAAAAAATAAAAATACATCTCGTCTGTTTTGGACTAGATGCTAATTGCTAAGAATCGTACGATTATAAGAGAGAAAATTAGAGCACGCAAAAAGTGATAATAATTGTATGAAAAGCCTGGGAGTGCCGTTTGTATAGGTAGGCATTTATTTAATAATCTTATGTTTTACAGTATATCTGGTGCTACTTTACCGCACTAGTGCGATAATTAGCACATTGCGCAACTATGTCGAATTTTTAAAGGGCCATATGTAAGTACTGTAAAACGTTGATACGATACATGTGAGACTATAGGTAATTCGCAACTTGTGTCGATTAAAAACACCCTTTCGTCGTGTTTTAATTTATCGCCAGTCGTTGCGAAATTCCTATTTTTCGCACTTGTATCGTAATGTACCTACTATTATTTTACGGTATAGGTAGCGTCCATCATTTACGTCTCGGATGAACAAAAACTTAGAATACAATCTTTAGTCAAAATTTCTGACAAAATAAACTGTTTTTGCGGAAAAAATGAAATTACGTTATATTTGCCGATACCATCCCCCAGCTTAGTACTGGTGAGATTTGGTTCATCCCCAACGTATATAATAAACAACCCCATATCTACATTAACTACGCACTTACTGAAGCTATGGATGTACAGCTTACCTGTAACAAAATAAACAGCTCATTTTTAATTTAATGAAACTTCCGAGGGTTTAGTATTGAACGATAAAACCGTATAAAACAAAAAAAACTTTACAACCGCTACCATAACTATAGCGATTTCATAAAAAAAATAAGGTGGGTATCTACATGATCAAAAAAATTGTAATGTTGAAAAACTTTTGAGAATTTGGTTTCCTACTTAAGTGGCACTGGTACGGACTTGAATGAAGCATACCTGAAGAACAATGGATATTAAATATTTATAAGAGTGATTGGTAAAGAATAACGCTGTTCGTCATCGAGTTAATTTTGAGGGGGTTCGTTGGTCAGTGTGTCACTAAACATAAATCTAATACAGCTAGACGTTTTCCTGCTGACAAAATACACTATGTGTCACGGAGCGACAGAAGGATCACTGAGATCTGTATACGACCTGAACATAGTGTATTGAACATCTCTTCATCCACTTTAAACGATGAATAAATATTAAGAAAAAAAAGTACCTAACTACACGCTTGAATCATTTGAAGTAAGAATAGGCCAATCTATACTCGTCACGCCTATTTTCGGTCGTTTCGGTGCGTATAAGGATGAAAAGAAGTTAATTGATGAGTAAGATGAATAAATTAGATTGGTATTATTTATAACTTTGGTCATATTGGTTATATTTTCACTGCTTTCCAACGGTAAGTAATTTAATTATAACTGTAGCCTCGACACTAGCACCTTTTTTATTTTATTGTCCAACTTAGTAAATGGATAAATGAATATTCACGAGGAAGATCATTTGCATGAGTAATTGATGGAAGTAAAACATTACCGTGACAATTTAAGCGTGTTAATTGAGCACAAATACACTATCGTAAATAAATCGATAAACGCCTGTCGGTACGCCGTACCTAGGTATATGCATGGAAAGCTAGGTGCTAAATTAATAGTACATTTCGATGCTAGTGCGGAAAGTATGTCATTACTTCACGAGTACCGAGATATCTAGGCACGAGCCGTAGGCGAGTGGCAAGACTCAGGACGAGTGAAGAATGACATTTCCGCACGTGTATCGAACGACGTTTTTTAATACAGTTGCGAAAAAATAAGAAAAACAACAAGTAAGGAATTCGAAACTTTTATATTAATAAAACTGTGACATCATTGACATTGACATTATGAAGAGGTGTTTTTTTGCTTTTATTCGACTAGAATGGATTTTGTTATTATTATTGAACCCACTGCAATGAGTTTTTTTTTTTTTTTTTTTTCAATGCATGTTCTATAAGACAGAAACAATCGTAAATATAAAACATTGTACTATTATTACCTAAATATCGTTATTTACGATTATTTGTGTATCGAATGTTGCCTTTGGAAACTTAAAACATTCTTGCAGTAAGAAAAAACACCTCTTCTTTGACAGGTGTTCTCCATTCAGACAACTTATTAAGAACTGTTTTTCAACATTAAAAAATAAACGTGTTATAGTACTTATAATGATGAAGAGGTAAGTAATAAAATAGGAAATGTGCATATTTTTCGTATTCTTACATTAACAGTAGGTTTTTATGTTGATTACGACGTTTAAAGGAAACTAATATTAACACTCATCAATAAGTAGTCATGAATTGGAACAAGTATAAATTTAAAAAAATTGAAAAAGTAAAAAGCACTAGTTTGCGAAAACCAACTTTCCGCACGCTAAACAGCCACGAAAAGTAGCACTTTTTGAGCAACTGTATTAAAAAATTCATTACATAGCGTGAAACACACACAACCAATAGTTAAAATCTTCGAGTTATTAAAATTTTAAACAAAAGGTAACTTGCAGTTGCCAATAAGGTATTATAAAGATGCAATTGAAATAGCTCTTGTAGCCTTTTCATCAAAAACGTCACAATACTCAGATATTCATCACAGATGTTCGTGTAGCGCCGTCGGCATCACCTGTCGGAGCTTGTGTAGTGGTAATGTGACCACTCTCCGCCAAAGACCCGTGTCGAAGGCCGCGTGTGAACAACATAGGGAGTGCTTTGCATGACTAATCCGCCCTTTAAGCAAATAAGCATTCACATTCATAGGACGACCTCTTCGCCGATAGCATGAATCACATCGGAGCGGGGGCGGGTCCAAGTTGCTGTCATAAGTCACAACGATGGTGTAATGATCATAATCGTCCGGATCAGATGAGTAATTTATAATTCGCATTTAATTATTTATATATAGATAGGTACAAAACCCCTTAATAACTAAACCAGAGAGAACAACTAAAAATACAAAAAAAAAACAATACCCGTAAATACAATACGTAACCTTTTTCGGACATTAAGAATCATAACCATTTCAGGTCTTTATATATTAGAAGTGGCAAAAGTTGTTCTTAGGAATCTCGAGGAATTCAGAATGCGTTGTCCAAACTATCGTCATGGATATAATATTCTCCCAAATAGACACAGACCGAAAATATCGGAGCAATGTGTGTGGTATATAGGTCCCAAAATTTACAACCGATTGCCCAATGACTTAAAACTAGTTGAAATGTCCGACACCATATTTATAACCAATCTCAAGGAGTACTTAATAGAGAAGGCTTTTTACTAGGGAGATGAATTGATAAATCGATAAGATTAACATAATAATCCAAATGCCTGTGACATATTGTTATTATTTTATAATTTAATTATGCCTAGTAATTTAATTGGATAGTCTAATGTAATCCTATTTCTACATGAATAACGACATATTTATGTAAAGTGTGCTAAACAGAAAATGTTAAATGACGTGTAACGCTTGTTATCAATAAACGATTGGTTGATTGATTGATTGATTGAATAATCTTGCATGAAATAAAAACAAAGTAGAGCCGGACCAAGCTAATTCTCCATGGCATTTGCTACAAGTGCTACGACAAAGTTTGGTATTGTCATCTTAAACAGTTACATTTCTTTAAGATTATGACGTTACATAATGACACTCCCACACTTAGTTCTGTCAAAATCAGTGTCGGATTCTATACATTGTAGACTTTGCTGATCTGCATGGATAGGTACTTATTATAGTACTCGTATAACAGAGAAAGAAACACGGAAAAGAAACAGATCGACCTATAGTCCCATAGTATGCTCTATATGGCTTGTGTTGTGGTATTTAGTGGATAAGTGTGGTAAGTATAGTGAATTCGTAAAAATATGATACGGGAATTGGCGGAGTGAGTATTTGGGAGAAAGCTAATATGCTTTGTTAATAAACTAAAAATGTTATTGCCTTAATGCAACCTCATCCGCCAGTAGAACATCGCTTGGGGCACACCGTGAGAGACACCGGTTCGTGTCACCTAAAGCTGGTTGCGGTAAATGACAGGAAGCATTCAGGGCCAAGGATCAGTGAAAATATCGGACGTTACCGATATTAACTGGATTTATACGGCCATATCATTTATCTAATGTTCATGTCCGTGTGAGTCTAGCCTAAAATGTATATAACCACAAACATGTTCAACCGATGATCTTGATCGATAATTATCTTGCTTTTGTACCAATTTTGTACGAAGATGACAGGTAAGTCCGACAAATTGCGGCAATGAAACTGTCCTAACAAGAAACGTCAATCGGGTAAAGAGCAAAGTGCGTCAACAGAACTCGCTTTTACTCCTTGCCTACTTCTTATGTATAAAAGAGATTCCCGTCACATACGGGTGACACTTACCCCATTTGGTAAGTGTCATCCGTACTTATTGCGTCTTTTTAAAATTTATAAACAATTACGATAAGACTTTTCAAATCTTATGAAACGTGTTCATAATACAATATTTAAGACCAAAACAGCAATTACAACATCAAGTACAAAATAGTATAATTTGGGTAAATGCGTCCCTAATTTGTAGACGCATTTATCCAAACCTAATTTCCAGATGTTGTGTTGATGTGTTTCCATACCTTTTAAGTCGATTAAAATACTAATATAAAAAAACATTTAAAGGGTTTATTTAAGTATGGCCGAAAGTGTAAAACAAACTGGAAAATGTATTACTTATATTGCAAAGCTTGGCAAGCAAGAAGCAAGTTCCGTTCCGAAGAAAATTTTTTTTCCGAAGCCTTACAAAATTTTGTATGATCGAAAGACTGAAATATTAACTTCGCGAGCTTTTCTACTTACGAACCTTTATTGAATAGC
Organism: Cydia strobilella; assembly: GCF_947568885.1. Taxonomy (NCBI): domain Eukaryota; kingdom Metazoa; phylum Arthropoda; class Insecta; order Lepidoptera; family Tortricidae; genus Cydia; species Cydia strobilella. Next base: position 21,853,739 of record NC_086042.1, read on the forward strand.
TGCTAAAACTACGTATCAAGTATACTGGTAAAACAACGTATCTAGTAAAAAAAATGTTGTTGACTACTGACATTGGGACAAATGCGTTACATAGACGCAACTACCTCAACATTATTGACGCATACTGTCAAGTTAAAAAAATATCCAAGAATTTGACACGGATTTTTTCCAAAACAGAAGAATTTTTCCAATACAAATTGTGGTTCGCATGTTCTTAGTTAAATATTGAGCACATTTATTAGTAAATATTACCAAATATCTAAAGAAAAACAAGGATGTAAACGGATTTTGTGGACTTACCTCATACACCGTATAGGTCTGGGGTTAAACTAATTCTCAAAATAGCTAACTATTTGAATACGAGTCGGTAAAACGCCCTCTATGTTACGTGTTGTCCTCCAAGTTCAAGTTAGTGTCCTCAAGTTCTGGCATTTTTCTCTAGATGGAGGGAGCTGTACGAGTAGTAACCAATGTTGTTTAAAAAATAACTCGAATAGACGCAATAACCTAAAGTGGCAAATGTGGCAATTATCCCGGTTGACCTTAATCAACATGAAGAACGAAAGCAAGTGGTACAGAGTAATTTATCCTGACCTAAAAGAATGATGCTAAATGTCACTATGCGACTTTCACATTTTAAACGTTTAATATTTCCGCCGGGAAAGCAACCTACTGTAATTTCTACAACCGTCAACCTGTCGGCAGGACTTGCTCTAATTCCATATGGAATAATTTGCTGAGAGTGTACTCGTAATATATAGTCGTATTCATTACGCGTTCGAATATTTCTGTCGTGTCACTTGTAATGTACACCGTGTTCTTTACTTTTTGATTTACGCTTGCTTCGGCATGTAATACATGTAACAAAATAGCGCGGTAAGATATTCTAAATACATTTTTTCTACTTAGTTCATAATTGTTGTATCTATATGTAATACAAGTAAATTGTTTTTCTCAAACATGCTATGTAATATTGATATTACGTTCTTTATATTAGGCTGGGAAGTATCACGACTCCGGCGCGGCTAGACGAGGGGCCTGTAATGAAATTTCATACAAAGTTGCAGGCCTAGGCCGGGAAGTGGCTCTTTTTTAATTTCCATTTCACATATATTTGTGACACAGCATCATGGCATTCAGCCAAAAAAAAACTATAACCAATATTTGCTTATGGTTCGGAATGACATTCTGCCAATACCCCTTAAAAAAAAAACAATAAACGATAATTAATATATTTTGCAGTTTTATTTGTATCGAATTTACAAAAAATATATAAATAAAACATTATTAACAAATTCCAATAATTTTGAATTGCAAATTTACCTACAAATACAGATTTAAAATATAGTTGGTCAAACCAGTTTGTCAGTAAATAAGAACAAAAAAACTATACTCATCCTTTTCTTTTGGGTGCTAGTACCAGTGTAAGACAAAGATAGTATGATTATCTCTGTCTATGTTTGAAATGAGACAGTCCTTTGACAAACTATATTTCATTTAAATATTAGCGGTAAAAATGTCTACTCAAACACGCGTTGGTGTTTTTTTAATCGTTTTGGAGGTAAAGTTGAACATTTTTCATTGTGTATCTGTAATTCTATTTTATTGGATTTATTGTGCGTTGTTTATTGTGTTATTTAATATAAGTTCCGACGAAAATATTAAATGAATACCTGTTAATTATACTCCATGTTTAAGGCGACGATGTATGTGAAGCATAATATCAACATAAAAAACGATGTAATCTTAGTTATGTGGCTAAAACTACAGTCAGAAGGATGCAAGGCAAAAAATCAAAGAAAACATAAATATACCTTTGAACATTTGTGTAATAAATTGATTAACTACATGTGTAAAATATACGACACGTGTGATAAAGATAGGTACAAGTGGTAGTTATATTTTGTGCCTAGTTTACTTTTAGTTTCTTTAGAATTAAAACTTTGATTTCGTAATTTCTTTATTTATTTCATTGCATGTTTGAGAAAAGCACTATACATACATCGGCGTGAAAAGGGGTTGTCGGCCTCGTAACTATCCGGCCTCACTACGTTCGGCCGTATATATGCATTCGGCCGGCAACCCCTTACTTCCCAGCCTCTGTAGTAATGTACTATTGTAGGAACTACAAGATGAACTTATTAAACAGATAACATTACTTGTAAATTACGAGACAGACAATTGCACGCCAGTTTACACGTTTACCAAGTCACTATCAGTACCCCTAGTGTAATGCGTTCGCGTTTGCGTTGTCTATTTTTGTATGGGATTTTGAACAGCGCGCCAAGCGGGACGTTTTGCAAACTCAAAATCCCATACAAAATGCTATCGAATGAAATTTACACTAAGGGATCAGATTAAAATATTAAACCCGGGGTCTGATAAAAGTGAACGTACATTAAGAGTTCCATCACGTTCCCTCAGAGTTAACGTAAATGAAATAGTATAAAACATACCTAGTGATGATACTGAAGGCAGGTTTATCCATGAACACGCCCACGCGAGATAACATCGACGTCGACAATGGGGGCACGCAACAATTGGGCCTCTACAACGTTTACTTGGAAGCAATTTGTAGATTTCATGCGAGACAGTATATGAAGCCGGTAAATGATGACACGTAAAAAAAAATTACAGTACATCTGCCATTATCTGCATTACGACACCAGGTGCTATAATAAGCACATTATGTAGGTACGTCGAAAATTTAAAGGGCCATAATGTACAGATGTAAAACGTTGTACGATACACGTATGGGTATGGGTAGTTAAAGGAAACTCTAGGTGCATAGGATAAATTAGACAACATTCAATTAATTTAAATGAGTATCCCGTACGGTTTGTAACAAACCAAGCGAGCGTGAAGTGCTAGTGAAGCGTGTCCATTTCGGCTTGGGCCAAAATGCTTTCGCATGTCCGGCTGTTCTACACTACAGTACAGGTCACGTTTCTCAGCCGATTCTCGTGAAATTTTGTGATCAGGTTCATAATTACACGGATGTCTCTGTCGATTCAGTTTATGGAAACCCTTTAGAGGAAAGGGGACAGCCGATTTTTCATACAAACGTAGTCCCTATTTTCCTCACTGGATATGAAAAATATTTTTACATGATGTATATTAACCATAGCTACGCCCCTACGTTTGACTTTTTCAATTTTTTAATTATTGTAAAAATTACGAGCGAGCGACCGATTTCATATTTTTTTTTATATAATTTTATAATAACAAAAAAATTGATTTTTTAAAGTATATAAGTAAGGGGCATAGCTGTGGTTAATATACAACAAATTGTGCCAATATATTTTCAAAAATGTTAATATTCAGAGAGAAAAATGAGGACTAAGTTTGTATGAAAAGGCGATTTCGTGCGGGTCCTCCATTCGTCTTAGAGCCACGAGTAAATAGCATAAGTGCGTAAAACCTAACATGTATTGTTACGCGAATACAAATCTGACACAGTTCTCATTATTACATGACGATGAGGAAACAAAAGCGTCATAGTAATCGTGCCCATCGGAGTCAACGATTTCTGCATTGAATAGGAAGCCAGTCTTAGGGTTAGTCAGGGACTCTTTCTCAGGGGGCCTCTTTCTCTTACTCTTTTGTCAGGGGGTCTTAAGGGGCCCACTGACTATCAGTCCGCCGGACGATATCGGCCTGTCAGTTAGAATAAAAATTTGACAGTTCCGAACAACTGACAGGCCGATATCGTCCGGCGGACTGATAGTCAGTGGGCCCCTTTAGGGTCAATCTTCCAAACAGCTGGATAAGATTAATTAGACAGCAATTTGTACCCCATTAGACGGTAACGTACAACGGTAGTAAACAAACTGTATTTAAATGACAAGATTTATCAAATATGTTCCATTGCAATTTCAAATAATCATGGTAGATATGGTTATTGAAATAATGATTGAAAAGCGATTAGAAGACGTATTATACGCGTGGTTCTCGTAGGTATTGTGTATTAAGGTCCAAGTGGGATTACATTAACGAGTTCATAATAGGATTACGTACGAAGCGTCCCAGTTTCGAGGCGCACCGTTACAGCCAGCAGCCCACACCCATCGGCGGCCTGTGACAATATAATGATTGTGTGATTATCGGAACGATGCATGAAACTACCATACGGAACATATATCGACACTCACTAAATGTCGTGTTGAGATCCATTAGTCTAACGAAGCGTCTATTATTATAGCATCGTGACGAATGAAAGTATATCTCCCAGGTCCCATTATTTAGATTGGTATACAGCTGTACTCTGACGACTGAAGTCTTATGTGTGTCAGGTACTGTTTATCGATATTTAGGGTGATTTGGGAAAGTATCCGTGAATTTGCTGACAAGTCTGAGTGGTACACAATGCAGGTTGTATCACGCACAGTAATTGAAACAGCGATGAGCCAGCGATCGCGGGCCGCGTACCATTTCACTTTGCCGTGACTCACGAATTAGAACTGAGCCGAGATCGTAATTATGTTGGAGATATTTCGTGCCCACCCACTCATCCGAGCACCGTCAGATAAGAAGCGCACAAATAATACACAATAATTCTGTCGAAATTGAAATTAAGGTCAATAATCAGGAACTAGATTAACGAGTCTGTGATGTTCTAGCAGCCTAGTCGATGAAAAAGCTAGGTATATTCGTAGATATGCACCGTATTTGTCCATAATTATGATTAATTAAAATATCCAGTTTTCCCTAATCGCTCTAGTCGTTGTTAGACCCGATTTACGAGTATAGGGGGAAGTCCCCCGCTGGCGGACACCTAAGCCTTTTTGAAGAAAATAAAAAGAGTATTTGAAAAATATATCTCTATTTATGAATCACTTTAGTCAACAAACTTAATCATCAAAATAAAACAACACAAATGCAACTCCTACATAAACTAATTCAAAAACGAAAAGTAAACTTTAGTGATAAAAAAACTCATTCTTTGCACGAGGCACCTAGTACCGGACGCAATACATTTCGTACCCCTAGCACCAAACGGTTTAAAAAATTTGACACCGATCTTTTCTTTACGTTTTATATTGTTAGCTTGCTTTCCTTTATATATCAAATTTTCACTTCTTTCACACCTTCGCTTCCGAACTTTTTTTTCTTCTCTTTCAGTTTTCCTTGCCCGTTCTTTCTAAAAATAAAAGAATGTTTCCTTTAAGTAAAATGAGCTAACTTAAGGTTTCAAGGCACTTTCCCTCCAGGGCCCAATATTTTTTTAAGAAACTGTAAAAAATTATTGAGGGCGCCACTACGTAACTGTCACATTTTGACGTAAAAATGCTTTTAACGTGGCAATAATTTCGTATGAATTTTTTTAGTTCCATTTTATTTCATTTCGCACTATACCTATTGCAAGGCTTTAGGAGTTACATAGAAGGTACCAAGGAAATTTTTTTTCGCAGTGTTTCACCTTTACTAGGTTGATGAAACTTGAATATTATGTAGATTAGATATTGGTTCACATAAAAAAAAAATGGTGTTTGTACCACTAGCCGAACTCGTAATACAGGTGCTACATTTTTTTTTTGGAATTTTTTTTGAAATTCGTCATTTACATAGTAGTAGTAGTAGTAAATCACTTTATTGTACAAAACAAAAATTGTTAACATGAAATTCATATAAATTTAGGTACAAAGGCGAGCTTATCCCTATAAGGGATAGTTTAGGAGAAAATAAATAAAAACGTTATAGGGTTAAATGGATGTCGTGAGGTTCCAGGGGCCAGTAGAGGGTTGAAAATATGTATGAAATATTTTCTCCTCATGGGGCATCATCTGGTAATAGTTTTGAACAAAAATCTCTGGGGGCAATTTTTCAAAGTCCCACCCTTTTAAGCTTTGTTTTAATTTTATGGCTATTTTAAACTAGGAATACCTACGAGGTTTGAAGTACGAGGCCAATTAGGCACATTTTTCAGTAAAGTTGTGAAAAATCTCAATTGACCTAAAAATAATAATTTCTAATAGGTAAGCAGTTGTCAGCCTCACTACACCTTATAAAACAAAGTCCCCCGCCGCGTCTGTCTGTTTGTATGTATGTATGTTCGCAATACACTCGAAAACTACTAAACGGATTTTCATGCGGTTTTCACCTATCAATAGTGATTCTTGAGGAAGGTGTAGGTGAATAATTTATTAAGGTTTTGTGTAACCCGCACGAACCGGGGCGAGTATTATACAAACAACACGACAAAACTTATTAAAAATTGTACAAAGTATTACGTTACCTAAATTAAAATACATACATAGGTAATAATTATAGGTATGTATACTACATACCTCTGATTTACACATTGATTAGTGTTAATTGCGAGTTCATACATTTGCTACTAAATGCAAATAGCAAATGTATAAACTCGCACCTAACACTAATTAATGTGTAAATCGGGCCTAAGGCACATAATTAACACCCCACCATTTAGATAAAATTTGTTATATAATCTGGCAGAAAAAAAATGTTTACTTTCGGCAAAGCCTCGATGCCATTATAGATAAGTTTTAGCTAGAAAGTGTCGCGAGGCAAACAATGAGCCTAAGTAGAGCGAAGAGCAGTAGTGTTACTCTCTAATTAACAAGATAAACGAATTTTGTCGAGGCATCCAAGACTAATAAGAAACGCTTAAAGATATGATCTTGGAGGTTTGTTAGAAAGTCAACAATTGCGATCATATCTCTGGACCAAGCAGTAACAGCCAATTTGCTGAGTGATCCTTCCAATGCACGCCTTATATTATCGCAATGTTATATTTAGGTTATAATAATATACTTCTCGCCACTCCGACCGATCCGATCGGTCGGAGTGGCGAGCCTTGGGGGAGGCCTATGTCCAGCAGTAGACGTCTATCGGCTGACATGACGAATATACTTCTATCATTGCCACTGGAGAAATGCAGGACATTTTTTTAAGCACCGTCGTTATCGTTGGAGTTAGCACACCTACTTATTTTAAGTTTAAACTAGCAACCCGCCCCGGCTTCGCACGGGTTACACAAAACCTTTACAAATTATAAACTAAAACCGTCCTCAAAAAATACTCTATTGATAGGTGAAAACCGCATCAAAATTCGTTGCGTAGTTTTAAAGATCTAAGCATACATAGGGACAGACAGACAGCGGAAAGTGACTTTGTTTTATACTATGTAGTGACGTATTTTATCCTCCTTCTTATAATATTATAAACTAAAAACTTTTGGGTTAGTAAAATAGTCACCGAAAGGAAACGATTTACGATTAAGGTAAACCATGGAAGGCATTTCTACTTTCCTACTTATTAAATATAAAAATAAGCGACAAATCCCGATAAAAGGAAAAAGGAGATTAGAACAGTATGAAAGCGGATTATAACGAACGATAAGAAAGAAATTTATCGAGGTAACAATGGAATTTCAATATTAAAACTTTTGAAAGAGATTAAACCGGAGGCATAGCGAATTGGTAAAAAAAGGAGGGTTCCGTACTTTTTAGTATTTGTTATTATAGCGGCAACAGAAATACATCATCTCTGAAAATTTCAACTGTCTAGCTATCACGGTTCATAAGATACAGCCTGCTGACAGACAGACGGACAGCGGAGTCTTAGTAATAGGGTCCCGTTTTTACCCTTTAGGTACGGAACCCTGAACCCTAAAAAAACAATAAAAGTAAAGCAAACTTCGGTTTTTGGTCATTCCTGGGTCAGGTAGTAATACAATCGATCGACCACAAACGTAAGATCGGTTAGTGGAGGTAGGTACTAGGTAACACCAGAATGCCAACCTTTGCATAATATAATACAAATCAAAGTGTAAGAATGTGGACTTTGCACAGATGGCCGGTAATATTACTTAGTCTTAACACGTGACGCAACTGTAATTCGAAAGTGTAGTATTACCTTGTAAAGTACGAATACTTATCTAATAAAATAAATTATTATCACAGAGTTTAACGAATTAAACGGGAACGAAGTCGCGGGCAAAGGTTAGTCTCACATCATAATATCATAGTCTACGATACGAATAAGGTATATCGATCCTCGTCTATTATTTGTATCAGACCCAAAAAAAAAAAAATAGAAGATTATTACACAAATTACTAACTTCCACAGTAAGCTCAATAAACCCTTATTACATCAGTGTTGTGGGTGCATAGACAACGATAAATATAATATATAAATAATATCTTTAATTAGATACTAAACCAGAAAACACGGCACAATAATAAATATTGACAAGGCAGACAGACATAAATAGAACACAAGAAGAATATATACTTATTTACGATACAAGTGCGAAAAAGAGGAAATACGAAACGAGTGGCGATAAATTAAAAAATCGACACGAGTTGCGAATTACCTATTCGCACGTGTCTCGTACAACGTTTTACAGTACATATGGCAGTTAATTTTTGAAATAGTTACGAAATGTGCTAATTTACGCACTAGTGCAGAAAAGTAGCACCATATGTACTGTAAAATATTTAACAAATATGTTCAAAAAAGTTCTCATTCCAGCCAGTCGCCAACAACGGCCCATGACACAGGAACAAATATCCGTGCTCATAACACAAATAAATGCCCTTACCAGGATTTGAACCCAGGGCAATCGGCTTCAAAGTCAGGGTCACTACCCATTAGGCCAGACAGGTCGTCAAAAACATGAATGTACGTATGTTTGACAGGTGATACAAAAATAGGTACCTACATTGCAAAATATAAATCGTAACTTCTAAAGTGGCTCAACTGACCCCGAACAACGGATAGGGTCCTCTATCTGTTGTTTACCGTCTTCCTACTCCTACTATTAACAGTTTTTATTATGCTTCTGCTGCAAAAAGGCACTGTCTGTCAGCTGTCAATAAGGCGCCTTTGCCATAAGCAATGCAAGGCAATGTGGCTATTCCCATTAGTCCCCCCACCTGTTATTTCCCTCCCCGGAATATTTTCGAACTAACGGGGAACTATATTCCTGAACTAAGTATAACTCTCATTCCCAGGAATTAATGAGACAAAAAAGTCCAGCTCTTGCCACTGACAAGATGTAACTATTTATTTATTACCAGTATCAATTGTTCCCAGTGGGTACTAAACGGTCAGGACAATTGGGAATACGCCGACAATCTGGTACTTTTTGCCACAAAACGTCATACCTATTTTTGCTTTGGTATGAGCTATTCAGTAAAGGTGTGCGTTTTAAATTAATATCATAGCAGTCTACATTTTAGTGGTACTCTGGTACTACAAAAGTGTCAATGGGTGACGCACTCTGCCGTAATTATTTTCAGTGCACTACAGATGACCGGCCGCTTTGACCTCCAGGCGGTCGCACCGTCCGGGCATTCATTTTTAGTGCACGTTTCTATATACAGCTATTGTATACATCATTTTGGTCAAGCTCCTCATACACGAATCGGGAGCTGAAATGACGATAATGATATTGTATGTATGGGGTATGGCCCATACCCCTAGTATTTTTTAAGTACCCATACCGTATGGGTACTTAAAAAATACTAGCCGCATAAATAAAAAAAGTGGTATGTAATGTTGTTGCTATTTCTTCTGTGATGGTAGTCACTCATTTTTTTTCCTGCATTTGTTTTATTGTTGTCAAAAATGGCATCTAAACAAGAAATCCTGAGAAAACGCATTGTAAATTTTTATCATTCTAATTTGATGTTAGAGAAAAAGTTTACAGTGAATCATTTTACTCAAGAGAACGTACCAGCATCTACTGTGTATAGAATCTTGGCATCTCACACTACAACTTGTAAAAAGGGCAGTGGCAGACCGGCAAAGATAATGATAATGAATTAATGACCAAAAGAAGACTGAAAATGCTTCATACCCAATTTAATGATTCTGACACCATGAGCCAACGTGATGATGAAGAAAAAATTTCATTGTAGCCAACCGTATATCTGCAAATCATTGAAAAAGGTTGAAAATGTTGAAATAGTATGCCGAAAGAAGGTGAGGGCACCAGAATATACAGAAAAACAAATTTCGACCATTAAAACCCAATGCCGCTGGATGACCCGAAATTACGATGGGAAATGATAGATACTAGTAACAGTTCTATCACGCCTTCGGATAAAAAATACAAATTCAAACACAAGTTTGAGCAAAAGGTTATGCTGTATGTCGTAATTTCTGAAAGAGGAGTTTCAAAACTGTGGTTTAAACTAGTGGTTTAACCGTGAATCAAAACATATACCAAAACGAATGCTTGAAGGAAATATTAATGCCATTTATTCAGAAATATCACTCCGATGGCAAGTACGTGTTTTGACCGGATAAGGCGTCGTCGCATTATGCCAAAAAACGGTCAGTTTTCTGGACTCCAATAACATCCCATTATCCAAAATACCGCAACCCAACAAATCTTCCTCAATGTCGGCCAATTGAAGATTTTTTCGGGTATTTGAGTTAATTGGTTTACAAGAATAATTGGAGAGCCGAAAATTGTGCTCAGCTGATTAGCCTGATAAAGATGATAAAATCTTGTGCACGCAAAATGGATAAGATTGCCGTCCAACGTTCTTGTGCGACCATTTTGACAAGCTCCGTCAAACAGCTGATCATGGACCATATTAAAATCTAAAATCTAAATCTATTCAAATGTGAATTAATAGTTTTAGTAAGAAAAACAGTGTATTTTTTATGCAATTATACTTAAGTTTGATTAATTTTTTCACCACCTTAATTCTCATTTTTTTGTTATCACCCGTTAAACTACTATTTTGGGCTTATTCCGAGATGTTTGTAATGTTTGTTCTTGTTTATTCTAAGTTAACTTCCAATCTTGACAACCTGTCTGGCCTAGTGAGTAATACTAATAGTGACCCTGCCTATAAAGCCGATGGTCCCGGGTTCAAATCCTGGTAAGGGCATTTATTTGTGCGACGAGCACGGGTATTTGTTACCGAGTCATGGGTGTTTTCTATGTATTTGAGTATTTGTAAAAATGTATATATATTACATACTAGCTTATGCCCGCGACTTCGTCTGCGTGGACTTAGTAACCGCAGCTAGAGTAAGAATAGCGCCTGGATAAAGTGTAATAGCAATCATGCAACTTGAGCATATGCTTAATTGCTTATGTACACAAATTATCAGGCACTTCATTAATTATTTCAAATCCACCCCGCTTTCGACCCTCTTAAGGGATGATTTTCAAGATAAAAACTATCCTTATGTCCTTCTCCGGGACTCAAGCTCTCTCTATGCCAAATTTCAAATATATAATAGCCTTGTTGAGCTTACTGTACTGTGGGACTAAGTTAATTTGTGTGATAATATCCTATTTTTTTCCCTACCCTAATTGAGAGTCCAACTGCTGGGCAAATCTCTCCTTGATTTGGTGTTTCCTCCGGCCAGTTGTTCAGGAAGCTGTCCAGGTCATCCCGTCATCTCCGTTTGGGCCTGCCCCGTCCACGTCCCTCTACCGGCATCCACTTGGTGGCTAAGTTAGCCCACCTCTCCGGATGCATGCGGTAGACGTGACCGGCCCAGTCCCATTTGAGCCTAGCGGTTTTCTCGCCTACGTCAGCAATGCGGGTTTTAGAGCGCAGCAGGGTGTTTCTTGTGCGATCAGTTAGTTTAACACCTAGAATGCTGCGCTCCATAGCGCATTGGCAAACCTTCAGTTTGGACTTCTAAATCTCTTGGAGTGACCAAGTTTGGGCACCGTAGGTTAGAACAGGCAGAATACACATAGTTTGCGCTTCGGTGACAATGGAAGGTTACCCTTCATTAGCTCTTTCATGGACCAGTAGCTCTTCCAGGCATTTTGAACACGGCGTTCAACTTCCTTGTCTTGCCTGTTACTGATGAAAGAGGTTAGCTGGCCCAAGTAGATATTCTGGTCAACATAGTGTAGTGTATGATCTGCCCGTCTACCTCGACACTATTACATTTCTTGCTATTGGTCATCAGTCATCACTCGAGTCTTTGCGCGATTTGTTTGAAGTCCAACCTGAAGGCTTGCGTTGCTCAGATCTTGAAGCATTTGCTGTAGATCTGCTGCAGAAGGGGCAAAGAGAACAGTGTCGTCGGCGAATCGAAGATTTGATAGCCTCCTTTCACCGACGACTATTCCCCTAAGCTCCCAGGAAACCGCCAGGCTCTTGAAAATTTCTTTGAGGGTGTTTGTAAATTGTTTAAGAGACAGCAGATCACCCCGATCACCCAGTTTAACACCTTGTTGTATAGGAAAAGACGGACCGGAGTACTGAAGTTTTATATCGGCGGTGCTATTATTGTACATATTTTTGATTGTTTATATAGGTAGGATTAATGTTTTGATTTATAAAGGGGCCCACTGACTATCAGTCCGCCGGACGATATCGGCCTGTCAGTTGTTCGGAACTGTCAAATTTTTGTTCTAACTGACAAGCCGATATCGTCCGGCGGACTGATAGTCACTGATAGTCAGTGGGCCCCTTTAGTGCGGTAACTATGGCGGAATGGGTTATGCTTTCATCTAAATACAGGGGAGGACTGGGGAGGACTGAGGAGGACTGGAGGTGGTAGTTGTAGTTGGTCTGTCATTTTTGGTATCACCACCACGAACATAGGAGAATCGAAGCTGTACAAAATCGGCGAAGCGCTTCGCCTTCTACAATCATAGCATCACTCAATAAAAGTATATTGACCAACCGCTGACCGCACATGATAATGACGTACAGTCAAAGGCATAAATATATATACATTCCCAAAGTTTCAAAAATATGTGTTCGCTCTTCCACCTTAGACAATAAAGTCGTGTTCACATATTTTTTTGCCATTTGTCTGGATCAATATTTTTGCCTTCGACTGTACCAGTTAGTTTGAATACCGCCCATGATTAGAATACGTTCAGTTTTTTAAATTTCTCGTTACAGCTTCTGGCATCTAGCCCAGTTGAAACATACTAGCCAAAACGCTCGTTAGGCTTAATCTACGGGAGCATATTTCATCCAAAACGTATTCTCAGCAATTACTCAGATATTTAGCGAAGCAGTTACACTAAACGCACTAGAAAACGTTTTTAAAGATTGATAGTACTGGCACAAGCCCAAATTTAGCAAGGCGAAGGATTATGTAATGTAAACATAATTACAATGTTGTTACGTGTGAATTAATGTAGCTCGATTTGGACGAACCCAAATGGCCGACCCAATCATAAACAGTTTAAGCTGATACACAATTATATTGTTGAGGATTTTTTGATGCCGACAAACGAGGTAACATTTGTATTACATATAAGGTTCATCTTGTTTTAATGATATATTTACGACTACCATTTAGCTTTCAAATCAAATAGTTGTTACTCGTACGTCATGGGGCAATTATTTACTGTCGGATTTTATCTACAATGAGAATTGCATAATTTTCTCGATGGTTATCAGTTTTAGGGTAGGTAAAAAAGATAAACAGCATAAATTCATTAGTTGCCGCGCTGGGACAGCCCGCTCACCACTCGAGTAACACGTCTATTTCCAGAACAGGACGTGAACGGAAATTAATCAATCAGCTTTCAGTGCGAATACCCGCGCTCACTCACACCCATTCGAGTAAATCATTAAATGGGTTACGATAGTAGGTATCATTCATCCTTTTAATGTGAAATACCTGACCACCGCCACGCCAGTATCAAGGTGCCCACCAGTAGTAGGTAGCCAGGTAGGATGGATAGCCCACACTGTTGGCTGTCCATCGGTGGACCTTATGCCTTTTGTAATAAGCTCCACCGATGGACAGTTAAGAGTGTTGCAGTTTGTACTACAATTTAAAATACACATTTTTTTTATACCACGTCGGTGGAAATCAAGCATACGGCCCGCCTGATGGTAAGCAGTTAACGTAGCCTATGGACGCCTGCAACACCGGAGATATTACAAGCGCGTTGCCGACCCTTTAAAAACCTGTACACTCCTTTTTTGAAGAACCCCATACTGTAGCTCCTCGGGAAAACCTCGGCAGGGAGCTCATTCCACAGCCGAAGCGTACGCGGGAGGAAATTCCTCTTAAACCGCACAGTACCCGACCATTTATGTGCTAGGGTGTGAGGATGAACACCCTGCCGATGGCGAGCGGTGCAGTGATAGAAAGCGGCCGTTGGCATCATGTCAAACAATTCTTCAGAGCACAGCCCATTGTACAAGCGGTAGAACACGCATAAGGAGGCGAAGTCAGGAGGTGAATACATATGTTTAATCGAAAAATTTAAATTAAATTGTAACATTTTGTACACTTGTACAGTCGGCATCAAATATACCTAAGGGGCTAAGGTGTACGAAGAGCAGAGAAAGAGGACGAAATGAATTCCAAGACCCCAAATTTGATAAGACAAGATCGATAGGGCCATAATCATAACGTTCATAACAAATTATTATTATCAAATAGAACATTGCAAATTTTGAACAGAAAGGCATTTAGTGAGAATTAGCTAAAAACTTATAAAAAAGGAGTTTATCTGTTTGGTAACGCAATTGAGGTCTGCATTAAGTACATTAAACTGTATCCTTTTGCTGCTAGGGGACATGTAGCAGGAATCGCGGTCCGGTGCGCGCCTCATCAGATGCCCCCTTTGAACATCCAGCCACACGGACACCAATTTCACCTGCTCACTGGCGCATAAAGTGAAATGCTGTTCCACCTTCTCACCTAATACACGGGGCGATGTGGCAATTCAATATTGCTGTTTTTAGGGTTCCGTACCTCAAAAGGAAAAAACAAATTCAAATTTCATGTTATCAATTTTTGTTTTGTACAATAAAGTGATTTACTACTACTACTACTACTAAAAAACTGAACCCTTATAGAATCACTCGTGCGTCTGTCTGTCCGTCTGTCACAGCCCATTTTCTCCGAAACTAGATAGATAGATAAACTGTTTATTTGTTTGCCACAATACACAAAATATTTAAATACAGAAATGACATAGGTACACAGAACAATACATAAAAATACTGTTTTATACAAATAAAAATCCTGTGTGCGTCGCAGCAAAACAAAAAGGTTCTGGCTCAGTATTACGCTTCACCCATTAGGAAAAGCACTGATTTTCTGCCAGGACCTGATCACGTCAACAAAAAACAGTGGAAAATAATGAAATAGTCGAAAGTTAGTACTTACCTAATTAATTATTAATAAATAACTAGTGACACAGTTTAAACTATAGAGACATTTAATGCTTGCACATAGTTGTGACATAGAAGTGTCAGTGTGGTTAGCATGTATGTAGTGTCAAATGTGATTTAGAGAAAATCTTTATTTTTATTTTTAAGCAGGATTACTAAGACTAAATTCGGTACTACTGGACCAATTAAGTTGAAATTTGGTATACATATGTAAGTTTGTGACCCAAAGACGGACATGTAACGCAAACAAATGAATTTTAAACATGGGGGCCACTTTTGGGGGGTAAATGAGAAAATTAAAAAGTAAAGTTACGCGATATAATCCGTTTTCATAGTTTTATTTCATAAAGTTTTCAAACTGTGTAATATACGGCACCCTTGGAACGCGAGTCCGACTCGCACTTAGCCGGTTTTTTTATCTCATATTCGCGTCATATGTTAAGATGAGCTTTTATTTAAGTTCGTACAGACTACACAGTTATGATTAGGTACTCGTATTTTTTTAGAATATCCATTTTTTATTTTTTAAGTACATTAGTGGTCATTTTTCCATACAAACGTTCTCGACATTTCTCCTCTGGATTTTGGCCCCTAGATGAATATTTTTTTATATGAGTTTAGTATTACCAGTATCTGTACGTTTTGCTCTTTTAATAGATATTCTTGTTTTTAGAAGGACTAGGTTACTTCAAACAGCGCTAAAAACGGCCAAATAAATGTGCTGTAAACACTAAACAGACGCCTAGCATGCAAAATCGGCAACAACAAACGCAAAAATCAAAACGGTCAGACACAGATCATTTTTTTCTCTTTCCGTTCCCAAAATTTCGTTACGATTGGTTAAGTTTTGGAGGAGAAAAATGTCGAGAACGAAACCTCGTTTTCTGAGATTTTTACGCAGGATTTGTTGCCTGAGCTGCAGTTGTTCTTATCGAACTAATCGTAGGAGCTGGTCCCGTCAGCGCGACCGAGATATTTACCTAAAACTCTCAAATCTGAGAAGGGGCTCAGCTGATATATCTTCTGCGAGCGATTTGCGCTCGTACGTACAGTCAAGTGTAAAAATATGGGTGCACTCATCATACTCAAAAATATGCCCCATAGCTCTTATGTCAGCGAAATAAGAACTATGGGACATATTTTTGAGTAAGTTATATGCACCCATATTTTTACACTGACTGTACCTACGAGTATTTCACTTTCGAAAATGGATGTGTACAAAATGTACAAATCAACATGATTATATAATACGAAATAGTGTCGAATCTTCATTCGGACTTTTGTCCATATATTTTCAGTAAATTAATTTTATAATGTTAAAAGTGAACCATTAGTTATGTCTAGTGATAAGTGACTAAAAGACTACGCACCAATATTATAACTTCGTGCCATACCATGATGGCGTGTAAGCTAGGACAAGTGCGATGGTAAAAAATGTGATGTTTCGTAGGTTCTATTAGGGTTTAAAGATCAAATTTAGGCGACATTCCAAATCCGTGCCAAGGTCTCTCGCTTGTCGTCAGCGTAGGTATTACAGCGACAGTTAATCGCCATGTGTCTGCTATCGGATTACGTGACGACGAACGTGATATTTTCTCACGCCCGACGTTCCGAGCATCCTATTGACACAGGGGCTTAGGCTGTGACATACAGTCGCCTATATGCTGCATTTGCATTGCGGCTTAGATACTTTCCTGGCCTCATGTTACGTTATACACGGTTACATGGTAACCTGTGGGGCATGAGACACTGCTTCCGATTCGCACGCATGACGTGCGAGCGGAATGTCGCTATAATACGCGCATAGCGTTGTCTCGCTCAAACTTCGGAGCGACGACGTGCCAATCGGACGCAGTGTGCCATGCCCCTAAAATAACGACAGTACTGCGTTTTAGGGTTCCGTATCCAAAGGTTAAAAACGGGACCCTATTACTAAGACTCCGCTGTCCGTCTGTTACCAGTGTATCTGCCAATATTTCTGTTGCCGCTATAACAACAAATACTAAAGAGTACGGAAACCTCGGTGCACGAATCCGACTCGCACTTGGCCGGTTTTTCTATGTACATTACAATACGTCAAACAAGCGTGTTATGGGCCGCCTGCCCGCATGAGATTACCTGGCGATGTGGATGCTCTCGTTTTGTAAAGATTAATTGTATTTATTACTTATGTTAATAAATTTTAACATGCTAAACTAAAATATCTCGAAATTTATAAGTAAGTAGAAATTCATTAAAAAATAATTAATTGTTAACATTTATCCAACTAGTTAAATAAAGACTCCGGAAAAGTCGATTTTAAATCGACATCGTCGACTTGCACCACCAGTTTGACACTGACATATTCACTAGCGTGTGCGTAACTTACTTTCTAATTTCTATGCATCTCGCTAGTACTCGCATATTAGTGCGAGCGAGATGTATAGAAAGTAAGTTACGCAGATGTTAGCGAATATGTTAGTTTGATACTGGCAGTCGTGGTAAGGCGACTGTAGTATGTTAATAGTCTCACCTCACAACTGCCTGACGCTTTACACAATCAGTAGGTACAGTCGAAGGCAAAAATATCGATCCAGACAAATGGCTCAAAAACATGTGAACACGACTTTATTGTCTAAGGTGTAAGAATGTAGACATATTTTTGAAACTGGGAATGTATATATATTTATGCCCTTGACTGTACTCGGCTTTAGTGCAATATACTTTCACCACGCGGCTTAACAGATGCAACCAAAGGCTCGAACGATAAGAGCGGTATTAGGATTAGGAAACCCTGATGCCGTTCTGAAAGTGTTTATGTAATGTCTGTGAACAGGCGACTCGAGCAAATTATGACGTCTTGTTGATAAGTGCAAATAAATTATAAACTCCCAACCCCACAATATTCTCACGTCGCTAGTCTAAGTACCATTGTCCCGCATATTCGATGGTAGTTTTATTCGTGTGTACCTAATTTATACATGTGTATCTAGGCGAGTAAATATTAGTGAGCGTCAGGATGGCGGGTGGACCTCGGCGATTTCAACGAAATATTTATAAACATATTGTACCTTCAGTGTACCTTTAATAAAAACCAGTGTACTTCTCTCTATAAAACGAGATATTTAACAAAAACATCCACGCCATTCTGACGTCAGGATTAGGGAATGCAATTCGGTTATAAAAAAATAAAATAAAAAAGCCCTTTATTCGATGTAGAAACGGTTACATATAAATTTGAAAAATAAAACTTAAACTTAAAATTAGTGTTTAATTACATGAATCCCTAGTGGGTAAAGGCCTCCTCCAGTGCTGCCCATTTGTCCCTGTTACAACCGATTATTTTGACAAAATTTCTTAACCGAATATTGGAAACTCGAATAACCGGTCACGGTTATTTTCGGTTAGTTATTAATGACTTACATGTTATGAATTGATCTTCTAATGATTACAAAATCCTGTTTTTTTTTTGCTGTGACGCCTGTGACTATAATTTTTGTCATTCGTGTACTTTAATAACGAAAATATACCAAATTTACTTCCCCTATTTAAGAAATATTTTGATTGAATACTGTATCACGTCCAAGGTCATATTTTAACTTTTACTGTATTTTGTGTGTTTTATTAAAAAAACCGACCAAGTGCGAGTCGATCTCGCGCACCGAAGGTTCCGTACTTTTTAGTATTTGTTATTATGGCGGCAACAGAAATACATCAGATGTGAAAATTTCAACTGTCTAGCTATCACGGTTCATGAGATACAGCCTGGTGACAGACGGACAGACGGACAGCGGAGTCTTAGTAATAGGGTCCCGTTGTTACCCTTTGGGTACGAAACCCTAAAAACGAAGACTTATTCTCACATTCCCTAATACTGAACCTTATTTTCGTAATTTTTAATTACTTTATTATTTATCAATTTTTGTCGAAAATAACTGTGGCGGCGCAAGCGCGTGCAGGCGTCCGTTCCATAGCGGTGTGCGGCAATTACTATGGCAAAACCTCAAAATTAAGGCGGCCGCAGGTATACTTGTAGCGACGCGACGAAATCGCGGAGTGAGATACGCCCTGTTTAGGTTAGGTTAGAATTGCAGCCTCCCCACAGAAATAAACTGCTTTCACCACGGCGCGACTGAATTTATCACATTGCCCGAGTAGAAGTAGGGAAGTATTCATATTGCCCGGTCCAAGTGATTAATTCAAGTTATCTCAAAACTTAATTTATCACCATTTGATAAATCAAGTTTTGAGCACGGGCCGTCGGGCATTATTAATATGGACCGGTCAAAGTAATGAATTTATCACTTTGCCCGACGCTCGTTGGCATTATTCATAATGACCGGTCAATATTTATTAAATACTGCCCGATTAATCAAGTTGCCCGTAACAGATACATTATGAATGAATTCATGCAATTTTGCGGCTGGTTGTACAAGTGTAATGCTAGCAGTGAATGCATTAATTAAATCCAAGAGCCCGGGACCCTTTGAGTGTGTTAGTGAAGAGTGGGTTTAGCACACTTTAAGTACTTATTAGCAATCAGTGCCGTTAACACAGGTTTGCAGTCAATTATTTTAGAAGTAAATTCGTATACATATGATTTCATAAATAATTGTGTGCTAGATGCATTTACAAAGAGCATAGAGTGGAACAGACAGACCGAGCCAGTTGCACAACATGAGCGATGATACCAAAGGGAGCGTTGTCACGAGTCGCGACAAACGACGTGAAATATAATACAAACTGGGCTATTTAGAACGTGACCGCGTACGCGTACCCGGCGGCGACACAAAACGATATATTTGCTGACATTGTACATGATTTTGTATACTTTAATCAAACTTAAAGTACAGTACCGTAAATGACAAAGCAAATGGTGTAGCAGGATCGAAAGAGCCGATCTTGTATAAGGCAAGGTAAAAGACGAAAATAATTAACCATGTGCCTGTGAAGCGTAAATGGCCTGAGGATACATGGCTGTCTAAATGTAAGCAATTAGTAAGATGAGGTGATGACAAAGATAAGGTACTTAGTTGGAAAGAACTGGTGGAAGATCGAATAAAATGTCGCGGTAACCGACCCACGCCTACGAAATTTTAGTTTAGACCGCGAGAACATGACATTGCCCAGCAGTTGAACACATATTTATAAGACATAAGAAAGTCCAACGACAGTAAAACATCCTTGGTTTTAATAACACGTGAGCATCAATGTAGCAATGGCCAACGTATTGTCGGTGTGTGTCACCATGACACTGCGAGGAAGCCGCAATAGTAGTTCGAGTAGCGAAGTTTTCCACAGGGCCGTGGTTAAAATCAACAAAACACGCACACACGAGATGCACCGGAGTAGCACACGGCACGACACAGATTGTTTTGCGTTTCGCGGCGAGTCAGCGTAACCGATGGTCCTATTTTCAATAGTTTACAGAGAATAGATGAGTTGAATGCTTAGGAGAACTAGCATAAGACCTTCCCGATTACTACAGATCAGAGAGAATAAGTCTATTGGGCCGCGCACCCAAATAATTACATACAGACTACAGTTAGTTAGGTATACGAGAACAACACTACCTTAAGTAAACAAGTGCATTATCCTAAATGACCATATTGAGACGTGTTGTTCCGCCCGCACTTTACAACTAAACAAGGTTAGAGAAACTAGAAACTGGTATAGAATAGGCCAGCGTTTACATTATACCTATTAATTACATACACATTTTAAAGAAATCCGCCGACTTTTATTGAACAGATCTTGTTTATTACTCTACGGCGTTTTATCACACTTGCTCGATAAATATCTTATGTTATGCAAGTATACTGAAAGACAAAGAAAAGACTATATTAATCCCGCGGGAGTTGTGGATTGTGAAAAAAAGGTATACTTAACTCACGAGTGAGTTACTCTTTTTAGGGCTCCGTACCCAAAGGTTAAAAACGGGACCCTATTACTAAGACTCCGCTGTCTGTCTGTCTGTCCGTCTGTCACCAGGCTGTATCTCATGAACCGTGATGTGATGAATTGTTTGCCGTTTTTTGCGTTATGGTACGGAACCCTTCGTGCGCGAGTCCGACTCGTACTTGGCCGGTTTTTTTCGTCTTCATTTCGGAAACTTATCAACCCGCCCTAATAACATAACTAAAATAGGAACTTAACAGTTTAAGGTAACAGTCCACTTAATAATGCGCAAGCTACGCAGGTACCTACCCATTCCATCAATTTAATCGGCCTTAACCGACGTCTCCATGTCATTACACGACGTATTGTATCTTTTGAACAGATCATGTTTATTATTATTAGCTCGTTAGAGTTAGACCAAAAAAAGTCTGCAACGATTTTGATAGCCGATGCAGTGCGTTATTTTAAACGTCAAACTTCTATGAATTTATGACGTATAACCGTATAACGTATAGTAAATAACACTTGCACTGCGTGTGCTATCCAAATTGTTGCAGCCTTATCTTGGTTTAACTCTATCTTTGTCATTATATTCACTGGTTGTTTGGTTTTCTTATAAGCTACCTACATATCCAGACAGTTCTCGCTAGCATGAGCCCGTTATCGATTTTAGTCGCAAAAATGTAAAATTGATAGATTTAGTCGCTGAAATTGTACACCTTTTGTTACGTAACAGAAATAACAAGTACTGGTTTCTATTAGCACGTCTTCTCATCTTGCCGTTTTACAGATCAATTTTTTTGAAAACAGACACTAAATTAGTCATGTTTTTTTTTCTGATGGACGTTTAGGTAAACGCGCGTAAAACACTGATTTTGTCGGTCTTCTTTGTACATTTCGTAAAGTTTGGACGGCTAAAAATGGTAATTTTGTATTACACATATCGTGCACTCCACCTTTTACAGACAAAATTTTTATTAAGACGAAATCGACTTTCTCCAGAAATTACTTCAAAACAAGTGACAATTTAATTACATTGTAAACTTTCTGTTTAATTGTATATCTTAACCTGTCTTATGTGCAATAAAGTGTTTACATACATACATTCAATTTTTCTGAGAATCGACTTAATTTCAACGTAATTTTGATACTTAAACAATCTACAACATTTGCTGAAACTGTTCTTATAAGTACTCACATCATTTTATATAATTTACCACCATACTTTTTCGGTGAATTTTTAAAAATGTCCCTTCTCTTTATAATATCTAAAGAAACCGGATCGGACCGGGTAGTCTAGTGGTCAGGACGTTAGCCGCGTAAGCTGAAGATACTGGTTCGATTCCGGCCTCGGCCACCGGAGGGCAAGCCGATTTTTTTTTATACTATATGACATCAATTTCCGTTTATAATTAATTCACTTCACGCATTCCATTTTTTTTAACATCATTGTTTTGCTATCAAAAAGAGATAATTAAAATAAAAACTTAAGGTATTCATTAATTTTATTATCATCCGGTTTGTTTGTAGATGATAAAAACTTCTTGGATCATTACGATACGATAATGCCCGCGCCGCGCGCAAACGCAAACACGATCAAACCATAATGCGGCGCTAAAAGCGCGCCATCTACCCACACAGCACAGTAGATAAGACGTTCGTCACACGCATACGGCTGACGCTACAGCAACGGAGCGTTGACCGAGCGCCAATCATAGAGGACAAACCGCACGCGTCACTTTCTGACCCTTTTACGCTCGCTCTAAGATGCTATGCGTGAACGAGATGGAAATATAGGCAAGTGGTTACAGCAACCGACGGCTTGAGCGAGCCGCCACTTTTTAATCAGTGTATCGCTCCTGCGAACTAGTATTGACGCGTGTTTAGGAACTTGTGATAATAAACAGTATAATTATGGTTACAGCACCCAACGATGACTGGACAGAAGAACTTTGCATTAAATTGATCCACGAATACAGGAAACGTCCTATGCTATGGGACCCTAAAGATCCGTTCTTTTTCAAAAAGGCCATGAAGCCCGAGGCGTGGGAAGGAATTGGCGCGGCGTTAAATATGCCACCAGATGTGTGCAAGCATAAAATGGTAATTTTGTCATCGTCGTTTAGAAGAGAGAAATCCAAAATTATGCACAGCATCAGGGCTTCACCAGGTAAAGAATGATGATAATTATCGAATTATAAAAGTAACTAATATATAAATACTTGGTTGCTTCATGAATAAATCCTTTATTAGGTACAATAGTATTGAAACGAATGCGTTCCTATAATACATGATAAATATTTGTTTTATGTTTACTTATCTTTAACTTCACACGTGTTCATTGATATTATGTTTAGTTGCAGACGATGCGACGTACACGAGTACCTGGTTCGCCTTCGAAGAAATGGCGTTTTTGATCGACAAAGAATCGGAAAGAAAACGCCAAACAACGGTGAGATACCCTAGTACTAGTAGCTATGACATCTAAAGTAGCTGCTATACGGACATTGTGATATCACTTTTAACATCGCGCGATTTACAAAGACACTGTCATTGTCATTATCATACTGTCATGTCGATTGCGCGACCATATATAACAGTTTAGCACGTTACATTTATTTGTGTCATTTTTTGAGCGAAAGTCCCACTTTGTGGTTATTGAGTTATTAGTAGTTCCTTAAACTACGTAACAATCTATCTATAAGTGAAGAAAATGGAGTCCTATACGTGTATATGTGTAATAGTTATTTTTTTATCTTTAAAGTTGCACGAGTGAAAAAGCTGCAACGGAGAAAATTATGGTTAGTTAAACTAATCGTCTATGGCTGCTGCAATGATCGAAATAAATAGTTTTAGGTTCATAAATCATAATCCCTTCGCTTTAATTTTATCCATTTTGTATATACAGGGTAGCCAA
This sequence comes from Cydia strobilella, assembly GCF_947568885.1. NCBI lineage: Eukaryota > Metazoa > Arthropoda > Insecta > Lepidoptera > Tortricidae > Cydia > Cydia strobilella. The sequence continues at coordinate 21,877,637 of NC_086042.1, forward strand.
ATAACAGGTAAGTAACAGTAAAGTGTATACTTTAGTTCAGTAATTTTATTCTATAAAATATGTATAAAAATATTAAGTACTCGTTGTTAAATAATTATAGTATTTAGGGCCGGCAGTTAAACATGGAAAATAATCTCAGACAAATGTCCACCTCTAGCAGCATGACAGATGTGAACCCTTTTTATCGCGTTTTTCATCACGTTTTCACACATTTCCTGTGTTATCTCAGTGACTGTGTCTCGAATATTTTGTTAAATCAGGCGATCTTGAGGGCCAATCAATATTACCGTTTCTCGAATTTTCCGCAATTTTCTTAGAGTTTCCGCAATACATGATTGGTTTGAGAAACGTTTTAATAATTAAAACACGTTGTTTCTTCGTAAAACGCTCCATAACAAATTTGCCGTATCTACACAAAGTAATTTTCATGCAACAACTGTCATATGTACCTACCGCCAAAACAAAATTGTATACCTCCAAGTTGGCCATCCTGTATACGGTGCTAACTAATTAGTTACCGATATTTTAAGAGATGGTACTTTACATAAAAATAATTAACTTAAAATAGAAAATAAGAAAACTTTTCATATAATTTTTTTTATCGAACAAAAAAATAAACTATAATTCTATCTAAAAATAATCATAATGTGCATTTAACTGACAAGATGTTTAACACATAGCATGACATTGACAATAAGTATTTGATTTATCATCCCGTTCCGTTAATTTGTTAACAGCTTTGTACCTATATATCGATTGTCGATCTGTCGGAAACCTATTTTCGGTATGCTTTGCCGGTTTTTTACTAACTGCCCGTAACTCGGAAATTAGAATCGACAAAGTGGGACATTTTACTAAACTTCGACACATTTATGTTTTCAACCCTCTGTAGACCTTTAGCTCCATTTTATTGTTATGAATGCTTACGTAAACTTTTTGCCCAGGGAATGTTAGACGACGGCTGTGACGATGGACCTACAGCTATTAAAAAATCATTAATAGAACATTACAATGAAAAGAAAACCGAAAGCAAAAAGAAAAGTAAAAAATCGACAACTTCCAAGATAGGTACAGTTCATCCAAACGTTTTCGCAAAAGCTAATCTGAATCAAGTGACCGCCAGCACAGTAGACGTTGCGACCTCAGTGTCATCACCAGTGCAAGTGGCTGCATCACCACCGACGACTGTGCCACCCTTGTTACCCATACCGAATCGGCAACGAGATGATACTCTTGAAGAAATTAAGTCATTCACTAACTTCATAGCTTACAAGATGAAAAAATACAGCGAGAGCACTAAAAATTCTGTACAACAAGCAATATGTGATATTATCTTTAAGGCTGATCAAAATGTTTACGACAATACGGCTTTCGAAGACAATTTTAGCCGTTATCAATCTCCACACAAAGATGCCGAATCGGAAGAGGGCGATATAGAAAACAGGACAATTGACATAGGCAACGGGCAAGTAATTACACTCAAAATGCATCACGAGTATCACGAGGATTAGAACAAATAAGGATAAACGTCGGGATGTATTATAAATTCAATATACGCGATATAATCCGTTTTCATAGTTTTATTTCATGAGTAACTATCGCGGTAACCGAAGACAATATTAAATAAGGATAAGTTGAGTGTGGCGGATGGTGATAATTGTGCCAGTGATATTATAATAATAATGCATCTTAAATAAATGAGTCAGTATTTGTAATATTAATTACTCAATTCCTTGTTTTATTATCATCATAGCATATCATATAGCTTTATATAACAAATATGGAAGTCAAATTAACAGTGATCGGAATAGGCAGAGTACAGTCGCCATTAGATATATTGGAGCGGCCGAGGTGCTCAAAAATATCTGAACACGCACTTAACGCCTTGACAATAGTCGTGTTCACCTAGGCCGCTCCGATATATCTGATGGCGACTGTATAAATACCTAAGCGTGGTAGAACAAAGTCATAAAGTGGAGACTGCCTTGCGATAACATTTTTTTCGGGACTGAAGTGCCGGAAACGTACTAAGTAAATAATATTGTTATAAATACGGTAAAAAGCAATGCATTCCTCGTTTTCGTCCATAGGCAATCAATATACGCGATATAATCCGTTTTCATAGTTTTATTTCATGAGTAACTATCGCGGTAACCGAAGACAATATTAGTGACACGACTTAATTAAAAAATAAATCTATAACTCCCGCGGGAACAATATAGGCCTTCTCCCTTCAGTACACCTGCATGAAATAAGATCTTTTTCGAGCAAGTGTGATGAAAAACAAAATTTCACCACACCAGCTGGTAGTGTTCCAAAAGGCTCGAGCCTTTTAGTTTTAGCGCTTTTTTAGGGCTCGGCTCATCTCTTGACGCCTAAAAGCTTAGTTCTATTTTAGAGCCTACTCTTGGGGCTAATAACCTTATTAAAAAGACTACAAATTTAAAGGCTAAAAGTCTATCCAAATATTAACTCAATTTTTTTTTAGCCTCAATGCCTAATGTAACAAAGGTAAGTAAATTCGACGCGTTCTTTGGCGTGGTGTATTGAATTAAATCCTCAAATTTGTTTACTACGACATTGATTTAATTTAATTAAAATTATATTACAATCCCCAATATTCCCGGATTAATATTTCATTATCAGCATAACATACAAAACACTTGCAGATATCTTGAATTACTGATTTCATTCCTTTCATAAACCCACACTCGTATTTTAATGCCTTTCATTATGTAGCAGTCACATAAACTACTAATACAATCGCAGTGCGCAATGGTGAAAATTAAGGACTTGCTGGTTTTAGTCTCTGTAACATTTCCATATATTCAATTTCGCTAGGCATTCGTCATTATGTGAATCTCGCGCCTTTTTCTACAGACAAGTTGGGTGTGTTTGGTATATTATATTTTTGATACATATTGAAATGATATCTGCATTATCAACATTAAATAATTTTAAAACTTTATTTTAAAACTACTAAAAACTTTAAATGGATGTAAATATATATGGTTAAGTTATCAAAACTACATATATGGACCTATTTTGACCAGAAATAAATTAATTGATTGATTGATTAAAACGTTAGCATGAGAAAATAATCTTAAAAGCAAAACGAATCAAATATTTTATGATTTATGTCCGATAAAACTAATTCAATTCAATATGGCATTTCAACGCACAGAAGGCTAGATGTTTAGCTATGGTAGCCGCTAAACTACATTCTGTCACGATTTCGTAACGATGATACTGTACTTATTACGTTCTAATGAGGTGCAGGTGCTGCAACATAAGGTTCGTTAAGCTTGATTACAATGTATGTTTATAAAGTTTATTTCAGGGTAAAGTTTATTTATTTAAAGGGTATTTCATCCAAATGACGCAGTGAGGGAAAATTTGAAAGTATACGAGATTTGATATTTGTTCTTAGGAGTTAAAAGGCTGATTATAAAATAAATAAAAACTGGATTCATATTATAAGTTACGAAAAGAATTTTGAATTATTAACATATTTGACCGGGTTCAATTCCCGGCCGTGTGTGAGGACCTTATAGTAATTGTATATATAGTCCTCCTCATCGCTTTCGATGACGGCGACCCCAGATAAAAATTATGGACGTCCAACGATGCTACGCGACGCTAGACAACGTCCATAGTAATTGTACACAGCTTCGAAAGGTACGAATACGTCTTAGCCTTATTACAATGTAATAAGGTATGCTACTGGAAACACCTCTGACGTCGACGGTTCTCGATGCTTACGCCGTATCAATAATAATCCAAAAAGCTGTCTTAACCAAATTGGTCCTTTAAATCGTAACGCGAAAATTTTGTTTTTCTATTAAACTAAAAACTACGGCAGTGTGGCACTTTTGGCAGGAATAAGGTAGTTTAATAAATTTGTCACCACGGCGCGTTTATGGCGGCACACGGCAGGTTATTAACAAAGCAAACATTGAGAAATGAGGCCACAAGGGCCATGCGAAGTTCGAGTACCTACGAAAGTAAACCACGCCGCTCAAGGCTGACCGGTCTCCTCAAACCAAGTGACCTTTACCAGTATTCGAATGATATCCTTGTTCCCGCAGATTGTAATTTGTTAAAGGCAAAATGATTCGATATTCGCGACAAGAGCAGTATGCAATTTTAATACTGGAAACTTCGAATTAAGAAACGATAAGACAATTAAGTTGATGGAAGTTTTTTAATGTGGCGGATGTCTTAAATAACTATGCAATATTACGTCGTTGAAAAGAATATCAACAATTACCTGCTTACTGTAAACCAATAAATACTAGCTAATAATAGTGTGCTAGCGCGAGACGTTATTGGGCGGACCGAAGGAAGGAGATCTCGAAAACCGTAGTAAAAAGCGAAACTAATAGAAAAGTGATTGTATTCTAGTTTGTACGAGCGATCCACTCTACTAAACTGATGATATTAACGATGCATGTGTGCATAAAAAAAAAATATCGCACTAAAATAGAACAGACATGGAACCGCTTTAGTTGTTTAAGATATAAACTTTAAGGAAAACCACAAAAGACTTGATGAAATGTTTCTAAGTAATACGTATTGGGCACCATTATCATGGAAAGACGAATACTTAACAAATATTTGTTTATACAATTGCTAAAAGCGGTGTTTTACGTATAGGCCAAGTAATAAGAAGGTATAGAGGGAAATGCTAGGAACACAATTTTTGACTTCATAGCTTTGTTTTGACTAGTTAGGAAATGAACATATCAAAAGTCCCCGACCGTAACCCTGGTGCTGGGGGAGAGGGGGGTTTGAAGGTTCAATTTTTCGGTTTTTCGATTGTATCTCGGAAACTATGCGTCTGAGCGACTTGGCCACTTATACAAAATGAAAAGAGATTTAATTTGTTACAAGTTTTATTAAGTCAAGTTTTTCGATATCTTGTATAGTTTTTTGAGATATCCGCTCTTGAAGGTTTATTTAGGGCTCTCATTTTTATCTCGATTATCTACATCAGTGAAGCTGTTAGGCCGGGTTTGGTAACGTTTTAGTATTAATCGGGGGTGCTGAATTAATTTATGGTATTAACATTGACACCTTTCCGAAGTAAAATTTGTTATTTGTTAGGAAGCGGTGTTTTTTGCTTATGAATAAAAATAAGACTTCTGTCTTACGCTAATCCAAACGTGCACCCCAATTAGAATGTTCATAATACGCTAATCGAAACGTGCACTCCAATTAGATTGTTCATAATACGCTAATCCATACGTGCACTCCAATTAGAATGTTCATAATACGCTAATCGAAACGTGCACTCCAATTAGATTGTTCATAATACGCTAATCCAAACGTGCACTCCAATTAGAATAAATTATCTCTATAAAACGGTTTTTGTTCAATTGGCTGAAAAGGATGCCTAACATGTGCCACAGTGTTTTGTCTGTCGTGAAAAAGAAGAGTTAACAAGTAAAATGCAATACCGTACAACTATTTTTATATCATTACTAGCGACCCGCCCCGGCTTCGCACGGGTGCAGTGCCTACATATAAACATATAATATACCTACATACATATAAACCTACATACAAAAAAACCTTCCTCTTGAATCACTGTCTATTTAAAAAACCGTATCATAATCCGTGGCGTAGTTTTAAAGATCTAAGCATACATAGGGACAGACAGCAGGAAGCGACTTTGTTTTATACTATGTAGTGATATAATTTGTTTTCATTATTCTCAATTATGTGATGATAATAATTTATTTTCTGATGTCGACATGTAATATTTTAAGAATATTACGAATAAATGAGTATGAGTATCTAAATTGCATACCATATAATGCATCATTAATTGTAATTCATTTTATTGTAATTAATATTACATTGCTACTATCTCTAGACGCACAATCCGACAAGAGACGAAAGAGTATATTTCAGTTTATTATATATAATATAACTATAATATAACTTTATACCTATTTTTTTGTAACACCAGATTTCTTGTCTGATCTGTAAAATCAAAGAAATTTGTGAAAATGTTAAATTTGACAGATATCTTCACTCGTTTTTCAGCGACATCTACTGCCGTAAGAATATTCTATCTTAACGGCACCGGGGTCCCAGTAACAATGTGCTACCCCATACTAAACTAATGTTGTAACCAGGCAAACACGTCTTCGAGCTATTTTCACTCGTCACTCATCCCTGGTTTTTCACTCGCGTAAAATTAAATGCTCGCGAGGCATTTGCATCAAAATGCACTAACTAATGTAAGAGTAGGTACCTTAGTAGTAAAGAAGACAACGTGACCGTCATCTACACAAGTATGATTCTATAAATAGAAACCATGCACACCATAGCGCTGATAACAATGTAGGTATATACAAGTAACAAGGAAATAAGTGTATGGGTTTCTGTGTGGTTATCTTCCTGTTTGCACGCTGTTGAAAAAGGTGGAGTTGGTCTTCGTTCGGGGACAAAGAATTTTAAAATATTAAAGCAGACTGAAGCAAACAAGGGTGAGCGTTAAGCACATTCTGTTGTCCATGTTATTATTTCATGAGGCGACTTTTCTCTGCGTGGTTTTATAGTGATCGTGGTGTTAAAAAAATCAAGAAGGAATACCTAAGTCTGATCGCACTCAAAGAGGCATTTAGCGTGCAATTTTCGAGTTTTCAGAGTAATGTGTTTGTACTTAGTAATTGTAACTTAGTATTTAATCATAATGATGCATGATTTTAATTTGTTATATCTCTCGCGTAGAATGATGGTCCCTAAATATGACAGTTAATTCTTATATGGAGTAGTTTGTGTAGATATTGATCATTAGTATTCAATAATAAGTATTTACGTATTTCGCCCTTTTGGTCGGGGAGCACAAGAGGGGATTTTTGGAGTCACTCGAGCGCGTCAGATTTAGATATGGGGGATGCCTTGCATCCTGTTGAGTACCTCCACCAAGTATGCGTCCTTGACACCGAGCAGGGATCAAGGACAGCCCGTCAGAATAGTAAAAAAAATCAGCGCCAGATTAAGATATATGGTGGATTAATTACTTGTTAAATATTGCCCACTCCAATAATCTGACGATTTTAGCGATCCGTAAGCGAGTGGCAGGGTTACAAAGTTGCAAAAAAAAAACCGCTACTTTGACTTTTATAGATTTTATCTAGGTTTAGTATAACTTACGGGTGTAAAATTTAATTGTCATTTATTTTTCTAGTTGTTGCAACATTTTTTTTCTCTCACACTCCCCATATAGGTTGTCGTTATTTTAATAATACGCTTATTACGAAACGAAATAATTAAATAATGTTAATAACAGGGGAGCCCAAGATGCTAAATTTTAAGTAACTCGAGCTTAAAAAAATTCGTTGTTAACCAACATTGTTTTATAAATCTTAAAACTGATATCTCTTGAACCCCTTGGTCGGTTCAGCTGAGTTTTTTAGGCACTAAAAAGTTTACAAATTAAATAAATATATACGACAGGAGTTTTTAAAATTATCTTTAAAAATGAAAAAAAAAAAAAAAAAATTTTTTTTTTCAAATCGTCAGAATAAGGTTATTGCTCCACATTATCGTCAGATTAAGGTATTACATAACTGGTACATCAAACTAAACCTGTCTGTATAATAATCTGACACGCTAGAGTATTTCAAGATGGCGGTTTTTTTGCAACTTTGTGACTGCTATTTGTGACTAAGTTACTATTTTCGAAAATAATCGTTTCTAAATGAACAAAATATATGTAAAAAAAAAATGTTTTCGTTTCAACTATAGTGCCGAATATTATTGGATAGGTCTTTTAAAATGAATAGGGGTCTTCAATAATCAATTTTAGATAAAGTGAATATTTTCGGAAATAATCCCTTCGAAAGAAACAAAATGTATGTAATGTTTTTTTTTTTTTTTTTTTTTCATTTCAACCCTATGATGTGGGATGTAGTTGGATAGGTCTTTTAAAATAAATAGGGGTTTTAGAAAAACATTTTTTGATAAAGTGAATCTTCTAACTTTTGAACCATTGATCCAAAAATTATAAAAAAAGAATCACAAAAATAGTGATTAATAAATACATTCGAAAATAGTTAAAACAATCGTGATCAGTTAACCCGTTTTTGAGTTATCGCTAAAAGTCTTTCCTTCTTATTTTCTTTAAAAGTCTGGCAACCCTTATTTGTGACCGGATTTTTGCAGGCAACCCTATACCATTGTATTCGCAATAAAGTTACCATCATTTTGATATATAATTCAAGCGTCAGACAGATGGGTGCAATTATCGATTTTAACTCACCTGTTTAACACTGCAACCTCATAATAGTGACCGGAAAAACATAGGCAACCTAATTTATTCATGTTGTAGAAGTTGTATACTTTCCATTGGAACTTATTCCGTTCGTCAGACAAATCGGTGAAATTTGAAGAAAAAAAAATTATTTTCAAAAATTTATTAAAAATAGCCTTGACCACATTTCTTTAGGCAACCCTATTTATTTATGTTCAGGAACATATTTTCTATCATAAAATATAAGTTTCATCCGTCAGACGTATGGGTGAAGGTCGGCCATATATAACGTATCTCCTACTAATTGGTCTCTATGACGCTCGAGTTAGCATCGTTAGACTACACATTTAGCATCGTCGCCTCCCCTGCTATCAGTTTTGACACTGTCAGTGACTCACTCAGTACCCGTAGGTACTGGTCGTTAAAATGAAAAACCGCGTATTGTTCGAGTTCAGTGAGTATTCAACGTACAGTACAATCGAGCAGCATCCCGCATCCATAAAATATCAAGGTAGCGAAACCGCAGCAAACAGCGCGGGTGAAAGGCTAATACAGCATACTATAATACAAATCACAATTACGCGCCAACATTAGCCAAGATCGCAATTGCGAATGCAAACGACATGCTTTCCTCTGAATAGCACAACAAGACTTCTCGGTTTCGCATTGTGCTGTTGAAATTCAGGAAGCGACTGAACTTACGCATAGATTTACACGATTTGGCTAAAGGCAACTCAACCAATTAGTGTTAAGCTTTTTCACTTTCATGTGCTATCAATAATAATGTAAAATCAAATAATTAGGTTTCCTGTATTGAACGATATGTCAGCTTGATAGATATATAAACATGTGCTTTAACCGTCGAAGGTATTGTATGAAGATTTTACGAAGCTGTCGACATCCTTTTCTAGCGAAACAATCGCCAATTACTCCATCACAGGTTCCCAAGTGTTTGGAGCTTTTTGCGTCGTTCATTCATGACATGTCATTCTTTAGTAACAAAACAAGTGAAGGCAGAAACAATAAACAATGTCATCCGCCGTACGTAAATATCCTTGGCCGTTATGTAGGAGAATGTATGAAATGTTGCAATACGAACGGAGCGTGGTGGATGATACGTATTTATTAGTCATTTGAGACCCTGGATTAGGTACTTAGTTAGGAAGTCACCACACATAACGACACAGAATCGGCTTCAGCTGCTTACATACCTATTCAATATTGTTGTATTAATGCTTCGTGTATCTTCGGTGTGCCGTAGTTGGGGCCGTTGAGTGTTATTGATGGAAAATCGGCGATCGGACCGGATCCAGAACTAATTCGGTGTTTTCTCATAGGAATAAATTATTGCTTTATGGTTTTATGCGATTTCGAGTGGATAAGTGTAGTGAATTCCTTAGGCTATGCAGGGTTCGCTCTAGAACAACGCGCAAGCTGGAAGGTTGCGGCGACCGAACGAGGGCATCGCCTTATCCGCCGTTCCCAAGGTGTGCAGGCATATAAGCCTACTTCTTTGCACTATCAGTCCGAAACAAGATAAATGCTAATCATGACATTGATCTGTGTTTGGCCTCTAAGTTACAAGTTTACGATCTTTAGGTAAAACAGTTAAAATCTTACCTGATTCATTCGTGTAGGCTAGAAACCGGAGAAAAGCTATTATTTAGCAAGCAGTTACAATACAAACAACTTTTAAATTATAACCTCGTAAGGCCCACCATACAAAGTTTCCCTATTTTTAATTTGAACCTTGCTGTATAGAAGATTAGGGCGACTTTCGTTTGTTTTAGAAAACAATGAAACAAAAGAAATGCTACTTAATTCAGTTAGTGTAAGGTTCAAATTAGACTGAAACAGAGTGTACAGTGTAATGCACATTGGGCCTTATTATTATTATTATTGGGGCGTTGTGGGCCTTTGAGTGTCACGTCGACCAAACAGTGATCTATTGTGACGGCCCTTTAAAGCTCATTACTAATGCCCGTTGAATCCAGAAAATTCCAGATTCTTTGGGCCGTAATGTTCTGTACCTCATACATTGGGCCTACCTGCTTCACACATTGGGCCTTACGAGGATAATATAAACATACTTGACTTCATCAACAATTTCAAGCAGCCATAGGTGGAAACATACCTGTAAAGATAAAAATAACCAGTTTAGTTATCGATTTTTCGTTGCAACTCGGGGCACAATTAGGACGCTTCGATTATAATCATAATCAATTACACAGGTCATTAAAAAAATATATGACAATTTAACGTAATAACGCTTTGGAATTTTAATTTATAGCTTTTGGAGGTCGTCAAGATTTTTAACACCGTATTATAACACCATGAAAACATTTTTCTACAAGCTTATTGCTTTTCCTTAAAAAAAATTAAACAAAAATTATATTCTCCAGTCGCCTTCCGTTGGCGTAGTAGTTAGAAACAGATACAAGATAAATAATATCAGGCCAATCGCCGTAAGTTTTGTTGTAATAATAATAGGGCATTCGATGAATGTCGCGCCGCGTTATCGGGTATCAGGAGTCGCAGCGCGTTGCTGTTGCTGCTGGACATAAATTAGCCGCGGACCGGAACTTTCTCGTGAACCGCGAAGGCGCCGTTTATTAAAACGAGTTGTAGAAATCGACAGGTGGTTGGACATAGTTGACGATCGCTGGGACGAGGTTGGTTCGACTATTTTAACGGCTGCTGACGAAATGGCAGTCAACAGGTATTTTAATTTTTAAAGTGATTCGATTTCAGTAACATTAAGGTAAAATTTCTACAATAAAAACTACATAATCTAAAAACCTAAAGCACAAAATAATAATACCTATTATAGATAGACATTAAAAAACCGGCCAAGTGCGAGTGACTCGCGCACCGAGGGTTCCGTACTTTTTAGTATTTATTGTTATAGCTACAACAGAAATACATCATCTGTGAAAATTTCAACTGTCTAGCTATCACAGTTCATGAGACTTCATCCCATCATGGCCTGGTGACAGACAGACAGACGGACAGCGGAGTCTTAGTAATAGGGTCCCGTTTTTACCCTTTGGGCACGGAACCCAAAAAACAAATGGAAAAATGGGTAATATGGCAAATTTGTAATGTCACTGATTGTCAGAAACTATATGGAATTGAGCCCGTGATAACTGATAAACAAATGTAAGTTGGCCGTTCACCTACACGCCCACTGATATGTTCAGTATATTCTTGAATACATTAGAAAAGATACTAGTTAATGCAGGTCGAAGCTTCAACTGTCGCATAGAAGTAAAAAAAACAAATGGCGATTGCACGCAACTATTCAGTCACTTATTTCAAATTAATTTTTGTTCCCACGGCAGGTCTTACAGAAATCTCCCTTTAGTTACCTTGTAGAGCATTGATTATGTATTTACGATACAAGATATATTCGACGCGAGTTGCGAATTACCTATTCGCACGTGTATCGTACAACGTTTTACAGTTACATAAGGCCCTTTAAATTTTCGACGTGGTTACGTAATGTGCTTATTATAGCACAAGGTGTTGTAATGAAGCACAAGATGTACTGTAATATGAATGGCAGTTTGAATGAAAACTTGTAGATTGTGATTCATAATCTACCCAAGTCATTCTTTCTAATTGCAAAAACAAGAGTTAATTGGTCGTAAAATATCTAACGGAAGTTATAACTTTAAGTCGAAGCAATAATAAAGACCGTATCGTTAATTATATACAGATAAAACCTGGTCCAACTGTTTACATGTGTATTATTTTGTATTACTATGTTCTTAGGGTATGGTCTGAGGGTATTTTTGCGCCATATCTGATATAAGAATAGAAAGGTTTTAATTTTTTTTATTCTACGGACTTTATGATGGTGTCAATATCTAGCAAATGTAATTTGGCCAAGCCTATCGAGCTTAATTTGAGACTATTTCACCGACTCCTAGGTACGATTTATAGAAACAAAAGGTTAATATGCTGCCAAAACATGTTAACTAAGTGTCCTCTTCATGATTGCTCAATTGAGCATCCACAGAATAAAGTCGGAGTTATCGTAACTATACATGTATAATATAAACAAGCTATATCTGGGATGTTTGCGATGGCGCGTATGGATTGCTTTTACGCGACCATACGCAAGCGATGCTCATCCCTGGTGCGCCGGGTGCGGGCCAGCCCCAACCCCATCCTGCGCTCTATTGCGGACAGGTTTGACTGTCCATACTTGAGGCACTGCTGTGAGATGCATGTTTCTTGCAGCCCATATTTTGTGTAACTTATTAATTATGTACTAACATTAGGGATAAGAATTAATATTGTAAACTAACAAATTTTATGAGTCATGTTACTTGAAATAAATAAAAATTTATTTATTTATTTATTATTATATTCTCTAAAAGGCCACCACGCACAGATCTAAAACTTTATTTTAAACTAAAAGAAATGATTACACTATGCCCAGACGTTTCGTAAACCGCAAATTTTCTTGTAGTATTTGTCCACAATCGTTATTGTTACTTGGGAGAAATGGGTAAATTTTGTCTAAACCATATGCTCTACGTCGAGCTCCCAGGACGAAACGTGTATTAAAGCACTAATTAAACACGTGTAATTTTTAAATAAAAACATAGTACCAAAACAAACCGGCTTAGTAAACTTGTACCCATAATTAACGATACGGTCTTTATAGTGACTACCTAGGTATTAGCAGGCATATATACTATAAACTAGTTTCGAAATAACTAATAATACCATTTTTTTGTTTTAATAGGCACATGCACAGTCAATTACATGTGTTTAAAAAGTGTAGGTATTGCCTCAAAATACAGCAACAGGGAGCAGTACAAATACAGCTATACGGCAACAGGTCATAGCTGCTAAAAGTGCTGAACAGAAACATCACATTTTATGTAAACGAAGTAAAATACCTACCTATCCACTAAGCAAGAAACTTACTTACTTCCGATGGCGCTACAACCCTTTGTGAGTGTGTGGGTGGAGGCGTACTCTGCTTGTAATAACATTGATTGATGGTTATGAATTTGACCTGGAATTATGGATATGATCTATCAGTGTCAAAAGTGATATTTCTTCAACCCGAAAACGTCACTTTTGATACTGACAGATCAAAGCCATAACAAATACAGATCATGTTCATAAGCATAACCTGTTATTACAATCAGAATACGCCTCCTGGATAAATTCTTTTATCACAAATTACCCCAATCAGGATACTGACGCCTACATAGAGTGTGCAGATGCTAAGTGGAAAAAACGGAGCCAGGCATCCATTGAAGACCAATCCGAGCGTTTAAGAATGTTATTTGGCGTGCCCGCGCGTATTACTCGCGTCGATTGAGGCTGCATTGAAAAATACACGGAACCTGATCAAGTGGTCAATGCAAAGAACACCGGGGAGTTATTCAATTAATTTTTTTTTTTTCAAACAACTTCCGTTCCATGTCTGCCCTCGTAGTGAAGAATGCAGTAATCGACAAAATTCGATCTATCTATGTAGTAGTATTTGTAGCAGTATGTGTTCAAAAAGCACTTAAGATCATCATCATCTTCCTCGCGTTGTCCCGGCATTTTGCCACGGCTCCATGGGAGCCTGGGGTCCGCTTGGCAACTAATCCCAAGAATTGGCGTAGGCACTAGTTTTTACGAAAGCGACTGCCATCTGACCGTCCAACCCAGGGGGGAAACTAGGCCTTGTCGGGATTAGTCCGGTTTCCTCACGATGTTTTCCTTCACCGAAAAGCGACTGGTAAATATAAAATGATATTTCGTACATAAGTTCCGAAAAACTCATCGGTACGAGCCGGGGTTTGAACCCGCGACCTCCGGATTGCAAGTCGCACGCTCTTACCGCTAGGCCACCAGCGCTCTCTCAAAAAGCACTTAAGATATAAAAATAAAATGCAGCATTTGCATCATACCTCCATCATACTAAAATAAATTAAGCATCCTCTTTACCAATATACAAGGATATACTGCAGTACTCGACTTTAAAACCAAATTGTCGCACAGATTGTAATCAATAACTAAACAATACGACGAAAAGTACTAATTCAAGTTTTTATAAAAATATAAATGTTATAATTATATCTCCTTTAGTATAAAATTTCACAAAAAACTTGAATCACCTTTTTCTCGAAACTTTGTTTTTGCAATACTGCATTCTTCACTACGAGGGCAGATGTGGGATGCCGGTGAAAGATTATTGTTGATGGTGCACGATTCCATACAATGAAATGATAAAGACAGCATCTTTTGCCTAATTGTGTAGAAAAGGTAAAACCACCCACTTTTCTAGTAGCATTTCGGTTCTTTGAGGATCGCAGTTCAAACCTAACCTAACCCACTTTTCTAGTAGCATTTCCTGGTCCGGGTCCGGGTCTGGGTCCAGGTCCTGGACCAGGTCCAGATCTAAGTCCGGATCTAGGTTCAGGTTCAGGTCTAGGACCATTCCAGATCCGGGTCCGGGTCCGTGTCCGGGTCCAAGTTTGGTCCGGGACCAAGTCCGAGTCGGGGTTCGAGTCCGGGTCTGGGTCCGGGGCTAGTTCCAGGTCTAGGGACTAGCTCCATGTCCAGATCCGGGTCCGAGTCCGGGTCCAAGTTTGGGTCCGGGTGCGTAACGAAGAGGACAAATCGCCAAATGTGAACTATGTGTCTTTGAAGAGTTCCATTCTGATCTTTTTTTTTTTTTTTTTTTTTTTTTTTTTTTTTTTTTTTTTTTTTTTTTTTTTTTTTTTTTTTTTATTTAGGCAACAAACAGTCATATACAAAAATGATGTAATAATAAGCAATGTGTTAATAGACCTTGAGTGCCCTACCTTAATTAAATAATTTCTAATCTAAAGTAGCTAGTGTAGGAGCAGTAAGCGGAAAATAAAGTTATCATTAATTAACAAACTTATCAGTAACTTGAAGTGTATCTATATTCATTCATCCATGTATATGTATGCACGGACAGGTTGCTTACTCGTACATACAACCACACGGGGTACACAAAGAAAGTTATAAATTATTTGTGCATAAGTTACCTATTACAATGTTAAATTATAGAAGTTGTTACAAAAGTTTAATTATACCTACTTAAATAAACAGTTTGTTATTGTTTACAATTTCGATTTGAAGTGAGTAATAATTTGTTTTTTAAAACTTTCACAGGTTTTATACGAAAAAAGATCAATGTGGGATACATTTATATTATAATAATTGAGACAACGGTTGAAATAAGAATTTGAGCAATATCTTGTACGAGAGAAAGGAATAGAAAATAATTTCTTATGGCGTGCAGTGCGTCGAGGTATCTTAAATAACAACGTACCAAGAAGTGAGGGGGAGTCAATAAAGCTGTTAATGATTTTGTAGAGAAACATTATATCAAACTGTGCTCGACGATCTTCAAGTGTCAGCAATCCATAGTGAACAAGACTATTTTTATATGAGTTTCGACTCCGTCCCATACGGAAGTCGATAGACTTGAGAAATTTCCTTTGTACACGTTCTATCCTATTGATATGACACTTAAAGAAAGGGTTCCAAATGATACACGCAAAATCTAGGATTGATCTGACTAAACTGTAGTATAATATCATGTATGTAATTTCGTTTTGAAAAGGCCTACAAACCCTTAATATAAAACCAAGTTGTTTGTAAGCCCTTTGAACAACGATATCTATGTGATTATTAAAAGTAAGTTTATTATCTATTAAAACCCCAAGGTCACGGACTTTGTCAACCCTGATTATGTGGTGATTATTTAATATATAATTATATGTTATTGGATTTTTGTTACGTGTAAATGTGATTATATTGCACTTATCAGGATTAAGAAATAGTTGATTACTCTCACAATTTACTCTTCCAGCAGTTCCACTTCAAATGTCACTATTCTAAATGCAAATGCTGAATTTGTTGATTAAAATACAAAAAACACTATAGCCTTTCACATTTGAGGAGTTCCGTCAAATTTCTCATGAATCCCATCATCAGAACTGCGTTTTGACAAAAACAATCAAAAAAAGTATTTTCATAATCGGAATGGAGTAACAAATATAAAAAGAAAAACATACAACCGAATTGATGATTTGTTAGCCGTTCGTCTGGCTCGCATTTTAACCTCCTCCTTTTGAGATTTGGAAGTTTAACACTAATCAAAGGCTTCTATAGGTCTACCGTTTAACAGGCGATTGGTAAAAAGATATGGATACTGGTTCAAGGCTTGGCTGCAAGAAGCTGATGGTTTGTATTATACATATTAAGTAACTAAAAATGTATACTAGTTTTAGTCCCAAAACTCAGGTACCACCTACTAGAAACTCGCAGCGCAACTTCTTTTCATTTCTCATGCTCTAAAAGTGGGTCGTTGTTGTTCTAAAAAGTGTGCAGAAAATAATACGTTACTGCTTTACTAGAGCACTGCAAAGAAAAAACGTACTTAGAAAGCATCTTAGTACGTTCTTTTCTTTTTTTTTACGATAAGCAATTAAAATTTTGGTTTTAAATGGATTTGTTGTATAATTTACATCGTGATAATGAACTCCCCATTTAATAAATAACGATATTTTTACCTAGTGTTAATTGGAATTACCCTCAAGAAACACAACTGAAGTTTATACTTAGCTGTGTTTTTTTTAAATGCACATATATTTTAATTTCCTCGTAGAAATGAAAAGTACAGTGTTTAACTCGGGTGAAAGGCGCCATTTCAATCTCGGACTATTGGCGCTTTCACTGCGTTCGAGCGCCAAACTACCTCAACAAAAATGGGTCTTTCATCCCTTGGTTAACAATCTAGGTACTATTCCAACCACCTGTGACAAGTGGTATTATACACGTATAGATATCAGATGACATGAAAGAATCCAAAGTTATTTAAGTCCATTAAATAAATGTTGACTAAGAGTTGTAAATAATTTAGCTTCCAATCCAATTACATAGTCACAAATCTACCTATGGCATATAATATCACTACACCTTATAAAACAAAGTCCCCGCCGCGTCTGTCTGTTTGTATGTATGTATGTTCGCATTCGCGATAAACTCGAAAACTCCGGAACGGATTTTCATGCGGTTTTCACCTACCAATAGTGATTCTTGAGGAAGGTTTAGGAGTATAATTTGTTAAGAATTTGTGTAACCCGTGCGAAGCCGGGGCGGGTCGCTAGTAATAATGGAAATTCTTCCAGTAGTAGTTGTACTTGTACCAAACCTATGGTTCTATTGATCAAACAGTGTCAGCACCCAGTGAAACATTGCATGGTGCGCGGGCACAGCCATTTTCGAAACTTTAGTTGCAGAGTGCCAGCGCCACCGAGCCTTGCGCAACACGCCCGGAGCTCTCCGACGTTCCCACGCGGATTTCGTATAAACAGGTGCTATGTTACATCAAACTAAGTTAATTGGCAAATGTCAAATGCTATTAGCACAAAGGAACAATATCAGTTACTAAGGAATCTAACGCAGCCTACTACGTAGGCGAACGACACGCGAACTCGAAGCGAAGCGATGCGGCACGGAGTGAATCAATTCTTTGATACCTATAGAAGTGTCCTAAGTAGGCGATCTCGTTGCGAACGCGAACGCCGTGGGTCCGCCGCGCCGCTTCGCTTCGCGTTCGCGAGTTGTTCGCTTACGTAAGACGCAGCGTAAGGATAGCAATAACTCGTACTGAACGTAATGTTTGATCGTTACACCCTACCTATTGATGTGTCAAATAAATAGATATACTTTAACGAAGTATGAAATTATGTTTACGACTGTAAAAGAGAAACATAACTCATTGCGTTGTTAGGCTCAAGCGAGACACGATCTATAGGTAGTTTCTAAAGACTCAAACATAATTTCGATTGGGATGCATTTGAATAACGCCTAAAAGGTTGCCTGCTGCGCCTAGATGTATTTACGAGTAGGTTCCGCCACGCCTTTGCCCTTTAGATTTACATTACATCTAAATAGCTTCGTGAATACTAAGAACGCAAGGCAAGGCTACTTTTTGTCTATTTGAGAACATAATACGTACGGTTCATTTAAGTTACTAAAAAAACGCCCGGAACAAACCAATACACTTGTCAAGTAACATAGTTTAAATAAGCAGGAGAGCGGTCTTATAAGCAAAAAAAAAAACTTTCAAGGTAAAATGGAAATACATACCAGACCGCTTATGTATTTAACAAAGCGGCATAGTATTTACGTAGATTCAGTGTTAATTATAAGACACTCTTCAGCCGATAAAGACAATCCGTCAATAACGATTAATATAACAGTAGTGAACTGGCTAGCACATTTCAAAGCTGGTCTAATTATGCGGTAAACTGCAATAGCTGAGGGCAGGAATGCTGCAGCAACGCAAATTGCACGTCGGATCGGTAAGGTGTGTACGGATCGACAACCTTCCATTCTCTCGACGAGGTGCGCGCCAATGTCCGAGCGGTCATTAAATATCACTCGCTAACCAACGACAATTGCTGCGCTTGATTTAATTTATGGCTATTATATTCTTCAGTGATTATCTAAGGGCTAGACCTAAAAACGTTACGTAATGAGATAAATTGCAGGACGTCTTCTAATTTCATTACCTACCTACTAAGTCTACTTACTCGCAATTCTGTGCTTAAATTAAAAGTTTGTTTCTCCTTTACACAATTTTATGTATATGAACGTGTATTGATGGATGAAATACCTACTGGATATAATAAGCGTGGTTGTTAAAATACTTAAAATAGTGACAAAATAGTTTAAGACAATACATAGGTACCTCGAAATTTGCAGTGTTGCTGCTTAAGCTGCTTTCATATTTTTATAAATCATCGCAACCAAATCGAATCTGCTTTATTTCTTATGAAAATGATATAATCGTCTTCAAAGCGATTTATATACGATTTCCTCTGTACGTTCATCTGAATGAAAAACGCTTTCCAAAACCAACAAAAACCGGTTACTAAAACTATTTTAGGCGTATACAGTGAAATCGTAAACCTTATGACCGCGATGAAGACATGCCGTCAACAATATTGCTGGGCTCTGTGGATAAAAGAGAAACCTTATTAACATAGCATATACAACCATATGCAAGTCGCAGGCAATGGACGATCGAGCTTTGCTCAGGGTGCGTAGCCAGCATGCCAATCGTTTTATGGAAACGCAACTGTCACTATCGCACTAATATATATGGAATAGTGATAGAGAGACACAAAGCGTTTGTCACCTTGGAGACTTACATTTGACAAAGGAAAGTAAAATAAGTGTACTGTTATGAGAGGGCTAACGCAAAATTGTAGTTTTTATATTGAGTTGTTTATTATGAGTAGTTTAAAATTCACACGGAAAATATTTGCAAGGGCAGACTGGAACCTAAGTTGGCTCGATAGAAAAAATACAAAAATATGTTAAATATTCATTTAATTTCAACATATACCGTTATTACACTGCATACCACAGCAGTAGGTACAGCCAAAGATAGATATAACTCCGTAATAGATGAATACAGTCTCAGGAAAAAACGTGCCTCGAAAATCACGAAAATTAGATTCTCGTTCAGAGGGCGCTACTAGCTTTGGCCTACTGTCGTATAGATGGCATTGACGGTTTCGTTTGTTATTTAACAATTTGAACGCATATCAGTGAAAGAACATGGGTCAAAATCATAAAAATAATCAATGCAAATAAAAAAATCATTTATCCATATTTAAATACATTTTATCGTAATTTTATAAATCTTCATTTTTAGTTTTACAGTGAGTCGACAGATGGCAGTGAATTTACTGGGGTTACAAAATTTACTATGACAGTACCGCTCTAGTACAAGTCACTCTATGGTACAGCCAAGTGTAAAATATGGGTGCACTCGAATCTCATTATACTCTAAAATATGTCCCATAGATAGATAGATAGATATATTTATTTGTAATTGGAAATTACATGTTATTTTCACTTAAAAATATCACCAATTCACAAAAAGATCGTCAAATGTAAACAAAAATAATAATAAGAATAGATAGCATAGATCTTACGTGAGCAAATTAAGAACCATGGGACATATTTTTGAATAAGTGGTATACACCCATATTTTTATACTTGACTGTATAATATATTTTCCGAGATATTGAGGTAAAACGTTTAAACCCGCGGAATGGCCATACATATCTTCCGTAGCACAGCTAATAAACTATGAATTGTCGCCTGCGGTATTTCCGGACCGATACAACCTTCAATCCTTCACGAAAAGTATCTGTGGGGGCTCCGCGAGAAAAAGTGAAAACAAATCAATAACCAGCTCTTCTATATCTCTGGTTCACAGTTAAATAGTGACGATTGTTTTTTATTTTATTTGGGGCTCCTTCAAATATTTCGCTTACCAAAAGTGTTCCGTCGCCAAAAAAGTTTGAGAACCGCTGCCTTACAAAATATTGTGATGTTACAATTGCACTGATTCCAATGACTGGACAAAATTGAATTGCAACAGCCAGATTATCTATTAAGTTTTTTTTTATTATAAGAGGAGCGAAAAACAGGTTTCATACAAATTTTTAAAAGCTCTAACTCTTATAATAAAGCAAAAACGAAAAAAATAACGGTCGGGCATAGCTATGATTAAAATACATTAAATTGTGTAAAAATATTTTCCATAATGTCAATATCCAGGAAGGAAAATAAGGACTTGGTTTATATGGAGAATCGATCCTCTTAAAAGGCCGAGAGAATTTATTGTAAAACTAAATAGGAAGACGACAAACGTCCCACGTCAATTTCATTGTAATGGGCTCCAATGGCATATCTATAAAGTTCCCACTTCCCCACCTTGACAGATATTCACGGGCACGTATGCGACCTTCTGTGACAATTCAAGGGAACCTTGCCCCTAATATAAAGAGCGATCTCAACATTAAATGAGGCGACCTAATATAAAATAAATATGTTCAGTTTTCTACCTCCAATCAAATGTAAGTAGAACCGTCAATTATTCAGCACTTACATAAAAACTGAAATTAAAGCGACAGAGATCGCCTGATTATGATTATTAATTACTGTGAAGATTGACCCAGATTGGTAACGTTATTGAGCAAAGATGAATACACTCAAGTGCAATAAAAGGGGTGGATTTGTATGGATAATTTCCATAAAAATAACCCGTTTCGATTGCTCTTGAATGTTTGCAATCAAACTTGGCCTCAAATAAAAAATATAAATGCCTTTATCAAATTGCCTATGCAGAATCTTATCTTTACCAAATGCATTTATTTATTTTATTCCTTACACCAAATATTTTTTTCCTGCATTCCATAATTTACATATACAATATTTATTTAAATAAAGTGCGGGAGGTCGTTTGTAGAAACTTGTTATATTACCTTTATACGAGTAGTCTAATGCGTTGAAAGCATTGTAGAAGAAAATGACTGCATTATCATTGGAGGAGGATTGTTACGTACATAACATACCATATAGACGAAAACAACAATTACGCCGAATTGTCGAATCTATCCAATGTTATCTTTTGCCTTCGTCGTTAACGATTAGATCGCGTGACAAGACGACAGTCATATTTCCATTCCGATTAATCGTCATCACTACAGTTATTTAGGTAAGAAATTATGTTTGAGGACAAAATATTAGCATGAATAATGAAGTTCTGTAAAAATCGTTGAATAAGTAATGGCGATGTTATCTGTACGACTTGTACGAGCTATATGCGAGAGAACGAGCCGTCAGGCAGGTTGCAGCTGCTTTATGTTAATAAAATTTATGCAGTAGGCGTTCAAAAGACAGTTCAATTTTGTAATGAAGCGGTCCGTGGTCTCAGTTAATTATTTTTTCAATTTCGCAAGACGCCTGCTACGCCCGGGGCGTATCGTGTAAGGTAACGCCGAACCGCTTCTCTATGTGAGAATTTATATTTGAAATGACTCCCGATTTAAGTACCTACAAGTACCGGAACTTGATTGCAAGGTATTTAAAAAGCAAATAATGAGATTATAAGTGATGATATACTGTCGATACAGGTATTTAATTTTGACAAATAAAGTTTGTAAGAGTGTTTATTATTTCATTGAGTATAAAACGCCAAAAAGCTATACACTTTCAAAGTTTATGATAATAATGTAATATACCTATATTAAACATATTAATAACGGGTCACTCACGTATTTTAAGTCGAAAACGCTCGACATGTTTCACTCCGTACCGAGGAGCGTTATCAGGAGCTTGGGTCGACGGTGACGGACCGGCGCAGACTGCGGGCCGCAGCCCTCCGCGCCCGATGACTCGGCGCGGGCGCCGGTGTCGGCAGGAGGGGCAAGAAACTACCCTCGTTTACGGCATTATTGTCAAATGATGGGTTGCACACAACACTGATCAACACTGTTGAGGGCTGCGGCCCGCAGTCTGCGCCGGTCCGTCACCGTCGACCCAAGCTCGACATGTGGCGTTTTCGACTTAAAATACGTGAGTGACCCGTTATTAATATGTTTAATATGTCTGTGTCTCACAGAAGTTTTGTTAAATAATGTAATATAAGCTATATTACATTATTATCAAAAACTTTGAATGTCATCGTCATGCATTTTACATTCCTACAATTCTCGCATTACAAGCGCAATATGTATTATTAGCATTATTGTTCGTATAAACAGTATGGAAGCAGATTCGTACTTCGGGTTTCATAATTACAATATGTCGTCCGTTATGAATGTTATGATCAATACAACCCTGTGTTTGAAGTGTAGTTACCGCAGGTGCGGTCACGCGGCCGGCACCGTGGTTTCACCCCGTTTCGAGTGGTCACGTTTCCCCGCCGCCACGTGATCCGGTGACGCACCGGGAAGCTGGAGCCTAAACCCACCAGGTTTAGGCCACCACTGGTTTCGCCGAGTGCGATCTCACGTAACTTTTGTCAAAGGTTGCGCGTTGACATGATTTCGATTAAAAATATAAATGGTTTACAAGCTCACTGCGTTCTATGTCTGTTATCTGTTTTATATCAGGACTATCAGGAGTCAAATTTAGGAAACAACTACTTAAATGCTGTCCTCGATAAAACTGATGTTAAAATCCTCGATAAAATATATGTACATGGTAACATTATTTTTTTAGTAGAAGCGTATCCATAAAACATGTCCAGTGACACCAAATAAACTCATACTAGATCTGTATGAACGAGTATGTATATTGAAATTTACAAATTTGTAAATATTATTTCCTGAATCTCTGTAATAGTAGCTCCCTAATACCTAGGTTAAAGCTAGGGCTCCCGGTATCCGTGTTACACGCCGAAACGAATACCCGTGTTCTTAAGCCCGGCGGTACTAAGAACCCGGTTTACACGGAACCGCCGGGATTCGAAAACGTTTCGAAGGAACGTTCCCAAGAAACGTATCTCAGACACGTATCTCCGTTTACACGGGTACTTAAGACCGTTCCGAACGGGTCCGAATTCTCCGAACCAGTTTGAGCCAATGTACAATAGTAACAAGGTCCACTTTCCACTATTATTATGTTGACTTCAGATGAATTCGTTTGTCGTACGATTTTTAAAGTGAAACTTTTATTCTATCGCCCCCATTTATTAAGTTAACATTAAAACCGCGATTTTAATACCGTAATTCGAATTAATTTCCGATTTTTTTAGTTAAATACCTACAATCCGAAAAAAGTTTCACTTGCATCGTGGTTTCATAAAACCGCACAATTACTTTTTTTTAAATTGTTTTTAACCGTATTGATAAAACATAGGTACTGAGCCATCTTCCTGTGTTTAATAGTAGGTATACATAATTTTTATTTTAAACTATTTATATCATTTAATAAAACCGATTGCTTCTAAGCTAATTACATAAATTTTATATCGATCATAGTTTTTTTTTATAATTACATAATGGTATAGTATTTTCGTTAATAATAGGTGTGCAGACAGAATACAATATTAATTAAAAATAACAGTTTAATGATTTCGTGGTTATTTTTATCTCGGGTCTATTACTGCTTTGCGAAAACAACAAACCTGCCAACGGCGCAAAAAACTTAGGACCACAAAAGCGGGATTATCGAGTAATCATGCTCAAATGAAAGGCAGAATTTTACCCAAGAACCATAAAAACCCATACTACCTTGTATAACTTGCGATAATATTGCTAATTACATTAAGATAGATCTTTAAATTGGTAATCATTCATAATTCACTTTGGTCACTT
This sequence comes from Cydia strobilella, assembly GCF_947568885.1. Lineage (NCBI taxonomy): Eukaryota > Metazoa > Arthropoda > Insecta > Lepidoptera > Tortricidae > Cydia > Cydia strobilella. The sequence goes on from NC_086042.1 coordinate 21,902,084, forward strand.
TCTCACTAGAGTTCAGGTAATAAACTTAAATGCGCACGTTGCCGACCGGTGGTCCATCCATCCATTGTTTTCCAATATCCTTTTGTTTATCATCGTCGAAAACATGTAGGTTCCCAAACTATTATCACAAGTGTCACCGACAATTATAAGCTTTATGTCGTTGTAATAAGGTCAAAACATCTGCACAAGAAAATGTTTTCCATTGTTTTGTAGCCGCACCCCACTAAAAAGCGTTTTACTATGGTAAGAGGTACCTAGAGCAAAAACAATTAGAATTTATTGAGAAGGTGCAATTTTATCAAATTGATTTAAAGTGTTTATTAATAACTAGCGACCCGCCCCGGCTTCGCATGGAGAGTCAAGCATAATAAAATACATTCTGTAACAAGTATTCACTTCGGAAGCCTAATAATACTAAGACTTCACTATCCATCAGTCTGTCACCACTCACTAGGCTTTATCTCATGAACCGTGATATCTAGACAGTTGAAATTTTTACAGATGTATTTCTGTTGCCGCCATAACAAAAAAAAAAAAAAAAATTTGTACGGAACCTTCGGTGGGCGAGTCCGACTCGCACTTGTCCGGTTTTTTTAGAAGTTAATAATGGGTTAATTATTCTTAAAATATAGACAGACAGCCTTCGCGCACTTTTTTGTAGACCAATGAAAGATAGACAATTCCACCATACATTGTGTCGTTATATCTCAAATAGATTGGGCAGCGTTTTCGATTAAGCTCCTAGCCAGCGTGATTTATTCTAACTTCATTAGCAAACATCGTCATATTTCTACCAATTTAAACAAAACCTTAACAAAATATACACATAAACATTCCCAAAGAAACACTTCATTCATAGGTGAGGTCTGGTTATCGCGAACATACAGACGCGGCGGGGGACTTTGTTTATATAAGGTGTACCTACAAGACAAGGAATACAATTTCATATCATGTTCTCAAATTAAACTAAAAATAAAGAAGCAAGTTAAAAATGTATTTTTTTTATAAATACTTACTTAATGCCAATTTCGAACATTAGTTTGACTTCCTGCCTACATACTGAACTCGATGGTTCTAATTTTTTTTTTAAATAGGTACTAGCAGGTTGTTATTACTATATTGGTAACCTGCAACGTAAAAAAAGTAGCTATTTAAAGTGCTATATAAAATACTACTTTGATAAGAAGCGTGAATACTCGTATATAATACCTATTGCAAGCAAAAACTACCTGCTCAAGAAAGGGTTTTCTAAACCGTTTATTGAATTTCGATTCTATGACCCTCGGAATAAGGTTAAATATGACAAAAACTCGTCATGAATCTTTTGTCTATTCATTTGTAGCTGGCGTTCGTTCCTTCGCTACTATCGTCAAGGACGTGTCCGGAGCCACGGATAAATAAGATACGTATCTTCGAATACCCGTTTATCCGTGTACACGGGTCTTAACTACACGTTTCTTAATTAAACGTGCGGAACGGGCCAGAAAACCGTTTACGTATTATTCGGACACGGGTATTCGAAACGTGTAAACGAAACACGGATTCGACCGCGAGCCCTAGTTAAAGCGTGACGTGAGAAGCAAGGTGTTGAATTTCCGACAAGCTTGTGAAACGGTAAGCAAGCTCAGGTGTCAGCGATTTGCGTGGAAACCTTACATTCTGGACTGTACCCTGTTACTGATATACATACATATAGGTGCAAGCATGTGACAGAAACCAAATAAGTATTTTAAGTCTTACATAATAACCATTAACTACATTATGCTCTTTCTACGTGTGATATTAAATTGTTTTTTAAAATTATCGAGATTTAAAATATTTATTGTTAAATTAGGGATTCGAATAAAACAAAACCGGCCAAGTGCGAGTCGGACTCGCGCACGAAGGGTTCCGTACCATTACAGAAATACATAATATGTGAAAATTTCAACTGTCTAGCTATTACGGTTCATGAGATGAGCCTGGTGACAGACAGACCCATTTTTACCCTTTGGGTAACTGAACCCTAAAAACTTAAACTTTACTATAAAGTTCAACCGCACCAAATTCAAAAACACTCAAAATTAGGTATTTTTATTCAAGAGATAATAAATCGTGACCTGAACTATAAACTCAAAAGATACTAATTCATTGATTTCGTGTTTATACTTATATGTAGGTATAAATAAAAAAATATAATGTTTTTATTTAATGAAATGTATTTAGCACATCGACCCGAATTAATATGTCATTCTAAACCGGACAAGTGCGAGTTGAACTCGCCCACCGAGGGTTCCGTAATTTTTAGTAGGTGTTTGTTGTTAAATATGAAGATAAAAGTGTCCCAAAAATTTGTATGAAAATTGTACATTCCACTACGTCAGGGAGATACAAGTGATTTTTTTTCACTTAAACGTGAATGGCATGGATATTTTGGGACATCTTTTTTTAATGGCAGGATGGAGAATGCTGTCGATTCTGAGTAGAATGAGCCAAAGAATGTCTAGATTTGAAAGAATCAGGTTTTCAATATTTATTTTAGAAAACGCCCAAATACAATATCTGGCAAAATTTCAACTGTCTAACTATGATTCATGAGATACAGCCTGGTGACAGACAGACGGACAGAGGAGCCTTAGCAATAGGGTCCCGTCTATACCCTTTGGGTACGGAACCCTAAAAAACTAGTTTATAAATTATAAGAATTCTTAGCAATAGCGACTGATTACATTAGTGATATATTAATATCAACGAAACATTAACGAGTGTTTGATATGCGTTCGGTTAATTTCAATAAATTATATATTTCAATACCTGTTAGTCCGTTTACCGGCGAAAGAAATAAGAGGTTAACATTCCGACGTTCTCAGGTTAGCATTGACTTGCATTTACATTTCATCTGCGAAATACAAAGATATACAGACTATAACGAAAAGTAAAAGTGAAACACACCGTACCTAAACCTTAAAACTTTGCACTGATCATCTGATAAGTCACACATTTAAGGAAATTTAAACATTGCAAAAAACCGGCCAAGTGCGAGTCGGACTCGCGTTCCAAGGGTTCCGTATATTACACAATTTAAACAATGTATTTTTTGTGTGAAACGTGAGTGAAATGTCTTTAAACAACCCGTAGGGGTCGGATCAAAAACTAAGTAATTAAGTCCGACTCACGCTTGACTGCAATTTCTAATAGGTTTTCCTGTAATCAATAGGTAAAGATCTATATTGCTTTTTTTTTATTTTATTTTAGACCCAGTAGTTTCGGAGATAAAGGGGGGGGTCATTTTTTGCCTATTTTCTTGAATAACTTCTAAATTGTTTATCCTAAAATTATAAAGAAAAAATTGAGATTCTCACAATGAGCTCTTTCATTTGATATGTAACACGATATAGTTTGAAAGACTTTATTTTTTAATTTTCTCATTTACCCCCTAAAAGTGGCCCCCATGTTTAAAATTCATTTGTTTGCGTTACATGTCCGTCTTTGGGTCACAAATTTGCAAATGTATACCAAATTTCAACTTAATTGGTCCAGTAGTTTCGGAGAAAATAGGCTGTGACAGACGGACAGACAGACAGACAGACGCACGAGTGATCCTATAAGGGTTCCGTTTTTTCCTTTTGAGGTACGGAACCCTAAAAATGGTACGGACTCGTGATTTAATGACATTTCTTTTCCGTACTTTTTAATAGCGTTTTATGCCACAGAACGACTGCCATTGTTTTTCGTGAATATTATATTTTTGATAAGTATTTATTTCATCGTGATTACCTATTTGCCGTTGGTCAGAATGAAACTGAAGACTTTACAAATAAAACAGGTACAATTACTTTTTTTAAATTGTGATTCAGAATAAAAATCGTGACAAATCTTGTTATATCCTCTAGCCACCCAGAAGAAGAAGAAAAAGGTCTCCTGTTCTATTCTCATTTAAGGTGGTTCCCTGAGCCAGAAGGCGAATAATCTCCTTATATGATCATGTTTTTCTAAGAGGCGTTGATATTCGTAGACGTGAAAAAGATATATGAAGTTCTTGACTATATTATCTTTAATATCATAGCTTCCGATACACGAATTATGACACTTCGCTCGATACAATTAATTCCCAAAGTAACCTCTAATTGGGACTTTTAATCCAACTTTACTCGGTTATTTATTATGTGATAATATAAACAAAATTCATTATTTTGATAAATTAAAATCGTATTAATTGTCTTGGCAAGTTTTGATGTCTGGGCGGCTGAATGCGCAGGAGATCTAAGATGCGACGTAAATAACAACAATGTATTGAACTATTGTTGTGATCAAGTTATTTTATTCGTTTTCGATCCCCGAGACTATTTTAACTTAAAATAAAAGGAGAACCTAATGGGCCAGCCTTGATAATCAATTCCACGGCTTCGTAGAACTGTGAGAGTGATGCAATCGTTTCTCATGTATATATTTCTTACAAAATTAATCTGAACCTTGTTATGTTTACGTTTTGTGTCTTATACTGATTTAAACTAACACGATTTTCACTCATAATTTTAAAACTAACGGGACTTAATCGCGTACAAACTTACGTTTATTTATGGTCCCGTCCCGTATGGTATGGTCAAGTCCCGTGTTAGTTTTAAAAGTTTTGTGTCTTGTATCCTGAATCACGATAAATTAACGCGTTAATTAAGGAACAAAATATTTAGAGATTCAAAATCTCAGTTACATTCCGTGGCAAAGGAAACGATTTATCAAACGTACGATATACGTCAATGCTCGGTAAAAGATTAAAAATAGTGGATATGAAGGACCGTGTAAATGCTTGGCATAGGTAGTTCGTAGGTACAAATGCGAGCAAAAGATGTCGGGGAGAATAAGAGAAGTCAGTGGTTGATGAGATGAACGCAATGATTTGCAGCAGCGATAAATCCGCCGGCAGACGGGGACAGACCCGCCCGCGGCCGCCACGGTAAGTGTATCCAATTACTATACGATACCCTACACCGCAGCACAGCACCGACCCATACGTTATGTACCATAATAACAAAAGATTACTGTGATAAAAAAATCTATTACAAACAGCCGGGAGCGGTTACTTCGCTTAAACTTTTTGTTCTAAAACAGGATTGTAAGTAGATTGGAATATTTCGAACACTAAGTAGGTACCATTATCATCGATTTTACGCTTATTTTATATTAGACTGCGGACGTGCGATATGTTTCACCTCGTCTCATTTTACACAAGAAACCGTTAAGAGTTGTAGGCGGTTTGCGGATAATTAATTCCGTCCTGTGCTACTTATGTTACCGTCGAACGAAACCGCAGCGCCCTGTGGTGGCTTAAGAACATGTTTAGTCGCACTTGTATCACTCATGCCACTTTGTGCCAATTTCACCGGTAGGCCGTCTCGTATTCCACTATTTCTACTAGACTACTTCAAGCTTCGCGAACGATTAATGCTTTAACAGTGGAGAATGCAGCGACTCGTTTTTCTGAACGACTTAATGCAAGGTTTCTGTCAGTTGTCATCATTTTAGTAAGGTGTAGCGTGCAGATTAATACTCGTATTATTTATAATAATGTCGTCACGTTAAGACGGGCAGTGGTAACTACCTGGTCCCATATTAAAGTAATAGGTGCGTAAAGATAATCTATACTATAATAAAACCTTACCATTGATTACTACTTTTAAATTTTTAATAGTTATTATGTATTTCAAAATAAAATAGAAATAACCTTTATCTTTATTGTAAAAGTGTAAAATCTCAGGAGAACTTCCGTGTTTCAAGTAAATACGTTCAGCTTCATGTGGTCACCTGACACCGCGGAAGAGCTCCAGTATCGAGTAATCAAGCAGCATATCGCCCTCGGCGGAGCAAGATCTGACCCAGCTGCCTTTGTTTGCTCAAATTCATTATTACCTTCACAGATCGTGATCGCCCTCGCATAGTACCAAAAACATAACAAGCAGAACTGATTTTATAAATGAATGAATGTAAAATTTTAGTACGTAAGGTGCGTAGTTAATAAGGTGTCTTTATTCGATGTTCTTAAGTAATTCATTCATGTGAATGGAATTGGTAAGTTTTTTTGTTGTTGGAAGGACTGACCTCGGCGAGTTTTCGATAAATAATCAACGTCACAATCGATACAATCGGCACGTAAATGGCCATAATGGGAAACGCTGCGGTGCATCGATGCGATCGCAGCGTTCGAAGGCCGGTTGGTCAGTCGGCGCACGGCGACGGTGCGGCTGTTGTATGTTTTTAACTTGGTCGGATTGTACGTTCACTGAATCGGCCGCGTGCTGATTCAAATCGAGGTCTGCCGGGTCGCTGGGCAGAGCGGGTTGCGATGCTCGCGGATCGATTATAGCGCGTCACGAGCTGCAGGGGAATCAGGCCACACACTGCACGCAATGTCGCGCCATCTAATTAATTCTCATTTGGGCAAAAAATCTATATGTTACACGCAACGTCTCCGAGCAATACACGAGCGAACACAAAAACCTGTCACGTTTCGCCGAGCAATAAACCGAATTATCTAACTGCCCGCGGCACAACAATAACAACAAGTACTTCGTATTTTCATTAGCAGTAACTTAACAGCAGTAATAACAAGAAGATATGTTATGAGATTTGCCATATTTTTCATCCAATAAACAATACAGGGTATATTTTATTACTTTAAACATAACTGAAGCTTGGTATTAGGTAATAATTAAAACAGCAATATCAGGTATTAAAATAATGCATTACAATGACATCGAAAAGTAAATTGTACCCCGCGGGAACCGGAGAGCGCTATTAGACCGACATGGACATGACTTATTCTATGAAATATGTAGCAATCGCAGATCGATGTCATTTAAAATTGGTTCGTAGTAAGCCTCAGGTGTTACCACCGTGAATCATTTAATCGCTCGTTAGCGAGGGATAAAACTAAGTTTAACGAGCGACTAAATGTTGTGGAGCTTCTTGACGGCGTCATTAATATACTATCAATCATTTACACTTTAGTATTTATTCGTTGTGCATCAATAAATCTAAAGGTTCACATACTAATTTACTTATTGACTGTGGAAAAAACAATGAACATTTTACGAGCTTTATTTTGTAATATATGTATTGTATCTTCAGTACATACATTAGGTATACTACAACCGTACATATAGAGAAGGTACGTTAATTGAATTATTGATAAACTTACTTTTTAGAGTTTGGTACCCAAAGGGTAATAACGGGACCCAATTACTAAGACTCCGCTGTTAATAATAATAACAACAAATACCAAAAACAGAATAAAATAAATATTTAAGTGGGGCTCCCATACAACAAACGTAATTTTTTTGCTGTTTTTTGCGTAATGGTACGGAACCCTTCATGCGCGAGTCCGACTCGCACGTGGCCGGTTTTTTCTCTATAGATCCAGATTTCGAATTAGAAAGATTACTTGCTATCTTTATAATTTTGCGTAATGGTACGGAACCCTTCATGGGCGAGTCCGACTCGCACTTGGCCGGTTTTTTCTATAGATCCAGATTTCTAATTAGAAAGATTACTTGCTATCTTTATAATTAAAGGTAGTTTTCACGGTATGGAAAATGATGCTAATATCTGCCGTCATGTTCGGTGTCAGTAAAGGCACCTCCCCGAGGGAACGGTTACGACGTAACAATAGTCATTAGCAATCAATCAAACTGATTTCAGTGGGTGGCGTAGACACTGGCTAAAAGCCAAATCGTTCCTTGCGGTCACGTTGAGAAATTTCACATGTAGTTTTGTTACGTTAAATCGAATAGTAACACAAAACGAGATACGGAAGCTCAAAAGCTGTGACCGTTTTAGAGCTTTCAGTTACGTGTGGAAGGGAATTTTACAAGTATCAGCGCCAACCACGGTCGGGCGGCTCGGTCGGTCGAGACGAAGCGATGAACACAGGGATTTATTGAAATTGTGGGCAACGTACGTCGATGGCTGTGGTTGGCGGCACGCGCTGGTATCACGTGCGGGCAATTGAAAGGAGCGCGAGTTATTGCGGGAAATGCGAGGGAATCGAGTCACAATTGCTGCTCCCGGGCAAGCCACACAATGTGCTCGCGAAGGGATAACGACGCGGGCGTCGGTGTCGCTTCGCGCGTCACGCCTTCATGCCATGGCACGCCACCCGAGGCACACGACAGATAAATCTATAGCTTTACAACCAAACAATTTGCTACGAACTTTGGTCTTTTAGTGACTTTACTGCTGACTGTACCGTACATTGCAGGTCAAACTACTTAGGTCCTTGAAGCTGCCAAGAAACTTTTTTTAGTATGTAGTTGCAGTAGAGTCTGTGCAGAAAGAGAAGAGTCGTGGTTCCCTTATATTTACGTTACGTCTCTTCTCTTTCTGCACAGACTCTAACAGAAATTAATGTGAGTTATATGACTTACCGCAAAGCTCTACAGCCTTGATCACAGGAGTGTATAATACCTACCTACTTGTTAACTACCTCTTTATTACTTAATTAATTTGAATATTATAGTCAGTCAAACCAAATTGTCAGTAAATAAGAACAAAAAAACTATACTCATCCTTTTCTTTTGGGTGCTAGTACTAGTGTAAGACAAAGATAGTATGATTCTCTCGGTCTATGTTTGAAATGAGACAGTCCTATGACAAACTATATTAATAAAGCATATAATTAGGGTAACTAATTAAATTTTATTCTACTTTAATGTTTTTGCTAAGTATAGCAAATACAAATAAGCAATTGTAAGTTTCATGGCCGATATACTCTTAACGTATGTATGAACGACTTGACTTTTTTTTTTCAATTGCTTATGATTGTCCTGAACCTTGTTTGTTTGTCTGTTATTACCGCACCATGCTTATTATGTGTTTCCGCCGAGAACTCGATCTATCGAGAGCATTTATGGGATGTTATAACACATGACTGTATGTAGGTACTATTCTCACTTACTAAAAACTTACTAGGATGCTTGTGTTGTAAGAAACGATATGTCAGCTGTCCAAAAATGGACAGTCGAAACGTGGAATTTTAATCGATGTCATGGCTTGAATAACGCCAACTTGACAAAAAGTCGGGCCTCGGCGGATGTCCACGCGCTTCAACGCATTTATAAGGATTACCCACTGAATTTTGATTACGAATTAGGTACGTAATTACATAAACAGCTACGTCAAGTTTTAAAAAACGTTCGAGGAATATTAACTATGTCGACAACAGGTGTTGGTTTCGGGGCAAAGGTACTTTCTGTATTTTGCAATATCTTCGAAAAATAAATATCACAGTACATATGGTGCTAAGTGTAAAGAGCACTTTTCGTGCATATGTCGAAAGTTTAAAGGGCCATATGTACTGTGAAACGTTGTACGATACACGTGCGAATAGGTAATTCGAAACTCGTGTCGATTTAAAACACTCCCTGTGGTCGTGTTTTAATACTTTTAATTTATCGCCACTCGTTTCGAATTTCCTCTTTTCCGCACTTGTATCGTAAATAACTATTTAAAACAATCAAGCTTAAATATCTTAATAAAACACATTCGTTTAATAATACGAACCGATACAAATAAAATTTCTTTATCCGTATACTTGCTCACATCACTTCAGCCCAGGGGAGATATTCATGACATACTTATCACTAACAAAAGAACTACCTAGTTATTATAATTTATTATTGTCTCAGTGTTTTCTTTGATATAATATCTTTGGATACAATAGCCAGATACAAGCAGTGCATCACTCGTGGGAACATGTAAGATAAAGCCACAATCGTACTTTCATCCGATCACGCATGATATAAAGTGCGAACCATACAACAATGCTAACATATGTGACGTTTTCAACCAAAAGGTACCACATTGTCGCTTGTCGATAAGGTTGATTTCGAATTGAAGCTATATGGAAATAGCGCCTTATTGACAACCGACAATAAGTAATATCCTTTTGATTGAAAATGGCACAAATAGTCACGTACAGAAAACAACGATAATATGCTTGTTTTACGACAACAACTGCTCAGTGAATTGTGTACTCTGCAGCAGTCAATTTAAATACTAAAGCATGAAATTTCTCATCTTTTCATATCATACATCTGGGTACATACAAAAGTCTTTCTTTAAGTAAGGTAAGGTAAGTCAAGTGAATAAAATGTGGAGTTTATTGTCAGTCTCGCAAATGAGCCATGCGTTAGGTTTTAAAGGCACACATACAACATATTTAGTTAATTATGTGTTGGAAACAGCAGGAGGCATAGATGCCCACAATCAACTAGGCTTCCCAGATCGTTTAGCAACTATCGACCGACCGGGTAATGCATGTTTGGCCCAACTTACAAACCAAATAGTACCGACACAATCTTGGTCAAAAGTATATCTCGTTTTCTATTTGACGCGGAGACATCTCTACCACTTGATACGGAAATAGGCACCAAAACAACAAACAAGTCCTTCAACTTCCTCGTCCTAAATTGACAATATAGACAGGCTGAACCTACGTGAGGCGCTGCCACGAGCGACCAAGTGGAGATATCGCCAGGGCCCTGAAAGGGAAGGGAAGGAAATACTAAGGGTACGTTTATGTCTGCCTTAGTTTTTTTTTATGGGGTTTCGTCACTCTGTGACGATGTCACCCATGCCTTAGTTATTATTACATTATTATAAATAAGTTATGACAACACGAAATTATGATTTTATTTTAAAAACTCGCTGATCTCCGAGACTTTTTTCGCTATACATACTTGCTACTTGACAAGATTTGGACTCTAGTTACAAGACCAAGAAGTATGAAGAAGTCAGACGCTGACTGCAGGGCTATAACCGCGAAAATCGTTCGTAAATTTAGAGCAACTAGTTATGTGTCACTCTAGTTACGCCTTAATTCGCGGTAGGCCCTCGGGTGTAAAATTTTGATAAATACCAAGAGAAATATGCATCCACAGTCAATATTGCCCTACCTAATAAAAATTGTAACAAATTAAATCACTTTTCATTTTGTATAAGTGGCCATGTCGCTTAGATGCATAGTTTCCGAGATATAATCGAAAAACCGAAAAATGGAACCTTTAAACCCCACTCTCCCCCCCCCCCCAGCACCAGGGTTACGGCCGGGGATTTTTGATATATTCACTTGTGTTCCAAGTATTTCCCTCTATAACTTTTTTTGGGCATTAATTTCCTGGCTTACAATAAGAATCTGTAATGCGATATGCGATATGGCACTTATCCAGTGTAATATAACGAGAGTTCATTTCCTCAAATTAGTCATTAAAATTCCCATAAGTAATATTATTACAGATAACATATTTAAAAACATTTCCAATAAAATATATTCATATCTTCGACAGCACAACAATGCATAGGAGTCACTCGTAAAGTCGTAATAACATTTGCTGTGAGGTCGTTAGAGACGGAAGCTGCAGGATTATTGCGACTGCTAGACGGTCAGGGACCGTCCTTCAGGGGACAGATGTCGAGTTAACAAACTGAAATATGACGAATGACGTTGCCGGTACTAATGCATAAAGTATGTTATAAGCGCGAGACTGTTTTATTTTACTTTGCCTATAGATTTCATTTGGTATTGTTTGCTGGATAAAGCCCGGGAATAAAATGATCTAGAAAATGTTTATATATATTTTTTTATAAACAAATATATATAAAATTTTAATTAAATGGTCGTGTAATATTTCTATCGATTATCAATTCCAAAGTACTTTTTATAATTTTTGTACTTACCCACAATACCTAATATAGAGATCAATTTTATGAGCAGACGAGCTTGCGTGAAGTACACACAAATGTCAGTCGGGAGTTACGAATAATAAATCTAGATTGCGCGCGATCAGTTTCAAACCGCTTCAGTTGTGTTTTATACAGGGTGTCCCTAGCCATTGGACACAGCCGAAATGTACATATGCATTAGGGTATTTAGAACCAGTAAACAAAGTATCATAACAACCGGTGTAGTGGTTACGAAGAAATTAACAAATTACGATTTTTTACTTTGGAGCAATCTGTAGGTATGTGTTAGTAGCTCCTGAGGTAATAAATAGTAAGAAACCTTCTTCGACCTCTGTGATAATCTTTTTTTATTTATGACACTAATAAGATTCTGACTTTTGACAAATGTCATCATTACCGCACATTTTCGAACAAATTGTCAAAAGCACTGCCGCCAATTATTTACAGCATGTTTCTTTTTGTTGTCGATTATTGGAAATAACTTGTTTGTTTTTTTTTTTATTTGTTCTAATTTAAAAATATTAACGTTAGAGCATTCCTGAGAAGTAGCCCTACGTGGGATTTTAGGGTTTGTTCAATGGCTAAGGTCAACCTGTATACATTATACAGACGTATACAGGCGCCTTCCTCAATGTGGGTATCTCACGACGTAATTTCTTGTCAATGTCGATTGTGCTGCCCATAGGTCATATAAAAATTCTCAGAAACAAAAACTTAATTTCTCAACATGACCAACAACTATTGAACCAAAATAGTAAATTTTATGTAACCTTTTCAGTCTCCTCTGTCTCGCAATATTCTAGCTTGTCTAGTTTAGTCAATGCATTTTGGTCATGTTGAGAAATTAAGTTTTTGATTCTGAGAATTTTTATTTTTGGTAGTAGTAATTTTATTTTTAACTACATCACGCTCCCAAAATCAAGATTCCAAAGTCGGAACCTTTACAATAATAAATTTACATTTTTTACCAATTCTTTGCAGCTTTATAAATTAGGGAAAAAATGTCCCTAGTCTCCTACGACGATATATTGTAAATAACTATTTAAAAACTACCACTACAACTTAACCAACCAAATGGGTTAAACGGTTAAACCTGGAGTTAACATGGTTACCAGTACAATTTGACACTGGGTTAACGGTTTAACCGCTTAACTCCGGGTTAGTGGGGGGTGCAAGTGGGCTTAATAGTCTGCAAAGCATTATCTGATATATATGGGGAAGTCTACGTGGTTTAACCCCAAGTAGTTGATACAACAAAATTTGTTCAATCAAAAGGGTACTTATTGTTGGTTGTCAATAAGGCGCTATTTCCATACAGCTTCAATTTGAAATCAACCTTATTGACAAGCGACAATGTGGTACCTTTTGGTTAATAATGTCACAAATGATTCTAGATAAAAACGACTTACTGTTACTGCCCAACACCCGATCAGCCAAGCTAAGCATTCAGGCCACAGCTATCTTCCTAGATATGGCCAATGATAATTACAATAAATCAGGATATGGTATTGAATCTATAGTCAAACTAAACGCGGAGGCCATCGGTGCAATAATTTTTCGATGTCGTCCGTTTCTGGGTCAAACTGAGCCCAAGGCATTTCAATTATAAGACACGTATTCCGAGCATAGAGTAATCTGAAAGGCAACATATTTCCGTTAAACTGATAGATAGTATATTTATGCGTAACGAGTATAAGCCTAGATTTAATGCGGTTCTTGTATTCGATCATTTCAAAATAGGTAATATAGCAGTTCTTGGAAGTAAAATGGGTGTCGGGTGTGTTTTACAGTAAAAAGCATTTCTTAGTCGCAATAGAATGTGATGCGTGTTGAAGGAAACTTTTCAGAATGTCATCAAAGTCAATGACGTAGAATAGTTGTAAGATCTAAAATGTGGAAACGGTAAAATTAAGCTAAGCTGGTGGTAAACGTTGTGCTCGTGTGAGAAATCCCACACGCGTCAAGGATTCCACGCCACCGGCACATGCACTCAATTAATAGTCAGGAGTCTACGCGGAGCGTCTATTTCTGTTCGGACCCTCCATCCGCTTTTGGCTGTACTGTGAAGCTTTCGTTTTACTTCAGTACTGGCAAAGTAAAATATTAATTAAAGCTAAATTTGATAATTAAGTTATGTGATAGTAAGTACTTACCGCGGTGCAAACGAAGAACATAAAACATAATTAACCTGTACCAAATACTGACTGAGGTAGCAGTTAGCTTCGTCAATCGCATCTAGAGAGCAACAGATCAACTTTCTCGCCATTCTTGTATCAGCGAGTGAGACTAGTGTTGCGTACGAATATGGACACTGCAACCGTCGGTGTAAATTACGAGAGATATGACGTAAGTGGAATCTATATGACTAGCTTCTCAATGAAAATTAGTGGCATGATAAAATAAAACAAAGAGTTTAGGTATCTGGGATCAAAATTATCTAGACTAGACTATACTTGATTGGTAAAATTTACGAGGGCTGGTATTAAAGAAAGGGTAAAATAACATAAAATCATTTATTCTCCCATTAAAAGGAATAAGTTTATTAGAAACAATGAAAAAATGTTACTAATATCTAATAAGGACATAACAAAAAGGTGGTATGAATACTACAAGGATTTAATGAATCAAGAGTTCCCGAGCCAATCAATACACCCCCTCCTACTAACTCAAGTACCTATACAGGAGATTGGTATCAATGAAGTTAAAGTACAGGTAAGAAAGATGAAGAAGAATAAAGCTACTGGTCCAGATGAGATCCCGGCAGAAATATGGAAGTTACTTGGGCCTATGGGATTGGATTGGCTTACTAGACTCTTCAACCTCATCCTTAAAACCAAAATGATACCAAACGGAGTGCGGAAATTACAGGGGCATTCAATTGACGTCTCATACATTCAAGATCTGGGAACGCATTTTAAATAACCGTATTCAATCGCTTACGTCAATATCTTTGATATAATTACCGATAAGTACCGCTTAAACAAAGAAGATCTGCATTTTATATTTATGGATCTGGATATGGATATGGGTACCGCGTAGACTTGTATGGCAGGCGCTTAGGGCACAACACCATACAGGACATGTATCACAATTCGTTCACGAGAGTAAAAAGTCCAGCAGGCCTCAGCGAAGCGTTCGAGGTAGGAGTAGGAGTTCACCAAGGTTCTGCAATTAGTCCGCTACTCTTCAACTTGGTCATGGATCTTATAACCAAAGAAGTCCAAGCTCCATTGTCGATGAATCTCCTGTACGCGGACGACATAGTACTCATGGCTAACACAGCAAGCGAAATGCAGGATACTCTTCATCTCTGGGTTAACGCCCTAGAACAAGCGGGTCTCAAAGTCAAAACCGAACACTTGCAATGCAGGTTCACTGGCAGAAACCAACAAGCAACTGTCTGCTACCCCGACTTGACACCGGTGCCTAAAGTTACACATTTCAAGTACCTGGGATCGGTAATCTCAGAAGATGGAAAAGTAGAGCAAGATGTGACGCACCGAGTAAATGTTGGCTGGCAAAAGTGGCGCACGCTATCTGGAGTTCTGTGTGACACTCGCATGCCCGTTCGAACTAAAGGAAAGGTCTACAAGATGGCTGTTAGACCAGCGCTGCTTTATGGATCGGAGTACAGGCCTATCAAGGAAACTAACGTGCAAAAACTCCATACAGCCGAAATGAAGATGCTTAGGTGGTCCGGAGGATTTACACGGCTTGGTATAGTCAGAAACGAGTACATTCGTGGCAGCTTCAAGGTAGCCGCTATACCTGGAAAACTCTCAGAAAACCGACTTAGGTGGTACGGACACGTGATGCGAAGGGGCGAAGAGTACGTTGCCAAAAAAGCTTTGAACCTGCCGGAAAAAAAGAGAGGCCAGGGACGCCCACCGTCAACATGGTGGACCAGCATGACCTAATTACTTAAGAGGCCGTAGTCGATTTTGGAGCAAAAATGTAAAATTGATAGATTTAGTCGTTGAAATTATACACGTTTTGTTACGTAATATCTAAATAACAAGTATTGATTTCTATTAGCACGTCTTCTCATCTTGCCTTTTAATAATGAGGTCGCGAGCGTGCGTCACCGGTAATGCATGAAGAGAAGGGGCAGTTTTTAAAAATTCATCAAAAAATCATGGTGGTAAATTATACAAATTGATGTATAAGAATAGTTTCAGCAAATGTTGTAGATTGTTTAAGTATCAAAATTACGTTGAAATTAAGTCGATTTTCAGATAAATTGTCACTTGTTTTGAAGTAATTTCCGGAGAAAATTGATTTCGTCTAACTTTCATTTACACTACTTCAAAGTCATAATAATAAAAATGTAGTCTGATAAACGTCAAGTACAGGATATGTGTAATACAAAATTACCATGTTTAGTCCAAACTTTACGAAATTTACAAATAAGAGCGACAAAATCAGTGCTTTACGCGCGTTTACCTAAACGTCCATCAGAAAAGCAAACATTACTAATTTAGTGAGTCTGTTTTTAAAAAAATTATCTGATAAAAGGTAAGATAAGAAGACGTGCTAATAGAAACCAGTACTTGTTATTTCAATTAGGTAACAAAAGGTGTAAAATTTCACGGACTAAATCTATCAATTTTAAATTTTTGCGACTAAAATCGACACCGGCCTCTTAAGAAAAACAATTTACCCGACCCGACAACCGTCGACAGAATCTCGTGGCGCAAAATAATAAGGAGAGCCGACCCCACCTAAAGTGGGATGGAGCAAGGAAGAAGAAGAAGATTTATTCTCCCTGATGGTATAATTCTACATGAGAAATAGCAGAAGGAACCAAATAAATAATCCCGGCCACCCAGGTAAATTAAAGTTCGATTTACAAAGATTTAAATACGAATTAATGTCTAACTCCTAAAACAGGTTTCAGAATAAAATATATCCCTTACAATGATATACGTATTATTCAACTCGCATGAGTAGAGCCGGAGCAGCTAACAACTTTCGGGCCATCCCTCGTAAAATAAGCCCTAAAATAATTTACAAATATGATGACATGATTTAATGTTTTAGAAATAACTAGGACATCGTTGGAAATTGATTAGTCTACATTATGTTAAGCTATAAATTTAGACAAATATTGAAAAATGAAAAAAAAAAAAATATTGTAACCATATTATTTCCATGACTGTTTGATTCAACATAAAAACAAAAAAATATAACTGCATCAAATCGATGGTGATCCTAAACTTGACAGTGACGTCGTTTTTAGGGTTCCGTCCCCAAAGGGTAAAAACGGGACCCTATTACTAAGACTCCGCTGTCCATCTGTCTGTCTATCTGTCTGTCCGTATGTCTGTCACCAGGCTGTATCTCATGAACCGTGATAGTTGAAATTTTCACAGATTATGTATTTCTGTTGCCGCTATAACAACAAATACTGAAAAATACGGAACCCTCAGTGGGCGAGTCCGACTCGCCCTCGACCGGTTTTTTTTTGATATCTACAATCAATCGTGTCCTACAGACGTCCCCGTCGCCCTAGCAAAAAATGTATAAGATACCAATCCAGACTTGGGAACTTCTGAAAGTCAAACACTCATTTTGCTGATACACAAGGAGCGTGTTTTGCAAGAAACTGTACCGTCAATACAAAAATACGCCAGAAATAATTTTTAATATAAGACCTTGCGAATACGAACTGGACTTGGCTTAAAACTACTTCTTCTTCAACCTTCAAGAGTATTAAATATACATTTACAGTGTTGTAATTCATAAGCTAATTTATGTTTTAATTAAAATACTCAAGATGTTTTGTAAAAACTGTAGCTTCTGCATCTGCACTGGAAACGAGGCTGTACGTTACGGCTTGAGGGTGCTTTCTCCAAGCTTGACCGGGCACACCATTCGCTTCCGCTTATAATATTAGCACGATAGAGTACCTAGTGAGTAGCTCAGGCGATGCCGATGCCGGGAAACGCACAATATCGGCTTTCTATCGCCGTTCGCAACTTCATCAGCCCGCGCCCAGAGAAACCACGGTGACAATTATCTGCGACACAGCGTTTAGTTCCGTGACACATGTGGGAATGATATTGATGATGGTTGAGAATTCATTTCTTGTTCAAGTTCTACTATTAGTAACAGCATATATAACATATGTTTACGCTGCTATCTCACCTAAAGATATATTGACAGTGGCTGATGTATTGTACTAACAATAGAAGACTGTTTTCCAAGTATCTTGAAACTATTTCAACTGTACTATTATTAAACATTACTGCGATAACAGTAATCGTGACCCAATATGATATGCCCAGTCCGCGGCAGAAGGAAAACATCGAAAACGCATTGATCATGTCATAGCAACACGAAGTTCAAGGCCCGTGGCTCTATATAAATCAGAGTGAAATACGAACAAATATTACCATAGTAATCGGAAAGACAGTGAATATAAATACAGCATAAATCATAATCGTAATGATTTATTTTAAAATATAGCGACGGCAGAAAATTAAAGTGGCGAGCAATCCCGGTCGAGATCACAATGCACGCGATGATATGTTATTAAAACCGGACGGGATGAATGCAAGTCTACGAGTCAATCCGTGAATACTTCATTAGATGACTTAACAGTCTTTGTTAATAAATTATCTCACTGCAGAATCAAAGCCTGTGAACATATTCAAATTTGCTTATCATCATTCAACAGCCATAGTTTGCGTTTATTGCGAGAAGTGTTAATACTGTAGTCTTTGCAACAATATTTTTGTCATACATATATGAGTAATCAGGATTAAATGGTCTATATTCTTACGTCTGAGATATTTAGCGATCCCCAGCATATTAACGTTTTATTAAAATATTTATGACCTAATTTAAGAAATATGTCTATCTAAAACGTATTTTGCGGCCAAAATAGGATCAGAGCTACGATCCAAATCTTTTAAATTTGGCCAGTCCTGAAAACAGCTTTATTCTTTCAAACCACGCTTCGCATACATTTTCATACTCTGATGGATGAATTTGCACTTTGGCAAAGACATTTAATTCATTAATGTAAATTGATCCCGACGAAGGAGAGGTAATTTTCCAAATTAAGACCCTTTAAAATACTGTACGATCATTTCTCGAGCGACGACCCGACCGCTGCAAGAGCTTAAGCGATTTTAAATTAGAATATTCGACTGATCCTCATTTGTCTTACTGAAAAAAAAAGTAATTACTATTAATAAGTCACTGAAACATTAAACATACCTAACCTAAAGATTTGTGTGCATTCCTCGGATGAATTCTACACCGAAATGTACATACAGTCGAAATATGGGAGCGGTCGAGGTGCTCACAAATATTTTTGACCACGCCTTTGTTATCTAGGTGTTATTAGTGTAGGTATTTATGTTCACATATTTTTTTGGAACGTGTGAGCCGTCCCGATATATCTGATGGCGACTGTACTTAAAATGATACAGAAAAAATAATTTTATGTAAGTACTACTACTTACTAAGTACCAACCGCGAAATCGTTATGACGTTAGTTCCGTAATATTCCTTATATTCAATAGAAAGCTCCATCCGCGCAACTGGCTAATACTAAGAAAGGAAGCGGTCTATGAGAGAAGGTATTAAATTTATTAATATATTAAGACGATAAGGAGTAATATCACGGTGCGGGTAGCAAGAGAGCTCGGGCGAGTGAAAGCGGGTGAAACTTCCGAGCGGAAGCCGGCTTTCTACCCCGCCTCCTGCCGTTGAAGAAAACTAACCCTGGCTTTTAGAGAGGGCACTGTACTTAAACGGGTGACCAAGCCCGACAGCTTTATACGATAGAGAAAACTATACAGATCTCGTCGCCTCGGAGCCGGTCGTCTTCGCTTGACTACGTTTTTAAACTCATTATAATTAAGTATGCTGGCTTATTGAATCTTGCCACTCGGGGAAGATTAAATAATGTTGGTAATTAAGGGGAAATATAGCAGCGCTTCGTCAGAGTAATATTTTTAAATTCAATATACAAAATAGATAACTTTCTTTTTTTATACCACGTCGTTCTTACATTGTATTCGGTGCTAAAAGAAAACTCTTGGTACACAATTCAGAATTCAGGCTTAAAAGGCCGGATCATGCTTCTGAGCTGAAACAGAAAGCAAAAAAAATCGAACCTACGTTACCTGACGAAATATTTTTCCGAATGTAGGTCCACGATCTGATTTCCTGGTCGCAAAACTATACACACAGTTATCTGTAAAATGTGTAAAGTGGCGTGTCTGTGTTTCACGGCTAACGCGTAACATCGTGTGTTTACAGAGACGATGCGCGCTCCGCGGCGGGCGCGAGCAAGGTCGCGCGCCACGTGCGCCGAGTGGTACATTGTTGTCCGACGAGAAAGTTGTTTTTCTCCATCTTCTATTGACACTGAAGAGAACTTATGAATCTGAATGCGAACGGGTAATGGAAATATTGGTCTGAATCCTAAGTTTGTCGCTGCGTAATGGGTATTGATTTATTATGTCTTTGGACTTTGTGGCGTGCCTAATGTACCTAAAGGGTAAATAGGTACTTATGCATGATTTTACGACTTTGTTTTCAACTATACTGGCCGAATTTTACGAAGGTATGGTCTTGAATAAATAAGCTTTGAATACACGTAGTTTGCAATTATTTAATAAATAAATAAATAGGACATTATACACAAATTGACTAAGTCCCACAGTAAGCTTAATAAGGCTTGTGTTGTGGGTAATTAGATAACGATATATATAATATAAATAAATAAATAATAAATAAATATTATAGGACATTCTTACACAGATTGACTAAGTCCCACGGTAAGCCCAAGGAGGCTTGTGTTATGGGTACTCAGACAACGATATATATAATATATAAATACTTAAATACATAGAAAACACCCATGACTCAGGAACAAATATCTGTGCTCATCGCACAAATAAATGCCCTTACCGGGATTCGAACCCAGGACCATCGGCTTCACAAGCAGGGTCACTACCCACTAGGCCAGACCGCTCGTCAAATAAAATAAATATAATATATAAATAAATACTTAAATAATAAATAAAAAATAAAATATTTTTATTGACAAAAGTAAGTACAAAATAGGTTTTGAAGTCCCTGACTTCTGAGCTAGGTAAAAACCTGTGTTACAGAAATCAGTGTCCTCTCCCAGACAATGGAAACTGTATAGAAAACAGGAAATAATATATTATAGCTTATTAACTACATTTACATTTTCAATTTCAATTTTTACTTTTTAAATTTAAAGTAAATAATTTTATTATAAGGATTGTTTCTATGCTAAAAACAATACCTTTCTATTTATACAGATCAATTTAATACATAGAAAACACCCATGATTATGACCTAGCCTTTTATTCATATCGTTGTATTCATGAAAATTATTTATACTTTAGAGGCAAACTTAACCTTTGTAACTTGCTCTTATCCATTATGAGATTACCTTTTAATATCAAGATAAATAATATCGGACCGTTACTTTAAAATCAATCCCTTTCTTTCAGTGATAGCTGATACCGCACGCAAAGATCCATTTTTATGCAAATACTGTTTAAAGCCTGAAGAATCCGGTTTATAATTAAATCAAAGAGTATACTTATATAACCAACGGAATCAGGTGTAAAATAACAATTTGCAGGTACTGTCTTTATTAATATATATAAAACCGAAAAAAAAAAGTTACGTTTTATAATATTGTCTTCGGTTACCGCGATAGTTACTCATGAAATAAAACTATGAAAACGGATTATATCGCGTATATTGAATTTATAATAACATCCCGACGCGACCCGCGACCCGTTGACCACGAACGCTGTAAAGAGTTCGAAACGTCGGGATGTATTATAAATTCAATATACGCGATATAATCCGTTTTCATAGTTTTATTTCATAAGTTACGTTTTGTTGTTATAGCGGCAACAGAAATACATCATCTGTGAAACTGACTAGCTATCACGGTTCATGAGATACAGCCTCGTGACAGACGGACAGACAGACGTACGGACAGCGGTCTTAGTAATAGGGTCCCGTTTTTACCCTTTGGGTACGGAACCCTAAAAAGATATAAAGTTAATTAAATAAGTATGACCCCGAGTTAAATATACATATTTCACAAATTAGTATAGTCAGAAAATAAATTGTATCCAAGTGCCGATGTACAGTCGCCATCAGATATATCGGAGCGGCCGAGGTGCTCAAAAATATCTGAACACGCACCTAGCGCCTTGACAATAGAGGCGTGTTCAGATATTTGTGAGCACCTTGGCCGCTCCGATATATCTGATGGCGACTGTACCTAAAGTCAAAATAATTTATTCAATTTAGATTTACAATACGACGACAGGTCGAACCAATTCAAACGTAGACCAAGGCCATCAGAGTTCATATGATAAACAGTAGCCTTTGTAACCTTGAAATAGACAACGTAGCAACCTAGTTTGTTACTATTAAACTAGTAGTATGTCTAATTGTCTATGAATGTTGTGGTCCCGGACTCAATACTTGGTAGGAGTAGGATCAGACAATTGTTAGACTTTTTTGTGTCGGTGTAGTGTACATTCATTTAAACGTATTTAGTATTAAGGTGGTCTAATTAAGTACCACAGAAACAAACAGCCTAGCTTGATTTTAAGGTAAGCTAATGGTTCCCTACTATTTATTTCAATAAGTTGTTGTATTTGGAAATCGTGTAATGGAACAGAATAAAACTTTTTGCATTTTAAGGCGTATGATGTATTATTATGCTTATAATATATTATGTCTTGGCAATACGTTCTGCTTTAATACATACTCATAAGTTGTGAAATTAGAGAAGTTTAAACAAGCTCAAATTTAAGTAAGCGCAAAAGTTATAGAGGCGTATGATTACTAGTGATAAAAACAGTGAGAATTTTATTAGCACCGCAGTGCCTTTTACGACGGTAATAGTAATCCTAATAACAATAATTTGACTCATTTTATGGTAACACAAGGGGCAAACGAGCAATCGGAGAAGCGCCCATTTATGCATGCTGTTCATTGCTTATTATACTATGTATCGAGGTAGTGATAATGTACCTTATTTACTCTCGACTTAAGCCTCTCTTTTCACGGCATAATGGAATTTTGTCACACTAAAACTAGTTCACATCTGCATTGCTAACAGGACGCAGGACGCAGACTTTATGCAGATAAAGTTACAAGCACTCATGAACGTTGATAGGTATTATCACAATAATAAAGATTTAATAATTTCATTAAAAAGAAGATGCTGACGAGAAAGAGTGCGTCTTTAGAATATTTCATTAAATTAAGTCTTTCATTATTACACTATAATTAAATAAGTACTAAGTAGTGGTTCAGTAAAAAAGTAGCAGTGAATTATCTGGTATATTTTTTTAGCAATCAATATATATATATAAAATCATGTTGAAAAATATGAGATTGTTTGATTTTTCTCATTTTTATTGCAGTGTACTTTTAAATAACGCAATTTGACAATCTTCACTTGCCGTTTTCCACAATGCCACAAAATATTGCATTTCCATTTTCACAACTTGTTTTATGCTTTTAGGAATATCATGTTACGAATAAGTTATACCAATTAAATGGATTTTATCTTGGGTAGTCGGGATGTCTCTCCAATCTGACCTCTGGCAGAGGTTTTTCTACGGGAGACAAATTTCTGTAAAAATGCCAAATACGTAAAAATTCCATGTAACTACCTCAAAGTGAAAGTCAAATCAAAAATGTTAAATATTGAACAAAAGACAATTTTATACGGCATTAATTAGCTCATCAAACTTAAAGAAAAGACTATGTTTATGAGAAAGTCCAAAAAGTGTTAGCGAGAGGCGAAAACTTGAATTCGCCCTTTTATTTAAAATAAGATTGTATTTGATTTTATAGAATAGTATCTACAGATTACTATAAAAAAATGCACTGCTTAAAAATTATCAGAAAATATAATGAAAAAGCCACATAATGTGCTGTCACTTTTTTTCCATACCACTTCTTAATCCTTATATTCATTCTAGAACTGTGCTTTATAGAGCAAGATGCAGTACAAAAACACGGAAAAAGTGATTATGGACCACGTAAAGGTAGATAATTAAGGTCGGTAAGTGATGGCGCATGGTATATTTACCAACCTGTGTCTACTAAATGTCATGTCAATATGGGTTTATGGGCCCTGGTCATTTTGTATAGCAATGTTTTCTAAAATGGTGGGGTATATTAAGGAGTGTTTGGTAATAAATGTACTGTCCCCTACGTCAAATTATAAAAGTGGTTCACATAAGGATCTATTAATGGGCAAAGTGTTGATAGTTATTATGTATAAGCTTTGAACTACACGATTTTGTCCTTCTATAATCAAAACAATGCGTTGCGCAGTTTTAAACACCCATATAGAGACCATGACATTGGGGCGCGACGTCCTTGCTATTATGAGACAAACAAGCAGAGATTTACCTATCGCGTCACTAAACAGAACACAACACAAATACTTCTACAAATATTGTGACAAGCGTTTTGTTGACAACAGTTTACAGATGGTAATGATGGATGGTAATTCACGTTATTGGCTAGTTCCTTAAAAGAATAGTCAACCACGAAACTTTTGAAAAATAATAAAATATTTAAATAAAACATTGCTATGTTACCTACTACGTTTCTTTGTAAATCAGATAGTTTTATTCAAACTCCAACCCTTACTTCTTAGGATAAAATGTGTTATTCGCGTTGCACGTTCTGAATAAAGACAATTCTAGGTCTCAAGTTTAGTCTAGTTCACCTACAGAAAACAAAGATATTAGATTACTATCTTACATAGCCAAAAAATAAAAATGAATTGTAGTTTATGTTCACAACAATTTTCCTGAAACGTTTTCGTTTTACAAGAAAGCCAGCAACGGACACGAAACCCAGTAAGTATAGTTGGTTGGTAAATTGTCAGTAGATAAGAACAAAAAAAACTATATTCATCCTTTTCTTTTGGGTACTAGTACTAGTGTAAGACAAAGATAGTATGATTCTCTCTGTCTATCAGTAAGAAGAATCAAGAAATTATTCAGCCATAATTAAGAATTTACCAAGGAGGGGGCACGGGGCATGTAACTGTAATATTTAAATTCATTTTAAAATGTCATTACCATGTGATAGTTTTTTATACCGTGTTGGAATAAAAAGCTGTACCTATTTATTAATGACAAATATCTCTATTTTGCTTGTATTTAGTATACAATTAACTAATTATTCGTATTAAATTTTTTTATCGTAGAAACACTTATGCTCTTAATGTCTCATATTACACAATTTTATATTGTCGGCATTGTCAAACCCATTGACTATGTGGTCAGCCGTAAAAGTATTAGCATCAGCCTTAAATTGATAAAATAGTACCTATATTCCTTTAAAACATGATATTTCATGCTAAGTAGCAGAAAAAAGTCAAATATTGTGCCGGAAATGTTAGTCCCGAAAACATCGAAAGTATCGGATTTTACTTTTGAAATCCCGGTTCTTTGTTTGGTTCTAAATCCCGGGAATTCCCGGTACTTTCGGTACCGGTATTTCCCGGAAGCAAACCCTAGTCTATATAAACTAACTCTGCACCGACTTTTGGCAGAATACAGTGTGCAAGTTTCATTATAAGCATCATATTTTCATAGAAAATTGTCATTTATGACGATATTACCAAACTTTGTCATTTTGAAACACCATGCAGAGTCGGCTTGGTTTGACTCTAGTTTGTATTTGACAGATCGTTTTTATACATTTGAATTCTGCCTATCATAATAGTCATATAGCCTATATCATATATGTATAACTAATCTCAGTAATCTCAAACAATTAGTACCTACATCATATTCATTCCATGTAAAGTGTGTAATAAGAAAACCACTTTTGTAGTTATTTTTAATAGTACTAAAAACTCTATTATTGCAAGTAGCAATAATAGCAAAGCAAGAATAGAGTAAACGTTTTCGGATTATGCCATATGGTATGATTCCACGTTCATAACCCGAACATAAAACATAGTACATAAATGTAAACAAATATACAATAGCAAATGCGTAACAAACCAACAGCTGTTCGACCACAATTGAAAGTCTTTTATACGATTTACGTAACTGGCATGTTTACATTTACACACCTACTCTCGTCGAATTTGAAGCTTCAGTTCAACATGTAGCGTTTGTATTTTCAATTTTTCACTAATAAATTGACCCAGCAAATATAATATAGAATGAATGTAAATATATAGTTCCCGTATAATTGCCTCATTGTCATATAAAGTAGCGGAAAATAATCTATTATATTTTTTCTTTGCATAATATTTGTGGTTTTTTTCTCAGAAACGGCTCCAGCGATTTCGATGAAATTTACAATCCAGGGGCATATAAAAACGACAATTCTATCAAACTAGGGTAAATTTTAAAATTAATTAGTTTGTCCGAGTTTTAGCGGTACACCGGTGGGTATAAAATTGTAAAGTACTGATTCGATTTAATTTACAAACCAGAGGCTAACGAGAGCGAAAAATCGATCCAACTAGGTAGGTTTTATTGTTGGTAAGATTCGCTTTGGAGTGTTTTCAAATAAGAAATTCAATAATTATAATTATAAAATACATTAATTGTGTGAAGTCCCCAATCTGCATTGTGCTAACGTGGCTATATTGACACGTGCAGTGAATGGGACGTAAGTATGTATGTTCGTGATAATGATACAATCATTGTTTACATGATATAGTCTAATTTCACAAAATAGCAGTATGATAGATTTTTTCCGCTACTGTAGGTCCTTGTAAATCGATTATTATCTTTTATACCTATACGTTTGATAAATAAAACAAGGATTATTATTTCTGGACTTGGTATTTATTGTACAAAAATAGTGTGCGAGCGTGTAACTCGTGCCTCTCGACCGTACACAAACGAAATACTATACCTATGTAACTACATATGCATATATAAGATGCATTCACACAGTAAGCTAGAAATAGCCTATATTGTTTACATTAAGACGATGTATCGTTGAGTCTTACAGCCGTGCCGGTGACTCTCTTTGGATCCCACCACAATTACAAGCTCGGCATGGCTGGCGTTCCTTAGAGATTACTAATTCAGATTATAATGTACATGTGTCAAGTCTTGTGTACAAACAATTCGATAAAATAATCGTGAAGCTAAAACCGCGTGCTTCGCTAAAGCTAAAGCCTTCTTCCTTTTAGTAAAAAAGTATAATCAAAATGAAGCAGGCCCAACTTGAATGGGTATTTAAAATTACAACCGCATATATGTTTTGTAAATCAAGTGACACAATTACTACTAAATACGCGTTATAATCAGAATTCAAAACATAAGCTAGGTATGTGGAGACTGCTAGCGTACGCCGAGCTTTTCGTACAGAAGAATAATAAAAAGTTAGCAAGAAACAACTTATCATGTCTTCCCACGCACGCGCCGCGAAACATAAGCAAACACAACACATGAAAATAAAATAGAGAAAATCGTACAGCCCATGATATGTAATACCCAACGATAGAGACGGTGTACAGTCCATGAATAACTTAGTTATATTCACAATATCTACATTGTGGAACTTTATCTGGTTTAACTTATGACGTTGGACCCTTATTTAAACAAAAATGAACCTGTCAGCCAATCGGACACATATTATCAAAATCGCCGCTTGTCAATGAACATTAAGGAGTATAAAATGTTCCCAATATTGTCCCAACGTGCCAGTAAGCAACCGGTGAATAAAAAAAACCGGCCAAGTGCGAGTCGGACTCGCGCACGAAGGGTTCCGTACCATTACGGAAAAAAACAGCAAAAAAATCATTTTTGTTGTATGGGAGCCCCATTTAAATATTTATATTATTCTGTTTTTAGTATTTGTTGTTATAGCGGCAACAGAAATACATCATCTGTGAAAATTTCAACTGTCTAGCTATCACGGTTCATGAAATACAGCCTGGTGACAGACAGATAGACGGACAGACGGACGGAACCCTAAAAAATATGTTTGTTGCGTTTGTGCAAGTTGGTCAGCTTCAGTGAGTTCTGGTGTTGAAAGTGATAAGGTAAAAATAACGAGGTGTTGATTCGAGTAAAAAAACAATTTCAATATACATACAAATGTAAGTACAATTATTACTAGATTATTACGAAGTTACTAAGGCAAATAAGGATGTTACTTGTTAGTGATTTGATGTGACGACCATAATTAAATAATAAATGCACATCGACTTTACGATGAAAAATTTACTATCGATATTTAATCTTAAATAACAAACTATTAAACTAAACCGTGACAATAATTCACGCACTACTTTTTATGAGATCCACGGCGAATACATTTATTATTTAGTTTCACTTATAAGATAAACAAGTCTAATTTAATATAATTATATCACTTTTTGTTGTCTAAAAAAAAGTATTAGTTGTAATGGGACTAATGACAATATGGGAGCCTTTTTTTGTTTATAATTTGAAGTATAGATATGAAATATAAGTTGGAGTGCCATTAAAGGCATGAACCGATGGTATTGTGGTATGAGTGCGAGGCGCCACCCGGAACGACGCGCGCGGAGAAAACGGCGGGAAACCGCAATAAGAGTGCGCCGCCGCAGCCGCGAGAATCGTGTCAGTAGTGTGAAACGCTAATTGCGCGCTGCTAGTTACTCCTGCGCATCCGTCCGCGGCATTGACAAGCGGCAAATCATAAAACAACAAAAATGTCTCCAGATAAAGCCCCTTGTCAGTTTCCTATGCTATTGTTAAAAATAAATTATTATAAAATCTACAGGAAACCGATTCGGAGATCTCATTATGGGTCTGGATATGACGCTCCGTGCATGCCTCGCTGCATGGCGACTTGAGTCCAGCTCAAATGGCGAGCGTAGTTTTCTGGACCGATTGACGACACATACATCTACACAAACATAATATCAAGCACGATCACAAGCCTTAGACAGTAACTAAGGCAAATCACAAATATTGCGCACATCCGGTGGAGGTCCAACTGGAGAACACGCCGATTCGGTTGCACCTTCACTCTTTCCACTAACGTCCACACTAGATTCCTCCTTTTCACATATCACCGCACTGTTTACTTTTGGACCGTGGTAAGTACATTTGTTAACGGCACTTTCACTTTTATCAGCGAAGAACGAACGCTGATCAAGGTTTTTGGCCGGTGGCGAGGTCGAAAACAGTTTGATCTCTAGATCGCGATGACCGTTCATAGAAGTCACAATCTCTGAAGTAATTTCCAAAGCTAGCGGAGAGCGTGGCTCAGGAGAGCTAGCCCTATTTGTAGGGGGAAAAAGCGAGTAGAGATTTGGAGCTGAAGATGTGTCACTGTTATATACTGCTCGCTGTTCAGGAATTCGTGAAGACGGGTCGCTCCAGCTGCGTCTTAGAGTTGTGTCAGGGCCTCGCCTACCAAGAGAGCCCACCACCTTCATGGAATCTTCCAGTTTCGTAGGAGCAAAATCGCCACTGGAGTTTTCGTTCAGCAGATCTGCAATTGAATCCGCGTCCCATATTTGTCCCACGGGATCGCAGTACCGACATTGACACGACGTAACGGCAGACTCCGCAGGCGAAGCGGCCTCCGCCAGACCAAAGCAGCTAGCCTCTAACGCTTCGCCGAGCACTGACACACGATAAGTCTCCGGCACCGGTTCCGGGTATTCCAAAACTTTTACATCCGCTCTGTACGACATCGATAAGTCACGACAGTAAGATTCATCATAAATATTTCGCGGAATCGACGAAATGCCAGAAATTGTGCAATGATCGATTTCACCAAGTTCCAAGCCGGTAGGGGACAAATCATGTGACAAAATGTTGTTGGGTTTCCGGTCTTTTTTACGGCGTTTCCTTGGTTTTATTATCCTTGGCAACATTGTTTCGGAGTTAGTGGAACCGGAACTTTCGTCGCTAGCGACACTGACTGCATCCGTGTTGTTGTTTCGTCCGCTGCGTGTGGAGCGAGGTTGTTGCTGTTGGTTACGAAGTCTGTTTCCTTCGTTCCCCTCGCACCTTTCCCTGGCGACATGATCAGTGTGTGCAAGTGGTCGATGGGTCCGTTGCTCAGGCACGGTCGTAAATTTTCGGCGATCCTGGCGGTTTTGTATAATCAGCGGAGCGCCTTGAGCGTGCATAGCCAACTTGGAAACCGGTGTTTGTCGTGCGGGCGGAGCACGTCCTGCGATAGAAATGAGAGGAGCGCCCAGCCACGCGTTTGGATGCGGCACACCGTAGGGCGGATAGTAGGGCGGCGGGAATCCGGGTGCGGTAGTTGCATATTGCGGGCGAGCGGGTTCGCGGCGCCCTAAGGCGGCGCGCTCGCCCGGACTCATCACGTAAGAGCAGGACGTTTAACCCATATTCACAGAAATAAGTTTCACTGTCACGGTAAAAGTTGTATGTGCGAAACTATGTCGTAATCGTAGTGTAACATCGGAAGCGGCGCGGAGAATGGTCGCGTGCGTCTGCCGCGGCCGTCGGCAGAGAACTGGAGTGAATGAGTACGGGCTGGTCGCGAGTGCCGAGTGGGAGTGCCAGCGTGCCACGCGACTGACTATATCGCCCGTCTCGCCGATGCAGCGGAAAGCTTTGCTGCCATAGCCGCTTTACTATTGAGCCCGCACTGTTTACTTTTCAACCGATGAGTAACAACAATTATTAACGAGCGCTGGTTACTAAGTTAAACATACCGGTACAGAAATGAAGAGAAAACACCCGAGATCGTTTTTTATGTAAGACAATATTACTATTATTTGTATTGTCTCCTATAAGCAACGTAACTTACCACATTTCTAAGGATTCTCAGGAATGAATAACATTTCATGGAAAACTTACCTGAAACAAAAAATATTCTACTATAAATATTAAATAATTATAAAATATCTATCAAACGGAACGGTCTGTACCTGTAGTAAAATATGCTCAATTATTATACTATCATATTACTCACTTCGTATTAGCACACAATAAACTCACAATGAGGAAAGGCATATTATAAATACCTGCGTGTTGAAATTTTAATACAGGCTGTCGCGTTCAGTGCGGATTTAACAAAGGCTAATGATAGAGGATAAAGATCAACCGATTTGACCCCCATGTATGTTCGGCGAAAGTTAATGCGGCTTCAGTCAAAATATCTATCGAATTAGTTAATTTAATAGTTCTAATGCGGCTGGAAATTTTTCCAGTACCATCTCACGGTAAATGACCATAGGGCCGAAGATGTCACCTAGACGGCATAAGGGTTCCATAAAGTGACTTAGATCGCATTTTTCTTATCGCAGGATGATAACGCTCGAGTGTCATGGAACATTTGGTTGGAACTGAGTAAAGAAAGGGTCAAGACGGAAACTCGTGACGGAAAACTTACACTTTTTTCACATACTGATTTCCACATCATATATGAGGAAATCATATTCATGTTCATGGAACACTCGGTTGGAACGAAGTTAAGAAAGGGTCGAGACGGAATCTCGTGACGGAAAACTCTTACGTTTTTTTCGGCTAGCCCCCATCCGCCAAGTCCGTACTGTGCGATAAGGAACTTTGTTAAAATTATAAATTTATAATTGGTAGGAATTCTAGTATCCTAATCTTATAATTTATTACTATAAATGTCAAAGTTTGTGCCGATGGCAAAGTAAGTACTACTACTACTAAACAGATTTCTGTTTGTAACTAAGGTTTGTATTATTTATTAAATAACCAGTAAAGTCATTTCAGCGCTTTGTTGTGAACGTATAAAATTTCAAGCGAGAAACCTACTTAAAATATAATAAGAAGCAAGAAAACTAATTTTTGGGTTTTTTGAGATGGGTACCCTTTAAGGGATTTGAAATACGATTTTGAATACCCCACAATTTTCAAATCACGGAACAGTTCAATACCAGTAACGTGGGTGCTTTTTCAACCAGGAGCCAGCTACCTACATTAAAGTAAATTAAACAGGATTTGTCATACGACTTACGTGTATCTATTACTGGTGACAAGTACTGGACCTAACACGAAATTACTGCTTAAGATAAAGTTCAATAACATTATTTTATGAGCCAATCATTCCGAGTGGGGCACGTGGGTAGGTATGTCTAAAAGCACTTTACTGGACAGGCTATTTCCTCCAGTTCAATACCTATAAATGCATCTGACACATCTCAGAAAAAACAAAAGCTATTCAAGCTGGAGGATTTGTTGCAATGTCATGACAGAAATAAAAGACGGTGGCAATAGCGATAGCAAATCTTGAGTTTAGTGTGAAAGCCCGTTGATACCTACCAATCATGATTTCAAATAGAGATCGATTGTTTAGTTCTGATTCGATATCCAGATTAGCAACGCAACAGCAGCCACGCAGAGAAAGTGATCGGTGTGCTCACCCGATCCATCGACCTTTTCTGAAGCATCGCGTGTTTAGACCAAATTAATTTTCTAGCCACTCTCGCTCTCGGTTAGATGCGTTACGCGACGCAACTCGCTATTACAGCGTATGATAGTTATTACGAGCACATGCTTGATTATTATCGTTTCGAGATAAGTGAAAGTTATTATGAGAGCTTATCCGGCGGACGCGTTTGCCATGGGTCAATATAACATAACATAACATGAGCGAATGTTCTGACGCTACGCAATCTATTTTGTAATAATAATGATAGCGGCCACAAATCTTGTTTAGTATCCTCTTATGTTGGACGTGGTCCAATAAAATGAGACTCAACCATGGGCGCTATAGACACCAAAGGTTAAGATATTGGGAAATTCATTACAGTGTTTCTAATATTAAAGCAAATGGAAATCCATATCAGAATGGAATAACCAGGTTAGGCTGAATTATCTTGCGGCGTGCGTAACTCTTATTTCGCTCCCTCCCACTTCCAGTCACGACGCTTATTAACTTGACATTTTTCCGCCCAGCACGTCACAGATTCACGCACCATGAATTAACTGTCATTGCCATCTACTTGTCAAAACTTACGAAAACGTTCACTTCGCGATTATCACCATTAACGCACACACTTTCCATTTTTAACTCCTTTCGATTTCAAGTTAAAAATAAACAACTTGAATGTAAAAGTGTCGCTTTTAAAGTTATTGGCTTTGAAACATTAAAAACTTTTCATGACGTTTCTATATACCCTATAAATATATACAAAATCAAGATACCTTAATATTAGTACCGTTTAGATCGTTTTGAAATCATAAGAAGTGTTTCAGTAATATGAAGAGTTTATATTAATGATTAAATGACAAATGGTAAAAATCTTAAACTCAAGAAAAATCAATAGTAGCTATAGGCCAAGAAATGAATGCCCAAAAAAAGGTTTCGAGGGAAATGCTTGGAACATAATTTTTGACTTCGTAGCTTTGTTTGGACTATTTAGGAGGTGAACATATCAAAAGTCCCCGGCCGTAACCCTGGTGCTGGGGGGGGGGGGAGAGAGTGGGGTTGGGGTTGAAGGTTCCATTTTTCGGTTTTTCGATTATATCTCGGAAACTATGCATCTGAGCGACATGGCCACTTATACAAAATGAAAAGTGATTTAATTTGTTACAATTTTTATTAGGTAAGTCAAGTTTTTCCATATCTTGTATAGTTTTTGAGATATCCGCTCTTGAAGGTTTATTTAGGGCTCATTTTTATCTTGATTGTCTACATCAGTGAAGCTGCTAGGTCGGGTTTGGTTTCGTTTTCGTATAAATCGGGGGTGCTGAATTCATTTTTGGTATGAACATTGACACCATTCCTAAGTAAAAACAAAATTTAAAAAAAAAATTTTTTAACTCCTCTTTACGCTTAAACCGCTGAACCAATTTCATTCAAATTTGGTACAGAGATGGTTCGAGTCCCGGGACAGTACATAGGATAGTTTTTATAACCAAAATCATCTTTTAAGGGTGTGAAAAGTGGGGTGGAAATTTGTATGGGAAATCAATAACCGCTGAACCTATTTAAATAATATTTGGGATGGTCTACATCTTTGAATTAGTTGAAAATCATACCAAACATGACTTCAAACCTAAATTTAAACAGTATTAACTTCAGGAATTCAACTTGGGCGAAGAAGCTGAATTCCCCTCACACCAAATTTCACACCTTCAAAGTATGATTTTTGAGATAAAGACTATTATTATATCCTGTCTCGGGACTTAAAACATCTATTTACCAAATTTCAACTAAATCGGTTCAGCGGTTTAAGCGTGAAGAGGAGTTAAAAAAAAGTTATTTGTTTAAAGTTTATGTTTTTACTTATCAAAATAAAAATGCGAGCCCTAAATAACCTAACCTAACCTTTAAGAGCGGATATCTCAAAAACTAAGATATCGAAAAACTTGACTTAATAAAACTTGTAACAAATTAAATCTCTTTTCATTTTGTATAAGTGGCCAAGTCGCTCAGACGCATAGTTTCCGAGATATAATCGAAAAACCGAAAAATTGAACCTACAAACCCCCCTCTCCCCCCAGCACCAGGGTTACGGTCGGGGACTTTTGATATGTTCATCTCCTAACTCCTAACTAATTAAAACAAAGCTATGAAGTCAAAAATACCTTCTTATTGCTTGGCCTACTAACTAAAGTAAAATTGATTGATCATTTCTGAACTAAAGGCAGTGGTTTCCGGGATATAATACTCGAGCAGATAAAGAAAAAGAAAAAATCGAAACCGCTATACATATGTATAACATAAATAATAACCTACAAGGTAAAAATATAAAAGAAAAAGTCGAATCAGTTCTTTTTTCGGAAGTCATTTATAAAGGAGAGAAACTAATAAACCAAGTCAGTCATCATCATAACACACATTGGAGTCACGTAATACCAACATTTCTCAACAGGCGTCGATGTAAATAGAGACGTCATCAACACGACCAGATTTCACTTCCACTTTTTGAGTTCTCCACAATGGTAATGAGCCACAATGATAATACGGCAAATTAACCCGTTATTTCGTAAACTATACTAACCCCCATTTTGGTACAAATGGTGCGTACGGCGTATTTTGAGTTACGTAGAGCCTTCGCTTAGGTACTGACGGACTAAAACTGGAAGCATGTTAAAATTGGAACACTCACACTGAAGTATTTCCCTGTTTTTCGCATTTATTCTCTCAACCCAACGCACGCAATCGTAGTTTCATAGTGAATTTCGTCGTAACACAGACATGCCTATTAGGTTCCTAAATGGTGCCACCGTCACTGCGGTTTCTAAATGGTAGTTCGAACGTCGAACAATAAAGTTACACAAGCTTTCACGAACAAGCTGTGGGTATCACTGCCATTCAAAACAGGGCACTGACTGGCTTGCCATAGATGAACCAATATTCTTACGCATTAGTACTTGTTAATATTTAGGGCTATCAAAATAAGCTATTCCACTATGCGGAATCAAGTATGCGGAGTGAAATCTTGACAAAATTCAATGTCGTACTCGTATTAAATAAAAACAACGGCTATTTTTCATAAATTTTCATGTATTTTAATAATGTATTTAACAACGTTAAATGCAAGATAAAGTTTACTCAAATGCGAGATTTTTAACGGAAGTTGTGGTGTGTGTACTTTAAAGCCATCGGTGTCGAAAACACAAATGTTGGCATTTATTTTATCTTCCTTAGGAAAACTTTTTTAGGAAACTTCGTATGCTCGACATATTTCACATTCTTGTCCGTTGCACCATTGGTGTTCTCAAAATAATCAGTTACCTTGCCATACATTTCCATTTTTAATGACATATTTTTTTTAGATTTCGGCGATAATAACCCAAGTTTTTAGGGTTCCGTACCCAAAGGGTAAAACGGGTCCCTATTACCAAAGAGGATACAATATTATAGACCGGTACTGTCATAGTAAATTTTGTAACCATTCACTGCCATCTATCGACACACTTTAAAACTAATAAAACCGGCCAAGTGCAAGTCGGACTCGCACACGAAGGGTTCCGTACCATTACGCAAAAAACGGCAAAAAAATCACGTTTGTTGTAAGTATGGGAGCCACCCTTAAATATTCATTTTATTCTGTTTTTAGTATTTGTTGTTATAGCGGCAACAGAAATACGCCATCTGTGAAAATTCTAGCTATCACGGTTCATGAGATACAGCCTGGTGACAGACGGACAGACGGACAGCGGAGTCTTAGTAATAGGGTGCCGTTTTTACCCTTTGGGTACGGAACCCTAATAAAAATGAAGATAATAATACGATAAAATGTATTTAAATATGGATAAATGTTTTTTTTTTTTGCATTAATTATTTTTATTATTTTCGCCCATGTTCTTTCACTGATAAGTAACCGTTAAAATTGTTAAATAACAAACGAAACCGTCAACGCCCTCTATACGAGAGTAGGCCGCCAAAGGTAGTAGCGACATCTGATCGAGAATCAAATTTTCGTGATTTTCGAGGCACGTTTTTTTCCTTAGGCTGTATCCATCCATTACGGAGTTATATCTATCTTTGCTATTACTAAAACTCCGCTGTCTGTCTGTCTGTCTGTCCGTGATAGTTAGACAGCTGAAATTTTCAGAGATGATGTATTTCTGTTGCCGCTATAACAACATATACTAAAAACAGAATAAAATATATATTTAAGTGGGGCTTCCATACAACAAACGTGATTTTTTTGCCGTTTTTTGCGTAACGGTCAAACATCAAACATCAACATCAAACATTTATTCAGCAAATAGGCCACAGGGGCACTTTTACATGTCAATTTTTACAAACAATAAAATTAACCCAAAATTACAAAAAAAAAAACAATTACATAAATATAAATGTCAAATTACACAAAAAAAAACTAATAAAAAATATACAAACAACAGAAGTACTAAAATTGTTTAGAGATGTAAAAGTCTCTAGGTGTCAGAGATAAAATGTATATAATAATAAAAAAGATCATCAAATTATCCAGAGATGTAAAGGGTCTCTAAGACTTGATACGGAACCTTCGTGATGCGCGAGTCCGACTCGCACTTGGCCGGTTTTTGATAGTACCTTCTCAAGACATTTTTAAAGTAGACTAAATTTGCTACAATACGAGACTAGAATTGTCTCTGTAGATTTATTAGTTTCAGAGATAAACCCTTTAAAAAACATCGTCTAAAAAAACACTGTTTTCGTATCTCGATTGCTGTGAAAGATATATACGAAATCTACATATTTGGGTTCGTCTTTGACGTCTCTAAAAATTTGTCTAAGGTTTTAATTTTAAACTAATTAACACAAAAGTTATGACCAGAAAACAAGTTTTTGGCTAAAATTGTTCAACTTTGATGCCAAGTAAAGTAAATATGGGATACTATATTGCTTAAAGCCGTTGCTGTTAATATGATAAGCTACAAAAACATTAGAAAACTAAGGGATTCAGATCGAAGGTCATTGGGGCATGGAATCCCGATAACGATTGTTCCTAAGGTCAAACGAAGCTGATTTGGCCCGGTAGCCATGGGATCGGAACCGCGCCTACCCCCCAAAAAGAGGAGGAAAAGGGTCGGCTCCCCAGGTCCAATGTATGCTATATTTCTTCCTACTCTTAGCAACTAGGGCAAGTTATATATAATTTTTATATAATTAAGGGACGAAAACATTATATTCATACTTTAAAAACGCCAAGTTGTGTATACATTTTGAACCTTTGAATTTGGCCATAATAAAATTTCTATGGAAATCGTCACTCAATCCCCTATATATTTTTACAAAAAAATGTATGACTGCCTGCTTTGAAGTGATACATTATATAATAAGGAATCCTTCAATTATATGAAAATTATATATCTTGCCCTAGTTGCTAATAGTAGGAAGAAACATAGCATAGATTGGACCTGGGGAGCCTACCCTCCCCCCGGCACGGTACGATCTCATGGCTACCGGGACAAATCAGCTTTGTTTGACCTTAGGAACAATCGTGCCAAGGTGCATCGCCTGAGACAAAAGTGCATAATACTCACTGCACTCACATGGCCTACGAATTCAAGTTTTTTTTTTTTTTTTTGATAGGCTTTATCTCGGAAACTATTAGATCTACTAAGACAATTCTAGTCTATCTTTAAAACTAGGTACGTAAAACCGACTGTAGGAAATATTTTTAAATTAAATACTCTTGGCAGAATTCAACAGATTTGGATAATTATTGCGCAAATTTCATGAAATTGTTTCAGAGAATCTGTTACTACGAAATCAGTAAACAAAATATCGAAAAGGTGCTGTTGCCTTCTTCAAGATGAAAAACAATATTAATAAAGAGAAAGAAAAGTATTATCGACTTAGAAAACTTCGTGCCGTTTTCTTATTGTTATGAGGTACTTTTATTAGGAGACGAGCACTGGTATTGTGAATAGGGCTGCTTAGTAATCGTATGCGCAAGCAGATTTTAAGGTTAATGCGTTTTTGATTAGCGACATTCAACTGCACTTTCACTAAACGTCGC
Source organism: Cydia strobilella (assembly GCF_947568885.1). Taxonomy (NCBI): domain Eukaryota; kingdom Metazoa; phylum Arthropoda; class Insecta; order Lepidoptera; family Tortricidae; genus Cydia; species Cydia strobilella. Next base: position 21,940,239 of record NC_086042.1, read on the forward strand.
CACGTGCACCTAGCTCATTGTTCTTACTGCAACTAACCATTATTTTAGGGTCTTACTACCCGAGTCTACTTGTCGCATAGTTTATACAAGACTTTCATTTGTAGTTTTGTATAAGTACATGAGTATCAACGAAGAAACTGTAACTCGATTCTAAGTAACGCTTTTAGCACCAGTTTTCTTTACGACGTAATAAACAACGAAGTGTCGAAGGCCTGTTAACCTCTAATATTAAAAGTTGTCAATTCGGTTTGTGCTCATTTGTATTCCATTCCGTCATAAAACCAGAAGCTATAACCGTGCAGAAGCAATATCTACACAGGCTTTATGTCTTTGCCCTTTATATCTTCGTTAATAGTATTATTTCTGTCTCGTGTTATTATACTTTTAAAGAGTGACACAGAACAAATAAGGACTAAAATCCTTACAATGACTAACTCACTATAAGCAAATATACCGCCACTTGTGTTACATACCTCTACATTTATTAAGTTTTATGCCTAAAACATTCTCATTAGCTAAAACGTAGAGCCATAGCTTAGCAGTGAATGAGACGAAAGACTAAATGTCACTTGCTTTTATATCGAAACCATGATATGTCGTTAAGTATAACTAATTTTTTTTATCAAAACTGTACCTATACATTGCTGTCAAGGTCGGAATAGTTTACTAGCAAGGCATCCCAGTTCCCACCGAGGAGTTTGTGTTTTTTCTAGAAAAAATACAGAGAAGAAAACAATCGTTTGCAATGAAATTGTTCTGAAATCAATTCTCAGCTCCAACGATTTCACTCGATTAAGGTGTGTTTTAATTTTTAATTTCCGGGGAGAGTATGTTTTTCCGAATTTGCGAGCTTTAGCGAATGCAAAAAAAACCTTTAAATGTTCCCAAATTACCTTATTTTACGCATAAGGAATTTGGACGAGCGAAGAAAACGCCGGTCACCCAGATACAACCAACACAACATACATAAAACAACTATTTCCCCCTGGCTAATAATATACCAACGCCTATTGGCCGTCTTCATACTAAGCTATAAAACGACCGACTAGCCAAGTATAATAGATTTTCATACGCTAAACGCTAGCGTTAGCCAGAAAGCTTTATATATAGAGCTCGTTTTAAAGCAACGGTTAGGTAATAGCAAACTAAATCACCTTTAAGCCACATCGCATATCTTGATTCATAAGACGCTTTTACTGGAGTCGCATATGTCTGTGAGCAACGTAATAAAGTAGGTACTTTATTACGTTGCTTAGGTAGGTACCTAGTTAAAATACACTAAACAACAATAAAAACGAGACATATAATTTTCATATCGTGTGATCCATTTTCATTTCTCATGCTCCAATACTAAAATGTATCAAAATTCTGCAACTTGTTTTACTGATGTCATAAGTGTCATTAAGATTGTTCAAAGTATTAATAGCCTGGGTATTTACTATCAATCGGGCCAAGACAAATGGTAGTGGGTAATAACGAACAAAGCAGAGAGTTCCTATAGTACTTTGGGGAAAATAACAGCCGACCTCAGCACTACTGCTCTCGAACAGTTAAGCCCATTATTATTTTATTTTTTATTAACTTACTTTGGCACTGCTGGGCAAAGGCCTCCCCTCGTTTTCTCCACTCGACCCTGTCCATCGGCATTTTCCCACCATTTGGGGTAGAATGCATCCAAGTCGTCCCGCTATCTCCTTTTCGGTCTGCCTGAACCCCGGCCTGCGCCGTCTATGGTGTTCTGTGGGTCCCACACAGTAACCATTTTGGCCCACCTTTCCGGGTGCATGCGACAGACATGTCCAGCCCAGTCCCACTTAAGCTTAACGGTCTTGACGCCTACATCTACAACTCTATTTCTCACTATTTATTTACTCTCATTATTTATTTATTTACACGTTATTGCACGTTCTTTTTACCAATGTCTAAACACTACATGACAACGTTTCGTTTGTTATTCACAAATATTTAAAATAATTATACGAAATGTCGGTTACACAATAAGCTTGTATAATATCGGTGTGAATGTGAAAACTGAAAGCATACCTAGAAATACCATGAATTAAGTCCAAAGGTTTCAACACACACTAATCGATCATGATGGCAGCATGCTCTAAGACGCTGAGGCCACAAAACATCTCTGATTTTAACACATCTTCCTGAAACCAACCGCAATTTCAATTACATAAATGACACATAAATCACATAATTAACAAATAAAAGTTTTTTTTTTCCTAACAGTCGAACTAAAAACAAGACAAACGAAGTGAACAACAAAATGTCTGAATAATCTTAAACATTCCAGCACATAAAGTGCAATAAAAGCCAACTATTATAATGATGCAAAATTCGAAATTTCGCCCTCCGGAATGGTCGATTGAACGTAGAACAAACGTTAAGGGCTGCGATTTTCGTGGCAAGGGTACATCAGTGACCTCCAGACTGCGCCCCGTCTAGCAACAAGGGCGTCACTGTGCCCTTGCACTTCACCTAACGTCCGCCCTTCGTCGCAAGGGGCACTGCTATTCTGGGTTGCTATTAAACACGCTTACCGTCTATTAGAGTGAGAAACTAGTATAGGTAATATTTGCTAGTCGTTAAGGATATCCAGATAATATTGTCTTCGGTTACCGCGATAGTTACTCATGAAATAAAACTATAGAAACGGATTATATCGCGTAAATTGAATTTATAATACATCCCCACATAATACATCGTGGGAATGTATTATAAATTCAATATACGCGATATAATCCGTTTTCAGTTTTATTTCATGATATCCAGATAACTTAACATTACTTATATTGTCTAATAAGAATTCGAGTCATCCGCACAATAGGGTATTTTATTTCTAGCACTTCTCCCAAAACCATAATAACCACAACTTCGTAAATCTTATTAAATTTTCGTGCAAATCATTCCGAAAGCATTGATGTGTGCAATGTAAATTTCGTTAGATTTAATGTAATACTGACGATATTCATCGAAATGTTGTAATTATACTCTATAAAACGCAAAACGTACATGTAAAGTTATGATGCTCTGACGTCTTGTTGAGTGATTTTGTCATACATTATACCAGCATACCTGTGTACGGAGCCCAACGCTCGCTCGCGTTTTATAAGGTCTGGAATAACACCTCAGGGTCCAGATAATATTGGGAACTAGCGGGGTCGCGCGCATTATCTTTCCGCTGTCTGCGTTATGCGGTATCGAGGGTGTAATAAGACAATGAAACTAACTACGTAAGCATTGTTAAACATTTTGTTATTATGTAGCTTTTACTTCACCGTCGATTTCCTAATATTCAGTTCCATACCTACCATACCAGAATTACATACCTAACCATCGCAAGTGGCAGCTTTTTCAAAAATATACATAAACTTTGATATACAACATAAAGGATAAAAATGTGGTGTTCTCATAAACTGCACCAGGGAGGAGGGCTACGGGAGATTCAGAGCGATGGAGACAAATCACAGGAGCTGCAAAACCAAGTGGTCACGATCCTCAGTAATGAGAGACTGACAAAGAAGAAGAAAAGAAGTTCTCATGAAATAGGTACATGCTTAACTATTTTATATGTTACTGGAAATACCACTTAATTGTAGTTGTAGTGAACGTAATTAAAGAAATTACAAGAGAGGAAATACAAACAATTCCTAGGGAGACGGCCAATTAAGGTCCGTATTACATAACGTTATTAAATAATTAAAAATATAATTAAAGAAATGCCGATGCCAGGATCTATCAGGGTTCGGAAGGTGTGAGTAATTAAAATAAGGAAATGCTGGAATAATAATGTCTGTACTTAATTAGATCTCCACCTTTTATATACCTATAGATAGACGAAGGTAGATATAGATTAAACTATATGTAGTGGTTATTCCACCACAGGTTATTCCGATTCCCTTAACTATTTATACAGCAATCTAAATGCTACAATTATACGATATCTCATCCTGGAAAATAACTACAATATAAATCCGATTTCAGAAAACGAAATGACAGAAAAATTAAATCTAACTACCGAGCCTGTTGGCAAAATTTCACGAATATCGATTAAGAAATGCGACCTCTAGAGGAAAATATCCGGAGTTCCGGACATCCGTTTCGCTTGGGCAAAAATGCTTCGCCCGTCACCGTCGACGCAAGCTCCTGATGACGCTCCTCGGTACGGAGTGAAACATGTCGAGCGTTTTCGACTTAAAATACATGAGTGACCCGTTATATGTTTAATATGTCTGTGTCTCACGGAAGTTTTGTTATTAAAATTTACTGGTAATATTGGGAAATTTACCAGTAATTTTGGTAAACTTTTTAATTAATAAACATATGTTGATTTATTTAATTTCATATGAAGCAATGGTGTATGGTTGTGTATGTGTGTGGTGTGTATGTTTTAATTAAAAAAAAATAACATGGTTTATAGAAAAAAATATAGTTTACCGTAATTTACAAATTTTTGGTGGAGGGTTACAAAAAAATCGTTAAGTAGATTGTGGATTTGGTCGTTTGGGTCCAAGTTAATGCTATAATTTTTCTATAACTTAATATGACACTTATTTGTACGCATTTCCTTAATTTGACGACTACAAGTTTGACGCCCGATTTTGACATTGTAACCATCAGATTAAGGAAATGCGTACAAATAATCATCAGATTTACTTATAGCACAATTATAGCATTAGTTTGGACTAATATGACCAAATCCACAATCTGCTTAACGATTTTTTGAACCCCCCACCAACCGACTGCTCATTGCTCAACATAGACGACTAAAAGTGGTAAAGGTAGACTCCACGGGGTAGCAAGATATCACTCATATCCTAATCTGACGCGCTCGGGTAACTACACAAATCCCCTCTTGGGCTCCCCGACCATAGGTCTTACTTTGATCTTATTTATCATTTTACATCGTCTCGTTTTATACCTAACTTCAGCCCATGAATTTTAAGAACTGTTATACGAGTATGTACTGTATGTAGCTGTAGCACAAAATACTGTTTAAGTATTTTATAAAAGTGCAATTATATTAATCGTCATTGTCATCAGCGCCCAAGTCATTAAATTTGCTGCACAATTAAACGTCTCATGACGAATGCCACTTTCTCTTGTTACGAGTATGATCGTTTACGTGACATGTTTACTAGTCGCATCTCGTAACGACTGATCATTAACCAGTCGTAAAGTTTGACCGAAAATTGTTTAGCATATCGTCTTGATGAGAGCAGAGACAGGGAAATAATGAACTGTCAATCTTCATACAAAGCCACTAAGCGCCACTTAACGAGGTCCCTGGCTTGCGCTTTGACCTCCGCTTAACACGGTAACGCCACAGAGCGAGCCATTTGAGAGTTAAAATAGATGCCTTTAAAGTGTTAAAGAGAGGTCAAAGCGTTTTACAAAATATAACTACTGACCTATGGGGTCATTCATGTGACATAAACATAATCTGAAAAGATGTTGTTTTGTATGGAGACCAGTCCTTTTTATTTACTTGTCTGTGATTAGAAGTAAACGAAGACATTGACACAGAGGTACTTTGAAAATAATTACGTTTCACGCATATTAACAAGTCGGTGTCTAATGTATTCTTTGAGTCGGCGTGTTCAAATTTAGTATAATCCTATTAAACGACAGATAGGCTTTACTATGGGGCGTTAGACATGTAAATCTACTACTAAGACCAATTACATGTGTTTTTCGAAGTTTGAGAACACACAGCCCCCCATCTCACCTCAAATTAATTATACACAAGTGCAAGTGTGACCTAGCTACAACTACAAATTGTAATTGCACCACAATTGAAAAGGTACCCACTGTTAAATACCTTGGTATAATCCTGGACCAAAGGCTTTCTTGAAACCATAGAGTAACTTATACTAGAGCGGTACTGTCATAGTAAATTTTGTAACCCCAGTAAATTCACTGCCGTCTGTCGACACACTTTAAAGCTAAAAATGAAGATTTATAAAATACGATAAAATGTATTGAAATATGGATAAATGATTTTTTTTATTTGCATTAATTATTTTTATGATTTTCACCCATGTTCTTTCACTGATATGCGTTAAAATTGTTAGATAACAAACGAAACCGTCAACGCCATCTATACGACAGTAGGCCAAAGCTAGTAGCGCCCTCTGAACGAGAATCAAATTTTCTTGATTTTCGAGGCACGTTTTTTCCTTAGACTGTATCCATCTATTACGGAGTTATATCTATCTTTGCTTGAAACTTTCACATAGAGTATCTAAGTAGTAGAATACGGAAGCTCATTTGGATTTTTAAAACCTTAAAGCACATAGCCTCAACTACTCTATTAAAGCAAATTTACACTGCATTGGCCCAATCCATAATGAGCTATTGTATCCCAGTCTGGAGGCAGCATTAAAACTAAATTTATAGAAGTCGAAAGAGCACAAAGATCTCATTAAAGTCATGCTTTCGTAGCCGTACAGGCATCCTACTACTGAATTATACAAAGAATTCGGTCTTCTTTCAATGCTTTATAGTTAGCGCTATTATAAAAGTGCATAAGACTCTGAATTATAACCAAGCCATTGCGGGACGTAGGAGACGAAACAGTGTGGCCCCCAGACCAACTAAATCCAAATTTGCTCAGAGACAATTCGCTGCACAATCAGCCTATTTATACAATACAATTAATAAAATCATTGATATATATCACTCACGCACCATTCAGGCTCTAAATTCATAATTAGGAATTCTTAGTGAAGTAATTAATAAGTATTAAATAATTAAAAATGTAATTATTGTAACCATCCTGCTAGTACTACTTTTTAGTATGAAAGAAGTATTTAGTTTTAGTTTTAGATTTAAGTGTTAAATACTAGATTTAAAGACACAAACATAATGGTTTATACCCTAGCGATTTCGGAAGAGCGGGGTTTTCTGTCACAAGCATATCTAAGGCCAGGATTACACTTGTAAGTTTTACTTACGTAAGTAGGGACAAAGCTATTTGCTAGAATGAGATAACGATATTCATATCTCATTCTGTAGTATAGCTGTGTCCCTACTTACGTAAGTAAAACTTACAAGTATAATCCTGGCCTAATGCTTAAAAGAAGATCCCATCCCATGCTGTAAATTACTTGTAAAGAACCAATAAACATTTTTAACATTTATCATGTTTTTTAATTTCAAATCGCCCATCGATTTAGAGAATGTTTGTGTATTTTATATTTAGATTTATTTTGTGCTAAGCTGACTGAATTACAATTCATGAAATGTTAACACCTCAGTGTCAGCTTCTGCAACTGTTCAATTTTAAACCGACAACCGAAAGCAACTGCATTTACGCAACGAATTTCGAATCAAAATCATTGGCCAATTAAGATATGGAAACGGATACTTTAACCAATAATCGATACCCACTTTCGAAAATAAAAAAGTAGCGGCAACCTTCCCAACAGCCGTATCTTTTTACAGCCACTAAGCAAATTACTCAATGGTCTGAGTGGGCTGTATTTCGCAATAAACTCCAATAAGATCTTTACCACTTCCATTTTTATTCCGAAAGGGTCAATGGACCATTTCATTTATATTATGCTGATATCTGGCCCCTGTGTTTTGCTCGGCAGTGAGTTATCTTTAAACCTACATTTACTTTGCCATGCACGTTACGTCTATGCTTCCTTTGGAAAAACCTACAGGATTTGCAAACAATCATATTTCAATATGAAATTCAAAAAAGCCGGGAGAATATCACATGTACATACATGTTTAGCCATAAATTCTGACACAAAGGTAATTGTCCCTAGAGACTATGATTTTTAAGTTAATATTTTTTAATATACTCTACTCTTTCCGCACAAACTCTAAGAACAAATTAAATTACTTTCTATAAAAATATTTTAATTTGTGTTTTTTACAAGTATAGTCACACTACTATTTAAACTATAAACGAAATAATTGTCATATACAAAGGAAAAAGTTACCATGGCCTCCAGTGCCCAGGGCTAGAATCGAACCAGCCTCGGCCGCCTGGGCTCGGTGGCAGTATGGTTCGACCTCCTAACCGAATCAACTCAGGTGATTCCGGGCTAGCGAAGAGAGATGGATATTTTAGTCCTGTTTTCTTTTTTCATTTTCACTTTTTCACTTCATTCCTTGTCTGCATACAGATGTAAGGAAGCGGCAGATACAGTTAACAAAGTGCTCCAAGACTATCATCCCGTGTAATTTATGGTTTTGCGAGAAGACTAAGATAAGAAGGTCACTGAGCTCAATTTTTGCGAAAAAGTGATCCATTTTATTTTAGTGCAAACACGTGCACGAACTAACGAAATACCGTATTACTTAGACGCTTAAGTTTAACATTTTGTTAAAGCTCATACCTAGAAGACGAAACCTGAATATGTTTACTGAGCAAGTTTATTGAGGCAACATCCTGACAAAATTTGATCCTCTGGATAAAGAAATACTGTGTATCTTAAAGAATAAGGCATGCTCTACGCGCCACATAAAATTTGTTTGTTCCAAAAAACCGGCCAAGTGCGAGTCGGACTCGCCCACCGAGGGTTCGTACTTTTTTAGTATTTATTGTTATAGCGGCAACAGAAATACATCATCTGTGAAAATTTCAACTGTCTAGCTATCACGCTTCATGAAATACAGCCTGGTGACAGACAGATAGACGAACAGACGGACAGCGGAGTCTTAGTAATAGGGTCCCGTTTTTACCCTTTGGGTACGGAACCCTAAAAAGACAAGATCGAATAAGTTGTGCATATTTTTTAAGGCGCGTCTTAAACGAAAGGGATGACATCGAATAATCATGTAATTAATGGTTGTTATGTGTACATAACGTCAAGTGTAGTTAATGTAGTTGTAAAATTTATGGCTTCACTAGGAAGTTTAGGAGCCTACTATATTAACTATTAAACTTGTTACAATTTATTTACAATATATTTTTTGTCATTTATTTTTCACAATTTCTGATCGGTTCGATTACGAGCGAGCGAGCGTTTTACAAATAAAAACATTCCACGACAGTAATCGCCATAATACTAAGCATATGATATAAGGATATGACCAAAAGAGGGCAGCTCGAAATGGCAACAATGCGAGATAACGTTTCGCAACCCGCCGTAGGAGGAGGTGTTGCGCAAATCCGTGACGTCACCGTTCGGTTCCGGCTACACTTTCGCGAGGCACTTTCACTCGTCCGTGGCGCCGGCGTCGGCCGGCCAGGAGTGCCCAGCCTTTGGGATCGTATAGTAACATAGCTCCATATTACGTTACGTAGGTACCTACGTATTTCTAGTAATTTCAGCAACGTTTGAGATTAGACAATAATCAGTTTGCGTTTTCTATAAAATTACAGCATATAGTTTTGAAATTAGACCCAAATAAAAAAGAGAACAAGCAAATAATACTGTATAATTTTACTGTGCAAATCAATTTAAATAAATAAATAAAATAAATTCAAACCAGTTTTAAACAGTTTATGCATAATGTCTACAAACTACTCTAGCGGATACCGTTTATTTTTTTACTTAAAAAAAGTTGAATCACACTTAAACAATTATAACATAATTAATTTGTGTGAATTACAAAAGAAAATATACTGCAACTTTCTCTTCGTATCTAAAACTACATAAATATTATTTAAAAGTTTACATTTGTTCAAAATGAGTAATTAACATAGTCGTAATTGCCATTAAATAGCAACACGTATCTAGTACAGCACTGTAACTGTCAACTTATCTTTAACGCTAATCTCACATAATATGCAGGTAATGAGGTTTTATTATTCCATACATAAAATCAGGTTTTTGTAAAATTGGAGAAACCATTTTATACGAGTATGATGTGAAAAGTTGGCGACTTCTGCGATAGGCATTATCATTCGGGTGGTGAGAATCGATGAGCAACCAAAACAAAGTTGATAATTTATTCGGTCAACACGGCGCGGTGACCAAGCGATTGGAGCATTTGCTTCAAGTGCGTTTTTATCATGTAAAATATTTACAGAAAGAAATCAATGCTTTGATAGTTATTAAAAAAACATCAAGGCAGAAACGCTTAATCTCGATATATTCAACTTTTTTAAATTATATCCCTCACATGAACCGTAGGGGGGCAGCACTGGGTTCTCTGGGCAACAGAGTGCTGATGTTTATGAACTGAAACGAAGTATGACGGCAAGTCTAACTTTTTGATTTAGGCCACTAGATGGCAGACCCTACAATGCGCAAAGGAGAGTGCGGGGGAGCACATGCTTAGAGGCGCTAAGCGTTCAAGTTTACGGTTCAGGTCACGAGGTGGCAGTTCCAACGAAGGTCTCTATAGCAAATAGTTATTAACTAGCGACCCGCCCCGGCTTCGCACGGGTGCAATGCTGATGTATTATACATATAAACCTTCCTCTTGAATCACTCTATTTATTAAAAAACCGGCCAAGTGCGAGTCGGACTCGCCTTCCAAGGGTTCCGTACATTACACAATTTAAACAATGTATTTTTTATGTGAAACGTGAGTAAAAACTCACCCTTGACTGCAATTTCTAATAGGCTTTCCTGTAATCTATAGGTAAAGATCTATTTTGTGTATTTTTTTCAAAATTTTAGACCCAGTAGTTTCGGAGATAAAGGGGGGATGGTAATTTTTTGCCTATTTTCTTGAATAACTTCTAAACTGTTTATCCTAAAATTATAAAAAAATATATATTTGAGATTCTCACAATGAGCTCTTTCATTTGATGTATAACACGATATAGTTTGAAAAACTTTATTTCTTAATTTTCTCCTTTACCCCCCAAAAGTGGCCCCCATGTTTAACATTTGTTTACGTCACATGTCCGTCTTTGGGTCACAAACTTACATATGTATACCAAATTTCAACTTAATTGGTCCAGTAGTTTCGGAGAAAATAGGCTGTGACAGACGGATAGATAGACAGACAGACAGACAGACAGACGCACGAGTGTTCCGTACCTCAAACGGAAAAAACGGAACCCTAAAAAACGCATCAAAATCCGTTACGTATTTTAAATATCTAAGCATACATAAGGGACAGACATCCATCCAGACAGCAGGAAGCGACTTTGTTTTATACTATGTAGTGATTGTAAAGAGGAGTAAAGACTACGAAAACATCGTGTCCTCGCATTTGCCACTGGAACTAGATGGCGCTATATTAAGTCATATGTTTTGTGGTAACTGAGTTGTCAAACGACAATTTTTGACAACCCGAACTACCACATAATGACGGGGGCGCATAATATTTAGGCTATATAAGTCTTCTACTTTTAATTAACTCTTTCCTAATTCAACTTTGGGAACAAATCAAATTATGTTATTAAATTTTTGCTAAGACCAAAGTTATTGTGTATGTATAGGTATAAGTACGAACATTGTAAAATGCGAAGGTCTCATTTCGCCGTCATGTGGGCATGTGACTTTGTAAATTAGATGGGTTGTGTACGAATAGCATTGGTAGATAAAGATCTTTCGTGAAATGCTATTTTAAATATTCAGGTCAAATAGATAACACTCCGCCTGTTTTAGCTTTGTGGCACTCGGATAAAAACATCATATTGAGAAATTATTTCGATAAGCTGAATGTTTTGGAAGATTATCGCTCTGAAACTCGCTGTACATGCATGTAAAAACAAAATGAGGAACGGTCCCTACAAATGGTATAATTATGGCCACGCTACTATTGCTAAAGAAATATGACGGTATGCTCTCTACTCTGGCCCTCGCGTAGCCGAATTTCACCGGATGCGTGAGTGAACATGTACCCGATATGTAAATTGAATCACAAATGTACTTGTTACACTTAAAGTAAAAATAACATTGGAACTAAGTAAAAAACTAAAAATAAACGAGTGACTTTTTATACTTTATAAGTTACATATTTTAAGTAAACCAAATCTGTCAATCCGGTTTGGTTTGGATGTACCAAAGAGGATATAATAGGATAGAGCGGTACTGTCATAGTAAATTTTGTAACCACAGTAAATTCACTGCCATCTATCGACACACTTTATAACTAAAAATGAAAATTTATAAAAATACGATTAAATATATTTAAATATGGATAAATGTTTTTTTTTTATTTGCATTAATTATTTTTATATTATTTTGACCCATGTTCTTTCACTGATATGCGTTAACATAGTTAAATAACAAACGAAACCGTCAACGCCCTCTATACGAGAGTAGGCTAAAGGTAGTGGCGCCATCTGATCGAGAATCAAATTTTCGTGATTTTCGAGGCACGTTTTTTCCTTAGACTGTATACATCCATTACGGAGTTATATTTATCTTTGGATGTACTGATGATCCAGCCCTGTAGCTCTTGAACCAACTGAGCTACCGAAAATTACTACCTCATACGCGCTCTAGTAAGGCGCGTAAGAGAATACAAAGGCACATCATACATTAAGTTAAACCGTTTGGGCTGGAGGGGTAGGATTATTACCCTTCCTTCTTAGTTATACGGATAATAAAGTAATTCTTGTTCTCATTAAAAACGGTTCTCATTTATTTCTCGACAAAAAACGCAATTACCGCCAATGTCGAAACAATCAATTAAACGGGCACAAAAAGGTTCCACAAACATTCTCTTAAAAGATTGCGCACAAGTAAAACAATCAACTATCGAGACTGTCTTCCCACACTTTCTAACGCCATTGTATCCGAGTGAGACAATCATATCTTGAGCAGATTTTATTGTCGTGCAGTAGTCACGACATTATTTTTGTTGGAAACCGGGATACTTGTGTTGTGTTGACTTTCATTTGGAACATCACGATTCGTGTCGTATTAAATGTTCTTCGAGTTATAATTTCTAATAAGAATAGTAGATAAAATATAACGCGATTATCTTACGAAAGCTTTTATATATTGTTTGAAAAATTTCAAATTATGTACCTTTAATTTTATTACTATTTTATAATACAAGAAATGCATAAAAATTAGAAACTAAAACCCGTTCTGAGCCATACCGGGTCCAAACGTCCCCATAACACTAGCAGCGTTACCCCGCTGTATGGCGATGGAGACCTGTTGGACAAGCCATGACTCTGAACGGGGGTCACTCCCTTTCTCTCTGAGGCGCTTGCCAAGCTCTCGGAAGAGCTCACGCGCCTCCCGCCCCCAGGGCCCGGCTGCCTTGACGGCGACGGGCACGGTCATAGGTGGCTTCCAAAGCAGAGTATTTATACCTTTCATTAGTTTACAGATCAGAGAGAAGACTGAGTTAAAAATAGTTTTAATAACAGATATTTTACTTCAGCATTATATGTTAGGAGTCCCCAAAGAGCGGGGCGTGCGTCTGTGGGGCGTAGCATGCTCGCAAGACGCGGAAAACCTTGCTAGGTGCAGAAAACTCGTAACCAATGTTATACTCCGATCCTCACAGGTGGGAAGAATTAATAAATAATGACGCAGCACCCGTTTAAATTCGCTAAATAAGCCTTAAAGGCTGCGGGGCTGCAGGCGTGCCGAAGAAATAGACATGTGTCGGGTAAAATCTTAGAACATACAACAACTGGAATAGCCTTAAGTCGTATTTGCGTACAAAAATGTCTGCCGAATTATGCGGGGAGGTGAAGTAACACATGCAAAAAAGATCTGTGTCGAAACACGAAGAGACACGCACATTTAAATAAAAATTAACACATTCTCATTTTGATGCACACAAACATGTGACACATATGTCTGTACCTATACGATTTTTACACAATTGTGCAGGGTTTTTGACAGAGGGGTAAGTTATTGAAAGGCTAGTCCAGTTATCTATGGTCTAAGGATAAAACTTGATGATATGATGATTCACTATTTCTTAAGAACTGATCTTAGAATTAGTCTTTATTGTTATCGAGCAATTTACAGTCTGGCTGGACAACAATTACTGTCCCTCAAAAAAAGGCGGCAAATTCAAAATACTCGTGATATACCTAGGTGTGATAACTCTGTATTTTGTCACAAAAATTTAATAATCTTACCGTATTTATTTTTTTGCTTAACATTGCCTCTGACGCAAGGGCTGGCCATGCAAAAATATATTCAAAATAAAAACACATACACAATAATTATGAGTCGTAAGAGTAGTCTGTCCCGCTTGAGAAAAAAATTACATCGTTTGCACATTAATGAGAGGTATTAAGTGCAGATAAAAACAATGGCTTAGAGCAGTTAAGTAAATAAAAGAAAAAAAAGTTACGCGTGACAGTAAGTAGACAATCAAACTATTCCACAATTACCGAAAGTAACAACAGAACTGTCCGCAAGGCACGGCACGAGGTCTTGGCGAGGTCACGAAATACTAGGCCAGTGCCTCCCGACCGCGGACCAGGTGGCCATAAAGCATCGGCAGTTGTCCGCAAGAGCATCGTAACTACGACCACCATTTAAGACAATAAAATGCTTACGACAATTTTGTTTTTGAGCCTTTTAGTGCCTGTCAATAACAAAATAATGTATTTGCTAGTCGAGTAAAGATTGAGAACCAATGGATAATTGCTAGATAAACTAGTTTTATGTTTATTGATTTATTGATTTTGTTGTTGATTGGTCAGAATAAACAATTAAAGTTGAAGCTATATTGAAAAAGGAGCTGGCCGAGTGGGATTGTCATTACAACAGGCTTGATTGAGGTTGTATTCTGATTACGTAAGTAATGAAGACGATTATTTTCAGTCTACCTTCGAGTCTTAATTCGAAAGGGTCAGGGTATAAGGTTAAAAGGCTGGCCCTGCAAAGAGAAGAGTGGCGATTACTCCACCGACAAGAGCATACTCTTAAATATTAACGATGATGATGATGGCTTCGAAAGGGAATTAATCGGTCTAATTTAATAATTCGTGTTAAACCATGATCGATCGATCTGCGCACTTAAGTAATCCAGCCGATTTAGATTGCGCAATTTGTGTGGTACGTGCGCATAGGCCCGATAACGCTGAAATATATTCGGTCTTATTGTGCCCACATTATTGTGCTTTTATCGCAGCTATGTAAGACGAGGCCACCATTATGGACTAAAAATCAGACCTCTGATTTCAAAATCCATGAAGCATGTGCATATGTGACGTTTTCAACCAAAAAGTACCACATTGTCGGTTGTCGATAAGGTTGATTTCTAATTGAAGCTATATGGAAATAGCGCCTTACTGACAAGCGACAATAAGTACCCTTTTGGTTGAAAATGGCACATATAATGGCCGGGTATCTACAATAAACTACCTGATAACATTAAAAGGTGGGCCAAAATGGTTACCGAGTGGGACCCACGGAACACCATAGATGGTGCTGGCCGGGGTGCAGGCAGGCCGAAAAGGAGATGGCGGGACGACTTAGACGCATTTTATCCGGATTGGCGGGACACTACAAACGACCGGGTCGAGTGGAGGAAACGAGGGGAGGCCTTTGCCCAGCAGTGGGACACAAAATTAGGCTAGTAAAAAAAAAAAACATTAAAAATATTGAAAATGACCTGACATTCTATAATCAGTTAAAAAAATGGTTGACCACAAAAGCTTTTTATGACATGTCAGAATATTATAATAATGATTTAATCTTAATTTAATTTTATATTTTGTATTTTTATTAATTATTGGAAATTTGAAATGTATGTTTTATTTTACTTTAATTTAATTAATGATTATTTGAATGAATTGAATATATTATGTAAATCCAATTATGACGTGTAATATGAAATATTATTATAAATAAATGAGTATGAGTATGAGTAATGTAAATAGGTACATACTCAAACTGCTAACCGTAACATCAATAACGCTTAACTGTAGTTTCAAACTTACAATAAGACCGTGATCAAAATTGAATCGTTTAGTACACGCCAGTGGTTAAACTGCAAACTTTCAGGCCTGATTAGATTGGCTAAGAGAAACTGCCTTTGCTCACTGGGTCGAATAAATATCTTGGATTAGTACCTTGTACTCTCGATACAAAACGTAAAAGAGATACGAACCGTGTACCCGTGACAGCAACCACTAACACGGCAAGTTTATTTAATAGAAGAACGCGTAAAGTTTCCTTTTAGTGTTTATGTGACAACTATCCTGTGTTTTACATAATCAAAAGCTTTGTTTTACGCAATCAAACCGATGTACTATATTTCTAATTTTAAATACTTAACCGTTAATCTGACTCGCCCTTCGATTAGGTACTTTCATGTTTTTGAATTTATCGGAATGTATAGTTTGGCCCAGGACTGTCTAAATTCAAACATGCACCCAAAAGAAAGGTGAGTATAATTTTCCTGGTCCTTACTGACTGACAAGTTGTTTTTGGCAGACTATAAGTTAATATGACTAAGTAAAATAAAAAAACAAATATTTTCATGTAACACCCACATTTACCATCCTCACCACTTAGATGGTTGGCAGTCCTCAACTGTGCGTTATCCGTCTGCTCGTTTGCCTCCTATTTCATAAAAAAAAAAAAAAACAGCGACAATGTTATTGATTCTCATGCTCTGAAAGAGGATCATTGTTGTTCTTAAAAGTGTGCAGAAAGTGATACGTTTCTGCACTAGAGCATTTGACTTTCCAAGTACGCTTTATTTAATTTTTTTACAATAAGCAATTTAATTGAAATTTGGTTTTAAATGGATTTGTTATACAATTACCATTCCGATATTTAAGGTAAAAGTAACGTTATTTATGAAATGGGGAGCCATTCCATAAATAACGATACTTTTACATAAATTGCTAATTGAAAGTACCCTCAAGAAATATGTACTATAAAAATGTACCTATACTTATCATGTTAAAAAAACACATGCATTTTACTTTCCTCATATTTGAAATGAAAGTAGTGTTTAACTGGGGTGAAAGGCATCGTTTCAGCCTCACTGCGTTCGTGCGCCAAACTACCTCGGCAGGAATGAGTGCCTTTCATCCCTTGGTTAACAATCTACTATTTATGAATGTTAAAAGCATTCACTTCTGGATAATGACGTAATATGTGTATGAATCATAATACGACTAAATTACATGTATCAAGTATCAAATGTACGTTTGATAGTTACTCGTATTTATATTATTACGTCTGCGTTTCAATGTCAAAAAGATTACACACTTATACGTGCTTATAAACACGTACGCGCAAAAAAAAAACTTTTTTAATGCCACATCGCCGTCGGTGGCAAACTAGCTTACGGCCTGCCTAATGGTAGACTCCAGGAGTGTTACATGCGCGTTGCCGACCCTTTAAAAACCTATGTAGATACACTCCTTTTAAGCTTGACCAAAAACGTTCAGTATTTTTCGGTTCGGGGCCTTCTTATGATTATGGGCGTCCGCAACGTCGCGCAGGTGCACGCGCGCGGATTAAATTGTAGGTAAAATCCGCCGCACGCGCCCGCGTCAGTCAGCGGCCCTCGTACTATTTTTCGTTAACCTGCCTTAAGATTAGGTTGAACGTTTTTCGGTACCAAGGATTCAAGGGCTATGCGCCACTCCACATATACTCGCACTCCATCTACTAGGCACTACGTGGTTCAATTCTGCGTGCACTTAGCGTGAGTGAGCGAAAATTTGCGGTGTCTGACTCCAATAAGTTCCCTGCACTGTCGGCATCTCCGCGTCCGAGCGTCCGACCACAACGCCTGGAGACGAAGAGACTAGAACCTTGGCTATTCTGAGTCCACGGGATCAAGACCCTTAGCATTGAGGGACCGGAAGTTGAAGCATACGCTTGGGTGTTTGTTTTTTTATATTCTAATTTCTAAAGCACGATGTTTCTAAATACGCGTAAAGCCAGGGATACACTAGGATTAGGCGACAAATGTCCCACGACACCGACGTCGCTGGCGACACGTGTCGCCAGAAATTTGTCCCCTAGTGTATCCCTGGCCTAAATGAACTACTAACAATACGGTGAATAGTAGCCTTAGTAGCAACACAAACGGGAGGTCGTGGCTTCGAGTACGGGTTCGTACCAATAAGTTTCTTGTAACTAATGTAAAATATATCATTTCGTATTTATTTACTAGCTACTCATCGGTGAAAGAAAACACCGCGAGGAAAAGTTTAGTTTCCGCTCTGGATTGGGTGATCACAAGGCAATCGCTTTCGTAAATCCAGTGCATGCGCCAATTCTTATATGCATCCGGGTAAGAGCTTAAATGTTTTCGTGACGCAAGATTCGCGTATCCCTACTGATATTATAAATGCAAAAATAACTTTGTCTGCCTATCTGTCCGTTCCGTTATTTCTTCACGTGTAAACCGCTGAACAGATTTAAAATAAATTTCGTATGGAGATATGTTTGAGACCCGGGGAAGGACATAGAGTATATAGTTTTAATTAATCATCATCATCATCATTCCACGCAGATGAAGTCGCCGGCAGAAGCTAGATTGCTATAATTACAATTGAATGACAATCCCTAAAAATATTAAACATGCTATGTGTGCCTTACCTTGTAAATTATCCAGCATATACGTGAGCAGCTTGGAGGTGCCGTTGTTGTCGTTGTATATCGATAGCATCTCCTTGCTAAGCGGGTTACCGTGCAATCCTAATTTCTGGAGGTGAAAGAGCTTGCCCAGTTCGTACGGCAACACTCTGAGGTAGTTGTTGTGTAGGAGTAACTCCCTGGAACAAAACAGTTTGGTTAGTTTTACAGGTTCGTTATTTGCTTGACATCATTATCTTCCTCGCGTTATCCCGGCTTTTTGGCACGGCTCATAGGAGCCTGGTCCGCTTGGTAAATAATCCCGAGAATTTACATTTTGTTACTTGCTTGACATGTTCATTTTAAATTTGCAAACCATTCTATGTACCATTGTTTTTAAAGACCAAATATGGTATTTTCTATAAAAAGGGACCTTATTGTCGATGGCGCTCACGCCATTATTAACGATGCTCCGATATAAATACAATGCCGCGCGACGCTGTGCGGCGTAAGCGCCATCAACAATAAGGTCCCTTTTCATAGAAAATTCCCCATATACTACTCCTTTTTAGGGTTCCGTACCCAAAGGGAAAAAAACGGGACCCTATTACTAAGACTCCGCTGTCTGTCCGTCTGTCACCAGGCTGTATCTCATGAACCGTGATAGTTACACTTGAAATTTTCACAGATGATGTATTTCTGTTGCCGCTATAACAACAAGTACTAAAAACAAAATATAATAAACATTTAAGTGGGGCTCCCATACAACAAACGTGATTTTTTTGCGTGCGTATCATATCAGCTATCACTGAAAAAAAGGGATTGATTTTAAAGTAACGGTCCGATAGTATTTATCTTGATATAAAAAAGTAATCTCATAATGGATAAGAGCAAGTTCCAAGGGTGAAGTTTGCCTCTAAAGTAAAAATAATTTCCATGAATACAACGATATGAATAAAAGCCTAGGTCATAATATATGGTCTTGAGTATCTTGGACTATTATCTGGATTATCAATCTATACTATTGTACAAATAGTATATAGTTTTCGTCATAGTTTTACTCGAAAGCTCTATTAGTATTTATATTATTTCTACTCAGACTTTGTTTTCGCAATAATTATGTGTCTATCTATAAAATAAAAACAGTTCTAAAAAATTGTCATCATCCTTCCTGTCATTGCCTTCGACTCGGTCCAAAGGCGCGCTGTACGAATTGTCGACGATCCCAAACTCACAAGCGGTATTGAACCTTTAAGTCTAAGGAGAGACTTTGCCTCCTTGTGTGTGTTCTACCGCCTGTACAATGGGTTGTGCTCTGAAGAATTGTTTGACATGATGCCAACGGCCGCTTTATATCACCGCACTGCTCGCCATCGGCAGGGCGTTCATCCTCACACCCTAGCACCTAAATGGTCGCGTACTGTGCGGTTTAAGAGGAATTTCCTCCCGCATACGCTTCGGCTGTGGAATGAGCTCCCTGCCGAGGTTTTCCCGAGGGGCTACAGTATGGGGTTCTTCAAAAAAGGAGTGTACAGGTTTTTAAAGGGTCGGCAACGCGCATGTAATATCTCTGGTGTTGCAGGCGTCCATAAGCTACGGTGACTGCTTACCATCAGGCGGGCCGTATGCTTGTTTGCCACCGTCGTGGTATAAAAAAAACCCTATTGTAAATATGAAAATGCATCTGATAAACTATAAAGTAACAGTACCTAATCCTATATGCAACATTTTGTTTATACTTATTTTTGACTAGTCGCCTGAAATAAAAATATAGTATACGTATTTTTCTTCTAGTTTACTACAAAAACAAAATTAAAATCGGTCCCATCAGTTCCGACACTTACTCGTCTATATACTAACTTAAGTTTTAAAATTAAACTCTATCCCCAACTCTTTACAGTTCATTTTCATTGTCATTGCGAGGTTATTTTGTTTTAGACTAGTCATTAACAGCTTTAATAAGGCTCTATTCACTTCGTGGCGATTGTCTTTTGTTCAGGGTCTTAACAGATTTTCGCCGCCTTCATTCGGACTTTCCTAATTAGTATAGCTGAGGCGTAAGTGACAGAGAGTAAAAAAGACAAAAACAATATAATTATGTCGGTAAAGGTTAAAAAGAATGCAACATTGTCTTTAACAAAACTTAATTTAGAGTCCAATGAAATGTCTTGAGTCGTTCATAAATCATGGTTTTATGTTCCTACTGACACTAAATCATTATATAAATGGATTAGTCAAGATTGTCAAGAACAAAACCGACTCGAGCGTACCTAATGTGTAGCGAGCTCGTCACACTTATTCATTCGTATGTTCGTATCAGAGAAATATTAACTTATAAAATTAAAATAATGTTTATAAAATAAATGCACCCTGTAGTACTATTAGTTATTCTGTAACCCTAGTTTTATTTAGTGATTAAGATTGACATAGCCTGTAGCTGATTTGATTTTGTATACACTTGGCGAAGCCTGCGTGACTGGCAACCTTACTCACCGGCAGGAACACAACACTATGAATTAGGGTATGAGTAGGGTTGTGGGTAGGGTTGTGGCAAAGATAGATATCTCCGTAATAGATGGATACAGTCTAAGGAAAAAACGTGCCTCGAAAATCAAGAAAATTTGATTCTCGTTCAGAGGGCGCTACTAGCTTTGGCCAACTGTCGTATAGATGGCGTTGACGGTTTCGTTTGTTATTTAACAATTTTAACGCATATCAGTGAAAGAACATGGATCAAAATTATAAAAATAATTAATACAAATAAAAAAAATCATTTATCCATATCTAAATACATTTTATCGTATTTTTAAAAATATTTATTTTTAGTTTTAAAGTGTGTCGACAGATGGCAGTGAATTTACTGGGGTTACAAAATTTACTATGACAGTACCGCTCTAGTATAAGTTACTCTATGGTTGTGGGTAGGGTGAGGGGGTATTTTACCGAAATTCCAAAAATGAATATCCATCACAGTTACATTTATAAGATAAGTAACGAAGTATGAAGTCTGTACTCCTGACTCTTTATTTCTCTTGGGAGAGCAAGGCAACGCAAAGTTTTCCGTTTCAGACAACGGGGGCTAGGAATGAACTTAAGCAAGCGGGAGTTCTACATTCCCCATATCCAGTCCTTTGCTTACGAGAGTTTAGTTTCAACCTCTTTTGCTCTCTTTTTTCCTTCATCATTCATAAAAGATTCGAGGTAACCTAACAAGACGGCTTCTGACTGCGGCAAATAATATTACAATGGCACTCACATACTTTCTTGTACACTTTACTGGCTTTGGCTAAGCTTCACTCTAGTGGTAGTTTTATGTCGGGATATGAGTTTCCCTGCTTTCCTAGACGGAACCTGTCGTCAGGCTTCATTTTATATTTATTATTTTCTATTCTGCTTAATGCCTCATGGCATCACTCGCTCAAGGCCACGCGCTATATGCCTATCGGCCTATATGCCTATGGCGTATCGTCGACGATACAACAGAGGGCCGCCGAACGCCGCCGAACGCCGGCCTGAGCGCTCGCACCGCACGTTTCCCGCGCTTACGCTTCAAAATGCCGAAACCACGTAATTATTGTGCAGTAGTCAAACAACAAAGGAAAATTTGTCGTTTTTTCATTGCCGTGAGACGAAGAAAGGTGAAAATACAAATTTATAAGTCTATCGTTATGAATTTTGTCACCATTTATTTCTTTGAACATAAGTAGGTGAATCGTAAATTAAGGAGTTTTTTGAGTCAGGTATTATTAGTGTTGTTTTTAAATATTTGATTTATGGATGGTATAGAAAGGATGCCAATCTCTTATGGCAGAATTGTTGCAAAAGTGACCGCTTTCAGCTTTAAATAATAGTTCCTAATCTCTCCGGTGACGCTAGTTAGGCTCTGGGACATGAGTATAACATGAACCATATAAGGCAACAAATAACCCGACCAAATTACGTAGGTTGTTTTTGGTAGTATTTCGGTGTATGGTGGCGCCGCCTAATTACTGTTTTTTGATGGACACTTCATACATAGAGATTTGGCTTCTTTATATAGTCTCCATGATTTGATTGACTAATAAAAAATGTCGTTGACATTCGTTTCAACAATAATCATCATAGGTACAACCCTAGCGCATTCTTACGATAACGCGTTGGCACGTGACTCGCACGGCGGGCGACACAGTCTCGACTCTTTGTGCGCGTACTTATGGTACATTTTTTCTCGTCCTGAGAAGCAGGTATTATTATTAAGATTTTGTAGGCTATTATAGCGTAGGTATTTTCGCTTTTGTATGGGAATGATGTATCTGTTACGTAGTAACTATTTATTAATCTGTGCTAAAGTCCAGTAGGCCCGGGCCTAAGGCGGCAAGATGTTAGCAATTAGGTTGCAAATTGTGTCAAAAAATTGCTGATGGTAACAAGAAATAACTCAAAATGTAGTCAATATGATGGGTGCTGAGGAAGGGGCGGCTACAGGGCCTGGGGCCTAGGGCGGCAAAGACTGGAAATCCGCCACTGAGTTCGCCTATTGGTGGTGGTACTAACTATTTCTTTTGTGCAATAAAGTATAAATAAATAATGGCATACCAGACTTTTCACGGTTGAGAAAGATCATATAATATAAGGGTGAAGTGAATCTAAGATAGCGAACAGCGCAAAGGAATGTTTTAGGTGAGGGAGGGTATAAAGGTCTGGGCCGTGATGGTTTTGGGCACCCTTGACAACAATTCGATGCTAATGGGCATGGTTCTTTGCCTGTGCGCACCTTTTATCATGCATCTGCGATACTGGTAAAAAGGCCACTACAATTTCAGTTGTGGTTGATATGCGGGTAGATTCTACAGCCATTCTGTTCATACTTTAAATGGTATTATCCGGAAAATGCTTGTCTCAGCAAAAATACACAAACGCACGGGCGTTTGAGTCCGTAGGCCTTTGGATGGGAATTGCTACTGGCTATTGCTATTGGTTCTACATGCAATATTGGTTGGAGATAATTGAATTTACAGCGCAGTCAGATTCTACAGTAGGGCAAGGTATTATGTTTACTATTCAAGTCGATCGACCAAATACCGCAATTTAACGAAAATCGCATGCAAGTTCTTGATTCGTCCAAATGGGGCATCAGAAAGTGCATCTTCCATTAAGTCAAAAACTTCGTGATTTTACGTCCATTCGAATTTGTGATTGGTTTTAGCATGGTCCAAGTGGGGTTGCCTTTTTATAAATTTGAACTCTACGTTTTACGTATAGGTATGTTAGTATGGTTATTTATTCCGTTTTTTTACAAAATGGTAGGTGCAGATGTTATTGGTTCCGAAATTCTTGAGAACTTAGGTAAGGTACCTTAGCTGTATGAGGTCGCCGAGCTCCGCGGGCAGCGTCCGCAGCTTGTTGTTGGACACGTCCAATGTGTGCAGGTTGACGAGAGTGTTGATGTCGGGCGGGATCCGCTGCAACGAGTTGTCGTTCAGGTACAGCGCGGTCAGGTGCGATAGTTGGAATAGCTGGGGCGCCAGGGCGCGGACACCTCCTGTTACCTGGAATTTATAATGGTTGTTGTTTCACCAGACAAAAAATCAGAAGGTTATAAATTTAGAATTCATTTCGATTGTCATTTTGATTGATCCCCGCGATATCACGTCTGCGAGTCTCAAAGGGTTAATATCGGATCTCCTTGTTAGAAACAATACGAGAGTAACGTAAATTTGATTTGGGCTCGGCAAAACCCGTTAGAACGGGATTGAGTGGCTTTCTGCAGTGAATGGCTCAATTAATTATTCTGTTGACCATAAGATTGCTTTAAATGTATATTTTGGAATTACCCAATTTTCCTTTCGAATTCACTTATTCCTTTGACATAGTTAAAGTACTATTCCGAAATGTTACTAACTCAATGTGTCAAATATTATTATTGTTTTCAAAAGAAACTTTAGGGCTCAAACAATTAATAATTACATTAATGCAGTCATGCAGTATGTAATCAAAGATTTATACAACTCCGTATAAGATGGATACAGTCTAAGGAAAAAACGTGCCACGGAAATCAAGAAAATGTTATTCTCGAACAGATGGCGCCACCACGTTTTACCACCTTTGGCCTATTCTCGACTAGATGGCGTTGACGGTTTCGTTTGTTATTTAACAATTTTAACGCATATCAGTGAAAGAACATGGGTCAAATTTATATAAAAGTAATAAATGCAATCATTTATCCATATATAAATACATTTTATGGTATTATTAACCATTTTCATTTTTAATCATGTGTCGATAGATAGCAGTGAATTTACTGTGGCTACAAAATTTACTATGACAGAACTCCTCTATCCTATAGATCCTCTTTGATGTAATTATTGAAACAAGAGGGCGAGGGCGGAGGGTCCCTGGATCACGACGGAATCGTGCGAACTCGCTATAAAAATCGCAATATATTAGAGACCTTTGACCTTAATGCCGCTTATCTAAGTACCGTATCATGAAATAAGGTCTAGCAGATCTTTACAAAACCGAGTTTAATTGAGGCTAAATGAGTATGAGTATTACCCCGGTCAATGCAAATTCGTAGGCATTCTTATTTTTTAGTAAGTCGTTATGTAACAACTTCTTTCACTGATATTGCATGTGCAATAAACCTTTCATGCAAAATTTGGTATTACCATGGTATTGTGAACAGAGCCGTGAATAGAGAAAAAAATTTTTTGAGGTAATAGCAAATTTATTTAACTGACCGACTACATATATGCCAGTATAGTATTATATAAGCTATTGTCACTCTTTTCTTGTATTTTTTCTACTTATTTCCTAAAGAATATTCGGATCAGGTACATTTCTGATTATTATGGCATGCTTAAACTTTTGGACATGAACGTTTTAAGACAGTATTCTTCAACAATTTTCATGAGTACGACCCAGCCCCCTCAGAAATAAATTTTGCTTATGTATTGCTTTACGGCTAGTAGACGCTTTGCGACCACCTAGGGGGTCGAGACCCATTGGTTGAAAAACACTGCTGTAAGAAAATTAAAGAGATTAAAACATACCTCAAGCGAGGTCCAACCGCCGCGCCGGCCTGACGCTCGTTCCGCCTCCGACATGATATGATAAGTGCGCCCGCTAGCGCCCTCATGCTTGTCTTTGTTGCGAGACATACCGTCACCTGGAAGCAATGTCCAATTATAAGTTCAAGATTTATTAATTACTTACTTAAATATAAAGTAAACCCTGTATAAGATTATAGACGCCGAAAACACGTCTTAGCGAGAAAGCGAAACATGAAAAATTTTATAAAAAAAAGAGTTGCAGCGACAAGTATAAAATAGTGTATTACGTGGGAAATCGTATTAATATAATTGTACTAATTGGGTTCTACAGTACTTTAAAAAAATCTAGAATGGAAAAGCAAACTTTACCTTGCTACATCATCAAAAGGAAATTAGTGTATCTAAAATATTCAACTATCTATCTGCTTCTAACAACTGGCGACGATAATATTACATGGAAGGAAGACTTTAAAATGAATGGCTTTATTTGAAATTACTGACCCAAAGACGTTATACATCTTGGGCCCTCTTTTCAATTTTGATCAGGTGAGAATCCGTTAAGTGTTGAACAATTTTCTAATTGCATATAAAATAATAATAAGGCTCCAACTAATGTAACGCTTTTACAGTGTGCCAAATTTACATTTAAAAAGACATTTTGATTTGTGGCCGCTAATATCTATATCCGGGTCGACATCTTTTTTCTTACAAGACATGCAGCTAGATTGGTTTTATTACTCTGTTTATCACTTAATTATAGCCAATATAATAACAATATTGCCTATAATCAAGGTAAATCCAAAGTGCATCTGCACTTGCATAATAAGATAATTTCTAGTTTTATTTGATACATGAAACATTTCAATATAACAGTTGTAATATACATTTTAGTATACTATTCTTGCACATATTACAAAAATGAATTTTAAAATTACTTGAGTAATGTACTTATCTGTGAGAATTTGTTACAAAAATCACTGATGAAACTTTATCATGCCCATACATTTACATACATTTATCATGCGCTTCGAAATTTGCATTACAATATGTTACAAAATCTGAAGGAAAGAAGCGACCAAGTCCACATTAAAAAAAAGCTGTAAATCTATTATTGATAACTAACAAAGCAACCGTTTTGTTTTATAATGTCGCAAACGGTTTATATTTCCTTTTTCAATCACTTGGTTTGAGCCAATGTGGTAAATAAGATGGTTTGATAAAACATATTGACCCTTTACACCTCTAAGGATAATTTGATGATCGTTTTTTTATTATATATATTTTACCTCTTGACACCTGGAGACTTTTACATCTCTAAACTATTTTAGTACTTGTCTGTTGTTTGCATATTTTTTATTAGTTTTTTTTTTGTGTAATTTGACATTTAGACTCGATACATCTCTATCAAAGTATCTAATATTTTATTGACTCCATATTGTATTTTGTAATTTTTGGTTAATTTTATTGCTTGTAAAAATTTACATGTAAAAGTGCCCCTGTGGCCTATTTGCTGAATAAATGTTTGATGTTGATGTTGATGTAAGCATTGCGATTAAAATGTAAATGTATTTTATTTACATCTCACATATGTGACATCAATCTCAGCATAATGATGAGTGAATGCTGTAATGTAATGACACTAGAGGTAGTGTTGGTGTGGATATGACATTTACTGGTGTTACATTAGGAATTTACTGTAGTGACCATCCCTACAATTCTCAACCATGTCCAACATTAACACTTATCCAGTACAAAGAATATAATATATACCAATATATTTATACTATCTTTTGAAAGACAGACAACCTCATAACCAATGGTTTTACCAGTACTGATGGTAATTATTACAGAATAAAAAGGTTTACTACATTAAACTACAAAACTATTATTATTATGACTACTTTATTAACTATACCAGTTAAGAAATAGATTAAATTAATTGTATTCAACACTAATCTTCGTAAACATTGATAAGTTTGTTTGTACATACACATAATACATTTCAACGAGATAATACATTTCATATAGTTATGATAATAATACCTTATTAGCACCGGTCATTAGGGGTGCTAAAAACACTTTGTTTGATAAACGATTGTCTTCATTTGCGAAATAAGGGCAATAGAACCGTTCCATAACCTCCGCCGTTGGATAGGAAAGCCTAAAGAATAGTATAGTAGTAAGCGTTACATTTAGCATCTGATTACAATACGGTGTCTACTTTGGAGAAATAGTTATGATTTAATTCATTAATATAAGTAAAACCGCGTAAATGCGTATCATCTTGGTACACAGCTGAGCTGACATAAAGAGATGGGTCGACGAAGACGACGTCCAATCCAAGCGCGAATTCGCGACCGAAGTTAGCAACTCGTTGAAGGAAGAATTTAAGTTTAATTTAATAAAAATTACCTTCATCTACTCCTTCAAAGCTTTAACCTCAATTAGGATTATAGTATTGTTGAATAATTCACTGTAAACACACTAAAGCACAATCTTGTCAAACACCACATCAAACGTTCATTTACCGACTGCAGCGACACAGCCATGAAGCGGCTAATTCTAGAAAACTCATTTTGTGTTGTGGCGACCATAGACAATGACTTTTACTGAAAGATGACTGAAGGGCTCTACAGATGGTTGTGATTTATATAGAAGCTCAAATGACCCCAAATCAAAGGCTCAAATTATGATTTAATGCCACCGCACCAAGGTCATTTTGAGACGCAACCATAAGTAGGAGCGAGAAAGAGATATCGCTTTCCCGGATCAACATCGCATCGTCCACTTCTAAGTACCTACATATAATAGATAAAGATAAATCACCGCGCAACATATATCTTTCCCAACCGCCTAAGATAAGTGGTAGACCTATAATTTCATATATATAATATATAAGTAGAACAAGTGAAAGAGTTTGTGTATCTGGGAACCTTATTCACTAGGGACGGTAAGCATGATAAAGATATTGAAAGGAGAGTGAGTGCTGGAAATCGCGTGAATGGGGCACTTAATGCTTTTATGAGCAGCCAGAAGGTGTCGCAAAAGGCACGGTTGGCTGTGCATAGAGGGGTGCTGGTGCCTACACTTATGTATGGTAGCGAAAGTTGGGTATGGCAGAAGAGGCATCAGAGCCAAGTGAATGCAGTGGAAATGAGAGCGTTGAGAAGTGTGTGTGGTGTGAGATTACAAGATAGAATTAGGAACAGTGTGATAAGGGAAAAGTGTGGACTGAACGAAGATGTAGTGACAAAAATTGAGAAAGGTATGTTGAGATGGTTTGGACACGTGGAAAGAATGAGTGAAAGAAGGCTAACAAAGAGAGTGTATAAGGGAGAGGTAGAAACGGGAGTTGGAAGGGGCAGACCTCGGCGGACTTTCTCTGATCAGATCGGGGAAATCCTGAAGAAAGGCCAGGTCAAGAGCACCCTAAACCGGCGAGCGTGTATGAGGAATGTTATGAAAGTGAAGGAAGCGAAAGAGGTATGTCAGGATCGCAGCAAGTGGAAATCCGTGGTCTCTGCCTACCCCTCCGGGAAATAGGCGTGATTATATGTATGTATGTATGTATGTATATAATATATAATATAATATATTTATTGCTTAATAAAGATATTGCTCAAGTTTGTTTTTATATCTCGGATATTAAAATCATGAAATTATAGTACCTATTCCTATTTCGTTTTTATTGTAGCCAGAGGGCCTACCGAGAACCACGTTCGACGTTTTTGCCTCCCTGTCACACTTAAAGTACGAATTTACAAGTGCGGCAGAGAGGTAACACGTCGAACGTTGTTCGCGATAGGCCTTCTGTTTTTTGTAGGGAAGGCTAAAATAGGGTGTTGCTTAATAATTATGAAAACAAAAGGGCGTGGATCCATTCGATTAGACTTTGTAATTTACCTATTTACATACTTAATTATTACTCCTGTGAATATGAATATCAGTGAAGCAGTCGATCGAAATGTCTTGTGCTTAATGCACTCTTTGCGTGAAAGTAAAATGGCTGAAATCAGTAAATTTATGGTGGAATATACGAAAGTGGGCCATCTGCCTTGCAACGAGTTGATCCACCCATGGGGCAAAACGTGTGCTGAGGGCTGTTGGCTCATGCTTGTGGGTTGTGCAAAAGGAAGCGTAATTTTTTTGACTCCATTTCATGCGATCGTGTTAGTAAGTACCTAAGGTACAGGTACCTAGTTTTTTGTCAAAAGTTCGAAATTTAACGATAAGAATAAGAGAATAAAAGGAGGGTATATATCACATAGCCTGGAAAAAATCCAAAGAGAAGATGATACTAAGTACTAAGTGGTGTTCCCACAGGGCGAAGCGGGGCAGCTTGGACAACCTTTTATTGAAATTGATTTTAGGCCCCAAAATGAACTCAAAATAAAAAAAAATATACTTAGTAGATGACAAATTTACTAAGGTATACAAAGTATTTTTTTGTGAAATTTATGGCCAGTAAAAGAGATATGGATTTAAACAAAAAATGGGATTTGTTCAATTCTGCTCCACCTGCAGGGCACTTTGATACATCATTTTGGGGTACTTTGGCACGTGAATCAAAGTGCCCTGTAATGTAAGTGTTTCAAACTTCCCCGCAGAGCACTCGTTACACATCGACTCACTTAGCTGACCTGTAGTAAACTTTTTAAACATTATAAAAAGTCTATTAAGTGTGGTGGTATTAAGTGTAGTGCATGTACTACAGTTATTAAGTAGGTGTACTAAAAGTACAAAAAAAATATTGAAATCAGTGTCAGTTTTTAACAAAAACTTTTTGGATTGTTTTAACTTTTCTTTGTCAATTTGTCTTTCTGTTCGTATAGTCCGACAAGAAATTGTAGAAAGTAATAATTTTTAAGAAAAAAAAACCGACTTCAATGGGGGATGCCGTTGAAAGGTTACTTATTGTTGATGGTGCACTCCAGACAATGAAATGAAAAAGACAGCATCTTTTGCCTAACTAAAATGAGGTAAAACCACCCACGTTTCTAGTAGCATTTCGTTTCTATAAGGGTCATAGTTCTAACCTAACCTAACCGAATGTTCTGATAGCATTTCGTTTCTGTAAGGGTCACAGTTCTAACCTAACCTATCCCACTTTTCTGATAGCAGTTCGGTTCTGTGAGGATCGCAGTTCAAAAAAAAGTCCAGGTCCATGTTTGGGGTTGGGTCCATAACGTAGAGAATAAATCGCCAAACGTGAACTATGTGTCGTTGAAGAGTTCCATTCTGATCATCATCAGCAGTTCCACTTCATCAAATGTCACTTTTTTATGTAAAAGCTGGATTTGTTGATGAAAATACAAAAATCACTATATGTATGCCTTTCTCATTTGAGGAGTTCCCTCGATTCCTCATGGATCCCATCATCAGAACTGCGTTTTGACCAAAAATGGGACCAATCTGTATGTATATACTTACAATCAAAAAAAGAATTTTCAAAATCGGTCCAGAAATGACGGAGTTATGGAGTAACAAACATTAAAAAAAAAAAGAAAAAAAAAACATACAACCGAATTGATAACCTCCTCCTTTTCAAATCTTGAAGTCGGTTTAAAAGTGGCACGCACTATTCACTAAAAAAAAAAATGTTTGAATATTTCTCAATAAACTGGCAGGGGCACTTAGATACACTAGAGGGGCACTTTGTCTTGTTCAAAACTGCCCCAATCCTAATTGCACCAAAGTACCCCAATGGCCAAACAAATTAAAAATCATATAGGTATTAATATCGCCTTCTAGAGAATGAAACCTTTCACACGATAGCACACCAGTACTCTCCAATCGTCCGCTCTCGGACACTCCTCAACATTTTTTTATCTTTTGCACCTGACTGCGACTTGTTTGCCGACAATAATATAAACTTTTTAAAGACTTTTTACGTTTTTCTGAATCAACATACTAGGTAGCTTATTAATTATTGTTATATTAATCTTATAACTTTATTACATATAGCTTTAATTACTTAGTTTTACAGCGCATTGGCGCCCTTAGCTGTAATGCTGTGAAATTTTATTTCAATAAATATCAATCAAATATCAATAATTATACAATGCATGAAAATTGTCATTCACAAACTACGAAGTTTCGCCCCTAACTGAAAAAAAAATGTTTTCGATATTATCCCTCTCAACTTTTTCAGAAGATTTTCAAGTGCACTATTTAAATAAAAAAATGTTCGCTCCCGATGCAAACTTTATTAATACAAACTTTTCAAAAACGGTGAAATCAGTTTTTGTCTATTTTAATAATATATAATGCCCTTTTACCAAGTTTCAAGTTCCTAGAATAAAAGAAAACTTGTACCACATATAAAATTACATCCCCTTTTTATCCCCCTTAGGGATTGAATTTTTAAAAACGTTGAAATAACCTTTTTTTTTGTAATCTTATACAATGCCTTTCTAAGAAGTTTGAAAGCATTTGTAATGGATTCAAACTTTCAACCCCTTTTAACCCTTTTTAGCGGATGAATATTTAAAAACACTTAAACTACTACTATATGTCCTTATAGAAAGATTCAAGTCTCACACTCACAAAAATATTTGACCTCCATACAAACTTTCAACCCCTTTATCACCACCTTGGGGGATGAATTTTAAAAAACGCTGATATGAGTTTTCTTGATTTTTAATATAATACCTTTTTACAAAGTTTCAAGTTCCTAGCTAAAAATAAAATTTGCACCCAAGACCAACTTTCATCGCCTTTTTAACCCCCTTAGGCGTTGAATTTCCAAAAACGTCAAAAGCTATCTGCCTCTTTATCGCTCGAATACGCAAGAGTGACAGAGATGTTAGATAACGAAATTTCGATTTTCTTGTTTCGCGATAGACTCGGATTGTGGTAATGGCGCCCCCTACGCAGAGTTTCGCGTAATATTCCTTATTGGTACTATATCATTCCATACTAATATCAACTTCCATTCCATACTATATCAACTTCTAAAAGTCACCTGTATTTCTTCAATGAGACAGACTAAGTACTTTGGCTGTGATCGTCAAGTCAAGACCATCGACAACAAATCCATCAAATCTCTTGCGTTTGGTTTTGTTCAGTTTTGTTTCGTTTCTAAACAGATCTGTCACATTTTGATTGAGTATATGAGTATACTTGATAATTGATAAATAATCACTACGTTCTACTATTCTACTTGCTCGTCTCCGTCTCATCTTCACTCGCGACGCGATTCTCGTTCTCATTATCATTTGTCGCACTATCTGAATAATAAACTGACTGGAGCTGAATAAGTGATAATAATTATAAACCTTTTTTTGGTGTTATTTGCAATTCAAGTGACTAATACACATACATAATTAGAACTTAAAAACTTTGTTTTGTTTATAAAGACGATGTATTTTGACTTGGTATAAGATTAAAGACGTATGCTTTGTGGTTATCCATTTGTAAGCTTTCGGTTAATTCCTACTTCAATTTAAGCGTTAATTTATAAATATGGTGGAAGTGAGTAAGTTTTGGTTCGAAAAGGCCTGTGGGCATCGAGAGTGTCACAACTTAATCCATCCATGGACTTATAAGTGTAGCGATGCGACAATAAGCATGCTAGCAAGTAACATTAAAGGGGCTTACAAATTCTATGCCATGGTATACCTGGTAAGTCTTTGGACTTATAATATTTTTATTGTACTTTAGGTTTTTTTGTACTGAGCAATGATGTTGAGCTTGTTACACAGAATAACTAATAGTATGGTACTACCGTACAGAAAATTCACTCCTTAGCAAGTCAGATTTAGGTATAAAATTATACCTATGCTCGCCGCCTGCAAGCAAAATTGAAACATATCCGTGCACAAACTGTGAATCTTCTTTGCGCGCCGCAGTTTCATGACCGAGCTGTGAGTGTTGGCACGGGGTTGTCACTAGACAAGTTTTTGTACCTATACCTACTAATTTATTATTTTTAAGATAAATATGTAGGAATTACAAACATTGATTCTGTAAACATAAATTTTTTATCCGGAGATAGTATGACTTACCTTTCAATATTATGACTTACCTTTCAATATTATTATTATCTGTAATGCAGGCAGGCAGTTTAAATAACTGATAATGCCTGTATCTAGTCATAAACTGAGTTCTCAGTGTTGAGTAGAATTCGCTTTGTGCTTATCTAATTTATTCTTAAACTCATTAACACTGGGCCGCTACTACATCCTCTGGGAGTTTGTTCCAAACGTTGACCACTCTGTTGCTAAAGAAGTGTCTATGAGGATTATTGTAGGACCTGTGAGACACACCAGCTTATTACTTGCTTGTTACTATTGCGTTCTAGCATCTTATGGAAATCTTTAAGATCATAGTGTTGGGTTAGTATTTTGTATGTCTCAATCAGATCTCTGCGTTCTCTGCGCTCCTTCAAGGTTGTGAGCTTTAAGAAGTGTAGTCTTTCTTCATAGGACATGTTTTTGAGTTTCTTCGGTATCTTGGTGAAACTACGTTGAACTTTCTCCAACATCTCAATATCCTTGATAAAATAAGGGCTCCATACTTGAAATGCGTACTCCAATATAGGCCTAACATAGGTTTTGTGAATTTTGATCATCATATCCGGCATCGGATTCCCAAAAGCTTTTCTTATGAAGTGGATAAGGCTCTTTGCTTTCTTAACTATTGCAGTTATATGTTCTTCCCATTTCAGGTCCTCAGTGATTTTGACGCCCAGATCGATTTGTACCTTGACAGCTTTTAAGGGAGTGTTGTCCAAATTATATGTGTAATGAGGGTTGTTTTTACCTATGTGCAGAACAATACATTTTGTAGAATTCAGGTTTATGAGCCATTCTTTAGACCAGTTCCATACTTTGTTCAGGTCGTCTTGTAGCAAGTCATAGTCAAGCAATGGGTTGGCAAATAATTTTGTGTCATCTGTCAGTTAAAACACTCAAATGGAGGTGGACAGGACATACGATCAGGGGCAAAGAAAAATGGAGCAAGAGAATTATATGGTGGTTCCTGAAAGATAGAAAAAGAAAACAAGGACCACCAAAAATGAGATAGGAAGACGAAATTGTAAAATTCGCAGGGAGACATTGGACCAGACTGGCGAGAGACAGGGAAAAATGGAAAGGGATGGAAGAGGTCTTTGCCAAACGGCACACAGACTAAACCGAAACCGATGTTGTCTGAAACATTAATATTATGTTAAATTATATACTTGGATAAGTTGTGTACAATAATATTTAAACTCTCAATTTGTAAAAAAAAAAATGACTGAATAAAAGGCTTATATTATTATTCCTTTATTTATTTTTAGTCTTAGGCTAGGCTTTTTACAATATGAGTATAAAAGTAAAATATAAAAACACTTACAAAACATTACAAAAATATATAAACACATTATAAAAAACCTAACCTAGGGTGCCGCCGGCAGCGGGGCAGGGCCCAAGCTGCCGGTGGTCAGGGCCGCAGAGAGTGGAACCGGCGAACTATCCGCGCCGTGTCCAAGATCACCACCTTCTGCATCTGACCCTTGATCCAACCACCTAGCGAGAGTCTCTCAAGGTGTTGGTCGAGACTCTTCGCTATGAGACCGTTATTGTTATTATTATTATTATAGTGTCATCTGCAAAGGTACTGATGTTGCAGTTTAAGCAGTGAGGCAAGTCAAAAGTGTATATTATGTACAGAACAGGGCCTAAAACTGACCCCTGTGGAACTCCGCTGTGTATGTCTCGTTACATTGACATTGATTCACCCACTCTCACTTTGAGTGTTCTATGACGCAAAAACGCCTCGATCCATTTTAATAGCTTTCCTCTAATGCCCAGGTGTTCCAGTTTGAAAATAAGCCTTGTTATGGGAACCTTGTCGAAAGCTTTTTCATAATCTAAGTAGATTACATCGGTAGGCTCTCTTACATTAAAGCTATTTGTCCATGAGGAAAGGCAGGATAGCAAATTGGAGACAGTCGAGCGGTTCGGACAAAAGCCATGTTGTTGGTCACCTCTATAATAGTGTGCTGGGTAAGGAAGCTTCTGATGTGTTTCACTATTAATTTATCCATAACCTTGCAGACTACACTGGTAAGGCTTATTGGTCTATAATTTGACGGTTCCAATTTGTTACCTTTCTTAAAAATCGGGGTCACATTAGCCGTTTTCCACTGTTCTGGTAAGACACTAGTGTTGTACGATAACTGCATCATTATGGATAATGGACCAGCAACTGCGTCGCATTTTTGCAAAAGTATGACAGGGATGCCGTCCGGGCCTGGTGAAGAGTCGTGTTTCATTTCTTTGATAGCTCGTTGAATTTGTCTACAGAGAATGTTATATCCGAAATACAGTCACCAATATCGTCTGGAATTAAAAAAAAAAGTCATTTCTGCTTCCTTGTTCTTCCTTTTATTCAGACATCCGTAAACATAACAATATCTTTTTTACGGATTAGATCGAGATTTAGTTTTCGAAGCCATTGTTTATTTTCTCTTTTGCGCGAGCGCCACGTGACACGACTCGTGCGAGCCGAGCGGCAGTAAATACATTAAGTTTACCTATTCGCAAACACAAGAAAGCTGGGATTACTTCACTGTTCCACCATAGGTGCACCTTTTCTTTCTGACAGGTAAAAGTTTGCTAACTGCCTCCAATTTAAGATGCTCTAGCTACTTTTACTACTTGTTTTTATATTCAGGTACATTCTCTCAACATCTCCCATAGCTTGGATTGACTCTGTACAATTGTTCTGGGCAATCATATTCATTTACCTGTCCAGTAGTGCTTGCTGTTTATCCGAGATCAAAATATACAATACGAGGATAATTGGACTTAGCCAGGTTATAAAAAAAACTGTTCAAAATGAACCAATAAATTTGAAGATATATTGTAACATTGTTAAAATAATATTTTTTTATCAAATATTTAAACATGCCATTGCAAAGGGATAATGAAGTTAAGATATACTCGTGAGGAGGACGACTGCACTTGGTAATTTGATGCCATACAAATTATTTTTCTTGTACACCAATCTCTAAGGCCACAGACTGGACTGCTGCCGCTGTTGTCCAAAACAGATTCCCGTCTGTAGCCTAATTAAAGTCTTCTCAAATTGTCCTTGTAATATAGAATATTATAAATTTAAATTCATGTTTCAGATTCAAATCTTGATGAAAGGCAAGAAACTGAGTAAAGACGAGATGCTGGAACAGTTTAAGCTATACCTTAAATCTGGAGTATT
This sequence comes from Cydia strobilella, assembly GCF_947568885.1. Lineage (NCBI taxonomy): Eukaryota > Metazoa > Arthropoda > Insecta > Lepidoptera > Tortricidae > Cydia > Cydia strobilella. Next base: position 21,976,876 of record NC_086042.1, read on the forward strand.
CGGCCTCACTGTCGGAAGCTCGTTCGTCACATTAAACTGCATATTCAGGTATCTATAAATCAATACATTGTAGTGGGGTTGGCAACTGTCAAAGTTTTGCAGAGATGGCGCCATAATAGCTTGCCCTTTTTTCTAATGAGATTTGGCTTAAAGGGCTGGCATCCAGGACATTAAAAATCAAAAAATTGACACAGTTCTAGGGACTGACAGGGTAAGCTATGCTGGCGCCATCTGCTAAATATTTCGACCGGCTGACCCCACTGTGTGCTAAAGTAAAATGAAATGATAAAATAAATTGAAATGAAAAATCTTTATTTCAGGCAATGGTGGCCCATAGATAAATACCTTAAAATTAGCATGCATACTTATACAACCGGCCAAGTGCGAGTCGGACTCTTGCATGAAGGGTTCCGTGCCATTACGCAAAAAACGCCAAAAAAAAACATTTGTTGTATGGGAGCCCCACTTAAATATTTATTTTATTCTGTTTTTAGTATTTGTTGTTATAGCGGCAACAAAAATACATTATCTGTGAAAATTTCAATTCTGTTCATGAGATACAGCCTGGTGACAGACAGACGGACAGCGGAGTCTTAATAATAGCGTCCCGGTTTTACCCTTTGGGTACGGAACCCTAAAAATATTATTATATCTTAAAACTACAAAACAAGTTCTATGCCCAAAAACATGAAATATCAAACAATTAAAGAAAACTTTGTGGTATGTTCCACTTCCTATAAATGAGTTTTTACTTTTATAGAAATTGTTGAATATAACTAAAGCCCCATTGAGACTGATCAAGAACTTGCATGCAATAGTCAATACATTGCTAACTACGAAGTACATTGAATTTAGTTGATCAACCGAATACCTCAATGTAACAAAAAATCACATGATCTTGATCAGTCTAAATGGGTATTAACCTTGGTTAGTTTCTTTTTCTTCTCATATATTTGAACTAAAATGTTTGCTTTGAAGCAATCAATTTTATTTTTAGAAAACAAGCAATTCAATTTTATTTTTTTAAAGCCTATTTCAGTCTGCTAATTAAACACTCAATGAAGATCTATTTGTGACACTTTTACTTCAGGCAAATGGTTACACACAATAATGTAATAGTGCCATTAGCCCTAATCCTATTGGAAATCATCCTTGTTAGAAAAGGAAAGAATAACATCAACAACAAACACGATTTTTTAAAACTTATATACTGTTAACTAGTACATATCAGAATTTTGTTCTCAATTAGTAAACATCCCAGTGCTTTATAAAAGGTACCCAAATAGGTGACAATTCATTTAGCCAGGTGTCAGTGGCTATCTACCTTGTGAGATGTCTGTCTAAAAATATATTTTTTAATACAGTTGCTCAAAAAGTGCTACAGACTTACTTTCCGCACTAGCATCGAAATGTACTATTTTCTACTCTTCAACTGTAATGGTTGAATTAAGATTTCGTATACCAAACTATAATTGCGTACTTTTCATGTATGGACTCCCAACTCGACTATAATATTCATTTCGATATGCTGTAGTCAACTATAAAAGAAATTGACCAATCGCGTACCGCCGCGCTCCCATAGAAAAGACATAAATGCGCGAGCGCGCGACTATTTAGTCTACTCTCTCTACTGAGATACTTACCAATTTTCATTAATTGTTTCGGTTTTATAGTAAAAAAAGTATTATTTTAGATGACCTGTAGAAAAAGTATTGTATACAATAGTGATATAATCAAGCTTTTCAATCTCGTACCTCACTTCCACACTCAGCAGTCAGCAAGCTTCCTTGCCTAAACACGGTGCTCGACTGGAAAGCTCTATTTTATCACGATTGTATAAAATACTATAATTTAGCATTTGCAGCTTGTATCAATGACTAAAACTTGTTAATTATGGTCTTAATTTTGAGGGTTGAAACTTGGGTAGGTTTTGAAACTTTATTTTAAAGAAAAGATTGTTTTAATGACTTATTGTTGCAGGAAATTGTTCTTCAGCGAGTTCACTTACTATAAGACAGTATTGCTGCCCTGCACCATCAGTGGTCTTGCAGTGTACTGTGAACCGCCATACAGAAGGGTGATGGTCGTTAACCTTTTCGTTAACTTGGTAAGATGAAACTCAAATATAGCACTTCCACTTGAGTATCCCTTAAATGCATAGTAGAAAATGTACCCGTTCGTATAAAAATACCGCAAATCGATGTACAAGTTAGTCGTTTGGCACACACATACTAGAGGCCAAAACAAAATTTTTGACCCGCAGTTCCTAAAAAAATTTCGCTGGGGGGGGGGGGGGAGTGGTAAAACATTATTATTTTTTGTATGGAAAAAAATATTTTTTTTCCAAAACCTATCGTATGTGGTATTACATTTCGGGCATTTTTTTAAAATTAAAACAAAAAGAATTTTCGAAACATACCAAGTTTGGCTCCTCCAGACACGAAATGGCTGATTTTTTTTTTGTACAATATACCACAAATGATACGTGATATCCTCATGTCTAACTCCAAGAAAGCAATTTTGAAAATAATATCATTAACAATTTTGTTGACGCAATGGCCGGCGTCTTAGAAGTCGCTCACGGCGTTTATGCCGACGTCAAGCATGCAGCTTTAAAAAGCATTAACGGGAACCCGCGGCTTTAGGGCGATGTGAAGAGCGACGTCACAGGGCGAAATCATGAGAACTCGTCGACAATTCGACGTGGGTAAAGAAGGTAGAAGGCAATGGGGCACAAACGCGCTGTGAAAATTGTAATTTGACTACTGGCTATTAGTTAGTCGTTTGGCACACACATACTAGAGGCCAAAACAAAATTTTTGACCCGCAGTTCCTAAAAAAATTTCGCTGGGGGGGGGGGGGGGGGAGTGGTAAAACATTATTATTTTTTGTATATCGTATGTGGTATTACATTTCGGGCATTTTTTTTTAATTAAAACAAAAAGAATTTTCGAAACATACCAAGTTTGGGCTCCTCCAGACACGAAATGGCTGATTTTTTTTGTACAATATACCACAAATGATACGTGATATCCTCATGTCTAACTCCAAGAAAGCAATTTTGAAAATAATATCATTAACAATTTTTTTTAATTTTTCAATTTTACAAAGTGACGCAGTTCTACTTCAATACCTATTTTACGAGACTTATGGAACTATACTGCAGATACGGTACATATTAATCATAAAATGATACGTAATATCCATATATCGAACGGGAAATACCTCTTTAACCCTTTAACTGCGCCTTTCATCAGTTGGTATAGTTTGTTTAGTTTTTGACACAAAATATCAAGATTGTATCCTTCAGATACGACATACCCCTATGGATTTTTCTTTGTACAATATACCACAAGATACGTAATATCTTGATATCGAATCCCAAGAAAGCAATTTTGAAAATAATCATTTATTTTCAAAATTTTTCTTTTTGTTTTAATTAAAAAAAATATGCCCGAAATGTAATGATGTGATATATTTTTAGAGTCGCCTCAAAAAGCCCTTTCGTATGATACCACACTCGATAGGTTTTGAATTTTTTTTTTCATACAAAAAAAATGTTTTACCACCCCCCAGCGAAATTTTTTTAGGAACTTGCGGGTCAAAAAATTTGTTTCGACCTCTAGTATGCGTGTGCCAAACGGCTAACCTGTACATCGATTTGCGGTTTTCCTTTGAAATTGGGGTCGAGCGGCTTCCGCTATAGCGATGGATGCAGAACACAACAAAAAATAAACATTTTCAAACAATTTCATTTTCATGTGAACCGTGAGGTCGAATAGGCGCCATTCATTTATTACATAAGACTATTTAGGGGTGAGGGGGGGTCGAACATATCTTATTTTTTCTTACAATAGGGGGTTTTCATAGTTATTACGTAAGATCTCAAAGATTTTTTTTTAAATTAATATGAAAATTATGACGCTGAAAATAATACTTCCACACTATGCTATCGAACAAGGTGCAGAGTTAGCTTAAACGGGCTCCAGTACCTTTGTAGGTACAAATAAAGTACAAAAAAAATTTTTTTTAATAATATACACTAAAACAAACCAAACGTGTATTCATTTTTTCCTTTAGATTCTTACGTAATATAACTATCATAGGGGGAGGGGGTCAGCCTTTTCTTATTTTTTCTTACGTAGGGGAGGGAGCGGGTCAAAAACTGGCAAAAATAGTCTTACGTAAAATATAAATAAATGGCGCCATACCTATGGCATTTTACACATCGTAAACTGTACACGTTAATTGTTATGTAACTTATGTAGGTAGTTAGTTTGAACATTGTTTTATGCTAAGTAGATTTTAATTAATAAAAAACAATGTTGTTTTAGGTATTTGAATATTGGTTAAGGACACTAGAAATGAAGGGTTGGCTCCGACGGTCCCCTGGCAGGGAAACGCTTATCTTCATGCTTGGAAGTGCTGTCTTCTTCTATTTAATGCGAAAAGAACGAGAGAATCCGAAACGGACTCCTTTGTTTTGGTACGTATCATGCTTATACCACAGATTATATTAAGTCGAAATCTTGTTAACCCCATGGACAATTTCGTGAGAAAAATTGGAGTTGGAAGGAGTACCTATACTATACCTACCTGACAGTGTATGATTAATACCAATAATAAAAACTTTTATAAAAAAAAGATAAACCGACTTCAAAAAGGATGAAATAAAATATTATCCTTTTTAGGGTTCCGTGTTTAAGTATATGCGTTACCAACTCATATGTTTGAAGTCGGTGCCAAGCCAAATTTTAAACCATATATTCATAGTGATTTTGGTGCAATTCGATAAAGATGCGGCTATATAAGTATGTACGTTGGATTACCTAACGCAGCGTACGTAGGCGAACAACACGCGAATGCGAAGCGGCGCGGCACGGCGCCTTAATTAATCCTTTGATACCTATATAGAAGTGTCCTACGTGGGCGATCTCGTTGCGAACGCGAACGCCTTGGGCCGGCCGCGCCGTGCCGCGTCGCTTCGCTTCGCGTTCGCGAGTGTTCGCCTATGTAAGACGCAGCTTTACACGACGACAATAAACGAACTTTCTTTAGACCTCAGAACAGAACACACGGTTGAACCTTCTTGGCGCAGTTCGTACCATGCTTGTCGGCACGTTAGTGTAAATCTAATACGTTTTGTCGTCGTATTTTTTTAAAGAGCATTTCTTACTTGTTCTTAAACAGTCATAGCACGCAAGTGTGGGATTGGGAGTGAGTTATTTTCTGTCGCTTATCCAGAGAACTACATTTCAAAATATAAAACAATTCAAGGAACCTTCATGCAAAATTTCAGCTAAAGCGGTTCAGTTGTTTAGCCATGAAAAGGTAGCAAAGAGGCAGACATAATTGCTTTCACGTTTATAATATTTGTACAGTTGTAATGGGATTTATAGACATTAAGCTGATTATTTTTGACTGGTATTGTTACTACTTGGAGTACTTGGCTTGGCACCGACTTCAAACATATCAGTTGGTAACGCATATACTTAAACACGGAACCCTAAAAAGGATAATATTTTATTTCATCCTTTTTGAAGTCGGTTTATCTTTTTTTTATAAAAGTTTTTATTTTTCCATTTTTAGTTTTAAGACATTGTTAAGAGCGTGACGCATGAATGAAAAACATAATCATGTTTATCTGTAAATTCGTAAACTTCATTAAATAATCAGAATTTTCCTCGAGTCCGTCTGGGAAATCATTCCTGTCATTAAATCCATTCTCCGCCCCGCCACTGACCCAATCCCTCAAACCCCCCGATCACTCAACCTCACAGCTCATCAACCCCTGATCACTGAACCCCTCGACTCTAAACCACCAACCCTTCAACCGCCATTCCCCGACCCCTAACCCCAGACCCCTTAACTCCTAACCCTAACCCCCAATCCCTTAACTCCCAACCCCTCAGTCCCCGACCCATCAACTCACCTCCCCTCAACCCCCAACCTCAAACCCCCCAAACACTAATACCCTCTACCTTCACCTCTCAGTCTCTTTGGTTGTTTCCAACACTACCTACTTCAAAAATCATAATACACAAACGAGGGAAGTTATCAGTAGCCTTACCACGAGTTTGACATTGATATATTCGCTATCGTGTGCGTAACTTACTGTTTATGCATCTCGCTCGTACTGGCGTATTAGTGTACAAAGTAAGTTACGAAGAATATTTAGTGCTAAACTCGTGGTTAGGCTACAGTTGCACTAATCAAATTGGTGGTTTTGGTGAGGAAATGCTTGAGTTACTTTAGAAAACACTGAAATTACCATACACGTGCCTTTTTAAATTGAGGAGTTCCCTCAATTCCTCACGGATTCCATCATCAGATCAAAACCAAAAATATTACGAAAACACCTTGGAGAGGTAACTTCTTTCAAACAGAAAAAGAATAACTCAAATCGGATCATGGGTGCCGGAGTAATCGCTGAAATCATTATCATCAAAACAATCATCATCATCAGCTCCACTTCATCAAATTGGTGGTTTTCGAGAAAAAATGATCAAGTTGCTTAAGAAAACGACCAAATCACCATACATGTGCCTTTAAAAATTGAGGAGTCCCCTCAATTCCTCATGGATCCCATCATCAGAACAGCACCAGATTAATGTGGGACCACCTTGGAGGTAGTTCCTTTCAAACAAAAAAAGAATTGTTCAAGTCGGACCACGGGTCTCGGAGTAATCGCTGAACATCCTACATTAAAAAAATCATCATCACTATCTTCAAAACAATCATCATCATCAGGTCCACTTCATCAAATTGGTCGTTTTCGAGAGAAAATGCTCAAGTTGCTTATGAAAACACCCAAATCACCATACATGTGCCTTTAAAAATTGAGGAGTTCCCTCAATTCCTCAGGGATCCCATCATCAGATCAGAACCAGATTAATATGGGACCAACTTGGAAGCAGCTCCTTTCGAACAAAACAAGAATTACTCAAATCGGACCACGGGTCTCGGAATAATCGGTGAACATACATAAAAAAAAAAAAAAAAATAGCCACAACCGAATACAGAACCTCCTCCTTCTATGAAATTGAAGTCGGTTAAAAATTCTATCTATCTATAATTTGTTTTAGAGAAATGAAGTACATAGCTACTTACAGTACATAGCAACTGTAATTCTTTACTTATACCCAGTCAAAAAAAATTAAAGTAAACACTCTTCAACATCATATACTTACCTAAGGGCCGGTACAGACGGACTGCAGTCGGCGTGCAGTTCCCATACAAATTGCAGTCGGATTGCAGTCTGCCTGTATCGGCCCTAACGGCCCGGCCTCGACATCGCGCGGCGGCGGCAGCGGCGAGCGGCGGCCATAGGCGGGAACGAAAGGTCCGATCGCTGTGTCTCGCTCCAACCTATGGCCGCCGCTCGCCGCTGCCGCCGCCGCGCGATGTCGTGGCCGGGCCGTAAATGACAGAAAACATTTGTTTTCTCACCGCACTGTAGTTTTGACTCTACTTGTAACTTTTTCAAGGTTCTTCACGCCTCCCCGAGTGTCGAAACAAGTAGGGGAGCCGGTGGAAGGCGTTGGAGGCAGGAGTCTGGCTTGTCCCCATGCGGGGAATTGTGTCAACTACGTGTTGAAGGTAAAATACTCATCCTCAGCAACGGGTGGAAATTTAAACGATTTAACTGCAAAAGGAGCTTCCTCCTAATAAACGATTAAAAGTTCTAAATAGACTATATTAGCCCTCAAAAAGTATCGACGGACGCCATAAATCTCGGGCCAAAAGCAATAAAACCCGGCGACCGTATAGTGATCGTATTACCTATCGATGAAGAAATTTTGAAATATCGATCTCATTATTATAATTTGTTGATTTCATTATTATTGCCCATTTATATTTTTTTGACCGTCAGCTGGTCACATGAACATGTAAAAAAGAAAATTCTTTTCAGTCATCGGCGTCATCGCCTCCCGTTTGATACTTTGTCAGATGGTAGTTTAGATGCTATTGTTAATAAAACAAATCGTCAGCCGGTTGTATCGCGGTGGAAAGGCCGTGTTACACGTTTCGATGGCTGCCATTCCTCAACCCACCAACGGAGCGGCAGCTGACGTTCATGAGGGTTCATCATACATAGCCGTTAACCGCTATTCGAGTTTTCGCCCGGGAGGCGATGACTGACGAAATTTTCGCCTGGCTCGCGGTCCATAAGAATTCTAAGTTTAAAACCGTGCTGACAATTTGATGTCAATATAGGACTGTTTTTGTGTGTGCCTTACGCAACTTGTCACTTACACCGTTTAAAGAGAAAAACAATACGAATGTTGCAGGGCACAGCACAGCTTTTCGGCGTCGGCTGCGCAATGACGATGCTCCGGCAGATCATCCCTAAGATACTGACTCCGGCTAAAGCGTTCAAGTCTTTGAAGTTCTCGCATATGAAACTTGGCATTTTCTTCGGAGGTTACATAGGAATTTATAGGGTAAGTACCTACATCGACTTCGTGGCGTAAACATCTCTATGCAAATAAGGAGAATAAGGAAGGGGTTCAAAACAATCTAGATACAAGAGCGTGTGTAGAAATTTTGCCCGCCTAACCCTTTACCAGGCTGATATTTCAAAAATGACAATCGCATGTCCGCCTTACCCATCGAAAATAGAACACACGTTTCAAGTGCCGTATGTGGGTAATATATATCCCTTAGCCTGGTAAAGGGTTAACAACTTCTACAGCGAAATGTTCCAAAGACTATAAAGTTCTTATGAAGGAGCCTAAAAAGGATCACATTTTATTTATAGTTGCGGATCCGATAATTGAAACCAAAAATTTAGAAACAAGGCGCACAGGACAAGGTGAATTCTGTTACGCGTTCTCAAGTTACTGTTTGTGGTTTTAGGCATTTGTGAAAGAGTACATTAGGGGCTGGTTGACGAAATCGTCTGTAATCGTAACCGTAGTTTGTTACCATTTTTCGGTCACCAGTAAAGGATTTTTTTAATATTAAATATTGATGGTATCAAATTTTGATAGAATTGTTTTTAACAAACCCTATCAGTACCAAAAGGGTTAGCTTTGGATAAACACTCACCATTTCCAAAACCCTTGATAGAGAAACCTTATCAAGTGTTTTTAGAATGCGATCTAGTTATTTAAAGTCTGTGGCCACGACATTGCGCGAAAAAGAGACTGCAAAAAGGGTATCAGTATCAGGAAAAGGGTATCAGTATCAATATTAAATGGTAAGTGGTAAATATTCAAGCTATCTACCCTATTCGATATGGAAACCACACTTATACTTAAGAGTTTCCATACCCATAGGCTAACACAATGATATATGATCCATATGATCTGGGTAACCATTTGATAGGGTTACTGTATCGAAAATATTAATCAAATCCGATACCTGCTCTAAACGTAACGTTAAGTCGATTTCATTCTTCACGTATTATTCAGTAAGGTTGGAATTGGCTTTACAGTAGACTTCTGTCCGTATTTACCTCTATTCAAATAATGCCCTTGGTTTCAGTTGATAGTGTGCCTTCTGTGCCGCGCGCACGGGCGCGATAGCGCGCTGTGGGCGCTGCCCGCGGGCTTCCTGGCCGGCGCGGCCTTCCGCGTGGCGCCCTCCACGCCCATCGCGCTAGCGCCGCTCACCTCCACGCTGCAGGTAACGTAGCATGCGACCCGCGCTGTGGGCGCTGCCCGCGGGCTTCCTGGCCGGCGCGGCCTTCCGCGTGGCGCCCTCCACGCCCATCGCGCTAGCGCCGCTCACCTCCACGCTGCAGGTAACGTAGCATGCGACCCGCGCTGTGGGCGCTGCCCGCGGGCTTCCTGGCCGGCGCGGCCTTCCGCGTGGCGCCCTCCACGCCCATCGCGCTAGCGCCGCTCACCTCCACGCTGCAGGTAACGTAGCATGCGACCCGCGCTGTGGGCGCTGCCCGCGGGCTTCCTGGCCGGCGCGGCCTTCCGCGTGGCGCCCTCCACGCCCATCGCGCTAGCGCCGCTCACCTCCACGCTGTAGGTAACGGACTTCAAAACGAGCTCTTTTATTATACTTTACCGTGGTCGTCGACAGCGATGACGCTATTGTCACGATAAAGCAAGGGAGCTAAATGTATATGAATGTGTGCAGTTGGTTTTAGTTTACCGTCGACGTTAATGGAGTGTCGTATGAATTTCAAAGCGACTCCATAAGTGGACGACCACGGTAAAGTATGAAGGCGCCCAACGGCTCGCAACAGAATGTTTACACGTCACTTCTTTACAGTAACTTTCATATTATCTGTACCACAGATCCTGGGCTCGTGGGGCTACCAGAAAGGCCTCATCCCCGAGAACCTGCCGTTAGTGGAGCTGTTGTACTGCCTGTGCCAAGGCCTGCTTTTCCACGCGCGCGTCATGCACGAAGACGTCTGTCCGCGCTACATCATCAACTTGATGCACACCGTCACAAGTAACCGGTAAGAACAAGTTCCACTAAAAACAATATAGTCTGAGTAACGTGAGATTTGAGTTTTGACAGTTATTAATTGACCCTTATATATATGAGCTGAGGCTATCAGTTAAACTGTAGGTCTTAGAGCTGAAATAGATGTCATAGGTATATTAAATAACAAATGGCGAAGCCCTCCAATGGCGAAGGCCAGATTTGAACCGGCGTCTTTAAAAACTCAAATCAAAATATTTGTGAAAATAATTTGATTTGTTCCCAAAGTTACGTAGGTCTTAGCTTCATATAATTATGTATGGGTCAATTCATCCGGTGTTGCAATATACGTGCAAAACGCTATCTCGTTTCACCGGAGCGACCGGCTAATCCCCATCAGTGTGATAATCGCGTAAAGGTGGGTACCACGACCACGGTGGCAGCTGATGCCGTAGACTGACTGAACTGAATTACCATAATGACCTTTAAATATCGATTTTGAATTTAATCGGTCCGACAAGTTACAAATACAAAAAAAAACTAACACGAGTTTTTTTTTCTCTTTTCAGAGCCGATGAAATCCAGCAAGGTTTTGTACAAAAAGTTTTGAAAGCACTATAAAGTATGCACAAAATTGAAATTATTTATTTTTAGCGAAATATTACTTTATAATATTATTTATTTAACAATGTTAAATTACTTAGCGATTCTGTGATGATTACGTTATTATCTGTGGTACAGGGTTAATTTAAATTTGGTATTCTGTTTTGTTGTTATTTTGACGGTGTTTAGTAATCTGTATTTATTTTATAAGGAATTTTGTGAGGAGCTTCAAATATTAGTAGATCATTTAAATATTGATGATACTAATCTCTATTTTTTTCTGTTTGATACCAAATGCTTTTCTCAAAATAAGCGATAATTTCCATATTAAATATTATCAATGGTTGCCTTATAAAGGTGATGGTAGCAGTAAGATTTAAGATCAGTGGCGTACAATATATGAATTAAGGCCTGTCCTGTAAAGTTTTTTTACATGAACACATTAAGATACAAAACTTTCAGATGAGCATATTTTATTTGTACCTAACTATATTATTTATATAACCCTTGACTAGTGATTCATATCTAAATAAACCATTTTAATGCATATAATATTAATAATACACATACGCACCCTAATGCGAAAATTGGTATAAACATATCACAAAGTCATAACCATAACAAGCTCCAAGGTTCCAAAGAAGAAGGTCAAATCATTGCTAAGACCTAAGACCTGAAATTGTCGACAGAATATCATCGAAATATATACATAATAAAAAGAGAAATAAAATGGCACCTGTTTTCATACAAAAAAGCATGGTATAAAAGTATTCAAACCCATATAATTTTGCCAAGCTTTTACAAAGGGGTTTGTATTTAGCATTATTAAATGCGGGATTTAGTGTCATTCTTGAACTTACAGAACAATTAACTAGTCAATTAAAAATATTGGCGACAGGGGCAAATATATCCGAACATAATGCTCGTAATATTTTATATGGGTCTTGAAGGAAGAGTATCGCTCCTGCTCATATCACAAAATGAAATCATTGATAAGTGTAGTAAATAAAGTCTTAAGAGTACCTATACGATATAATATATTAAAATATTAAAGCAAATAAACCAGAAATACCTACCAGTCAGCATCAGTCCTTGTAAAAAACGACTTAACGGGACAGGCCTTATTATTTTAGTTAATACCGCGTAAAACTAGTAAAGCTTCATTTTAAGGTTTTAGGGAAACTGTAGCTACGTGGCCTACCGCTTAACTTAGAAGTATCGTCAGGGAGTTGCACGGTAGTTCTTTAAAAGCTAAAAGAAAGTAGCTTAGTTTGGGACTAAGGGTGAACAATTTCTGCTAACTGAGAACACCACCTAGATGACGCAAATACCACGATTTGTATTGAAACCAAGCGTGCCGACTCTTTCATACAAAATTTACGCATAATATAATTTTAAAATCTGTGTTAGGAAATATGTTCTTGCCTTTGGGTGCTCGCAATTTTTGCTGCAGTTAATTATCATGCAACGAAGCATTTTTGTAAGTTTTCACGGACGTCCGGCTGCAACAACTGACGCGCGTGGACTGTAAAGAGCGACGGCCAACCTCGACGTTTGGTCGGGGTTCGGACACGCGAAATAGATACATTTGCGTCTTCTATGGTATATTTATTTCTGTGGAGAACACAAACCAGTTGCACACCGCCGAATTTAACCAAATCACAGTGAACCATAATAACTTCACATTCCATAAGAACAGTCTGAATTGAACGGTAGACCTATAGTGAGAGTATCGTGTTATGAATGCTTTGCCACTGATCAGTATAGTATAGACAATTATAAATAGATATAATTATAGAGCTACAAAACATCGAACACATGCAAATTTTCTCTTGTATTGTATTGATTGTAATTGACGAATGTGCGAAACATTGTACACTACGAATCTATATCACAAAATATGTGTTTATGTTATATTAAGTACATAGGTACGTTTGCCTTAAAAATTATTTTATTAATTTGACCATTGTTTAGCACTCTTTCCGAGCGTCCTATTTCATAATAGAGATTATATTCGTGTTATCGCGAAATTGAACATAAGTATGGAAAAACTATTTGAATTGCACCCTTATTATTATAAGACTTAGTACTGCAAAGTTAGATTGCTTGCTTCCAAAGTAAATACGGTCAAGATACCAAATATGTTTCGCTCCATAACGAGGAACATTGGCGTCGGGCCACCAACGCGAGCGCTCCTTGAAAATGCTCCTCGTTATGGAGCGAAACATGTCGAGCAATCATCGATTTTATAATCGTGAGTGACCCGGTTTAATATATTAAATAATGGTTACAAACGACCGTAGAAACAAGAACAATAATGCTATGGCAAAGAACGACCATGTTGCTTACATCTTCACAGGCCATGAAGTCTGTGTACAGATGTACTGAATAATCCTTTCCCATCGTATTTTTACGAAAAACGTTTGTATTTATTTGTCATGATACTTTTTGTACTGAGACTCAAATAGCATAACACGTTCGTACATACGTATCCGTAAATAAACGATGGGAAAGGATTGTTCACTATATCTGTACAATCACTAGCTTTCATTTTACATGTACAGTCAAGGGCATAAATATATATACATTCCCAAAGTTTCAAAGATATGTGTACGCTCTTACACAATAAAGTCGTGTTCACATATTTTTGTGCCATTTGTCTGGATCGATATTTTTGCCTTCGACTGTACTCGTACATTGCATTTATGACATATATTTTTAAAGTACTAGAACATGCACAAATAATGAATCTAAGTATATTTATTACAATCTCCCAAACCGAACTTGTGCTTATACAAATAAATATAGAAAATTATTTATTTGTATAAGCACAAGTTCGGTTTGGGAGATTGTTCTGGAATTTACAAATTGTTCTGTAAGTGATTGTTATATTTTTGTAATAAAACGGTTTTGTATTACGAATTTGTTATTATTTTTATGCATACATCGAATTGCGATCCAAATAACGTTTATATGTATATATATATATATATAGTTTGTCAAACGACCGTCACATTTCAAACATAGAAAGAGATAATCATACTATCTTTGTCTTACACTAGTACTAGCACCCAAAAGAAAGGGATGAGTGTAGTTTTCTTTTTGTTCTTATTTACTGACAATTTGGTTTGACAACTATATGTCCGACATACTTACAGCATTCGTTTTTCGAGCACAGAGTAGGGACGGTCAAGGAATTGAATAGGGGGTATTACTGCGATGTTCTGCCACCAGTGCAGAGTGCAGCACTAGCCCCTTTAGTAAACAATAGAGTAACTTATACATACTTACTGTGCCTTTAACAGTTTATTGACAAGTTTTCAGAGATAATAAAATATGACATTCATGCATCAAGGCGGTTGTTTACAAAGGACCTACCGGGAAACGCGAATCCTAAATTTCGCTGTCTGCTTCTTTATCGCTATAATATGCAAGAGTGACAGAGATGTTTGTTAACTAAATTTCGATTTTCTTGTTCCGCGATAGACCCTCAGATTCTGGCAGTAGCGCCCCCTACGCAGAGTTTCGCGTAATATTCCCTATTTCAGTACAATTTCGTACCTTGTCTCTTGCTTGTCACAGTGACAATAGAATGAGGTCCCTAGCGATTTTCATATTGATTGTAACTGTGACAAAGTACGAAATGGAACAGAAATTTAATTCTTTGATTGTACGTTACGCACTGATTAGCGAAAGGTCGGAAATTTGTGTCGAGGATAATCGCGACACTGCACTATATTAGTTTAAAATATTTTTTTTTTAATAATTAATTAACCCACGAACATAATAATATATACTTATGAATATTATGAACGACCCAAAACCGTGACCGAAAGAGCAGTAATATTGCATCTCGTTTTGATTACGGAATTAACAACTCTACGATTTCATTTTATAATAACAACGTCATAATATAATATATGTTCTTGTGTAAGCGAGACATAATTCTTATAGGAATATCATATCCCCTGTGATCTCTTATCCAGCTTAGTAACTAACTAAGGGCCACTTGCGCCATCCAATGTTAGCCACTAACTCGGGATTAACCGGTTAAAACCGGAGTTACCAGTACAATGTAACCCTGTGTTAACGCTTAACTCCGAGTTAGTGGCTAACCCTAGTGGTAACCTTATCCGCTCTCGGTGCGCCCACATCCTTGAGTTAACGATCTCGACACATGTGGACGTTTTTCTCTTTTCCCGTTGGCCCTACAACATTACACCTTTTCATCGCGAAGTTGTCAATGAATATTACTTAGGTACTTTGATCCTTATTATTTTACTAATGTTTTTATTTAACATTCTCGTTTTTAAACATATGGCATATTATAAATGATTTCTTATTGTTGTGTGTATTGTTCCAAATTGAACTACTCGTATTTATTAATCAAGTTCAGTGACTCTAGGTCCATCATCGCTGGTTCTGCGGGCGCAGCTCGGCCCTCCGCCGCTCACTGCTCCATGTAGTTTCATCATGGCCGGCTGGCACACCTTACGAAATAAATACACATCAAGGCTCAATCTTTCAAGGTAATGAGTGATCTGTTTGTTCTATGTAGGCACCTAATTTAATAGCTCTCCAAATGGCCTCTTCACGTTAGGTCTAGCGTGTGTTAGATCCCAGGTAGCAAAATGACGTAAAATGACCTCAGCGACGTCATAATGACGGCATTATTACGTCATTACGACGTCGCTGACGTCATTTGACGTCATTTTGCTACCTGGGATGTCATAGCGTGTGTGAGAATGCCCTCACGCACGCTTTCTAAATGACCGAGCTTTATATCCATGGTGTTTATAAAATTCAGAGGAAAACTTTTATAAAAATACGACTTACACATAAGTGGAAACAAGTTAAATTTTCGGTACCTATTTGTTACTACGGTGTTAGTAGGTATTGGAACAAAATAAGTGCGCACACAAATATTACCCCAACCTAACTACTAACCTTCTCAGCTTGCTTCAAGTGAGCTTCTAGGTCTGACTTGGACGCGTCCGGATGCTGTTCGAGCCATCGCAGTTGGTTTGTGCACTCTCTTTCTACGGAGGTTTTTTCACCTGCTGTTAGACGGTCGCCCGCGTTTTCTATTGCCTGTATGAAAGACAATTATGTTATTTACATTTCTAATCGTCAAATGATATTCATCATAATCATAAATTCTGATAAGTAAACCCTTTGATACGGGCCGGGTTTCGAACCCGCGACCTCCGGTTTGAAAGTCGCTTGCCTGTACCGCTGGGCTAATACCAACTCTTATCTAATAGTAGGTCTAAAGCAAACGATTTACCTGTGGGTAGACTGGGTAGGTACGCATCACTAAAAAGTTTTCGATGAATTCCGTTGAATTCGTGTTTAATTCGTTTTCCAATATTAGCTGGGGAGCCGGCAATGCTAAATATGTAGTTACTCGAGCGTCGTAGAGACCTATTGGAATCGAAAGATTAGATGATAAGAAGAAAAAAAAGGTTATATAAAGTTTTCTTTTCCAGCGAGCAGGAAAGTGTCTACAGATTTCGTTAAAATTTCGGGGGGTTGGTGGAGGGTTAAAAAAATCGTTGAGTAGATTGTGGATTTGGTCGTTTTGGTCCAACTTAATGCTATAATTTTTGTATAACTGAATACGACACTTATTTGTACTCATTTCCTTAATCTGACGACCACAATTTCGACGCCCGATTTTCACATTAAAACCGTTAGTAATAGCATAATTATAGTATTAATTTGGACTAAAATGACTAAATCCACAATCTTTTTAACGATTTGTTGAACCCCGGACCAACCAACTGCTCAACATAGACGGCTAAAATTGGTAAAGGTAGACTCCACGGGGTAGCAATATCCAAGATATCACTCATATCTTAATCTGACGCGCTCGAGTAACTACAAAAATCCCCTTTTGGGCTCCCCGACCATATCGCATATTTACGAATGTTCGGAACTCTGTCCTGATTGAATATTGATATTCAAATTACGTTATCGGGAATTCAACGGGTTCCGAGATTTGTGAATATTATGCATCGAGGAACTCTAGATTTTTTATTCTTTTACTACTTACAGTGGGTACTTAGGTACTGTGATACTGTCGTATTCATTTTCAGATTTTTGTAGAAATCTCGTAAATACAGATACAAAATACAAACTAACCGCTTTGCACCCATACGCATACGCCTCAAGCTGATTCTTTAACCCCACGCGTTTTCTCACGGCTTCGTCTTCCTTCTTGAACTTCTCAGCGTCTTGTAGCATCTTCTCAATGTCCTTCTTAGACAGGCGACCCTTGTCGTTCGATATGGTGATGTTCTCCGACCGCCCAGTGCTTCGGTCCTGGGCCTTCACTGTCAGGATGCCGTTGGCGTCGATGTCAAATGACACCTGATTCGAATTTAAAACGGTGTTTTTAACCACCGACTCAAAAAGAGGGAGGTTTATTATAAGTGCGACTCCAATGTATGTCTGTTGTATGGTAGCTCTCAAACGGATGGATCGCTTTCCATGCTGTTTTTTGTATGTGCTTAGGTGTCTATTGCTTTTCGATTCTGAAGTACGTAGCATAGGATTTTAATTCGCTTCATTTCAGGACTATCATCTAAACTCCCTAAATCCTGTTTTTATCTATTAGGTACCTAGCCAAATCGGCACTCTTACACATCTGTTCAGTTATCGAACCTCGCGTTCATGAGTAGCTTGATTAATAGTGAGAGCTACGGGCTATACCTACTAAAATGATGTATACACTGTAACTTACTTCAATCTGTGGCACACCTCTTGGCGCAGGAGGTATACCCGACAGATTAAATGTCCCTAGCAAATTGTTATCCTTGGTCAGTGCTCTTTCGCCTTCATATATCTGCAAATGACAATCTGAATACGTAACTAAGTAGGTAAGTAATTAAGTAATTGTACAATCCGATTATTAATTTAGAAATTGTTTTACCTGAATAGTGACTGCTGGTTGATTATCAGCATAAGTCGTAAATATTTGCTTCTGCTCAATTGGGATTCTGGTGTTCCTATCAACCAGCTTTGTCATGACGCCTCCTGCAGTCTCGATACCAAGAGACAGCGGTATTACATCCACCAACAGAACGTCGGCTATACGCTCGTCTTTGGATCCTGTGACTATAGCGGCCTGGACAGCAGCACCGTATGCGACTGCTTCGTCGGGATTTATATTAAGATTT
The DNA here is from genome assembly GCF_947568885.1 of Cydia strobilella. Classification (NCBI taxonomy): domain Eukaryota; kingdom Metazoa; phylum Arthropoda; class Insecta; order Lepidoptera; family Tortricidae; genus Cydia; species Cydia strobilella. The sequence continues at coordinate 21,995,049 of NC_086042.1, forward strand.
AAGGATTTACCGCCGAAAAACTCCTGAAATGCATAAGTTATAAGTTAGTTTTAAGAATCGGAAGAAGTAAAGCATATCAATCGTGTATATTATTAGGTAGGTCGAGGCGTCGAGGTCAAAAATATATTTACAATTGGCTGGTACAAAAATATATTTACATTTAAATAAGTTAACATACAGCGTGACAAAAAACTTACAACGCACATGTCAGTTTTATCTTTTCACTTAATGCACCAAAGTTATATTTGCAATCTTTCTTCCACAGAAAAGTAATCATACATTGTGACAAATATATGTTTACATTAATGTTACCTACAGAAAATAATATTTCCAGTCAATGCGCCATAATGCCATAAATATGTTTACAGTACATGTGGTGCTACTACTGAACCGCACTAGTGCGATAATTGGTACATTACGTAACTATGTCGAAAATTTTATGGGCCATATGTGCTGTAAAACTTTGTATGCGTGAATAAGTAATTCGCCACTCGTTGCGAATTTCCTATTTTTCGCACTTATATCGTAATGTACTATAATAACCTTACTAGTGGCACTTGCAACTTTATGCCATATTATATGCTTATATTGCTTTTATATTTGTCCCATTCTCAACCAAAAGGGTACTTATTGTCAATAAGACGCTATTTCCATATAGCTTCAACTTGAAATCAACCTTATCGACAACTGACAATGTGGTACCTTTTAGTTGAAAACGTCAAATTTGTTCGCCAAGATGAATGATGCACTTTTGCTTACGTTGAAACCATTTTTCCTAGCATTTTTCCTATTGAAGTACCTTTTTTCACATTTTTGTTCATACCTATCGCGAATATCTGCCTACGAATAGCATTATAATTACTTCGAACAAAAGTTTCTACATAAAATTTTCTACAAATTAGGTTATATTTATTTTTACTTTACCATCAATACTTTACAGGGTGTTTAAGTTAACAAAGATTAAAAAAATTGACGATTTAAGAAAACTGGTTTTTTCGTAGTTGTTCATCATAACTCAGATTAGTCAAAATTGCAAATATAACTTTGGTGCATTAAGCGAAAAGATCATATCATATCATATCATTTATTCCATTGTAATCTTGTTCATTTGTACATTCTGGTATGTTGGTCAAGTAGGTACATGATACCCTGCTAGGAAAAAGATAAAACTATGCCAGTTTTATCTTTTCGCTTAATGCACCAAAGTTATATTTGCAATTTTGACGTTGCGTGCGTTGTAAGCGTGTTGTCACGCTGTGTGTAAACTTATTTAAACGTAAATATATTTTTCCCCTCACTAGCTCGGAAAGCCGTCTTTTATCCTTTAAACCAAGCGGGGAAAAACGCATTTTATCCACTAGTGGGGAAAGTAATTTGACCTTGGATGGAGCGTGTTTAAGTAGCTTTTGACAGATAACAAAACCTAAAACGCTCATAATAATGGTTCGTTCGATATTAATTATCATTAAATAAATGGTTTGAGAATTTAATAAAAAATACCAAATTTAGCTTTATAATGATTTTAAGTCATAAACCTTAAATTCCATAAGAAACATTCGTTTTTTTAAATGATGTTGAATGTAATTCTGAATGCACAAGTTGAGTCGATGCAATTTCAAAACGCATTGTCAGAAATGTCAACATTTTCAACAAAAAAATTCTCACAGACTCCGACACGTAAAAATACACAACTTCCTGTTATAATATCGTATTATCGTAAAAAAATTAGTGATTCCAGTGATGAAGATGATCTAACGCCTGTGGATGTTGCACTTTCCTCGCTATAGTGAGGGGAAAAGTTTTGTGTTACACACGGGTGCAAATGTATTTTTCCCCTCACTAGCTCGGAAAGCCGACTTTTATCCTTTAAAACAAGCGGGGAAAAACGCATTTTATCCACTAGTGGGGAAAGTAATTTGACCTTGGATGGAGCGTGTTTAAGTAGCTTGACAGATAACAAAACGTAAAACGCTCATAATAATGGTTCGTTCGTTTGAGAATCTAATAAAAAATACCAGATTTAGCTTTATTTAATGATTTTAAGTCATAAACCTTAAAATTCCATAATAAACGTTTGTTTTTTTAATAATTATGTTAAATATAATTCTGAACGCACAAGTTAAGTCGATGCAATTTCAAAACTCATCATTGACATTTCATACGTCAGAAATGTCAACATTGTCAACAAAAATTTTACTTAAAAATTTCTCACGTAAAAGTACACAATTTCCAGAGTTTTTTGTTATAATATCGTAAAAAAATGAGTGATTCCAGTTGATGAAAATGATCTAACGCCTGTGGATGTTGCACTTTCCTCGCTATAGAGAGGGGAAAAGTTTTGTGTTACACACGGGTGCAAATGTATTTTACTTCTCGTGTGTTAAAACACTCGCTACGCTCAGGATTCAATTTTAGAAACACTCGCTTCGCTCGTGGTTCAACTATAGAATCCTTTCGCTTGCTCGTGTTTCAATTCCACACTCGCGGGTAAAATACAACTTTGCACCCTTGTATAACAAATAACTATTACTTTTCGTGTGTTAAAACACTCGCTACGCTCAGGATTATATTTTAGAACCACTCGCTTCGCTCGTGATTCAACAATAGAATCCTTTCGCTTGCTCGTGTTTCAATTCCACACTAGCGGGTAAAATACAACTTTGCACCCTTGTATAACAAATAACTATTTTACCACACCAGCTGGCAAAGGCTTTTTTGATTGTTCAAAAACTGATAAGAAAGTTGCATTTTATTCACATGTGAGGCAAAGTAATCAAATTCAAATTTTGAGTTGTTTTCTTATATTTGCTGGTAGAAATGACTTTTAAATTATGATGAATGTTTAATAACATTCATTTTGAATCGATTTGCTTTGAGTTTGTTTGATATTTTACAGTTAGTATTTTCCTTGTGTCGGTGTGGTGGAAAATTTTGTGTTTCGCTCGGTGGCTAAATTTGTTTAACCCTCGTGCCTTGACGATGTCAGGCTCAACGCACAAAATTCCATTTTTCGAACCACTCGCTACTCTCGTGGTAAAATTTTGGAATCTTTCACTTGCTACCCGTGTATCACTATTAGCACGAGAGGTTAAACAACAACTTTGCCCCCTTGTAAAACAAATAACTATTGTAACACTCAATTGTAAAAATATCTTTGACCTAGACGTACTATTACTCGCCTGCAACAGTCTTTGTATCTTAGGAATTCTCGATGACCCGCCTACACATACGACATCGTGTATTTCTCTTGTATTAAATTTAGCGTCTTTTAATGCCTTCTCTACAGGCGCCAGCGTGGCTCGAAAAAGATCAGAGTTCAGCTCTTCGAAACGTGCTCTTGTGATTTTTGAATAAAAGTCTATGCCTTCGAATAGTGCATCGACCTCCACGTTGGCTTCAGTGCTAGTTGAAAGAGTTCTTTTAGCTCGTTCACAGGCCGTGCGTAATCTTCTGACTGCTTTAGGGTTGTCCCTTAAATTTTTCTTGTACTTCTTTTCGAATTCTTGCGCAAAATGATCAACCATTCGACTATCAAAATCTTCACCTCCCAAGTGAGTGTCCCCTGACGTCGACCGGACTTCAAAGAGCGATCCTTCAGCTATTGTGAGAATTGAAACATCAAATGTCCCACCACCAAGATCAAATATAAGAACATTCTTGTCACCTTTCAAATTTTTATCCAAGCCATAAGCGAGAGCAGCAGCGGTTGGCTCGTTGATAATTCTAAGAACATGTAGTCCACAAATTGTCCCAGCATCTTTGGTGGCTTGGCGTTGCGAATCATTGAAGTAAGCAGGGACTGTTATAACTGCATCTTTTACAGTCCCCCCTAAATACGTTTCAGCAGTTTCTTTCATTTTTGTCAATACCATCGAGGATATTTCTTCTGGGGTGAACTTCTTTTTTTCTTTTTTGTATTCAACGACAATTTTTGGCTTGCCACCTTCCGCAACGACTTCGAATGGCCAATTTTTAAGGTCATTTTGGACACAGGGGTCGTCAAATTTTCTTCCAATCAACCGCTTGGCATCGAAAACTGTGTTTTTTGGGTTCGTTGCCGCCTATAAGACAAATCATGTTCATATAACATACATGAATTAAGTTCACGAACAAAACCGACGACGACTCCACGACGAGTGACTAAAAATACGTGAGTGAAACTTCTAATTTAGCTAAGTAAAATATATTAAATTATTTATCATATTGCACTTTGACAAACCAACAGCAAAGTAGGTACCTAAGTATTATTAAGTTATGTACTTTTATTTTTTTACCTGATTCTTAGCAGCATCTCCTATCAACCTCTCATTCTCGTTAAAGGCGACATAAGACGGAGTGGTCCTGTTGCCGTGGTCGTTGGCTATGATCTCTACCCTGCCGTTTTGGAACACGCCCACGCACGAGTACGTTGTGCCGAGGTCGATTCCTACTGGTGGGACACTCATTGTTACTAGTGAATGTCACTGAAAGAGATTTGTAGTTTTAACAAGAGGCAGCGCTGTAAGCCCCTTCACCTGTGATACAGTCACAATTCAATATATTGTCCTTGTCAATATCAATAGTTAAGCTAATTCAATTACTTAGGTACTTACTTTTTTACCTCTTGCGTCAGAAACATTCAGGTTTCAGCATCGATCGAATAAGTCTTACCACTTAACTGAGGTGGTCGGCGACAAGTTTTTTTTTTTTTTTTTTTTTAATTAAAAAAAAGGCAAGCATTTGACCGCAATCTCACCTGATGGTAAGTGCCGATGCAGTCTAGGATGGATCATGCTTACCTAAAAGATGTCTATTCACTCTTGATTTAGTTATTTTTATACTTGTTATGATTAACTATTAAGTTAATCAATATTGACAACAAATTCTTAAGCTAGCTTAGATCTTTAAAAAAACGAGAAAACCACCGAACGATTACTTTACCAACCGCCTGAGTTAAACGGTAGGCTTGCAGTCTGTTAATGGGTTTTAGAATCGCACAAAATATTGTCGTGCCTTAGATGTAAATGTCGCTTGAAAATAAGAACACATTCGAAAAAGAACCGATTAGGTAAAATAAAAAAAATTGTTGATATGAATAATAAGTAGGTAATACAATTCCTAAAAAAGGGCTTTAAAACTTTACAGCACTGGTCCCGCCTCAGAGGCTGCGACAAGTAGGCAAGTTTAATTAGAATTCCATCGATATTCGATATTTACGCAGCACTTCGACAAATTTTATCGTGATAAGATTCTTTCATTCGAATCACGATCACGATTCGATTAGATTTTAGAAGATAGAAAACAGCACTAATTTTCCGGTTTAAATTTTTATTGTCACTCGCGCGACATTTTTCGTGGAACATAGTCTTAGGTCCTATTTAGGTCTTATTCACGTTGTGAATATAAAATAATTTGTAAAATGGTTAGAAAAACTTTACCTAATAAGTTTTCGTACGTACGAATAGGTAAAAGTGTATTTATTAGCTTACGCAGCGTACTACGTAGGCGAACAACACGCGAACGCGAAGCGAAGCGATGCGGCGCAGGGTAGGGTGAATCAATCCTTTGATACCTATAGAAGTGCCCTACGTGGGACGTGGGCGATCTCGATCTCGTTGCGAAGGCGAACGCCGTGGGCCCGCCGCGCCGCCGCGCCGCGCCGCTTCGCTTCGCGTTGCGTAAGACGCAGCGTTAGCCAGATCGATAGGTACAAGTAACTACTCGATTTAATAGTTAGAAATTGTAGAAATAAATTAATTATAAATTAGAAAATGCTCCGCTAAGCTACTGATGTAAGCTATTGTAGTGGTGGATAAGCTGGTGGATAAATGTTACTACTCAATACTTAGCTGAATTTATGGAGGATGATAATATTATATAACTTGTGCGATACAAGTGCGAAAAATAGGAAATTCGCAACGAGTGTTGCAAATTACCTATTCGGACATAATATATATTGTACAACGTTACACAGTACATATGGCCTTTTAATTTAAGTTTTCGACATAGTTACGTAATGTGCTAATTATCGCACTAGTGCGGTAAAGTAACACCATATGTACTGTAATACTTATTTACGATAAGTGCGGAAGAGAGGAAATTCGAAACGAGTGGCGATAAATTAAAACACGACCGTAGGGAGTGTTTTAAATCGACACGAGTTGCGAATTACCTATTCGCACGTGTATCGTACAACGTTTTACAGTACATGTGGCCCTTTAAACTTTCGACATATGCACGAAAAGTGCTATTTGACTCACTAGTGCGAGAAAGTAGCACCATATGTACTGTAAATATAATACTTTAACTGGTAAACTGGCTTTTACTCTATCCTAGTGTAATAAGCATAGTTATTAAAAGAGGCTATCTATGTTGTTATTAACTTAAAAATTTTTTGTTACTTGGTATTGTAATTTAGAAAATTAGTAATACTAAAAAGTAGTATATAATATATTGTAGTGAATAACATGATTTGCCATACCCTTCCAGGGTCTGTTATGTACCTAAGATCTCTATCTATCTATCTCTACATATTTGAAAAGCAGCAAGGTTAAATCCGTGATTCATGTTTACTTTCTCGGCAACAGGTAGGTGAGGTAGGTGTTAGGTACCTAGTTATATTTAGGCACTAGTAGAGAGCTTTATAATAATCGCTTATACTTGTATTACGGTAGTTACGGTAGGTCGTTGGGTGGACGACATTCGGAAGACTGTGGGTCATTTCTGGACGAGATTGGCTCAGGACCGGGATAAGTGGCGTACTCGAAGAGAGGCCTCTGCTCAGCAGTGGGCGATAGAAGGCTGATATGATGATGATAATGATGAGGTACGATAAACGTAGGTGATCCAAAGTCTATTAATAGTGTATTAAACTTTGTAGGTACGTACCTGGGCCTATATATTTATCTACTGTAAACTTTAAATCTGCATGTTGTGTAGCATCTCATACCTGGGTCCTAACTCCCAGTTCTTACTCCCACGGGCTGATGCTCTGGATTCTCCAATCGGCTATAATTCCTTAACGCTTTTGCGTTCTCTTTCTGTCTGATTCTCGTCTTCCAAATTACTCCCTGAAACTTTTGATTTAAAATGTTTTACTTTCTGGCTATCATTTCTAAATTCTCCCTAAACTCCTTCTACCCTAATACGGCCCTGACCCGTCCGGTTACTTACCTTGCTGTTTTTCTAATCATTTCATGTTTTTATAATGATTTCAAAGCTAATCGACCTAAAATTCACTATAAATTTTCCATTGACATATTTGTTTCTTTGTTTTGACATTATCCGTCAAACTAATAATTTACTCAAAATTCTTTAGCATGAAGTTTAGGTCGTATAGTTTTCAAGTAGTTTGTTCTAAATTTTATCTAAAAATTGTTACTGGTGAACAAATATTTTCAAATATTTTCAAAATTAATAATAAGGTAAACAATAATTCTAGAAAATGTTATCGCTAGCTATATAAGCGGCCCAGCGGACATCTGAATTCAGTTTGCTTCTAGTTCCCAACAAAGGAACATCAGTTGTAAGGGTCCGTGCGGGGCCAAGCCAGGCCCCGCACCATCAAGAAACCCTCGATCGTGCTCCTTAAAAGGTTACCTGTGTTCCTGGCGAAGTCTGGCGCTCTCTGCACGCACCCAAGTCCGGTGGTGCTTTGAGGTTGCTCTAGCGGAGCGCCTCGTCTCCTAGGCGCGCGCTATCGGCGCGCCTCGCCTCAACAGGCGCGTGCTGTCACCGCGCCTCGCCCGCTATCGGCGCGCCTCGCCTCAACAGGCGCGTGTTGTCACCGCGCCTCGCCTCTTCGAAGAGCGTGCTTATCAGCTCGCCTTACCCAGCGCGCCTTACCGTGCGCGCGCTACCAGCGCGCCTTACTGTGCGCGTGCTGCCAGCACGCCTCACCTTTGCGCGTGCTATCTGCGCGCCTTACCTTTGCGCGTGCTATCTGCGCGCCTTACTGTGCGCGTGCTATCTGCGCGCCTTACCTTTGCGCGTGCTATCTGCGTGCCTTACCCTTGCGCGTGCTATCTGCGCGCCTTACTGTGCGCGCGCTACCAGCGCGCCTCACCTTGCGCGTGCTATCAGCGCGCCTATCCGTGTGCGTGCTCCTGCCTTGCGCGTGCTATTAGCGCGACTATAAACTTTATTTTATTCTTTTTGTAACCATCTGTTAGCGTGTCATATTTAGACAATAGCCGTTAAATAAAGAACCTACCCCTGTTATATCTATCTTTTCCTTTCTACCTCCTCACTCCCAGCTCCGTTACTCACTCCTCCAATATACGTGGAGGAGGGAGTAACGTGACAGTTGTAATAATAAGCCATTGTGGGCTATTTTATGTAACTTTCTTGTTGTTTTGGATTATTTTTGACCGATGTTAAATTTTGACAATGCCAATGCGTCAAAAATATGCCAATTTTTGGCTATGGGGGGGGGGGAGGCAAAGAGTATAATAATATATATATATATATAGTAAGGGGACACACACTAGATATATATCTAAAGTTAGTAAAGGTGGTAGCGATTCAAAGAGTAGTATAGTAGCGATTTCTGTTATTTTATTCCAGACAACCTACTTTTGCGTAAACTTGACTTCCGATTATGCAAAATACATCACTAGATGTCACTACAACTGGATATACGAGTAATGTTAAGGCATAAATACAACATTAAGAAGGTTGCATATAGGTACCTCGTTTGTCAAGGACTGTTTATTTATAATGTCGTTACCTACCTACTGTTGTTTACTATCAGACAAAAATAAATGTCGTAAACAGATCTATTAGTTATTCTGTGACATATATATGAGCTTATTTATTTTCTATTAATCTTTAGTTGTAGCTGATTAAAAATGGAGCATTCAGTAAACTAGAGTAGATTAAAATAGGGAAACTAGACTTCTAATGTTATAAAACCTGGAGGTTCAAAATTTTAATAGTGCTCGAGGAGGTTTAATAGGTATTATCGAAGGTAAAAAAATATACCATCCTTAGCTCTCATGACAAGTAGGTACGGCAACTAGCGATGAAAAGAAAAAGGCCTCTCAAATTTTGAAAATGAATTGGCGTAATTTTAATTTTGTTTACGAAAAACATATTCGATGGCACTGCAAAGATTGGTGCGATTAGATTCCGCCAAAGGCATCTGAGACTGAGACGAACTATTAGTGAGCATCTATGGAGGTAGTACGTGCGTAGACAAGACATATGTACAACCTATGCCTGAAATTCATCAGGCGGCAAAAAATCGCGGCCTGATATATTGGCATTGGCAGTTTTTCCTAGTCATAAATATTCTGGTTACCATGGCATTTTCACTAAACAGTATTTAATCGATTCTGCTTAGCTAGTGGCCACAGGCACTAAACATAATCATGGCTGGCAAAGGTAAAGGTAAGAAGAAAGAAAAGAAGGACAAGGAAGTAGGAGATAGTAAGAAGGCTAAGAAAAGTGGCGGGAGAGGCAAGAAAGGCAAGTCTAAGGGGAGATCTAACGTGGATATGTTGACTGACGCGGCGATGGACAACGTGTACTACGGGTGCCACAACGTGCAGGAACTTCTGCAAGCCAAGGGGTTCCATCCGCCGGACTTCAATAAGAAGAAAAAGAAGGGCAAGAAATAATGTTGTGTTGACTTATATTCAACTTGACCAAGATCAATTTGTTCTTTGCTGTTAAGGTGCCTACGTAAAACGTGTGATAGTATTCGTAGTAAAGTTTATTCTTTAGTTTATCATAGTACTTATTTTTGTTGTGCAATAAAGCTTAATATAAATAATACATTTTGGAATTTGATTACCGTTTGCCATTAATTGGCTTTTTGCCTTTAACCTTTTTCCAAGCATAGTACGATTTATCGACCAAATACGCGGCAAGCGCTAATAGAATTTCAACTTTAGCATTCCGATTTAAGGTTCAAATTATATTGCGCTTTCGGGAAATGTGACTTGTCTTCAAATGAAATGATATATATATATATTTCTCCTGGGTCGGCAACGCGCGTGTAATATCTCTGGTGTTGCAGGCGTTCATAGGCTACGGTAACTGCTTACCATCAGGCGGGCCGTATGCTTGATTGCCACCGACGTGGTATAAAAAAAAAAAAAAAAAAAAAAATGAATCATCAAAGCTGGATTAATTGGAGTATATTAGGATTTTTTTGGAAAACCTTGTGGATTGGTGCAGCCTGAAAAAGGGTTAATGCCCTACGACCCATTGACGAATAGAATAATATGGTATATGGTTTCGGTTTTCTAGTGGTAGTAGCCGGAAAGGTAATAAAATCTACTGACGTTATAATTTGAAAACTTTATTTATTACGGTAACAAAAATAATTACAACAATAATTTGCTTTGGAGTATTTAAAAAAGGTATAATTTATTTAAAAAAAAATCTGGTCTAGACTAGTTTAACTCAGTCCACTAGCAACCGATTGTAAGGCTGCGTCTTACGTAGGCGAACAACTCGCGAACGCGAAGCGAAGCGGCGCGGCGCGACGCGGCGGCCCACGCGGCGGCGCGGCGGCCAAGCGAATTAACCGCGAACGCGAAGCGGCGCGACGCGGCGAGGAAAAAACAAACCGTTGATATGTATGGAAGTGTCCTCAAACCGTATAAAAGTGTCCTAGGTGAGCGTTCTTCACGCGAAGCGGCGCGGCGCGGCGTGGCGCAATGCGATGGTCTTGTCTGAAGTGGGCGCGTCTATAATACACGTGCACGGAATGCTAAAAAGATATCAACCTTATTCTTATTTCATAAAGATTTTTGTATTGTGTGTTATTGTCATGAATTTTAAGAAATTCACAGCGAACTCACAATATTATAGTCGTAAGTGCCATATACATCATTGGCGCTTAAGTCCTTTATGCCAATTTCCGTGCATTTGATTATTTTTTTATTTCTTTTCCCTATAAATTACAGTAAAACCGATAAAAAATCATTTGTGAGTCGACTAATCAAATCCGGTATTTTACATGCGCCACGTCTCTAGCCGCGTCGTATTCGCGTCTAAAAATCAAATTGATTGATCGCGCCCGCTTCGCGCCGCGTCGCGCCGCTTCGCCCGACGTTCGCGTGCAAATCGCGCCGCTTCGCCCCGCGTCGCGTTCCCAACGAGATCGCTTACGTAGGACACTTCTATGGGTATCAAAGGATTGATTTAGCCGCGTCGCGCCGCTTCGCTTTGCGTTCGCGCGTTGTTCGCCTACGTAATACGCTACGGTAGTGCAACAAATTTAAAACATAATAACATTCAAACAGGGATCCCACTGGGATAGTGTTATTATGTACCTTATTTATAGAAATAGGTCTATAGGCTATATCGTTCGAAATTATCCCTAAGCACCTTAAAAATCTTTAAGTAAAATCTTATACAGTGTGTATAAAAAATTAAATGCATCTTTGTAATACCCTATCCGTTACATGTAATTGCAAAACAATTAGGTACCTAATAAGAAAGGATATGTTTGCATATATCCATTTTATAAATAACAATGTGAGTGGATATAAGAACGGAGTCTTATCGTTTTTCCCTTGAACTCTTGATTTGTAATCGGACAGCATCATTTGATGTTGTATAGCGGTTCTCGGAGGATATGTTCAACTTCCCTGCGGTGCAGCACGCCCGCTCCCACGGCAGGTGTCGGCGCCTCCGCTCGGCCCGCGTATACCAACTGGAAATTAATAAATCAAATAATACCATCTAAAGTGTGTATTTAAATATGTTATGTAAAAAAATTATAATGAGACGAAGTGTAAAATATTGTAACCGCTCTTGACAGCTGAAGTAGAAGTGTTTGGGAAACTGGATTTATCGCTTGACACCTACCAGGCGGAACAGCGCGACCTAATACAAAGTAAACATGTGTGGTTGTTTATCAATGGGATCAAAGATTCAATACGTTTTTTCGCCTACTTGTTGAATTTATTTTCATTTAATCGATATGCATGACTCGTATGCCGCATCACATCGGTTCGGGAAAATTGAGTAAAATTGGAAACGAGGTAACTCCTTATTACCTATTCATCTACATACTAAACTTTAATTAAATTTCTTCGACAAATGTTGCAAGTTATGTAACAATGAAGTTAATTTAAAATACTATGCGGAAGTTTGCAAGTTTTAGATCAGATATTGCTTTAGTTGCGCGAGTCAGCGCAAATTGAGCATTGACCCGGCAAAGATGAGTTTAATCAAGTTTACATCTAAATTTTTACATCCGACTTAGTACTTAGCTAGTTGACTGGCAGAATCTCTTAAAGCAATAGATTATAGATATTAGATATAGAGATTAATTAAGATAAGCTCTTAGCAATGAACATGTCACGGCGTCAAGTGTACTGGAGCTGTAACAATTCTGTTCACTCGTGTTTCAGCTCAGCTCAGCTCAGTATTTCTTTTCGCTTTAGTTGACGCACGAACAATTTATTACGAATCAAACGCACATAGTACCTACGTTCTTCAGACTTCAAATTTATATTCGGTTTCTAGAAACTTTTACATTCGTAGAACCAGGTCAATGCATTTATTTCACTGACCCTGCGTGTAAATATGAGAGCACCCAAATGTCGTTACGGAAACAGCGGCATAGACAAAGACATGCATACAAAATGCGGAGAATCATTTTCAGGGTTTCGCACTTTTAGGGTAAAAATCGGAACCCTATTAGTATTACTAAACATATGCTGCCCGTCCGTCTGTCTGTCAGTCAGCGGGCTCTTTCTCAAGAATCTTCATAGGTTTCTCAAAATGTTTTTATATTGCCATTGCCACCACAAAAAAGGGTGCTCTTACCTAATACAAGTAACGCATTTTTTTGTATTTCTAAATCGGTTAAACATAAACTTTTCAAACGGTGTGATAGTAAAGAAAAATATATTGCATTACAACTGGTCAAGGATTCAAGGAAAAATAAATAAATATTGTGTGCTGATACGGAACCCTCGGCGCGTGACTCGCAATTAGCCGATTTTTTGTTATCACGTAGCATTGTGCTAACGTTGTACCCACCTTTCTGCCTAATAAATTTTCAAATCGAGGTTTGACGAAAGTCCACGCTCCCATATTTCTATGTTCTTCTTGACTCCATATGAATTCTAAAAAAGGAAAAAGAGTAAATAAATTACTAGCGTTACCTTTATTGACATAGCTATAAAAGATACATATACGTATACAAAAGAAACTTATAGTTCACTATTTATCTGAATGTTTCTGATCGGCGTCGATCAGCTAATAACGATGGGCAAGTTTTCCTACACGGGCACGGGTGACTGTTTACTCTTCGTATTAGAAATATTCGCCGGCAGTGTAAACAACGATCACTCAACGATCAGTAATTAATATTTACACTGTATCATGTAGAAATCAATATACTGAATCTACGTCTAACATATACGTTTCTTGTGCGAGAAAATAGTCGCTCACTACATGCTTTATTGCCATCCACCGGACACGTAGCTAGAGTCCGTGTATGCAGAGTCTGCAACGAGTTTGACGCACCATAGTAAGGAAGTTAAATCTCCCAAGTAGGGAGAGGTATATATAGAGCAGAGAGGGTAACTAAGCACGATCGGATAAGTTTAGAAAGTTCTATATTTCCTTCTCCAGAGTCTATATGAGCATCATAAGTGAAAGAATTTCCTTTTTTTTCCTGTCGAGCTTGAGTGAGACTTACTTCTAGCATTGGCATATTTGTCGAGCTCGGCCTGCAGCGCCTGCAGCGGGAAGGGGCTGAGTGATTCCATCCTCACGATGGCTACATCTTCGATCCTGGCACGCACGCGCTCTTTATGCAGCTCGTAGTAATGTTTGCCGCTCACCAGGATCACCCGTTTCACTTTCAGGGGGTCGGCTAGTGGATCACCTGAAATGTTGTTATCATGGCAAATTGAAGAACGAAAGCTCTGAGTGGTACGACTGGCCAGAGCTGACCAAGGTAATGTTGCTAGCGAGAAATGCAAATTTCTGTAAAAAAAGTATGGTAGCCACTGAATATGTAATGTGTTGACAACGAAGGACCTGCATTTGGTCCATAGGCTGTCAAAACAATGAATCCTCATCTCGTAAATGAAGTACGGTTTCCGTTTCCCTTCAGCAGGCGTATTATAATCGCGTTAAAAAATTACAATAATATGTCATGACCAGGGACCGGACAACCCTTTCCGCGATAAAACCCTTTCAATGGGCGACACTTAAACACGGCTAACACTCTGAAAGACTTTCCCTTCTGAACTGCAAGCCCATTCATACCCCTACCTTTGACTAACCCTTACCGAAAAGCTAACCAAAAATAAGGCTAGCCCTTAATAAGGGTTACCCTTATCTTTAAGCGCTTTTTATAAAGGTTTCCCTTTGCGTGAAAGAGACAGGATTAGTATATATCTATTACGGTAGTGTATGAAAAGGAAAGAAAATACGTGCCTAGTCAAAGAACGCCGCCGTCGCCGCCGACGATCGCTCGGATTCGAAGTAATGTGTGCTTTATGAACAAGGTAGACGACTTAAATTAGCACGCTTATATGCTAAAAGGGAAGCCCTTTATAAGGCTAACCCTTATAAGCAATATGCAAGGTGTTGGTGAGCGGATGATAAGGGTTTTGTAAGGGTATTTGGGCTACCGATTACTCAAATGTAGTAGCTTTATATAAATTTTTTTTTTTATTTTATTTAAGAAACAAACAGTCGTTTACAAACAAGTTTACAAATATTTCTTAAATTAAGACCTGGAGTTTCATTATTGTATATAAATTGCAGTCTATAAAACAACAAAAACATAAAGTAGGTAGGTACTAGGTAGTAATAGTTTGAAGGTAGGTATAGGTAAAACTCACGAGAGCCGGCGGAAGATTTGTACTGAAACTGTAAATTATATCTAAAAGAAAATCCTCGCCGATTCTCGTGAATCGACCCATGAGTAGGTACAGGTAATAAAGTTAATAAGTAATGTAGGAATTAATAAGTAATGACATGATTTCTGGAAAGTGACATAAGTATACATAAGAAAAATTTACATAATTAATTAACTACCGAAAAACACATTTTAATGAATTAATGGAACAGTTAAACAAATCCAAATTATTAAGTTTTTCATTTTCGTTAAAAAGTTTACAAACACGTCTTATAAATACATTTCGTGCATAGCATGTTCTACTATAGGGAATGGAAAACATTTTTTTCTTCTGACAGTGGCGCTGACGTCTACGAGGAACTCTCAAACGTATTTGATGTAGTAGTGAGGGGACATCTAATACATTGTTCATAATTTTGAAAAGTAGGACAGAATCTACACAGTCTCGTCGACTAGCAAGAGTTTGGAGCTTATGATGTATCAGCGACTCGTTATAGTTAAGGTGAGTATGACCAGTTCTAAAATCGAGGGTTCTAACAAACTTTTTTTGTATTCGCTCCACTCTTTCAATATGAACATTATGATAGGGTTTCCATACTGCGCAGGCAAATTCTAGGTGGCTGCGAACAAAACTGTTAAAAAGGATTTTGTAAGTGACACTATTTTTAAATGGCTTTCCCACCCGTAAAATGAAACCTAGTTGTTTGTACGCCCTTTTTATAACCGATTCTAAATGAGGTATAAACGTTAGTTTTGAGTCCATAATAACTCCAAGATCGCGGATTTGTGTTACTCTACTCAGATTATTGTTGCCTAATGTGAAATTATAGTTAACATTATGTTTTTTCTTAGAAAAACTGATGACACAACATTTATTCAAGTTTAAAAATAAATTATTTTTAGTACAGAATGTCTCAAAATTTTTCAAATCATCTTGAAGCAAATAATAATCTTCAACAGAACTGATAATCTTATAAATTTTTGTATCATCTGCGTAGAGCAGCACTTTCGAGTTTTTAATATATTTATCTATGTCATTAATAAAAAGCGTAAACAGTAAAGGGCCTAAATGAGATCCCTGTGGTACTCCGGAACTAATAGACTTCCATTGAGAGGCGTAACCTGCTAGAACAACACATTGGCTCCGATTCTCTATATATGACTTTATCCAGCGGAATAAGTCTCCGTGTATTCCAAGGTGCCAAAGCTTGAGTAAAAGTGTATTGTGGCATATTTTGTCAAAAGCCTTGGCAAAATCTGTATACACGGCCTCTACACATGCGCCTCCATCCATCGCTACTAATATATCATTAGTGAAAGTCAATAGGTTAGTATCTACTGAACGACCTTTGTAGAAACCGTGTTGATTAAGGCTAATGTGATTTTTGACTACTTGGGAGAGTTGATTTGTGACTATCTTTTCGAAAATTTTGTTAAATTGGCATAATTTTGAAATCGGCCTATACTGTTCAATATTTTGGCTAACTTGACCCTTGGGGATTGGAGTTACGAAAGCTTTTTTCCAAATTTCAGGAACGAAACCAGTTTTAATGGATTTTTGGAAAAGAATAGTGAGTGGGGACGATAAGTTCGCTGAACAATTTTTAATAAAAATTGGGTGGATACCATCCGGGCCTGCACCTTTGTTGGTATTGATTGTGTTCAATATCCCGTGGACAATAGCACGGTCAATATATATACTGCTTGCGTCAATTAAGGGTTCAGTTGGTGGCACCAATGTATCAACTCGCAAATTAGTATCTGACGTTTCAAAAACGGAGTGAAAGTGATCATTAAATAAGTTACAAATTTCTGCACCGTCTGAGGTTGTGCGATCTTTATATTTCATAGTCTTAGGTATTTTATTTTTAGTATTAATCGACTTAATATACGACCAGAAATAATTTGGATATGATTTAATTTTGTTTTCCGCGTAGTATATATAACCGTTGTAGCATTGTAATTCCATTTTTTCTGCGCGTTTACGTAATATTTTAAAGGTCTCGTAGTCTAAAGGATTACGGTATTTTTTCCATAACCTATGGAACTTACGCTTTTCACTTAGCAACTTTTTTAATGGTTTGGTGTACCACACCGGGACGGAAGCTGACACATTAATCCTACGCCTAGGGATGTGATTATTAATAAGTTTATTTAAAATATCGTAGAATTTTGTAACACAGCCAGTCAAATCACTATTTTCAAAGAGTGAGTACCAGTTTATTTTAGATAATTCCAAGTTAATCTTGCTATAGTCACCACAGTTAAAATTATAAATAAAACTAGGAATCGGCTTAAGAGTGGGTTCAAATCTTAAAATTATATCTATGGTTAACGCTTTGTGGTGATTATCTTCAAGCGTGAGTGGCTGGTCGCAAGCAGCGACTGTACACTCTGTACTGCAAAAAATAAGGTCGAGAATGCGCTTGTTAACGTTATGTACACAATTAAATTGGTTTAATTCAGTAAATGATAAAAAATCGTGCATTATTCTTGTTGTGTAAGTGTGTCCCGTCATTAAAAGCATTCCCGGGGATGAATGAGCCAGCCACTCGGCCTCCGGTATATTAAAATCTCCGGTAATCAAAAACAAATCATTCGGCCTCTCAACAATAATTTGACTAGCTATTTCAAAAAATGAGGTTAGTGTATCCCTATGCCCAGTACCTTGAGGGATATAAATACAAGCTATATTGAAAAAGGATTGTTGTTGTGTATTGTGAGCGTTTCGTTCACACGGGTCGAGCGGGACAGACACCCATACACAATCACAATAGGCGCGCGGCGGCACTGGCCAATCGCGGTGCACCGGCTGGCAGCGCGCGCGCACCGCCACCGCTGAGCCACCGCCGCGCATCGCGCCGCTTTCCTCCGCCGACCGGTCGCATCGAAAAACATTAAAACTTGAATCAAAAAATTCTCCATCAAAAAAATCAGCAGTTAGCCAGGTTTCCGTCAAACAGATGAAGTCGTAGTCTGACTGAGCCACTTTAGAGAAAAACTCACTAGCTTTTGTTCGTAATCCCCTCACATTTTGGTAATAACCATTAAAAACAGTATTAGCCATTTTCATTTAGGAAAAAAGTTTCTAAACTTGATATTAGATTTATTAAGTACATAGCGCCAGTCAGAAATAATAAATAGGGGTTTAATTTTGACACATTGTTGTAGGTAAGGAAAAATATATTATAGTGTTGAATAATATATTTAAAAGACGTGCATGCACAGAATTTACGTAGCAGTACATAAAAAATATATCGACGTAATAAAATGTTTCCAATATTACTAGTGTTACGTTTATATAGTGTGTATTCAACGGCCATATAATGGAACATGCAATAATGATATTGAGTGCATTTTAAACCGGTGTAGAATGTGAATGTATATATCAAAATGTGAAACATGACAGAGGGATATAGGTACAACAATAGATATATAGCCGATAGTATTATAGTTATAGGTAGGCACTTGATCTTTTTGAGATCAGATTCGTTACTTATTATTATAACCTTACTTTGGTCGGTTTTTCGAACAAAAATTTTACAGTCGCGAATCCATAGATAAGAATAATTGTGTTCCAGCCTCAGTTGTCTAGCCTGCTTCAGTAATAACTTATTAGCTGGGGTCAGGTGGTCGCCGACGTACACAGCGGCGGCGGGCCCCGGCAGGCCGATGTCAGCTGTTGTCAGGCCGCGGCGCGCTCGCACGGCAACGAGTAATTCATTTTTACGATTTCGCTGCGTAAATCTAACAATAATGGCCGGCGGTCTGCTATTCTTTAGCGCTTCATCCTGGTTAGATTGGAAGCGGCGTACCCGGTGAATAACGTCAACATCACTGTTTCCTAGTTGAAAACCGACCTTGGTAGATATGTCACGAAGGATGGTCATTAAGTTTTCTCCCTTGGAGTACGGTATGCCAGAGATCTCCAAATTATTGAGCATTGAGTATTGTCTGTTTGAGTTATTTTCGATGACTAAGCGATTAATAGTTTCCTGAGCTTCATCAAGAGATTTTGTCATTGTAGTTGCAGAGGCAATTTTTTTCTCGGCCGAAGTAATTCTATTCTCAAAATCAGACAAGCTGGCATTAACATGCGATTGTGTCTCCTTAATGCTTTCTGAGAGTGACTTAAATTCACTTAATTGATCTCGAATTTCTTCCCTAATGGGACGTAGTTCGTTAGAGATGAACACCTTCAATTGATTGCTAACTTGCATGAGGAAACTAGACATTTGGGCTTGTAGGACGTCTTCAACGACGTCCCGGACGTCGTCCTTGGAAACCGGGTCTTTTGGGGATGCCGATGCCGGGGGGGAGTTCGGAGCGACTCGTTTGTTTCGTCTTGTAAGCGAGTTTTGACGAACTAGGGAGCTTTCTTTCCTGCCCTGCCTGCCTTTGTTGCAGGTACACGTAGTGCACGACCAGTCTGCAGGAAGATTTAGCTTTGACGGGTCCTGATTCAAGGCCGCGGCCAAGCAGGCCAAGTGATAGGCCTGGTCGCACGATGAGCAGTTAGCGACGTCCTCATCTGCATTAACATTCTCGCAACAAACTATCTTTGAGCCTGACATAGCGTTTATGACGAAAATTGCATACAAGTATAAAACTACAACAGATTTTTTGGCATATAATTCGAGGGTAAACACTGTAAGCAGCACACCCGGTGCACTTTAAAACAACAATGCACGAAACTGTCGATTGCCTCCCTCGCGCGAAGAAAGTCGTAAGCGCGGCCGATTTCGAATACGCTTACGCGTTCGTGTCAATAAGTCCAATCAACTCGTGATTTCTTCTGTAATTATTCACCCCAATCACTAAAATTGATCAGCACACATAGTAGAACACTTATTAAGCACTAATATGAACAATCCAGGTTTCGTAAGTTACTATTTCCCATTAAAAACCAAATAATTTATCAGAAAAAATACAACAACGTCCGCACGCTCCGTATCGTATTACTATGATATTATATAAGGGTTTTTAAAAGCAAAACAAAGGGTTTCGTCTGGCAAAGGGTATGGTGAGTTAAGCCTTATGCAATACCCTTATAAAACCCCGATAAGGGATAGCGGGCCGGTCCCTGGTCACATGACTTTCTGACATTGCGCGCTAGTAAGAGACGTACTTAAATAGGCTATTTGACTAATCTTTGAAAATGGTTTTAATTGATTGTTTATGACTTAATAATTACACTACATTGATATTTCCGTGAAATTTACTGTATTTATTTATTTATTTAATCTTTATTGCACAAAAGAAAATACAATCGTACAAAAGGCGGACTTAATGCTATGAGGCATTCTCTACCAGTCAACCTTCGGGCAAAGCAGATAATTTGTAGGCGGTGCAACATAGTGATTACATATATACAAGTATAGTTAAATAATGGATAGGCATAGACATACATACATATATATGTATATATAATATTCATATAAATACATACAATATACATACATACAAATACATAAGATATCAGATGAAACTTTCAAAACAGAAACACTAAGAATTCATCGTTCTGCCAGCAAAGTACTCACGTAAGGATTTTTTAAATGCAAATCTATTCGGACACTGTCTAATTTTAACAGGGAGACTATTCCAAAGGCGAGCTGCCTGAATAGAGAAAGAATAGGACATGAAACCTGTTCGGTGAGATGGTATGGACAAAGAAAGGTTGCCAGTAGAGCGAAGTTGACGGACACGAGAAACACCATAGTAGTTGAAGAAAGATTCAATATAAATTCAGTATTCAATATAAAAAAACAATGTTAAAGTTCAAAAGAACGCGCCTTAAAAGCTGTTTTTGCAAAGGGGCTAATCACGTGACACGTGTGACGTCACACGCGAGTAGACTCAGTCAATGACCTTAGTAAATCTCATGGTTTATGTGCATTGAATTGATTATTTCACTGTAAAATTGTATATAAATGGTGTATAGTGCCGCAATGTTCAAGTACGACTATAAAAAATCCAGACAATTTTTTTTTCCGTTCCAACGAATCCCAAAAAAAGAAAAATGTGGTTAAAACTAGCGCGAAGAGACCCAAAGAGCATTTTAGCGCATACAAATGTTTTTATGTGTGAAGACCACTTCGATGTAAGTAATATTTAACTGTAAATAAATATGGTAGTTAAAGCAGCGGATTTTGTTGTATTTAACGAAACAAGATCTAGGTATTTAATGTATTACTACATACCCTCATAACATAGCTCTTTCAGCATTAGTAGGTAGTTAGTAGCATACTTTTTCTTTCAAACTAAAGTGCAGTATGGAGATACTATTCTCGTCATCGTATTCTATATATATATCGTCGTCGTATTCGTATTATCGAAATCGAAATGTTCGTAAATAAACAATTTCTACGTATACCTATACACACACAGCTGTTATTACATTTCTATGTTCCGCAGCATAGTAATCCGGATTATCTTTAAACAAGTGCAACCATCAATGCGTCTATGTCTGGTAGGTTGCCGCTATCAGCTTTCACATATTTCGGCTCCATTTTGAGATTCTTATGAATATTGTGCTACTAGATATACGGATAAATCGGAATATATCAGAAAACTGTGGAACAATAACTAAAATTAACTAAATACAAATAAAACAGTTAAAACACTCAAGGCAATCAAGAATGTTTACCCGCGTGTGACGTCATCCGAGCGTTGACCAATCACAGAGCGTTCACGTCTCTGATGAAATTTAAAAAAATATTAAATTTTCTTTCGTTTATTTTCCAAAAACTAAACATAATTTACATTCAAATATAGTGAAATATACTTTATTAGTTTATTATCTTTCAGGATGACAGCAATTCGTTATATATTTTTAATGTTGTCAAATACCCTATACCCTGTAGGCCGTGATAACGTGAACGTGAACGACCATAATAAGCCTGCTGGTAGCCCATAGGCTTGTTTGTCAGCGTGATGGCATTTGTTTAAAAAAGGCCATGATTAAGAATTACCAATAACGGGGTTGAAATGTGTGCCAGGCGCGAAGTCCTGCAGCGGCGATACCGCGTCGGCCAACCGCAGCAGTATTTTTGGCGCCACCACCACCAGCGGCTTCCTGTAGTTGCGCACCATCTGATATTCCAACAGTCGTTGGTTAGTTATTGTAGTTTCATATGAATTTCGGATGGTACCGTACGGATAATGTAATAGTATCAATGGTTATTTAACGGTGGTTACTAAGCTCCAAAGCGTCAAACTTGGCATGTAGGTATTCTATGTACACTTTTACTTTTAGATTTACAGGTGTTCTTTTATTCAAGATATATTAGTTTTATTACGCACATATTCAGGCTTCGGAGTTCGGGAAGGCTTCTTTTTTTTCAATAGCTAGAATCTTTAAAACCTTCATAACGCGCTTTATTCTTGCTGTGTCCTTGAAAGCACAGTCTATACTTGTAGGCGATGTAGAGGCACACGGTTTTGGAGTCTAGGTACGCCCTCCTTATTTTCGGACAACGGCAGGAATCGCTCAACCCTGCAGAAGAAGTGCTTGGACGACGCATCATACCTGTCTTCTTAAGATATGGAAGTATTGCGCTGGAGTCGTAGGATTGGCGATGTGGAGGCACACAGCCTCGGAGTCCGGGGAGGCCTCCTTACTATCCGATAGTTGCAGGAATCGCTCCACCCTGCATGAAGAGTGTTCTGAGCATGCACCGTCGTAGCCGTGTGGCAGTAACATTACTAGTCCGTTGCTTCTCATCCATTTAGCTGTTGTTGAAAAAAATTAATTAATTTTACATTTTATAAAATACAGCTTCAGCATATCTTAATTCTGATCAGATAAATACCTGAAGTAATACTATAACATTTGATCGACGTCGAATCCAATATTACTAGAAGAGCACACTGTAACGATTAACGATGTCAATAAGTCGTGAGAACAAAACAAAAGTATATATTATCAAGAACGCCTTTAGAACGATTTGGAATGACGACTGGGAATGCTCGGAAATTTCTGAAGTAAACTTCCGCTGTGGAGGGGTTGTTAGTAGCAACGTATGTGCGTTGATGCTGTAGGATCGTGCGCCTGACTGTGCGACATACACTGACTGTGCTTACATTCTCCAGAAGCGATGAAAGTATCAACGATGATTTGCGCGCCGTTGTAGAAGTCTCCAAACTGTGCTTCCCAAATGCACATGTTCGCGGGCGAGTCGTACGCCATCCCGTATTCGTAGGCGAGCACCGCCTCTTCTGACAGGATGGTGTTTGCTACCTGTTAGAAACACCAACAATATAATATACCCTAAGAGCTCGTTCCCACTTTGTCGGATGTCGGAACGATTTTTAATCGGGTGTCGTAGCGGCAGAACATTTTATATGAAGCTATTCACACACGAACGACAAAGATTTTGTGTGGGATCCGACATAAAATATCGTGTGTTTTGTCAGCCCTCCGTCCGGAAAATAATCGTGTCGGCGGCGCTGTTCACATGATGTCGGATGTCGGACCGACCCCGGCCGCGCCGCACCCCCTGTGCCTCCCGCGCGTCAAATGAGAATCTCAAATAGCACCAGCTGCGGTCGTGGCCGACAGCCGACTAGTGTGAACAGAGGCACCGACACCCGATTAAAAATCGTCCCGATAGCCGACTAGTGTTAACAGAGGCGCCGACACCCGATTAAAAGTCGTCCCAACATCCGACATAGTGGGAACGAGCTCTAACTTAAATTACTTCACTATCATGAAATAAAACTATGAAAACGGATTATATCGCGTAAATTGAATTAATAATAAATCCCGACGTTTCGAACCCTTTACAGCGTTCGTGGTCAACGGGTTGACTGAGGAAAAACCAGGGACCGGACAACCCTTTCCGCGATAAAACCCTTTCAATGGGCGACACTTAAACACGGCTAACACACTGAAAGACTTTTCCTTCTGAACTGCAAGCCCATTCACACTCCTTTTTTATTCACCTTTGACTAACCCTTACCGAAAAGCTAACCAAAAATAAGGCTAGCCCTTAATAAGGGTTACCCTTATCTTTAAGCGCTTTTTATAAAGGTTTCCCTTTGCGTGAAAGAGACAGGATTAGTATATATCTACGGTAGTGTATGAAAAGGAAAGAAAATACGTGCCTAGTCAAAGAACGCCGCCGTCGCCGCCGACGATCGCTCGGATTCGAAGTAATGTGTGCTTTATGAACAAGGTAGACGACTTAAATTAGCACGCTTATATGCTAAAAGGGAAGCCCTTTATAAGGCTAACCCTTATAAGCAATATGCAAGGTGTTGGTGAGCGGATGATAAGGGTTTTGTAAGGGTATTTGGGCTACCGATTACTCAAATGTAGTAGCTTTATATAAGGGTTTTTAAAAGCAAAACAAAGGGTTTCGTCTGGCAAAGGGTATGGTGAGTTAAGCCTTATGCAATACCCTTATAAAACCCCGATAAGGGATAGCGGGCCGGTCCCTGGGAAAAACTACAAAGTGCAAAAATACCCACATACTTACTAAAAATAATGAATGCAGCCGCCGTGCAGGTCTCGACGACTCAAATAAAAAGACTTCGATTTGAAGTGAACTGATATAATCTTCAATACTGGTTACAAGGCACAGTTGACAAAACGGTTAAAAAATGTAGAAGACCACCAGGTTATGGTATGGAGGCTGATGAGAGAGTGATTCGAGGTTTCGTACTCGACTGTTTCCTCCTCCAAATCTTAACCAATCGTAACGAAATTTGGAATTCTAAATGATTATTAAATTATCTGTGTCGGACTGTTTTGATTTTTTGGCTAATTGATATCAGTTTTGAATATTTGAATACCACGCCTCTCATTGCGGCATAGTCAGTAAGGCCATTTTTTGCCATGTTTGAACTCTAGCGCCTTAAAAAACAAAAATATCAGAAAAAGCAAAACATTCCGACACAGATATTGACAATATTAATCTGTGTTCAAAAAAATCATTGCTCTAGCTTCAAAAACCACGGAGGAAACAGTCGAGTACGTTTTGAAATCATCCATAGATTTAATGCTCAGTAAAAGGGGTTTAGCACACAAACCACTGCTTGCTTTGACATTTCTTTTATTACATTGATATACAGGATTAATTATAAGATTACATAAAGATCAAATCGAACATAAGTAACATAACCTCGCGCACAGGCCTGCCGCCAAATCTGACAGCTCTCTCTCTCAAAACTAAAATGACCATAGATACAACAATCAAAAGTATAGAGCCAGGTACATACTACATGTAATTATCAGTAGTATTAGGCCACATATAGGATATTAACTATTGTGATGCTTACAGCTCGGCCATCCTTTTTATTTTAGTGAGTCCTCTCACTAAAGTAATTAAACATTTATATCAACAACCATATATCATGACATGTCATCCACCTTAACACTAACGAAAGATTAACATACATAACAACATTATTTTAACCTTCTGGTTATTCAGTTCCTCATTAATCAATCGCAGCCAGTGACAATATGTATATTAACCTGATGCTTTAACCTGAGATCATGTAAACAGTAATTTCATACAACCAGCACCTATAGTAGCATTTACAGCCTTCTTCTAGTCTTTCACTATATGAACTAACTTACAGTCATGGTCTGCTCTAGACAGTCTGTTAAAGTATAAACCAACATCAACATTTACAGTCTGCCCTCAAGGCCTGCTCTAAACAGTTTGGTAAAGTATAACACGTTATAAACAATCATAGTCTGCCCTTAAGGCCTGCTCTATGGCAAAGCATAATACATCATATACAATCACAATCTGCCCTTAAGGCCTGCTCTAAGCTGTTTGACATAGTATGACACATCATAAACAATCAGTCTGCCCTTAAAGCCTGCTCTAAATAGCTTGGCAAAGTATAACACATCATAAACAATCACAGTCTGCCCTTAAGGCCTGCTCTAAACAATTTGGCAAAGTATAAAGTATAACACATCATAAACAATCACAGTCTGCCCTTAAGGCCTGCTCTAAATAGTTTGGCAAAGTATAATTCATGATAAACAATCACAGTCTGCCCTTAAGGCCTGCTCTAAACAATTTGGCAAAGTTTAACACATCATAAACAATCACAGTCTGCCCTTAAGGCTTGCTCTAAACAATTTGGCAAAGTATAAAGTATAACACATCATAAACAATCACAGTCTGCCCTTAAGGCCTGCTCTAAATAGTTTGGCAAAGTATAATTCATGATAAACAACCACAGTCTGCCCTTAAGGCCTGCTCTAAACAATTTGGCAAAGTATAACACATCATAAACAATCACAGTCTGCCTTTAAGGCCTGCTCTAGACATCATTCCAAAGTATAAAAATTGTTATGGCCTGCTCTAGACTAGACTAGTCTAGACAGTCTGCCATCACGGCCTGCTCTAGAAGACAGGCTACTATCAAAGCCTGTTCTAGACAGTCTGCCAACATTCAACCTAGTCAATCTAATTATTTAATTAGACTGTTGTTATGGCCTGCTCTAGACTGGACCAGTCTAGACAGTCTGCCATCACGGCCTGCTCTAGAAGACAGGCTGCTATCAAAGCCTGTTCTAGACAGTCTGCCAACATTCAACCTAGTCAATCTAATTATTTATTTAGACTGTTGTTATGGCCTGCTCTAGACTAGACCAGTCTAGACAGTCTGCCATCACGGCCTGCTCTAGAAGACAGGCTGCTATCAAAGCCTGTTCTAGACAGTCTGCCAACATTCATACCTATAGCCAACCTAATCATTTAATTTGTTATGGCCTGTCTGCCATCACGGCCTGCCCCAGACAGTCTGCCCTCAAGGCCTGCGCTGGACAGTTTGCCAAAGTATAACTAATTATTTATTTATTTTTGAATCTAACTACAAGGTCCATATTACAAGTACCTATCTTTGCCAAAATATAAACTAACATAATAAACAGTCTGCCATTACGGCCTGCACTAGACAGTCTGCCAAAACTCAACGGTTATATTCTAGATTCATAATATTAATATAATAACTAGCAGTCGTGTCAGCGAAGAGTCTCGACCAACACCGAGAGAGACTCTCGCCGAGTCGCTTGATCAGATGCATAAGACGGTAATCGTGGACACGGCGCATAGTACGTCGGTTGCTCACTCTGCGGCCCTGACCATCGGCAGCTTGGGCCCTGCCCACTGCTGGCAGCTCTGTCTTAACAGTTTCACCTCCTTTGCTTCAGTCAGCTCTTGCTGCGATGCCCTCGCTTATCATCAACTTCATCCGTTCAGCCAGGTTACCAGCGTTGAAACATACAAAAATAAAAATAGTTATAATCATTAGCAGTAGCAAAGATAATTTTAGTCACAGTCATCCTCAACAATTTAATAATTGAAATATAAACATCGACTCAGTCAATCATTATCATCATCAATTAATCTTACTATATACCTAATCATCATCTATCATCATCTATATCGTCATCAAAATCGATCTGTTCGGTAATCATCATCGATATCATCATCAATATGGTCAGTCAAGCATTATCGCCGACATTGTTATCGAAGTCGTTCAGCTCCGTTTTCATCATCGATATGGTCAGTTATTGACCCTGTCGTGGACATCGAGGCAAACATTCGTTGACATCGACACTGTAATCGATATGTTCGGTCATATACATAATCATCGTTCTCGGACCTCTGTTACCTAAGATCTTCCTTAGATACCTACTCATCGTTACTGAAATCGTAATCAGACGTCAATGACGTCATGGATATCAGTCATTATCTTCATCGAAAAATCCTCAACTTTGATTAAATAAAATGACAAATATTCCATCGATTCATCAACTTTAAGAAGATTACATTTAAAACAGGTTTTTATTAATTTATTTATATAAACAGATAACTATTTATTCAATGACCTTATGATCCTGATGTTTCGTCCTAAACTTCGTTCAGTATTTCACAATGGTAATATTCAGCCCCAGGAATCGGCAAGAACGCAGCAACTATATCTCGGGATGACATGCACCCAAAAAAAGTAGCTCTAAATAATAGCGTATAGGTACTACACCGAGTACACCGTAACATACTAGCGTCATTAGTGTCATTACCCCACCTACTATATTATTGGAAGTGATTAAAAGTTATTCCAATATACATTTATTCACTTTTTGTTAATTGATACAGCCAATATTTCCTGGCTATGCTAATCGTGGCGACAACGCACTTAATGACAAAAATGCAACCATACATTTTGTCTTTATGAATCATGGTTCTTTTGCCTTACTATACTTTAATTAATATTACCAACTTATTTCTTGTCATCACTGTGTCTCTGTCATAAAATCATACATGTTACCTTCCATGGTACCTTCTGTTAAACCTACTGATCAAGCAAATTTTAAGAATACAAAGTTTCATGAATTGAGATGAAAAATAAAAATTAGTTCCAAGCTCCTTATAAGGCTTCTTGAGCCTACTTTATAAGGCTTCTTTAAGTTTGAATGTTATCTACTTTTAGCTTCGTTTATTTAACTTACCTACTCTGGTGTTGATTCTTTTGTTAAGGTCAGACAGACTTCTGCTCAGGACCATACTAAAATTTTGTACTAACACTTGTGACAGTGGTTGTACTTATTCATCGATTTTGCATTTCAAGTCAATTTTCAATGAGAATTCTTTGTCTTGTTTTTTTTCAAACAGGGACTGTTTTTGTAAACTTTTTAATTTTACAAATAGACTTTCTTAACTTGATAATGTATACACAAGTATGCTGCTTTTGCCTTTTCTTGACACTTTATGGTCCTTACCTATTAGTAACCTGAATTTTATAATTTGTGACCTAAGAGTTTGATTAACTTAGTTAGGCATCACTAACTGTAAAATTTCTTAACCTGAATCTGTCATACAATAATTATTTCAGATTCATCCTTTATGCAAATGAAACCATAAAGTCACAAATTAATTGTATTTCATAGCAACAATTCATAGTTTCATTTGTGGTTTGTTATTGTATTGTACAACTGCAAAATATAACTGAATACTATGCAATATGCTTAATACAAATATTGAATATTGTGTCAACAGCATGGAAAAAGTAATCTGTTCTTGTTTAGCCAATCTGCTTTTACTAGACAGAACTTGCACTAAACTTATAAATTTAGAGAAACAAATGTGTACATTGGTGTATATTTTGTGCAATAAGGTTTAAATATAAATACCGCTTGTCACCAATTCAAAGGTATGAAGTAGGTATTCAAGATTTCTAAATAGAGTGAAATATAACTTCTTTTAAATACCTACTAGGAGATCTTAACCACTGAAAGTGAACTGTACTTATTGTTATCAGAAAATAAACATTTATATTTCATTTTTTTTTTCATTTTCTTATGCTATGTCAATATCCACAACGCAACCAGTCATCATGTAAATCATGCTCCCTGAATGATAATAATGATGTTTTAAAATTGTTACTTTGATTTTCAATTGCATGACATTTAAAACAGTAGTATGAAATAGATGTAAAACTATCAATGTCATTCATTTCAAATTTAGAATTCATACTGTGTGTAATTCCATTAATTTATTATTGTTTCTATATGCATCTCTCGGAGTATCCAGACTAATAATTTTCAGTACAACAATGATTGGCAACTAAATGCATGTACCTACAGTACTACTATGTAGAATATACCATCTTTAATTAACATTTTTTTTTTTTTTACATTTGCCTATATACAAATGTTTATAAATAATTTGTTTGCATCAAAACAAAAACTAGTTTTTTTGTCTTTTCACCTAAATAACCGATATGCACATTTATCTATTAAGATTCTTTTATTCTGAATTAGAGACCGGGGTATTTATCTCAATAAGTGTGATGCTTGGTAAAGGCCTTTTCTAAATCTTCCCATTGACAACCGTCATGGGCCAATCTCCTACAATTCTAGCCATCTGTCAGTCGCTACCTCTTATCTTTGCTATCTCATCATTTCATCATGGCAATAACTTCTGCAATACTAATCAATCACCTTTTTTGTTATCTCTTACCATATATAGGCATTATATACTCATGCATCATTAGAACAAAAAATAACCTTTTAGTGTCATTAGACTATCCAAAAAATAATAGTGATAATACCTAGTAAATATTCAATTATTGTCATTTTACAACTCATTGTTAATAATTAACTTCACTGAGCACCTGAATTGTACCTGAACAGAGCACAATACCATCCTTACCATTTTGACTTCTTATAACCATGTTGGCTCTTAATGATAGTTCTCTGCGTCTCACCAATCTCACCGTGATGGTTGTTTGCTTGCATTTTCGTCGAGATCTATTCTCATTGTATTCCAGACACGTGTCAGTCCAAAAACAAACAATGACAAAAAACACAGGTTAATAACTAGATCAATACATAGCAAATGTCCAGTGCATTGCAAATTTAAAACAACTTTTATTTTAAACAAATGAAACCAATTGTCAATCATTTTGTTTACCGTACAAAACAAACTAATGAAATCGTGTATCATATATATTTATATATTTATATATATATACACTATTGTCTTGATTATGAAATTAACATTCAAAAGACCAAGCAACTTACATTACTATGTACCTCTTTCATCATCATCATCAATTTTAAGAGCTATGCTCTTGTTGATGGAGTAATTACCATTCTTTGCTGGGCCAGCCTTTTGACTCCCTCGTACAACATGACAGAAACTCTATCTTTCATTTGGCTGAGATATGTGTTCCTCTGCGTCTTTCTCGCTCAATCTTGCCCTTCAGGATGTTTAAAAAGAATCTGTCGTGCGGGTCGTCCCGTATTAGATGACTAATCATCTTGCACCTTCTGTTAGCTGTTGTGCCTAACAGGCATCTCTTCTCTCCTGCCATGCTCAGTTCCTCAACGTTCGTCTTCCTTTCTGTCCAGCTAATCCTTAGCATCCTCCGCCAACACCGGATTTCAAAGGCCTCCAATCGCTCTCTGTCCCGTTGTGTCACTGTCCACGTCTCACAAACATTTAAAGCAATGCTCCAGATATACGCCTTAACTAAGCGTTTTTTTTTTCACATTCTTCGAGATGTGTGCTTCATCTCTATATAAAATAATCATCCAATTTCTATGTGGGCATTTGAATTCACAATCCCGCTTTCTGAGTTGAAATCATCCATAGATTTAATGCTCAGTAAAAGGGGTTTAGCACACAAACCACTGCTTGCTTTGACATTTCTTTTATTACATTGATATACAGGATTAATTATAAGATTACATAAAGATCAAATCGAACATAAGTAACATAACCTCGCGCACAGGCCTGCCGCCAAATCTGACAGCTCTCTCTCTCAAAACTAAAATGACCATAGATACAACAATCAAAAGTATAGAGCCAGGTACATACTACATGTAATTATCAGTAGTATTAGGCCACATATAGGATATTAACTATTGTGATGCTTACAGTTTGTATGGAGAAATGACCACTCCTGTTGGCTCTTAAGCTAAATTGAACAGAAAAAAGGTGGTTTAAATTTAGGTGCCTCTAATAGTTGTATTGTATAACTAGCCTTATGAACCGATTTTGCGTGTACAACCAGCCTTAAAGTTTATAGTCTATGATGGTTCATTGTTGCAAACGAAACTTTTTGTTTATATAAAATATTCCTATAGCAGTAACTAAACGCAGCCGTCGGGCTCGGTTAGTATGCGGAGGCTTTTTTAAAGCACCAATAGGAGCGCTCCACATAATTTATATACGCGATAAAAACTACGCCGGCTACGGCTACGGCGGCTACACCCCGGACCCGAAAAGATTTAATTCCCTCCTAAATTGTAGGAGGTCATCCCAATATAAGACCGGCAACAAACTCGGCGGGACACATCTTTTCAAAACATATTATACTCAGAATGTCCGTTGACCACGAACGCTGTAAAGGGTTCGAAACGTCGGGATGTATTATAAATTCAATATACGCAATATAATCCGTTTTCATAGTTTTATTTCATGAGTTAGTCGCGGTAACCGAGGACAATATAACTTTACTATCAATTTAAATCTATTATCGCGTTGAATTCATCGATTTCAAATACTGAATAATTTAATTTAATTTAATTCAGCTTTTTCTAGTGTAAAACATTACAAGCTTAAAAATTTAGTGTGTATAGGTACGTATCGTCGTCTTTTAATTTAGAACAGATATGGATTAGATACAGCGCGTTAGCGGTAGGTATTCTTAGTGCTAAATCTAAGACAGTATATCGACATTACTGAAATAATAAGAGCATAAGAAAGAAAACAAAATAATTAACATTAAAAATTTGAAATTATGAGGTGAATATAGTGGCTTTCCATCAGAGAAGGGTCCTTGTGCACATGGAACATAAGGACCTTTTAGGCATGGAACGCCATAATTATATAACGATAATCTCCCACGCTGGGCGCAAGCGTTGTCATTCTATTTTAAATCTTTTATCGAAGTAAGCATTCAGTAAAACGCACATGGAAGTTACTCATAACCGGTCCCCTTCAGCGCCCGAGTTAATAAGTTTTTCCGATGTAAAGCGGTTGGCGACATCAATTCGCCCGTCTCTGGGATTACACTGACATCTCTTAGTACAGTCCGTTAACTTTCAGAATGGCATTCGTTTTTCGGGTAAAATCGGACGTAATCGCGTAATAGAAAATTACAGTGTCTCACTGATTTAGTTGCAATCCAACACCCAAAGACTGCAGTCGTCTTTTCAACCTTAAACTATATAGTTAATACCACCATAATTAGTAGCTAAATATTTAATTTCATATTTTTCGGCAATTAATTTAATGGGCTCATCTCAAAAAGGGTATTTCTGTAAATGGTCAATCACGAGAAATCATATATAAAGTATGTAAATATTTTTGAAAAGAAGTAGAAACTTTTAAGAAAAGTGATAATTGTAAATATTTTAATAAAATTCAAGACCGGGTGATAGAAG
This sequence comes from Cydia strobilella, assembly GCF_947568885.1. Lineage (NCBI taxonomy): Eukaryota > Metazoa > Arthropoda > Insecta > Lepidoptera > Tortricidae > Cydia > Cydia strobilella. Next base: position 22,027,790 of record NC_086042.1, read on the forward strand.
TAACAGGAATTTCAAAAAATATATTAAGAAAAATATTAAGATTCAAAGATCTCCTGAATTTGAAAAATTGTATAATTTTACTTAGTATATGAATTGAAATATGTAACAACTCTATATAATTTCCGCCAGAAGTAGTAAATGACGGTGTGACGTTCTGTTTTCAAATTACCTCCGGACGAATTTCAAATTCTGATTCTATTTTATGACAAAAAGTCTAATCTCAATATAGTTATCAACCGAATATTAAGCATAATGTCATTAAATTAGGGCTTATTTTATATTGAGACAATAGGTATCCTTAACTTTTTGCGGTAAGTTTAAAACTTTTTGTGAGTTAATAAGAAAGGAACAGCTGTATCACCTTCGCGTGTTACCGCCGATACCCGATGTATCTTTCTAATATCCAAAGGTCATTCTCAGAACTAACGGACTGTACTAGTATTTAAGTTCCCTCAGTGGTTTATGACTACTTTCGTTCGACTCGGACCGATTTATTACAAACGAAATTTGGTGAAAGGTTATTGAACTGCTAACGGAATATATAAAATACGCAAATGCAGTAAAAATAGAATCGTTTAGTAACCAGTCTTACTGAATTTCAAAAATACATTTGGTGAGTGAGGTCGGGGTCAAAACTGTATTTAAAGCATTTTCTGAAAATGAAAATATTTTTTTCTCAAAATAAATATGGCATTTACGACAGAGTTGACAATAGAGGTGGGTAGTCTCTTAAAATGTACTGACAAACGGATTTCGCACGTAGATGTAGATATGCATTGCATGATCATTTTTCATTTCTCACTAGGATTTAAAAAGCCATTCACCGCTCAGCCCTGTTTGCCAGCCAGTGCGTGTGGCGCGCAAACGCGGGAAAATCGGAGTGTTATGATTATGAAATCAGTTTTGTATTTAGCGACCCTACTTATTATATTAACTCTGTGGCATAACATTGTTCCTCAGAATAACCAAGAATAACTCAAGTCTTTGTGTTTCAGACTTATGTATCGGAATAGTACATTGTGCAACGTAGGGGGTAAGTGAAATATTGTACGAGAGTTTAATATATTTACGACAGCGGCAGGCTGGAGTGAATTAAAGACTCAAGTAATAATATTTTTACCCCCGGAGTTACACACAATGTTTTTCATCACACTTGCAAAGAAAAAACTAAATTTTAAGAGAAATCATTCTTAAATACGGCGACATTTTAAACATTCGTCCGCCATTTTTTATTTTTTGGCAGTTTAGGCATCGAAGGCACAGACCCATCGGCATTCAGCCGCAATTGAAAAATGTGTAAAAATAATGTTAGACCAAGAAAAGTCTGCAACAATTTTGATAGCAAACGCAGTGCAAGTGTTATTTTAAACGTCAAACTTCTATGAAATTATGACGTATAACTAACACTTGTACTGCCAGTGCTATCAAAATCGTTGCAGATTTTTCTTGGTCTCACTATATTTGAAACGGCTATTGAATTAATTAAATTAAAAAAAAGCAAAAAAAAGCATAAACAAAAAAAATATATTTGTAAACGTCAGTATTTTCAAAGTAAAACTCATTTATACCTACTTAGTTCGTATGAATTAGTGACATAAATTAAAAAAAAGCTATAACTCACGAGTGAGTTATAGCTTTTTTTCAGAATCCATAACTCACGCGGGAAAATATAGGCCTTTGTCCTTCAGTACACCTGCATGAAATAAGATCTTTTTCCCCTCACTAGCTCGGAAAGTTGTCTTTTATCCTTTAAAACAAGCGGGGAAAAACGCATTTTATCCACTAGTGGGGAAAGTAATTTGACCTTGGATGGAGCGTGTTTAGGTAGCTTGATAGATAACAAAACGTAAAACGCTCATAATAATGATTCGTTTGATATTAATTATCATTAAACAAATGGTTTGAGAATCTAATAAAAAATACCAAATTTAGCTTTATTTAATGATTTTATGTCATAAACCTTAAAGTTCCATAAGAAACGTTTGTTTTTTAATAATGATGTTAAATATAATTCTGAATGCACAAGTTGAGTCAATGCAATTTCAAAACGCATCATTGACATTTCATACGTCAGAAATGTCAACATTGTCAACAAAATTTTTACTTAAAAACTTCTCACGTAAAATACAGAATTTCCAGTTTTTTGTTATAATATCGTAAAAAAATGAGTGATTTCAGTGATGAAGATGATCTAACGCCTGTGGATGTTGCACTTTCCTCGCTATAGTGAGGTGAAAAGTTTTGTGTTACACACGGGTGCAAATGTATTTTACTTCTCGTGTGTTGAAACACTCGCGGGTAAAATACAACTTTGCACCCTTGTATAACAAATAACTATTTCGAGCAAGTGTGATGAAAATGAAATAACTACCCTACTGTATGGAGAGGGTTATGACCGCGTAAATGTGTCTTCGGATTTTTAAACTAGAAAAGCAAAAAGGAAAGAAAATGTTACCGACGTACATAACGGACGGAACTGTTTACTTTGCCGGAGATTTAAACTTTTCGACAAAATGGTGACCCGGGCACTGGAGGCCTTAGTCATTTTTTCCTTTGTATATGATATTTATTTTATTTCGTTTATAGTGTAACATTTATTTCAGGAATTGTAATATACAATTAAAAATCAAGTTGATTGATCTACATATACGAGGTAGGTACCTACACTACCTACAGTTACCTGTAGAGACATCTGACCCCCTTTAACCTAAAGGATCATAATTAGACATGTTAATTGTTCCGTACCGTACCCAAAGGGTAAAAACGGGACACTATTTACTAAGACTCCGCTGTCCGTCTGTCCGTCTGTCCGTCTATCCGTCTGTCCGTCTGTCTGTCTGTCACCAGGCTGTATCTCATCAGCCGTGATAGCTAGACAGTTGAAATTTTCACAGATGATGTATTTCTGTTGCCGCTATAACAACAAATACTAAAAAGTACAGAACCCTCGGTGCGCAAGTTCGACTCGCACTTGGCCGGTTTTTTTTACCTGACAGCAGATTTTTACGTATACAACGATCTTATAAAAGACGACTACTATTAGTACTATGACAATTGTGTAATTTATTTGGCCTGCTTGTTTACATTGCTGAATATATTTTTATACTTACGAAAAGACTGTAGGAATTTTGAATTCATTTTTCACTTGTTGAAAAGGACACTGACAAATGACTGGATAAAGGTTCTCGCGACATTATGTTTGTGGGTGTTTTAATTTTTAGATCGCCATACAGCGCGGCAACGCTGCGAGTGTGATGGGGACTTTTGGACCAGGCATGCCACAGATCGGGTCTTAGGTTAGTTAAATAATTTTAAATTTGTGTTTTTAAATATGTAGTAGTAAGAGGTTGTTGCCAAATGATTTTTGTTACTATTAAGGATAATTATAGATTGTAATGTAATTATGATGACTTTTTAGATTGATCATTAATTATTGCAGGTATGGTCTCGCAATTTAGAGAGAGGTGAATGAAACGAATGATGAATGACTGGAAATGAACATAATATACATAGGAGAACAAGCATGGAAATAAATAAGAATTCAAAAATGGCTGATAATTTCATGTTTTGTGTAGGTACTATACACACCACCAGACATGACAACCTAAAACGTAACATTAGAAATCTTATTCAGTTTTATACACTGATCTCGCGCAATAAAGCTTAAGTTTGAACTAAGCTTAGAAATTTCACAAGACATAAACGAATTTTTCAAAATATCTGAGAACTTCTCCAAGTTTTTGGAAACTTTCCGCAACTTAGCATTGTGTGAAATTGCGCGCAAAGTTTGATATATTGTTTATTTAATTTCTATCTGTGAGTACCTGTAATTGGCTTTGTATTGTTACCTAAATAAGCATAATGATTTTGTAGCTGTTGGTACTCCTTAAATAATAGAATAAAATAAAATAAATAATAAATAAACTTGCACATCTGTAGCTTTAGACCTTAGACAGCCATCGACTACACCAGTTGCCATGTTACCTCTAGAAATGCTTTCTGCTCGGGATGTATGTGATTGAGCGGTATGTAGATGTGTTCGGTGGCCTGGTCGACCAGCATGGCGTGCCGGTGGGAGAAGGTGCCGCGACCCACGTCCTCGCCGCTCAGCCGCACGTTCACATCCTCCATCAGCAACGAACCTGTAACAATAACGTTATGTGTATAGTTAGAAATTTCGTTCGAATGTTATGAACAACTATTAAGTAATAATCGGACACTGAAAAATTTAACTGTACATTCAACTGCAGATACCAAATGTAGGGAAGCTTTGTAGCTTTACATGCAATAGGGCCAGAATTCTCTGCAGTTGATTAATTGATTATACCTACGTAGGTATAATCATTAAAGTCAGTTTTAAACTCCGAAAATTTCTTTTCTAATTCATTTGAAATACGAAACAGGTTTGTATTTTTTTTAAAGAAAGTAAGAAGTAAGAGCAACTTACAGCAACCGATGTAAATCGCGGTAATTTATGTAAGATAGTTTATGGAAAGTTTCCTTGAAAGGGATGCAGGCTACTCCTTATCTCGGTCCCCAGGAGATATGAAAAATACCCTTGCCAAACTGGCAAAAGAGACTTACCTAGGGACTAAAAAGCTTCCTTTCCCTTTAATATTTTAGTCGGGGCTGGGCACTGTGTAATGTTGATTCGCTCATATTTGGCGAATAGGGTACCTACAGCCAAATACTTTATATATTTATACAAATTAATTACACAGCGTAATAAATAATAGTATTTCTTACAGTGTTGTAATTGGTAGTTTAAAATTTTAAAAGTGTATCCATGAATAAACCAGGAGAGGGATTACTCCCTTTAAAAGCCTGCAGCGCGCTGTCCAGATTCGCTTATTATCAGGCTAACCAAACAATTGTTTAACATCGCCGAAAAAAATAAAACAGGTTATTTACCAAATGCCAAAGCTTCAGCTGTAGCCCAATCCAGCCCTTTCCCATCTGTTAATTTTGATATGCGACTGTTCACGTGCATTTTTGCTAAATGTGGGTGGATGTTCTGAAACAACAATATTTCACTTTCACAAGAGCCTTTAATTAAATGAGATAGGTTTAATATCACCTAAAGTACACTTCAGACGAGTGAGAGGATCAATCGCTTATCCTAACCTACATTCCGTGTCATATCTACCATCTGTATCATTGCATGCGCTATATCACACCACAATCATTGTACGTCGCAAGACATATTACAGAGAACAAATTGTTTATAACACCCGTATTCATTACCTGTAATGCACAATTGATGAATAAATGATTCTGTTTATCAATAGAATCAGTAGGGTGGTAAAAAGCTTTGAGAGCAAATGTCGTCACACGGTTCAATTCAAACACCGACAGTTGAGTAGGTTTGCAAGTAGTAGGTATATGTAATTATGTATGTATAGTAGCTGCCAACTTACTTTGTGGGACATACTTTGGCGTGACAAGCCGTTAATTGGGTGTTGTGTAAGACAGTCAGCCGCAAAGCCAATCGCAGAGAAGCCGTGAAAACTTTCAACAGTCAAGTTGTTGAAAGTTTTACGGTCTAATTTTCTACGGCAGTCGCTTTGTCAACTAATTCCTACGATTTCTTTCATGCCAACAGGAACGCTCTAAGTGAAAAGAGGGAGACGAGGGAAAGGCCCTTCCTGAATAGTCAGTATAAATTCGACGCTACATCAGTCCAATTATTGCTATCTCATTGGAGCAAATACGCCAGAACGTGATGAGAAAATTTAGAAGGGCCATATACTCACAAAGTCGCTAGGAGTATGAACAGAGGCGCGCCCGACGGTTTGCAGTAAATTCAGGTCTGCACCCGTGTCCCAGGTTTCAACGGCGCGCGGCGCACCGCCCATGCCGGCCCACTGCTCTTGGTAGTACGAAACCTGCAAAATATACCTAATATATGTTTGAGAATTAACTATGAGTAAATCGTGGCCGTTAAGGTCGTTACCTGTATACCTAATATTATATTGCCCTGCATTCGCAATATCTCTTTGATATTCTAAAATGGTGCTTAGGTAAAGACACGAACTATAGGTACATGAACAACCGATAGATACCAAGCCGTGAGACGCGGTTTTGATGTATTTTGTTTAATGTATACCTATGTTAATGTATCATAGCATTTTCGTGTTCTTACCTCAGGTTTATAAGAATTTGCAGCTTCTAATTGTGATTGTAAATATTTCGTGTATTCAGACGAAATGTTTTGAATTTCGTGTTCTTTCATAACACCTTCCGACACTAGTTTTTCTGCATAGAGATCAGGAATTGTTCTGGAAGTAAACATATCACACATACATAATAATTATGTCAATTCATGCGGTTTAGTAATACATCTCGACATACAACTAAAATTGTTAGTTAAGTTATTGCGTAGCATGAAACGCCTAGAGATGTCGTTATTTACGTATTCAGGGTGGAATCGTTTAGTGTCAACAGCCAGTAACAATACAAATTGTATAGTTACTGGCTACACTTAACGATTAGATAGGTATTTGATGTTAAACAGCTTTCTATCATTGAATACTTATCCTTATCAACTTGAAAAAACCAAATTTGACCATTGGCGAATGAGAATATTATAAACAAATGACAAACACTTCTAAAAAACTTGCCAAAAACTCTATTTAAGTAGATTCTTTCCCAGTCACACCAGTGATAATAAGGGATAACTGCATGAAAAGAGCAGCTGTATTGTTAAGACTTACTTGCGGTTATGTATGACCTTGTAGAGCAGAGGGTTGGTGAAGGTGGGGTCGTCGACCTCGTTGTGACCCCAGCGCCGGAAGCAGTTGTAGTCCAAGAATACGTCCTTGTGGAACCGCCGCTGGTATTTGAACGCTATGTTTGTTGCTTTTTGGACTAACTGCATAATAAGAGTAAGGGTAAACCAAAGATAAAAATAAAAAGTTAAAAACAACTAAAACAGATTGAATGTCGGACAAAACAAAAAGTCAAACAAAAATCTTGCCGCTCAGTGCCAAAAGCCAATTAATTTCGGGGACACTGTGTTGGGAATACGAGTATGCATGCATTTTTGGGACGAAAACAATAAATCTAATATCGAAATTAACCAAGTAGTTAAATTAATCAAACTGCTCCTAAGATAACACATTTGTTTTATTGTTTGAAACTTTTTTAACGGAAATAATAATATATATTCATCAATATTCCCTATTGTTCAGTGTTTGTGTACCTACATTATTCATTCATGGTGAGACTTTATGTTAAATGTCTGTAACCAAGATTAAAAATATTAAACGGAACATTTGTTCACCCGATGCAAATTTTCATGAACAAGCTCATTGGATTAAATTGTTATGACGGCGCGGCGCCAGATTTGCCGACTGGTTTTCCCTCGCGCTTTGGTTTTCACTTTTTCGCTTAGATTTGTCCCCCATTTAAGCCGGCTTAGGAAAAGTTCGATCGATACGGTGGTCACGTCACTGTTTAGGTTCAGTCATCTTCAGATAAATATATCGGAACGTCTATTATCAAAACTTTATTAAAGTACATGTTCATATATGTTTAAGCACCTTGACCGATCCGATATATCTGATGGCGAATTGTTAGAGCGATTTTCGTGAAATATAAATTTTACGGAAACTGCCTAAGTTAATAATACCATAGCGCTTTTCGGTTGAAAATTAAATGCAGCACGGAAAATATTATGTATGGTCTGAGTTCCGATACTTGTGCCGGGTATATCATTAGTACATTATATATACACATTACACATACTTTATAATTATAACACATAAACATATTTTTTCTGAAAACTGACCTCTGGATGGTCGGCGTTGACGTGTATGACGGGAGCCGCTATTGTCTTCGCCAAGTCTGTGACGTAACGGCAGGACCGTCCACGATGAGCAGGTAATGTGAATCCCACCTGTAAAATATATCTAGTAAAATAGAACATTTAAACTAGAATTTGCCTACTTTTTGACTCCTCGGTCCCACATATAGAATTGTCACATGATTTCTGGTTGACCCTAAGGTGCTTGTAATAATTAGTACCTATAGATAATTATTAAAATAAGTTGATTTTGGACAATGAAAGACTAGTTCACAACTCTAAAGCACCTAAATTTAATGTGCAAGTAACTATAATCAAATCAAATCAATCACCATTTCAATTTGTAGGTACAAATAAGCTGAATGTAACTAAATCCCTGTCCCTATTTTTATGGCCACAATGGGTGTCTGTAATACACGATTACATTGATTTGAATGAAGCGGAACATTCAATTTTCAGCCATATTGTGTGAGTGAAAATTACAAAGCCCCCGAGCGACATTTGAAGTTACAAAAAAACTATTTAGGGAGCGAGCGCGAAGCGTCTCCATTTCAGTTTCGGCAAAAATGCTTTGTTACGAGACTTACGAGTATGTCCGGCTGATTCTAATAAAAATTTGTTAGTAGGTGTGATAAATATATGGTTTATTATTTGTGTATTCAGTTCTTGGAATTTTTGAAATTATTGAGATGTAACGTCTCAGCATACGATCTGTGCTAGGTCAAGCGACGAGTTTAGTGAAGCGTTCATGTATCTACAGTAGCGGAAAATAATCTAGCATATTTTTCAGGTACATTCGCATATTTATTTTGGTAATCTCTCAAAAACGGCTCTTGCGATTTCGATGAAATTTACAATATATGGGCACATGAAAAGGACAATTCGATCACACTAGGGTACATTTAAAAAAAAAATAGTTTGCCCGCGTTTTCGCGTTAGCCCGGTGGGTATTAAATTGTAAAGTAATGATTCGATTTGATTTTCAAACCAGAGGTTTACGAGGGCGAAAAAGCGATCCAGCTAGGTTTCATTGTTGGTAATATTCGCTTTTGACTTTTTTCAAATAAGAAATTCAATATTTATAACATACATTAATTGGTGTGTGTGAAGTCCCCAATCCGCATTGTGTTAACGTGGCTGCCTATATTGCCACGTGCAGTGGGACGTAAATATATATATATGATCGTGATGACGATAGTTACAATAATTGTTTACATGATATAAAGTCTAATTTCACGGAATTTCGAATAAATGCCCGCAAGTAAATAGGAATATGATAGTTTTTTTGCCGCTACTGTACAACATTATCACAGAATAATAGTATTATCATAACATTATTATGTTTGCCTTTATCATGAACCAAAGACCCTGGCATGGAGAGATCGTAACTCTACAATAGGACAATAAAGTAAACACACTTAATTAAATAAAAAAATTGTTTAATTTTGAAAGGACATCAAGAAATACATAAAAATTACAAACTAAAACCCGTTCTGAGCCATGCCGGGTCCAAAGGTCCCCATCACACTAGCAGCGTTACCCCGCTGTATGGCGATGGAGACCTGTTGGACAAGCCATGACTCAGAACGGGGGTCACTCCCTTTCTCTCTGAGGCGCTTGCCAAGCTCTCGGAAGAGCTCACGCGCCTCCCGCCCCCAGGGCCCGGCTTTCTCGACGGCGACGGGCACGAAGTCGTAGGTGGAACATACAATTACATTTCGTCGTGTTCACGTATGTGATATTTCATGCAATGCTATTTTTGTGTCAAAAATCAAGAAAACAAGTTTTACCGCTACAATGGACAAATTATTCAAAACTGTAGTGTGGGAATACCTACTTACAAAAAAGTTTCACAATACAAAAGAATATAAATAGGGCCTCCGTTTTAAAGGGTACGATGGACTTGAATATTTCATTGTGGCTGTCAACACATTACATATTCATAAAGAAATATAAAGGGTTTGAATTTGAAGCACGTACGTAAATGTAACTTTAGAGTTGCAAATATCCAAAGGTCGTCTATATCTGTCCGCCTCCGCATATTATTATGAAGGCCGCAGGCCCATTTGTTACCAATGGTTTACTGGGGTTTTATAAGACTTTTGCACTCTTTAGAGTAGACTGTAGTTTAATTTTTTTTTCTTTTTTAAGGGCCTAATGTATGGGGGTTTTAAAAAAGGAATCTACAAGTAATTAAACTCACATGAGACTTTAGGAGTCAAGCATTACTATGAGCGGGCTCATTACTTCCTTCAACACTTCCAACAACACTTACTTCAACACTTACGTGGTATAAACAAAGCTGTTTTGAAAAGTAATTGTACGTTTCAAACCATGCAAGATTATCTGTTTCAGCGATAATTATTTCTGGCCACATCTGCACCTACAGCGAATCATCCAAGATTTGCCGAATCATTGAAATACCCCCCCAATACGTAGCGCATCAGGGATGTTCGCTGAAGCCAGGGTCGATTGTTTCTATGCCACTATCCGTAAGAGGGCCGCATCCCTGGTGCGCCGGGTGCGCGCCAGCCCCAACATCATCATGAAGATGATAGGGGACAGGCTGGACTCCCCCTATTTACTATGCTGCAGTCGGCTACATGTGCCGTACTCAGCTGACAACAAAAATAGTTTATAGATATAGATGTATCCCTAGGTTTAAAAAAATACTAATAGAATTAAGTTTTACTAACCACATTATGAGTGTAACTTACTTGCAATAAATAAATTATTATTATTATTATTAATACAAAATCAACACAATGCATTTCCGTTTTGCGTGTCAGACGGAATAACGGGGATCACAAGCCTGGGATATAAACGTGCAGCCTGCTTTTCCGGCACAAAACTTGCCATCGGAATTTTAATACTAACTTAACGATGGAATCTCTCCATGGCTCTATTAAACAATAAAGGATATCGTACACGATATAAAACTTCTTAAGTAGATATTTACTTCTCAGCGTAATAACATTTAGAAAACTTTCCTTTGATCTGTGATCTACCGGTAAACTTTGTGGTTACTTTTAACGTGGGGAAACATTGGTCATCTATTTTTAAACTATAGTTTTGGTTGCTGAATGCTTTTATCGTATAATTATCTCTGTTGCGGTTGCCAACCACATTATAAAATTCAAAGGCTTACGTTTAAAAATCAACTCCCAATATCTCAAATACGATGATCAATGTCTCCCCATGATTCACATTAACATCAGTAGTTAGTAGGTGTTCATCTCGGGTTGGGTTTTTTGATTCGTAATAAAAGGGACAAATGGGACAATCTTTCATTGTGGTCTCTTGTCTCTTATGGTTATGTTTGCATATCAATTAGATGTGTTGTAAGATCGCTGAGACTCATTTTAACCATTCCACTACGTAAAGATATTCATGAAGCAGCTTATGCAAGTGAAACTTCATTAGGTACTTTAACAACACTGGATCAGAAAACGTATGCATCAGCTAACCGTAGTTTCCCACAAAGCCTCGCATGAATAATTTGTTCCAGCGTTGAGTTTTGCTTCTTTTTTCTATTTTTCTAAACCAAGATTATGCTACCCTGCAAAATATTGTGTACTGTAGTAATACATGTAGGTATAACAAGCTTAAGTCGCGCAACGCGATCTCTGGACAAAGAATCTTCTCTGTTTCTACTAAGTATGTAGTAATTTTACTCCATAATAAAATATTGAGACCACGAATGTAACCTTTGTGTTACTAAAACGAGGGTTTTTGTATAAATTAACCCTCTAGTGCATGTCATGAAATGTTTTTTGATTAAATTTGAACTTTAATATACGCCAATAGATTCATTATTATAACTGCCATATATGGCTTCGTATGAACTCTAGTTCCCCTCTAGGGTTTAATTACAATTTGTAAATCAGTAAATTTGTATTCTTAACATTTTATTATTTGTTCGGTGGAAATCATAAATATAAATATGCCATGTGGCCTCTAATACGAATGCAGACGAAAGTTAAGCAAGTAGATACTTAAATATGTAGATATGTATGTATAGGTAATCAGGAGTAAGTTCGTCTTGTGACAAAACTTGCGACGGAGACGTGTACGAATATCATGTCAAAAGAATCGTGTTTATAATATAGTCTCACTCGTATTTAGAAACCGCTGAGATAAGTTGCTGCTTTAGCTTCGCATGTGGATCCTTATATAAGTATACACTTTATGAAAATTGTATTGAAGTTTGCTTTTTCATGCGAGTAAATAATAAAACTTTCTTGAATAAGTCAGGAAACATTTTCTATATTTTCAGAATAGAACTTTGATTTTGTCCAAGAACTTTGTATTCTTATAGCGCCACTTGCACCATCCCACTAACCCGGGGTTAAGCGGTTAAACCGTTAAACCAGTGTCAAATTGTACTGGTAACCATGGTAACTCCAGATTTAACCGGTTAACCCGGGTTCGTGGGATGGTGCAAGTGGCGCTTACTGATGAAACTTTACATTGAAATGTTACATTTGTTCGGACTTTGTCCGACATGATAGATCAGGATCGTGTTTTTTTACTTCAACATTGTCTGGTAAAAAACTTCAAAACTTTTTTAATCTGTCAAAACATAATAAAAGTCTTGTACCGACAGTTAAAATAGAAGGTACTTTGTGTATAAAAAAGCTTATAACGACAATACAACTCAACCTAGAGGTATAGGGAATAATTATATTAGGCATCTCCATACATCAATGTCCGGCATTCACGATAGAAAAAAACCTTACCCGCCTTACCAGTATGAGTACTGCTAATCTGTATAATATACCTTAGCTTCTGGTCGCGATTTTGTCTGCGTAGAATGATGATTGCCGTTACAAAAACTATCCCGTGTCCTTTGTCGGGCTTCAAACTATCACCATATGAAATTAACAAATCGATTCAGCGGTTTAAGTGTTAACCATGAAGAGATAACAGAAAGAACAGATAGGCAGACAGGGTTGTTTTTCATTTATAATATAAGTAGAGACTAGTACTCGTACCACAAGTCACTGACAGTGTCAAAACTGATATGTATATACGCTAATGTCTATGTAATTTACTTTCTATACATCTCGCACGCACTAATATGCGAGTACGAGCGAGATGCATAGAAAGTAAGTTACGTTCACGATAGCGTTTATGTCACTGGAGGTAGCCACACAGTAGGGACATCATCTTACTTGGTTGTTGACGATGACGTGTATGGATCCGCCGATGTCGAAGTGCGGCGCGCGAGATAGCATGAGGCTCTCTTGGTTGATACCCTGCCCGGTGAAGGCTGCGTCACCGTGGATCTGCGAATAAAATACAGCCTTTAGTATAAGCCCAAAAATAAGAAAATAAAACAGAGTGACAGCTACGTCTCTGGACAGAATTAAGGTTAGCCGGGACAGGTATCCAATGCGCTTTTTCTAGAATTACAGGAATATTATGGACTATATGCTATTTCATTAAGGACGGGTTTAGAGTATATACTACCTTACTGACGAAGATATTCTTATTATTATATCTCAATTATGATCCTACACATAAGTACCGAAATCGAGGACAGAGCAAATAGGTCCAAAAGGTTGTGGGTTGTGGGTGACTTTTTATGTAGGTGACCTATGTAACATTTAGTATATTTAGATATGTTACTGCTATACAGCACAGTACCTATGTACGACAACGCCGTTATTTCTACGAAGCTATTGCAATTTCAAAATGTTTCTTCACAAGTCTTTGAAAGTTTTCTCTTTCTTTCTCTTTCCACGGTCAATATTCAAGACACGTTCATATGCCGTCCGACGAAGGCATATATTTATTTTAAGGAATCTTACTTGCAAATTTAATACTTTGTCTCCCATCTTGGAGGAACCGTCGGTCGAGTAATCCCCTTCTTTCAGCTGCAGTTGTTTGGATCGCGCCTTGCCCATAGACACTGGGTTGGCGGCCTGCAAATTAATACATAGGTAACTATCACTATTTTATGGTATCTACCGATATGACGATAATACGTCATCTAAATATCCATAAGTCTTATTGGGCTTAATAGAAATATTAATTTATGAACCTCCAGGTCTTTTTTGTTGTATTTTTCTTTTGTTGCGGTACCTTTTGTATCGCATTTTTGATATGTTTATATGACTGTTTGGTTTCTGAATAAATGAAAAAAAAAACTTCACTGGACCAAATATGTCTGCTCGCAACACAAATAAATGTTCTTACCGGAATTTGAACGCAGCAGGCAGACAGGCCAATTTTTTTTGGACCTTCCTGTGAAGTTGGGAATCTTCGAATTGTAGAAACGTTTGCACTTCTTATCTACTCTATTTTCTTGTCAAGATATTTTGAATGTGAAATTATTTGTTGTTTTTTCTAATTTTGTTTTAGCTTGTCACCTTAAATTGATAAGTATGTGGCACCTCTTAAGTTGCAAGCGTTCATTGAATACGTGTGTGCCATCGACTTTTTATCCTGGTGCTTTATTACAAACTAATTTTTTATACTTTCTGTAAATGTCAGAGATGGTCAGAAGAATCGGAAGCTAATCATATAAACACTGTAATGTAACATCCAATTACGTCGTCGTCGTTAGGTTGAAATCAATCTCTTTTTAAAGTTTTGATCAATCCAATTTAAAAAAAATACACGAATCACCAGTTAAATTAAAACTTTTATCAAAATTGTATATTTTGTTTAAGTGCGTTAGTAACCAAACCGAAATTACCTCCAAATGAGACGGGCAGTTGATCAGGGAAAATCGAACTGTTTTACCATTTCGGACTATATCTGATGAAGAACCTGCAACAATACAAATGATCAGCCAATTGATCAAAAGAAATCAATCCAAACGTAAGGTATGAATAAGAATAAGAATAAGTTTATTGTTTACCGAATAAAATATTGATGAATAAAAGATTGTCCGGTATTATTCTGTTATAGATGATTCATAAGTGATTAACTTACTACATACATTGAAATGAAAAAGCTACATAATCGTGTCGAAATGAAATATTGTTACAATCGCATAATAGGTCGCTACCTATTCACAGCGAAATTAGAACCAAGCAGAACGACAGAGGGAATTGAACGCTAATTTTATTGTGAGCCGTATTAGCGGTCAATTTCCTGAGTCGTAATAATCTTTCTATACATTACCAACACACAAGACTACTTAATTACATTAAAGCCCTACTTTACAAAAGCTTTTAACGAAGCCCAAAACTAACACACTTGTATGGCTATTTCCCAAATTGTAACAATACGCATAGTACCTAACTACATAATAATATTTACTTTCAATGCCGTAGACATTGATTCATTTATTCGGCTGCTTAAGTAATAAATAGTACCTTAGCTACCAAAGTAGGTAGAATAAACATACACACGTTGAATCCCAGTCGTTGAAGAGCAGTCAAATAGTTTTGGATGCGGCGATTGGATCCGGTCGGACATTTTATTTTGCAGTTATATGAAAGCTTTTGGCAGGTGTCTGATGTAATCTGAAGTTAAGGTGTTTTTTCTGTTTTATTGAATGGTTTCTAACTAACCGTATTTAAAGTTACAATAATTCGTGTAAACCCTTACTGAAATGCATGACCGTATCGCAGGCGGCGCCGGCCTCCTCGGGAAACTCGGGTTGCCCACTGAATTTGTGGAATATTCTAACTGGCGGGCAGCCCAGTAGCCCTGTCAGGGTGTTCAGTTTTCCGCGATGCGCCATGTTCACTGTCACGTGCTGAACTCCCTCTGAAAGAAGTTAGATGTAAAAGCAAATTGTGACACTTTTGAAAAACAATCCCTTGGAATAATGTTACACTTGAAAAAAAAAAATTTTTTTTAAATTAACACTGAGTAAACTTCATTATATATTGCATAGAGGGATATAGATGCCTAACTAGACCTTTATTATTATAAACTATTCACCTGAGGTAGTCAATTCAAACAGCGTCGAGAAGAACGTTAGAAGCGATTCAGCGCCCTCCCCGCAATACCGCTTGACAGAGGGAAACTTCACTGCCAAGAACTTATCCCACGCCTGCGACTGCATCAGCTCTTTGGCTATTTCTAGACGACGTGTCTTGTCTATGTGGTCTACTCCGCTCTCCACTCGTTGTGCAAACCATTCTCGCTCGGCTTCTGTCTGTCAATAGCAAAAATGTATTTTCACCACACCATCAAAAACGAATGAGAAAGTTGCACTTTATCCACAAGAGTGGCAAAGTAATTGCACGAACATCTTGAGTTGTTTTCTCATGAAATAAAACTATGAAACGGATTATATCGCGTATATTGAATTTATAATACATCCCGATGTTTCGAACCCTTTACAGCGTTCGTGGTCAACGGGTGACTGAGGAAAAACCCCCACCCAGTCGGGTGACTGGGTGTATTTCTGTTACCGCTATAAGAACAAATACTAATAACAGAATAAAATAAATATTTAAGTAGCGCCCCCATACAAGAAACGTGATTTTTTTGCAGTTTTTTTGCGTAATGATACGGAACCCTTTGTGCGCGAGCCCGACTCGCACTTGGCCAGTTTTTTAATGTAGGTAATAGTGAAGTGCTCGCATAGACGTCTTTTAGATGTAGAAATTATTTGTTGTCAAGATTTGCATTCATATATGACTTACTTTGCTAAGATATTTGAATAGTAATGCACTCCTATCAATGTGAATGTAATTTATTCAATGCGTTTTTGTAAACTGTACACAGCTACTAGCTGTAGCAGCTATGTTTGAGGGGCTTTAGCTAAGATTTTTGCTATATAGGTTGGTCACTTGATCAGTCAATTTTGACAATCTCGGGGACTATAGTACAAACAGCAACACTCCTACCTGTACATCGGTGAACCTTATTACAAAAGGCATAAGGTCCACCGATGTTCAGTTAACAGTGTGGGCGATGGTACAGTAAGCATCAAATAGATAGTGACGGACACAGTGGCCATATGTATCGATACACAACGATATATTACTATAACTTAACTTAGCGGTTTCACTCACGTATTTTTAGTCACTCGCGCGACATGTTTCGGAGAGCCTAGGTCTCCATTTTCAAGCACTAACAGTGCCTGAGTGAGTAGCGGTCACGACGGGTGGGCGTGACAACATGTAAATACGTGAGTGAAACCGCTAAGTCAGCTAAGTAAATATGTCTCACGATAGTTTAAATTTGGACGATATATTTGGTCACTTTGGCCGTCACTATTTATTTGATGCTGACTGTACTTACATCAATGTTCATAAAGTTGAAAAGTTGATTCCCTACAGTTTCGCTAGATTTTATATTTTTCCGCATGTTTCCTGCTGGTATGTACAGCTGGCTGAACCGATACGCTGTTAACAAACGTTGCCGTTGATTGAATTTCGTATCCACTCGGATTTGTCAGAATTTGACGGGGCCCGAATCGGAGAGAATTGATTGGGTGCATTGAAATTGGAGTTCGATGTTTTATTAAACCCAGTTATAGTTCGTTTTTTTTGAAAAACGCTTTTATAAAAATCAGTAGGTAACAATTACTTATGAAGCAAAAGAATGTAATCGATCGTATATGGTTTATAATTGTTACATTTGTATTTGCTTGACTTATTTTTTACCTATATGTAGTTCTGGGTTCATAGGGGCATTGAAAAGAATAATAACAATTTTTTAATACCTACTTTAAAAAATTTGATATGAAGAAGGCGAAAACGGCGTCATCGACAATCAATTTAAACATCATCTATAGTTGGTCAAGCAAATCTTGTCAGTAGAAAAAGGCGCAAAATTCAAATTTTCTATGGGACGATATCCCGTTTCGCGCCTACATTTTTTATAATTTGGCGCCTTTTTCTACTGACAAGATTTGCTTGACCAGCTATATATATATAAAATTGCGATAAATTATAGATTATCATAGTCTGCTACGATTTATATATATGTCGCAGTAAGATAGATAAAGCCGTTATATAGTTATAACCCTATGGATATAATAATTATATGTCGTAACATAGTTATACGAAAGCGATTCATTACTATCTTACTAGGAATATAACTATAATACGTCTTTAGTTTAGTGATATAGTTATATTACTGGATTAAGTTAAGAATATACCACATTAGTTTAGTCAAATACCTTATTATAATCATATTCCTAGTAAGATATATCTATCTTACTAGGAATATGACTATAATACGTATTATACGGCATATAATTATATCCCTAGGGATATAACTATACCTCCGCCGCACGGCCGCACTCCTACCTACAATTATTTCACTAAACTTAATCCAGTAATATAACTATATCACTAAACTAAAGACGTATTATAGTTATATTCCTAGTAAGATAGTAATGAATCGCTTTCTTATAACTATGTTACGACATATAATTAAATATTCTTAAATACTTTATTCATTTAATAATCTAATTAGCAAAATGTTATCAATTGATAAGTACCTCTAAATGTGTAAATTCATAAGAAATCGGTCCGCAGTATATACGCTCGAGCTGGTCGACAAGGTCGGCCACGGCGCGCGTGCCGTCGGCGCCGTACACGATGCCCGCGTCAACTGCGTCCTGCACCGACAGACCGTATCGGGACGGCTCCAGCACTTTCACGTTCCTGAAACGATTATGGTTTAGAAAAGGAGTTCCGCTTGTAATATTAGTTGTAGTTTATTATGCAACACGGCCCTGATTTACCTGGAGACGACCGGATACGTATTCTGATTGTAATGATAACATAGGTAACATAACAAATGTAGATCAAATTCATAACCTGTTCAGAATACCTATGGGATACTTACGCTTGCTTTGGGCAAACTCGGCTCCGTTCGGCTCAGCATTGCCCCGAGCAATTTTCTTAAGCGCTTACAATAATATTGATCAGGAGATATGCAACCGTGACAAACACTAGCATGGGAGATATTGGGAGATACCACTCAAAATGGGTTATTGCTCTATCTCTTCAGAATCGTATTACGCAGGTCATTTACCTACATTGACTACAAATGTTTACACACATAATTATGATAGTACCTGTCAACGCTCTTGTATTCTACGTTATCAATGGTAGCTTTAAGGTGTCCGTGGGTGCGATATGCGTCGACTAGTTGCTGCGCGCGGCAGTTCTCGTACCTCTTCACGAGTATTTCTTGCGGTGTTTCTGTAACACGAATATTAAACATTTTAAAA
Organism: Cydia strobilella; assembly: GCF_947568885.1. NCBI lineage: Eukaryota > Metazoa > Arthropoda > Insecta > Lepidoptera > Tortricidae > Cydia > Cydia strobilella. The sequence continues at coordinate 22,046,752 of NC_086042.1, forward strand.
TTATAATTGTGTTATTTTAATCAATTATTACACTGAAGAAAATAAATAATACTTAAATTGGCAACGCAGTTCCACAACAAACCCTCGAGCTTGGTTCCCTAACAACTGGTGTAACCTTTCTGCTCTATAGTAGTACCACGGAAGCGAAGATCTACAGACCCATCACTCCATCACGTGCTTGCCTACACTGTACAAGCTCCTAATATCCGTTTGGAGAGAAAAAATCAACGCACACATTAATTGTCGCTAACAATATTTTGGTCTCTGGCTCAAAATTGACGTATAGCTCTGAGCTCCTGCTCATTGACATGACTATTTGTCAGCAAGTTTGGCGGATATGTATTTTTTTTGTATTTTACTTATGTATTCATAAGATAATGATGTAACTTAAGAAGATAAATAAAGATAATAAAATAAATATTTGGGGTCAATCTTACACATCTCGGCCTAGCCCCAAACTAAGGCAAAGCTTGTAGTTACCCATACCGGGATACCATACCAGGATTCGAACCCGGGACCTCCTGCTTCATATGCAGGGTCACTACCGACTAAGACTAGAAGGCCGTTAAAACTTACATTACTTACAAACACTAGTAAGTAGTTAAAACTTGATAATGTCAACGAATTAATATTTAACTAGTCGTATGAAAGTATTTAGGGTGATCGGGTTTATGGTAAGCTGCTGGGCCATTTTCAATTTCAAGATTTCAATTTCAAGAAGGTAGGTATTTTTACTCTTTTCGGGTTGGGCCACGGTTGGGCTATTCTTTAAACAACTATAGCGAAATGAAACAAAAAAATATGGAAGAGTGTTCTTGAGTCCAAGGCGAGCCACGGAATGAACCTCGTTAGTAACGATTAAAAAGGGCTCTTTTGTTATTCAATTCCCTAAAATGATTGTTATATTGTTTTTTTTTAAATATAGGTTAGTTCATACATTGTAGATTTATTATTCTTTTCTAAAATTGTGTAACGTTTTAAAGGTTACAAAATAAAATAATAGCTCAAGCAAGATTCGTCAAATTTTTAGGGTTCCGTACCCAAAGGGTAAAAACGGGACCCTATTACTAAGACTTCGCTGTCTGACTGTCTGTCCGTCTGTCACCAGGCTGTATCCCATGAACCGTGATAGCTAGACAGTTGAAATTTTCTCAGATAATGTATTTCTGTTGCCGCTATAACAACAAATACTAAAAACAGAATAAAATAAATATTTAAGGGGGGGGGGGGTCCGATACAACAAACGTGACTTTTTGGCCGTTTTATAGATAATGGTACGGAACCCTTCGTGCGCGAGTCCGACTCGCACTTGGCCGGTTTTTTTTTAAACCATGCTATGGAATGATTACTTATTGCTTATACGTTGGTTTTGTACACATCTCGTATTGGTTTAGCCATAAATATTTAAATATAAAAATCATGTAAGGTTGAACCAAAATCCGGAAAATAATAAACTTTTCCAATTAAAATAAGAAAATTACCGTGTAAAGTTATCCGTGATTATTTATCAAATGGTCGGCTGTCGCAATCTCGTATCTAATTAATGTTTTCCATTTAAAATTTAAAACGTACTTCAAAGCACTGCGGTTGGTTTTCAAACGATACAATTGCGTCGAGATAACTTCACTGAAAGTAATTTGATGTTCTGTAAAGACGGTAAGATAAATTGCTTTTAGCGAGTAAGGAAGCGAATTGCGGGCCTATACCGCCTAATTAATTACTAGTTCCTCGTGGTTCCCTTCTGATCATGATTGAGAATCGTGACATTCGATGTCTACCCTTTTTTGCGTCAAACATCCCTTGGTGCAAAAATAGCATTTTGTCATCCCCCTTTTCTTTATAAATCATTTTGTGTCCTTCATGGAATCTTGAGATTCTCGCTACACTAATATAAGGGTTGTGCGGTCCACTGGTTGAAAATTCCTGATCTGAATGACTGGCAATTTTATCACGAGTTGCTTTCTGTATGGAGTATTCTGCTTCTGCTATAGTATTGTCGGTGTACTAATTACCTGCCCCGTGTATGTAGGTGCAGTTAGAAAACATATTTATTTGTATGCAGGGGCGCTAAGCTAATAATTTTGGTGACCATCTCAAAACACAACAGATACGATAATTACAATTAATAATAACATCACTAACTACTACTGTCTCCTGGTATATACGTTTTGAATAATAATATTTTGTTAATGCTGAACCGAACCTGTACCTGTAAGAGCTCTTGGAGAGTCAAATTATGGAACACTAATAAGGGACGGTTGCACTAAACTATTTGTCACCGTTTAAGAGTTAACTAAATTGTATTGTATGGAAAGTTTCATAGTAAACCGCCGCGGCGCGTCGGGTGACGTTGATCAGTCTGTCAAGTGCGGATGGTGCAACTGGCACTAAAATGATGAAGTTCACGCCGGGCCAGGTGTACCGATACTAAGGGTTATAAGAGCAAAATGAATAAACTATTTTTTAAACGGCGCCGTGTACCGCATAATAAAGTGAGTTTTTGCTTGACCTACCACACTGGCTTTCTGTTCGCGGTCGATGTCCGAACACGCCGGTTCCAGAATGATATTTCACTCTGTCATAAAACCGGCACTCCCTCCATCTCATCACCTGCCTCGTTCCCACTTTACTGAATCCGTACATCATGTCTCACTTGCACTTTTTTAAGCTATAAGTTAAAACATTTAAGATGTTTACGGATATTTAGAGTTCAAGGTGTTCTATTTAAAAAACATGCGCTTGAGTGTGCCCCAGCGCAGCCCGATCGCTACTGAACGCGTGAAGGAGACAAAGGAATGAAAATATTATTATGTTTATTGTTACGTGACAACAATATGATTATGGGAAGATACCATTGTGATTAAATATGATAAGAGCGTTTATTTAACTCATTTGTTAACATTTAGGTCATGCAGTGTTTAAAGAAGGTACATTTGTTAACAAGCATTTAAACTATAAAATAAAATCAGTGCGTCAAAAACAACAACAGCTGATATTGTAATCTATTATTTGTATCATTAGATTGGCAGAGGGGTGGGGGGGGGGGGAGGGGGGGGGGCGGCATACGCATGCGATCACTACCCTTTTATCTTATCATTATAATACCTATACATTTCCATATATCACGGTCGAAATTAGGTAGCAGATAAAATAATATTACTGTTGCTATACGCATAGTATTTCAATGACATAGGTACTTACAACGACAATAGTGTAAGTACCTACTCGGAGTCGGGGCCTCGCTAGTCTCTGTGACCCCTTGCGACACTGGCCCGCTATTTGGTAGAGCGTCAACTGTCTTGCGAATATGAATAAAGATCGGCTGATACTACACTGTGTTTTCTTTGCTGTTTTGTAGTTATTAGAGGAGACATTCGCACTTTAAAAATCTCATCTTGACTTGCTCTCGAACCCGATGTATTAGAGCTTTTTAGACAGAGGGCGTACTTAGTTGGTTTTTTTTTTAGAAGGCGGCAGTTACATTAAACTTGTGTTTAGCTTGGCCAATCGCTTGTTTATTTCCATAATCTCCTGCTCAAATGTAAAGGCAGTTGTAATATATGATAATTTAAAGGGGCTTAGGGAGCATTTGCATTTAGGTTCTCAATGTAAAGCCTAAAACCTTTTGACATTAACTTTAATTGAAAAATGTGTTCAAAACTACAGATCAGCAACAGAAATAATGCGTTTTCATTTGATAACTTGTTCTAGCTAGAGAATTGCTGTTACTTTTTAATAGGCGCTTTTTATGATAGGGTTTTCTGCCTGTTCGCTAAATGCATATACCTATACCTACATACTGCTACTTTCGTGGATAAAATCTTATAAATAAATAAATTCATTGTAATATAAACGAAAAAATATATTTCAAACTAGGTAGAGACATCCCGAAAGAAAATGCACGAGCTTCTATAAAATTATAAGTACCTACCCAAAGAAGTGAAGTATCTATAATATATTTCCGGGTTTCCATTGTCAGATCCTGACTTAATGACAGGGGACTAATTGCGATATATGCCTTTTTAAACAAAAAAAAAATCCAAATCGGTCCAACACTCGTCGATAAATCGGGGAAACACAGGTACAAACACAAGTTGTTTGCAGAAATCGCAAAGCGTCTGGTTGACTTAACTGCTGGTGACCGAAGAGCTGGCGGCTTCCTCGCACAACGTATCAGCATTGTGATACAGCGAGGAAATGCCGCCAGCATCCTTGGTACAATGCCTCAAGGGGCTATTTTAGATTTAAGCTAGTTATTTATTTCGTTTACGTAGTACCACTGTATATATCTTGTATGTTAATAAAAGAATAAAAAAAAAAATTTAGAAATTTTCAACATATGGGCCTTTTAAACGCCATAATTTTAGAACGACGGTACCCTACTTTAGTAGGTGCAAAAGATGGTATTCATAATTATGTTGGTAATCATAGAGCATTAGTAGCATGGTTCATGGCATGCTTATGTCCTGCGTGTGTTTCGTGAGCTTGGTTTATTAGGTCAGTTACATGTAAAGTCCATTAACTACTGCCATGCGTAGGTACAATTAATAGACTTGTAGCAGGTATATGAGTAGAAATTGCATATACGGATTCAGGGTGAGTTCCGTTGTTGTTGGACTGACACAAATTATTAGTCCTATTGAGATTCCCTAGATCATTGTCCTCTCTCCCTACATCCTACAATATGATATGTAAATTGTGTCTATTCTTATAGAATTTATCCGAAACGAATCCCACCACTCCCACTCATTATTTTAGTTTTCTTTCTCTTATTTAAAAGTTACTTGATTGAATTGTTCTCAGCTAACAATGGGGATACCAGCTACATATACTACAATAAAATGAAAAATCCGAAGAATAATTCCTTATTTAACCGGATTGTGTATGCGATCAATTATTTTGGCAGTATTAGTAATCTTCACGGGATCGGACATGTGATTTCTTTATCGCACGTACCAAGTTTTAAAAGGTAAGTGTTATGAAATTTCGAAATATTAGCACAATGAAAAATGAAATGCATATATATATATAAAAAAAACAATGCTTAAAATGATCTGGTACGTCATCTTAAAATGCTAATGAAATTTATCAGCTTTCTTTCACATGTGGTTATAAAGTGAATGTCGAGGCAAAGTGGGTGGCTCGTTATGTCAATGTGCCGACTTAATGATGTCATTACGCAGGCCTGAATATTAATCACTGCCCTAAATGGCTCGTCAATTTAACTTCTTCAGTGCACAAGGAGCTAATAGCGCTGCTCGAAATGTATTATCGCACATTTCTCTTAATTTGTATTTATGTAGTAACCAGATATGGAGTTACTATATTAAATTACCCCAATCATTTGTGACGTTTTCAACCAAAAGGTACCACATTGTCGCTTGTTGATAAGGTTGATTTCTAATTAAAGCTATATGGAAATAGCGCCTTACTGACAAGCGACAATAAGTACCCTTTTGGTTGAAAATGGCACATTTTACAGAACGCTAGTACCTATGGTAGATTAAAAATAATTTATAATAGCTTGATTTTGTAGTGTAACCGATTTAGTATAAATCTAGAATTGTGATCCAAATATAATAATAATATTAATATCATGGGACATTTTTTTACACAAATTGACTAAGCCCCACGGTAAGCTCAAGAAGAATATAAATACTTAAATACATATAAAACAACCATGACTCAGGAACAAATATCTGTGTCATCACACAAATAAATGCCCTTACCGGGATTCGAACCCGGGACCATCGGCTTCATAGGCAGGGTCGCTACCCACTAGGCCAAACCGGTCGTCTAAATAATCCAACAAAATATCATTTTCTCAATAGGATTTTTCTATTTCAAGTAGTTCAATTACATAATGTATTATTTATTACATTTCACAAATGAACAAATCATTATTTATTACATTTAATTGTTACTAGAACCTAACACCTGGGACATTATGTCACCCGAGCTATAGATTTTGCTGATTTAGTAGATTTAACATTTACATTGTGAATAGCTTCATCTAAACAGGTTTATATTTAGGTAGGAGCTTATATTATATCACAGCATGCCTCAATAGTTTAATGAATTACAGACTATGCTGGCTGTCTATATTGCTGGGCAGTTGCTGGGGCACGTGCAGCATCCTGCGAGAAGTTTTGGACCTCTACACGCAAGGTTCTGTGTCTTACTCCGTGGACACCAACTACCTGTCCTGGAACACCCCCTTCCCGACCGTGACGCTGTGTGAACAGCTGGACTCCGATAGGCTGAGAAGTTATTTGGCTGCGTATGTTTATATATTTTACTGGAAAATATTGAAGCTATAAGAACATTCCGAAAAGGGGAGTTAGTTAATAATTCTAGACTGCTTTTTATCAGCGAACGAAAAGCACACTCTTTATGGTCAGATAATTTTTGATTTTTTTTACCCGGGTACGCGACCACGACGCAAAAACCTGATTGTGTATTTTTTAATAGAATAGAATAGAAATAATTTATTCATTAGCACACAGAAATATAAAGTAATACAGAACAGAGAAACATAATTAAAAGAAAAAGTGCCACGAAATGGTCTCACCTCAGCATGTTGCTGGCGACTTCCAGCGCTGATCTTCCGTTGAGACCATCCGGTGAAACAATCACGACAGGTAACAAGAAAAACAACAAAATTAATATATAATATAACATACAAAAGACAGAGACAAGTTAAAAATACTTATTACAATAGACACTATTATTACGTACAGCTGTTATATCCGGCCGAACTCAGCTTGGCCGTACATATATTTTTGGGTTTTAAAGACCAAGGGTGTCACAATTCTTCAGAACCTTTTAATAGTCACAGGCATATGTATCTTTACTTGTATAAACACACAAAAAGATAATGATTAAATCTTAGTCTTATACCTACTTTTAAGAAACCATATTTGCATTGATCGCGTAAATGTACCTAAGGTCAACCAGGGTAAATGCAAGGATGGGATTATTTCTTCTATTATTTATTTTTCGAATACGATTGGTCGGAAAACCCTCTACTTTTCCTGTTTTTTAGGGTTCCGTATCTCAAAAGGAAAAAAAAACGGAACCCTTACAGGATAACTTTGTTGTCAGTTTTATCTCGGGGACGCGTGGAGTTATCGACTTGAAATTAAAACCATATACTCAGGTCTACAGTCCCTTGAAACTGTGAAAAAATCAAACTTCTAAGTTAACGTAAAAAAAAGATACGGCCGTTTATGCCGCAAAAACACATATGCCGACACTCTCAGCTCAGGGGAATCAAAATTTATAGCGTACTTCCCGTTGACCTAGAACTTAGAAATTTGGCAAGTAATATCGTCTTACACTACAAGTATAGGAAAAAATCAGATATCTATAAATTTGTAAAAAAAAAAACAATATTTGTATGGAACCCTCGGTGGGTGAGTCCGACTCACACTTGCCTGGTTTTCTCCAAGTAGCTCAGGCTTTTATCATTAGATGACGGGAGCTCTTGTAATTCACCTTAAACGTAAATAGACTCAATAACCCATAGATGCATTTACGTCGGTCGACCATATAATATTTTCTATTTATCAGGAAGAAACTGCCACCTACAATGTTGGCGTTCTTCAGGGATGTGCTCTACTACAACAACCAGCAGTGCAAACAGTGCACCAACTGCAAGAACACCACCTGCGTCGACAACTACATGGACTACGTGAAAGACTACCGGCTGAAGTGTGAGGACGTGTTGAACAAGTGCTGGTGGGCAGGGAAGCCTTACAATTGCTGTGAAATGTAATTTATCATTAGAGTTAATGTGAATTTAGGTACACCCAGCCGCAAAATTGCATGGCCATTTGCTGTACCTACTCGTACGGAGGCACACGGATGATTACGCGCCAGGTGCGTTTTTAGCACTTCGAATAAAAGATATCAGATCATAACTGTGACAACAATAATAGGAGGCTCATTAGGCTACGGTTACTTCAATACAGGAACAAAATCTTGCATTTTCTACACAGCTCCCACGAGACGGAAAATTGTTCAATGTTCAAAAGCTAACCTTTCTAGAGTTCGCTGCTATCCCTTGGGCAAAAATGGTTGAAATCCGTTCGCTCAGCCGTTTTGTTACTACATTTGGTACGAGTACGTCCATATCTACAAAATAATAAAGATTAAGTTATAAAGTGGCATAGGCTTAGAAAGCTAAGCATAAAATTCAAATCCCACCGTCTTACCCATTTCTGTAAAGTTATCTTACAGTTCTTGAATAAGTATATAATCTATGCTATGAATTATCTAAGAAATGTATTCAACGGCTTGATACTAAGCAGACGCTTTATGTTTACATTTTGCCTGGCCATTTTTTAGTACCTATTAGTAAAAGGAAAACCCACTCATATATTATATTGTTATATTATATTGTTTAATACACTAGCAGCTGAAAGCTTATGCGTGTATATTACTGCACTTGTTTTTTTTAAAACTATTAGGTCTATTAGTAAGTAAGTAAGTAAGTAAATATTCTTTATTACAACAAAATTATACATTTTACATACATGTAAAACTACAAAGAAATATTTAAAGAAAAAATAGAACCAGGTAACAACAGGCGGTCTTATCGCTAAAAAGCCTATTAGTGTTCATTTTGTTAGTTGTTCATATACCTACTCATCCCGTTCTTCTTGTTAATAGCACCTGTTGACGAAGAAAAGGATCTGTATCTGTATACAGTCTATATCTGTATGATTTCTTTGTTGTCTAAAATAACTGCCTACCTAACGATTACAGAAAAACGCGTATTGTCGTTTACAGATTCAGCCCCTTAGAAACGGAGTACGGACCGTGCTTTACGTTTAACTCGCGGCTGACAGGCGATGGGTTTGTCAGGTACATCAACAGGACCACCGGTCTGCCGAGCCTGGTGTTCACAGCTAGTCGGTTGATTACGGTTTGTAGAAGTTTTTATTGAGAAATACTAATAAAATCGCGAAAATAATGGCATTTTAAAAACGTTATAAACTTTTTCGTTTTAGTTGCGCATACACGCACCTGATGACGTAGTATCCGTCAAAGTAGAAAAAATAGTGACCACCGACATTATGCCCCTCGTGTCTGAACTCAATGCAACCTTGAAGGTAGTTGAACACTTTTAGTTACATTTTAATTAGGTAATACTAATTCTACAAGATCTGAGGATCGTAACGTTATGCAATTGCTTTCTACGTAGCCCAGTTTTTAGACAAATCCATATAAAACAGTTCAATGAAATATTTTTAAATTAAAGATGCTTTCAGATGTGCGACAGAATCTCAGTTGTCGGTTTGTATGAAACGTTTTAGTTGATAATAAACTGATGATTAATCATAAAGTTTTCACAGTCGGAAGCAATAACGAGCGACATGACTATTCACCGCTTGGACCCACTCCGACGAGGTTGCTTGCTCGTGCGGGAGAAGCCGGCGTTTGCGCACCACTGGCCTTTCCAGCGGTACTCATACAGCGCTTGCGTGCTGTACTGCAGAGCTAAGATCCAAGTAGACTTGTGTAACTGCACACATCACTTTATGGTCAGGCTAAGTAAGTTCAGTTCACGTAGATCTGTCTTTTGCGGCACTAATGCAGCGTGTGTGGTGTACCTACAGCAGTACCATGCCTTACAGGCTACCTTTTGTAATCACGCAGGCGTCTTTTAATAGACAAGTTTAGTTTTAGATCATTCATAATTCATACGTAAGTTAGTCTTTATTACGGTTAGAGCATTACTAACCCAAGGGGTAAGGCGGTAATACATAATTTATGCTTTATACCTTGTCGTAAATATGCCTTTAAGGCCTGTGGAAATAGCGAACTATCGTGTAAGTAACTATGTACCTGTATTTACGAAAAAAAAATCCCTTCTCACAAAATATGCTTTTGAAGTAGATTAACTTAGGCTGTATATGTAAATGTATTCGGTGACATAACAACCTACACTCTCGACGTGTAAAATAAAAAAATCAAGACGAATAAATTAACCTATGTTTAATTCATATATTCCAGCACCTACATCTTCATTGGTGCATTCTTTATTGGTGGAAATTAAGACTAGCAGGATGTTTTTGTTTACTTTTTCCAGTGTGGTTGTATCGCTCCCCAAATTTAAATCTCCCTATACATTTTCAGATGGATATAATATTTGCAACGTTTCCGGACTTGGCTGCCTGTATAAAAATAAAGGTTAATTTGAGCCTATTATCATTATTATAAATGGTGCCATGATTGTGGTGATATGAGATGCCATTTTGTGTTTTAATTACTTACTTACGTTTCGAGCTCTTGACGGGGTAAAAAATTATACACCATATAATTCGTTTAAAATTGTTTTATTCAATGAATATTAAAGAAATAATATGGTAACCGAGGACAAGATTATTAATTGTCTTAAATTTATTTTTTAGAAAGCATGCAGTCGAACACCAACTGCGGGTGCCCAATGGCTTGCGAGGAAATAAACTACAAAGCTGTGCATGTTTCTTTTCAGTAAGTTTTGTACTACAAAGGATTTAAGATTATTACAAATGAAAATTATCTGAACGACATCCTTCTCGCATTAAACTTAGCTATTCAATTAAATTCTATAAATCGTCCTTCAAAAAAATCACAACAAATTATTGCACGGATGAATGCTGTTTTGCTATGTAGATGTTTTTTGTTTTAATTTTAAGGTTAGGTTAGGTTAGTGTTTTGTGCTGATCGGTTAAATAACTTAAATAGTACCTTATTACAACTGATACGGTACCTAAGGTGAAGGTTAGATAAATGCCTGTAAGGAAGATATAGTAAACTAAAGTGAAAGATAAGGATTAGACGCCCTTTAATTATGGATTTACGTGAGTGGGAGTGGAATGCCGAATGCAATGGTTAATAGTAATGTACCTAATTACAAGTATTACACACACGCATTTATACATATAGATAAAAAAATGAAACGTCGGGATGTGTTTAAAATTCATTAGAAGTGATAACGAATTATTCGTTTAAATTTATTTTATATCATGAATAACTTTCGCATAAAGTATTTTTTTTTGTTCCAGCCGGGAGCCTAGTCCCGTTTCAAGAGAGCTCATAGCCCGAGGTTCCCGTGGTGTGGTAAGGCTGAACACTCTGCCGACGCTGCGAGTTCGGCGTCATGCTATCAGGGATAAGATGGCTTTAGTCGGTAACTAGGCATAGCCCCGCGCACTGGTGGCCGATTCTGATCTCACGTGAATCAATAAGTGATGCACGATGAGTGATCACATGATTTTAATTGAAAAAAATATTGATTGTCGCGCACATCATATAGTGTGAGCTATTTTCAAGGTCTTGTCAAAACAATAGCAACACCTTAACTTAACAAAATGTTAAATCAGAATCAGCCTCCTGGTTTTACCGCTGTCACTTTTTTATGAGAGCGACTATACTTCCCACCCGGATGAAATTTTAGTACAGGCCAAGTTTTAAAACTTGGCTTTACTATTGGAAGCTACATTTCTTCAACCAGAAATGTAACTTTTGACGCTGGTTGATCATATCCATAACAAATCCAGATCAAATCCATAGCCTGTTATTACAATCAGAATACGCTTCCTAAGCTGAATCAAAACCGACAAACATTCGGCGCGAGAAATCGGCAATTTTTAATGCACTGTTTATTTCATCGCTAAATTTATCAAATTTAACTTTAATATGAAGGTATCTAAATAATAACAAACAAATCTAACTGAAAGTGATAACATAACCTTGCCTAGGTTGCTAGCAAGTAGGTAGTTATACGTTACTAAGATAGGGGGATGGTAAGTTGTCCTAATAAAGTGTGTAAGTATAGTTAGAGCCGATAATGCTCGCCCACAGACATACAGAGATCGGAACAGGCATGTTGCTATATTTTTAACAGACTTCAATTCCAAGAACGAGGAGGTTCTTTATTCGGTTGCGGCTATTTTTTTTCGTAATCCTATTTTACACACCCCCATTTTCTTTCACTGTAACAGGTCAGATTAAGTATTTCAACATAATACAATATAATATAATTGAATAAAGAATTTAATATAATACGAGTAAAGTGAAATAATCGAGATTCTATACGAGTACCGTTTTAGCAAAGTTTGTTCTGGCGATTTCCATTAATTCAACAACTATGTGTTGCCTGTCTCGGCGGGGTGTTTATGAAGTGGTAAAAGCAGCTTAGCGACCACTTGCGTTTCATGAGGCTAATAATCGAGTGGAGACGTCGGTGTGAGTGAAGTGATGTCTGAGGAGCCATAAAAACGATGAGTTTCAAATGAAACTCATCGCTATATAAATATATAGCTAGTTCATTTTATGTACGACTCATCAGGGCAACTATTCAACGAACCAATTTCATTTGAATGTGCTACATTGAATCGAATTACAAGTGTATTACGCTTTTATACATTTTGGGCTTTGCGTTGCGTGCGAGCAACTAAGAAGCTTTCCATTCAATGTTGATACTTCATTAGCATATCTAGAAATACAGGAGGCCGTAAGTATTACTAAGTATAAAGTAAAACTAAGAAGATTACATAAAAGGCGTCCAAATAATAATAACTTAACCCCTTACTGCATGTAATAAAAATATTTGTTTAAATTTGAACTTAATAGCTGTCAATAGAGTTGAATATCATATCCACCATATATGGCTTCGTATGCGGTAAAGGGTCAAGTCCGTATTTTTAGGTTACAATCAATTAGGAAGAGAATTCCATCCTTACGCCGCGCCGTAATCAGTATAATCATGACTTGACATTAAACTAAGGCCCATTAAGTCGACCATGTTACGAGATTAGATTTAATTATATCAGATAGTATACCTATCTCCATGTCTCTGCGCCCTTTTCACATATGGTGCAGACATGGACCCTTAGGAAAGCTGACCGTAACCGAATTGATGCCTTTGAGATGTGGTGTTGGAAAAGGATGCTGAACATACACTGGACAGCGCGCCGCACTAATACATCGATCCTTGATGAACTGATCATTACAACCAGGTTGTCTATTGTCTGCTTACGCAAAGTGCTTGTGTATTTTGGCCACATTGCTAGGAAAGACAGTGATAACGTGGAAAAGCTGGAAGTCACTGGTAAAATCAAAATCGATAAGCCGAGATGCAGGAGCCCAATGTGGTGGACAGACTAAATTCTCTCAGCCCTTGATGTAACGCTCCACGGTGCGCTACACTCGCCGACGGACAGAAAGAGGTGGCGGCAAATTGTCCAACAGAAACTGTTCCCTAGAAGTGACCACGACCCTCAGTGAGGAGGAAACCGATGCAAGGAGGAGGAGGAGTATACCTATCTATTCAGCAGGGCTACGGCAGCTGCGTCACGGCTGATAGTCACGGGGAGCAAGTCCTTTCTTTCATAACGCTTATGCTTCGATCACAAAACATCGCATCAAGCGATTTCTTACCACTCTGACGCTTGTAGCGTCAAGCGTCAAAAAATCACATTAAATTGAAGGCCGGCTTAGACAATTGTATCACTTCATCCCTACCAATATTATAAAGCGAAAGTAACTCTGTCTGTCTGACTGTCTGTTACCTCTTCAGACTTAGACTGCTGAATCGATTTAGATGAAATTTGGTATGAGGCCAACACGAGTTTTATTTTAATCAATCATCATTATCGTCATCACCACGCAGACGAAGTCGCGGGCACAAGCTACTCCATCTAATATTATTTAAATCTGCATGTCGTACTTTTGGGAAATAATTTACATCAAGAAGTAATGAAAAATGAACAAAGTAAGTAAAACTCGCTTTTTAGTTTTATGAATCTTTGTAACTACCTAGTTGTGCACCAACGGTTCATAACTATACTAAAGATTTGGTAAACCAATTTAGTTGAAGCAAGTTTAATTGAACGTTCGCGTTCATGCTGGAAAGTTACTCGGTCTCTTTGAAACTACGTACCATCAAAATATCAAATAGTTAGAAGAGGGTACGGCATGCTTGGAATTTCCTCATGTAAGGCATACCCGGCTAAGATCGGATGGAGGGTAAGATCGTATGATCGCAATTGCTTCCAAAATAGTAGTTATTTTACATCACTAATACAATGTATGACGCTATTTCATATTGCCCCTCTTGCCACATTGTATAGTCCGACAAGAAATTGTAGAAAATTATTGAGGGCGTCACTTGCTACGTAACTGTTACATTTTTGACGTAAAATGCTTAAACATGGCAACAATTTAGTATGGAAATTTTTGAGTTCCATTTTATTTAATTTCTACTATTAAAAAAAGTGCGGAAAAATTAAAATTTAGTAGAAGACCGGATATTTTTCAACGTTGCATACTTATTCTCCTTATTTTTATTTTCTTATTCTTATTCAAATTAGCAATAAGTCCGATTAGTCCAAGAGGGTTTTTCGGTATGGTGTCTTGAAAAAATGTATTCAACATTGAGTGTAGATTACTCATAAACTATTTTATGGCATTATGTGAATTTATAATAAAATTTTGTTTTCTTTTTATCATTTGCAATAAACATTCGGAGGCAAAATTTAGTAGGAAATATGTAATATATTTTTTTATACAGTTGCTCAAAAAGTGCTACTTTTCGTGGCTGTTTAGCGAGCGGAAAGTTGGTTTTCGCGAACTAGTGCTTTTTACTTTTCCAATTTTTTTAAATTTTAACTTGTTACAATTCATGACTACTTATTGATGAGTGTTAATATTAGTTTCCTTTAAACGTCGTAATCAACATAAAAACCTACTGTTAATGGAAGAATACGAAAAATATGCATATTTCATATTTTATTACTTACCTCTTCATCATTATAAGTATTATAACACGTTTATTTTTTAATGTTGAGAAACCGTTGTTAATAAGTTGTCTGAATGGAACGGAACGCCTGTCAAAGAAGAGGCGTATTTTCTTACTGCAAGAATGTTTTAAGTTTCCAAAGGCAACATTCGATATTGTTTTTATAAATATACGATACACAAATAATCGTAAATAACGATATTTATGTAATAATAATACAATGTTTTAATATTTACAATTGTTTCTGTCTTATAGAACATGCATTTGAAAAAAAACTTTCATTGAAGTGGGTTCAATAATAACTAAATCTATTCTAGTCGAATAAAAGCTAGAAAAACACCTCTTCATAATGTCAATGTCAATGATGTCAGTGTCACAGAATTAATAATATAAAAGTTTCTAATTCCATTCCTTACTTGTTGCTTTTCTTATTTTTTCGCAACTGTATTAAAAAACGTCGTTCGATACACGTGCGGATATGTCATTCTTCACTCGTCCCGAGTCTTGCCACGAGCCGTAGGCCGTAGCCGCTTGCCAAGATAACTCGGTACTCGTGAAGTAATGACATACTTTCCGCACTAGCATCGAAATGTACTATTTTGTGAGCTTCCAACTCGCCGAAAACTAGTCCGGTCTTACCCGGGTACCTTACCTCTTTATAATTGGAACTTTATCTAGTAACATAACATTATCTAGTCTGTAATTCAACTCACGCATATTATCTAGCTAGTTACCTACTTGTAGCTGTAGACATCGGCATATTCAAGGTGGAAATGTGTCATGTAGGTATGCCATGCGACTTACTAAGAAATCTTTTTATTTGTTTGTGTATACGGGTACTCTATAGATAGTCTCTAATAAGTTTATGAAATTAACCTAGAACAAGAAAATCACCTAGAAACTCCTTTTATGCCCAGGAGCCTTATTCCTGGGCATAAGAGTTTCTAGGTGATTTTATTTTTCTAGTTCAACTGTACTCATAAAGTAGGTATATGGATTAGTTCCCTAAATGCCATCATCAGGGAAGTTGGTTTTCCAATAGTTCTCGAGACTGTTGGTAAAAGTTTTAACTAGCGTAGCAAACTCGCGATTTTATCATACTTCTTTGCGACGTGTTACTCTCCACTTGTTTCATGATGTTGGAAATAGTTAACAAGCCATAAAGTACAGGTTACAATGTAAAATAATGGCAAACCTTAACGCTTGCATAAGTCGTCGTTAGACACAATTTTGATATGAAGATTTAAGTATGTATAGTGTATCTGTATCCGCCGTCCTAAAGCATCCTATAGCACGAAATGTGTGCGAAAGTTTTACACAACCTATTTATAAATAGTTAGGCTATTTATAAACTCTCCCTAGCGTGTTCCAGATATTAGCTTGCAACATGCACAAAGAAAGCGCTGCAGGCTGCAGATCGATGATAAAACGGGATGAAACCTTTTTATGATTTATATAGACTATAGACAAAATATTTACCTAAATTTCTTAAGGGCATCATTAATTTGATTGTATAATTTACAGTGGACATTGGTGGTGTGGGTGGAGTGTTCTTCGGAGCATCTTTACTTAGCGTTATCGAGATCGTGTACTTACTCTGCATTCGCCGCAGTCGCAGCTCATAAGCACCAGTAAATTGGTAAGTGAACCTAACCTTCCCATTGTTCTAGCCCTAGCGTCAAAATCGGCGCCACACTTACGTTTTACCCGGCTTATTCTATGACACACTTTACAGCATTAAACTAAGACGGATTTCAACATAGGAGGTGCTCATTGTTCGTATTAGGTGTTAGGTATGTGAGAGTGTTATTTTAGAATTAATTATAAAAAAATTATTTAAGTAACCTTCCTTTGTAATTTATTCAATGTTTTGTTTGTTACATTAAAAAAGTTTGTTGTAATTTAAAAATTAATATTTCGACTTGAAGCTAAATAGGTACATATTTCCAATATTACACGGTGAAAAGTATAAAACCTTGAAGAGCTTCCAAGAGCAACATACTTACGTTCGAAGTCGCTAAACTTTTTATTTATTTGTTAAGTTTAGTACGCTCAAAGTCCGGTCCGTCTTTGTCAGGAGAAGAATTAATTTTGTAAAGGAAAAGAAATTAGGACAAAGAAATTAAGCCAAACAAATTCTAAACAGGAAATTAGTATACTTCCGGACCGTAATGTATGTATATGTATGTGTGTATGTATGGTGTACAAGTTTTACAAAAATGAATAAATTAGTTCAAGAATAGAATCTTGATTGTTTAATACTTTTATTTGGAAAAAGTATTTTGTTTGAAAATGTTTGAATACGAAGATTAATTTTATTTATTTAGTCAACACACATTAATAATGTACAATACATAAAAAAATCAAAACTTAAAACTAATTATTACTAATTAAACCTAGATAAGCTAAAACCAAAACAATACAAATTAAAAACTAAATATAGAAAATTTCCCTTAAGTCCCCCGCTTCCAGGAAACTCCCCAAAATGCTGGCGGCATTCCTCCTCTGAATCGCCAGGCCCAGCCTCTGCGCAAAGAAGGAGCCCGCCCTATGGTCGCCTGAGACGCCTACTAGTCGAACCGACACCTCTTTAACAAACTTTTTGGTGTCGGTTGACCACGGACCCAAAGTTTCCACCGCAAGCGCCGCAAAATCGTATTCGTTCGTTAAGAACGCATACTTGCGGCGCTTTAGTGTCTGTGTCTGGTCCGCGGCCGTCCCAGGCTTTCGAGCAGACCCCTCCACGTGGGACGGGGCCAGCGTGTCGGCGCAGGTAGCGTCCTACGCCAAGGGGCGACCCAGGCTCCATGGCACGAGAGTGCAGCCGTCAGGTCTCTTGCCGTCAGCCGCCGAGAGGCCCGACGGCTCGAACGTCGCGGAAAGACCGGCGGTGCTGAGGGCGCGGCGGATTAAATCATTCAGGGTGGAATGCCTGTAGAAACGACCAGCGCTCATCCTGCAGTGCAGGCCATGCCGTCCTAGTGTCCACCGGTTGGGCGCAGCGACTGCACGCATGGGCCTCACAAATTTTCATGCCCAGACGAAGGCAAACCGCGATTTGCAGAGCATTTGGCTCTATCGCAGTGCCAAAATTGCGCGATGGGAGCGAAGAGTCTAGCTCACTCATGGTGGTCATGGGATTCCTGAAAGAGGAGTTGGTGTCGCATCTTATCGTTGACAGCGTCCCACGCCGCTTGGCTTGACTTATCCTCCGGGACGAGATCGACGGCATGGTCAGCCCCCCAAGCAGATTCTGCCTCTGCCAGGCACGCCATCGACACGCCAGCGGTTGAAGGGATACGTAGAATACCGCCGACGAGAGGGAGTGTGCGTGTAGGCAGATGACAGAAATGCCGGGAGTGCTAGATCAGCCGTCAACCGGATACCGAGTCCACCAAACTTTATCGGGAGGGAAGCCTGCGACCAGCTAGAGGGAGTAAAACTTACATTTAAGATTTTACCAACCGCCTCTTTCAGAATAGAATAGAATCTAAACAAATATTCACTTTATTTGTTTAGATTCTATTTACAGACCCCTACGGGACGGTTACTGTCGCTATCTACTAACTAGATTACATGCTTACAGTATAAAAATGCTTTCGATAATCAGTTATTAATATTAACTATACCTACATATGTTTTGTGCTGCAATCTTCACGGCGTCAAAAAATAAACTAAATATATGGAATAAACCCACTTGCTTCTGTGTTCACATTTTTAATTAATGTTTAATGAAATAATGAAAGACGGATCTTATTAAGTGCTACTACTGCAAGCCAACTAAATTAAATAGAATTTAAAGCGTTTTGTAAATCTGTACGTCACACAGTTTTTCTGACAAACTCACAGACCTGTCATTTTTAGGGTTCTGTACCCATAGGGTAAAAACGGGACCCTATTACTAAGACTCCGCTGTCCGTCTGTCCGTCTGTCACCAGGCTGTATCTCAACAACCGTGATAACTAGACAGTTGAAAATTTCACAGATGATGTATTTCTGTTGCCGCTATAACAACAAATACTAAAAAGTACGGAACTCTCGGTGCGCCAGTCCGACTCGCACTTGGCCGGTTTTTATGCTTACGGACAAACTGGTCTTCTTGGCATCTGTTTTGACATAGATTTGACTAAGTATATAAACTTACTTTTTCGTTCGCTGTTTGGATATGATTATGGACGGTATAGAAAGGACGACAATCTCTTATGGCAGAACTATTGCAAAAGTGACCGGCTTTCAGCTGTAAATAATAGTTCCTAATCTCTCCGGTGGCGCTAGTTAGGCTCTGGGACATGAGTATAACATTAACCATATAAGGCAACAAATAACCCGACCAAATTACGTAGGTTGTTTTTGGTAGTATTTCGGTGTATGGTGGCGCCGCCTAATTACTGTTTTTTGATGGACACTTTTCATACATAGAGATTTGGCTCCTTTATATAGTCTCCATGGATATGACCAAGATATGACCATCGAGTGTATAGTAGTTATTTCAATAACTCTTGGATGTTCCACAGATTAATAAATAGTCACTACGATGTTCAAGCAATTACTATTTGTTCTGACTAAGTACCATCAGCCGTAATAGTGCATGGCGACTTTATCAATGAATTCATTCATAATATCTCCATGTAATTTCGCAGTTTTCTGTACCTATAAAGTATGATTGTTTATTTGTCTAGTGATCAAAGAGTACCTACCTACCTTGTGACTTGTTACCTTTGCTTGTTACTGTCATGGACAATCAAAAGTGATTATATTCTCTTTGTATAATTAAGTGACGTAGTGATTATATGCTCTTTGATACCAAGTGGTTATATTCTCTTTGTTTGATAACTATTCTCTTTGAATTCAGTCATTTTCGATTACAATAGCTCAATTTCATAATAAATTCGAAATTGAATTATATTTTTATTAGATTTAATTGCAAAGACATGGCGACAAGATGTTTAAATTTTTTTATAGTGTTCTTAACAATTCCATGTACAATGTTTGCAGCTAGGACAAACACCACTTCTTTCCGTGATCCAATAATGAATGCGCTTTTCAACCGTGAGTATTAATATTAAGTATAAACTGAAATAGATAACATACACTAAAGAAAAGTTCAGTTTATAGTTAACATATATGTATGACTACTTAAAAAACACAAATCAAAAAATATTTCATAAAATATCCTAATTATTATGATTTGGTTTCTAGTTGAATCTAGGTAGTATGTGTGTGTTTGCATCGTGTGTTCCAGTTGCGACTCGACTGATCCGATGTTGGTGGCTGGGGTGTTATTTTATTCTTTATGGACTTTATGGTGTATTTTATTGATACCGCGAACGATTACAATTTTTGTGGTCTCAGGAGTAAGTTGTTACGTGTTTTTAATTTAAAATTTGGGGGTCGAAGGTGCTATTTGGATTAGGAATATTTATTAATAGGGAATATTACGCGAAACTGCGTAGGGGGCGCCAGGGCGCCACTACCACAATCTGAGGGTCTATCGTGAAACAAGAAAATTTCTTTATCTAACATTTCTGTCACTCTTGCATATTCGAGCGATAAAGAGGCAGATAGCGAATTATCGGATTCGCGTTTCCCGGTAGATCCCCTGTAAGCAAACAGCCTTGATGCATTAATGTCATATTTTATTATCTCTAAAAACTTGTCAAAAACCTTTTCAAAGGTACAGTATGTATAAGTTACTCTTAGGTTTACTAAAAAGGCTAGGCCTGCACTCTGGTGGCAGAACATTGCAGTAATATCCCCTAATGTTTTTTTTAAAGTTTGTAATATGTATCAAGCGGACCTCAGGCTCTCATGTCATGAGCCATGACAAAAAGCTGGGGCAACTTATTAGTTTGTTTACCTACGTAATCTAACGTTATTATTATTTTTATTCTAAACCGTTTGCGTTTGCATTAGAAATAACAAACCAGGAAAGGCGAAAAAATAAGTTCGTTTCTGTCCTGTAATCAATTTGAGCAAGCTCGACGACCGACGACCCTGTAACTCAATTTACAGAGATACGTTTAGGGGGTGAAATCGGGTATTATGGCGGTGTAACCAGTGTTCCTATTCAGCGTTATTACAATGAAATTTCTAACGTTTGATGCAAAGGAAGTATAAATCTTTAATCAAGCGTGCTTTTAGGGCGCGTGTCACACGCTCGCTGTGAGTTAAGTCAAGCTCTTAGAAGAGGCGTAACTACAATAGGGAATATTAAGCGAAACTCTGCGTAGGTGGCGCCACTACCACAATCTGAGGGTCTATCGCGAAACAAGAAAATCGAAACCCCGCCACCTAACATCTCTGACAAAGAGGCAGATAGCGAAATTTGGGATTCGTGTTTCCCGGTAGGTCCTCTGTAAACAAACCGCCTTGATGCATCGATGTTATATCGCTGTAAACTTGTCAAAACCCTGTTAAAGGTACAGTATGTATAAGTTACTCCATGGTTTACTAAAAAAACTAGTGCTGCACTGCAGAACATTGCAGTAATATCCCCTATTAGGCCAATTCGAACATACCTATCTGACATCAGAATGCTCGCGCCAATACATGTACGAGCGAATTACACGATAACTGAATGACATAATTTAGATATCATTCTGATGTCAGTGGACGTACGAATTGGCATGAATATGTCGTGTTTAGCGTTGAATGGAATATTGAACTTAATTGCTACGCGCTACGGCGTAGCAAATGCGGCTACGATTGCGATTTGATAGCAATTATATAATATATAGCAACTTAATTTGTTATTGGCATGACATTATTCCCAGAGCATTCCTCTCTTTCATGCTTATTATTTGGACTGGCAGTGTTGGGCAAAAAGTAATTGAATTACTAATTAATAATTGTAAGGACAATTTGTAATTGATATTAATAGCTTCAATTACTTGTAAAAAGTTATTGCGCCTTCAATTTACAATTGCAATTGCAAAAGGTAATTGTTAATTTAATTTTTAATTACATTTTGAAATTGAAATTTAAAATTATAATTAATTTATTCAATTAAAAATTACTATTATTGAATACTCATTTTTGATCATCTTTATTTCTGTTGATTGTAATAAGGTTGATTTTGGATCTTGCTGTTTTTCGAAATAATACAAATGAGTGTTGCTTGTTCTACGATTTATTGAAGACTGAAGTGTGTTTAGGAAAGTACTTATTAAATACAATATGCATGTGTGCGTGGGCCGTGCACACATATAAGATTTTTAAACAGCTTTAACATACCGCCCACCAAAAGGATATTGATTATCCTTTTTCAAAATCAAATAATCATGCACAATTTACAACAAAATTAAAATACAATTCATTAGTAATACATTCATTAGGTGTAAGACTTCTTAACCAGGTTTGCATAAACATCAAAATTGGAAAGAAATTTACAAATTAGTATAACAATAAAAATAAGATATGTTCTTTATCAGAACAAATATAATTTTTGGACGTTATAAACAAGTATAACAATAGTTAATTAACGTATAATGTATAATTAAATAAATCTAACTATTCTGAGACATCGACTGGAAAGAAACAAAGTTTACTGATAGAACGTTTAACAATATTTTCACCGCTCTTGACACTGTACACTCGCGTTAGGCCGTCGTTTCCGGGATGTTTGTCAACAATGCGTCCTAATAACCACTTTCCAGGAGGTAAGTTTTCGTTTTTTATTAATACGATTTGGCCAATATCAAGTTCCGGTTCCCTTTTTGTCCATTTCGTTCTTTGTTGAAGTGTTGATAAATAATTTTGTTGCCACGTGTGCCAAAAATCATTTAACATTTTTTGCAGGTGTTGCCAACGAGACAAAACGTTCATGTTCATATCTTTGAAGGTTGGTGATGGTATGGTTATCGGTGCCTCTCCAATCAAAAAGTGTCCTGGGGTTAAAGGATCCGTGTTTTCATCGTCGTCTATGGGAACGTAAGGCCGTGAGTTAAGGCACGATTCGACCTGGCAGATCAGAGTTGAAAATTCCTCAAAGGTAAGATGAGAATTAAGGACTCTTTTTAAATGGAACTTCATAGACTTTACTCCACTTTCCCACAATCCACCAAAATTGGGACTGTATACTGGTACAAAATGCCACTGAGTTCCATCTTGTGCCAGCTTTCTAGCTATATCTCCATCAAAGTCCAACTTTGCATCTTCAAATGCATCTGCCAAAGCCTTATTTGCTCCAATGAAGTTCCTCCCTTGGTCACTCCAGAGATGTGCACACCTACCTCTTCGTGCGACAAAACGTCTAAAGGCCCCAATAAAAGCTTCCGAGGTTAAATCTCCGACAAGCTCCAAGTGTATGGCTTTAGTAACCATACATACGAATATAGCTATGTATGATTTCGTGGTTCTTAATCCTCTCCCTTTTGACATAAGTGTCTGATATGGACCAGCGAAATCGACTCCACTATTCAGAAATGGACGCGCTGGGGTAACCCGTTCCTTAGGTAGATCTCCCATTAACTGCTTCTTGGCAGTGGCGTTTTGTCGTGCACATATCAGGCATTTGTGGATGTATGATCTGACCTTTTGTTTAATTTTTAGGATCCAGTATTTACTTTTTAGGTAACACATCATCAACTGTTGTCCGCCATGAAGGGTTCTTTGATGAGCATCAGCCACAAGTAAAAAGGTAAGTCGGTTCTTATTGTCCAGAATTATAGGGTTCTTGCTGTCTTCGCTCAGATTTGCGTGTTTAAGACGACCGCCCACCCTGAGTATATTAACTTCATCCAGGTAAGGATTTAATGATTTCAATTTGCTGTCACATCTTACATTCTTGTTATTTCGTAGTCTAGTTATATCATCATTAAATGCTTGTTGTTGAACCAATTTAATGCAAGTCGTCAATGCATTTTGTAACTCTTCTGTTGTAAATATAGGGTTCGGGGTAATCTTCTTATGATTTAAAAAGCGTTTGCAGTACGTAATCGTCTTAACAAGTTCTTGTAAATCATCAAAATCGTCAAACTGGCTTACAATTGAATAATTATCTTCGTCTTGTACTCTTAAGTTGGTGTGAAAGGTTCGTTTCATTTCCAGGTTTGTCGTGGCGTCTGATTTATTAAATGGAATGTCATGAGCTTTCAGCCATTCTGGCCCGTTCCACCATAAATGATGTGAAATGAGTTCTGGTAACGGGGAACCACGTGACGCAACATCCGCAGGGTTAGATTGGGATGTGACATGATGCCATTTGTCGCCAATATCGTCGAGAATGGACACCACGCGATTTCTGACGAAGGTTTGCCAGCGGTTGGGGTCTCCTTTTAACCACGACAGAACTATTGTTGAGTCAGTCCATGCGAACACTTGGCTTTCAGGGATTCTCATGGCTTCTCTAATTTGTTTAAGCAGCTTTGCCAGCAGCGCAGCGCCACATAGCTCTAATCGTGGCAAAGATACTGGCTTCACTGGACTTACACGGACTTTAGCAGCTATGATATTCGTCTTGATTTCACCTTCTTCAGTTTCTACTCTTAAATAAGCGACAGCTGCATAAGCCTTTGTAGATGCATCAGAAAATCCATGTATCGTAGTTTGATCTAGTCTTAGTTTAGTTGTGTGCAGCCATCTTGGTATATTGACGTCCTTTAAGTTTTCAAAATTGTGTCTTATGTTTAACCATTCTTCTTTTATTTCAGGTTCTACTTCATCATCCCAACTTGATCGGTGCAACCAAAGTTTCTGGATAAGCATCTTGGCTTGAATTATGCTTGGTGCCAACCATCCTAAAGGATCGAATAGTTTTTGCGTCTCTGCTAGTATGTTTCTCTTTGTAATAGTTATCGGCTGCTGGGGTAGTTCAAGTTTGTACTGAAAACTGTCTTCACCCATGTTCCAAGTGATACCCAGTGCACGTACAGTTCCGTCAAGGTTGATAGCCATGTTTACATTACTGTTTCTCTCATCCGGTGGGAATTGCTTCAAAAAGCTGGTGCTATTAGACGACCATTTCTGCAGATCAAATCCTCCGTTTTTCAGAATATTTGCAATATTTTTGGCTACATCTACAGCGTCTTCTGTGTTATCTTGGCCCGACATGAGGTCATCCATGTAGAAATCTTCTTTAATCGTTTTTGCAGCTACTGGGTGATGTTTTCCTTCGTCTTCTGCGACCCTTTGTAATGTTTTCACAGCTAAGTATGGTGCAGATGCTGTACCAAACGTGACACGAAGCAGGCGGTATTCTTTAATAGGGTCTGCTGCACATTTGCGCCAAAGTATACGCTGCAGATCTGCATCTTGTTTTGTAACCAAAATTTGACGGTACATTTTCTGTATGTCCGCAACGAAGCAGATTTTCTTCATACGCCATCTCATGATTATGTTCCTTAAATCTTCTTGAAGCTGTGGACCCACCAGTAGCTCTTCATTAAGTGAAATATTGTTTATGCCTTTAGATGAAGCATCGAACACAGCTCTCACTTTAGATGTGTCTTTGTCGTTCCTAATCACAGCAAGATGTGGGAGATATACTGATGGGGCGTCTATTTCAGTGTCTGGAACTTCTTCCATGTGCTTCAATGTTGAATATTCTTCTATGACTTTGGTGTATTCCTTTTTGAATTCTTCGTCCTTTTCAAATTTTCGTTCTAGTTGTTTGAATCTTCTCAGTGCTATGTCCTTTGTTTGTCCTTCTGTTGACTTTAGTTTCTCTGTTCTTGTGGGGAGTCTCACTATATATCTTCCTTCTTTTGTTCTAGTAGTTGTATTTGCATAAATAGTTTCACAAAGTTTCTCATCTGCTGTAAGTTCTGGTTTTTCTCCTGAATCCAGTTCCCACATGTTTTTTACCAGAAGGTCTAAGTCGAGTTTGTGATGCATGACAATAATATTTTTTGAAGAATTGCCTTCAGCGTCTCCGAACACAATCCATCCAAGGCTTGTATTTTGTGTACATGGTGAGCCTGGAGGACCTTTGATTAAGCCGTTCAGTAAAATTTGTGCATAGACCTTAACGCCTAGAAGCATGTCTACTCGACCTGGTTGATGGTAGTTCGGGTCTGCCAGATCGAGTCCATTAAGGTGCTGCCAAGCGTGGTGAGTCTTGGTAAGTGTTTGTGATGGAAGTTCAGAGGTTACTCGAGTAGGTAAGACAAATGCATTGATGTTTAGGTTGAAATCAGTGTCAAATCTTGACTGAAGCTCACACTGTACCATACTGTTGATTGAAGTCTTCATTGATTGCAGTCCTGTGGCTGAACCCCGGACCGGGGTCTTGTGTAGTTTCATCAATTGCACGGCTCTCTCTGAAATGAAGTTCGCTTCTGAACCTTGATCAATCAAAGCCCGCAGTGTTAGCACTTGCCCCTTCTCACCCTTTCCTAGGACAAGCGCTGTAGCTAATAAAGCATCTGACTTTTTAGTAATGAAGTGCGTTGCTACAGTGATATCATCTTCTACTTCTTCTTTTGGTACGTCATAATCATTATTTTCTTCCATCTGACTAAGATGTGCCTTTATATTTTCGTTTTTTGTGTGGTGTAGTAGAGAATGATGACGTTTGTGACAAATTTGACAGGATGTTGGTAAACGACACTTGAACACGGAGTGGCCGCTGAGTAGGCAGTTATAACATAAATTGTTTGTTTTCACGTAGTCAGTTCTTTCAGTTACGTCCATACTTGCAAAGTCCTTACAGTGACTCAGCGTGTGATTATCATTACACTTGATGCATGTTCTACTTGAAGTCGCTGGTGGTGTTGTATTCAAGCTACTTTGTTCATTAGCAGGAGCTGGCGAAGTTAAATGAAATGTTTTCTGCGTAGCCGGTCGAGAAACTGAAGGAGCGGCCGAAGTAGTCTGGTGAATAAATTCCAAAGTCCGGAATTTGGTTTCAAGAAAAGTCCTCAATTCAGACCACTTCGGTAAGTCATCCGGTGTACTCTTAAAGGAATATTCTTCCCAGTCCTTGTGAGTCTCTGTATCAAGTTTCAACACAATCAAATGAACTATCATAGGATCCCAGGATTCAACGGATACCTTAAGGTTGCTTAGACTGTTCAAACACTCCGTAGTTGTGTCTAAAAGTGATTTGATTTGGTTAGAAGTTTGCGAGTATATCTTTTTCTGCGAAAATAATCTTTTCATAATAGCATTGACAATTATTATTTTGTTTCCGTAACGATTCTTTAAAGTCTTCCAAGCTTCTTCGTAATTAGCGTCTGTTACTTGTATGTTCTTAAGTAAAGCTTGTGCTTCGCCACTGACACTGTTTTTCAAGAAATGCAACTTCACGACGTCGGTTAACGAGCTGTTGTTGTGTATAAGTGACTCAAATATGTCTTGAAACGTTGGCCAATCTTCATAGCTGCCACTGAAAACTGGTGGCTGTACGCGAGGTAACTTCACTTTATCTCCTGTTATAGAACTGTCACTGGCAGTACTATTGCATTTACCACTCGAAAACGATGATAACATGTCCTTTATATCGCCACTTAAGCAGAAGTACAAATCTTCATAAACGTAGTAATCTTCATTAACCAAATAAGGTATATCAATTCGTTTTTCCGTCGGCGTACACTTAAGAAGGTCTTGATGCGCACTTTGAAATATACTCCAGTAATGTTCTATGCTTTTTAATCGCGACTCAAGATACCCCTTTGTTAGTCGTGCTTTAGGACATTTCTTGATATTTGTTTGAGTTTTTTGTAATATAGTTGCTGTATCTTGTATCAAACTTATTAATTGATCCATATTTGACACTTTGTTTCACTAAATTTCACGTAAATATCCTTATATAAACGACGACAAAGTTCAATTTTAACGTTTATTAATTGCACTCAAATGTTACTTGTATATTCACTTTTATAATTTGCTATTTAATTGCAAAGTAACTGCAAAGATCATATAGTATTGGAAAGTAAATGCAAAGATCACAAAATGTTCACTATGAAAAAACAGTCCGCCGGCCGCCTTATCGCTCTGGAATGCAGTCCTTTTGTTCTCGGTCGCCGGCGAACTCCACAATTCTTCGTTGCTATCCGGTTCGAAGGACCATATGTTGATTGTAATAAGGTTGATTTTGGATCTTGCTGTTTTTCGAAATAATACAAATGAGTGTTGCTTGTTCTACGATTTATTGAAGACTGAAGTGTGTTTAGGAAAGTACTTATTAAATACAATATGCATGTGTGCGTGGGCCGTGCACACATATAAGATTTTTAAACAGCTTTAACAATTTCCAAAATCCTTTAACTTTTGACTAACTTGACCCTGACTATTCATATAAAAAAATGTACATGAGTATTTTTGCAAGATTAGAAATAAACAAGGGAAATGGATAAGGGGAAATAATAAATTAAAAACAATTTTATGCTTGGGAAAGCCAAGGATTAAAGTATTTTTTTATGCCTTCGGGTTTAAGTACATATTTTAGAAAAAATACAGTAAGAGTGAATGTAAAGGAACCATAATTATGAAATAATTATGAATGTGTTATGACATCATTTTAGACTTGACAGACGTTTATGAATAAAATACCATTAAATAGGCTAAATGAAGCTGAATAATATGTTGTAAATTTAAACATGACTTATGTAAAACAAAGCTTTTTATTCAACTTGGAATGATGCTTTCACCTATAACTGGGGTATGTAGGTAAGTACGTAAGTGCATACCTTTTGTATAACAAATAAACAAATATTTTATAGCTCAGTCAAGCTAAAATGAGGACTAAAAAAAACCAGAATAACTATGATACAGTATGAATGTTATTTACGAGGTGTACGGTTATTTGTAATGTTACGACCCAATTTAAGATCCATAAATCGTTTCATAAATATATATTTTTTTATTGTCGTAGCATCTAGAGAGGATAAGTGTGGTTTTGTGAGCTGCTCGTTCCCCTGCTTGGGCGCAGCGGCCCCCCGCGCGTGCCCCGAGCCGCCCCCTGAGTGTCCGACCGGCTGCGCGTGCGTCGTCGACTGCCGACGCAAGGCCCTGGTGTGCTTCGAGACCAAACACTGCGCTGAGAGGAAAAAGCTTTTCAGAAGAACTAAGAAGCCTAAATCGTAAAGTACAAAGCACACAAGCATTCGTGATTCATAATCACGTTTGGTTCTTTATATTGATCATCTATAAGTATCTATTTTTCATCGTTTAATTTTTTTTAAGTATCTTGCTCCATTTTAATGTATTAGAAGATTCTTTGAAACCTAGCACGAAACAAGCTTTCTTATCTTAATAGTAAACGATCTTAAACTATTTCTTAAAATTTGCATTTTTTGTAACATGATGAATAAAAATTTATAATTCACGATGAATTGTGTGTAAGATCATTTCCTCGATAAATATAAGTATTTTAGTGTATTGTGCTGACGAGGGGCTGATGAGATTGCATCTTGTCTAATGGAATGCTGTACTTTATAGTTATACTTGTTTTGCGGAATCTTCAACCTCGGCTCATTATCTATTCATATAGTTTAGATGAAGTTGATACGCTCAACATCGCGGAACACGACGAGATGCAATTTCCCTAATGGAAAGCAGTGCACAGTGCAGGCTAAATGAGGTGTGCCAGGAAAGCTCCGTTGTGCATTTCATAGCACGAAGCCGTCTTACAGCTTTTACTGTCGTTTTACACATATTTTATCTCTCTATTAGATTACTATTTACTTTGTCATATGCTTTCCACTGTAATCTGCACTGGTTATCCTGAGGCAAGCTTATTGTTTATTTTGAATATAAGTAAGTATGAAACCAACTATTCATATTTCCCTTGCTCGTACACAGTGTGTACGATTTACACGAAGATAATTATAAATATTTTACATTTTATTTAAGTAGGCACTTAGGTATGTAACTTATATAAATAACAATATAAGTACAAATCCAATTAAATGAGTGTGAACTAACACATCTAATTATTCGCTCAATTGAGCGCTACATACGAATGGATTTATTATTTAATTTTAAATAAACAGTGCCCGTACCATGAGTCCATGACTGACATAAACGTCTACGTAATTTACTTTCGATGTAAGCTACTGTTACAATTTTTAAAAGATACCTAACTTGATTTTAAGCACAGTTTATAATATTTTTTAATCTTTTTTGATGTAATATATATAAATATAACGTTTAATTCACGTTTGCCATTCCGACATAGCCCGCTGTTTATTGTAGTCTTTTGATTTTAGTGGCCATCCTCCTAGACCCCCGGACTTGCCCAATTGATTCCGTTTGAAGTAACAAGACTGCACGTTACACGGATAGCAAAGCTTCCGACCCGATTGTCTTTCTTCGGCGTCTGTAGCGAGTCGATAACGGACACAATACAGACAATAAGCAAGCTTAGCCCTCGTCCTGATCGTGGGAAGGGACATTAACCTTAACTACACTTATATAGGTCTTGTTCGATAAACTTTCATCTTATTGCACCTCGATCTTTGTAAAAGGGTAAAGTCTATCAGCAGAATATCATAAAATACAATATTATAAATTAAAATATAACATCTAAATTGTGTAAAGCTGAATCACTAAATTTCTTGAGAAGCCAAACATAAAACTACCTATATAAAATTTGCAGAAAGTAAAATACAGAAGTAGGTAACTAAAAAAACATATACTAGTTATAAAATAAATACTATGTATGTACCAAAAATCTGAATTCGAAGTGATCATCTGTTTAAGAAACCTGATGATTTGACTTGATAAAATGTTAGTTTAATAGTTGCCGATAACGCTGTCAATACTTCACAGAAAAAAACCGGCCAAGTGCGAGTCGGACTCGCGCACGAATGGTTCCGTACCATTGCGCAAAAAACAGCAAAAAAAATCACGTTTGTCGTATGGGAGCCCCACTTAAATATTTATGTTATTCTGTTTATAGAATTCGTTGTTTTAGCGGCAACAGAATTACATCATCTGTGAAATTTTCAACTGTAGCTATCACGGTTCATGAGATACAGCCTGGTGACAGACGGACAGACAGACAGACGGACGGCTAGCGGAGTCTTAGTAATAAGGTCCCGTTTTTACTCTGTGGGTACGAAACCCTAAAAACAGTGTCTGTATGATTATAAACGTAGCCTTTATCTGTTTTACGCTTAAATGAAAGAAATAACAGATTACACATACGCCCAGCCAGCTTTAAAAGTCTACATTGACTTAGTTTTTCATGGTCGGCCGGACCAACCTACTCGCACGGGAAGAGGGTAAAAGAGACTGCTCGGAGACTACGGCCTGATTAAAACTTTAAGATACCTATGGACCGCGAGCCAGGCGCAAATTTCGTCAGTCATCGCCTCCCGGGCGAAAACTCGTATAGCGGTTAACAGCTATGTATGATGAACCCTCGTGAACGTCAGCTGCCGCTCCTTTGGTGGGTTGAGGAATGGCAGCCACCGAAACGCGTAACACGGTCTTTCCACCGCGATACAACCGGCTGACGATTTGTTTTATTAACAATAGCATCTTTTTTTTTATTGAAAATTTAACAAAAATTATAACATTATAAGTACCTTAATCTAATGTTCGCCAAACTGTGAAACAGTTTGTTGGCGGTGCGCTCTAAAATAATCTTAAACTAAATAGGTATACTAAAATTAAGTAAGCAGTTAAGTAGTTAGGTATAGCATTAGGAACATACTTATACGTAGGTATCTTAAATCTATCATGCGAGACGGTATCATATGTCCATGCGTAGATCCTATCTCGTTGAGATAAGGTTCTAAACTATCATCTGACAAAGTATCAAACGGGAGGAGATGACGCCGATGACTGAAAAGAATTTTCTTTTTTACATGTTCATGTGACCAGCTGACGGTCTTTCCACAGCGATACAATCGGCTGACGGATTTGTTTATTCACAATAGCATCTAAACTATCATCTGACAAAGTATCAAGCGGCAGGCAATGACTAAATTTTTTTTATAGACTTTATTTGCTGCCATTCCTCAACCCACCAACGGAGCGGCAGCGGATGTTCACGAGGGTTCATCATACATAGCTGTTAACCACTATACGAGTTTTCGCCCGGGAGGCGATTGGTCATGGAAATCTGTTCCTGGCCCGCGGTCTACTACGTCAAAAACTTGCTAAAGATATATATACGACATGGATCAGATACCTATGTCAGTGTCAACAGTGACGTTTCTTCAAACAACAACGTCACTAATCGCACTTAAACTTTCGTGAGACATATTTCAAAATATTTATCAGTACGGTTTTTACTCACTATTATTTCAAAAAAAAGCCAAAAGCGACTAAAAATAATAGTGAGTAAAAACCGTACTGATAAATATTTTGTAACAACGACACTTTTTACACTGATATATCCGATCCATATCGTATCTTTAGCAAGTTTTTGACGTATCTTAAACTTCGAATCAGGCCGTTAATAGCTGTTAGTCAAAAATTTAACTCGCAATTTTTTGCTGACCATTAAAGTTCGATTTCGGAGGGGAAAAAATACTAAGTACCTAAGTAGTATTCGAGGATTAACGAAATACTTACACGTAAGTATAAGCTATCCGTGAAGAAAATACTCTAATAGATTGTATAAATAACGTATAAGTATATCACTCACTCAGTATTGCGTTTCCGCTGCCGTGACACGACTGACACGGTTTTTCTGCACCAGTTGTCAAAGTGTAACCAAACATATGAGATGAGATGAGACAGTTTTCCTACATAAGTAGTACGCGAAAATACTTTCTTTTTCTTATCACACTCCACACGTCGCCTACCTACTTGACACCAAACCGTGAAAAAAGGTAAACAAGGAAAACTAAACACTTTGTCTTAGAAGATCCTATAAATTTCCCTTTGCAATTAAGTCGTACACTTAATTACGATAATTGCGGCGCAGGGAATAGGTACTCATAGGTACAAAATATTTGGGGGAAAATTAACATTTTCTGACTGACTGCAATTTATTTGTTTATTTGTTTATTATTATACATATCAGCACTTACAGATAAACCTTACGTGCTAATAGTGTTGTTAGTAATTATTTCATAAGATTATACACTAATATAATTCTACATATTCATCTTTCTGTTATTATACAATTCTATCAATTGTTCCATTACCAATTATATCATTAAATAGGTACATACTTATATTATATTATTATGTCATTATGAAATTATACTAAATTATCATCATTATGTATGTTACATGTCACATTATTAACTATTTTTTATTGTAACAAATATTACAGTACAATTTAATCCAAACGAAATTTCAACAAATCATTATTATTTTCACAGTATAAATTAAATTCACATTAACAAATAAAAGATACAACATAACATAATATAATCTAAACTTAATTACAAACGTTTACAACCATTATGTCACAGATTCTACAATTTGGCGAAAGCTACAAGCTTGAATCGCAGAACTGAGCAGAGGCATTCCGTATAAGTACATTTTATTCTCAAAAATTACATACTTAACTTACTTTGTATTTCAGGTTATATTGCACTTGCACATTATAAATGTCCTTTGGACCCAGAACGGAACAGTAAACTTTCAGGTATGGTCAATTTCATAATGTCACTATAATATTTGTGATACATATTATAAGCTGTCAAAAAGACAAGGTTAAATAATCTTTCTTTACGTACTGTATGGGAGAGTGGGAAAATTGGGAACGGCGGGTAATTAAAATTGCGCCGTGCCCGTACGTACAAAATGACACCACTCGGTCATGACGCCCAACATTCCTAACGTTCCTCAGCCATGCACGGAATTCGCGCGCAGACAGGACATACTTACTTGGGGGCCTAGCCATGATGACAATCGTTTACGCTACGATAACGAAATGCGATCTGTCTCTCTATTAGTCTTCCGTATTAGGGCGATAGAGCGACAGATGTTACGTTGTCGCGCAAACGATTGTTATCTTGGCTCCCTGTACGGCTATGATATGATGGTGGCACTTGTCTATGACAGCGTGATAATAATAGTGTCCATTTCTTTCAATCGCGCGGTGTTAAATAGTGACGGTCGCTTTTATCTGGTGGACAACTGTGTCCATACACCTGCTGTTATATTATAAGGCTGTTATGGCCAATTTTCGTTCCAAATTACGAGTAAAATTGAATGACAAGTTTTGTATTTTAAAATTTAAGTTTTATATTATAATACTTTTATCGTGTAATGGTCATTTGTGTGTTCCAAATTACTTTTAACTACTTGTACCTAGCAGGGTTGCTTTTGCTACAGCATCACTGTGTGAATCAACTGTTCACGAAAATTATGTTTTCGGCATTAAATTAAACAATTTATTGTAAAGTGTTCATTGTTCCGTGTTAAAATATTTATCTTCCGCTTCAGTATAATGTTGTTGGTTTAAAAGCAAGCGTTGATTGTTTTGATATGATGAAAATAGATGTTGTTAGCAAGGAGTTATGAATATTACTGGTAGACTGGAGGCAAAACGAACTGATTGTTTTAGGTACGCGTTTATATTTTCACTTGTTAATGTGTCAATATAGTTACTAGTTAGTTATCATACTTATCATAGATCTACTAGCAATAACTATTATGATTTTAAAATAACTGGCAGATTTCTAATTTGCTTACCATAGCTATAAGTAACCATTTGAGTAATTTAGCAACAATCTGGAAACATACTTTTAAACAAAAAATCTAAATTGGTGCAGAAATGACTACGTAGAAACATACAAAAAACGGGAATTAACCTCTTCCTATTTGAAGTCAGTTAAAAAACATCAAAGAAGAATGGTTACCTTGTCACGTTACTCCCTCCTCCACGTATATTGGAGGAGTGAGTAACGGAGCTGGGAGTGAGGAGGTAGAAAGGAAAAGATAGATATAACAGGGGTAGGTTCTTTATTTAACGGCTATTGTCTAAATATGACACGCTACAGATGGTTTAAATTACAAAAAGAATAAAATAAAGTTTATAGTCGCGCTAATAGCACGTGCAAGGCAGGAGCACGCACACGGATAGGCGCGCTGATAGCACGCGCAAGGTGAGGCGCGCTGGTAGCACGCGCACAGTAAGGCGCGCAGATAGCACGCGTAAAGGTAAGGCGCGCAGATAGCACGCGCAAGGTGAGGCGCGCTGGTAGCACGCGCACAGTAAGGCGCGCAGATAGCACGCGCAAGAGTAAGGCACGCAGATAGCACGCGCAAAGGTAAGGCGCGCAGATAGCACGCGCAAAGGTGAGGCGTGCTGGCAGCACGCGCACAGTAAGGCGCGCTGGTAGCACGCGCACGGTAAGGCTCGCTGGGTAAGGCGCGCTGATAGCGCGCGCACGGTAAGGCGCGCTGGGTAAGGCGCGCTGATAAGCACGCTCTTCAAAGAGGCGAGGCGCAGTGACAACACGCGCCTGTTGAGGCGAGGCGCGCCGATAGCGGGCGAGGCGCGGTGACAGCACGCGCCTGTTGAGGCGAGGCGCGCCGATAGCGCGCGCCTAGGAGACGAGGCGCTCCGCTAGAGCAACTGCAAAACACCACCGGACTTGGGTGCGTGCAGAGAGCGCCAGACTTCGCCAGGAACACAGGTAACCTTTTAATGAGCGCGATTGAGGGTTTCTTGATGGTGCGGGGCCTGGCTTGGCCCCGCACGGACCCTTACAACTGATGTTCCTTTGTTGGGAACTAGAAGCAAACTGAATTCAGATGTCCGCTGGGCCGCTTATATAGCTAGCAATAACATTTTCTAGAATTCTTCTTTACCTTATTATTAATTTTGAAAATATGTGAAAATATTTGTTCACCAGTAACAATTTTTAGATAAAATTTAGAACAAACTACTTGAAAACTATACGACCTAAACTTCATGCTAAAGAATTTAGAGTAAATTAATAGTTTGACGGATTATGTCAAAACAAAGAAACAAATATGTCAATGGAAAATTTATAGTGAATTTTAGGTCGATTAGCTTCGAAATTATAATAAAAACATGAAGTGATTAGAAAAACAGCAAGGTAAGTAACCGGACGGGTCAGAGCCGTAATAGGGTAGAAGGAGTTCAGGGAGAATTTAGAAATGGTAGCCAGAAAGTAAACATTTTAAATCAAAAGTTTCAGGGAGTAATTTGGAAGACGAGAATCAGACAGGAAGAGAAGGCAAAAGCGTTAAGGAATTATAGCTGATTGGAGAATCCGGAGGATCAGCCCGTGGAAGTAAAGACTGGGAGTAAGGACCCAGGTATGAGATGCTACATTACCCCAAAAACCACGGAAAAAAAAACTTTGTCGTAATCTTAAACGGAAAAGTTTTTTTTTTGTGAAGAGTTGTTTAGGGGAAAGTAAAGTAAGTAAGTAGGTAGGTAAGTAAGTAAGTAGGTAGGTAAGTCAGTCAGTCAGAAGAAAGAAAGAGCAAGCTCGTTAATGGGGATGAATAAATGGAATGAGAGGATGAGTGATATAATGGAGAAGAAGATGAATAGATCGAGGAACTTCCCTGCACTCATACATCGCCTGTCATAATCACGCATTCATAAGTCTCTGGCAAAGGAAGGGGATGTGGTTCACGCTCTATGACGCACACTCCTAGGAAGTCCTCGCTATGACCTGAGGCTTCTTTATAGAAGGGAGTAGTCAGCCGCTCCACTGGAAAAGATAATAAGATAATAATGAAGGACCTAAGGCTTATTTTAAGGGAGTAGTCAGCCGCTCCGCGAAGATAAGTTTATGTACAAGTTCTAGTCGGTTTAGAGCCGACGAGAATAGAGAGTAGGGGTAGAACCTACTTCTAGGTTGTGGTAGGGGTAGACCTACCACAGTAGAGTAAAAAAAAGTAGTGTTTGACCATAAGGCTTATTTTTTTCTTCAGAGTTGGACTACCGCTCTGCAGGGTGAAGAAAAGAAAAAGAAGGGCACCTGGCTTATTAAGCCACCCGAGAATGAAGAAATATTTACAGATGAATACAATCACACAAAATGAAAGAAATGGAAAATGACAGTTAATGAAGAATGAAAACGAGCTTGAAGAAGGACAAAGGGGAGGAGGAGGACGGGCTGAGCTGCAAAGTAAAAGAAGTACAATTATTATAAAGTTAAAGACCTATAAAAATACATCATTAGAAATAAAAGTGATAAAAAAAGTAGCTATCTAGTCTGATTGCTATAATAAGATAATCTAAAAAACGTGCCATATTGACTAAGGAAATAGAAAATTAAACAGAAAGAGGCCGAAAAGTTATTTAAGATTTAAAGACACGGATTCTGTCTATAATTTAGAATTTAGTGGGTTAAGAAAGCCGGTAAATTTAAAAGTTGGGCGCCAAAACTGTCACGTTACTCCCTCCTCCACGTATATTGGAGGAGTGAGTAACGGAGCTGGGAGTGAGGAGGTAGAAAGGAAAAGATAGATATAACAGGGGTAGGTTCTTTATTTAACGGCTATTGTCTAAATATGACACGCTACAGATGGTTTAAATTACAAAAAGAATAAAATAAAGTTTATAGTCGCGCTAATAGCACGTGCAAGGCAGGAGCACGCACACGGATAGGCGCGCTGATAGCACGCGCAAGGTGAGGCGCGCTGGTAGCACGCGCACAGTAAGGCGCGCAGATAGCACGCGTAAAGGTAAGGCGCGCAGATAGCACGCGCAAGGTGAGGCGCGCTGGTAGCACGCGCACAGTAAGGCGCGCAGATAGCACGCGCAAGAGTAAGGCACGCAGATAGCACGCGCAAAGGTAAGGCGCGCAGATAGCACGCGCAAAGGTGAGGCGTGCTGGCAGCACGCGCACAGTAAGGCGCGCTGGTAGCACGCGCACGGTAAGGCTCGCTGGGTAAGGCGCGCTGATAGCGCGCGCACGGTAAGGCGCGCTGGGTAAGGCGCGCTGATAAGCACGCTCTTCAAAGAGGCGAGGCGCAGTGACAACACGCGCCTGTTGAGGCGAGGCGCGCCGATAGCGGGCGAGGCGCGGTGACAGCACGCGCCTGTTGAGGCGAGGCGCGCCGATAGCGCGCGCCTAGGAGACGAGGCGCTCCGCTAGAGCAACTGCAAAACACCACCGGACTTGGGTGCGTGCAGAGAGCGCCAGACTTCGCCAGGAACACAGGTAACCTTTTAATGAGCGCGATTGAGGGTTTCTTGATGGTGCGGGGCCTGGCTTGGCCCCGCACGGACCCTTACAACTGATGTTCCTTTGTTGGGAACTAGAAGCAAACTGAATTCAGATGTCCGCTGGGCCGCTTATATAGCTAGCAATAACATTTTCTAGAATTCTTCTTTACCTTATTATTAATTTTGAAAATATGTGAAAATATTTGTTCACCAGTAACAATTTTTAGATAAAATTTAGAACAAACTACTTGAAAAACTATACGACCTAAACTTCATGCTAAAGAATTTAGAGTAAATTAATAGTTTGACGGATTATGTCAAAACAAAGAAACAAATATGTCAATGGAAAATTTATAGTGAATTTTAGGTCGATTAGCTTCGAAATTATAATAAAAACATGAAGTGATTAGAAAAACAGCAAGGTAAGTAACCGGACGGGTCAGAGCCGTAATAGGGTAGAAGGAGTTCAGGGAGAATTTAGAAATGGTAGCCAGAAAGTAAACATTTTAAATCAAAAGTTTCAGGGAGTAATTTGGAAGACGAGAATCAGACAGGAAGAGAAGGCAAAAGCGTTAAGGAATTATAGCTGATTGGAGAATCCGGAGGATCAGCCCGTGGAAGTAAAGACTGGGAGTAAGGACCCAGGTATGAGATGCTACAACCTGACGTCATGAAACCTTTTGAACTTTTGAATCTCGCGACAATTACAATTAATTCAAATATTTGTTTCCATGATCATTGATCAGTTCTACGTTAGCACGAGTACTTACTTTTATCAGCAGTACGTTGGCACGAGTACTTCTAGCAGCCTCAGCGAAATAACAGACACGCCAAATACTTACTTATCATTAGGAGGCTAACTAAATTCGATAACACTGGACTATAAACCGTTATACTTAGGCGGTCTTTACATTGGATGCGGAATTCGCACGCCGTTGGACATCGCTATATATAAGTATACGCGCATAACGTTCTCACATAGTAAAAAAAAGTGATATTCTCAAACTTCTATGAAATTGCGACGGTGTTTAAATAACACTTGCATTATCTGGGCTATCAAAATCGCTGCCAATTTAGCTTGGTCTAAGTGGTCTAACTTTACTGCTCTTATGCATGGCGGGGCAGCGGCAGCGTACCTACACCCTTTACTATAATTTATGATATGCCCGAATGAGTCAAATATTTTACCGTCCATCACGTGATAATCGAAGATATAACTCAACTTCGGGTGCAAACAATAGATACTATCATAGCAGCTATTTGTCCGTAGGTAGGTATGTTTGTATTTTTATGGACTAGAATGAGGCCAGCAGCTAGTAGATGAGTAATGAGTTCTAGACTTTATTGGCAGCCATACATTTCGCGCTGTTGCCTTAAAGGTGTGTGCGATGGGTGTGAGCTGTGGTGGTAAGAAATATGATGGCTGTAAGAATGCGGATTAGAAGTACTATGTTTATCTAGTCTATTTGATATTATGTACAATAGGTAACCAGTTTCAAAAAGTGTTCAATTACTGAAGAAAAAACACTTCATATAGATCGCCCATTGATCATCCTGTTGATATCTCTATTGCACTCGCATTATTGCAACCTGCAACCTGCCTTGCAAGCTGTCAACCTCGCACAGTGACATTGACATCCGGCATCATGGGCGGGACAGCTATATATTTATGCGCGTCCAATAGAGATAGCAACAGGTAGGTCAATGTACAAAAATCTATGTGGGTAGCGTCTGCTTTATTGCATAGCATATTTTTGGCGTTTCATTTGAACCACTGACATACAGACGTTAGGTTTTTTTCAACACTCGTATAAAATATAGTTATTAAGTTGAGAAGGGTAGGCCGAGGGTTAGGTACACGGGTTGTGTATCTAATGTATATGTTGATGGTTTAATTATTCATAGGGTGCTTTATATGTATAAAAATAAAACGAAAATTTCACAAATTGGCCTGGACCCAACTCGCCTTAAGACTTCAAAAACATTATAGCTTACGCTTATTTGAATTTATTTACTGATACTTTAAGGGCTCTATACCTATAGGTACACTATTTTAACGGTTGGCAAAGAGAGAAGTACTCGAATAATATCAAGAAAATAAATAAACTGTAAGTTTCTTTCGTAAATAGGTCACAACTCGTATATTTTAACCGTGAGCAGAGCACCTTTCCTAGTAGATACTTAATTTTATTTTATTAACCATCTTTTACGACCCGTGTTGGACTTCGACACAATTTATGTCATTACCATACTTACAGTGTTTGTTGAGCCGAAGTAAGCTCCGAAGGAAAATTGAACCTCTCAAGTTTAAATGGCATCTTAGTTCGCGATTTTTGCAATTATTACTTAGTTTTTATTTTATTATTGTTATTTACAAACTTTATGCAGGATGTAGGATTTTTAACAAATTTTAATCCATTTAACTACGGATGTTTCAAAACAAAATTAAATGCTGTGAACTATTAGCTGTAGGTACCTACTCCATAACAGGCATTTTTAAATGATTTCAAAATTTCGAAGGAGGAGGTACTCAATTCGTCGGGATCACTATTTTTTTACATGTTCCCCGATTTTTCGAAGACCTTTGCACCAATTTGGAAATTGTTCTTTTGGTTTTAGGTT
Source organism: Cydia strobilella (assembly GCF_947568885.1). Lineage (NCBI taxonomy): Eukaryota > Metazoa > Arthropoda > Insecta > Lepidoptera > Tortricidae > Cydia > Cydia strobilella. The sequence continues at coordinate 22,087,173 of NC_086042.1, forward strand.
ATTATTCACAGTTGGTATGGTACCATTGTCATAAAGTCTAGATCTTAAAATGGCATCCTGGAAAAATCGAGGGAATTCTCCAAATATTATCGGCACAATGATTTCGGTATTTTTTTTAATAGTAAAAGCATCATTATTATAAGCTGAAGAAAACCATACAACATTTTTTTTTTGTTAAAAGTTGTTTTCGATGTATCTTACCATTAACTACAAAAATGTTTGTAAATAAGTATCCTATTTATTTATTTACGCGCGTATTGCAAACCTCAATACGCCAAGAAGATGGAAATTAAAATGGAAAGAAAAAATTATGACGTGAGTTACAGGTAGTCTCATCATGACCTACTGCTTTTGACTTTATAGAGTTGAATTATTTTACGAATAGGTATCCTCAGTTGTGACAGGGGTAAAGTGAAAAGGTGTAATGCCAGGACAAGGAAGAGAAGCAATAAATGAAATGGTTTTAAATTTGATGACCTAGTTTAAAATTGAGGTATTCGAGAAATGGGCGTTAAGAATATCTAGAGAGAATGTGGTAAAAGTATAGTAAGTATTAAACATTTATTTCATCACATCTCTTTCAAATCAAATATCGTCGATAAGTATTTACTTATCGACGATATCTCTTACCAGTATGTGTTATGTACGTGTCGTTGAAGCTTGCTTTACTTGTTTTTGAATCTTGCAAATATCACCCATATTTTGAGGATCCTAAAGTTGAATTTACCTTAGCAGAGGTTTCGGCGATATTGGGTATCAATATCTCTTACCATTATGTTGAATGCAAAATATTCCTTTTGTATAGAACGTTTTTTACTATTGACTGCTCCGATATTGGGTAGCCTACTTGAGGAGACACGTCATTATTTTTATGTGTAGCAATATATAAGAATCATTTAGAAATACAATCTAACTAACTACGTTCGTTAATTGGAAGGATGGTGTTATTTAAAATTCAATTTACACAGTTTTTGGTTATTAAGTAGTATTATTACTTATATCGCCCTAAACTGGTCCCTATGAAGTCTTTTTAACTTTTGGGGACAGAAAAGCCAACTGAAAATACTAAATGTGTGTACGGTGACTGCTATAGTTATTGGCCCCTCTATAGTAATTGGCCACTCACAACAAATCAGAAAGAAATAAGGGAATATAATCCTTATTGTTAAGAATGACCAATTACTCTGGAGTGGCCAATAACTATAGCATCCAAATACCAAAACAAAAAAAAACTTATCTAAGTATTTTATGTTATATATTTCGCACAGACTTGATTTAAGTGAATAAAAAGCCATATAACAATCACAGTTTCACTTTATTTGTACAGAAAGAGGTACCTATAAAATGACACTAATTAATATAGAGGTGACAGCAGGAGTTATCTATGCGATTAAGAAATTCCAAGAATATTCTGCAGATGGTTTTTAATTAAGTTTACTGTAACTTGTAATGTAAAATGTAAACGTCTCGAGAAGACTCTTTGAACACTTCTTAAAAACGCTTAAATATCATGGCGTACGCTTTTAAGTAAGTAGTATTTTATATTAAACCAACGTTGTGTAATATACAATACAATACAAGAAAAATACCTACTCTTTATTGCAAACCTCAATACAGAAAACAATACAAAGAATACAAAAAAATAAGAAGAGGCAAAAAACAGTTATCTCTGAAAAGCTAACATATTTACTCGTTTTTGGTACGACATATGGCGGCCATAGCCCATAAATGCCATGCGTTTTTGTTTTATTTTTTACCAAAGACCTAGATTCAGTCGGTCAACCAAGTTTGTCAGTAGCAAAAGGCGCGAAATTCAAATTTTCTATGGGACGATTACTCTTTGCGCCTACATTTTTTAAATTTGCCGCTTTTCTCTACTGACGGAAATGGCTTGACAGACTATAACTCCGTATAAGATGAATAACGTGTAAGGAAAAAACGTGCCTCGGAAATCGAGAAAATTTGATTCACGCACAGATAGCGTTGACGGTTTCGTTTGCTATTTAACAATTTTAACACATATCAGTGAAAGAACATGGGTCAAAATCATATAAAAGTAATAAATACAAATAAAAAAATCATTTATGATATGATATACATTTTTGATATTTTTATTTTAGTTTTAATCGTGCGTCGATAGATGACAGTAAATTTACTGTTACTACAAAATTTACTATGACAGGGGGTATGAGAGGGGTACCTCTATCCTATATATTCTCTTTAATTTTTACCGACACATTATATTGAAGCCAGTAGAAGGATAATGAATTTGATGAACGACGATGCTCCTTGCATTGTTGATTTAGGTCATGTATCAACGGGAAACGATTATCGCAAAGAAACGAGGGCCTTTACAATGAATAATGTGTGTAAATTCAATACAAGCGAATATTAAAACGGTGGTTAACATAGGACCTAACCTAAGAAGTATATTGAAATAGATTTTGCTTAGAAATACAATGAAAATTTGAACCATACAAAATTATTCGGCCCACGTTACGGGATACGAGCTTTTTAAAGTAACTATCAACTTGTAGGCAGTTACTATTAAAAAGCTCGTATGTCGTAATGTCATGTCACGTCATCTCATGTTTCTTAGGAGCAGATCTGCTCCATATATATTCAATTTAAACAGGAAGTTTGTCATGATTGCTATGGCAAATTTTTGACAGGAGCATACGAAAGTTCATGTTTGCAGTACATTGCTGCTCGGTGAATTAGAAAGAAATATTACGGGGTCATAATTAAGTGTAACTTAAAAACCTCTTAATTAATGATTAGACGGATAAATTGTATATCTGTTTAATTTATTGCCCGTATTGGATTTACACACTGTATATGTAAGTAAAGTAGGTAGGCTCATCTTCTTGCGTATATAAACGCAAACGCGTTGTCGTTGTGTATTCTTAGTAGATAGGTAACGGTTAATATGTCACACCTAAAGGTATAACACTTTCAAGGAATACAGTTTTTATTATTATTTACAACGACGGGACTTAATTGCGTCAAATAAGTTTTAACTTTACCTCCGACGTTTCGAGGACGGCGTTGTCCCCGTGGTCTCGGAGAAGACTGGCTAAAGTTGACATCAACATCTTCTAGGCGCGCGAGTTTTTCGACACACCGACCCGGTGACATCCCTAGTTCGCAAAACGTTCAAGTTAATAAACAAGACCAAGTGCGGGTAGTTCGAAAAACTCGCGCGCCTAGAAGATGTTGATGTCAACTTTAGCCAGTCTTCTCCGAGACCACGGGGACAACGCCGTCCTCGAAACGTCGGAGGTAAAGTTAAAACTTATTTTACGCGATTAAGTCCCGTCGTTGTAAATAATAATGAGTAAAAATCGTGAAAGTTTAAATCAGTGTAATACAGTTTTTTTTGTAATATTATTGGGTAAAGGGGCCCACTGACTATCAGTCCGCCGGACGATATCGGCCTGTCAGATGTTCGGAACTGTCAAATTTTTGTTCTAACTGACAGGCCGATATCGTCCGGCCGACTGATAGTCAGTGGGCCCCTTTACAGTCTCAATGACGAATTTGTTTAGTTACGTACGATTACATACGTATCGTATATGACATGGAGAAGGAGCAGTGTAACATAAGTTAAGTAAAACGTTTATTTACATACAAGGTCCAGAATTTTACATTGTTGCTGTAACTTACCTTATACAAAAAATACAATACGGGTATTTACAGGAGAACATTTTCGATAAATACATTTTATCATTTGGCAGTTATTTAATTGTATACCAGTATAATTATATACTTTTATTTTAATCTTTCATTATTATCCGTTCTAAATTATAAAGTTTCTTTTAATTTTATATTACGATTAATTTTACATCAATAATGATCCAAACACATGGGTCTAAATAGAGGTATGTTGTATACATTTATTATGATACATAATTTAAAACATCAAGAATACACTTTATACAAAAAATATCTCTTTATTCTGGTAACTGATAGTAAGAACTACATACAAACATACAGTCTCAGTCAAAAGCTACGCAAGAAAGTCCACATTGACTATTCAGAGCTCTGCTGGGCTTTTAACTTAAAAGCCCTGCAGAGCTCTGAAGTTTTAAGTCCAGCAACTTTCCGTCGTTTGAAGCCCGGGCGAGTTGACTTCTTGGACCAACCGGTATAAGAACGGTCTTTGATTACGCCAAGTTGTTTCAGATCTTGAGGTCAAGTTATTTGTTCGCCTAGTTAGTAATTGACTTGCCCAAGCTAGCGCAACCTTTAAGAATTTACAGCCAGCACACACTACATGAGCGTTAGGAAATGGTGCAGTGAATTTTTCTGTGACCGACATATCGTTATGAGACATTCACTCGATTCATTCGATTTATCTGCAGGAAGAAATCCGATGTATGTACAAGCTCGCGCGTGGAATGGCTTTAGGCGCTACTGCATCAGGTGGGTTCCAGCGGCGAAGGAGCATCCTTGGTCTTCTCGTACGGGCTGCCGTCCGCGTCGCCGCTGTTCCCGCTGTGCACAGCCACCGAAGTCAGCGGCACCTGCCGTTCAACATAAAACATAAACCATGTGATGGGCTAACACAGCTATTTATAGGTAAGACGGTCGTTACAATTGCGGATCCGCACGTCGCTCCGGTGTGCGTGCATATCGTTGTTTTGCTCAAACACCGGAACGGCGTATGTATAAGTATTAGCATCAATCAGCGTGAAAACCGCGTAAGACTCGACTCTCGTACTCGTACTGTAATATTTATATCGTGTCTGCGAATTGCGCATTTACTGACTATACATATACTTAGCTAAGAGTATAGATAAAACTAGTTTTTGATATAGTGCTATCCTATCATAATTTGTAACTACTAGTTCTAATGTCCGTGGATGGAGTAAAGTTTCCAATTAGAAGTCTCTAGCTCCTTTTTAATATTATAACTTGGTATTTTCAGTCTGCATTGTTAAGCAAGTTTAACAAATTTTTCAAAAGATTTGGACGAGAACAATTGTGGCTTTCCATATAGAAGGGTCCTTATGCTTCATGTGAAATAAGGACCTTCTGTTGGAATTTCAGATGGAAAGGACTTTATTGCACTTGAAGCATAAGGACCCTTCTGTGATGGAAAGCCACAATTCAAGTTTAGGAAGATTGAGTTAACATTGACGAGTGTTAACTGACAGAACTGTTTTAAAGGTATGTTTGTTCGGGACAATCCCGAACAAACATACCTTTAAAACAGTTTAGGGTACTTAAGGGTCTCCAAGCTCGGTTCTCCATACAAACGTAGTTCCGCTCTCATTTTAAAACGAATAGCTAGTTTGCTCTGAAACTGTACTTACAATAGGATAAGGTATACATATATGCCTGAAATTAGTTTATGTAGCTTCAGATACCATAGTTAAAAAAATACAGCGAATTTACGTTATTCATACAAAACTTGTTTTTGCTCTGTTTCGTTTGTTTTATAAACTGGCCAAGATATACCTCATGTCATTGTAAGTGCAAAGTTTCATTACAATCCAAAACGTAGTTTTAAAATGGGAACGGAACTCCGTTTGTATGGAAAGGTGAAATTCGGCCGAGCTTACCGGAGACTCTTAATCAGCGTTTGAAAGATTAATTTTGTATTAAGTGTATAGCATGTTTATAATAGGGAATTAAATGTTAATAGCCATAATTGTGTGTTTTATTTTAGTTTTAGGATATAAATAATTTAGAATAATATGTATGCTATTTTTAAGGCTAATTTATGGGCCAATTATTGTAGTAGTATTCGTTGCCTGAAAATAAAGATTTTCATTTCATTTCAAAATCGTGACAGATAAATATATTCTACTTGCAATACATAAAAGTACTATATTTATAAACAGCAGTGCGTCGTACCGCAGGTCCAGCTGCACCATGAAGACAGCGGCCGCTAGCGTCGACACTGAGACGCTCTTATGTTAACTGCTGAAGCAAGATAGTAGCAGCTACATACCATAGACACAGCAGTGCAGGTGTGCATGTCGGAGTGGCGCGAAGGCGCGGATAGCGACGCATCGTACCGCAGGTCGAGTTGCAGCATAAAGACAGCAGTCACTAGCGTCGACACTGAGACGCTCTTATGTTAACTGCTGAAGCAAGATAGTAACAGCTACATACCATAGACACAGCAGTGCAGGTGTGCATGTCGGAGTGGCGCGAAGGCGGGGATAGCGACGCATCGTACCGCAGGTCGAGTTGCAGCATAAAGACAGCAGTCGCTAGCGTCGACACTGAGACGCTTTTATGTTAACTGCTGAAGCAAGATAGTAGCAGCTACATACCATAGACACAGCAGTGCAGGTGTGCATGTTGGAGTGGCGCGAAGGCGGGGATAGCGACGCATCGTACCGCAGGTCGAGTTGCAGCATAAAGACAGCAGTCGCTAGCGTCGACACTGAGACGCTTTTATGTTAACTGCTGAAGCAAGATAGTAGCAGCTACATACCATAGACACAGCAGTGCAGGTGTGCATGTCGGAGTGGCGCGAAGGCGGGGATAGCGACGCATCGTACCGCAGGTCGAGTTGCAGCATAAAGACAGCAGCCGCTAGCGTCGACACGGATACGGATAACTGCGCGCCCGCCACACCTATGCACGTACTGCTACCGCATCTGTTACAGTAAATCCATTGTATGATTAAAAGTGTCACAGCTGAAAAAGAGCCGACTTTCGATTACGACAGGTAGCTAACAGGGCTCTGACATCGTTATCAATAATTTCAAAGTCGGGTAAATAAGACCCTATTGAAAATGTTTCATATATTATTTAGAATTACGATACCCGAGAGTGTTTGGTGAATATCACTTCCAACTTAATAACAACAGACAGCTCTCCAAAGACTAACTGGGAACTTGAAAGACAAATAAGGATCTAAATATCCGTTTTACCTACGTACTTTACATTACAACCGGCTCAGGGTTTGCCTAATCCCCGGCCATGGTTGATAGTAGAACTTGTAGGCAAATTGAATGGAATAGGAATGTTTGTTTTAGTGCCTACTGTAATGAAACCCACTTAGCTTTACGCTGATATCCACAGCTACTTCATTACACAAATAGTGCTTCAATCGGTATCTATTAGGTTTTCATTGGGTCATTTGATTAAAATTAGTTTGAATCCTTGTGGCATCCATTTGTTATTTGATTGCAGGTAAATACCTAATGGATAGATCTTGAACAGACAGATTTTTGTCTCCTAAAAATAATGGTCGACTAATTTATGTAGGTAACTATAGTCACATCTAGGGGGTTCGACATTGAATCGTTCGTAGGTAAAATATATGACGTAGTCATAAATTTAGTAGTTTCTATCCAATCTGTTAGTTTTGACAACCAATTATATAATTGGTTATTTCAATTGTATTGAAATATTTAAATAATCATTTCAATTTTCTCATTCAATACAGGATGTAACAAAAATAGTGGGGATCCGTTAAAGGGCAAAGGCATGTTCTGATTAGGAAAAATTGAAAGAATTTTTTTTTGACGCGAAAAAAAATATCTATAGGCAGGTCGTCCAAGTTGGCTAACTTTCCATAGTCTCCATACAAAGGCCAAAAATGTTTTGCGTCAAATAATGTTTTCTTCTACTTTTGTTTAATCGGAACACGATACCGAATATGCCCTTAAACGGATCCCCACTATTTTTGTTACACCTTGTATTTTTACACTAAGAAACAAATACATCTGTAGTTATTTTGTTTTGCCTTTGCACCTAATGCATCGTATTGTATTTAGTTATGTTTCTAGGGTTAGCTATTTCTTTAAAGTTTTGCCTTCATGTACATGTTATCTTAGTTTGACTACAATTTCGTTTGTATCTCTCTCAGTTACTTAAAGGTTAGCTGGAAGAGATCCCTTAGGGGGATAAGTTCGCCGTTGTACACATTTACTGTATCTTCTCTGTGTTATGTACTTGTTTTGTGCAATAAAGTGTTTACTACTACTACTACTACTATAGGTACATCTGGCGGCTTAATATTCGAACATAGAGTTTTCAATTGGAATTGTCCATCAAGCCAAACAATTTACTAATAAACCGTAGAAATGCGATCCAATCGTCTATAAATAAAGGAACCGCCCGCCTGGGCTCGCGTAAACAATGCGTGGCCTTTCTACAATGCGCCATTAAGTGGATCTTTCTTGTTTTGAGACTTATTGCTGCTTTAAATCGTTTAATTGATCATTCGAAGTAGTATCATGTCGTTGTTATACAGTTTACCGTCTAGGTATTAATTATTATAGTATTTCAGTTTGAAACCGTTTGTTTTACGAATTATATTGCGTTTGTTCCAGATCAGAGAAAATACGATTCCGTCAACATGGTAACCTAGTATTTAGCTCGCATTTTAAATCTATTTTCAGGTACTTCATGCATAATTATGGAGTCTTGGCGACTTTTAGTTTTGAGGACACTGTTTTTTATACATACACTGTTTTTTGTACAGAGTAGCATGGCGGTCTTTGGTGTCGGAGGCCAAGATCCACTTCGGGTCGTCGCGCCACAGCAGTAGTAGTAGTTTTTTATACATAAAACTAAACAACTATACATTATGTGTCTCTGGGTTAATAAGTCCAAGTCGGGTTCAATAATATTCCTCTTCTCAAAGCCGTAGGATTTTAATATTAGTTTATGTGGCTGCTGCATAATGCCTAATTATGTACAGTTACATACACTGTTTTATATATACAGTCTACAAACATATAAGCTGTCTATGATGTGCTCAGGAACCGCATGTTACGATCGGCACTGCGGCATCGTTGCTACGTCGCGGATATCAGGTGGCGTCTCCGAAATATCGTATATATCGATCATTTGACACAATAGTGGTGATATAGTTAGTTTATAAACAACAAAAATAATTAAAAGATTAACTGGACGTTAATTGGCGATAATTGAAAACTTTTTTCACGCATGTCACGCAACCGTATTTTTTAACTCTTAGCAACTTTGGTGACAATGAAATGTTAAAATATGCTTAAACCAACTGATAAAAGACAGGCGGCGCATGGCGAAGATCCCAGCACACGCGGTGCAGTGCGGTGTAGTACCTATATTTCTGGTACTTACCCGATATTTAAGAGCGATCTGATACAAAAAGCCAACATGGCAATGTGGGCTGCTAGAGCTGCCGTCCACAGTAGCGTAAGAGGCACGGCGGCGCAGGGCGATGGTCCCAGCGCGCGCCACGGGGCGCCCCACGCGCGCGGCGCGCCCGCCCGTGAGGACGGCCAGCCGCCGAAGCCTCGGCTGTAGTACACTGAAGTTGCTGCAAGATTAACAGGATCTTACTGCGAACTGCGATATTGGTTTATAATTTTATTTATCAATAGATAACTTAGGCGCCTAGTAGTACGCCTAAATCTTTTGCGCCTAACTAAGAGGTACATCTTTTAAGTTAGTGTAGGAATTTGGCGCAAAATACAACCTAATTACTCGTATTTCTAAGCGGATTCAAAATCACCCATAAAATGGTTGTCATGGACTTATTTTTCAGCTGTGTTGGGCTAAAAAAAGCCCAACACAGCTGAAAAAAAGCTAATTGGAGTGTGCAATATTACGCATGCCCATATGCCTCGATAATCAAAGTCCTTGACAGTAGGTACTCCAAACTGATTATTGGCATCAAATATCGTCGGGTGAGAATACGTTTGTGCCATACGCCACTTACATTGGTTTGCAGGATAGCGAAAAGAAGCAAAAAGAAAATTAAGTTAATATGTCTCACGATAATTTTAATTCGAAAAAAAAAATATTTTTTGAAAAGATTTACATTTAGGAAATATTGAACTTATTTATCATTTAGACACATATGTTTACTATTTATAGTACCATACAAATATTTTGAATATAGTGGTAATCATTTAATAACAACATTTTTATTATTGCCATATCCGTTTCGATGAGTAAATGTTAAACCAAAGAGGACATAATAGGATAGAGCGGTACTGTCATAGTAAATTTTGTAGCCACAATAAATTTATCGACATCTATCGACACATGATTAAAAATAAAAATAAAAATATCAAAAATGTATTTATATATGGATATTTTTTTTATTTTTATTTGCAATATTTGCATCGATTATTTTTATATTATTTTGACACGTTCTTTCACTAATTGCGTAAAATTTGTTAAATAACAAACGAAACCGTCAACGCCATCTATACGAGAATAGGCCAAAGGTAGTGGCGCCATCTGATCGAGAATCAAATTTTCGTGATTTTCGAGGTACGTTTTTTGCTTAGACTGTATCCATCTATTACGGAGTTATATCTATCTTTGGTTAAACGTACAATGTATGACATATGACACAAAAGTTTTGGATATGTCACACTTTTGTGATAATTTTCTGTTACCAAAGTATAATTATCCTATAACAAAATGATATGGCACAATATTTTTGAAAAGTAAGTTTTTTCAAAAACCGATTAGTGTCAATTATAGCATATTTTTTGTTATTTTGGGAATCATTAAAAAACGATTTTGCTCAAAAATAGATAGGTACGGCACAAACGTATTCTAAGCCGACGTAATATTGAATTTGCTAATTTTGCTAATTTCATTTGACTGACAACGATCGTTGCCCGATTTTATTTAATTGAGCCTATAGTTCACATTATCGTGTATGGTTGGTTTCACTTTACTAGTTATTTCATTAAATTTACGGAGCAGTTTTGGCTTTGTGCTACTCATGTTCTCCTCATAAAATAGGCTCAAACTCAAACCCAGCCTGCACATTAACATTGTTTCACTTAGGTCGAATCGAACTGCCGACTTTTATATCGCCATAATTTAACCGTCCTCAAAAAATATATTTCTTTATGCTTTATGGAAAAAATCGGTAAGATTTAATTTTGCGATTAAACGTTCTCTATTTTATAAAAGGAATATCTCATCCTATTTATTTTATTTTATGGCATTAATTTGTTGGTCATGATCATGACAACCGTGACGTGAAAAAATAGCCGTAGATAGTCAAGTTACCTCTTCCTAATATTTTAAATAACTACTTTAAGAAATAAGTATACATAAAACTCCCGCATCACAAAATATGAAATTTTTGTAATAAAAAAATGTTAGCCAAGTTCTTAAAATGCCGATTAGTTATAAAAAACAAACGTAATTTGTCTTCTTTGTCTTCTTCTTAGGCACATACCAATCATCACATAAATAAAAGAGCTGACTATAATGTCATCCAAGTAATCAAAATTATATGAAAAGGCCGGGAGGCCCTTTTATAACCACACAGGACTTACTCCAAATTCAGGGCGCTCGTAAAACCTCACCAAAGGACGGCGGTAATAGTACGGGCGGGGGAAAGTGACGCTAAGTTTGGAAAAAAATAATCTTAAAAAAAAAAGTAAAACCGACTTCAAACGGGAAAAAATAAAATATTATCTCGTTTTATATGCGCAAGCAAATTGATACGTTTGAAGTCGGTGACAAGCCAAATCTTAAAAGCGTCAAGTTGCCGTCAAACCGAATGCCAACCCTAGTATAGTTTGATAAGAACAAAAGAACCAGTATTGTAACTATTTAGCTTGGCACCGACTTCAAACCTATCAGTTTGATAGCGCATATAAAACGAGATAATATTTTATTTTTTCCCGTTTGAAGTCGGTTTTACTTCTGTTTCAAGTTCTGGATCTAAGCTATCAAGATTTAAGGAGTTGGACCTCATGGAACCCATCATCAGAACTAGACCTTAACAAAAATGTTCCTTCAGAACTTACTTGTGCTTAACAAATTATTAATGATGTTATGTGCTTGTTTTTATTGAAATTTAAACCATCGTTACATGTAATAAAGTTGTGTTTAGCATAAAAACGTGGCCGTGTTATTATGTGTAAGGAAGCAATTAAGAACAGTGTACATTCTGAACACTGTATTGTAGTGGTTACCTGCCGCCAGCACTGTGATGCCCCGCTGCCGGTACACCGAGCCCGAGCTCTTACTGCCTCTCCTCCAACCAGCCCACCGCCCCATTATTTCACCGATGCCGCACACATTCTGAATAGTTTACTGTAGTGGTTATCCTGCCGCAGCACTGTGATGCGCCCCGCCGGTACACCGAGCCCGAGCTCTTGCTGCCTCTCCTCCAACCAGCCCACCGCCCCATTATTTCACCGATGCCGCACACATTCTAAATAGTTTACTGTAGTGGTTATCCTGACGCAGCACTGTGATGCGCCCCGACGATACACTGAGCCCGAGCTCTTGCTGCCTCTCCTTCAACCAGCCCACCGCCACATTATTTCACCGATGCCGCACACATTCTGAATAGTTTATTGTATTGATTATACCTGACGCAGCACTGTGATGCGCCCCGACGATACACTGAGCCCGAGCTCTTGCTGCCTCTCCTCCAACCAGCCCACCGCCCCATTATTTCACCGATGCCGCACACATTCTGAATAGTTTATTGTAGTGGTTATACTTGCCGTAGCACTGTGATGCGCCCCGTCGGTACACCGAGCCCGAGCTCTTGCTGCCTCTCCTCCAACCAGCCCACCGCCCCCACTCTTCCACCGATGCCGCACACACACTGAACAGTGTATTGTAGTTAGTAGTACCTGCCGCCAGCACTGTGATGCCCCCCGCTGGTACACCGAGCCCGAGCTCGACTTGCTGTCTCTCCTCCAACCAGCCCACCGCTCCCACCACTATTCCGCCGATGCCGCACACGATCTAAACAAAATGCCGTTTGAAAGCTTTGGTATTAAAGAAGATTATTTCAACCTTCTTAATTGGCTTAAATGAGATTTTATTATGTATTTATAAAACAGGGTTACAAACCATTGCGTGGTCAATTTATTATTATTGCTCAATTCTGAAGTGCCAGCAAAAGTGTGACCTCGAGATCTGTAACATTACATTAAGTTTATTCTTTTTCTGGCACTTCAGAATACAGCTTTGCGCTCAGTGGGTGGGTGATGGTAATGTAATAGTGCAGGAAAATGTGATTTTATTTGCAGAGCTCGCTTCACTCTTTGCCCGAAAAACTTACTACTGCGGCTTGCTGGAAATTAAATAATATTGGAAGTGTTGTACCTGTAGCACCCGCACCCGCAGAGCGATGGCGAAGGGGTAGAGCTGTAGGCCACCGCTGAGCGGATCATCTTCGCCCTTCGACGCGTCGCTCACCGCGCTACACACTGATTGCTTGCGCGACCACATCGCTGCTTGCGGAAACACTTTAAGAAAAAAAATTGTAGATAAATATCTAACTAGGGAATCATTTCACATTTTGATCGCCTTTTTGCAGGCTAAAACGCCTATACAACTGCCAAAATAATTTCTTAAGTGACTCATTTTTCTCCAAGCGGACTTCGCCCTGTTTGTCCGAAAAAATGTAGCACCAAATGGGACACTTTTTTAGAATCAGGACTGAATATGTTAGTGATTCTGAGTTGAAAGAACCCAAAAACACCAGGATCTGAGAAAATCAGGTCTTCAATATTTTTTTTAGAAAAAGCTCAGACTATAACAGTGCAGCGCGTTCAGCGGCCGATATTAAAATCATAAAAACGATAAGCATTAAGTGGAAACATTATGTTTTAAGGGAGATTAAATGGATAACGGAATTTATTTTTAGCTGATCTGATAGGGTGTCACAGTAATATCGAGTTACCGATTTCGTTAAGCAGGGGAACATTACGAACCATATCACGTATCACATTTTTCATTTTTTTCATTTTCATAAGAAATGTACGTAAATACATATAGTTACTTTCGAACTCTTGATCTCATCCTGGACCAAAAGCGCCTTTAACGAAAGTAATACTTCCAGAGTCCACCTCACTAAGGTCATCTTGACATTGGTTAGGGCGCAATACAATTTAGTTGTTAACCATCTGCTACACGGTTGACCGTCGTTTTTTTAAATGATATGGCAGCCAAACGAGCAGATGAATGACCTGATGGTAATCGATTACCGTCGCCCATAGGCACCCGCAACACCAGAGGGGTTGCAAGTGCGTTTCTAAGATGGGAGTACGCCCTTTTCTTGAAGGTTTGAAGGTCGTATCGGTCCAGAAATAACGCAGGCGACAGTTTATTCCACAGTTTAGCTGTGCGGGGCAGGAAGTTTCTGGAGAAACGCACAGTTGAGGACTGCCAACCATCTAAGTGGTGAAGATGGAAATGTTGTCGCGTAGGGCGATGGCGGAAAGAAGCGGAAATTTTTCAGAGCACCCCCTTATACATGCGATAGAAAATGCAGAGCGAGGCTACATCTCTACGCAGCGCCAAGGAGTCAAGCCGATCCGAATTACGCTGGCGGCCTGGCTGGCAGGAAAAAATTATGGCCGTAGGTCTATTAGGTACTTTAATTACTGATTTTGCAAAATGTCCTTGTCTTTTTTGGTTTCCTTGCATTCGATATCTCACTGCGTTCGACCGCTAAACTACCTCGACAGAAACTTTCAACCCTTGGTTAACAATCTACTATTTAATGTGAAGGTGAAGAAACTTGCAAAGTAATCAGTATTAGTTTGTAAATTTCTCGAATCCATTAAGGATGATTCACGCTAGAACGGCCCGAGTCCGGGCCTAGGCATCCGACACTTCGTTTTCTATGACAGACGATGCTTTCTGTAGAAAATTGTATCGAACGCCACGGCCCGGACCCGGCTCGTTCTAGTCTGAGTCATCCTTAATATCAATGCTTCACAATATCAAAAACTATTTAGGTAATGGCTCTGGGCATCCCACAATATTAATAATTTGAAACAAGGATTTAACTTTACAAAAACAGACTGTTAACTCGCAAAACTTACATAAGTGTGTCAACTTAGTCGTTAAAGGTTGGGCCGAAATAACCGAGCTAACATCAACGTTAATATTTAGTAGGTAATAGAAAAGTTGGTTATTAAGGGTCTCCGGCAAGCTCGGTTCTCCATAGAAACGTAGTTCCGCTCTCATTTTAAAACGAGTAGCTAGTTTCCTCTGAAACTTTGTACTTACAATAGGATAAGGTATATCTATGTCTGAAATTAGTCTATGTAGCTTCAGATACCATAGTTAAAAAAATACAGCGAATTTACGTTTTTCATACAAAACTTGTTTTTGCTCTGTTTCGTTTGTTTTATAAACTGGAGCTATATAAACTAATTGTGCCATTTTCATCCAAAAGGGTACTTATTGTCGGTTGTCAATAAGGCGCTATTTCCATATAGCTTCAATTTGAAATCACCCTTATCGACAACCGACCATGTGGTACCTTTTGATTGAAAACGTCACAATTTCAGATCTAGATATACCTCATGTCATTGTACGTGCAAAGTTTCATTAAAATCCAAAACGTAGTTTTAAAATGAGAGCGGAACTCCGTTTGTATGGGAAGGTGAAATTCGGCCGAGCTTGCCGGAGACTCTTAAAAAGGAGTTTAATACTTGTGCAAGTTGTAACGTGATTATAACTGACATCTGAAAATTATTATAACTTTACTAAGTATTTATTTACTGCAATCGTTTAAAATGTTTTACGAATAAGTAATAAAAGTTACATACTTCTCCGTGGAATTGTTATGCTACAGGGTGGAAACGGAAAGAGGGAGAATTAGCCCCGGAAAAACGTACCTACATAATTTTCACCAACCCCACGCCCCAGACACGAGTGAAATTTTTAATAGTTCTTTCCTGTTATGATTTTATGGAATAACATATTCAGTTCATTTCATTCTTTTAAAATTATGGCTTCAGTTCAGTGGGACCATTATCCAGCCACACGCCAGTATCCAGGTCTTTAAATGTAACTAAAATTGTATGGTTAGTAAATATAAGACAGTGGACGGTGATTTCATTAGCTCTTTTCAAAAATAGATATAACTCCGTAATAGATGGATACCCTCTAAGGAAAAAACGTGCGTCGAAAATCAAGAAAATTTGATTCTCGATCAGATGGCGCCACTACCTTTGGCCTACTCTCGTATAGATGGCGTTGACGGTTTGGTTTGTTATTTAACAATTGTAACGCATATCAGTGCAAGAACATGGGTCGAAATAATATAAAAATAATCAATGCAAATATTGCAAATAAAAAAAACATTTATCTATATTATAAATTCATTTTTTGATATTTTTATTTTTAGTTTTAATCGTGTGTCAATAGATGGCAGTGAATTTACTGTGGCTACAAAATTTACTATGTCAGTACCGCTCTATCCCATTATATCCTCTTTGGCTCTTGTAAAGCGATAGCTGGACTTTACAAGAAGCACGTGGACTACCGGCCGTTGACTTCAAAATTGTGGTTAACCTTTTGCACGCCAATGACCGATATATACGCACCGTAGGTTCAACGCCGAAAGACCGATTAATCGGTCAAAGTCCACAGAGCAACATAGACCTACGTGCATGTACATGTATGTGTACGTGCATGATGCATAAAGTTCAATTTAAGTTTTGACACTTCGTTGACGTGGCGTCTGGATGACAGCTTTAGTGTTTGACACGGCGTCGAAAAGGTTAAACGCGTTTCAAGATTAATTCTCCATTCACTGCTCACCACACAATCAATACCTTAATACCACATAGTTTACTGTATAATAAGCAGGCATCGTAAACTGCGAGCGAAATCCATTGAAGTACTAGGGTTGTTACTTAGTCAAGTCGTTGTCATACGTCATTTCAATGGATTCTGCTCGCAGTTTACGATGCCTGATAATAAGCTATCGATATTACACTAAACAATATTAATGAGCAAAAAACAAAGGAATTAATCATGAGGCTAACTATCAAGATTGCGCTCGAACCGGTCCTTCTGTTAGTTGTCAACAGTGAATTTTCTTCTTCCTGAAATGTCACTGTTGACAGCTGAGAGATAATAATATCCATAACCGTTTCATAATAAGATTATAAATAAAGTTTGCATCGCCCTTCTCAGTTCTCGTCTCGGTATCTTAATGCAACAGCCGAAAATGAATAACTAATTTGGTTCATATAGAAACATGCACATTGCACATACTGCCCGTAGATAGGATATCGCGTAATGAAAGTCAAATCGATAACATCGATAACATTTTGATTGATCGGTTTATAAAAATCCGGACAAGTGCGAGTCGGACTTGCCCACCGAGGGTTCCGTATTTTTTAGTATTTGTTATTATAGCGGCAACAGAAATACATCATCTGTGAAAATTTCAACTGTCTAGCTATCACGGTTCATGAAATACAGCCTGGTGACAGACAGACAGACGGACAGTGGAGTCTTAGTAATAGGGTCCCGTTTTTATACTTTGGGTGCGGAACTTGAAAAAAAGGGGCTTTTCTCCAAAGAATACGGACGGCTATTAGCACAAGCTCCGTATGCGGTTTTTCGGGCCCTATATATTTATTTCAAAAATCTTGCGAGCCCCTACATGTTAGCTAATAAAAAGGCATCAATTCCGCGGGCAGTTTCATCTCAAAAAGGGAACGTATTGCTACGAGTAGTATATGTGTTGAAATCCGGCTTGCAGGGCTGAAGTGACGATGTTTGTGCCTCCGGCGCGTCGTAGCTGTGTTCAAAAGATAAGGATAAGGATGAAATTTCCCCCGGCGCAACATTTTACAAATCCCACTACTCATCTAGATACTACTACAGAGTTCGAAAAATCAAAAGCAATTTCCCAAAATAAAGGACGTTTAATGAAAAACGAAAAAGGTAAGATTAAAAGAGCTCAAGATGAAATGAAATTAACAGCGAATTGCTCTGCTCGGGCAATGGTAGGTACTTGGGGAAGAGAGCGGGATATTGTTTGTATAGGATGGTTCCAATGAATTTTATGTACGAGTAGGATCGGTTGTCTTGGGGTTCGGAGCATATAGATATCTATTTCTGTGGTTCGGAGGCAATAGGTATCTACTTTGGACGTACGAGTAACAGATATTTCTCTTTTTTCCACTGTGATCGATTAGGCAGAAAATGGGCTAGTACTTAATTGGATTCTTATAATCCTCTCTTTCGTTTCCCAAAGCATTATCACCTACTGAACACATATACAAAATGAAGAATGACGAATTATACTACAGTTTTTTCTATTTTAAAAACTTTCAGTTTTATAATCGTATCTAACGTACTAATAGGTATACAATTTTATGTGAAACTTAATGTGTTATTAGTTACTATCTGCCCGCGACTTCGTCTGCTTGGAATGATGATGATGACGGTGTTTTTAAATGTACTTATTACCATGCCATACCCCGAAGTTAATCGAGTTTTAAAAAAAAACATGTGTATAGTCATTCCACGCAGACGAAGTAGATAGTAACTAATAATACATTAAGGGCCACTTGCACCATTCACTAACCCAGGGTTAACCGGTTAAACCTGGAGACCATGGTTACCAGTACAATTTGACACTGGGTTAACGATTTAACCGGCTAACCCCGGGTTAGTGAGATGGTGCAAGTGGGCCTAAGTGGTTAATGAAGCCTTTTCTGTTATACCTATGTTATGATCTCTAAGTGGCCCTTTCTAATCGAATTTAAACCGAGGCTCTCCGAAACATGTCTCGCCAGTGACTAAAACAAGTGAGTCTAAACCGTAAAATGATTTAATGGCCCTTTCTAAGTACTTTCAGTGTTGCCTATGTATTTAGCAAAACGATTGCAAAGCGGATGTATGAAAATTGATTGTTCTACAATAATCAGTGTTGTCCATAACACATACAATAAAAGAAGCACAGGTGCATACGGACACGCTCACATTATTCTCCCATTAACACGGGTACGCCAATTCATTTTCATACCGGCTGACTTTGACGTGGGTTTTCCATTAGAATTTCATGTTTGCAAACGGCTTTACTCGCCTGCCACAGATATTTCTTTTAGAAGTCGCTTATGCCATTACTAATACCTACATACTATAATTTATACGTACCTAGTTATACTAGACAATACAAGATACAAGATATCAATCTCATCTCGAATCGAAACCAAAATAGGTCGAAATGTGTTTTGATTGACTGAATGAGTAACTTAAAATTAAATTAAATAATTATTTATTTCAGGCATGGCCCATGGATGTGTTAGTAACAAAAACTTAAATACTAATGTTAAACAATACAACTAATTAAAACCTACCATGCAAAACAGTATACTTAGAGCTAGGACAATACAATGCCAGGTGAGCCTTACAATTTGATAACATATGAAGTAGGTAGGTACATTTACTATTAACATTAAACATTTAAATTTGACTAGCATCACGACTATGTATAGGTAGTTATTTGTATGTAGTTAATTAAATCATTAAAACAGTTGTTTATTGTGCCTTTTTCATTTCTAGATTTATTTTCATCCGAATGTAATAAATGAATAAAATAATAATGTAAGTAATATAACTATACCTAATTATCGTATTGTTAGTTATTTGAGTGGTTCATTTATAACTGTGTTTATTTAATGGAAACATCTTTTTCATGCGATGAATGCGATATTAATTAAATGTTTTTTGATATCTTTATTATTTACGGAATAATCGCCCGTTAACGATTACATCCTGAAGATATTGCGTTTGAGTCCTTTGTCTTCAAGTAATTGCCTTTTTACAGTGGCAGATTGAGGTTACTTCGATATTGGACACATTGTACTTAAATACATACTTATGTAGCACTTCCTGCTCAATAATACCAATTCAGTTTGTGCATCCTCATTGGCTTAAAACACGTTAAAGGGTAATAATCTGTGCAAGGCAATTAGCTAGGTAGCTTTTTCTTATCGAACCAGGGTGTATGATGGCCCATCGTATCTAGAGGAACCATAAGATTTGGCTTGGCACTGATTTCAAACGTATCAGTTGCCAGTTATTTTATCCTTTTTGATGTCAGTTTTATAGCTAGTACCTATTTTCTCCGAGATGGTGAGGCGAAAAGATTTAACTTTGCACCAACGTTTGTAAGTTCACCCTCTTGTGCCTTGTCACCCTCGCAACGCTTTGTTTGGACTACTCGCTGTGCTTGTTGACAAGTTTTTTTTATAATATCTAATAACTTATACATAATAATTATAATATTTTTTGTACAAGATATCATTTTAGATTTACTTAAATACAAAGATAAATTAAAAAAAGTATGAAATTCGTATTTTTGGCATTTATGAAATTTTTGGAACTTACCTTTTTCCATATCCACCTTTTTGCTTGCAAAAATGTTTTGATTAATAAGTAAATATGCAGTGAATTGGCAAAGATTGTAATAAAATCATTTTATTTTCTAAATAAATTAGCAGCATCGTATAGCTTAATAATTTAGCTATTTTGTACATTTAAGTGCGAAAATATCGTACTTGTGTTTGTGTCAATAGATAGAATAGTTCCATTATTATTTATAAAATACGTTACCTAAAAAAAGGATCTATAAGAATAAGAATTTTGTAGAAGATACTTCTAATAAGCAAGAATTTTCAATCTTATATACCT
Source organism: Cydia strobilella (assembly GCF_947568885.1). Classification (NCBI taxonomy): domain Eukaryota; kingdom Metazoa; phylum Arthropoda; class Insecta; order Lepidoptera; family Tortricidae; genus Cydia; species Cydia strobilella. The sequence goes on from NC_086042.1 coordinate 22,107,582, forward strand.
ATCTTTCACATAAAATTAACTAAACATAATTATTTACTATGTACCTACTGTGTACTGTGTAATGTAGTGAATGAAATGATTATTTTTTTAGAAGATTTTACTTGTGGTTTCTTTTCATGTTTATACCTATATTGTTTATACTTGTTTTGTAGTAGTTTGTGTTCGGTAGTTGAAGGGTTTGTGCATTATTATATTTCTTACATATTATGCACTGGATAAACATAAAATCATTTTTGTAAGGCGTGCCACTTGACACAAAAACTTAGCTTACCAGGCATTTAATATTTCCAAACTGTGAAACTACATCACTTAAAATTCACAGTTTATACGGTAACGCTTCACTAATAATCACATTATTTTTTCGGTAATGGCCAGTAACTACTAAGTTGTTATTAATTATTCTAATGTGGGAAACTCGTATTAATCATAGGATACAAATCGAATGTTGATCTTATGCTTCGCCGATCGAAAAGTTGTTTTGGTGGGAAAGCGATCGAGGCGAGCGTCCGACCTCTTTTGCCGCCAGAGGTTGACTGAAATGACTGAAATCTCGAGAGCTTTTGAGCTGAAGTCTTACGGTATAATAAGTAATCATATTAATAATTTTATTGATACTAAAATTAATAACTTAAACTTAACCTAAACTTATTGATAATAAGTACTTTTCATACCATTTTAGCTAGAGGGACACTGAATATTGCATCTGTACATGTACTTAACGTAAATAAATAACAATATGAAAGTGAATCACGGATAGCCTATAAAAAAAAATAGAGTAGGTACTTATTTGTACATTCATTGTTGTAGCCTTATAATATGTGCTTTCCTATTTACTTTATCGCTTAAAAGTTTTAAGAAAAAACCTCGATCTCACCAGGAATTAACTTCTTTTTATATAAGTATTTAAGCACCTTGCTCCGAAAAGAGCGACTATTATCTCTATTAAAAAGTTTTTACATAAAAACGAATTTTCTTTTTTTTTAAATCGCACTCAAATATAGTAACTAAAAAGTTTTGTGAACCCAATCAAGCAAAATAAATATTTATTATGTAAATGTTGTTTTTAGAAGTTTAGACTTATGATCATTTGTTTAATCTGTTTTGTGATAATAAATTATACAATATTGTTTTTAGAGTCATCTTTTTTAGGAAAAATACTTTAAGTTTTCTCATATGATTATTAATAGCTACAATCTGATGAACGAATACGTTTTTATATTACTTTGTTATGGTAAATACACATACGTTACATTAAAATATTGAACGTCAGATAATTAATTTAAATTCCTTAAAATAATTTCAATTCGCAAGCGGCACTAGCTGCAAAGCTGCAACGATTTATGTATTGCCATTCTATTTTGAGCGCTATCGGTTGTTGTCTGTTGCAAACGTTACAATACGATTTATACTGACGAACAGATCTGCTAAATTGTAAATATTTAGGTATACGATGCATGAATAGAAGATAAAAAAAGATAAAAGATATTTATTCATGACGATCACAACACATGTACAGACAACAACAGCAAGAAAAGAAGAAATCATTAAGTGTGTATTACGAAATGGACCCAACTCAGCATCATCATTTGACCTAACTGGCTTGTTCTGCAAGCAAATACGATGACCCACATTAAAAGAAAATTATTTTAATTTATTATTAAAGCTATTTTGTCATGTAGGTGAAGTTGGAGGTAGAGATAGATATAATTACATATAAAAGTTCAATGCCGAATAAAGGATGACTCACGCTAGACCGGGTCGGGGCCGGGCCGTAGCTTTCGGCGCTTCGTTTTCTATATGGAAAAGCATCACGTGATCACCGATCAGCCGTCATAGAAAATGACGTCTCACGCCTTGGCCTGGGCCCAGCCCGGTCTAATGTGAGTTATCCTTAAGAGCGGTAATCGACTTTTAAAAATCCGTTATCGAAATATAAGTAGGTACGAATAAGATAATAAAATAAATAAAATAAGAAGCCTTTATTCATTCTCTACAATCTTACACCAGAACAAATTAAAATTGTTTAATAATAAAAAAATAGGTATATACTTAATTAAGTATTTTGTAGAGGTGATGGCCTTCTCCAGATTCAGCCAGTTTTGCCTGTCCTTGGCCTTCTATGACCAGTCTTGACCGGCTGCACTGTAGCCACGATTTCGTTGAGCCATTTTTCTTTCACTTTCCATTTATTCCGCGTCCCCGAAGGGCCCCGCCACAGGATGGTTATTTTTGCCCATCTGTCTTTATGCATACGTGCTGTATAGCCACACCATTTTCATTTAAATTTTTAGTGCAAATGATAATGCATCGATTACGCCAGTTATTTGCCTTATGTCTTTGCTCCTCTTTCTATGGATTAATTTTATATAAATGCTTAATTTTATATTAATGCTTTAGCAGGATGTTGCTAAAGCTGCCTCGCTGCTGCAGTGCGTCAGGCATGTTTGCCGAGGCGCACACGGATGGCTTCCATGCCATCAGACGGAAGAGGGTAGCCTATTTGCTGAGACGAGTGAGAGGCAGCAGTAACAGCATCCTGAGGATGGTAGCTGGACGCCTCGACTGCCCTATATTAAGGCACTGGGCTAATATTGTAATAGGCAGTACAAATTAATAAAGTAAGTAAGTAGGTATTTGTTTGTTTTTGTTTTTATGGCTAGCTCTTAATTGTATAGTAAATGTTGTAAATGTTACAATTAGACTAACACTTAGTTTATAAGTTCCCTAGTTTAAGTATTACTAACAACCTATGGATCTTTCCGTGGCGCGTTGGTAGCGTTGTACTTATTTTATTACGCGCTTGTTAGTTGTATATACATGACTGGCACGCATATGTCAGGCTAAAGATACACGAGATAATTACGTAAAGGAGAAATCAAATTGATGTCAATTTATATGGTGGAATCGGCTTCTATGTCAGATCACGTCAAGAGTGTGGTTTTTAAGGTTCCGTACCTAACGGGTAAAATAAAAACGGGACCCTATTACTAAGACTCTACTGTCCCTCTGTCTGTCTTTATGTCTGCCTGTCACCAGGCTGTATCGCATGAACCGTGATAGCTAGACAGTTGAAATGTTCACAGATGATGTATTTCTGTTGCCGCCATAACAACAAATACTAAAAACAGAATAAAAGAAATATTTAAGTGGGGTTCCCATACAACAAACGTGGTTGTTTTGCCGTTTTTTCCGTAATGGTACGGAACCCTTTGTGCGCGAGTCTGACTCGCACTTGGCCGGTTTTTATTATGGTAACACCATATCACCATCACCAGCGCGTTTTTTGCTGATATTATGATTTAAAAGTTTGAATCTTTACTACCTAAAGGAAGGAAGGAAAGGAAGTACCTAAGTAGGTATAGGTACTTATAAAGAATGTTCTAGTAGAACCCGATGAATTTTTAAGTAGGCCTTGCTTTAGTTTCTTTTTACACGACTGCCCAAAAAAGGAGTGTATTGTTTTCATTTTCAAGTGTATTTTTTTGTTGACTAACTAGTTAATATCAAATAATTTACCACAAAATAAAATTATTTACTCTTTTAAGCATTTAAATAATAACATTTTTTGTGTGTTTTTCTACTTAAGATAGGTAGTTTCATCCGTCGGGGGTCCTTCCAATATTCTGTATTACTCCTGTATAGATCAGTGTAGTTTGTGTTGATATTTGTTCAATACAAGCGTTAGCCGTAGCTCTATCGTCGCTTTCATATGGTGATTAAATTTACCTTGACGATAGCCACCAACAAGCTCAATCTTATAAAACATGCTAGGAAAGCTGGGCTCACTTCGAAAATCTAAATTTCGTGCACCTCCATTCACTCCAACATGGCAAGAGCGACAAAGATGATTTTCTAATTTCGGTGTTCGCAGCAGTCTTTCTGGGTCAACCTTCGTTCAACAAGCTTCAAAGAGCGTTTAGTCGTTTAAGTAAGTTGCTAATAACATGCCATCTGGGAAAATATCATCAAATTGTGGATAGACATTGCCCATAGTGACTATTCCCGGTAGTGATTACTTAATCTGATTATATCGATATCACCGAAACTGCTGGTCCCAAAGTAGTTTGGACCGTCCCAAACTATAGGTACCTATTTGTTGTTGATTTTGTAGCTTTTGAAGTAGATAGATGAAGCTATTTTAATAAAGAATTGGGAAAGCACGTTTTCTGCCTCTTATTATTTATTTAAAAAAAATCAAAAATGATGCCAATTGCAAATTAAATTACCTACAACTACAGCTTACTAATAAAAATTAAAACTATAAATTAAAAAAAATTAACCGTTCCCTGCCGTTCCCGGTGTAAAGGTGCCGATAATGCTCGCAGCATTTCCACGCTGGATTACCACGGACAGCCTTTGCACAATGAACGACTCGGAGGGGAGACAGAAAGGGGAGGGCTTTCTGAGTCGACGTCCTAAATCGCGTGTGAAGCGCTTCGCGACGGCTCCACAGCAACCCGCCGTTTCTACAGAGAAAGGGACGAATATGTAGCCAGGGAAGAGAGGAGCATATTTTTGGCACTTTACCTAGATTTGCTTGAGTTTCGGGTGCCGCTCCGGCGACGCGTGAGGTACGGCTGATGTGGGAGGCGGCGAAGGTACTGACGCACGTACGTAGTGTCCCATACTAAACACCGTCCCCTTTCCCATGGTACTAAAGTCAGGCCATCAGGCCATTTACCGTCGGTATGACTAAGACCTGGTGGCTCAAGTACCGATGGGACACGTCGACCTAAGGGCCCGCTGGATCGTATCATTTTATAAATTTATTATTTAAATAAGTTTTTGTCAAAATTTTATTTTTGGTAGAAGCTTTTATCGCTGGCTGTACTTTTCTTTCCACAGGCAACTAATACTCATCGAGACAATTCTAGCAACCCCAAACACAAATAGTGCGTTGTTTTATCACGGAGTTCCCACGGCCACCTCCTCTCTCCATCATCGGATCAGCTCGATGGTACCATAATAATCTAAATGATTGAGTCATAGCAATAACTATCCACGTTTCTGTAAAATCAGATTGTGCTTCCGTCAATTTAGCGTCAAAGTAGGTAGTATAGTAATATCTGCGGATCTCCCAGCAGATTGCGACACCCGAATGGGTTCGTCCGCAGAGATAAATGTAGATAAACGAAGCATAGGGATCTGTTTTACCGAGGTTTTCCAGGGTTTAAGTTCTATTTTTAGGATTCCGTACCTCAAAAGAAAAAAATGGAATCCTTATCGTGCGTCTGCCTGTATGTCTGTCCGTCCGTCTGTCACAGCCTATTTTCTTCGAAACTAATACTGTACCAATTAAGTTGAAATTTGGTACACATATGTAAGTTTGTGACCCAAAGACGGACAGGTAACGTAAACAAATGAATTTTAAGCATGGGGGCCACTTTTGGGGGGTAAAAGAAAAAAGTAAAGTTCTTCTAACAATTTTTTTTGTAATTTTAAAATTAATAGTTTAGAAGTTATTTAAGATAAATTGCCAGAAAATGACCACCCCTCCCTTTATCTCCGAAACTACTAAGCCTAAAATTTTGAAAAAAAATACACAAAATAGTTCTTTGTGCAGTCAAGCGTAAGTCGGGCTTAATTACTTAGTTTTGATCCGACTCCTACGGGTTTTTAAAAGACATTTCACTCACGTTCACATAAAAAATATACATTGTTAAAAATTATGTAATGTACGCGACTCCGACTCGCACTTGGCCGGTTTTTAGAGCTCAGCGAGAATAAGATTTGTAATTTTGATTTATCTTATTCACTGTCAAGAACGCGCTAAGAATGTTTATTTTATATTGTAAATGGAGCTTTTGGCACTGTGTTAAAATAACATTTCATGTGGGTAACTCTTTCTTAATCTAAAAATGATAGTATTAGAGTTAGACCAAGGAAAGTCTGCAACGACTGATAGCATTCGCAGTGCGTCTTATTTTAAACGAAATGAAATTATGACGTATAATTAACACTTGCACTGCGTATGCTATCAAAATCGTTGCAGACTTTCCTTGGTCTAACTCTATTTATTACAATATTGCTATCTGCATTTATATTTGACTTTGGCTAGGCCAGCGTGTACAGCCAGCTTAACGTGTCTTATGAGTTTTTATAAACCACACCATGGCCAGTTAGATTAAATAAATATTTGAGAACGTCAGTCATATAGGTACGTCAGTCACTGTTACTCTGTTACTAATCTGATTTATAACACATACGGTATAGTTTTAAGCAGTATTATTAAGTGATGTTCGTCTATTCGTAAAATGGAATTAAGTGAATTAAATAGGGATCCTTCGCGGCCGTTGAACGTTGTTCGTATCGCGCCGAATAGTATCCGTGATGGTCTTCCTAATCCTCCTCCTAAGCCTCCGGAGTTAATTCCCCCTCATATTCAGCAGCAAGAACAACAAAAACGAAAATGGTACCAATTCTGCTACGATAAACAAAACAAAACTGTTTGCGACAGATCTTGCACGAGCTGGTTATATATTTTGTCTTACTCCATTTTCTACATCATATTTTTGTGCGTGTTTACATTGATTTTACTTTATGCATCCTTATGCATCATTAAAAGTATTGGAGTTTACAATAACGACCCTGAAAAATTACTCTTATGTCCCGGACATGGTAATATAGGCTTAACTGCCATACCGACTGCTGTCAATAAAAAGTCACTAATTTCGTACAAAGATAGTGATTATGTGAAATATGTGGTCGCCCTGGAAAATGTCAGTAAAAAGTATTCAGATGTCATCAAGCAGCTAGGACCGTGCGGAGTAGCACCTTTCGGATACGGAGACGCGCCTTGTGTTATTGTAAAAATAAACAGACATTACGGCTCGAGCGCATTACCTCTGAAACCTCGAAGTTTTAACTCTAGCCACATTCCTCGTAAAATTCAGCTATTGGCAAGCACGGCTTCCAAGCTCTGGTTGCACTGTAGCGGCAGCAGTCCTTATGATACAGAACATATTGGCACAGTTAAGTACTATCCAGACCCTCCAGGATTCGACCCAGGAATATATGCCCCGGGCAACGTCTCTAACACTGGTCTGGTCGGACTGCAGTTCTCTAATTTTACTAAAGGAATGGCTTTATCCATTGAGTGTAGTTTGTATTATGAAGGCGGTAAATCTACGGTGGACTTTGTTCTTTACGTTAGCAGCTCGCAAAAAGTAACATAAGAATTAGTTTTAGTTTGCTAAATATTAACAAAAACATTTCTAATCTAGCTTGGTTATTCCCACCCATTACCATCAAGTTGTTAATATAACTGGTAACGACTGAGATATTTTAACAGTATTGAACATGAAAAAGATCTCGAGTTTTACTTAGTTCCCAACTTTTCTGAGTGGTAACAGGTGAGAAAGATAAATCTCAGTTGTAACAACCTGCTGGTAACAGATGGGAATAATCCTCCATCTTCAGAGCTCGAAATGTAATAAGTCGTTTTTACACTAAGCAATAACTGAAATGCTTCTAATAAAATATAAATAAAAGGAGAGCGACATTGTTGTGTTTATTTCGACTCGTGTTATTGCATTCTGTACCATTTTGTTGATTGATCCGTAGATTCCATCGTGATGGCTGGGTGATCCAATTTGTGTCACAACGGGGTATACAATTTCAGCCTTGCATTTAATAAATACTTATCTGCAGTCTCAAGGAGGGCTACATTACTGTAGGTGTGTCATGTACATTTGTTAAGCCAGCAAGTAAATTACGTGAATGATACAATACAATACAAATAAAATACAAATATTCTTTATTGCTCACCAATATGAAAAAGAACATGACATACAAATTAAGCACTAATTAAACTATGGTAGACAACAGGCGGTCTTATCGCTAAAGAGCGATCTCTTCCAGATAACCTTAGGGTAATGGAGACAAGGGAAAAAAACAAGTAATATGAGTAGGTGTTGCAGTGAGTGATCTTGGATAGGTTGCCTTTTCACATTACAATATTTTCAGGGTAATTTTTAAATTAAAAGAATAAACAAGAAGATATTTAAAAAAAACCCATACCTATTAATCATGTACAAAATGAAACAATCAACTTTCGCAATAATTTATTGATACTCTAATAATTCAATAATTTATTTCACACTATTATAGACTCGTAAGTAGTGAAGACAATAACTTTCCCTTGTTCTAAATAGTATCCACATTAAATAAATACATTTTATAAAATGTACCTAAACCAGGAAATTAAAATATCGTTTATATATTAAATTTTAAGAATTTTATTTACAACACTATGTTTATAATATTATTCGTTCGACCGAATTACGCATTTTGTAGTCCTTTCTGCGATTGGTATAATCAATGTTCAATTGATAACGACTAAGCTATGACATGAATTAGTAACTCTTATAAAGCGATCAAAATGACCTTAAATACCGAAAGACGTTAAAAATTAAGTTTTTTATTCCAATCCCATAAAGGAAGACTGAGCATAGATAATATCTACGATGATCTAAAATTGCTCTTCACTTGTATTAAATAACGGGTTGGCACTAGCTATATCTATCACAATGGGACCTTGCAGAGTGGAAATATAAATTATTTTTATCATAATTCATAACATTCATAACGTTGCAAAATATATTTTTTCGAAGCCGTTCTTTGTAGCGTTAAGTGGATTTGTAATTTAAAGGTAAAGGGAAAACTAAATATACCTATTTGAAGGTTAAACAATGACTAACGATGAAGGATTAAAAATAATAAACAACTAAAAATCACGAAGAAAAATACGTCTTTATATTAGTTGACAAACTCAATCGTTCGGAAACTGAATTTAATTTTGACCATTTGTTATTTAACAGGTAAATTTACAGGTAACTAGTATTATGTAAGATATCAAATATTTACATAATTATATGTATTTCATAATCATTAATCAGTAAAAGCGCTGATTTGAGAAAGTCATATTTAAAAAAATAAAAATAACAAAACCATTGATGCTTATACAAAATAGGTGGGTTCCACAAAATTTGTATTTCAGCTAAAATAATGATTATAATTTTAGTTAAAAGTTATAAATGTTATAATATATTTGATCATCGAGTTTGAATTAGCAATTGACATTCTGAACGCTACATTATCTATAGAGAAGCTTTATAAGATATAGGTATTATTTAAATTCAGCTACCATTCCCTATTAGTTCAGCAATATCCATCATAGGCATTATCAAAAATATAATTATAGCAATATATATCACAAAATATATTCATTGTTTCAACGATATTCATTTGTTTTCAATGCCGAAACCGTTTTCTAACATGCGTTTAAAAAAAAAACGAAGATTCTCTAATTACTTTTTCATAAAAACTAAAATATTATGCAATTAATAAGTAATTATTTATTTAATTATAATAAGAAAAACTGAAAAATATTTCTTTTAAATTATATGAAATAGTGAAGGCAAGGGCATTGAAAACAAATGTAGACTTGTAGGCCTGACACCGCCTCCACTGGACCACTGAAGAAGAGGTATACGATTGAAATCACTGTCGCTGTCGCTGACCTAATGTAAGAATTGCAAGAAAACACACACAAAATTATATTTATAAAAAACGTTTTTAGTATTCATCAGGTAGGTAGATGTTTTCTTTAGTAAAATTACCTTTACCTTTTCGCCGCCACGTCAATAAAGTAATCAAATAAAAGTGTCATCAATGCCATGTTCAAAATTGCACGTAAACAACCCGTATAACATATATTATCAAGTCGTGGTGTGTGGGGCACGAAATGTACCTACTAACTTTATATCAAGTCAATGGCAGCGAAAAGGTTAAAATATATAGCTATATTAAATGTGTATACAGAGATTTCTATACAGGTAAGGTTAATTTTCTCTTCATTACGTATAAAATAAATAAATAAATATAATGGGACCATCTAACACAAAGGTTAATAAGGCTTTTGTTGTGGGTACTAGACGACGATATAATATAATAGAAAACATCCACAACTCATGAAGAAATATTTATGATTAACACACAACGGGATTCAAACCCGAGACCAGCTTCCTAGGCAGGTTCATGATGTCATAAAGGACAATAATAAATAAAATGTTACTGATATTAGGGTAAACAACTCATTTCCGATCAACCAATGATTGCCAATTTGATTCAAATAAGCTATTATCAGTTTCCAGCAAAAATAAGTGGCTATGGCTGGAGTTTTTTAGTGCGGATTATTGGATATGTTACCGTATAAAAATCGCTCATTATGTATTATTGCAATTCTCTACAATATATAGGTGTTCCTACTTATAGAGGTCCTAACTGTACATGCCTTAACTTAAAGCATAATCTACAAATAACCTCAACAAGCTTTAAAATAATGTGGAAAAATCAAGCATAATTATGTTTATAAAAATATATATTTATAGATACATATTAACGGAAAACGCAATTTACTTTGATTTATTGTATATTAGTAGTTCGTCTTCACGTTATCGTCATTATTAGACCGGCAAGCACGTTCTGTAAAGCCTAACTATCACAACAACTCAGTCGTCACAGAGAACAAAATGTATATTATATGTAAATGTATATATATATATAATTATGTGAATGTGTATTACATATAAAATCAATACAGCAAGTATTAAACTTTGAATTTTAGCTATATCAATGGTCGTAGTACATAACCTGCCAGCCGTTCTAAAATATTCAGATCAGTCATTCATATCCTACATTACTCTTATGTTGACTAAACAAGAACATTGTTCTTAGATACCATTAGAGCTACTGACATTGAATATGCAATGAAATATATTTTAACAGTTATATTGATAAACTTTGTAGACAGCTAAACAATGATGCCAAACAGTGTAAAGAGGAAACTTGCATAAATCCTGTATTCATTATAAATAAATAATTTCCACTTGTTTTGAAATTAGCACATACAGCCTAAAATCTTTACTAATAACAAACGTGCATGTAATGAATACAGAATTTACAATTTTAACTTTAAGAGAGATAGTGACTCTGAAATAAGATAGATAAAATATCTAGAAATTTATTTTTGTACAAATGTTTAAGAGCACAGTTAATATCCAAACAATCAATGCAGGAGTTGTTCATCTAATTGGCTATTAAAAGGTACCTATTAAAGAACCTATATCTAAAGGTTACTAATACACAAACCATACACCTAAAATAATATTGTAAACCTTAATAATGGACGAACACATCTCATTCCAGTGAATGCAGTCTACTTATACCATCAAATATTAAGTCATTGCTTTCCTGCGAACAAATCTTAACCCGACATAAATGCAACTCCTCGACGCATTAAGTGCACTTCCACACATAAACGATTAAAATGTTTTAATCTTTTCATTTCGATATCATTACAAGCGCACCTTCAACTTGGACATTTCTCCGGACAAAAATCACAGAGGTTTTTTGTAAGGCAGTGCACGAAATGAGTGAAATCTAAAAAAAATACTCTTAATTCTACGCACACTCAAAAAAGGTTCCAACTTTGTATACCAAGTTGCAAGAGAAACAAGTATATTTCAGTTGGTTACGTTTAATCTCTTGAGATCACATCAGTTGCCTCATCTTTTAAAACGGCAATTAATCACGCACAGTAGGCAACACTAGAGTTGTAGGTATGCAATCAATTACAAAAGTCCTTTATACAACTAATCAATCGCGTATCTCACTCAGCTTCACTTTTTACCTCGAAGTGTCTATTTCACGTACTATTACTACGACGATCCAAATTTGGCTATTTGGGAGCACATATTGGGAGATTCAGTGGGTTGTAATGTAGGCCATTTATACATGTACCTACATTCAGATAGAAAATGGATACTAAAATCTACACCATCTCACTCTTCTGGTTATAATGGTACAGGACAATTTCTGATGTCCTAGCAGGTCAATATTTTCTCAGTTGAGCAATTAGAATAATTACCCAAATATTACGGCACGTTACTCCCTAAATACCATATATTCGTGCTAGGATAAGGTGGAATTCTTCATATACCCCAAGGAGCCAATATAGACCTCATACGTAAAGACATGTTAGAAGCAACATGCCGGCAACGATAAGCAAATTGGGCATGCTTCGAATTCCACTACTCCAGCCGCAGTCTAAATCTCGATTCAGTACCTGAAAAAAGAATGCTATTTTTTAAACTTCCAATTTAAATTTAAAATTTTGTAGTACCTAGATTAAATTCTTTGGCAGTTATAAAAGTATAAGTACCTATAAGTCTTCTAAAAGATATTTATAATTATACAAGAATAATACAAATTATAAAAACTTAGCATTAACTATGTATGTATGTATTATGCAATATAATTATGTAGGTATGTATGTGTATACCGGGTGTTTCCTGTAACAGGAGCATTAAATTAAGCTGTAGGTTTTACTCCTCAACCTCAAACTGACCAACATTTTGTTCAGAACTTTAAAAAAAAAACTTGTGTTTTGATTTTCATTACACTTTAAAATTTATTATGTTTAAAGGGTGTCAAGCAACGTCAAACACACAGATGGCAACGTACATTGAAAATAATATTTAATTAGTATGAACAAGGTATAATCTAAAAATTTCATAATTTTAAAAAGTTGCTGAACAAATGTTGGTCAGTTTGAGGCGTACAGCCTCCAGTTTAATTTATTGCTCCTATTACAGGAAACACCGTGTATATTATATGAGACAAACGGATCGGTAAGTTTACGGTAGTTTAAGTTAATATTACTGGTTCATTTAATAAATCCTGCATCCCGTTATTGGTCAAATCCGTTAAATGTGAATGGTAATTCGTAACTTGATGTAACAGGTACCTAAAAAAAGTGGCCAAACTTACATCACTAAACGTTCTGTTGTCATAGTACGAGCACCTCGCAAATCTGACATCATCTCGCGTTGCAACACACTTCGAGGGACTTTCGCAAAGATATTGTCTTCTTTTGCGGTCCCATGCTTCTATCCACCTTTAAAAAAATAAAATAAAATATTAATTTCGCCAAATTAGAAACAGTTTTCCACATCAACTTCTGTTACATTTCTTGATTCTGATTTATATGCGCTTTACAATAACATAAATTCCAATTACCCAATTCCACAATCACAGTAAATCGGATTGTCAGCTACTAAAATGTCTTCAAGGAACATGCTGTTGGGTACTCCTGGCCATTCTCTTGTGCCCGGATTAGGCGCCCTCATCAGATAATTCGACCTCAGATCAAGCGTTATATTCTTGACACGACCTGGGCCCCAGAACACTTCAGGTGGTATCTCTTCTATGCTCGTATTAAAAATCGTAAGCTTCAGAACTTTCGAATGTACACCCTAAAGATAAAACGTATTTAGTACAGTACGAGTTCATAAACAAAGATGTATTATAAGTGTTTTATATCGACGAAAGAAAAATATTTTATACATACGCTAAGCAGATATGGTGAAAGGAACTTCATTCCTCTTCCTGTTATAGTAATGTTATTAAGTTTGCACGGCAACTGGCCACTTAATTCTTTACCAAGTTCAACAGCTGGACTTTCGACTTCCAGTAAAAGATTTTCCAAAGCCGCGTTGTGTGTCAACATTTTTGGAACACTAAAGTCTCTGACGTTATCGTATACAGTAATTTTTAGTGTTCTGAGTCCATACATTTTGTTAAAGACACCATGCTGGAAATTAAAAATCGTGTAATGTAATACATTGCCATAAGGTAGCTGCCCAAAACAATCAACAAAATGCTTTTTATGGAATCATACCTCAAGTATTTTCAATCGAAGATGTGTGAGGTCAATATATTCTAGCCTCGGTGATAGTCCGTAAAGACTAGTATTCATCAACGCCGTTATAGGATTGCCGGATAAAGAAAGCCAACGCAGCTCGTTTAAGGAGTGTGTCGCCTGAAATACGAGTATATATCAAAACAAGACTATAAATAGAAGTATTTAGGTACATAACAGTTACGATTCTTCTCATAATTACATGAGCCTATGACATGTGACGTTACAGGCCGCGCGATTTTTTTATTTTGTTTTGTATGAGGCTTGAAAATGCACGCGCCGCATTTATTTTCGCAATTTGGAAGTTTCTAGGACACAATAGATAGCAGGATTATTAGATACATTTTAATCTCACGGGAAGTAGAATCGATTAGCATCTTCCAAAAAATGCATGCAATCACCTAGCTAATTCTGGCATCGTCCTCATCCTCACCGTCTTTTACCTCAAACTCTCCCTTACCTTACCTTTCATCTATCTTCTTTACATGACCAAACCATCTCAACATACTCTTTGTAATTATTGGTACTACATATTTACTAAATTCATTAAATACAATAACATCTTACCACTGGCACGGTACTAAGGTCGTTGTAGGAAACATCCAGCTTCCTCAAATGAGTTAGTTTGGCTATTGCGTCTGGTGCGATTGATGGCAGATTGTTATATGAGAGATCTAAACCCTTTAGCTTTGGCAACTGCAACGTTGGCACCTAAAATATGTGTTACGTGATTAGTCTAATTCTAAGTCTAGTACATAAGTTTTTGGCAAAAAATTCATTTTTGGTACAAGCATTTATCGCTGACTGTACTTTTCTTTTCACAGGCAACTAATAATCATCGAGACAATTCAAACAACCTCAAATACAATTAGGTTGCGTTGTTTTATCACAGAGTTCCTATGGCCACCTCTTGTCTCCATCATCAGATCAGCTCAATGGTACCATAATATTGCATTGTCACCCGACTTACATATGTATGCAAATTTTCAGCTTCATCGGAAACCGGGAAGTGGGTTAACTGTAACTTGTTGAAACATTTGATTACAGACCGATGCACAGACTACGGGACAGGTGAAACTAAATAAAAGCTTGTAAAAAGAAACACGGATTTTTTAAATACAGAGATGCGTAAATACCTGTAATAGGCTGACATTTCTTAAACCCAAATACAAAAGTTTTCTCTCCAATCCTTTGAAAGCGTTGTTCTCACGGTCTCCAGAATTAAATGGAGAGTTATGGCTAAGGTCCAACCATCGGAGCTTAGGTAATGCTGTAAATGTGCCGCCTTCTATACGAACCAGGTGATTGTCCGACAAATCGAGCCAGGCCAGAGACTGGAAACACATGTTTAAAAATGACGTTTTTCAGTAACTAAGATATTTTTTTCTATAGAAACTGAAAACAAGAAATAATTTAATGATCTAAGCAAATCAATAATGGATCGATTACAAATGACAACTATGAAAGCGATGTGATGGCCGAAATGAATGTGGTAAAACTAGGGTAAAACTCTATATATACCTACAATGTACTATACATATTTCAGTATCGTAGAATATCAATTAGGTATCGAATACAGGTAGATTAACTACCTTATTTTAAATAAAATTTTGAAATTCTTAAAGATCTACCTTATATAGAATATTCTGCGGATATTGTTTTTTTTGGTGATACACTCTCTGATGATCTCGTCTAGCCGTGTGGTACATGTACTCATCGCTGTAGTCCTGTTCGTCGGGCCAGTACTCGCCCACTTGGTCGGAGTTCTGGCAACACATGCAGGGATAGGACAACTCATTAGCACTACGCACACGCTGGCAATGACTACAGAGCTCGTTAGTCGCCAAGCACACAGGGTTGCGGTTATTTTATGGCAATCAAACCAAACTTGTTAGTCAGAAACCAATTAAGGATTTACGGCAAAATGGAACATCATCAAATGGTTATGAGAAAAGTGTCACAGCCTCGCAAGTCCTGGAGTGATTTTTGAATTGGGATCCATTTCCTATAAATAGCCAGTTAGGTGATCCATACTTTTATGGCACAGTTTTGATACCACTGTGCAGTCTAGGACAAAGGAATACACAGCTACACACGTTGCTATATGATGTAGATCGTCTACTGCCCTATCAGGGTTAAACACTTTTTATATATAAACTAAGCGGACTTACGAGAGTGGACTATGGGCTGAATTTGCATTCTTACATAAAATCTTTACACCTTACGAAGGTTGTAAAATTAGCCCTGACATTATTTAATTTTATATCCATAACTAGATACTTTTGCAATCCATTGAATAAAAATCTACTGTTTCCATAATCAATCAAGCTGTTAGTTTATATTCTACTTCAAACTGTCTCAACCAAATCTTTGACACTACAATGCAGAATTAAAATGATATAAAATAGCTGTACCTTAAATCTCTGAACCAAGTCAGATATCGCAATTGAAGGAATGTTGTTACCGCTGAGGTCAAATTCGACGAGATTGGCTGCTGCTGAAGACGATAGAGAAGATGTTGGGACCCTCGATAGCTGATTTTCGGACAAGTCAAACCTGAAGTGTTTTATATCATCAATGTTTGCTACAGTACGGTCATTTAAAAAATATTTATTGTGTTTTGGGTAAAATATCATAATTCTCATTTATTATTATTACATAGGTATTAAAATTCATACTTGTACAAACAGTTTTACAGATTAGTTCAATCACTAAATTGGTAGATGACATATGAGAAAATAAATCGGATATCAACGGTTTATATCGGCAATAAAGAAAAACATTTGATCTTGTATTTATAGAAGGTTAGTCCTAATCTTCGTTTTTTAGCATTACAAAGAAATCCACAGAAGTATGCGTGCAGTTTTTATCAGGCTCTTTTGTTGTTAATACCTAATAAAGTGCCCAATTTTGAACCACAAGCTTACTTCTACGAAGTTCTTTCTAATGATTATAAAAACCGGACAAGTGAAAGTCTGACTTGCCCACCGAGGGTTCCATACTTTTTAGTATTTGTTGTTATAGCGGCATCATTTATGAAAATTTCAACTGTCTAGCTATCACGGTTCATGAGATACAGCCTGGTGACAGACAGACGGACAGTGGAGTCTTAGTAATAGGGTCCCGTTTTTACCCTTTGGGTACGGAACCCTAAAAAAACGTAGATTACATCTTATCGTTATTTGGTAGGTAGGTAAAATTACCTTTCCAACGCAGATGAAATAATCAAATTATCAGGGACATTTCTAAGGCGATTGTGGGACAAGTCAACGGACGTCAGATACTGCATATCGTGGAATATCTCAATCGGAATCTCCACTAGATGGTTATGAGATAAATCCAATATCTGAAAATATTTAATTTAATTGACAAAAAAACACAATATGTAACATCAGTTATAAATCAAATGAATTATATAAGAAAAAAAATACAGTTAGTATAGGCTCACAATATAATTTTGCTAGTGTAATAAAATTAAAAATACGAAATAAATTAACCTGTAAATTTTTAGCTTTTTTGAAGCAATCGTATTCCAAATCATATATTTCATTATGCGACAAATCCAAATATTGCAGCATGACCATAGATCCAAAAACATCACGAGTAACATTACGAATTCTATTGTGTGAAAGCCGAAGTTCCGAAAGAGTTAAGTCTGCGTGCCTGTAATAATGTCAGATTTAACATACATAATATAATAAATAATTATTTGTACTACTACTATTTGTAACTTCACGTTTATATCAAAATTGACTTCTTAGCGGTACGTGTCTTTATTTTAGTAATGTTTACCTGAAGTAATACGGGGCAATATATGTAATATTATTGTGAGAGAAATCCAATACTCTGATATTGACGGATACAGTCCCAAGATCTGAAAGACACAAGCAATTTAGTATTATAGGCAAAAACAAAGCTAGGTACTTAAAAACAAAAGACTTGCGACTAAAATAGGTGTAGTTAAGTACGGGCAAAATGTTTTAAAGTTTCATTTGGCCGAATTTCATTTCGCAACTTTATATAATCCAACCTAACCTAACCCAACCTAGTACGTCATTTTCATTTCCCAACTATGGGGTTAGGAAATGAAATGGTTGCGAAATAATTATTTGGTAATGATTGGTTTATCAAATGAAACTTTGGCGAAAAGTTGGTTGCCAAGTAAAATTCGGTAATACAATCTTCGCCAAAAAGGGAGTACAGCACCAAAACCCTACTTCACGGACGATCATGCTTTGAGATCACCCTGACCCACGCTTAATATTATTCTTTATCTCCCATGTAAATATCAACAGATTTATACATTCATTCTTTTTTTTTGTTAGAAAGTGCATCGTTTTTGTTCTAAAAATAGATTTTATACGAAATAACTTAATTTATACGAAAATGATATATTAAATGCCCTAATATGAAGTTTTAGAGAAATGTTGCTTCAATTGAAGCGCGGCAACGTCGAACTTCCCCCCCTCCTCCCACTAAACGTGCGGTTGCTCTCGATGGCTCTCGGTCTGAATCTACTCAAGACCAGCTAAGAATCAACTGTGCCAAGTTTCAGCGCATAGTCACAAAATGCTAGGTGTCGTGCACTATCAAACCAGCTAAAACAGTATTTTTGACCAAAGAAACAGTTGATCTTTTCCTATTGGACATTTGTATGGGTCCTTATCTATTTTTTTTTTTTTTATGAAATAGGAGGCAAACGAGCAGACGGATCACCTGATGGAAAGCGATTACCGCCGCCCATGGACACCCGCAACACCAGAGGGGTTGTAAGTGCGTTGCCGGCCTTTAAGATGGGAAAACGCTCTTTTCTTGAAGGTTTGAAGGTCATATCGGTCCGGAAATACCGCAGGCGACAGGTTGATATACAATTGAAATAAAACTTTGTTTCTTTATAGTACAAGTTAGCAATATGGTGTAAGAATGTTGTGTTTAAGGTGGTTCGATTTTCATACAAAATTCAATCTGCTTTAATTAAGGCACTACACACTATTACTACACAAATATTTGCTCATTTATCTACTTTCGAATATTCGTTTGCGCTAAATTAATAGAAAAACTTTGTTTCATACAGAAATCATACATAAATCAA
Source organism: Cydia strobilella (assembly GCF_947568885.1). NCBI lineage: Eukaryota > Metazoa > Arthropoda > Insecta > Lepidoptera > Tortricidae > Cydia > Cydia strobilella. Next base: position 22,126,436 of record NC_086042.1, read on the forward strand.
CGTAATTTTTTCATCAATTTTACGTATGTGTGTGTCACAAATGTCGTGTACAAATACGTTGCGTGCGACGTTGCCACTCTATGACGTTGGCGACGTTGCCTGGCCGACCTGGCAGGATTTGCAGTGCCGTCATGTTTAGTGCATTCTTTGTTGACAGTGTTGACACTGACACATAGGGTCATGTTTATTGTGTCAATTTGTTTGTATAAATTGAAAATGATAGCAACGTCTAAATCAAGTTACAAAAATCATCGGTGTTCTGGTCCGCGAAAACCAGAAAAATTCAGACTCAATTGAAGCGGAATTCATGATGGTGAAGTTTCGTAAGGTAGGTACAGTTTCATTCCTTCATTGTACATTGTAATTTTCTCGTGCCGATCTTTTTAGAAAATAATTCTCACTTCTTCCGTAATGGTAGATATAAGCAGTGAACAATACCTATATAATGTAATTATTACTGTTTTGGTTGCCGAATAGTCAATGTGTCACTAACTCTAGGTTTTTTTAGGTATTGTGCAAAATGAAGAGGCATTCTTGGAAATATAATGTTTTCCTTCATTAGCCAGAAAAAATCAGGACATCCTCACTGCAATAAAGTAAAATAAAACATTTCCTGGGGATGAAAATTATGGAATTTTGTCTATGAATGAAAAACACAATTATTACTAGGTAATTTGTTGCATCATCTTTCTTCCTATAACATTAGAGATTTTGTGCTATCATGATATTATTTTTCTTTCAGGTACAGGGACAACTACGGCTAACAAATATGAAAAAATGTTATTTCATTTGTTGTGTGAATCCATCTACACCAACAAGACATCCACTGCTGGACATAGGCCTCCCCAGGGATCTCCACAACGACTGGTCTTGCAAGACCGGCCAAAATATCGAGAAATAAATAATATAAATAAACATGATAAATATCCCGTTTTCTATAATAGTTATAATTAGAAGGCCATGCAATGTTGTTACTCACTGCACCTACTTGAATCCAAAAAAATAAAATAAAAAAAGTTTTAATTTTATTTTACAATTACTACTTTATTATTAGTACATTACGATACAAGTGCGAAAAGTAGGAAATTGGCAACGAGTGGCGATAAATTGAAACACGACCGAAGGAAGTGTTTTAATCGACACGAGTTGCGAATTACCTTTTCGCACGTGTATTGTACAACGTTTTACAGTACATAATTATGGCCCTTTACATTTTCGACATATGCACGTATTGTACTAATTACTAGGGCGGTAACGTATATGTAGCACCATATGTACTAAAAAGTATTTTATAGTACATATGGTGCAACTTTCTCGCCCTAGTGCGTAAAGAGCACTTTTCATGCATATGTCGAAAGTTTAAAGGGCCATATGTACTGTAAAACGTTGTACGATACACGTGCGAATAGGTAATTCGCAACTCGTGTCGATTTAAAACACTCTCTGCGGTCGTGTTTTAATCTGTCGCCACTCGTTTCGAATTTTCCGCACTTGTATCGTAAATAACTATTTCAAACTGCAAGGGTACGATGATAGATCTCAATTCAATATAATTTTGCAACATCTGGCATTATTAGGTTATAAATTGTATGGAGATGAAATCTATCATCGTACCCTTCCAGTTTGAAAAATACTATAGAGGCTGGGCAGTAAGGGATTGCTTTACTTGTAGAACTATATTTAGCCCTTTAAAAAAAAACTGATACCTAACACTTACAAACCTGGACTTCCTTGGGCTAGTGCTACTAAGAATCGTCAGTATTCTCCATCCTTTCTGAGTTGGAAGAACCCAAAAAGGTGAGATTTGTGAAAGTCAGGTTTTCAATATATGTGGCGTTTTCAACCAAACAGGTACCTACTTATTGTTGTCATATTTCCATAAAGCTTCAAAATGAAATCAACCTAATCGACAACCGACAATGTGGTACCTTTTAGTTCAAAACGTCACATATTTTTATAAAACGTTATAAACTAATTTATTAATAATACTGAATATCTGGAAGAAAAAGAAAACATAAGTAAAAACTCAAAAATGCTCGTTTTCCCAGAGATAAGACCTAGCTAGATCGAACCCCTTACAGCAAATTTCATCGAAATCGTTAGAGCCGTTTCCGATATCACTGAAATATATTTCGGTTATATCGGAATCGGACAAGAATTCGAAGAATAAAAGGTATAAGAAACATAAGATAACACAAAAAGGACAAAAAAAAGTACCCCTGTCGTACCAGTTTCGAACCCGAATCCTCTTGCACGTATTTCCACGAACATACCGCAACGCCATTGCAGCATACTTACACTGCTTGAAATTGTCTACTACAAGCATCACGGAAACACTGTTTGCATGTGTGAGTAATAGTAGGAAATAGCATGACAGAAACACTCTGTCGACTTTAAAAGTGTTTTTTGCACTAATGAAGTATTCAATGTTTATTATAATAGTTCAATATTTATGTAAAAAGTGCGCTAAACATACTTTTAAGTATACAGATACCAACACTATTCCACAAAAAAATAAAACCTGAAAATTTGCGAAAGTGACGCCATCTAGCGGGGTTTAAGCTTTGGGTAACCTAGTCGAACCACCTTAATAAATACGTGAATCGGAAACATAATGTACGAATAATGGCCAAAAAACATTTTTGTCGACATTTCTATGGTAACATTTGTACGGCTACTTTGACCATACAAATATCGAATGTGGCATACAACTGTCGACACAGTTCCATACAAATGTCGGAAAGGTGCCATACCAATGTCGCCAGTCTTACAAATGCCACAAAAATAATAAATAGTGCCATAAAAAATTTGATACTACCATAAAATGTCGAAGCAATGACATATACTCGTACATGTCAAAAGCGCCTTACAATTAGCTGTATAGTGCCATACAAATGTCGATATTTAAACGTCCATATCTAGCTAACTATAAACAGTAGAGTGGTGCCTCGTACAGCAACCCTTCCTAAATAACGATGAATATAACGAATGTCCCAAAAAGGACGCTAGATTTCAATCTGCCGCCATTTTTGTATTTTAGTGTTAGCAACCCTAAAAAAAACTATTTGACAGCTGAATGTTTAGGGTTTGTAAAAATGGCGGGTTATACGAAAGATCAACGCGTTTTTATTAGTGAACAATATTTCAAAAGTAATGAAAGTTTGGCGGGTAAGTACAGTTCGAAAATTCCTAGTCGTGTGATCTTCGGGTGATCTTTCTGATCAGAACTGGCCCCCTAGATCTTGCGATTTAACGCCTTTAGACTTCTTTTTAGGACTTCTTTCTACAGTCTATGCCAATAAGCCCACAACCACTCATGCTTTAAAAGAGGAAATTCGACGCTGCATCGGAGAAATTCAGCCGCATCTATGCAAAATGGTCATAGAAAATTTTGACAAAAGAGTGCGTATGTGCCAGCAAAGCCTAGGAGGACATTTGCCTGACGTATTATTCCACAAATAACCCTATTTTATGTATTTCAAGATTTTATATACAAATGTATTATAACGAAAAAAAAAAGTGTTTTTCATCAATTTCAAATCTTTCGTCCTTTTTGGGACACCCTTTATATTATCAGCGCCTCGACGATGTTTGCAGAGGCGCGCACAGACGGTTTCCATGCTATCTTGCGTAAGCGCTCAGCCCAGTCCCAACAGCTTTCTGAAAGTATTATCCGATAGATACGACTGTCGAATATGGAGGCACCTGGTGGTTTTAACTGGGCGACCTGTATGTTGACCTGTATGGTGTTTAGTTCTTTTTTAGTTGTAGGTTAACTTATTAAATACTAACACTAGTTATTAGGTACTTAGCTTAAGACAAAGTAACAAAATCTATGGATTTTTATGATCTGCAATAAATGATTATTTAATTTAATTTAATTTTAATTTAATATAATTTAATTTAATTTTAATTTAATTTAATTTAATTATATCTGGTTTTCCAAATATTTAAAAAGGCCATACATATGTCGACAAAACACCCTCTTCTAAAATTGACCTGTAATATTTTATAGTGGATTAATCCCGATTTTAACATAAAAACTACTCCAACATTTTATTATAGTAAGCGGGCCTACAAGTAAGTCTATTAGAGGTTTAAAACCACAAGTGAGTTTACAATACTGGAGAACATTAATAAAACTCAGGCAAACTAATTATTTTCAAAATGAACCCTAACTTAATCGAATTGTGGTTTTAATACGCCCCTATATTGTAAAACTCGTCGAAATCGCTGGAGCCATTTTTGAGAAATTATTTAAAAAATATATACAAATGTATCTGAAAAAATATGATAGATTATTTTCCGCTACTGTACCTATAACTTTAACCCCATCATTCACATTAGCGTATGCAAACACTTTCACAGTCGTGACGTAAATAAGATATTTCAACTGTAAACAAACTATAATTAGGGGGACAACACATTTAATTTGTAATACGAATACCTACAACTTCTGAATCACCTTGTTCGGAAGGAAATTCATCATCCGAAATAAGTCCTGGTTGCAAAACAAAAAATAAAAATGTGCACAATAAAGCTTTAAAGCTTAAAAGAAAAAAGAGGCAATAGAATACAAATTCAACTTATTTAGAAAATGAAAACAATAAGTTGAACAATCAGTAGTGCAATGCTCCAATAGTATTAGTGTTCGAAACAAAAAACATTACTACTGTAATGTAATGAACGGCATGCAACTAATATTGATCTTAATTGATTATGATGGACGACCAACACAAAATAAACCGTAGGAATTACTTACTTAGTGCCTTAGGAGGCGCATAGAAATTTGAAGTGAAGAAACTGGGCGCATTTGAATCCGCCAGTGAAATAATTTCATTATAAGATGCATTTACTTTCAACGCCGTTGCAGACCCCACTTGGTCAAATACTGAAAACTTGAATATAAACAGTTTGTTGAAGGATAAATCCAACCTGAAAAAAGAAATATTATTAATTTCGTTTATTTAATTTTGATACCTATACAGAAAATGTAAATGTAACTTACTCGGCAAGTGCAGGTAAATTCTGAAATGCTTCATCAGTAATGTCGTTGATTATATTTCCTTTAAGTTTTATAACTTTCAAGTTATCCAAACCCGTAAATGCTCTCCTTTGAATTATTTCAATTAAGTTGTCCTCGATGAAAATTTCTTGGAGTTCTCTCAGATCTACAAACGTGTGTTGTACTATTTGTCTCATTTGATTATGAGATATGTAAACGGATTCCAATTGTTTGTGAATGTCACCCTAAAAAAAATTTTTTTTTTATTTAAGTAGAAGTTAATAATATAATAATTCAGCCTATATACGTCCCACTGCTGGGCCCAGGTCCTCTCATGCACGAGAGGGATTGGGCTATAGTCCCCACGCTAGCCCAATGCGGGTTGGGGACTTCACGTACACCTTTGAATTTCCTCCCGATGTTTTCAAAAAATATGTAAATAACTTAATTAAACATATGTACAGTATATAAGAGATTATATTATTCACCTACCTGAAGTGTCCCTTTCGAAAAGTGGTCAATATAATTGTCTTGTAAATTTAACGATCTCAGTTTGTATAAGAAATGAAACGACGTGTCAGGAACATTCTTCAGTTTGTTATTACTGAAATCCAAATACTGAAGCTCGATGAGAGCTTTAAGTGGTTCAAAAGGCAGAATCTTCACGTTGTCTGCTAAGCCGTTAACAATTTTTAACGTAGTTAAACTGTGCAACTAGAAATAAAGTTTATATTATTGTCTTAATAGGTTTCAATAACACATATCACATACTATTTTCAATTAAATTTACCTCAGCAAAAGCGAAGGGGTCAATGAAGTCGATATCGTTTTCAGAAAGGTCTAAGGTTTTGATAGACCGTACGTGCTCAAAGGCGCTCGATTCGATTCTATTGATCGTGCTCCCGTAGATCTTGAGATCTTCCAACTCCACTCCAAACTCTAAAAAGTCTTCCGATCTTATACTGCGTCTGATAAGCCTGCCTACAGCTAGGTATCGCAGGGATCTCATCCTGAAACATTTTACATATATTCGTTACCTAGGAATATTTAGTTTTGCTTATTATTTTCCTTAATTTTATTTTTATTAACAAGTTTGAGAACAAATCAAATTATTTTTTTAAATATTTTGATTTGTGTTTTTTTAAAGTAGTCACACTACTATATATAAATTAAAAACTGTAATAGCATCTATTAAAGAAAAAGTGACGAAGCCCTCCAGTGGTGAAGGCCGGATTCGAACCGGCGTCTTTAGCTATCGCGGCTAACGCCATGAACCCCTAGGCCACCTCGCCACGGCGGTGCCCGTCCGAATTTCTCGACTATATGCCATCTTAGTAAGACTAGGCGTCTTTGACCAGCTCTAAGGGCAAGCAGTGCGCGCTTGCACCTCCTAAACGAACTCCTTACGGATTTACGTTGTAGCGAGAGAGACTGGTGCTGCCATCTATGAACAAGAGAGTTTATTTTTATTTTTATTTGCCTATGTGTGTGTCCCCCTGCTCGGCAAAGGCCTCCCCTCTCCCTTTCCAATCCTCCCTGTGCTGAGCAAGATCCCGCCAATCCCGCTGGAACGCATCCAAATCGTCCCGCCATCTCTTTCTCGGTCTGCCTCTGCCACGACTACACTGGGGATGCCAGCTAGTGGCTATTTTGGCCCGTCTGTCATCATGCATCCGGCAGACATGTCCAGCTCAGTCCCACTTTAGCCTGGCGGTCTTCACACCAACATCTTCCTTAATACATTAACTAATTTAATGCTTACTTAATCTTACCAAAAATCGCCTCTTGTAACAGGGATTTCTTAGATAACATGACACTACAAAAAAAAATATTTACCTTCTTACGTCCTGTATGCTCATTTCAATAGAAGATGCCCCACTGACATCTAAGTAGAACAACTTGTACTGAAAATTGTTGAAATTCGCTTGCGAAAACTCCGTGGGCGTGTTTGTGGCTATCAAGTTTGTATCCACCTGTAAAGCAAATAATGAAGCGCGTTGATTTGTATGTTCTGCATACTATATTCAGTGATTGTGAGTAGCTTGGTGTGAGTGGAAGTTGTCATCCTGTTTTTTTATTTACATAATTGTAAAACATTGTACTAAAATGATTGTCGCCATACATTCCCAATTTAACGCCAAAAAGTGACAAAAATATCAAAGACGGGTAACAACGTTTAATTTAAATTAAATTAGCAGGCAGTCATGCAATTCTTTATAACAATATTTTATGAAAATCGCGTTTCATTAAGTTCCGTAAAACCACCTAACTATAGTCCAGTATCCCAACTATGGTCCACAATACGGTAATAAAGTATAAATAGCAGTGTACTTTTTGCATTCGTCTGTGTTTTTTCTTTCATTTCTATAAATATCTTGCGATAGAAATACGACATTCGAATAAAAGTCACACCTGAACGAAGATATTCGAGTTCATTTTGGACCATAGTCGGGAGCTTTTGAACTATACTTGTAGTTGGGTGATATTACGGTTTTAAAATGACCTCCGACGTTTCGAGGACGTCATTGTCTCCGTGGTCTCGGAGAAGAGACTGGCTAAAGTTGACATCAACATATTTTAGCTGCGCGAGTTTTTCGAATTACCCGGTTGAAAAACCTAGGTAGTTCTAAAAACAAGCGCAGCTTAGAGATGTTGATGTCAATTTGATTGAATCATAAATAATAACCATTAGTTTATATATTATCATTTATCACCTACCTTGTTTTCTTTTAGGTTCAAGAACCGCAGCGCGTCCAGTTTGTTGAGCATGAACTTGGAGATCATGGTGAGGTTGTTCTCGGCCAGGTCGAGGGTTTGTAGACTGTTCTCCAGCCCCGCAAAGGCGGCCGGGGAAAGCTCCGTGATGCCGCAGTCGCGGAGAGACAGGGTCCGTATCTTTGCGTTGCGGAAAGCGTCTTCCTGTAATATCATGTGTTAAAATTGAGGCAGGTAATTAAATCAAATATAGGAAACTAAAAACAAACCTATTCTAATGTTCTTCATTAAATAGAACATTTGTCAGCTTTCAAAGCTCGAAAATCCAGTGTGGGACCTTGACCTGGTCTGTTCTAGACCTTTCTCTCCAGCGGCTAATTAAAGGTTTTCAGGACCTTCTCAACGCCATCATGGTTGGATGAAGCTTACTGATATAGCGACATCCGTATGGTTTTCTATCCAATAATTTCTGCGGTGTATCCCGGTTGTGTACGTCCAACTCAGTTCTATAGCTCATGTTACACCAGTTTTCTCACTTCGTTACTGCAATGGTACCTACTGCAGATTATAATTGTTTGACTTCTACTACCTACTAAGTGACCTTGAAATATTCCGAATTAACTTACCCTAATGGCATAAATGGGATTTCCATCAAGTGATGTTTGATTCAGAACGTAGAAATTCTGGAATGACCCGGGATTCAGCATCTTGATGATGTTATTGTCTAACCTGAAACATATTAGGAGGATTTTAAAGCCTGACAAGATTCTATTTGACCCTGAGATTGTGTCGCTACAATCAAGTATTTAATGTGAGTACATCATGTATTAGTCAAGTAAAATGTTAGTACCGGTCATGTCTGATCAATTACGCAATCCTCCGTCCTTTATTGATGTAAATAAAAAATATTATGGTATTTAATTTTTTTTGGTTAATCTACCCGTTTGTTAATATTAATTTCCACGATAATACATTTGAGAATCAAGTTTACACCTAGGTATCAAATATTTTTATCGAAAGAATTTGGCAATTAATTACTTTAAGACATCTAAAGAGAGTCTGACGCCGTTAATGTCGTGCAGCGGTGGAACTTGCTTGATCACGTTGTTGGAAAGGTCCAGGACTCTCAGTTGCCGTAGGGGGGACAACTCCTCGTACGGGATATAGCTCAGTTGGTTGTCGCCGAGCAACAGCTGTAATGAGAAATCATATTTTATATTAACGATGAGGTTCATTCAGTCAATAAACGTTTAGTTACATGTCGTGTTTTCATGTACATGGGTATATACTACAGTCATATGGATGTTAAGAGTTACAGCAATCACTGATCGATCTACACATCTCCGTTTTGCAAAAAAAAAAACATTGAGGTACTTCACGTTCACAAAATAAGGTTCATTTTTAAATATGGCAATTGAAAATAGAGGTAATAATTATCGATAACAACTATAACAAGATTGAGCTAATAATACGGTTAAACTCACGTATTTAAGTCACTCGCGCACACAAAGTGCACGATAGCCGTACGCCGCGTATTAGGTACTATACTAGGTATAACAAGAGGTTCGTCTTTAAAAAGTTACGAACACTATGTGTTACGTGTTACTTACCTTATTAAGCCTGCTCATGCCATCTCTAAAGACGCCTGCTTCGATGATCGCTAAGTGGTTTCCTCGAAGATCCAGGGTCTCGAGCATGGGGAGCCCGGCAAACGCGTCCACCGGCAAGTTGGCGATGGAGTTGTCCGCCAACACCAGGGTTTGTAGCGTGTTCTCTAAGCCTCGCCAGTTGTCGCCTGATATGTCTGTGATTTCGTTACCTGGAAAAGTGGAGGAAAATAACATGTTAGTTGGTTATTCTTTTTTAATAGTACGTCGGTGGCACACAAGCATACGACTCGTCTGATGGTAAGCAGTCTCCGTAGCCTAAGGACGCCAGCAACTCCAGAGGTGTTACATGCGCGTTGCCGACCCTAACACTGCACACCCTATCCTATGTACTTACATATTGTAAATAGTTTTAAGACCTCTGTAACCCATATTGACAAATAAATTACCAAATTATCAATCAATCACCCTCGATGAGCTCTGGCAACCTTACTCACTGGAAGGAACACAACACTATAATTTCGTTTCCCATCAAAGTTAATTTATGTTACGTGTTTGCCTTGAACAATCAAATATTAGAAATATGAATGCCATTGATTTAGGATAATCGGAGACGCAAAACATTTCAGCATATGAAATATAAATAAATATTTGACACCATTACTATGTGAAAAAAATTCGAAGTGGAAGAATTGGAAATGGAAGTGGAGTTTTCATTTAGCTTCTCCAAAAAACACAGAGAGCGGCTCAGAACGATGGTCAACATGTTGTACTTTAGTCCCACTGTCTTAAACGGGTTCTGGTTTTACGTTGTAGTAAAGTAACATAACTAAGAGGTTAGACTTACCGGTGAGGTCTAGCAGCCTCAGTTTCTGCAAATACCGCAGGGAGCGACTCGGGACGGCAGTAAGCCCGTCATGTTTGAGCTCCAGTTCCCACAGCGTATTGTCCAGCCCGTAGAACGCCTCCTCTTGGATCGTTTCCAGGGGATTCTGGTTTATCGCCAGTCTATATAGTCCTGCAACGTAATACGTTTGAGTCAGTTATGAATAAAAAAAACTAATAACCTGCCGCAGCTTAAATATAACTACACAATAGTACAAGGATGATTACCCCAACATACCAGTTGTCTGGAAGAAATGCGGCTCAAGATCTCTAATCCTGTTCCCAGTCAGCTGCAACGTGAACACTTTGGAGCTGTTGACGGCGGCGGGCACGCGCAGGACGGGCACGTTCTTGCAAGTCACGATGCCGAGGTCTCCGGCCGGCTTCGAGCACGTGCAGAGCGCTTGGAACAGGCACGGCGGGTGACCGGTGTCCACGTGGAGCTGGAGACATTGTTTGGTAAAGTTTAAAAGGGCGTTCAAAAGTAATGTTTCCTGCTGCGTGGCCGGTTTGTGCCGTAATAATAGTAGATTGTTAACCAAGGGATGGAATGGTGCCTTTCACCCGAGTTAAACACTACATTTCATTTCAGATACCCTCGTATTTGAGTAAAATACACGTGCATTTAAAAAACACGGCTAAGTATGAACTTCAATAGTACCGTAAGGTCGAGGTACTTTAGCCCTCACAAGGTTACTTTGTCCACCCATGAAAACCCATTTATTGAATTAATAAATTCTTAAAAACGACACTAAACTGTTACACAAAAACAGATTAATCTCATAATGTCGTTTTTAAGAATTTATGTATTCAATAAAATAGGTTTTAATGGGTGAACAAAGTAACCTTGGAGGGCTAAAGTACCCCGACCTTACGGTACTTCTTGAGGGTACTTTCAATTAAAAAATTACGTAAAAATATCGTAATTTATAGAATGGGGAGTTAATTATCAAAATGGAAATTGTGCAACAAATCCATTTAAAACCAAAATGTTAATTGCCTATCGTAAAAAAAAATAAAAAACATACTTGGAAAATACAGTTCTCTAGAGCAGAAATGTACCATTTTCTGCGCACTTTTTAGAACAACAACGACCCACTTTCAGAGCATGAGAAATGAAAAACACAATTTGCTTACTTAATAATATGACAGTTCAGGACAAAGAGTAAAATAAGTATGGTTCAGGACTTTCATGCCTCATGACATTTTGACTTTAGTGTCACATGACATAGAAATATTATAGTCCTTGCTAGAATTTAAATAAACAAACAAAAAGAAATTGAAACGAAACAAATATCATATACAAAGGAAAAATTACCAAGGCCTGCAGTGCAGTGAAAATCTTTTCATAAGAAAGTTATTTAATTTGTTCTTAGAGTAAAAACAAATTTGTTGGTTGTAAAGTTCTGTAGGCAGAGCACAGTCATGATTGACGCGACGGTATCTCGCTGCGAGATAGACTAACCGTCTTTTACTAGCTGTATGAATTAAAGGGGGACGGGTAGTCTATGTCGCGGGGAGATACTCTCGCGCCAATCATGTGCTAGCCCGGCTGTTACGAGTTCTTTTCGGCAAGTTGTGTCGGGGTACAATGGGAACTTGAAATACAAAATAAACAAACAAAAACAGATTTGTTGGTTCTAAACAAGTTGTAAAGCTCTGTTACGAGTACTTTTCGGCAAGTTGTGTCGGGGTACAATGGGAACTTGAAATTCAAAATGATTGATTAATGGCTAAGTGATGCAGGATATCTATGGATACAGGTCATGTCTAGTGCGGGGTTCACTGCAATGTGTCTTTGTTAAATATTAATAATTTATTAGAATTATTAGAAATAAAATTAGTTATTGAAAAATGTCATATTAAAGTGTCAAAACGTTTTTTTTTCTTTGTATGGACTTGACAAAATGGTGTTATTTTAAATGAATTATAACCGCTGATTATTACAAAATTATTACGCAGGACATAAAATATGAAACAGCTTTAAAGGACCAAAGAGTCATAATACGATTTTACAAAGTCCATTAGTTTAGAAATACATAAATATTAGAAACTAAAACCCGTTCTGAGCCATGCCGCGTCCAAAGGTCCCCATCACACATCACACTAGCAGCGTTATCGCTGTATGGCGATGTATAAATTACCTTTTACGTTAGATAAATATATTTTTAAAAAAAGTTTCGAAACATCATACAGACTTATTTTGAAATCCTCAGACCTGCCAACTAAAAACTAGTCTGTTGACTGTCACGTTCATAGACATGTCACCTTAGCTAAATCTTTTTCCAGATTTTTCAGATTTTTTGGTTTCATTGTAAAAATGTTTGTACTGTTCTTTGTACACAGAAATGTTTAGATTGTACATGTACAAAAGTGATTGGACATTTTGTGGACTCTATATCTGAAAACACTGCAAGCTGCTATGTATACTACGCGTAGGTAAGTGTAATATTTCTACTAGATGAAACAGCTTGTTCCACGGTTTAACCCCTGAGTGAGGGTTCAAATCTTGTATGTGCTGCTTTTATTCACGTTTTTTGTAGTGATGGCATGTAGGTACTCATAGCCTGATAGCAGTTTACCCTGGTATCGCATAGAAAGGGGTGAAAGCTCTAGCGCGACATTCGAACTTTATAAATCTGTTATTGATGTCTTATTATTAATATCATTATATATTATTTCTCGCAGAGCATATAGCTCGTACAATACTATAAAATACCTACCTATGTATACTGGTGCACGGGCGAGTAATTTCTAAATCATATCAAAATTGACATCAATATAGGCTCTAAGCCTCTTTTAATGGGTTATATAAATCGCATCGCAAGCAATCGCAAGTTGCTCACTCATGATGTGACCTATATTACCTACGACGCGATGGGTCGGGTGCAAGGTCATTTCATTTATTACGGGCGCGGAAGTTTGCGTGAATATTAAACTGTACAGCAGTAATATTTCGCTGCATCAAGGGCCACCACAGTAAAGTGCGAAAGTTATTTATTAAATTAATTTTGTATTGGGTAAGTAGAAACGTCTGGAAACGAACCACACAAAAAAGTAATTAAAACCTGACAACCTCATTTTCATTCCCTAAGAGGTACGAGTAGAATAAATTAATAAATAAATATATATATATATATATACTCAACTATATTTGAATATTATTTTTCAAAGTTTAAGTACGGTTTAGGCTGTGCTATGTCCGTTACTAAAATAACGGAGTGTTTTAGTATAAGCTAAGATTGATAGCTAAGTTAAGTCAGACTTACGTCTAATGCTCTGGATAGCGAGGCCCATATCATCAGCAGGAGTGTGACCACCACTAGGGTGTACCCGAACTTGATGATTGTCATCAAACTCTGCAACAAACAGACATAACATTAGTTTTACTTGGTATATTTTAAAGCATTCACTACCAGCGCGAGCTATTACGCGCTACGCGTGTAGCCGATGTCGTGCTTTTTTTTCAATTTATTTAGGTAAACAAACAGTCACTACAAGGGAAACTTAAATATAGTAGTTTTAACACTATTTACAGTATGTGTGACCAACACCGTTCACCACTTAATAAATACAATTATTTTGATTATTCGGAGCTTATATACCACTGGAGCTTAAGGCTCCGGGAGACATTGACAAAAGAAAATATAAGTATTATTAATACATTATAAATTCACGAAGAAGATAAAAAAAATCCTTAACGCTTACCAGTTAACAGTGCAGTGCATGCAGTATTACGTTATATATATAAAAAAAGGTATAAACTTACGTTTCATATATGTATATAGATATTACATTTAGTTACTATCTCTAAGTACATCTATTACAAGCTTTTTATATACACCAGTACTGCAGTTTTTCATTGCTAACTTAAAATATCAACATAATATAGCTATGGATAATACCTAGTCATCAAACTGCGTAAAAATATTTTCCATAATGTCAATATCCAGAGAGGAACATGGGGACTAGACTACGTTTGTATGGAGAAGCAGTAGGTAGTCCACTTTCCTCTTACTCGTAATGAGTATTGATCACAGAGGTCTGGAATAATAGAAAACTAATAGTTAAAACTGTAGTTGTAAGTATTAATATTACTAGTAACATTTTCATCGAACGCATCAAGGCGTCTACAGATTTTGCAACGAATTGCAAGCGATTTTAGTTAATTTTTATTCAAAAAGTTTGAACACAGGTACTTACATAAAAAAAGTACAAGATAATGCTTACAAACTTATAAAAAATAAACGCCATGCCAGCTGTCAAATTACTGCGGTGGCATGTAACTGTCAGACGCCACTGTAGGACACATAGTACAAGAAATACATTAGAGCAGACACTATAGATACTTGATGACCCAAAAAATGTGACAGAGTGCATGTTATTTTATATATTGTAATTGTATAAACTTATAAAAAATAAACGCTATGCCAGCTGTCAAATTGCTAAGGTGGCATGTAACCGTGAGACGCCACTGTAGGACACATAGTATAATAAAGACATTAAAACAGACACTATAGATACTTGATGACCCAAAAATGTGACGGAGTGTAGCTGTTTGTATATGAGATGAAATTTAGTTTTTAATTTTTCTCATGTAAAATATATTTACACACACAGCTACAGCTACAGAAAGACATGCGATAGCACTCGACTTTTTTTATTTATTTGATAAAAGACGGATATACAGCGTGACAGAGTGGTCAGAAACAAGACAACGATAAAAAAATTCACCCACTTAATGCAAAGCCGAAACACGCATAGCAGATTAAAATATTCATGATCTCAATTTTGCACATTACATCCCTATGCAGAAGTTCACGGAGCACCCATTTGGTCAAGGTCACTGCAACCTGCGCGCGCCTCTGCAAGCACTCTAGTACCCCTACCACGATTCACTGACAGTGTCAACAATGACATATACGCTAACGTCTACGTAATTTACTTTCTTTACATCTCGCTCGCACTAATATGCCAGTACGAGCGAGATGCATAGAAAGTAAGTTACGTTCACGCTAGCGTTTATGTCAGTGCCAAGCTGGGGCCCATTTCTCGAACGGTATTAGACTAATATTATTAGTCCACGAACTGTCAAGTCGCATGGGTTACCATGGCAACACACTTATAATATTAGACTAATACCGTTCGAGAAATGGGCCTCTGGTGGTAGCTGTATAGGTACTTATTCTTGTGTCGTTCGAGCTGCGGAGTTTCAGCCGCCGGGCATATTGACGGTTAAAATTACTAGTAATATATTACAAGATTGAAAGTTGTATTAGGAATACGTATTATGTGATCAAAATAGCATTTTATAAGCTTTCACAGCCATAGCAATCAGAAAAGCACACAAGGCAAGTGCTGATTATTTTTCTCTGCGAATATTTAATAGTTATTTGTTATACAAGGGTGCAAAGTTGTATTTTACCCGCGAGTGTGGAATTGAAACATGAGCAAGCGAAAGTATTCTATAGTTGAACCACGAGCGAAGCGAGTGGTTCTAAAATAGAATCCTGAGCGTAGCGTGTTTCAACACACGAGAAGTAAAATACATTTGCACCCGTGTGTAACACAAAACTTTTCCCCTCACTATAGCGAGGAAAGTGCAACATCCACAGGCGTTAGATCATCTTCATCACTGGAATCACTAATTTTTTTACGATATTATAACAGAAAACACTAGAAATTCTGATTTTTACGTGAGTCGGTGAGAAGAACAGTAAAAATTTTGTTGACAATGTGGACATTTCTGTTCTGACGTATGAAATGTCAACGATGCGTTTTGAAATTGCATCGACTCAACTTGTGCGTTCAGAATTATATTTAACATCATTACAAAAAATCTAACGTTTCTTATGGAATTTTAAGGTTTATCACTTAAAATTATTAAATAAAGCTAAATTTGGTATTTTTTATTAGATTCTCAAACCATTTATTTAATGATAATTAATATCGAACGAACCATTATCATGAGCGTTTTACGTTTTGTTACCTGTCAAGCTACTTAAACACGCTCCATCCAAGGTCAAATTACTTTCCCCACTAGTGGATAAAATGCGTTTTTCCGCGCTTGTTTTAAAGGATAATAGACGGCTTTCCGAGCTAGTGAGGGGAAAAATAATTTAATATGACTAATATAGGTAGGTACTTTGGTACGTATATGCAGAAAAGGGTTATAAGGTTACAAGTATTTACGAATAATTATAATATACATATAAAAAAACACATTAAGTATACTTTTTGTAAAGATTTTTTTACACTCCTGCCTTAGATACAAGGTGTATTTTTTGGATAAACAATATATTATTGATTTGATTTTAACTTTTTATCACTGGTAAAATATTAATTGATTAAGCCCACACCTCATTAATTACAGGGCAAAGTAATTGTTGTATATGACTCATATGAGTTTTCAAATAATAATATTTGGTCCACACAAACATAACATAACACATGTGTTGACATGTCGATAAGCTTAAGATATTTAATACTCGTATATAAGTTCCAAAAAAATCATTGGTACGAGCCGAAGTTTGAACGTTTGAACCAGCGACCTCTAAATTGAAAGTCGCACGCTTACCGCTAGGAAACCAGCGCTTTAAACTAACACATTTAAGTATTCATTGTTTATACTTTAATATTTTAATATTCATAATCATGAGCAAACCATAAGAAATATTTATAGTAGTGTATCAAAATAGTGATCATAAACAGTGTTCGTGTTTGTGTGAGTTTCAATATTAATTCCAACTTTTATTGCAGAATGTAGGTCGTGAAATCTGTTTAAATATTAAATATAAGTTCAGGACAGTGCCGAAATTTATTATAAAACGAATATGGAAAGATAATGAATATTTAATTATGCCACGCCGCTCATTGGGGACTTCGGGGACCTTTTGACGGCCCGATTCTGTGAGGTTGATTTAAATCAACCGCGCTTCTATTTGGGGGTTTCATATCGCTGACTTTAATGAACGGATAATGAGCACGATATCACACGATATGCAAGTTTCCGATATTGGTGAATAGTAGGTACTCGTAAATTCTTATTTATTAACACATTCCCTGCTAGCTGCTGCTACGCGTATAGCCGATAACACGGTCTTTCCGTAGCGGATGAATGAATAATGATAATATGCTGACAAGAATGCTAAGTTTCTAAAAAACCGGACAAGTGCGAGTCGTACTCGCCCACTGAGGGTTCCGTACTTTTTAGTATTTGTTGTTATAGCGGCAACAGAAATACATCATCTGTGAAAATTTCAGCTGTCTAGCTATCACGGTTCATGAGATACAGCCTGGTGACAGACAGACGGACAGACGGACATTGGAATCTTAGTAATAGGGTCCCGTTTTTACCCTTTGGGTACGGAACCCTAAAAAGAGATGTCACCATTTAATACTTTCCAATTTCAACTAAAATAGAACTGAAACGGACATGATAAATACTTAGGCATCATAGCCAAATCACTGATAAAATGTACTGTACTAACTTTTGTTGTATCTAATTTAAAATCAAAACATACTTTCAACTGGTGTAGCAATAAGTACATCAATATATTTCATCTCGGTAGACCTCTACATGAAATGTTAGTCATGAAGTGAATAAATTAGGCAAGGCTCTGAAAAGCTTGCGAAATGAATGGGCAGCCGCCTCCGCCGCGCCGCTTTTTATTAGGCGGCGGATCCATGATCCAACTAACATTTACGGAAGAATTCAAATTAAAATTCTTAATTTTTATAATTATTTTTTTATGAACTTATCATGTAAAATGTTCTAGTCAATAAGTAAAATAACACAGGATTTATTTAAAGTAATAAAAACGACTTTAAATCACGGGGCTTGTGTGGAAATAATAAGTGCCTATGCACAATGTGAAAAGGGTAATAAAATGTTATTCGGGACTAAGTTTAACCTTTAAACTTGCACATACTTACAATTAGTATGTTTATAGGGTATCTATTATCTAGGATGTTCATATAAATTAAGTTATCTGACATTGAAGTACTCAAAACAAACATTTTTGCTAGCGCTTCATTTCAGTAGGTTTTGCTTGTAAAAGGAACAATCATTGGATGCTCCATCCATTCTCACAAGTTTTGCGTTTAAAATATTCATAGGATTCTATAGCATACCCTACACTCTCCTTTATAAGTCTGCCGTAATGTGCAGTTTTCGTTTTTGTTGTATTTTGTTAGGTTTCAAAAAGGACCTGAGCCGTGCCTGCGTTATCAATGTTTCAGCAGCCGACCTAACTGCAGCGCAGCTGTGCCCGTCCAGTCTCGAGACACTTGCTTTAATTTTTAATCCTGTGTACAGATCATATAAATGCAATGTTGCTTAATTGTTTATTTAAAATATTATTATATTATGGACGATTTTAGCTCTTTACATTTTCCTCAAAACATAGACCAATGAAAAAGTAAATAAATTGTGTGACGCTGATGATACTATCGTTTAGACGTTTCTCTAATTTCGCCGTTGTCTCAAGTATGTCCAATAGTTTATTGGTACAAACTATTTACCTACTTGCCGACAATGATAACAGAGGTTATTGTCTATTCTCAGAGTAGGGGAAGTCCCGTAACCACGGACGGCATATAGTGCCGGACACACGTAATATCTCGGCAACTAGCAACACGAGCAATTTGAGGATAAGTAAAAGTGCATGGCGCGGAGGACGTACCATGGACGTGCACGGCACGCGCATTGCTTGTGACGCACGCAGCGACTGTGGGAGCTCTCTTTTAGTGTTTTTATAGGGAAAGCGCTGCGTCGCATAAGTTTCGGGTGAGTGTTTGGGCTTATTTGTTCTGTTTACCTGGATGTGTTTATTTTTAATAAACTCACTGTTTACTTATATTTCGTAGTCTATAAAAGTTTTTTTTACATAATTCAAATAGTTGAGGTACACAATAAATAATTGTAATGATTTCCTATCCCTCAGTACCGGACATAGTAGTAGTCCCGTAATACCGGACAGTGAATATGTTTTTTTTCGGTTGTATTTTGTTTCTGATAGAAGAACTTAAGAAAGTAAAAATGGAAGAAAAGAAAAAAAAGTTCGGAAAAGAAGTGACAATTTGACATAGGTATAATGATTTGCATGGTAGTTTTTAAATATCTGAATAATTATTTTGCATGCCAGATGTCGGTAAATTGTGTGAACCTGTAAATATCTTTTAATTACTTCTACGATGTACCACTTTTAATGCAAAATGAAGACAACAATTGATTGATTGATATATCGAGGAAATCAAGCTAACGATTTAAAAGTTAAAAAAAAGGTGAAGCCGAACGGAAACTATTTAAATAAACAAGCGAAGAGCGAAGTTAAAAAGAGAGAGAGGGTTCCATACTTTTTAGTATTTGTTGTTATAGCTGCAACATGTGAAAATTTCAACTGTCTAGCTATCACGGTTCATGAGATACAGTCTCAGTAATAGGGTCCGTGTTTACCCTTTGGGTACGGAACCCTAAACAGGAGGAAAAACAGCAAACATTGGTTAATGCAGCCCGTAGTATATTTAGACCATGACGAAGACTGGATACAGTGCTCCAGTTGCCATGGGTGGGCGCAGGATGCCTGTGCTTGATATTCCAGAAAGTTCAGAAGATTATAATTGTGATCGTAGTAAAAAAAAATTAAACCGTCCGGTGCTAGGGGTTCAAAATGTAGTCCGTCCTGTACTAGGTGCCTCTTGCATAGTACGAGTTTTATTTCATTAGTTTACTTTTCGTTTTTGAATTAGTTTATGTGGAAGTTGCATTTGTGTTATTTTATTTTGATTCTAGTTTGTTGACTAAAGTAATTCATAAATAAAGATATATTATATTTTATCAAATACTTTTTTATTTTCTTCAAAAAGGCTTAGGTGTCCGCCACTCGGGGATTTCCCCCTACCTATGTATGATTTGTGTAAAGTAACTAATAAGCAGAATTTCGAAAATCGGACTTTACATTAGGCTCTTTGTAAATTTGTGAGCATTATTAAAATCAGTCAAGTTCTACAAGGTGAAGTGGTTAAAGTTATCTTTGCTTCTAGCTGTTTAACGTTTTCATCGTATGACGTGAGTTTCTACCAGAAATGGATTCTCATTGTAGCCGTACACCATAATAACAAGAAAAGCGTCTCCCGAACGTTTCCAGTTCTCCTCATTTTAAACTTTTAATTATTAGAATTTTCCCTAAAAAAACACTCATCATTTTAATTTTACACAAATTTAGCTTATGATTTATAATTGCGGTTTTATCGAAGCTTTGTGCTGTCTACAGAATAATCTGTATTGGGTATAATCTTAAGACATTAAATACCTGATCTTATATGACTTGAGTGAACTGTTAATGAATCATGCGTTTACTTTATGAACATTGAATACTTATTTCATTGAAACAAGTACCTATATAAAACCGCATGATCAGATCAACAATGATGGCCTCGCATAATGCTCATGTTTGCCTCAACTGGCTGGAAAATTGGCCGAATAACAAAACCCGAGTGAATTAACACTAAAGTAAGTACAATGCGACGACGACCCTAGTGCTAACAGTTCAAAATCAAACCCGCTAAAAACTAGACCTTAAAATGAGACTGCGTTCAATCCGGTTATATTTGAGTGTATTGCGGTCGAGAAGACATATTTTCACCCTCGGGATGCTGTGAAATTTCAACATTATTGAATTGTGTTCGGTGCGAAATATATCAACAGAATTTGGATTGATATAGAAAATGTGACTATAATATATATTTACTATTCGTAATCATACATCCAGAAAACAAATAACTTTTTTTACATACCCACAGTTAAATAACACGGAAATCACACAGGTTATTTTATGCTTTCAGCTTTATTGTACAGTCAGCGTCAAATAGATAGTAACGGCCAAAGTGACTAAATATAGCGGAACACTTTTTTGGGGTAGGTAACAAAGGCGTTTCGATATTTTTTGCCCACTGACTGTCACTATCTATTTGATGCTGATTGTACCGAAGTAACAACTGTGTCCATACAATTTTAACACCCTTTAATACCAACCGCTCCAATAACTACTAGTTTATATTATTATGTAGAAGACATTGTAGACTTCCATTTAGGTATACGAAACAATTCTCTCATTACCACCGTGTATCT
This sequence comes from Cydia strobilella, assembly GCF_947568885.1. Classification (NCBI taxonomy): domain Eukaryota; kingdom Metazoa; phylum Arthropoda; class Insecta; order Lepidoptera; family Tortricidae; genus Cydia; species Cydia strobilella. The sequence continues at coordinate 22,147,779 of NC_086042.1, forward strand.
GTCTACTATTATGTTTGTAAGTGGTACACTAATTGTGTATTCAGAACGCTTTATATGATTGTCACGAATTATTAATACGTTATTATACGACGCCATATGAAATAGAATACGAAAATCTGTGTTTAATATTGTGTAGCTGGTAGCTGGGCTTGGATTAATAACAAGTGAATATATTATTTTACTCTTATAAACAAGTTCTTTATATGATTCAGGGCAGAACCTTTTTTTCATTTTTTGCACTGTAACATGATAGGTACAATACAACTAGGGAACAAATCAAATTATTTTATGAAATATTTTGATTTGTGTTTTTTAAGTAGTCACACTACTATATATATTTAAATTATAAACTGAAATACATATCATACACTAAAGAAAAAGTGACCAACTCCATCGGTGGCTGAGGCGGGAATCGAACCCGCGTCTTCAGCTTACCCGGCTAACGTCCTGACCACTTGACCATCCAGCCACGTAGCCGGCACATTTTTGCAGTTTATAACCTACAATGCAATTTGTTTTTGTTTTCTTCTCTAGAAAAAAGCATTATTAGAATACGGAAAGCCTACCGCGAAACACGAAATTCGAAATTTCGTTCAAGCTATAGAGGCAGATAACGAATGATCGTTTTTCGTGTTTCGCGGTAGGCCTTCAGAATTATTTTGAGCAATCAATGTACCTACAATAAAATTAAGCTTCAGCCACCAATGACTCATCGATAACTAGAGTAAGAGTGAGCTATAAACAGATGAATTACGACTCGCACCTATTTCTCTCATCTTACCATTACTATAGCACTCACCATGATTCGCGAAGTAAGTGCACTCCTCCATAAACCGCTACATTCGGGTCACACGTTCACTTCAATGCGACTGGCCACTGCGGACAAAACAAATGTACCGATAAGTTTTTTTATGATAAAAGAGGCAAACGAGCAGACGGATCACCTCAGCAATTACCGCCGGCCCATGGACACCCGCAACACCAGAGGGGTTGTAAGTGCGTTGCCGGCCTTTAAGATTTTTGAAGGTTTGAATGTCGTATCGATTCGGAAATACCGCAGGCGACAGTTCATTCCACAGTTTAGCTGTGCGAGGCAGGAAGTTTCTGGAGAAACGCACAGCTGAGGACTGCCAACCATCTAAGTGGTTAAAAACATGTATTAAATCAACACTATGTTTATCACAAGATATCGTTGTCGGTGGTCCGTAAAGCGGGGTCATAACGTGCATTCGCAAAAAAAAAATCAGTGCTAGGTATTTACAGTGTTCAAAAAGATCTCAACGTTAACGTAATGCACTCAGACACATTCATAGATCGAGATCTTGAGAGTAAGTCGCGTTGAGATATTTGTGAGCACCTTGTTGGCATGTCCATGTGACGACTGTACGAGGTAAAAAAATTACAATGCTAACTGTGACCCTATTACGATGTTCATATAGTACGTGTACACGCAAAGCCATGAACCCGTTACGTATGGGCTGATCTAACTTCTTCTTCCTCGCGTTGTCCCGGCATTTTTGCCACGGCTCCATGGGAGCCTGGGGTCTGCTTGGCAACTAATCCCAAGAATTGGCGTAGGCACTAGTTTTTACGAAAGCGACTGCCATCTGACCGTCCAACCCAGAGGGGAAACTAGGCCTTGTCGGGATTAGTCCGGTTTCCTCACGATGTTTTCCTTCACCGAAAAGCGACTGGTAAATATCAAATTATATTTCATACATAAGTTCCGAAAAACTCATTGGTACGAGCCGGGGTTTGAACCCGCGACCTCCGGATTGCAAGTCGCACGCTCTTACCGCTAGGCCACCAGCGCTCTTGGGCTGATCTAACTTAACGTAATTAAATGCGACTAGCGCCAATTGATGTAAAGCCGGTAGCCAGGAAATACGGCCAATTTCCGATTTACCTAGACTTCGTACCAAATTAATAGTATTGTTGGATTGAATTTTATGATTATACGTTTTTTAAGTGAAAATTATAATAATTGAAATAACAGTTCAAAGGATCCTCGCAAGCAGTCAGGCCCGACAAGATCAGATCAGAGTGGATTAGGAATATTATACAGTATATATTTTAGGAATATTCTTCTTACCCGTCATTTACCAAATGTCATTAAAAATCAAAACCACGATAATTTAAGTAAAAAATATTTGTTATCGTATTTTTGGGCCACCCTCTATTTTATACTTTCATAGCCCACAGATATTTTTCATAGTTCATCACGCTCCTTCTATAGCGTTTGTTACGTACTAACGAGGTCCGCTTTCCTATTTTTCTCCTGGACGTCATCATCTAAACCACAGGCGTTCAGATCTTCATTGGCGATGACATTACGCCTTATATATGTACAGAACGGGAATATGTATTGCATCACAGCACCATGCCCTTAATCTGTAAAAGTGACATTTTTAAATATATAGACGAAATGCCTATTGTAGTGGAAGCTATTGTTTTTATTCAGTAATTTTCGGCTGCATAAAGAGACCGAGCTAAAGTACACAGGCACTAGATCTTACGAAAGCGCCGTCTGCCATCCGACTTTTATATAAACTTCTATGTAAAAAATGTTTTTTTTTTTTTTATATACTGGTACAAAAATTAAGTACATGACTAACAAAACTACGAGTAACATAGAGCAGGCGATTGTTTAGTTAGAGCAAAGATAGATATAACTCCGTAATAGATTGATACAGTCTAAGGAAAAAACGTGCCTCGAAAATCAAGAAAATTTGATTCTCGTTCAGAGGGCGCTACTAGTTTTGGCCTACAGTCGTATAGATGGCGTTGACGGTTTCGTTTGTTATTTAACAATTTTAACGCATATCAGTGAAAGAACATGGGTCAAAATCATAAAAATAATTAATGCGAATAAAAAATCATTTATCTATATTTAAATACATTCTATCGTATTTTTATAAATCTTCATTTTTAGTTTTAAAGTGTGTCGACAGATGGCAGTGAATTTACTGGGGTTACAAAATTTACTATGACAGTACCGCTCTAGTATAAGTTACTCTATGGTTAGAGCAATGTGACAGTACAAATTTTCTAGGCAACAAAATTACGTGCCTCAGCAAATATATCAAACCTTGTGCACATAACATATCTATATTCTGTATTGGGTGTTTTTGTGTCGGTATACTGAGTAAATTAGAGTACCGCCACGACACGAATGTATTATATTAGAAAGTTAACAAAATCCAACAAGTTTTAAATTTAATTTGTCAAAATTTAAATTATTATATTTCCTACTTATCTACTAATTTTTATTGTAGGCTATGTTTGGTTGCTTAGTGTGGCAGGGCACTAAACAAATTATGTTTCACCAAACGAGTTAATTCATATTTTATCCGCAAAGCAATTTGGTGAAAATTTTGAACTGTTGCATCATGTTGGCTGGTAGAATTGACTTTTATGACAATTGTGATGATTTTGATATTTATGATAAATATTTAATAGCGTTCATTGGGATTTGATCTGTAATGTTTTACAGTTCGTATTTTCCTCGCGTTCGTGTGGTGAAAAATTTTGGGTTTCACCTCGCGACGTTCAAGATTCCAGTTTTCGAATTACTCGCTACACTCGTGGTTCAATTTAGGAATCTTTCGCTTGCCGGGATATCAATATTTAGCACGACGGGTTACACAACAACCTTGCCCCCTTTGAAAAAACAAATGCCTTCTAACTTATCCCTCACAGGTTCACCGCTGCGCTAGCGCAAGCAAATGCCTTTTAAAAACGTGTAATGTTGGAATGGTAATTGCTCTAAAATAGAACTAGGCGCTACAATATACAGAGGAATGTGCTTCCATTTATACCTAGATATTGCACGAAGGTTATGGTACTTATTGATTACTAGGCCTTATCACAAAGATTTAACAGCTAGCTTTGAATGAATGGTTGTTTAGACATACTAGATGCTGTGTTCAGTGATATAATATAGTTACTATGAGGAAAATCCAACCGGTTTCCAATCAATTGCAGTTTCAATTTTTCTAACACGACTACAATAAACGACTTGAATGAAGATTGTTGAACATCCTTAAGTTATTTTTTGTAGGATAACAAAACAACTCTGTTTGGAAACTTGTTACGTGGCTTAATTACTTGCTAGTCATTCCTCACTCACACCTTTACCTATAGAGCTTAATTGACTTTAAAATATATTTGGTAGTTCTTGAGTATTGACCAGTAGATATTAACCAATTTCACATGCCAATTTACATTATATGGGTGATACAGTGACAATGTGCCTAAAGGTTGTTGTTAGAAATCGTCTGGCTGTCTTGAGATTGAGAGATATACGGCGCGATTCGGAAAATGAATTAGAGATTCACTAGATTTGAAATAGTAAAGATATGTGACGTCCCACTGGTTAAGGTACCTTATGGCGGTTGGAGCTTACGCTATTATTAACGCCGCTGCAATTAATATTGGATGGCGCTTACGTCGCATAGCGCCGTAATAATTTGCGACGCTATGCGCCGTAAGCGCCAGCCGCCATAAGGTACATTTTGCCGTGAAATGTCACATAACTTTACTATTTCATATCTAGTGAATCTCTAATTTATTTTTCGAATCGCGCCGATAATTATTTTTGTGACCTTATTTTTTAAGTAAGAAAAACTCCTAACCGCACAAATTACAATGTAGCGTGTTACCACCCTGTTGGCAATTACCGACAGGGCTCAAGGTTGAAACCAAGTAAACCCATTGCGGAAAGAAAATTTCCAACTGTTGGTATCAGTTGCTTTTATATAGCTAGCTGGTACCTGGGTTAATCAACTTTTTCTTGTCACCCGTTACCATGATTACGGTTTCCTGGGTCACTTAAAACCTGATTTTAAGGCGAGTTAGTATAGAACATAAGATCTTCGAAACGCAACATATTATAAGTATTATAGCCGTCTGCATTAAAAGTTCAGTGACTACACTTCGAACAGAGAGGGTTGCAATAGTTCTAAGATGATCCGTTTAGAAGAAATCTTTAAGGTGGTTCGACTAGGTTACTCAAAGCTTAAACCCCGCTAGATGGCCCCACTTTCGCAAATTTTTAGGTTTTATTTTTTTGTGGAATAGTGTTGGTATCTGTATACTTAAAAGTATGTTTAGCGCAATCTTTACATAAATATTAAACTATTATAATAAACATTGAATACTTCATTAGTGCAAAAAACACTTTTAAAGTCGACAGAGTGTTTCTGTCATGCTATTTCCTACTATTACTCACACATGCAAACAGTGTTTCCGTGATCCTTGTAGTAGAAGATTTCACGGAGCGTAAGTATACTGTAATGGCGTTGCAGTATGTTCGTGGAAATACGTGCAAGAGGATTCGGGTTCAAGACTGGGACGAGTAGGTACTTTTTTTTGTTTTTAGTTGTCCTTTTTGTGTTATCTTTCTTATACTTTTAAACGAGCAATTCTTGTATACCCATACTAACATTATAAATAAATAAATCCTACAATCCCTACTAATATTATAAATGCAAAAGTGCGTCTGTCTGTCTGTCTGTTACCTCTTCACGCTGACCCGATTTAGTTGAAATTTGGTATAGTGATAGTTTGAGTCCCGGGGACGGACATAGGATAGTTTTTATCCCAGAAATCATCCTTTAAGGGTGTGAAAAGGGGGTAATAGTTTGTTCTACCAGTAAAGCAATCCCTTCCTGCCTAGCCTCTTATAAAATAGGAATTGTAAAATAAAATTACAACATGTTTTAAATCTTTTTATTTTGAATTCCAGTACAGTGACTTACAACATTTGCATGGCCTTCTAATTATAACAATTATATAAAATAGTTATTTGTGCAACAAGAGAGGAAAGTGGTTTTTCTTGCGAGTGTTTTTTTTAATCCTAAGAAAGAGAAAAACTCTATAATTGAATCACGAGCGAAGCGAGTGATTCTAAGTTAGAATCTTGAGAGTAGCGAGGGACTCAAAAACACGAGATGTAAAATAACTTTGCTCTCGTGTTGCACATATAATTTTTCACCTCAGTAGTGAGAACATATTAAAGGTTAAAATGTATTTCGAATTACACAGAATAATACAGAGAAAAAAAAGTAATAGGAGTATGAAGTGTCAGTTCATGGCCTTCACTAAATTAAAAAGCTACTTTGTTTCACTCCCTGGAGTGAGGAAAGTCGCACTTTCGTCATTAGGCTTGTTTGAGCTGCTGAGGTGAAAAGGGATATTTATCATGTAAGTATATTTATATTATTGATTTGCCGATATTTTGAATTTTATAACTAAATCTAGTTAAATATATAGAAAATTAGCAATTTATCACAATAAATTGGAAACTTAAAAAATATATGGGAATAATAAAAAAAAACTTAACTTTTTTAAACTTTCAAATAGGAAAAAAATAACGGTACCATTCGATTCCTTACATTTTATAAAAAAAATTGTAAAGCAACAATATGTACATAAACGCAACATTTCACCGACAAAATAGCAAATTCCTTGTTTTCCATACATCGAAACGGCGTGACGTCACGATGTGTTGCCATTTTTTTAGAGCGTTTCGTCAGTAAAGTGCGGGTGCCAGACTTTGACCATCATTTGTGACTTTTGTATTGCGACCCATACAGACATTAGATCCTCAAAACAAACCTGATCAACAGATACTATTTAAAAAAAATTCAACTATCCAATTATTCTAGATCAATACTTTTAGCTCCCTTAGGTATTCGCCTAAGTACGATCTCTGGCAAAATAGAGTTTTTATAAAAGTGAACTAGCTTCTGGATCATATTTTTTATGAATTGGTCATTTTTGTAGACTTCGATCACAGTTATTGGTGTAGACGGATTTACATAACAAATGAAATAACATTTTTTCATATTTGTGACGCGTAGTTGTCCCTGTACCTAAAAGAAAAATAATATCATGATATCATCTCTAATGTTATAGGAAGTAATTGATGCAACTATATGGATTCTAATAAAGTTATTATTTAATTACCTGGTAGTAATAATTGTGCTTTTCATTCATGGACAAAAGTCCTTTATTTTCAATCACAGGAAAGTTTTTATTTTCTTTTACTGCAGTAAGGATGCTCTGATTTCTTCTGGCCAATGAAGGAAAACATTTTATTTCTAAGATGGCCTCTTCATTTTGCACAATACCTAAAAAAACCTAGAGTTAGTGACACATTGACTATTCGGCATCCAAAACAGTAATACATAATTACATATAGGTATATAAGATATAGGTATTGTCACTGCTTATTATCCTACCATCAGGGCTGGCGCCCAGAAAACCAAATTCAGCATCAATGTATATTCCAGCTTGACGAACTGTCTTTTTGTAATTTTCTATAAAGTACGTCCTCGCCACAGATTCGTTTTGTTGTCCATAAAGCATGTCTTTTGTCAAAATGTTGCTTTTGTAAAGCACTTGTTTGACATGGTTGTGAGACGGCGTAGTTTTTCTTCGCTTACATATCTAAAACAAAACAAATATGACAAAGGGTCTAGGAGATCATCATCATCAAGTACCTTCATAAAAATGACAAAGGCACTAACCAATCCAAATTGACTTGCTGTCAACCTGTCACTCCTATACATATTGTACAGATCATTTTCATGTTGACCTATAGTGCTTTCTTCTATAGCCTTGATTTCGTCAGCAGTTTTGTTGAATTCAGGCAACTTATCAGCACACATTTTTTTTAGGTCATCATGATTTACTGGGTCTGCTGTGTCTTGAGCTTCAGGACCATAATTTTTATCGGGCTGAGGTGGCTTGGCATGAAAAAGTCGCCTGCGTTTGTAGAGTTTCCTCCGCGCCTTAGTCCTTTCACTCTTCTATTTCCTAAAAGTTTTGCCTGGCGAACTGTTAGTATGTTTTCGCCACGCAGGGTTATGCCAAGTTTGACCAGTTACTTGCGAGAGGCCTGTAAAAATATATATAAATATTTGAAATTGAGCCTCTGCATGTGTAGTCATAACACTATTATTATTTTCTATCTTTAGGAATTGCGCAAAACTTCTAGTAATAACTACCTACCTGCAACCATCACTCTACGCTGATAAGATCCACCTGTGTGAAGATTGAGCCGCTTACCACAGTTGAATTTACTTATAATACTCATAAAGTTTTCAACATGATTGGTTGTATCATTTGACAACCGATTTGTTTTAGCGATTACAGATTCATTTGCAGCAACAATAAGTGCCCAAACGGCAGGAGCCTGTTTCTTCATACTGGTGACATAATTTTCATCTTGCTCGCCAGTTGCAGTGAATTTGCAAAAATAATCTTGGCATTTTTCATGTTCACCAAACACATGTGAAGGGCCATGCTGCAGGTCATTTCTCATAGCCAATCTATTTTCGGCATGATGCAAGATTATCATTCTCGAAATTACAGTTAGTTTTGACAACCTGGCTTTTAACATTTTGCGACCGTACAAAGGTAATTTGGTATTAGCCAGTATCTGAAATAGTATTAGTAGGGATTATGTATTTTATTAATAATAATAATTCAGCCTGTATACATCCCACTGCGGGGCACAGGCCTCCTCTGCGCGAGAGGGCTTGGGCTATACTCCCCACGCTAGCCCAATGCGGATAGAGGGACTTCATATAAACTCATTGATACGAGCCAGGATATGAACCCGCGACCTCCGGATTGAAAATCGGACGTCAGATCCATTCGATTATATGATACAATATATTTAGGAATTATCATTGATAATATAAGAAAAATACCTTATAAAGTCCACTTGTATAATTTTTTATAACATGGTTTTTGCACTCTGTTTTCCGTATTTTTTGACCATATGACACTTTTTCTTTCAATTGAGCGAAAACAGAGGAATCGCCATCTCCAATAAATGAAAGATATTGTACACCATGCATTTCTTCTGACTTCTGAAAGCCCTCCACTAATATTTCTGCCTCCATACCAGTTGATGATCCCTGGTAATTTTTGAAACATTTGTGTGGGGGCACATCCTTTTTGTCTTTCTCGTATAAATGACAATGATAACAATATTTGTTTTCCCCTCACTAGCTCGGAAAGCCGTCTTTTATCCTTTAAAACAAGCGGGGAAAAACGCATTTTATCCACTAGTGGGGAAAGTAATTTGACCTTGGATGGAGCGTGTTTAAGTAGCTTTTGACAGATAACAAAACGTAAAACACTCGTAATAATCGTTCGTTCGATATTAATTATCATTAAACAAATGGTTTGAGAATTTAATAAAAATTCCAAATTTAGCTTTATTTAATGATTTTAAGTCATAAACCTTAAATTCCATAAGAAACATTTGTTTTTTTAAATGATGTTGAATGTAATTCTGAACGCACAAGTTGAGTCGATGCAATTTCAAAAAGCATCGTCAGAAATGTCAACATTGTCAACAAAAATTTCCTCACCGACTCCGACACGTAAAAATACAGAACTTCCAGAGTTTTATGTTATAATATCGTATTATTGTAAAAAAATTAGTGATTCCAGTGATGAAGATTATCTAACGCCTGTGGATGTTGCACTTTCCTCGCTATAGTGAGGGGAAAAGTTTTGTGTTACACACGGGTGCAAATGTATTTTACTTCTCGTGTGTTAAAACACTCGCTACGCTCAGGATTCTATAGTTGAACCACTCGCTTCGCTCGTGGTTACTATAGAATCCTTTCGCTTGCTCGTGCTTCAATTCCACACTCGCGGGTAAAATACAACTTTGCACCCTTGTATAACAAATAACTATTTTTATGCCAATATACAAGCACTTCCTCGTGTTTTTCCCAATGATGCAAGCCTAAAACCAAGTAAACTAGATAATAAATACTGAATTTTCAAAATAAATAATAAAAGAATAACAATATAATTTAGTCACTTACCATACCAGATGCTGAGTTATAGTTATGACCGTAGCTCCTCTTGGCCCACCCACCATCTACTTCAACTTCTATGTATGGAATGCCATCGTCAGTAATTTGGCCTTTTTCAATAGCTATAGCTCTCTCTTGTTGTCCTATTTTCTTTATTTCTTCTGTCAATTGATCTTTCCATGTATGTCCCAGTGATTTTTCTATCTTCCTAAATTTTGTAGGACCCATTGTAGGGATATCCATTACATTAGTTAAGTGAGACGCTTGTGTATAATAACCCCCACCTGTTACAGTTCCCCACACAAAGCCAGTGTTTAGTTTTTCACCATCACTATTCTCATTGCTCTCTCTAAATTCTTTATCACACATGCTGCATTTAAAAATGAATATACTGTTGAAGCCTTTCCGCAGCTCTCTGACAAATTCAATGGTACTATTTGCGCAAGTTTTTGTGTGCTTTTCCAGAGCAAATGCCCAGTGAAGGACGTGTTGGATGTCAACAATTCTGTTCCCAGTCAGACCAATCAAGTTATTATCAACACTTTTCTCAATAGTCAATTCATGGCATGCCAAAGTTAGATCAGTTACTGGCCAGTTTATTTTCAAAGCCTTAGTTTCAGAACTATTAGTACTAGTTGATGGCTGATTAGATTTTGCATCAAAAGTAGCCTCTAGATGTACGACTGGCACTTGCCTACTATAAGTTTTCACAATATTTTGTCTGAAAAAGAAGTTGAAGATTATTATATCACATCTGAATCTAGGTGTGTACCTAACAGGAAGCTAAAGTGCAATTAGAAATTAAAACTTACCCTGCACTTTCAGCTGCTTCATTTTGAGGTATTTCTATTTTTCTCTTTTTACGCCATACATCTACACGACTGGCAAAAGAAAAGTTTTTTCTTATAAACAAGATTACGGAAGTAGTAAGAATTATTTTCTCAAAGATGGGCACGAGAAAATTACAAAGTACAAGGAACGAATGAAACTGTAACTTACGACACTTCACCACCATAATTAAGCTTCAATTGAGCGTAAACTCTTTTTCTGGATTTACGCGGACCAGAATACCGGTGGTTTTTGTAATTTGATTTGGACGTTGCAATCATTTTCAATCCACAAACAAATAAAATTTACAAGTCACATAATAAACATGAGGTAGTTTTGATCACGTTTTGATGTCTATCAAGTACCTGTCAAGTATTCAGTATCAACAAAAACTGGAATAAAAATGACGGGAATACAAATTCGCGCCGATGCCAGCCCAGCCGCCGAGGCATAGAGTGGCAACGTCGCAGCATATATGTACACGACATTTGTGACACACACATACGTAAAATTGATGAAAATATTGCGTTGATTTATGTATGATTTCTGTATGAAACAAAGTTTTTCTACTAATTTAGCGCAAACGAATACTCGAAAGTAGATAAATGAGCAAATATTTGTGTAGTAATAGTGTGTAGTGCCTTAATTAAAGCAGATTGAATTTTGTATGAAAATCGAACCACCTTAAAAGACGCATTTACCTCAAAGTGACGCATTTAGCCCAGTTGACCTTACCTACGTGTTCGTCGTAGGTAAATACTTGAAGTACCCCGAATTCAGGTACAATTGGATTGGAACATACTACGAAAACAATATTGAATTACTTACATAAAAATTGAATCTATTATGTTATTCAAGGAGCTCTTCGTGACCAGAGTTCGATAGAAATCGTAGGGGACATATTACATTATAGGACATCAGAAATTTACGTAGCGTACGTAAGAAGCCAAACTTTCTTCTCTTCTTCTATTTCAACGTTTCGCTGATAAGAGAAAAGTCGACGACCTCTAGTTTTCTACCTTAGGCTAGAAAAGCCTCAAATCGAGGAAATCTTTTTCCATAAATTTTTTATGAAAATTAAACTTTTATTTTTCACATGCTATTTTTTATGCCAATCGATTCCATTCCTATCCATAGTTTCCTAGGGGTCAACTTAAGGTAAAGTACTAAAAAGCCACAAATTAAATAAATCTTTTTCCATGCATTTACTATAGAGAAACCTTGAAATTTTAATCACAATTTTCTATCCCGCCAATCAGTTCTGTTACGTTTAAGAACCATAATACTATATGAAGACGAATACTTATATCGAATTCATGAATGCGGATTCGCACAACGAGCCATCTACATTTGAGTTATAAACCTTCAAGAAAAGAGAATAATCATGCAATCACTCGTGAACAAACTTCGGCTTCATACAAGAATGCCGCGGGTTGTTTCTATTTTACAGCCACCTTTACCATAACAAAACCAATTTTGCCCGGGTCGTTACTCGCCGGAATCGCACTTTGCGGCCTGACTCGGAAATAATATTCCGACGCCATGATTACGAGTTACCATCAAGCGTCACACAAATTTATAACGCCTTTTCCAAACTCAGTCTTAATACTTTTTTCAACACTCATTACTCTTAGTTTTGATACCTACTCGTACTTCTAATCTCAAAATTACTCGTATTTTTAAGTCCTTTACAGTTTACAAGGTTTTAAGTCTTCTTTTAAAACTGTCTCCGTCGCTCGTTAAAAGCACCTACTCAAGCAGTTTTGTCTGAAAGCTAATAAAATGCTTGTATCAATCAATCAAGGCGATTTCAACGAGCCCATACTCCCGAGAATGTTTCAGTCACCTTTTTTCATCTCTATCTTCAGACCAAATCGGGGACAAAATACATTGCATTATCGCGGAAGAACGTATACTTAGACTGTTTTTATTGTAAATACCTATGCGACCTCAATCACCAAAAAATTGTCACATACGTCGGTGGACTGTGGTGACTGTGGAGATGGAAATAAATAGTTTTTTTTATGATATAAGAGGCAAACGAGCAGACGGATCACCTGATGGTAAGGGATTACCGCCGCCCATGGACACCCGCAACACCAGAGGGGTTGTAAGTGCGTTGCCGGCCTTTAAGATACTGGTAATGGGATTCTATTTTGCATAACGCTTGTTATGTGCATACTATTGATGTGTTATATAACTACTATTAACGCAAAAGTACTATCTTCTACGACACTACACTAGGTACTTCTGCAAACTTGTCGGCAGCCTTACCTATATGTCGTTGTCAGCTGTTGATCGACGCGTCCTTCGCCATACGCTTTGTGTTACCAAACTTTCGGGCTTCATTTAAACAGATTAGTTTCAGTTTACACGGACTTGCCGTCCTATGATTAAGTACATGTCGCTCAAATAAATACGCGGGCATCCAGTAAAACAACTTATAGATTGTACATAAACTTACAAAATACGGGTCAGGGTTAGAATTAGAATGGAGTCGTTGATGGACTTTGTGCGAGACGTAGTTGAAGCGTGCAGCTTAGCTATTAAAATACACCAGCTTACAGACAAGACATACCACAACAACAAACAGCGAATTTATGATATGAAATTAACAGCGTAACTAAAGTAACTACAATAGTGTCCAGTAATAATATCAAGCAAGTCGCAGACTATATCTGTCGAGGAAGATTATCAGGTTTAGAATTTAGTTATTTCATTATTACTATCACAGTGGTACACAGTCATACACACCACTGTATAAAACACACACTGATACACTTATCACAGTATAAAATTATTAATCAAATTATTTAAAAAAAAGATTAGGTTCATATAATCTATAAAAGCAACCACGAAAGCAAAAGCTGACGCTTAGATTAAATTGCTACACGAAAGTAAATTTTGAGAGATTGAATTAAGGTTGTCAGTGTTGCAAAGTTGGAAAGAGTTGCTCTAATGACTTAACGAGCAAGATAACAATGATTTATTCGTAGGTGATTAAAGAGGTACAGTTCGGCAACTTTAACGATACTCGTTTAGCTGGTCGACGGCTGTCAATACTTTCGTTGCTATTCAAGCCGGCCATTATATTTATGATCTCCGATGACGCATTGTTGCTACGTATATTCAGGTCCAATAATACAAGAGAACGTCAACGCAAAAATAAAATGTCTTGAAAGCTTGTTCCTTTCAGTAGTAGCTACTAGCTACGAGTTAGGGTTGTCGGCGATGTGACATTGAACAGTTTTAGTATCACAATAACTTCGCGAAAATCCTTTTAATCACTCAATAGCTGCGAAACTGGAAATTACTGAGTCCATTGCTTTTTGCATTAAGAAATAATTAAATAAGAACAGTAGATAATCCGCTGTGAATTAAAATTACTACTTATATGATGTAGAGTCCACTGTCCAACTTAGAATAATTTTGAAACATAACTACAGGACAAGAAATCATTGCAATGTGTAGATTTAGCTAATTCACTTTGATAGATCACAAGCAAAATCAACAACGAACAACATTCGTAATGCGACATCCTAAATATTTAATACGACACATTCACCATTTTATGGTTCCTCCTAAAATAACACCAGCAACCTCTAATCAGGGCCCTAAATAAGCCATATCGTCGCTATACTTACTCAACCTCATATCTGCAACAATCATTTAATGGAAATGTCGCTTTTCTTTCATTCGGAATACGGGTGTTTTTGTCATCAAATGAGTATATTAGATTATTTTAAACCGGGTCACTCACGTATTAAAATAAAAAATAATCCGGATTAAAATAATCTAATATGTTTGAGTCTCACGGGAGTTTTATCATCAAATGAGTGTTGCAAATATGAGGTTGAGTAAGTATAGCTGCGATATCGCACGGAATCGTTGGCCCAGACAAGATTACCTAATATGACAATTTAACCTTTACCTTTTTGCCATTGCCGTAAATTTCATGACCCCTCTAAATTGGCCTTAATTCAGTTAAATAACTCCTTATTCAGACAATACTAGCTAATATTTATGCCAAAAACCAGCATTTTATTGATGTTTGATGGCTTGAAGTATTTCGTTACAGTCTTTCAAGACTTCTATATTTTTTTCCATTCTCCATACAAACGTATTATATAAAGTTACACTCTCATTTTAAAACGACTAGCTAGATTGCTCTGAAACTTTGTACTTACAATAGGATAATATATATCTAGATCTGTAATTAGTTTATGTAGTTAGCTTCAGATACCATTTAAGTTTTTCATACAAAACTTGTTGATACCTATACCTAATGTCATTGCATGTGCAAAGTACGAACTCTGTTTGTATGGGAATGTGAAATTCGGCCGAGCTTGCCGGGGACTCTTAATGTTTCAAGCTCTTATTGATCCTTCGCATTACCTATTCCTGTAAAACATACTTAAGCTAAAACTAGTATGATCTCTTAACTGAGTTCACTACCTCAGATTTGCATTAACTCCACTTAGCTCAGATTTGCATTAACTACGCTGCAGCATGTACAAATCCATTACCACGGCCCCACGAGCATTCTCTGCGTCCTTTAGACGTCCGTGTATACCTGTATAATAGAGTAGGTGCAGCCCATACAATGTCCATTATGCGCTTTTTGTTTAACCATTCAACCTGAACTGCAGTCGGGTGCGTTGCTTTAATGACATTTATATGACATTTCCGCCAGGAATGCTGTAATCAAATTTAAGTTGTGATGTTGTTGTACCTAACATATTATGATTGGAGGCTATTATATTTTGCATTTATGTTTATATTACTATGATTGGTAGCAGATACACCCTGCAGCTCAAATATCTTGTAGGGTTTGAACACATTCGATGTGTTGATCCTTGTGAAATCCGTTGTAGTTATATTTATGTTTAAATACATTAGGTATTTGTTTGTTTTTTCCTGTGAACTTTAGATTTTTTGACGACCTGTCTGGTTGTGACCCTGCCTATGAGCCCATGGTCCTGGGTTTAAATCCCGGTAGTATTTATTTTTACGATGAGGATGGATATTTGTAGGAACAAATATCCATGACTCAGGAGAGTCATCGGTATTTTCTTATACACATATAAGAATTTATATATAATGAAAATGAAAAAAATGTTTATTTGGTTACATTTCACAAATCACAATTTAGTTATGCTTGGAATCTCTTAGTAAGTATTGTAAATACTTGTGACAGAAGACCCCGCTACTAACTATTAAGGTTTTATAATAGTAACCGAACATATCATTTAAACAAATATTTAGTTGAAGATATTAAGTATTTATAAATATTTATATATTACATACATCGTTGTTTAAGTGCCTACCCAGAACACAAGTCTTATTGAGCTTACTATATTCAAAAATCTATGCCATGCAAGGGCCTGACACTCTTTCATAGAGAAAGATAGTCTTATTGCGATTCCTATAAGAGGAAAGAGAAAATAGTGCCATGCTTTGTCCTTATCACCGACCGGGTTTTTTTTAATGGTCGGTTTATGGCAGCATAGGTAGGAGGCGATGGCGAAATACCGAAATGTATAAGTGAAAGAGAAAAAGGATTATGCTGCCATACACTAACATCAATACATGAATATGTCTTTCTCTTACCCCTGGTCGCTCGGTTTCATGTCTATAACTACTATACTGTCTATGATGCCATGTCATATTGTTTGCCCAAATAAGGCATGACATGTGAGACATGTCATTACCCAAAAGCAATTTAATTCGTGGTAATTGACACGATTGTTCGTCCTTTTGTCAAAAGATTTGCGATATTGCCACCGTCAAAGAACAATAGAAGCGTCACGCGTACAGTGATCAATCGTCCTAATGGACATGCATTCTAGCAACTTTTATTATACCGAAAGCTAAAGGAAATTGATGGTAAATAAAGACCAAGAAACTTAACCTTTTTGCAAAGACCATTAACCTCATTATTGTTCCCTTTGAACAATAAACATAGCTACTAAACAATAATGTTCAACATTATTCTTTCCATTCACGTTCATGGACATGACACTTTATTGTGGCGATAAAAAAGAACAATTGCACATGTGTCTAGATAAAATCAAAGTTCATAGATTGCGTGCCATCCTGATGTAACTGAAACTCGTTCATATTGTTCAGGGACGCCTGTTCGAACCTTGAAAATTCCACCTTAATCGGTTATTGATATCTGTGCATAATCTAACACTTATACATTGTTGCAAACGAGATGCACTGGTATTAATAACAAATTAAAATGGGTTTTTTAATGTTCGAGTTAGCATCTTAATCGTAATTTTCCCTGTCTTGCCTTCCGGTTCGAAAATTCTATACAAAATCGTGTCGGTCAAGTCACCAATTATTTAAAAAAAAATTAATAGAAAAATTCACTAGTTTGAACTTGAAATAATATTGCATTCATGCAAGCAATATATACTTGGGATTTACTTCAAATATTTGATCTTTAGTACAAACTCTCAATATCTCCTGCAGGCATTTGCGCGGACTACACCGTCGACGCTTAAACCATTGTTTTCGATACATAAATTATTCACATGTTCACTATTGTAAATGAAAATGTAATTTTATGTGCAGATAATAGATATAAAAAGTCCCTGACATGAACCATAACATAATATTTGTCTGAAGTCATAAACGCGTGAAAACTGTCCCTTCCGGAACCTTTATTTTATTAGCTCGTAAGTCATAAGGTCATAACTAGATAGCTAAACACTAGCTGTGTAGCGCTGAAACATGGTTATGAGGCTAGCTAACCTTTTTAATACTTCTTATAAATTTGAATGATAATTATTCGCTTTCTCATAAATTGTGTAGCTACAGTCGAGGTCAAATATATGTTAACGTTTTTCGCCTTATTACGTAGAAATAAGGTGCAAAAGTGTAAACATAACTTTGACCTCGACTGTACCTATTCAATAACACCTCATAAAATTTGCCTATACAAAATAAAATTGTCAAATTGCTAAGTAGTTTATCAATGAAAATTCTTCGATATTGATATTGAAGTGTTGTAATTGCCAGTTTTAGAAATAGTTAGTTGTAACATTTTTTTAAATAAAGTGAACTTTATATTAACTCTAGCAATAAAATAGGATCAATTGATCCCTGGAAGTTATTAAATTAAATACATTGAATATTTATCATTCAAGAATGGAATGACAACCGGTCACGTCGCAACAGCCGTCCACAACACCGCTCACTACAACTAGGCACTCTAGATAGTGATGAATTCTAAACCCAATCTGGTATGGCGCAAGGTCTAACATCAAATGCAGTTTTTGTCAATCGTTCTCACGATAGTGCTGACTGGATATAACGTAAGAATGTCTAAGGTCGACTGGTGCCTCTTTGTTTGTAGAAATCGAGATTTTGACGTGACTTGTATGTTTATGACGCTAAGGTTCACATTCCGTCAGGTATGGATTTGTCGCGGTGTTTGTTGTTTATGTGAGTCATGGATCCTTGGAGGTTACAATTACTACGTGCAGCATGCACTGGTGCCGCATAGCTTAGTCATAAAAACGCAGCGAATAAATGGCCTACATACTGAACGTGATCTATAGCCCTTGATGCTTTGCAGGTGACCGATGAAGGAGCATGCTAATTTTAACAACAGGCTAGTTCCTTAAACAGTTCAATTAGCTATTATAGGTAGGTTAACTATAATAAATGTAGGTATATGAAACATCAAAACATGTTGTCACTATGAAGTTTGTTATTCTTAGATTAAGTATACATTAAGACGACAGTGGAGGACCTGCGCGAAATAGCATTTTCATACAAACATAGTCCTCATTTTCCTCTCTGGATTCTTTTCTTCTCTGGACATTATTGAAAATATTTTGACACAATTTGTTGTATTTCAGCCATAGCTATGCCCCTACGTTTGATTTTTTTGATTTGGTTTGATTTTTATGGTTAATATACATCAAATTATGTAAAAATATTTTCCATAATGTCAATATCCAGAGAGGAAAATGGGGACTACGTTTGTATGAAGTAGCGGCCGTCCCCTTTCCTCTTAATAAGCTGGGAAATATATTGTTAATATTACGACGTTTCTTGATTCTAATCAGTTGGTTAATTGAAATAATATTATTGTAGGATTTATCCTCACAACAACACGTATTCCAATAAATAGTTAGCAAGATTTACTGAAATTGAATTATCCTACTATTAAACTATTATATTTCTGAGTAATAAAGCACAGATTTAGGTAATAAATTAACAATGCATACTAATAATATAAAAAACATATCAAAACCAACTTATTAAGTTTTTTTTTTCAAATGTTGCTTGAATTTTAGTTTTATTGAACTTTAAATGAAAATTCTTTAAAATTAGATCAGGTATCTACTCGTATGGACAGAAACGGTCATTAAGAGAGTACATGGCACCTGCTGGGGTCGCCCACGGCCCTCATTACGCGTGAGCCCTCAATTAAAGGCGCGACATGCACCACGTCGTTCACAATATTACAGAGACTATACTTAAGTATGAACCAGTAAGTGTGACATGCGATAACGCGTTGCTGTGAAGGAATTTCAGGTCAAATTACACTACGTACGAGATCATAGACGAAACAAAATGAGAAAGCAGATGAATGTGACGATGTGACTCAGTGTAGGTGACACTGCTTCGTCTGTGCCATAGGTTAGGATGTTATAAAGAGATGGGCCAAAATAATAACTATCTGCTTTTATTTTATTGCCCTTTTTTCTTTTTTAAGGTTCCGTACCCAAAGGGTAAAAACGGGAGCCTATTACTAAGACTCCACTGTCTGTCTGCCTGTCACCAGGCTGTATCTCATGAACCGTGATAGCTAGACAGTTGAAATTTTCACAGATGATGTATTTCTGTTGCCGCTCATCATCTTCCTCGCGTTGTCCCGGCATTTTTGCCACGGCTCATGGGAGCCTGGGGTCCGCTTGGCAACTAATCCCAAGAATTGGCGTATGCACTAGTTTTTACGAAAGCGACTGCCATCCGACCTTCCAACACAGAGGGGAAACTAGGCCTTGCTGGGATTAGTCCGGTTTCCTCACGATGTTTTCCTTCACCGAAAAGCGACTGGTAAATATCAAATGATATTTCGTACATAAGTTCCGAAAAACTCATTGGTGCGATCCGGGGTTTGAACCCGCGACCTCCGGATTGCAAGTCGCGCGCTCTTACCGCTAGGCCACCAGATAACAACAAATACTAAACAGTACGAAACCCTCGGTGGGCTAGTCCGACTCGCACCTATCCGGTTTTTTTTTGCATTAATATAGCAAATTTATATTGTCAACAAGGTCAAGGAGGTTGATTAGATTACATTAATATTAACAATGTTTAATTCGAAAAACATAAATATATACGTGTATTTGTTTGCCTCTGGATTAACTATTTTGTTTGAGTAGTTTGCCGTTCTGTACCTTTAAGTATTTTATGCAATTTCAAAATACAAAGCATTGTTTCCAACGAATATGATTTTCGAGCACCGGGATAGTGGTCAGATTTAATTGGCTCATTGTGCAGCGGTGCATCTATTGAGTGCGGTTAAGATGAATCACGGGTCAACCGCATCGAATGACGCACCCGAACAATTATGAACTGCATTTTCCGAGGAAAACTTAAGTTTTTTTTATTAGTGATTTTTATTTCGGATCTGTAAATGACTTTTGCAATTTGTGTTTTATGGAAATATAAAACACAAATTCGTTTTAATCTTAGAGCATTTTCACATTGTCCGATCCGTTATCAGACGTCGGATGACCCTTGGAGAAATGCAGCTGTTGTAGAGGTCCCTATAGTATCAAGTCATTTCATTATTGCAACAAATAAACATTTAAGTACTGGTATTAATTAAATAAATAAATATAAATGGCAATTTTTTTAAATATAAAACGAGTTCTTGATCCAGACATTAATAAAAGCTCACAAAAAAATCAATTTAACTAGCTACATAAGTCTCATTTCCGGAAAAAAAAATCTAAAGAAAAATAAGTTTGCAGGAAACGTCTGAGGTTTTTGAGCGGATATTAAATTCGGGAAACCTATAGTATCAAGTCATTTCATTATTGCAACAAATAAACATTTAAGTACTGGTATTAATTAAATAAATAAATATAAATGGCAATTTTTTTAAATATAAAACGAGTTCTTGATCCAGACATTAATAAAAGCTCACAAAAAAATCAATTTAACTAGCTACATAAGTCTCATTTCCGGAAAAAAAATCTAAAGAAAAATAAGTTTGCAGGAAGCGTTTGAGGTTTTTGAGCGGATATTAAATTCGGGAAACCAGATATTTATCAATAAAAAAAAAATAACCCAACAATTCGTTTTAAATGGACTTAAAAATAAGTCTAGGTATTCAAATCAAATAAAAAGTATATATTTTATTAGAATATTTTTTTAGGGTTCCGTACCCAAAGGGTAAAAACGGGACCCTATTACTAAGACTCCGCTGTCCGTCTAGCCGTCTGTCTATCACCAGGCTGTATCTCATGAACTGTGATAGCTAGACAGTTGAAATGTTCACAGATGATGTATTTCTGTTGCCGCTATAACAACAAATACTAAAAAGGGTTCCGTACCCTCGGTGCGCGAGTCCGACTCGCACTTGGCCGGTTTTCTTGAATGCTTAATACGGCAAAAAGCTCTCTTTATCCGGTGCCTAATGATCGAACCTCGTTGATTCCTGCCAATTCCGCCAGTAATCAAATTCACGTTCTAGTTCTTAAGCAACTTAAGAAAATCAAATTTTCCGAACATTTCACAGACATGACGGCACTGCATCAGTAGCTCAGCCTGGCTCCCTCAAGAAATTACTTTGATTCCGCCTACGTTACCCGGAAAAATAATACTAAATAGTATTTGTACATCTCTCTGGAATAAATAATTAACAACCTGGAATTTACTTGTACATAAATCTACCCAGTCCAATCCGCTCTTATGGGATTTATATGGTATTCTTATATGTATATCTACTGTAAAGTTGACTTGTCATTGTGACGCTATCGCTAAACTACGACAAATTCACAATACCTACGTTTAAGATTAAGCTAATATTCTATGAGGTAGTAAAGTGTTTTGCCTATAAAGTAAAAATGTGATACTCTTATAAATAACAATTATATTCGCCCATCAAACGGTTTTAAAATTAGCTAGCAAAGATGGGTGATATTTTTTTTTATAAAAATAACATGAAATATTTTAAAGGGAAGTTGTTTTCGACGCTAAAAAAATTACTCGGATGCCTGAAGAATATTTTGTCCAGTACTAGTGAATGATGTGCCACGCAAATATTTCCTCCGCCTGGGAAAATTAAAGGTGCAATGTTGAAACAAATTTAGAAATTACTTTTTCATTGGCTTTTATTTTAACGATAATATAATTGACTTTTTTATTAAGTACACATATAGGTTGGTAGGTTGGTTCATTGGTAGGTAGCAAAGATAGATATAACTCTGTAATAGATGGATACAGTCTAAGGAAAAAACGTGCCTCGAAAATCAAGAAAATTTGATTCTCGATCAGAGGGCGCTACTAGCTTTGGCCTACTGTCGTATAGATGGCGTTGACGGTTTCGTTTGTTATTTAACAATTTTAACGCATATCAGTGAAAGAACATGGGTCAGAATCATAAAAATAATTAATGCAAATAAAAAAAATCAAATACATTTTATCGTATTTTTATAAATCTTCATTTTTAGTTTTAAAGTGTGTCGACAGATGGCAGTGAATTTACTGTAGTTACAAAATTTACTATGACAGTACCGCTCTAGTATAAGTTACTCTATGGTAGGTAGAGTTCTTGCCGTTTTAATGAATATCAAACTGCTCTGTATCTTCTTCTTCTTCCTACCCTTATCCCACGTTATGTGTGGTCGGCACAACATGTTTTTCTCTTCCATTCTCCTCTATCTTTCGTCACCTCAGCACTCACTCCTTTCTTTCTCATATCCTCTTTCACACAATCCATCCCTCGCTTTTTGGGTCTACCATACGCTCTCCGTCCATCAACATTCATCCCTAACATTCTTTTGCCTATATGGCATTCATCCCTCCTCATCACATGCCCATACCACGCTAACCTACTACTTATCTTCTCCGTTACTGGTGCTACTTTCAAACTTCCCCTAATATACTCATTCTTAATCCGACAAACTGCTCTGTATGCTTGCGTGTAATAACCGTTTATGAGCAAGCGCGATGAAAATAAAATTGCCAGCAAGTTTATAGCGCGTTGCGTGTCCAGTTTTAGCGCAAGGTGTGATATAAACCTTGTTAGCGGTATCGGGAACAATGGGGAAATTAGCGCTTAATCAAATAATCAGTTCACACAACCCAGATTCGCATCGAAACGTGGTTTATGGTGTTGCCAGAATTAGCCAACCAGGCACTTTTATTGTTGACGCGGGCCAGCAGGTATTCGACGTCATAAAAGTGGAATAATAATATCCTAATACTGTATAAGTTTTGGTTTGAACGTACTCATACCTACCTGGTGCATCCTTTAAACCAACAAATGAAAATAGGAATTCCTAAAAGATCAGAATCAAAACGAGAATTGTTTATTGCACTCATATTAGTATACAGTTTTTTAAACTACTTAATACAGTTCCACATGAACCCTGTAAGGGTATAGCAATATACTATAATATTTTCTGTTGTATTGCAATTTTCATTTTATTAATTTCATTCATTTAATTTGAAGGCGAATTTAGGATACGTATTTTTGACAACGGGATTTAGTTTTCATGGTGAACATATTTTTCAACTTTTTATAAGTAGTAAATAGTGATAATAAAATCGCAGTAGGTATTCCTTATTGCAAAGAATTCAAAAACATATTTTCCACCTTTTTTATAAGTAGTAAATACCTAGTGAGAATAAAATCGCATAATTCCTATTGCGAAGAAATAATGGTGGTGGTAATGGAATTAAGCCACGTCTGAGCTTATCCATCCCTCTCCTGTATGACGAAGTATTATGCCCGTCGACAATATTGAGGCTAACGTCAAATTACATGTTAACCTATCCATTATTCACCCGCCTCCATTCCGGGCAAAGGTCATGAACAAGTGAAGTAGATATGTATTATCAAGGATAGAATATCCTAAAGGCGAGCGCTGGTGGCCTAGCGGTAAGAGCGTGCGACTTGCAATCCGGAAGTCGCGGGTTCAAACCCCGGCTCGTACCAATGAGTTTTTCGGAACTTATGTACCTATACGAAATATCATTTGATATTTACCAGTCGCTTTTCGGTGAAGGAAAACATCGTGAGGAAACCGGACTAATCCCGACAAGACCTAGTTTACCCCCTGGGTTGGACGGTCAGATGGCAGTCGCTTTCGTAAAAACTAGTGCCTACGCCAATTCTTGGGATTAGTTGCCAAGCGGACCCAGGCTCCCATGGAGCCGTGGCAAAATGCCGGGACAACGCGAGGAAGATGATGAGAATATCCTAAAGGCAAATTCTATATAGGCAACAATTTAGGCAGCAAAGCCTAACAGACGCACTTAAAGGAAAAACCTTGCATGTAGAAAGAAGGCTGTCTATTTGGCTCAATCTGACTTTTTACAAGTGGTGTAAAGGGCTTCTCAGGGTTATATGTTTAGGAAAGAAAATAATTACTCTAAATACAGCAATTATTTGTAATTAAAGGTTTAAAAGAATACCTGCCTCCTCTGGAGGCGAATTGAATAGAATGTATGTAATCAAAATTGGCCCTAACTCCTTATTTTGTGATGTGTTGATTTTTAGTTTACCAAATATAGCCATACGGCTAGGAGTGTTCAAATTGAATAGCCGCACTGTAGACAGGGTAAACTGGGGTGAATGAGAACCCATTCCTCATGTCCTACTTGTCTCCCCTCGATGCTACAAACTAGGACGATAGTTAAGACAGTTACGAACTTTACCATTTAAGAAGCCATCTCTATCAATATAGAGTATAGAGATATTTTGAGATATGTTTACTACAAAAAAGCTCTAGGTACAAATAAAATACATGTGTGTTCTGTTCTGCTCCTACTACTAAAATACATATGTTATCACATTGTTGCATCTCATCATTATCATTTTATTTAAATAGATCTTTACTTTGTTTTCACTTTATAATATTTATTTATTTATACGAGTTTAAATATTCTAATCTGCATAAAGTTTATATAAGAAACTTATTGTTTCTTATAGTATTTTTAACACCACGCAACATGCTGCCTCGTCATTCTATGACATGACGGGCGTCGTAAAACACCGTGATACGTCATAGTAATGTCGTGACGACGTGCTGCGCTGCGCTGGACCGTAAACAAAGACGTTGCGAGAGCGGCCTTGGGGCAACGGTGCGGTCGCTCTAGTGGTCCAATTTTTGTGTTTTCCTAGCATCTTTATAGTATATTACTTCAGGAAAAACCTTAGTACACTTAGTAATAGTATGACATATTTTATTAGTGTGACTTTATATAACCAGCCTATTTGTATTCTAGACAAATGCCACGTTTTATTTTTATTTTTTTTTATACCACGACGGTGGCAAACAAGCATACGGCCCGCCTGATGGTAAGCAGTCACCGTAGCCTATGGACGCCTGCAACACGAGAGATATTACATGCGCGTTGCCGACCCTTTAAAAACCTGTACACTCCTTTTTTGAAGAACCCCATACTGTAGCCCCTCGCGATAACCGTTAGTGCGCTGGAAAAGGTCATGGGCCTTACTTAATACATACATAAATAGTAATAGCACTACTTCATGATTCCATGGGAACAACACAAATATAGTGGCCACACTATATAAACAAATTCGATCAGTTTTTTAAAAGATATAAACCAATCTCAAGAAAATAGAAAACGGGTCATTTGTATGAAAATGTTCATGTTCTTGTTTTCATTAGGTACTGATTGTACTTTTTGCAAGTATTTTAACTCGGTGTTAAAATATTTTGAGTGCAGAGAAATTAAATGGAAACATTTGTACTAAATGAACTGAGCGAAGACAATCAAATTCAGGCAGAATCAAATCGCAGTTCGGAAAGTCCGAACACATTTTATTCGGTTTGTTAAGTCAAGCAAGGGTCCGCACTTTTGCCGAGTAAAAGCATACCTATACAAATAGAAGGAACTATGCGAGAGCCTTAATGAAGTTGATCCAAAAGTTTTACCTTTACAAATGAATCGTTTATGTGCAGATACAAATTAAATGTTTGTAAGTTTAATATACTATTGTCCTTATAAACACTTTTTCATCTGCAGGTTTTAAAGTCACGCAACTACCTACTTACTCAAAATACATAGTACCCTACTTGTAGTACAGCTTCTAGAAATTTTCACAATTTTTATGCAAGTCAAATTTTATTGAACTAAGTATTTCGAATATGTACAACATTCAATAGTGCCAATTAATTCCCCTGTCATGTTACTATGTATAATATAATTGCCGTTTTGTAAGTAGTTCAATGCATTGTATGTTCAAATTGCTCGAATGTTTTTTAAAGTAAACTATTTTCAACAGCCCCGTGATTATCAAAATTAAAGAGATATATTTATAAGTAGGTACCTAAAGTGCTGAATAAAAATGTAGGTAGGTACCATTTTTGGGCTTAAAAAGTTACCTGGTAAATTCTTTCCAGCGAATGATATACCTAGTATAAAATAGAAGGTACCTTGATCGTTTAAATACCTTGAATAATATTTTTTATTCGAAGCGTTCAAAAATTTCTAACACATATCTTTCTTATTTTCACATATTTTTCTTTTTCATTTTCGTTTTTTCTTAGTAGAGCCTTACGAGCCTGTAAAATTTTTGTGCGCATCGCTGCGCAAGATTATTGTAGGTATCTAGGTATACTAGTGTAGCTTAGCTACTAATATACGTCAATATATTTTGCTCGGCCATTTTCTGAATCTAAGCATTCTTTAACAGTCGAACGTACTAAATGTACTTATCTTCACGTCGGTGCTGTCGCATCCGATTGCAAAATTAATCTACTCTGCATATTGATATGTGTGAAGTAACTATCCGCATTGCACTATAGTTTGAAGCCCAAAACTCAAAACCTTGTCATGCATACAATAAGTGAAAGCCTGGGCCCAGCAGTAAATAAATAAATATATAAATATTATAGGATATTATTACACAGATTGACTTAAGTCCCAGCTAAATAAGGCTTTTGTTGTGGATACTTAGACAACGATGTACCTATACTAGTCACCTGCAATCATTTACGGAGTGAATGTATAGGTCATACTGAGCAACATTTACTTATACCGAAATCGCGAAAAAAATATTAACTCTCCCATACAAAATATCCTCACATCCTACATCAGACCAGCCAAAATGTATGAAACAGCTAATTAATTATTTATCGCGATTTCGGGGTTGGTCTCTTAGGAAAAGTTGCTCAGTATGACCTATATATTCACCGGTAAATGATTGCAGGTGACTAAAAAAACAACCTGATATAAATACATAAATAGGTAAGGTCAATGAGGGCATTTCCGTCATACTTTTTCATTAGTTCACTTTGGCCGGTCATAACTATTATGATATTTACGTTTTAATAAACCTGATCACTGTAATAGATTAAGCATTTTTTTAACTATATGAAGGTACTCATATTAAAATGCTAGTAACGTTGGTTATTTAAATATGTTTTTTTACTTAAAACGTGTCAGTTGACGGATTTTCCCTACGGTTTGGGGCTATTCCGTCAACCAACGATTTTTCTTGTATCGTGACGTTTTACAAACATATCCTTCAAGTGAACAAATACCGCTATACTCTTAATCGAAACTAAACCTGCGAACTCAATATAAGCTTTATTTTCCATTGTATTGCAAAGTATATTTTTTTGGGGCAAATCCGGCCTATTTTTACGATCAGGAGTAGTAAACCTTTTAAAACAGATTCCCAAACCCTAGGAAAAATCCGTCAACTACATGTTTTTAATAACTACTGTTTTTGTGCTCACCAGTTGGTGCCACTGTTGAGTAAGGTCTGAAGTACAGTGTCCAAGTAATTATGGGCGCGATAATATTTTTAATTACTTACAAATCATTAAATAATTTCACGGTTTAGATTCACTTGTTTTAGTCACTCGCGCGACATGTTTCGGAGAGCCTAGGTCTCCTAGTTATTTAATGTTAGTATGTCTCACAACAGTTTAAATTCGATTACTTACAAATCATATTTAATACATACAATAACACTATATCTTAATAACTTTCTCCTTCGACCTGCTTAGTTTTACACCTCTTTTTCTTAACTCCCCTTACTGACATGATTGTTGAACCGTAACTCATATTTACGATATAATCCGGTATATTATAAAAAGTCCACAAAATAATTATAATCGTATATGGACTAATCAACACATGCTAACATGTATACAGTTATACCAGATGTGTATGTAGACATGCATGAAAATAGCTGTGTTAAGCAAACCCACAAATTTGAATTATTTTTATTATTTTACAAATCTACAATACCTAACTTGTTCGGATTAAAAGATTTTCATAAATTTTTTGGGCAAAACTGCTGACTCCCATTATATACAAATAATAGTTTTACGATTTCCTCAAGAAAAACTCTTAACTCCATATTTTCTGGGTTCAGATTACATTTTTTATTGAATAAATGTGAACAATCATTAGTAAAAAAAATTGTATTTTGTGCTATAAAGTTTAAATAAATACATAAATAAATCTGACGGCTTCATTTGAGTTAACATTTTGTAAATAAACACTAAGCGTCTGCATACAAAAAATCGACAATGAAGTTTTTTTTGTGCCTCCTGCAAAATTTGGTCAGGTTCAGTTACGAGGTTTGCGACTTTAGCCGACGATATTAACATTAAATCGAGACTTAAACTCGGTATTTAGTTTCATAGTTATTATTTATGTTTAAGTCAAATCAAAAAGGTTGGCAATATATGAAATGGGAAATTCCGGCACATGACTATTTTGCCCGTTTCGCAATTGACGGATTTGTCTGCTCGATCATTTTGTTAATACGAATATTTAACCACCCATAGTTTCTCACAAACAGCCTATAATTGAAAATTGATAAAACTACCAGCAAGCATGCATATCGAACTATATAATAAACCTACTTACTAAGCCGTAACTTACATTTTCTCATCGCACCGTCGCGAAACACAGCAGCATACTAGTACACTCGCGTTCGAGCTCGGAGCGCAACTAAACTTTGAAAGCGGTTTTTCTTTCATTCACTGGCTAGACAGCGCCAACTGTTTTTGACTGCGGGTATTCAATTTTCTCGCTGTTTTACCGATCGAGTCAGTAAGTGTGTACTGTTGTTTGTATACCCGCAAACGCCGTTTGACGGAAATGCCCCGTTGACGGAAATGACCGCATTGACCTTACATACAAAACAGCCATAATTGAGGAACAAATGTTCGTGCTTATTACATAAATAAATGCCCTTACCAGGATTTGAACCCGACGAAAATAGGCTTGAAAATTAAAAGTGATGCATATTGACCTTTAATCGTAATTAATATCATAGGAAGAGTGCTCTCGAGCTCGGCTTGAAGCACTCCTTTCATCCTCGGGCACATATCTTATCTCGTATAAAACCTAATATCATAAGACTTGACCTTGAACTTATGGAGAGAATTTTAACTAGTTTTAATACAGTCTTCCGATAAGCTCGGGGATCTACAATTCAATCTGCTTACTGTTCATTTTTGTTATTTGAAATGCATTATGTTTATACAAAGTTGAAGCAGCGAAACAGGTATAAGTTCCATAAGGTAAGAATTTTGTAAGGTGGCATAGAGGCCTTATGATGTCATGATGTCTTAGAATAACGTGGAATTGCGGCTCTAACAAAAGAATACTCCATGATCCTATATTATTATATAAAATGCATTAGCCACACTCGTCTCGTTACACTGTATTACTCTAGGTATAGTTTATAGTGTTACAATGGTCGTAAATATACACAGGCAATAACTAGGCTTTATTAATTCAATTGTAGCCTGTTCTCAAGGCTAATATCTGCACCCAGGTCTGTGCCAATATTACTTACATGTGTTGTTATGACACCTTCGGCATCGGCATTTGCATTCAAGACAAATGTCTGCACTGTTCGCAACAAATATGAGCGCATCGCTTCTATTCCAGTATAAGTATGACCTCCAGTTCTATAATAACAATGCGTATTGGGATATCACACTAACAATGGTACACGAGGTGTATGTGGTATGGGAATCAGTGTAAAGGTATTCATCCAATCGCTTACCGTGAAATAGTGATTAGAAAACCAATATAATTAAGCGCGCTCTCCAACGACTCATCGTTACTATGGGTCTCAAGAACACCTTATACTCGACCATAGGACCCGAGCGCGACTCGCACATTCAATAGAACGCATGGCTGTGTTTTGTGGGTCAGCGCCTAGCGTTCCGCGTCATGGAGGAGCTAAGACCATTTGATTGGATAACTGCTTGGATCGGAATGATTTCACTTTTACTTGCTTATGCCGGTGAGAAGGTAATGCCCGAGATGACGTAAGTAACGGTGGAAGTGATACTATTAGCTATTTAACTGGTTTGGTTGATTTTGTAGAATACTTTTGATTTTTATTTGGTTACATTTTAAAGGTCAGCCCTAAAACGATGTTGACTGATATGAGGTGTTTTTTAAATAATAAAAACATATCGGAATCATATTGGTTTGTAAATACCATTTACAGTTGGAGTTGCAGCCTTCTTTGGGCGACAATTTCCGCTTATCATTAAGTGGGCTTTACGCTTGTTAGCCGCCGTCGTAATGAATTAAAACAAATTGTGATTGAACGAACAAATTACTACTTTTTATAAGATTTCTATTAAAACAATCAAATGTGAGTGTTTAATAAAATCTAGTTACCTATTTTTAAGTGGTCGTTTTTACTATTGTTTGCTTAAATGCCTATATGTAATTTTGTAATGCTAGTTATTATTTGATTTCTCTAAATTGTACTCAGATTGGTAAAACCACTAGCCAGTAACTGGTTTGGAATGTAGTTTTGCGCTCGTTTTCCGTTTTCCACATATTTTGAGGCTTGTTTATAAATGGCTAGCTTTCAGTCCTCACAAAAAGAAATCGAGCATACTAATGTGCACTCGTGCCGCCAACTGGCTTGTTCGATGGTAGCGATAGTAAAAGTGCGTGGGGAAGTTCACATGTTGAGGAAGGTACATTCGCTTTGAATAAAACGTAGTATAAAATACAAATAACTTTATATATATATATATACTGTACTAACGTATATGCATAAAGGTGGCATACTAACAATTCGACCTCTCTGACGGTTACCTAGTCATTCCTAAGGAGTCGCATGAGCGTCGCCAACCCTGCATTTTTATAGGAGCCTTCTTTCTGATGAAAGTAAAATTCATACCGTGAACAGTAATTAGTCAGTCATCGTCTAGGTACTATTTTTCTAGGTACAATACGTAATGCCTTAATCTGTATATTAAAGCCATACCTTATTAATATGTGCTCGCAACCAACACACACAACCTGTGAATTCTACAAAAAATTTAAACAAAGTGATGTTAAGTACTTATATATAAATATGTGCTTCATTCAAGCCCGAATGCTATACTATTTGTTATGGTAGGCCCCACCTCACCATCGAAACTGTGTCAACGTAGCTTACGCAACGCAGACCTCGCGAAGAAAATTTCTAGTATAAGACCAGTCACGCTAGAACCACGATTAAGTCTTTATTACAACTAGATAAAGTCTAATCTAGCTTGGCAGAAGAGCATGCACTTTTGGCTCTTGGAGGCTGTACTAATGTTATTACAACATTATGGCAACTTGTATGGGAAGCTGTTCGAGCTTACTATTGAATTTGTATGGCGTGTAAAATTCCGTGTTTTTAAGTATTATCTTAATTGCATGGTTTCATTTTCTTCCTGGCTATTATGTGTAGTAATTATGATACCTTAGTAGAGGAAGTAAAGTTAAGAATTCCTACTGAATGACAATAAGGTTTATTCGTTAAGATTTTTTTTGAGCTTTTTACGTGTATAAATTAAAGTTTTTTGACAATAAAATATGTACTTTGAAAAACGATCAAACCTTAAAAAAAGAAGCTTACCTAGTTATGTTTTAGGAATCGAAGGGGTTTCATGTCAAGGCATTGTATTTCATAAATATTCAAAGGAATTGCGTCAATAAGTGGTGTCCAAAAAAGACGAAATAGTTATTATTTATAAAACATAAACATAAACAAAATACAAAATTAGGTCAGCGCAGGTAGGTAGTGTTAAGTTATTTTATGTTCATGTAACAGGTCATTACATAAAGTGCAGCTCAGCAAGTGCGAAATATCTATTAGAAGGGTCAATTATTTCTCATTGGTGTATTAGAACCGCATACCATGGCTTGCGAATTCGTTTTTAAATGATGTACATAGGGATAATTGTTGCTTGGTTACAGCTATTGTACTTCAAGCTACAACCGGTTTTGCACGCAATTTTGCTTCCACTATGTGGCTGAAGGCTTGATTTATTGCTAAACCTAGATAATTCAATGGGCCTTTATAGTTTTAGGACTATCAACCGCTACTAGTTAATATATTCATAAATTATCATAAACTGTATAATACTTAATAATTATAGGAACAAGATTAATACCTAAATAAGTGTAATACAAATATTACCTATATTTGTACTAAACATACAAGTTAAAAATGCATTGTGTAAGGTGCACTTGAATGAACACTAAAGTAGTACACCTAATCACCGTAAATAGCTCCTAGGTTTTTATTTACAATGCCATTTCAACCCATTACCCAGACTATACAGACTCGAAATAGAGAGAAAAATGTTTTAGAGGTAGATGTTTTTCCACTTGGAAAAGTTGAATGTTTATTTTATAGTGTGTATTTAATGGTGTGATAGTAGGTATTATAAAGCGGCAAGAAGCTCGTGCCCATACCGCTGCAGGAGAAAACAATAGCGGCACGTGGAGAGAATACCAATTGAAATTTCCCTTTTTCACACAGTGGCTCACGAGTACTAAGTACTTTGGTAATGGCATTTTCTGGTAACGATACAGGAAGTTAGACAGGAAATATAAATCGTGTTCTTATTTGAAATCAAACTAAACTCCACCTGACTGTATCTATTTAGCCCAGGTAATAGTTGACTTTAGATAATGAATTGAGGCCAGTATTTAATTCTTAAAGTGCCTATGCTTCACGGATTCCCGAAAACCTGCAAGGCTTGTGACTTTTTGACAGAAAGGAACGTTTGAAAGGAACAATTGAACTTGTTTGTGTTGGTTTATTTTGAGGATTTTAGACAATAATAAACAAAATATAGTGCAAAATGTCGTCTCATAAAAATATTAAAGGTGCTTTGACATGCATTAAATGCAGTAAAATAGTTACCAGACCAAAGGAATGTCTAATATGTTCTACTTGTAAACATACATTTGGCTTGGACTGTGCCGTTGTAAGTATAAAACGATTTAATTTAATGACTAAGGAGAATAAGTCTAACTGGACATGTAGAACGTGCTTAGAAAATAGAGGAAAAATAGACCCACAATCACGTCTTATACAAAATAATACACCGGAGACAGAGACACACAAAAATACATTTCAGACTACGAGCCCCACAAAGACTCCTTTAAGAGTTAAAATAACCCGAAGAAAACCGATCAGAATCTCACCTAAACTACAGGCCGACGCATACATGACGACTCCTAGCTCAAGTGAATTTATAACATCGTCTGAGAAAAAATGTAATGAAGAGGACCAGATCGAGAATATTGAGTTACCAAATATGAACACCCCGGATGAAAAACAAAAGGAAAGTTCGGCATCGGGTACTCCAGGTAGTAAGGATGTGGTAAATAATGTTAATACAACGTTGCATTTTTCTCTAAGTAATTTAACAAACAATACACTCGATGAGGACCTGAATTGTTCACCGAGCAGATACGACAGCCCACATTCACCTCGCAACGTGCCTAGCATGAGACAAGAAAATAACTCTGAAATAGGAAGCCTTAAAGGGGAAATCGACCAACTGAACGTACAGCTGTTAAGTGCGCATAGTGAAATTGATAGATTAAACGGCGAAATCTGTAACTTAAAAAAAACTATGGAAGATTATCAAAGAAAAATGAACATGTATAAAACAATGTTTGAGAAAAAAACGCCAAACAAAATTCAAAGAAACTCACGTAGAAAGCGAAAAAATAAATACACACACACTAATGAACAGAATATAATTTCACAATCAATTCCGTCTCCTTCCCCGTTACCAAATAATATAGGTACATGTCATTCAACCCCTGTTTTGGAAGAAAGAACTGGATACGTAGGAGAAGAATGCTTTAGAGACAGCTCCAGTTCAAATGAATCTTCCCAATCGAATAAAGGTAACTTAGGCAAAAAAGCTAAATTAGGGGGTAAATCTGCCAATAGTCAAGGCCAGTTTCCGATTAGCGAAAAACCTTCACCAAAACTTACAGTAAAGATGAATAAGATTAATATATTAAGCAGCAATAAAAAAAATGACCTTCGGAAAATTGCTGTGACTTGCTTTGCAGAAGACTCGCAGTTATGTCATTATTTGTCACCTAATGCAGGAATTAAGGAAATCTTAAAAGACATCCATCTAAAAACAAGTGACTTAACAAAAAATGATTACTGCATTATTTTCATTGGAGAAGAAGACTTTAAATACACCACTAACTTCTATACCTTAATTTCCATAATAAGAGAATCACTGCAAGGGCTACTTCATACAAACTTCATTATATGCGCGCCCACATACAAATGTCGAAACGGTGCTAATCTTTTTAACTGGAGAGTCGAGACTTTTAATAACATGCTTTGGCGAGATATACACACGTATGAATATGCCTATCTCTTGGACTCAAATAAGAATCTGTCATATGACTACGATATGTTTAGGAGACACTCAGGGGACATTAATAACTTCGGAATTAAAAATATATGCATGATATTAAAAGAAACCATTGAAGACGTAAAATGGAATAATGAGAAAGTTAATAATACGAACGATACACATAACAAAGATGACAAACGTAATCCGACAAGTTCCAGTAACGATCAAGTCTTGAGTGGAGAAGATAAAGACGAAGAGTTTTTTCGTAAAGAATAGGAAAACGCAATTTCGCGTTTTACACCAGAATATAGCCGGAGTGTTAAACAAATCAAGTGAACTAGAAGTAGCCATTCGGGAATTGGAAGAAAGCAACTCGCCTGTTGATGTAATTTGTCTGACTGAAACATTCATAATTAAAGGGGAAGAAAACTATCTTAATATTCTTGGTTATAACCTTGTGGCTAATTTTTCAAGACAAAATGCGCGTAGAGGAGGAACATGTATACTTTGCAGGGATAGTATAGAATGTGAACCGTTAGATATGATTAAGGATTTGGCAATTGAGAAAGACTTTGAAGTTTGTGGTATTACTGTTAAATCTATAAAAACGAGAATTATTTGTTTGTACAGAACTCCTAACTCAGATTTTCAAACAGGTCTGAAGCAGCTTGAAGTACTCCTTAATAACTTAGAAAACCAGAATTACAATTTAGTTATCGCTGGTGACTTTAATGTTGACTTTTTATCTGACTCAAAAAAGAAAGCTCAATTGTATGATGTATTCACGAATCATAACTTAATGCCTCATATTAATGAAGCTACAAGGCAACATACCTGCATTGATAATATAGTAAGTAATTTCAAAAGTGTTGTAGGCCAAATACATCGACTTAGTCTGTCGGATCACGACACCGCTCAATCTGTTTCTATAAACACGAATAAGGATTTCATTGTTAAAACGTGGTACATAATAAAACGTGCCTTTAGCGACGACAATATGAACAAATTTATAAATTACATTCATAGCCTTAGTTTTAATGAAGTTTTAATGGAAAATGATACTAATGAAGCATTTAATATATTTCATGATATACTAGTACTGTTGTTTGAACAATGTTTTCCTGAATATAAAGTAAAACGATACAAAAAGGTAAATAAGATGTCATGGATTACAAGAGGAATCAAAAAGAGTTGTAAAACCAAACGAAAGCTTAGATATAAATATTACAAGAGCAAAACTGAAGAAAAAAAACTGTACTACAATAATTATTCTAAAATATTAAGAAAATGCTTGTTTGAACTTCAGAAAAATTGTAACGATCAGTATATAAAGCAAGCGCCAAATAAATGTAAGGCGACATGGAATGTTGTAAATAAAAATATAGGTAATTTTAAGACTTCACCACAATTTGATAAGATCTCATTCAATGCAAATTTAATTCGAAATGGAACTGACATTGCCAATGCATTCAATAATTATTTTATAAATTTAACAAATATTGACAGTAATATTACTAATAGTAACAATGCGACGAATGAAAATATATGTGACCTTATTCCTAACAGTGTAAATAGCATGTTTTTAGAACCCACGACCCCTCAGGAGGTATTCAAAACAATAATGTCATTACGCAACACCAGTTCCGTTGGTTATGATAAAGTAAATACGAAAGCTTTAAAAATTGTAGCTAGTCATCTGATGGTACCGTTATGTCACATTATAAATTTATCCTTGGAGCAAGGCGTATTTCCGAACAAATTAAAATTCTCTGTTGTCAAACCACTTCATAAAAAAGGATCAAAAACGGACATGGGCAATTATAGACCTGTCACATTGATACCTGTCATATCTAAGATATTTGAAAAAGTTTTCTATGCTCGATTACAAAAGTTTTTAGATAAGAATAAAATGTTAGCGATAGAACAGAATGGTTTTAGACCAAATAAATCTACAGCCTTAGCCGCTTTTACTTTAATAAAAAAAGTTATAAATAATATTAATAATAAAATGCCAACTGTTGCTCTTTTTCTGGATATGAGCAAGGCATTTGATTTTGTAGATCACAATGTACTGTTAAAAAAGTTGAATTCTTATGGTGTTCGTGGTCCTGCAGAGAATTGGATAAAGTGTTACTTATCTAACCGTGTACAGGTTACACAAATAACTAAATTGAATGAAGTAACAAATACAATGGAAGATTTTGTTTCTTCAAAAAGGGAAAATAAGTTCGGAGTACCACAGGGCAGTATTTTAGGACCCCTATTGTTTATTATTTATATAAATGATCTGCCTCGTGCAGTCCAACATCCTACTGTTATGTTTGCCGATGACACAACCATCATAGTAGAAAGTCAAAATGTAGGAAATTATAATGATATATTAAATAAAGTTTCGGAGGAAACCGTAGAATGGCTAACAAGAAATAATCTAACTATAAATACTGAGAAAACCAAATATATTTACTTTCGTACCAGGCAGGGAAAAAATCTAAAGCTTAATATAAAATGTAATGGGAAACCGATAGAGAAAGTAGAGTGTCAAAAGTTCTTGGGTCTTTATGTGGATGAGCACTGCGAATGGAAAGAGCAAGTAAAGGCAGTCTGCAACAAAATTAATAAATTTGTATTTGCAATAAAAAAAATTAGACTAGTAACATCACATAAAACTGCCCTGTTAGTATATTATGGACACGTGTGTTCTGCTCTCAGATATGGAATTGTATTGTGGGGCAACTCATCTGACATATCGAAGGTTTTCATAGCTCAAAAGCGCTGCATAAGAGCGATATTCGGTTTAAAACCTCTAGACTCGTGTAGACCTATATTTAAAGAACACAGAATTTTAACGCTCACCTGTCTATACATTCTGGAGGCATGTACTTTTGTAAAGAAACACATGGATCTGTTTCTGATTAAAGACAATAATAATAAACGAACAATTACACAAAAACCTTTGAACATGCCAGCAGCAAATTTGAGTCTATTTAAAAAGAACTCCTATTATATGCTAAGCAAAATTTATAATACTGTGCCGAAACCTATTACTAGTATAGTTGGACACAAATTTTATACAAATCTTAAGACATGGTTAATTGAAGAATGTTACTATTCATTAAATGATTTCTTTAATAATAATAATTCTTAGCAATTGACATATTTATTACATAATCTGACATTTAGTATTAATTATTACCTTATTTTTAAAATTCATATAGATTTAGATTTCAAAATAGCCAAATTGTTAATGATTTAAATTCTGTTTTTCTTGCTCTCAACTCTTAGATATGTTAATTGTAGATAACTTGTGTACATCATATTGCATGTTGTGAGAGATTTTAGATTTAGGTGTATATTTTGCATGCTGCAATTCAGCTAAATGTGTGATACTTTTTTGATTTATAATGTTTAAGACCTTTTTGTTAACCGCATTTAACGCAAATAAAGAGCTTACTTACTTACTTACTTACATGGCAGCGTACATGCCAGGTAGGCCGATGGCAACAAGTGAAAATATGGGATATCAGGTAATATTGAACGTTTATGTGCGAACTTTTATTTATTGTCCACCAGACGTTCTTAACACGCCATTACAGATTAATAATCAAAATTTTGACACGGGGTCTCAAGCATTTACTTCGACTACTTACTACGAGTGAACTAAGAACGTTCGTTGGATATAATAATAATTATAGGTATGCCCGGTTAAGTTGTAAAATCGTTGAACAATTAAATAATATAGTGATTTCTTCTAGATAGCCGTCTACAAGGCCCTCTTCCTGTATGGAGGTACCTGATTCGTTAAGTTTCTCATTCATGATCTATGAGAATAAGAAGATATTAATATACCTATCGCTCCATTCACAAAAACAATAAATATTATGGAATGCACTTATTGGTTTACAACTAAATAAAGTTCTTGTTCCAGTTTAAATCGTCGACCTCCACTTGGCAGTATCGAAACAAACGATTTGCCAAGTGGGCCGTCAAGTTAATGTTTTTTTAGTTTGCTCAGGCCATGTATTATTATTGCTGACTAGCAGAGGCAAGAAGCATCTCAGGAAAACTAGTATATCTGAGACCTAGAGATGCGTAACAACTATGGGAAATCAACAGCGCATTTATATTGGTTAGCCTTAAAAGGTTGACTTGTGTGCGACGAGTTAGTGTTTCGGGCGTTTACAACACCGTCCCCAGACCGCTTGACCGCCAGACAAGTACTTATTACAACTAATGGCTTTCCTCAACTGGACTAAATAGGTGAATTGATTTTAAAACTGGGTTCTAACGTAATGTTTCGTAATGGTAATAAGTATCTAATGAGGACAGTAAATTGTTGTGGCGTGGAGCAAAAGTACACATTGCTCGCATTGTTACTAAATAAAGTAAAATAGGTACCAAAATATTATTAGTGCTCAGGCTCCTAGAGCGAAATATTTTCTCTCTGATTGATACAAATATTTCGATCTATCTTAAGATAATTAGGGGTCCTGTAAACTCTACGGAAATCTAGTTAACAATCTCATTGATTGATTGTGTTTATTGGTATAAAGTAATATTTTACATGTCAACAGTTCATTTCAACTAGCAAAAAAGAAATTATTTATATCTAAAAGCAATTTAGAATTAACATTAGGTACCAAAAATTACAGTTCATCCTTATTTACATAGTTATTGCAATAATTTAAGTAAGTAGGTACTTTAATCAAGAAAAGTCAATACTTGTAAACATTCAAACAAATAACAAATAATTCAAGAATAAAATAATAATTTATTATTTTTATTGATACCAATTATAATTTTTAACTTTTGAGGGACAATTAGAAAGTCTCAACCCATTAATAAATGTATTACTATTTAATATTTGATAGGTGAGTCACTGCCGTTTTTCAAAGGAATAGGAAAATAATTAGTAATGCAAATTGTCACGTCATCAGCATCAAACCTGGTAACTAGTAGTAAACACGCATGAATCATGCCTAGTCCATCAATTAACTGCGAATACCTTGCCATATGTAAGAGTATGTATGTACGATCGGAGCTGAGTCTTCTGTGGGTGTAACTACCCATGCGTAGAGTAAAAATTTAATTGGTTATATTACGGAATAGATGCGGAATTTAAGTCGAATATCAAAAAAAAAATCCTGGGTAATAATCTGAAATGACGAGCGAATGCGCAAGCGAAAGCGATGAATATGATATTGATATGAATTATCATAAAGACTGTACACGACAAAATCCGGGCATGCATGATCTGGTATATATTTTTACCGGATGCACATATTTAAGCGGTTCTTTTATTTTAATAATCTGTAATTATAGTACTATCTACTAAAAATATAACCATAATACAATAAATGGGCTTCTGTGAGTTTTCGCTGAATATATTCCATCATACCTTTAATTTTTTGTACAGCGTTTTTTGATAATCTTTACTCACTTCCTGCTACAATGCCACAATTTTATTTATATTTTATAAGCTGTTTTATGCTCACTAGAATGTCGTCTTACCAGACTTTCGACTCCAAGCCCAGAAAGTCGTTTTTCTATGGGAGGCATTTTTATGTAAAAAAGTTAAATTCACTGAAGTTAAAACACCTAAGTACTATCTCAATCTGAATACAATTAGAAAAGTTTTAACTATTCTGACAAGATAATGTAATAGGGTATATAATTTGTCTTGTATAATTAAAAATAATAAAATGTTTTATCATGAGAATTTGGTAAAGATTGTCAGAAGACCGTGTACAAAAAAATATAGGTAGGTAAATACTATACTGTGGAATATATAATGGTCTAAGTCACAGACAACCTAATGTTAAATTATGTTTGTAATTTTATTATGTAGTTTGATAATTACAAATTATTAAAAAAAAGCGCTGCTTGATAATGCACATTCATTTAAAAGATTTACCATATAAAAATAAAAATAAAGATAAAAATCGTTTATTTCCGGTAAATATTCTTTAAAATATAAAAAAAAATCATTCATTCCACATCTCAAGAGGTCAAAGTAGCCGAAACGTATAGAGACAGCGGTGTTTCTTCGTGATATTCATATACATAGGTCCCATGGGATGTTCTATCTTTCGAGGTCTGTGTGAATATTGTATATAGGTATGGGACGTGTTTCATATGTCACTGATATCTACTGTGCTCAGAGCGACGTTGTATGGTCAATGAATAAAAGTTAGGTAGTAGTATTCCGATCAATCAAACTAATAATTTGGAAGAAATAGAGCGAAGAGTTAAAAAGACTTGGAACAAGTTCTGGAGTATGAAAGAAACATTAAAAAGCGATATACCACTTAAACTAAAGAAAAGAGTAATAGATTCGTGTTTACTCCCTACACTAACATACGGCAGTCAGTCATGGAAGTTCACATACAAGGCTAAAGATAAAATAGTTAAATGTCAGAGAGCCATTGAAAGAAATATATTAAACATAAAATTAATCGAGAAAATTAGACATGACCATACACGACAAAAAACAAAATGCATTGATGCTCTAGAATACGCATTAAGATCAAAATGGAAGTGGGCCGGCCACGTGGCAAGAATGCACGAAGAGAAATGGACTAAGATCGTCACGCTGTGGTCTAGGCCAAAAGGAACGAGAAGACAGGGCAAACCAAACGCTCGTTGGGCAGACGATTTACAACGAAAAGTAAAGAACTGGCAAGAAGTAGCTCAAGACTGAGCGAAATGGCATAATTTGGAGGAGGCCTTTACCCGAGAGGGGTCCAAACCTACTTAGTTTTAAATACATATGTATAGATCCAATTAATGATGCTATGTTAAGTGATTAGTTTAAAATTAGAACTCTATATTTATATTTTTTTCGTGTACCTATAGTTTAAGTTGGTTTATGGAATAAATGGGCTTTTTATTTTATTATTTATTATTCCGACCATCTTCGTCACTTTTTGTATTCCATGTCATGACTCCGGAACCTTCCAATGTAGGGCAAGGGTGAAAAGATACTTATAGTAAAGATTGTGTTATCTTTACTATAAGTATCTTTTGCCTTGTACTGGATTGGATTGTGATTTAATCGAATATTTTCTGGATGATACCTAGTCGAATACTTAATAATTAATCGATTTCGAATTGATGCTGCTGATGATTGTGGCGTCTAGTCACTTTGGATTGACTCGGACGATTAACGTTGATCGTGTCAGCAGAAGCGGTCTATAAAGTGTTTTAAAATGGCATATCGTGACATATGACAACTTTACCCTTATCACGAGTTACTGACACACACTAATATGTCAGTGCGAGCGAGGTGCATAGAAAGTAAGTTACGTAGAAGTTAATAGCGTATATATATCAGTGTTGACACTGTCAGTGACTCGTGGTATGTACGGGTAATTATACCAATGTAGTATTACCCGTAAACTGTCGAGTTTTGTTTATATCAAATTTACTTATATATGCATCCCGTCTATTCATAGAAAGTGAGCACATAGCTAGTTACTTGGCTTCACCAACTATGTGACAACCATAGATTAGTATAATATTACTGGTGACAACATTGTATATATGTTTGAACCATATATACAATGTTGTCACCAGT
Source organism: Cydia strobilella (assembly GCF_947568885.1). Classification (NCBI taxonomy): domain Eukaryota; kingdom Metazoa; phylum Arthropoda; class Insecta; order Lepidoptera; family Tortricidae; genus Cydia; species Cydia strobilella. Next base: position 22,189,910 of record NC_086042.1, read on the forward strand.
TTAACCAGAACCAGAGTTCATAAAATCATGGTCATGTACATAAGAAGGTACATGACCATGATTTTATGAACTCTGGTTCTGGTTCATTCGAATATAATGGAAACGGCAAGTGTGATTTTTCAGGAAAAGTGTGAAATTAATTAATTAATTAGATGCCAAGAAATTAAAAAAGAATCCAATAATTACTGCCAAAAATATTACAATTCACAACAGTAACTAAGTTATTTATTTAGTTGCTTATAAACCGCCGCCGCTTTAGTCGTTTATAAATAAATAAATAAAATAGATAAAAGTATGTTCCTATTTATATCGATTTCAATAAATTCAGTCTATGTTTCACAGTACGCGCCACTAAATATTGACTTTACTGTTACCAAGTATCATCCGAAATGTGAATATACATATAAGTAATACCAATACTATTTTACCTACCGAACTTAAAAACATGAATTTATATAAAGTATGTAGGTATTTTCGCGCACAAAATAACACAGTTACTTATCAAAACAATACCGTGTATTGGTCCAATTATTGTGTTACCATAGATGAACTTTATTATAAATATCTTATTTATCCTTTTAAGACACGTATTTTCGGTTTTCTTCAAGAATACAAACCCCTGCTGTAAAATCTGTTTCGTCGCATCAATATGCCAAGACCCGAATATTTACACCTTATATGTAAATATCTCAAGCAAAATCGGCCACGCAACCCTTAATAAAATACGATATTACATTCTTTTCCTTTGGTTGTTTTTCCAATTATACAATTCATATTATATAATTAATGATTACATTAATCTCGTTTAATTAGCATTTAATTGGCATAATAAAAGCTTGTTCACAAATATATAAATTGTATGATAGTTAAAAATATTATTTACCTCAAATCCTCGGCGACTGGTCGAATGAAAATCTCAGAAACTTGTATTGAACGAAAATGCACCAACCCTGAACTTGACGTCATTCGTTGCTATAGCAATTCCCAGGGAGAGCGCTTGCTAGCATCCGAACACACAATATAAAAAACTAAAATCACAAAAAAATACATAAATTAGGCACCTTATTTTTGATTTTCAAGCATTTGAATTTGGAACTTGTTTTTTTTATATTCGCTCGGTTTTCGTCGGCAGCGTTCGGTACGTGCTACGCGACGGCACGGGGCGCACTACGTAAATGTCAGCGCAATCGGCACATGTGCGAGCGAAGGTAAGGCCGCGCGCTGATTGGTTCTGTGTGATTGTTTTTTTAATAATTTAATTATTTTAATTGAAAAGTTGACTGTTTTTTAGAAATTGTATAATCTTTAGAGTAGTTTAAACGGTCGGACGATGACTGAATATTACTTTTATATGTTTTCCATAAGAAAATATTGACCAATAACGGAGCAAAGTAAAAAATATTATTTATTTATTAAAAAAACTGATGTTTATTATTTATTTACTTTGTCGTTCGTAAAGTATAAGTATAGTATAAGTATATAATAACATATACATATATAATCACTTGTATAAATGAATTATACGAGTACCTGTTTTTTTATACAAATAATGATTTTTATTTTGCTACTGTTGGAGGCCTATTCCGATAGAATAAATTTGATAAAATATAAATAGATAGAGAGGCTTGTTATAAATTTCTTATGGATTTGACCTGTCGGCTGTCAACAGTGGCATTTATTTCACCAGCGGTGTCAGCATGGTTGCATGTTTATCACCTGTCACTATGCCTGTCACTTGCGCACTTACGTGGCACTTACATACTTGACGTGACAGGCTTGGTGACAGGCGATAAAAATGCTACCGTGCGAAGCCCGCAGGGCATTTCATAACAAAAAAATACCTACTATCTGAATAGGTCTCCAGAGGTCTCACAGAAATAAACCATGCAAAATCTTAAAAATTAAAACATGTAACTTAATGACCTTTTCTCTCTGTATTCGGACAGCCCCGAATGTACGGTCCAGCTATGACACAGGCTCTCAATCTAGCTTGTGTTTTTGGTGGTTGTATAAAAGTGTTCTTTGTTAAAATAGGAAAACAATATCAATAATTTATTGGGATGACGTTCTACTCATTTAGTAGAGGCGTATTCATAAAATATAAAGTTTTTCTTGAATCGACCTTTTACCACATAATCCACATATTGCTCTCAGTACGATTACTTTACTTGATTTAAATTAAAACGGCATCATATTATATTAATATCCCACACTAGGTGTTACTTGCTAAGGGAAGAAAATTCCTGGTACTTTATTAAAGGAAAACTCTCGCCAGTCAGCACACACCTTTATCCAGTGCGAGCGAGAAGGCGAATGGCCGGGGTTGTATCATCCGCTTTCCCCGCGTTATGTAAGTTACGGGTGGCCCTGGAGCCTGCGCTCCCCGCCACGCACCCCTATCCGTAGATTCTCATTGCTTCCCGAGCGCTGGCAATTCACACGCTTAGGCGAACAAGTAGCCTGTGGTCTACACATCCGTAACATCGATGCGTAGCCTAGACCGGGCTTGTAAAGGTTCATCTGAGCTCGACTAGCCTGCGCATAGCAAGCAATTTCAATTATGCCCCCAGCCCGGCCATTTCTAACTTCAGCACAGAGCGAACACGCGAAATTTGCGAAAACGTCAAACGAACGCGCGTTTGGGAAATAGAGGAAATTTTAAGAAGATAGCGTGTTTTGTTTTTGGTATCTCACATTTGAGCGAGAAAGATTAAAGATCTTGAAATATAATTAAGTTTAAGATCTCATGAAGTGCAAGAAGTAAAAAAGAAATATTGGGAGTATTGTTAGTAGTTGGCAGGACGGTCAAGTAAATTTTCTGAGGGAAATTTTAACACAGTTCGGTTGCTGGAAAACCTTAGCTCCCGATCCAGGCCTGGGCCTTCTATTTGGGTTACGGGAATTTAGACCTCATTGTCTGCAGAAATAAAACTCATCAAGTACGTAATTTGTTTATCAATTTGGAGTGGTATCCTTTATTGTATTGTCTGTCGATGTTTCGTTTTCATTTCTGGAATGCGCGATTTGTTTGGGTTTTAACAGTGAGATTACGTGATTTTTAATGACATTCGATTGTTTGGTAAAATTTGACTGACAATTTCATAATATCCAGCTGATATCAAAATATCGATTTACCTATAGGTAATTATGTAGAGTCAACTTTGATCTGAAGACGACTTAAAAATAGCGGTGTTATATGTTTGACGCCAATGTCTTTCTGTCTGTGTGTCTGGGTAGTGGGTGTCTATGACTTTCTGAGGCATCGTAGCTTTTTTAATTTGATATGATAAGACTAGTTTTACAAAATGTACTGATAACACGAATAAACTTTTTTATCGCATATTCATATGCAATAAAGTGTCATATAGGTATAGGTTATATTTCATACGAAAAGATTAAATTTAATAAACTATTCTACCAGATTAAAAGGAACATAAAAGAGGGCACCTAAAGCAATTATTGAAGGAGCGGATAAAAACAAGGGGCTAAGGTTCGTAAAAAGTAATGCCACGGCAAAATTGATTATGCTATACAAAATATAGATATACATACGCACAGGCAAAGATAGATATAACTCCGTAATAGATGGATACAGTCTAAGGAAAAAACGTGCCTCGAAAATTACGAAAATTTGATTCTCGATCAGATGTCGCTACTACCTTTGGCCTACTCTCGTATAGAGGTCGTTGACGGTTTCGTTTGTTATTTAACAATTTTAACGCATATCAGTGAAAGAACATGGGTTAAATTTGATTTGATTGATTTGATTGATTGATTAAAATTAATAAAAATAATTAATGCAAATAAAAAAAATCATTTATCCATATTTAAATACATTTTATCGTATTTTTATAAATCTTAATTTTTAGTTTCAAAGTGTGTCGATCGATGGCAGTGAATTTACTGTAGTAACCACATTTACTATGACAGTACCGCTCTATAATATTATATCCTCTTTGGCACAGGTATGTTGTTACCCTCGCTTTCCTAGTGCATCGCAGGTGAACCAATATAAGTGTGGTCCCCGATTGCACGTACTTACTACGTTTATCCAGCCCATACATAGATTGAGAAGGCTTCGATTGAAGCACATGATAGCAGTCGTTTGTGCCTCAGTAATTGGTATTTAACCAGCTACTAATTTTTGTGCCTTTTAATGAAATATAAAATCGCGCGTGTAAAAGGTACCTAGGTATATCCAGAACAAAGAATTAAACTTTTTGTACATATAGCATTTGAGTGAAAACCAGTTGTCAAGTGGTGTTTAAAAACTCCCTTTATCCTTGCCTCGAATCGCATTTTATTTATAAAAAGAAACCATTAAAGGATCTACAACATTGAAGCTTGACGCAGCGTAGCGCAGTTCTGAGTCAAATTATTTTCGAAGATAGGAGATAAAACCAAAAGGAACATTGGTATTCATACATTTAAGTACCTATTGAACTTGTGGACCGTGGTTGCAGTATTGGATTGACTATAGCCGGGTGGTTTTTTTTATGATATAAGAGGCCAACGAGCAGACGAATAGCCTGATGGTAAGCGATTAATACCATTGCCCATAGACACCCGCATCACCAGAGGGGTTGTATGAATGTATGTGCGTTGGGGGTACGCTCTTTTACGTACGCGCTTGAAGGTTTGAAGGCTTCTCACTATAATATCAATAATCACAGGATTATCTTATCTTGCTCGTAAGCTAATCAAGTTTCACGATTAAAATGTAAATCCGTCCATGGCTGCTTCCCCTCGAGCTTGGAAGACATCGAAATAAGCCTAGACTGACGAAGGGGCAACGGGGCCAATTAAGGAAAACCACTCGCCGGCAAATTATATTTTAGAAGGTAAACTGTTGATTAATTACTGAATAAATAACAGCGATCGAATCACGTACCTGTGATAGATGACATACTAGTTTGTAGAAGATAGTTCACGGTAAAGCAGCGCAACGATCATCATAATATCTAACTTACTCATTCATTTGTTAAGAGCCTCACGCTTGACACTCTAGGTGTAACAAGCTTACGTCGCTGTTGAGTTGTCACTTTCTGCTAATCTATATATATAAACGTAAAAGTCCTGACTAACTGACTGACTGACTGACTGACTCACTTAAATCAACGCCCAGCCCAAACCGTTGGACCTAGAGAGCTGAATTTTTCACAATAGATAGCTTTTATGACGTTAGTATCCACTAAGAAGGGGTTTCTCAAAATTCATCCCCTAAGGTGGTGAAAAAGGGGTTGAAAGTTTGTATGGTGATCATAAATTTTTTTGAGTGCGGGACTTGAAACTTTGTATAAAGGCATATTATTAAAATACTAGAAAAGTAATTTCAGCGTTTATGAAAATTGGGAAAAAGGGGTAGAAAGTTTGTATGGAGATCAAACATTTTTTTAAGTGCGCGACTTGAATCTTTGCATAAACGCATGTTATTAGAATACAAGAAAAGTGATTTCAGCGTGTTTAAAAATTCATCCCCTAAAGTGGTTAAAAAGGGGTTGAAATTTTGTCGTGGTCCTAATTTTATTTTAAGCTAGGTACTTGAAACTTCATAGAAATATATATAAATAAAAGAGAAAAAAATTTATTTCAGCATTATTGAAAATTCATCCCCCAAGGTGGTAAAAATGGGGTTGAAAGTTTGTATGGAGATCAAATATTTTTTTGAGTGCGGGAATTGAATCTTTGTATAAAGGCATATATTATTAGAATACAAGAAAAGTAATTTGAGCGCTTTTAAATATTCATCCCCTAAAAGGGTTAAAAAGGGGTTCAAAGTGAATCTATTACAAATGCTTTGAAACTTCTTAGAAAGGCATTGTATAAGATTCCAAAAAAGTTATTTAAACGTTTTTAAAAATTCAACCCCTAAAGGGATTAAAAAGGGGATGTAAGTTTATATGTGGTACAAATTTTTTTTAAAGCTAGGAACTTGAAACTTGGTAAAAAGGGCATTATATTAAAATAGACGAAAATTGATTACTTACACCGTTTTTAAAAAGTTTGTATTAATAGTTTCGGGAGCGAATTTTTTTTTAAATAGTGGACTTGTAAATCTTCTAAGAGGGTCGAGAGGAATTATATCGGGAACAATTTTTTTCAGTTAGGGTCTTGAAACTTCGTAGTTTGTGAAAGACAAATTTCATGCGTTGTATAATTATTAACAAATGATTAACCGTCCCTACTGATATCTTTTGCTGCATAATGTTCTATATTATGCTCATGTAGAATATATAACCACTAACATACAAATCCACGCGTCCGAAGTCGCGGGCAACAGCTAGTAAATAATAAAAATAATTAAGTAAATATTTTATCCTCATGCAATAATATTCACGTTTGGAAGGGTTTCCACGGAAGACCAGCGTCAAGGTATCCAAAAGATACCTTGGCACCAAGCTGAGTCAAGTTCAGTGACGTTATTAAGTGTTTTCTGTCATTTATTAGTTGTTAGGGTTTCGTAGCCAAATGGCAAAAAACGGAACCATTCGTCATGTCTGTCTGTCTGTCTGTCTGTCCATCCGTATATCACAGCCACTTTTTTTCGAAACTATAAGAACTATACTGTTGAAACTTGGTAGATGTATTCTGTGAACCGCATTAAGATTTTCACACAAAAATAGAAAAAAAAACCCATACGTGTGGGGTATCTACGGATAGGTCTTCAAAAATGATATTGAGGTTTCTAATATATATTTTTTCTAAACTGAATAGTTTGCGCGAAAGACACTTACAAAGTGGTAAAATAAGAATAAGAATAAAGATCAATAAATGTGTCCACCCCCCTGTAACTTCTAAAATAAGAAAATGATAAAAAAAAAATATATATTATGTACATTACCATGCAAACTTCCACCGAAAATTGGTTTGAACGAGATCTAGTAAGTAGTTTTTTTTAATTCGTCATAAATCGTAAACCGCAATTAACCTTTCATTCATTCAACTCAAATATAAAAGTGGGGCTCCCATACAACAGACGTGATTTTGTTGCCTTTTTTTGCTTAATGGTACGGAACCCTTAGTGCGCGAGTCCGACTCTCACTTGGCCGGTTTTTGTTTAAACGTAGCAAGCGTATTATGGATGGCTTTATCCACGTGATAAAATAACTGTCACTTTTTAACACCGCGGGACACTAAAGGTTACATTAAATTTCATTTGTAATGTGTACAAGAATTAAAATGGAAGAAAACGAATTTCAGCGTTTTGGAAAATTCATCCCTGTAGGTGGTGAAAAAGGGGTTGAAAGTTTGTATGGAGATCAAACATTTTTTTGAATGCGGGACGTGAAACTTTGTATGTGAGCATATTATTAGAATACCTACAAGAAAAGTCATTTCAGCGTTTTTAAAACTTCATCCCCTAAAAGGGTTAAAAAGGCGGGATTGAAAGTTTAAAATCAATTACAAATGCTTTGAAACTTCTTAGAAAGGCATAAGATTACAAAAAATGGAAGATGGGACGACCATTGGTTTGGGACGCAACCTGTGCCGATTTTCTAGCGCTATCCCATCTCCATGGCACTGCAGTGAAGGCTGGCTCGGCTCTCGGCCGTCAATTCGGCCGAGCTCCTCAAGCGGCGCAAGTATGCAACCATAAATAGTGGTTGTATATTTGAGCCGTTTGTGGTTGAGACTATGGGGCCTTGGGGGAAAGCCCTCACTATTTTAATGAATTGAGAAGAAATGTTTACATCGAAAAAAAAAGTAACGCTTTACTTTTATTCAAGCTCTCCTAAATTATATTGACGTTAAGTTTATCTTTAGGTCGCTATGTTATTAATTTACTTTTTAATGCATTTTTCATTTTAAGTTTCAAAGTAGGTACCTACTTATAGTCAGTATGGAGAGTAGTAGCGTTATGCGTCTAATATTAATCTCTATATTATTATTACTTAAGAAATACATTAACGTTGGATGGCAAATAAAGAGTAGTAAATTTTACCTCATATGGTGTAAATTATTTAAATATCAAAATAACAACACATTCATACTCGTAACTGTATAATATTTAGTTACTTATTTACACGCAATAAAGAACGCGTAGTTATAGTCATAATATAGACTATGTCACGTTACCTGCCGAGGGTGAACCTGCGGCTGAAACCATACTAATTTGTGTTAGGTATAGCTCGCAAATCGAGTTAGCTGAAGCCACACTCGGCACGGAAGTCGACTTCGCAAGGAATTAGAGAAACGTGGAAACGGAGGTGACAAGTAGTACCTATAGGGATAAGTTCGCCTTTGTATTTCAAATATTGTATTTTTGTTGTAAACCTGTGTTGTGTATAATAAAGTGATTACTGATTACTACTACTACTACTACTAGAAGTAGGTATATAGCAAATGTTAAATTTTAATATTTTATCTTTGGTTCTACTAACTACTATTAATGTAAATACCAGCAGTACACACTCGTCGTATGGCCCCGAGACAGGCCGAGAACGAGTGTGTACCTATACCTACATGCTGCTCCCTCCTCGTCTCGCTCTTACTCGTCTCGCCTCGCCCTTCTCCAATTAGGTCGGATTTTTGCGGAGACTCTTGGCAACAGGCTCTCGATGGGTCTATAACAGCCGGTATTATAAACTCACTCACGCTTTCTCGCAAAAACAACGATATACATAAATGGATACAATCCGGCACACCAATAGTCATAACTTGAAATAAGAAAGGTACTAACTAGTTATCCCGGATTTTATTTCCCTTAATACGCAGTATAAGTGCAATTATAACTCTACCGTAAGCGGTGTTTTTGCAGCTCACAGGTATATACTCGTATATATGTTGATAATGATGAATTTATCTTAGTTAACTATTTCGATGGTTACAAGGCAAAGCAAGGTTAGCAAGGCTACACTTGTTCACTAATATATCATGTGCAAACAACATAGGACTCATCCAGAAATATATGAACAAGATATTACCATTGCCCCGCCATGTTCATCGCACACGTTTAACAACACATGCCATTATTACCAAACGTAGCACGAACACTGCCTAAACATATACAATTAAACCTTAATTGCTTTGAAATAGAGTATATATTTTGAATCACTACAGATAAATTACTTTCAATGACGGAAAGGGCATGTTATGGACTTAGGAAATATCTACATAATAAGAGAATCTTCCGATTACGCGTTGCATCGTACTAACTAGAACATGTTTCGCAATCTCGTATCAAAATAACATTATAGTGTTAGATACTCTAAATTCAACTTAATTTTTAATACAGATAAGGCTGTTTGGCTATTATTATATCTGTGTCTGATATTTCTTTACTTATTACAAACTAAGGATAACAAGTCTAACTGCGGAGTAAGTTACATCGCGGATTGAATACCTGTAGTGCATAACATTAAATTAAATGAAAGGTTATTCAATAAGCCGAAAAAATTATCGAATATTTACGACTTTTTTGGTACGTTACTGTTAAACACATTACTGTGAAAGTATTTCAAATACAACACTTTCATTTAGTTCGATCAACACGTAGCACGGGTCTTTGTGTCGTATTGTTCTTGATTCTTAAAAATTGTTCCATTTTTTATATTAAAGGAAAAAAATGGAAAAAGTTACACTTCCGGCAGGATTTGAACCCGCAACCTCCGCAATCCGTAACGCACGGATTTACGGCTTTAATATAAAAATTTGGAGTATTGCTCGCAGACGTATCTGCATGTTAAAAAATTGAATTGTTTCATTGTTCCTGTTAACATACCATAAAACAACATTTCTACATATGAGATATAGGTTGATACGAAATTACTGCGAGCTCTGACCGTCAGCTGCCTTGACCGCTAGTGCAGCTGTCCCATTGAGAAAATTAATAAATTGTCTGATAATTGTTTAAATACCGCGTCGCTGATGTGCAATCCAAAGCCAAATTAAATTCCAACGTCATAGTATCCACCGGCATTGTTTTTAGGGCTCCGTACCTCAAAAATAAAACAGGGAACCTTATTATAGGATTACTCACTTGCGTGTCTGTCTGTCTGTCTGTCTATCCGCCTGGCACAGCCAATTTGCTCCAAAATTACCGGACCGGTTTAGTTGAAATTTAATACACATAATTATAAGTCGGTGACCCAAATACGAATGAATTACTATGCTTAATACAGGGTGTCCCTAGCCATTGGATACAGCCGAAATGTACATAATTGCAATAGGGTATTTAGAACCAGTATAAAGTATCATAACAACCGGTGTAGCGGTTACAAAGAAATTAACAAATTACGATTTTTTACTTTGGAGCAGCCTGTATCTGTTAGTAGCTCCTGAGGTAATAAATAGTATGAAACCTTCTTCGACCTTTTTGATTATCTTTTTTATTTATGATACAAATACGATTCTGACTTTTGACAAATGTCATCATTGCCGCACATTTTCTAACAAATTGTCAAAAGCACTGCCAATTAATACAGTATATTTCTTTTTGTTGTCGATTATTATTATTTTTCTATCTTTTGTTCTAATTAAAAAAATATTAACGTTAGAGCATTCCTGAGAAGTAACCCTACGTGGGATTTCAGGGTTTGTCCAATGGCTAAGGTCATCCTGTATATTTATTGTGTGACATATTAAGGACCTGTACAGACGGACTGCAACCCGTCCTCAATTTGTGTGGGAACTGCACACCGACTGCACGCCAACTGCAATGCAGTTCCCATACAAGTTGCAGTCTGGTTGCAGTCGGTCTGTGTCTGTACCGGCCCTACGCGACAATGTCACGCAGGACGGAAGCCGCAAGTGGTCGCATGAGTCAGACGGATAAGCAGTGACAAGTGACCTCTCTTCCCGGGCGGGCATTGGGTTAAGTGTATCCGAAGAATCAGTCCTAGTTTACATGATAAAAGTGGTAATAATGATTTCTTACAGTTTATACACAAATAATATATGTATAATGCATAGTCTCATTTGAGAATAAATGAAATTTTGATCGAGGGCTATATACCCACATGAGTAAGATTGGAATCGTAATGGTTCGTGTTCATAGCCCGCGTATCGGTTAGTATGAATGCTGGAAATAAGAGCTCGCTACAATGAGATTGAACTCGATTCCGATTATACTGCGACAAATAGAATAGCAGAAAACTCAAATGTTTCCCTAAACCGTCATTGTAAATGTGAGTTACCGTACGAGTAGACACTCCGTGAAAAATAAACTTTTCATTTATGGCTGACCGCTGACCGATTAACACTTTCATAGCTTCTTATCTTTCTTATCCCTTACCTTGACAGGTTGTGAATAAACCTTACAAATACCGAAGCAAATACAACTTAACTGTGAGCTCGGGGTAAAAATTCACTCCAAGAGGTCCTTGACAGAATTTACATGGTTTATCACCTGACCACCTATAAAAATAGTGTATAGTGATATAAGTTCCATAGTTAGCCTATAAAAGCGTCGGACTTACTTCTTCGCTGTATAGTAGTAACTAAATATAGTGAATATTATATTATTTTATTAAAAACACAAATAAATCGAGGGCGCATTTAAAATTCCTCATTAATCTAATACTATTCTAACGGTAAAACTTCCGTCGCATATACTTATTGCACTAAGGACCGAATTATTCGACATGTAAATTACGCATCACTACATAGTAAGTATAAAACAAAGTCGCTTTCCGCTGTCTGTCCGTCTGTCCCTATGTATGCTTAGATCTTTAAAACTACCCAACGGATTTTGATGCGGTTTTTTTTAAATATATAGAGTGATTCAAGAGGAAGGTATAATTAAGGTATAATTTGTAAAGGTTTTGTGTAAATTAGTTGAACTATTCGTGCAAAGCCGGGGCGGGTCGCTACTATTCTGAATAATGTATCTACATTATGCAAAAGCAACATACGATTGGACAAGCAAACAAGCAAGAAACATAAAATTAGTGTTAGGGTCCTAATTAGACAGGAACCGGGCGTCGCCACTTGAGACAGTCGCAGTCACCTCCGACCCTTTAATTGGCGGCGGAGTTATTATCCAATAGCGCAAGAGCGACGAATGGCAGGATGATGCGCGTGCGCGGGTGCAGGCCACCTTTTCACAATGCGCTCGTTGTTTACTTCATTAACAAAAAAGGGAAGTTATTGTTTTTCGTAGGTAGGTATGCCCATTTCTTAGCAAGCTTATTCGCCCTTACTGCGTAGTAATAAAGGTTTTTTTCTATCGGCTTTTTTTAAACGAATCTGCGTCGATGATATATTTGAGGAGACCCTTAAACGTCTTGATGGATTTGTCGTCATATTCGCCTTTTATCTTAGGCCCAGTAGTTTCGGAGATAAGTGAGGGAATGGTCCATTTTCGCCTGTTTACTTATATACCGTGAAACTAGCCAACTTTGCCTACTAAAAATAATAGGAACACTATTATTTTTGAACATAATTAATTAGTGCATGTATCTCATTAAGTAAAATGTAATTTTCTTTAAATATCAATAAAAATCTTTAACCACACCTATAGGTAATAGTATAGACTTTTGATCGTCAAAAAAAGCCCTTTCATTCAGGTAGAAGTATATACAATCCATGTACACTGAAGGACGCAGCTAGCAACCTGAACTTTGCTAGGCTTCGTGGAGGAGCTGGGGTGGTTAGAGTAGCGCTACCTCGTCTCACGCAAAATAGGCACATTTGGATGTTGATTTGCGGAAAATTAATATGTAATGTCGTTGAATAAATGTATACGACCACACGCCACACCCCGTTGTCCCAGGTGGAGGTCGTCTGACTCACACGTCAACTGGGGCTTCACCAGTCCCTCCAACATTGCGCCTTGTAAGGATTCAGCGACTTGTAAAACATTTGATACCATCAGTGTCGCTGTTAGGTTGCGATTTAAAAATGATTTTACACAACTCCTGGGACTAGGTGAGTGGTTCCCAAAGTTGACTGGCCTCCGACCCACCTAACAAAAACTGCCAAAATCGGAACCAACCTCTTGGCCGTATTAAAAAGGGGCATAAAATCTTATTGTTACGCTCAGGTGCCCCAGTAGTTTCAGGGCCCACTTCATATTCGCTTTTCCTATATCTATGCTCGTGACCCATAGTTTGGGAAATGCTGGATGCTAGGTACTTACCTACTTATTTGGAACTGTGGCAGTTTTAAGTACATTATTATTTTAGTTCTTACAAGTAGGAACAGACGAACGCTGTATTAAAATATTTTCCAAATAAATTCATTCATTCATTCTTTTAAAATTATGGCTTCAGTCCAGTGGGACTATTTCGCCAGTATCATAGTCTTAGGAGCTTTACAAAATCCATAGCTCATACGAAATCCAGATTTTATGGTCGGTAACTGAAGAAAATTTATGCCGCCTTTCAAAAATAATTGCTCACATCACAGCGAACACTGAGCTTAGGAGGTAGGTATTCACAACAAATTACATCATCACATCAGACAGATCCGATGAACCAGTAAATGCCTGACTTTCAATTACACGTGGTTGTTATGGGTTACCAGGTCAAGTTATTACAAGCGTAAGCTTATATACGGGACTAAAGCATTTTTGAATGAGGTAGCTGAAATTGAGTAATCCCCTAGAAAGCAATTGAAAAACTTGTTTCGGGCTGGAGTGACATATGAGCGGTTTAGACGGGAAAATTCAAATCTAACATAATACATAATATTAATTATGCCTTGCTTATTTATTTAGCTATGTGTATGAATTTTATATTAATTATGAAATTAAAATTTGACATATGTAATTTAATTGTGTGCACATGGACATTCTTGTACCTATATATAGGCATGGACTTTTTTATTAGTTTAAGTGTTATAAGTAGGCATATTTTAATATTCCTGCTTATACAATTGAATTGTTTGCATGCTATTTGTGAACAGCTGAATAAGGAGGACAACAACAGACGTGAACATCTGTAACTGTACCCTTGTCAAGCAAATAAATGATTTATGATTTGTTATTGTCCGACTGGTTAATCAGATGTGTCGTGATCTATAATGTTGGTTAAAAGTTGGAAGCACGGAATAAAGTAACGGTGGGCGACTCAAACTCGTATTAGGTACTTACTTACATGACATTATGACATACCTTTGTATATACTTAGGCCAGGATTACACTTGTACGTTTTACTTACGTAAGTAGGGACACAGCTATACTACAGAATGAGATTGAATATCGTTATCTCATTCTAGCAAATAGCTTTGTCCCTACTTACGTAAGTAAAATTTACAAGTGTAATCCTGGCCTTAGTGCAAATATTGTTTACAAATGTAGACTGCTATTTTTAATTTCGCTTGCTTTATCTACTATTCATTATGCAACCAGAAAATACTCCAAATATGACCGTTCATTGCACCCTCCGTTGTTTTAGTAAATAGGCCAAGCAATAAGAAGGTATAGAGGGAAATGCTAGGAAAACACTTTTTGACTTCGTAGCTTTGTTTGGACTAGTTAGGGGGTGAACATATCAAAAGTCCCCGGCCGTAACCATGGTGCTGGCGGGGAGAGGGGGGATTTGAAGGTTGCAGGTCCATGCATTTCCCTCTATAACTTTTTTTGGGCATTTATTTCCTGGCCTAAAAATAAAACACAGCGTGTTTTTTCAGAAACCCTGCCAAATAGGTAATTGTTGAAACGGGAACAGTACTCCGGCGTGCTCTTTGCATAAACAACCACGACGCTGGCCTCGGTAATTCTGCTACTTTTTTGCGACGAGTGGGAAAAGAGTTTGATTTATGTAAACTTGGCTCCTGTTTCAGTACTTTTATTAACTGAGTTCACCAAATAAGCTTAGTAAAGTAAAATAGTTATTTGTTATACAAGGGTGCAAAATTGTATTTTACCCGCGAGTGTTTCAACACACGAGAAGTAAAATACATTTGCTCCCGTGTGTAACACAAAACTTTTCCCCTCACTATAGCGAGGTAAGTGCAACATCCACAGGCGTTAGATCATCTTCATCACGGAATCACTTATTTTTGTACGATATTATAACAGAAAACACGGGAAAATCTGATTTTTACGTGATTCGGTGAAAAGTGTTTTTAAGTAAAAATTTTGTTGATGTTGACAATGTTGACATTTCTGTTCTGACGTATGAAATGTCAAATATGCGTTTTGAAATTGCATCGACTCAACTTGTGCGTTCAGAATTATATTTAACATCACTATATAAAATCTAACGTTTGTTATGGAATTTTAAGGTTTATGACTTAAAATTATTAAATAAAGCTAAATTTGGTATTTTTTATTAGATTCTCAAACCATTTATTTAATGATAATTAATATCGAACGAACCATTATTATGAGCGTTTTACGTTTTGTTATCTGTCAACCACTTAAACACGTTCCATTCAAGGCCAAATTAGTTTCCCCACTAGTGGATAAAATGCGTTTTTCTCCGCTTGTTTTAAAGGATAAAAGACGGCTTTCCGAGCTAGTGAGGGGAAAAAATCTTTCCGATTCTTTCCTATTAATTCTCAGAGCGGATAAAGCATGTAGGTATTGTATTGTTGCAATAGAAATATGATTGATTTAATTGATTGTCAAATGTTATTACGAAGTTTCTCTAAGTAATTTTTTTTATACAAATACAGCGGCATCTGTTTTGGACGTCAAACTAAGGGGCACGTTTTTTTCTTAGACTTTACCTCTCTAAGAAATAGTACATTGTGCAACGTGGGGGGAGGTACTTACCCCCGGACTTATATTATATACACACAATGTTTTTCATTACACTTGCGAAGAAAAAACTAAATTTTAAGCGAAATCATTCTTAAATAAGGTGACATTTGAAACATTGCATTCAGCCAGAAATTAAAATTGTGTAAAAACATTTTTCCCTTCACTAGCTCGGAAAGCCGTCTTTTATCCTTTAAAACAAGCGGGGAAAAACGCATTTTATCCACTAGTGGGGAAAGTAAATTGACCTTGGATGGAGCGTGTTTAAGTAGCTTGACAGATAACAAAACGTAAAACGCTCATAATAATGGTTCGTTCGATATTAATTATCATTAAATAAATGGTTTGAGAATCTAATAAAAATACCAGATTTAGCTTTATTTAATGTTTTGAAGTCATAAACCTTAAAATTCCATAATAAACGTTTGTTTTATAATAATTATGTTAAATATAATTCTGAACGCACAAGTTAAGTCGATGCAATTTCAAAACGCATCATTGACATTTCATACGTCAGAAATGTCAACATTGTCAACAAAAATTTTACTTAAAAACTTCTCACGTAAAAGTACAGAATTTCCAGAGATTTTTGTTATAATATCGTACAAAAATGAGTGATTCCAGTTGATGAAGATGATCTAACGCCTGTGGATGTTGCACTTTCCTCGCTATAGTGAGGGAAAAAGGTTTGGGTTACACACGGGTGCAAATGTATTTTACTTCTCGTGTGTTGAAACACTCGCGGGTAAAATACAACTTTGCACCCTTGTATAACAAATAACTATTAAACGGCTATTAAATTAATAAAATTAAATATTTTAAAGCATAAACAAAAATAATAATTTATAAACGCCAGTATTTTCAAAGTAAAACTCATTTATACCTACTTGGTTCGTATGGATTAGTGACAATAAAAAAAAAAGATAAAAGCTATAACTCACTCGTGAGTTATAGCTTTTTTCAGAATCCATAACCCCCGCGGGAACAATATAGGCCTTATTCCTCCAGTACACCTACATGAGATGTAATAAGATCTGTTTTGAGCAAATGTGATGAAAGAGTTATTTGTTTTACGAGTTGTTAACAAGTTTGGGAACAAATCAAATTATTTTATTATTTTATCAAGTTGTTGTTAAACGCCTCGTGCTAATATTGACACCAAAATAGAACCAAGAGCATAACGAGTGGTTCGAAAACTAGAATCTTGAGCGTTGCGAGAGTTTCAAGGCAGAGTTAAACAAACTTTGCTACCGAGTAAAACACAACATTTTTCACCACACTATTAACGCGAGGAAAATACTAAGTGTAAAATATTACAAGTGAAATCTAAATGAACGTTTTTTAATATTTATCATTTAATACCGTTACCTACTTAAAAGCCAATCCTACCTACCAGCCAACATATGGAAATAACTAAAATATGGCATCAAATTAAGTACCACTCTTGTGGATAAAATGCAACTTTCTCATTGTTTTTGAAGTATAAATAGGGCCTTTCTTTGGTGACGAAAGATAGAGGAGAATGGAAGAGAAAAACATGTTGTGCCGAGTGCCGACCCAACATAACGTGGGACAAGGGCAGGAAGAAAAAGAAATAGAGCCTTTCCAAGATGGTGTGGTAAAAATATAATATATTTTTGTGCTCATTCGGTGGCAAAACAAAGTCGAACTGCAGGCGTAGTACCTACTTACTCGTATATACCTATACATAGGTCTAGTGTTGGACACGCAATAGTTTATGTCTGTAGGAACTGTCGAGTCATAATAAAAGTTGACCAGATGACCAGCGACCACTCGAGCAACTGGGGAGAAAAATCCGACGTTCGCGTTATTCGCAGTCTTTATTAGTTTCAAGTCCGTAAGCGCCCACTATAGTTGGGAACTTGCAGATTAAAAACGTATTACAATAGTTACAATACTGCTACACGCAGTAGCCAGGCTTAGGCTTACCGTGTTAAACCTACTCGCGCCATAACACATCCACCATTGCACTCCGTTATGGACTGTGGTGTTAGATAGAATACCTAAAGTAGGTAATACATTTTAAGAAGGGGATAAGTTCGCCTTTGTACAAATGATGCGTTTTTCTCTTGTTTTATGTTTCTTTTTGTACAATAAAGAGTTTTACTACTACTACTACATTTATACCTGTGTAGTCCGTGTGCGACGAGTAAGGTTTGCTTCCGACCATACAAGCACCCATACAAAAAGTTGTAAGTAACTTTTTGTATGGGTGCTTGTATAATAATATATTATTATTATTATAAAAGCACCCATACAAAAAGTTGTAGGTATTGTATACGTTACACAATTACCTAGTCCAGTAAGCAGGCAATTCATGTTAAATCCGGTTTGCCCTCCTTCCTGTTCGAAGAGGCGCTTGCATGGCTTCGCTTTGTTCTTTCGCGATACTACATTATAAAATTTTAGCGTTTTGTCAATATAATCAGTGTAAATGAATGTCTATGTTAATAATCAGTTGACACAGTTGGAAACTTAAATAAAAAAAGTTTTATCCCAATTTTTACCGACATGGTGGTGAAGACGTTTCATGCTATTTAAATCATCGCGGTACATCGAATTACAACAGCCTAAAGTAATGATTAAAATATTGATTACGTACTTAAGTGTATATATACATATATATATATATATATATATATATATATATATATCTACTTCTACATTTCGATTCAGAATAACAACTGATTCAGTGAGTCGTATAGGTTCTTTATTTCAAATATTGAAACACATTAAACTTCTATAGATACCTATACCTACCTAAGCCGAGAGGAGAGCTGTTATTGAAAAATTTAAATACCTATAACAATGTCACGATTGTCAGCAGTCTTAGAGACAGAGCGACCGAATAATAAAAACAAGAATTATGACACTTCGCTCGATACAATTAATTCCCAAAGTAACCTCTAACTCGGACTTTTAATCAAACTTTACTCGGTTATTTATTATGTGACACAATAAACAAAAAATAAGAAAAAACAATCTTAAGTTAAATAGTAATTTGACAGCTTGCGAATTTCGATACTGTAAGGTAACGTTTTTAAAATAAATAAAAATCTAAATAATTCGATCCAAATTGACACTTGGAGCGCATGGTCTTTCCCGTTCTTTCTTGCGAAATACGACAGGGATAGCGGCAAACCGATGGAACGGCCTTATAATCACTGACATTTATACTGGTTTGATCGAACCTTCAACTCTCCAGTCATCATCATCATCATCATCCCGTACTGTGACGGGGTTCGCTTTCCTGTTGTTAGTTGTCTGGTTTCGAAATTTCGCTTTGACAAGGCGTATTTTAGGAATCTTATTTTTGTGATAAGGTACGCAAAACTCTGCGTAGAGGGCGTCACTAGCATAATCACAGGGCCTGCCGCGAAACATGAAAATCGAAAGTTCGGTTAATTTCTGCCTCTATCACTTGCACTTTCTATCGGCAGATAGGCAGATAACGAATTTTCGATTTTCACGTCTCACTGTAGGCCACCTGTAAAGAAACCGCCTTGATGCATCTATGTTAAGGTATAAGTTAATGTATAAGTTACTCTACGGTTTAGGATATTTAGGATGTTTAGGATGGGCTCTAGTGCTGCACTCTGGCGGCAGAACATTGCAGTAATATTTCCTATTTAGATACCTAAATAACAATTACTTCTGTTAAAAATATGTATGTATGTATTTTGGAATGATCCATTCAGTCATTTTCAATTTAGAGCAGTTCAAAGTCAACTGTGGATTGTGAAATTTTTGAACGTTTTCTAATAATTTGTTAGACAAAGTATTGAAAATGTTACAGTATGTTATATATTTGTGATCTACTCACAAAGCCCTTTCATTTGATACCCCACATGGTATGATTTAAAAAAAAAAAGTAAAAAATTTTGTACTGCCGACTTTACGACGTCACAGCAACTACCCCCACCACTTTTGCGCTTGTCATCTCATATATTTGTGTTCAGGACATCACACTGAATGCACTGATACTACCTATAAATGTATCCATATTTGCGATGGCATGAGCGAAAATCGATTTCCAGAAGCCTTCTAGACCAAAACCACCGTACTATACTCAGGATTCATAAGTCTTGCTAGACAAGCCTTTCGCGGGCTTGTATTTTAATAAGCCGGCTGAGATTTTTTAGGGTTTCGCTTCAAATTTATTTTGGAAGGCGTAGCGTAGTTATAAACTTCTTAATTTAAATTATTATCTTAAAATGTAATTTATGACGTGGTGCTTTGTATGTAGTTTGAATACAGATTAATACTTAAACACAGAAGACATCCATAACTTAGAATATTTATTTATTTAAACTTTATTGCACGAAAGAACAACTTAATGTACAAAAGGCGAACTCTCGGCTAATATCTGTGATATAAACACAGAAATAAATGCCTCCTGCTTCATAAGGCAGGGTCACTATCGACTAAGCTAGGAGTCCGTTGAACGCATTTTTCTTCCAAAGTTAAAGGTCTGACACAGCGGAAGTGCTCTGACCCATCTAACTTGTAGGGGCAAGCGGGGCAGATAGGCACAAGGGGCAGTTTTGAACACCCACAATAATTCCTTAACTAAAAACTTATGTTCACCTTCTGCAAGACTAAATCGTGGCTTTGTATGTGTGAATGAGGAACCAGCTTCGGCACACCTGGTCTGCCAGCTATTGTCGCTGGGCGCGTCAATACGTGTTTCCGCGGTCGCATAGTAAATAAAAAATACGATTTTATATCGAGTTGTGGAACGAAATTTTAGGCTTTACCGGATGAACATTATAATGAGCTTTAAGTACGTTTTTTATGATTTTTCATTTATTTGACCATTCGGGTACTTTGGTACAATAAAGATTGGGGCAGTTTTGAAGATATCAAATTTAGTGTATCTAAGTGCTCCTGCCAGTTTTTAAGGGTTCCGTACCTCAAAGGGAAAAAACGGAACCCTTATAGGATCAATCGTAGTGCGTCTGTCTGTCCATCTGTCACAGCCTAAGTTGTCCGAAACTAATGGACCAATTAAGTTGAAATTTGGTATGTAAGTTTGTGACCCAAAGACGGACATGTAACGTAAACAAATGAATTTTTAAACATAAGGGGCACTTTTATGGGGTATTAAAAATAATTATTAAAATAAATAGTTTAGAAGTTATTTAAGAATATCGCCAAAAAATCACCCCCCCCCCCTTTATCTCCGAAACTACCTGGCCTACAATTTGGAAAAAAAAAATACACAAAATAGTTCTTTACCAGATGACAGATGACAGGAAAACCTATTAGAAATGTGCAGTCAAGCGTAAGTCGGACTTACTTACTTAGTTTTGATCTGACCCCTACGGGTTTTTTAAAGACATTTCACTCACGTTTCACATAAAAAATACATTGTTAAAAATTGTGTTATGGTACGGAACCCTTGGAAGTCCGACTCGCAATTGGCCGGTTTTTGTTATGAAATGTGCAATAAAATGTTTTTTAGTAAATAGTGCGAACGTACAAACAGAAAGAAAATTGACAATGAAAAGTTAAAACAACCCAAGCAATTTTTGTTAAAAACTGACACTGATGTCATTAAAACATTTTTTTGTAGTTTTAGTACACCTACTTAATAACTGTAGTATGTACTAATAGCACCACACTTAATAGACATTTTATAATGTTTCAAAAGTTTACTAATGGTCAGCGAAGTGAGTTGATCTGTAACGTGTGCTCTCTGCGGGGCAGTTTGAAACACTTACGGGGCACTTTGATTCACGTGCCAAAGTGTCCCAAACCCAAAATAATGTATCAAATTGTCCCATGTAAATGTAATGTATCAAAGTGCCCTGCAGGTGGGGCAGAATTGAACAAATCCCATTTTTAGTTAAAATCCATATCTCTTTTACTACTAGCCATAAATATTTTGAGTTCAAAAGGCCTAAAATCGATTCCAAAAAAGGTGTACCAAGCTGCCCCGCTTCCCCCTACCTTTCTGATATTGATCGTAAAATGAAGCCACTTGTAAAACTGATAAATTTGGGCTCATTAGATTCATTTTGAAGTGTTCAATACTTTAAGGGCGTTTAATACAGTCGGCAATAAAATAGTTTATTTATAATTTTACTGCCAGAAACTTATTTTCAACGGAACCCACATTTAACGCGTACCATATGAATGCCTATATATTATGCAGTTAGTATTTGTGAAATGCAAACTTGCACAAACAGTAGTCCGCAACGAGGTCGCGCAACGTCGAGATGCATTCATCCCGCTTATTAATTAAACTATTACTGCATTTCGCTATGCCATTTAATAATACCTACAAGCAGAATTTAAGAGTAAACAAAAACAGAGTATCGTAAAAGCTTTGGAAAGAGAGGAGATTTTGCGCTAAAAGTAGAGGTAGGTCGGTGCTGAAAAAACCGTATCTCTTACGTTCCCGTAAGAAAGAGGGTCATACCTACACATTTTATTGTATGTTTAACTCTTTAGCGTCTTTCTTGTAGACATCACAAAGTGGAGAGAATCAAAAGCGAATTTTTACCGCACCCTAACAGGCAGGGCAGGATAAATTTTGTCAGTATTTGAGACTCCAATAATGAAAACGTGATACCTATAAATGTGCCTAGGCCGTTAATCTTATACCTTTAAACGAGCAATGCTTGTATATATCTATCTATCTATAAGTATATATTTATATATTTCGTGGATCTCGGAAAAGGCTTTCACGATTTTGTTGAATTTTTTCTATATGGGGGTTTTTGGGGGCGAAAAATCGATCTAGCTAGGTCTTATCTCTGGGAAAACGCGCATTTTTAAGTTCTCATATGCTTTCCGAGCAAAGCTCGGTCTCCCAGATATTAAATATTATAGGACATTCTTACGATTGGCATTTATAAATACATAAATAAATAAATATATAACGTGCGTTAACTTTCATTGTTTCGTCCACAGATGGGACGTTTTTCTGAAATGTCTGACCCAAGACTCCCAAGAGCGATAGAGAGGCTAAGAGGCTAATGAAAGACTAAACGAACGTTATTATACCAGTACACTTACTTGATTCTAAGGATCAGATTTACTATGGTGCCGGCAGCGGTTTTAGATACTGTTGTAACTAATTCTCAAAAGGGTCCAACATCGAAACAGGGAATTTATATTCATAATTTCATCCCTGAACGAAATTTACGAGTATTAGTTAGCGCCAGCAGGCGGCAGACGATGCAAAACAAGCCGAAATAGCTGCACAATATGATTGAGTAACAAGGGATAATTAGCGCACGTGGCTCTTAGCATAAACAACGCGGCGGTTGTAAACTGAACGCATCAATGAGAAGTAGAACGTAAGCGAAAAGAAAAGGTTTAAGCATAATTAAATTTTAAATATAGTATTATGGATTTATAAGTACCCGTACCGGTAAAATTCAGACTGAAACGGATGGTGTTAGGGTAATTTTTTTTACATACCATGCTCTTATGAAGTCTGATAGATTTTTTGTAGGTGAGGTACTAAACGATAGTTTCTTCCAACAAGGTAGGTATAGGTACTTAACAACGAAATAGTAGATTTAAGTATGACAATGACTACCAATACCAACTGAGAGTGCTGAGTTTCATGGTAAGTCAATGCGATACCATTTTAAAAATTAAGGATACTTTTCAAGAGCACGTAAGCAAGTTTTCAAAGGAATTGCCTAAAACGTAAGGTATTATTTCTCGTAGTTCTTATAGTAAGTACCAACTAAACAGTTTTAGCACTTTTGCATTTGACAGTACATTTTGCAGAAAGTGTACATCGTCAAGTCATTGATCGATCATAACAGATATTGGGAAAAAGAGGGCACAGGAAGCGGCGCGAGTTATTAACGAGCGAGTATCCCAATTGGCACAGCATTCAGAGAAGGTGCTTATTTTTAAGATCATTCGTCATTTTCTATTAAAACAATAAAATGAGCTTAAACATACATACGTCATTTTGCTTGAGTTTTTTATTTCTACATATATAACATGTTATCGTTTTTACACACTTTTATTTATTAGCTTCACACCGCGTACCTGCATGTAGGTAGGTATACCTAGTCGGCTCATAAGTTCTGTCATATACATAGTATCAAATAAAATCAAAAGTTTAAGTTTATTCCGTATAATTTGTACAGCGTTTGAAAGCTTATAAACTAGAGAATCTAAATGTATAACATTTATTCAAAATGACCGCCATAATTATCTACACAGGCTTGAAGTCTTCGTGGCCAGTCGTCAATGGATTCACGCACCACTTTCATGTCGATATTGGCCACTGCCGTAGCAAGAGATTTTTTCAGCGAGTCTAGATTTGCATGAGGTTTTGAGCACACCTTTTCCTCTAAATACTGCCATATTTTATAGTCTAAAGGATTAAGATCTGGGCTAGAGGAGGGCCAATCTTCATGCCGTATAAAGTCGATTTTATTGGAGGCGAGCCAGGCTTGTGTAGACTTTGCCTTATGGGCTGGAGCAGAGTCCTGCTGGAAAACCCAATGCTGGTTTAGAAACATCGTATGGGATAGTGGTTTCACAATATTAGTCAACACCGTGTCTTGGTACACTTTGGCACTAGTTTTTACTCCTTTCTCACAAAAATGCATACTAGTGACGCCCGCATAAGAAACTCCCAGCCAAACCATCACAGATGAAGGGTGATGACCTCTTTGAATACGGGGAATGCTATTAGACGCTTCTTTACTATTGCGAGCGTACACTCTATCATTTTGTTTATTACAGTTTTCTTCTATGTCAATAATTTTCTCGTCCGAAAACAGTATACAACGGTGCTTATTTTTAGCGTACTTCTTCAATAAAGCTTTAGATCTTTTAAGCCTTAAAGCTTTAAGCCGACCATTGAGAAGATGGCCAGTTTTTCGTTTATAAGCACGAAGTCTCAGGTCAAACCCATCTGGAGGGCCATAACTTTTTGTTTCCTAGCGGGATTTCTGGCAATGCGTGCCCTAATTGCTTGTACAACCGCTGGAGTCCTAGCTGTACGCGGACGACCGCTTCTTTTCTTGTCATTTAAACTAGAGACCTCACTGTATCTTTCTATGGTACGATACACAAATCTTAGAGAATTTTAAATTTTCAAGTAGCTTAAAAATTTTAGTTGGCGAGTGACCACAACGATATAGTGCAATTATTGCGGTACGGCTATCTTTAAGCGTCCACTCCATGTTGAAGAAAACAGAAAATTGCAAAATTATACTACTCAAATATTTAATAAAGATTCGAAATTCAAATGCAGAACGGTTTTTGTTTTAGGAGTTCCAAATTTAAATTTTAAAGGCCAGTGACAGAACTTATGAGCCGACTAGGTATGTGCCTTCGAATCTTGCAATTAAATTTAAACCACTTCCCGTCAGTATCTGATTGAGCTGAAATTTGGCATAGGTACTTCCGTATATCCGATGACTGCAATAATACCTATGCTAACATGGAGCTGATCTGATAATGCAGTCGGAAAATCGCTAACTCTTCGATGGAAAAACAATCACATCCGAGCTCAGGCTTTTAATAGACATGCAAAGGGTTCTCCCTTTATACAATCGGCAATAAAAGTGTGTACCTGTCTACCAAAAAAAAATTATTGACGGTTATATACTTGTAATCCGAATTTTGTTGATAAGTAAGTCTTGATGAAAGTGGAAATTTTATTTGATCAAAATCAAATAATTTTTAGAATTCGACAAACATCTGCATAAAGAAATCAAAAATGTTAAATACTTACTTACCTCCTACGCTATAAGCCAACAAAATCCATTTTATGCCAAAAATGTCTTGCATCATTTTGGGAAAGAGTAAGAGCTACCTTTCAAACTGCTGGATCGATTTCTATGAAACATAGCTAACCACCAACCGCCACAAGAAAACGCACTGCACTGCGTAAAAAAACGGCATCGAAATTCGAAATCGGGCCACCCGCTAGAGATCTACGATGCCACAGACAGACATTCGCGTCAAACATATAACACCCCTCTTATTGCTTCGGGGGTGTTAAAAAAAACAAAATCATCACCCATATTTCTGGATTTCGTCTATGACAAATATGGCTAAAAATAATCAAAAATACCTCAGCTAAAGCTTTGCACGTAGCTTCCAAACATCCTGTTATCCTGTATAATCCGACGCAGGTGACAAATCGAAAATTAATTAATGTAATTACCGGGTCTAACGCGATTAAATTTCATTATTTGGGGCATTTTCTATGAAAAGGGACCTTATTGTCGATGGCGCTTACGCCGCACAGCGTCACGCGGCATTGTATTTATATCGGAGCATCGTTTATAATGGCGCAAGCGCCATCGACAATAAGGTCCCTTTTATATAGAAAATACCACATTTTACCTTTTTTCCGACGTTTCAACTAGGTTGCACTAGCTGTGGTCACAGAAGAATGTCCCAGCAAATGTCAATTGAGATATTGGTAAAAAAACACTAAACTACCCGACATTACTTTATATAAATGTTCGGGGTAGACAAATAAACCCGGTAATGATATTAATTATGTGTATAAAACGCGAGAGTTTAGTGTTAAATCGAAAATTAGTGGGTAGTCTGCATCAATAGGGTATTTGACTACTAGTCAAATCAGTTTCTTTTTTCAAACTGTCAAAACGATTTTGCTA
Source organism: Cydia strobilella (assembly GCF_947568885.1). Classification (NCBI taxonomy): domain Eukaryota; kingdom Metazoa; phylum Arthropoda; class Insecta; order Lepidoptera; family Tortricidae; genus Cydia; species Cydia strobilella. Next base: position 22,216,196 of record NC_086042.1, read on the forward strand.
CTATGAAATTTATATGAAACACTAGCATGTGACGTCACAATCAAATTACCTACTCTTTATAGTTTTATACGTGTTTTAAAATAGAAATTGAGTCTCAAAACAACTGCTGTCTACGTTTCTCTATTAATCTTCTGGTGCTTTATTTCATGCATGGTGTAAAATAGCCTTTTTCTCACGTAAGTGCAAAACATTAATATACTAATTAATCTTACACGTGAACATAATACTTAAACCAAATAAATGTGAATTTCGGCATTTTACGAATATTAATAAATACACAAAAAGGAAGTTTCCTGTAAAACTCACAGGCACACGTTAAACAAATTTCGCGTTTCGGCGTAACGAATCAGGACATAAACAAATGGAGGAATAAACTCGACTCTTTGATCTCGGGTTAAACGGACGTTGTTGTATCGGTTTATTTTATATTGATTGAGACTTTAATTATGGTATTTTAGGCCTGGATCTTTACGATGCGGTAAATTATTGCATTTAGAGTTCTTTGAAGATTACTCTGTACCTAAAGTAATTCAAAAATATACTTACTAAGTTAAGTAGCAGCAGACATATGGTATGATTTATGGCGTTATCGACGTGATAATAGTTATTGGTTTTACAAGTCACTCTCGTGCTAAATATTGATACCCGAGCCAGCGAAAGATTCCAAAATTAATTCGAAAAGTGGAATCATGAGCGTTGCGAGGGTTTCAAGGCACAAAAAGGTGTCAAGGCAGGGTTGAACATTTTGCTACCGAGCGAAACACAAAATTTCACCACTCCAACACGAGTAAAATACTTTACAGTACATATGGTGCTACTTTCTCGCACTAGTGCGTAAAAGAGCACTTTTCGTGCATATGTCGAATGTTTAAAGGGCCATTGTACTATAAAACGTTGTACGATACACGTGCGAATAGGTAATTCGCAACTCGTGTCGATTTAAAACACTCCCTGCGGTCGTGTTTTAATTTATCGCCACTCGTTTCGAATTTCCTCTTTTCCGCACTTGTATCGTAAATAACTATTGTCAAATGTTATCAATGTTGACATGTCATCGTCGGTGCATTATAAATAGGTTTATTAGACGAGATTGTATACCTACATACTAACTTATCTTCACACTGCACTGGTACTCTATTTATAGGGTGGCTAAAAAATAAGTGCATTCCCGTTGCCAGAGAGGTTTTGGGATTATACTAAGCAACTTTTACTATGGGACCAACCACGAAATCGCGAAAAATTTTTTACCCTCCCATAGAAAATGGACCAGCCAAAATGTATGAAACAGCCATTTTTTTTCGCGATTTTGGGGTTGGTCCCAAAGTAAAAGTTGCTCAGTATAATCCCAAAACCTCCCTGGAAACGGGAATGCACTTATTTTTTAGCCACCGTGTATATGCTAGTAACTACTTGTTCGATAATGTTTTTTTTTGACATGATGCACGAAGATTTATGCAAATATTTTTATATTTGTATGTAGTGGGTATGAGTGGCTACTCATGCATTTTTTGTAGGTGTACCGTACCCTCCGCGAAAAGTAAAAAAAAATTAAAAGAAAAAAAAGTTTTTTTTGTAATGAAGTATAAGGACATGATGCAAGTAAAAAATATGAATTTTGTAATCTATTTTATTATTGTCAAATATAATTTTGTTTGGTTCATCTAACTTAAACAGTTTACAAAATATGACACTTTCAATGATACGCTGATTATTTTACATTATCCCGAATAACTCGAAAACAAAAGAAGATCGAGGACTGTTATTAAGCGTAGTGTTCTTAGGTCCTGCCAGTACACCACCTGAAAGAATGACCAAATCCGTCGTTGGGGGCACTTCTTGTTCGCTTAGCCTGCTAGACCCTTTACTTCTAAGTCTAAACTTTGGTCTCTCTCTCGTTGGCTATGGGGCATGGCGCAATGCGTCCGATTCGCACGTTGCTCCTACGTGCGAGCGGGATGTCGCTAAAATACGCGCATAGCGTTGACTCGCTCACACTTCGGAGCGACGTACGAATCGGACGCAGTGTGCCATAGGGGGTTGTTTTTTTTTTTCAAGTGTCGGGTTTGTAATACAGCTTGAATATGGTTGATAACATGTTTATTTTCAGACAAATATAACTGGGAAAAAATAATGAACATTTAGGTAAAAATCTGTAAACTCAGGTATGTTTTCTTTAAAAAAAGTAATTGTTCTTGGAAGTATTGTTATATGATGTAATATCATATTACTTGAGCCCAACAACGTGCTCACTAGCGCCATTGCTAAATAATTGTGATTATTTAAATTTAACAATAGATATTTAAAAAAGGGGGCCGCTATGTAGTGTATCTTGTATGTACATTTTGAATACATTATAATAGTTTTTACGTTGCTGGATTCGTCATCCATGCGTCGAAAGTTAAAACGGCCGTTTTTGTTTTGAGTTCACAGATCGACCAATCCAGCAACATAAAAACTAGTTTGATGTATTCAAAAGGTACTTAAATACAAAATACAGTACATAGCGGCCCCCTTTTTTAAATATCTATTGTTAAATTTAAATAATCACAATTATTTACCAGTGGCGCTAGTGAGCACGTCGATGGGCTCTTAAGGCACATTATTAAAAAAGTAAATTTAAAATTTAAATCTCCAATCTATTTTTGATCTTGTTGCAAATGTATGTGTATTTCGTGATGTGATACTTGAGCTCTTCCACCCCGATATTAGTGACTTCGCCAACTTCATCTGCTGGTGGTTCTGAAATATAAAACTCGATTAATACTTCTAGGGTTCCAATACCACCACAAGCATACCACTGACCTGAAACTTACATTTTGCTAACGTCTGCGTAACTTACATTCTATACATCTCGCTCGCACTAATATGCCAGTACGAGCGAGATGCATAGAAAGTAAGTTACGCACACGCTAGCGTATATGTCAGTGACAAGCTCGTGGTAAGGCTACTACTATAACACAAACCTATATTCAAATACCACTTACCTAAATTCTGCCACACGGAAGGGGGAAACACTGGTAGCTGAGTGAATACGTACACTCGTTTAGACTCTCTTTTGACTCCCATATCCGCTGCTTTCTGTTTTCTTTGCAACACCATGCGGTACCAGAATGCAGATTTCCTGAGGCAAAAATAGTAAAGACGGTTGTTATTTATACGCAGGAAGCAACTTTGTTTTGAGATAGCTGTATGGCTACCACCACCAGTTTGACACTGACATAATAATTCGCTAGCGTGTACGTAACTTACTTTCTATGCATCTCCTCGTACTCGAATTTTAGTGCAAGCGAGATGTATAGAAAGTAAGTCACGCAGACGTTAGCGAATATGTCAGTTTGACACCGCTAAGGCAGTCGTGGTAAGGCTACAGTCTGTTAAAAACGCTTGCTTAAATTCAAGTCGTTGGCGATAAATAAAGACGTGTTTATTACAGGGCTTCGTTATTGGACACTTATTGTTCTAACAATTGGTTTGTGAACATAATTCAGATATTCCTGGTGTACCACGAGTTGACATTTGAAGTTTACGTTAGCGACTGTAAACTCGATCGCAGTCCATCTCGCTCGAACTGATATATTGGTGCGATAGAGGGAATTGAGGTTGGACATGGATGTCTTCTGCACCGGGTCCCTCATCAGCTGTCTGACAGACTAACGGGGTATCTATAAGACATGTAGTGTTCTAACAGACGGAATGTGAACATACTTCAGATGGTCCTGAACAACGTTGTTGGCGATGAGCATGGATGTTCTCTGCACCGGGTCGCTGATCAGCTGTCCGACGGTTTTGACAGGGGATCGTTCTGACACGTAGTGTTCTAAAAGACGGGCTGCAATTGGCTTCAGGTTTGCTGAAAAAAAAACAAAGGTTGACCCTTATAATGTCACGTGTGGAAGTCTGTGTACCTAAGTCTAAATAGCTTTTATTATGTCACTAGTCGTGTAGACAAGTAAAAAACCGGCCAAGTGCGAGTCGGACTCGCGCACGAAGGGTTCCGTACCATTACGGAAAAAAACAGCAAAAAAATCACGTTTGTTGTATGGGAGCCCCATTTAAATATTTATATTATTCTGTTTTTAGTATTTGTTGTTATAGCGGCAACAGAAATACATCATCTGTGAAAAATTCAACTGTCTAGCTATCACGGTTCATGAGATACAGCCTGGTGACAGACAGACAGACGGACAGACGGACGGACAGACGGACAGCGGAGTCTTAGTAATAGGGTCCCGTTTTTACCCTTTGGGTACGGAACCCAAACAGTGATTTTGTCTCTATTCTTATATTTAATGTTCTACCTTAATACAAACAAAATGTATTCGAGAATTGTCATTATAGGCTATTTGACTAATTTTTGAAAATGGTTTTAATTGATTGTTTATGACTTAATAATTACACTACATTGATATTTCCGTGAAATTTCCTGTATTAAATATAAAAAATCTATGTTAAAGTTTATTTATTTTGAACGCGCCTTAAACGCTGTTTTTGCAAAGGGGCTAATCACGTGACACGTGTGACGTCACACGCGAGTAAACTCAGTCAATGACCATAGTAAATCTTATGGTTTATGTGCATTGAATTGATTATTTCACTGTAAAATGGTATATAAATGGTGTATAGTGCCTCAATATTCAAGTACGACTATAAAAAATCCAGATAAATTGTTTGTTTCCGTTCCAACGAATCCCAAAAAAAGAAAAATGTGGTTAAAACTAGCGCGAAGAGACCCAAAGAGCATTTTAGCGCATACAAATGTTTTTATGTGTGAAGACCACTTCGATGTAAGTAGTATTTAACTGTAAATAGATATGGTAGTTAAAGCAGCGGATTTTGTTGTATTTAACGAAACAAGATCTAGGTATTTAATGTATTACTACATAACCTCATAACATAGCTCTTTCAGCATTAGTAGGTAGTTAGTAGCATACTTTTTCTTTCAAACTAAAGTTCAGTATGGAGATAATATTCTCGTCATCGTATTCTATATAGGTATATATATCGTCGTCGTATTCGTATCATCGAAATCGAAATGTTCGTAAATAAACAATTTCTACGTATACTCACATAGCTGTTTTTACATTTCTAAGTTCCGCAGCATAGTAATCCGGATTATCTTTAAAGAAAAGTGCAACCATTGATCTCATTGATCATTGATTGATTGATCTTTAAAGAAATCCCTTATAGGGATAAGCTCGCCTTTGTACCTAAATTTATATGAATTTCATGTTAACAATTTTTGTTTTGTACAATAAAGTGATTTACTACTACTACTACTACTACTACCATTGGTGCGTCTATGTCTGGTAGGTTGCCGCTATCAGCTTTCACATATTTCGGCTCCATTTTGAGATTCTTATGAATATTGTGCTACTAGATATACGGATAAATCGGAATATATCAGAAAACTGTGAAACAATAACTAAAATTAACTAAATACAAATAAAACAGTTAAAACACTCAAGGCAATCAAGAATGTTTACGCGCGTGTGACGTCATCCGAGCGTTGACCAATCACAGAGCGTTCACGTCCCTGATGAAATTTCAAAAAATATTAAATTTTCTTTCGTTTATATTCCAAAAACTAAACATAATTTACATTCAAATATAGTGAAATATACTTTATTAGTTTATTATCTTTCAGGATGACAGCAATTCGTTATATATTTTTAATGTTGTCAAATACCCTATAGGGACAAGGTTAAAAATCGAATTTATATTATATGCACTATGTACATAGTATAAAACTATCTGTCAATCACAAGTAGAGGTAAGCACAATTAGATTTTTTTTACATCTTAAAAATGAACGATATCAGTGTCTCGGTATCAGGTGGATCATACGCTTGTTTGCAATTGTCGAGGTATAAAAAAACCGACCAAGTGCGAGTCGGACTCGCGCACGAAGGGTTCCGTACCATTACGCAAAAAAACGGAAAAAAAATCACATTTGTTGTATGGGAGCCCCACTTAAATATTTATTTTATTCGTGACAGACGGTGATTGGAGTCTTAGTAATAGGGTCCCGTTTTTACCCTTTGGGTACGGAACCCTAATAAACAACGATAGTTGAAGGGCATGTAACGATTAATGTAATAGTAACTTACTGAAATCAGCTCGCAAACAAACTTCCGCTCGGTACAAATGTTCCAAGCACACGTGGACTTGTGCAAATTTCATCAACAGGTTTTTCCAAGGGCTGATATCTATTTCGTCTGATATTAAAGGCACCTGAAACAAACAAAACAAATATTTATTTGACCCCTTTATTTTCAGTCACAAGTCCGTGTTTCTTGAGTGACGTCGATCATAACGAGAATAATGTTAAAATGAGCGGCTAAACGAATAGAATATTCATCCAGATGGTACCTATATGTTTTTAGGGAGAATGACAATGGAAGAGGGACAAAATTTATCTGTAAATATTTGTTGGTCAGGTCTCAGGTCTCAAATGGGGCGGAATCGAAGCCAAATATTGCAACGGTCTTTGGAAGCTCCGGGTTATTAACAACTTGGTAACTACTGGTAACAACTTGGTGGTAACTAAGGGGAATAACCCACTAGGCCGAGCACATGATTGATGCGACAGTATCTCGCCGCGAGATAGACTACCCGTCTTTTGCTAACTGTATGAATTAAAGGGGGACGGGTAGTCTAGTCGCGGCGAGATACTCTGGCGCCAATCATGTGCTAGCCCGACAGAAGCTCCCATGGCGCTATGTAGAAAATTCGTGTCGAAAATTTAAATAAATAATAATAAATAAATATTAGAGGACATCTTACACAGATCAACTAAGCTCCAAACTAAGCAAAGCTTTTACTATGGGTGCTAGGCGACGATATACATACTTATATTGATAAATACATACTTATATACATAGAAAATTAAACCATGACTTAGGAACAAATATTTGTGTTCATCACACAAATAAATGCCCTTACCGGGATTCGAACCCAGGACCATCGGCATCACAGGCAGGGTCACTACCCACTAGGCCAGACTGGTCGTCAATTGTCGAAAATTATACCTAATGTAAAGAAGCTATTGCTGCAGTATGGGTCAAGGTTATTTTTAGATATACACACAGCTGCAAAAGTGCATACCCACTTCATGACTGAATTTCATTCATAAAGTGGGTACGTACTTTTACAGCTCGCTGTACATACTTACGCCATAGCCTTCATAATTAAGGGATATCAGATAACCGAATATCTGATATTTATTCCCTATATTAAGAGCCGATTTTTCGGTTCTCAGTTAACAGACGGATAGGATTTATTCTATAGACAACACGATTCTCATGTGTCATTCTAATAACTTAATTCGTTGGAATAGTTATCGAACGATTTAAATGGTAACTGAAAAACTAGAACTTGGCAACACTTCATTTGTACCTCGTTAACATCTTTCTTTTCAGTTACAAGTCCGTGTTTCTTGAGCGACGCGAAGTCATCTACAGTGAGCTCGTGAGGGTCGTCCTCGTAGAAGGACTGCGAGTCCAGCCGGATGGAGTGGTCCCCAGATGACAGCGTCTCGAACGGGTTCAGAGAGAACTCGCCGCACATTGTCATGTCTTGAATGGTTTGGTTTATTTGCTCTATCGATTCGTGAGTTCTGGAAAAAAACCTCAGTAAACAAGATTTATTGTCAAAAATTTCTATCTTGAAATAAAACTACGAAAACGGATTATATCGCGTATATTGAATTTATAACACCCCGACGTTTCGAACCCTTTCGTGGTCAACGGGTGACTGAGGAAAAGCTAAAATGTGCAAAAATACCCACATACAAAAATAATGAACCATAATAAACTTATAAACTTTAAGGCTGGTTGTACATGCAAAATCGGTTCTTAAGGCTAGTTATACAATACAACTATTTTCAAGTACAGATATACGCGATAAAGCTACGCCGGCTCTAACTCAACACCTCTGACCCGAGAAGATTTAATTCCCTTCTAAATTGTAGGAGGGTATCCCAATATAGGACCACCCCGCTGACCGCGAACGCTGTAAGGGGTTCGAAACATCGGGATGTATTATTAATTCAATATACGCGATATAATCCGTTTTCATAGTTTCATTTCATGAGTAACTATCGCGGTAACCGAAGACAATATTAAAATTTCGACTTTGATACAAGTTTTTATTCCTGACTTTTAACAGTTAACAAATACTCATTGAGACAATTCTAACAAACCGCTACTCAATGAGTTTCCGTTATTTTATCACAGAGTTCCTATGGCCACTGTTCCTATGGAGACTGGAGCTCCATCATCAGGTCAACTCGAATTTAGATAAAGTAGGTATGTGAAGTTTCGACGTCGGGTCGAGGGTTGCGAAACGCATGTCATGCTCGTTTTAACCACTTTGATGAAAGTTGGTGAATAATTATTTATCTTGTCTCAAAAGTGAATTTTAACAAAACATTAGTACCTGTTATCGTTCGTCCAGATGCCAGCAATGAAGAAGGAATGCTCCAAGAGACTCATGACTCTGGTGTACTCCCACATGGTCTTCTCAATGCCGACTTGTGCGACGAGCGACAGCGCCTGCGGCGGGCTGGCGCGCAAATTCTTTAGGACTTTGGACGCTTGGGAGTGACCGCGGGATAACTTTAGTACCAACTTGGATAGGTAGGTTTTGTTGTTTGCGTCTATCTGAAGAAAAAAAAAGTTCTTGTTAGGCTTTGAATTTGGAAGGGGAGAATTAGAAAATGTCACGCGACATACAGGTCGATTCACAAGGGCTGGCACGAATGGAATGAATGAGTGAATGAAAATATCTATGTGTGTATCACATTAACCAATAAAATGGTGGCTCGGACTGTATACCGACACAGGTGACACTCATGCAATGAAAGTTTCGTTCATTCCATTCGTACCAGCTTTTGCGAATCAACCTGTACGTTGGTAGCCACGTCGTCAAATCGTGATCTCTAACTTGACGTAACATAGGTACTCAAGTTTGTGGTATTCTTCAGGCGCGATCGGCTCACCACTGCTCCAAGGCAGGTCTAATAAAATAAGCAAAAAAGAGAACGCGTCATGCGACTCGATGCGTTAGAGACGGACAACAAGATTCATTGTCAATCATCGGTTTTGTGAGATTCTCGTATGTAGCTCTGTAATCTATTGTCTCGACGATGCCGTTAAACATTCTGCCAAGGTTTTAGTCAAATGTAACTATAATACTCTTTGGTTTATATTACTTTCACTTCACTCTTTTATTTTTAATTACCTACGTATTTATTTGTATTATATGCTTTACTTACGAATGGTCTTATCTTTCCACTGGATATGAATTTGAGGGCTTGTAACAGTAACGTCACGACTTCTGCAGCAGTTACACAATCTGGAATAAACAAAATACAAGATTGTTTAGTAATTATAAACTTAACTGTAAGCTTTATTTAATTCTCTGGGTAAGGTTGACAAAGTGGACCACTGTTGCTCCTATAGCATTCAACCGGAAAAACGTTAAGATGAGGAAGATGGTGTAAGTACAAATGACCTGACAATGTGTCACCAGTGGCCATTTATGAATTCCGATCCTACCCTAGATTCTTTCTTCTTTCTTTAGCCTATTTGAGTATCCCATTACTCCCACGGCTTCAGCCCAGTCCCACTTAAGCCTGACGGCTTTTTTCCAACGTCAGCAATGCAAGTTCTAGAGTGTGTGTTCCGAACCGAACGCGATCGGTCCTTTTAACACCTAAAATACTGCATTGCATAACTTAAGCTGGCTATAGACACTAGGCTATGCCTACGCAGTTTTGCCTATACAGTTCAACTGCACAGGTAATGCCGGTTAAACTACAGTCGAATGTCACATATGCTCCTTTTTACCTGTGCGGTTGGACTGTAAAGGCAAAACTGCGCAGGCATACCCTAGTAGTGTATATGGCCAGCTTTAGATCCAAAATTCATAATTTGTTCAGTATCTTTAAGTTATTACTTATATTATTGAAAGTTTAAGTTTTCTTTACCTCTAAATATGTCCCACAGCTTGTATATAAAGTCGTTGCTGGAACCCTCCGCGTTCATGACGGACAAGCACTGTTTGAGCGTGGTGGTGTTTTCTGTGACACAAACGCACCCGCCTTCGGGATACTGCGCGGTGTATGCGTAAGCTTCTGTTTCGTTTAGCAGCTGGTTTAGGCGCTTGGAGTTGTTCGGGTATTTTAGGCTTGGGTTGGATAATCTGAAATAATTCAATTGGTAAAAATCCAAAACTTTGAAAAATGAGGGGAAAATAGATAGGACAGAGCTGTTGTCAATAGTCGTTTCCAAGGGACCCACTGATTATCAGTCCGCCGGACGATAACTGAGTCAGTTAGAAGAAAAATTTGACAGTTCCGAACAACTGACAGGCTGATATCGTCCGGCGGAGTGGTAATCTGTGGGCCCCTTTAGGCAGACAAGTATATATTGAAAATATTCATTGTAGCTCAGTTGGTCAAGCGTGAACCACTGAGGAGTTTTTGCATTCTTTCATTTTTATCAAGAATTGGTACATTTATTCCTTTTCCTTTGAATAGTTTCTCCAAGACCAGTACAAGTAATTTGAAATTCTGTGTATTTAGTAGTTGAAAAAATACACTGGTATTTTTACCTGATTTGAGCAGTCTCCAAGTTGACAGAAGAGCTGCCAGCAGCAGTCATGTCAACTAGGATTTGGTTAATATTGTGCAGTGCGTATACAGACTTCCAGATTGCGTTGCAGGGGCTTGCTAAATGCCCTACTATTACTTCTTGCTCCTGAAACAGATAATTGTATAATGGTTTAGTTATGAAGAATTTTTAAAGGTAAGATGAAATGTGAATAAAACCCTTTTCAACTCTATTTAGACATAGCTGCATAGCTATACCGGGTGGGGCCTGTAACAGGAGCAAAAAATTTTACTGTAGGCTGTAGCTCCTCAAACTGACCAACATTTGTTCAGCAGCTTTTAAAAATAACTTGTTTTGATTTTAATTACGGCGAGTACGACGATGACGGCGTAATTGAAAGATAATACATGATGAAATTTAATCGGTGATCAGGAACCAATTTTTCTAATTCGGTCATCGATGGTGATCACATTTATTTTGCGAGCTTTCTAGCCATTATTAGGTAATAGGGAATGTAACGCGAAACTCTGCGTAGGGGGCACCAGGGCGCCACTACCATAATCTGAGGGTCTATCGCGAACCAAGAAAATGGAAATTTCGTTATCTCTGTCACTTGCATATTCGAGCGATAAAGAGGCAGATAGCGAAATTTCGGATTCGCGTTTCCCGGTAGGTCCTCGTGAAACAAGCCGCCTTGATGCATCAATGTCATATGTTACTATCTCTGAAAACTTGTCAAAAACCTACAGTACAGTATGTATAAGTTACTCTATATGGTGTACTAAAAAGGCTAGTCCTGCACTCTGGTGGCAGAACATTGCAGTAATATCCCCTATTAAACTAGAAATACCTAGTCAGTTTGTTTGAGGGTAAAATCGTGAGTACAAAATTTTCAGGCCACTTGTTTAGTGAAAAATTTAGTGTAGTAGTAGGAGGGGGTTGCTGGGAGGATCCTCTACAGCAACCACAAATATTTTAGCCTTGTACCTACTCCAAATTTATTAAGGTACAATTTATTTTAGGTAAGTCCAAATTGAGTAGGTACCTATTGTGTACCAAATCTTCAAATAATGAAAAATTACAAAACGCAATGTGGGTTTGCTAGATAGCATTACGTAATTCATTCGGCAGTCATTTGTTTTAAGAAAATGGTTTGAAAAATATCGGTACTTAAGGGGCCCACTGACTATCAGTCCGCTGAACGATATCTGCCTGTCAGTTAGAGCAAAAATTTGACAGTTCTGAACAAATGACAGGCTGATATCGTCCGGTGGACTAATAGTCACTGATAGCCCTTTAGTTTGACAATTTTATTAAAAAAACGCACTTACAAACTTAACTTTGCAACTTATGAATGGAGTTATAAGTGTATTTCCTGTCCATTCACAGTGTAACTCTGTGACTCCTCCGTGGGGCGCATTCAGCAACTCATCAGTGTTGCGAGAGCTGTATGACATGCCTGACAGCACGTATTTGCAATCCATTGATATGTCGACCTGGAAATAAATAAAATTAAACAAGGGAACTTTGAACTTTGAAAGGTATACATGTATTGTTTGTTATTTCATTTTAGACAGCTGATGATGATTTTACTGTTTTAGATAGTTTATGAACTGTTTTTAGGGTTGCGTACACAAAGGGTAAAAACGGGACCATATTACTGTCCATCTGTCTGCCTGTCACCAGGCTGTATTTCATGAACCGTGATAGCTAGACAGTTGAAATTTTTACAGATGATGTATTTATGTTGCCGCTAAAACAACAAATACTAAAAACAGAATAAAATAAATATTGAAGTGGGGCTCCCATATAACAAACGTGATATTTTTGCCAGTTTTTTGCATAATGGTATGGAACCCTTCGTGCGTGAGTCCGACTCGCACTTGGATTGATTCATATTAGAGTTCGGGCAGTAATTTGTTATTCAGTTTGCAATAAAGTTATGCTTTAGCTGCTAGTTTAAGGCAATATTCAAACCTTCAAGAAAAGAGTGTATTCCCATCTTAAAAGCCGACAACACACTTACAACCCCTCTGGTGTGGCAGGTGTCCATGGACGGCGGTAGTCGCTTACCATCAGGCGATTTGCCTGATTGTTTGCCTCCTATATAATAAAAAGTGTCCTCCATCTTTACATAAATATTTTTTTCATGTCACGCTCTATCAATGTCAGCATTTGTTTTTACAGGTAACTTGCAAGTAACAAATGCTGATAACAGTGATAACTGTAACAAGTCCTCTTGACTTTAGCTGGTTTTTGGTTGCTTTTATTGAAGGGACCATCCAAGGACCAAGGGGATGTTCAAACATAAAAACAAAATTGGTGTATACGCTACTTGATAATTAATGTCATTAACGGGTCTAATGCAATTAAATTTCATTCCACCTTCACATACACCACAACACCTTCTTCCATGACCACAGCTAGTGCAACCTGGCTGAAACTAATGAAATTTAATCGTGTTAGACCCGTTAATGACATTAATTATGTGTACAGAATGCGAGAGTTTAAGGTGTCATACACTACTTGATGTTCGGATTTTACTTGACCGTGGCAGAACCACCTCACTTATGCACCAGCTTAAAGTCAAATTACAAATGAATGCTTACCAAATCTTCATTTAGCCCTTCTTCCTTAGCAAATTTCTCTGTTATATTCTCCACATCTACTTCTTCCAAGCACTTAGCTCCATCGTAAGTCACAATTCCCCTAGCAAACTGTTCTTCATTTGATTGTATAGTTAACAACAATGGTTTACCCTCAGACTCTGGGTTACATACTATCCACATAGGTATGCTGTCTTCAGCATGCAGCTTTGATACACCCATATTGTAAAGGTTGGCTATTTCTCTGCATTAGAACCACAAAACACTGTTCATAAAATAAAGCTTTGAATGATAAGTTCTCTAAACTGTTTTAGATTATGACTAGAAATGGTTGCAGTTGAGCTTGACACTAATGAATAAACTTTTTAAAATTTAATACCATCAAATAAAATCCTACAACTTACCTAGCCTTATCAATGCCAATTGGTACGTGGCTGCTTTCATCCTTGTTCCACAACTGAGCCTCTTCTGATATAAGTGTATCATCCAAAATTGTGTGCAGGCTCAAGTCCAGTTTAAGTGGAGACCCAGTTAAATCTAATTCCTCTGAAATTCCAGTAAATAAATTATGATAAGTAATTAGTAATTTAAATACAATAAATACTATAAGTTCATGCAACTTACCTTTGGGATTTTGACTCGCTTTTCCAGTTGTATCAGCAGGCAACACATTTTGTTTAGCCTGTGAGGAAGTAGAAGTTTTGCAGGTTAAATTATTCAATTGAATTGTTATAGCTATTACTCATAGATTAGGTCAAACGAATTTATTGCTAATTTACCTTTAAATACACCATAATAACATCACTAGAATTTTTTGTGTACATTTCAACGTAGCTTGGACATTTTTGTCTTTCTATGCAATATTTTGGATATAAATCTAAAACTGGCTGGAGAACGGTGTTCATTATATTTAAGATTATTTATTTAACAAAGAGAAAGTAGAGAAACAATGCAATTTTGTTTTACTTGTTCGTAACGATAAATTTTATTTTGAAATTAGAATGAATGTATACTTTTTTAACAAATGACAGATCAGTAGAAAAATTCAAGCGCCTGATTCCTAGTTTTTGAGAAACAATATTTAAAACTGTTAAAATCGTTGTTTTTTATTCCTCACTTCTATACATCTATATATTTTAATAAAACCAGGGAAAGTTTTTAGGATAAGTCAGTACTCATAGACCTGTACCGCTGGCTATATTTTGACCCCTAGGTTATAAAAATATTAAAGTCAATTCTGTTTTCGCTTATGAATACTTTGTTAAGATGTAAATCTTACATTTTGTTTTGTGTCATATATATAATTTGCTTTTCTAGTAATTTGTTATTTTGTGGTAATTATTTTTTATTTTGAATTATCTTGGAGAAAAAAATATTCGAGAGAAAACATGTAACTGTGTTGCATTTAGGATAGTGTTTTTAGTGTGAAAACATAGTTTGTGTCAATTACGTCCACTGCAATCTGATACTATGTCATAATATTCTAAATGACACAAAAAAAAATTAGAGTTAAAAAAAATTACTTAGGTCGAATTTAATCGTTTAAATAGGTCCATTAAATGATTTTGTGTCTTATTAAGGCATAGCTTCATAAGATATTTGATGATTTTGTTGTAACAGGCTGTCACCGTTACAAAAGAATATTAAAGATATTAGAGTTTACATCTTATTAATTTGAAATGCGGGATAAATAAGATGTATGAATTTGTGTCACTTGCATCCACTGCATAAACAAATATTACAAAAATATTATTTGCGTTCAAACGAAGCTAGCGGGCGGTCTGAATGGGCAACGGAGGCCGTGCAGGGTGGGGCCGCGGCGTGACCTTGCCGTACGCAACGCATGTTTACTTCGCCTGTGCGCCAAATTAACGCAACTTATTCAAAGAAGTTACGCAAACAACACAACAACAAGCAAAAAGCAAGTAAAGAATGCGTCGAATTATCTTTTACCTATTTAAAACTCATAGATATTGTACAATGTCACCATTATGCAAAAGAACTGTAAGTACATGTTTGATTTGCGAGCGAGCTGGCAACATTGCGCAGGGAAATCTTAAAAATATCGCGTTTACGTGAACGCCACATACATTTGTGACAGTGATAGGGAAAAGGTACCAATAAAGTAAAATTTGGTTATTAATACCGTGACTTTCTTTCATTCTTTGATAAAAAAAATTGCTGTTTATGCAACAAGTGCGGAAATCATCTTTACGCACGTGTATCATACAATGTTTTACTATGCATTGTGCGAGTAAATAAAAAAACATGTCATGGCAAATAAGTTTAATTATTAAAAGGAGTGTTTTAAATCGACACGAGTTGCGAATTACCTATTCGCACGTGTATCGTACGTTTTACAGTACATATGGCCCTTTAAACTTTCGACATATGCACGGTAAGTGCTCTTTTCCGCACTAGTGCGAGAAAGTAGCACCATATGTACTGTAAAAAAAAATTGAAAACAAAAAGCACTTGTGCGGAAAAACAGTACTTTCCGCACGATATGGCTCCGTAGGAAACGCACTTTTCGAGCACATGCATTGTAAAAAAATATATAGGACTGTATCTCCTAAACCATGCGTCGTAGCGCAAAAATAATAAAATTTTCGTTCCCCTTTATGTAACCCAAAAGTAATACATGAAAAATACAATGAAAAAAAAAAGAAACAAAATCTTTATAGGGCTGTATTAGCTGTATCTCCTATATCGTGCATCGTAGCGCAAAAATAATCAAATTTTCGCTCCCCTTTAAGAAGCCCCTAATTAAGATTTAAAAACGCAAAAAAGAAAAAAAAGAGGAAAAAATCTTTATAGGGCTGCATCTCCTAAACCGTGCATCGTAGCACAAAAATAATCAAATTTTCGTTCCCCTTAAGAAACCCTTAATTAAAACTTTTAAAAAAACCAGGAAAACTTTATAGAGCTATTAAAGCTATATATATATAGATATAATATCTCCTAAACCGTGCGTGGTGGCGCAAAAATAATAAAAATTTCGTTCCCCTTTATGAAGCCCCAAAGTAATATACTAAAAACACAATGAAAAAAAAGAAAAAAAATAACAAAAAACTTTATAGGGCTGTATCTCCTACACCGTGCATCGTAGCGCAAAAATAATTAAAAAAATCCCTTTATGAAACCCCTAATTAAGATTGAAAAACGCAAAAAAGAAAAAGTGGAAAAAAATCATTTTAGGGCTGTATCTCCTAAACCGTGCGTCGTAGCGCAAAAATAATAAAATTTTCGATCCCCTTTACGGAACCCCAAAGTAATATACAAAAAACACAATGAAAAAAAAAAACAAAAAAAACTTTATAGGGCTGTATCTCCTAAACCGCCGTAGCGCAAAAATAATCAAAATTTCGTTCCGCTTTGTGGAACCCCACAATAATATACAAAAAACACAATGAAAAAAAAACAACAAAAAAAATCTTTATAGGGCTGCATCTCCTCAAACCATGCGTCGTAGCGCAAAAATAATAAAATTTTCGTTCCCCTTTATGCAACCCATAATTTATATTAAAAAAAAAACGCAAAATTAAAAAAAAAAACATTATAGGGCTGTATCTCTTAAACCATGCGTCGTAGCGCAAAAATAATTTAAAAAACCCCTTTAAGAAACCCGTAATTAATACTTAAAAAAAAAAAACAAAAAAAAACCAGGAAAAAAAACTTTATAGAGCTGTATCTCCTAAACCGTGCGTGGTACCGCAAAAACAATAAAATTTTCGTTCCCCTTTATGCAACCCATAATTTATATTTAAAAAAACGCAAAATTTTAAAAAAAATTCTTTATAGGGCTGTATCTCCTAAACCATGTGTCGTAGCGCAAAAATAATAAAATTTTCGTTCCCCTTTATGAAACCCCAAAGTAATATACAAAAAACACAATGTAAAAAAGAAAAAAAGAAAAAAAAAACAATAAAAAAATCTTTATAGGGCTGTATCTCCTAAACCATGCGTCGTAGCGCAAAAATAATAAAATTTTCGTTCCCCTTTATGCAACCCATAATTTATATTAAAAAAAAAAACGCAAAATTTAAAAAAAAAATCATTATAGGGCTGTATCTCTTAAACCATGCGTCGTAGCGCAAAAATAATTTAAAAAACCCCTTTAAGAAACCCGTAATTAATACTTAAAAAAAAAAACAAAAAAAAAACAGGAAAAAAAACTTTATAGAGCTGTATCTCCTAAACCGTGCGTGGTACCGCAAAAACAATAAAATTTTCGTTCCCCTTTATGCAACCCATAATTTATATTTAAAAAAACGGAAAATTTAAAAAAAAAATCTTTATAGGGCTGTATCTCCTAAACCATGCGTCGTAGCGCAAAAATAATAACATTTTCGTTCCCCTTTATGAAGCCCCAAAATAATATACAAAAACACAAGAAAAAGAAAGAAAAAAATAATAACAAAAAAACTTTATAGGGCTGTATCTCCTAAACCGTGCATCGTAGCGCAAAAATAATCAATATCCGTTCCCCTTTAAGAAGCCCCTAATTAAGATTTAAAACGCAAAAAAGAAAAAGAGAAAAAAGTCGTTTTAGGGCTGTATCTCCTAAACCGTGCGTCGTAGCGCAAAAATAATAAAATTTTCGTTCCCTTTTATGAAACCCCAAAGTAATAACAAAAAACGCAATGACAAAAAAAAGAAAAAAAAACAACAAAAAAAACTTTAGGGATGTATCTCCTAAACTGTGCATGGTAGCGAAAAATAATCAAAAAGCCCTTAATTAAGATTTAGAAACGTAAAAAAGAAAAAGAAAAAAATCTATATAGGGCTGTATCTCCTAAACCGTGCGTCGTAGCGCAAAAATAATCAACTTTTCGGTCCCCTTTATGTAACCATTAGTTTATACAAAAAAAACGCAAAAAAAAGTTTTTTTTTATAGGGCTTGATCTCCTAAACCATGCGTCGTAGCGCAAAAATAATTAAATTTTCGTTCCCCTTTATGAAACCCCAAAGTAATATACAAAAAACACAATGTAAAAAAGAAAAAAACAATAAAAAAAAACTTTATAGGGCTGTATCTCCTAAACCGTGCGTCGTAGCACAAAAATAATCAAATTTTCTTTCCTCTTTATTCAACTCTTAATTTATATTTAAAAAAAAAACGCTTTCACTAAACTGCTGTAACTCGGAAACTTATATTTATATTTATATTTATTCAACATTACATGTCATGTGAATTACAAAAGATGTTAGTTACAGGTAGTTGGTACATGACACCCTGATAGGGCACAAAATGCTAACAGATAGGTACTTACAATTCTAGCGAAAATCAAAATAATTAATATAATTTAAAGCTAAGATAGTTCATGCAAAGCAAAGGTATGTCAAAACAATATTAATTAAATTAAGAAGTTATACAATGCAATGTCATAATCTGATATTATAATTATTTTTAATATTTACATAATCATATTCATTCCTACTATATTTAACTTAACGGATTCCATTTCAACAAAGTGTCATCATTTAAAAATTCGTCAATTGAATAGTAAGACTTATCGGTGAGCAGCATTTTTAACTTATTTTTAAATATTTTGTCATTACTTTCCTGTTTCAATATTTTGGGTAGTTTTTGCTATGATGACGCATCTACAGTAAGGACCGTTTCTGTACATAGCTAGTTTCGAGATTGGTAAGAAGTACTGGATTTAGAATCCACAAAGGGGACTTTACTAAATTATGACACATATTAAAGCCTGACCAGTAATATATGATCATTGTCAAGAGGGCGCTGTTCATTCTCATGTATAGGGTGACAGTTCAGTATAGTATGAAAAAATATTGTATTTAATGAACATCATCATCAATGTAATTAATGTTGCTTGCCACGCTTAAACATAACAAAAATCACAATAAATTGCGTCTTAAAATAAACTTAAAAAGTCTACTAAAAATCGAAACAAAAGTAATTTTTAAGTCGCTGTTGTGACATTCTCAATCAAAAGGTAGGTACCACTTTGTCGTTTACCATAAAGACGAAATTTGATTATATCTTTATACAAATAACCTGTCAGAGAAAGTGGTACCTTTTGATTAGGAACGTCACAAATGTTGGTCAGTATGAGGAGTGCAGCCTACAGTTTATTTTTAATTATATTTATATACCTACTACGGTAAGATTGATAAGACAATGTAATTATGCCTCCGAATGAAATAAATACACTGTATCGCAAAACTAAGTGGCGAGACAGCTCATAATGCCATCTCTTGGTTGGTCTTAACAAGGGTAAAGGAGATAGTATTAAGATCTCAGTCGCCAGCTGATATTGCGGCAAGTATAATAAGCACCCCACCCGCGTAGGTACCCTTCCCCGCGCACGCCCTTCTTGCTCAATTGAGTTTTATTTTGCCAGATAGTAAAAAAACCGTGGATCAAAATGACCCAAATTATGAATGATGTCTCAATGTGGTATTATAATATTGTAGACGTAAACTTAATAATATGAATTTTTTTTTGTGGCAGATACAGGGTGTTAATTAGAAAAATTTTTTTTTAAATAAAAGCGGTGGATGAATTTGACACAGATTTGTTTGAATAACATATAACAATGTTCTGTAAAGTACAACACTTCACTTACCGACTCTAATATTTTTTTAGGCGTTTTAGGATCAATATTAGGTATTTATTAAATGCCATTATACCCGTGGATGAAAATGACACAAAATGCGTGTGTACGTCGGAAGCCACTTTGCCTTTACAGGGAAACAAAGAATTTCGTCTCGAATATTTTTTTTACAGAATGCTGATTGAAAAAAGAAATACCTAAATTTCTACCTAAGCAAATACCTAGGATGACACAAAATATTATTTTTAGGTTTAGTATATGGTCTGGAAACTATATATAAAAAATAAGCAACATTAATATTCTTATAACCTCAGAAGTTATTGGTACAGGTCTATCAGCTCAGTAAGACAATTGTTGATGAATTTATAGCTGATGAATTCGCCGCTAGGGGCGCTAGTGTAGATGGTGGTCTTCGCAAAGTTCGAAATGTCACTTGTCACTTCAATGACTGACAGCTGTTCTTTAGTCTTTTGGACCACCATCGGACTTCCGGTTCGAGCGCCATCTTGATAGTTAGCATCGTGATTAATTACTTTGTTTTTTGCTTATTAATATTGTTTAAAGTGTAATATCGATAGCTTATTATACAGTAAACTAATGTGGTAGTGTGCAGTGAATGGAGAATTAATTTTGAAGCGCGTTTAACCATCATCTTGGAGTCAACGGCCGGTAGTCCACGTGCTTCTTGTAAAGTCTAGCTATCGATTTACAAGAGCTAACAAATCACCGTACACTGTCTTGTACAACCGTACAATTTTTGTCGTTTGTAAACCTCTCAATACCTTGATACTGGCGAAATAGTCCCACTGGGCTGAAGCCATAATTTTAAAAGAAGAAGAAAAAGGTGGACCACCATCAACGTGCCATCAACAGAGGCGCCAGGACCAGGACTTCCGGTTCGAACGCCATCTTGATAGTAGCCTCGTAATTAATTACTTTGGTTTTTGCTCATTAATATTGTTTAAAGTGTAATATCGATAGCTTTATTATACAGTAATCTAATGTAGTAGTGTGCAGTGAATGGAGAATTAATCTCAAAGCGTGTTTAACCACCATTTTGGAGTCAACGGCCGGTAGTCCACGTGCTTCTCGTAAAATCCAGCTATCGGTTTTACGAGTTAACTACAAATAATAACTACCGAACAACGTCGTGCTCTAACAGCATTTGGTATTTCTACCTCTAACCGTGTCTGGCTAGAGCCCTAGAGGCCCATTATTTTATTATTTACCGTACACTGGCTGAAATATTAATTCGATCCCACGTGGATCCCATTTGGCGAAATCATCGACAGTATCGATTGAGCCATACTACCTAAAGATTGATTGAACAGAGGCGCCAACTGGTGAGCAAAAAAACGATAGCCCTCATTGATAACTTCATAAAATATCGTTTACTCAAATAGGCACATGTCCGTGATCCTTGGTATGCAGACGTCGAGCCCGCGTCCAACCCGCGTCTAGGCTAGAAGCCCTACTACTAAGTTAGCTAAGTTAATATGTCTCACGATAGTTTAAATTCGATTATCGTAATTTTGAGTTACCTACGATTTTCGCGGTAGGCCCTCTAATCATAGATGGAGGCCTAGCTGAGTGGCAGACCAGCCTCAGAATAATGACTAAAGCATAGAAGTCGGGCAAAAATGCTTCGCAAATATGTATACCCGTACTTTACTTCCTTACGAATTAGATAATGTGCCGAAAAGAGATGCATATATGCTTGTTATTTCTCATTTACGTACGGTGTCATAAGTTTGATAGTTTGCTAGGGATGTGACTGTGTCGACTTTTTATATCGATAAATTATGCATAAGTTTATGTGCCGTGTAAAAGAATAATCACGAAATTGGCAAATTGATAATAGTCTGGCTAATGAAAGTTGAACCTGAAAAAACGCGGCAATTTCAAGAAATCTGTAGCAGGCTGCTCGTTGAAATGAAATGAAATGCGTGGAATACAAGGATTGCATAACTTTTATACTTTTTATAATTTTCATATTCTAAAAATCATTAAAAAGTATAAAAATTATGCAATCCTTGGAATCAAAGAGCCGCCTGATATGAGGATTAATGCATGTACCTAATATAGCTTTTATCTCATTTGCAGTCTACTCAGAACCGTCTAACTATACCTCTCGTTTTTTTATCATTAGAAAGAAGGCGAGCGATCTTAACGTGTCGTTTTATCGAAAAACACTTTGAAAATAAGTCACAACAAATATAATATACGATCATTTACCTTTTGCTTTCATAAGTAAAATATTGCTATATTTATAAAAAAACTTGTCAATAAAAAGACACGTGGAAATGGTTTACCGTTTTTTCTAATGCTAAAAGACTAAGTATAGTTTCTAATCATGTACAGTCAGCTGCAGAGAAAAGGCACCCCCCCTGCATACAAAGTTCTGTAAATTAGTATGGACGTGGGGTACATTTTCTCTGCAGCTGACTGTACCAAATAGGAAATGAAAAAAAAACGTTCGTGTAATATATTTTTTTTATTTAATAATAGGGAATATTACGCGAAACTCGGCGTAGGTGGCGCCACTATCACAATCTGAGGGTCTATCGCGAAACAAGAAAATCGAACTTTCGTTATCTAACATCTCTTGCGTATTCGAGCGATAAAGAGGCAGCTAGATAACGAAATTTCGGATTCGAGTTTTCCGGTAGGTCCCCTGAAAACTTGTCAAAAACCTGTTAAAGGTACAGTATGAATAAGTTACGATACGGTGCACTAAAAAAGCTAGTGCTGCTCTCTGGTGGCAGAACATTGCAGTAATTAATATCCCCTATTCCTCGTCCTTTGGAAATCTGAAATAAAAAGTTGAGTTTTGTGACCAACAATATTAATAAAAGGAACATTCATCAATGATCATTAATAAATCAATGTCTTTTTTATTAGAGTTCCGTACCCAAAGGGTAAAGACGGGACCCTATTACTAATACTTCGCTGTCCGTCTGTCTGTCACCAGGCTGTATCTCATGAACCGTGATAGCTAGACAGTTGAAATTTTCAGATGATGTATTTCTGTTGCCGCTATAACAACAAATACTAAAAAGTACGGTCCCCTTGGTGCGCGCGTCCGACCCGCACTTGACCGGTTTTTAGTATTAAACTATAGTCTGGCAAACACAATTTGTCAGTAAGTAAGAACAAAGAAAACTATAGGTACAGTCGAAGGCAAAAATATCGATCCAGACAAATGGCTTAAAAATATGTGAACACGATTTTATTGTCTGAGCGTACACATATTTTTGAGACTTTGGGAATGTATATATATTTATGCCCTTGACTGTACTCATTAATTAAAATGAGACAGTCCTGGGCCAAACTATAAGAAAGCTGTAAATGTCGATAGGTTATTGATCTGAGGTCGATACATCACTATGCCAAAAATATAACCTTTCATACTTAGCAGAAAAGTTCGAAAATTTATGCAAAAATCTATATAGACTTGAATGCAAGTAATAATTACATAAACAATATATCGATTTCTATGTTTAGGGTCAGGTCCTATAAATTAATTTCTTCAAAATTGAACAAAACTCACCGATTAAAGGTTATCGGTTCGTGCGTATTTTCTTTTCTTCCTGTATGCGATTTACAGCCCTCGATCACACAAGACATTATCACAAAGGGAACTTCAAACCATTACAAATAAAAACTCAACACGTTTTCCAACAATCTTTCAGGAATAGCAAGAATATAATTAAAATAAACCAAGATGACCGCTGAAACATCCCGAAATATTTCAACTAAAATAATACGACTATGTCAAGTTGTTACAGTTGACACCTACCTGTGAAATAACGAACTTATATTTTATTTGGCTGGATTATATTATAGAACCACATAGGACCATTTGACATTTCCCTCAGTTCATCTTATGACAATACTGAAAAAAACGAAAGAACTTGCGGATTGTTGTCTCACTCACTCATAGACAAAAAGTAATAACGTGTTGTGAATACGATATCTTTTACCAAGCTTTTATTTTTGCCCGGCTTCTTTGCTTTAGTCATTATTCTGAGAGACCAGCTAAGGCCCCATTCGCACGAGAGCTTAAAAAGCGTCGCGTTAAAACCCGACGTTGGCGCTTTTTTACCGTTTCTAATATTTGTGTTCATATGAACGCTTAAAAACACTTGTGACTCGTACTCCCTGCCTTGTGGACGTGTAGTAATAAAAACACGCTTCATTTTTAAGTACTATATTTGCGTATTCCGGTAAAGGTTTGATACGGTACATAGAGTAATGGTCGAGACTAGACTTCTAGAATTAACAATTCGGGATCGAGCTCCTACATAGTTATTTATTACGAATTCGGCACAGCCATGATGATTGACCAGGGACCGGACAACCCTTTCCGCGATAAAACCCTTTCAATGGGCGACACTTAAACACGGCTAACACATTGAAAGACTTTCCCTTTTGAACTGCAAGCCCATTCATACCCTGACTAACCCTTACCGAAAAGCTAACCAAAAATAAGGCTAGCTCTTAATAAGGGTTACCCTTATCTTTAAGCGCTTTTTATAAAGGTTTCCCTTTGCGTGAAAGAGACAGGATTAGTATATATCTACGGTAGTGTATGAAAAGGAAAGAAAATACGTGCCTAGTCAAAGAACGCCGCCGTCGCCGCCACTGGAGATGGCAAGTGGGCGTTCCCGTCTATCCGACAGTTAGTAGCGACCGACTCACTTTATGCACAGACTATGCTCAGTTGTTGTGTAAACTTCATGCTCGAATGACATTCACGTCGTACGTACGCTCGTCTAACAAAAATTGATAATTAAATTTAAAATGCCGTATTGTGCAGTATTAAGCTGCAGAAATCACAGCGGTTTAAAAAATCTTTCACGTGGAGGTATTTCCTATCACCGGTGGTTATTTATTTAAATATAATCCGATAAATACGAAAAATCTGTTTCTTTTGCATTATTTACGAATGTTCGTTAAGTAAATCTATATTTTATCAGTTAGAACTTAGAGTTCACAATCCTTTGTCACTATTCTTTACGTTTATCTGGAATATTCGCTATCCTAAATGTCAAATAACTTCGCTACTCAGATGCTGCGCAATGTCGATATTTATATCGATAAAGTTAAAGTTACGTTTATTAATTCGTGACGATCGCTCGGATTCGAAGTAATGTGTGTTTTATGAACAAGGTAGACGACTTAAATTAGTACGCTTATATGCTAAAAGGGAAGCCCTTTATAAGGCTAACCCTTATAAGCAATATGCAAGGTGTTGGTGAGCGGATGATAAGGGTTTTGTAAGGGTATTTGGGCTACCGATTACTCAAATGTGGTAGCTTTATATAAGGGTTTTTAAAAGCAAAACAAAGGGTTTCGTCTGGCAAAGGGTATGGTGAGTTAAGCCTTATGCAATACCCTTATAAAACCCCGATAAGGGATAGCGGGCCGGTCCCTGTGATTGACACCAAAGATTGACACTTGACAGCTAACTGACAGCAGCGCCGGCGCTTTTTTAACGCTTGTGAGAACTGATACACGGAGTTCCGTATGCTCAACACTCAACGCCGAAAATCGAACAGTGCTCGATAAAAAAGCGCCGCGCTTAAAAACCGCCTCGTGTGAACACGTACATGGTTATCCATTTGTGTTATCCAAACGCTTTTTTAACGCGCATTGAAAAAGCTATCATGAGAATGGGGCCTAAGGGTTGTAAAATCAATTGCAGGTGTGTTATTTATTATATAGATGCTTCTGGCACTGACCATATTAAATTTTATTTGATTGCGGCAATACTAAAAGGAAGAAAACTTAAATAGGTTACCATTGTAACAGGCAGTCTTAATTTGTTATTGTTGGGTCTTGCTTTGATGGTAAGTGTGTGTCCTTTATGACGCCCATGAAATAGGCTAAAGAAAGGACACTTATAACAAAGAAATTTCGTAGAATTACTTATTTATTTATTTAAACTTTATTGCACAATTTAAATACGTACAAATGGCGGGCTTAATGCCTCGAGGCATTCTCTACCAGTCAACCATAGGGCAAAACAGAAATTCTCAAATGTGGGTGCAGTGTGAAAAATAATTAGGAAAACAATTTTTTAACAACTATACTAACTAAGCTATTTTTGACAATGTCGATGTCCCGCCTGTTCCCCATGTAGATTGACCCGCCTGTTCCCCTTTCTATTGCTCGCGCGCAATTATATAATTGCTGCTGTCCCGCCCATGACGACGGCGGTCAATGACACTGTGCGAGCGAGATAGTAATATAACTAAGCGCGTGCGATAGAGATTGGAACAGGCGGGTCAATGTACAAAGTTCGTCGTGCTAACTTGCTAAGCGTCCTTTCTTTATTTTAAAATCCCTTTGCTGCCTTGCTAATGAAAAACTGGCAGATGCCTGGGGATCCAGTAGTAAATATAGTGGATAGTACTTACGGCAATATATCTAACTAGAAGAGAATCTGCTATACATCAAAATAGCTGGGTTTTTTTGCTGGTTTTTCGTAACAGAAAAATCAAATAGATGCAGTAGACATATTATTTAGTAGGTAGATATAGGTACCTACCATATTCCTCCGAGACCAAATGCGACGTTGTAATTGTCATATCATGCTTGTAGAAGTTTCACGCGTCAGAGAGGAACAAAGTTTAATTAAATTTTCAGTTTTGAGCCCTCTGTCAAATTATAGTGTAATGGTTTGTTATTAAAATATTGCATTACATTTCACTACCACGTGTAATGGAATGATAAAGCCTGGCCAATGGCCATGCAGCGGGTTGTGGTTGTGTCATAATCCATACTAATATTATAAATGCGAAAGTGTGTTTGTTTGTCTGTCTGTCTTTCTGTTTGTCTGTTACCTCTTCACGCTTGAACCGCTGAACGGATTTAGTTTAAATTTGGCATAGAAGTTTAAGTCCCGGGTAGGATAGTTTTTATATGGGAAGTCATCCCTCAAGAGGGTGAAAAGGGGGGAGAAAATTAATTAATTGCCTGTTAATTGGTGTTAGCAATTAAGCATATTAAGCTCAAAATTATTGCCATTAGATTTTATCCAGGCGCTGTACTTACCTACTCTGACTGCTGGAACTAATTCCACGCAGACGAAGTCGCGGGCAAGAGCTAGTATTATTATAAGCTATTTTAGGGTTCCGTACCTACCTACCCGTAAGGTGACGATCGGAACCCTATTACTAATCTCTCGCTCTCCGTCCGTCCGTCCTTCAATCTGTCCGTCCGTCTGCTGGCACTTTTTAAACTTGTTATGGTGCGGCTTTTTTAAGTCTCAGCAATTTTCAGACAGCGCTTGGTAGTTTTATCATAATACCCATCGTAGGATTTTCACTGCCGGGGTCTATGTAGCTAATTAGTAAGAAATAATGGAAATATTTTTTTTTCTACTTTGGTATATTTATCAAAAAAATGCCCCTAATCAAACGAAGGTGTAGGTGTGCCTGCAAAGATTTTTGTTTACGAAATCCCAAATTAGGATTTTAACCAAATTATCAGCGCAAAAGCATTCGCTTCGTTACCTAATCACAGCAGCAGGTAATACAGCAGATATGGCACTGTAAAAATCGCCCCCATTTGTACCCGTGCTGTCGGCGTCGCACTGTGGGCTGAAACGGCAAAAAATTGGACTTCTAGATTTTTTCAAAAAATTTACATAAAAAAAATGCTATTCGATGGAAAATGATTTAAGGAACATTGAAAAATGATGGAACTGTAGTAGAAAATAAAAGAAAAATTGCGTGGACTTTTGACTGGACTAAGAAAATATCTAACACCTACAGAAGTAGACTATTTTTCATTTTGTACTCCATAAATATAGCAGAATACAGTTCTGAAGGTTAGAAGAAAGGCTATCTAATAGTTTTCTTAAAAAAAGATACAAACTAGGTAGTTGAGTAGGTAGAGATAGAGATTGCATACGAAAAACAGACTTTATTATTCTATTCTGCTTTATATTGAAAACATTTATCTATACGTAGGTAAGTACTACAATTTTAATATTTCTTAAGCCATTTTCCATCGAATAGCATTTCTTAAAATAAGTTTTTCACTAAAAACATCGAAAGTCCGCTTTTCGGCCGTTTCAGCCGTTATACAAGGGCGCAAAGTTGTATTTTACCCGCAAGTGTGGAATTGAAACACGAGCAAGCGAAAGGATTCTATAGTTGAACCACGAGCGAAGCGAGAATTATTTTGAACATTATCAGTTGAGCCATTAATGAGTTTTTTTCCAAACACCTCTCTTTATTAAAAGTGTAAGTGGCGCGAAAGGTACGCCCTTTTGCTTGTATGCCTTTTTCATATCGTATAAAGACGCACTTGGACGGTGCTTATTTTGGAATGCAATATCTGACACTAGTTAGTACTTTTTAATCCAGGGTCTGTTGCCTACCTTCATTAACTGCGAGTGATCACATAAAATCTGACGGGATATATCCAATCAACGAAATGGATGCTGTTCTCACTCCCAATAAAAATCCTCGCCTTTGTTTTTTTATCTTTCCCTTTCCAATGTTGTTAAACAACGTTAAGTGCCTTACGTTGTTTTTGAGGTTAAATGCATTGGCTGTTGCCGCTGCGAGTGGTTTTCAAGCCATAATGCGTAGGTACCTTAAGATTTTTCTTTGTTTTAGACATTGTTTCGTTAGTTACGCTTACGATTTATTATATCCTATCTATATCCTAGTCCGACCAGCAGCCATACATTAACGATTTTTCAAAATGCATCTTATTCACCTGTATACATAACATTCACGATAATCCAAGCAGCAGTATTTGTAAATTTCATCGATATTTTATTATTTACGCCTGCCGCGGCCCGGCCGGCCGGCCCGCCCGCGGCCGGGGCGAGGGGCGGCCGACAGTATGACAGATTTTAGACTTTTACTGTTTTAACAATTACAATTTGATTAATATGAAAGTTTCTTTTTTTTCCTCGCAAGTGTATCGAGAAACGTCCTATGAAACGCGTGTGCATTGGTCATTACACACATCGGCTTTCTTATTGCGCGCTCGCTTACAGCTCGCACCGCTAATGTCCAACTTAGCACACTTGTATCACAATGTACTATAATAGTCTTCTGATTATTCGATTCCGGCTCAAGTAGTATGTTAATACGTTCATCGAAAGTATATTACGAGAATAAAACAGATACGAATGATTACCACAAGCCAGTAAATTGCACTTAAACACATGCATCTCGAACAGATCTATAGGTACGACCCTATAAACCCTACAACGAATAGTTAAGAAACAGGTCTAAAATATCTGATACAGCACTAACGTAAAGTACGAAATACGAAATGGACTGCCGCAATGAATGTGTTAAGATGTTGAAAGCAGGTTCTCATAAAGATATATTAGGCGTTAAGAAATTTTTCCATATACAATTGTATGAAAATCCAACAATTAGAGCTCCCTTAGAATATTACACAACTTTCAAACCTTTCTAAAAAATAAATGGAGTTTTGATTGTCCATTCTAAAAGCCGAATGAATTAACGCAAAATGAAATACAATCAAATGCGTGGGTATAAAAGGAGCTTTTAAGTCGCTGAAAGTCGTTGTACAGTGGCCATCAGATATATCGGAGCGGCCAAGGTACTTTTAAATATCTGAACACAGTTCTACTGTCAAGGGGCTAGAGTGCCTGTTCAGATATTTGTGAGCACCTTGTATTGGCCGCTCCGATTTATCTGACAGCGACTGTACAACAGCTTTTCCAACTCTCAGCCTACTCAATTTGTAAGCGTCATACTAATTGCAATACATATAATTAAGTATTTAGACTATAACTGACACCTATTGCTTCTTTTTTACTTAACCCAAAATAAAATGTTGGTTGTAAGCCAGCAATGAACACGTGTCACTACGAAAGGCGGCGTTCGATAAACTGTTTGGTGGGCAGGCGGTTCTACGTGCCATTAAACAATTGATAGTTTTTACAGTGATATTGAATTTCGTAGAATATAGCGTCATCCAGGAAACAGGAATCTTCATGTCTCATATACCTCATGCTGCATACTATTATTGAAACAGATAGGTAGGTATAGGTAAATCTTGGTTTTGGTGTACCTAGTTGTATTTAGTAGGTAGTAAAATTATAACATTTTCCCCTCACTAGCTCGGAAAGCCGTCTTTTATCCTTTAAAACAAGCTGGGAAAAACGCATTTTATCTACTAGTGGGGAAAGTAATTTGACCTTGGATGGAGCGTGTTTAAGTAGCTTTTGACAGATAACAAAACGTAACACGCTCATAATGGTTCGTTCGATATTAATTATCATTAAATAAATGATTTGAGAATTTAATTAAAAATACTAAATGTAGCTTTATTTAATGATTTTAAGTCCTTAAATTCCATAAGAAACATTTGTTTTTTTAAATGATGTTGAATGTAATTCTGAACGCACAAGTTGAGTCGATGCAATTTCCAAACGCATATCAACATCAACATACATTTTTTCACAGACTCCGACACATAAAAATACACAAATTCCAGAGTTTTCTGTTATAATATCGTATTATCGTAAAATAATGAGTGATTCCAGTGATGAAGATGATCTGCCTGCTGTGGATGTTGCACTTTCCTCGCTATAGTGAGGGGAAAAGTTTTGTGTTACACACGGGTGCAAATGTATTTTACTTCTCGTGTGTTTCAACGAGAGAGAACTCGCTTCGCTCGTGGTTCAACTATAGAATCCTTTCGCTTGCTCGTCGTTGCAATTCCACACTCGCGGGTAAAATACAACTTTGCACCCTTGTATAACAAATAACTATTGTACAGCCATCATCTGATGACGACTTAATGAAGAATACAGTTTTGTTGTAACTGCAGATTTTTTTCTAATAACAATGAAATACTCCAAAATGTGACACAAACGTGGGAAAAAGAGTAGGAAATACCCACTTGACAAGTTGAGTCCCCTTTTGCTCGGGTTTCGTAGTCACCTAGAAACCCTTAGTTTCGCCATATCCGTCCGCGGCTTTGCTTCGTGATCGTTAGTGCTAGCAAAGATAGATATAACTCCGTAATAGATGGATACAGTCTAAGGAAAAAACGTGCCTCGAAAATCACGAAAATTTGATTCTCGATCAGATGGCGCCACTAGATTTGGCCTACTCTCGTATAGAGGGCGTTGACGGTTTCGTTTTTTATTTATAATTTTAACGCATATCAGTGAAAGAACATGGGTCAAAATCATATAAAAATAATTAATGCAAATAAAAAAATCATTTATCCATATTTAAATACATTTTAACGTATTTTTATAAATTTTCATTTTAGTTTTAAAGTATGTCGATAGATGGCAGTGAATTTACAGTGGTTACAAAATTTACTATGACAGTACCGCTCTATCTTATTATATTTGGTGCTAGAAAGCTGCAAATTGGCATGGATACATAATTTGCTTTGACTCAATAGTGTGGGGTATCGTTGGATAAGTCTTTCAAAACAAATAAGTCTCCAAAAACCATTTTAGGGTTTCGTAGTCATCTAGAAACACATAGTTTCGCCATGTCCGTCTGTCCGTTTGTTCGTCCGCGACTATGCTCTGTGATCGTTAGTGCTAGAAAGCTGCAATTTGGCATGGATACATTAATCATGCATGGCGAGAATTTAGGGTAGGTACCTCACGTACAAATGTTTTTTTTTTTCTTATGTTTATTTTTTTGCTTTGACAGTTGGACAGATCTTTCACAACGAATAAGGGTCTCCAAAAACATTTATTTATTTATTTTGGAAAATAATCGCTCTGAAAGAAAAAAAAATATGTCCCCCCCTTCTAATTTTTGAACCTTGAGTCTATGGTGTTCAATGAAAACTATAGCGAATAATATGATCGATCCAGCCGTTTTTGCGTTACTGTAAAAAAATCTTTTCTTATTAGTAAAAAGACGTACAAAGCGCTGCGAAGGTAGGTACTCCCTAATGCTTGTAATGTACCTACATGATACTTACTAATAACCCCCGTTTGATCTGTTCTGACAAAATAGTAACTACGAAACCCTATACTGAGCATGGCCCGTCATGCTATTGGCCGATTTTTTGTTTTCTTACCTACACAAGCTACATGCATGCCAAGTTGTATGCTTTCTTCCTGTTAGGACTGTACTTAGAGCTTACGAGTCGGGCTATAAGGACTTAATAATATGTGATTAAGAGTTAAAATTGTACAGACAATAATGTTAAATAAATACACATATTTTTAGTTAATCACATTGATACTAAGTCAAACAACATATATGGGTTCCAGATAAATTGCTAACAAGGTCTTCAGGTTTGAAGTCAGAACTAATCAATTGTTTGGACTTGGTTCAATTTACAAGTTTAGAATATTAATTGGCTAACTTCTTGTGCCCCATATAAGCTCTTGTTAAGTAAATACCCTACTATAAAATAAATGTAGTCGTACAGCGAAGCACAATGAACAGTTGTAGGTAAAGGATGTATATATGTATAAAATTTTGCATACAGTGTACAGTGTACCTATATTATTTCATTGCTCTGTATTCAGAATGAAACCCAAGAAACTTCGAAGAAATTTAAGATTTTATGTTGTAGAAGGTGTCAGTATAACTGAAAATACTCATAGCCATTCGCATAATAACGTAAAAAAAAGTATATTTACTTAAGTAGTTACATAGGTACAATCCAAGCACGACGATGCCTGGTTTACCTACTTGAAAGAAAAACGCTTGGGGCGCCACGAGCAGGCCTCCAACCCCCGCCCACCTGGGGGAGCATACACCTGCCGCGTGTGTGGACGAGGGATCCTCTCCCGCATAGGGCTACACAGCCACGAACGCAAGTGTCGTTACCGGGATGCTGCTTAAAACATCTGGCACAGATGAAAAGGCCTATTATTACATAGGTACATGGTAATGGAGTCATATAGTTACTGTAATAACATAACTGGAGGCATAGTATATAGGTAATAGTATTTAAAGCAACATTAAGGCCGGATTTACTCTTACTCCTAGCTCTTATAATAAGTAAAAATACGAAAAAAAGTAGGAGCATAGCTGGGGTTGATATAGGTATATACTTACAACAAATTGTGTCAAATTATTTTCAATAATGTTAATATCCAGAGAGGAAAATGAGGACTACGTTTGGATGAAAAATTTTGCACTTGAAACTAAAGCAGGTAGGTAGGTTCTCTAGTATTGTATATTTAGGTATGTATGAAGGCCAAATTCTACAAAGGTTCCTACGTTAGGCACAGCTTGTCCTGTAGGTACTAGGTATAGCCAACATAGTGACAAGTATTCAAACGACATGGAGCGCGCAAATACCACTAATAAACCGGCCATGTGCAAGTCGGACTCGCGCCCGAAGGGTTCCGTACCATTACGCGAAAAACGACAAAAAAATCACGTTTGTTGTATGGGAGCCCCACTTTAATATTTATTTTATTCTGTTTTTACTATTTGTTTTTATAGCGGCAACAGAAATACATCATCTGTGAAAATTTCAACTGTCTAGCTATCACGGTTCATGAAATCTCATGAGATACCGCCTGGTGACAGACGGACAGACAGACGCACGGATGGACGGACGGACGGACAGCGGAGTCTTATTAATAGGGTCCCTTTTTAGGGTTCCGTACCTAAAGAGTAAAAACGGGACCCTATTACTAATATTCCACTGTCCGTCTGTCTGTCACCAGGCTGTATCTCATGAACCGTGATAACTAGACAGTTGAAATTTTCACAGATGTATTTCTGTTGCCGCTATAATAACAAATACTAATAAGTACGAAACCCTCGGTGGGCGAGTCCGACTCGCACTTGTCCGGTTTTTCTACCCTGGGTACGGAACCCTAAAAACAAAACTAGGTATAATAAATAAAGCATATATTGTTATACCTAGGGTTGTTTCCTTGTTTCGGTAAGGGGGAAGTGGGGGTATTTTCACTCTTATCTCTATTTAACTTTAGTTCTACTTTATTAGTCCCTCAATTCGCTCAATCAGGCTTGAGTTGGGCTCAATAAGTTATGACTTATGACTAACTTTTCACTTTATGAGGAAAATTATTACCGTTAGAATGAAGATAACCGCTAACGGGTCCTTTAATGTCTACAGGGCCGCATCGCACGCATCGGACGCATCGCACGCATCGCACTTGTGTGACTTTCTATGCAAAGAATACCAAAATCCGTTGCGTGCGATGTGTGCGGATCAGTGAACGCACTTGTGTGACTTTCTATACAAAAAATATTAAAATGGCCCAAAGATCAATCGTACCTACCGATTTTCATACATACTTTTAACACTATTTGCAGCATTTTACTAAACTTAACTACATACGCAGGACTAAACGTCATCTATGAGAACCTGCCAAATTCTGCACCAAAAGTTAAAGTTTAACCTTTATTTTCTGTGTGTTTGTTTTGTGGTTGTAGTGTTCCTTACTACCGAAAACAGGAGGTATATTTATTAGGTACTCATAACTCATGTAGGACTATGACGATTAGTAAGGTTCATCATGCTAAAATTATTATTATTAATTATCGTATACCTAATTATTTCAGATCTCATA
Organism: Cydia strobilella; assembly: GCF_947568885.1. Classification (NCBI taxonomy): domain Eukaryota; kingdom Metazoa; phylum Arthropoda; class Insecta; order Lepidoptera; family Tortricidae; genus Cydia; species Cydia strobilella. The sequence goes on from NC_086042.1 coordinate 22,250,543, forward strand.
ATCACCCACGTAAGCTGAAGGGATGCCCACGCCTGCGTTGCCTGGCCCCGCCTCCCGCCCAGCCTATAAATGCTGGAGTTTCACCGTGGCCGGCTACATTCGAACTTGCCGCACTTTCGCGACTTCCTGTGTTCGAACTTCGAAAAGTTCCCGATTCCGAAAGCTTGTTGGAAGACTTTGAGGTAAGTTGATGTTTTATGAAATGTTTTTTTTTTTTCATTATTGCGCATTAGGGTAGTGCTTTAAAATACATCATTTGGGATTTGGCAGTAATAAAAAAATATATATGAATGAAAAACCGCGATACGTGGTATTTCTATAATTTAGTCGTTTCTATGGGATCGTCTATATCCTAAAAGAATTACGGATGTGCTAGGTTTAAAAACAGTTTTTACGAGTATAGGGCAGAGATATGAACTTTCGGGTAATTTCATGGCTAGAGTAACGGGGGTCACCATTTTATGGTATGTTTTTTTTTAATTAGATGCAAATTAAAGTTGTTTATTTATGTCTAGATAAGTGTTAGTCTTTATCCCTAGATATATTTAGGCACACTTAAATTTCTATCATTATTTAAAGAAGTGGAATAATGTTTTTTTTTTAAATACATTGTTTAGCAGTAGGTAATCTTTTTATCTGCAAGAAGGGAGGTTAATATTCAGCATTTTATTAATAATTTAGATACAGAATTATTTCAGCCATGTAAGAGTTTAGATTGTTTTGTGATTCATTGCATGTTTGAGAAAATACATTTTTTAATACAGTTGCTCAAAAAGTGCTACTTTTCGTGGCTGTTTAGCGTGTGGAAAGTTGGTTTTCGCGAACTAGTGCTTTTAACTTTTCCAATTTTTTTAAATTTGTACTTGTTCCAATTCATGACTACTTATTGATGAGTGTTTATATTAGTTTCCTTTAAACGTCGTAATCAACATAAAAACCTACTGTTAATGTAAGAATACGAAAAATATGCATATTTCATATTTTATTACTTACCTCTTCATCATTATAAGTATTATAACACGTTTATTTTTTAATGTTGAAAAACCGTTCTTAATAAGTTGTCTGAATGAAACGGAACGCCTGTCAAAGAAGAGGCGTATTTTCTTACTGCAAGAATGTTTTAAGTTTCCAAAGGCAACATTCGATATTGTTTTTATAAATAATTATACGATACACAAATAATCGTAAATAACGATATTTAGGTAATAATAGTACAATGTTTTAATATTTACAATTGGTCCTGTCTTACAGAACATACATTTGAAAAAAAAAAAAAACATTGAAGTGGGTTCAATAATAATAACAAAATCTATTCTAGTCGAATAAAAGCTAGAAAAACACCTCTTCATAATGTCAATGTCAATGATGTCACAGAAGTAATAATATAAAGCATTTCGAATTCCATTCCTTAATACTTGATGCTGTTCATATTTTTTCGCAACTGTATTAAAAAACGTCGTTCGATACGCGTGCGGATATGTCATTCTTCAAGTAATGACATACTTTCCGCACTAGCATCGAAATGTACTATTTCATTTCTCATGCTCTGAAAGAGGGTTATCGTTGTTCTTTAGGTGTGCAGAAATTGATATGTCTGCACTAGAGCATTTTACGTTTCAAGTACGATTTGATTTTTTTACGATAAGCAATTGAAATTTGGGTTTGAATGGATTTGTTATACAATTTTCATTCTGATATTTAACTCCTCTTTCCATAAATAACGATACTTTTGCCAAAATGTTAATTGAAAGTACCCTCAAGAAATAGTATAAAAAATTATTAATACTTAGTCATGTTTTAAAGCCTCGGACTATTGGCGCTCTCAGTGCGTTCGAGCGTCAAACTACCTCGGCAGAAATTAGTGCCTTTCATCCCTTGGTTAACAATCTACTATTACAAAGCAAGAATCAGAATAAGAATCAGAATCAGAATCGTTTTAGAATAGACTTGAATTGATTTCCTTTAATCCACCTACGCATCCGAAGCTAAAAAAAAACAAAGTAAGGACTATCTGCTGAATTATTTATTCCAGTGATTAGTTTATGTATTCAGTTATTAATGGCTGCAATTGGGTAGTAATATTGTATAAGCAAGCTGTGAGGAGTCGATATTTTCGATTATCATCAATATCATCATTATTGCGAAGTATTCAAAAATCATGTAATAACGTCAAAAACACATGTAATGTAAACACAGTTTCTATAATGATAATATCCAGAAAGGAAAATGGGGACTACGTTGTTATGGAGAAGTGGTCGTCCCCTTTCCTCGTGTTCGACTTTCAAATTACAATCTCTGAGAAAACTTGTAGTTAGTGTTATAGTGCTGCCTTCAGATCTTATGCTGCTACACTAAAAAGGTCTTAGAAAACCTTCCCTAACTTTTTAATTAACGACGAATTATAGTTGTATATTTTTAGAAAATTTACAGCCAGCGACATCATTGGCTATTTCGTCTATTGCAGACTATTTATGGTGAAACATCCGAGATATACGCTTTTGGTGGCTAAATAGACCGATACGAGACGGACATGGTCTACTACTGAAACGCCATATCGTCGTTTTTGTCTCGTGTCAACGAGTTCAGAGCAGTGTACGGCATCCCGGGTAATCCTTTAAATGCCCGGCAGACGCACTTCCGGCCATACAGGAACTGACAGACGAGTGGTTTCTGAAGCTACATATAAATTTCTATCTGTTGCCACCAGTCTCATCTTTGTATCAGATAAAGTAAATTTCACTTTTTTTCGTAACCGGAAGTGGCCCTTTTTTCGTGCTTTCGGCCAATTCTAAGTTTTTTTACGTTTTTTTCCAAAATTAGCATCACTTTTATGAACGTGTGCCATGGAGCTTATTCTTGTATCTCATGACGTAGTGGATCATACGGTCGCCACCTGTACTATAAGGTAATTTTCGCGTAGCAGTAGGTAGGTACGTGATTTGGTAGCTGTTCTCATTAACCCATAAAAATCCATCCTTATGTGATAGTTTTTTTTCATTTACAAATAAAATCGGAAAGCTGTAGGGAACTTTGCTGTGGAAAACAAGCTTAAAGTTAAATGAACGAGAATGAACTTCGCCAACGAGATTACTTACACGACGACTTAAAATAGGTTGCAAACTACTTATAAAGACACTCTTTACTTAGGTATCAATGTGTAAGTGTGTAGTGTATCTGATCAGCAAATCGCTAAGGAATTTATTTTTCATTTCTCATGCTCATAAAGAGGATCATTGTGGTTCTAAAAGGTGTGCAGAAAATGATACGTTTCTGCATTTTACGTTCCAAGTACGATTTTTTTTTACGATAAGCAAAATACTTTAAAAATACTTTAAATAATACTTTGAAATACTTAACTTCCTTTTGAACTTGTGGACTATAGTTGCAGTATTGGACTATAGTTGGGAGGTTTTACGGAACCTGTAATTATAATCAGAATACGCCTCTAGTCGTATAGTCACCTCATTAGCTGAAGGACTAGACGTTCACTAGTGAAAAGTTTGGCGTGGACTCCGTATTAGTCCATTTTCCTCATAAGAGTCATAAGTAAATTTTTTATTTGCCATATTTAATTAATAGCACAATCGGATTAGGTCTAACCTCGAAATCTCTTCCAAAATTATGAAATTTGGTATGTAATATGTTAATTAATGGTCTCTTTTTTCATGTCCACACTATTTGACATTTGGGGACCTCGAGGAATCGCAGTCATCTTGAAAAATGTGTACCATCCTGGAGAAATTTGCATTTTACTCTAAATCTACGTTCTCTGTGAAAATATGGTGTAAAGCAACATTAAAGCTTATTAAATTCTACACAAAAAAGTCCTAGATCTTTGCGTAAAAAATACATCTTGTTATAGAAAATAATTGCTGAATACAGATTTATCGCTTATACCCTTTCAGGGTATATTCTCTTAATAGGAAACTTGTAGGAATATGAATTCTACTTTTATCTATACATTTGTACACGTTATACCCCAATATCAAAATTTTACTCGATTGCGACTTAAACAGAAAGTAGGGTTATAGGTTTAAATACTAATAATCAGTACACCCTGTACTGATTATCAGTTATCACATCACACAATCCCTGTACTGATTTTAGGGATCCCTGTTTGCGTGTCATAAAATTGGAGCTTCGGGGACCACGGGAATCAAACGCTATCCTGAAAAGTACAAGTCTTTTTTGGTTTTTCTGTTTTTCTCGTAATATCTGGGTTTAATGTGAGTACTGTGTATGGCGAAACAAAAGCTTTCTGTTTAAGTCGCAATCGAGTAAAATGTTGATATTGGGGTATAACGTTTACATATGTATAGACAAAAGTGGAATTCATATTCCTAAAAGTTTCCTATTTAGAGAATATCCCCTAAAAGGATATAGCGCTAAATATGGATTCAGCTGTTATTTTCTATAATAAGATGTACTTTTTTGTGTAAAATTTAATAAGCTTTAATGGTGCCTAACACCATATTTACACAGAGAACGTAGATTTAGAGTAAAACGCAAATTTCTCCAGGATGGTACATATTTTCCAAGATGGCTGCGATTCCTCGAGGTCCCCAAATGTCAAATAGTGTGGACATGAAAAAGAGACCTTTAGTTAACATACATACCAAATTTCATTCAACTTTGAAAGAGATTTCGAGGTTAGACCTAATCCGATTGTGCTTACTTTACTTTGAGTAATTGTGTAATTTACTTTGAGCTTACTGATATTACACGTACTTCCTAATTAAAATTGATTAAGAAAATTAACTAGAAACATTAGTATAACAATATCGAGTTCCTGTGTGTGACGTCAACGTCAATTAAATTTTGGTTACACAACTTACACGTTACTTAAATTACTTCAAATACCTTGGTTGTAACAACGGTCTATCTAACATTGAGAAGCTCACAAATAATATCTCGATATAATTTTGGCATTGAATTGTTAAAAGTTATCATAGCGAAGTTCGTATGGTAAGTAACATATATATCTAGGTTTCAACTCATTAAAACTTATCATACCTATACCTTATACATGAGATAGGTATATGAGGAAGGATGGATATCGGATAGTGATAAATATGAGCTAGACCGCAGACAGTGGTCACTGCACTCAGCCAAAATTTTATATTTGACTGAAATATTTTCTGTCTTGAAAACTAAGAAAACATAGATTTTGGGGCTTTAAAGGCGTGTTTTTATCTTATGTGAGCAAACAGGCAATTCAAGTTTGAAGTACTACGTGGCCTATTATTTCTTTAATAGTTCCACTTACTGATCACTAAATATCCCAAAACTGCATTCTAGAAAAGTTAACTTCTCTGATTGTATCTAAAAAATACACAAAAATAATAATTGGGTTATTTCGTAGAATCTCTACGCTTGAGTACTACACAAGCGTAAAGACTACACAAAAAAAAACTTACCAAAATCGGCAACTTATTTTAATTTTATCAAAAGTATAGAGAATAATAATTATTGTAATATAATTAAGTCCTAATGCTTGGTCTAGGCCCCTTTATTTTGTAAGACGTCGAGAAGTATTCAATGAAATAGCGATAATTTAAATTTACGGCGTAGAGGGCACACAGTTTTGTATACCATATTAGTACCTATACAAAAATATACAAAGAAACATGAAACATACCTTTTCCTTGTATATTCATGTCGCATTAGTAGTTAAATAATCACACGCGAAGACTATTTATCGGTCTAGTCACTAAGGCCCACTTGCACTATTCCACTAACGCGGGGTTAACCGGTTAAACCTGGAGTTACCATGGTTTCCAGTACAATTTGGGTTAACGGTTTAAACAGTTCATGTATAATAACGAGTTCTAAGTTAATTTCGTGAAACGAATTATATTTGCCACTTACAACTCGGTTGGTATAGCAGTTTTTCAACAATCAACTTTATTCGTGTTTTGAACTTGAACATCGAGTGCAACGTGATTCCGCAAAAAAATCGATAAAATAGAAGCAGTCGGAATATTTGTGTATGAAGTGTGTACTCGTAACGTATTAATTTAAGAACCGTTTTTCCTGTCTAGTGCTATTAATGCGCTCAAAACTATTTCAATTTATAGTTTTAAGTTTTGAAATATCTAACAAGATTCAGATCTCTAAATGATATTATTTATTTAGATTTGCATCATCACACAAAAGACTATTACTGATTATCATAAAAATAAAGAAAAAAACAAAAACAGATAAGTAACACTTAAAAAAAAAGGGTTTGAACCCCATCTACGGGACATGTGCCGATCTTGCCTTAAAAACAGAAAAATGCTCATATGTTGAAATTTCAACGTTATTTCCCTGAATAGCAAGCACACTTTTCACTGCTATATTATAAAGAAAGTTACGCGTCATTGACGCGTAACTTGCGCGTCAATGAGTACCAGACGGTCTTACCTTACTTAGCGTGAGAGGACCACCTAGCCGCCGAGTTAAAAAAAAAAATCTTTTTTATAGGTAAGTTTACCTTATTTTGCCAATTTATTATAACAACATCGTAAAGTATAATATTTATTACCCCATAGGATCTTGTCCTTATCCCGATCTTCTCCACATTGACCTTATTCGTATTTTACTTGAATATATCAAAATGAAAAATCGGGCACTGAAATAAGTTCCCGAATCTTTCAAATATTTGTGTTATAAAAGGTTAAAATATGATATAACCGAGCCTATAAAACAATTCTGAGGCATGTACTTCTGGATTTTCTCTGATTATTCATTTCGGCGGCTAACGTATTGATGTGACGATTTGGTTATCATTGATAGCACTATCTAAACCAATATCGCAAGGGTAATATTTGTCACTAGGAACATGTAATTTGGAAGTACAGATTTTTATTGTTTGTGTAATAATTTCATATCATACGCAACCATGTTTCTGTACATTATTTACATTAAACACAACCAATCCACCAAATTTCCTTACATTATTCATGTTTCTCTCCGGTCTTATAATATACTGTTTTTTTATTACATGAAACCGTAAAACGCCATATAACAAGGAGTTGGTAGGCACTTATAACAGCAAAGGGCAGAGCTGGGAGGTAGCGTGGCTACATCAACCCTTATACAGGTTGTCCCTAAAACCAACGCGAAGACCTAAAGGGCTTATAAAACAGCTGATGGGCTACAAGATTAAGTAAATTTACCCGTTATGAAAATCGCATTGTTTTTTGGATATCGGCACTTTTATAAGAATCTGCGGTGTCAGCATGGTTGCATTTTTATCACCTGTCACTGTGCCTGTCACTTTCGCACTTACATACTTGTTACAACGTGACGGGCATGGTGACAGGAGATAAAAATGCTACCGTGCTAAGCCCGCTGGTTATAAAAGGTAATATAAAAGTGCCAATATCTCAAAAACTATGACATTGCCATTAAGGGTAAGTCTTGGCATTGGTTTTAGGGACACCCGATATATTTACACATTTTATTTTCACAAACAATAACCCTTCTGCAGATAGGTCGTTTATTTCATAAAATATGTTTTTTAATTATCTAAGAAATAATTTAGAACGCGTCTGGCAAGGTTAAATACCTAATAATCTGGATTATTTTTTATTACTGTTTATATATTTTATTTTACGTTGTAAATACTATAGATTGCCTCAAGTACATTCTTTGTGCAAAAAATTGTAGGTATATCTTTAAACATATAGATATTTTGTGCCGTGAGTGGCATAAGGGCCTGTTGGAGGGTGCCGTGGGGAAAGACGTTGCCAGGCTAAAGGCTGTTAGGGAACCTGAGTCCGGGGCATGGTTACATGCCTTGCCGACACCACACTTGGGAACCTTACTTGATAATGACACATTACGGATTGCGATTGTACTAAGAATTGGGGGCAAGGTGTGTGAGCCACATCAGTGTAAGTGTGGGGTAATGGTGGAGGCGGATGGACACCACGGGCTCAGCTGCTTGCGGTGTGTGGGTAGGATACCCAGGCACTGTGCCATTAACGATTTAATAAGGCGAGCTTTGGTGTCGGCGAACGTCCCATGCATCATGGAGCCCCAGGGTCTAAGTCGTTTGGACGGTAAGAGACCGGACGGCCTTACGCTTGTTCCTTGGGCGAAGGGCCGCAGCTTACTTTGGGATGCCACGTGTGTGAGTACTTTTGCTCCCACTCATCTCGCGCGCACGGTGAACAAGGCAGGTGCAGCGTCTGAAAGTGCTGCTAGGTTCAAGCACAGCAAGTACGCGAACCTTGAACAGGTGTACGATTTTGTCCCGGTTGCCGTCGAGACGGCTGGGCCTTGGTGTGCCGAGGCCAAAGCCTTTATTAAGGATATAGGGCGACGCTTAAGGGAAAGGGGCGGCGACCCTCGCTCTGGTTCTTACCTCGTCCAAAAGATATCCCTGGCCATTCAGCGAGGTAATGCCGCCAGTATTTTTTGGCACATTTGGTCCGGGGGATAATCAGAGTGGGGGGTAATATTGTATTTGTTGTAATTTAGTTTTACTTTTTTGCATTAATTATTTTTCTTATAATTATAATAAAACCTATTGTTAATTACAATGTTTATGTTTTTATATTTTTATGTTTGTTAGAAATAAATAAAAAATCACTTAATATAAGGGTTCTGAAGTTCTTATGGTATGATAGACGTAATGTGACAAATTTTCAGCTTGCTTGAGGCAATACCTACCCTAAAATGTCTACCAGCTCTCGGACTATAATCATGTTCTCCATAATAAAATCATTGCTGCCACCGTATTCTCGTACAAAGAGTTATGAATTCCAAAAATACATCCTCAATATTAAAACAATAATAAAATAAAGATAAAAGGTTATGCCAGGATAAGCTAAGTCAATCTGCCCCCTGCGAGTTTTGGCTTGTAAGAAGCAAAGTCGAGACTTCTGGAGAGTGCAAAAAGTATTCTTTCAGTTCCCCTATAAAAAATGTATGGGTACTATCCGTTTTTATACTCAGCCAAATTTTTGCTGGGCATACTGGGTTTCAACTCTGGTACGACGTAATTTTGCACTTCTCACTACTGCTTGCCAGTACCCTGCGCGGAGAGTCGGACTGTATCGAGCTGGTGGGGCAACTATGTGAGGGGGCAAGGTAAATAGGCCTCCCTCAACAGGTTTTTTTTCTATAGCAATCGTCTTTAGACATTTTTGCCAGTTTCTTTTTTTTAATTTTCTGTGTAAGTTAGTTAGCAGTGGTTAGTAGTTTAACTATGCTGTTTAACTTGTTTGTAATAAAATTAAAATAAATAAAATAAAAATTAAATACTTATTAGTTCATAAAAATACTAAGTTATCCCTAAATTAGTATGCATAGACTACAAGTTTGTCTAAAGAAAAATCTTGAAAAGTCAGCAGCTGGAAAATATGCTTATGTTTAGATTATTTCTTAGCGAAATTCAATACTAATTGAATGACGCACAACGACCTACTTTTTAGGCGTTTGTCTTGGGAATTCAGTTGAGGGCGGTAAAAATATTGTTTATGTACACTTACGTTCCAGAAAAAGGAAATATGGCCATTAAATTTGAGCCTTATCACAATGGGAATTGTATCAAATTCCTCAGGTTTTTGTTAAGCAATTGTCATTGTGACAAGGTACAAAGGTGTTAATTCGAACGTACAGAACTCTGGTACAGAATTTTTGATGAAACGTAGACAAAAACGTCACACTCAGTACCAAAGTTTTAGGTGTACATAATTTTATCGTTTTAGGGTTTCGTAGTACCTAACTATCCCTTATAGTTTCAACATGTCCGTCTATATGTCTGTCCTCGGCTTAGGTTACTGGCCGTTAGTGCTAGAAAGGCGCAATTTGGCAGGGGTATATAAATCAACCACACCCACAAAGTTGTAAAATAAAAACAACTGGAAAAAATAAGTGTTTTAAGGGGCCCACTGATTATCAGTCCGCCGGACCGGACGATATCAGCCTGTCAGTTAAAACAAAAATTTGACAGTTCCGAACAACTGACAGGCCGATTTCGTCCGGCGGACTGGTAATCAGTGGCCCCTTTAGGGTGGCTACCCTACAGGTATATAAGGTGGGGATGGTTTTTAGGGTTCCATACCTAAAGGGTAAAAGCGGGACCCTATTACTAAGACTCCGCTGTCCGTCTGTATGTCCATCTGTCTGTCACCAGGCTGTATCTCATGAACCGTGATAGCTAGACAGTTGTCACAGATGATGTATTTCTGTTGCCGCTATTACAAGAAAATACTAAAAAGTACTGAACCCTCGGTGGGCGAGTCAGACTCGTACTTGTCAGGTTTTTATTTCACCACACCAGCTGGTAAAGGCTCTCTTGATTGTTCAAAAACTGATAAGAAATTTGCATTATATCCACATGTGGGGCAAAGTAATCTGATGCAAATTTTGAGTTGATATCTGATGTTAGCTAATAGAATTGTCTTTTAAGTGATGATTTTGAATGATAAATATGGTGTGAGTATAGTAATACGAGTGGTTAAAAAACTACTTTGCCCCCTTGTAAAACAGGAAAGAAACTTGTAGTGAAAACACGTACAACGTACAAGTGCTGTGAAGGTACTTTGTTTTGCACTAATAGCCCCCCCCCCCCCATAAGGCAGCTTATTGTTACGGACGGGTAACTACGGAACCCTGAGCATGGCTTGACATGGTCTTAGCTGGAAGACTTCGCTGTTCGTCTGTCTGTCACTAGGCTATATCTCATGACCCGTGATAGCTAGACAGTTGAAATTTTCACAGATGATGTATTTCTGTTGCCGCTATAACAACAAATACAATACATAAAATAAATATTTAAGTATCATACAACAAACGTGATTTTTTGCCGTTTTTTGCGTAGTGGTACGGGACCCTTCGTGCGCGAGTCCGATTCGCACTTGGCCGGTTTTTTATATGTAGGAAATTAGTGATCTAAGCATTCGTACGTCATATCAAAAAATCTAATGGCCAAATTAAATTAATTTTTATAATTAAACATATTTTTAGGTATAGTATTTATGTAGAAATTTTACTTCGCTCAAAAGTTACGTTTTTTTCTGTTTATTTCTCACTGCACCTACCTTGACGCTTTTCTGTTTTGCCCTATGGTTGACTGGTAGAGAACGCCTATTATGGCATTAAGCTCGCCTGTTGTTCTCTGTTTTTATGTGCAAAAAAGCTTAAAATAAATAAATAAACTAAATTGCAACATAGTCGGTTTTCATAATTATTTTGTTTTTACTTCTAATATTATGAAAGAAAAGTTAACATTTAATTTAGAATTAATATTAATAGGTTTTCCCTTAATTTTCATTTTCTCCTATTGCACACAGCTGTAAATATGTTAAAAGCCTTCAAATTTACATACACCGCAAAGGTCTAAATAGCACGGCAAGAGCAAATTTAACGATCACTGAGAACGAATATTTAGTGGTTGACGAGGGTGTAGGAAAAGCGTTTCAACATTAATGAAAACACGTATCTTAAGCAAAATGCAATCGAGTCAGGTTGGATTATCTTCATAAGAAGTATAAGGTTTCAACACGTGGCGAGATTTTACACACACATAGACATACTTAGGTGTGTTGGGGATATTAAGAAAATATTTAGGTAGGTACAAATAAAACACCAACTTCTTTGAAAATAGTTAACAACTGTGTTGGAGTGGCTTTACCCCGAATTGCTATCAAGCGAGATAAGAGAAGAAATTAAATTCATTTTAAGCGCTAAAAATGAACGGAAATATAATCCTTTGTGCACTTTGCTATCAGCTCGTATGTAAGATCAAAGGGCATTTTTGCTTTGACTAAAGGCGTTGCCGACGCCTTGTTACAGGTATATTGACGCCAGGATCAGTGTCGGGGTCGGGTGTCAAAAAGAGTCAAAAAATGCAAAACTATCAACGTCTGGTGTCAAATTAAGGAAATAAATACTATATAAAATATCAGCAATGTAATGTAAAAAAATCCAATAAATATAAATTATTTTGCCTAGTAGGCCTTCAGGGTTCTTTAGCAAGTCATTCAGCCCGATTGGAACTTTAAGATACGTCAAATATTAGGTCTAGAAACGATATGAGATGTGTCAGTGTCAAAAGTGACGTTTTTGTTTGATCGTATTATTTACAATGACATCATTAAGCCATAAGCCCATGGAGACTATATAAAGGAGTCAAATCTCTATGTATGAAAAGTGTCCATCAAAAAACAGTAATTAGGCGGCGCCACCATACACCGAAATACTACCAAAAACAACCTACGTAATTTGGTCGGGTTATTTGTTGCCTTATATGGTTCATGTTATACTCATGTCCCAGAGCCTAACTAGCGCCACCGGAGAGATTAGGAACTATTATTTAAAGCTGAAAGCGGTCACTTTTGCATCAATTCTGCCATAAAAGATTGGCATCCTTTCTATACCATCCATACATAAGCCAAAGAATTAGACATACATATATCTACTTATATACATAATACGTTCGAAAAACACATAGCTTTTTGAAAACCATACTGCCGTTTCTAACAAGGTCACTATTTGAATAGATCTTAATTTTTTATAGTGTCAATGTGGTCTTCGTGACAATTTCTAGAGCTGCAGAGGATAATGGTAATGTGCATACAGCCCAGTTTTCTCTCCTACTTGGCCCTTTTTGCTACGGTGACGACGACTATTAATATCAACTTCATCATTTCTTACACCTTTCATCATTTATTGAACTGTTTGTTTGATAGCGCTTTCCTTATCTTAATGACCAACAACTCCTCTGGAATTATGTGTTTAGTAGGCTTTGAAAGAGTCTGTTTAAATAATAAACAGGCTAATTGTCTTGCAAATTCAAAGAATGTTGTTGGTAAACAGACACAGCCTGCTTTTATAAAGAGCTTCTTTTTATTTTGCCTGCCTGGCGGAGCTTTCTTACTCAGAAAGTGTATTGTAAAGAAACTATGACCTGATGCGTTTACTCTATATTTATAATGAAAATAACATAAAAAACTTCAATAGCGGGAGAGCTGTGTGAATTCCTGGTGTTGGTATTTCTCATACCTACGTACGGTAAAGAAGTAACAAACAGAACTTAAAACTGGTATTTTTCCAAATTATATAATCTTTGTATAAAACTTATACAATAATCGTGAAAAGCCACTTACAGTTCAGCTTCCTACTGCAATATTAAAAGATTATAATTATTATCTCAAAAAATAGAAAAGGTCGCATTTGTTTATTTTTAACCTACTTCAATTTCATAGAAGAAAAGGGGGTTCTGGATTCGGTTGTGGCTATTTTTTTTCGTCGAATGTGCTCAACAAGCAAAAATCGACTTCATGATGACATCATTTGTCATCCGTGTAAAGCTTGTTAGTAAAATAGTACATTTCGATGCTAGTGCGGAAAGTATGTCATTACTCCATGAGTACCGAGATATCTTGGGCAAGACTCGGGACGAGTGAAGAATGACATTTCCGCACGTGTATCGAACGACGTTTTTTAATACAGTTGCGAAAAAATAAGAAAAGCAACAAGTAAGGAATGGAATTGGAATTCGAATCTTTTATATTATTAATTCTGTGACATCATTGACATTGACATTATGAAGAGGTGTTTTTCTAGCTTTTATTCGACTAGAATATTTTTTTATTGAACCCACTTCAATGAGTTTTTTTTCAAATGCATGTTCTATAAGACAGAAACAATTGTAAATATTAAAACATTGTACTAATATTACCTAAATATCATTATTTACTATTATTTGTGTATCGTATATTTATAAAAACAATATCGAATGTTGCCTTTGGAAACATAAAACATTCTTGCAGTAAGAAAATACGCCTCTTCTTTGACAGGCGTTCCGTTCCATTCAGACAACTTATTAAGAACGGTTTTTCAACATTAAAAAATAAACGTACAATAATACTTATAATGATGAAGAGGTAAGTAATAAAATATGAAATATGCATATTTTTCGTATTCTTACATTAACAGTAGGTTTTTATGTTGATTACGACGTTTAAAGGGAACTAATATTAACACTCATCAATAAGTAGTCATGAATTGGAACAAGGATAAATTTAAAAAATTTGGAAAAGTAAAAAGCACTAGTTCGCGAAAACCAACTTTCCGCACGCTAAACAGCCACGAAAAGTAGCACTTTTTGAGCAACTGTATTAAAAAAGAATTTTTTTTACTACTTTGGGTAAAACAAGCAGAATTTTACATTAGTGTTAACAACGCGTAACTTTATAGCTATACTCGTGGATAATAATTGTAAACATAGTTTATTGGGAAATATATGGCTTTAAGCTGAACAACTCTTTTTGTAGAAAAGAGCTTCGTTGGTTTCTACACGGTATTTGTTAGGGCCACTTGCACCATTCCACTAACCCGGGGTTAACCGGTTAAACCTGGAGTTACCATGGTTACCTGTACAATTTGACACTGGGTTAACGGTTTAACCGCTTAACCCCGGGTTAGTGGAATGGTGCAAGTGGCCCTTAGATATTTAAAATTAAATTCTTTCCTTTTTACGCCCTTAAATTAAATCACAAGAAATCGTCCTTGCGAGAATTGCGTAAATTATTACTTAGTGTCATAATATACTTTACTTTACTTCGATCGACGAGAATCAATATGTTAACTAGACCCAATAGCTATACCAAGCTAAACACTCCTGTGTCTCTTTTCATCATGTCACTCTTCAATCATGAAACTTTTTATCCCATGAATACTTTAAGGCTAAAGTCAAACCAGCCAAAGCTGTAACTCACACAATTTCAATGGACTGTGGACAGTAAGTATTTTATAGCACAATAAATATTGAGCCGTTCTGTAATCGGCTACAAGTTGAAAGTCAATTTGCCTTTCAATTAGGTAACTACGTCGTGCACATTTCAAATTATCATGATATGGATACAAACAGGGTGATTTTGTTATGTATAACCATATTCTTGGAGGCCAATATATTATACTGAATAACTTTTACTTTGGGCTAACGTTTCGTCGATGTTTTTTTAAAACCTAGACGGACCTAGTTAGTTTTAATTATCTTTGATTTTAAATGGCATTTAAGATGTTCCTTTTAAAAAGTACAGTTAAAGGGAGCGCATATACCTAACTTTCGAACTATATAACCGTGCCTATACTCACTAACTCATGTGGCTACAAAGAGTGTTTTTGTTATATGTTATATGTATATCTGACCATATTCCGATGGGTAAAAATGAAGTACATATATGCAGAACAACAATTTTACTATGGGATCAACCTTGAAATCGCAAAAAACAGTTCTCTACTGTTTTATTTAACTGTCCTTTTTGAAAGGAACATCATTTGAATTAAATATTAAGCGCTTGTTTCAAATGCCATTTAAAATTAAAGATAATAAATAAAGCAAACTAAGTCCGCTTTATACTAAAGTTAGGCAGCCTTATCTAGGATATTGCTCTACATTTACGTACAGTTCTTACGGTTTATCTTTAATTAAAAAATAATTTACGTACCTATAACCTGCGTTATGTGATTTGTGTGTAAACGTACGGTAGTTTTTAGGGTTCCGTACCCAAAGGGTAAAAACGGGACCCTATTACTAAGACTCCGCTGTCTGTCTGTCTGTCTGTCCGTCTGTCACCAGGCTGTATCTCATGAACCGTGACAGCTAGACATTTGAAATTTTTACAGATGATATATTTCTGTTGCCGCTATAACAACAAGTGCTAAAAACAGAATAAAATTAATATTTAAGTGGGGCTCCCATACAACAAACGTGATTTTTTGCCGTTTTTTGCGTAATGGTCAGGACCCTTCGTGCACGAGTCCGACTCGCACTTGGCCGATTTTATATATTTTTTTAATATTGTGCATAAATTGGTCCCACTATTTTTTCCAATAAAACAATTATAAATGTCCGAAAAGTAACCGAAACATATAAAGCAGAAAAAAACTAAATTTGGTAGTTGTATTACGTAAGCTGAATTTATAATCTTATGTTCAACCAAAAATTTCTCGTAACACTTGTCGACCTTTGCTAAGCTTCTTTAAACAGTAAATATATTAAATATTTATTAAACTGAAGATTCTAACATCTTTTTTGCTGTCAGACGCGACACCCAAAGTGGCCGGAGAGTAAATGACAACAACGACACAAGGTCTTAGCAGTAGGTAACTTAATAAAATATACACTATAACTCCATTAGTTTAAGTGTGATTAATCAAAGTTTAATACAAGTAACAACATTATAGTGGCTTAATGGCTTACACAATGGAACCTTATATCAAATTAGTCACATGATCAATATGATAATCCTAATAAAAAAAAATAACAGTACTTACTCAGTTTTTTTTTAACATGTACTTAATCATTCAAAAGCTTCGACCTGCTACAGCTAGAGATACCTATTGAAACGGTTTAGCCATAGCATGCAAAATCAATAGATAGGGGTGGATTTGTTTCCGTTTTTAATCCTGTCCAATCACTTAGATAGGTTTGGAAGTGAGCTAATACAACAACTACAACACAACAATTCGTATTCCGCTTAAATTCACTGTATAAAGTAACATTTTTTAATAGTAATGTAATGTGCATTAAAACGCGTTAGCTTACCAAACACTAGGGAATATGATGAATAAAACCGTAAGTCCTTCTGGCTCATACAACTTCTGAACTTTGACACGTAGACAAGGTTGTAAATTACAAACACTCTTTAGTTTATAACTGACTTTAATACATTTTTGTTTTATTTAAGCAAATACAGATTCACAAATGTTGAATGAGTATTGCTGACTAGGTACGTAGGTACACCATTTTATCATCATTTGTTATTCCACTAACAAAGAAGGCAAGACAATATTCTACGGGCGTGTGTACATAATGTAATATCCGTATGTATATTTCTCTAACTCTTCGGCACGTTCTGCGGTTTTAACAGCTGATTTTTAATGTATCAAGTCGCGTTAGATTAGTATTAGCTATAAGAGTGACACATGTGGGAGAATCATGCTTAATTACTAAATAATTTAATAACACTTATTATGAAATAAACAGAACATGCTGAACAAGAACTTCGCCATCGCTGTGGCCGTGGTACTGGCGTGCGTGTGCCTGGCCGAGGCGCGCGAGGAGAGTCCTCACGACATGGCGGATGCTCTGCGCATGCTGCAGGAGCTGGACCGCTACTACACTCAGGCTGCCAGACCGAGGTATGTTGACCACTTTGAAAATACGTAACACGTTTATATATTATATATATCGTTGTCGGAGTGCCCATAACACAAGGCTCTTTCCGTAAAACTGTTTGAGGCATATGGAGCCTTGAAATACCTATTTCATATGAAGGCCTAAGACTGATAATTATTTAGCCAACGAAACATTCCTATTCCTACAAAGGTTAGGTAAAGATAAAATACCAAAAATTAAAAGTGTTTGTAGAGAATAGGCCCGTCAACGAAGTCGTATCTGGGGGCACGATAGTGCCCCCGCCAAGACGAGCAAAGCGAAGCGCTTCGTCGTTTTTTGAACCCTCATAACCTGGGGTCTAGGTTATACCAGATAAACCAAATTCAGTCAATAGTGAACTTGTTAAGCAAAAAAATTTTTAATTGCATAGCTCTTATACTTTAGATTTTATTCATATCTTAAAAACCCCGATTTCATTACTGACTGACTCACTCACTGATGATCATCAAAACCTTTAGGGTATGTCCTGTCCTGAAATTTGGTATGTAAGATAGTCTTAGTACACAAACACGACCGGACTGGCCTAGTGACCTAGTGACCCTGCCTGTGAAGCCGATGGTCCTGGGTTCGAATCCCGGTAAGGGCATTTATTTGTGTGATGAGCACAGATATTTGTTCCTGAGTCATGGGTGTTTTCTATGTATTTAAGTATTTATATATTATATATATCGTTGTCGGAGTGCCCATAACACAAGCCTCTTTGGGCTTACCGTGGAGCTATTTATTTATTTATTTACTTAAACAACAAAAAAAAATCAAAAACTTGAATTTTTTTGGCCCCTAAGGGGGTGTAAAGGGGGGTGGAATTTTGTGGGGGTGGTATAGGAAATCAATAACCGCTTAACCGATTTAGTTGAAATTCGGTATGTTGATAGTTTTTGTAATGGGGAAGGATATAGATAGATAGATGGATAGATATAGTTATTTACGATACAGGTGCGGAAAAGAGGAAATTCGAAACGAGTGGCGATAAATTAAAACACGACCGCTGGGAGTGTTTTAAATCGACACGAGTTGCGAATTACCTATTCGCACGTGTATCGTACAACGTTTTACAGCACATATGGCCCTTTAAACTTTCGACATATGCACAAAAAGTGCACTTTACGCACTAGTGTGAGAAAGTATCACCATATGTAAAATAATTTATTTGGCAGCTGCATTTATACACAATATGAATTTACAAACACATGAGAAAAAAAACAAAATAATTACAATAAGTTATAACATTTTACAAACTCATCAGAAAAAAAAAATTAATAACACTATAACGAAAATAAAATTATAACGAAAATACCATAATAAAAATGAGACAGAAATGGTGTAAAATTATGTACAAACTGTGTGCGTTGCAGCAGGACAAAAGGGTCACGGCTCAGTGATACGCTTCGCTCTTTGGAGCAAAGCACTGATTTTCTGCCGGAACCCAGGTCACAACAGATAATATAATATATACGATGTACTTACGTAAGCGGAATGAAATGTACTGTGTATAGTGTGATTATATGTGCATGTCGTGTGATAATTACTTGATTAAATATTAAGACAGTAGGTAAATGACCCGTGTGTAGTGTACCGTGTGTAAGTCTCCTAGTTGTGTGACATCAGCCCCACCATGTTATATCCTACAATCTGCAACCAAATAGCCGAATGGAATCCCAGCGGTCTGTTTTTCAAGGAGTATTTTTTTAAAGTGACTTTTAAATGTCTTTTTAGATTTAAGCTATCTTAAAGGCGGAGGGATATCATTCCAGCATTTGGTCGCAAGAAAACGGATACAACCGGTAAAGGCAATCGTCCTATGAGGATGTACTTCTAAAATGCAACGTCGAGTAGATCTTGTGGCGGGTTGATTATGAAAAGAAGAAATATTTATTTCAGAATAAATATATTCGGGTGACTTGCAATTTATAACGCCAAAGAGAAGACAAGCAAGGTGTAAATGTCTAAGCTGTAAATATAGAATAGTTTTTAACCGCAAAATCACCCCATAAGCGAGAAAAGGGAGTGGAAAAGAGCATTAGGGGGGAAAGGGGCTTGAAGTTTGTATGGGGAATCAGTAAAAAGCAGATTGTATAAAAGATGCCCCCAGATACGTATTTCAGGATTTTTAATAGTAAATTACCCCCAACCCTTTAAATTAGGAGATGGGAGATTGACATAAGCAACTTACGAAAAGAAGTGAAATCCCACCAAAAACATTTTCATGTAAAATATTACCAAGACTAAACCATAAGGATCGCACTGTCAAAAAGTTATTAGATCGCTTGTAGAGCCAAGTTTCTAACTCTACAAGCCCTAACTTCACAAACTCTACACCTTAGTCAAAATATGTAGCTTGGCCGTTTCGTTACTACAAGAACTATTATTGTATGATAAAATATAATGAATAGTGAATTTACGAAGTTATATAAATAACGCATATAAGTAAATGGAAATAATACAATAAAAAATTTAATTTGACATTTGAAGTTGATGAAAGCATGACGAGTATAGTCTGGCACACATATATTTGGCTGCAGATTTGACTTTGACGAACTCTATTCTTTAACCTTTTCGACGCCGTGGCAACAGTGAACGGAAATGTTCACTGACGTAGGTATATGTTTAGTTGTGGTCTGTGACGGATTAATCCGTCTTCGTCCAGCGAAAATTAGTTATGCCGTTAACAAAGTGTTGGACCTACTGTACGTATATATCCGTCATTGGCACTAAAAAGGTTAATCCATACTTATATTATAAATGCCGAAATAATTTTGCATGCACAAGGCGCATGTTACTTCCATACTTAGCACCAGAAAACTGTAGTTCGCTTGTAGTAGGTATTTTTATTAAAAGGCATAAGAGGTATCTGTTCTTAAACAGAAAATAATGATTCAGATCGGAATATGTGATAAGCAATGATCTGTAAACAGTTAACATATCTACATCCGAACATAACATTCTTCTTTATTCGATATCGACTATGATAGGGTATGAGCCTTTACTCCAATGACACGCAATACCGAAAAATAATTATCTAATAAATAAATCATAAGAGCGTCTTCAATCTCCTAATTTTCCGGGAATATCCGTACACAAGTAGTAAAACATAACAAGTTTGTAAATATAGGTACTATACTTCCACGATCAATAATTTAGCTATTTAGCGAAATCATCCCATATTTATATTATGATTAATAAAAACAGCCTAGTTTCGGAAATTTAGCCTATTCAACATACTAGTCACATTGCTATTGTTATATTGATAATACTGATTTTATATACAATAACGTGAAAATTTACTAAGATAGTTATTCCTTGAGTTTTTTCTTTCGGCGGGAAGCATTTTTGTATTGTCCTGTCTGTATGATTCGAAAACATTTGAATGCACTTCAATGGCGATTGCAGGCAATTTAAAATATGTCACTCCTGTTCATTAGGGCGTGTGTCACGGCAAAGGGGAAGGCAAAGCCGGTTGTCCAGCAGCAAATTACAGTACCGAGGACAATCAGCCAGCGGAAACTGTGGGCAGCTTAGCTTTGAACTTACTACAATATGAGTGATTCGTTCGTTCATCGTTCGTTTGATAGATGAAGCATTAGTTTGGCTCAAAAATTTTGGTACCTAGGCTTCGTTAAGGTCTAACTTAACATTCATTTATTAATGTTGCTTACTTTTATTTAATAAACAAACATTTTATCTCCCGATAAAAAAGTAGAAATGTAAAATTGAAGTAATAAAAATGCAATTAAAAGTTAAAAATCCGGACAAGTGCGAGTCGGACGCCCACCGAGGGTTCCGTACTTTTTAGTATTTGTTGTTATAGCGGCAAGAGAAATACATCATCTGTGAAAATATCAACTGTCTAGCTATCACGATTCATGAGATACAGCCTGGTGACAGACAGACGGACAGGTTGATTCTTAGTAATAGGGTCCCGTTTTTACCCTTTGGGTACGGAACCCTAAAAACATCATTCGTATTCCAATATCTGAAAATAAAATACGAGTAGGTATTTCAAATAAAATATCACTAGAATATTAATGGAAAACTGTAGCTGAAGTGGGCCGTTTAAGAATTTTACAGGAAATATCTATTTAAAGGTAGGTACTACTCATTATTTACGCTTGTCACGCCAAAATATACACGTTCCCTCTCAATTTACCGTATTTAACATATTCTACGCGACTCGATTTCATGGAAAAATATATATACATATTATACATAACATTACTTGCTTAGATTTCGTGTTTGACACGACGCTTTGTAAAAGAAATGATGAAATAAATTTCATTTCCATGGAATGTATCAAGCAAGCAGCAACACGTTACATAAACAAGTATGTATCTACTTATGTAAAGACTGAGAGGAGAGTTACGTTAGGAATTAGTCAGTAGCTGGAATAAAAGCTTATTACAGGTAAAGCCAAAAAGGTGCAATGATAGTTCGAATGCTGTGTAATGAGGATAAATTATACAAAGATGAATTGACGCGATGTAACTACTTATACTAATGAATGCGAGGTAAAATTCAGCTTCACCTCTACTTTTGAAGTCTTTCGCGTTTGAAATCTTACAATTAACCGAAATATATATATATATATATAGTAAAGCCTTTCTTAATTGACGCGTAGTCCACACTTCACGATTAAGCCAATTGAAAGCCATACGGATGTAATTAAAAACACAGTTAAAACTTTTCTCATAACGTGTAAGGTATCAGTAACAGAATGACAGGTCTTACAATTTACTTTAATCTATCGGAAAGCTTAGTCTCTAACAAATGTTGCAAATATGCAATGCGCGCACCATAGTTGTTATTTTACAAAGGCCTCAAAGAAAACAAAAACTTACCTAGTTACTGTAATAACTTTTTTATTTTCTTAACTAAACCACTTTAACTCTCTTTCAAAGGTTTAAAACAATTCAAGATCTTCCTGTAGAAAACTTATCAACGTTTGGAACATTATCATTGCCCATAACTACTTTATTTAACTTGCCCTGTTAGTATGTAAGTTTTTTAGTTAGTGTGGGTCAAATCTTGAAAGCTAAATTTGACCAACTTCCCGATTTCCGATTGAGCAGAAAATTTGCATACATATGTAAGTCGGGTGAAAATGCAATATTATGGTATCATCGAGCTGATCGGATGATGGAGACGGGAGGTGGTCATAGGAACTCTGTGATGAAACAACGCAACCTAATAAAATAATTGTTAGGGGTTTTTAGAATTGTCTCGATGAGTAAGTTGCCTGTGGTTAAATAGTACAGTCAGCAATAAAAGCTTATATCAAAAATGATATTTTTGGCAAAAACTTATTTTGTGTGATTAATATTTTTATAACCGTTTTTATAACCTTATGGAGAATAACCGGACAAACACCCGTACACAAGGAGGTACAGACGCGGAAATGGCATTGGATTGGACATATCCTCAGGAAACCTGACACCCACCTATCCAAAGTGGCCCTGACCTGGAAGATGCCCGGCAAGCGGAAACATGGTCGCCCTAAATCCACTTGGCGTCGTTCTGTGGAGCAAGAGCTGGGTGTATTGGGGATGGGGTGGGAGGAGGTTACCCAAGCTGCCCAAGACCGTAGTCAATGGAAAAACAAGATTCGAGCCCTACACCCCAGCAGGGGGTAACAGGAAAAGAAGAAGAGAAGAAGAATATTTTTATAGTTAAATGTATTATAAAAATATGACTCTCATCGCTCATTTAGTAAAACAAAACAACTCGTTTGAATGAATGTGTAACAAAAATTGTAAAGAAGTTTTTCTTCAGAATTACGATATTATTATTTTAGGTATTATACCTACATTAAACAAAGTGTCATGCTTAGAACATTTTTTCAGGAAATATCACAAGTATATTTTAATCTATAGATCTACCGTAACTGAGGCCGTTGGTAAGAAGTTATTATGGTCTTCTACGACTATTTGAAGGCTTCGCTAGATGAAGATGATTTGTATTATGTTAAGTATTTGTAAGTAAAAAGGTAATATATGAATAAGTTAGTTTTAAGTAGTACGTTTTAGTCTTAAACTCAGTAATCTTCTAAAAGAAAATCATCTCGCAAATTCTTTAGCAACATCCCGAGATAAGTGGTAGACCTAACATTACATTAAGACCAGAGGGCCTACTGCAAACCACGTTTGACGTGTTGCCTCCCTGTCACACTTGCGTACAAATTTACAAGTGCGACAGAGAGCCAACACGTCGAACGTGGTTCGCGGTAGGCCCTCAGTACCTATTATTTATTATTTAAAGCATACTGAAAATTTAACTGGGTGTTAAAATATAGCTGTCTTAAAATATGTATTTATTAGTATGACTAAGTAAAGGGGAGATTTTGTTAAATATAGCTATATTAAAAAGCTTAGATTAGCTATAAATTAATTTTTAATGGGCTACATTAAACTTCCACGTATTTTATTTTATTACCAAATTTATGTTTGTTTCTATAGTCTATTTCATAGCCAGCCTGTGAAAGAAGAATTAAGTAGTCAATAATATACTTTTCCCCTCATTAGCTCGGAAAGCCGTCTTTTATCCTTTAAAACAAGCGGGTAAAAACGCATTTTATCCACTAGTGAGGAAAGTAATTTGACCTTGGATGGAGCGTGTTTAAGTAGCTTTTGACAGATAACAAAACGTAAAATGCTCATAATAATGGTTCGTTCGATATTAATTATCATTAAATAAATGGTTTGAGAATTTAATAAAAAATACCAAATTTAGCTTCATTTGATAATTTGAAGTCATAACCTTAAAATTTCATAAGAAACATTTGTTTTTTTTTATAATGATGTTGAACGCACAAGTTGAGTCGATGCAATTTCAAAACGCATCGTCAGAAATGTCAACATTGTCAAATGACAACAAAAATTTTACTTTAAAAATACGTAAAAATACATAACTTCCAGAGTTTTCTGTTATAATATCGTATTATCGTAAAAAAAAATAGTGATTCCAGTGATGAAGATGATCTAACGCCTGTGGATGTTGCACTTCCCTCGCTATAGTGAGGGGAAACGTTTTGTGTTACATACGGGTGCAAATGTATTTTACTTCTCGTATGTCTATTTTAGAACTATTTTAGAACCACTCGCTTCTCTCGTGGTTCAACTATAGAATCCTTTCGCTTGCTCGTGTTTCAATTCCACACTCGCGGGTAAAATATAACTTTGCACCCTTGTCACAAATCATATCCTTGTATAACAAATAACTATTTCAGGATGTGTTACTTTTGAGGAAGTAATTCAATTTAATTTTGAATTTTTATAAACTGAAATACACTACGGAAAAAGTGACTAAGGCCACCGGTGGCCGAGGCGGCAATTGAACCCGTCTTCAGCTTACGCGGCTAACGTCCTGACTACTAGACCACCCAGCCACATAAAATGATTTGATTTGTTCCTTAGTAGGTTAGAATTTTTAATTTCCAAAAATAGAATACAAGAAGAATATAAAACGGTACCTAGGTATCTTCATTATTTTCATGATTTAGTAGTTGATATAAGTTATTTTAAACTTCTAGGCATCTTAATTGCTTGTGTTGTGTGGCATAAAGTCTTATTCCGAAGCTACACAATCCAATTGAAGTTGTTGTTAACAAATTGAAATTCCTGGCGTTTAGTAGAACTAATGGCAGAACGCAGTATTTCACAATGTTGTGTACGTGACAAATTGTTTAACGCCTCTTGTTCACGACTCTAGAACTGAGCGCTATACTTCACGTCTCAGACATAGCTTTTAAGTTTTGAACAATCTTAAATTAATAATTTAATTATGAGAAAACGATTTATAATATGAATCCATTGTACATTTAGTACCTACACAGACTACACAGTTATCTGTCCAGTGAATTAAATTCAAGTGACTTATGCGCAAGCGATGGTGAACCTAGCAAAGTTTAAAATTATCAGGATTTTACTCAAAAATAATAAAAATGATACAAAAATTTAAAATAACTACTTCATAATAAAATACTTTACCAGATAAAATTGCGTACAGAAAATGAAATTTTCCTTGTAGCTTTGACTTCAGCTTTTGATAAATAACTCTTCTAAATGAGATGCCAGAAAACACGGCTTGCAAAGAAAATGCTGCAAATATTTATTCGTAAAGAAAGACCGTGACCGGCACATTATTCATATACTTTAGTTACTTAATTAATTCTTAGTATTTACTTAGGTATCTAACGGATAAAAATGCCGAGCTTGGTTTATACTATACCGTAGTCTGTCTCTACAAAAGAGGTAAATCAAAAATTGATTTCGAAGTCTTCAGAACACTATTACTATAAAGGTGTTCACGAGGAAACCGAAAGATTGTAACCACGCTTTTCTGAGGCCAAAAGAAGGAAAAAATGTAATAAGTTTAGGTCAAATTCGCAAAAAAAAAAAAAAATTGTTTTTTTTTCGATTTTTCTGACGAGTACATAAAAAGTAAATATTATTGGTAAACTTGTCACTTAAAATGGACTTTTTTTTCCTAAACCGTACTTTTTACAAAGTCGTACTTGTCACTTTTTGACATCTATCAATAAGGTTACTTAGACTACGTCCCATAGTGGCAACATCGACATCAAATATGCGTTTTGCACTATGTAACAATAAAAACTTTTTTTTTTTAAATTGGTATTAACTCTGAAACTAGGCAAATTACTGAAAAGTTTATAGGACATTTTAGTCTTTAAATATGATCAGGAATACGCTGTTAAAATTATTCGGTATCCTCATGTTACACCGTGTATATACTTAAGCACACCCACTTCGTCAATAGAAAAAGGCGCGAAAATTTTTTTTTTAAGGAAAGTCAACCCTTCGCGCCTAATTTTTTTTAATTTGGCTTCTTTTTCTACTGACAAAGTAGGTGTGCCAGAGTATAGTTAAAAATCTGCTGAAAACCCAAGGTATCAAGGCTGATGTTGGATTTTTAAACTTGAAAGTGAAAACTTCTAGTACCTACAATTTTAGAAACAATAAATAAATTCTGACATAATTTTCACCAAACAATAGCACCGCAGTTGTCAAAACTCTATGTAAAATCGGTGAACAAGTAATTGAAATACTTAAAATATTATTGTTTTGTAACGACCAACAGCAGATGACTGACAAGCAAATTATAACTTGTCAAACAATTACATGTTCGAAAAATAATTACAATTAGTATAAACCAAGGTTTTAGAAATTTCAGAATAAAATTCCGTAAGAAGGCTCGGCATTGGGCGATTATATAAATGTTTTGGGAAAATAAAACATATACGGCAGTCGGGCATCGATATATTATGTACATCTGTGCTTAATATAATCCCACACTCGTTGTTAAGGAAATAATTCCTGAGATTGCAAACCTCGCGGTTATGGAGATCTTTAGCATTAAGGAAGCCTTGACCTCCACACTTCCGTGGTGTGGTGAGCAGTAGACGGACCTGAGTCCACCTTAGTATGCCAAAGGAGTATATGAGTAACGGCATTACCCAGGCGTTGAAGGCGCACACTTTGTTGCCTCCTGACAATATACTGTTAAGGACTCTTGTGAGCCGACTGCGAAAGCGCTCTTTCACCGACCGTCTAATACCCTCATCCTCAATACCCAACGACTGTGACATACCAAGGTATTTGTGTGCCTTTTGGCCCAGGCCTCCTCCAACCTTCTCCACTGTACTCTGTCCTCTGCAACTCTAGACCAGTAAGGCCCCACATATCACACTCGAAATAGGACAAACCTCGAAATCTCTTGGACAGTCCTGAAATTTGGTATGTATGTTAATCAAAGGCCCCTTTTCCATGTCCACGCCATTTGACATTTGGGGACCTCGAGGCACCGCAGCCATCTTGGAAAATGTGTACCTTCCTGAAGAAATTCCCGTTTTACTCTAAATCTACGTGTAATATAATATGGTGTTTTAAGGCAACATTAAAACATGTTAAATTCTACACAAAAAAGTCCTATATGTCTTTGCAGAAAAATTGACTCTTATAGAAGATACTTGCTGAATCTAGATATAGCGCTTAGAATTTTCCAAGGGATAGGGAGGGAATTTTCTTCATATGAAGAAGAATGAAATATTAGAAGAATAGTAAATTCACTTTTGTCTATACATTTACCCCATACACGATCTACCCCAATATCAACATTTTACTCAACTGCGACTTAACCAGAAAATAGGGTAATGGGTTTCGGTACTGATGATTCTCTACATGCACATGTCTTTAATTGTATGTTGTCTACATACCAAATTTCAGGACTGTCCAAGAGATCTCGAGGTTTGTAGATGTAGTCTGAGGTTACGAAGTTGATCTGGATATATTATGGATTCATCATAATGGTTATTACTATCAGAATACTGATCTCATCTACTCTTATAACTCTTGGCACCTTTTTATATTATATTAAATAATAAATAAAAAAACATTCCTGTTACGTTTACGTGTATTGTATCTTATTTTCCCCGTTTTTATTGGTGTTCTTTATTATTAAAGATCTCAGTAAGCTATATCGAACCTCTAGGTCTAAGAATCCATTGAGGTATAGTTAGATGGGTTTCGCTTTATAAATTTGTAGTATTAATCTCACTACCTAGGTAGTTGTTGATCAAAGTAGTTTTAAGAAATATACATAAAACCGTACAGTGTTGTATAAAGGTCTTAATTTTAACGTTACTTTTACGTTAATAATTCCAATCAAAAATAAACATAATATATATTATTTATATTAATTAGCTCATATAGCTTTGAAATAAGTTGAAATAGGTAGACTATGCTTCGCTAAATAACTAGCTGCAAATGCATTCAGCCTGACGTATTATGACTTAAAACACTAATCGTAGATCTGATATCCACGCTTCCCTACACTCAGTAATGAGTTGTTGAAGTGTCGAACTAATTACGATATTGATTGGTGGTGATATGGCGTTAATGTTAAATGTTATCACTATAATTGAACCCTTATTTAAATTTTAAGATTAGATAGATACGCTTTTAATGCCCTTTGTCACTCAGTATTCACGTGTTATTACTGTTATACTTTTTTGCATATCCTAGTCCCTTCAGCGAAGGGAAGTGTGAGAGTGTGTAAGCAAGCCCAGTTGTAACAGAAACTAAAACTGCAACAGCAGCTATTTAAAATCCTTCTAGTTGAAATTTCCTAAAAAAAGGTAAACTAATGTTCCCTTGGTCTAGAGGTGTGCGTCTACCACATCATGCCTGCTAGCATGAGTTGCGTTCTCGCGCGCGACGTGATACTGTGACTTCTAGGGCGATTTCAAGTATGGACTCGCGCAAGAGAACGCAACTAATGCTAGCCGGTCAGAGGGCGTGAGTTCGAACTACGATTCGTATTAACAAGTTCCTTTTCAGAACTTATGTAAGAATATGAATTCATAATTACCAGAACTCCTAGTGTAAAACTCATTCGATAGTGTGACGGACGTACGCATTTGCGTTAAGGGTCCCCGGCAAGCTCGGTTCTCCATACAAAAGTAGTTCCGCTCTCATTTGTAAACGACTACCTAGATTGCTCTGAAACTTTGTACTAAAGCTACATAAACTAATTACAGACATTGTATGTCTGTAATTAGTTTATGTAGCTTCAGATATCAAAGTAAAAAAAATACATCGAATTTAAGTCTTTAATAAAAAACTTGTTTTTGCTCTATTTCATTTGATTTATAAACTGGTGCTGCATAAACTAATTACAGACCTAGATATACCACATATCATTGTATGTGGAAAGTTTCATTACAATCCAACACGTAGTTTTAAAATGAGAGCGGAACTACGTTTGTATGGGAAGGAGCAATTCGGCCGAGCTGGCCGGG
Organism: Cydia strobilella; assembly: GCF_947568885.1. Classification (NCBI taxonomy): domain Eukaryota; kingdom Metazoa; phylum Arthropoda; class Insecta; order Lepidoptera; family Tortricidae; genus Cydia; species Cydia strobilella. The sequence continues at coordinate 22,279,534 of NC_086042.1, forward strand.
GACTCTTAAGTCTCATTTTGTATGGGATTTTGAACAGCGCGCCAAGCGAGCCGTTATGGAAACTCAAAATCCCATACAAAATGAGAACGCAAACGTGTACGGCCGTACGTCACGTCACGCTATCAAATGAAACTTACCTTACACTAGGGGTACAGATTTCAGCGAAGAAAACATTGTGATGAAACCGGACTAATCCCTAAGCCTTAGTTTTCCCGGTGGGTTGGGATTTAATGATGGCAATCTCTTTGGCAAAATCTTGCGCCAATTCCTGGGATTAGGTTCCTGGGATCCTTTAGCTTGCAACCCGAAAAGCACTAAGATGAGGAGGATAAGCCCCCTTACTTAAAATATACATACATACCTAACCTACCTAACTATTATGATTAACGGAAGAAAAAAGATTGAACACAAATAGAACATTTTGTACCAAGAAAATCCCAGTTTATCTATCTTAGTCGTGGCGCAGTGACTAGTTTAACAAACAATAAAACTAAGTTTACTTTCTAAGTCTGATGCATCTTTCATGAGGTTTATTTCTCTATCCCTACATTTAAATATCAATTAATTTTTACACTGGGGCACCAACCAAGTGAAGCTAAAGTACAAAGTATTGGCAAACATTGGTTGCAAGGAAAGCTTTTATATAAAGTCTTATAAATATATAATATATTCTGCTTAGCCAGCAGCAAATTAGAAAATATAGATATAGTGACCCTGTGTAATCAGTCACTGTATTTTGTTACGGACAGTTTATACTGAATCTGTTTAGTGACTTTAGTGCTAGGTACTTTTCGCTTTTACACCGTTGTGGGAGCGCACCATTTAACGTTGAATTTGAGTTACCTACTTAGTATAATAATTAAGCCCTACATTTTTGAATGAATCTGCCCAGGTTTTATGTGTGAAACAATAAGTAACTATTGACATTGGTTATCATTTATTCCTAAAAAGAGTGAAGGAAAAGAGAAGTATAATGACCATTATTAAAAATAGAAGAGGAAAAAGGATCGGCCACCTGCTACGACACGACCAATTCATCAGGAACATCATAGAAGGGAAAATAAACGGAAGGAGAGGTAGGGGAAGGCCAAGAAAAAGTTATATGAGCCAAGTAAAGGAGCATGCAGGGGCCGTGTCGTACCAGGATACTAAGGGGCTGGCTTCGGATCGACCAAGGTGGAGACAACTTCATCACGCTGCACCGACAAGAGCCCACAGCTCTTAAATTGTATGATGATGATCATTTATTATTATTTTATTAAATACCACGTCTTCCAGCTTTGACCATGGCACTAGATGATCATTTTCTCCTACAAATTGCAAGAAGTTCGTCAGCCTTAAAAGTTAAAACTAGTCTATATTTTTTATTTACTTAACATATTGCATATCAGTTTCATGTCTTCAACTTATTAGTCCGTAGCTGGCCGTATAATAACTTCTTACCAATCGCTGTGTAAAACATGGTAGACATATAAATAAAAACATTATTTTCAATAGTCTGAAGCCTATTGCATTTTCAAATTAATAAAAAATACAAGCTAATACTATTAGTGATTTTGTATGTACGTTTCTAGTCTTTTAGACATCAATGGTCCATCGCTGTTGGCTATTATCATCTTTTTCTACGCAAACTATAGACTTATCTCAAGGGATGATCACCTACATTAGTGGTCCAATTTTGTAAGCTATTCTTACGGTGAACAGGATTTTTTTTATTGAATCCAAGTAACCCTTTTTCCGGGCTCTTGAATATTGTTTAGGCTATGCATTATGCCTATTGAAGAAATTACTTTGATCGCTCCACTGACCTCTAGTCAACAAGTGACATGGCAATATAATTATCGAGGAATAAGATAAAAAAAGTATTTATTTCCATACAATAGGTATGTTTACGTTTATTAAAATCGGCTAAGTGAGACTTGCATACAGATTGCTTGATTTTTACGCTTTACTAACTTTGACTTATATATAAAGACGGGTCTTACGGGCACTAAGAATGGTGCTAGTTCAGCGGTGCCACTCACGAATTCGACTCAATCGTGCAGTCTTTATGTAGTTATATATAAGTCAATGTTTACTACCTTCTGCTCGCTACTTAATTTGCATAGAATGTCCGCGATGTCCCTTTTCGGGACTCAAACAAATTTCGTGTAGATCGATTTACGGTTTAAGGGTGTAGAAGTAACAGAAAGACACATAGAGATATTTCGCTTTTATAATACTTACATATGACAAAAAAAACCTAGCGAATGCTGTGACATTGCTACGTAGCGCTGATTTTCATAAGACTTTTATTATTTACTTTGTCAAGTTCCCTTTAAGACAATCAGCTTCACCAGAAGTAATTTGAGTTTATGGCAAACTCATTATCAGTCAATGCTCCTCTCTCATTATTCTATGTCAATAATTTATTAAAATATTCATATTTTTATATCATTTATTGGTTATCGGAAACTTAATATCGACTTTTAAGGCAATGTGTCCGTTTTTTACAAAATCCACTGCTTATAGGACTTTTAGTTGTCGGTACGTATATTATTATGTATATTCAAAGCAAACAAAAACTTAACATAATTTAAAGTTATTGTTCATAAAATACGTTCTCATTATCTAAACAATACAAAAGGTAAAATTCATAATTATCAAATTTATAAATAATTATATTCATTCAAATCTATAAATCAGAATATGAAACGAAAAAGTAATTATTTCTCAGATTTGTACTTCACAACATTGGTTTCATCATTAAACCGAGTGCGAGTAAATTTACTTTATTTGATGTTTTCTTTTAATTTTTCTTTAAATATGGTGCCGTATTGAAATTGAAATGAACGTAATTCCTCGAATCACCAGTAGAACCTACTTACCTACACTAACACTCAGTCGTAATTTGTTTTACTGGTTTTAAGAGAAAAAGCTTAGGGGACTAAGTTTGTATGGAGAAATGACTGCCCACTTTTCTCGTACAGCCTTTACTGCCCGAACAGTAATCAGAAATAAGTTAAAATATTTGTAAAAATAACAATAAATAAATATGACTGTGACTTATGGTAGCTAGCGTAAATCGTCAAAGCTGTTTGGTTCGGTTCGGTAATGACCAAATCATTGGCCGCCTATACACAATATTTTACGTTTTATATTTTTACCTACTTACTACAAAAAATAATAACCATATTATTAAAATATTATAAATACGTAGGAAATATATTTCCAAAAACATGCTCGAGCACCGACGCGACGTTATGTAGGCTTAATATTTTCTTTTCAATGTTAGCATAAATTCTACCTAATAATTTTTACATACATAATACATAATTTTCTACCAGTTCTTGATACCAAGTTATTTACCGTTATATATGTACATTATTTCCTTAATAGCGACATCAGTTAATATGAAGCTTACGGTTTTACTGTGCCTACTTGAAATGCAAAACGTATTAATGTGGCATATTCCTAAAATAAAAATACAAACTTGAAAGATCTGATTTTATTGAACTCATTGATTGTATACTCCAAAGAATGAAAGAAAAGGGGTCGATATATACATGTATTTAATCAGATTCCGCTAACCACTGCCACGTCTAGTGTTGCTTGTAGTTTGTTATATCGATATCGATAATTGGCAGGATCGACCGCCGCGACGTCGGTGGCGACCGCGTCGACCCACATGTGATAGACCGCGCGCTTCGCCTCCTACAACTTCAAACTCTAGACCGTCTTTACTCCTACCACACGCGACCAAGGTACGATCGATGTCCGCAGTGTCGATGAAACGTCTTGTTGACGTAGTCGAATGTGTCTTGTGCTTTCTTCTTTAAGTTAGATTTATAAGACAATACATTGTCTGTCTGACTTATATATTCTTTCTAATCGAGCCTTGTGCATTAGTTTCCGCTTAAACGTGGCAAACATACCTAATATGTAAATAACTGTAACGGAAAAAACATCATCGATCTTTTTCCTTGTCGCCACGGCTGGGTTCATATTTATTTTGGTGTAATTATTTTTTTTTTTTTTCACTAGCCAATTTCTTATATCGTTAATACCCTTTAATGTGATTGTTCTACGCCAAAATGCCTGTTTATCTTAATGATATACAGCGTGCAATTTTGTTTAGTTATATCGCGATTACGTTGAAAATTTTATTTTATTTATAGTATAAATACTCGTAGTATAATGTTTGTTCCATATTATTTTATTTTGAATATTTTTTACATCGTGAAGTAAGACGACAATGTTGAACTTATAAGTCATAAATTACCTGTTATTTTTTCACGCTAAATAAGGAGTTCTAAAAATATCATGTTCCAAACACAATTAACGCTTTCGCGATACTATGAACTCGGTATAACTTTGTTAAAATCCATTAGTAGTAATAGTAGTAGGCAAGGAAAATTGACGGGTATTCCCTAACAGGCGGCATTTTAGAGTTGAGCGATGGTATTAACAAAAAAGTCACCAGCAGGTACTGAAACAACATTACCATTTCCTGTAATATAAGGAAAACAATTCTTTATTAAACTTTTGATCACCAAAGACATCGAATCTCAATAACAGAAAGCCTTTGACTGATTGTAAGCCGATTTGATAATAAAGATCCCTACTAAAAATTACAATATTTTCTGCTTTGTTTTCGTCGCTATCTACTTTTCTTTGCTTTACTAACTAACTTTACGAATTGACTATCTACTATTGCCTTGTAGGGCCGCAATTTTATCCTTGATAGGTCTTTTTGTGGTCATCGCACCAAATTCAACATGTTGGCAATTGGGTCGGTTATTTTGTCTCTTTTGTGTAGTTGTTAATCATTTGAAACGAGAAATAATGTTTTAGAACTAGACAGTACACCAAAAGACAGAAAACCACCTAATCAGCAAAATAAACTTAAATGACAAGCTGTCACAACTCGTCTAGGTACAGAAAATCACTAACTCGTTATAATAATAATTTATAATAGCCAAACAATGTGCAAACTCTATAAAACTAAGTCACATCTTGAAACTTGAAAAACCAAGGAATATAAGAAAAAATATTACAACAACGTAAACGTAATCCGTTTTCATAGTTTTATTTCACGAGTATCTATTGCGGTAACCGAAGACGATATTGATACAATCAAAATTTTTGGAGAAAAGTTACTTTTCACGTTTTTTTGTACGTAAACGTTGTACACCCCATACCACTTTATTATACGCCGTTTACAATTACTACGTCAAAATGCGCATTTCCAAAGGGGCTTGAGAGTGCTGGTTCCAGCTCGCTAACAATCATAGTTTTCGAGAAATCTTAATTGTCACAACTCCCCTCTGTCACAACCCACCTTAGTCTCCACTAAACCAACAGCAGCAGCAGTCACTAGTTTGCAGTTTTTGCAGTAATTTAGAAATTTTAATCGAGACGATGGTTTTAAAATCTTATCCACATGGAACCCAGTCATTAGTAAATGTAAGCGAAAACAAATATCGCAAGATGAAAAATCGAATACCATGAGTGTTGTGTGTCGACCCGGTGACATCCCTAGTGCGCAAAACGTTCAAGTTAATAAACAAGACCAAGTGCGGATAGTTCGAAAAACTCGCGCGCAGGCCTAGAAGATGTTGATGTCAACTTTAGCCAATCTTCTCCGAGACCACGGGGACAACGCCGTCCTCGAAACGTCGGAGGTAAATTTAAAACTTAAATTTTCGCGATTAAGTGCCGTCGTTATGAATAATAATTTAATAAGTCGTGTTATCGTGAAAGTTTAAATCAATATAATTTGCAGTAGATAGTAGTAGGTACATACAATAAATATCCCGTATTTTTTTTACCGTTTAAAAGCATTAAAAATTAACTTATTTAGTTAAAATCAAGCTGTGCTAACAAGTAATAAAATTAGCGTTAACGAATAATTGGATAAATTAAAAAAGGTTTGTGTGTGTGTGTATTAATTCTAGTCAGGAAATCTACCTACTGTATAAAAAGCATCAAAATCAATTTAACCCTTAGACAGGCCTGATTTTTTTAAACTTTTGTATACTGATTATGTTTTATTATTAATCTTATATTTCTTAACAAAAACCCTGTGGCCGTTATACGTCCACTGCCCGTAACCTGCGGTTTTGTGTGGTACGGATGTGGTCTAGACCACAAGGGTACCAGGGTAGACCCTGCTAGTAATACATAGAAGTTTTAGGGGTTAGTCACGTCTTTAGAACATTTAATCGTTAACATAATAATACCACAATATACTTAAGTTACAAAATAGAGCCATTATTTATTTATTATAAGATCCTTTTTTAAGGTTGCTTCATAGAGTTTACCCCTTAAATGTTTTGTAAATGTTCTGCAAGGCAGTGGTCACATACGGACCACAAACTTTTAGAGCTAATATTTTACTTTAAACAATAACTGTAATAATCGCAATCACCACATTCTTTTTTTTATGAACCTGACTTGGGCTCTATTGCACTAGGGCAATTAGAGCGGTAGGACTGTGTGGGGGGATGGTAGCCTGGGGAAAATCCAGGACCCTTCCGCATCACACGAGACGGTTTTGCTACGCTGGAATACTCCTAAAGAGTTTTGGCTCCAGCGCAGATCACCACATTATCGGATTTTGCGCTGGAGGGTACATATTTTTATGGAAATAAACCCACGCAGGTGAAGAGCTGTGATGTCTTTACGACCTATATGAATTCTATTTTTTAATTGATACTGTTATTTGTCGTCAGGTTTGGGAAACGCTCCGATTCCTACACGAACTGGGCCAAGGATCTTGAAGTAAGTATTTTCTTTTCATTATTAAAAATAACGAATAGTGGTTGAGGGCTGAAATAATAGTCATTATATTATAATACTCGTAAAACAATATACGAGACTATAAATTGTGTATTGTTATAATTAAATTAAAATTCAAAAATTAAATCTATGTTTATAATATGTGCAAGTACTGTACTCCTGTGAATGATTGTGCCTTTGGACAATATTGCATGGTATAGAAAACAAAATTGGCAAACCGTTTTTCGCCCCATAACATTGCTCGTGTCCGATTGAACATTAATTGCATGAAAAAAATACGCAAGTAAGTATAACGGGTGAGCACTCAACTGGTTGACTAGCATGTTATTATTACGGGGATTAGCAAAGCAATATTTTTGTTTTAATTATTATGGATTTCTGCAAAGTACTTAGATTGTATTAATTATTTAAAACTTGTACTAATATTATAAATGCGAAAGTCTGTCTGTCTGTCTGTCTGTCTGTGTGTTGCCTCTTCACGCTTAAACCGCTGAACCGATTGAGTTGAAATTTGACATAGAGATAGTTCGAGTCCCGGGGAAGGACATAGGGTAGTAATTATTCCAGAAATCGCCCTTTAGGGGGGTGAAAAGGGGGGTGGAAATTTGTATGGGGAATCGATAGCACTAAACCGATTTACATGAAATTGGGTATGGAGGTAGTTTGAGTCCCGGAGACCCCAAAAATTTCTCACCTCTTCTCCTATCTTCTCTTCTCTTCTCTTCTCTTCTCTTCTCTTCTCTTCTCTTCTCTTCTCTTCTCTTCTCTTCTCTTCTCTTCTCTTCTCTTCTCTTCTCTTCTCTTCTCTTCTCTTCTCTTCTCTTCTCTTATCCTGCCCTATCCTATCTTATCTTACCTTATCTTATATATAATATGCTCAAATTGAATAATTGCTATGAAAATTTTTTCAGGCGCTATACTTTAAGTGCCGTTACAAAGTCCACGCAGACGAAGTCGCGGGCAAAAGCTAGTATAATATAAATTCGGGGTTGTTTAATATAAAATGTATAACTATGGAAGCCGAAGTTAGCCGTAAGGAAGTAGAAATGTACATGCAATCTTATTAAGTTTGGACTTGTGAGCTAAAATAAAAATCGTGAACAAAAATTAATTTTAAGTCATCCGTACGGGCATCAGCGGACATTCCCGACGCACTGCAGCAGTGCCGAGGCAGACCCACCAGCATCCTAAACGCATTATTGCACGATGCACGCGCATGGCATTGTATAATCGCTGCGTGAAGCTGGTCCATTTATTTATTTAGTTTTTTTTCTAAGTAATTAAGTACAGCAAGAAATTTGAAATTCTTATATTATAATAATTACGTTTTTTATAATTTCAATATTTAATTACTTAGAAGCGAATGCTTAGGCTGTTTATAAAGGCGTTTCAGGGCGAAATCACTGAATGAGTATGAGTATAATAATTTCGCCCTGAAATGCCTTCATGATGAGTGAGGATGAGTATGACTTTAATTTTAATGTAAATAATTAACTCTATAGCTCACTCTAATCTTACCGTGCGATGAAAACTCCGATGCCTGCGCATAATATAAGGCCTGTGCCGAAAAAAAAAAACTGTAAATTTCAAACGACTGCATTTTTATTTCTAAGCAAGATGACGGCTTTCTTACCGCAGTTAAGTCCTATTTCGAGTATTAAATTATATATTCCAATATAAATAATTCTGGTTTTACGCCATGCGATGTTACACCGACGAATAGAAGAGATCACTGAAATTTGATATTTTCAACATTCAAATGGCAACAAAATTTTCAACATCCATGCTTCCATCCATGCTTGCTTTCGATACACTTAAAATTACCTCGAAGTTTCGTGCATTTCATAATAAATAACTAATTTAGTACGTTGTCACTTGAACAGAGGTCTCGAAGCCGAGCGGCAGACCTCTAGGAACAAGTGACCCTAGAGGCTCATCAGAAATATTGTTAATAGAATTTGCGCCCGCCCCCGCATGCCCGTAATATTAATCGTGAAAAATTGGTGTACATATGCGGCTAAAATGAACGAACGAACTATAAACAAACATAGTAGGTATATTAGGTAGATTCGTACAAAAGTTCGGAGTATTCATCATCATCATCATCCAAGTCGAAAATCATACAATTTCCTTAGTACAAAAAGTCGTATTTTGTAATAGACGATGAGCAAAGTAAGACCACCATACGTCCTGCAGTGCCGTTCTTTCGACTATTGATGGGCTCAAATCGAAAGTGTATTAAAAGAGAAGGATAAAACAGCCAAAAAACTTTAAAAGGTGTTGCGATGGTGCAGGCAAATATGAAAAACAGTTGTCACTGAATGCGCTAGGAAAAAGCTGCCTATCACTCCTACAGAAAATTTAATAATAAAAAAAAACTGATAATTATTTAAATTAAAAATAGCTTTATATTCTAGTAATCCTAAAATCCAAAAATCCTTATCAATTGCATTAGTTTTTTTTTTCATTTGAAGTTTGCAGTTTTTTTTTCGGTACACCGCTTATGTAGTTATGACATGTATAATATTATATGTATAGCGACCGACAGCGTTTTACATATATCCCTGTACCTAATAGCTAAGGAATTTAATGAACTCGTGTAATAATTCTACAGGGGGTTGATTTAATCACATTAAAATCAAACAAGTCAAAACTAAAGTTAAGTAACTCAATTAAAAAGTTAAATTGCGAATATTATGGGAACATATTGTACGTGGATGTTTTTATATAGGCACCTGCTTTTGGTAGATATTCATATTTTTACCCGTCGTAATGTAGATTTGGAGACGGTATACGTATTCAGGATTAACGGCTTTTTGTTTGTTTGTGTGCAACTAAGAAAAAAAACTATTATTAACGTTTACTAACCATTCATCTAATTATATATAAATTATAAACTGAATTGATGTCATATTTGATGAAAAATAATCCGATCTCGGCCTCTGCAGGGCTTGGTTACTTTTTTAATTAATATATGCTCCCATTAAGCTAATTTTACGGTTTATCACGTATTTTAGTCACTCACGCGACATGTTTCGGAGAGCCTAGGTCTCCATTATTACGCACTAACACTGCATGAGTAGCGGTTACGATAGCCGTGCGGCGCGCTTAATTTTACTTACTTATACTCTTTGACGTCAACGAATCCCGTCCCGATACCAAAAAAAAATACCACTTCGTGATAGAACTTCAATTTTTAGGTACCTCAAAAGGAAAAAAACGGAACCCTTATAGGATCACTAGTGCGTCTGTCTGTCTGTCTGTCCGTCTGTCACAGCCCATTTTCTCCAAAACTGCTTGACCAATTAAGTTAAATTTGGTACACATAATTATGTAAATTTGTGACCCAAAGACATGTAACGTAAACAAATGAATTTTGAACACTTTTGGGGGAAATGAGAAAATCAAAAAATAAAGTTTTTCAAACTATATCGTGTTACATGTCAAATGAAAGAGATTATTTTGAGAATCTGAAATATGTATATTGTTTTTGCAATTTTAAAACAAATAGTTTAAGAGATATTTAAGATAATAATTACCATTCCCATTATCTCCGAAACTACTGTCTAAAATTTTGAAAAAATACAAAATATTTCTTTACCTATAGATGACAGAAAAATCTATTAGAAATGTGCAGTCAAACGTGAGTCGGGACTTAATTACTTAGTTTTTGATCCGACCACTTTGCGACCCCGATTTTTTTGTATGCGAAACATCCACATATTACACAATACATATAAATATGTATATATAAAAAATTGTATAGTATCTCAACTTGGGAAGCTCATAAGTCAAAAATAGTTAAGTTTTATGACAAAAATGTATATAATATATCTTTTTTTGTAAGAAATTTTGTCTTCTTTAGTTTGTACATACTATTACACTTTTCGATATTAATGACAGTTCCAAGAAATATGAAAAAGTTAACTTTTACCCCCCTTCACCCAACCACACTCCCCGCCGACCGAAGTTCGAATGTTTATTATCAACGTATAAGTAGGTACGATAATTTACTGAAATCTAAAAAAAAACTTATGACGGCATTTTTTTAAATTATTTAACAAAATTATATTAAAAATAACAACAACTGCAGGTTTTACTAAGCCGTTTCATTTTAAATGACACACAATAATTACAACCACTAAGTCGGTTTATATCTCCACTATAACACAAATCGACATGTGCAACAAGAATTTAATCTACCTGTCCATTTGGGTAGATACGGGTAAATACCGGGTAGATGGGTATTTACCTGGGTGGGTAAATTGGGTAATACTCACGACCCGTACCTAGTTCCAAGTTATCCTTCTTCCACTTTATGACTTTAAAATGGCATTTCAATTGAAGTTTTCATACTCAAGTATTCCATTAAATTCCATCATCTTTTATTCACGACTTATGTACAGAAAGAGCGATATGAAGCGGTGATATTATGCCAATATCGCTATGCAGTGGCGTTTGACGTATCCAGGGATTTACCCACGTCAGTTTATACGTTTAGTGTGAGAAGTTATGTATGTTATGAGTATTTGACTATTCGTAGTTTGAATTTGTAGAAATTATTTAGTAACAAAAGAGGCAAACAAATTATTTTGTCCCTTTTCCTTTTCGAAATTTTATTTAGGTGCCAAAATAATAAAGGTTTTACGGAGGTATTTCGTACTTCGTACCTAATGATTAGTAATTTATGTGTTCGCAGTTAGATCGTCACAACTCAAAGCTCGGGATCCTGAATGTCAATTTAGATTTATTACGTGTTTTGCCAAATGCAATACGATTAAATAAAACGACCAACAAAAAGAAATAGTGGGAATTGTAGGTAAAAAGTTACTTAATAATAGAAAACTGGTAACAAGACAATGATAATACATATATGTGTGATGATGATAATTATATTTTAGAACTGTTTGAACCAATGGTTGACTGGTAGAGAATGCCTTTTGGCATTAAGTCCGCCATTTGTATATATTTATTTGTTTGTGCAATAAAGTTTAAATATATAAATACATACATAATATTATTATGTTGTTCCAGAAGCCAGACATACCCGCCTGGCTGCAATACGCCAGAAGGAGATGAGGAGAGCAACCGAATCCGGGTCCTTCGCTAGAGCCGTTTCTGCATACTACTAATACCACTTAATGAACAATTGTTGTACCACAATCAATTACTTATTATCTGTCTCCTATTATCATTCCTGTATACCTACCAAGTATTTAAATGCATACAATTTTCCATAGTTCCTTTCCCTCTTTCACTTTAATTATTATTATTTATAATGGTAGATTTAACACAGTAGTAAATGTTGGATGTAGATAAATACCCATTCGTTTCACCCATACCGATTTCATTCTTAAATATGTATGTAATTTAAGATTAATTAAAAGTATTTGAGACATATGAAAATTGAGCCTGGAGGTAACAGGACTATCAATGTAACGTTATGGAATAAAAGCAATTAAGAAAACGTAATAGTTAATTGTTAGTTTTATTTTAATTCATCAAAGATAAGTATTTACTTTATGACCGTAAACAAAAATAAAAATGCGTCCAGCAATACAATACTGACCTACATTTTCTTTTCTGCACCTTACCTAAATCACTAATCCATGAAGTATAATAGAGAAAGTGTAAGCTGTTGTTCCTCCATTACCTCGAGAGATCCTAAACTACAGAACGGAGCAACTCTAACCCAGACCCAATTTCCGGTAATTCTACCTAACAATCTGAAGGGCGCCCCAAAGGGGAATTATAATAAACTACAATTTACGGAGTCATGATAATATTATTATCTTCTTAACTTTGTTTCTTGTCTTAGTCCCTTTCTGTTAATCAAAATTACGATTCATTATTTAAGTTTACCTATGTTTATATACGTCATAAATTTGGAAATATTTCCATTAAGAATAAAAAATGTTAATTATGAAAAATTAGAAACATACCTACACAGTACACTTACACAATCAGGTAAAATTTAAACAGGTTGTCCCCTACAACCAATAAGACTTCGAACACTAATTTTATTGACCGAAGCGTAGCGAAGGTCTACGGTTTGACTCGGGCGTTTTGCTTTTGTATGTCCGGATGTTCTCCTCTACAGGTCGCAATTCTCAACCGATTCTCGTGAAATTTTGTGACCAAATTTTATGATTAAATAGATTTTTTTTGTCGATCCGGTTTTTGGAAATTGTTCAAAATGGCCGAGTCGTGATAGCTGGCGCCTAAACAAATAGTCGTATCGATATCATAATAGTATTTTCTTTTTGAAACATGTTTACAGTTTAAATATCGAAAAATGCAAATAATTTGTATCACTGGTTTTGGCGGTATTTAGATATTTAGTTTTTACTCGAGAATAAGTAGCCGAATTTCGTCAGCTTATCTAAGAACTATCATGGCGGGTTTTGCAAACATTCGCTTTTTTTGTTTGCAACGGGTGGTCCCTGGTTCGATCCCCAGTGATTGTATGCTGCTACATAACTTTTTGTATTTTTTTTACACTTAAATTTCGTATTGTTTTTAATATTTTTTATTTTTCTGTTTTGAAAAAATGAAAAAAAAAAAAAAACATTTTAATTGATCAAGCGCGGGCTGCGTATTCGATTAATTTTTACTTAACTAGCTTTTATTTAACTAGCCCTAAAAATATGTTTTATTGTTATTTTAATTTTCTAGTGTTCTAAACGGCGGAGCCATACATTTATTCAGCTTTAAGTGGTTCTCCTTATGTGAATTTCATACAATATTAATTACAGTTTTTCTCTTAATATGTGCGTAGAATTTTTTCACGATTAACTTAGGTAGTATATTAGGTATAGATTCGTTTGTCTAAGCGGGTTCATGGAGCCAATTATTCAATAATATTATTGAATAATGCGTTAAAAAATTGAGAAATTTTTGCTCAAGGCCTGTTTGTGTGAGTGACCTTTACACTATCCATGTCAAACAAGATGGTGAAGTTAAGTTTAATAATAACTAACAAAGATGTCAGATGTCACTTTAACACAGGTGACCTAACTAAGTAGTGCCTAATTTGCTCGATAGGTAGTGACATCGTGAGATTCGTGAGGTAGAAATAGAAACGGGCCCAAAGGGTAAAAACGGGACCCTCTATTACTAAGATTCCTCTGCCCGTCTGTCTGTCACCAGGCTGTATCTCATGAACCGTGATAGCTAGAAAGTTGAAATTTTCATAGATGATGTATTTCTGTTGCCGATATAACAAAAAATACTAAAAAGTACGGAACCCTCGGTGGGCGAGCGCTTGATTGCGTGTGGCTCCCTTCATTATATCTCCACTACTAAGCATTTCAATACTTTTAGAAATTCAAAAATCAGCCAGGTATACGGGCTGGTTTGGGTCAGTGAAGGCAGCTACCAGATCCCGTGCTGCTACGCGAAAATGGTCTTAGAAGACCTTCCCTCAATTTCAAATGGGGTTGGCCGGTCGAAGTGTTTAGTAGATGGCGCCAGCATAGCTTGCCCTGTCAATCCCTAGATTTGCGTCAAATTTTTGTTTTTTTAATGCCCTGGATGCCAGCCTTTTAAGCCAAATTTCATAGAAAAAGGGGCAAGCTATATGACGCCATCTCTGCAAACCTTTGACAGTTGCCAACCCCATTAATGAAGATAATTTTACAGATTTTGAAAAAAACATAGGTACCTACCTACAAGATGCGAAAGTTCATATTTGACAAACTTTTTTTTGACTTGAAACGTAAGGTGAACGTGACACATCCATCTTAAGCGATGCTCGCGAGGTCTACAGCTCATAGATCCACTAGTTTAGAGTGTATTATCATTCGTTACAAAAAAGAGTTTATACGAATAAATATCGATCCTAGACTGAAAATAGAATTTGCTAAACTGGTATATACCTACTCACCAATACGTATCTAACCGTAAGCAAACATCAATATCAAACCAATAACACATTCAAAAAATATAAATGCCTCGCGTCACTGTTGCTAAATTTGTCTACAGATCATGAATCTTGATTCAGATCAGGGATCAAAAACAAAACATTAATCGACGGTCGGGCGGTCAACGCCGTCAATGACTCCGTTTGATGCGATCTGTCCAATCACAATTTACGTAACATCAAACATTTATTCAGCAAATAGGCCACAGGGGCACTTTTACATGTCAATTTTTACAAACAATAAAATTAACCCAAAATTACAAAAAAAATTACATAAATATAAATGTCAAATTACACAAAAAAACTAATAAAAAATATACAAACAACAGAAGTACTAAAATTGTTTAGAGATGTGTCAGAGATTAAATGTAAATAATAATAAAATAGTTCATCAAATTATCCAGAGATGTAAAGGGTCTCCAAGACTTGAATTGTTATATAATTAATAAAAAGACAAGATATTAAATCAGACAAACAGACAAGAACCGAATGAAGTGCCTTACGTTAATGCCACTCAAAAGTAAAGTTACATAGGTAAAATGCAGCCCGTGTAAACTTAAACAGACCGGTATACACAAACAGCACCCGTTCACGAGTATGACGCGTATCTCAGCCATCGTTTCCCTCAACCTTCATTCGGGAATGTGGCGACCCGATCAACGACGCCACCGTAAGCAAAGACTTTTAAGCGAGCATGACATGTTCAAGCTGCCGGGCTGTATTAATATATATAATATAATACATATAATAAAGCGGAAGAGGGTCGAAAGTCTGTACATGGAAGATATTCGAAAAAAAAATTGGCTGGGGATACTTAGAATCAATAACAGAACGTTCCAACAGTTTTTAGAATTTTTGTCTGTTTGTTTATCTGTTTGTCTGTTTATTTGACCGCGCATCAAATGAAAACGGCTGAATGCATTTTGATGCAAACTTTACTAATCTGGCTGAAAAAATTTGAGAAATTTTAAGTTTTAGTTAAAAAAGGGATGAAAGTTTGAATGGGGTTCAAGATTTATTATAACCTAGCAATTTGAAACTTCGTAAAAAGATATACTAGTGGCTCTATGAGCTGTAGACCTCGCGAGCATCGCTTAAGATGGATGTGTCACGTTCACCTTACGTTTCACGTCAAAAAAAAGTTTGTCAAATATGAACTTTCGCATCTTGTAGGTACCTATGTTTTTTCCAAAATCTGTAAAATTATTTTCATTAATGGGGTTGGCAACTGTCAAAGGTTTGCAGAGATGGCGCCATCATAGCTTGCCCCTTTTTCTATGAAATTTGGCTTAAAAGGCTGGCATCCAGGGCATTTAAAAAAACAAAAATTTGACGCAAATCTAGGGATTGACAGGGCAAGCTATGCTGGCGCCATCTACTAAACACTTCGACCGGCCAACCCCATTTGAAATTGAGGGAAGGTATTCTAAGACCATTTTCGCGTAGCAGCACGGGATCTGGTAGCTGCCTTCACTGACCCAAACCAGCCCGTATACCTGGCTGATTTTTGAATTTCTAAAAGTATTGAAATGCTTAGTAGTGGAGATATAATGAAGGGAGCCACACGCAATCAAGCGCTCGCCCACCGAGGGTTCCGTACTTTTTAGTATTTTTTACGGGCAGAGGAATCTTAGTAATAGAGGGTCCTGTTTTTACTCTTTGGGCTCGTTTCTATTTCTACCTCACGAATCTCACGATGTCACTACCTATCGAGCAAATTAGGCACTACTTAGTTAGGTCACCTGTGTTAAAGTGACATCTGACATCTTTGTTAGTTATTATTAAACTTAACTTCACCATCTTATTTGACATGGATAGTGTAAAGGTCACTCACACAAACAGGCCTTGAGCAAAAATTTCTTAATTTTGTAACGCATTATTCAATAATATTATTGAATAATTGGCTCCATGAACCCGCTTAGACAAACGAATCTATACCTAATATACTACCTAAGTTAATCGTGAAAAAATTCTACGCACATATTAAGAGAAAAACTGTAATTAATATTGTATGAAATTCACATAAGGACCACTTAAAGCTGAATAAATGTATGGCTCCGCCGTTTAGAACACTAGAAAATTAAAATAACAATAAAACATATTTTTAGGGCTAGTTAAATAAAAGCTAGTTAAGTAAAAAATCAACGAATACGCAGCCCGCGCTTGATCAATTAAAATAAGTTTTTTTTTTGTTTTCATTTTTTCAAAACAAAAAATAAAAAATATTTAAAAACAATACGAAATTTAAGTGTAAAAAAATACAAAAAGTTATGTAGCAGCATACAATCACTGGGGATCGAACCAGGGACCACACGTTGTAAACAAAAAAAAGCGAATGTTTGCAAAACCCGCCATGATAGTTCTTAGATAAGCTGACGAAATTCGGCTACTCATTCTCGAGTAAAAACTAAATATCTAAATACCGCCAAAACCAGTGATACAAATTATTTGCATTTTTCGATATTTAAACTGTAAACATGTCTCAAAAAAAATACTATTATGATATCGATACGACTATTTGTTAAGGCGCGAGCTATCACGACTCGGCCATTTTGAACAATTTCCAAAAACCGGATCGACAAAGAAAAATCTATTTAATCATAATATTTGGTCACAAAATTTCACGAGAATCGGTTGAGAATTGCGACCTGTAGAGGAGAACATCCGGACATACAAAAGCAAAACGCCCGAGTCAAACCGTAGACCTTCGCTACGCTTCGGTCAATTATTGAAGTACAAGAAAACTAATTTCAGCCTTTTTGAGAATTCATCCTCTAAGGAGGTGAAAAAGAGGTTGAAAGTTTGTATGGAGATCAAATTTTTTTTCGAGTGCGTTACTTGAAACTTTGTATATGGGCATATTATTACAGGAAAAGTGATTTCAGCGTTATCAAGAATTCGTCCCCTAACGGGGTTAAAAGGGGGTTGAAAGTTTGAATCCATTACAAATGCTTTGAAACTTCTTAGAAAGGTATAATAGACGATTACAAAAAAAGTAATTTCGACGTTTTTGGAAATTTAACGCCTCAGGGGGTTGAAAAGGGAATGAAAGTTTGTCCTGGGGTGCAAATTTTATTTTAAGCTAGGAACTTGAAACTTTGCAAAAAGGTATTATATTAAAAAGCAAGAAAATTACATTCAGCGTTTTTAAAAATTCATCCCCCAAGGTGGTGAAAAAGGGATTAAAAACTTTATCTTGATAACTATATCATTTAAGCTACTAGGCCAAGTTAGGTATCGTTTTTCTATAAATCGGGTATGCCGAATTCATTTATGATGTCAAAATGACACCATTCCGTAGTGAAAACACAAAAAGTGAGAGACTCAGTGGAGCTCTAGCCAGGCAGGTCGCTTCGCTTTCGGCTGAAACGGCAAGCCAGCGCGAGTCTCGATTGTGATCCCAAAGACATCGTACGCAATACATATGTAGGCGCAGATCCTGAAGGAGAGTGGCGCCGGAGAAGCCGTGTTCATCCCGCGCATCCCCCTCATCCCGAGCAACTTCCCGTTCCGCTTCAAGCGCCTATAGGTCCCCGTGAGCGTCTGCTTCGCCATGACCAACAACAAGTCGTAGGGGCAGACGCTGCGCGCCGCCGGCGTCATGCTTAGACTGATTTGACTGGAGGAGCGATTTGGATGATATTTGCCATGGACATGATTTGGATAGGTGCAGTCAAGGACGTAAAAATACAAAAATGGTACTGTATCGTTCGATATACACCTACGACTATGTCGTTTAAAATTACGTCAAAAATTTGAATAAGGGCAAAAAAATATTTATTTTGGAGTGTAGTTTTATTTTTAATTGTAAAATATTTTACCTGGACTACAGTCCTCTAGCGTATCCATCTGTCAACTTTACTAAAAATTCCGCCTCCAGGGGAGAGGGAGATAAATTAGGGGTGAATTAGCCGCTTACTGACACAGACCGAATTCCACGGAGGCGAAGCCGCGGGCACAGCTAGTATAAAGTAAATTAATTCAGTGAGATACAACATTTGTGCTCGTATGTTACATTAAAGACGGCATAGCGCCACATAATCACAACATAATTATAAATAACTTAATAACTACTTATAAATAACTAAGTTACAAATTTAAATTGACATAGAGATGTAAAGGTCTGGGGAGGCTTACCTTTAAAATGGACCAAAGCATCAAAACTGCTACACTTGTTATCTGACCTAGAAGCCAAAGGAAGATTTGCTTCGCGCTCGTAACGCCCAGAAAATAACTTCCGTACTCCTTTAGTCTTTACAGAAACTTTGTGGATTCTACGTAATTTTTATAACCTATCTAAAGTGAAAAATCTGCTTTTGAGCAGGGCTGAGGTATAATGTCCAAGACAAACGCGCTTGTAAAATTGCTTAATTAAAACCTGACTTAGACAATTAAACTTTGTGTAGGTAAACAAACAACCGTTTTTTTTACTATTGATCTTTTAAAGAAACGGTTGTTTATTTACCTGCATAAATATAATAAATTGTTATTAGTTCTAAGTATTTTTGGTAAATAACAAATAAATACTCGTGAAGATGTTTAAATGGTTAAAATTAGTTCTGCCACCTAACTAGTGTAAAGTAGAAAAGGGGAATTGGGGCAGCTTGACACGATTGTTTTTGGGGTTCCGTACCTCAAAAGGAACAAATGGAGCCCCTATACCTAGGATCACTCGTGCGTCTGTCTGTCTGACGGCTGTCCGTCTGTCACAGCCTATTTTCTCCGAAACTATTGGACCAATTAAGTTGAAATTTGAAACACATATGGAAATTTGTAACCCAAAGACGGACATGTAACGTAAACAAATTAATTTTAAATATGGGGGCCACTTTTGGGGGTAAATGAGAAAATTAAAAAAAAGTTTTTTAAACTATATCGTGTTACATATATTATCAAATGTCTTTCATTCATGTGAGAATCTGAAATATATTTTTTTGTAATTTAAAAAATAAATAATTTAGAAGTTATTTAATAAAATAGCCAAAAAATTACAATCCCGGCCCCCTTTATCTCCGAAACTACTGGGTCAAAAATTTTGAAAAAAAAAATACACAAAATAGTTCTCACGCACACACACACACACACACACACACACACACACACACACACACACACACACACACACACACACACACACACACACACACACACACACACACACACACACACAAACCTATTAGAAATGTGCAGTCAAGCGTGAGTCGGACTTAGTTATTTAGTTTTTGATCTGACCCCTACGGATTTTTTTAAAACATTTCACTCACGTATATATTGTTAAAAATTGTGTAATGTGCGGAACCCTTGGAACGCGAGTCCGACTCGCACTAGGCCGGTTTTTTTTTCGTCGGTAAAATGACACAAAAATAGACCAATGTAGCTCAAACAAAAACAATTTTAGGAGATCGAGCATTTCACAGCTGCCCATTCAAACGACACGTTTATTGTTTTTCTCCAACATGCTATGTAATATTGATATTACGTTCTTTATATTAGGCTGGGAAGTATCACGTTTCAGGCGCGGCTAGACGAGAGGACTGTAATGAAATTTCATACAAAGTTGCAGGCCTAGGCCGGGAAGTGGCTTTTTTTAATTTCTATTTCACATATAATTGTGGCACAGCATCATGGCATTAAGCCATTTAAAAAAAACTATAAGCAATATTTGCTTTTTGGTTCGTTTATGACATTCTGCCAATACGCCTATTAGAAAAAAACTTTTTTAACCTGACTTGGGCTCTATGGCATTAGAGCGGTAGGACTGTGTGGGGGGGATGGTAGCCGGGTTTGAGAAAAGCACTATACATACATCGGCGTGAATACGGGTTGTCGGCCTCATAACTACGCGGCCTCACTACGTTCGGCCGTATATTCTATTCGGCCGGCAGCCCCTTCCTTCCCGGCCTCTGTAGTAATGTACTATTTCTCAAACATGCAATGAAATAACAGCAACAACACACAGCAGTAACAGCATATCATAACAGTTATGTTCTTCATATTACGGCTGGGAAGTGTCAAGTCTCAGGCGCGGCTAGACGAGAGGTCTGTAATGAAATTTCATACAAAGCCGGGAAGTGGCTCTTTTTTAATTTCCAATTTACATATATTTGTGACACAGCATCATGGCATTCAGCCATTAAAAAAAACTATTGCTTCTTGGTTCGGAATGACATTCTGCCAATACGCCTATTAAAAAAAACAAACGATATTTGTCCTATCAGTCTCATTTGATACACATTTTTGTTTAATCATGGCTACGAACAGCAAAGGCGTACCATAATAAAATTAAGCAAAACATGTTGACTACTGTAGATGCTCTACAAATATAATAAAAAGATCTAAAAATACAATCGGCATGAATCGTTGATAAATCAAAGAAGTAAACTCCTAGATAGGTTCATCAGACTGGAAAACTCGTAAGAAGAGGAAATAAACCGAAACAAAATAGGTCAATTTTCTGTGTTCAACCGTTGGAATAAGCCTTTGTCATATTTCATTGTTTGTAAAGACATCAAATAAGATCAAGCAACTCTAAAACATAGAAAAGTAAGTGAAGTATACTTACGTACCTACATAGTGGAGTGTGCTGGTATTAAAATACAGCGTTGCGTGAACAAGAGATTTATTTTGGCAGGATTGGTCTTTAGGACCCAAGAATGGATTTAAGAATTTAGTTTAAATTTGGTATAGGGTTTACTGCCTTTTCGCCGAAAATTGCATTGCAGAATTTCACTTGGCAACCAACTTTTCGCCAAAGTTTCATTTGGCCGAATTTCATTTCCCAACTTTACATAATCCAACCTAACCTAACCCAACCTTGTACGTGATTTTCATTTGCCAACTATGGGGTTGCGAAATGAAATGGTTGCGAAATAAAAACTTGCTAAAATTTCATTTGGGAAATGAAACTGATGCCATAAGTTTGTTGGGAAGTGAAATTTGGCGAAAAATATTTTGGCTAAACGGCGGTAACCCTTGGTATAGAGATAGTTTGAGTCCCAGGGAAGAACATAGGATAGTTTTTATCCCAAAAATCATCCCTTAGGGGTGCGAAAAGGGAGGTGGAAATTTTTATGAGGAATCAATAACCAACCGCTGAACCGATTTAGATGAAATTTACGTCTACATCTTTGATTTAGTTGAAAATGATACTAAACTTGACTTAGAACCTAAACTTGAGCAATTATTAACCTTAAACGTCGCCTACGCTTAAACTCAGAACATCCGGACATACAAAAGCAAAATGCCCGAGTCAAACCGTAGACCTTCGCTACGCTTCGGTCAACTAAGACTCCGCTGTCCGTCTCTCCGTCTGTCTGTCATCAGGCTGTATCTCATGAACCGTGATAGCTAGACAGTTGAAATTTTTACAGATGATGTATTTCTGTTGCCGCTACAACAACAAATACTAAGAAGTACGGAGCCCTCGGTGGGCGAGTCCGACTCGCACTTGTCCGGTCTTTTTTAATCCATAACTTCCGCGGGAACAATAATATAGGCCTTTGTCCTTCATCAGTACACTTGCATGAAACAAGATTTTTTTTGAGCAAGTGTGATGAAAACAAATTATGTTATGTATGCATCCAACCCCGAAAGTTTTTAATGTTGTACTTTTTTCATTTGTCGTAGTTTATTGGTTTTCGCATGCTGTTTTGCAGAAGCGCGAAATTATTGAAACATACAGTAATAATGATTTTTCTTTCTCATGCTCTGAAAGAGGGTCATTGACTCATTGTTGTTCTAAAAGGTGTGCAGAAAATTATACGTGTCTGCACTAGAGCATTTAACATTCGAAGTACGATTTTGTTACACTGCGTTCGAGCGCCAAAATACCTCGGCAGAAATGAGTGCCTTTCATCCCTTGATTAACAATCTACTATATCACCACACCAGCTCGTAAAGATTTAATTGTTCAAAAACTGATGAGAAAGTTGCGTATTATCCACATATGTGGCAAAGTACTTAGTTTGATGTAATTTTTGAGTTGTTTCCTTATGTTGGCTCGTAGAATACAATACCTACAATACACTTCATTACGTACCTTACATAGTGTACAGTGTACAGAAACATAAACAAAGACAATTGGATGAAGGTAACAACAGGCAGTTCGATGAATTTGAATGAAAAATATTTAATAACTTCATTTGAATTTGATTTGGTTTGATTTTGTTTAGTGTTTTACAGTGCAGATGCTCGCGTTGGTGTGGTGAAAAATTAATGTTTCACTCGGCAGCAAAATTTGTTTAACGACACGAGTGGCCTTGAAACCCTCGCAACGTTCAAGATTCCACTTTTCGAACCATTGGCTACGCTAGTGGTTCAATTTTGGAATCTTTCGCCTGCTCGGGTATCAATATTAGCACGAGCGGTAAAACAACAACTTTGCCACCATGTAAAACAAATATCAATTTTTCCACTTGAATACGAAAACAATTAATTTTTTCACTTGAATACAAAAACGTCCTTATCCCACTTATACATAATAAATCCCACTCCCCTTTCACCCCGTTATCTTGTCCTGTCCCGAGACTGCGTACTAAATATTATCTAAATCGGTTCAGCAGGTTGAAGAGTGAAGAGGAAATAGACAGACAGACAGACAGAGTTATTTTCGCATTTATATTATAACACATACATATATGTACATAAATTTGATTTGGTCATTTAATTGACAGATAAGTGCTAGAGTAGAAAAATAAAACAAATGAATGACTTGGTGTAATAATTTTATTAATTACTATTTATTAATCTGTGTCAGTACATCAATAGTTATTTGTTTTACAAGGGGCAAAGTTGTTGTTTAACCGCTTGTGCTAATATTGATACCCGAGCAAGCGAAAGATTCCAAAATTGAACCACGAGCGTAGCGAGAGGTTCGAATAATGGAACCTTGAGCGTTGCTAGGGTTTCAAGGCACGAGGGTTAAACAAATTTTGCCACCGAGTGAAATTCAAAAATTTTCACCACACCAACACAAGGGCAATACTAACTGTAAAATATCAAACAAAATCAAAGCAAATCGATTCAAAATAAATGTTATTAAATATTTATCATTCAAAAATCGTCATTTAAAAGTCAATTCTACCAGCAAACATAAGAAAACAACTCAAAATTTGCCTCACATGTGAATAAAATGCAACTTTCTTATCAGTTTTTGAACAACCTAGAGAGCCTTTACCAGCTGGTGTGGTGAAAAGTATCTTAAAGAATATCTAGCTTATTTGGTAAGCACAAATATTAATTCATGTTTTCATTAAAACTATACAAACATACAAACATACTTGTTGAAATATTTTTACAAGTTTCAAATTGACGGGAATCCTTCGCTCAAGCACCTAGTGTTTTATACAACCATACATTTACACATAATTAAATAATAAAAAACAATTTTGAAATTAAAGTATTTAAAAAACATAAAAATTCACCAAATACAATTAAAATTCATTTAAAAACATGTCTTACAAGAATACAAGGGAAAAATAAATCTAAAAAACGTACAGGTATATACTTAACATAATAAATGTTTTAATCAATTTGTGACTTATGATAAAGCAGACTTAAAGGATATAGACATAAAGAATACTTAAAGGGTATGAATTAAGTTAGGAAGATAGTTATTGTTAACTAAACAGAAAGCTAACAAATATATGTATATTTATAAAGGGCTCAAAGCACACATCAAAATATTTAGGTAAAATCAGTCTCACTACAAAATGGAAATTGTAAGTAAACAACGGCAGCGGTAGCAATGGGCAATAAGTTTCTTTGGCGAAGTGACATATATTTTCACGTATTGATTCTCATATTGTAACTGTAGGTATTTAGTTAGCTTTCAGTAACTTCGTTAGTATTTTAATGTAATCGATCATTTTTATTGCGTTATTCAATTACAATTTCAAAGAAATACATTTAAGGTCTACGTGGCTAGGGTGAGAAACTACATTTTACATACAATAGATACAGAAGACGATAGATTAGACGGATGGAAATTCTGGGGCGTTAGCATTAATTACATTCTCTAGGACACTATTTTTTTATATTTATACTAAACGGTAAGTCTAAGAAAACTCATTGGAAATAAATCCTATTTCAGGTTAGAGTCACAATCATTTCTGTTTGGATTTTGATATTTACAAAGTATAATATCTACTTTAAGCACTAAGATTACAACCGGGTAAATATATCTATATAAATTCTAAAATTATCATATAGAACTGGAAAAAACGTCGATCTGTAGCCCTACGAGTCATTAGCGATCCTAGCTCTCTATTTATTTCAGCGTTTACTCTAGATAGGTAGTCCTGGAATACTACGAAGCAGCAGTTAATTTTAGTTTGGCAAGGCTAATATCTAAGACTACAGGAAACGAAATAAAAGCTTATCTAGGGCTTTGAGCAATGATTATAAACCATAGTATTCTCAGATTTAACTTAATTTTAAGTCACACAGCGCGCTTCTTAATGTTAAAATACCTTATTATTAATATTTACATTGACACACATTTACCTCCTAAAGTATATAAACAATGAGTGCAAAATACATCGTTCTTACAATCAACAATAAGATTGAGTGCGTCAGGAGATTCTGAGTGCGTATCGATCGGAACATTAAGTAGGTAGGTACCTATTATTAACAATTTTAATTCAGTACAGGGTTTCGATAAGCTAAATGGCATCAGTGTGTTACAAAAATATTACGCTGACATCTTTGTGCCTTACACAATATATAACAATAAAGTTTATAATGACCGATTGTCGTTTGACATATCTTGTTCATCTTTTGACTCATAGTGAGTAGAATTTAACACGCTTTGTGCAAGGGAATTAAGTCTGTTATGTACTTGTAACTTATCATCTAATTTGGAGAGTTCAGTGTCAGGTCCTTCTTTGAGGAGCTCCCACAGACTGTTTTTGTCCAAAATTTCAAAACCTCCCCGATTTTCTGGAGCAATGTCAGTTTTAGGTACTCCAGCTAAAGTTTTTGAAGTCTCTGATATTGGTGTAATTGGTATTTTATGGATTTCTTTATTGATCGATTTCAATGTCTTTGTGTAGTATTTATCTAGAGAAATATTTTTATTATTTTTGTTATTTATCTGACTGTTGTCTGCTGTGTCATTCTTTACACTATTTTCTGTCACATTGTGACTTGCTTTAATTGACGGCTTCTTTAATTGCGTTTTTGTTTTAGGTTTAACAGTTCGGTCGTGCATTGTTTTAATATTCTTGTTAGTTATTGCAGTTATCGTATGAGGTACCGATGTTTTAGTTAAAGCAGAAGCAGGTGATAATGTCACATTAGGCAAATACCCAAAAGACGGATGAATCGACTTGGATGGCGGCATATCTGGATTTATATATGATTTCTTTTTTGTAACAGCTTTTTTATCTAAAAAGTCATTATTATCATGGACTAACTTTTTGCTGACGTCGTCATTTGTGTTCAGATGTGTAATAGGTTTAATTGTTACTTTTGATGTATAAACCTGGGGTAGAGTGTCAGTAGTGCTTGCTACTGAGACACTAATATTAGAAGACTTTATTTTTGCAAAGAGTTTGTCTTGTTTGTCACCATAAGTTGCTTTTAGGGTACCTTTTCGCCTAGGAAGAGGTTTTTTTTTTATTTCTTCCTTTTTGTTAATTAATTTAGACATTGGCAGTTTTTGAACAATCAGTTCGCCATTTGTTTTTGGTGTAAGCGGTAATATATCATTTCTGATCATTTCATAATGTGATTTATTTATGTACATAGCTGTCGGTATTATAATAGGATTGTCTGCTTGTTTAATATTGTTATCGCGTAATTTAGTGTTTACAATATTTTGCGAAGTTGTCACATGTCCTAATAGAATTTCCTTTACAAATGTCAATTGAGTTTTGTCTTCTGATGTCGATAAACCCGTAGTAAGTCCATGTTCTGTTATAAGCTTCTGCGACCGTTCTGTGGAAACTTGTTGTTCAACTGTTGTTTGGTATTCGGTAGGCGTATGTTGTTCGGTAGTGGCTTCTTGTTCGGTAGTTGATTCCAGCTTAGTAGTTTCTTGTCCAATAGAAGTTGTTTTCATCGTAACAGGTCGTTGAGAAGAAGTTTGTTGTTGGGTTGTAGTCAAAGTCTTAGTTACAAGTACGGGTTCTTTCTCAATTTGTTTCTGGGCTGTTTTGTTATAATGAATAGCTTCATTAGTTCTTTTGAATTCATAGTCTCTACTACATATACGTCCACATTCACAAATATTATCGATATTAGCATTCGTTTTGAGGCTTGCTAGTTCTGTTTTATCAAACCAAGTAATGAAGTCGTCATCCGTTATTCCTCGTAGTAGTGGACTGCCAGGTCTAGCGTGGAAGAATGTTTCAACGGCGAGGTCAGGTCTAGTTGAGGGGTATATTTTAGCAAAGGCAGGGCGTAGACTGCTGATTATAAATTTCGATCTTGCTTCATAAGTCACACAAACTGGACAGGTCGAACTTATCTG
Source organism: Cydia strobilella (assembly GCF_947568885.1). Classification (NCBI taxonomy): domain Eukaryota; kingdom Metazoa; phylum Arthropoda; class Insecta; order Lepidoptera; family Tortricidae; genus Cydia; species Cydia strobilella. Next base: position 22,306,707 of record NC_086042.1, read on the forward strand.
GAATATTTGAACAAAAAATTAGATGATGTTAATGAATTGAATAAAATCTAACCCCCTTATTCATAAATCATTACGGGCCTGATTTTGTTAAAATGTGTTTTATTCCTTTCTTACAAATACATAAGTCAAAATGACAGATTCATATCTAATTTAGGCCAGTAACGCGTACAATAACGCTATATATAGGTAACTTACATTAGCAAAGACGAACCACACAGACTCTCCTCTTGATCCATAGTGCAAATCAGCAAAAGTTGCTCCATCGAGTACAACTGGGTTGACGGAATGTAGTTCATACCCAGAGAATAGAGACGCTTCGAGACGCAGAATGCCCGACCGTTCTTTACTTTTCCACCTAAAAATAGCAACAATGAGTTTATAAAACCACTTTAAATCTTAATGAATTTAATATTCAAACCCCGATCAGATTGGGGCAAAAATATGCTAGTGATTACTCAAATGTCGACTCAAGTGTTATCGATATGAGGCAATTTCTAAATCATAATAACAAATGTGACTACTTCTTGAATTAAACATTATTAATTAAGGCGTGATCTCCTTCATGACCTACTTACTTTCAAACCGTTTTAATTTATTCTTATCGAAACTATAAATGACCAACATTTGACATGGACTCGAGTCCAGTGACTACAAAACAAAACCAAAAAGTATTAAGTATTAAGTAGCATTTAAAGTGTTGTCAGTACAAAACTTTAAATACTTAAATATTATCGTCAAACTATAACTGCCCCCGGTAGACCGGAGCCGGGGTATGTTTATATTTCAAAAGTGTTACTTCGAATATTTACCGGAAACACGTCTTGACAATTATAGTTGGCAGATTTCCTTGTAGATCTTCTAAGCTACTTCTTTCTGGTCGGATCTCCTCAATGATAGCAGCCTGTATATTTAGCAAAGCGTTTTCTGGTTTCGGTGTATACGTAGAGTATGCTATGGTACCCTGCAATAAAGTTTTAGAATTATATTTTTGAGCTTGTAAGCATAAAACTACGTTGTCACGCTCATAAATAGGTATCTAACTATAAACACTCTCTCATGCGTGCTCATAATTATATCTTTATCAATTACTCCTGATGTCGAATGTACCATCGCCCACACTGTTAACTGACAGTTCGTAAACCTTATTACATAAGGCCCACCGATGGATAGTTAAAAGTGTTGCTGTTTGTACCTATACTGAGCTCTCATGTAAGGTAACGCAAGTTTTCAAGACAATCTTTTCAATAAGGATTAAGAGTCCCCGGCAAGCTCGGTTCTCCATACAAACGTAGTTACGCTCTCATTATAAAACGACTAGCTAAATTGATCTGAAACTTTGTGCTTACAATAAGATAAGGTATATCTAGGTCTGTAATTAGCTTATGTAGCTTTAGATACCATAGTAAAAAAAAACACCGAATTTAAGTTTTCATACAAAACTTGCTTTTGCTCTATTACGTTTGTTTTATAAACTGGAGCTATATAAACTAAATCATTAACCTAGATATACCTCATGTTATTGTATATGCAAAGTTTCGTTTCAATCCAACACGTAGTTTTAAAATGAGAACGAAACTCCGTTTGTAAGGGAAGGTGAAATTCAGCCGAGCTTGCCGGGGACTCTTAAGTATTAAATTTGGAGGTAAGCAATTTATTGGATAAGTATTATACAGCGTGAACTGACAACCTCCGCTTTTCATACTAAAAAAAACATAATCTTTTTATTAAGAATCCTAAGTATAAATTCAAACGAAATTTTCAAAACTTGGCTTCGCTTTTTTTTATTTCTTCCAAGGTAGGAAGGTAGTGGCGTACAGTGAGAGCTACAGACTGGACTAAATGGTAAGGGTAAATCACCTGGACTGTGGCACAGCCGGCACCGGTAGCATACACGAACACTTTAGTGGGCAGCCCCGGCAGCTGCAGCGGCCGCGGGATGGAGCGCGCGCGCAATTCCAGGGTGTCCGTCAGCTCCATTCCGGCTGTTGCCAGGGACACCGTCAGAGCGCGGTGCCTGTGACAAAAATAAAAATGTGTCCAGAACTCAATCAGTGAGTCACGCCGTGACGTGAGCTCCTTAGGGTCGGTTGCTCCAAACCGTCAGTCACCATTCATAACGTTAATTTGACTTTATTGCAATGATTTCAAAATTAAAGATAGGTTCATAAAATTTCGACCGAACATTCTCGTTTGGTGTGCCTGGGTGGAATACTACAACGAGATTGCTTGATGAGTTTGCATTACGCGCGCGATTGGTTTCAACTAGTTGACTGCACGATTGGTTCAAATTCGTGCGTGACACCCAAAGTGACACCACTGAACTGGCACCATTCTTAGTGCTCGTAAGGCCCATCTTTACGAAGTAATACTATATAAGTCGATGCTTCACTGTCTTAATGGGGATGCGTGCAGACGAAAAAAAAGAAAGATTTATTGCTGTGTAAAAGTATGCTTTATTGTATGTACCTATATATGTATGCTGTATTGCTCCAATATTACTACCTCTGTGATAGGGATTGGTAAAGGATTGTTGCGTACGACCTACCTGTAATGAGCTTCTGCAGCGTACTGCGTAGCCGCCTTAGTGGCGTGCTAGGCGAGACTGGGATGGCGCTGAAGTGTAGAAGCCCGGTATTTCAAGAACCACGCGACCGCCTCGCCCTATGCCTGCTATGTATTGCTCGAATGTTACGGCTTCTGTGATAGGGATTGACCTACCTGTCATGAGCTAGTGCAGCGTACTGCGCAGCGGCCTTAGTGGCCTGGTAAGCGAGGCTGGGATGGCGCTGCAGTGTAGAGGCCCTGTAGTACAGGAACCGCGCGGCCGCCTCGCCCTCGGCAAGGGCGCCGCGCGCGCACGCCGCTAGCAACACCCGGACGCCCGCTACGTATTGCTCCATTGTCACTGCCTCTGCAAATGTGAAGATCACAGTGTCACTTCTTAATTACATTCCAGACTATGTATAATATTTACTAGCTTAAAAAAAAGAATGAGACGAGTAGGGAGAAGATTAAGTGTTTTTGTAATTTTTTTGGATGTTAAATGTAAATTAGATTTTTTTACGGTATTGTAAACATTTTGCAGCCAAGGGCATAAGGTGTATTCGAGTAATTCCGAAATGAAAAAAACAATAAATCAGTGGCGCACTAAAACACTAAAAACGTATGTTCAATCCAAAATAAAAGTTTTCTTTTGTTTCCTGTGAAATTTTCTTAAAATTTCCAAAAACATTTACAACTTTTTGAAAACTTCCCGCAACTAGCACATCTGTAGTGCGGATCCGCATCCAACATGGACATATATATTATTTCGTAAAGATTGTCCTCACGAGCACTAAGAATAGGGCCAATACCTGGGTGTCAAAATAGCATTTAATATTGATATTAAATGCGATTTGGCACCCCTGCGCTCAGTTGTGTGGCGAATAGCGCAGTGGAAATGAGTCTCGTAATTTCCCAACACCCAAAAACATTCCCAATTTTTGAAAATGCCTAATTGTGTCAAAACTATTACAGAAAAATCAAATACACTTATGAGATTTCATATCATCGGTAAATCATTTAAGATTACATTAATTTCTTGCTTAAAACAAATTATAAGCGATTATTTTTGTTTCATTATAACGGTCGGTTGACCTAGCTCGGCAAGTCGGCGCACGTAAAACAAAGACCATATGTTGACATTCAGTAAAAATAAAGTTTATATGGTTATGAACTATGTTGTATGTAACTAAAAATTATGTATTTATCTAACACATTTTAACATAGACTTATATTAACCGGGATATAGACCGTGAGTACCTTTTGTATTATTTAAAAATCAATATAAGTCTAGTTGAAACTAACCGTGAATCATTCTAAAATTCTAATTACATTTTAATATGTTTTAACTCCCGCTTATTCCTACTTAATAATCTTAAGTGAAGTTAATAAACTAGTACGGTCACGTTGTCAATTGTCACTTCATCGTCGCCCTAAAGTAAGGCACTAAGGTCTCCCTCAAGCTATTTTTGTAGACACGTTTTTTGGAGGCGAGAGTGCAGTCTACTTTAATGTATGTCTCTGACCAAAATAATTGAATGTATCTGGGCATTTTTCAAATAAATTTTCTTTGCTATAACCATCGGCCATGTAGTTTACGCAGTATACAACAGATGGCGCTGTGTTTTGCTTAACGAGAATGTTCGGTCGGAATTATATGCATGGGCTTATCTTTACTTTGAAATCATTGGTATCCAATAAGAAATATGAAGACCGACTTAGATGAGTCATTAAACACTAGTCTGTGGAGATTTTATCAATTGAAATTAAATTTTAAAGATTCTTGTAAATTATTTTTGGTTTATGTACGTGCTGAAATAAAAATATATAGGTATGTAGACCACATAAACTATAAAACAATGATATGTTTTTTTTACCGTATGATGTTGTCTTGATACTTCTGGACGTTTCTTCCAAGAGCCAATCAGCAGCATCCTTCCTGGGCGCCGGCCAACCGAATTCGCCTTCTTCAGTGGTTGAAGCGTTCCTCAGAATCAACAAAGCCTCCGGAACAATTGGACTCCTGTAAAAAGATAAATTCAAAGACATTTTAGTACGTTAGTGGGAAAATATGTCTGTATAATTGTACAACCAATAAAAATCTGTAGATCGTCTAAAACATATGTTTCTGTAAAAATTACAATAGTAACCAATCCATACATAATAACATAGTTACCTTGCCAATACAAGTCCCAGTACCGATGCCGCCAGTGCAGCGGGAGATGTTAGATTGTAAAGATTCTTCTCTAAATATGTTTGCGCTCGTTTTGCGATTTCTGCATCCATCTAAAACGATAAATTCTACATTAAACGAGCACAGAAGAGTCCAGGTATCTACTCCAAGGCAGAAATTGCTTTGTAATTTAAATAACAATGGAAATGGAACCGAATATCATATTATTAGCTTTTCCACAAAATTAAAGATGTACTTAATGAATAATCCTTTCCCATCGTATTTTTACAGAAACGTACTAATGTGTCACAACAAGTGCTGAGATTGACTGAAGTAGCATAACAAATATTTACGATCGATTCCTAGAAAATACGATGGCAAAAGATTATTCACTACATCTGTACTTGTGTTAATCGTTAAACCATTTGACATTCCTTTCTAGTCATTCGATTTCGAACCGTAATTGTAATTGTACAGATACGATTTTATTTTTAAGTATAATGGTAAGCATGTTGCTACTATGAACTTAAGGTTTAATGTGGTTATTTCACTGGCGCTGCAATTGGATGCGGCGCTAGCGTGAAACCGATCTATGCATAGCTTTTAAATAAAAGGGGTCAAAACACTCAAAATTCCAAAAACGCAGTTCAGTCATTTTATCTAGGTACTTACCTGACTTTCAACTCCAACTTCCAGCAAAGCAACTAAGGTCTCTGCAGTAACTTCGACTCTTCTTTCCCATTCAATTTCTTCCTCCGTCATATTGCCATCTTTGTCATAATAGTAATACTCATTGACATCGACTTCTTTGGCTGTGCCATTTGTTTTGGTTATTTCTGCTGGATAATAATCTACTTCTTTATCTGCTGCCAAGGGTGTGAAAGAACCATCAGGATTCTGCCTGTTTTGAATCCATCTTTTAATAGACTGCAATAGATCTGGGTCGATTGGATAGTAAGATTGTATTTTTGTAAGGATTTCTAGGATCTTGATCGTTGACAAGTGACTGCTCATCCCTGGGTGCTCACTAAACGAATTGTCATTTTTGCGGAATGACAGAAGGATTTGGACCTGAAAAGATAATTTTATAGATCTATTTCGTTAGTTGACCTATTACGAAGATTTTTAATCTATTTTTTCGGAGTCATACTACTGAGTGGTTTATTACTGGAAATTGATATTAATCGGTTGTGATTTGCTTGAGTACGGCACTAGCTTAGCATCGCGTTCATAACCACGTCGCAAAAATGTTTCTTAACACATTTTTGATTGAATCCTTTATTTAATGGTGCCTTTTGTTTTATTGAATGTAATGCTTTCTACATATTAGTTAATCTGAAAATACGAGAAGGAAGAATAATCTGAAAATAAGAGAAATTTATAAACAGTACCTGCTCCGGCAATTTTTTCAATATTCTATCCCTTTCAGCATCGTCAACCAAATGCGGGATGTGTTCTAATGCCAACAGCGGGGCCAAGCTAGCAGCAGCCGCAGATAGTTGCGAGTCTCGCCACACCTCAGACCATTGGTCGCTCGGGTCTGACTGTAGGCTGTATAGGGGAAGGTGGAGACCGCCGGAGACTAGGAGGGTGCCGCTGGCCGAGCCAGGTACCACGCCGTGGGGCAGACCCAGTTCTAACACTTGAGAGAAGCCGGCCTCTTCGTTGAAGTTCCATATTCTGGAATTTAAATTAGAGAATTAAGAGTTCAATGCGATTATTTAATACAGAAGAAAATAGTAAAGATCAATTCATGTCTCAGTAAAATAAATATTATATGAGGTATAAAAGACATACACGTTTTGGTATCAGCTTATCTGAAATCGGTTCTTTTTCCCCACAGCGTATTGAAGTTAGTGAACTTCACGACGTGTGTCTGCTTCCAGCGACCACAGATTGGCTGCCGCCAGCAGCCCCAGTCTCTCCACAGTGTACTGAAGCCGACGAATTTGAATCGCGTATCGGCAGTTCACGGCCACACCAATAGCCGCCGCTCCGAGGGAGCAGCCCCACGCCCCACTTACAGCCGCGCGCCTTCCAGCTACACTCACCAAGACTCCACATTCACATATTCAAAGATTTTCCACGTTTGCTGCTCCTGCTGTGTGATACTAGGCGAAGGTACGCTAAATACTACTACTAGAGTTGTATAGGTTAGTATCTGACCTGAAATCCACCATCAACGAGTCCGCATCCACATATCATAGTTCTTCTACGTTTGTTGCTTCGTGATGTTAGGCTATATACTATTATAGCCATTAGTAAAGTTGTATAGGTATTATACATAACCTATAATAGGTTAGTATCTAACCTGAAATCAGCCTTGTCTCCCCACAGAGCACTGAAGCCGACGAATTTGACGCGCGTATCGGCAGCCAACGGCCACACCAGTAGCCTCCTCTCCGAGGGCGCAGCCCCCCGCCCCACGGACAGCCGCGCGCCTTCCCACCACACCCACCAGGCGCACCACGATTCCGCGCCCGTGCACTCAGAGTCGTCTTCAGTTTGCTCCGCGCTGGCCAAGTGTACGTCGTAGCCTGAAATATGTATATATATCATAAATCGATATATAAGTTATTTTTAAACAAGCAGAAACGTCTGCGAACTATGCTATTAAGCTTATAATATATTTAAAAGTTGGCAGAGCGCTGGAGTATCGATCCAGATGCCGTGAGTTCAAGTCTCACCCAAGGCAGTAATTTTTTCCACTTTTAATTTATTCTAAGCTTAATAGCATCGTTCGCAGACGTTTCTGCTTGTTAAAAATTAGTTTAGAAAGGGTAGAACATCTTAACTGGTGAATTTCCAATATGATTTGGAACTCCGGTGGCCGTTTAAGAAGTGTAACGCTCTTGCGGTAGATGTCGCTAGAGTGAGAAAATTTGCTGACTATGGATGAGGTCTTGGTGGCTCAGTTGGCAGAGCGCAGGAGTATCGATCCAGAGGCCGTGAGTTCAAGTCTCACCCAAAGCAGTAATTTTTCCACTTTTAAATATATATATAGTCGTATTTTAAATCGGCAATATCTTTATTAAGGCCACTGTATCAACTATTTCTGATGCGCATCATTCAATCAGTTATTACTTAATAAATAAAATATAGTTCTACATGTCAAGTAGAGTAAGTTTAAAACTAGTTATAAGCTACACCATTATAGTCTAGAAATATTAGGGGTCGGATATGTCAGGAGGGAAAAATTATTATTAAAATTTTCACCATATCCGGTAATATAAAAAAGGTGATTGCAGAACCTTGTATACTTTAAAATATTTTAGATATGAAATGTTACGACGAGTATATTTTGATCACACACGTAAATAACTACACCTTTTATTAAACAAAGTAATCGAACATACGTAGCAGGATGATGATGAGAATAAGTTCCCCGCCGCGATAAAAACTGCTGAACGGATTTTAAATGCGGTTTTCACCTATTAATAGTGATTATTGAAAAAAGGTGCACCTAATATAATTTGTTAAGGTTTTGTGTAACCCGTGCGAAGCCGGGGTAGGTTGCTAGTTAATTAACTAAGTAGGGATTTTTATAAAAGGTATAAAATATGCGAATGTTGCCTCATCATGTCAGCCGATAGACGTCCACTGCTGGACATAGGCCTCCCCCAAGGCTCGCCACTCCGACCGATCCTGTGCCGCTCGCAACCACCGAATTCCCGCGACTTTCACCAGGTCGTCGCTCCATCTCGTTGGAGGCCTACCGGCAGTTCGTCTTCCGGTACGCGGACGCCACTCCAGAACCTTCCGGCCCCACCGGCCATCAGTTCTGCGAGCAATGTGCCCCGCCCACTGCCACTTAAGGTTTGCAATTCTGCGAGCTATATCGGTGACCCTAGTTCTACTGCGGATATCATCATTTCTGACTCTATCACGCAGAGAAACCCCGAGCATAGCTCTCTCCATTGCCCTTTGCGTGACCTTGAGCCTTCTTATGAGGCCCATCGTTAGCGCCCACGTCTCAGATCCGTATGTCATCACTGGCAACACACACTGGTCAAAGACTTTTGACTTAAGACACTGCGAATGTTGCCTAATTCAAAATATTGGCCCTTACAACTTTATATCGGGTCCGATGTGACTTTTTTACGAACTACTACACTACTTTAACCCTCTGCAACTGACGTTACGTCTGACAGACACCAAAATACCTACGCGCTGTTGCTATGTCGCCATTTAGCGGCGTATCGTTCCGTCTGTCTCTGTACCTTCCTGCGTAGACGCACGCCTCCCGCCGGTACAGCGACGGCAGCTGCGGCATGCTCACGGGTGGAGTTAGAGCTGTTTGGTGTCCACAGGACGTAAGGTCAGTAATAAGTGATGGGTCTAGCAGACGTGTTGTCAGTAATATTGTTATAACCCCATACTGTCTCACATACGTCACGTCAGTAAAATAATTATATTCATAGTGTCTACCAGTCGTAACCTCAGTAAATTATTGTGAAAATATTTTCTAGGTGCAGCTCAGTATATTGTATGGAGACTTTGTGCTGCATTTGGCTCGTGAATTAGTGCTCCCTGCCTTGATACAGAGAGTCTATAATGAAAAGTTGCCTAGATAATTAGGGCTGACCTTACGCCGTGTTTTAGGTATTGATTTATCTCCTGTCGTTACGTCGTCCATGTCGTATTTGCCCAAGCAAATTGAAGCGGCAATAGTAGATTGTGTCACAAGGGAACAAAATTGCATATTTACGGCGAGGGCGTACATTGAATTCTGAAGTTCCTGAACGAAGCGAAGGATTCTTTAATTGAATGCTGAGAGTAGCCAGGGATCTAAAATAGAATCTTGAGCGTAGTGAGGGAAAAGAGTGATAACGCCCAAGGTGGAAATAATTTTGCTACCATGTGACACATACTGTTTTTCACATCACCTATGAGGAAATTATTATGTTCCAAAATATTAATTACCTACAAAAAAATAGTATGCAATGCAAAAGTATGCAAAAAAGAAAAAAAATCGTGTCCTAGAACAGAAAAGTGCCACTTTGATCCCTCCTATCAGGGAAGAAAAGTGCCGCTTTGATCCCTCCTAGCGGGGAAGAATAAGCCCTTTTTCGAATAGGTGATGAGAAAATGAGATTTGCCTGTTGTTCTTGCGCAAAACCGATTTGTCTGCAGTGTGCGGCGCAAATTTGCGAAGACTGCAAGACCGAATTTTAAGGCTGAATTAAAAAAAATTGCTCTAAGGATTATTTTGATTATTTTTTTATTGTTAATTTTATGCCAGAAGAAGGTAAATTTAAGTCATAATTATTGATTTTATGTTTCAGTTTTTTTATATATTTTTTTAAAGAGGGCTGTGTCAAAAATTCCTATATTATGACGATTATAAACAATATTGAATATTTTACTGATTTATGAGTTTTATTCCATCAAATTAACCTTTATCGGTTCTATATATTACTAAAAAGTAATACTAATACACTTACATCTATAGTAGTTCATTATTTTTAAATATAATAGCAACTAAAATGCACGTCTGACAGACTACTCCTCAGTGGAATAATTACAAGAATCCCACCTCAGTTGCAGAGGGTTAAAGAGTTTATCTTTCGGATAGGTTAAAATATTTTATGGTTGGCCACGCATTTTTTGAGTATAAATAATTATTCATATAATACATATCTAAGGTAATTTAACAGTTACTACCTCCGCGATTTTCGCGCTTGTTATCTCATATATTTATTTGTGTTCGGACATCATACTAAATATACCCATATCCGAGATGGCTTGAACGGGAAGTAACCTAAAACCTGATTTTCCACCCTACTAATAAGGGTCTTGTGGATCCTGTGGGCATATTTTAATATGGAAAGTATCGAAATAATAACTAAGCTTTTGATACCTATCTTCACTTTTACTTTGAGACTTGAGACATTGTTATGATTTGTGTAAAAATTCCGGCACATTCTCCATCATTTTATTAATGGAATGGCAAACAGGGGAATAAACGCGCCATACCTCAAGGGGAAACATCCTGAATATTTTGCTCAAAGGTATCTTTGCTCTTATGGATAAGAACAAGTGAAAAAATGGTTTACGCCCGTCAAGTTAAATTTAACTCACTTGTAATGATTGTTTGAAATTAATCACACTTCACACGATACACTGTCATGTCGTCATTAGGCTTGCATACAGAAGACAGCGCAACGTGCGCGGCGCCTTGCGCGGTAATATCAAATCTAACTCACCATGTTTCCCTCTAGCGATCCACACGCGGCTCCTTTCAAACACCACACGATACATGTCGTCATTAGGCTCGCGTATAGAAGACAGCGCGACGTGTGCAGAGCCTTGCGCACGTAGCTCCAGCACTAGTCCGGCACGGTTGCGCGGCGCTGCCACCCACTGCCACTCCCACGAGCCTCGGGATGATACCGCTAGGTGTTCTGGAATTTTAATTTAATTTACGTTATAGAGTACTCATAGTAATATACAAAACATGGCAGGCTCTAAGTACTTACTCGTACCAACTCGTACTTAATGGACTTAAAATATACGACAATTGTACTCGTAGGTAGCTGCTGCTCTTGACCAGATGACGAAGCCAAACATTGTCGCGTTCTTAAGCGTTGAGTATTACCAAAGATAGATATAACTGCGTAATAGATGGATACAGTCTAAGGAAAAAACGTGCCTCGAAAATCACGAAAATTTGATTCTCGATCAGATGTCGCTACTACCTTTGGCCTACTCTCGTATAGAGGGCGTTGACGGTTTTGCTTGTTATTTAACAATTTTAACGCATATCAGTGAAAGAGCATGGGTCAAAATAATAAAAATAATTAATGCAAATAAAAAAAAAACATTTATTCATATTGAAATACATTTTATCATATTTTTATAAATCTTCATTTTTAGTTTTAAAGTGTGTCGATAGATGGCAGTGAATTTACTGTGGTTACAAAATTTACTATGACGGTACCGCTCTATAATATTATATCCTCTTTGGTATTACATAGATCAGTGCAAGTGTTCACTAACCGTTGGCACAGAAGTAGGCGCTCTGTGTGTCACTCCGGTGCAATCCTTCTGGTAAAACTAAGACGCTCGCGGAACGGATGACGGAGCCCACCAGTGTCTCGTTGTTGAATGATGAGTACGACACGGAGCAGTTGTCAGCGCTGTAGCCCGTCACTTCCACTGGAAATAAAAATTATGGAGGTTTAGAATGTTTTTTTTTTGTCAAAAAATGTTTTGGTATTCGACCAGTTTATTTAAAAATGTCTGCAATTATGCCCAACGGGGTTATTTTGACATAGGATCCTTCGTCACGCGTTCAGCCTACTACAGTCCAGGCCGAAGCCAGAGCTGACTTTCTGAGAACAAGAAATTTCAAATACTTCACTGAGGTTGCGTCTCTGATACTTACACTTACAGCTTACCAGTTTTCTTTTATATTTATTAGGATTGCTGTTGACTACTTTCTCGTGTAGTGTACATTACTATGAAATTAACGTAAAATAAACACAGATATCAGCTCAGAAATTCGCGTCTGATAGCGTGTTTAAAAACGATTGAGTGCCATATTCATCGCAATGTCAATACACTCTTTGAAGGCGTTGAAATTCAAAGCGAATGGAAGTTCGTAGAGGTAGTACCGCTTATAGATTTCCTCCGCATAGTCGTAATGGTATAGTAGAAAAAGTTTAACAGGTTTTAGAAGTAAAACATACCACGAGAATAACGCGAGAATAAATTTGATGGAATAGCATTTCTCGTATGAAGGAAATAATTTTTTTTTAATTTTAATGTATTGTTGATATAAATGTAATAGAAATACTTTATATGTAAAACTCCACAACTATCTATAAAGCTTCATGATCCGGGCAACTGAAACAAATGCCCCTCTAAAAACATTTTATAAATCATTCATTCAATTCAATCATCAGTCATTCTCCCCCCAACTCCTCTTCCCGTTTGCATTTCCATTCCTATTCCAAGTTACAGTCTTATTCCTACCCCATTTCTACTTTCAAACACCAGCTCCCCAGTCCCAGACCAAATGCAACCGCCCAGTCGCTGTGCGCGTTCCCGTCGGAGTCCGGTCAAAGTCAGAGTCGAAACTAAAACCATGTTTGGACGAATCCAAGAACGTAGTATTTCGTACTTCGTCGGTTTCGTATTTTAAAATGCCATCCAAATCAAAGGAAAAATCAAACAAATATATAACTATATTCAAGTGTATCAATTCACCCTTGTTTGAGCTCTTGACGTTACTGTGAATTTTGAATAACAAAACTTTCGTGAGACACACATATATTATCTAGATATATAAAAACGGGTCAATCACGTATTTTAAGACGAAAATCGCTCGACACGTAGTAGCATCACCGGGAGCCGGGCCGCCAACGCGAGCTTCCGATGATTTCCTGGGTAAAGAAAGAAACATGTCGAGCGATTTTCGAATTAAAATAATATATGTGAGTGACACGTTTTAATATATTTAATATACTGTGATATTTCTTTCACGACAACCAAATCTCGTAACTAAAGGCAATATTTCTTGGCAAGTTTGAAACCTTCTTAACCACCGTTAACTACGCGTAAATTGTCACAGTATAAAAATGTTTACTTTTATTAGGTAATTAAATTACCGTACTTTAATTCGTATGGTATTTTTTACTAATTTCATCGGACGCGCTACACGCGCAACCCTACAAAAGGATTGAATTTGATGGAAGTAAGTACTTAACAGGGTGCAAGGTATCCCTTATATATTAATTGGCCGCGCTCGAGTAAATCCAAAAATCCTTCCTTTGCATGCTTTATTTACGTGATTTCAGAGAGCACCCGCTATCGGTTCTTTGATGTCTGAAAATACTCGTGCGTAATTGCGCATTTACGTTTCTATTATATTATTACAGGGTTTAATGTTTATGTGTGCAGATAATCCATATCATAATAATTAAATCAAGATACAAAAAAATTTGATTGATTAAAAGGTCTAATGACTTTGACTTATGACCTAGAAGGCCCTACGTGGCGGTACCTATATATTTTGTGGAAACTTAATTGTCACACTAACACGTCAACTTTAGACAACTAAAATGACCGCATGTAACTCCGTAAAAGATAAGTAAATGCCTAAGGATAAAAACGTGCCTCGGAATATCAAGAAAAATTTATACTCGAATAGATGGCGGCACACCTTTGTCCTATACTCGGGTAGATGGCGTTGACGACAGCGTCTGATATTTAACAATTTTAACACATATTAGTGAAAGAACATGGGTCAAAGTTATATGGCGTTCTAAAAAAATAAAAATAAAAACATTTATCCATATATTGCATATAATTTTTTTTTTATATTTTTATACATTTTCATTTTTAGTTTTAATTCTGTGTCGAGAGATAGCAGTAAATTTAGTCTGACTACAAAATTTATGACAATAATCCTCTATACTATTCTCTTTGCTAAATCAAAGATATATGTAACTCCGTAAATCACTTTGGCTAGATAAAGTCGCTTCTTATACTATAAAATTTAAATAACTCCTAAGTTTACACGGTATTTTTAATCCAACACTATACCATACCTGTACGTAAGTAAAAAAAACTATTTCATTTCTTTCCATGCTCTATTCGCGCCCGTTCTCTGAAGATAATTTTTATTTCTATATTTACATACATACATACATACATACATATAATCACGCCTATTTCCCGGAGGGGTAGGCAGAGACCACGGATTTCCACTTCCTACGATCCTGACATACCTCTTTCGCTTCCTTCACTTTCATAACATTCCTCATACACGCTCGCCAGTTTAGGGTGCTCTTGACCTGGCCTTTCTTCAGGATTTCCCCGATCTGATCAGAGAAAGTCCGCCGAGGTCTGCCCCTTCCAACTCCCGTTTCTACCTCTCCCTTATACACTCTCTTTGTTAGCCTTCTTTCACTCATTCTTTCCACGTGTCCAAACCATCTCAACATACCTTTCTCAATTTTTGTCACTACATCTTCGCTCAGTCCACACTTTTCCCTTATCACACTGTTCCTAATTCTATCTTGTAATCTCACACCACACACACTTCTCAACGCTCTCATTTCCACTGCATTCACTTGGCTCTGATGCCTCTTCTGCCATACCCAACTTTCGCTACCATACATAAGTGTAGGCACCAGCACCCCTCTATGCACAGCCAACCGTGCCTTTTGCGACACCTTCTGGCTGCTCATAAAAGCGTTAAGTGCCCCATTCACGCGATTTCCAGCACTCACTCTCCTTTCAATATCTTTATCATGCTTACCGTTCCTAGTGAATAATGTTCCCAGATACACAAACTCTTGTTCTACTCTTTCTTGACCAATCAAAATTTCACAGTTTGTCATATATTCCTCCTTTTCAAATACCATAACTTTCGTCTTACTTACATTTATTTTCATTCCTTTCCTTTCAAAAGATCCATGCATTCTAGTTACCATCTCCTGCAACTCTTCACCCGATGACGCTAGCAATACCAGGTCATCAGCGTAAAGAAGACATTTGACGGGTAACCCACTCATTCTCAGCCCATATTCATCATTTCTCAAATCATGCAAACTACTGTCCATGAACAGATTAAACAGCCACGGTGACGCTACACACCCCTGCCTAACACCCTTTTCGATGCTAAACCACTCAGTGTACGACCCGTTTACCCTCACACAAGCACTGGAATCCTCATAGAGCGATTTCAGTGCCTGAATGAGACGGCCGCTCAATCCATACATCGACAGTACCGACCAAAGTTCATTCCTTACCACTCTGTCATAAGCCTTTTCCAAATCCACGAAAGCGCAATAGACCTTCTGACCTTTGGCCAAATACTTTTCGGCTATGCATCGCAAGGAAAAGACTTGATCCGTACATCCCATACCCTTTCGGAATCCCGCTTGTGCATCCCATACTTTCTCATCGGTTTCTTTCACTACTCTTTCAATCAATATCTTTGCATACAATTTGCCGACGACGCTGAGTAAGCTAATGCCTCTGTAGTTTTTGCAATCCAGTTGTGATCCCTTTCCTTTGTAAAGAGGTACAATGATGGCCTTGCACCAGTCCCTGGGCACTTGACCGGTTCTGAAGCACATATTGAAAAGGCGGTACAACTGACTTGCTACAATGCCTTGTCCAGCTTTCAGCATCTCGACAGAAACTCTATCATACCCTGCAGCCTTCCCTGATTTCATTCCTTTCAACGCTTTCACAATTTCATCCATGCCAATACTATCTTCGTTCTCCGACACGTTTTCAATGCTTTCATTCAACTCCGAAATGGACGTGCTTGCCTCCTCTTTATCAAACAAACTTTCAAAATACTCTATATTTAATGATACTATTTTCTCCTAATCTGAGTTAGAAGCTAAAGCGGAGAGAAAAAATTTGGTACTTAATACTCATACAAAAGCTTTATTTTATGAATATTATTAAAAAGGGTCAAGCTGTCAACAGTGACGTTATTTTTAACCAGAAATGTCAATTAACAGCTGACAGATCGTATTCATAACAAATACCTATCACATCAAATTAATGTAATAATATTACAATCAGAATAAGCCTAGAGTAGAAATAATTTTGTGAGATTTTACATATATTTCAATACGCGTTCCATTTTTTATTGTAGCATGTTTTTATTGTACACAACTAGCAAACTTATTCAATGACCAACATATCTGTATCGAGGTCCCACTTTCCCAACTGAAATCAAACGGCAGTTGGTGGCCGTTTTCGCTATCTACTTCTTTTCTCGTTTGTCCTACACCCCGGGGCCACGAATTGGCTCTCCAGGATACTGCCGTATTGCCGAGGTAATAGAATCTAGCAGGTTTATTGCCGACCCACACTTGCGATATACGGGAAAGCAATTCAAAGTTGACTTATATATTAGTAGATTTTGTATTATTTCCAGCGTGTGTATTATATGTAAATACCTAGTTACTTAAAGAAAAAAACACAGAATACAAAAGATGAGTTTGTGATAAGTGATGCCTATTTTATATTCAAGTTTAGCAAGAGCATTGGTCGTTATCGGTAATTAAAGAAATGTAAGTTAATATTATAAAAAAAATCAAAGAAAGAAAAGCGGATTTTTAAACAGTCATAAATAGCTTATTGTCGAGTCATCAAATTCGATTGAGCAGCGCTTAAATGTATTTTAATTATAGAAATTGATGGATACGGTGCCGTGCATCACAACGACTCGACTCCTTGGATTTCTACGGCGCAATGTAAATATTTCCACGGTGCAACGCCGTGAATTTCTGAGGCGCCGCGACATTTCACGTTGACGGCGTTATGCCATGGACATGTGACCGGAGGTCTGCTCGTTGAAATGGCGTTAAAATGTCGTTACAGGGTACCGCTAAGTATAAACTATTTAGTTATTGCTTTAAACTTAGCAGTGCCCTACTACTATACACATTACGTAAGTAGATGGATATAAATTAAGTTATTTACCTATTTCGCATAAATGTAGGTAACTATGGATGGATTTCGCATTGATTTAATTTTACTTTGCAGAGCTTATCCAATTATTGGCTTAAATTGCCCGTTAAATCACTACACACTGTTCGTATCCAATCGGTGCCCAAATACGTCAACAAGTTATCGCAATACTGCAAATATCTATATGCATAATTTACAAATTTGCATCTGATGATCTGCGTACTGAATTCAATCTAAATGCTAATGGAAGCAACGCCGACGATTGACCAGGGTAACTTAATTAAACGTAACCCGTGGAGATATTAGGAGAGATACCAATCTGATATAGAATATGCAACAATTAACCCTGATGATAAACAAATAGAATGAGACTCATCAGCGTTAGGTCATAAACAAAATTCCTAATTCTTTGATGGAACCCTAATTATCCGCATAAGGCCCCTTAAATATGAAAACTTCAGGGTCAGTCACTTATTTTGCGTCGAAGACTGCTCGACATGTTTTGTCTCATAACGAGAAGCTTTAACGAGAGCACGCGTTGGCGGACCGACGCAGGCTGTGCGGGCTGGTGCAGCTCTTCGCGCCCGATTGCTCGGCGCGGCCGACGGCGGCGGCAGGGGAGGCCAGAAATTTCCCATTTCATTATTATCAAATAATGGGTTGCACACTACACTAATTACGTCATTTCCTAAAGGTTCGTCCACACTGACTATCGACGTAGTAGGTACCCAAAACAGTTATCCAGCTAGAAGTCACCTGACCACCCACAATAAAATTACGGTTAAGATCTGATGACGACTAATTTCAATAGTCCCGTACTTTCCATTGAAACTTTCCTTTATGGAACGAAACATTTCGAGCAATCCTTTTTTTATTTATTTATATACTTATTTAGAAATATACAGTCTTATAAAACTTGTAATCTTTGACTTAAAATACGTGAGTGACCCGTTTTTATATATTAAATAACGACCTCTTTCTTTTAATCTGTGTGTGGAAATCATTACTTAGGTACCTACATAAATATATTTATGCACACAAACTGTAGTATGACTTTTGTTCTAAAGTGTGTGTGACCCATTCATATATTAATTTATCTAAAAACATGAACGACACAATATACCTATTAAACTTTGATTCTTGGAATTCAAAAACTACACAAGCAATTTCTGAGATTGTACAACATCGTGAAGTTATAACTTGAATCTGTCTATATTAACAGTATTGTAGTGCATGTACATTAAACAAGGCACCAGCAAGTAATAACATAAGAGCATCCACCAACTTCCTACAAAGATGGTTCGACTCAACGTCGGGATTGTTGACAAGGCAAACTGAAGCGCGCCAAGATGAAATTTTCCACCAGCAATATTTTATTGCAGAATTGTGTTCTATTAGTACACGAAATGCGGCTCCTATAAGGTCTACTATCGCTTGGAGTACGTCTCCGAAAATATAACGGAAATGTTTGATCAAAACATTTTTATTATATTAATAATCAGGTAAGTGTACTTATAGATCCCTTGGCGCTGCCTAATATTTTTCATTATGGTTCCTATACAATTGACTCCATTCTTATGTTAAAGATTAATAAGAGTAATTTGTAGTAGAAAATCTAGTATCGATATATGGTGGCACTTTTACACTAGCCTTTATTATATATGTCACCCTTTTCATAAAGTAATATTACATTTTTTATTGGACGTCGGAGCTGACAAAGATACAATTTATGCGAACCCCGGGAATTATTAGAGGTTTGTTTGTGTATTTATTGAAACAGGCGAAGTTGTACCATATTTATGATCAGGTGCATGTCAACTGTGCAAGAACCTACTCTGATACTGGGTCACTATCCAGTTATTCCTTCCAAGATTTATGTAGATTCTAATAACGCCTCAAAGACTTGTTAAGTTAATTCAGAAATTGCTCTAACAATTCTAAGAGACTCTCACGTCTTGGGGACGATCACGCTTGTTACACTAAGAGCCAACAACTTTGCCAAGATTTTAATTTCACAATTATGTCTGGAACGCAATTCAAGAATTCGACTTGGCAAGTTCATTAAAATATTTTGCTTCGCAGATTACCTTCTTGGTTAACCATTTCGAATATTTTAAAACTTTGTCCTCTTGGCCTCATTTACTTTTCGAGGTCAAATGTTTTATTTTACAATGGATATTATTGTAGCAATTTACTGAACTATTTTATATTTAATTTAAGTTTTATTTTATTACTGAGCACATTTAGGCATCCTCCTACTAGTATACCTAGGTATATAGTACCTACTAAGTTTTTATTCTTACATGTGTTTATAAATGCCTACCCAACAAAATGTTAATAACTTAAGAAAAATAAAAAGATAGGTGGGTACTAAGACAAAACAATCTTTAATTCAGATATTTAATCCATCCTACTGATATAAAAATCTTAAATATTTTGTTATTAACGAAAGTACAAAAAGAAAATAAATTAAAAATAAAACTAATACCTAATATTTAAAAAAAACTGACAACAAAACTGTGAGGCAGAGTTGGCCACTACGAAAGCGAGAATAGCATGTAGCATACTCTACTTAGCTCGGCGGGTCAAGGTGTCGAGAAGACTGTTGCCGCTACCGGATTGAGCATCAGCATTGAGGATTATACCCTCACTACTCACGCCTCAGCAAGCTTGCCGAACGCACTGCAGTGCTTCGACAGCCACAACAGCATCCTCATGATGTTAGTATTAAACACGCAATGCGTTAAAGGTTGTTTAAACTTCACCAACAGGCTGCACGTGTAGAATATCTGACAGTAGGCTCAGAAAACTGTTTTGTTACACCGTGCGAACCTGCGAGCGAGCATGTTTCCTGTCACTGTCGTCATTTTTCTCTCCCTTTCCAAATCTAGATCGTCATTCAAGTCATCTGTGAGCGCAAAGTGCAATTATTGTAGTAGCAAATTTGAAAGCTGAACTAAGTAGATGGTGTTTCAATGGCGTTGTATATCTGTGTAATGGACTACACTCAAACATAATACCTGTAATGTTTTTCCTGCCCGGAGTATTGACGGCAACCCTGACCACCAGCTGAGTTCCTCCACGCGGTCCTAGCCTCAGACGTTCGGTAACGTACAGAGCTCCTGTGCTTGCGAATGCTGCCCCAGCGCTTAGAGCCAGGAGGGCCGTTACCTGGAAAGACAATTTGATTATCTTACATAGCCACGATAAAACTTGATGATCAAAAAAGTAAATAATGCTGCAAGTATTGTAGTCTTCTAGAGTACTCTTTCAGAGAATCGAGCACAAGTGTCGCAAACTAGCTTGCAACTATGCACACATTCATAATTATTATTTTCGTAGTCATGCATTCTATAATTAGCTAGGAACCCGTAAATTACTTGTCTGCTCGTTTTTAGGGTTCCGTACCTCAAAAGGAAAAAACGGAACCATTATAGAATCACTCGTGCGTCTGTCTGTCTGTCCGTCTGTCACAGCCTATTTTCTCCGAAACTAATGGGCCAATTGAGTTGAAATTTGGTATACATATGTAAGTTTGCGACCCAAAGACGGACATGTTATGTAAACAAATTAATTTTAAACATGGGGGCCACTTTTGTGGCACAATAAAGTTTTCCAAACTATATCGTGTTACATATCAAATGAAAAAGCTCATTGTGAGAATCTTAAATATATTTCTTTTATAATTTTCAGGTATACAGTTTAGAAGTTATTTAAGAAAATAGGCAAAAAAAAATACCATTTCCCCCCCCCCCCCCTTTATCTCCGAAACTACTGGGTAATTTTTTTTGAAAAAAATACACAAAATAGCTCTTTACCTATAGATCACAGAAAAACCTATTAGAAATGTGCAGTCAAGCGTGAGTCGGACGTAATTACTTAGTTTTTGATCCGACCCCTACGGGTTTTTTAAAGACATTTCACATAAAAAATACGTTTAAATTGTTGTAATGTACGGAACCCTTGGAACGCGAGTCCGACTCGCACTTGGCCGGTTTTTTTTTGTTCTAGAATGGCCTTTTTGTCCGAGGAAGCTGTAAATTGGTCTGGGTAAAACTATTAATCACGCTGACTAACACAGCTCAGTATCATCATCGTATCAGCCATTTATCGCCCACTTCTGAGCATAGTCTCTTCGAGTACGCCACTTGTCCCAGTCCTGAGCTAATCTCATAATCTAAGGGATGCATCTAAACTTCATGTCTGATGCAAAATGAAAGCTTAGTTATTGTAATTCACTACAGTATACAACGTTCCCGAACGTGTTATACGAATGTGCCTATATATGATTCACTACCAACGCGCAAATATTGACGCCACAAAGCCGGAACGTCCATTTCTTAATATTGACTCGATCACACGGCATATGGCATTGTTTGTAACTCAATCGCAGTAGCTTTTATTGTATGATCAAACATCAATGCCTGTATATTTGTACAATGCCGTATATAGATATCAATTATATGGTAGTACCTATTTGATTAAAGTAGAATTAGTTAAAAAAAATTAAACTAATATAACTAAAACTTTTTTTTTTCAAGTAAAATTAAACTTATACTAAGTAATCATGGTCACCCTATGACTTTTGACATACGCTGTATGAAATGGAAAGCGACAAGACGTCACATTGAGTAGGGTGACACAATTGTATGCAAAAATGTTTTTTTCTACTTGTCATCTGAAAATAATCATCATTATTGGTGATGGTGATAAACATTCACAACATCATTGGCTCATCTTTGAATTCTATATGATGTCATGTTCTCTTGCTCCACGACCCCGAAATCATCCTGTAGAAATAAGTCCGGTTTACTCACGATGTTTTATTTCACCGAAAAGCGGCTGGTAATTATCAAATGATATAGGTATCGTACATAAGTTCCGAAAACTACCAATGTACTTACGAGCCCGGGTTTGAACCCGTGAGCCCCGGATTGGAAATCGCACACTTACCGCTAGGCTACCAGCTACTAACGCTTTGTTGAGTTTGTAGGCTACCAGCGCTATATACACACTTTACTTTATTTCTAATTGTTTAATAGAGCTGTCGTGTTTGTTAAAGGCTTTACCCGCGTGGGCCACACGCGATCCTGATTTGTTTGCGTTCGGCGTCTCTCATCGAATCTAGATTAGGGATTCCGGCGAATCCCGGGATATTGGAGCCCGGTAAACGGGAACGATTAGGCAATCCATACCCGATTGACGTTAGAGCTCGCGATTAAGCTGACGGGCTGTTAATAGGAAGTTTGAAATTTAGTTCAATTGTGCTACATTTGTTTTATTTACCTACATATAAATATAGTCAAAAATTAACACTTAAAAAGTGGTCAGAAAAGTTGACATTTCCTCTACCTTTGTTATTTAAATAGAGTTCAAAATAATTAAACAAATAATTATGTAACTGTTAATACTGGACCTGCTATCCACTCTGTTTTAATTTCTTCGTTTCTTCTGTCGCGTAAAATTTTCGAACATAAAATTTTACCCAATTAAAGCCTGACACAAAAACTGAATTTAAACATCCGTTCCAAAAAAAGTATGCAGAACGAACAACACTAGACCATCCTTAAATAATTACTATAACTGAATACTTATGTGCCTACTGGCATTATCAGATTCAACATTCACAGGTAAAAAGAAAATACTTTCACATTATTTACAAAGGTCATAAATAACATAATTAATTTGTGAGTCCGTCCGATTACAAGTTAAACAAGAAGAGTGATAATATTTATGAAGGGGTTCGTCCTAACCAAACATAATTTAGTCTCCTGTGATATTGGACCGCGAATTTCTCGCAAACATAGGTAGGTGCCTGAGTGGGCCTGTTTGTTTATTCTTACAATTCATCCCATAACCGTGTTCTAGTTTAATTTTGATGCATTTTTTCACGTAGAAAAAATATTTTTGCTGTGAGCAGATGGTATCATTTATTATTTACGAAGCTTTCTCGGCGTTGTTATTCTTCTAGATGGGTTATTCTGCCTCAGTATGAGTTTTCCTAAGAATTTTTTTGTGGCAGCCGACACCCGATTTAATGAGGTAAAATTTGCTTGCCCGCATTTTTGTGATGTTTGTAAAAAAAGATTTCAGACGTAATGTTATTCTACTTTACATTTGTTACCAAACGATTGGACTTTACATTCTTATCCTGTTTTTATTTATTTACCATTCTCATACACAGGTCATAAAACATAGAAAAATAGGAGTGGGTACCTCATTCAAAATAGTAGATTGTGTTACAAGGGAGCAAAATGACATATTTACGGCGAGGGCGTACATTGAATCCTAAACGAAGCGAAGGATTCTATAAAAGAAACCCGAGAGTAACGAGGGGTTCTAAAGTAGAATCCTGAGCGTAGTAAGGGATTCAAGTGTGTTACGCCCAAGATGGAAATCATTTTGCTACCATGTGACATATACAACTTTTCAAATAACCTATGAGGTAATTATGATGCTTGAAAATATTATTTAAGGTAAAAAAATAATGTGCAAAAATGCTTTTTGGATTGTATCGCCTCAAACGTGGACCATAGGTGGACTTTATATTCGCTTATTGATAAAACTTAGCAAACCTTTGATATATTTCTTCCCTTTCTAAGAAACACAAATGTCGGAATTACAGATAGCGACAAATGATTATCAACGACTTGTTAAAGTTGATCGACGTATATGAATTACGCCAATAGTCTGTAAATTATACATACCTTTAACTATGGGCCTTATTTGCTATATTATAAAATATGATACTTGAATTTGATAAATTTTTTACGTCTTTCGGTTAACGATTTGTCAATTAACCCTTCGTGTGGCAAACTCCCGCAGCCGGATTGCGAAATTGAAATTTAATTAATTGATAGAAGGCTAAAATTCTTCAAGTAATAACTTAAAATGAGGTACGCCAGCTGAAGCGTTAACAGTGTGAACGATGGTACGCAGTCATAAACGTAACTAATAATGATATCGTTTCAAAAATATATGAAAGTTACTTACGTCCATACAGTTGTTGATATTGTTAGTAATCTTGACATCGATCTCCACCGTCTCCCCGACCTTGAGGGCCGGCGGCAGCGCGAAGTCCAGCTGAATCGGCCGGAACACATTGATGGTGCGCGGCGCGGAGAAGCGCAGGCCTCGGTTGGACAGTGACAGGGCCCAGAGCGACCAGCGACCGGCTTCTGATGGAGCCGTTATTGTCACCCCGTCCGTTGAAAGTTGGCTCCTGAAATTGTTGGTAACTTTAGTCTAAAGTATTTAAGCTGCTAAGTAACCATAGAGGATTAAGATATTTCAAAGTATTTACAATGACTCGATTAATGAAAAGGTTGAAACTGCTGTTTACAGGAATCATAAAAGCAATTGTTTATCCGACATTGTTTTTTATTTTGTCCTATTCTAATAAAAGTGCACAAAGTACGTATCAAACTTAAATAATTGATTTCATATCGTACAACCTAAAACCCCGTCATATTATGTAAGTAGGTACCTAATCGGTATTTGCAATTTTTTTTTCTTTTCTCAGCCTACTTGAGTGTCCCACTGCTGGGCAAAGGCCTCTCCCCTGGTTCTCCATAACTCCCGATTAAGCGCTTCTTCCGGCCAGTTGTTAAGGAAGGCGTCAAAGTCGTCCCGCCATCTCCGCCTGGGCCTGCCCCGCCCACGCTTCTTCGTCGGCATCCATTTGGCGGCTACGTTAGCCCACCTATCCGGATTTGCAATTTATAAATTATATATTTTTATTCAATGCCAGATAGCACCAAAAGCAATTTAAGTGTGAACTGATTAACAGAACGAAGATATTATCCCATTTAGAATAATGATTACTGCATGACGGTAGATGCAACGGTGTCCTAATTTCATAAAACCTTATATGCACATTGACTTTGTTTAATTCGTTTGGCCGTAATATGAGCAGTCGCCATCAGATATATCAGAGTGGCCAAGATGCTCACAAATATCTGAACACGCACTCTAGCGCCTTGACAATAGAGGCGTGTTCAGATATTTGTGAGCGCCTTGGCCGCTCCGATATAGTTATCTGATGCGCGACTGTATAATATGCGACACAATCAGTCGGTGCTGTCCGATTCCCAGCGGTAACAATTAATAATAATATGCCCCTTAACTACAGTAGACAATATTGCATTCCAAGCCAAAGCAAGCTCGCATAATTCTGTAACAATATTTGTAAATGCAACTTTGTTTCGATAGTGCTAAAGTTAAAATTGATAGTGTAGTGGTAATGCAGCATACGTTTGGTCGTTTAATTATACGATGATTGTATTTTACAGCGTCGGATCAATTAGGTACAATGATAAAACGTGTTAACTAGCGATATCAATTATTTTACCTACTTTTACAAACGTTCTGAATCTTGAAATAAAAACATTTTATCTGGTGAACTACTATTTACATTTGAAATGCAGACTCAGCAAAATAGCGCGATCCTCACCACGCGCACCATTCGCGTAGAAATTTTTGTTCAATGCATGCTGTAGCAGCTAAATAAAAAATCCTCGATGGTAACCTATTTCTTCTATTTGATTGAGTTGGAGAATGAAAAAAGGGCATTCTATTTAAAAAAGGGATGTTGACACATGTTTAATTTTATAGTCCAGTTTAATTGATGAGTAGGTACGGGTATACACTACATAATTCCGAAAAATGTTATGCCGAATTTCAGAATTCCGAATTTTATTATTCCGATTTTTAAATGCTCGACCTATCAAAATTCCGACTGTCGTAATTACGAATGATGAAAATCACGAAGATTTAAATTTTCGAAAAGCCGGAAAGCCGAATTTGGTAAATTCCGAACCACATAATTCCGATTATAGCAATTCCGATGGTGACAAACACCGAAATTAACAATTACGAATTTTGAAATCACGAATTCCGAATTGCCATTATTCCGAAATTTTAAATTCCGAACCACATAATTCCGATTATAACAATTCCGACAGTGAAAAACGCCGAATTTAACATTTACGATTTTTGAAATCACGAATTCCGAATTGCCATTATTCCGAATTTTTTTATTCCGAATTGACGTTATTCCTATTTTAAATATCCCAATTTTTAAATTTCCGAATAACGATAGTCCGAATTTATTGTTAAATACATGAAGGTACCTACGTCGTTAAAGTAAGCAGAAATGCCTTTTAACATTACCTATTTTACATAATAATATAATAGATGGACACTCACAAACACCATTTTTCTACACAATTATGCGCTTTAAATATTAGTAATAAGGTAGCCTTCAAATTCATATCATTTTATCACACCCATTTTCTGTAAGCAGGTCCCTTCTGTGGGAGGTTGCAGTTCTAACCTAACCTAAACCCACTTCTCAAAAAACAATTCTTTTCAGTGGGGGGTCGCCGTTCTAACCTAACCTAACCCACTTTTCTGGCGACAGTTTGTTTTCTTGAGGGTCGCAGTTCTAATCTAACGCACTTTTCTAGCAACAATTCGTTATATTGAGGATCGTAGTTCTAACCTGACCTAACCCACTTTTCTGGCAACAGTTCGTTTTCTTGGGGATCGCAGTTCTAACCTAACCTAACCCACTTCTGGCAACAGTTCGTTTACTTGGAGGTCGCAGTTCCAGCCTAACGTAACCCACTTTTCTGGCAACAGTTCGTTATCTTGAGGGTCGCAGTTCTGCGGAATTTATTTATGCCGAATGTTTATGCCAAAAAATTTATGCCGAATTTTAGAATGCCGAATTTAACGTGATGCGGCACGACAGGCACCCGTAATAATTATTTCATTTTCATTTTTCCGACCTTACAAAAGACCGAATTTCTGAATACCGAATTACTAAAACGAAACGTGTCTTCTATTGAATATCACGAATTTCATTTTTCCAACGTTACAAAAGACCGAATTTCTGAATTCCGAATTATTTTATTTCCGATCGGACAATGGTTTTTCAGAATTTAACAATTCGGAAAATCATTTTTTCGGAAAAGTGTTAAATCGGAACTTTAAGCTTTCGGTCAAATGACAATCGGATTTAAAATTTTCGGAAATAGCACATTTGTGATTTTCTTACATCGTGTTTTTTAAAATCGTAATTTAGATATTTCGGACTTATAAATAATCGGGATTATGAAAATCGTGCTTATAAAATTCGGAAAAACATATTTCGGAATATTTGGGTGTGCCCGAGTAGGTACCTATCCTGTAATAATAACTTTTGGTATATATAAGCACATATATCTAGATATTGTGCGATGCCGTTTAAATAAAACAAATAAATGCGAATATTAAAAACAATACACTGCATTATGAGAACAACAAAATACAATTTATCATTTATTTTGAAACCTGCCCGCGCCCTCGTACAAAGTAGGTAATGACATTTTTCACATCCTTTCACAGCGATATTTTTCATTTGCCGTCACAAATTTCAACAAAAGACCTTAATCTAGTTGAAGCATAAAGCACAAAGTTTAAATATGAGTTTAAGATCGCTTTGTCTCTGTCGATAGAAATGGACGGTATCCTAAAGTATATAGTTTGTCATCTCGTCCGGTTGTAAATTATACAATGATAACACTCGTATGGATACACGAATTGTTAGGTACACCAATTTTATTTTTCATTATCATTATCATGTAAGATTTGGTGCTTTATTATTTTCGTGAAATAAAGTACTACATAAATTACAAAATGACGACAGTATACCTAGTACATCTACAGGATCTTAAAAAAAACCCCCTAGAACCTAAAACCTAGAACCTAGACTCGACTAGACAACTCAACTTTTTGTCCGAAAATACGGACATTTTTATCGTTTCTACCCACCATTTTCGATATTCGATTTTGGTACAATACGATACCCCGTGTGCTCCTGCATCTTTTGACATCAATGCCTTTGGTCTATCTTTATAACTTTCGGAAATACCTATAGCCGAATAGGTAACTAAACTGATAATCATTTGATATATATTTGATATTTGATTTGATTTGATCATTTGATGATTTGATTTGATAAGGGCACCTGCCCAGCCCACGGTTTTCAACTGATTCCAAAATTTATTTTCCCATCCATTCATACCACATTTTTAATTTTACAAAAAGTTACCAACCGGTTTTCGAAAATTTTGTACCCTACGTTGCTCCGCAAGCTCCTGCGTCTTTTAGTACCACTGCCTTTCGTATAATCTTGTGAATATTTGTAACATTTGGAAATATAGCCGAATTACACTCTCCCACGAAAACGATCTGATAAACATTTGCAATGTTAAAATAGTACCACTAGAAAGGATACAATAAAAATGTTGGCCTACTAACTATCATAACAAAACAATGGTTATTTTCGTTTTAAGATGAAAATACGTATTTCCCCGACGATGACAAAACAAATTGGATTCCTATCCGAAGACCGCTTTTTCTCTTTAGAGTTATTTGATATTTCTACATTTCTACGATCACAATACATTTTGTGCACTCAAAACATAACGTAGTGTAACCTAATCCTATTTCACGTTATCACTGGCAGTATGTCATTGCGTTTACGAGGACATAATTTATGTTTCACGACATATGAATCAGGGTATTCGGGATTTATGGGGTTTAGCTCAGTTTGACTTCTGTAATTTACGTTTTTAATGTATCAAATCGGAAGGGACTTTCTACTGAAAGTCATTTGATACAGTGTTTCATTTGCGTATTTTACTTCCATTTTACACATGGGAATCACAATATTAGGTTAATTTGCTAGTTATGTTAGTACTTGTTTATTACAATAATGTATTTTACTACGAACATTTAAATGTCGCGGATAATAAAAAATAATCCTATTTGTGCATGAATTTTAAACCCAAAAAGTTCAAAAGCTTACTTTCCAAGTTAATTTTATAATCTTCCCGCTGACGAAGCCTTAAAAGAGTTAGGAGACATTATAACTTTTGACAATTATATCTCGCTATAACTTTTCGAACTGCCTTGCCATGTAAATATATCAACGGGGGTTGCTATTAGACTCCGTGTTATTATGCGAAACCGGCCTGTGAAAGTGGTGGAGACATTTCCTCTACCTCTCTCTTTTACCTCTCTCTTCAGACCATTTTTGCGTAACACTACAATGACCTGTTTACACAATACACCTGGAGCCGTAATCTGGCATTTCTTCTTACATTTCTTCAACCAGAAGCGTCACTTTTGACACTGACAGATTATATTCATAACAAATCCAGCTCAAATTCATAACCTGTTTTTACAATCAGAATAAGCATCCTTGTGTACCGCAATGTCAGGGCACGTTCACTTACGTATAGTTGAAACACTTCCACATCCAGAGCCGGTCGTGCGTGGCCGGCGGGACGAGGTGCGCGGGCGGGCGCGGTGTCGGCGCAGTGCTCTGCCGGTACAGCACGCCGCCGCCGCACGCGCCGCCGCCCACGAATAGCGACACGCCCGCTGACACGAACTCAGGTCCCGGTTGCTCGTCGTGTTCTGGTAATCTGTTGAAAACAATCGGGGCTGAAAATAATTACGAAGAGGTGCCAGGCTTCTGTTAGCCCGGTGCTGGTAATAATTTGGTAATTGCGTTACCATGAAACCCTGTCCACTAAACAATTTTGTGGTGGATCTAAATATACGAGTAATATCTAATTAAACCCGGTAAAACGTATTGTCAAACTAGCTGGTCAATTAATCAACGTGTGAATTCATTTTGTGAGCTAGCTTTTTTAGTAATTGCAATGACTCAATCAGGATCTACCTAATTAACTTGTGTGTGAAGTCATTGTTATTGGGCATGTACGTGACTTACTTACCTATTAAATTAATCTCAGTAGAATTTAAAAAAAGGTGTGATTACATTTATACAAAACTGTAACTCAAAAACCTGTAGACCACTTCCGAGCTTTCGCTGTGAAGATACAGTACGATATGTCTTTGGAGCTACTGGGAATATTGGAAGTTGTCGAAGGTAGTCCGATTTCCTTAACTATCGCTTAACAACCTTGCCTATCTAATCAGGAAGGAATAATACATTGACTCCGCAAATGAGGATGATTTATGGTAGGTGCGTAATTTTGATAACGTAGTTTGTAAGTAGGTACAATAACACAACTTAAGCTACACATATCAATAACTAAAATTTGTCCAAAAAATGTTGTAACCTCAGCTACTAGGAAATAAAAATGTCTCGAAAACAACAAAACTTGGCAACATGGCGCAAGAGCCAACTGCATATATACGTGTCCTACATACAGACGTGGGATGTGAGCCAATATTTCCAGCGAATTTCCTTCGACAAGCCTACTGGGAGATGAATCGAGTGACATGCCCCAAACAAGACGCGCTTTGAAACAGTGCGAGTGTAAACATTTGGAATAATTTCGCATCGGCGTTCATCGTGTTTCATATTAGCATTATAAAAATATATAAAATAGTCGCGTAATATAACCATTGAAAGTACATTATCTTACAATTTTCTACAACTCCATTAAGGATTTCTAGAACTCTTTTTCCTTTCTAATTTGTAGACATACCTTGGAAGTTTATAACGATTTTTACATAGACAAAGACGCGCACGAAGGCTAGTAGTTTATAATACCCAACATACTCGTATAGTTAATACCTCAAAGGAAGAGTATTGCTACATCTGTAGATCTTAGTGAGTATTTATCGTTTGGAACCCTGCTTACGAAGCTAGACTAGAGGACGTTGCTTCGAGCATAATTATATTTGTGTGATGAGTACGTGAGGGTTATGGATGTTTTCTAAGTATTTAAGTGTAAATACTTAAGGCCGTTCCATCGGTTTGCCGCTGTCACTGTCATATTTCGCAAGAAAGAACGGGAAAGATAATGCACGCCAAGTGTCAATTTTGATCGAATTTTGTCGATTTTTATTTATTTTAAAAACGTTATTTTACAATATCGAAATTCGAAAGCTATGAAATTACTATCTAAGTTAAGATTGTTTTTTCTTCTTTTTTTGTTTATAGTATCACATAATAAATAACCGAGTAAAGTTGGATTAAAAGTCCGAGTTAGAGGTTACTTTGGGAATTAATTGTATCGAGCGAAGTGTCATAATTCGTGTATCGGAAGCTATGTTATTAAAGATAATATAGTCAAGAACTACATATATTTTTTTACGTCTCCTAATATCAACGCCTCATAGAAAAACATGATCATGTAAGGAGATTTTTCGCCTTCTGGCTCAGGGAACCGCCTTAATCTGTTACGAAATGTCGGTGTCTACTCATAACAAAAGCCATTATTTAACTTACTAGTTATGAGACAATGTCGATTTGTGTAAAATTGTCCCATGATATTTATCAAGAGTCCCTGGCAAGCTCGGTTCTCCATACAAACGTAGTTACGCTCTCATTTTAAAACGACTAGCTAGATTGCTCTGAAACTTTGTACTTACAATAGGATAAGGTATATCTAGGTTTGTAATTAGT
Source organism: Cydia strobilella (assembly GCF_947568885.1). Classification (NCBI taxonomy): domain Eukaryota; kingdom Metazoa; phylum Arthropoda; class Insecta; order Lepidoptera; family Tortricidae; genus Cydia; species Cydia strobilella. The sequence goes on from NC_086042.1 coordinate 22,338,299, forward strand.
TTATGTAGGTTCCGATACAAATGTTAAAAAAATACAGCGAATTTAAGTTTTTATACAAAAACTTATTATAGACCTAGATATCCCTTCTGTCATTGTATGCGCAAAGTTTCATTACAATCCAATACGTAATTTTAAAATGAAAACGAGACTCCGTTTGTACGGGAAGGTGAAATTCGGCCGAGCTTACCGAGGATTTAATTTAAAAAAATGTTAACCGCCGCTGTTGTTAATTCATAATGATCTCCCGTATGTATCCAGGAAGATGAATCGTGTGACAGATACGCGACTCAGCTCGTTTGAGACGTATAAATGAGATGATGTATTTCGCTTTGAATGTCGCTCAGTATTGTCGTTACGTTTGATTGAAATGTTTCAAACTTTAATGTGCGACTAATGAGCGCTTAGCTCTGGTTTTCAGTAAACGTGCCTGGATAACCGTTTTAACTTACAGAATAATTTTACTAATGGAGGGTTTTAGCGTTGCTCCCATCCAATGAAATACTACATTAAGGTATTCGCTGATTGACTAGTTACCCAAGTAGAATGAACGTATATAACTACGCAATGCTTGATTAAATAAATAACAGTATAAAATTGTGTTTCAAAATATACAATTTGCATAAAAGTAGTTTAAGTGACTACTACATAATAAAAGACATTAAAATACGAGTGTGGATTTATGAAACAAACGAAGTGAGTTTCATTATAGGATAATACTTGATCTAACTATTAGGAATTGCATGTATTGTTACGAACGGCATTGCGGCGACGGTTTGCCGCGGATATACGTTAGTGTTTCCGAAATATTGCTCGCTCATTATAAACAAAACGTTTATTGATCGCTCATTTTTCACAAATGTTGCGATAGTTAGTTTTTAAACAACAAAACAAACTGATTTTTGCGACAACACAAATTGAACGTCAAATGGTGGTAAATGAGAACTTTTTTTACGCATGTCACGCAACCTTAGTTTTTAGGGTTCCGTACCGAATGGGTAAAAACGGGACCCATTACTAAGACTCCACTGTCCGTCTGTCTGTCTGTCTGTCTGTCTGTCTGGCCATCTGTCTGTGATCAGGCTGTATCGCATGAACCGTGATAGCTAGACAGTTGAAATTTTCACAGATGATATATTTCTGTTGCCGCAATAAAAACAAATACTAAAAAGAGAATAAAATATTTGTGTTGGATGATGTTGGACATTCTGAGTATAATATGTTTTGATAAGATGTGTCCCGCCGAGTTTGTTGCCGGTCCCATATTGGCCTCCTACAATTTAAATTTTCTCGGGTCGGGCGTAGCTTTATCGCGTATATATCTTTACTTGAAAATATTTGTTTTGTATAACTAGCCTTATGAACTGATTTTGCATGTACAACCAGCCTTAAAGTTTGTACGCCTTAAGCCTTTGCACTTTGTAGTTTTTCCTCAGTCACCCGTTGACCACGAACGCTGTAAAGGGTTCGAAACGTCGGGATGTATTATAAATTCAATATACGCGATATAATCCGTTTTCATAATTTTATTTCACGATTTCAATGTTATTATTCTTATTATTGCGCATTGACAACATCGAAACCTATTCGAAATTTATTCTAACAAAAAAGTTTTCTTTGTGTGTTTTGTGTTGTGTTTGTGCTCGCCGTAAATTCGCCATCATAGAGATTTTTTTTTAAAGTGGAAACTTGTTTATTTCAAATAAACATAAAATCACAATAACATTAAATAATTATAACTACTTATAAAATAGAGTCTTGCGAGCGGCACAGGATCGGTCGGAGTGGCGAGCCTTGGGGGAGGCCTATGTCCAGCAGTCAGTCTATCGGCTGACATGATGATGATGATGATGATGATAAAATAAAAGTAATATAACTAAACCTAACTAAAAAAAATACTAAAAACTACCCTCCAACCTTGCCCTCTCGGCAAGGTGCCCATCACGCAGGCAGCATTTCCGCGCTGTATCGCGATAGCGAGTCTTTGCGCGAGAAAGCTGCCGGCGCGAGGGTCTCCTGTTGCCTCCCTTAATCGCCTCCCGAGGTCCTTGTGGAGAGTTTATGATATGTGAAGATAAATTAATTTAAATATCCAATACATGGACAAGATAATATATATCAAGCTGAACAGAAGCAAAAATAACTACAATTACACAAATATCCCGATATTTCGGCACTGTAAAAAATACCTACCAACTTTCAAAATATCTAGACACAATAAGGTATCTATTTATATAATTCAATATCTAGGTAGTCAATACCAAAACAACAACGGCAAACGACTTTCCGAAGCAATTCTTCTCATTTATCAAGGGGTTTCTTTCATGGTGGATAAAAAGTGACACAAACAAGGTAATTTTTCGTCTCGAGAGGTTGGTATAAAAAGAAACTATCATATCATTGACGTGAAATCTTCGAGCTCAAGATTAATGACCCGCGTCATTAATCACGACAAGAATTATAAAGGAGGGAGTTTATTATGAATGAAAATATATTAGTCACTAGGATTCGGGGGAATGTCATTAACTTCATCCAAAATCCTGCTCATGAAGCGCTTTCTGAATTTTCCTTAAGATTTTTTGGAAATTGAACTTGCTGCTATGGAACACGGGAGTTTTTAATTAATATTTTGCCATTTCTTCGCCCTTTCTTGTTGCAATAATGTGTGTATACAAATTTCCAGTTAAGGCATTAATCGGAGTTTTAGATGTACCATGCCGGCAAAGTCAAGTAATAATGTCAAGTAAGTAAGGACTTTTTTAAAACGTAACGAGCAAGTATGTCGTCAGTACTCACGTTTGATGAGGGTCAAATTTAGCGTCAGGCGGCGCACGAGCGCCAATGAGGCACATGGTGGAGTCCGGCGGCGCCAGCACGCGCAGCTGCAGCGCGGCGCGCGGGTACCACCAGCGTCTCTCTTCCACGGCCACGGCGACCTGCCGAATACTTGCTGTATATCTTTGTTATACAGAGATAACACAGGGTTATATCTTAAAAATTGACCATTTATTCTAGACTATCCCTATATTAAACAAGTATACATCTGCGTTCAAAACGGCATAAAAGTCTGAAGGTCTACGATCTACATGTCGATATAGAAGGATGATGATGATCTTTATGTTCAGTAAAACGAGGAGTTCGCATCTGATGTAGCATACCCTATAGGAACAAAATAGCTTAATAGTTGAGAAGTTCCTCAACACTGTTGTAGCTTCTATTTTAATATATTTAAGTACAAATTCATCTCTGTGAGATAGTACTATCTACGGAGTTAAATGGTTAGGTTAGACAATAAATACCTAAATTGATCAGGTTAGAGCGCTTTTGCCTTTCCAACCTAATAAACAGGTTATTTCTCTTAGTTTGATACTTAAGTTACATCTATTAGATGAGATTTACGGAATACAAAACAATACATATGTTAACAATAACCACGTAAAGATCAACCTGTAAGCAAATGTGTATAGAAACAATCATCTAAATTAAGTTACATAATTTCTCTTTCTAGGCATATAAAAGGTTATTAACGAATATAAATGGGCACATTTGCAAGTAAACCAATCGTACAGATTTCGCCGGCGGAATTACAGGCGATCTTAATTGTGGCCTTTAGCGGACGATAAATTGCCTTTCATTAGTAGCTTGGGCGATTAAGCCGGGTTACTGCTATATTGGTACCTAGCTTATATTAACGTGTGTGCATAGCGTAGATACGAGTATGTAGTATAAGTATGTACACCAATTTTCACTGGCACTTTATTAAAGTAGGCCTGCTAGGGATATACACAGGCGCCTATTATAAAAACCGGCCAAGTGCGAGTCGGACTCGCGCACGAAGGGTTCCGTACCATTACGCAAAAAACGGCAAAAAAATCACGTTTGTTGTATGGGAGCCCCCCTTAAATATCTATTTTATTCTATTCGGCAACAGAAATACATCATCTGTGAAAATTTCAACTGTCTAGCCTATCACGGTTCATTAGATACAGCCTGGTGACAGACGGACAGACAGACACACAAACAGACAGACAGACAGACAGCGAGTCTTAGTAATAGGGTCTCGTTTTTAATCCCGGTAGGGAACCCTAAAAATGATACAAAATAAGGACACGTGGTCGCGAACCTCAGCCACGAAGAAACGAGGGAGAAGTTAAAAAAATTATGAAATAATTAATATTGTCTTCGGTTACCGCGATAGTTACTCATGAAATAAAACTATGAAAACGGATTATATCGCGTATATTGAATTTATAATACATCCCGACGTTTCGAACTCTTTACAGCGTTCGTGGTCAACGGGTGACTGAGGAAAAATTACAAAGTGCAAAAATACCCACATACTAAGCCCACATACTTTTTCCTCAGCCACCCGTTGACCACGAACGCTGTAAAGAGTTCGAAACGTCGGGATGTATTATAGATTCAATATACGCGATATAATCCGTTTTCATAGTTTTATTTTACGAAATAATTTTTAAGAAACAATAAAACCGACTTCAATGGGGGATGTCGTTGAAAGGTTACTTATTGTTGATGGTGCACTTAGATTCCAGACAATGAAATGAAAAAGACAGCATCTTTTGCCTAATTATGTAGAAAAGGAGGTAAAACCACCCACTTTTCTATTAGCATTTCGTTTCTGTAAGGGTCGCAGTTCTAACCTAACCTAACCCAAGTTCTGATAGCATTTCGTTTCTGTAAGGGTCACAGTTCTAACCTAACCTAACCGAACGGTTCTGTGAGGATCGCAGTTCAAAGCCACCCACCCACCTAACCCACTTTTCTAGTAGCATTTCCGGGTTCGTGTCTGGGTTCGGATCCGGGTACGGGTCTTAGTCCGGGTCCAGGTTCAGGTTCAGGTTCAAGACCATGTCCAGATCCGAGTCCGGTTCCATGTCTGGCTGCCCGAGTCCAAGTTTGGGTCCGAGATCGATCTGGGTCCGGGTCCGAGTCGGGGTCCGGGTTCAAGTCCGGGTCGGAGTTCGGTCCGGGTCCGGGACCGAGTTGGGGTCCATGTCCAGACCCAGGTCCTAGACCCGGTCTGAGTTTGGGTCTGGATCCATGACGAAGAAAATAAATTGCCAAACGTGAACTATGTATCGTTAAAGAGTTCCATTCTGATCATCATCAGCAGTTCCACTTCATCAAATGTCACACACTTAAATATAAATGCTGGATTTGTAGATGAAAATACAAAAATCACTAGGTATATGTATGCCTTTGACAATTGAGGAGTTCCCTCGGTTCCTCATGGATCTCATCATCAGAACTCGAGCTTGACAAAAATGTGTCTTGAAAACTTTCTTAACAAACATAACGAAGAGGACAAATCGCCAAACGTGAACTATGCGTCATTGAAGAGTTCTGTTCTGATCATCATCATCAGCAGTTCCACTTCATCAAATGTCACTTTTTTAAATGTAAATGCTTGATTTGTTGATGAAAATACTAAAATCACTATATTATTATGTATGCCTTAAACATTTGAGGAGTTCCCTCGATTCCTCATGGTTCCCATCATCAGAACTGCGTTTTGACAAAAACGGGACCAATCTGTATGTATATACGAGTACGTACTTACAAACAAAAATAGAATTTTCAGAATCGGTCCAGAAATGACGGAGCTATGGAGTAACAAACATAAAAAAAACATACAACCGAATTGAGAATCTCCTCCTTTTGAAATCTTGAAGTCGGTTAATGAATAGTACGTTTTACAAAACGAGTGTTCGCATGTTACAGTGCTTTGTAATAGGTATTTGTTAAATGATGTCATTTAGTTATCGTGCATTTCGATCGCACTTGTCCGTAGGTACATGTCGTCTTGGCACGAGCGGGACGCACGGTACCTAACTAAATGACATCATTCAGATATCATTCTGATGTCAGTGTACGTTCAAATTAGCCTGCTAGAGAAAATGTTGTACTAACTAGCCAACACTTCAAATAGCTTTGCAATATTAGGGCACTTTGCGAAGCAATAAGATACATTTAAAAGCTCAATAAGGCTAACAGCCGCGATGTACGCAGACGCTTATACAATTTGTCGCAGCAAATGGCATCATCAAGGAAGGGGCAATTAGGACTAATTACAATGGGGCAGTTACGGCCTTTCTACTTGGACATTTTATTAATATTTCCTAGTTATCAGTGTCTCGGGGAGGTACTCTGACTAATAAGGCACTCGAAAAACCTTTGGAGGCTTCTTGTGCAATAAATATCAATTACTGGTGGAAGATTTAATTCGATTTTGAAAAGTTCGAGGTGTTCAAATGATATATTTTCAAGTTAAATTCTGTAAATCATTTAAACATCCTACCTACCTACATCTAAACATTTAAAAATCGCAAATACAATACGTTATAGCCTGATTTAAACTTTAACGATTTTTACACATTATTAAATTGTAAAACGGGACTTAATCGTGTATTTAAGTAGATAAAATGAGAAAGGAGTAAAGCTGAGTGGAGACCATTTCGGCTTCACATCTCTATTTCTACTGTTTTGTTTATCTTTACCTTGTATTTGCTATATATGTGTTATTTGTATAGATGTGTTATCTGAATAAATAATTTCTATTATATTCTATTCTTGTTTAAAAAATAATTTCAATACACGCAATAAACCCATAACCCGGTTGACCTTATGCATTCCGAAACGGATAAAGTGCTAGCCGTCAAAATATGTTTTCAGCCCGATAAAGCCCTGTCACACGCACGTATCACCCACCCGGGTCCAAAAGGATAAATGCCACTGCCACATAGATTAAATAATTCAGCCTACCATTTATATTCACCCACATTTGCGTTTGATTTTATTCAGCGGAAACCTTATATTATATAATGTTTCACGCTGCGCGTTACAGTTCGCATAACGGCATTATATTATGGATTTATTTAACGTAGGTACTTTCCCTATAAACCTAACATGACCTAACATAACCTTTTAGTCCAATAACTCATTCGATTAATTCAATCGGGTCGAAAAGTGTATATCGGATTCAACGTCTGAAGCCATTCATTATTTTGTTAATTAACGAATGCCTATTTTGTTTCACATGTCTATTTAAACAAAAAAGTTGCTACATTCTAGCACAAAATGTTTTTAAATAAAAACACTATACTGTTACATTGAATACCGGAGTCAAACATATTTCAGAAACAGGTCTCTTCTATGGACAATACATTGAAAGTCACATGTACCTACATATAAATATATACAAATATGTCAGGATTGTTTTATTTAAGTCTCCAGTTCTGAAAGATGTATTCCGCCTAAAAGGGTGCAGCAAAAAAAAAGCTTTTAATTCTCTTAACTTTGCGATGCCTAGAAGAAAGATGCGAACTAGTGAAGCATATACAATAAAATGTGTACGACCAACCTGCATATTTTTGCTATCTCAGAGGTATGGAAGAGTAATAAAAATAGAAATGTTTATTTTCAAAATAACACACAAGTCATAAGTTGGGTTGTGTAGTTGTTGGCAATGTGGCTTACTGTTAGTATGTATACGAAAAGTTTACTGTCATAATGTCACGGAGTCCCCCTAGTCATCTCGCTATACGCAATATCTTCGTCTATTGATTTCTTCCACTCTTATCATATCACACTTACCTCCTTATGCAACAGTCGTACGTGAAAGCTGGCAACGTCACTGACTGGCTCGCCTTCTCCCGTCACGTAGTAGACGAGCAGCGAGCTAACGGGCGCCATATCTGCCGTCACGGGAAACCTGCGTTGAAACAATGTATGTATTTACCAATGTATACTAATAGCATAGATAGTCCTTCTCATCGTAGCGCTTTCTCAGATGTATCCTAAAGAAGCTTTGGGGACCGCTTGGCAAACTAATTTGAAGAATTAGCGCAATATCTCAAGAACGTGGCTGTCATCATCTACTAACCAAACCAGAGAGTAGTTTCTTTTTGGGATAAGTCCGCTGTTTTCATTCATTGAGTTTTCCTACATACCGCAGATAGAGACTTTTTAAAGAATAATAACTTACAACGTTCACCTAACTATACACATAGAAAAAAGGCACACCGTGACGTCATGATATTTAATTAAATACAAAATATAAATAAATAAATAAATATAAGGGGCATCTTACACAAATCCACCTAGCCCCAAACTAAGCAAAACTTGTACCTATAGATGCTAGGCGACGATATACATACTTATTATACAATATAGATAGAAAACATAGATATATAATACATAAATAGAAAACACCCATTACTCAGGAACAAATATTTGTGTTCATCACACAAATAAATGCCCTTACCGGGATTCGAACCTAGGACCATCGGTTTCACAGGCAGGGTTACTAATACCCACAGGCCAGACCGGTCGTAAAATGGCCGTCAATTCTTTGTATTGGTGGTGGTTCCTAGATACTAGTAACCAAAATCACAGGGCGGACACGCCATAAATCAAAAATCATTTGCGTTTCTATGTGTGAACGGCAAGTCTGTACACACGTCATGCGTCATTGTGTAAGTTGCTTAAAAACCGAACTGAACGTTCGCCAAAAGCTCGTCAATCTGCTGTCGCGGGGCGAGGTAATTCGAATCGGGGCGGGGTGGTGCGTGGCCATTCTGTATGATAATACTATTACTTATTTTGTGCCACAGTTATGGATAAGCTATAATATAACTCGCAACGCATCTCGCTAGTTATAAGTTATAAGTAGGTTCCTACTAGCGAGATCACAGAGCGAGATACACGGGCGAGTGACATAAAATAGGGATAATGACACATGTTGAATTTTATAACAAATTCTAGTTACATAGATAGCAAATGAGCAATTTATCACAATAATGTAGATATTAAAATTAAAACAATGGAAATAATACAAAAATACAGGACTTGAAAATTGCAACATTTAAGTATTTACTTCCAAAAAGAAATAAAAGTAAGGGTACCATTCGATTCCTTACATTTTATCCAAAAAAGATTGTATAACAACTACATATACAGGGTGTCCTTAGCCATTGGACAAAGCCAAAATGTACATAATGCATTGGGGTATTTAGAACCAGTACACAATAGTTATTTGTTATCCAAGGGTGCAAAGTTGTATTTTACCCGCGAGTGTGGAATTGAAATACGAGCAAGCGAAAGGATTCTATAGTTGAACCACGAGCGAAGCGAGTGGTTCTAAAATAGAATCCTGAGCGTAGCGAGTGTTTTAACACACGAGAAGTAAAATACATTTGCACCCGTGTGTAACACAAAACTTTTCCCCTCACTATAGCGAGGAAAGTGCAACATCCACAGGCGTTAGATCATCTTCATCAACTGGAATCACTCATTTTTTTACGATATTATAACAAAAAACTCTCGAAATTCTGTACTTTTACGTGAGAAGTTTTTAAGTAAAATTTTTGTTGACAATGTTGACATTTCTGACGTATGAAATGTCAATGATGCGTTTTGAAATTGCATCGACTTAACTTGTGCGTTCAGAATTATATTTAACATAATTATTAAAAAACAAACGTTTATTATGGAGTTTTAAGGTTTATGACTTAAAATCATTAAATAAAGCTACATCTGATATTTTTTATTAGATTCTCAAACCATTTATTTAATGATAATTAATATCGAACGAACCATTATTATGAGCGTTTTACGTTTTGTTATCTGTCAAGCTACTTAAACACGCTCCATCCAAGGTCAAATTACTTTCCCCACTAGTGGATAAAATGCGTTTTTCCCCGCTTGTTTTAAAGGATAAAAGACGGTTTTCCGAGCTAGTGAGGGGAAAAGGATCATAACATTCATAACAACCGGTGTAGCAATTAACAAATTACGATTTTTTACTTTGGGGCAGCCTGTATATATGTGTTAGTAGCTCTGGGGTAATAAATAGTGTGAAACCTTCTACGACCTTATCTCGACCTTATATCTTTTTTATTTAAGTATGACATTAATAAGATTCTGACTTTCGAACAAATTGTCAAAAACACTGCCAATTAATACAGTAATTATGGTTCTTTTTGTTGTTGATCATTGAAATTAACTTTTGTTTGAAAGTTTATTTTTTATCTTTTGTGGGATTTCAGGGTTTGTAAAATGGCTAAGGTCAACCTGTATACATAAACGCAATATTTTACCGACAAAAACGCAATTTTCTTGTTTTGTCCATACATTCAAAATAGGCTCTCAGTGACCTTGACGTCACGTTCACTTATCGTTTTGTTAGGAGCGTCTCGCGAGTGAAGTACGACTGTCGGACTTTGACTATTATTTCTGACTTTTGTATTGCTTTAATGCAATGGGTCCCATACAGATATTTATTTTGATCCTAAAAATAAACCTAATCGATTGATAACATTAATGAAAATTTATCATCTAGCCTAGCCTATTAGATATAATTTTGAGTTCGACTCGTCTTTTAGATTCTAGTAGCGATACACAGACTATATTGATACTCAGCCAAATTTTATTCAGACTTTTCTGTACGTGCAATTCTGTAGCGGTGCGGAAGGAAACTTCTTACAGTTAGACCTGTGCCAAACGGCTTTCAATACTCCTCTTCCGTCGAGGTTCCGTTCCAGATAGTTAGTGCATACCTATGCCAACTAACTGTAGATATTTTACAGCAGGTGGCAAATTCAATTTCCATAAAATATATAAGTAAAGTATTGACTTACTAGCTTCATAAGGACTTTTAAACTGTTAATGACAAAACCCCGGTTTGACGGGAAGAAAAATGCACTTCTGCGAGTGCTTAATTAAATATGGACTCTTCTATCGACATCCATGTAAAGCAATTTTTGAAAGATCGTAATTATAAACCTCTTCGAGCCCAAATACATTTTTGCTCTCGTTAAACCGGGGTTTGTTTATGAGTTAAGACTGTTATTAATAAAACGACGCATAAGAGCCGCCAAAATACTTTTATGTATTTTTTGTCTATAGTATCATAATACAAAAAAAAAAACATTTAATACCTATCCGCCTACTGTGACGGTTGGAGTTGGACAACTACGATTCCCTACTAAAGTTTTCCATGATGAAAAACTAAATAGCGGATGCTAAATACCTACTACGCAATTCAGTAATACACTACATTACATAATTAATAAGTGTTCCCTTTGTCAAAACAAAGTTTTGCACGGAACACTAAAAATAAGCCCCCAATAGTCCATTGTCCCCGCAGCGAAGAAAAACGGATTTTGAGATAAATTCTTTGAATAACTTTGCCTCGCTACTGACTAGAATAGAATTTTGCATGCTAATTTTGAACATACTTTGAGCAAACTTTGAAGTAAGTTTGAGTAGTGGTGATTCGTGCAGATGTTGGTAATATTTAGTGAACTTCTGTTTTGATCGGTACACAGTTTTTGTTGGATATCCTCGTCGCTTGAAATAAAACCCTCCATAAATCCGCTATCGTATGAAATCCGGTACCAATATAGAAATATTATTTTTCAAATATACCCGGTGCTCCGCTGTAAAACGATTTTTATGTTTAACACGTATTGTGTAATAAGCATGATTTCACGTAACGTGTATTAAGCGTTTTTGCTAAATCAAAATATAATATTGGGTAAGGTAGTTTTTAATGAAAATGATCTTTAATATAAAACAAACCAACTTCACAAAACAGTTTAAAATGCCAATAAATTTAATCACGAACAGAACAGAAAACAATTACAAATTAACCCCAAGACATAATAAATGTCACTTTTATAATAAAAAATAAAAATTATTTAATTCAGACTCAACAAATACATATTTTGTTAATAATGTTAATGCTAGGTTTGTTGATGAAAACACAAAAATCACCATAAAATGGCTAAGGACACACTGTATATACCTATATAAAATTTAGAGAGAGCTAGAGCTAGATTTTGACATAAATGAGACCAATCTTCAAATCAAAATTTTTAAACCTGGTGTTTTGATTAGTATAGAAGAAAATAGATTTCGATTTATTTATTTCAGGATAAAAATTACACTATAAATTTGCATCAATGTCAAAATTATGCTTATCTTCTTATCATGATCGTCAAACATGGGTATGTGGGACTTGCTTCTCCCAAGGCTCCCTCTGCTAATCAGAGGGAGAGGAGGACAATACCCACTAACATCCCCTGCGGCGTTTCCGTCACCTGCCGTTGACGGGAGGCGCTAGCATTCTAACCACGACGGGGGCTGTAGACCGGAGTATATGATTTTAATATCAACTCGATATCTCCGCCCGTTTCCGAGATAAAGAGTCTTGACAGACAGACGGACGGACGGACGGACAGATGAACAGCAAAGTGATCCTATAAGGGTTCCGTTTTTTCCCTTTGAGGTACGGAACCCTAAAAAGATTTTCCAAATCGTTTGAAAAATGACGGAAATCTTAGGGTAACAAATATTAACAAAACAAATAAATATAACCGAATTGAGAACCTCTTGAAATTTTGAAGTCAGTTAAAAAAGCATGATTACTTACCAGTTTCCATTTAATAGCGACAAATGGTCCATGTTCAAAATTGTGGCGGTAATTAGGTACCTATTTATCTCCAAAATTTGCTTCAACGTTCGACATTAATTTTAATTCAGAATTATTATATTCTGGTAGGTATGATGTTATATATTATGCTGATTTATAGTAGACTAGCTTTTGCCCGCGACTTCGTCTGCGCGGACTTAGTAACAGCAGCTAAAGTAAGTATAGCGCTTGGAAAAAATTTCATAGCAATTATTCAATTTGAGCATATTATGCACACATGTTAGCAGACACTTCATTAATTATCTCAATTCCACCCCGCTTTTTACTTTCTTAAGGGATGATTTTCGGGATAAAAACTATCCTATGTCCTTCTCAGGGACTCAACCTATCTCTATGCCAAATTTCATCTAAATCGATTCAGCGGTTTAAGCGTGAAGAGGAAACACACACAGACAGACAGACAGACAGACTTTCGCATTTATAATATTAGTATAGATATCACTAGTATTATATCATGTAGTAACACTTAAATGAGGTTTATAGTTTTCATATATAAAAAAACTGTTGGAATACAATTACCCAGTAGGGAGCAAAGTAGGCACATTTTACTATAGTGCGTAAATTATAGGTTTAGTACCTACCCAAATGTAAATCAGTACCGGCCAATAATATATCACCTCCATGTTTTTACTCCACCTTACTGCTTTAGGTAGTCTATTCCTTTGTACGGGCGATAAGAAAAATAATTTGACCAATTAAATTGGTCTCATGTAATGGTATTTTCATAGAGGTTTTTTTTAATGTATTGTCAACTTCATTTTTTACTAGAGGTTTTTTAGTAATATGCTGAGTATCCTATAATTCATAGTATTTCATTGCAGTATTCATCATATGTTTGTATAAAATGACTAGTACAATATGCGGATTACAAACTAACCTATATTGTTTACTCTATACAAGCTCATACAAAAACACTCAAAGGTGATATATTATTGGCCGGTACTGTACATAACATTGACGCAAAATCTCAATATGCTTTTAATAAATATAATTATTATTTCGATCGGTCTTAATAAAGAATGATCCGTTCCAAACCAAACGGAAGTTGATATATCGGTGCTGAAATTAATGATGCCGTGTTTTAACGTTCCAAGTGTGTACAGCTATATAAGTGTACATGTACCGGGAATCGTGTACACTTTCGACCTTTTAATCTATAAAGGTAATAAGCGAACATACATTTTTTAATTACTCGCTCTCGAATTTTCTGTTCATTGCGATATAAATCGTTTTGTTTTCAATTTGTTGAAATTTAATGTCTGCCTGGTATAACAAACACAGCAAGCAATTATATTGCGTTCTAGTTAATTATAATAGTATGTTAGTAACCGAAATTACGTATGTATATGTGTTATAAATAAAACAAGGCGAGAGCTGTTAACGAACACGTTCTTTTATTGCAACGGTAACACGGAAGAGGAAGTAACATACAGTATGTAATGCCAACATACACACACAGTTAATTTAATGTCATCTTAATAATATGCTTAGGCAGACCTATGTATACATACTCGTACATCATTAATGCCGAGTTTAAATAGCCACATATCAATAATTGTATTCCAAACTTTTTATCACAGAATACCTACACATGATTGTTGTCTACATGTACGCTATTACATAATTTTATATAACAATGATAGATCCGTAATGAAAATGAACGAATGTATTAAAATACCAAAATGATGACTACAAAGTTATTGAAGTAAACATTGAGCACCCTTCCACCAACAACAAACCTCTGCAGGCATGGGCGACATTCAATGATCTTTCGCTTACGAACTTCTGGTCATTTGCGGGGTCCTGGCGTTTAAAGTCCGTTAAACTTAAATTACTTTTAAAGTTCAACTTTAAGATGAATGCCAGAGTATGGACAAGGTTTAAAACGAGAATAGTTGAAGGTAAACGTGTAAGGGTTGACAAACCTGGATGATTGAAAAGCTTTAGCAACTTCTTCGTGATTTACTTTACTACGCAACGAGCAATGCAACGCAATAATGCGATGTGTTTACGTGGCAACGCGGCGAGCGTGATGGGCACCTTTGCATCGGGGGGGTCGCGGGATGATTTGTACGGCTGAGATGTGACATTTTTATTATTAGTTTCTATGGTTGCTGTAGTATAGTTTAGAGTAAGAGTAATTTGTGTAACGTTTTATTGTTGTGTTGTATAATAATGTACTGTACTTTTAATAAAATATAAAATGTTTTTTCTATACTACTATAACCTTTTGTATGGCGATGTAAGCTAAGATCCGGTACTGCTCGAATCAATAATTAAATTATTTAATATCGAGTAATTTTAGACGAATGCCGAAGCAGCAATAGAAAAAATAAACACGCTCAATTCAAACCTGTCCAAGTGTCCACCGAGCCTATATTTTATTGCGAAATAAGAACTTAAGTTTATTAATTTTTGATAAATCATTTATAAATGAATCCAAGAACAGCTCTGTTCATATAACTATTTTCATGGGAAAATGCCAATGGGAACTTAAATAATGCAAGGAAATGATAATTATGAATTTTTAACAAATCGATATGGTGCAATACTGCGCAATCTATTTCAGCTGCCACACTTGGGGACATAATCTTTTCTTAGACTTTATCTCTTAATAGAAGATAACTAAATAGTTATAAGCAAAGGCTTGTGTACATTAGTTAGGTTTGTGATATAACATATAAAACGTTCGCGTTTTGAACACATCATTTAAAATCGGGTCTATCGCAAATTTATTTTGTTACCTTTATTTACCGACGTTTCGACACAGGTTTCACTGGTCGTGGTCGCGGCTAACTGATGTCCCAGCAAAATGTCAAAACAGAGATTTGTGTGACTGCCCGACGAAAAGTGTATCTCTGTTTTGACATTTTGCTGGGACATCAGTTAGCCGCGACCACGACCAGTTCGCGATATACCCGATTTTAAATGTGATTAATATGAGTTAGGTTTGTGGTTATAGCTGAATATAATAATAACATTGACAATCCTGTTATCGGTAAGAGTACTATTTCAACGTCAAAGAGAAATAGGTACTTACGTAGGTATTAGGAATATATTTAAAACGTCTTATATCTCGTGGGAGTAATAAGGAAGTAGTAAAATT
The DNA here is from genome assembly GCF_947568885.1 of Cydia strobilella. Lineage (NCBI taxonomy): Eukaryota > Metazoa > Arthropoda > Insecta > Lepidoptera > Tortricidae > Cydia > Cydia strobilella. The sequence continues at coordinate 22,353,916 of NC_086042.1, forward strand.
ATACAACGCGTTTCATTTCTTTCCGCTTTAATAATAACGTAAGGAATTAAAACGTTATGTAATCATTATACGTATAAACTAATACTTAGAAATAAGCCAAACTGATCGGCAGCAAATGTTAATCCGGCCAGAACTCACTGACAGGGGCCGTGATGTATAGGGCCGGTGGGTATTCAGTTTTATACATCTCGTGAATTATGTCTGTATTAGGCCAGCTCTATCCCCGGTGGACATATTGCGGTACGCTTATTTGAGTAAGATTTGAAGGTATAAAGTATTTTGGAAAATAGAGGAGAAGTTTTGTATCAAATATTATAATATGTAGAGGATAGTAGAGGCGATTTTAGTATGTACCCGTAGTCGATAAAATATTTTGAAAAGGTAAATACCTGAGAATACATTCACACATACATTATACAAAACTATGCTACCATATTGAAATATCAAATTAGATTCCAGTTGCAGTTGAGTTGTTACTAGGGTTGTTAATATGCATCGAATTTCATGGTTAATTCCCAGCTGCGCAAAGCTTATGCCAATAAGTATTTGAAGAGTATCGGTCTATGATACATAATATTATTTATTCCTTCAAATCTTCTAAACGTCAGAAATGATTTGATTGGAGGTCTATCAACAGAGGGGTGACACTCCTCCTTTCGGGCAAACTCGGCTCCGTTCGGCTCAGCATTGCTCCAAATCCGAGCAATTATTAGGGATGGCACAACTTGACGTCCCTTTGTGTGCACGACCACAGATAAGATAATGACTTGATGTTTCGGGTTTGTAGGAAGTGTCCTTTCTGTACGGTAGTTACTTATTCTGTGCTATCAATTCACTAGATCCTCAGCGTTCTAGACTAGGTTTTGTTACTATAAAATACCTTTGCCTAAATAGATATGTATGTAGGTATATAAATACTGAAAGTAGGTACTTATCAGCTAATACCTACGAATTTGCAAATCACTATGTATAATGTTTCCGAGTCAATTTTTTCAGTTATTAAATTTCCAAATGTTCAACTTATAGCAGAGTTTTAGTTAGTAAATTGTTCTTGAATAATTTAATTTAATTTAAATTGAATAAATAATACAGTAATTGTAATAATAATTTTTAGTTGATGAATTTTAAATGCTTTGAGCTTTAATTAATTTCACATATTTATCATCATCATATATTTAAGAGAAGATCAGTCTCTTGGAAATCGCAGCAATTTCCATGTTTGGCAGTCCTAGTAAACAAATCCTTAAACCTTTGTATTTGCAACCGTATAAGGTATGCCTGATTTGGACCTTATTAGCATAGGTTCCCCGGAATTTTGGGTGCGGGAATGTTTTACACTAGCCAAAAAATAGACAAAAACTGTAAAAAAGAAACTATTTGAACATTTTTTAGCCCGTTCGGCAACTAACTAATAAACTTTTTCACAATAAACAGTTATAAACACACGAAATCATTCCCGCACCCAAATATCCGGGGTAGTATGCTTATTAGTAATATAATTATTTTGAATGTTATGTTTTAGTATTTATATTATATTTGTAGTACGCCCTTAAGTACGTTAGTTTTAAGGTAATTATATCTGTTATTAACACGTATATGGGTCATGAATATTTAATTAATATTATTTAAATTTGTTTAAGCTTTGTTTGCTAATTTTCTAACTTTATTTGAAGTATCCTGCTGTTTATTTGTATTAATTCTTTTTAGTGTAGGTACACGTTCAATATTAACCCAAAAACAAAATTGACAAAACTGTTTCCGGCCGACCGATGACTTGTTTTTAGACGCTTTCAAATCGGTGAACTAATAGAAAGCGTGTTGCCCGGCAAATTCATCCTTTTTGTCCTCTTCGGAAACCGGTGGCCTAGTTTTGGAAGTTTCAATAGAGAATAGTTACTCCTGTACCTGGGTGTCAGGCCAAAAATATAGTTTATAAAAATATTTTCACACTTAGAAAACTTATTGGCAATGAAAGGTACAGTAGAGATATTTAAGCAGCGGCAGCATAAGATTAATAACAGTTGTTATTAAACGGTAGGTATAATAATGCTAAGAGCCCTTTAAGGCGGGGCCGAGGCCTTATAGGTATCGGGCCTATAGGTAACCCTTGACTAAAATAAGAGAATGTCTGTGCCCTGGAATGTGTACATTATGTGCTGGTATTATATAATGCATATTTGAAGCGGTAGGTAAAAATGTTTCATTTAATACAGAATTTGAAGTGTGGGTACAAGATGTGGACATCAAGGGTTGTCCACAGCAATTATGTTCACGTCTCTCCTGAGGACATATCCAAAGGAGTACCTATTAGTTTATTTTAATTTTTGTGTTAAATTACTTATACCTATAGTTATATGCACATACTTAGCGTATTATTATTTTTGTTTGTAGGTAAGCATTTGGATTTTACACTAATTTATAATAAAACTTTCTTCGCCTACATAACTAATACACTTTCTACACTTAGCCGTATATTTGTAGTCCCATATCCCTTCATTACGGTGCTGCATTTTATATTACTCGAATAAAGAGCCTTTTACACGTAACACTGTCAGCGCTGTGTAAAGCAATTGTGATGCTTTTAGCTCGCATCGGTAAATTGTCATTTGAACCTTTCGTTCGACCTAAATATTTTTAGTAAGGGGGTAAAAATAGCGATGCAGGCAAACAGCGAACAACACTTTGATAGCGATTGTTACAAAACATTGATACCTTTTACGAACATATACCTATTGGAAACATAAAATACAATCAGAATTTTTGATAATTTTTTAAAACACATCTCGAAAGTCACATTGATTCTGTGTCGGTTAATTTACAATAAAAAGCTTTACGGAGAGGAGAAACAGATCGAGCAGTTTTGTTTCCGGGAAAGTTAATAACAATAATAGACCTGTACCGCTGGCTATATTTTGACCCCTAGGTTATAAAAATATTAAAGTCAATTCTGTTTTCGCTTATGAATACTTTGTTAAGATGTAAATCTTACATTTTGTTTTGTGTCATATATATCATTTGCTTTTCTAGTAATTTGTTATTTTGTGGTAATTATTTTTTATTTTGAATTATTTTGGAGAAAAAAATATTCGAGAGAAAACATGTAACTGTGTTGCATTTAGGATAGTGTTTTTAGTGTGAAAACATAGTTTGTGTCAATTACGTCCACTGCAATCTGATACTATGTCATAATATTCTAAATGACACAAAAAAAAATTAGAGTTAAAAAAAATTACTAAGGTCGAATTTAATCGTTTAAATAGGTCCATTAAATGATTTTGTGTCTTACTAAGGCATAGCTTCATAAGATATTTGATGATTTTGTTGTAACAGGCTGTCACCGTTACAAAAGAATATTAAAGATATTAGAGTTTACATCTTATTAATTTGAAATGCGGGATAAATAAGATGTATGAATTTGTGTCACTTGCATCCACTGCATAAACAAATATTACAAAAATATTATTTGCGTTCAAACGAAGCTAGCGGGCGGTCTGAATGGGCAACGGAGGCCGTGCAGGGTGGGGCCGCGGCGTGACCTTGCCGTACGCAACGCATGTTTACTTCGCCTGTGCGCCAAATTAACGCAACTTATTCAAAGAAGTTACGCAAACAACACAACAACAAGCAACAAGCAAGCAAAGAATGCGTCGAATTATCTTTTACCTATTTAAAACTCATAGATATTGTACAATGTCACCATTATGCAAAAGAACTGTAAGTACATGTTTGATTTGCGAGCGAGCTGGCAACATTGCGCAGGGAAATCTTAAAAATATCGCGTTTACGTGAACGCCACATACATTTGTGACAGTGATAGGGAAAAGGTACCACTAAAGTAAAATTTGGTTATTAATACCGTGACTTTCTTTCATTCTTTGATAAAAAAATTGCTATTTATGCAACAAGTGCGGAAATCATCTTTACGCACGTGTATCATACAATGTTTTACTATGCATTGTGCGAGTAAATAAAAAAACATATCATGGCAAATAAGTTTAATAATTAAAAGGAGTGTTTTAAATCGACACGAGTTGCGAATTACCTATTCGCACGTGTATCGTACCCTGGCCCTTTAAACTTTCGACATATGCACGGTAAGTGCTCTTTTCCGCACTAGTGCGAGAAAGTAGCACCATATGTACTGTAAAAAAAAAATTGAAAACAAAAAGCACTAGTGCGGAAAAGCAGTACTTTCCGCACGATATGGCTCCGTAGGAAACGCACTTTTCGAGCACATGCATTGTAAAAAAATATATAGGACTGTATCTCCTAAACCATGCGTCGTAGCGCATTTTCGTTCCCCTTTATGTAACCCAAAAGTAATACATGAAAAATACAATGAAAAAAAAAAGAAACAAAATCTTTATAGGGCTGTATTAGGTGTATCTCCTATATCGTGCATCGTAGCGCAAAAATAATCAAATTTTCGCTCCCCTTTAAGAAGCCCCTAATTAAGATTTAAAAACGCAAAAAAGAAAAAAAAGAGGAAAAAATCTTTATAGGGCTGTATCTCCTAAACCGTGCGTCGTAGCGCAAAAATAAACGTTTCGGTCCCGTTTATGTAAACATTAATTTATATTTAAAAAAAAACGCAATAAAAAAAAAACAAAAAAACATTTATAGGGCTGTATCTCCTAAACCGTCGTAGCGCAAAAATAATCAAATTTTCGTTCCCCTTTATGGAACCCCAAACTAATATACAAAAAACACAATGAAAAAAAAAGACAAAAAAAAAATTTTTAGGGCTGCATCTCCTAAATCGTGCATCGTAGCGCAAAAATAATCAATTTTTCGTTCCCCTTAATTAATAAGAAACCCTTAATTAATATTAAAAAAAAAAAAACAAAAAAAACAGGAAAATTTTTTATAGAGATATATCTCCTAAACCGTGCGTGGTAGCGCAAAAATAACAAAATTTTCGTTCCCCTATACGGAACCCCAAAGTAATATACAAAAAACACAATGAAAAAAAAAAACAACAAAAAAATCTTTATAGGGCTGTATCTCCTAAACCGTGCATCGTAGCGCAAAAATAATTAATATCCGTTCCCCTTTAAGAAGCCCCTAATTAAGATTTGAAAACGCAAAAAAGAAAAAGAGAAAAAAATCATTTTAGGGCTGTATCTCCTAAACCGTGCGTCGTAGCGCAAAAATAATAAAATTTTCGTTCCCTTTTATGAAACCCCAAAGTAATAACAAAAAACGCAATGACAAAAAAAGAAAAAAAAAACAACAAAAAAACTTTAGGGATGTATCTCCTAAACCGTGCATGGTAGCGAAAAATAATCAAATTTTCGTTCCCCTTAAGAAGCCCTTAATTAAGATTTAAAAACGTAAAAAAGAAAAAGAAAAAAAACTTTATAGGGCTGTATCTCCTAAACCGTCGTAGCGCAAAAATAATCAAATTTTCGTTCCCCTTTGTGGAACCCCAAACTAATATACAAAAAACACAATGAAAAAAAAAAAAACAAAAAAAAATCTTTATAGGGCTGCATCTCCTAAATCGTGCATCGTAGCGCAAAAATAATCAATTTTTCGTTCCCCTTTAAGAAACCCTTAATTAATACTTAAAAAAAAAAAACAAAAAAAAAACGAAAAAATCTTTATAGAGCTATATCTCCTAAACCATGCGTCGTAGCGCAAAAATAATAAAATTTTCGTTCCCCTTTATCAAACCCCAAAGTAATATACAAAAAACACAATGTAAAAAAGAAAAAAAAACAATAAAAAAATCTTTATAGGGCTGTATCTCCTAAACCATGCGTCGTAGCACAAAAATAATAAAATTTTCGTTCCCCTTTATGCAACCCATAATTTATATTAAAAAAAAAAACGCAAAATTTAAAAAAAAAATCATTATAGGGCTGTATCTCTTAAACCATGCGTCGTAGCGCAAAAATAATTTAAAAAAACCCCTTTAAGGAACCCGTAATTAATACTTTAAAAAAAACAAAAAAAACCAGGAAAAAAAACTTTATAGAGCTGTATCTCCTAAACCGTGCGTGGTACCGCAAAAACAATAAAATTTTCGTTCCCCTTTATGCAACCCATAATTTATATTTAAAAAAACGCAAAATTTTAAAAAAAAATCTTTATAGGGCTGTATCTCCTAAACCATGCGTCGTAGCGCAAAAATAATAAAATTTTCGTTCCCCTTTATGAAGCCCCAAAATAATATACAAAAACACAAGCAAAAGAAAGAAAAAAATAATAACAAAAAAACTTTATAGGGCTGTATCTCCTAAACCGTGCATCGTAGCGCAAAAATAATCAATATCCGTTCCCCTTTAAGAAGCCCCTAATTAAGATTTGAAAACGCAAAAAAGAAAAAGAGAAAAAAATCATTTTAGGGCTGTATCTCCTAAACCGTGCGTCGTAGCGCAAAAATAATAAAATTTTCGTTCCTTTTTATGAAACCCCAAAGTAATAACAAAAAACGCAATGACAAAAAAAGAAAAAAAAACAACAAAAAAACTTTAGGGATGTATCTCCTAAACCGTGCATGGTAGCGAAAAATAATCAAATTTTCGTTCCCCTTAAGAAGCCCTTAATTAAGATTTAAAAACGTAAAAAAGAAAAAGGAAAAAATCTATATAGGGCTGTATCTCCTAAACCGTGCGTCGTAGCGCAAAAATAATCAACTTTTCGGTCCCCTTTATGTAACCATTAATTTATACAAAAAAAACGCAAAAAAAAGTGTTTTTTTTTATAGGGCTTGATCTCCTAAACCATGCGTCGTAGCACAAAAATAATTAAATTTTCGTTCCCCTTTATGAAACCCCAAAGTAATATATAAAAAACACAGTGTAAAAAAGAAAAAAAACAATAAAAAAACTTTATAGGGCTGTATCTCCTAAACCGTGCGTCGTAGCGCAAAAATAATAAAATTTTCTTTCCTCTTTATTCAACCCTTAATTTATATTAAAAAAAAAAACGCTTTCACTAAACTGCTGTAACTCGGAAACTTAGAATCCACAAAGGGGACTTTACTAAATTATGACACATATTAAAGCCTGACCAGTAATATATGATCATTGTCAAGAGGGCGCTGTTCATTCTCATGTATAGGGTGACAGTTCAGTATAGTATGAATAAATATTGTATTTAATGAACATCATCATCAATGTAATTAATGTTGCTTGCCACGCTTAAACATAACAAAAATCACAATAAATTGCGTCTTAAAATAAACTTAAAAAGTACTAAAAATCGAAACAAAAGTAATTTTTAAGTCACTGATGTGACATTCTCAATCAAAAGGTAGGTACCACTTTGTCGTTTACCATAAAGACGAAATTTGATTATATCTTTATACAAATAACCTGTCAGAGAAAGTGGTACCTTTTGATTAGGAACGTCACAAATGTTGGTCAGTATGAGGAGTGCAGCCTACAGTTTATTTTTAATTATATTTATATACCTACTACGGTAAGATTGATAAGACAATGTAATTATGCCTCCGAATGAAATAAATACACTGTATCGCAAAACTAAGTGGCGAGACAGCTCATAATGCCATCTCTTGGTTGGTCTTAACAAGGGTAAAGGAGATAGTATTAAGATCTCAGTCGCCAGCTGATATTGCGGCAAGTATAATAAGCACCCCACCCGCGTAGGTACCCTTCCCCGCGCACGCCCTTCTTGCTCAATTGAGTTTTATTTTGCCAGATAGTAAAAAAACCGTGGATCAAAATGACCCAAATTATGAATGATGTCTCAATGTGGTATTATAATATTGTAGACGTAAACTTAATAATATGATTTTTTTTTTGTGGCAGATACAGGGTGTTAATTAGAAAATATTTTTTTTTAAATAAAAGCGGTGGATGAATTTGACACAGATTTGTTTAAATAACATATAACAATGTTCTGTAAAGTACAACACTTCACTTACCGACTCTAATATTTTTTTAGGCGTTTTAGGATCAATATTAGGTATTTAATAAATGCCATTATACCCGTGGATGAAAATGACACAAAATGCGTGTGTACGTCGGAAGCCACTTTGCCTTTACAGGGAAACAAAGAATTTCGTCTCTAATATTTTTTTTACAGAATGCTGATTGAAAAAAGAAATACCTAAATTTCTACCTAAGCAAATACCTAGGATGACACAAAATATTATTTTTAGGTTTAGTATATGGTCTGGAAACTATATATAAAAAATAAGCAACATTAATATTCTTATAACCTCAGAAGTTATTGGTACAGGTCTATAAGTGAAAATAGAAAACAAAGCTAATAATCATTATAAAGATTAGTTTAAGCTAAAAAAAAAGTCATTAATTGTCTCAGTAAAAAAAACAGTAGTAGTTTGTACTTGTATACTGCTGTAAGTAACACAGCAGTATACAAGTACATAATAGGAACTAACTATAATATATATATATATATATATATATATATATATATATATATATATATAACAACAACTTAAAATTACCATTAACCTAAACAAACAGAAAAGCTTAAAAACAAATTAACAGTGGATAAATTCACTGCCTTGTGTGGGACTTGAGACTATTTTGTAAGCCTAAGGACCACTTGCACCATCCCACTAACCCGGGGTTAACCCGTTAAACCGATAAAGTGTCAAATTGTACTGGTAACCATGGTAACTCCAGGTTTAACCGATTAACCCCGGGTTAGTGGGATGGTGCAAGTGGCGCTAAGTAAGATAAGCCCGAATTTATTATAATCATTACCTCCAACACAATCTATTTTAATCATAGAGTAACTTATACTAGAGCGGTACTGTCATAGTAAATTTTGTAAACCCAGTAAATTCACTGCTATCTATCGACACACTTTAAAACTAAAAATGAAGATTTATAAAAATACGATAAAATGTATTTAAATATGGATAAATGATTTTTTTTATTTGCATTAATTATTTTTATGATTTTGACCCATGTTCTTTCACTGATATGCGTTAAAATTGTTAAATAATAAACGAAACCGTCAACGCCATCTATACGACAGCCCTCTGAACGAGAATCAAATTTTCTTGATTTTCGAGGCATGTTTTTTCCTTAGACTATATCCATCTATTACGGAGTTATATCTATCTTTGATTTTAATGGAAACTACTAGGAAATAAAAACTTTTAACGAGTTTTCTTTAGCCAAGGCCAATTCGTTCTAAAATGTTCCCTGTTTATTTCGGTTTTCACATTTTCCTCTTAAAGCCTCATTTCAGGAACCTAAAGGCTCAGTGAAAAGCCGACTTCTTTTTAAACCCCGACGTTGTCAGTTGGTTCACAAAGATGCCGTTAATAGGGTTATGTTTATGAGCCAGTCGTAGAAACGAATGTAGAAATACCATGTTTTGCCTGCTTTTCAAAGTAGAAAGTGGTTTTGTCACCTGATATAATATTTAACTTAAATTTTGACTCAACGATTCTTGATGAAAAAAATTTGAACGCCTCTTCAGTTACCGCCAATTTAATACCCGTATTTTAGGTTTTATAATTTAGATTTATATTGATATCTTAACAAAGGAACAATATCAAAGTCGAAAACAGATTCCGAGAAAAAAGGAATGTTTGTATTGTAATGTTCCACTTGACTTCAATGTTTGACGCCTGTTTTTAGCCGGTTCCCTGAATAGTACAATCCCCGCGAAATAATAAATAGGTCAGCATTTAAATACTCCACCCCGGCGATTCTCGAAGTACATATAAATCACACTGACTAAGCCTCGCGCAATCTTCCAGGAAGTTACTTACAGTCCGCTTTTCAACTTCTAAACACGAAACTTGCTGTGTTCTTCTGTGTCTAAAACTCTTGTGAAATTCTAACTCATACCGACACGGAAAGTTACCGTGCACGTTGCTGGAAACTCCATGTTTTTCTAGAGTTTCTTTCGCGGACATTAAAACGACTTTTAAAGGAAATTAGAAAAAAAAACACAACAGGCGTAATTTTATTCTTAGCAAAGATTTTGGTGCAGTAAAGTGACGAACATTAGAAAGTTAATGATCCTTGAATGGACAGGTTTGGGCGAATCTTAATTTATACGAATCTATTAAAATTAATCAGTTTTTTTGACGGGGCTTTAATATGAGGTTCTTCAAGAAAGTTGTAAGTAGGTAAATAAACATGTTTCTTAACAGGCGCTAAAATATATGACGAAATTACTTGAATAGTTAATTGGCTATTATTTATGTGCTAAACTATCAGATATTGACTGTTTGACTGTAAAAGGTAATTTAATTCCAATCAACTTAGTTTTTCGACTCATTTTTTATGCAAGCTTAGCTTGAAGATAATGGTTTTCGAAACTAATTATTATCAGCCAGTAAGCGCCATTTAAAAGTTTGTAATGACTTTCTAGTTTCCAAACTTATTTACTTTTCATAAGAGATAAAAGTTGTTTTGAATGTTTTGGGCGTTTGTGTTATTAAAGTAAAGAAAGTTAAGCAATCATTTCAATGTCTGGCTGGAAATTTATTAGGAGAATTCAAAATTATTATTGCTTCTGATATGATTATAAATTTAGATCGCTTAGACCTATGAATAAACCTACTTATCCATTCAGATCCTTTTTTATTATTAATAATAATTCAGATTGGCAAATAATATTAAATGCTACAATTAAAGTCGTCGTCAATAGAAATTGCAAACAATGTAAACAAACCGTTTTACCTTCATTACTTCGTAATCTCGCTCTTTAAAAGGACAACCATGACCTTATCAACAGTCTATATACTTAAATATTTTATTTATATAACTTTTTAGTTAAATTAAATGGTAATTATTAATATTTCAGCGAAAAATAACTCGTACAAATGTTAGGTTATGTGTCAAACGCTAACAAAATATGTCATATTTGTTTACATTGTTTGCAAGTTCTATTGACGACGACTTTATGTTGTGTGGGCATATGACGTAAAGCTCCTCTTCCCGCGAGTTTGAACACTTAGAAATGGCTATAGTGGTAGTGAGGTAGTATCAACCCTTTCCCCCACACCTGTACGCGTGGCCCGCCCGTACAAACGTTATCACTTATATTACTTCCCCCATTCGTCTTAAATACATTACGAGTTGGCGATAAACGATAACAATGCAATAACAACAAGGTAATTCCATTATTATTTAAATTATCCTGTATGAGGGTGAAGTATTTTTACTATGGAGATGGAAGTACTAATTTTAAGCAGACGAAGTCAGCTGATCATTCATAATTGTGTTGTAATGGAGATTTAGAAATATTCAAATATATCTTAGTAAGTACAAGTATCTATTTGAATACGCGACATTTTGCAAAAAAAAAACTTGTGCTTACGTGTAGTTGAAGCGGCATAGGTCGGCGTTGTTGGCAGCGTCGCGCGCCGGAACGGCCGCCCAGTGCACGGCGCGTCCGCCGGTCGTCACCGCTGCCAGCAACCGCTGCCGGCAACCGCAGGACGACCACACGCTGGCGCTCGCCACGCCGCCCGCCTGTTATACATGGTAAAGGCACGTTTATGCGTTTGCTTTGGTTGCTTTTTACGTTTAATATTTTTACAGGATTATTACTTGTTATTACTTGTAAGTTGTGATAGAGTAAAAACCGTTCAGCGAAACTTAATGGCTTCGGAGAAATCATCGAAGTTTGGTTCCATAACATTGATAACCATCAGAACAGTCAAACATGGTTAATTTGTATGCTGTTGTTCTGACCATTATATTTTACGGACATATTTGACTTATATTCATACTTTTTGAAATAATCACGTGACAAAAGTTAGGTTAGGTAGGTCATCTATCATTGAAACTGTATAGGTAAAGCATTACATAAAGGTAAAGGATTGACGATTTTGACTTGTCGACAATTACATCAAACATCAAATTACCTTTTATAGGTACTTTAAATAACATAGCATAAATTTATATAGCGTAAACATACAATAATATGTCCGTGGCTATGTAGGTACCAGTAGCGGGTTATCTATAAAAACAATCTCTGTTTATTTAGGATTGAACAGATTGGATAGTAAGTTGGCAAATTTTCTGTCATTTTACTATTTGGTATTAACGAAATCGTTTACATTTTCACCGACTTGCCTGCTTTGATTCAATTTGGCACTTTATTCTATATGCCCTTAAATATAGTAAATACGTAAGTATAGTAAATATTTCATCTAACCTGAAGAGGAGTTGGTAGATTTTCTACAAGAAGGTAACACTTGGAAGTAGAATTCCATCGCCGAATTCTTTCTCGAGCCAAAACGTAGTGTGTCTCAATCTCCTTGCCTTCCACTGCGACTAGTTCAGCCTATAACAAAGTAAAAAACATTTTTATAAAACTAGCTCAAAGATTTAAATTGCATAGGTACTGCATTACTGTATTTCCAATAACTGCATATTTGGCATGTTAAGGGAGTTGTTCGATTGGCGGAAATAAAAAGACATTCTACGGAATGAACATGCCTGTTCATTGACAGGAATCAGGGGGTTTTGAGCTCTAGTTATAAAACACTTATATAAATAACTATTTACTTACGAGTAAATATTTTTAAGTCAAGTGTGTTCATCGACATGTGTATTTTTGGGGCTAGAAAAAAACACACACCATATTTCATACATGCCCTTAACCATTTCTGTGGCACGTTAATCTCAGGGTAGCTTAATAATAGTCTCCTTATTACAGGCTCACACTAAATATTTCACACCTTTAGCCAGTTCACTTTGCCTTTTCTTGGTGTGAAAACTGTTGAGCTGGAATTGAAATAAATGTTACCACAATCTAAATATACTAGTTGTTACTCAATGGGAAAAAGAATACCACGACTGGTAGAAATATACAGAATTCCTGTTTTTCGAGAAATAGTGCGTTGCGTTCATTCACTTCATACGCTGGTACACTCACCCTATATTATACTCAGGTTGCCCATACTATGATGTATGGCAGAATAAAATAGCTCGTCAACATTTGCGGCTCGCAAAATTTGATAAGTATAATTTCTAGTAGCATATTTTAAAGGCAAGGATTATAAAGAATTTAATTTAATGAAGAATATACGTATTATTCATTGGCAGTTTTGTTGTAACTTCTCTTTACATCTCGCACAATAAGTTGCCCTCCAGAATTCAATAATGCATACTGAGTATTCATTCAAAACATACCCTTTCGTATATTTCCAAGACACTATTTCTCTCGAGAATCACTTGAATAAAACGTCCAATACTCGATATACATCATCCGCCCCAGTTTTTCTCAGCGGATCCCTAGAGCCCCTATAATTTAAGGAAAAGCGGAAGACCCAAAGTGACAAAACTCTTCGTGGTAAAGGATAAACTTGACGGCTTACGAAAATTATAAAACACGCGTAAATAATAAAAATATTTTTTTTATGTCGCTTACGGCGATATTCCAAGGGTCGGAAAGAATATTGCCTCGCCTGCTTCTGACTGATACGCGGTTTTATTACATTTCATTTTTATGTTTATTGAATTTCTGGTTTTCAACCGGTGCAGTTGGTATACTATGTAGGAGGAAATTGTGTAATGTTTATGCCATAAGGAATAGATAGCTTTTTTTCCATAAGGTAGGTTCTCTTAAAGGGTGGTACATATATTTAATGTGTTTTACATAGTATTTTGTTGTTATAATTTTGCACCGTAAGCCTGAGCTTACTAATGTATTAAAGAAATATAATATCTGGAATTCTGTTAGTAAAAAAATAAGTGATTAGGTAATAAGTACAACATTTTTAACATATACCTACATTAAGTAATGTTTTTGGTATTAATTATTAACAAAATTATGAAGAAAGTAGGTAGTATTGCGTATTTTTCAAAAGGCTGTTGAGTAAGATATGATTCCATATTAACAATAAGCATATGAGTTTTATGTGCCAAAAAGGACATGTTCCTTTCAATTATTTCCATTAGACTGACTACGATTATTAAAGAGAAAAAGGCCTTTTTTTGCGGTGTGAATATTAATATCAACCTTTAAATGGGTGGTACAGTCGCCATCAGATATATCGGAGCGGCCGAGGTGCTCATAAATATCTGAACACGCACTCTGACGCCTTGACAATACAGGCGTGTTCAGATATTTGTGAGCACCTTGGCCGCTCTAATATATCTGATGGCGTCTGTACTAGTGATAAGCGTCACCAATATTTTGATTTATAAAAATCCTTATAATATTTTTTTTTGTTTGGAGCTACTCGTATATTTTTGTTTGCACTTACGTGTAAGAGCTATGTGCTAGGTGCTTACCGCCTAAAGTCAGCACTTACTTATTTATTCTTACTTACTTGTTCAATATAAATGTATAACTGTTAATAATAATAAAAATAAGCTTTTTTGTATAGGTATATAAATACTTAAGTATGTTAACTTGGGCCCCATCATAAATAGATATTGAACAAATTCGTGCTCAATTTACTGGAAATCTACTTCAAAGGAAATCTGTTTGGTGACTGAGCGCGCAGGGGAAACTCCATATTTAGAAAAACTGAATCACCAACTGGAATACATTTATTTAAAGAACCCATTTTGTTAGCCTGTTTATAATATAATACAATATGAACTAATATATAATATAGGATATAATATAAAAGGATCTCTACTATTTGAATTAGGTAAATAAGTTCAAAAAACGATTGGCAAATATATTATATGACTGCATTAGTACCTATCATAAAATATGTTAGCATGCGTCTTTTCAACTTTTATCATCACACTTGCTTAGCGAGCTATTTCATGCATGTGCAGTGGGAGGTAAGTCCATTTTACTCCCTATACCATTTTACTTACTATAGCAGTAATATTTTTTTTCTTATGCCACTAACTCATACGAACCAAGTAGGTTCTAAGTAAAATACTTGTTAAAAGTCAAGGTATAAAATGAGTTTTACTTTCAAAATGTTAACGTTTATAATTTAATTGTTTTGTTTATGTTTTAAAATATTTAATTTGATTAATTTAATAGCCGTGAGGAAACCGGACTAATCCCAACAAGGCCTAGTTTCCCGTCTGGGCATTGGTCAGATGGCAGTCGCTTTCGTAAAAACTAGTGCCTACGCCAATTCTTGGGGTTAGTTGCCAAGCGGACCCCAGGCTCCCACGAGCCGTGGCAAAATGTCGGGACAAAGCGAGGAAGATGATGATTAATTTAATACCCGTTAAAATATTTTTACACAAATTTCAATCGTGGCTGAATGCGGACGGGTCCGTGCCTTCGATGCCTAACCAGTAAAAAAATTACAATATGGTGGACGAATGTCTGAAATGTCACCGTATTTAACAATTATTTCGCATACAATTATTTTTTGAAAAATATTGTGTGTAACTCCGGGGGTAAGAATATTGTTACTCATGCATATATCAGACTCTCGTACAATATTTCACTTACCCCCATCTTACCCCCCTCGTGGCACATGGCTTTTTTTGTATTTGGCAGATTTTAGTGTAATATAATAACACTAACACTTCCACTTATGTGATCATAATCTTTACATCACATACTGACGAAGTTTTGATCATCTAGCCATTGAAAATTTAAGTAGTAGTTATTGCTAAAATGTAATGAAGGATTAAAAAAATGAAAATAATTAAATAAGTAGTTAAATATGTCGCAAGAATTTCTGTTACTAATGATACAAAAATTGCGCACATTGCATTGCGGAAGTGTGCATCAAATCATAAATCAAACTAGAATGTTTTTAATTTCGTGAAAACCCGACACTTACGCAAAAACTTTAAAATACACCAAAAAGAAGTTGCCAAGTTTGCAAAGTGTCGTCAGGTCTAATGAGATTGATCCAAATTCTCGAATTTTCTTAAAGTATTCATGTTCAGTCTCGGCGGGGAAAACTTTTTACGCGGATTCCTTATTTATTATCTTTAATAAGTTTTTGCAAATGAAGTTTGAGAAAAGTCTTCTGGTGTATCTGTTGGTTATTTTATTACTCAACAAAGCATCTGGAAAAACATTTTTTTTCCGTGGCCATCTCGTTATTTTAAGAAATGAACAATAACACACATCTATTCACGAACGCAAGAAATGCGAACGCTTCTGTTGGTTGGTACTTACATTAGTGGTGTTAATATATTAACAAACATCATTTTATTTTATCATTATTAGCTTTTTGCGCATTTTATGAAATAAAGTCCATGTTTTAAAACTAACACGGGACTTAATCGCGTACAAACTTACGTTAATTATGGCCTGACATTTCGAACGCGACGTTACGTTCGTGGTCACAGGCAGGCTGGCGAGGAATTGTATCAACATCTTCCAGAAGTGATGAGTGAAAATCGTGTTAGTTTAAATACCGCGATACTGCAGCGCGTCCGGGATGTTTGCGGACGCGAGCGTTGACGGTTTCCACGCCACGCTCCGCAAGCGTTGCGCCGCGATGCTTGGTAGGGTGCGCGACAGCCGCCACAGCCTCCTGGCCCTCGTGGCTAGCAGGTGGTACAGTGGCCTTCTGAAGCACTGGTCCTCCATGCACGTTAGCCTCTATCATAAATTTAATTTAATTCAAGATGTTTAATTTAATAGGTTCGTTTTATCAAGTTTTAAAATTTTAATTTAATTATTTATTTTAATTCTATTTTAATTGTAATTTAAACAATGTTGTAATTTTAATTTTAAAAGTTGATTGTATTGTAATTTTTTATTTTAATATTTTATATTTGATATGTGATATATGGATTCCGAATTGTCCGAAATAAAGGTTTTTTTTAAATCAATATAAAATCCATGTTGCCAACAAATAGTGACGCCCGAATAACCAAGATGTCTGGGTATCGCACTTAGTTACACAATAGGACCTGTGTGCCTAGCCAAGGTGACAATCGCTTGCACTACGACAACCAAACGCTTTGTGTCTCTCTATCACTTTTCCATATTAGTGCGACAGTGACAGTTGCGTTTGCCTGATCCTGAGCCTGACATACTCTATCTCAAAAAACTTTTAGAGTAAGACAGAGTAACCCCAAACAAATACTTACTTTTTTATTCATTACTAAGATTGACTTTTTAAGTTGGCAATTACGTATTACAAACTGTTTTCTCCAATAAGTAATTATTTTTTTACGAATAAAGTGTTGACATGAAGCTAAACCTTAAAATGTGATCTTCTAAAAGCTGTCTGCAGTCGAAGCTCAACCAATAAAATTACAGAGATGCAGCTACAGAAAATTGCAAATGGATTTCTCTCCATTTGGATTAGTAAACGATGAGTTTATTTGGATTTCAATAGAATTCAAATTCACGACTGAAGTGAATTTTATAAATATAACTTTTGATTAGATTTTCGCTAACATGCATAAAAATATGTGCAGGTATGCATATAAAGAAAAAGTATTATTGTTTATAGAAATATACAGGTATAAAATATCTTTGATCAGTTTGAGTTCGTTTTCCAAGTTGGCAATTGATAATTTGAGAATATTAAAAATTAATCACACTTAAACTATCGTGAGACATATTTCAAAATATTTAGATTAGTACGGTTTTTTCTCACTATTATTTTTAGTCGC
Organism: Cydia strobilella; assembly: GCF_947568885.1. Taxonomy (NCBI): domain Eukaryota; kingdom Metazoa; phylum Arthropoda; class Insecta; order Lepidoptera; family Tortricidae; genus Cydia; species Cydia strobilella. The sequence continues at coordinate 22,371,402 of NC_086042.1, forward strand.
TTTTGGCGACACGTTTCGGATTCTTTGGGAATCCTTCCTCAGGCACGAGTGTCCGCGGCGGTTGTACTTACGTCGTGCCTGAGAAAGGATTCCCAAAGAATCCGAAACATGTCGCCAAAAGCGACTAAAAATAATAGTGAGTAAAAACCGTACTGATCGAAATATTTTGAAATATTAAAAATTGTTAATTTTTGTATTCGTAATATGAGTACCTACCTAATTAAAATAAATAACAACAGTCTTCAACAAAATATAAAGCAATTCTTTAAAAAAAATAAGTAGGGAGTATATAACGACGGTAACGTAGACGATTCAACGGAGCCACGTGTAAATAGTGTTTAGTTTTTAAGTTTATAAAATGCATATATATGTTAGTCTGTAAGGTATTTGTAATATGGGCCTTGTTGCCTGATTTAAATTTTTTAATGAATATTAAATAAAATAACCACTTCGTAATAATTTGGAACGAGAAATAATTTACAATTCTTCTTCATAAGTCTCTTTACTATGTTGATCATGAATAAAAACTGTTAAAGTAGTCTGGCATGGCAGCATCCGCCATAGCGGATGGTATAAAACGCAGATTCCTCTCATAAAACTACAATAACTGTGTTTTATTGCGACCTCTCATATAAAAGTTTCCAAGTTAGGTACATTCAAACAGAGCAGTCGACAAGTAGTGAGTTGGTTAGAAAGTTATTTTGTATTCATTATTTATTTTATTATTATATTATTTAAGCTTTATTTCTCGCACATCCATTATAAAATTGACTTTTCTTTTGTTATGTTTTTACGATGTGTGATCCCTTGCGGGTAAAAGCCTCCTCCATCTTTTTCCATTTCTCTTTGTCTGTAGCATTATTCTCCCAAGTATTTCCTGCAATTGCTATGATGTCATCGACCCATCTTTTTCTTTGTTTCCCTGAGTTACGTTTGCCCAGTGGGCCTTTCCATTTGGTTGTTTGTATGGTCCATCTCTTGTCCTTGTATCTAGCCAAATGTCCAGCCCATCTCCATTTTTGTCTTAAACTAAACTGTAGTTTGTTTATTCTTCTTAGTTTCAATAGGCTTCTTCCATTGCATGTTGGCATGATAAAAAAAAATCTTTAACTTTCTCGGTGAAGACCCATGTCTGGCATCCGTAAGTTAAACTGGGGGGATGCAGGAATCCATAACTATTTTCTTTATTTTTAAACTATAGTTTCCTTTTAGGATTTCTTTATGTAACCAGTAATTTCTCCAAGCTATATTTATCCTCCTTTCCACCTCGTTTATGTTGCTATTGGGGTCAAAAGAGATCATTTTTCCTAGGTAAGTATACATAGTTGTCCACATATTCTATTGGTTTTTCTTTTACAGTTATACTTTTTTTGTGACTGTTCGTCATAACTTTGGTTTTAGATGCGTTCATGTGTAGGCCCACTTTTTGGCTCTCTGAATTTAGACTCCTTAACATTGTTTCCAGACCTTTGGCAGTGTTACTGAATAAAAGTATATCGTCCGCAAACCTCAAATGTGTTAATTTTTTTGTTATATTCATTACAAAACCCTTATAATTTAAAATGGTTTGCATGTTTAAAAACGTCGCAGAATTAAAATAAATAATAAAAAACGGGGATGGCCCTAGACACTGCCTTGTTATTATGGAATAAAATAAAAGTCATAATTAGCTCCATGCATGATTTTAGTTTTTATTTTTGTAATGATAATTTTTGGATAATTTGTATCGTTTGAACACCGGAAAAAATAAAAATACTTTTGTAAACCTTTACATTATTTTATAAAGAAATATTTAAAATGTTGAAAAATTTTGAGCGGTTGAAACGCTCACAATTTTTGACGCGAATTCTACAGAGCGTGATGACGTCACATGATGGACGGTCCAACTGACGTTTGCTATTAATGACACTTATGTGAACTAATCTATCGAACGCGTGACGTCACGTGACGTTTCTCGCGTTTCGCTCACTTCTCGCGGGCAAATTTTTGTACTTTTTATTTATTATTTTAAGCAATTAAATGAAAATGTAATAACGGAGATCCATTAGTAACATGATATAACGGTAACATACATCCGATTAAAAAGTATTTCGTTCAAATATAACTTCATGCATGAGGCTAATTCTGTTTCTTAGTCATTCTTGTACGTTGTACCCAAGGAATTAAAATAATTAAACAAACTACCCCAATGATAAATCCATATCAAGCATTTTATTGAGTCGAATAGTTAGAAAATAAGTTAATGAGTCGATAAAAAACGGTTATAGTACTTATTGTATTTATTTTTTGTTAATTGTTAATTTAACTTTTATTAGGGTTTATATTTCAAAATCAGCACAGTATAAAGGGGCAAGGCTAAACACGTTCGTAAAAGCTACCCTTGCAATTTCCACGTAGGTACCTATAAATCTCAATCTTGCAGTCTAGACCCCGCATGCGGTTAGCGAGAGAGAGCGCCCGCAATAGCGCTGCAAAAGCGCTAACAACAAGCTATTTCAAGAGGTAATTAATTGCTTTAACATGCTGAAATTAAGTAAGCCAAGAGCAGGTGTCTTTGTACGCAAACCGCGTGGAAGCCAGGACCTGGAACGTAAACTTCATTAAATTTATAACATGCTACGGTAAGCTTTACGACACTGAAAAAATGGTTCTCTTTATAAAACATTGACTTTACTTTTCAACACTGCATATTTTCTTATTTATTTAATCGTATGGCGTATATACATTCTATATAAAATTGGATAACAGATCTTCCGGAGGGATTGCAAATGAGTGCAGAGGGTAGCGCTGTATAATGTGCTCAACGGTTTGAACCTCTTCACCACATATTAAATATATTAATAACGGGTCACTCACGTGTTTTAAGTCGAAAACGCTCGACATGTTTCACTCCGTACCGAGGAGCGTCATCAGGAGCTTGCGTCGACGGTGACGGACCGGCGCAGACTAAACACCACAGTCGCAGAGAGCAGAGTCCCGTCAGCCCCATTTATGACGAAAATATTATAAACATATTTTCTTTAACGTGAAATATACAAAAGATATGCTAACAAGTCAGTAAGTTTAGGCGGTCAGTCTCATATAAAAATCGTAAAACACTAACAAATTTAATAACAAAAATATGACTCTATTTATAATATTTACCGGGTATTTCGGTTTCGCCTGCATTGCAGATAAAATATAAAGTAGTTTTTGTTGTTTCTAAAATTAATCCTACCTATATCTAACATGGAAAGTTGCTTATGATCATTGGTCACATCTCAGATAAGGGGACGGCCGTTTCTCCATATAAACGTAGTCCCCATTTTCCTCTCTGGATATTGACATTATGGGAAATATTTTTATATAATTTGATGTTTATTAACCTATAATTTTATATATGTATAGCTATACTACTTCGATTTTATTATTATTGTAGAAATTAGGAGCGAAAGACAGATTTCATACAAATTTTAAAATGCGCCTAACTCTTGTAATGCTTAAAAATTTGAAAAAAAATAATGTATAGTTGTGGTTGATATACAACAAATTGTTTCAAATCATTTTCAATAATCAAGTTTGGGAACAAATCAAATTATTTTATTAAATATTTTGATTTGTGTTTTTTTAAGTAGTCACACTACTATATATAAATTAAAAAATGTAATAGATGTCATATATTAAAGAAAAAGTAAGTGGTGATAATTTGATTTGTTCCCAAACTTGTTCATAGATGGCAGCACCAGTCTCTCACGCTACAAGTTTTTTTCATTTTCAATAATGTTAATATCCAGAGAGAAAAATGAGGACTGAGTTTGTATGAAAAGGCGATTTCGTGCGGGTGCTCCACTTTCATCTCAATAAATCAGAGATGAGGATGAGTATGAGTATGACTTTAATTTTAATGTTAACAACGACTCCATAGTTCTCTTTAGTCTTACCGTGCTATAAAATTAAATACTCCGAAGCCTGGTAATCAGAGTTCGCACATAAGGGCATAAGAACAAAATAAAATTGTATTTCACAGTTTTCAATACGTCCAAAATCAATAGAAATTTGACAAGATTGATGACACCAGGAAAGAGTAGGTAAATTGTTATTGGATAAATTGGATGTCTACCGTACGCTGCCACGCCCATGGGTGATTGATATGGAACCCGCCTCAAAGTTTTTCTACCCACTCAATATTCATTTTACCCAACAAAATTTCAAGTTTCGATGGGACCTAAGTAATTATTAATTCTCTTTTGTTATTTTTCACAACACTATGTGTGTCATCTAAAATTTAAATAGCTAACGATCTTTAAATATAGTCATTTTAAGTTACATTGAATTAAAACTGAATTTTTAGATTGTTACTAAGTATATTGAAACTAGCTAATATTAAAAAGTGAATAAACATAAGTTGAGATCGCTCTTTAGCGATAAGGCCGCCTATTGTTTACCTCTGTCTTCATGTATTATTTGTGATTCCATGTACATTTATTCTGAGGTTGTGCAATAATAAAGATATATTGTTATCACTGTTGATGTTTTTTATCATTACCATTTAAAAATAAGACAAATTACTCAAATGATGTTTTGATTTTTAAACATCTATTTATACGAGTACAGGTGCAATAGAATTCATTGCTTTTATTTTAGGAACCGTAGGATCGTTAAAGCTCTTATAATTTTACCATATCTATGATTTATGATTGTTATCTTTTTATAAGGTGGCAATCCTTAAAGCTATCTGTCAAGCTTATAGAATAAAAAACCGGCCAAGTGCGAGTCAGACTCGCGTTACAAGGGTTCCGTACATTACACAATTTAAACAATGTATTTTTTATGTGAAACGTGAGTGAAATCGCATTTAAACTATCGTGAGACATATTTCAAAATATTTATCAGTACGGTTTTTACTCACTATTATTTTTAGTCGCTTTTGGCGACATGTTTCGGATTCTTTGGGAATCCATCCTCAGGCACGAGTGTCCGCGGCGGTTGTACGTCGTGCACTGGTCAGTGCACGACGTACAACCGCCGCGGACACATCCGAAACATGTCGCCAAAAGCGACTAAAAATAATAGTGAGTAAAAACCGTACTGATAAATAACGTGAGTGAAATGTCTAAAAAACCCGTAGGGGTCGAATCAAAAACTAAGTAATTAAGTCCGACTCACGCTTGACTGCACATTTTTAATAGGTTTTCCTGTGATCTAGGTGAAGAACTATTTTGTGAATTTATTTCATAATTTTAGACCCAGTAGTTTCGGAGATAAAGGGGGGGAATGGTAATTTTTTGTCTATTTTCTTGAATAACTTCAAAATTGGTTAACCTAAAATTATAAAAAAAATATATTTGAGTTTCTCAGAATGAGCTCTTTAATTTGATATATAACACGATATAATTTGAAAAAATATATTTTTTAATTTTCTCATTTACCCCCCAAAAGTGGCCCCCATGTTTAAAATTCATTTGTTTACATTACATGTCCATCTTTGGGTCACAAATTTACATATGTATACCAAATTTCAACTTAATTAGTCCAGTAGTTTCGGAGAAAATAGGCTGTGAAAGACGGACAGACAGACAGACAGACGCACGAGTGATCCTATAAGGGTTCCGTTTTTTTCCTTTTGAGGTACGGAACCCTAAAAACTCGCAGTGACGATCTTATCAATTGATGAAAAACGAATAAATACAATTGAACCTGTGTTCGAGTTTTATATTACATAGGCCAGGAAATGAATTAGTAGGGTAAGTAAGCGCCTTGAGTATGCACTTTTTATATGTTCCGGCCGGGGATTTTTATATGTTCACCTCCTAATAACTAGTCCAAACAAAGTTACGGAGTCAACAATAGTGTTCCAAGCATTTCCCTCTATAAGTACCTACTTATTGCGTGGCCTAACAGTTGAATTAACAGTACTCATCAGCACTAAATCGTGTAACATGAGATCTCGGTTAATGCGGGCTGTTAGTTTAGAAGAGCCCGCAGGCAGTGGCGCTCACTCAGCCCCTAGACTAATTTCATTAATCCTATCATTGATTGGATTTGCTGAGCTAGAGCGTACTGGCTATGTTAGTTTTGTTTTAAACTTTGCTCTCACTCAATGTAAGTACTTACCTACATGCAAAAATTACATTATTTTTAAGTGGGCGACCAAACATCCGTACTACTTGTTGTTTATTTATTAAATATCATTGATTATTATTGAGTAATCTAACTGTAACGATTTTGGAAAAGCTGGAAAACAAGCAATTGTTGGATGAGTTATTTTGAAAAGCCGATACGTCAGAGGTCCTGAAAGATACGAGTCCATCTATAATGCTTTTAACCGAGTATTACACATTGATTTTCAGGCGAACTGCTATGAATAATGAAATATTATAATCGTATATAGATAGGCATGCAATTGGATTGCATGTACCTGGAGCCCAATTCAGATTTAACAACTTGATTTTATTTTGATACGTCCTTAAAGGCTAATTGCTGCATGCGAAATAAAGTAAGTCACGCGTGAGTTCCGGCCAATTCCCAAAGAGATCGGCAAGGTCGTGTCAAAACCAGTTCAAGACCATAACAAATTCGAATCGACTTCCTGGTCTCCAATGACTATCGGATTACACAAAACACTTTTTGATAGTAGTCCAAATTTAATATAATCTCATCAGATAAAATTTTTGCAGCGCATTAGTTAGGTAATTAGTTTAAATTTCGCTATAAAGATATGGTTGGGGACTTATGTACTCGTGTAAGCGTACTCGCCGAGTTAAAATTCCTTTACTTGTAATAATTTTAAAATTTACAAGTGAATGATTTAATAAATTTCAACACTTGTAAATTTTGCCTGCGCGCTTGTTATAATGTAAATAAACATTCATATATTTTGGATGTGTTAGTGAATATTAATATTTACATGCGTGTGCTTCGCAGCATGCGTCAATTTATGTCATCAGGTTTCTGAAAAATGTACCCAGCTAGTAAATCCTTCGTCAGGTTCTTTTACATATAAGTAAAATGAGTATTTAATGCATCGGAACGTTTGATTTGATCTCCTCTAATGCAGATAAGCTAGCTAGTTTCAACATTAATTCACTTCATCCCCTTTACCTACGAGGATTTCACCGACTCCGCCTAGCTCTGACGGATTACCTCTTTTACTAACGAATTAGTCCCCGCTTAGTTGTAAATCAACGAGTTAAACCAAATGCGGCTTTTCTGGCTAATTCTAAGACTATTTGTTTTAGAGACGTAACTACCATATATTGTACGAGTAATTGTTTAACTCAAAAGCTCTCTTTCACGGATAAAAACAAGCAGCACTTATATTATATATCATATCGATTCACATTTTATATTCCCAAATTAGCCTCTTTTATTGATTAATATTGAAAAAATGTAGCTACAATCAAATTATTCTTATTCATAAATGCCGTCAAATCGATCCTTTTATTTAGTTTGAAGCTATAGGTATAGGTAGTTATTTTTTAAGTTTATTTTGTTAATATTATATTTTTAAAGAACTCAAATGTAAATATAAATACTTACTATGTAAGTATGTATATAAACGTTTAAAAAATAAGTTAGGTATTTCAATAAATTTTACGGCTAAAATAAATTTGCTTTCAATATTAATTCTCCGTAGCATGTCCACTTATATAAATAAACACAATAAATTTATTTAAATATAATTCAAGAAATTTTCATTTACCTACCTACAATGTTCTTTTACTTACTTTGCAAGCTACAATTTAAACGAACGCGGTACGATAATACTCACAAAATGACCATAATTAAAAAACACAATTAAAAGTGAATGTTTATTAAGGTGGCAAATTAAAACTTAGGGAGAAACAAAAACCATTAAGTTTTGAAAAATAGTTAAGTAATTAATGTGCCTTAGAGATGTTTCTATAGATTTCATATCAATGTAGAAAAAAGAACAGTACAAAAAGGGCCAGCATTTTTCTTCGACATAATCCCCTTTTAAGTCAAGACAAAGATTAGTTAGCTAATTTCTTAAAAGCATTCCCTTTTTCAGATTTAATGGAGTGGTGGATTATTTGTCCCTATCTTGGCATAATTTATCTAAGCGTATTAAGCGTGGGACAGAAAATATCAGATAAAATTTTACCGATAAAATTGGTTTGTAAAAACGTTTAAAAAGGAAACTAACCTGATGGATATTATTTAAAAAAATATGAGCGTCAAGTTTTACTGGACACTGAGTTCTACTTAGCAATGAATATTATTATTATACAAAACATACTGAATAACCAGATATCAGAGAGGTACCTAGCTACATAGATTTTTTGTCTATTTAAATTAACATAGCTTGTTATGTTCAGCAAAATAGTTAGTTTAGAACTATCCAACACAGAGCACTAGAGCCAAAAGCCATAAGACGTGCAGATTCTAAACGGGTCATTGTCAAATTTTTGAAAAACCTCTAACTTATCAGACCTTTTTTTAGTTTCTGCCAATTTTTACCAAAAAGGACTTATTTTACGGCAAATGTCACTATGAACACTTTAAAGGAGACTAAATTCTTAACAAAGTATGTTAAAGTGAGAAGGCGATAAACACTACAAACAAACTATTCGGTTAATCGCCTTCACATCTTAACATACTTTGTTAAGAATTTAGTCTTCTTTAAAGTGTTCATAGTGACATTTGCCGTGAAATAAGTCCTTGTTGGTAAAAATTGGCAGAAACTAAAAAAAGTCAGAAAATTTAGAGGTTTTTCAAAAATTTGACAATGACCCGTCGGGTTTCCGAGGTCGAAAACTCGGATTTGCCATAACCATTTCATCACATAGAACATAAAAAAAAGAACAGAACTGCCGGATTTCATGCAAGGCGAAATGTACTATTTCAATGGATCACCGGCTCGAACCGAAAAGTTTATCGGAACTTACGTACGAAACATTTTATGGTCGGTAAATATTAACTTAACAAGTTAGATGCTTGTTGAGTAGGACATAGTTCGGTGTAGATTCTTAAGATTTCTAATGTCTACACTCTACAATGAGAATAGGCAGGGGCCTAGCTCGTGAGATGTACAGCCTAGATATATGTATGCAGGGGTGCTAAGCTAATAGTTTTACTGGCCGTACCTAGGCTAGTATAAATCTATCAGTCCTATAAACTTTTAATATCCAAGAGGATATGGATAGACAGAAGTCATTGACGTAGGAAATAGGTGGTCCAATCGTATCTGTTTCCGACCCAAATCTCAGAACTAAATCACTGGATAACTTGTAATCCAATTAAACCCCATTAGCGACACATTTCAACACGTTTAAACGCATGAAGTTTCTGTAATTTATCGAATTATTCTAGCTGATCCCTTTAAGAGGAAAGGGGACGGCCGTTTCTCTATACAAACGTAGTCCTAATTTTCCTCTCTGGATATTGACACTATGAAAACTATTTCCATTATAATTTGACGTATATTCACCATAGCTATGCCCCTACGTTTGACTTTTCTCGATTTTTTGATTAGGTATTGTTGAAATTATATAGGAGCGAAAAACTTTCATACAAATTTTAAAAAGCTCCTAACTATTGTAATAATTAAAAATTCTAAACCACGTATGGGCATAGATGTGGTTAATATACAATAAATTGTGTCAAAATATTTTCAATAATGTTAATATCCAGAGATTAAAGTGAGGACTACGTTTGTATGAAAAGGCGATTTCGCGCGGGTCCTGCACTTTCGTCTATTGGGACGAAAATGCCACATGCTCGTGTTCGGTCAACAATAACCCGACTAATTTGAGATGAGTAAAGCCATTAGATGCAAAGTACGAGTTAGAGACACATAGCAATAGCGGGCGTCAAGCTGACTGTTTGCACTCCCTACTAAACTTGCATCCTGCCCGAATCAGTTTAGTTCTTAAAACCGCTTCGAACACAGGCAGATGTTACCTGAGCCTGCCACATAATCCTAAATTATAGCATTAAACATTAGATACCTATTTGCGACCTACCCTACCTGACCTTATATTCTAGCCCAGAACAGAAACTAGGCTAAAATGAGATTAGACCAATTTCCGCTATCAAAGGATATTCCATTATACCTAAGCTCCGAGAAACTCGAAGATTTCAACTCACATCCTCCGTTCCGGTTTGAATAATGTACGCCTGAACCAATCGGATGATTTTGTTAATTAGAAAACTATTTAATATTAACAAATCAACAAACCACCTGCTATTAATGCTCACCAATGTTCTCGGAAATATGGCGTATGGCACGTGTGTACCTACGCTCGTATAATAATTCATAAGATAGTTATCACGGCCTAAAAGCACTTTAGCTGGATTGCCAATTCCGTTCACCAGCGTGATGAATTTGCATGATGACGTCATAACCGATTGGGGTTCTTCAAAAAAAGGAGTGTACAGGTTTTTAAAGGGTCGGCAACGCGCGTGTAATATCTCCGGTGTTGCAGGCGTCCATAGGCTACGGTAACTGCTTACCATCAGGCGAGCCGTATGCTTGATTGCCACCGACGTGGTATAAAAAAAAAACCATTTTCGAATCTACGTAATGCCCAACGCATCGATGTTAGGATAGCGCATATTAAAATAGTCATTTAGTATTCTATTATTTATTGTAATTGGTTTGGTAATATTGCATTATTCAATCCAATTAGTCGCCGCAGAAATAAAAATTCAAGGAACAAAAGCGAATTATAATTAATGTTGATGGCATTTTATTGATGTCTCGCAATATCACGCCGTTTTAGACGCATCAATATTTCTTTACAATTTTTATTTCTCATGCTCTGAAAGTGGCTTATTGTTTATATATCATGAAGCAGGTTGAAAGTGATACGTATAGACACGATTATAAAAATTATGTGTTTGAGAGAGACTTTACTAATACGATAGTATCTACTCCAAAAGTGTCGTCACAGTCAAGTTTAAATGTTTTCAGACTTCTGCCCGTGTCCGTGGGTGGGTCACTTTGGGTCACTTTTTTTCACCTAGTACTTAGTAGACTTGAAAGGACTCGGGATTCTGAGTGGGAAAAACCTAAAATTTCACGGATCCCTAACAATTAACTCATGAACTTAACGAAAAAAAAAAACTTCGTTTTTTTGGAACCCTATGAGGGATTTGGATTATACCAGATAAACAGAATTCTCGGGATATGTTGTCAATAGTGAACTTATTAAGCATAATTTTTTTCAATTGCGTAGTTCTTATACTTTAGATTTTATTCATATCTTTCTAAAAAACCCCGATTTCGTCACTGACTCACTCACTCACTCACTGATGATCATTAAAACCTTCTACTTCCTAAAGTCCTAGGAAGCTGAAATTTGGTACGTGAGAGTCTTATTACACAAACAAAAAAAATGAAAAGACATTTTTTGCCCCTAAGGGGGTGAAAAGGGGAGTGGAATTTTGTATGGGGAATCAATAACCGCTGAACCGATTTAGTTTAGATTTGATATGTAGATAGTTTTTGTTATGGGGAAAGTACAGAATAGTTTTCAACCTCAAAATCACCCCGTAAGGTTGAAAAGGGGGTGGAAAAGGGCGTTAGGGTGGAAAAGGGGGTTGAAGTTTGTATGGGGAATCAGTAAAAAGCAGATTGTGTCAAAGATGCCCCTAGATACGTATTTCAGGATTTTTAGTAGTAAATCATCCCCGACCCTTTAAATTAGGAGATGGAAGATTGTCATAAGCAACTTACAAAATGAAGTAAAATCCCTCCAAAAACATTTTCATGTAAAATGTTGCCAAGACGCAACCATAAGGCTCGCATTGTTAAAAAGTTATCAGATCTCTTTAGAGCCAAGCGTACGTTACCCTACAACAACTATTATCGTATAATGAAAAATAATGAATAGTGAATAAATTTTTCACCTTCGCCCATGTGAGGGTAGCGAAACGGCCAAGTCACATACTTTGACTAAGGTGTAGAGTTTGTGAAGTTAGGGCTTGTAGAGTTAGAAGCTTGGCTCTACAAGAGATCTAATAACTTTTTGACAGTGCGAGCCTTATGGTTTCGTCTTGGCAACATTTTACATGAAAAATTTTTTGGTAGGATTACTACTTACTTCTTCTTTCTGTATTTACAAGTAAGTAACTTAAAATGTCTAATCGTTTTAGTAACGTTCTTAGGCATTTCCCTTCACTTAATAAACGCAAATCTTATCGCCGGCCGCCCGAATCTTTGCCACGGATTAACGCAAAGTCTACGCGCCAAAGCGGGTCCTAAATCTGCCCATTTGTATTCTATGTTCCGAGTATCCCGGGGGTATTGAAGTTTCACAAGTTTCTAGAGGGCCAATTAATGAGCCGATTAAACTAAATTAGGTTTGAAGCGCGAACGGCCTGTTTGGACGGCTGAGCCATATTAGTTGTATGTGCTCTGTTAACATATTGTTGGGCTGAGGGTTTCGAGGGCGCTTGAGGACGGGAAAGAATGGGTGCGGTCGGTTTAAGAGTTTATTTCGTAAAGAATATAAGCAGATTTGTTTAAAAATTAAGGTACCCAAATTACTGGAATTAGTAATTTGACGCAGACGAAGTCGCGGGCAAAAGCTAGTTATAAATAATTGAATGCGCCTGTAAATAAACAACTGCCTAAAGTATCGGGCATGTGTGTGTACATAAACCGGCATTCATATTATTATATACTAGCTTTTGCCCGCGACTCCGTCTGCGTGGAATTAGTAATTTAGGTACCTTAATTCTTAAACAAATCTGCTTTTTAATCCATCCTTTTTTCACCCTCAAATTGGTCCACACTATACATTTCCACCCCATATTTTACACCCTTAAGGGATGATTTCGGGGATAAAAGTTATTCTATATCCTTTCCCACAGCTCAAACTATCCCCATACCAAGCTTCATCTAAATCGGTTGAGCGGTTATTGATTCCCCATACAAATTTCCACCCCCCTTTTCACGCCCTTGAAGGGTGAGTTCTGGGATAAAAAGTATCTTATGTCCTTCCCCGGGACTCAAACTATCTGGATACCAAATTTCAACTAAATCGGTTCAGCGGTTTAAGCGTGAAGAAGTAACACACAGACAGACAGACAGACAGACAGACAGACATTTATAATATTAGTATGGATTTGCCACTTTTGTTAGACAAATCAGAACAAACAGTAATGGCCCGTGTAATGTGAACACAACGCTGGCTTGAGATTAGCATGCCATTCATTCATTTAAACGCACTTTATGTTCACATTTATGGCCGCTTTGTCTAAATCTTGTCATAAAAGCATTTTGCTCGTGCACTGAATCCATTTGATATTTAACTAGAAAACCTTTTTTGTTTGTTTATGACATTATCTTGATAGGATATGAAGTATGGAATAGATTGAGATACAGTAGGTCCAAATAACTGACAAAGTAAATTCTAAAAGAATAGCCACGTTTTATCTAGTCATTCAATTTTTTTCACTGTAATTTTGATTGAAAGAATCATATATGTAATATAAAAAAACTTCGAAAAACGAAATCACCTCGTTAAAGTCACCTTGTCCTACAAATAGTAGCAGAAAGTTCCTTTCAGTGACTTCCCACTCGTAAGAAAGGATTATAATAATATAAGAAAATCGAAGGTCTATATTGCCTATACTCGAAAAGCAACGGCCGGGTACAACATAAAATAACATTCATTTTATAGTTCCTATTTTGGCAGCCGTACAAGATATTGTTACGTGAAAGAATGTGCCAAGTTGAAAGCTAAACTTGGAACTTGGCCATAAAAACGAAATAGTACTCAGGTTAACAAAACTACTCTTCAGTAATATTTATTTGGGGCTTCGTAATACGTACCTATTCAATCATGCAAATTGAAACCTTGACCAGCCTTGGAACTATTGAAACGTAACGTTAATAAAGCTAATATAGGTAAGATTCGGTTTGTGACTGCACCAACGTTACTGCTGCAGCGTTAAGCAAATTTTACAGCGTGTTAAAGTTACTCACGTGACATATTTCGGATAGCCTAGGTCTCCATTTTCAAGCTCTAACAGTGCGTGAGTAGCATCCACGATGGCGGCATAATGTAAAGTATGTCCCTACGACAGTTTAAATTACATTGCTGCATCGTTGTTGCCGACTGCATTGTTGCAGGAAATATCACCTATCCACAACATCGACATTAATTTGTCATTTTTTGCAGCAGCAGAAACGCAGCTGAACAGTAAAGCAGGTTTGAATCCGAAATATCCGAATTTAACTTTTAAAAACAAGTATGTGGCGCATGTGCTTGTATGTTCAATTTCAATTTATTTAATATTAAAAAAAAAATATGTATATTGGTACAACGTATAAGGCGGAGTGAGTTACATATTATTATGTATGTCTTTGCCAAAACTTTTTATTTCGTTATTGTTTAATTTAATTTACATATATTTGAGTGTCAGTCGTTTAGATGCATTAATTATTATTTTGTTACTATAGTCAGTCTACTTTAGGTTTATAAAATCGTACCAAAATTAATAAAGAAGCACGTACATTAATTTCCGATTAAATTGAATAAACACCTATGTGTATACTTGAAATATCGAGTCTCAAAATGATATAAATAAATAAATATTATAGGACATTCTTACACAGATTGACTTAGTCCCACGGTAAGCCCAAGGAGGCTTGTGTTATGGGTAGGTACTCAGACAACGATATATATAATACATAAATACTTAAAGAAATAGAAAATACCAATGATTCAGGAATAAATATGTGGACTGGATATACTTACCTAGAAGCAAAAAAGGTATTTTTAATTGGTTACCCTTTACCAAAATAATGTGTAAATCATATAAGTATTTATCGCATACCAAATGCCAATTTTGATATATAGTGTGTAAATCCAGTACGGGCAATAATTAAATCAGGTATATAATTTATCCGTGTAATCATTAATTAGGAAGTTTTTTTAAGTTACGCTTAATTAAGACCCTGTAAAAAATTTTGAAAATTTACCGAGCAGCAATATATGTACTCACATTACGAAACATGACATGACATTACGAGATACGAGCTTTTTATAGTAACTGCCAACAAGCATTGACAAATCTCGTATCTCGTAACTTGTGTGTTGCCTTACATTGCGTTTCTAAGCAAAATGTATCTCAACATACTTCTTAGGTCTTATGCTAACCACCGTTTAAACATTCACCCGTATTGTATTTACTCACTGTATTATTAGTTAGAGATATAAAAAAAAATTTTTTATTTGATTCATATTACAAGCTAACCAAAACTTATTACCTGCAGATTAACGTAGGGAGCATCAGCCATAACAGTCGGTACAATGAAGCCTCCCTCGCCCGTCGACATGTCGATGTCTTGGCTGTAGATATCAGTCTTGTCATCGTACAACTTTACTCGAACGCGCACCTTTTTCTCCGTACTCATTGCTTCTACCTGCAACAGACAAATATTTTAAATTCACTATTAGATATTTGCTTGAGTAATTTATTACACAAGATGGAAAGATGAGGCACTATTATAGAATTTTCTGTAAGCGTGCACGGCTGCAGTAAAGTATTGTGACTCAATTCGCGTGGTTAACCGTGGGATGAGATAATAGTTAAAACTGAATTTTAATTTCGAATTGGTTCTCGCTGAATGCAGGTTTCTACTTCCGAAACGAAGCAAATTGCGATCTTGTGCAATTTAGGCACTTGTGAAACTGTGTCGGCAAGTCAGATCTTAATTAAGTCATTAGGTTAAGTCAACCCGCCTGGCTCTCGCCCAAAACCAGCGGCGGCGACAGATTCCGATATAAAATACAGCGGTAATTAACTTATCTTGAAAGCGAGATTTACTTTATACTTTGACAATTTGATTAAAGTTCTTGTCTTCGTGCACGTGATCGGCTAAAATATTTTTCTGCTCCTGTATTTGTAATTGATATTTTATAATCTTTAAAGCACAAAGTTAGTTTTTAATTCAATCGAAAATCCTTAGTCAGATAAATAAATTGAAACACTTTTTCATTGAAGTAACACCATGGACGTCATCAAAATAAATTATTTATGAGAAATATTGCACAGAGATTAAGTGCTGATAGTAAGTAAAGTAAGTACGAGTAACCGTTTGAGATGGTGCCTACTAGTTACGTTATCTACCCAGTCCATCGCTATGCAATCGTTGCAACTCGCCTTTTATTTTCGTCTCTGAATCAATCACTCAATATTGTCATTCACGGGCTGACTTGTAAAACCGCAGTAACACAAATTCAAAATGGAAGAGCGATATAATGCGGGCGTAGAAAAAATCACGTCGATATAAAAGCTCTTCGTTAGACCTTAGTAATTTATTACATTGTACGGCTGCCAAGACGTGGGAAAGAATGATGTGGTACGAGCTAGGGGAATATAGATTATACTCACAGAAATATAATTGTTTTACTACGTGATCTTCTTAGGTTAAGGAGGGAATTTTAAAAAGCATGACCAAATGTAATTAAACTAAAGAACATTTTTTTAATTCGAACAGAACTGGCCACCACATTTAATATCAATCACTAAGGCAAATTGGCAAAAGGCGGATCAAATGAAACGTATTCAAAGAATGACGTATAATATTTATACGAGTCACTTCCTTAATATTTACCTACTTACATCTACATATAAAGATAGCTACCATTAAGCTTTAACACAAAAATACGTTTCAGTCACTCTTTGCCTCCAGGCAAAAGCTGGCAAGTTTTATGACCGCCTATTCTGCTGGTAACTATGGGTAATCATTATAAAATAAACAGTCAATTCTTGCAGATAAATATTTAATCGTAGAAACAACAATTTGGGTTACATACATATATTCTTGCAGTAATACAAAATTTGGAGGTCACACTATACTTATATGTCGCTAATCTGCATCTATTGTCGATAATCTGGGTAAAAATTATCTTTCAGCTGTCATTAATGTCGTACATCTGAATTGCAAACATCTATTATCTTCTATAATAATAAATTTAAGAGTCGGACTCGCGTTCCAAGGGTTCCGTATATTACACAATTTAAACAGTGTATTTTTCATGTGAAACGAGAGTGTGAAATGTATTTAAAAAACCCGTAGGGGTCGGAACAAAAACTAAGTAATTAAGTCCGACTCACGCTTGACTGCAATTTCTAATAGGTTTTCCTGTAATCTATAAGTAAAGATCTATTTTGTTTATTTTTTTCAGTTTTATACCCAGTAGTTTCGGAGATAAAGGGGGGGGGGGAATGGTCATTTTTTGTCTATTTTCTTGAATAACTTCTAAATTGTTTATCCAAAAGTTGTAAAAAATATATATTTGAGATTCTCACAATGAGCTCTTTCATTTGATATATAACACGATATAGTTTGAAATTTTTTATTTTTAAATTTTCTCATTTACTCCCCAAAAGTGGCCCCCATGTTTAAAACTTATTTGTTTGCGTTACATGTCCGTCTTTGGGTCATAAACTTACATATGTATACCAAATTTCAACTTAATTGGCCCAGTAGTTTCGGAGCAATTAGGCTGTGACAGACGGACAGACAGACAGACGCACGAGTGATCCTATAAGGGTTCCGTTTTTTCCTTTTTAGGTACGGAACCCTAAAAAATACTTCCGTTTAACGTCTAATTAATTGTTTAACTTGCATTCTAACCTAACGATCCCAATTAACGAATGGAAAATAAGAACTTAAAAAAAAAACAAGTTTATTTTTGAGAATCAGCGAATTCAGGCTGGTAATCTAATAGTTCTCAAATTTCTTTTTAAAGAAATAAAATGCAAAAGTGTTGAAAACATATCAACACTAACATCAACGGGAGTTCTCGAATAAAGAGGTACTCTCAAAAGTTTCACCGAACGAAGCCGAGGCTAACGAGTCGACATTTGTTATCATTTGTTCTATACATCAACACTAGGGTTGTACATATTATGACGTATTCGTCAAAGTAGGAATGAAAGGAATCGGTGAATAAGTCTTAAGTAACTATGTAGGTATTTGCTGAATACATATTTGTTGGAGTTGATATCGGAGAAAGTCGCTCACAGAAATATAAAACAGCAACAAGCAGCGTTAATTTGACAAAAATAAAAACTAAGAAAATGTTTTTTGATCAATATAATTATAAAAGCGATCCTTTAAAGACTGATGAAAATTGTTAATTGAAGATGAAAAACGCGTTATTGCTACCTTCCTACCTTCCTTGGGAAACAGTGTACATAGTAATCATTAGGTAAATTAGAATAAAGCACAAGCACAAGAAAATAAAATAAAACAAAATCTAATTCCGATACATGTTTTGCTCCCAAGTCCACCATTTATACAACTCTTTCAAGGCAACGTTTCTTTGCTAAGTGCTACACTACATTTCGTAGCTAAGTTGACTTTACCAGGATGCTTATTCTGATTGTAATAACAGGTTATGAATTTGATCTGGATTTGTTATGAATTGTTGATCTCTTGGTGTATAGATCTGGTTGAAGAAATGCCACTATTGACAGCTAACAGATCATATCCACAACAGATCCAGATCAAATTTAATACCTGTTATTACAATGATCGGTCAGGTGTCATAAGTGACATTTCTGGTTGTAGAAAATGAGATCAAAATCATAACCTGTTATTGCAATCAGATTAAGCCTCCAGATCGTCGCATGAATTGCGTTCTCCATACTTGAAGTCGCGCAAGATGTATGGAGTATGCTCTAGCAGGTCAGGAGACTTATTCGGATTGCAAATCTGTTATGGTTTCTGTATTGATACCTATGCTATGCCATCTTGCTCGCACTGATCACGCAAGTTTAGATTTTAAACTTATGTTTGGCGTCCGTGAGTGTGTAACGGAGAATAGCATAAAGCTAAAGGGCTAAATTAAGGATTTACGCAGCAAGTGCCTTGTACCTCGTGTCTCTAAAGAGGAAAAGGAAACCTAATTAACTTGAAATGCCGTAATATTAAAACCGACCAAGTGCGAGTCGGACTCGCGCACGAAGGGTTCCGTACCATTACGCAAAAAACGGCAAAAAAATTACGTTTGCGGTATGGGAGCCCCATTTAAATATTTATTTTACTTTGTCTTTAGTATTTGCTGTTATAGCGGCAACAGAAACATATCATCTGTGAACATTTCAACTGTCTAGCTATCACGGTTCATGAGATACAGCCTGGTGACAGACGGACAGACAGACGGACGGACAGCGGAGTCTAATAGGGTCTAATAGGGTAGGTAGGGAGAGAAATAGGGTCCCGTTTTTACCCTTTGGGTACGGAATCCTAATCATTATCAAAAACGTTGATAAATATAAATTATAAAAATATTAAATACCTATTATAATTAGCATTTTCATTGTAAACTCCGTTATTTATTATTTATTAATATATAGCCTTTGAATTCAAATAAATTAAGAAAAACAAACCCAAATATGATCAATATTCATATTTCACTTCACGATGAAAGCACCCTGCACAAGCAAAAATTGTATTCCTTTAATGTAAGCGTCTCAATACACCGCTTGTTTTTATTGCAAAGATTAATTCATCAGCGCCGAACATTTGTAATTCAAATGAGGGCGAAGGGTCGCCGGCATTCGTCGAGAATGCTTTCCGCTTATCTTTTGATTACAATTTTAACGAAAAAACACCCTTAGGGATAAACAATTTTATTTGATTAAATTTAAATCTGAATGTTCATGTTTTATTTACACATTTGGTCAAGTGTTAGCGCAAGTGAGCGTACACTAACGTTTAACCTTCTTCCATATGTCATATTTACGTATTATTTTATCGTTTGATATTATGTTATTATATGTTTGCTGGGCGCGTAGCCAACGTGCCAATCGTTTCCGCTACGTAGCGTATCGTAGTCATCTCTCTCTATAACTCTTCCCCACTAGTGCGACAGTGAGAGTTGCGTTTCGTTCGCTACGGAGCGTTAACGATTGCACGTTGGCTACGCACCCTGGGCTTTTTAAACGCAATATTAATAACAATAATTTATGTTACTCCGCGCGTAAGCATGTAACTATATATTTATGTAACACTCGGATTATTGTTTTAGTTGTACTTTAAAAACTCACTTTTTCAACTTTGGCGCGTCCGCAATTTGGTACCGCGCTTGTAGTAGGGTAAATAAATATTTAGTATGCACTCGTCTCGTCGATAATCAGAGTGCCATCTATGCGCTGGTGACGAGATGTATTCGTGGCGCCAACCCGATTCTAAGCGTGTAAATAGGGAGGCTTTAAGGCAAGAACATCTTACACCAACAAAGCGTTATCGAAACGGTAACGAGACAAAGCGATAGATTACCGGTGCTAATAAGCATCCATTGCGGTGTGGCATCTTATTAAAGAATTTTAAACAACTTGATGAGGAGGAGAATAAGGCAACATTGGCGCGAAATTGATAAAATTGTTTTAAGCCCTAACACCTCAATCAGGAAAAGCACGCTGACATGGCCAACACAAATGTATGGCAATCGGCGTCATCGTCGAGCGTGCACGGCTGCTTTACTGTATCTGTTTATACCCTCGATCAAATGAGTGACGAAACGTCATAATCGCGGCAGTATTGCGGTGGCGAACGTCACACATTTTATCAACGAAATTGACATCAACGCCGCCGCAGTAATGTCGCAACAGTACTGCAGTTAACATTCGAATGTTACCTTTATGAATCGTGCTTTCCGTGGCCCTCGGGTAATTTATTTATTTATTTAAAATTTAAATCAGGCATCAAGTCCAAGCAAGGCACAATACTTACAGACTAACATATATTTATTATGCATTTATAAACTTGGAACTAAACACTATTTAAATAGGCGACCAAACGTACTGAAGGCCGCGCCGCGGCTGCATTTGCGGGACGTGACGATGACAGACAACGCTACGCGCTGATAGAGATTGATACCCCGGCAAGCCACATGCAGTAATATTCGGTAGAAACAGCCAGAAAATTGGTAGATATTAACAGTCGATACGATTGTTTTCAAAGTAAATATTGAACATAGTCTTTTTTTTTTCATTCTGAAAACATTTTATTTTTAAGGAATTGCCGTAATTTCCTTTGAAATAAATTGTTCTTTAAACTTGTTTTCTTTTTACATATATATATATATATATATATATATATATATATATATATATAATCTCTATTTCTCTTTGTTGTAAAATTAGTTCTTTGAATACGTTATTGGTTGCCTGTTGAATTAGGATGATGATGATAATGACTGATAAAAGCTGCCCTATGTCCCCGGATCTCAAACGATGTCCGTACCAAATTTTATTTAAATCAGTTCAGCGGTGTACTTGAGCGTGAAGAGGTAACAGACAGACAGAGTTACCTTCGCTTTTATAATACTAGGAAGGATTTTGTTGAAAGTACTGAACCGCTATAATAATTCTGCAACAAACTTTTATACTAAACCCGTTTGGCGCTACATAAACGACACATCGGTGTGCCAGTTTTTTCGACAGCGTTTTTTTTTGCAATGTGTGTTTTATGTATAGTGTGTATATACAGTTGATAATGAATTATATATAAGTATATAAACGTAGCGTGCACAGTTCTCCTGTCCAGCCTTATCCCCGGATCAAGACAATCGATACAAGCCGTGCCAGTAAAGCGAGTGAGTGTCGTTGCACTTAACATTATTTTCTCGTCGCTTCTACTTACCTTACCAAAGATTACGAGGTAGCTAAGCAGTGAGCGAGGTCAAAGTGTACCTTTGTGACCATTTTTTGTAAAACTTGCAGTAGCGGTACGTTGTGAGATGAAATCGCTTACAGAATAGTTCACATCCGTGGCTTCCATGCTCAACACATACTTACCCCAAAAGTCATGCATGTCTTCATTGACAAGAGGTTAGTGAATCAAAGACATTACGGACATACGATTTCCACAGCATATTTACGGTTACTACAGAAAACTACAAATGGGTAAGCATTGTGTCTTGACGGTATTTATAAGATGTTAACACAGCGAATATTCATATTTAAGCATATTACTAGGCGGTTAGCAAAGAGCATAAAACCTTTTTATTTGCAAGCATCTACATAATGTTGGATGTGGATACTGCTAACAATAAAATACTCTATCGTGGTACAAAAAAGTGTGCAATTTATTTCCAGTAATTATCACCATTACGAAACTTACTCTCCCAACAAACGGCAGGCCGGGCTTGTACCTCCTCCGCATGCTGTCCGCGAACCGCAGCTCGACGTAGTGCTGTTCACCGGCCGGTGCGGCCGGAGCCGAGCTCCCGGCACCCGCGCCGACCGTCAGCTCGACGCGCGCGGTGCTACCGCCGCAGCGCGCCTCGATCCGCCACGTACCGGCGCGTGCGCCGCTCGCGATTGCCGCGCTGAACTTGCGAACACCTGCAGTCAAATTAAAAGTTTCACGCGACAGTTATATTTTTCCTGGTTTCGGTGGCTGCAATTGGGAAATCATGGAACTATTTGGGCTGTCGAAATCTATAAGTTGTAACTTAAAATAATAATTACAATCGAAAAATACGAGTACCTACTTAATTACACTTGTTTCAGTTCCAAGAAGGTATTATGATATCTGATATTATTATTATGAAAATACTAGCGACTCGCCCCGGCTTCGCACGGGTAGTAAAGCGTAACATTTTATATGCCTATTTTTTTCCAATTCCGAATTCGAATTTTAGAATGTTTAATTTTACCATAATTATTATGTTGTACAAGTATCTACCAGTCACAAAACAAAAATGCGACCTCAAACTTTAACTTTGAAATGTTTTTTACTACGTGATAAAACATTGTGAGGAAACCGGACTAATCCCAATAAGGCCTAGTTTACCCTCTGGGTTGAAAGGTCAGATGGCAGTCGCTTACGGAAAACTAGTGCCTACGACAATTCTTGGGATTAGTTGCCAAGCGGACCCCAGGCTCCCATGAGCCGTGGCAAAATGCCGCCGGGACAACGCGAGGAAGATGATGATGAGGGAAACGCGTTTTAAGCCGGAACCCCACTGTTGCGCAGTTGCGCACGGTCAAGGCACCCATGTAATAAAAGATTTCCGACATCATTAACAAACATCATCATATTTTAACAAATTTAAACAAAACCTTAACAAATTATACACCTAAACCTTCCCCAAGAATCAATCGATAGGTGAAAGCCGCATTAAAATCCATTTAGTAGTTTTTGAGTTTACCACACACATACATACCTACACAAACATACAGACGAGGCGGGGGATTTTGTTTTATAAGGAGTAGTGATTCATATTCAAATCTTCATCCATATTTCAAATATATGTGTCCCATTGTTTATTTATTTTTGACCTCGTGACAGAAGTATGCTGATACGCTTAGTTGACATTTTATTGAAAAAATATGGTTGTCTGTAAAGTCGGTTTACGGACGATAATTTTGCGTGATAACGTCATAAGAAAACATTGATGAAAAATTGTATACAACGTGGCCGTAACGTTACCATAGACATCTGTCCACAACGTTACCATGGAGATCTGCCCACAACGTGACAATTTTTCTTGCATGCTACCATGATGCTACCGTCAAAATGATTATGGGTTGACAGATTTTTGCTAAAGAGCATCCAGAAGTGGATCGACTTTCTGAAGGGTGAATTGTAAAAAAAAACTATGAAGATATACCTGTGATTAGTCTTAAGTAAAATTATTCAATTGTGTTACAAAAATTTACCATGTGAATTGTATTGTATTGCATTTACTGTATTTAATTCATGAACATATTATAAGTTTATTGTATACTGTAACACAATGGAATCAATTAATTTAGACAAATTACAGGTCTTTAATTACGTACAATTTTTCTGCACTACATCCTAAAATAAATCTTTTTTATCAGTTCAAGCAGTCTTGAATACTAAGTTTCATAAATTGCCCTTACTTAATGAATGAATGATTGAATATATTTATTTCAGACACCAGATATATTTATTTTATTACGAAATGAAAGAGGAAAGTAACTTTTAACATTACAAAGGTCCCGGGTAAAGAGGAGTAAGGGTTGGGGTACAGGAGTAGGGGGGCCATTCTTAGAAAATTTCAGTCTTTTTTTTCGAACATAACACCATCTTTTTATTACTTCATTATGGAATAAATATTAAAATAAGTATCTTTTGTTATGTATCATTTTTCTCTAAGATCAACCATTATGGAGATAGAAGGGGTAGTAATCGTCAATTTTTAAAGGCGTTAGGAACCTAGTAAACTTAAGTAACCGAGGCAAGATAGGTGCGACGACGAGCGAAGCGAGGAGGAGTGTGTTAGGTTGACTGCGATCAAACAGCGCAGACATGTTATTGTACCTACTATTGTCAGTTACAACCTCGCCTATCTCCATAATTATTGATCCTAGAGAAAAATGTTACATGACAAAATATACTTAATTTGACATTTCTTACACTACAAATTAATAAAAACGTGTTATGTTGCCAAAAAAAAATGACACTGAAATTTTCCAAGTCCCAAGAGTCCGCACCCCCTTTGCTATTCTCTAACCGGAGTAAGTATGGTTCATTAGCGAATCTGAATATGAATGGGAATTTACAGACTACTTTCTACATGGGTTGAGTGGACATTATAAACCATTAATATTTTGCCGGCGGCTCTGTGAACTATTATAGTATTAATATTTCTTAATTGTTTTACTAGATTAATGTATTTAGGAAAATTTTATATATTCCCTGATGAATACTTAAAGATAACAATTATGACCATTAAGTGTTATGTATGTGAAACATTTTTAAATAAAAAACTTTAATAATGAATATTCAAAACACACACGTATTAAAATAATTCTTTGTGGGCATAACTGTCATGAGTCATGAATGGATCGATATATGTCATACTATTAATCGATTATCGTCTTTAATATCTCAAGTTTCTTTTTCTTCAAATTGTCGTCTATTTTATAGGTATACACCGAATTTTTTTAATTTATGCAAATCTTGCTCTAACGATTACTTAGTATCATTTGTCAGATACCACTTTGTTACTATAGCCGTCAATCGGGAACAAGAAACTTTATGACTAAAAATTTGCCGGAATCTCTAGGAATTTATTAGGTATTCAACTAAAATGTAGAAAAAGAGTTGAACAATTTCACTCCAAGTTGAAGACGATCGATGTTTAAAACAAATGAAAACTCAAACACTGAGTGGCCAACTAGCGCAGTCGAATAAAAGCTCTATCATAAAAGTGGGTCAACATTCAGCAGTTTAGTTCATAGTCAACAATAACATAAGTAGTTATCAAGGGCCACTCGAGTGCGACTGAACCTCGCCTTACAATATTACTATTGTAGTGTCTTTAAATATACTCGAACAAAATATACGACCTCCTGTTATTTCTCAAGCCTGACCTTTTCTCGGATTTCCCTTTACTATTCAATTTATTTTATTCTCTATTGTCATAAAGCTATAAATAAAGTTATTGGCATAATACGAGTATATTTTGTGCCTCGGAATATTTTTAAATAACCTCTATTCTTAGGGTACCGTAGACCGTAGCCATGTAGTTTACTTACTTTAGAAGAAGAATTTTATAAAAAAAATATATTTAGGAGGGAGGGGCTAGGGCTTAAACCATACCCGTAACTAAAAGTGAACTTTTTTCTCTAAAAAATATTTAAAACTAGCTGTGCCCGCGGCTTCGCCTGCGTGGAATTCGGTCTGTGTCAGTAAGCGGCTAATTCACCCCTAATTTATTTTCCTCTCCCCTGGAGGCGGAACTTTAAGTAAAGTTAACAGATGGATACGCTAGAGGACTGTAGTCCAGATAAAATATTTTACAATTAGGTACCACTAAATAAAACTACACTCCAAAATCAATATTTTTGTTTGCCCTTATTAAAAAATTTGACTTGATTTAAACGACATAGAGTAGTAGGTGTATATCGAACGATACAGTACCATTCTTGTATTTTTACGTACTTGACTGTACCGATACAAATCATGTCCATGGCAAATATCATCCAAATCGGTCCTCCAGTCAAATCAGTCTAAGCATGACGCAGGCGGCGCGCAGCGTCTGCCCTTACGACTTGTTGATGGTCATGGCGAAGCAGACGCTCACGGGGACCTGTAGGCGCTTGAAGCGGAACGGGAAGTTGCTCGGGATGAGGGGGATGCGCGGAATGAACACGGCTTCTCCGGCGCCACACTCCGTCAGGATCTGCGCCTACATATGTATTGCGTACGATGTCTTTGGGATCACAATAGAGACTCGCGCTGGCTTGCCGTTTCAGCCGAAAGCACTGTGGCCGAAAGCGAAGCGACCTGCCTGGCTAGAGCGCCATTGAGTCTCTCACCGTGGTCTTTCTCAGACTCCTGAGATCGTGCCCCTTGTAGCCTCAATGCGTTGCGAGACTTTCGCGAAAGATTCGTTTTTTTTCTGGAAGGCATGGTAACGCGTATAAGTCCCAAATCGTTTGACATTTTGGTATGTATCCTCCCGCATGATTGTCAATGTTAATTCGATGAGACTAAGAATGTCATGTGTCAGAAAAATATATTCTTTGTCCTAACTAGAATCTTAGAGTTTTATTCATGTTTATTTACGGATAATTCCCATACATTTCACATCCTCCACCCTTAGCTGAAGAACCGGGAGCCATAAATAAAGATATTTAACTAAAATCAATACATTGCAATTCCACTTAAGTTGTACATAAATAACAACAATCGTAAACATAAATTAAACTTTATAATTAATAACTTTTCGGGGTCTCAGAACTCTCCCCTAAGCCTTCAACCTCAACTGCAGGTGGTGGCAATTCTGTTGCTTCCACCGTCACTGGAGGTGTGGGCTCTCCGACTTCTGCCAGCGGTACTTCCCTCATGTGAAATGTATGGGAATTATCCGTAAATAAACATGAATAAAACTCTAAGATTCTAGTTAGGACAAAGAATATATTTTTCTGACACATGGCATTCTTAGTCTCATCGAATCAACATAGACAATCATGCGGGAGGATACATACCACATTTACTCCGCAAACGACAGATTTTTTTAAGTACCCACCTTCGTGGCCATTATTAGGAGGAAAGGGCACGGCCGCTTCTCCATACAAACGCAGTCTCCATTTTCCTCTATTATTATGAAAATATTTTTAGGTACATAATTTGATGTATATTTACCATAGCTAAACGCTACGTTTTCTACGTTTGACTTTTATCGATTTTTTGATTATTGTAGAAATTAGGAGCGAAAAACAGATTCATGTAAATTCTTTAATGCTTCTATTTTTAATTATAAGTTGTTAATTAAATTAATTGTTGACGTAACTGGTGACCGAAGAGCTGGCGGCTTCCTCGCACAACGTATCAGCATTGCGATACAGCGAGGAAATGCCGGCAGCATCCTTGGTACAATGCCTCAAGGGCCTATTTTAGATTTAAGCTAGTTATTAATTTCGTTTACGTAGTACCACTGTATATATCTTGTATGTAAATAAAGCGTATAAAAAAGTAATTAAAAATTCCAAAAACACAAACGTACACGGGACATAGCTGTGGTTGATACACAACTAATTGTGTCAAAATATTTTGAATAATGTTAATATCAAGAGAGGAAAATGAGGACTACAGTTGTACGAAAAGGTGATTTCGCGCGGGTCCTCCACTTTCGTCTTAAGTGCTTAAAGGAGGCGATACGATATAATTACGATTAGGTATAATTCATGATGGAGAAAATAAAATGTGACATGTTGTGACAAGGGGGAGGGGGAGTCACAAACTTTGTGACGTCACATTAACTTATTTAAATTATTTTATTCGCTGTACAGTTAAATAACAAGTTTTTGAAACGATAATCGTTTTTAAACGTTTAATTTTCTTTCCTAATTTGTTTTGGGTTATAAAACTACTAACATTACTTTGACAAAAATATTTTGATAAAATATTAATAACACTTAATTCGATTTGCCGATTTCATTGAAAAAATGTGACGTCACACCAAGGGGGGTGGGGTTTGACCAAGTGTGACAAGGCGAGGGGAGGGGTCAAAAACCCTAGAAATTCGTGTGACGTAATTAATGGATGAACCCTTATGTTTAATGAATTTTACCTTCAATTCACACAGAGGAAGCTTGTATTTTAATCAAGGTTAGAATCAAGGACCATTAATTCTAACAGGAAGTTCCGTCCAGACAAAATTAGACGTTCCGTTGAGACGTAGAATATGACCTTGTTTGTCTAAGGTATAATCGGTATATATCTGGAGCGTGAAATAGAACCAAGAGTAAAATTATAACCCTGCAGGGGTGATGGTCGACTTTATAAATGATATGGTTGTATAAATGATGTTCGCAGTTTTTATTGATTTGACGTATTTTTCACTTTTGGCAGCGATAGTCGTTAAACGTTTACGGCATAATATGGTCATTGGATAATATGTCATTTTTCTACATTTCTAACTGAACCTTAGTTGATAAGTGGATAAGTTAAATGATATAAATGGCTCTAAAACCTCAAAACATGTCACGCTATCATTAGTCACGTATACGTTATCCTCGTGATCTTATATCGAGTTATATCACTTAATCAGATAATCGTCATTTTACGCATTTAAATGATTAATGATATGGCGACAAAAGTATCATATATAGCTATAGCTGGTTATAATTTTAAAAGTGTGTTAAGCTCTAAAAGACGCCAACTATCATAATCCCAACTTCTCCCTACTCATTCCTAAAGGTCCACAAAATTATGACGCCAAACACGTAAAGCAAGAAGTTCCGTAGCAGGCTATCATCGCGTTAGACGGGCGAGTCGCGTTAAGGTTTGATTAATTACTTTTGTGAACCCTCTCAAAAGTCACGGCTATAAATAATGGACGGCATGAACTTGGACAGTGGTTATCTCTTTTGGTCACATACCTTTGAGGCTGTGGAGCCTACGCTACGCGTCGCTAGTACCTAGTGAATGTAATTTTGAATTGAGTTGAAAAGAGCGGCTGTTTTTTGCGGACTTAGCGGTATATGTATTGTTGTATGTGCAATTCATTAGCAGCAGCATGCTTTGAACATCTGTTACCTACGTTCATAGTGTGTTGTGTGTTTAAAATAACATGTATCCAAATATTTACCTTCGGTTTTAATCAGGTATAACTATCAACTGTTTTGTATTAGTTTGACTATAAACTATTTAGAATACATACTATAATATATATACCCCCTTATTCATAAACCTGTACGAGCCTGATTTAGTTAATAGAAACTCAATAATAAATACTGACATTGAAAAAAGGCGAATAATATTTATAGCTAAAATTATTGCTTGACAGATGTTTTAGCTACGTAAGTCTTAAGGTGACTGTCCGTTTGTAACTGCCGCTGCACTGCAGTTGCGACGTTACGCGGTGCCGCATTACTGTAGCAGCACGACTGCGGCTGTTGCGGCGTGCAGTCGCGACAGCGTTCGTTGATGGCTTGTCAATGTCAAGTCATATAATGTCAGACGTACAAATAAAATACTAATTTACTTTTGTATTTTTACGTGAAGAAGCGAGTGACGATAATGCTACATGCTACATGAAAAAGAAGACCAGTTTGCCTTTCTACAATAGTCAGAGTCCGACGAAGGCAGCTACGCAATATTAATAAAAAATCTGATATTTAATGGTGATCCTTTATTCAGATAATTCAACATTGAATGAGACTTAATAATTGACGAAATACAATCAAATTACTCAAATAAAATTAATGCAGAGGAAAAATTATTCTTAACATTAAGGTAAGTTCACAATGTGAAATTTTCTTCCCCATCCTCTTGCCTAAATGCGTGACCACCGCACACAGCAATCCGACGGAAACGGGACTCATGGAGTTCGTGATATATACGGGGGGAGTGCGCACTTGATCCACCTGCATCACGTATAGGTACTCGGCCGTCAGAAAAGTGCGGCTGGATTTAGAAGTCTGTAATAAACGTCCCCTCAAAACCATGCCAGGTAGGCTCTTTTAGCAGGCCTTTTATTGATTTCTGCAAAGTGATTCGTGGGTTCTGGAGATGACGATGCGACACGTAAGAATAAAATTATCCAATGGTGGGCAGGCAGTCGTTCGGTGTTAGCAAAATATTACAGATTTATCTTTCTAAGTCCCATATTAAGCCAATTTTACTTTCCTTAGGTACCAAACAGTGAAGTATGATGAATAAAATAATTTATAATTTACACTTCATATTGTCCAGTTGCAGGTGTGAATGGGCGACGGCACTCTATGATATGACCGCACCATCCATATAAAACTTGACGGGCGAGACAAGAAATCCTTTATGAAGAAAGATATTTCCCTCGCCTTGGCCGATAGAAAGAACTTTTAATAAATTAATTTGAATAATAAATGGTTTCCTCGTGTTGGTGTGAAGAATTACGTGTTGCACTGTAACACAGTTTGTTTAACCCTCATGCCTTGAGACCTCCGCAACTGTCAATATTCTAAATTTTAAACCATTCGCTTCTCTCGTGGTTCAATTTTGTATCGTTTCGTATGTTTGGATATCAATATGTTACCATGAGGTATTAAATAACATCTTTGCCCCTTGTAATAAAAATAAATGATTGTTTCTTTTATTTAGCTCAGGAATGGCTTTGCAATGACAAAATGAGAAATTGTCACCATAAACGACATTATATAATATGATATATTACAATACAATTACAGTTGCCAGGAATATTCGGCAACTATTCGGTATTTGGCCACTTTGCCGGATATTCGGTATTCTATTTGCCTCTCTATCGCTCGTGCCCTGTCGAGCTTATAGCTATCCTCGCAAAACTACGAAAAAATAAAAGAACAGTTTATTTAATGAATCTATAAATAATATCGTCGTATTATTTGAATCCCTAAATCAATAATCTCAAAATACGCTAAATTTGTGAAAGCTGATTCCACAAATCTGCCTTAAGTTATATACCTTAGTTTTATTGGATGTATATAATGTACAAATTTCTAGAGAAGGCGGAGAATGTAAAGTTATAGCAAGAATAGTGCCTGGGCGTGGGCATAGATTTAATAATAAACTATACAATTATTTTCTGGATCAACAAGAGTAGAACCTAAATCAACTTCAACTGAATGCTACTAAACAAAGCCCTCAATGTCAACCTTACGTGCAGAACATGTTGAACATATAATGTATACACTTTTTTGGGAAACAGGTTTTTCGTAAATTAATAAAAAAGTAAAAAATAAGACATGTTTTATTTTTCACAACTCTTTATTAACTTTAGTTTTGTCCGCCATGACCGTGATATCAGCAGCTTGAGCCTTGAACTGCAACTTGTAGGTACCTGGAAATTAGAAATTATCTTTTCAGTTTCATGTTGTATTTTGAATATAACTATGTATTTTTGTATGTATATGATTTATTGCTAGCAAGATGGTTATAAGTTACATATATGTATGTCTGTTTGTTGAATTTAACTTCAAATCAGTAAAACGGAGCTAGTAGCGGACAAGCTGTGTTAAACGGTTTGTCTTTAGATATTCTGGCCACATCATCACAGAAAATAAATAGGTAATAGTGACCCGACCACCAAAATGGACTTTTAAATATTCGTAGTAAAATAATATTAATTTTATACTTACATCGACGTGATCCTCACAGCAATATTGTGTGTAACACTTGAAGTATTCCATTCCACATTTTCATGACAACACTGTCTTTCACGTAGGTCTTCGCGGACTATAATTTTTGTAAATCATTCCCACAAGTGGAAACATGGTTTTTGATATATTAAGCAATCAAAATCTACTGTTTAGGTATTAAAAATTATAAATCAAATCGTAAGAAACTAGCGGTTTAACTGAATTTTTATATTATGACAATTGATGACAATGACATCTTTGACAATTACGTGAGTGACGGATTTATTTACTATGGTTCGATAACTTTTACTATACGATGACATTATTATATTCAGCCTCGCGAGAAGGTCAAACTAAGGTCATCAGTATATTTGTTGAAATATCTTCAATCCTCGATTATTATATCGCAGCAAATGTCGGAAACTGTTTAAAAACCTAATATCTCGAAATGGTTTTCGAAATAGAACATTAAAAAAAAATGAACAATCCTAATTAGAGATTGGATTTTGCAAGTAGTGAGTGAGAAGTGCGACTGTGTGCACGTTTTCCCCCGCAAAAAATGGCAGAACGATTTGTACGGTAAGATATCGCTTGGGCTCCTCCCTTCCGACGTGTCGGAAGCCGGTGTTGCTCGAAGGGTTTGCCAGACTATAGTTAACTTCCGAATTTGACACTCTCTTTTTCGGACCTATCATTCTAGTTTCCTAACTGGCTCTGTGATACTCGTATGGCTCAATATACCTATAGATTAGCAAAAAAGTTTACAGTAGTACTACAGTCGCCATCAGATATGTCGGAGCGACCGAGGTGCTAAATATATCTGAACATGCACTCTAGCGCCTTGACAATAAAGGCGTGTTCAGATATTTGTGAGCTCCTTGGCCGCCCCGATATATCTGCGATATATGGCGACGGTACCATCGGGGTTGTTTATCCGTGGGTGTAATAACTCCTTAGAACGTAGTGGTTATATCCTCTTTGCTTAAAACTACTAATATCTGTGATCAAAGACAATTCAGTGCAGGTGACAGATTTGACGTGCGGTCTGTAGCCGCAGTTGCAATAATACACCAAATACGCAAAAATGGCCATGCTACGTGCAGTCGGTCTTGTCATTCATTTTACTATGGAAATTGACAATAACACCGACGTGTCGGAGCAGTAGTGCAGCTGCGGTCGGGAAAACGTTAAAATCACCATATTACGTGCAGTCGATATCGTCATTCATTTTACTATGGAAATTGACAATAACACCGACGCGTTCAGGCCGCTGCAGTAGTGTCGGAGCAGTAACGCAGCTGCGGTTGAAAATGGACAGTCACCTTTATTGTGTGGTACCTTTATTCCGAACAATTCAATCTGTTTGTGGTTAGAAGTTAGAACTAAAACTGAAGATGGCTTCTATTTAAAAATCGCTCTAAAAAGATTACTTAATGTAACGTTAATTTATACTTAAATTTTGAAGCCCATGCAAATTTATTTACTTGGCGAGCAACAGATTTTGCGAGTAACAAGTCAATCGCGTGTTAAAGCGAAATCCAATCTATCATAATTTGACAGGGGTAGGCACTGAGATGACAGCGAAAGGCTTTTATGCGAGACTGTCACCTGTCACCTTGTTCAATGAGAAATGCTAAAGCATTCAAAAGTCAAAAATATCATTTTACTTCTAAATGGAAATAGGGGGGGGGGGGCATGTAGTAGGTAGTAGTAGAAGTAAAACACTTTTTTATTTATCATGCCCTGAAAGAGGGTCATTGTTGTTCTAAAGGGCGTGCAGAAAATAATACGTTTCTGCACTAGAGCATTTTACGTTCCAAGTAAGATTTTTGCAAGCAATTGAAATTTGGTTTTAAATGGATTTGTTATACAATTTCCAATTACCAATTTAAATTGCAATTTTTATTATTTAATTTGTTATAAAAATTACCTATAAGTAATGTTTTAAAAAAATACATGCATTTTACCTATCCACGTATTCGAAATTCGGGTGAAAGGCATCATTTCATCCCTTGGTTAATTATCTACTATTTCATCACACTTGCTCGAAATAGTAGATTGTACAACGAGGGCATAAAGCGATCGACTATAATATAGGTCCTCTGTAAGCTGTCAGTGTCAAGAGTGACATTTATTCAACCAAAATCGTTAGTTTTGTCACTGAGAGATCAATCAGTATCATATTGGAAATTGATCGAATAACTAAAACTCGAATTGGCCTGTTATTTAATCTATGTTAAATGCAATCCATAGGGATCTGGTAAAAATGGTCTTCCGTGCGATTTAAATTGCAATGTATTTGATCATTTAGACTGTCAATTAATTAACACTTAACGGGTGCATTAAACATTTACCTACGAGGTATTTTTGAGCGCCGTAGCCGTAGGGCTTCGGGATGACTCAATTCTACTGTTCTGTATTTTGCAAAACTATTGAATTTCGCAGAATCAAGGTGTAGACCCGACATACGTTGGACTCGTTGGAACAATTTATAATAACAGCACAGCCAAAATTAAATTACACGCACCTGGTCCTATATTTAAAATAGAGAAAGGCGTTAAACAGGGCGACCCGCTGTCTCCTAAACTGTTCACCAGTTGCCTAGAGGAGATATTCAAAAAGCTGGCGGTCTCGTGGGAAGGATTGGGCATTGTCGTCGGTAATAAACGATTAACTAACCTGCGTTTTGCCGACGACATTGTCCTTTTCTCCCACACGGCATCTCAACTATAACACATGCTACAAGATCTCAGCACAGCGAGCCTTGAGGTTGGACTCACAATGAACAGAGCGAAAACTCAGCTGATGACCAATGGAGCAAAACACAGGGTAACGGTAGATGGGCAGGATATACAGTATGTTGATGAGTACATTTACTTGGGCCAGATAGCCTCCTTCGAAAACAGGCAAACCATAGAGGTCAATAGACGTATTGACAACGCCTGGAAGTGCTTCTGGTCCATGAAGGCGCTATTGAAGGGTGACCTTCCCCTGTGTCTCAAGCGCAAACTCATCGACATGTGTATTCTGCCTATCCTAACCTATGGTGCTCAAACATGGTCATTAACTGAGGCGTAAAAGTCCAAACTCAAGGATTGCCAGCGAGCGATGGAGCGCAGTATACTAGGTGTTCGCAGAACTGATAGAATCAGAAACACGGAACTGCGCTCCAGAACTCGAGTTGTAGATGTAGGTGTCCAGACCGCTAAGCTTAAGTGGGACTGGGCTGGGCATGTCTGCCGCAGGCACCCTGAAAGGTGGGCCAAAATGGTTACCGAGTGGGACCCACGGAACACCATAGCTGGTGCTGGCCGGGGTGCAGGTAGGCCGAAAAGGAGATGGCGGGACGACTTGGACGCATTTTATCCGGATTAGCGGGAAACTACAAACAACAGGGTCGAGTGGAGGAAGCGAGGGGAGGCCTTTGCCCAGCAGTGGGATACTAAACTAGGCTAGTAAAAAAAAAAAAGAATTTCGCATAAAAAAGAATTTGCTTTACCTAAAATAAGTTACAAAATATCGACTATTTTTAATCACTTTAGGCAGTGTCAAATAAAAACCGATACCGAACCTTATGAACCGATTTTGCATGTAGGACCAGCCTTAAAGCTTATAGTTTATGATGGTACATTATTATTTGTATGTGGGTATTTTTGCACTTTGTAGTTTTTCCTCAGTCACTCGTTGACCACGAACGCTGTAAAGGGTTCGAAACGTCGGGATGTATTATAAATACAATATATTATAGTTTCGTTTTCATAGTTTTATTTCATAATGTCAAATAAAGTGTCAATTTTTTACAATTACAGGTATTTGACATTTAACTTAATTGAGCTGCGTCCATTTCATTGGTTTTTAATTTTATAGGTAAGTACGCAGGTACTCAGCATGTTATTTACAGGACACTACAGCTGGCAAAATTCCGAATATTCTTGGCAAGTTCGCGTATAAATTCCATATTATATTCTCATTACAACTATATACTGGTTATCGTAATTATTCGTGGAATTTGATTTAACAAGCAGAGCTGCCAACCGTATCCACAGAAGACCCATTCGCTAAAGTTTGTTTCAAACATGACACAAAACTATTTACTTTGAATAGTTGCTTTGGACTTCGCTAGCTCATTTAGGGCGGCAAAGTTAATTAAGTTCCTGAGAAGAATGCTTCGAAAGTGGTTTGCCGGCTGTCTTCAAACTTTACAGTTCGTAATTGAGAAAATTTTAGTCTCACTTCCCTCACCAAAATTATATTATTCTGCGAGAAACTGATAGTCTGAGATGCCTTCCGGCTATACACATGGTTGGAATTATTTCCTCTGTATGGTGAAGCGAGATTGATATTGTAATTGTATAGGTTCATTTGAGGATAAAACAGACGATTTTTTTTTGGGAAATAGTGTGAATTTTCAATAACTTTCTGGCAAGTGAACATTCGAGGAAAATTTAAGCTGATAAATTCCTACCATCACACGGTAGACCAGTCTTCCCAACATGCCGTCTAGAAATCGAATCTGTCAAGGGACAAGAAAACGCTTTTAGTGTGAGAAAGATCACCTCTAGCTGTTGTTTATGTAACGAGAGTTGCGAGCGCACTTAAATTTTAAATTAATATAAAATTTTAATAATACTAATAAATGTTTGCATTCGCAAAGCACTAGTAACATTACATAATAACTTTTTTTTTAAGTTTCTAGAAATCCTCGCGCCCTTTCAAAGTAAGTATTACTGTTAGTATGTGGCCTCGAATTTTGCTCTTCGCTATATAAATGTAAGTACCTTTATTATTAACGCCAATGTCTGTCTGTAAGTTTGTCCGTGGCATTGTAGCTTTCTAACGGATGAACCGATTTCGATGCGATAGTTTTAACGTGAAAGCGTTTTCCTTAAGCTGGTTCTTAGCTATGTCTGATAGAAATCGATCCAGCATTTTGGAGAGCTCTTTTCCAAAATTATGTAAGGCATTTTTGGCATAATAGCGTAGGGGGTTTTAAATGTTTAATTTAAGTAAGTAAGTAAGGGCCACTTGTACCATTCAATAACCCGGGGTTAACCGGTTAAACCTGGAGTTACCATGATTACCAAAACAATTTGACACTGGGTTAACGGTTTAAAACGTGTGGGATGGTGCAAGTGACGCTAAGTAAACTCTTTATTGTACGAAAAAAGAAATATTGGTTACATCTGATAGAACAGAATTGTGTAGTACAAAGGCGAACTTATCCCCAAGAGGGATTTCTTCTAGTTAACCTTAACCTCAAGGAGTAATTAAAAACTATACTTACAGTAATTATATATTATTGCATACTATAAACTATGTATAAATAAATATCTTATAAAAATACATAAATAAATAGAAATTTTATAAGTTATATAGCAAAGCAACGCCTAAATTAATTAGTTTCGTATGTACATTAATTATTCTTTAGTTGTTTGAAAACATCGCTTGTATTTAAAGCCACACACTAACCTTCATCCATGGACAGCTGATCCCATATGGCCACTTTGGTGCCGGCCGGGTCTCGCAGCGCCACGTAAGCCAGCTCTCCCTGGACCAGGCGCAAGTCGTGGTCGAGGGCCAGAATCCAGAAAGTTACTGTAACAAAAATCTAATATCAGGGCCCGGCCAATATTACAAAAATCGTATTAGTTACCAGGGCTTCTTAGAGGACCCAAAGTGTGCGCCCACTCCATGTTTTGTGCTGATCAACTATATCAACAAAATTAGATGCACTATAAACTTGGGTAATACTTACTCACGCCTATTGTAAAATAGTTCTAAATGTTTATCCTTAAAATGTAATCTACTTAAAAATGTTATTTTTCATCTCTCCTATTCGGAAAGTTCACCTTTCATAGGCTAATAGCCAGGTGGAAAATTGCATTTCCCACCCTAGGGTGGAAAGTATTTTGTTTTATTTGTACTTCGAGCATCGGCTAACAGCCATATATGCCATATTATTCAGTTTAAAGCTCTCATATTAGCTTCTGCATTTTCAGACGAAGTATTATCGAAATTAAATGTCAATTGCATTGCATTATTAAAAAAAATGATACTACTTGTATTTGAAATTTAAATTTATGTAATAAACACAAATATAGTTAATAAATCAATATAAATGACGATGAATGATTAAAATAATTATCATTACATTATATTCATTTATTCAGTTTCACTTTTTAAGGCGCTTATTATAAGGCCGTTTCAGACACATCCCAATTTAAGATCGGATTGTCTATGGTTTTACAATTTTTTTACGATCAAAATGTAAATGGCGCCAATTCCAGTCCCTAATTCTCTTAACCGTCAAAATATTTTCTTGTGTTCGACTTTCCTCATAGGTGTTCGAAATGAAAACTACAGTAGTGTGTGGTTCACTTTCCACCCTTGGTTATTATTTATAACCAGCATCCGAGTTTCTACATAAAATTTGGATTGGGCTTAAGAGTTGTAAGATTTTTTTTAAGCATGTGCATGCTTAATAAAAATCTTATATCGGCCATATTTATCTAGGTATATAAGGAACCTTTTATTAACCAACGCACTATATTATTTTCTTCACTGAAAAGCTTTGCCACATATCAATTTAAGGATTCCCATAAACAACTGAGCTGCACAGGACATAAAAGACATCGTAAAAACAACATAAAGCAAAACAAAAATTAATGACTCAGAGAACGTAAATCGTAAAAACAGCGGCTCGAGATTGTTACATGGCGTAATTAATTATTTAAACATTTATTTGGCGTAAATATTTTCCTCTTTTTTGTGTCCTCTTACGGTTAGGTATTCCAATAGTGATAAAGTTATGTCAATTATTTTTACTGATGTGTATTTTATACTTGATTGAACTCCAGAGCGTACTTATATAAAATATGCTCAATAAAAGCAATTAAGCAATATCTGAAGACTGACCAACCTCAAAATCATGCCATTATTATTGTAGAGGCGCTAATTATTGTTTTTGCATTTTAGCTATGTCCGCATAGCGTTTAGAATTTGAAAATAGCAGAAAGATGAAAACTGATGTTTCACTATTTATAGTTGTGGCAGTGGTCAGGAGAGTCTAATTTTACGTTTAGAAGTTGTAAAAAGCAGTCACCTGTACATTGAAAATACAATAAAAAACCATTAAGATATAGAATGTATTTAATACCATCAAGTCGGGTTTCCGAGTCCGACAGGCTTTAAAAAAATGTATTATTACCTACAGTATGGTTATTCTACATATACAGGATACAAGATGTTTTTTAACCCCTAGCAATATTTTGTGAAATAAAATAATATATATGTCATACTGAGCAACTGCCACTATGGGAGCAACCCCGAAATCACAAAAAATCACTGCTTCATACATTTTGGCTGGTCAGGTGCTGATGTTTTCTAAGGAAGAGCCAAACTTTTTTTGCGATTTCGGGGTGTTGATAAGAGTAAAAGTTGCTCATACCTATAATTATATTCATATTGCGACATATTGCTAGGGGTTTAAAAAACCTGTATACCAACTGTCGATAGTAAACAAAGGCTGGTATTTAACTGATCACCATAGTAAAATTGAACATCAAAAATATCATTTTTACCACCAAAAATAATAAATGATCACCAAAATTTAAACTCAATTTCAATGTGAAATGATTACCACTTTTTTACATTTTGCTATCATATTAAAGCAATGACACCAAACTAATCATTGTTAACCCAAAAATAGTAAATGAACACCAAAATTAAAACTTCATTTTAATGTAAAATTATAGCCAAAATTTTTACATCTTGCTATCCTGTTAAAGCAAGTAACTCCAAACTAATCATTGTTAACCCAAAAATAGTAACCACCAAAATTTGACCACATTTTAATTAAAAATATCATGCAAATATTTAACATCTCTTTATCCTATTAAATTAATTACTCCACTTCGTCACCTTCTTCTTAGCATTTCGTTTCTGTAAGGGTCGCAGTTCTAACCTAACCTAACCTACTTTTATAGTAGCATTTCGTTTCTGTAAGGGTTGCAGTTCTAACCTAACCTAACCCACTTTTCAGTCACGCATGACTGAACTGAGAATTGAGCGGGGGGGCTAGTAATTTTGGCATAATTTTACTTTATTTGGTAATAAGTATAATTTTTTGGTAATCATATTGGTTTAGTGAAAATTATCGCATTAACTTGCTCTTCAAGATGTGGTGATCATTAATTATATTTGGTGATCATTCATTATATTTGGTATTTGAATACAATTTGAAGTGCAGTCGTGATTAAAACAGCTGGTACTTTTGTAATTTTAGACCTTATTTGTTGGTGTTTAGTAAATTTTTTGGTAAGATTTTTTTTAGGGTACCAAAGTATTTATTGGCGGTTATTATATTTGTAGCCGTAAATAAATATAGTTAATATTTAGATACAAATCAGTTGTAAAAAAGTAAAATATACAAAAGCTTAAGTTTCTAGGTTATGATGCACATATTAATTGTTAATATTTAGTTAGTTGTTGTTGTTGGGTTTTGTTAGTTGTTGTTTGTATTTTAAATGTTTCATTCTGATTTTTGATATGGTTGTTTTTTTTAAATGATTGTCAGGAATGTTCAAATATTTCAAAATTTCTGTACTGATTATTATTTTATTTTTAATTCTGCTTTTTACATTGTAATATGATTGTGTTGGACCTATGTTGTCTTGAATAAATGGATTTATTATTAATATTAATTTACGTTTCAATAGACATTAGATAAGTACACCATGCAAAACACAATACCTAATTCGGATCGCCCGCCCGTAGTACCACCATTCATTACTAAACGGTACAAAAGCAGTTTCCATAATGCACTAGGTATAATTAATTATACAAAGTTACCAGTAGGTACCCAAGTTGGACAATAAACAGAAAGTTGCCAAGGTCCAAGTTTCGTAACGATTATGGGAATTTCGGCGGGATAACGTTTTTGCATGCAAGCTAACGAGGTATTCAGTAAGACGAACGGTCCGCGGTGAGAATTTACTTAGTTTTATTCAAGCTTAAATTGGTTTGCATGAAATGCATGGAAAGTAATACCGGTTAACTCAGTGAATCAAAACCTGCATCACTTGGGACAGCTACAGTGCAAATAGGTACCTATTAATATTGTATAAATAAATATTAGATTTTACATTTTGAAGAAATATACCAAAAATAGAAAAAAATGTAAGTAGGTACAAGTATTTCATCTGCCATCGATTGTTTCATTAAACGCTCAGAAATAATTCGTCAATATCTGTTTCTCTACGAAAATGTATTCCTACTTGACGGTCGAATATTTGCAAAAGGCAAAATATTATAGACTTTGTTCTTCACGCACTTGAAAGTGGTCAAACAAATAAAAAAGTGAGAGTAGCGCACCCTCCAGTTAAGTTCATGAATGTAGAGGAGTTTATAAGTCTTAGATAAATTTGGGTTTCGAATTTGACAGCTAGCTGTCTAGAGCGAATTCTGGTTGCCAAAAGTTGACATTGTCTGTCCTTGACCTTGTCAATGTCTATTCTAGTTACCACAAAACATATGGCGCCGTACACTCCGTACAGCTGTCAAATACATACAATTTTTTTTGACTTTACAACTATCACTTCTTCAATCCATAAATCTTTGGTAAATATGAAAACTCACTTGTCTCCCCAGGCCTGTAGTGGTGCCTAGCGGGCCGCACGATGACATCCCTGACGGGGCCCAGGAGCCGAATGACGCTGTGGCTCTTAGCGGTGCACTCGTCGTTCCCCACGCATCCCACGGTGGTGTGGAGAGTGCAGTGAGTAGCTGGGGATAACGGTATCTTCAGCGGGATGATACCGTAACCTGAAACAATTAACTTTGCTGAAAAAAAATGCTTGTGCCTTTTGAATCACGCATAATTGAGGGCGTCGCACCTTATGTACACAAAAAATTACATAAATGCCTTTTGTCTTTATCGACATATTAATACATACGCAATTTATTGTTATTTAACTCGGTCTTTCTCCGAGACCACGAATGCATGTCGCGCCAAAATGTGCATAGCAAGTGCAAAGTGCATCGCTTTTCTAGATTTTTTATAAAGCAAAGTTCAACGCAGAAAACCCTAGCGGTTTTTTTTCGATTGACTGGTGATGGTGATATTTCATGGGTGTGAATGCTTCTGATATTATTTTTAAAATAACTGATTACCTAACTGATATGAGAATAAAATTCTACTATGTTGATGATTGCGAGAATACCACACGTAGTTGTCAAAAATAACCAAATAAACAAAGTGGTTGAAAATATGATTGTAACTAAAACTAGTTTATACAAATCATTTTACATACTTAAAGAGGCCGTAGTCGATTTTGGAGCAAAAATTTAAAATTGATAGATTTAGTCGTTGAAATTATACACGTTTTGTTACGTAATATTTGATAATATCTAAATAACAAGTATTGGTTTCTATTAGCACGTTTTCTCATCTTGCCTTTTAATAATGAGGTCGCAAACGTGCGTCACCGGTAATATATGAAAAGAAAGGGCAGTTTTTAAAAAATTATCAAAAATTTATGGTGGTAAATTATACAAATTAATGTATAAGAATAGTTTCAGCAAATGTTGTAGATTGTTTAAGTATCAAAATTACGTTGAAATTAAGTCGATTTTCAGAGAAATTGTCATTTGTTTTGAAGTAATTTCTGGAGAAAATTGATTTCGTCTAACTTTAATTTACACTACTTCAGTCATAATGATAAAAATATAGTCTGATAAACGTCAAGTACAGGATATGTGTAATACAAAATTACCATGTTTAGCCGTTCAAACTTTACGAAATTTACAAATAAGAGCGACAAAATCAGTGCTTTACGTGCGTTTACCTAAACGTCCATCAGAAAAGCAAACATTACTAATTTAGTGAGTCTGTTTTCAAAAAATTTATCTGATAAAAGGTAAGATAAGAAGACGTGCTAATAGAAACCAGTACTTGTTTTTTCAATTAGGTAACAAAAGGTGTACAATTTTACCGACTAAATCTATCAATTTTACATTTTTGCCACTAAAATCGACACCGGCCTCTTAACGTATAAAATCAGGTATAGTCCACAACTTACAACTATGGTCCAAATAAAAAGTTCCAGTAAAACACTAAGTATTTTTCAAATTATGTTGAGTATATAATATAGAAAGAGCATTTTAGTTTATCTGGGCTCCAAAATAAATGTAACGAGAACAAATCATAAAGGCTCGTTAAGAATCAACGTTAAAAACAGAACCATAGTTGTACTTACGGACTATAGTTACCTGATTTTACAGTATTACAACTCAGCTTCATGCAGCAAGACCTTCATTCAGTCCATAACTGACCATAATAACTTCTTACTAACCGCCTCAGTTAAACAGTAGACCTATAATTTAAAATTTTAACTTACCACTTGGCCCTCGTAAGCCAGATATATTTTATATCAAAAAGTGATTCCTAACGAACATTTTTCATGAAAACTACGAGTAAAAAAGCAAGTCGCATTCAAGTACCGCATTAAGAGGGTTCAAGGGCCTTTCTCGAGTGTGGAATGTAGTAATCAATCAAACTTTTTCTTTACACCCGAGTTGTACGATTTTGGGATCTTTTTATTTTTACAACGTATTTCCTCGAAATGTTCATTTAAATGGTGTATTTTTAGGTCGCCGTATGCAAGCAAAATAACTGCGCCCCTTTTGTCCCTTAAGAAAAAAATATGAAACAAATATTTGTGCTTAGTATTTACTTAAATAGCCATCATAAAGAATTACGACATAAACGGCTTGGCATACTCAATTGAATGTTATTCGAAAGGAAAATGTGACCTAGTTAATTATTCTTCGATTTAATGTAGTATTTTTTTTTTCGAAAATAACCTGCTTTTCACCGAAGGAAAGCATAGTTAAGAAGTAGGACTAATAATTTCCGCTCTGGGTCAAGAAGGTCAGTTATCTTAGGTTGGTTAGGTAGCATCCGGTTTCTTAAGAGGCCGTAGTCGATTTTGGAGCAAAAAATTAAAATTGATTGATTTAGTCATTGAAATTATACACGTTTTGTTACGTAATATCTAAATAACAAGTATTGGTTTCTATTAGCACGTCTTCTCATCTTGCCTTTTAATAACGAGGTCGCGAGCGTGCGTCACCGGTAATATATGAAAAGAAGGGGCAGTTTTTAAAAATTCATCAAAAATTTATGGTGGTAAATTATACAAATTGATGTACAAGAATAGTTTCAGCAAATGTTGTAGATTGTTTAGGTATCAAAATTACGTTGAAATTAAGTCGATTTTCAGAGAAATTGTCATTTGTTTTGAAGTAATTTGTGGAGAAAATTGATTTCGTCTAACTTTCATTTACACTACTTCAAAGTCATAATAATAAAAATGTAGTCTGATAAACGTCAAGTACAGGATATGTGTAATAAAAAATTACCATGTTTAGCCGTCCAAACTTTACGAAATTTACAAATAAGAGCGACAAAATCAGTGCTTTACGCGCGTTTACCTAAACGTCCATCAGAAATGCAAACATTACTAATTTAGTGAGTCTGTTTTCAAAAAAATTATCTGATAAAAGGTAAGATAAGAAGACGTGCTAATAGAAACCAGTACTTGTTATTTCAATTAGGTAACAAAAGGTGTACAATTTCACCGACTAAATCTATCAATTTTACATTTTTGCTACTAAAATCGACACCGGCCTCTTAATGACTAGTGCATTCTTCAAGTCCTAGTATTAGGTTGCCGAGCCCTGGGAAAATGCCTCGAAAACGATGATGATAATGATAATGTAAGGAATGATTCCCATTATATATATATTCCCATAGGCAATTACAGTTGCACTGGTAATTAAATTCCATTTAAATTAAATCTGTAAATTAAGCCTGATTATATACAATCATTTTGATATATTTACCTACCTTATTAAGTATGCATGTTGCAATTCCCACTCATCGATTCCACAATTTCAATCAAAAATAATGGTTATTAAATATAATTGATAAATTTTATGCTAGATACACCCAGCTGCAAAATTGTGGTAAGTATATATTAATGGATTTATTAATCATGTGTTCATGCAAATTTGCATATTCGTTTGATGTTTGATGTCGGTTTGTGTCAATGGAATGAATAGGTACCCAAGTCCTATTTTTCCGCATTTTTCTATGGTTTTAGCAA
This sequence comes from Cydia strobilella, assembly GCF_947568885.1. Lineage (NCBI taxonomy): Eukaryota > Metazoa > Arthropoda > Insecta > Lepidoptera > Tortricidae > Cydia > Cydia strobilella. Next base: position 22,416,122 of record NC_086042.1, read on the forward strand.
TAACATAGGTATTATGCTCATTTTTGAAATGTGTCTCTTACCTTTGAAGTATGAAATATTTTTATGCGCGCAGCGATACTAAATAAAAACACACATTTACTAGCTATATCAGTATATCAGTGAATAGGTACTAGCCAATTTAATTTTAATATTTCATTTCTTACTTTGTTTTTATTTCCTTACAAAGAAGGCATCTGATTTCACAAAGCCTCTCCAAGTTGGTTGCTGGAATGTAAGAAGACATCTTCGCTTCTTATTTTCCAACAACTTATTCATGACTTTTTTGCTAACTTTCATGGGAAGCCTTCGTTTCTCCATTTATTTATGCCACCCACGGTATCTCATTACGTATATTAAATTATTAATTTGTATTCATATTTCATCACAAAAAAAAAACAATTATGATATTGGAGGCAAACGAGTAGACAAATCGCCTGATGGTATGCAATTACAGTTGTCCATGGACACCTGCAACAAGTGCGTTGCAGGCCTTTATAATGGGAGTAAAGTTAAGCTGTGTGAGGCAAGATTTTTCTAGAGAAACGCACAGTGGAGAACTGCCAACCATCTAAGAGGTGAAGATGGAAATATTGTCGCTTAGAGCGATGGCATATGCTGAAAACAAATATGTTGGCAGCCGACGACAATGAAAGGCGATCTCTGTTGGATGCGGTCCAGAAGGAGAAGCTGGTACTGGAGTGCTCCTGCCCACAGATGAGAACAGTAAGTACACCATATATGTGGGCCCGTGCCTTGTAAAGCTCTAGGCGGTGGGCCGGTGTATAATACATACTGTTTCGATCTATTGAGCACACCAAGCGTTTTCGAGCAAAATGACTTTCCGTCAAGATAAAATCTAAAGCGAGGTTTAGACTAGCAAGAACTTGCATGCAATTTACGTTACATTGCTGACTACTAAGGTAAACTACATTCCAAATGTTTATCAGGTACCGCAATGTAATGAAAATTGCATGCAAGTTATTGCTAGTCTAAACCTCGCTTAAGATAACAGTTTTTGCAATTTTAGTCTGAATACAGACTATGTTTTTTTTTTTTTTTTTCTTGTTTGATGTTCGAAAAAAAATTAATATATTCTGGTAATATTTGTATGAGATGCAAGTGAATATTGAAAGACAACATTCTTCTGGGTTAAAAAAGCAAAGTCAAACGACTCGTATTCCTTTTCACAATAAGTCTTACCTCTAATGGCAACTAGCTCGCTTAAGTGCTACGATATCGAGCCGAGATTTTAAACATCTTTTCCATTTGGAGATGAACCAAGTGGTTTTATTATCGAATAGCCGCATTCGCTACTTAAATGCAATGTTCTCCATATTTCAGTAAATTTAAGTTTATTTTAAGGAAAAGTTAAAGTACGATTGATATCATGCAGCATGTATGAAAATAAAGTCAATCGAAAATAATAGTGACTACTAGATCATTAATTCGTTTTAAATCTCCATAGAAATATTCGATTATTAGGGTTGCGTACTCAAAGGGTAAAAACGGGACCTTATTACTAAGACTCCACTGTCCGTCTGTCCTTCGGTCTGTCTGTCTGTCTGTCTATCTGTCCGTCTGTCACCAGGCTGTATCTCATGAACTGTGATAGCTAGACAGTTGAATTTTTTTACAGATGATGTATTTCTGTAGCCGCTATAACAACAAATACTAAAAACAGAATAAAATAAATATTTAAGTGGGGCTCCCATACAACAAACGTGTTTTTTTGCCGTTTATTGCTTAATAGTACGGAAACCTTCGTGCGCGAGTCCGACTTGCACTTGGCCGGTTGTTTTTTATTTTACTAAATTGTTTGGAATACAACGAACATATTTTTGGTGCACAAGGAAAAAACAACGCTACGCGCTAAGACGTAAGGACGTAACGCTACAAGCGTAACACAGTTTGAATAAGTTAAATATGTTGGCAAATCTGTTATCTGAGAACCCTTGCATACAAAATATGTATGTAGGGGTGCTAAGCTACTTAATAGTTTTACTGACTGTACTTACACCTTTACCTACATTTGTAATGCAAATTGGTAGGTACTTTCTAAGCATTTCTTTACTAAGTTACTAACTTATACCGGATGTTTTCTGTAACAGGAGCATTAAATTAAGCTGTAGGCTGTACTCCTCAAACTGACCAACATTTTTTCAGCAACTTTTAAAAATAACTAGTGTTTTGATTTTCATTACACTTTAAAGTTTATTCTAAGGCGCAATATATAGCATTTGTTATGTTTGAAGGGTGACAAGCAACGTCAAACACACAGATGGCAGCGTACATTGAAAATAATATTTAATTAGTATGAAAAAGATATAATCTAAAAATTTCAAAATTTTAAAAAGTTGCCGAATAAATGTTGGCCTGTTTGAGGCGTACAGCCTCTAGTTTAATTTATTGCTCCTGTTACAGGAAACATCGTGTATATATACATTGTGCAGGTCGTAAAACCAACCATATCGGCCCTAAACCCTACGAACCCCAAATGTAATTAAAATCAAACTAAATCCTTACTAAATTAAACGCAGCGGCGTCGCAGTGACAAAAGTATTACCGCGGAAGCCAGTCATTACGACGTAAATTACCTGAATCTTGAAGGAGAAAACAGCAAAGAAAGGTCGGTTGGTTCAATTAATTTATATAAGCTAGATACCTGGTTTATGTTGTAATTATAGAAATAAATAGGTATGAGTATGACTGAATGTAACTGCAAATATAACTGAATTATAGCACTCGTCAAATGTGCCTTATGATTAACTACTTTGTTAACTGAGTTCATGTTTTGTATAAAATAATGTATTTGTAGTAGAAAAAAAAAATTACATATTCAAACCAACGCGTAAATTAGACTACAGGAGAGAGATCCGAGATATGATAATATACCTAATCTTTTTATAACAAGAAATTAAAATCTGATTGGAGCTCCACGATCCTTATTCTAAAGATAAACTAATCAGAATGCACAAACAAAACAGATTCTAAAAGCAAGTCGCGAAATGCTATGACGTTTTAAATGAATGTAAGTAAGTGAGATGGCTGTAGGTATTCAATGTTTGGAGCAAGATGAACCAATTCCACCCGCTTTCTCAAAATCACCGGTGCTTGAATGATACCTATTCCTGCTCCGCGAAACGGGGCCAATTATTATCTTCCTGTTTGCTCCCTCGATTGCGAAATTACTATTCTAAATTGTATTGCTGACAAATAAACTATTTGCTAACTAATAAAACGCAGAGATATTGTTTTCGGGTATATACATACCTCTAACTATGCAACACTTACTTAATAAGCTCTGCGTATTGTTGAACAAACCTTTATTTTTAAACAATAGTTTTTAGGGTTCCGTACCCAAAGGGTAAAAACGGGACCCTATTACTAAGACTCCGCTGTCCGTCTGTCCGTCTGTCCCTCTGTCCGTCTGTCCGTCTGTATGTCTGTCTGTCACCAGGCTGTATCTCATGAACCGTGATAGCTAGACAGTTGAAATTTTCATAGATGATGTATTTCTGTTGCCGCTATAACAACAAATACTAAAAACAGAATAATATAAATATTTAAATGGGGCTCCCATACAACAAACGTGATTTTTTTGCTGTTTTTTTCCGTAATGGTACGGAACCCTTCGTGCGCGAGTCAGACTCGCACTTGGCCGGTTTTTTTTCTTCAAATAATTATTACCTATCCTTTAAGCACCCACAACCAGCCACGCTACCAGTCGCAGCCTCGCAGCGCGGCCGAATTGACTGTCTCTAAAGTATAATATTTTAGTAAGTATACTATAGATAACTTTAAACCTAATTTTCTATTTTCAGTGCAAGTAAATTACTCTTGAACTGCCTCATGCCGTGTATAGGAACATAGCGATTAGTTCTGATAAAATAGGAAACGTTTAAATAACAAATACATTAAAAATTAAAAAAGGGTTATACGAAAAATCCATAGCAGGGTTGGGTTTGCAAACGTTATTTTCAATTTATTAACATACCTGCAGTTAAATAATTTATATTCACATCCATTTCTTGTTTTTCGGGAGATTGATTGGGTGAGTCAGCAGCAGAAGTAACTAAGCGGGCGAGATGTTCAAAATCATCTGAACACAACTTTATTTTTAAGAGAGTAAATAAGAGCATTTGACAGTGTAAATAATTTTGAACACTTCACCTGTTTACCTATTTGTATGACACAATCTGTACACTATTCACTTCTGAAATGGTGCATTATGTGAAAATCTAAGTATTCTCGAGTTAATCTGTGATATCCATGAAACACAAAGGAAGCTGGGTTAATTTCGCACTGCATGGGTAATTCGATTAGAATAGCAACGCGCTCCACTGCGCTTTAATCTTGATTGCTTATCTAGTACAAGAAATATGACCTGGTTAGACTAAGCAGTAAATAGAAAAAACAGAAAAAAACAGGTTAACAGTGAATAATTATTAATTCATATAAGAGATGTTCATCTATATCAGCTAAGTGTAACCAGAACTTTCATAATAAACTAGGAAAGGATTTGAACATGAATCATGAGGCTCATTGGTATTAAAAATATCAAACCTTTAATTAATCATTATGTGTCATTAATTATCAAGTAGTATCAAGTAGCCAGATCCCGGTAATCCGTTTAGCAGGCCGCCGGTGTTATGACATTTTACACTTCCAACCTGGAGCATAGGTCCCGCGACTCCACTCTAGCCGGCTAGTCAAGGCAAGTACAGAGGCGAGGGCCAGATGAAAGGGCCCTTTGGAATAGGGGTCCGCGGTGTCGCCACTAACCGTCAGCTCGCCTCAAGCTGCCCCGTGGATTTATTATTATTATTATTTCAAAATCTTGGACGCAGGACTATACCAAGGCATTTCTTTTTTCTTTTTCTTTTAATTTTAAATTCCACCAAACACACCACTGTGCCCGCCTACAACGATAGCGCAAGACCTCCCCCAACCGGCTTTCTCGGCGCGCGCGCAGCGAGCGACGCGGCGCGCGGCAGCGGCACAGCGGCAGTACGCAATACACGGTCGTCGTGAACGCTGCTCGCACTATTAGTGCTTGAGAAAGGAGACCTAGGCTCTCCGAAACATGTCGCGCGAGTGACTAAAACAAGTGAGTTTAAACCGTAAAATGATTTAATTTTAAATTTCTTGATTATTTTAAACCCAGTACAAACATAAAATGGTAAGTATGACATAAGTAATACGCACCTATGGTTGCTATAGAGCATAATTGGTATCATGTTCCGACAAGGAAAAAGAAACCCGACCGTGCCGTCTAAAAATAAAAAAATAATTTATACAAAATGGGAAACCATTTTGTATAAATTATTTTTTTATTTTAGTAAATATTAGTTAGTGATATTTTTATTACTGAAAAATAATAAAAATATCACTAACTAATATTTACTCACCGGCGCGACGCCCTTAGCAAACATGGTTAAACCTACTTAAATCTATCGCGTCGTCAGTTGCTTTTACCCGAAATTCACTAATTTATTTGTTCAAAGTTGGACTACAAATTATAAATCGGTGTACACTGGTGGCAAGGCCCGATAAGCTGTGGCCGGGGCCACAGAGTGAGGAACCGACGCACTACTTATATTGTAATTATTATTGTGATTGAAAATTTACTGCAAAATCTTATAACACTTACAACTTCTTCCATTATCCTATTCCTCAAACTTCCTCACCAATTTATCTCAGCTACTCTCACGGCACGTGAATCTGTTTTGCCCTCGAAATAATTGGAAAAGTATCCCAAACTCAGTTTCAGGTGAATTCAATTTAAACTTTCGCGGAGGACATCACATTGCTTACCTAATGACTATTTGAAGACATTCAGTAACCCCGTTCTTGTCACACCGTTATCAATAAGTACTATTAAAAAGAAAGTTCTTTACCTACTTATAACGCTATAAAATAGGTACCTTACTCATTTGCTGAACTCAACATTGGAAACAAAGAAGTTCGATGAAACGAAAATAGTAAACATGCAAACATGATGGCCAGAAATCACTGTAATGTTAGATAAAACCCTAGAAAAAGAAAGCGGTTGATCGAATGATTGAACGGTTACATGTAAGTCGTGTACCTACCTAAGAGCTTTATATTGAAGAAGGTGGTCTACCAAAGATAATGTGTTATGTGAACTCTATCTTCAAATTAATTAAATATAATCATATATAGGTATATATAATAGGCCTTTATCATCTGTGTCAGATGTTTTAAGGAGCATCGCGGTCACGACACTTGTGTTCGTGATCCCTCGGCCACATACACAGCAGGTGTATGCTCCCCCAGGTGGGCGGGGGTTGGAAGCCTGCTTCTGGCGCCTCATGCGTTTCTCTTTTAATAAGGTTAACCAGGCATCGTCGTGCTTGGATCTTAAAGAAAAGATAATAATATAAGTATTGTGTTACTCTAGTTCAAATTTTGAATTAAAAAAACACCAATATATTTTACCTACCTACCTTATGTCATAATAAGAAATTTTAAATCAAAGCCTAAATGATCATCTCACCTCAATTAAAATATGAACAGCTACGGGCAAGAACTGGCATAAGAAAACCATTACGCGTTTCAAGACAGTACTTCAATCGGGGAAAAAAAAAGCTACAGACTGAACGAGCAGACCGCTTGCCAGCGAACCAAAGGGAGGATGGTTTAAGAGTTTTTATTGCGCAAAAAGAAAGGCTCGTAAAACGCAACTCAATAGCCGAGAGTATTGTACTTAACTCTACTACGTGTGAATTCCGAAATAATTTAAAATGCCTTCAGAGTTCGGGATGAAATAATAATTATCATGCTACGTCTCTGTTATTAATCTCCTTGGCGTTATATCACGGCTGTTAAGCCCAACGAATGTTAATTACTTACACTTGATTTAATTATATATGTTACTTTTTTCTTTTAGACATTTTTGAAAAAACCTTTTCGTTACTTTACTTTTTAAAAACGTATAAATATTAAAGTTGAGTTGAGTTGAAATGGTATTCAGAGGGGTCCCTTTGTTTGACATAATTATTGAAAGTCATTATGTAAAGATTGTCAGATTATCATGAGTCATAATTCTGAAACCGATAACTTTCAGGATTTTCGTAAGGTTAAGGATGACTCACGTTAGACCAGGCCGTGTCCGGGCCGGAGCTTCCGGCGCTTCGTTTTATATGGAATGCATTACGTGATCACCTGTCATGTCATAGAAAAGTAAGCGCCGGAAGCTCCGGCCCGGACACGGCCCGGTCTGACGTGAGTCATCCTTTAGGTATCCTATAGATAGGTTAGGTTAGGTTCGGTTTGTTTTATGGCAATCCTGAAAAATTACGCGTTTCTGAGAAAAACCAAATTATGACTAACGAAAATGCGGACAAACAATACATTGAACTTTAACTTTAACTAAACTTAAACTTTATGGGAAGCAATAGAGACCCGGTATTCAGATTGTATAACGTGTATAACGTAAACTGCTTTCTGAGCAACTCATTTATTCATGTACATACAGAATACTTCAAACCAGTAAATCGTTAATATTTCCTTAAATACAATATCTATTCTATCGATTGTACAGTACCTAAATATGCTGTGTTTAAATTTTGTATCATCGTATTTAACGCTTTTGCACTTTACTTCTTTTTAATGAGGAAAAAACTGTACATAGTTTGTCGAAGGACTGTCTCATTTCAAACATAAACCGAGAGAATCATACTATCTTTATCTTACACTAGTACTAGCACCCAAAAAAAGTATGAATGTAGTTTTTTCTGTTCTTATTTACTGACAATTTGGTTTGACCAACTATATATACAAGTTTCTTGGCGTTGACTGTATATTTAAAGTAGGTACCCTCATCTTCATTTTATTTAATAAGGTTTGTTCAAAACCAATTAAGCTTTAAAAACCAACAAAATAAATTTCGTAAAAATAATGTACCTACCTCCCTAACAATGCTTTCTCAAGGGAGTACTTAAGTAACGATAAAATCATCTTTATTTAACCTCTTATTTATTCCCTCTGAAACACTAAGAAATATACAGTGAACATAATATAAAAACCAAAGATTTCATCTTCACTTTCATTTTATAAATTTCTCATCTTGAAGATATATTTTGCTACTCGGTATTCATGAATTTTCTATTAGGATTTCCTAACAACTTTTGCTGCCTTTCACTTACTCGGCATCTATTAAAATAAACTTTTAAACGTTTCCGACTCTGAAACAACATCAACTTGACAAGTTCGAGTCGAACTCGCACACAATCGTCAGCGTCAAACAATATTACAAATATGTACGTTAAATACGTTGGTTTGTTCTCACTCAACAGTATAGATTTTTAAAATATTACTCACTAGTCTTTGATGCTTGCCAAGTCTACGAATGCCGGGTAAATCTGTCTGTGCACCGGAAAATTGGAACCTTTTGCAGGAAATTTTATTTACCATGTTCGATTTACAAGTCCGATGCAAGTTCAGCAAAGAAATATGTATGTACTTATGTGTATGTTCCCAACCAGAAGCTAGCCATGGTATTTGTTTTGATAGTTGACTTTTTAGTTTTATGTATTTGCATTTACACAAAAGAAACAAAGTAACAATCTACAAATATGTAGTTAACTTTCATCTAAAAAAAGGTTTAAAAAAAGGTTCTTAATAAAATAATACCTAGTTTCTTGACGATATTATATGACGTGTATTTATCAAGCAAAAATATTTTGTCGATATAAATAACCTGGCTGGTGACAAGAACACTTTTTAAAAAGAAAGAATTTCTAAATTGACTACTTATTATTCCTATTTCGGTGGCGAGCAACGTGAAATTTCCATAAGCACAAAGCAGCGATATTATTATACGAGTACCAACAATATAATATTTTGTTCGCAAGAAGTCCTCCGCATAGAAGATTTGGATACTTCCTTTGTGTGGACTAACAAATATATTTTCAGAGTTTATGTTTTGAAGTATTGGATTTAGCAATTGGTGTGAGCTTAAAATCTCTCTTAGCTCTCTTAGGTATAATCTCTTTGTCTTGATGTTCATACAGTGGAACCTCGATAGTACAAATCTCAAGGGAAACGCCGAAAACTTCGTGATAATGAGGTTTCATCTTATAGAGGGCATCGACTTAGGAAGCTCTTATAGGTTTTTGATCACCTGAGAGAGTTTTCGAGTTACGGAGGTAAAACGCATGAAAAATTCGTAGTAGAGAGGTAATTTATGCATACGCTTTAATCGTCGCCGTCTTATTATTTTGTTCTAGTTACAGAGGTTTGTTGATAATAATGATAAATAATTTCGAGATATAAAATAATACTCTTTATTTTTTTAAGTTATAGAGGTAAAAAATTGTACAGTCGAAGGCAAAAATATCAATCCAGACAAATGGCTAAAAAATATGTGAACACGACTTAATTGTAAGGTGTAAGAGCGTACACATATTTTTAAAACTTTGGGAATTTAAATACATTTATGTCCTTGACTGTACCGGATAGCTGTGAAGGAAATCGTTGGTTACTTCATTTTAATGAGGTTAAAATTACGAGTTAAAGAGGTTTTGGCTTTGAAGGGAAAGGAATGACATTTTATTTCGTGTTAACGAGAATTTCGCCTAATCGAAGTTCGAGTTATCGAGGTTTCACTGTATATCCTATACCTACCACCTACTTATAATAAAATTTAATTAATCTTTAACTACCGATGTACGATGTCCAAATGAGAAGTTTAAAAATGCCACGTATATATCAAGAATGTAACCAAAAACAATAAATAGTAGGTTAAGTAAGCGCCTTGAGTATGCACTTTTCATGTTAACAATTTCTGTTTTGTACAATAAAGTGATTTACTACTACTACTACTTTTGTCTCAGGCGATTATTTCTTTCCTACAAAAAAAAATATGAATGCCTCCTTTGAAATGATGTATTCCAGAATGAAGAGTAAATGGGCAACATTGTAAAAACTTTTATTTAGTGTAAATCGCCACACTATGATTGTAACAGCCAAAATTGTCACAAAAAATTACATAACATTTCCATGTTTTGCACAAAAATCTTTTTTTTTAATGAAAAGGTATAACAATTATTCCAAAAATGAATTAGTCGTCCCTAAATGATACGAAAATGATTTACACATAACTTGCACGGTACGATCTCGTGGCTACCGGGCCTAATCAGCTTTGTTTGACCTAAGGAACAATCGTGCCAAGCGGCATTGCCTGAGACTAAAGTGCATACAGCTGCTCCATACATTTACTGTCCTTACTTACTATAAAACGTAACAAAAAACAATATTTCATACAAGGTGATCAGTGCTCATCGATATCAATATCACTACACCTTAATATAAAACAAAGTCCCCCGCCGCGTCTGTCTGTGTGTATGTGTGTTCGCGATAAACTCAAAAACTACTGAAAGGATTTTCATGCGGTTTACACCTATCAATAAAGTGATTCTTGAGGAAGGTTTAGGTGTAACATTTGTTATCCCGTGCGAAGCCGGGGCGGGTCGCTAGTTACTTGAAGCCAAACAAACAGGCTAACTAGTAACTACTCAGAAAATACTTATCAAGTATAAAAGACTGTACCTATACAGGGTGACCAAAATATATGTGCATTCCTGTTGCCAGGGAGGTTTTGGGATTATACTGAGCAACTTTTACTATGGGACCAACCCCGAAGTCTCGAAAAAAAAATACCCTCCCATAGAAAACGGACCAGCCAAAATGTATGAAACAGCCCAATTTTTTTCGCGATTTCGGAGTTGGTCCCATAGTAAAAGTTGCTCAGTATAATCCCAAAATCTCCCTGGCAACGGGAATGCACATATTTTTTGGTCACCCTGTATAATAAGTGACACTACCTAAAGCTTTTAAATATCCATCCCACTAGCAGGAAGGCCTGGCAAGATCTAATTAACAAGTATATAATAGACCGTGATTACCTTTTGTATTATTTGTGAGCTCCCGATATTTCGACGCAGTTACAAAAGGTAATCACGGTCTATATCCCGGTCAATATAAGTCTAGTGAAACTAACCGTGAATCATTCAAAACTCTAAGTATATAATACTCTGTATATAATAAGTGACACTACCGATCTCTTTTAAATATCCATCCCACTAGCAGGAAGGCAGGCAAGATCTAATTTTTCCGTTTCATCAGACGGCGCGCAGCTGACACCGGTTCGTTAGTCGCTGCAGCAAATCCGATTTCTTTGAGACGGAATTAGCAATCGCTTTGACTCGTTAACACCTGATGCTGAATATTGAATTGGCGGACAGGAAGGTGCCGGGGCAGAGATTTGGATAAGACCTAAGTATATGGAATTAAGTAGGTAGGTATGTATGGTATGCCTATAAAATTTTAGGGAATGAGCTGTTTAGAAATGTCCGTAAATTGTGTCTGACTAATCAAAAACATCCCTGGAAACAATAACGGATGTTGGAAACAAATTTCGACATCCGAACTGGAAAAAAATATAGCACAAAAGTACTCATTTGTACCGAAAACAAAGGGTGAACTTAAACTTTTGACCGGTACTGTAGATATTTTCTTAAAATATCTTAATACCTATAGGTATGGTATATGAAAGTTGTTTCATGATTAAATTAACAAAGATAATAAAATTAATATAAAAGTGTTACATTTTAACATTTAAAGCCAGAGCACACCGGCTGCGTGTGCGTAAAAGTGCATGTGCGCGTGCGCCCAGTGTACACAGGCCTTTATTTAACACAGGTAATCTAGCAGTGCAGAAAATGAAAAAAATGTAATTAAAGTGTCAAAACATCAAATACCTATATAATGTTATAGTTCTAAGAAAGAAGTAGGTACAGGGTACATAACAGTCTAGTAAAGGTAGACAACTGGATGAATTTTGGTTTTAAAATACAATGCAAATACTCTTTATTGCACACCTACCACACACTACACAGGTACAAGAAAATAATATAATACCTACTAATTAAAAGTTCCTCTTAACACGTTACACTATTTTTGTAAAGATCATTGTTCATTTGATGACCTCGTAGTACTATATACTCGTGATAAAAATATGATTTGTTTGTTTAGATTAATGGTATATAATTTACATATACTCGTACACTAAAGGAAAACTGATTAAAAACTACACTTCACGGCGTAGAACTGGTATCGCCGTTTTCTGCTATACCCATGTGAAATCTTGAAAGATCCGTTGCCTTGGCCGTATCCTTCAGGATTAGTCAAAGCCAAAAGCCTTTCAAGGTAGTCAAGGAATTACAGGGTCTAAAGAAGCTCTGATAACGGTAACTGTTTATCAAAACGAAAATAAATATTAAATATCAATTTGATTTACATACAAAAAGTACTATCATTACAATCCAATTAATTTCCGGGGGATAATATAATATATCACCTGCCTATGTTAATTCCAAAAAAGATAAATATTTACTTAAATTAGACATTATTGACTTAAGATAGACAACAACGTTCAATAAAACAGCCAAGATTTCTCATTTCCAAATATAAACATCAATTAACGAGATACAGCGTTAATTAGTCTGACGTTGCCAAAATAAACATTCCGTTGGCAAATATAGATCCCGTTTAATGATATCGGAACAGCTTAGCAGTCTGCGGTGTTGTTTCAATCGCTTACCATACGCACACGGAAGATGAGACTAATGCACATAAATACCAGTATAAGTACGCCTTTCATTTGTAATGAATGTCAAGTTCCCAGTTACACTAGTTCGCCGAAGTTTTAAGTAGAATCGTTAACGATGGATTATGAATGCGAAAACACGATCTGGTTCACTACTTATCAGAGATCGTGATTCATTAAGGGCACGAGAGCGGGCTGAAGTGCTTTGAGATATTTACACCGGACGCTCGCTTCTATTCACCGGTTGCTAATGACTAATCAGATTGATAGTGATTCAACATTCATTGAGATTTATTGATTTCAGTCATCGTAGGTATGGATGGAGTTTTTTTTTATGATATAGGAGGCAAACGAGCGGACGGATCACCTGATGGTAAGCGATTACCGCCGATCATGGACACCCGCAACACCAGAGGGGTTGTAAGTGCATTGCCGGCCTGTAAGATAGGAGTACGCTCTCTTCTTGAAGGTCTGAAGGTCGTATCGGTCCGGAAATACCGCAGGCGAAAGTTCATTCCACAGTTTAGCTGTGTGAGGCAGGAAGTTTCTGGAGAAACTTTACTCACAGTTGAGGACTGCCAACCATCTAAGTGGCGAGGATAGTTGTTGATGTTGTCGCATAGGGCGATGGCGAAAAGAAGCGGCAGGGATTATACATGCAATAGAAAATGCAGAGCGAAGACACATCTCTACGCAGCGCCAAGTAGTTAAGCCGATCCGAAATACGCTGGCAGTCGACAATTCGAGTCGCTCTTCGTTGGATGCGGTCCAGAGGGTGAAGCTGGTATTTGGGTGCCCCTGCCCATCGATGTGCCCACAGATAAAAATAGAGTTCTTGGCAGTTAATAAACTTTTGGATTAAAGCTGCTAGATTGATTTTCAACCCTCGTAATCGGGCTACATCGGTATTGAATATTTTTAATCTTTTGATCTTACCTAGTTTTATACCTACTGACCAAATAAAAATATATATGGCTATTTAGACTTTTATCCTGACATGTATTTAAGAGTTAATTTTGTTGTTAACGATCGAAGTCATTCCGTTTGTATTTATCTCTGTGTTCTGTAATAATGATCTCATTAACGCAATATTGGAAATGATGTTCATCAGCATCGCGTTACGCTGCAATTATATTGAACCGTTCAGATATTGAAAAATCATGTTTCATTTTGTATTATATTAAGGTTTCTTTAGTAGGTACTTGTAACGTGCACATTTTCGAGCGTTTCGGCCAAGCAAACAAAATTGCACAAGATACCTATACCTTAAGTAAGAACAAACAATCTAAGCCTCTTCCACTACAAAGTTTTAGTGCGTTATGTTGTCCTTTTTCAACATTTGAATACTGTAATGGTACAACTTTAGCGTGACGGGCGGGGCGATGCGAATCGTCTTTATGGCATGGAGTGCACTAAATTGATATTTATTCAGAATCCTTCCTTACAGATAGAAGTTTTGCCTTTGTAAGTTTTAATGGCGTGTCATAAGAATAAAATACATTTATGATGTCTAGGAATCAGGTTCTTTTCAATTTATAGAATATATTTTGGTTAAAAAAAACTAAGTAGGTATATCAATGGTTTTCCATTTTACAACTTTGACACAAGTAAAAGAACGGACTTTTAAATACAAAACTCCCTGTGAGACACATACATTAATACATTGATTTAATAATAAATGTATTAAAACAGCTCTCAATAAAATTCGTCGTTTTGGAGCGAATAATTCAAACAATATTCGACTTGATAAACGTGACTGAACTTATTTATTATTTAATATATTTGGCAATATTTTTATCCTTGATATCAATATTTGCAGCGTAGTGTGAAGTAAATTGATGTTCATAGGAACCAGAACACAATCTGAAGTAACTACCAATGGTGGACTGGTATGCGATTAGTTTCTGCTATTTGTTCCCACTGCTTTGTATTCGGCCCATATCGCGGGTACATTGTCTACATCCGTGCCAAAATTTACTGCTTTAACAAGTGCAGATTAACCCATGCAAGCTATTTGAATACCTATGTGAAATTGTGAATCAGCCGGCATAAATACAACCCTGCGTATATTATACTTATGTTTGGTTCGTTAATGGATTTGAATAGTTTTTTTTATTAAGGATAGAAATGCAAGAGAATATATACCTATACAAATTTTAATGAAGCGATGCTTGGAGTGTTATTTTAATGAAAATTGTATGAACCGTAAAACCGTATGTAATTCTAAAAAGCTCCCAACTATGATCCATAGTTAACTCCAATATCTTCGTCCAGGGTTAATTATTATTTGAGTCATAGTTCTATAGCAAAATATTTTAACAAATGGACGAAAAAACTCAAACAAACCCAAACAGAACGTTCGTAATTATACCTTATATATACCAATACGTATTGAACTATTACGTATTGAATTGAATAGTTGCAGTATTGAACTTGAGTGGTTTTACGGAAATTAATGTAATACTCCTAAAGTGATAATAAAAGTTATTAGCATGTTTTGCAAGTACCTATGTGAAAATCTATAAACGGAATAAACCTCTAATTTGTGAATTGTATCGATGGTGTATCACTGTAACCGTTTCACTGTAAGAACTAATAAACAACAGTTTTATCTGTGTAAGGGAAATACATACGAGAAAAATAAAAAACAGCTTTTCCAGTTAATCATATCTACATTTTCCATGTGATACATAGTAGACATAATCGTATATCTCGCAATCCACTAAGAACTTGGCACGTCGTCAACGGGAATATATACCTACGCCAGAAGCTTGAGCTAGCTCACAACGCATGTTATCTCAACTTATAGGTATTCGTAGTATAATTTTACTCTGAAGTTGTTTATAGTCGAACATCAAATTAGTACTGGTTAGACTAAGATTAATCTATAGGCACGCTTGTTAACAGCAATCTAAACCCTTGGTCCGTTTGTCATTTGTCAATATATTAACCGCAATGTTAGACGATTGCAATCAACTCTCTGCTTCTGATTGCAGTAATTTTTGACTTACAGGCTAAATAGTAGAGTGACTTATGAATAAACCACAAAAATATCTAATAAAAACCGGCTAAGAGCATGTCGAGCAGTGTAGGTTTCCGCAGTTACCCGTCCGTCACAATAGGCAGCCTTGAACGGGGGCAACTGCTTAATAAGTTAATATTAGATTCATAATAAGCAAAAAGGAGTATGTTCGCAGCACTTGTTCGTCTTTATACTAAGAAAAGGGAAGGCTGTATGCGAAATTTCAAAAAACGACTTAGCCGATCATTCACTACATTTTTCGTTAAAAGTTTTTACTAAGCTTTAACTTCATAATCTTTTTTTTCATATTCTTGGACACATGGTTAAACAGTTAGAGGAGAGAGTATAATTATCGCTTTACAGTACATATGGTGTCACTTTCCCGCACTGGTGCGGGAATAAGCACTGTCCGTGCCTATGTCGAAAATTTTGTTAGGTTACCACCGGGTTGATGATGAAAACTAATACTTGTACCAATATTTTAACTTTATTCGTTCGTTACCAACATAATAACGACCAATTTACAATACATATTCCAAGACGTCTACACTGTAACTCGTCTGTACACGAACTGCCCCTTGTCACAGTGTACCCACCTTTTAATAATAATTCAACATGGCGGGAACCAGTAACAAGTAAGGGTCAACTGATACTCTTTTTTAAGCTAATCGTAAAAGTAAAAATGATCAAAATATAAGCTATTAATAAATAATGATCCTTACAAACAGTGTTGCTAACAGACGGCCATTCTGATGTAGGAATGTCCCTATTCCGAATTCCGATTAATGCTCGGCCATTGTACAAAAGGCGTATGGCCTCATACAATTATTTTGAATCTACAAAATTAAGTTTAAAGAATTTTATTACTCATAAGAATATTACAATTCACTTACATGAGTACTTATACTAATAATTAATTATCTTGACGAGTACACTTTTATTTGTTATATTATATGATATTACGTGCAAAATTAAGTTTTTGCAAAATAGACAAATTGACACTCAAAATTAAGGATTTAATTTCAATAAACACGTCTAACAAGACTAGTCTTCTAAAATGTAACTTTAATCTTATACATCATTAATAAGCAATAAGCATATAAAAATGAAACTAAAATAAAATAAGACTAGGACAATGTATCACTTTTATAATCCAATCCATTATTTCAAAACTTGCACACTCATCGTCGTCGATTTATTTATAAAATTTTTCAGCGTAGACGTCGATTCCTTGCAAGTGTGCACGTCACCTTTAACGTGATCATACGCTCCTTCTTTGGTGGACGTCACCGTAGACGAGGTCACACACTCCTTCTCATGTGTCTAATTCACCGTAGACGAGATCATCTATACCTTCTTATGTGTACTCGTCACCGTAGACGTGATCACTCATACCTTCCTATGTGTACTCGTCATCGTAGACGAGATCACACGTTCCTTCTTATTTGTACACGTCACTGTAGACGAGAGCACTTATGCATTCTTATGTGTACTCGTCACCGTAGACGAGATCTCATACTCAAAACGCAACTTGAATCATCTGATCATGACCTGGCACAATCAATTGCTTTAAACCTTTAATGAAATCAAGACTATTGTAGAGATTATTTCTAGAAAGTTTCATGATAGTATAAAGGCTCTCTCCTTTTCTGAGTTTATTAGCTCGAACAACACTCAGGAAGCGTTTAATGTCCTCTGTGACTTATTAAGACTTCTTTTTGATCTGTGTTTTTCCATCATTAAATTATCATCATCATCGACAAAAGGGGATTAAGTGATTATTTAAAAATATCCGCCAGTCTTGTCACGTTAAACGACAGGTACATTTCCAAAACAGAAATAATGATGATATTTCAGTACAAACATTCATTCTCATTTTGTCACTGATCGCCGCATTACACGGCATGTTTCAGAACAAACATTTTCTTTCATTTCTTCACTGATCACCGCATTGCACGGCATATTTCAGCACAAACATTCATTATCGTATCATCACCGATCACCGAATTCACGGCATATTTCAGCATAAACATTCATTTTCGTATCCTCACTGATCACCGAATTCACGGCATATTTCAGCATTAACATTCATTTTCGTATCATCACTGATCACCGAATTCACGGCATATTTCAGTTCAGATATATTTTCTTGTTTAATCACTGATCACCGCAGTATACGGCATATTTCAGCATAAACATTCATTTTCGTATCATCACTGATCACCGAATTCACGGCATATTTCAGTATAAACATTCATTTTCGTATCATCACTGATCACCGAATTCACGGCATATTTCAGTTCAGATATACTTTCTTGCTTAATCACTGATCACCGCAGTATACGGCATATTTCAGTACCTGAATAAATAAATGTATTAAATATCACACCAACATAAATACTACATATAACGCAGACTATGTTGCGCTTATTCTAATCATGTAAATATTATTAGTATTATTTTTTTAGTTACACTTTATTTAATGACATAGGTCAGCAAGTTTGAGCTGGTCACTTTTTTTTAACTATGTATTCACAAATCGCCAGAAGCTTGCGATAGCAAATATATATCTTCTAATAATAATAAAGCAACCTGGAATAACATGTCCTCGCAGGTACCAAATAGAGATCAGACAACAAATATACCTTATTATTGAAAATGAATAGTAAGATCTATAATAATTATCAAGATGTATGTACTATCCTAAATAACCATTTCATCTATCAAATATTTTTAATAAGTTAACAACCAACAGTAAGGCAGTACTTAATGTTGAATATTGTCCATATTACGATGTTCCTATTGTCAACAGCAGTTGAGCAATAGTAAACCCTTTGGTATTGACGATATTTCAAGACTTCCTTTCAAATTATTATTGAATACTTAAGACTCGTGGTCTTATTTTATTGATTTATTTCATTTGTTGGTTTAGTAGTCATATCGATTTAAGCTTGTAATGGATTAATATTGCTACACGTTTCAGATATTTTCGTACATAAACGACATGGCTACCAAGTATTTTACCTAATTATTAAAGCCACATAGTCCACAATATATTAGTCATTTGGTCATGTATTATATCATGTATTGTGCAATAACGTTTAATAATGAAAGTTTAACATAATAAGTCTTACACCTATATAAACAATGCATGGTATTGATTTTATATCTTCAGGTCCAACCCGTAGTCAACATGAATGCAAGCATATGCTGAGATAAAAAACCTCTTGATAATAATAATAATTATGAGTACAAATTATGTTGTTTTGTTTAGGCTTCCCATTATTTGACAATATTTCATTCATATACTTATAAACGGAAGTGTAAACGAGTAAGTCCCGTTTCAATATTAAGATTATTCGACAATTTCTTTTAAATTATATTACTTTGACGGTAACCCGCTTTAGGTCATTATTATAGCCATTAAAGACTCATGAATACTCAACCAAATTTAAGAACATCAAATAAACTAACGAGTGATTCATTACAAGAACAAATTCCTTGTCACAAAAAAGATGAATTAAATTAATTACTTTATTAAAAGTATTTAATTTCCAAATATATTTGTATTTTTTTTAGAAACAAATTGAAATAGGTATTACGGTGCATTTGTTATCCTAATTCGTTATTCAGACTAAATTCCAGATTCCACAATTAATGCATGTAATTATTTCAATATGTATGCTTGGAATATTTTTTTTAATTATTTTAGCTTTACGAAAACAAGACTATTCATATTACTGTCATAATTCACGTATAAAACCCTGGGCAAAATAAAGTGTGGGTATATATGTCGAATACAATTTATCTTGCATATTATTTTTAATACTATTTTACTATATCGAGATAGGTATTCGTAAATAATTATTTTAATTAAGAACCGTTATTAAATTAAGAATTTTTTGTCAATTTATTAGTTGTATTGAAATTGACATTTGGATAAATGATATTTTCTTCTGAATTATCAGTTATCAAACACACTACATATTAGAATATAAAATATGAGACTAGAATTTACATCATGTTTACTTGTCACGATAATATTGAACACGATATTGAAAACGAAGCACCTTATTAATTACTATTTTATATGTACATAATTACATGTCACTATGGTGATTTAAATAATGGAAGAAATGAGATTCTCTTATGAACGAAACTTATAAGATCATGTTATTTCTTTTAAAGATTTTGTCATATCTCCTCAGTAATAAGCAGAGTTTTCATATATATATGACATGTCTCAACTCTATGGCTAACGCGCTCAAGTTCAAATTGAACATTAAGAAAACAGGTATCACTAATGTACGCGTATATCGATTTCCTTTATATTTATGAACGAGCGATAATAACGCTGCGTTCCTTTTATTAGTCAAGTGTATAACTCCTTCGTCTTATTTTTTTTGTAAGTTTACACAAAAATACAAGTACGAGTAATGTATAACACATGTAATATGATATTTCATTCACATTACCTGTAATTTATTCAGTTTTAATCTAAATTGCACTTGAATGAGAACTCCACATATTAGCGTGTAGCGACGTTATTAAGTTTTTCCTTTTATTATTATTGTTTATTTGTATGTTATACATATTTACATGGTTGACTTATTATTTTAGTGTTGTAAATATGTTTATGAGAGTTGTAATAAAAGTCTAGCGCCTTCATCCACGCACTTCAAGGTTTCACACGTTCATCCACGTGCGGTAACTATACACATCGATTTCACAAGATCTATGTTCGTATTTACTGATACTAGCGTCTACACGTACGCCATCATTTCTATTTATGAGAATTACTCAATATAGCTCTGGCTCAACATGTGACTACATGTGACTACAAGTGACTCTACAAGTGACTCTACAAGTGACTCTACAAGTGAATCTACAAGTGACTCTACAAGTGACTCTACAAGTGACTCTACAAGTGACTCTACAAGTGACTCTACAAGTGACTCTACAAGTGACTCTACATGTGACTCTACATGTGACTCTACATGTGACTCTACATGTGACTACATATGAGTACATCTCGACTACATAACCGACTACATATTACGCATTATAATATATTCTCTATATTTGTCTTTCATCTTAAGTTAGTGTTTTTATAATATGGATATTAAAGTAAAATATAAAAGCACTTACAAAACAGTACAAAACATATATAAACACATTATAAAAAACCTAACCTGGCCGCCGGCAGCGGGGCAAGGCCCATTTTTTTACGCATTATATATATTATATGATTCCAATTAAGGTCCCTTATTTTTTTTTATTTACGTATGAATTAGTATTATTACAAAACATAAATAATAAAAAGTAGTTACTGCCATATAATACACTATACGACATTCAAAATATTCTCAATAAATAATCGAAAACGGGTAAATGAGTTTGTAAATTTTCAAAATATGCGAGTTAATCCAATAATAATATCGACTTTCCAACGACCTCGTATGAATGATGAGTGATTTATTTGCATATGAATATTGGGTTACATAAGTAGGTGTATAGGTACATTGACACAAAAATAGTTGAATGCTCAGCGCATAAAGTTACGAGATATATATATCATGAGGAGTGTACAATATGGAAAATAAGACATATGCTCTGCTCCATAACTTGGAGATTTAACATACCAGAGTTGGCAAAATTAGGATAAGGTTCGTTTTTCGACAGCTACATCATTAATTCCTTATGAAAATATTTGAGGCTTATTTTCGTTTAAGAACAGATTGCATTCGGGACAATTATGACACTGACGCAAATCGCGTTTAACCACTTGGAACTCGAGGCATTTCTTATTCAAACGCAGCATTAATTAAGAGATATTCAATTGACAAGTTATCATTTTAGTTCACTCATCGGTTTCACGGCTACTAAGTCAGTGTATTTATACAATAGGGATGATGACACATGTTAAATTGTATAACAAAATCTAGTAAAATAGATAGCAAATGAGCAATTAATCGCAATAATATGGATATTAAAATAATATATGGAAATGATAAGAAAATACAGGATCTAAGTTTCAAAATTTAGTTTTTTTTCAACTTCCAAAAAGGAATAAAGTAAGGGTACTATTCGATTCCTTACATTTTATCCAAAAAAAGATTGTATAGCAACGATATGCATAAACGCAATATTTCACAGACAAAATCGCAATTTTTCTTATTTTCCATACATTCAAGTTGGGCTCACAGTGACCTTGACGTCACGTTCATATCGTTTTGTTAGGACCGTTTCGCGAGTGAAGTACGACTGTCGGACTTTGACTATCAATTCTGACTTTTGTATTGCTTTAATGCAATGGGTCCCATATAGACATTAGATGAATTGTAATTAAACTGACATATATTTACTTGTTAATATTTATGACATGTAAAACTTGTAATTTTATTAATAAAGGAACATGAATATGATCCTAAAAATAAACCTGATCGATTGATACCATTAAAGAAAATTTGTCATCTAGCCTATTTTAGTACCACAAACTGACCTCAAAGATGCAGCAGATCGTAAATTTTTAATGTGTATAAAACAATATCCTACTGTAGTCTGCTATTACACTACTGCTATTTTGCTACGCAGAAAACTAAACAATGAATCCTTAGCCTGAACTTGAAATAATCGATGTGTTACAGCATCGTACAATCGATTTTTATAAAATAAAAATAAGGAACATTCTAATGACACGATCGACTTTTCACTAACTCATATGCTGTATTCAAAAACGCTTAATAGACAACTGTAAATTTTAAAATTTCATATTTTTTATTTTTTATTATTACTGAGAATACCTGTTATTTGTTCGTACGTTCTTTCTTCACATACATATGCCAAAATTACTACATTAAATGATATTATCTTAGACGACGATAGATTATCTAACCAGTTTTATTTAAAATGAAAGCAGGTAAAATAAATACATAAAAATTATGACTGACTTACCATAATTTAACATACTTTCCGGTAAATAATGTTTTACTCACTGATACCAACGGAAAGAAAACCTTACGTTCGTGGGGCGTGGCAAAACAAAATCTTATCGATTTTTGTTGGATCCAGCTTCTGATTGTTAGGTTACCACCGGGTTGATGATGAAAACTAATACTTGTACCAATATTTTAACTTTATTCGTTCGTTACCAACATAATAACGACCAATTTACAATACATATTCCAAGACGTCTACACTGTAACTCGTCTGTACACGAACTGCCCCTTGTCACAGTGTACCCACCTTTTAATAATAATTCAACATGGCGGGAACCAGTAACAAGTAAGGGTCAACTGATACTCTTTTTTAAGCTAATCGTAAAAGTAAAAATGATCAAAATATAAGCTATTAATAAATAATGATCCTTACAAACAGTGTTGCTAACAATTTAAAGGGTCATAATGTACTGTAAAACGTTGTACGACACACGTGCGAATAGGTAATTCGCAACTCGTGTCGACTTAAAACATTTTTTACTTACATTAACGTTTATTTTTATATAGTTTTATAGTAAATATTATGTTTTATTAATAAGTACTAATATAGTCTTGTAGACAAAAATATGGACACCTGGTGTCTGAAATAAATATTTTCATTTTCCTTTTCATTTTCATTATATACCCATGCCAAACCTATAGATTTTCCAGCACTGACGGATATCGGATGAAAGTAAAATGTATAACTTATGTGTTTAATTTTTAACAAGCAGAAACGTCTGCGATCGATGCTATTAAGCTTAGAATAAATTTAAAAGTGGAAAAATTACTGCCTTGGGTGAGACTTGAACTCACGGCCTCTGGCTCACGGAACTTATGTATTTTCCTGTATTTATTTATACATTTCAGATATCATAATTGCTAAAAAAATTATAGGCAGCGTTCTCCAAAAAGACGGACTTTATGCCATAGGGCATTTTCTAATAACTGTTCTCATATAGGGGCCATCAGACATCCGGTATCGGATTGGCACTTCCGATAGTTTCAGAATTTACATCGAAATGTCAGAGTAAAAGGTAACCGAATTAATTTCTCCAACCTATCAAATCTGGATTGTTGAAGTGCAACCACAATAGGTTATGATGTCCACTTACTATCAGGCAAGTGTATCTTTTCCACAGTCTTCTTCTTCTTCAACCTAGCGTTTTTCCGGCCTAGCGCCAGGGTTCGCTTTCCTACTCAATCTTCTCCACTTTGCCCGGTTTTCGCAATCCTCAGGTATTTATTTATACATTTCAGATATCATAATTGCTAAAAAAATTATAGGCAGCGTCCTCCAAAAAGACGGACTTTATGCCATAGGGCACTCTCTAATAACTGTTCTCATATAGGGGCCATCAGACATCCGATATCGGATTGGCACTTCCGATAATTTCAGAATTTACATCGAAATGTCAGAGTAAAAGGTAACCGAATTAATTTCTCCAACCTATCAAATCTGGATTGTTGAAGTGCAACCACAATAGGTTATGATGTCCACTTACTATCAGGCAAGTGTATCTTTTCCCTACAGTCTTCTTCTTCTTCAACCTAGCGTTTTCCCGGCCTAGCGCCAGGGTCCGCTTTCCTATTCAATTTTCTCCACTTTGCCCGGTTTTCGCAATCCTCAGGTGTGAGATTATTTTCTTCCATATCCGCTTTCACGACGTCCAGCCAGCGCTTCTTAGGCCTACCGCGGCCACGTGATTTAAGGCCTTGGAAAGTGAGGTCGAGGCATCTATTTCATATGTAGTCTACCGGTCTGCGGCTTATATGGCCATACCATCCAACCCTACAGTAAATTTACGATTAAATAAATAAATTAGGCACAATAGTGCTTGTTTTTAACGTAGTATAAATAAATAAAATTACTAACCGGTTATCATTTGGCTGGCCGATGTCAGAAGTTTAACCTCATTGTCGTCGTCCTGAGTCTCCAGCCTCACAGTGACGTTGAGGGGGTCAGGCTGGTCTCCGGCGCGTCCGTGTAGCGTGACGAGGATCGCCGTGGTCTTGCCCGGCACCGCCACCTCTGGCGCGACCACCGAAAAACCACTAGAACAGAAGATAAAATTTCATCAAGCATCAGAAAATTTGTAGGTATCTATTACCTACTTCGTGGACACTCGATTATGCTAAAGTAGAATCAAATGGGTTTATGCGCGACGAACTTAAATCATATTTCGATATGACTTATGAAACTTCTGAGAGATGAATAGGTAGGTATCTAATTTCAGGAAGCGTGTGCTGCTTGTATGGAGCACGAATCATTTTCTGTGTATATGGGTTGCTTAAATAAATCAGTTCCAATGGACTAGGTACTTTTCTTGCAATCTGTACGCACTTACTTACTTACTTCACTCGCTCAATGACCCGAAAAGGATCTTGGCCTCCGACACAAGAGAGCGCCACTCTGCCCTATTCTGCGCCACTTCACGCCGGTTGGGTATTCCGAGGGCAGACAGGTCTTTTAGGGCTTTTTCACTCCAGCGGTATCTGGGACGCCCAGACGGACGCTTTCCGCCCGGATGCCCCACTACGCTCTTCTCACAGCACGATCCTCTCCCATCCTCTCCAGGTGACCAAGCCAGCGGAGTCGTGTAGCTTTGATTTCGCCAATTACATATATTAGGCACCGCAACCAGCTCCTCTAGCTCCCTATTATTCCTGCGCCTCCAAGTTCCATCTTCTCTGATAGGCCCCAGAATCTTTCGCCAGATTTTCCTCTCCGCCACTAAGAGCTTGTTCTGCACCAACGTGAAAGTCTTGTATTATATTTAAATTTGTAAGGAAATTAATCTAACATGGAAGTAAAAAATACAAATATATTCTCCGGAACATACACACACACAGAGACACACTTTGGGTCGCTGCGCCAGAGGAGTAAGTAAGTAAGTATATTCTCCGGAAAAAAGGTAAAATTATGACATTTAATTTTAATTGCGTTACACCTGTTAATGACATTAATTATAAATCATATTCTTCGTTGGCTGAAAAACAACAGGAACTGGAAGAGATCCCTAAAAGGGATAAGTTCGCCTTTGTACTAATAACGAATGTTGTTATTTTTCCTGTTTTGTTTTGATTTTTGTACAATAAAGTGTTTTGCTACTACTACTACTAATACTACAAAAAGGCCGTTCTACTAAAATTAATACTTAAGGAAACTTGTCAATCTAAATGAAAAACGGATATTAAAATAAACTAAACCCTAGAAAAATGTGACCAAAAGTTCGTAAACACGACGTGCAAGTACGTTCGGGTGTTTTTGGGCTTCTCTCTGTTTACAGAAGAGCAAATATATAGTTCGGATGAACCAGTCCCGCTCCTTCCTGTTTGAACGTGTCTCTGCGAAACAGCGTTTGTATTTCCTGATACTGTTTTGTTAGTTATAAACTGTGGAATGAAGCGGGATCTTCATTAGAATTCCCATTTGAAACTATCGCTTTGTTTTGTTTGCAAGTGTCTCCGCTTGCCTCTTTTCTTGAAAGAGCTCAAGAGCCATTTGTTAAGTGTGCTTTGTGGCTGGAGTGCTGTTTGTGTTTAGTTTGAGGCGGAGCTTATGATCATAATGAGTCAGCGGGAGCTACTAATGCAGGAAAATCTTTGAAGTTTAATTCCAAATCTTGAAACTTATGGTCTCATACGGTATAATTAATATAATGCTGATTCAAAGGTTGACAGTGATTTAACCTAACTTAGATCTAAATTCTGTAATAACCATGTTTTATTTTAGTCCTTTAATTTTAGTTGGTAGGTACTATAATAAGTACCTGGTATTACCTACTTATTAACCTAATTAATGCCCATATGTACTACGAATAATTGGCAAAGTAACAATATAAAAAATAATGAGATGCATTCTGACATTATTTATTGACTTCATAGTATTCACCTAACGCGTACCTGAACGAAGAGTTCAGTTTATAAATACTTCTGTAATCATCAATGTAAACAAAGTGATATAGGTACCTATTAGTCGTACATAAACATTTTACATAAACCTTACTTACATAAACCTGTGCCGAACCCACTTTTTATTTTAAGCAAAAATTCCGTGACAAATGCCCCCATAATGTCTCTATTTGAAAAGGGTTGCAAGTCGATATGTCGAACACATATCGAGCACAAAAATTATTCCTTTGACTCAAGCTTATTATACAGTGTGGAACACTATGAGGGACTTTCCGACGAACGGGGATTGTTTAGCTTTATAACATAGTAATTTTTTTTCCAAGTAGTGTTAATATTTGTTATCGTTTTCTAGTTATGTCTAGAGCTAGTGAAACTTAAATGGAAAATACTTGTTAAAATCCTGATTAGCGAACAGGTTCAATGACCTTTCCTAAAAAACAAACTACATCATAAACTCGATTTTTGCTTGCAGAAGACATTAACAATGACAACCGACTTTAGCTCGAAAATAATTATTAATTATCTTTCCTATTGCAAGTTACTATTGCCGAATTGTATAGTCATATTATTTAAATTACCTACAGTGCGACATAAAATAGTAGAAATTAAATAAAATGGAACTAAAAAAAATCCATACTAAATTGTTGCCATGTTTACGCATTTTACGTCAAAAATGTGACAGTTACGTAGGAAGTGGCGCCCTCAATAATTTTCGATAATTTCTTGTCGGACTAAGCTGTATCTTAATGTCATAAGGGCGTGTCATCAACTACACGAAATGGAAATAATATATTACTTTAAAGGTTGTCGCACACTAAAAAACTTAGCAACAGATCGGCACCACCTCAGCTCGTCTCACTTCAGCACAAGCTAAACAATGCGTTTCCAACCCGCAGTTACTGTAACCGCGCTTCCAACTGGTTGTCACTACGCTTGCGTCTCGACGTTGGCGCGGGGGCGGCGCGTTTACCGTCCGCGGTTAACCCTTAGGCGCCGCTGTCACAAGCTCACTATCGTATGGCATATTACGACGTATGGTTAACGACTAGTTGACGGCGAGCGGATGAGTTGGGGCGGCGCTGGACGGATGCCGAGTGTTTGGGAGGTTAGCGATTCAGGTCTCAGGAGCAGCAGGCGGGGCTCTTCAATGACGGCTTCTTATTTTGATTTTACAAAATTGTTTTTATTTTAAATTAATTAAATGCAAATTTACAGTGGTTGAAAGTAAGGCGATTTTTATATAAAAATGCAAATAATCGCGTGAGCGGCTTGTGTGTCGTGCCGTGTGGATGGTAAAGTGTGGGGCTATCGCCGCGCTCCCGCGCGGCCGTGGTTGGAACTCCGCCTCTTCTTGGGAAGCCCGCTAGGTGGCGTTAGGCTCGCGAACATGCCCCCGGCCTTGAAAGCACCCGCTTTCAAAGTGATTGTGGTGATGTGGATGGGGCTGGCGCAGCTTCACTCTCTGGCGGCATCAAGAGAGGGCAAAGCTTGGTAAAAGCCCTGCGTATGACCCCACTCGCTGTTTTTACGTCAGCGACGCGGGAAACTCTGTCGTGGCCTGTGAACAGAGCTACCACCCGTCCCAAACGCCATTTGAGGGGTGGTAGATTATCTTCTTTGACCAGAACTAAGGAGTTGTGAACGATATCCTGGCCGTGCGTCTGCCATTTCGTTCTGGTCTGCAGCTCAGAAATGTATTGTTTCGACCATCGCTGCCAAAAGTGTTGTCGCATTTTCTCCAGCATCTCGTAGCGTGGGAGCCGGCCCGTCTCTGCCGTCAAGTCCTTGCAGGGCGGCGCTGTCAGCGGTCGGCCAATAAGGAAATGAGCTGGGGTTAATGCGGAAAGGTCGTTTGGGTCTGTGGAAAGAGGATGCATAGGTCTGGAATTCAGTAGGGCCTCGGACTGAGCCAAAATCGTGCTAAATTCCTCAAAAGTTAAATTCGCGTTGCCAATAACGCGCTTCAGGTGATATTTGCAAGACTGTACAGCTCTCTCACACAAACCTGACATATGTGGAGCATAAGGGGGATTAAAATGCAAATTAATGTTATCATTAGCGGCACACTCAATGATATTATCCGCGTTGCCTTGTAGGAACGATGAAAGTTCTTTCATTGCCCCTACAAAGCACCGGCCATTGTCCGAATATATGACGTTAGGCTTACCACGGCGCGAAATAAAGCGTTTAAGTGCGAGTAGGTATCCTTCGGTACTAAGACTTGTGACCAAATCAAGATACACCGCGCGCGTCGTGAAGCATACTATCAGACAGATGTAAGCCTTTTGAGGCTTTGCTCCCCTACCCCTACGGTTAAGTACATATACTGGCCCCGCGTAGTCTACCCCGCAGCTCATAAAGGCGAACCCGGGTTCCAAACGTAGTGAAGGTAAGTTACCCATAATAGGCGCGAACGTCTTCGCCTTCATGCGAATGCAGGTTACACAGGTGCGTACCACTCGCTTTGCTAAATTAGTGCCTCCGAGAGGCCACCAGCAGTCTTTGATAGTAGCAAGCAGGAGACTAGGAGGCGCATGCAGTAATCGTATGTGCTCACTTTGAAACAATAGCTGTGTGAAACGATGTTTCGAACAAAGCAAAATCGGATGTTTTTTGTCGTATGAAAAACTAGTCGCATTACTAATACGACCACCGACCCTTATTAGTTTATCTGTGTCTAAAAAGACATTTAATTTATTAATACCGCGCGTGTGTTTAACAGGTAAGTTATTTAT
The DNA here is from genome assembly GCF_947568885.1 of Cydia strobilella. Classification (NCBI taxonomy): domain Eukaryota; kingdom Metazoa; phylum Arthropoda; class Insecta; order Lepidoptera; family Tortricidae; genus Cydia; species Cydia strobilella. The sequence goes on from NC_086042.1 coordinate 22,445,402, forward strand.
CATCTTATCATACTCAACAGGAAAAGATTTCATTTGCGAAAGACGCGCCAGATGTTGCATCGATGCATTCAATTCGTCAACAGTCAGCGGGCCAGTTTTACGATTTATTTTGTTTGTAATGCGTGTGTTGTTTATAAATCGCAAAACATAAGCACCCGCGCGCCGTAAGCGGTTAAAAGACGAAAACCTGTCGAATTCGAATACATCGGTGTTAATTTGGCTTGTCATACTAATTGTATTTGTTTTTATTTCAGGTAAATCGTCCGGTATTATTTGCGAAGTGCGAGATAAAGTACTAGGTAACCAGTCGGATTCCGGTTCATGCAAAAAGGGCGGTCCATTGAACCAGAACGAATTATCAATAAGCGCGTCAAGTTCAAGGCCGCGGCTAACTAAATCAGCTGCGTTATTTTTGCTACTTACATGTAACCACTGCGCGCTCCCGGTTAACTCGTTTATCTCCGACACTCTGTTTTGAACAAAAGTTTTAAGCGTGTGGGGTGACATTCGGACCCACCCAAGAACGATTGTGCTATCACACCAAAAATACACAGAATCGAACTTCACTTTAAGCGATTTAATTACTTTCGAGTACAGCCTAGCAGCTAACAGCGCGCCTAATAATTCAAGTTTCGCGATACTGACTGATTTCAAGGGAGCGACCTTACTCTTAGAACACAACAGATGCACTGTTATGACCTCATTATTATTTCCCGAAAGCGTACGTACATATGCACAGGCTCCATAGGCCGCTTGACTAGCATCACAAAAAAAGTGCAGCTGTGTGCAATGCGCAGACGCATTCATTACATAACGAGGAATGCGGAGGCTATGTATGTGTTGTGTATGTATGAGTATGTATCTACGCCAGGCTGATGCGACATCCTCAGGTACTTCCGAGTCCCAATCTAAACGGTAAAGCCATAGTTTTTGAAGTAAAATTTTGGCAATAATTATGGCCGGCGAAAGTAGCCCGAGAGGATCATACATTTGTGAAATTACAGATAATATTTTGCGTTTTGTTATCGGTTCGTTATTATTATCCATTTGTATTTTTGCCGTGTAATAAAATTCGTCAGTGTTGTTAGTCCATCCTAAGCCGAGTGTTTTACTTTGACAGTTGTCGCCTAAACATAATTCGCGTGACGTAATTTTTGACGAGGAAAATTCCGAAACGTCAAAGTTAAACACCCATTTTCGGAGTGGGAAACAACCTGACTGCAGTACGTCGGTGACCTTTTCACAGATATCAATTAAAGCGTGTTTATCATTATTTCCTGTAATTAGGTCATCCACGTAACAGTCTTCCAATATAGTACAAGAGACCGCTTCGTCTGCACATTCCTTTGCCAGCTGATTGAGACAGCGGATGGCTAAAAAGGCCCCAGAAGAAGTACCGAAAGTTACCGTATTAAGTTGGTAAACATTTAGCGGCGCCGAAGGGTTCTCTCGCCACAATATTAGTTGAAGGTTCCGTTGGTCGGGTTGAATAAGGACTTGTCTATACATTTTCGCCACGTCTGCGCAGGCGACGTATTTATGTTCGCGAAAACGTAACAATATAGAAAAAATATCGTTTTGTATGGTCGGCCCGACTAATTGCAAATCGTTCAGGGATTTCCCAGAACTAGTGGGCATTGATCCATTAAATACAACCCTTAAGCGTGTAGTGAGACTATCTTTTAATACAGAGTGGTGTACAAGAAAGCAGTAAGGCTTTGTGTATGTGTGTATAAGTGACATGTGCCCTAGCTCAATGTATTCACGCATAAAATCGGAGTACATCTTTTTGTGCTCGGGGAACCGCTCGAGTTTGCGTTCTAAAGATAAGAACCTACTCCTAGCTACATCGTAGGTATCGCCGAGCGCATCAGCTGATTCCTTTAGGGGTAAACGTACTAAAAAACGACCATCTTTATCGCGTTGCGTAGTCGAAACGAACAGCTGTTCACAGGCGCGTTCGTCGTCTGTCAGTCCGTCTCCTATCTTAGAAACCTCCTCGAGCTCCCAAAACTGTTTTAATTGCGTGTCTAAAGTTTGCGTGAAATGACAAGTAGTCTTATTTAATTTAATGCGTTTATTATTTATCGGACCCACGACGATCCAACCAAGTTTAGTATCTTGTAAATAAGGCCCTTCTGCGAGAGGAAATCTATCCTTATTTAACAAGCCCCAGAAATAATCACCGCCTAACAATATATCAATATCTGATGATTTGAAATAATTAGGGTCCGCGAGTTGAATATTGTCTGGAATGCGAATGGAATGCGCGCTTATCACTGCCGAGGGCAGCGGTTCCGTTAAGACAGGGAGTACCATGCAATTGATGCGTGTATGGTAGTCACCTTTAATAGAATGCAGGTTAAGCTGACACGAGTGTGTGGTTTGCGTGACTAATTTACCTAACCCTGAAATATTGCAAGTGGACTGTACCAAAGGCGTATTTAATTTATCTATGAAAGATTGCGTGACATAACTGTGTTCTGAGCCATTATCGAGAAAAACTCTAGCCCTATGTAATTTATTGTTGCTATCGGCAACTTCTGCTATTGCAGTACTCATTAATACCGGTTTTAAAGGCGGTGAGAGTGTGTGCGAATTAAGTGTGAGAGTGTGATAAGTCGAGGTGGCGGGGACGGCACTCGCCGGTGGCTTATTGTTTACATTGCCAGCCGTAGCGGATGCACCGTCACTGTCACTACTCAGGCTATGGATCAAGCTATTATGTTTTTTCTGGCAGATCCTACACGGGCCAAAAAAGCAGTTGTCAACTGTGTGACCAGCGCGAAGACAATTGTGACATAGTTTCTTATCTTCAATTAATTTTACTCGATCGGGAACAGTTAAATCAAGGAAACTATTACACGAATAAAGCGGATGATTAGCGCTACACATTTGACAAATGCGAGGCGAAGTGCGTTTGGAACTGGATTTGTTTGTGTGTGATTGTGAAACCGTGGAGCTAGAAGCATAACTATGCGTTGCGTGTAAATTGTGTGATTGCGACTGATTTGATGACTTTTTATTTTCATGCGTATTTTCATGCGTATTTTTGGAATGATTAGCCGCAATAGATTCCAACATATCTGCACGGTTTTGTAAAAAAGTAATCAAATCAGTTAGCTTAATACGAGAGGTAGAATCCTGCCGATTAGAGTTGATCGAGCCCTTGTGTTCCTCCCACTCGCGCTCCGTAGCCGCGTCTAGTTTCGTGACAATTAAATAAATGACTAGCGTGTCCCAGGAGTCCGTAGGTTCTCCTAGGGTCTTCAGGGCACGAAGGGAACGGAACACCGAGTCAATCAGCTTTCTAATCTGTGTAGCAGATTCTTTGTTTAATGATTGCGTGTTGAAAAGTGACTTTACGTAATTGTGTGTTAGTAACCTATGATTATTGAAACGGTTTTCGAGAATCTCCCATGCGATCGTATAGTTCTCTGCTGAAAATTCCAAGGACTTGATTACTTCCAAAGCGGTACCGGTTAGGGCTGCGCGTAGGTAATGGAACTTTTGTATGGCACCCAGGTCCTTAGAATCGTGTATCAGAGAAGTATACGTGTCCCTAAACCCTAACCAATGCTCGTACGAACCGTCGAAGGTGGGGAGTGATATCGTAGGTAATTTAACCTTATAACCTACGGAATCTGCGCTGGCAGGGGCAGCGGCGCTGCCGTTAGCAACAGCGGGACTGTTGCCAACGTTAGCTAATTCGGACGCTGCGGCCACTGTCTGATAATATTTCCCCTCAAACTCTTCGCGGTATTCTAAATGGTTAGGGAGGTCACTCGACTCTGCTAACTCCTCGATTCTAGTTTGAACGACATCGAAATCTTGATAATAACTCGCGGCATTATTTATGCGTAATTGCAACTCGACTTTTTGAATATTCGTTAAATTAGCCTTATTAAGCGTAGCGACATATTTAGCGAACAACGTGAGTTTACCCTTGAGTGTGCCTCGTCTTTGCGTCAAGATACGCGGATCGTTTAAATCAATAGTTAAAGAAATTGGAGTCACTGATTTAGGAGTAGCCATGGTGTGTGAGAGAGAATGTAAAGCACTTACAGTTTTTTCCCGAAACTCGTTGTCGGCACGTAATGGCGGCCGCGTGCACCACACGACACGTGCTCGACACTGGAAGGTTACAAAATAGACACGATATTAGCACAATGCCGATTGAAAGGAAGAAGGTGAAGGATGGATGGCCTGACCGTTTCTTGCTGATCCTGGCGCTGGTTGATAGCTTCCGGCTCGAAGGTCCAATGTTTGGGAGGTTAGCGATTCAGGTCTCAGGAGCAGCAGGCGGGGCTCTTCAATGACGGCTTCTTATTTTGATTTTACAAAATTGTTTTTATTTTAAATTAATTAAATGCAAATTTACAGTGGTTGAAAGTAAGGCGATTTTTATATAAAAATGCAAATAATCGCGTGAGCGGCTTGTGTGTCGTGCCGTGTGGATGGTAAAGTGTGGGGCTATCGCCGCGCTCCCGCGCGGCCGTGGTTGGAACTCCGCCTCTTCTTGGGAAGCCCGCTAGGTGGCGTTAGGCTCGCGAACACCGAGCTTTTTGGTATGCTCCAACCTTAACGGTTTTCCGTTTTAATAGTGTGGCTTATTAAACTACGAAAGATTCAATGAAATCAATTCGTTAACTATTTATGTATATTTTTACTAGCGACCCGCCCCGGCTTCGCACGGGTAGTTCAACTAATTTACCCAAAACCTTTACAAATTATACATATTAACCTTCCTCTTGAATCACTATCTATGTAAAAAAAAAACTGCACCAAAATCCGTTGCGTAGTTTTAAAGATCTAAGCATACATAAGGACAGACGGACGGACAGACAGCGCAAAGCGACTTCGTTTTATACCATGTAGTGATGATTTGGATTATTTTAACTAAAAACTATCCTGTAAATTATTAACTTAAAAATATTTTTATTAAAAATATATTTATTAAAATAAATAGTTGTTATAAGTGACAAAGGCCTGAAGGCCTGCGGCCGTGGCATGGTCGCTTTTTTATTACCTGTCACCATGCCTGTCACGTTCTAACAAGTATGTAAGTGCGAAAGTGACAAGCATAGTGACAGGCGATAAAAATGGAACCATGCTGATACCGCTGCAGGCCTGTAGAATTAAATCACCCTGTATATTTGTCGAAAAGTATATGAAATTGGATACCTACTTGAGTAGTGACGACGTTGTTTTCTTGTGACAGTTTTTCTTATTGCTTGCTAGCAATGCGTTAGACAGTTTACAAATGATACCATCCTTATTTTGTACTTACTAGAACGGTATTTGACTTTTTATGACAACTCGTGACTGAAGCTAAACTTAAAGTGTTGATGTTGACGGGAAATTGTCAAGTTTTTTTAATATTTGATATGCTAAATATAATATTTAAAATGATCTCATCTAAAATAAGAGTTCCCGAATCCGCAACTTTTCACTGACCATGAAGTTAAACCATTTTAATAGTATTTATTTTACATATGTGTACCACTTCACATCTCAATAAAATAATATGTACGTACAATACTTACAGAGAAGAAGTAAGGGTAGACGACCAGCGGTATTATAAGTAGCTAAAAAGTGATGTTTCTTTAGCGGTAGCAGAATCTAAATTACCTACCTAATTTATAGTCAGCATGTTGAAAAAGCAACGATATGAATACTAGTTCAAAATATACACAATAAAGACAATAAAATTCGGAATACATAAATATTTGTGTTATATAAATATGCAACATTGTATATAAATTTGGCAGTATCAGCCATAAAAGTAAAGGAAATAGATAAGAATAGGTACTAAGGAGGAGATAAAATGATGTACATATAAGTCCTTATTTCTGGCAATGGCTTGCCAGTCGCAGTCACAAATGTTAAACGAGTGTTTTCGGGCCATCAAGTCACACATCGCATTTTCAATTCCAGATCTTTATTGGGTTGCAAGGTTCTGACGGGTTGCACGAAACACCTACCCAGTATATATAGTAATAATATCTAATTATTTTAAAATGACATCAAAGTTTAATGCCTTTTTTAACTGTGTAAGTTTTTTGTAGATTTAAATAGCGAGTACCCATAGGTACCCTAGTGCAAAATTACAAACCCCACCTCAAAATAAAATGAATGCATCCTCTCCTAAATATAAAGGCTGGTTAGTCAACTATGCTATTTTAATAAGATATAAAAATAATTGTTGAAAATATAATTTTGACTTTATTTTCCATGTTAAATTCATACTGTCCCGAAACTCATTCTAAAATAGTACGAGTTAAAAGCTCCCAAAATAATATTAAAACGCTCAGCCTCATAATGAGGTCGTCCACATCCATTCCCGGGGATGCGACTGACGTTATTGTACGTTTGAACAAATTCAGGCGACAAAAGCTTACGAGTGGACTCTCGCGGCGTCAGCTGATCGATAAACTCTTGAGATGTGATTGCATTTCTGCGGCTTTAATTTATAGCTGAGGATGCCGTGATGGAAGGTGGTAAACAGAATTTAATTTCGATATTGATTTGGGGATGAAAGCTGTAGTACAATATTAAAAACGGAATTCTATACAAACATTCCAAAAGTTACCTGGCAGGATGAACTGCTATTGTTGTTACTTACTTTTATTATATTACTACCTATATATTAAGTAATTTAAATTTATTAAGTGTTTGAAGTATAGTATTAGTACTATTAGTTACTGAAATATTCATATTACATAATTCATTTTCCTATATGGCTATAAGAGTTCAAAAAAATAAACATATGAATATCACATTATGAATTCAAAAATATACCTTATAGACATTTGCATATGCTCAATATATTTTCAAGTTGCCTCCTCATATTTCCAGCGGTCGAGTGTCAGTAAAGTGGTGTAGGCGCGTGACTTCATTGTCCCGACAGCGTGGCTAGGCGAGCCAAGCAACAAATAAATAGAAAATGGTAATGACCGATACGTGAGAACCGAATCCGGGATTGGCTTCTGTCAGCCGGATTTAATGTAGTATCGCTGGCTGTTTATGCGTCGGTCTAAAACGTGCCGCTAATGGGGCACGCACGGGCACGGACGGGTTTGGGAAAAGGTTTGATTGATATAAAATACTTCTTAGGCGATTTCCGACAGTAAATAGAAATAACGAAAATATATAGTAAAAAATTACTCCAAGTGATAAAAGACTGGGAAGCTTCAATTTCCTGCAATGTGCCGCGTGCGAATCCTACCCGTAGTTTCGAAAAATCATTGCTGAAATTAGTATGGAAAGACACAAAATGTGGCGTGCATTCTCGGGTGGCACTATCTATATAGGATTATTGAACGACTAGCTGTTGCCCGCGCCTTCGTACGCGCGGGTTTGTATGTTGGTGGTTATATGTATATTCAACATGGACATAGAACATTATGCAGCAAAAGATAGCAGTATGGACCGTTAATTATTTGTTAATAGGTAAATTATACAACGCATGAGATTTGTCTGTCACAACTTACGAAGCCTGAAAAAAATTGTTGTCGATATAATCCCTCTCAACCCACTTAAGAAGATTTTCAAGTCCACTGTTTAAAAAAAATGTTCGCATCAGATACAAACTTTTAACCCATTTTAACTCGCTTAGAAAATAAATTTCTAAAAACGGTGAAATGTCTTTTTACGACATTTCAAGCTCACTGTTTAAAAAAAATTTGTTTCCGATGCTAATTTTCAACCCTTTTTTCAACAACAACAACTTAGGGAATGAATTTAAAAACAGTGATATCAGTATTCGTCTATTTTAATATAATGCCCTTTTACCAAGTTTCAACTTCTATCCCCTTACCCCGTTAGGGGTTGAAATAACTTTTTTTGTAATCTATTATGCCTTTTTAAGGAGTTTTAAGCATTTGTAATGAATCCAAACTATTAACCCCTTTTTAACACGCTGAATTTTTTAAAACGCTGAAATTACTTTTCTTGTATTCTTATAATATCCCTTTATATAAAGATTTAAGTCCCGCACTCACAAAAATGTTTGATCTCCATAAAAACATTAAACTCCTTTTTCACCACCCCGGGGGATGAATTTTCAAAACGCTGAAATCAGTGTTAAAGTCAGTTTAATAAAACAATCCGATGATCCAGCAAGCTTTGTATTCACGTACACTCCGACATAATCAAGTAACTTAACCTCTAATCATAACGTATGGCTATTACAATATGACAACTCGATCTGCACTCGTTCGTAGCCTCCCTCGTTCTGCCTCCCAATCGTAGTGCCATTTGCCGCCATCTTGCCTCACCGGAAGCGTTACGATTTAAAATGGTGCGACCAATCGGGAGCCAGCTCGAAATGTGAAATACTCACTTCCGTTATTAATTAAATGAATATATTTTGATAAACAGACTTAACACTGTTTATCAAAATATACAGAAATTTAAAATACATATTTTAATAATTAATTGTGACTATGAAATGCTAACATCAGTTTTCTTTTCTTTTCATAAAATACCTTTTTACAGAGTTTCAAATTCCTAGCATAATAAAAATTGAATGCCATACAAACTTTTATCCCCTTTTTATAACCCCCTTATGAGTTGAGCTTCTCAAAATCGCTTCTTATCTTCTGTACACTTTATAAATGCAACCTGGTGTGCAAATTTCAAAATTTAGATCTATGTAGTTAGCTTGAGTTAAGTAATCATATATTTTATAGAGTCTACGGCAACCTACCTAAAAGAAAACTGCACTAAACTTGGTATTGTTTAATTAAGTAAATGAAACATGCGGAATAGGAAACAGAATAAAAAACAATACAAAACAATGTAACGAACACGCAACAGAAACTACCGCGATGCTTGAATACAAACGGGGAATTGTTTGAAGAACATCTGGTTTGTTTCCAGGCTTTTTGTGGATCAAATGACACTCCGATGTCGACAATTTAGTGCCGAATTCATGTCCATTGGGACGGAACATTTATGTGGACTGAATCGTTATAGTATTAATATTATGAGGTCTAGTGTTTGCTATTGCGAATCTTAGTGGAAATGTAATCGGATTATTATTAATAGGTAACTAATCATTTACACAGTTTTATTCACTTATGAGGTGCCAGCTCAAATATGTTTAGAGGTACTTTACCTCACACGTACTTGTGCCGCTTGAGTGCATTAAGAAAACGAAACCACAAATTTAAGTTAAGTATACTTAATTTACTTTACAATCTCGAGACTAAAAAGACTACTAAAATCTCTAAAGACTATTTCACTTCAATGTTGTGTTATTTAAACTGTACTTACTTATATGGCGTTATTCATTAATGCGATACAAGCCTTAATTTACTATTACTCGTTTAACAGTTTTGAATGATTAACGGTTAGCTTCACTAGACTTATATTGACCGGGATATGGACCGTAATTACCTTTTGTATTATTTTCGAGCTCCCGATATTTCGACGCAGTTACATGCATCTTGTTCACGGGTAACTGAAGATAGCGGGTGGGTGTGAAAGTTGTGTAGACCGCGCCCCGGTCTACCCTCATTACAAAGCAAAACAAGGCAATCAATACAAAAGGTAATCACGGCCCATATCCCGGTCAATATAAGTCTAGTATTACTCGTACCTGTCACTTTTACTTATGTATGAGTCATGTATTTGTAACAAAGGGATAAAACATAAATTATCTAATTAAGATTGTTTTTTTTTATAAACTGATCGGCGATTTATTGTAAAGTGTAACGTCCACTAGCTGTTGTTACCGCGAGGGGACTTGCTTAATAAAACACAAATTGGTATTTAGGTGCGTACACGATCGACTCGTCCACTCGCCGCATCATCTACCCTCCGACTTCGAGGAACGGGGCGAATCACAGTGCACATTTATCTACTTATACATTACATTAAGTTTTATGAATTACGGGATTATATATTATACTTTATAAACATTTTAAGGAAAACCAGATTTAAAAAAAAATCTTTCTTCACGAGCACAACACTAATTAGACCTGAAAACAAGAATACCAACCTAATAACACCACTATATGTACCTTTCCATCCTAAAAAGTCGCATAAACCAAAAAGTAAAAAGCCAGACGAGCAAACACAACCTAACCAATCGTTAACGTTCCATTTTACGCGGACATTTTTTTGTTATAATCATTAGGGCTGAGCTATGCTCAGCTCAGCCGCTTCCATAGATTTCCTCAACAGTATGACTGAAGACGTGCCCGCGGCTCATTACGCCGTATTGAATTATTCATGTCCTGGCAACCCGCCTTTTCCTGGAGATAAGTATAGCAGGTCAACTTTACAAAAAATTGTTTAAAAGATTTCATAGTTCGCTAGGACAAACCGTTTCGAAACTGCTGCTTTATTATACTTTGAACCCAAACATGCATACATTACAAAGACCAAGGAATTGTATTTATTATTAAATTAATTCTTCTTCTTCCCAGACCTTATCCCATTTACTTGGGGTCGGCCCTCCCTGTCCTCTTCTTCCATTCTGCACGGTTTAGTGCCAGGTGAGCGTCCTTTATTCCTTGCTCTCTCAGGCTTTTCTCCACCGTCGTCAACCAAGTGGCCGGTGGTCTCCCGCGTCCTCGCGTCGTCGTAGACATCGCTAAGGCTACATTGATCATATGTTCGGGAGGTCGTCCCTGAATATGCCCGTACCACCGTAGGCGTTTCTCAACAAGTTTATCAGTTATCGGTGCGACTTTGAAACTGCCCCTGATGTACTGGTTTCTAATCTTATCCAACAGAGTGACGCCAGCAGACCAACGCAGCATGCGCATCTCTGTGGTGTGAAGTTTGTTTAGATGGCATTTGTTTGTGGCCCAGCACTCAGAGCCGTAAAGTTATTATTAAATTAATTCTTCGACTAATATTCGTGCCTACTGATTCCAGGTGAATTTGTCCTTGACTAAGTACTTCCAAGTTTCGGTGTCATTTGAGCAGCTGACTTGAATGTATTGACTTGGCGGAAGTTCGAACAATCCATTAAATCACACCACGAACTGGCGTACTGAAGTTTTCTCCCGCTAACCTCCCCACCACCCACTTTTCAAGCAAGCCCAGTGACCTGAAGCTGTTAGATCAAGAGGCTATATACTTGCTTCTAAATGTATCAATTCAAGACATTTTATTGTCAATAAATGCATCGGCAAACAATTCATGAAATTTTATACAAAAATTAATAAATTTTATACTAAAATAACATGCAATAAATAATGTAAACGTATATTCAATTCAGGAAGATTCCCCAATACTAATACTAATAATTAATATTAGAAAGCGAGTAAGTAAAGTAAACGTGTAACGTCGATTTATATAAACGACATCGGCACTTTTATTACCTATCAGACCATTACGCCGTGACTTAATTAGCTCTCCCGACTTTATTGACGTTTTTCATGATTCTACTTTATATTAAACTAGACACTTATGTAATTTCCACGACAGCTAGTTAATTAAGCTTGATACTTAATTTCTAAGATAATATTGTTATTGCCTCCCTTGGGCTGTAACGTAAAATCGTAACGGTAGGTGAGGTAGTCGTCAAACCACGACAACATCTAACTGAACTAATATTGTATCTCACAAGGCTACGTTCTATACTAATTATAAGTAATTATTGAAATCGCTAACTGAACTAATATTGTATCTCACAAGGCTTAACTTCTATACTATTTATAAGTAATTAATGTAATTATTGAAATCGTGATTGTGTATACCTTATGTCTATACCGCACCTTTCACGTTTTTAGTTTCTACTCTACCCTATAAATGAACAAACGGGGTAATATTTCACTCTACTACCTTCTATCATTTCCCTCTATTCAGTTAAGTCTAGTTCGGATGAGTAGGTACCTATTATTAGCAGATCGCGCGGCAGCGTTTCAAGCCAAAAATCTATTTAACAAACAAATGAAATTTGGTTAATTTATTAAGACCCTTAATTAAATGCTAACTATAACCCCAAACTTAATGAATATATATAGCTTAACCGGTTATTAAAATACATACATCTAAAAATCGGGATTTTTTCTAACTGACTCACCTAACATCAAAAACCTAACCCATTTCGATGACCTAACAAGTTGAAATTTGGCAACCAGATGGGCAATAAATTGTGTGGTTACAAAACTGAGATAAAGAAACAGTGTTTTTTTGCGGTTTGTATTATTATTCAAAATCAACAAATGTTTGAAATGTCACCGTATATAAGAATAATTTTGCTTAAAATTTAGTTTTTTCTTCGCAAGTGTGATGTGTGTGTGAAAAACAATGTGTGTAACTCCGGGGGTAAGAATATTGTTACTCGAGTCTTTAATTCACTCCAGCCTGCGGCTGTCGTGAATATATAGACTCACGTCCAATGTTTCACTAACCCCCCACGTTGCACAATGTACCTACTATTATTCGTCAAGAACCAAATAATCCGTTCTAAGAAACGGTTTTCATAGATGTAAAAATAATCTTTAATTTGAGTTTTTTCATTATAACTCTTCATGAAGGTTGAAACACGTAATTAAAATCTGTCAAAGATTTCAATAACTATGTGTAAATAAATAATAAATAATAATAAAATTTAAATTATATCAGAACTTTTCGTACTGTATCATTTGATCCCCTTTGTATCACGCATGTCGGAAAGCGTTCACCACGATCAATTTTGTGTGGAAAGTGCTATGAAAAAACTTTTACGGCCCAAAGTTTGGCCATCATTAACCCAGTCAAAGTCACCGCTAACCCTTGTAGCAAAAAAACACGAAGGGTCGGGCGGTCGCAGGTTCTGTTGTGGTACTCAACCTAATGTGTAGTATCAATGCAGCTTCATCAAAAAATCTATTCCGTTTTTTTAATTGACATACAAAAGTGATAGGGTAGGGATGATCAAGTTTAATATTTATATAGGTAGAAGGTAAGAAAATTATACAAGTTAAGCAGAACACTATATTCGTGCATCACGTTTGCATAAAATAGCGTCAGTAAGTCCTATCACATTTATATAGCTTCATAATACTTTTTAAATGGTTCTTTTAAAGTTTGAATACTTACTTAAAAAAACCGGCCAAGTGCGAGTCGGACTCGCGTTCCAAGGGTTCCGTACATTACACAATTTAAACAATGTATTTTATATGTGAAACGTGAGTGAAATGTCTTAAAAAAACCCGCAGGGGTCGGATCAAAAACTAAGTAATTAAGTCCGACTCACGCTTGACTGCACATTTCTAATAGGTTTTACTGTGATCTGTAGGTAAATAGCTATATTGTGGATTATTTTCAAAATTGTAGACCCAGTAGTTTCAGAGATAAAGGGGGGGAAATGGTCATTTTTGCCTATTTTCTAGAATAACTTCTAAACTGTTTTTTCATAAAATTATAAAAAAATATATTTGAAAATCTCATAATGAGCTCTTTCATTTGATATGTAACACGATATAGTTTAAAAAACTTTATTTTTTAATTTTCTCATTTACCCCCCAAAAACGGCCCCCGTGTTTAAAATTTATTTGTTTACGTTACATGTCCGTCTTCGGGTCACAAACTTACATATGTATACCAAATTTCAACTTAATTGGTCCAGTAGTTTTGAAGAAAATAGGCTGTGACAGACGGACAGACAGACAGACGCACGAGTGATCCTATAAGGGTTCCGTTTTTTCCTTTTGAGGTACGGAACCCTAAAAGGGCGTTTAAGTTTAATGTAATGTAAAAAAATTGTATTAACTATACTACCACTAGTTAATCACACGGGTAAAAATGAATGGCTGTGTAAAATTCTTTAAGCGTTTATCAAGGGATCAAAGGATTTTTTCTAGCCAAATCACAAAATAAGCTTTCTCTGTCTTCGCTCCGCGCTGCCTACGTGGTCATCCCTGCGTCCCAGCAGTTTACAGCTATCAAAAGGTAATAAATTCGTGCCACAAATTGATCGTGATACGGGACCCTGAAACTCTGCTAAATCCCGCTCAGTCTTAAGTTCTTTTGTAAGCAAACTCACGAACTTGTTTCAATTAAATAGATGACTTTCGAAAATAAATCGAGTTTTCTAAGCTCCGCTGAAGTGATGTCGAGTAGTAAATTTTATTACCAAGGGGAAAATGATTAATTGATTTTTGGCGTCGAGGGGTAACATGGAGGAGATGACAAACAACGTCCTTTTATATCCTTTTCTTCCTTTTATATACTAGTTTACTATTTTCATAGCTAATTTTCTACCATTCAAATTTTCGACCATTTTTCTCTTATATTATGTCTTAATGTTATGTATGCCTATAGACCAATCAGATTGGATTTTTTAAAAGAATTAATTTCCATCAAGCTGGAAATCATTTTAATACCTTCATTTGGTCCTAAATGGGTGTAATCCGAGTTTGCTCCATCCCAGGAAGTGTGCATAAATTTTTGCTATTTTTCAGTTTTTTGCTTGTAGACCGAAAAAGGTACGTCCCCGAAAAAATTGTTCTAATCATGATGAAAACTGATATCTAAGGATCCGAAAGGTACCTGAATTCGTAGTCAAAGTTTGTAGAAAAGGTCGCCACTTTGAATTTCTTTTTTTTTGTATAATCATGTTGAAAATCCGACAACACCTTTTTGCCAGTGTCTGATCCACCAAACCTTGATGGTAGTGCCATTATAATTGATGGTGGGTTTCTTTTACATCGAGTGGGCTGGCAATCCAAGGAAAAATTTGTCTCCTAAGGCTCCCAAAATTTATGCACACCTCCTGGGATGGAGCAAACTTGGATTACACGCATTTAGGACCAAATGTAAGTTTAAAATGATTTCCAGCTTGCTGGAAATTAATTCCTCAAAACCCTATTTTTAGATCTAATTTAATTGGCCTAATAGTTTATAGTTGAAACAGATATTTTTTATCACTTTATATTTTAAAAAATAAAATGATTTTATGTTGTAGTAAAAGTTCCAAACTAAACAACAGAAACCGCCGTGGAACAGTTACAGTGGAGTTTCTCTTAGTGACCCTGTTCTTATAATTTTTCTTGAATACTGCGTGATAACGCCTTACATAACTGTTTTATTTTTTAGTTACTCTTAACAAACTATATGTCTCTTCGCCAAATTCTTCTAAATAAAATATCGTGTGAAATGTCGATTAAAGATAGTTGAAGTAGGCTATTATATAGAAAGCGTTTTTTCCGCTGTCTTACAGAAATATGTTAGGTACATAAGAAAATCCATATTAACTAAGTAACAAGTTTGACTTTTTGTTACGTCCTGAGTCAGCGTTTCCCGTGACGACGGCTTCCCTAATGATTTCGAGACAAGAGCTCAATGTCACCGCCCTCGTTATAACAAGTCCATTTGACGTTTTCGCTTCGTAAGGATAATAATTATACACTTTATTTTATCAAGAATTATTAACCCTGGCAAGTTTACACAACAAATTCTGATATTTGTAAATTGATGTCAAATTTACTTCCGGTTTATGGAAACCGGAAGTTAATTGATGTCAAATTTACTTCCGGTTTATTGAAACCGGAAGTTAATTTGACATCAATTTACAAATATCAGAATTTGTTGTGAAAAATAAATAAAAGTATTTTTCATTTAAACTGAAACATAATAACTTTATAAAAAGGAAAATATCTTATTGAATTTCTCGTTTAACAGGAACTTATTATAGATTCATTTTCCCGCTTGCCCAGAGAGCTCTTCGGGTTAACCATCCGTCGAGATGGCTTAAAGTATATATGTTCCAAAATAAGTGATTGTTACTTTACATTGTCAGCGGGAGTATGATGGACGGTCAAGGAATTAGATTTCTTTTTCACTTCATACCTTGTCACACTGACAATAATAAATATTAAGATTCTAGCTGTTTCAACTCTGATTGCCACTGTGACGTGCAAGGTTATCGACGTGATATGAACAGAAGGAGAAAAGACAATGGGATCTTATCCTGTTATTATCACGAAGTTAACTGCAACCATCATATGGTTTATTTCGAATAAATATATTCGCTCATTCCAGGCGACCAGCTTAGTTTCCGAAAGAATTTATTCTAGGTACTTGATTGTGAGATCTGTTCCAGTGTTTGGTTGTTCGAGACTCAATAATAGATGTTAAAACTTCAGCTATATGTATTTCCACTGCAATCAGCTAGTGTGAAATAAAAACAAGTTATTATAAATTTTATAAAAGAGTTATTCTCTTAAAAACATCACACGAAACATCATCTCGACATTTCGGAAGGTTCGAATCAACGTCCTTAGTTATCGAATGTTGAGAGTCTCATAATGACGTAGTAAACATCACTAATAGGCACAGTATTTATACCGCTCGACGCTTGACATGTTTTCACTTTCGCCCCAGCGGCGTGCCCCAGAATTCGAATAAAACCCGCCTTTCCCACACATGAGTGGAGCGCGGCTTTCATTTTTGCACTACGCTTTTGCTTTGAGAAGGTCAATCGTCGAGTTTACTTTTTTGTGTAAATTCTTCGTGTAAGTGCTAAGCTCTGTATTTTGTGTATTACGTGCTGCGGTGGTGAGAACATTCAGATTTTCTTTAACACCTATACTAAGTTATCACGACGACAAATCTTTTTTTCAGTTAAAAAAAATATATAACGCGTTTCGAAAGAGAAACGATTGATGATACTACAACATTAAAAGACAACTGTCATAATCGCGCGTAATAGGATCATATCGGTAAGATCAATGTGTATTGTAATTGTATTTCACAGATCTAGAAGACGCTTACGCTTAAGTAAGGCCCCGTAGGTTCAGGTTCTCCTCTCACTCAGCGTAAACGTGAGCAAGATGCCGTGCGTGCTCGGGATCGCGGATACATGTCAAGTTTTTGAATTTTAATTTTTTGTTTTAACATAAAAAGTAATCGATTAGTTCGATCAAACAGAATATTGCTCATTTTTAAAAGCAATTTTCATATTTTTAGCTTTTGTGCAATAATGTTCGCGATTTTGTTACCATCGAGCGAAAGCCAAAAAATCAGGATTCGAATCGATGAAGTTACTATAAAAAGGCCTCAAGATTTCTGATTAAATTGGCAACCGTATTGTGATCTAAAAAAGCTCTACGATTTTTCAAAAACTGTTCTCTGAACCTACGACACCTTAAAGATCTGAAGCCCGTAAAGATCCGTAAAGATCTGTGGTATCTTTGGATAAGCTGTTACTTAATTATGTTTACGTTAAGAGGCCAATGGATATTATAAAACTTACGTGGTACACTTGCCAGCGCTGGCGATTGCCAGCTGCAGCGCAAACAGCAGCGCCGCGGCGGCCATTTTGCGGACCAGCGTGACGTCAGCGCATTTCAGCACAGCCTGAAACAAACACAAACAGTTTAATTGAACATCATTAATACTGGTAGGTAATTAAATAGCGCATTAACCCATTCAGCAGTAATAAATATATTATGATAGTTGTTACGCCTCTACGGGTTTTTCCCTATAAAGCGAACTACCTGTAGGTACGTAGCACGTAGCAAGTAGTTATTAATATTACATCAGCCACGTAGCGCTACGGTTATATCGTAGCTGTCCCTTTATTTACTTATAAAAAGAAATCTGGGCTATTCATAAACTAATCTTGGTTCTTACCAATATGTAGTAAAATTAACAAATAAAATAGTAGATTTGACTTTTTTTTTTTGATTATTTATAAACAGTCCCGAGTCATGAGTTGTCATTAAAACAATTCGAATTCACTTTACATCTTTATTTAACTTGCTGAGTTATATTTCAGGCTAAAGATTCCTCATGAAAGGATTACACATTCACTAAAAAGAGAAACATCTACATAATATTAAACGTAATTGCTGCAATAGTAAACTATTGGTAGGTACAAGTCATGATGCACAAGTTATACATTTATATTAAAAATAATGAATAAGATGCTAGATTCGTATTTGTGACGTAGGTATAAAAAGCTATTTTATAACTTTGTATTAAAGCTGACGGCCAAAAGGTAGAGTTATTGTGGCATCCTATATTAGGGGTTTCGGACAACTAGGTAGTTTAGCAGAAAACTAATCAAGTAATCAGGTATTAGGTACTGAAAAAGGAACTTATCTAATAAATTATAATGAATATTTTACTAAAGTTCACTCTAGCTAGTAACAACAAAAATATCGGGCAAAGGTAGGAAGATAATGATGACTTAAGAAACCGGCCAAGTGCTAGTCGGACTCGCGCACCGAGGGTTCCGTACTTTTTAGTATTTGTTGTTATAGCGGCAACAGAAATACATCGTCTGTGAAAATTTCAACTGTCTAGCTATCACGGTTCATGAGATACAGCCTGGTGACAGACAGATAGACGGACAGACGGACAGACCGACAGACGGACAGACGGACAGACGAACAGATGGACAGCGGAGTCTTAGTAATAACAAATAGGATATAATAAAAAAGAGCGGTACTGTCATAGTAAATTTTGTAACCACTGTAAATTCACTGCCATCTATCGACATAATTTAAAACTAAAAATGAAGATTTATAAAAATACGTTAAAATGTATTTAAATATAGATAAATGATTTTTTATTTGCATTAATTATTTTTATATGATTTTGATCCATGTTTTTTCACTGATATGCGTTAAAATTATAAATAACAAACGAAACCGTCAACGCCCTCTATACGAGAGTAGGTCAAAACTAGTGGCGCCATCTGATCGAGAATCAAATTTTCGTGATTTTCAAGGCACGTTTTTTCCTTAGACTGTATCCATCTATTACGGAGTTATATCTATCTTTGGTAATAGGGTCCCGTTTTTACCTTTTGGGTACGGAACCCTAAAAATAAAAATCGTACGATAATCAAAAGTGACTAAATGCCAAAGTGTACTCTTACGACGAGTCACTAACAGTGTCAACACTGACATATTATACGCTAACGTCTACGTAACTTACTTTCTATGCATCTCGCTCGTATACTGACTACCGACATATTAGTGCGAGCGAGATGTATAGGAAATAAATTACGTAGACGTTAGCGTAAATGTCAGCGTTCACACTGTGAGTGACTCGTGGTACGGGTACTGGTATTAGTAGGTATTAATAAATATTTACAAGTTTTCCTGTCATATTCTATCATTCCTTTGAAAAATGTTTTGTTCAACGTTTTATTTCATACAATTTATTATTCGGAGAAAAAAACACAAAATATTTTACGAAACCATTTTTATACATACAAGAAAAGGCACATCTTTTCAGAAAACATGGAATTAATGTCACTGTCGGCTACACAAACATATCAGATATCAACTCCATACGTAAGCTGCATTCTGTATCAGGCAATAAAATGTCAAAGGTCACAAAAACGTTATCTCCCGCAGCTACAATTCGCGGACCTTGTTATTATTTCGGTACGAGACGTACGTGACGAGTATAATAACAACTCATACTCTCACAAGAACAATTTGTAAGAGATCTTGCGAGACCTTGTAACATTAAACAAGGAAAGTTGAAGAGCTGCTAAGGCAAGGAGTGCTCGCGAAATTATTTGCTCGCATTGAAGTATTTATGTGAAGTACGAGTAGGTAGGTACGTCAAACTCTGTTGCTATGAAATGTAATAGCTTTCAGGTTTGAATTTAAGTAGAAAAACTCATCATTATCAGTTTATTCAAGAATTCGCCAGCTTTTACAACAGCAACTGTCAGACGTTTAGTCTAGAAACTACTTGTAAGGGTAATAAGATACCTTAACTTGATGTTCGGATGACGCTCGAAAGCTCCATAATTAAAATGCAAGTTATTTTGAAACGGACCACATTATCATAATAATTATGTTACCCTACGAAATCCTTATTTTTTTATTTTAATCATTGACAAACGTGACCTACTTTATATTACTCGTCACTTAATTTATAAGGTATGTAAAATAAATTAGGTGTGTAAATGGACGAGTATTTATGATGTCTACAAGTTCATGGCTTATTAGAGAATCTACCTACTAAACCTACCTCCTATCCACGTAGATACAAATTGTCTATTGAGCCTAACCTAGAGTCCTGCACAAGGGGCTTGAATCCATTCATCTGAGCCTTGATAGTTGTCGTCAAGCTCACTATACTTATTAACCTATCGAATGAGCTGATGCCTTTACTGAATGAGCTGATGCCTTTACTGATACTGGAAAAACGATATGTAAACATACTGCATACCTATACGAGGCCTGGACGTTAGTGAGATGACGATAATTCATTGCTGGTGTCCTACTTTGTTACCTACGTATAACATGAGTTAAACCTGATTATCCATCTGGTTACTTGGGCTTCATAGTCGCCTCCAACCTCCCCTTATAGCGACCCCTTTCCGCACACTAAGTTTACCTTAAGTTCATATGATGAGTGGTTACACTTTCTCGTAACTACAATGTGTTCTATAATTCTAAATTACTAATATCTTGGGACGAAACCCTTCGTATAATTATGATTGAACTTCACTTACATTAGCCATGAACAATTCCCTCGGATCACTGTTGACACTCTGAATACTGATATCACAATGAATGTTAGTCACAATCTACAATAGACACCTCATTATTCTAATAACACCATTAGAAACTCCTTGAATAGATCCTAAAGCAAATATCACTCTTGCCGTAGCTTTGTTCGCACACAACCTCCTTTTCCTACTGTCGTTCGCGCGTATACCCTCTTGTTTTACCCTTAAAAATCACAACAACCTAGAAGCGGTTATTTCACTTAAACGTGACTACGAGCGCCATCTACTCCATGACGTTGGCAGCTATTAGCCGATTCGCGATATTCGCGACACTCGCGCCCCGCAGGAAAAAGCTACTCTTTTAATTGAAGTTAGATGCCAATAGGCAAACATGTAAATAAATCAACAATTAGATGATAATTGAAACACCAATAAGATTGAGTTGATGATAAGAACACTAATGTGAATTATAATGTATTTTAGCCGTTCAATCTCGAACTGCCTCTCTCGGCTTTTGCGCTGTGAATTGGTATGGCCTGAGATTTCGTATAATTTCTGATGACGTTGTAGAAATGCGCTGAGGCACGCCGTTTCTGAGACTGATCTGATTGTTCATCTGTATTTTTGCTGAGCTGATAAAGAATCCCTGAGACTGGTCTGAGCATTCATCAATGTTTGTGCTGAGCTGATTAATAACAGGATACTGGGACTGGTCTGAGCATTCATCAATGTTTTGTGCTGAGCTGATTAATAATATGATCCTGGGACTGGTTTGAGCATTCATTAATAGTGTTAAACTGATTGAAAGCAGAATTCTGAGATTGGTGTGAGCGTTTATTGATGTCTGAGTTGAGCTGAGTAGGATCACGGCTGCGGTTTGTCATCTCTGATCCGTTACTGGTCTACCTATGACCAATGGTATTACTCACACTCTAGCGCGTTCTGTTCCAGATTGCTTCGAGCAGTCCTTAGTTACAATCTAGTTCACGAGAAAGATACAGCGTCATGCGACCTAATATGTCAGAGAGTGGCCACGCAATTTGATATCAATCATCGGTGTTGTTAGACTGTGAGAACTCCGTTCGCGATATATTTTATCTATGACTACCATCTGTGATGTAATATGCTGCTTTGCTCTTATGATATCGTTAACATCTTATTTTACTACTTCAAGTGTCACAACTTTTACTACAGCAGACGTAAACATAATGACCAGCATAATTTGCGTGTATAATTAAACAACTGCAACTTTATTAAACACCGCGTCAACCGCGTGATCGAACTGAACCCACGTTTTTATAAGCACTGATAGTTATTACACAGACAAATGCGACCGTCTTATCCGACCGGGAAGTGTATGTAACCTAAGTTCCCACTTCTCTTTACTGAATACTACTGGCAGTAATCTACTATGTCAAGTATTTTAATCTATTCGCTTATCTATTATACCTAAGTAATTGACATATCCATCTCTGGGTGTACCTACTTCATATCCGGTAGCCCTCCCAATCCAAGGAAGAAACACGCTATTCTCATATGATCACAAATCAGAATGTAAAATAGAACCTATCTACAACTCACAAGAGCCACATTCTTTTTTTTTTTTTTTTATTAAGCTAAGCTAAGGATTATCAACCGACTTGCCAAATCAGGCTGTTATTTCGGACTGTCAAATCCAAAACAAGTGATGTGATGTCAGTTCATTCTGATTTATTGTGGCCAAAATAACTGCGGTTTTCATTTCTCTAATCATTTTCTGGTGCTTTTATTTTTCGCCTGGTGTGAGATAATCTGGTTTAAATAAGTTGGTACAGTCAAATCGTCAGCCTCTATTAGGTCTAAAAGCCATCAATGCATTTAACCTAAGCTACACTCAAATAATTTAAACTAAGTACCTACATTATTTTTAATTAATTACAAAACCTGTAAACAACTCTTTTTTACTGCGTTACATCCCCGTGTACATAATCAGTCATGCTAAGGACCGTAGAAACAGCATAGCAATAGTAATACATATACTGTACATCCGAGGTGCCTATTAATTACGACTTTACATGCCTATTCCTTAATTGATGTAATCGATCAGATCTTAAATTAAGTGTAATAATCGCCAACTTCCCGTACTACGGTATTTTAACTGCTGTGTCTATCAAACTGATCCACTTTGTTTCCTTTATTCACGAATTTTCACATCACAACTCGGTAGCAAATACTCAACGTGTGGCAATTTTGGCGCAGCGTCTGTATACTCTTTATGGACATGTGCTTTATTGACTTCGCAAAGGCTTTTGATTTCCTTAACTGGAGTAAAATGTTCAGGGTTATGAGCGAAATGAGGAGACCACCTCACGTTATCTTTTTATAGTTGATCAACTGTTCACTAACATCGGTGTGTACATAATGAGTAGGAAGGCTGTGAGGGTGGTGTCTATGTCTGAGTTGGTGGTCAGCTAACCAATAACCTCCGTTTTGCAGATGACATGACTATATTAGGTTAAGTGTCTGTGGAAAATAACTTGCGGTTCTGCTTCAAAAATTAAGCATGTCAGTAATTAGTCCATACTCAGGATTCGGACCAGATCCATACCCTAGGATCAATAGAAATAAGACGAAGTTGATGAATGTCGATCCAGAATTTTATTTTATTCTTGAGGCTTGAGGATAATTGAGGTTGGTTTACTTGGGATTTTAAATAAGCGACGATGGCGCCTGCGACCAAAGCATGGCCAGAAGAGCTCAGATGGCCAAAGCTGCAGATGGCTGGGATGGGCAGTCGTATCTCGAATACCAGCAGTATTCAAATTAGTCATAAGTAGTTATATAATTGTAATACAATTGTATTGTGATATGCCCATTATGTTAACTTTTTCAATTAAGTATTTCTATTTGACATTTTATATTAATTTAGATTTATTGTGTGTAACTTTATTGATATTAAATTTGCACGCTTGCATGCAAGCTAAATACATGAACTGTAAAACAAATGTATTGTAACATCCCCAAACTGTATCAGTGCATATAAATAATTTCTGATTTCTGCAGTGAAACGACTCGACAGAGAACATAAAACAAGGATAAGACTAATGCGGACGCCTTATTCTCTCGTACTTTCTGTAAGTACATGTCCGAAACCTAGACCATTACAAACTGAAACCCATCATAGGAAAGATGCATTTGAGATGTGGTGCTGGCGATGAATGCTTGAACGCACTAAGTGCAATTGCACCAACTTTCGATGAACTCAACGTCAAACCGAGGTTATCCACTGTTTGTACCCATCGCGTACTTAGTTACTGCGGCTATCGAGGCAAAACAGGACCATGTAGTCTGCAGAAGCTCATAATCACTGGCCACATGGCAAGGAAGCGTAGGGATGGACGTATGGCCACACGTTGGGCGAACAGATAATATTAAAGACAAAGTCACATTACAGGCTAGCATACCTACACCGAGCCCAAGAAAGAGCGGCTTAAAGAGCACTGGTGAAGAACCACACAGTACAGGTGTCCAACTGTTCACAGTGACACATACGGCAACGAATAATACTGATAAATCAGTCTTGTGATCATTGCTGCTGTAGTAGTCGTACATAAAACAATTACCACGTCCTGAACAATACGATATTTTAGGGCAATATTATAATATTAAAATTAATGAAGAAGGATATCGCACTTCCTTATAATATGAGTAATATGACATCTGATTTTAATTGTGATCCTGATTTATGTGTAGCTCCAGCCTGCATTTTATATATCAATCTGATTAAATCTGATAAACAAGCGAACAGTTGATGTCACGTTCATAAGCCAATACTTATTTGGCCCATGATTAAAATATTATCTTCCTTTTACTATAACATAAAAAGTTTAATACTTAATTGAAGTTACCTATAGCCCTTCTTCACAGGTTTAAATCGAAACATTATATGTTAAAAATAATGTTCACTTGCATCACAATGTCTGTTGTGAAAGACGACAGACAACCCTACGTGCCAAAAGTATGCTTTTGACTGGTTTTCAATAACAGGCATTATAACTAATATTACAATCACCTAATGTTGGTACATACTGTATTAGCCATACTATTGTATTGACATCTAAGCAGAACTCTGTGTTGAGATAGATAAAATGCTAAGTTCTAGCTCAGTGTTGAAAATATACTGTTACTGTTTCGTCTAGCTCTAGTATTATTGCAGTTTACTACACAACAGCTATCGTGACCCATTTTTATCGTAAATATGATTTTTAAGCAAAAAACATGAACAAATTAACTGAAAAGTATGGGAATTGACACTGCTTGCAAACTTGTCATTTTTGGCCACATCAAGCGCTGCGATCGTTTCGGCTTCCCCCACCATTCGCTTTACATGCATCGAATACCTAGTGTTCCTTTTCGTAAGACATAGGTAAATACTCTGAAACATTACTCTTGTATCTTTGTCATTAGGCCATTATTTAATTTCAGAACTACTTGCACGGACTGAGACAATAATTACTATCATTGTTAAAAATACGTTATCATATTAATTAGTTTGCAATGTGGTAGGTACCATCATAATACTTTTATAGGTTTAATGGTCTGAGACTTTTGCATAGTAAAATAATTAATAATAATGTATAATATTTACTTAGTTAGATTAATTTCACTAAAGGTCCTTTTTAATGTTTCCAAACATAATATTATACAACATAGGTACTATCTGAACCTGTGCTGCAGCTGAGAGCCTGAGCAGCTTTAACATTTCGGATAGGTGGAAAGCGGAATGGTCTGCTTCGGCAAAGTCATATATCTGACCCGACTAAAAAACCATAAGGGTTTGAGCTTCCACGGAAAATCTGACGCCGCCTGAACAGGCTGAGAATCAGCCTGAGCCTTGAGCCTGCTGAGGACCTGAACACCCTGACACCTGACTTGGTTGCTTGGCTTGGCACCCTCAAGGCTACACTGTGATTGGCCTCAATGTATAACATGCCATACGATTAAATAAATACTATCTGAATTCCTTCTGTTATCCCGTTTATTAAAATAACCGAATACTTGAGAATTTCCTCTCTAATTCAGAAACTTTTCCACCATGGTCTTGCTACCGTCTCTTTAATTATTATGAATACCTATATAGGTTCGTATACTCCTATGTACATCTACGACAAGTATACTCGATTGGGTAGGCGACATTAATTCATTTATGTATTACTCGCAATTCATTTAACAAATATCTACCACCTTAAATTAGATTAAAGTATGTATTGTGTACTTAGAAGTATCTAAATCATTTAGCAGATAATATAGAAATCACTAGCCCATTCAATCAGTATGCCTTCCATTTGAAACCTTCTCAATAATTATTTAGTTTAGCATTTTTAACCCTTTACGTTTGGGTCATCGCATGTACATAGGTACATACAACAACAACAACAACATGTAACAATTGTTATCAATAAATATTTTCATTTCCATTTTACACAATTCAGAAGTTTAGTTAATCTTTATCTAATCGCTAATCTATGGACTTTCCATACTAAGAATCAAGAATCAATGGTTCAATAATAATGGGAAGTCATTATACCTTAGGGTAAAGTGTATTGCTTCGCTGCAAACATATTAGCGGTCGCTTATTTATACCACAGATTTGCCTTTGTCATTTACTGTTTTATCCAAGTTGATATTACTGATTCTCTTATAACAATCTCTAGATTGGAATGTTAATTGGGAATAAATCGAGATACTGTGCTGTGCTACATCAAGAGAAAACCTTTTGGAACCTTAATGTAACGCTGATTAAACGCAATCCATAAAGTGAATATTATTTAAAAATAATTAGTGCGTCATGCTTCAACCATTTATTCTTTCAGAGCAGAAATATCATGCATGCCAATTGAGTACCTATGTTACTACTGTTAAATCCATTTTTGGCAGTTTGCTGGTGCCATTAGTCGGAATGGCTGCGCGATTCTGATTGAGTCCCAGTGATGGTTCTGGTCCTTTGAGTTTGGGTAGCCATGTGCATTGTACATATGACATCAAATTGTAATCTGATTTCAATTGGCTTCTGCATTTTTACTCAGGCACATTACAGGTTACTACAACTAAATGATACCAACTTCTAAGAAACCAACTCGTTAGGTACAATTACAACTGTAACAACAAACAACATCGAGGCATGAAATTCCATATTAACATCTCTTATGATATGAGTTGTTCTAGTCCTTCAAACGAGGTGAAAGGGTAAAATTCGAATTTCGAATTAAACTAAATGGTTCTGAGTTTAGCTCAGTGAAAATATGGATGCGCAAAAGATACAATTATAATAGCCCGGTTTGTTTGTCTGGAAGATATCGCTCTTTAACGATAAGACCGCCTGTTGTGTACCATAGTTTAATGAAGTTTATTTGTACTGTATTGTTTTAAACATAAATATCTGTACATAAAACAAATTTTGTTTCTTTCTAAAAGAATATGTAGGTACGGATCATATAAGTATAAGGAACGATATATTGTTGAATCTAGTTCCTATACCTAACACATTAAACATGATACGTTCGTCTCATATAAAGACGCGCAATATATTTATTTTGTTTTTGAATTCACCACACTTGCGCGCACGACTAGTTAAATCAGGGCTGAGCTGATAATTTGGATGAAGCGGGTATTATGCAAGCAATGCATGTTATAGAAAAGCATGCAATCCGGTAAGAATGAACTTGGCACAGAACATCATGATTAGGCGATCTAATTCACAAAATATTGTATATCACCAATTTAACTAGATCCCGAAGTAATAGAAAATATACCAGATCTGAGGTCAGACCTAAACTGGTTTGCCAGCTAAGCAACAACAGTTGCCAAGTCATAATATCAACTACCCGCATGATAAATAAACTTTAAATTGGATACTATTAACTATTTGGCTACACAGAACAATGAATGTGAGATAGTGATTCTTATTATTTTAATATGAAGATCTTAATTCCTGCAACGTCACAAATAAAGTTGTAAGGTCATAGAAGTCATAATTGTCACTAGGAACCCTATTTCTAAACAGATGTAATTAGTAAGGTTAAATTGTTGATCAACTGCATAATTTGAATCTTGTAGCTCAGGTGATAAAGTCGCTGTTTGAAAGGATTCATGCTGGTTCACAAATCGACCAGCAAATTTTAATTCAAAAGTCGTAAATGATAAACATTTAGTGCAGGATTTTGTCAAAGAAATCTAAACAAGCAAAGAAACTTGTCAATTACATAATCAATCATAAATATGAAAATTAAACCATGTTCGTGTGAACATGACCATAATAAACACCTAAATTTCTTCCTTTTCAACTTAAATTTGTTAGGTAATATGAGCAGGTATGGTAACGCGCGGTGCCAATCATATGAGAAAAATTTGATTATTCACAACTTTGGGAAAAATCAAGTTGTTTTTATCAAATATTGCCATTGGAGGGCTTCTTCACTTTTTCTTTGATATTTCCGTTTATATTGAATTATTGCTGATTAAGTGTAAAGTTTCTACTGCTTTAATAGTAACTGGTTTCAACATAATGAAATGTGAGATTTGAGCTGTTCCATGGCTCGTGTTGAAGGTGAAATATTACCAAGTTATTGCTTAAAAACTGATGATGTACACCTGTCTTACAGGATTCATGGTAAACATACCAAACCTGATGCCACGCCCATAACAGGGTCGTTCACCATGTCTAATTACGAATGCTTCCTGATACCTTTTAGTAGGTATGTAGATGATCTTTTCTGATGTGACAATCTTTGCCACTCTCATTCTTATAACATAGAAATGTTGAATCTGCATAATAATGTCGCACATGACCACGAGCGTAACAAGTGGTTGAATAAGTGGAATCCTGAGCGCTGCTAGGGTTTCAAGGCACGTGAGTTAAGAACAAACTGCTGCCCTGGTGAAACAAACATTTTTATCAAATCAACCAGTAACAAATACTGGCTGTAAAACGTTAAAAATATAAATTAATGCTTTTAAAAGTTTATAACTTCAAAACCATAACTTGAAATTCTATCCTACTGCTTACCACGAGGAATCAACTTCAAATTTGCACTCTATAGAACTGATTGATTAATATTGTTTTCAAAGATTAAAGATAGCATTTTAGTATTTTGTATTTCAAATAGAATTTTTGAAACTACGTGAAACCGGAATAAGTGGGACCTGGGCGGTCCTGTCGATTTTTTTTTCGTCAAAATTACCTCTATAACTGAGACAGTGAGTGGTTTTAACCTCTTTTACTGAGACTTATGTAGGACGAAAATAAATTTCCGTTTCGTTCTCAGTCTACTCGCAAATTTCGGACTTTGGCTTATTGTGCATAATGAGATGAGTACATATTTGTAATATGCCGAAACGAAGCCTTAAGCCTTCATCAATACGTGAAATACAACAGTCAATATCCGATTTTGAGTGGCTAGCCACGCGATGAAATAAGTATATATTTGATATAATTTATTGCATTGAAAACATCTTAGTGCTGATGGTTCCCGAAGACAAACTAAAATGACAGATTTCTTTGAGTGATTCGCTTCTGTGTACAACAAACGGAAACTTGATTATTTTTGTTGATTTGTTACCTTTTTGTGATTACCTATATCTAAAGATTACATCTGTTTGTTTAATATTTACAAAAAACGGTTGTTTCATTTAATTATCTCACCTCCAGGTATTACTGAACCAACCTGTATTTTTGAGACCATCTTTAAATGAGACACATTTTTTTCTTCAACCTGGATATCTGAGAAAACTGTGTAAGTGGAATACCTGTTAAAGTGAGACTAATTCGCAGATCCCTTGAAATCTCAGTTTTCCAGGTTTCACTGTATTTTGCATTTAAATAATATACCAAGAAAGTGTTTGTATTTTGTTAGGTACTTACTTTTTAAAAACTATATTTTTTTATACCTACTGACATTTGCAATCTCTTGTATACCAAAGATCAAAGAGCAAGAATGTTTAATAAAATGTAGGTACTTAATTGCCTATGTGTTCCGGTTAACTACTAACATTATCGCCTGCTTAACGCCTTTTCGCAAGAAAAGGATTACATAAATATTATGGGCTTCATGCCTGAAATAAAACATTAAATTGAACTGAACAAGCCAAAAAATTTAGCACTTTAATTCTACAGTCAGCTGCAGAGAAAAACTACCCCCTGCATAGAAATTTGTATGCAAAGGTGCTAAGCTAATAGTATTGTTGACTGTGCATGCGTAAGAAAATTGACTTTTCATCTGTTAGAGAGAAACATACGTTACATTTGATGATGATAACAGTGAGTGCATAAAAATTCCCAGCATGCTCCACCATGTCGTCAAGCTCACTATACTTATTAACCTATCGAATGAGCTGATGCCTTTACTGAATGAGCTGATGCCTTTACTGATACTGGAAAAACGATATGTAAACATACTGCATACCTATACGAGGCCTGGACGTTAGTGAGATGACGATAATTCATTGCTGGTGTCCTACTTTGTTACCTACGTATAACATGAGTTAAACCTGATTATCCATCTGGTTACTTGGGCTTCATAGTCGCCTCCAACCTCCCCTTATAGCGACCCCTTTCCGCACACTAAGTTTACCTTAAGTTCATATGATGAGTGGTTACACTTTCTCGTAACTACAATGTGTTCTATAATTCTAAATTACTAATATCTTGGGACGAAACCCTTCGTATAATTATGATTGAACTTCACTTACATTAGCCATGAACAATTCCCTCGGATCACTGTTGACACTCTGAATACTGATATCACAATGAATGTTAGTCACAATCTACAATAGACACCTCATTATTCTAATAACACCATTAGAAACTCCTTGAATAGATCCTAAAGCAAATATCACTCTTGCCGTAGCTTTGTTCGCACACAACCTCCTTTTCCTACTGTCGTTCGCGCGTATACCCTCTTGTTTTACCCTTAAAAATCACAACAACCTAGAAGCGGTTATTTCACTTAAACGTGACTACGAGCGCCATCTACTCCATGACGTTGGCAGCTATTAGCCGATTCGCGATATTCGCGACAATAGTTCAGACCAGTGGAATCAGTAGGATAACAATAGGCTACTACAATACTACTGTACAGTAACATTGTAAAGGGGCCTACTGACTATCAGTCCGCCGGACGATATCGGCCTGTCAGTTAGAACAAAAATTTGACAGTTCCGAACAACTGACAGGCCGATATCGTCCGGCGGACTGATAGTCAGTGGGCCCCTTTAGAAATGACTGTTCTGTTTAGGTCTCCCGTTAAAATAAGTAGGTATAGGTACCATTCCCGTGGTTATTGGTTTATCATCTTACTAAAGAGTTAATATAGTTCAAATAGTTCATATTATGTTCGCTGTTGATATCATTATTACGCTACTAATATGCTTATTTTAAAATAGCCTTACGATATATATTACTCGGTATTATACGGTAGATTTGCGATTGACAAATGGTTCTTACACATTTCGTATTGTAAATAACCTTATCACAATCATTTAAATAAGATTATTTTAATTTTGTTTTGTTTATTTAAAGGTAGTAAATCAATTGTATAAAACCGTATTCCAATATAAAACTTCAATTAATTTACCCGTATCTTACCCCTAATATTGTGAAAAAATAATTGTGTCCGTTGCTCTACTTTTTGTAGGCATTTGTTTGCGACCGGTTTAAAAAAAAAGGTGTCAACAACTATTTGTGTTATATTACTTTCATAAGCCTGTAAACAATTGTGTTTTAGAATAGAATTCAACAAACATCAGGTCCTATATATTTTTCCTCCCAGAAACCTAAATTTACATCAAACACTTGAACATCGAATTTCCCGTCTACAAGGCACCCTCCACTTGAGGGCCCTTACATAAACCTTAGCACACAAAGGTGCTAAACAGTTAGGGTTGGCTCTCGGCGCCATATGGGCTTGAATTAGGGTCCTCCCTCAGCTGCAGGAGACAGGTAAAACATAAATTTCTGGGTACCCTTTTGAAGCACAAATTACAAAAGTGGTGGCTAAGGATTAGCAAAGTTATTGGACCGCGCTGATGAAGTTTAAAATATAAACATTACTTAGTTAAGCCACACGCACTAATGTATTGGTTGTGATTATGCGATATAATTATTTTTCTAAAAGATGCGTTTTACCTGACTAAAATATAGGTTTTTGTACATAAAGGGATACAAAACAATATTTTCTAAAAACTTTCACGCTCATAGCTAAACAATACAATAAGGTCAATACGGATAAGTGTGATTAGCCTTCATATTGGCGCCTGTTTATACGATTATACATTAATTAGTGTTTAGTGTTGCCCAACACAAGCAACTTTCTTTACTGGGCGGCCCCATTGTACGTTTTTACAATAATAAATAATTTTGTATTTGTATTGTACTCGTATTATTGCAAGTTCATACACTAAACTTTGTCACTAAACGCAAGGAGCAAATGTTTGAACTCGCAATAAACACTAATAAATGTGTAAACAGGTCCTAATGTATAGGCCAGCCACACAATCCGTATGCCACACTTACCCGTATTGACCTTATTACATATTATATTTTAGGTTTACTGATGTTTCGGCGAAAATTACTTGACAAACTTTCAGTTCCCAAACTATTTATCCCATATTTTTACTTGGGCGAAATTTCATTTCGCAAATTTTCATAATCCAACATAACGTAACCCAACCTAGTACGTCATTTTCATTTCGCAAGTATGGGGTTGGGAAATGAAATGGTTGCGAAGTAAAAAACTTGCTAAAATTTCATTTGGGAAATGAAACTGATCCCATAAGTTTGTTGGGAAGTGAAATTTGGCAAAAATATTTTGGCTAAACGGCGGTATCCCTATGTTTTACAATATAAGTTTGATAGTGCAAGCTTTTCTTGTTTATATTTTGTGTAATAAAAACTAGATATACACTTACGTGGTTAAATAGGTTAGTTCTTTTTAGGGAGCCTGTATCTCATGAACCGTGATAGCTAGACAGCTGAAATTTTCGACATATTTCTGTTGCCACTATAACAACAAATAATAAAAACAATAATGGTACGGAACCCTTCGTACGCGAGTCCGACTCGCACTTGACCGATTTTTTGGTATAAAATCTTTTTCAAAGTATTTCCTTTTTCAGTTTAGGCGAATATTATGACAATATCAAGTCGATTTGTGAGAACTAAATATATTCTATAAGAAAATGTTAGAATAATGTGACAAAATATTATAAAACTTAACATTGCAATACGAAATCCGGTATATAAGAAGCCCCTACGGCGGAATCCAACACTAAATAGACCCCTGACGCCGTACACTCGAAGTTTTACACTTATACGGGGGATAAAACGGAAAGCTTTTCTGACGACAACCTGTACGATATAGCTTTTGAAACTTTTTCAGTGCTCTAGTATTTCGATCTGCGACACATGCGATCGTCTTAAGGTGGTAAAGTTCTTTATGGATAGGTGTTTATTTTATTTACTTAGAAGGTTTTGGATATTCAAAGCCAACCCTAAAACATACCATAATATTATAATATTAAACTACACCAAATTAAATTTTCATGGTACAACTAACCCTAGAAAAACAAAATATTTTTCATTTCTCATGCTCTGAAAGTAGTGGGTAATTGTTTATCTGAGATGCGGGGTGAAAGTGATACATTTCGGCCTCAGGGTTGAAAAATGGCATATTCCTCTATGTCCTAGTCTCATGAGCAACGAGGTGGAAACAAATTGGAAAGAAATCCTCTTATTTTCCAGGAACCATTGGAAATTGTTCTTATTTTACTCATCGCCTTGGATCTATTTTACCTTTACCTGTTTTTCCCTAAGCGACAGACATTCCCAGATATCTTGTATCCAATCGCAAGTAGATCCAGAGGAAAAAATCATAGCCAGATATCTACGACTGGCTAATTTAATTACTGATTTTGCCAACTTTTTCTCTTTTTATTTTGTTTCCTCGTATTTGAAATAAAAAGTCAAATGTTTACTTAGGTAAAAGACACCATTTCTTCCCTGGTTAACATTCTACTGTTAATTATGAATCTTGGTGTAATAAAAAGTCATTTTAAACAATCAAATTACAATTATTTATTTTAGAAGGAGGCAAAGTTTTTGTTTAAGACCCCGCATTACTAAAATAATTATCTTTAATTGCCCGCCTTTTTGTAATAATAATAAGAAACTTCGCCAGGCTACAACTCAATTAAGGTAACCCTTTTATATTACTAATCAGTAATCACAAATCTTTTATTTCCATACTGAAGAGTAACTTGGCACTTATAATTTTAAATCAGTTAAATTTGTAAGAAAATCTAATCCATAATGTCATTCCGTTTATACCCACTTTACCCCTAGCACACTCTCCTGAAAATAAGCACCACTTTAGACTGTCTAGTACGGCGGAACACACTAATTTTCACACCCTTTTGAAGGATGAAATACCTGCAAAGCATCCTCTGGGTTATGGCGGATAAGAGCCGGAAAGCCCCAGAAGTCCGGTAATTAAAACATTGCGAAACTTTTTGCTGAGAATAATTTGAGTAATATTTACAAGTAGCTGGCGGTCGTTAGAAGTTGGGGATGGTGAATGAAAATTATTAAAAGTTTTTGTAAAGGATGAATTCTGTTTGATCGCCTCTTACTTATTTTTTTTATAGTATGTATACATCTAGTTACGTCTTGGTACGTCCTGTCTCTGTCTTGTTTACTAAAGTAAGGACGCTAAGCCGATAATGCCGACAGTCAATGCCACGCTGCGAGCGGGACAAAAATATAATTATGCACTTGCGATAGAGATAGGAAATTCTTCGTTCTCTTACTTTAAGAGAACCTAACGCTATTTAACATAATCCATAGTTATTACCTCAATCTATAGCAATCGAATACTTATTACTGATAATTTTCTTAATTGTTTAAACAAAATAGTTACAAAGATAAGGAATATAAAAGGTACTCTTATGTCTTAAATTTATAAAATTAAGAATAACTTACAACAGCCTACTTAGTACAAGCTTAGCTTAGTTTGGGGCTAGGTTGATTTGTGTAAGATAAGATTATTTACTTTTGTCAAACCTGCGTCTGACAGGAAACTCATTATAATGGAAAACGTTTCGCATTAAATAGGTATTACTAGCTGCGCAATCATTGTAAACGGCGTTTATCTTGCTATAAAATTCAAGTCATCCGTCAAATACAAAATACAGCCAAGGAAATGCTTGTTGTTAAATTTATGTTTGGAATCCAATTTTGGGATGGAACGGGAAAAGACATTGAAGCAAGTTTGAGCTGGGAACAACTGCTATTAAATTCTTACATGCTTGCTTAAGGCAATTAATTGTTTAATTAGTACTGTTATTAAAATACCCACTTGATCTAAATACAATCATTACGTATAACTATCACTTTCGACCATTGGCACTGTCACAACCGCATCCTGGGTTGTAGACTTTTTTATAGTACTTTTTTTAGCTTCTATTTGTTGAAAACCTTATTTGTGGGCAAGCTTTAAGTATTTATCAGCTACCCGGAATGAAAGCTTACATTGTATGATGATGATCATGATGGCACACATTTAGCGTCATTGTAGTTTACAACTTGAGAGTAAATTGTGAATACTGCAAGGGTGTTTAAGATAACATAAGATACAATTATTGATAAAATTGTACAAATTTTACACGTCAATTCAACCATAATATAATATACAATATCAACCATATAATTATTATAAATTTATACTACATTACAATATACAATTTGTGTTCGTAGTTCTATTAATAAAGTACAATTTTAATTATCATTATTACAATTATTAAATTTATTTATTAATAAAGTAAAGTTTTTTATGGATAGGTGCTTATTTTATTTACTTTTCTAATAACGGTGGTATACACGTGCGTCATATGTCCATTATTAAAGCTGAAATTCAATTGTTATACATTCTCGTCATCTCGCCAGATCTCGTTATCTCGTTATCTCGACAAATATATCGCTAGGTAGTCACGAAGCAGCTGTAAAAGGTTTTTGCACTAAAATTTTCTACTAAAGCAGTCGGACGGTTTGACGGTTCGCCAGATACCCGTACAATTTACGACCTGATAAAACATCACCACGTATAGTTGAGCCATGACAGTATACTGTGCTGCCTGCATCAGATGGAATTTCGTAGCGAGCTGAAGAGACGGGACAGATCCCGATAAAATGGTCATGATGTGAAACTTGTCTACCAAATGGATTACCCCGATTAGGTATGAGCGACCTATGACCCGTATAGGTTGACGCATGATTAAATCCAAGCTGGGGTTTTTTGACAAAATATTCGGGAACGTTGAGAGACAATGTACATTATTTTTACTGATGTTCCAGGCTGGGTATTGAATTTGCCTTTGAAAGGACTTCGGTTGCATATTTTAGTTACATATTGGCCGGAATGCAAATGTTGACATTCAATATTTAAACAAAAATTTTCATGCGTTTTGGCATTTTTATGCATCGGTTGTAATTACGAGTATACTATTTATTCATTTGGTATTCCTGCGAGTAATATGTTCCTCAATATTGTTCACTTGTTCAGTGTTTAACTAAATATAGGATTTACAATATTAGCAGGTGTGTGTGTGTGTGTGCATTTTGTCCTACCAATGTACCTAATCACTAACTACAAAGATATATGTAACTTCGTATAAGTCTAAGAATAAACGTGCCTCGAAAAATCAAGAAAAACTATGGTCGAATTGAATTGATGGCGCTATAACTTTGGCCTATACTCGTGTAGATGGCGACACCGATAGATATTTAACAATTTAAGATACTTGAAATCCAAAAAAAATAATTTAATTTTTAGTTTTAATCCTGTAGATGGCAGTAAATTTACTGTGACTACAAAATTTACTATGAAAATAACCCTCTATACACTTTATTCTCTTTGCTAACTAGTTGAAATTAAGGTGAGTCAACCTTCTGTAGTGTAACTTATTTTGTGATATTATATATATTTTGAGCAGGAGAATTGTGTTTAAAATCACGTTGACGTCAAAATTGGACGGGAACCAACTCCCAAAGTAACAAGCAATCCAGAGCGTTCCATTCCAGGAACGAGCTCATACATCACAGCAGTCTTCACTCCTTTTCCGTGTTATCAAATATCCAATTCCATTGTAAAATGGATGAAAGATTTTTATTGCATACCCCGCCATTAATTTAGAAGGGAAAAATGGGAGCCACGAGACATGCCCCGCGTCAAGCGTGGCCGTATAAATTTTTCAGTGGGGCCATTTGGAGT
Source organism: Cydia strobilella (assembly GCF_947568885.1). Classification (NCBI taxonomy): domain Eukaryota; kingdom Metazoa; phylum Arthropoda; class Insecta; order Lepidoptera; family Tortricidae; genus Cydia; species Cydia strobilella. The sequence continues at coordinate 22,482,128 of NC_086042.1, forward strand.
TCTGTCTACATTTTTTGCAAGGATATCAGGATGTGCCCAATTACAGAAAGGCCTTGCGGTATGGCACAAGTAAAAATATACACCCTAACCTAATACTAACCTATAATAAATGTTCATGAATTAAACATTTTTTTAAGGTAACCTTTGGATTCACACTGCAATGCGCTGACTACTGCATTGCTGCAGAAAATGACAAAATTAACGTTGATGCCTGGATTTTTAACATTTACTGCAGCAATGCAGGCGGAAGTAATGATGCACCGCAATACTGCAGCAGTAACAGCTGGTGCAGTTTGAATCCAAATGTTACCTTAATACGAATCTTAAAAGCAGTGTGCAGGTACCATTGTTCTTGCTGAAACAATGAAATTAACTAGTGTGATCATAGACACACAGGTCAATTTATGTCATTCATTCTTGATGTGATTCAAATATCGAGCATTTCGCTCGTACTTGTCCATACATGTATTGTATTGTATTGGATGTTCATTATTAACATTTTCGAGGAGCACCGATAGCCTACACTATTCTTAACAGTTTAAATAAATTGTCGGGGTCAAGTATCAGAATACAGTTGCAATGGGTGCCATCTCATATAGGTCTAACGGGAAACGAATCAGCTGATAGATTTACTAAGGAAGCTATCACAGAGGGAATAATATTTAATTGTTTACCATACCATACTGACTGTCTAAACATGGTGCGTTCTAAATGCCGGGACTTATGGAAGGAGCACTTCGACGAGAGGTCTCTGAACAAAGGAATATGGTACAGAACAATTCAACCTAATCTGTGTCAAGTGCCATGGTTTAGAGGATCTGGTATGAGTAGGTTAGATATCATAATAGCCCTCAGACTTCGATCTGGACACATTCCACTTAATAGCTTTGCTTTCTTGATGCGCAAGAGTGATACTCAAAACTGTACGGAATGTGGGACGAGAGAAGATGCTACTCACATTATGATGGAATGTATCCGGAACGAAACAGAAAGGCAAGCTTTTGTAATTAAACATAAAATTAATATATTGAATGTGGGTACATGTAATGATATCTTAGCACACCCTTTGTCTAAAACAGCTAAAGATTTATATAAATTAGTCAATTTAGGAATTAAGCGAAGGTAAATTTGTGATTTTGATTTGTAACAATGGGGGTGCCATCATCAAATATGATAAAACCCCTTTATTAAATAGATTAAAAAAAAAAAAAAAGTTTTTAGTGTATATTTATGCATTTGCTCATTGAAAATAAAGTGGTTCGATATCATGTCTAATATCAAGCGTCTTATAAACTATAATAAACTTTAACAATAAACATCACTTGAGTGTTCGTGCCACACACGTATGCTCCAAACTCTTATGAAAATTCAAAATTCAAAAAAAAATCTAATGAAGGGGCTGTGTGGTTGATATAATGTACATAAAATTGTGTCAACATATTTTAAATAATGTTAATATCCTTAGAGGAAAAAAATTACACGTATTAAATTCCTTATACGTAACTCTACGAAATCCACCGCTTCAATGTTCACTGATCAGATAAGCCGATAAGATTTACGCGAGTCAATCTTAGAACGATTTAACGACACAATTAATGAGACGTTGTCGCCACTCCGCCGCCCATCAATTGCACCGCTGACGCCCAGAGTTATACGCACATAAACCCAAGAGCTTTATGCGGTACCCGACGATATTATTGTTATGAGTACTGCTAACTTTTGTCGACGTCTGATTTAATGGCAGCAATGTGTGTAACACGCGGTGTTCCTGAAGTTTCATTAGAGGTGAACCAAGGTTGTGTTTGGTCTACTGTTAAATTAAATTACTTTGTTTATGTAACTTGTCTTTAGTACACTGATATCACAGACAGACGGCGCGATTCGGGAAATAAATTAGAGATTCACCAGATATGAAATAGTAAAGATATGTGACGTCCCACGGGTAAAGGTACCTTATGGCGGTTGGCGCTTACGCCGCCGTATTAACGCCGCTCCAATTAATATCAGATGGCGCTTAGCGCCAGGCGCCATAAGGTAACTTTTGCCGTGGAACGTCACATATATTTACTATTTCATATATAGTGAATCTCTAATTCATTTCCCGAATCGCGCCGTATAATTATTATCATTATCATATTTTTCATGGCCCTTGACTAGTCATTTTTGCAATTATATTCCTACAACTGCACAAATTTCTTTAAAGTAAGTTTTTCCAAAACAGTATCCAGCAGCAGTAGGAGTAGCTACAGTATCCTTTTTTCTATAAAGCTATCTAATTACGTCAAATTTATCTTTATTCTATATACTTACCTAAATTAAACAGATAGATAGAACAATCTATCTGATAGGTGAACACCTATAATCAATATTAATATTAATTATGCCAATGCGTATTACATAAAAAAACATCATTCAATAAGATTGGGGACATTTCTTTTTCCATTTATACTGAGAAAAAAGTGTCCCCGAAATGTTTGCTCCGTTTGGTTACGGTTTTCAATATAACCTTCTATGACAAAGAAATTGTGTGTAATTTTGAGGACACTTTTTCTCGTATTAATCCAAAAATAGAGATCAGAATATTAACATATTTTGGTATCATTTTGGAAATGATAACCAGAAAATATTCTAAATGAGGTACAAAACTATTCAGCCGAACTTTATCATTCTTAATTTTCTTAAATATATAATAGGTAGGTATATGTAACATAAAAGTTGTAGATATTTCTTACAATAAAGTTGTAAGCTAAACACTATCATTTGTTTAGAAACGTAATTTTACACATGAAGGGTACACGGAAAGAACATGTCTAGTCACTTTTTTCGGAAAATGAGATTTTCATTTCAAAATGTAGAGCTCTTAATGAACTATTAGTTATATCTTTTGCTACTACTGTATAGTATAATTATGTAACACTACTTTTTTTTTGTTAAAAAAGACTTGGTCACGGAATTACCATACATTTTGACATGGTTCCAAATTTTAAAACCACTGTTACTCAAAATGTTACTAAAGTGACTTAACATGTTCTTTCCGTGTACCCTTTACATAGTCTACACATGTACTCAGAAAAGTATTTCACTTAAACTACAGTGTCCTACTGTTAATACTTACTTACTCACTTGATATTGGAGTGCAGTTGTTTGCCAACTAGTCTGAATTGAGCCCCGCCCCTGTTGGATTTGGCAATCCACGTCGGCGTGTTTGCTTACAAAATTGAATTTTTCTCGCTTAGAATTCGACGCAAAAATAATATTAGACTACTGTTTAAATAAAACTTCTTCACAAAATCTTTCTTCGTTACTAATTTGTATATGTATAAAAAGATTAAAATAAATTGAATATTAGAAATCTTGATTTAAGTTTCTGAATAAAATCCCTGTGAAATACATAGATACAAACAGACGGCCACAGATTAGCTGTAACTGGTTTGATTAGTGTATTTATACCCTATTTATACTAAAAATCAGATTCACACATCACTAGTAAATTATGCCAGCAGGTTGATGCATTCCAATCCAATGTGACACGCCTAGCAATAATCTACTCAGAAAATTCATTACACGGCGAGGGCCTGTTATTCTTTCGTTACATTATGCCACAATATGTAGGCAGCGCGACAGGGCGGGCTAATATCACTTATCGGAGGCATGTTTACAACCACTCATCTATGCTGAAACGTGGAGCGGATGGCGCATTATCGATAAATTTGATGTTAATAAGTTTGTAGTTTAAAAATTGTAATAAATTAACAAATAATTTATAAAACCTCACTGATAACATTAATACGAGTATTATAAAATCTATTCCCTTAGGTAGATTAACAAAATAATGAATCTTTACTGATCAAAATCAGTCAAACGAAATAATTTAAAAGTAGGGCGTACCAAATAAATTATCAAAATTGATACAGGTAAATAACATCACTTTCCAGTCGCAATGCCACAAACGAATATTAGGGTAACGTCCGAGTGCTCGACGCGGTACTAGTATATGGCATGGCCACTCTATGTCAAAGTGACATGGCTTAAATTCGAACTAAGAGGATTTTTCTTCATTCGAATTTAAGCCATGTCACTTGACATAGAGTGCCCGTGCCATATACTAGTACCGCGTCGAGTACTCGGACGTTTACCTTAACATACTTGTGAAATTGCATGAAAAAATAAAGTGTAGATTATTTACTCCGAGTGCCATATTGAAATCGATCTATTTTTAATAGTAATTTTAAATGCAATTCAAATGATGATAATACATTTATTTCATATAATGATGTACTTAGCCTTAATTAATATATCGGGTCACTCACGTATTTTAAGTCGAAAAACGCTCGACATGTTTCTTTCCGTACTTAGCCTTGTTAGCAGGGTAATCGCCGTTATCAAAATTATCGACATCGAGGATATCTCACCTCGTCACTAGCGCACATGAAACAGAGCCAGTGCCTCTCTAACACGATTAACCGCGCAAGTACGCGCCTTGCTGCTCCGCTGCGTCCCACCTCTCTTTCCGATTCACCCCTGATTACCGAGCTCTTATATATCTTGTTTACAAATACACATTATGTGTATTATAACTATGTGACATGATAAATGTACCGTACCGTATATTGAGCCATTACCCTTTCAGGCAAAGATAGATATAACTCCGTAATAGATGTTTACAGTCTAAGGAAAAAACGTGCCTCGAAAATCAAGAAAATTTGTTCTCGTTCAGAGGGCGCCACTAGTTTTGGCCCACTGTCGTATAGATGGCGTTGACTGTTTCGTTTGTTATTTAACAATTTTAACGCATATCAGTGAAAGAACATGGGTACAAATCATAAAAATAATTAATGCATTTAAAAAAAAAAACATTTATCTATATTTAAATACATTTTATCGTATTTTTATAAATCTTAATTTTTAGTTTTAAAGTGTGTCGACAGATGGCAGTGAATTTACTGGGGTTACAAAATTTACTATGACAGTACCGCTCTAGTATAAGTTACTCTATGCTTTCAGGTAAGAAAATTCTCAACAAATTTTATGCTTCAATTTATACATATGCATCTTGAATTTAAAAGTACATAATATCCTGAGCACATATCTCACGCATACTATTTTATTTATTATCATCGTTATCATCCTAAGGTTATGTAAAGTTACACGATACGAGTATTAAGGTGCAAATTTACCCCCTTATTGATAAAGTTTAGCAAATCTGTGTTAAATTGTCCCTTTCTAACAAACACAAATGTGAAAATGACAGATAAGGACAAATGATTACCAAGAGCTTGTTAGACTTGACAAACTTTTATGAATAACACAATTAAACATTATTCAATAGCGACGTTCCGAGTTAACAACCATAGCTTTACGGATAATGAGGAGACTGACATAAGAGCTGCATACCTGCAGATTTTGCCAACCTATCCATTGTATTTAGGTACATGTAAGAAATTAAAATCTATAGATACCCCACGATCTAGATACTACTGAAGAATAAGGATTAAAAATCGCCATACAAAATTGCCCGGGAAAAATAAACAGATAGGCAGTGTTTCTTAAGGTACTACCGACTTTGAACAACAGACTACAAATTTATGTTTTTACGTCATAAAGTTGCGTCGTTTTTTCAGTAATTGCCAAGTTTACCAAGCCACGTCTAAATAACCAATATAGTCCTCCACATCGATTTCGATGACGGCGACCTCAACAATCAAGGTTTTTTCCTCTCATGAGCTCTTATGTGGCTGGCCAGGCCAAACTTGCCAAATAAACCAAGAGCGAATTGGAAAAAATTAACAACCGTACGTCCTGTCACAGAAAAAAGTCATTTCCGTCCCCCTATTTTATTTCAGCGCCATTCTGGTATTACGCGGCAATCCATTAAGAGAATAGCCTCCCTTATCAGCTCATAAATTTCGTTACTATCTGTTTCACGTCAAACGGATAACGTATTGATGCGTTCTGGATAGAATTTTAGCTTTACGCTTATAATAGTGTTGTTGGTAAACAATGAATTAATGGGTATCCGTTTTGTAGAAGGTTTTTATACTGATTATTTTTCAAAATGTATTTCTATCATCTATTTTTCCCTGAAACTGTATTTTTCAGTTTTTAAACCTTTTGCACTAGTTAACGTTACGACAACCAAAATCGCGTCAGTGAGATATTATAATATGTCTTCGCAGAGATATTATATTTCACTGACACGTTTTAACGCGTTTACAGAGAGCGTTTTCACCCTTAGGCCAATCAAATTAGATTTTTGCGAAGAATTAATTCCCAGCAAGCTGGAAATCAGAGGTGTGCATAAATTACATTAAATAATTTTACGGTTTAGACTCAGTTGTTTGTGTGCATACATTTTTGCTCTTATTCAGTTCTTTGCTTGTAAATCAAAAACGGTACGTTCGGCAAAAATTTTGTTCTAATCGTGATGAAAATTTAAATGATTTTTTTTATTTGCATTAATTGTTTTTATATGATTGTGAGATTGTGACCCATGTTCTTTCACTGATATGCGTTAAAATTGTTAAATAACTAACGAAACCGCCAACGCCCTCTATACGAGAGTAGGCCCAAGGTAGTGGCGACATCTGATCGAGAATCAAATTTTCGTTAATTTCGAGGCACGTTTTTTCCTTAGACTGTACCTATCCATCTATTACGGAGTTATATCTATCTTTGATACTAGGGAGCAAATAATATATATCTCATGCATGACTGTTACAGTTTGTAATTACCTTGTTTTTTTTATTTTATTACAGTTTACACAATCGTTCTCAGGCCCTTCTCCTCGATTTTTCAACAACACATTATATATTGAACATCATTTCAGTTGGGTACTTATCAGTATTATCATATGACACTTTTCACCGTATGATTCCCATACTACTAGAAAGTAAACCACTCAATTAATTTAAGCCCCTTTGCGTCAGTCTTCTATTCAAATAAAAGCAGTAAAAGATTAATTGACTAACAAATTAGTACCTATGCGCCCGTGGAATTATTTTGCAAACAGGTTGACAAAGAATAATATTTTAATTGATTGATGCGGCTTTATATACCCTTTTGGCAGTAGGGCACAGTGAACTGACGCCACACACTAAAATTTGGTTTTTCATCTCTACTGAAAGATATTTTCAATTAGCTCGCTCCCTGGAGACATAGAGTATGTAAAGCGTCAGTATTCAGGCTGGTGTTGATTACGCATAGCCTCTCTACTGCGGCACACACGGGATTCGCGCTTAATTGACAGCATGTTGCCACGAGCCAGCTTGAACAATATGGTTTTACATGAATTGAGCTTTAGAAAAAATAGAAACATTTTTATAAGTTTAGTACCATAGTGAAACACATATATGTTATATAATACCATAGAGTAACTTATACTAGAGCGGTACTGTCATAGTAAATTTTGTAACCCCAGTAAATTCACTGCCATCTGTCGACACACTTTAAAACTAAAAATTAAGATTTATAAAAATACGATAAAATGTATTTAAATATAGATAAATGATTTTTTTTAAATGCATTAATTGTTTTTATGATTTTGACCCATGTTCTTTCACTGATATGCGTTAAAATTGTTAAATAACAAACGAAACCATCTATACGACAGTGGGCCAAAACCAGTGGTGCCCTCTGAACGAGAATCAAATTTTCTTGATTTTCGAGGTACGTTTTTTCCTTAGACTGTAAACATCTATTACGGAGTTATATCTATTTATCTTTGATAATACTATCGGGGTCCATTTTAAAATTCGGTTTTCCAAGAGTATGTGTTGGGTAAATTTTTTAGCCCGATTTATTGTATCCACGTTTCAGTAATGCGACCCGGATTCTATTTTTACGTGGCAATATTGATTTTCTGCGGAAAGTAAAAAGTCAGTATTGTCACTTAATACACAAATCCACATTCTAATAATTTCATAGCTTCCCCTACAACTCTTAAATTTATGCATTTCGTTTGTAGGTTAATTCTGCTACATGTAGGTAGGTAAATTAACGGAAAGTAAGAAATGTTGAAGACAAACAGATTGTTGAAGCATATTAAGTGTAGTATTTAATAGATTCATTCTAAATATTAAATACCAATGGAGCTAGTAGTTACATCAGTAGGTACATTTGACCGATATTTAGTTCATCCGATCTACTGTCTGAATTTTGCTTACATTTACAAAATTTCACTCCCTCGAAATAAATCGAAATTAAACTTCATCATATTGCACGTCATTACGGCAAGTAATTTACCTAGTCTACACAAAGGGTGGTATTGAGTGCCGGTTAACCGTGAAGGGTCAATAGGAAATCCTTGCCGTGTTTGATTACCTTGAGTTGTTTGCCAAGACCGCGTTATGTTTATGTACTTATGTACTAGCTTTAGTTGAGACAAACTGTAGTCGATGAAATGGAATGAACAAAGTTAATTATAGTCTTAAATTCACAGGTAATATTCACAGCCTAAAGCCTCATTGTTTACTTGCATTTATTGCAATTAATGTATTTTTTGATGATTCACTGGTTAATTTGCAATATAGAAGCAAACCATTTAATCGACGCAAATTGCGAATACTTATTTCATAAATATGTACGCACAATAATAGTTAAAATTAAAGCTGTCACTAAAATATGCAAGTATTACAACGAATTTGTTAAAAAAAAACCTTCATATTATTATTAAGTTGTCTGGCTGTTTATCATAAATGACTCATAATTTTGTCACAATATTTACTAATTTATCCAACGAAGCCGTGTTTCTTAACAAGCCGCTTGTCTTAAAATTTTATAGCTCGACACCGGGATCTAATTGGGGTTCGTTAGCCGCCGATTGTTTGCTCCGCTAGTGATGGCAAGGCTTGTAGTCAAAGAGCCCACAGCCTTATTTTTGACTAGTTTTGACCTAATTTCAGGTAGTTAAAAGTACACATCGATTTTGCTAAAACAAATACGCCGGCTCATCAATCCTCACGTCAAATAAGCTATAGTGGCATGTTATCTTACCCCAATTATTATCGATGAATATGAAAGATAGCTTTGATATTACCACAATATATTATGAGATAGATATTATCTTATGTAACACAAACCTGTAAATAACGAGTATAATAAGGAGCTAGTGGATTCTTCCCCTATAATAGAATATAAAAATTATCAATGTGGATTTCCGGTGAAAACATTAACATCGTACACAGTAAAATACGATTACTACTGTATGTAGTAAATTATATATTGCGATAATATGTTTGTTTTGTATATTACGCAAACTCTACTCACCAAATATTGTCTTCGGTTATCGCGATAGTTACTCATGAAATAAAACTATGAAAACGGATTATATCGCGTATATTGAATTTATAATACATCCCGACGTTTCGAACCCTTTACAGCGTTCGGGGTCAACGCTAAATAAATTAATCAAAGAAAAATGTGATCCGCAGTGAAAAGAGAATTTAATAAATGTACTTACTGAGAATATTTTTCGGCAAAAAAGAGTTATTCACCAACGGCCTCCTAGTCTACTCGGTAGTGACCCTGCCTACGGATCAGAACGTCCAGGGTTTGAATCCCGGTAAGGGAATTTATTTGTGTGTTCATCACGAATATTAAATTTGCTCGTGAGTTATGGATGTTGTTATCTATGTATATAACTAAGAGTTTATTTATCTATTATTTAGTATTTATAAATTGAACCTCGATAAAACTATTATTAATAAACCTGCTTGAAGAAACCTGCGTTAATAAGGAATATGTAACAATAAGTATTATAACTACGAATTAATTATTTAAAAAAAAACCGGACAAGTGCGAGTCGGACCCGCCCACCGAGGGTTCCGTGCTTTTTAGTATTTGTTGTTATAGCGGCAACAGAAATACATCATCTGTGAAAATTTCAACTGTCGAGTTATCACGGTTCATGAGATACAGCATGGTATGGCACAGACAGACGGACAGACAGATGGACAGTGGAGTCTTAGTAATAGGGTCCCGATTTTACCCTTTGGGTACGGAACCCTAAAATAAATATAAAATATAGGTACCGTAATATAATTACGTATACGTATACTTACAGATAAAGAGACTAAGTACCCATATATTCTTCACCTTATATTGTGTCATGTATATTTTATAACATGATCTTAAAATAGAATGGATAAGTCTGCACAGATGTTCATGAAACTTCGTTTCTTTTTAGGGCCCGTTAATGAGCTTATTAAATCTCTAGAGGGCTTAGTTCGCATCTCGCACAGCAAACTTTGGCCAGACATTTGATTGGCTCCCCGGAGACGCTGCAGTCTGAGGACTATCACAGTTAGTAGTTTATCTATGCAGTTAAACGCTGACTAGGTTCATTAAGCGATTGGAACTTTGACATAGCTTTGAGGGACTAGTTTACGTTGTAAGGCGAAACAAGCTCAATAGTAAAATCTGATATTCATGTTCTACATTATAATGTATTTTTTACTTCTTTTACTCTATTTTTATTCTATCAAGACATAAAATATTTGTCCCTCTCACACCAAATATCCGTACTCAAGCGGATCTGGTTAAAAGAAAATACCTAATATTAAATGAAAATAGATGCTATCTCGAAACAAAAGAAATTTACCGCTTCTACTGAGACTCGCAGTTAGATAAGCTTAAAGGTGCCCGTCTACGACCTACGTCTGACATTTTGTTCTCAGATAATAAGAATATTTAGACCATTGGCTTTGTTAGCATTTGAAACCCTAATTGAGAGCAGTGAGCGAAGCAAGTAAATTTATTTAGACGAAAAAAACTAGGAGATTAATATTAAGATTAATATTAAATTAGCTTGTAAAATTTTCGGCCAATTTACTTATGAGATAAGCCTTATTGAGCTTACTGTAGTTTGTGTATGATTGTCACATACTATTTTATTAATATTCTTGTAATACTAAAAAGTTGCCTATTAGGATAGCAATAAAATGAAAAATAAACATTTGTTCAATATTAATCACACAATGCATGTTAAATTCAAAAGATGTTTAGGTGTTTTAAGAATATAATGAATGCCTTATTTTTATTTTATATCTTCACTTATTAATGTGATTTTAATTCTGTATAAATAAACAATGCCGAATTCGGGTAACGTGGAATATAATTTTCAATTAGTAGTCTGCATTGCCTACACATTCAAATTAATTCAAAGACCAAGAACATGTAATTAACATGCATTCACAATCAAAGGTTTATCACAACAACAGACAGACTACCTACGTAGGTAATCGTATAAAAGCAGTATAAAAGCGCCTTCGACAGCAAACCCTTGCGGGGCGTCATTTAGCGAGTGACTGTGGCAGGCGCGTGAAAAGCGTCTCATCTAGCCGCTTTCGCTTTGAGGTGCGATAGGCCGCTATAATTGCCAATAGCTCCGGGCGGAATCTTTGCTAGTATAAACTTGCGGCTCGGATAAAAGATGCCTTGGATTACGGATTACGTATTTACTGTCAAATCACACTATTACGGGTACTCTAAGGTTTTCGTTTTATATGAGAAAAGTTTATAATTTGATCAAACATCCTTAAAATTTTAAGTTTTACAATACCAAAATTCTAAAATTTATACTTATTTATTAAAACTAAAATTCATTAATTACAGTTTCATTATTAGATCGGAAATTCAACGCGTCAATACACTAATAATATTTTATTATATTTTAATATGTATATGTATGTATATATTTTTTTATTTGCATGGTATTTTGTCTGTTTTCTGTGTATTTAGTGATAGGTTTCTGTCATTGCATTTGCAACACCTACTGACATTTACGTAAATTTATTAATTTTCGCTTTTAATAATTCTTTATACCAAGTTTTTACGACACCGGCATGGACTGGTGCTTCCTGTGATGAATTAACCACAAAGATAAAGTCTGAATACTTTGCTGACTCGAATTCAACTCTTGCAATTTATGTATTAGCACATTTTCTGTAAAACCGGCCATTGTTTTTATATTCTACAACAAAATTAACACATAAGCAGTAACACACTTGCAGCACACCGCCATTTAAAAAACCGGCCAAGTGCGAGTAGGACTCGCGCACCGAGGGTTCCGTACATTACACAATTTAAACAAAGTAGTTTTTATGTGAAACGTGAGTGTAAGGTAAATTGCGGTTTACGATTTATGACGTATTAAAAAAATCTACTTACTAGATCTCGTTCAAACCAATTTTCCGTGGAAGTTTGCATGGTAATGTATATCATATATTTCTTTTAGTTTTATCATTCTCTTATTTTAGAAGTTACAGGGGGGGGGGCACACATTTTACCACTTTGGAAGTGTCTCTCGCGCATACGGGGCAGACAGACAGAGAGACAGACATGACGAATCCATAAGGGTTCCGTTTTTGCCATTAGGCTACGGAACCCTAAAGAGAAGTTGTAAGGTGGAAGAGATCGCTTTTAGCGATCAGACCGCCTACCTACTTATTGTTTATCTCCGCTTGTGTTGCTGTTTTCTTTTGTAATGTTTTATTTTATTGAGGTGTGCAATAAAATAATGATAACACCTTATTATTACACTATAGGTATAAATACCTATGTACTTCAACTATCTATGAGACACCAAATGCGAAATGTCGTCGCTTTTTAGAAAAGTGCGTGTAGCTTATCATACCACAATTGGATGCACCTAATAGAATAAAAAACCGAACAAGTACAAGTCGGACTCGCCCACCGACGAGGGTTCCGTACTTTTTAGTATTTGTTGTTGTAGCGGCAACAGAAATACATCATCTGTGAAAATTTCAACTGTCTAGCTATAACGGTTCATGAGATACAGCCTGGTGACAGACAAACAGACGGACAGACGGACAGCGGAGTCTTAGTAATAGGGTCCCGTTTTTACCCTTTGGGTACGGAACCCTAAAAATTAAGTCCCTGGTAAACAAAGTACTCATAGCCCTTGTTTAGTAAAACCTCGTCACTGACAAAATTAACCTATTTTACGTTAAAAAAAACTTAGGTAGCGTAGAATATCATATGAACTGTCGCGTGAAAAGATCGCTCGTAATTCCAAAAGCATATTTTCACTGAACATAAACCCCGCCAGGTTGTCAGTTCGTTAACTCAGTACTATCATCTTATTCTGACACAGGACTGGAAAAAGACTTCATTTATGGTTTAAGCATTATTGAAAGATTATATCATATGATTTTATATGTATTCCCTTGGGTTCTTAACTACGAGCAAAATTGCGACACCTACGTTTATTTTTAAATTAAGTGCTTTGTATACGTGAAGCCAATAAATAATAATTAGTGGTAGGTTTAATTTTGATTATTTATTTACGACTTAGTAATTATCTTATTAAATTACGAGTAGTAATTATCTTATTAAAATTTAATGAAAATAATAGAATTTATACAAAACTCCCATGATCAGAATAGGGACATCGATCGTTCGGGATGCCTACACTCAGCATTTCCGTACGAACCGGCAAAGGGCCAATAAATATGACATACCAGGAAATTGGACTGAATTTCTGCTTAGTCGACTTCCGTTGGTCGTTTCAGAACTTTTTGATCGTATGTTGAATAACTAGAGGGAACTGAAATGGAAATGCTGATGTAAAATGTGGTAGCGTTTGCCTGCTAAGTAGTAACATTCAATATAAGTTGAAAGTATTTCGGCGGCGATACTTTACCTTACCTTACCTTTTTTACGTACCAATTTTTGTATTCATTAAAACTTTGCCTACAAAGTACTATATTTTGTAGACCAAGCCTTTTCAGAATGTACTATTTCCGAGCTTCGCAAAATCATTCGACACAAGATTTGTTGATCAAAATACAAAAATCGTTATAATATAAATGTTTGCCTCTAAGATTTGAGACTTTGGTTGAATCCTACATAGATTCCATCTTGAAAACTAAAATAAAACGAGAAGGATGTACACATAAACAACAAATATTTTTTAATTTAAACTAAATAATTATTCTTATTAAACTGATAAGAACCTAAAAATTAAACCAAAAAAATAATACTAATACATACAACCTATAAGTATCTCCTTTCACAATTTTGAAGTCATATAAAAACCTTAAGTTTAGGTTTCACTTTCACAAAAACAATGACAAGAAAAGAATAAATAGGCTTTCCAAGAAAAAAATATAGGGATGAAACATTTTACGAGGTAAAACAAAGGTCAACGTTATGAAATTGATAGCTACCGATAGAGCAGGATTATGTTACAAAGGGGAACTGGTTTTGGCGTCGGGTGGTTGTCATGCATTGTCTTCCGTTTGAATAACCGATATAACAATAGTTTATTAAATATACATGTAGTAGCTATGTGTCAGCCATGTAGTAAATGTATAGTACAGTTGCCGAGGAATGGAAAGAAAGACATTGCTTTTCGAGGTACTTCCGAGAACGGATCCGAGTCAGAAAATACATGTTTACACTGAGGTTATACATAGAGAGTGCTTCTCTCAATATTCTGCAAACAATATTTAATAACTTACCTGTTGCAGTAAATTACTTAGGTATACTTATATTTAACGAAAAACCATTTTTGTTTATTTTGTGTAACTAGAACTAGTCTAAATTTGTTTCACGCTACCGGCCGGCCGTCTCTAGTGTATAATAGATTAAAACTATAAAACAATTGAGGCAGACATCCGTGTGCTCATCACCATCCTTGTACAATGTACATGTCATCCTTAACAATAGAGGTAACAGCAGGGTCGTCATCTACTTTTTGTGATTGGGGGGTAATTTTATACGTGGACAATACTAAAAGTTCCTATAATGAATCGCTTAAAAATGACGCAGTGAAAAAAACGGTTTATTGATTGAAAATTTAATTCTCCAACTACTTATTTTTTTGAGGCACAAATTATTTGAGGATGGTGTTCATTTAATTTGGGTATGATATATTATGCCTGAGGAAAAATGGGCCATGTACTTTTCAGGATGAACTAATCGCAAAGAAAATTTGTACGAAACTATCAGAAACACTTAAGAAAAGAAATTGTAACAGAAAATTTAGAAAGAAGTAAGGGGGTTGTGTCACTCACTTCGGTAGGAGTTTACCCATAATGTATACGAGTCCCTACAAGTGACCCCCGGGTGGTGTTAATCGAGTGACAATCTTACCAGTGGTAGGCTTATGTCGTAGCTGGTTACCACCCCTCAGACTAAGCTATGGCGCCATAATGGGTCACCGTGTTCCGTCATGAAGTCCTGTTGAGGTGATGTGTTTGAGCAGTAGTTTCTGGCCTAACCACAGTGGCACTACTGGTGCGTGCCACACCGACCGCCTAGTTCTGGAGGCTAGCGGGATCCGAAGCACCGCTGGCCGACCGCAGGTAGTAAAGGGTAAACGCATTACTCCACGTAAAAAAATGTAGTAGGCCCAAGTAGCGGGAATGCAACACGTGAAAGGGTGCCCCGCCAACTAGCGAAAAATCCTGAAACGGCTCCACCTTACCGGTTGGCGACCGGATGGGAGGGCCAGGTGGCCATTTCAGGGGGGTTTGGGCGTGCCCGCATTCTCCAACCTAGATTTCTTTAAGAGTGGCACGCATGAGTTTGTGTTGGGGGTTCGGGCGTGCCCGCAGTCTCCAACCTAGATTTCTTTAAGAGTGGCACGCATGAGTTTGTGTTGGGGGTTCGGGCGTGCCTGCAGTCTCCAACCTAGATTTCTTTAAACGTGGCACGCATGAGTTTGTGTTGGGGGTTCGGGCGTGCCCGCAGTCTCCAACCTAGATTTCTTTAAGAGTGGCACGCATGAGTTTGTGTTGGTGGTTCGGGCGTGCCTGCAGTCTCCAACCTAGATTTCTTTAAACGTGGCACGCATGAGTTTGTGTTGGGGGTTCGGGCGTGCCCGCAGTCTCCAACCTAGATCTCTTTAAGAGTGGCACGCATGAGTTTGTGTTGGGGGTTCGGGCGTGCCATGCAGTCTCCAACCTAGATTTTTTTAGGCGTGGCACGCATGAGTTTGTGTTTGAGTTACGGTTTTTTGAGGCACCTATGTGATAACCGCCTTATTAAGTAGGTTATAATATTTTGAATATTACTTTAGTCCTTGGTGTATACGACAAAAAAGTGCGATTTACGGTAAATGCTAATGATGGAATTTCCTTTTGCACAGTTGCTCCTTTTGACTCACAGATTAATTTAGGAAGGGAAGCCAATCGAATCGAGGAGGCGGTGCCCCCCGAAATTTGTAAAAAATAAAGTTTTGCTATATGCTCAAGTTTAGTATCATTTTCGTGTAAATACAAGGATGCTAAATTCATTCTGATATTCAATTTATAAGGTTTCATATTTTCAATTTGAATAAAATGAAAAATAAAAACTTGTTATTTTTAGGGTTCCAATTTCCTTTTGCACAGTTGCTCCTTTTGACTCACAGATTAATTTAGGAAGGGGAGCCAATCGAATCGAGGAGGCGGTGCCCCCCGAAATTTGTAAAAAATAAAGTTTTGCTATATGCTCAAGTTTGGTATCATTTTCGTGTAAATACAAGGATGCTAAATTCATTCTGATATTCAATTTATAAGGTTTCATATTTTCAATTTGAATAAAATGAAAAATAAAAATTTGTTATTTTTAGGGTTCCATTCCTCAAAAGGAAAAAACGGAACCCTTATAGGATCACTCGTGCGTGTGTCTGTCTGTCTGTCTGTCCGTCTGTCCGTCCAGTAGTTTCGGAGAAAATAGGCTGTGACAGATCCAGCCAATAAAGTTGAAATTTGATACACATATGTAAGTTTGTGACCCAAAGATGGACATGTAACGTAAACGTATTAATTTTAAACACGGGGCCACTTTTGGGGGGTTAATGAGAAAATTAACAAATAAAGTTTGTCAAACTATATCGTGTTACATATCAAATAAAAGAGCTCATTGTACAAATCTCAAATATATTTTTTTTATAATTTTAAGATAAATAGTTTAGAAGTTATTCAAGAAAATAGGCAAAAAATTACCATCCCCCCTTTATATCCGAACCTACTGGGTCAAAAATTTTGAAAAAAAAATACACAAAAATAGATCATTACCTATAGATCACCGGAAAACCTATTAGAAATGTGCAGTCAAGCGTGAGTCGGACTTAATTACTTAGTTTTTGATCCGACTCATACGGGTTTTTGAAAGACATTTCACATAAAAAATACATTGTTTAAATTGTGTAATGTACGGAACCCTTGGAACGGGAGTCCGGCTCGCACTTGGCCGGTTTTTTTTTTCTGAATAAATGTCTACATTTTTCTTATTTTAATATACACACACAAAGTTTAAAATGTGTTATACTTTTTTGAAAAAAAAAAAAAAAAAAACATGAAAATATTTAGTTTACAAAATGTGGACAAATAATATAAAATGTAGACCTACTTTCGACCGCAAGCTCACTGAATATGATACAACGACGTGAGTTACAGCTATGAGAATTGCGGCGTTTGATGATGATGAGATACCCTTTAGCCTAGTGAGTCCTTAGAACCATCATTTTAGGAAGGGGAGCCACCTTTATTTTTGGTGCGGTGTGGGTGAAAGGATGGGGGGTGATTTGTCTCATATAATCATAAATTTATGAAAGCAACTGTTTAGGTTTCTTTTAACTTTAATTCTTATAACTTTAAGATATGTAGTAAGGCTCAAAGCGAATTATTTCGACTAATTAATAATATCCTTCTGTTGTGAAGATACCAATTAATATTGGTTTTTGTATAAGTTCAAAGTTAAAAACAATTAAAATTTATTTTGCGAGCCTTAATACTCTGCTAGTGTTCAATACGGCACAAAATAGGTTGTATTTTTCAAGTTTCGTAATAATTTTACAATTGTTTTGGTATATGAAGAAACTTAAGCAAATGAGAAACCTATATTGAGCTTTACATTAATATCCTGTTTATTTTTAAAGATATTTCATTCTAAATTAAGGGCCTTATATGCCTTACTTACCTTATGTTGATTCATGACTTCTATTTTCTATTCTATTCGAGTTTAAGGGTTATATTAGACCACACATATAATATAGATATTAAATACTAAACTCAAACAGTAGAATTAAGCGAATTTCAACCTCGAGCTAAACATTGTCAATCATCTGAGACGTCAAACACACACCGTCCCTTCCACAGATGTTAAAGTAAAGTTCCCACCATGACAGCAAGTCCATCAACTTGTTGTATAACTAGTCTAACCACAGGTAAATTGTATGTATAATTTGGGACCAAAATGCAATTACGATATCCCAGGTGACACAAGGCTGTCGACCCAATACATCCATATTTATCGACACTTCTCCCAAAGGACACGCAGGGCATGTGAATGGTCGGGTCATTTGCTTCATTCTACGGCTAGCTGACGCTTTTGTTCATGAATTTCCTGTTGATTTCGATATTAGAACATCAGTATCAACAATTGTTAAATAAAAGCTAAACGCTTTTAGTAAAGTCATGTGTTTATTAAGACTATTAAGATAATTGATTCGATAAGAAAAATGTATGTCTACTGCCGCAAGGCTTCACAAGAGATTTTATTGCGATACTATTTATCATTTTTCATTTCAAAATACATAATTATGTGTATATTCACCTGAATAACATAATCCTTCATCGGCAGATTGATTAAAATACATTTCACATAGACCTTTGCTAGTCAAGTTCGTTTGCTTACGCATACTTGTACATACTTATACATAAAGAAAGATATCTAAAAATTAATATTCTGCATAATTTTCATGTATTATATTATTATTTTTTCTTTAGATAATAGAAGAAGAAAGATGCTGGGGCTACGACACGACGAATTTATCAAAAACATCATAGAAGGGAAAGTTGAAGCAAAGAAGAAGGAGGGTAGACCAAGGAGAGCGTGCATGCATTAAATAAAGGAAAAACTCACCGTCTTCTCGTATCAGGCTGTCAAAGAGAAGGCAGAGGAACGCGAAACATGGAAATTGCTCCACCGACAAGAGACTTAGTCTTAAATATATGATGATGATAATTTTCATCATTTACAAGTCGAATAAACGTGTGAATGATTGCAATTTGAAGCGACAGCCCAGCCCTACCTTCATCACTAATATTTTACGCATATCGATATCGGTACATGGGTTGAATGCGTAAACAAAGCCCTTTGAAGTCCAATAGAGCGGGCATTAACGCAAATAGTTTTAACCCCTAACTAAATAAAGATGTGACATGTTATCGTGGACTTGTCTATTAGGATAAAGCGAAAAAAGTTTATGTTTGTTTTGTATCAAGCGATAATCCATTGTTAAAAATGTTCATGAAAATTTTCAATATTCTTAGGTGAAAAACGCAACCCTTATAGTAACCCCAACCAACCTGTCCGTATGTAAAATATATACGGACGAAACTTGGAAATTAGGTGTAATTCGATAATTTGTACTCTGGCGCTACTTTGGTTTAAAGTTAAAATCCTACAAACATATTTTTGTAGAGGTATTCCATATAAATAAATAAATAAATAATATTATTATAGGGACATTCTTACACAAATTGACTAAGTTCCACGGTATACTCAAGAAGGCTTGTGTTGTGGGTACTCAGACAACGATATATAATACTTATACAAATTACATAGAAAACATCCATAACTCAGGAACAAATATCTGTGCTCATCACGCAAATAAATGCCCTTACCGGGATTCGAACCCAGAACCATCGGCTTCACAGGCAGGGTCACTATCCACTAGGCCAGACCGGTCGTCAAATAAAAAGTCACAAAACGTTTTTGTTCAGCAAATATCGACGTGTGGGACATCATTTGATAGGTTTTTTTTGATACTTAACCTAAAAAACCGTGTCAATTTTTTTTGGAAATATTCAGGTTGAAAATTGTTGAATTAGGTCATTAAAAATATATATATACATTAAAAATATATATAGAACGGTATAAAACTGTTAACAAAAACATTAGCCAATTGATTCTTTTTTCTCTCTAGACAAACAGTTTTCAAGGTTTTTCTTCCAAAATTTACTTAAAACCGTTAACACGTTCGCGTAACAAATTCAAGGCGCCTTCGAATCGCAACGCGTTTTACATATTAACAATGTGCCGGTTGCCTTGATTGTATCCCTGGAAATGGTTCTTAAAAAAGTTATATGGCGGAGTAGAACATTTATTAGGCCAAAAAACTACAAACCCTTATATCACTCTAGGTGTAATATAACAAAAATGCGGACTTAGTCACGTGAATGCTTCTCCATAGAAAAAGACACCTTTTTCTTCTCTGGATATTCAGATTATAGAACTTATTGTTACAAAATTTGATGTATATATTAACTACCGCTATGCCCTTTGTTCGATTTTTTAATAATTTTAGGAGAGGAGCATTTAATAATTTGTATGGAATTTTATATTCGGTCCGGTCGGTTCGGTCGGTCAGTTCGGTTCGGTTTAATATTGTGTTCGGTTATGTTTTTCACTCCTTACTCTTAGAATAAACAAAAAATCGGAAAATGTCAAACGAACGGGCATAGCTACGAGTAATATGCATAAAACTGTGTAAAAATATTTTGCTTGTTTGCAGAAATTACGAAGCTTCTGGTTGACGTAACTTTACTGGTGACCGAAGTGCTAGCGGCTTCCTCGCGCAACGTTCGTTCGTCAGTATTGCGATACAACGAGGAAATGCCACCAACATCCTTGGTACAATTCCTCAAGGGCCTATTTAAGATTTAAGCTAGATATTAATTTAGTTTAGTAGTACCACTGTATATATCTTTTATGTAAATAAATGCTTTACAGCTTTTGTTTCATGTCAATGTCCAGAGAGGAAAATAAGGAGTACCTTTGTATGGAGAAACGGTCGTCGACTATCCTCTTAAGGATTTTATTACGTTTCATAATGAACTGAAGGTTTACTGGGCGCAACGATTATGACATAGTTAATACAAACAATGTGGTCCAACTTTGTACGGAGAAATAAAAAGTGGAATAGATTTTATCTCCACAAGGCTCCCTTTATTCTATTATGGGATAATAATCTTTGTGCCAAATTTAAACTCATTTGCTAATATTTAGTGGTCGCTATGATCTTGTGATTTGCAATAATCTCATACAAACAAAAAAAAACTATCCTAAAAGTTAAAAAAATCGACCACAATAATTTTAACATAACTAATAGATAAAACGTATAAAGAGCCCTTAAATACATTTACAAAGCAGAATTATTGAAAGGTCAAATTATTTTATACACAAAATTGTTTAATTTATAGCGACCTCTAAATGATGTTTAATTTTATTGCTCTCAAATAAAAAAAACCGTGTGGAAAAGGAATTTCCAAAACTTTATATTTTGAACCACCCTAACAAAAGCCAAAGCTATCAGAAAATGGGAAATATCTATATGTAATTTTAAAGGTGCTATATCTTTGCGCTGCTATTAAGCTAGGGTACGACTTCGGCTGCTATTAAAATGATACTGCTAAGCCATAAACACAGTAGACGTCACGCTACATATCCGTTAAATGGGTTCCTAACCAATTACTAACTTCTATCTATTTGGCGCATTGCCTGCGCCCGGACGTTATAACATAGGGTAGGTACTCAACTCAATTAAATTTGTTTAAATGGTACCTAGTTTGTAACATGACGAGATACGGGTACCTTTGTGCAAAGTTTCCATATCAGTTTGCAAACATCAAACTTTTTCTATTTGGAATGCATTCTGACTGTAGTCATACATCCATGAAATGTGTATGTATTATGATACATTTTTCGTATTATAAATAGGTATAAAGGTAGTTTATTTTTCAAGATTTTCCTATTACAATGTGCTTGTGAACGTCAAATTGTCACAATACACGAGTATACATACTTGTAGTAAATACCTAATATACCTATACACTGTCACGTGCTCTCAAAAAATAATATTTAGGTATACTAGCGAATATTTAATTCTTTTGAATGATGAATACTGAAAAAAAAAATATTTTACCCAAAATGTGCTCAGCATCAAATAGAGTGATGGCCAAAGTAACCAAATATATCCGATCGTAACTCACCTTTGTGACCATAGAAATAAAAAGGTGTTCTGTTCAGACCGTCATTATCTATTTAATGCTGACTCCTTGATATAGTTAGTTGCCTTGATTAGTCGCACATATTTTGCCAGCATCGCTTGCGGAAAGAAAATTTTAATCATTTCTAATTAAAACTTAAATTAAACAAAAGAGGCACTTTTTTTAAATAATATGGGCAGTTAGTCACTGTTGTAGTGTGTTATGTCAATAATATTACAACAAGCTTTTGTAATATTCCAAACTTTTCTATATCAGGAATTTGCAATATATTTTGATTGACCGGTTATGTGATTAATATTTACCTACGCACTCAGTTCGGAAAATTCTGTTTATACCTACCTATTCAAATAAAATGTAATGTATCGAAATTTAATATAATGCCTTAACATTTAATGCTTTCAAATGGCAAGCACTCAGGTAATCCAAATAACGGCGAGTAATATGCTAGAGTAAGAGTAATATCAATAAACAGGGTGACTAAAGCAAAATGCTCGTAGTTCGATATCTGCTAAAATGGTACCTGCTCACTGAATTTGGGTCGTATTAAAAATTAAAATGTGTTGAATATTTCCCAGGCACTGGTACTTACCTGAAAAGAAATATAGAATATTAGTTAAAAGAGTAGTTTTTGAGACTGCTAAATAATGAAAGGCAAATACGTGTGGGTTAGGGAACGAGCTGAAAGCGAGTTCCATAAAAACATCACATCACATTAGTGTTTTATGCCTAATTATGTACAGTTACATACATGCACAACTTTATATACACACATATTATACGCTATCTGTGATGTGTTCAGGAACTGCATGTTACGTCAAATTATGTTTTTCAGAGGTGATCGAAACTTGAAAGTCATTACTATTGAATCGATAACGCCTTCTTTCCCATCACGGAACTATGGTGTTCCGGACCATAGGGAGGCGTGCGCGGAGCCGAAGCTAACACGTAGAGGCCCTTTTGACACTATACGCAATAATAACTCACAATTCACATTTTCACACATAAATTTCAAACAGGATTTATGATATGTGTGCAGCTAGCAGGTAGATAAATATATTTTACAATGCATGTGCTCGAAAAGTGCGTTTCCTACGGAGCCATATCATGCGGAAAGTACTACTTTTCCGCACTAGTGCTTTTTGTTTTCAATTTTTTTTTTACAGTACATATGGTGCTACTTTCTCGCACTAGTGCGTAAAAGAGCACTTTTCGTGCATATGTCGAAAGTTTAAAGGGCCATAATGTACTGTAAAACGTTGTACGATACACGTGCGAATAGGTAATTTGCAACTCGTATCGATTTAAAACACTCCTTTTAATAATTAAACTTATTTGCCATGATATGTTTTTTATTTACTCGCACAATGCATAGTAAAACATTGTATGATACATGTGCGTAAAGATGATTTCCGACTCGTGTTCCTTTATAATGAAATTCCACTCGTCGGAAATCATACACTTTCCGCACTTGTTGCATAAATAGCTATTTTAACTTCTAGGAAGAGTTTTGAGTACTTTACAGACGTTTGATAGATTTTCACAGCACATCAAAGTGATGTTTTTATTCTGAATGGGTCTTCTCCTTTAATGCCATAATCTGAAAATAGTATAGTCAAGTTCATAAATATGTATACATCTTTTCACCCTTAATTCATTGCAATAAGCTGAAAATAATTATACATATTTATGAACTTGACTGTACCTAAATAGCAAACCAATATTTTTTTCTTGAAATCTTATTTCGACCATAATGCATTCGGTGCAATTACTTTTATTTCATAGTCTTTGTCTTTATAAATAAAACTATATTGCTGTCAGTTTACTCTGTCTATGTACAGTCGAAGGCAAAAATATCGATCCATACAAATGGCTCAAAAATATGTGAACACGACTTTATTGTCTAAAGGTGTAAGAGCGTACACATATTTTTGATATTTTGGGAATGTATATATATTTATGCCCTTGACTGTACTTAATTCGGAATATAACTGTTAGATCTTTGCAGCATTATCAATGTTTAAAGGAACATTAAGCCTTATAAGAAAAATATATGTGATTCGCTTAAAATATTTTTTTCGTGCCCTGATTTTTTAGCTAAATGTCTTCCAGGAGCATAGATTTTTGCTAAAAGCTGTACATAATATTCATACCGCCGCAACTCAAACCATATTTTTAAAACCATACCCAAGATACGTGCTTCTCAAATATCGCTAAGATGCTTTCCGGGAGCTTGTTTATCTCGCGTCATAAAAACTTATAAATTACCATCCACATCATCACTTGAAGCGTAAGCGAACGGTGATTCTACAGAGCCTATTATGAATTATGCATACCTCCCTAGCCCCCTCCTATCGAGCCATTCGACATCTATATCATGCTATATTTCTCTTGCTTTAACCATAGGATTTAGTAAGGGACAGCGCTAACTAATTGAAGTCGATATCTGTTTTTTTATGGTATAATCCACGCGCTTGATTAAAGGCGCGATTATCTCCCGCTCGTTTTATTATGCATCCCGGATTGTTAATTTTAAAGAGAGTTTTCGGTGCCTATTGATGGAATATTGTGTGATTATTTTTACAGCAACGAGGAAAAATTTGGTAACTATTGAGGGAATTATTATCTGCCCAGAGATGACATAGAAATACATTGGTGAACAAATACACGCCCTCTGCTTTAATGAGCTTTATGCGAAAAGTCTTAGATACCATTTTTCCGCAAAGTTTTTAGATTTTCTTTTGTTTCTTTTAATTTACCCATATACTAACTACCTACTTAAATTTTATTTCATTAAATTCATCGCTAACGTACTTGTTCTTTAACACACTGATTCTTATGTAGCATCAAATGGACAGAAACATAAAACGCTAGTCTCATTAATTCTCTTATTAAACCGGAATAAGGAAACAATCCATTTTTTAAAAACATCGATCTCGGCTTTAGTTAAGCTGATAAAGATTTAGGCATCGGCTGAAAAAATTTGATTCGCGTCAGTATTACTCAGCTTAGGGAGTAAGCCTAAACGGATCCAATTCCAGCCAATAGTATCGAGTCAGAACCATGGAATCGACTCAATTGATATTAGTCGATACAGAAATGATCACTGCGCCCACGATAGTCGGTGTCGGATTATCTATTCTCATAGCTTTATTTAATTTGTCTACCGGTATCAAGGTCGCTAAGCTAGGCCATCTCAATATCATTCAAAATTGTGTTTTTTCTGTGTAAAAATGTCCTATAATATTTATTTATTTATTTTCTAATAGAGTTTCCTTATACGTATTACAGAACATTGACTTGATTTTGAAAACAAACCCTGAACTTAAAACGAATTTAACCAACCTAATAAAATTTGAACGTTTTTAAAACCAAGAAAAGTAGGTTAGTTAGGTGAAGTAGATATTAGGTTAGATATTTAAAGTGTGCAATAAAGAGATTGTATTGTAGATAGTTAAAGATAGACAGGTTGTTTTCTAATTTATAAACTGATATATAAATCATAACAACAATAACACCAAATCCTACGTAGTTATTTAATTCTAATAAAACATTTTAAAATGTATGCCCATGCGCAAGACACACTGCAGCTTCAGTTAGGACCACTATTATAGGTATCCAATAATAAACAGGTGTATGTAATCCAACCTCAATCAATCTCTTTATCGTAAGAGGATAATATTACCAGAGTATATAAATGCAAGGTTTTGCTCTAGAAACAATGGACCCGTAGATATATCACATTAATTCTGGATAGGTATGAAAACAACGTACAAAATGAACCCCATATGTATTTTATAATAGTCGTTGCGAGACATTGATCAGGAGGATACTAATAAAACAGGGCAGAAGCAACCCCCTACATCTACCTATAACCCAGTAGTTTTATGGTCAAAGTTTTCAGGTAAACGAACGACGTGAGGAAACGATTTTGTCTTTAACACTTGGACCCTCATAAACACTGAGTTAATACTAAACGTACAGATTTTCATTTTAGACTTTACTGTTATGTTTTGTCAATAATTACTCCCACAATACAAATTCTATGGAAAAATGGCATCATTAAAATAATACTTTGGTTGCCATCAAGTTAGACCAAATAGCAAAACTGACGTGCCAAACTTCTGCCCACGAGTGTTAAATTTCCTTCTGGCTTAAATGGTACCTACATAAATATAATATAAATTCCAGGGCCCGTACATGTCATGCCCTTGATGGAAAACTGACGTCACGCTACATAGAGTACTGTATGATTCCAATTAGCATTTTCGTAATAATTAACAATTTGTCAACCTCCTTCATATCAGATTCTTGACAATTACGGAAACGTCTGACCTTCATTTTATTGTCACTCAACTAAATACCTAATAGATTGTTAGTTTATTAAATACATATCTTTTATTTTTAAGTGTATTTTAAGTAACAAGTATTTATTTTTCTACTCTTCTTTTCTACTCTTTATTCAGATTACTTTTCTAAATTTGTAGTGTTCTTATAAAAAATCCATGTATGTTAAATTACGTCATTTTTGCGTCAGCGGCATGAAATGGACGGGCCCTGTACATTACACATACGCATTAGACCAGTACTCCCATACGGTCAATGCCAAAAATGAAGCCGTAACACGATCGATGTGTGTGTACGACGCTGGTGTTTTTCGCTCAGCATCATGCACACATAACTAATACACATATATGTTGCCAGTATTTCTTTATTCCACGGAAGGTAGGGGGATTTTAACTCAACCTATCCGGTTCCAAGTTCAAACAAGTAAGAGCGAAATGCACGATAACTGAATGACATCATTCAAATATTATTTTGATGAAAGTGTACGCTCGAATAGGCCCGATAATCATTGGATAAGTAAATCTCAACATTATGCAGCTTTTACGCGCGCTTTCATGGACTCTCTTAGTTCGATCTCCTCGAAAATGGGTCAAAAACATTATCCTAATGCTTTTCAACATTTTATTCCCTTCGACATTCTTTTCTATTATTTCCTTTTAACGCCACATATTTAACAAATGCTAATGAATAAATAATAGCCACGTTCACTGTTCAGTAGCGGAAAAAATGAAGTAAAATGCTGGGCTAAAAATAACAATGGATTAAAGCGGTCTCAATCTTAAAGCTAATAAAATATCCTATTTAGGGAAAATTTATCATGAACGTACACTGACATCAGAATGATATAATGTATTCATTTATCAAGTGATATTATTCTGATGTCAGTGTACGTTTAAATTGGCCTGTCATTCATTTCAGTTAAGTACAGCTATTTGTAGTAAGTACGATATTTTTTGTTAAAATACGATCATTCTAATTTTTAAATTTTGAATAAATATAAATAGCCGTAGCATATTGTACAAGTACCTAACAATAAAAGAACGTTAAAATAGTTATTAAATAAAAATAAGTACTTAGAATACTTACTTATAAAGAAAGAAACCTTAGGAACCGTACACTTTTCTGTTATAGTTCCTGTTGTTACACAACACAATACGGAGGCTTTCATAATTTTCCGCAAAAGCTAAGGGCTACGGAAAATTAAATATCAACATGTCTTGACGTATTTTTACATTATTTTCATGATAATGTTTTAACAAAAAAACCTTACTATATACGATTGTCGTATAGAATGTTTCTTACATTTTATTAATACCTATATCAATCAACAAATCAATCAATTATTTATTTCTTTGAATGCGGCACATTAGTAAGATGTAATAAAACAATTTTTTTAATACAGTTGCTCAAAACGTGCTACTTTTCGTGGCTGTTTAGCGTGCGGAAAGTTGGTTTTCGCGAACTAGTGCTTTTTACTTTTTCAATTTTTTTAAATTTTTACTTCATGACTACTTATTGATGAGTGTTAATACTAGTTTCCTTTAAACGTCGTAATCAACATAAAAACCTACTGTTAATGTAAGAATACGAAAAACATGCATATTTCATATTTTATTACTTACCTCTTCATCATTATAAGTATTATAACACGTTTATTTTTTAATGTTGAAAAACCTTTCTTAATAAGTTGTCTGAATGGAACGGAACGCCTGTCAAAGAAGAGGCGTATTTTCTTACTGCAAGAATGTTTTAAGTTTCCAAAGGCAACATTCGATTTGTTTTTATAAATATACGATACACAAATAATCGTAAATAACGATATTTAGGTAATAATAGTACAATGTTTTAATATTTACAATTGTTTCTGTGTTACAGAACATGCATTTGAAAAAAAAAAACTTTCATTGAAGTGGGTTCAATAATAATAATAAAAAATATTCTAGTCGAATAAAAGCTAGAAAAACACCTCTTCATAATGTCAGTGTCAATGATGTCACAGAATTAATAATATAAATGCTTCGAATTCTATTCCTTACTTGTTGCTTTTCTTATTTTTTCGCAACTGTATTAAAAAACGTCGTTCGATACACGTGCGGAAATGTCATTCTTCACTCGTCCCGAGTCTTGCCACTCGCCTACGGCTCGTGGCAAGATATCTCTGTACTTGTGAAGTAATGACATACTTTCCGCACTAGCGTCGAAATGTACTATTGTGCAGCACATCCCGCCTGAAGGCATAGAACTAACGAGTATTACCTACCTAAACTGCATGTAAATAATAATACAATTAAATTATAAGTAACCTAATGTAAAAATTTAATTCAGAAATGTCATAAATAACAAAAATATCATTTAATGAAAGTATACAAATTATTAATAATTGAGGTAGTCAAATATTTATCGTTTTTAATTATTATAAAAATAAAACTGAAGTATATTGTGAATGAACAATACCTATACCTAATTGTATTTAAATCATTTCATTAATATACTAGCTGCTACATAAATACTCGCACTTAAACTATCGTGAGACATATTTCAAAATATTTATCAGTACGACGTATCAGTGCACGACGTACAACCGCCGCGGACACTCGTGCCTGAGGATGGATTCCCAAAGAATCCGAAACATGTCGCCAAAAGCGACTAAAAATAATAGTGAGTAAAAACCGTACTGATAAATATTTTACATAAATACTTGTACGATTACTTTCAATAATTTTTGAATGTTAGGTTTTACCTGCCTACCTACATATGCCTGAGGACGGTGTTGGCCGAACGTTAATTGCAATTAACCGTTAACCAGTAGAAATTGAACCGTAAACCGTAACGGACGGTTACAGTTTACGGTTTAATTTGTACTGGTTAATGGTTTATTGCATTAACGTTTCGGCCAACACTGACTGAGGAGACTGGCAACCGCTTTTAATAGTCTAATGCACACTATGGTAGAGTAGGGCAGGGCGATAAGCCCGTAGCATGAACGGTCATTTATTTTCAGTTCAAACCAAAACGGATATTTATTTTTGGAGTGAGTAGGCAATAGCGGGTCTGTCTACTTTAAGCCCGTTCTACCCGACGAAGGATATTAAGTGATTTGCGTGTTGTAAATTTCTATAACAGAAATTTTGATTATATTGATTATAAAGTTACTACACAATCAAACCCTCGTTAAAGAGTTTGCCCGCAGAATAAATTTAATGCTTTGTTATCATCCCGCTTTAATATTAAAATTACTTCACAACTTGTATGAGCCCTTATATAATCCCATGCATACAATTTCAAGTTTCGTAATTATTATGCTAATTGGTTTGGCACCCGTTTTAATTTTTATTAGTTAATTAGATGCTTATTAAATGCAGATTCAGTGTGTAACTTGTGCTTTGCAAAACGGGATTTTATTGTACATCAATCAATGCATTTTATTATTATTAGGAATATTAAAGGAAGCATTATACCCACATAATTATAAGTTCCATTAGAAAAAATATCAACTTTGTACATTTACATTTCAGTCAGTTCCGCTGCCCGAGAAGGTAATTGATATTCACGTTTATTCTTAAAATGAACTTATCCATAATGCAGTAACAGGGAGTGAGCACTTCGCGCGATATTGATTCTGGCAAGCAACCCACATGTGTTGTTATGTTCAGTGCAGAGTTCAGACCGTAAAAGTATTACCAAATCAAAATAAAAAATTGGTTAAAATGTTACACACAGACAACATACTTAATTTTTACATTACCAAGATAATTTAATAACATTTACCACATAAAATTTAATCTGATATGGATGATCAAGAATTTATCTGTAAATTCTATAGATTCATTTGATCTTCCAAGCTTCACTTGCCCCATGTTTAAAATTCTTTTTGATCTCCGTATTCGAAGTATCTTGAGGTTCATCGGACGAAAATCTGAATAATTTAATCCAACATTAAGATCAGAAATTAACTCGAGCTATGCGATTATGTGCGCTTTTGGTGAAAGGAAATGGTCCGCAATATTTGGTGACAATACTTATAAAACCTAAATATCTCCACTTTTTCCTTCTGTTTTAATATCGAGTATGCTTCTTACTACTTATTTACGGTCTTAAAGGCCGACCCTTCTAAATCTTTTTTCTATTGATGTCTCTCACGTTACCAAACGACCGCCTAAAGAACTGGTTTTATTGTAAGTCCCTCTCGAATAAACAATGCTGAAATTACGATAACAATAAATAATTGTCCTCCTGTAAAGATTATTTTGTGAAAATGGTGATGATATTTTGGCTTACTAACTCTAACAACAAGCTAAAGTAATTTCTTCTTATGAAACGGTTATGAATTATGATGTCAGTCAGACACATACACACACACACACACACACACACACACGCGCACCATTCAGGCTCTAAATACATAATTAGGAATTCTACGTTAAGTAATCAATAGTTAAAATGTAATTATTGTAACCATCCTGCTAGTACTACTTTTTAGTATAAAAGAAGTATTTAGTTTTAGATTTAAAGACACAAATATATTGGTTTATACCCTAGCGATTTCAGAAAAGCGGGGTTTTCTGTTCACAAGCATATCTAATGCTTAAAAGAAAATCCCATCCCATGCTGTAAACTACTTGTAAAGAACCAATAACCATTTTTCATTTTCATTTTCATATCAATATGTAAAGTTTGAATGTCCTCAAGAGTGAGTTTTGACGCTTTACAGAGAACTGATTTAGTGGGATTATTGCTAGAAAACTGACTATTAATTCTAGAGGATTATTAAAACAAGTATACATTTATGACCCAAAGACGGACATGTAACGTAAATAAATGAATTTTAAACACGGGGGCCGCGGTTTGCCCTTTGGGCATCTGAAGCTACCTAACGAACCTAACCTACGTACCTACGCCTTTTTCCCCAAAGTGTAATGTTTTCACGGACGTCACACTAAATCAATAGGTAGGTAGGTTAGGTTCGTTAGGTAGCTTCATATGCCCGAAGGGCTAACCGCCCAGAAATAGGAGCCTCGCGAAGCGGGGCTCCGTCGACTCAGGGTAAGAAGGAAATAACCTTTCGTATAACTATGTTACGACGTATAATTATATCCCTAGGGTTATAACTATATAACGGCTTTATCTATCGTCTAGGGATATAACTGCCAATGGACATTGACAATTAAAATAGTTTATCAAATGGCCAGGTAGTAAGGAGTTTGAAGAGGTTTCATATCAGTATGTTACCTACGCTCAATGATGAATAAAACATTTTGACTCAGTTACGTATGAGGAATAGACAGTCTTTTTTCGTAATTTCAAATGGAAAATTTATTCTTTCGTAACTATGGTTACGTACGAAGAAAAAATAATCTTTATTCGAAACCAGTATCGTACAAAGATCATTTTTTCTTCCTTCGTTACCAGTTACGAAAGGTCGGTTACGTACACGGCCGAAGGGGTTCGGCAGGTCGTTTATAAATATTATAAAGAAGAGTGGTCCTAAAACGGATCCTTGAGAAACTCCATATTTTATTTGTTTCTCATCAGATCGGATCACATTGTCCTTCAAAGGTTCTTTTATTTCAACAAACTCGGATCGTTCGGATAGATATGACTTAAAAAGTTCAAGTGCCGTACCACGTATTCCGTAATACTTTAGTTTATCGAGTAGTATTCTGTGATCAACGCAGTCAAAGGCCTTTGTTAGATCACAGAATACCCCTCCACATTTGGAGATATTACCCACTAATGGTCAGTACTGTAAAGGGACCCAAGATTCAAGTCCAGTAAATCGATATAATAGGAGAAAATATATCAAGAAAGTTGTATGAAATTTGCAGTAGCACATCCAACCGCGAGGGGGCCCAGTTTATTGCAAACTTCTCAATAGCACGCAATAGCAATAGTTTACCCCAGCCTAAACTCTACCACTTAAACTGAATCTTAATGTTTGAATTAGCTTAACATGTTTTTAAGGATTAAAAACATTAACAAACAAAGATTAACAATTTGAATAAAATTTATCAAGTTCGCGTTTGTATATGCATACCTAAGGATGTTTCGATAACTAATCATTATGAAACTACAATAAACAATTTAGTAGCAACTTAAAATTAGCTTAACTACTCGCATGAAGTTGCCTATTTTCCAATTTTCGCTGTAGAGAAATTTGGCGGAGTCGTCGCGGGCGTCTGTCCCAATTATAACGCAAGCAATGGGTGTGCAACTGTGCAACGTTTGCTAACTAGCTACAATTTCATTTGACGAAATGTTGGTTTGGCTAATACGGGTAAGTAAAATTTAATTTTCAATTGCGCAGCATCGTTTTACTCTATTTATTTATAGTCACATCATATGCTTATTTCTAATTTCATTATCTATTACTTAAATATATTTTTTATATTTCTTTTAAGTTCAAGGAATATCTCAAAGAATAATAATTTGCCTGATATTAGGTGTTTCATTACAATTTTTCAACTACTCTTGTTTGAATGCATTGTTCATATATTTTTATATGAAGGTAGTTAAAAAAACTCATAAATGAATAATCACTTTCTAGAGATTCCTAACACACGGGAGAGTTCAATGAGTCTTGATAAATTACCTTTTCGCGACACCTTCAGAAGTCACGTCACTCTAGCTAAATCTAATTGTCCTGAGGGGAGGCAACACGTTGAACGTGGTTCGCGTAGGCGTGGCGTAGTAGGCCCTTTGAGCCTTGATACTAAGTTCGACAGTAATTGATATTGAGCGATGGTTGCCATGTATCAAGTTGCATTTATTAGCCATAGATCTGGAACTGAATAGAATAATTGGAATTGGAAGAACAGGTTTGGTATAATGGATACTTGTTAGATTCGAATTCGTGTTGCCAAACTTAAAGACAATTAATCTGATATGAGTATAAAATGTTAAACTTAACAAATTTCGATCAGTCCGCCAGAGCATAATTTACTTTACGATACTAACTATTATGACACATTATGTGTTCGGTATTTTCCGCGCTGTTTTAGTAGTATGTCATGAAGTACAGTCATGATAAAACAGTCCATCAAGATTCGTCCCCTCATATACCGTTCAATTAAGGCGTGCCAAGCAAATCTCTCGGAAGAAATCCTCATGTAGCTGCATGAATTGACCTAAGTTCTCCTATTGTGAGCCTTTGGAGTGGCGCAAGTCATGAAATATTGAGTATTCTGATATTTTCAGTAAATTTATTTTTATGTATTCTCATGCATCGAAAATAATTACAAAAATGTGCCTTGAACGGATTTAAATAAAATTTCACACTTTTACATTATGCGTATCTGGACCATTCTAAAAATATTCTAAAAATATTAGTGCCCGGGTACTTTTCTTAGATTCCAGATAATTTGAGTTCAGTGTCCCTCTGTACCTTGCTTTTGTTGATTATAGCAAAGCATTCGACAGCGTCAAACATTCCGCTATATTTTCCGCCATGCAGAATCAAGGTATAGATCCGGCATATGTTGAGCTCGTTGGAACTATTTACAATAATAGCACAGCTAGCATTAAATTGCACGCACCCGGTCCCGTATTCAGCATAGCGAAAGGCGTCAAACAGGGCGACCCGCTATCTCCAAAATTGTTCACCAGTTAGAGATATTTCAAAAGCTGGCGGTCTCATGGGAGACGATGGGCATTGAAGTTGGCGGCAAGAGGTTAACAAACCTGCGCTTTGCTGACGACATAGTCCTCTTCTCCCACACGTCATCACATCTGCAACAAATGCTGCAAGACCTCAGCACGGCGAGCCTTGAGGTTGGACTTACAATGAATAGAGCGAAAACTCAGTTGATGACCAATCAAGCTAAACATAGCATAGTAGTAGATGGGCAGGATATACAATATGTCGACGAGTACGTTTACTTGGGCCAGATAGCATCCTTCGAGAACAGGCGGTCTATCGAAATCGATAGACGTATCGAGAACGCCTGGAAGAGCTTCTGGTCCATGAAAGCGCTAATGAAGGGTGACCTTCCCTTGTGTCTTAAGCGCAAACTCCTTGACATGTGCATCCTGCCCATCCTAACTTACGGTGCACAAACTTGGTCATTAACTGAGGCCCTAAAATCGAAACTCAAGGTTTGCCAGCGAGCTATGGAGCGTAGTATATTAGGTGTTCGTAGAACTGATCGAATCAGAAACACGGAACTACGCTCCAGAACTAGAGTTGCAGATGTAGGCGTCAAGACCGCTAAGCTTAAGTGGGACTGGGCGAGACATATCTGTCGCATGCACCCGGAAAGATGGGCCAAAATGGTTACTGAGTGGGACCCACGGAGCACCATAGACGGTGCAGGCCGGGGTTCAGGCAGACCAAAAAGGAGATGGCGGGACGACTTGGACGCATTCTACCCCAAATGGTGGGAAAATGGCGATGACAGGGTCGAGTGGAGAAAACGAGGGGAGGCCTTTGCCCAGCAGTGGGACACCAAAATAGGCTAATAAAAAAAAATAAAAAAAAATTAATCAAGTTACGAGCTACTAATAGGACAAAAATGTGTAGGAATCAATTGAAATTTCAATTAGTAGGTACATTTTTCGACATGTCCGTAAAGTCAAACATAATTATTATGAAAATATGTAGGAATAACACCGAATGAGAAGGAACACATACCCCGTTTATTTTCCTCGCCATTGCGTCAGAATTTTAACACGATCATAATACTTATGTATTATTGCACCATGTTTATATATGAGATAAGCACATCACTACCATACATAAAGACGTTTAGACAATTCTCTCATGGTCTCCCCTACCCTGTTGTCAATATGCCTTCGCGGGATGACAGCGGATGAAACGCGAGTACAACACGCCCTAAAACTCCTCTCCGCTGGCAGCCTCGCGCCGTACCAGCTTAGCAGCAGTATTGTTTGGTGCAGAACAAATCCCCAAGGCTTAGAGCGGCGCATATGCCGAGACTGTATGGAGCGTGCGAGTAAATCTATTGGAACTAAATGCATTCATGAAACGCTCCTGTGCTTATTTAAACTAAGTACTTAATTACTTATTGCAAAACACGTAAATTGAAAACGATTCCAACAACCTTTCCTATCAATCTCATGTAAATTTTAATGTTTTCTATTTGATAAAGTAGCGCAGCAGAAATTTTCATGCGCCGCCAATAAAAGCCTTTTTTGAATTTGAAGCGTAATGTTTATGTTCCAGTGCTTAGCACAGTCTAAATATGTAGTCCTATCAATAAAGGTGACATACGGGGTATCAGGCTGTCAAACACTAAAATTAAACAGTAAAAAGGACAATAAAAACAAATGGGCACCGTTTTAACTAAATTAACGAAGACCCTACTAAAATCCTGTGAATTTTCATGACCTACATTTAACCTTGAAACGCTTCGTCGTTCTTTTGAACCCTCATTACTTGGGTTTGGATTTATACCAGATAAACAAAATTGTCGGAATATGATGTCAATAGTGAACTTAATAAACATGTAAAGTTTCAATTGCATAGCTTTTATACTTTAGATTATATAAATATAAAAAAAAAACGATTTCGTCACTGACTCACTCACTCATTCACTGATGATCATCAAACAAAAAAAATCTGAAACCTGGAACTTTTACTCCCCAACCCCTTAAATTAGGGGATATCAGATCTCACGTAGAGCCAAGCTTCTAACTCTACAAGCCCTAACTTCACAAACTCTACGCCTTAGTCAAAATATGTGGCCTGGCCGTTTGGCTACCGTCACATGGGCGTGAAAGGGCAAGGTGAAAAATGTATTCACTATTCATTACTTTTTTGTTATAGGTTCCTACAATAGTTCATGTAACAATGGTCGTCCAAGAAACATATTTTGACTAATGTGTAGTTTGTGAAGTTAGGGCTCGTAGAGTTAAAAGTTTGGCTCTACGTGAGATCTGATAACTTTTTGACGGTGCGAGACTTATGGTTTCGTCTTGGCAATATTTTACATGAGAATGTTTTTGGTGGGATTTATTAATTTCTAAAATACTTCCACTAGTTAAATTGATCTACTAACATCACCCTGGGGATCGTGTTGGACAAAGCGTCCAATTGAATCACTTGGGGGAACTCATAAAATTGGGGGATCGCAAAGCGCGATCGAATCGTCTCCGTTTCAGCATGGGCAATAATATTTTTGTATTTCTGTTCCCCTCTACAGGTCATATTTGTCAACCAATTCTCGTGAAAGTGTGTACCAGGTTCGATAATAAGATTTATAAAAATAAAAAATAAAATAAAAATAAAATGCTTTTATTTTCAGACAACTTCTAGGTACATTGTTAGTAATTAAACAAAAATTATTAATACCTACTAAATACTAAGAAACTAAAAGTTAGTTTAAAAAAGCCCTGCCGTTGCGCGCGGTTCACCCGAGGCTCACGCACAGCAGCATGCGTGCTGTACTGCCTCCTGGCCACGACCCGGAGAAGACTGTCGGTGCTTCCCCTAACCCGTCTGATAGATATTTTTATCTTCAGCTTTTGGAACTCGCTCTTATTCTCTTAACAATAAAGTCGCGTCAAGATCATTTTTAACACCTGGCCCGCTTAGCAACTTCTGCTGCTGACTGTACATCAACTTATTTATGTAAAAATATTTTCCATAATTTAAATATACAGAGAGGAAAATGGGGACTACGTTTGTAAAGAGAAGCGGCCGTCCACTTTCCTCTTAAGTCATGTTAGAGAGTGCTTGACCAAAAATGAAGAAATTTTGAAACGGTGTTTTTGTTACTTCAATTTTTGCTTGAGAATTTTACCTAATTAGCAATATCCCTCTGCAAACTACTCTAGGTTAAAAAAAGGTAAATAAATGCATGTATACATAAATCTCGGTATTTAATAAGTGACTGCTTTCCAATTTGTAGACTCACTTGAAATACTTTGCGGTTGCAGACGTCGCTAGCAGCGCAAATTGTTTTCGAAATGCTGAACCTTTTTCTTGAAGGCACTTAACTACGACTAGTTAAATTGGTTTAATGCATTGTTCTAAATCTCAAATCTCGGCAGGGAATTACAGTTTAAAATAACCCACCAAGAATATTAAAATAACTAGTTACACGTTAAAGAAAAAACTTCCTAACCTGACAGTAGTTTTTAGTCTTTCTCAATTCCTATAACAAAGAAATTTTTTGTATCCATAGAATTCTGTTTCGAACATTAAAATACATATGATCCTATTTAGTAAAATCTGCCCTTTTTTATTCATATAGGCAATATAACAAAACACTTTAAATGATACGATAAAAATAAATAATATCCGGAAATTAGAAGCCAATGACTTCTTAAAAGGACAAAAGGGATCGAGGAAGGGACCTTTCCATATTTTTATATTAGCCCTCGAATATTGGCCGGACGAAATTGGAGCTTCCCAACTGAAGTCCTCGTAAAAGAAAAATATCAACGAAAATTGGAGGAAAAGATTGAAAATTTACAGAGGCCGCTTCGGAGGACGTCCATATCGTAACTACTTTGCCTCTTGTGTAAGTTTCTAAATGCCACAAAAGTATTCTCATTTGTTATTTCTTAAAATTTACTCAAGTCATTATTAATAATTGATATGAAAATATTTATATAACAAGTAGACACAGAATGCAAAATATATCGTCTAATATTTGACATTATTTTTGAAGCTACATACTTTGTTACGAAATTTTCAGTAGACTGCGTTAATTTGACTTGAGCAACCTACGAACTCGTTTCTTCCTTTGAAGTTTTAAAACCGTGGGAAAAGTAACTTCTAAATTGCTGTGATAAGAAAAATACAACAATTTAACAGAAACAATTAAAAGGCAATGTTTCAATCTTTTTTGTTCAGGTTTTTATGTAACTTCCAAAGATCGTTTAATGGTATTTATTTGAGTTTGTTTGTACTAACAAATAAACTTACATAGATACCAGTGGATTTTCAAAGTGGTTTATTGAAAACAAATTACTTAATTTGTCTGTTAATAAACCACTTTTAAATTTTAACCACTCGATT
Organism: Cydia strobilella; assembly: GCF_947568885.1. NCBI lineage: Eukaryota > Metazoa > Arthropoda > Insecta > Lepidoptera > Tortricidae > Cydia > Cydia strobilella. The sequence goes on from NC_086042.1 coordinate 22,520,474, forward strand.
GAGCTGGAATTTACCTACTGATACAGTTTCAGCGATATTGTAATTTTCTAGCGGAGCTAAGGAATTGGCACATATTGAGAAAAAAATATGACACTGATGCGCACGTCGCGTCGCTTCGATGTATCAGCGTGACAGCTAGTTATGCGCGTATACATAACATTTCAAAATTCAGAACAACCACTCTTTTGATAACTTACTATCTTACTATTTACTCAACATAAATAGGCAAGTTCCACTAGCATACCTATGTTAACAAAACCGGCCAAGTGCGAGTCGGACTCGCGTTCCAAGGGTTCCGTACATTACACAATTTAAACAGTGGGATTCTTCAAAAAGCGGGTATTTAGGGTTCTCAAGGGTCGGCAATGCTTAAGTGGCTCCTGTGATGTTGCTTATGTCCATGGGCGACGATGACTGCTTCCCATCAGGCGGCTCGTCTGCTCGTTTGCTGACTATCGCATAAAAAAAAAGTGTATTTTTTATGTGAAACGTGAGTGAAAGGTCTTTAAAAACCCCGTAGGGGTCGGATCAAAAACTAAGTAATTAAGTCCGACTCACGCTTGACTGCACATTTCTAGTAGGTTTTCCTGTGATTTATAGGTAATGATCTATTTTGTGTATTTTTTTCAAAATTTTAGACCCAGTAGTTTCGGAGACAAAGGGGGGGAATGGTAATTTTTTGCCTATTTTCTTGAATAACTTCTAAATTGTTTATCCTAAAATTATAAGAAAAATATATTTGAGATTCTCATAATGAGCTCTTTCATTTGATATGTAACACGATATCGTTTGAAAAACTTTATTTTTTAATTTTGTCATTTACCCCCAAAAGTGGCCCCCGAGTTTAAAATTAATTTGTTTACGTTACATATCCGTCTTTGGGTCACAAACTTACATATGTATACCAAATTTCAATTTAATTGGTCCAGTAGTTTCGGAGAAATTAGGCTGTGACAGACGGACAGACGCACGAGTGATCCTATAAGGGTTCCGTTTTTTTCCTTTTGAGGTACGGAACCCTAATAATTATACGTAAATATAAATATTTATATAGGTACGCAGATTGTAGGTAGCATGAGGCAAATTGAGGCACCGGCTTTAACATGGTAAGTAATAAAACGAATGTCTGTACTAAATGTTATCATGTTGAAATTTTACTTAGTGAAGTCTAACGGAGCCTCGGCACATTAAATAACATAACGACGTCATAAAAGCATGAACGTAATCCTCATTACTAGGTCCGGAACATTTTGTTTATGTGTTGCTATGTGATACGTTGACGTCACATTACAAAAATGTTAAAAACTTATAGCAAAAGTTTTATTTTATTTTATTTTTGTATATAATCCATATGACCCGAGCCATAAACGCAAATTGAAAACGCTACAATTTTCAGCTTTAACACATTTTTGAGAACATGTGTACTTCCTTGTTAGAGCGTTTTCACATTGTCCGATCCGATATCGGATGTCAAAAGGAAGTAAAATGTAAGATATAATATGTGTGTGTTCAAAACTCTAGATATAATATGTGTTTCTCTGTATTTATGTATGCATTTAATAAATAATTATTAGTGAAAAATGATAAATAACGCAAAAAGGCAGACTTGATGCAAATGGCAGTTGTTTTTATCAAAGGCGCCTTCCGACATCCGATATTGGAAAGGCGCTTCCGATAAATTCAGCCATGTCGGAGCCTGACTACGCGGATGTTGGATCCTACATCCGATATCGAATCGGACAATGTGAAAACGCTCTTACTCATATAATATATGAATATTATTCATATCGATTTTATGGAAAACTGGTAAACAATATACAAGCTTTTTACACCCGGACATTGCTACTAGGCGTTATAATGTTGCCATGGTAATTTACATATATGCCCGACATACCACAATAGAATTAAGTCTAACCTCGAAATCCTTCCAAAGATATGAAATTTGGTATGTATGTTAATTAAAGGTCTCTTTTTCATGTCCACACTATTTGACATTTGGGGACCTCAAGGAATCGCAGCCATCTTGGAAAATGTGTACCATCCTGGAGAAATTTGCGTTTTACTCTAAATATACGTTCTCTATGAAAATATGGTGTAAGGCAACATTAAAGCTTATTAAATTCTACACAAAAAAGCCCTAGATATCTTTGCGGAATAAATACATTTTTGTTTACAATGTTTAGGCGCTAGAAGTAAAAATATGATTTAATATTCGGCATCCTCTCGAGGCGGCTGTATTGATTTTTCTTTAATAAAACAAGTGTAAACAGGTTGCGAAGGGCAAGAGGAATCCACCGATATGTCATTTTTAAAAATCCGTCCAGTATCTTGAGCTACAGGGTGTACTGATTATCAGTATTTAAACCCATAACCCTACTTTCTGTTTAAGTCGCAGTCGAGTTAAATGTTGATATTGGGGTATAACGTGTACAAATGTATAGACAAAGGTGGAATTCATATTCCTACAAGTTTCCTATTAAGAGAATATCCCCTGAAAGTGTATAAGCGCTAAATCTGGATTCAGCTATTATTTTCTATAACAAGATGTACTTTTTCCGCAAAGATACCTAGGAATTTAATAAGCTTTAATGTTGTCTTACACCATATTTTCATAGAGAACGTATATTTAGAGTAAAACGCAAATTTCTCCAGGATGGTACACATTTTCCAAGATGACTGCGATTCCTCGAGGTCCCCAAATGTCAAATAGTGTGGACATGAAAAAGAGAACTTTAATTAACATACATACCAAATTTCATATCTTTGGAAGGATTTCGAGGTTAGACTTAATTCGATTGTGCTAACATGTATTTGTAGTTAAGTATTACAACATAAGATAGCAAATCACCCGATTATAGAATTAGTACTACATTAATATCGCACCTCATAGTAATCCACCCTCTTTTTGCTCCCTTAAGGGGTGATTTACGTGAAATTAAAACTAATCTATATCTTATAATATTTATACACGATTTAGTACACGATAATCATCAATAGATAAATTATAACTTGACGTTACTTATTATATATACATAATATTTACAATAGCTTTAAACTGAATAAATCTACTTCATTAAGAACCGTATTGTGATGAGTTTATTTATAATGGCACGCGTAGTGTGGTGACCTTTCCCCACTGTACGGCTTTTCCAGGAATTTCCATCTTTTCCTACATCTGTGAAACAACCGCCCTAAAAATAATTCAGTCGCACAAAAATGTAAATGTACTTTTACTTGAAAATATGCTTGAGCGCTCATGTGGCGTAATAATCCATTTTAGGGTCACATAATTGGGGTACACTGGAAATTCATGTCTTTGCGGAATACGATCGTTAAGCCGGAAAATTGTTGCGTATTGTTGTATACCTACCCATAAGATATTTTAATTATAATTGTAATATATATCCCTTTTGTTGATGAAACTGCAAAGGCAAATAAATTAAACAATTTTTATAAAAAAAAGCAAATGTAAGATTTCGAATGAAGCTTTTACTGTACCTATTTTAATTGACTAAACATGAATATAACGAAATTTTAAGTCAAGAAAATAGTAATTTAATTTAACTTATAATTAATGGCCATGCTTGATAACATGATTAAGTATATCAAATTTGCATTTTATGAGATGCATGCTCCCTACGGAGTAATTGTACCTTCTAATTTAATAATTTTATTCTATTAAGGGCCCGGTGTCGATTTTAGTCGCAAAAATGTAAAATTGATAGATTTCGTCGATGAAATTGTACACCTTTTGTTACCAAATTGAAATAACAAGTACTGGTTTCTATTAGCACGTCTTCTTATCTTGCCTTTTATCAGATCAATTTTTTTTAAACAGACTCACTAAATTAGTAATGATTTTTTTTCTGAAGGACGTTTAGGTAAACGCGCGTAAAGCACTGATTTTGTCGCTCTTATTTATAAATTTCGTAAAGTTTGGACTGCTAAAAATAGTAAATTTCTATTACACATATTCTGTACTGGATTTTTATCAGATTACATTTTTGTTATATGACTTAGAGTTCGAGGAAATGAAAGTTAAACGAATTCAATTTTCTCCAGAAATTACTTCAAAACAAGTTACAATTTCTCTGAAAATCGACTTAATTTCAACGTAATTTGGATACTTGAACAATCTACAACATTTGCTGAAACTATTCGTATACATCAATTTGTATAATTTACCACCATAATTTTTTGATCAATTTTTAAAAACTGCCCCTTCTCTTCATATATTACCGGTGATGCACGCTCGCGACCTCATTATTAAAAGGCAAGATGAGAAAACGTGCTAATAGAAACCAATACTTGTTATTTAGATATTACGTAACAAAACGTGTATAATTTCAACGACTAAATCTATCAATTTAAAATTTTTGCTCCAAAATCGACTATGGCCTCTTAAATTACCGTTTTACCGTTTTTATACATATATTTATTTATTGAAATATCATATCAAAAATTACAGATGGCTTGTTTTTAATAATATTTTATATTAGTCAACACATGACAAGTTCTTTATTCTTTTCACATAAATAAATCCCGAAATTAATCACCTTAGCACAAAGGGTAAGGTGCAAAAGTGTAAAAATATATTTGACGCTGACTGTAGTACATACGTGGATCAACTTTTCATTTTCACTCGGTAACATTTAAATTGAACAAACTTTTTTCTCAAAATGATTACCCATTATTCTGCTGGCGAATTGTATACTGCAATATCATGTTTAAGCATTTTATTACAAAAGCAAATGATTAACGAATTATAATATTTTGTTTTTAATACGCGTTGACAGCCGTTGATTGGCGATTCAATTTAAATTACACAATGGAAAGCACGATGGTAGTTAGTGTAGTTACTAACCGCACACGTTTTGCCACAACATGTAAAAGTGTATTTATTAACATGAAAGGTCAGCATAAAAAATAACCTAGCACATGAAATTTTCAGAAGTTTGTTACTGTTTAAATAGACATTTGTTGTCTAATATCTAATATCTAACATCTAACACAGACAGACATACTTTTTTTAAATTAAACTACAACTTAAAATTTTCATCGAAGGCTTATTTTATACGTGTCAATTGTTTTGATATCCTAGCTGCTTTTGATCTGCTGCTTTTGAGCTTGAGCTGTATCTACAGTATTAACAAACTGTTTAGGTAAAAAAAAAAAAATCTATTTTTTTTTACTAAAATAAAAGCCCTTTTATTGTTTCTTTAACAGGATGATAAAAGACGAATAGAGGGTATTACGACAATGTTCTGCCAAATAGAGTGCAGCATGTACCTAAACCCTGTCTACTCTTAAACTACTTTAATAAAACTTGACCACAATTATTTATAAATTAAGAAAACTACATTTGCCCATGTGACCGTCTAGTGCTAATAATACGTTGTGAACCTTAGTACCCATCGTCTTTTATGTGCAGACTGATTAGATTTGGATTTGAAATACTATCCCTAAATATCCTATGTGTTTGTAATTATTGCTACTGTATTCTTTTTATAACACTATCGTATGATAAATAAATAGTAAATTAATATTTTTTTTCTGTTTATCTCCTACCAGTTGGTCACGGTAGGGCCCTTGACCAACTAAATAAGCCCTTTTTGTTTGTTATTTAAATTTTATATTTTCCTTTTATATATCCCTTCGCTAATCTAACTAAAGTAAAATAATTATATTTATGTAATGTAAAATAGTACGTACAAACTTACTTTATCTTACTTTCGTGATAAAGGATTATATGCAACGTGTCACTTAGCCAGTACGATACTATGACTTTTATGCGGCCTTAAACGCTAGCGACTGCATCAACTCAAACGCAGTGCATCTCGTTTGCACCAATGTCAGTACGAAGGAGATGAATTGTGAGTTTGTTTGCGCAATCGCTAGCGAATATATCAGTGTCAAACTCGTGGTAATGATACAGGTCTTAAAATTCACAACAAATTTTGATTTATATGATTGTTGTGTTAAATAATATTACTCATAATTTTAATGAAAATATGCTGGGAAACTCAAAATCATGGTAATATTCATACAATGAATGTTTATCAAGTAAATAGGTGTCTACCCATTTCCAATCGGCTTACTTTGCTCTTTGTGTAAAGTAAAGGCTAGATGGTGACCCCTATAAATCTCCCATTCGATCCCGTCAGAGGTCAACTAAGCCACCATGCGCTTGTAAGGCACGAGTAGAAGCGATTTTCATAGGACCTAAATAGTAAAGCAGTTCTGAAGACAGGGTTAAAGAAAGAACGACCGATGCATATTGTATCACCTTATTATTATTGCATATTGTATTACCTTATTGTGTATATACAATCCACATTACGTGGATTGTATCACCTATTTAATAAAAATTACACACGAGTCCGCATGATTGTATTGGTGGTGGTAAATTTACCTACTTAAGTCAGCTGTAGTTTTTTCAGGGATATATTTAGAAAAATGTTATATGTAAGTATTTAACTTTATTTTTAATATAACAACGTATTTACACTAGTGGACTGAATACATGGCGAGAACTGGATTAATTTTCATTGCCGTATTACGCGTTAATTTGCCCTCAAATCTAGACAACTAAATTACAACTGCTACTTGACGATCGGTTCTGCTTATCCCTTTAAACGCCACGAACCCCTAAAGGTGTCTTTACTAGTCATGCCCACCGCGCCAAGGACCACTATGCTATGGAAGTGCTATGGCGGACGCTGTCAAAGTAACCGTGACTCTTTTAAGTAAAGTTTACATTCGCTCGCTTGCGCCCGCTACCTTGGCGTAACAGTGACGTTTTTGTTTATGATGTACAGCGTTCAAAAGTTTAAATTTGGTAGAGCTGGCGATGCAATATCAAGCAATACCATGAGATCGAGCAGGTCTGACACATGATCAGCTGGGTGTTATAACAACGTAAGGCCGGTGTTAAAAAAATAAGTTTGGATACTTATGTTAAAATCGCATCAATTTGTAGGTAGAAAACTTTTGAAAGAAAAGTAGGTACAGTCGGCTATAAGAACTTGTACCACAAATGTAATTTTCTATAAAGACACATTTGACATTGTGTCACTGTGACACATAAACACCTGAAACACATAATACAGTATCAACTTATAAAATTCATATTATATACTCCTAGTATTTTTTACACAGTTTGGGCACAGTAAAATGTATTGATATAGCTGATATAGCTGTCACCGTATCCAAGATATGTAAAAAATATATAAACTATATGAAATCCAGTTTAAATCTCAACTTGGACCACGTCCATACAATCGTGAGGGGGTGAATTTTTGTATCGTACCCTTAGTTATGCTAATGCGATGCGAGTGACCGGATTCAGCTGAACGAGCGAATATATTGCGGTCTCACTGTAACTATGAATAAATCTTATAGCGTTATCGGTCTATTTCGCGAGGGAACTAGCTTGAACTATACTCCATGCTTAAAGGATGACTCATGCTCTTTCGAATGGAGCCCAAACCGTGCTCGATCCGAGACCGTGCCGAATATGCAAAATTTAACTTGACTAAATAGTGTTTGTAAACACAACAGATACATTTTAAAAACAGCATTTGCTCCAGAAAAAAGTCACTCTTTGCAGATAACTAGCGAATTTCGCGTTAGGCTTGAGCCGTAGTCTTATGCAGTTACGCATGGCATACGAGTAGATTAGATAGGTACTGCGCTTTCGGAGAGGCGCGTAGCAATAGGTACATATATTATGTATGGATCCGATACGTAAAAGTATTCTATAAATTCTACCTACATTATTATTATGCACTCTAGATTATTTCGAATCAGCATAAAAAACTTTTCTTCATTATTTAAAACCTCTCTGAAAATTAAGGCGGTATGCCATTTTTCAATCCGCCTAACGGGGCTGAGCGACTTAGTCGCCTAAATCTTTGGATTACTTTTTAAGGTTCTTTATATTGTACTTGCAAATTCATTCTATCATATTTAATAAGTCAACGTGCTAATTTTTAGGGTTCCGTACCCAAAGGGTAAAAACGGGACCCTATTACAATAATGGATTTTATTTGAATAGAATAGAATAGAATATATTTTATTTGTTTTATTTGCAGTCCTTTCGTTTAAAAAATATATACAAATTTCACAAACCAGAACTATGTAAGTCACACTTAGCGACGATTTTTCTGTCATTATAAAAAAATACCTCATAAAATGCCATATCATCATTAAACTTAGTATGTACATATTTGTTAATAAAGTTCCAATTTAGCCAAAGAACCATCGCTATACAAAACGCTCGCCCCAACCAATTACGTGAATAAAATCATCATCCAGCGAATTGCAGAGGCAAAAACCGAAATGGCCTGAGTAGCATTTGACTAAATAAATTTGCGTTTCCCATTTACAGCCGGTGGCTTTTAGCTTTGAAGATATTCGCGAATAAAGTGAATGTGGAAGCAGCGATATGGTAAAATAATGTACACTTTTCTAATTGGCCTCATTTGAAATTAAAGAAGCTGTTAACATGAATATAATGAAATCGAAGATTAATATTAACTTTTTTATAATTTTACAGAAAATATTTCCTTTAACAAGTTAGAATATTAAGTGACTTTTAGATTAATTTAATTTAATATTTTTTACAGTTCAAAAAAAATTTATAAGATAAGAAACTTACTTCAAACAATGTCTCAAATAACTCTATTTACATGGTAAAAAATGAGTTCACTTAGATCTTATCAGTTATTTAAAAACATATATAAATATATGCCACCGAAGTTAAAAACTAATTGCGTGATTTTAGGAAACCACGTTGCAAGTGAAACTTTTTTCAGATTGTAGGCATTTAACTGATTTTTTTTTTTTCGAAAAATTATATATTTTGTTGAATATTATATAGAAAAGGTTTTCTCTGTAGCTCCGTACACAGTTTGCTCCAGATTTTTTTTTAAATTAACATTAATGATGTTATGATTCGGGTCCATCTTGTAGCTAAATAATTTCAGGCATCGGTCTTATCTCTTGTATAAGCAGGTACCTCCATAGATGCGCTCTAGTTCCTCCCACGTGCCTTTAGCGGAATCAAATCGCAATATTTTCTGCAGAATGTCATCGGACATGTTTGTCCTGAACAAAGTTAAAATTTCCTTAAGCACTACTAAAATTTTAAGCCTCCAGGTGTTCTAATATTGGGATGCTAATTTCCCTATTTGAATGATTCTCGTGTTTAATGCTTGCTCCATTTTCATTTGGTTACACATTAAAATTAATAGAGAAAAAAAAGCTTATAATATCTCTGTTTACGACATTTACCTTTGTGTGACACTAAACAACTGTTGAGTTGCCAGGATGAATATTTGCTATTCACAGTAGAATCTAAGTAGCGAATGTTCTTTAATATTCTAGATAAACATAAAAAATAATGACAAAAGACTATGAACTCTAACTACTAGAATTAAAGTTGAATTTTACTAACATACAATTACATTTATGTATTTTGTTAATATAAGGTCTACTATCCATAAAATTGTGTATGAAATTACAAGCAAATATCAGCCTTAATGAATTAAGTATTGGATCCGTGATGTTCGAAAACAAAAACGATGTCGTATGCTTATTTTAAATACTATGAACTCTGAGTACTAGGAATTAAGTAGAATTTTACTACTGCTGTAATGCTGTAACACGACATGCTAAAGACAGTCCAAAAATCTGGGGAGATAGAATAAAAGTTTAACTTTAAAATTAAATAAATATTGGTCACATTACAAATAATGTATAGGTACACCTCAATCCTTTAAGCGTTACGCCGTTTAGAGTCTGACATGAACACGAAAATGGCCATACTATCCTTGTCACAGTCGGATAAAAACTGTAAAAAGGCACATGTCACCCGGACAGTCCGAGCATGTCAAACGTATTTTGCTCCACAAAAATAGGTCGCAGCCCAGAAAATGGCGAACTTTTGGCGCTCTGCATAAATAACTGTTTGCACAATATTATTCCGCTAGTGGAGAAATGTTACCACATATTTCTTTTCTACGCTACATTGCTAAACTGTAACTAGATTTGGGGATGTATTAAAACTGCTATGTATTTTGGTAGTTCGAGTTTTATTTTACCCGTTATAGTTAGACTGATATTTGAAATGAGTGGTAGAATATGACCTGTAAGGGGATTTGCAAGAGCTGACATTTTTATTATGGCATTTGTACCAATTGGTCAAAAGACATTTAGCGTCAATTCTTGACAAACCATCAATTTGTATGGCTTAAGGATGACTCACGTTAGACCGGGCCGTGTCCGGGCCGGAGCTTCCGGCGCTTATTTTTCTATGACATGACAGGTGATGCTTTCTATAGAAAACGAAGCGCCGGAAGCTCCGGCCCGGACACGACCCAGTCTAACGTGAGTCATCCTTTACCCGATTAAGAAGCAACTGGGTAGACTTAGACCAATATACCTTATGAAATTATGACGTATAAATAACACATACACTGCGTATGCTATCAAAATCGTTGCAAACTTTTCTTGGTCTAACTCTAGATTAATTTCGGAGGAAATAATAATTATAGGTACGAAAACTAAGAGTTTATTATAAATAGTGATCGGTATAATAACAACGTTTTAATTTCATCGTAGCGTGGTCGAGTTAAAGTTAAGGAACGTAACAATTTTGAAGGAGACGGTCAATTGAGGTTCATATAACCTTAATTATAAATTTCAGTTGAATTTTACTTTACAGATTCCTTGAACTCAACAACGCTGCCATGAAATTAAAACGTTGTTACCGATCACTACAAAAATTGTAAACTGCAAACTACCAAACTGTTGCCAAAACTATTCTTCTGAAGATTATACCAAAATATAATAGATTTGTGAATAATGCGATAAGTATAATAAAAAAAAGCAGTTAAGAGTCTGTTTGGAAAGAGAAGAGTCGTGGAATGTATTGAGTCCCATACATTCCACGACTCTTCTCTTTCCGCACAGACTCTAGTCATAAAAATAATTTGCACATCAGAGTGACACAATATTTTACTTTCCTCGTTTTATAACCCGATGTCAGGATTAATCGATTTAAAATAAATCCAGAGGACTTAACTTTTCCATTAGCAATTTACGTATGTAAAGCAGGATTAAAAATAACGGATTGCCCCACTTTTCAATTTCAGAACGGGTTTTGAGTCATCCCTAGTTCCACTGAGCCGGCCGATCGAGCATTTTTAAAATCACCTAATCAAAAGAGGATTCAGTGGTTTACTTCTGCTTTAAGCTCTTAACCTGTGGTTACAAAAAAATAATATTTTTACTGCTCTAACCACTTCTTTTATCTTTTTTTTTCTTGGTGGAGTTTTTTCTTTGATGATCTATTTTATATAAACTTCATAACGTAAGAATGAACTGTTATTTCATTTAATAAGTAATTTAATGGGTCATTGACTGAAATTTTATCTTCTTATAAAAACTTTAACAGGTCTTCAATTAGGCATTATTTAATTTCTGTCATTAAATATATAGTCAACAGACCAAAAATAAAATCAAAAGTAATAATAAGTAATTAAGTGCCTACTGATACCAAAATTCCGATATTCAAAACAATAAAAGCAACCAACTGCACAGCAAGCGAAATTATTTTTCGAAGATGTTGTTGTGGCAAACTTGCCATCCAACGACCGAAAATGATATGAAAGAAGAAAACATTAGGTCAACCCGTGGTTTTTGGATACGTCATAATATTTTTCATTCAATCAGCTCGAACAAATATACTTTATGCCTGCTAGAAACAGTGAACAATGCCCGCTAAAACAAAATTTACCCATGAATATTGTGTAAAAGTTTTCAAATAATTGTTTATACGTTTAAAGAAAAACACACTACAATGAATCAACATTTCTGTAAATAAATATATGGCGTAAGAATGTTGTCCAGACCATAACGTACCTTAATAAATACATAAACGACGACAATGCCTTATTCTCTTGAATCACCAGTAAGCTAGTCTTAAAACATTTCTCGACACTGACGACCTTAAAAAAATATAATATATTATTTTAGTTTTCAGTCTGCGCACAATCAATTTTATAGTTTCGTTGTAATTAAATCGTTGTATCAAAGATAGATATAACTCCGTAATAGATGGATACAGTCTAAGGAAAAAACGTGCCTCGAAAATCAAGAAAAATTGATTCTCGTTCAGAGGGCGCTACTAGTTTTGGCCTACAGTCGTATAGATGGCGTTGACGGTTTCGTTTGTTATTTAACAATTTTAACGCATATCAGTGAAAGAACATGGGTCAAAATCATAAAAATAATTAATGAAATAAAAAAAAATCATTTATCCATATTTAAATACATTTTATCGTATTTTTATAAATCTTTATTTTTAGTTTTAAAGTGTGTCGATAGATGGCAGTGAATTTACTGTGGTTATAAAATTTACTATGACAGTACCGCTCTATAATATTATATCCTCTTTGCTTATAACCAATTAAAAACTATTTTGACATCGGCGTCGCATGCTCGTAAAGTTTGACTTATATATTATATTTATGTTTCTCTATAATATGTCGGTATCTATAATCTTGAGGAAACCCTTGGGAGCATAATAGCAGCCATAAATTCATCATCAAGAGGTTTCTTCATGCTACTCAGTTGTTCAGCAAGTGACAAGATCTCGTTTACATAAATCTCCAAGCTATCGAACTGTTCTAGCTTAAAATAGAGCATAAAGTTCGCAGACACGATAATCTCCTGTGCAACCCGGTGTCATCATAAGCCTTCTGCAAGGCATCCCATACAACCTTCGAAGTTTTCGCCTGCACAATGTGAGGATAGCACGATTTTTCAACATACTACAAACATTTGTCAGCGTTCTCACCTGAGGTTTCGGATTTTCCAGTAACACAATGCAACAAGTCCTCGAGTTTATTTTGCATTTGAAATGCCCAATCGCGATAGTTACGTTTACCTATACCTACCTACCTTCACACAGGTCACAGGCTTCACCTTACCTACCTTACCTTACCTACCTTTTAGGTTTTCCATCGTAACTTTCGAATTAGTATACTCATCCATATTTGGAGTAAAATAATAATATTTTCAAAAGATATTTACACTTCACACATGTAGCACATAACCTGTTACTATTTAATTTAGATTTATGCACAAATATTTCAAAAATACAATATTCTTCTAATTCATGTGACATGTTTTCATAGAAAACTATTGCCGAGTGACAATCAGAATGAACACAGGCCTTGACATATTAAAATTAAAACTATACTCTAAAGATGGCCAGCGTTACATACACTTCCAACGCGTGTTCGATCGCCATACCCAACTCTTCAAACTGTTACGTGTAAAGGCTGGGGTCCAATAGACTCAACGAGGCGAATCGAATCGAATCGCCATAATTCGCCTCCTATATTTTCTAATGCAACTGCGTCCATTGACGGGCGCGCCGCGGCTCTTTGTCAATGGACGCAGTTGCATTAGAAAATATAGGAGGCGAATTATTGCGATTCGATTCGATTCGCCTCAGCGAGTCTAGTGGACGTCAGCCTTAAGTTTGCCGTAGCGTATGCTGCGTATGCATTTATATTGCTTATATGATTTATATATTTCTTTTCCATTTTATTCGATTGTAGTCTTAGTAAGCTTTATAAAATGTTATTATTTTTATTATATGACGTCACCCATTTTATATTGTAATTTGATTAATCCAACACAAGTATGAGTTCCAATAAGTAAATATCAGACGAAAATTCGAATATAATATGAATTAGCATGACCTTCCAATACCACCTATATGCCATATTAAAGGTATTGAAAAGGTTATACAAATTTTCATAGTACTTAACATTTATTTTTGTTGAAAACGTGCACATAGGGTACTACGAGTAAATTAATCAAGGTAGCGTAAGGGTCAAAATTAACCTGCACGCTCGCTGCCAGATTAGCTTGACACTCGACGACCAATTTGATTTCCTTATTTTGTTCTTTATATGACCAGACCGAGGGAGGTAAAGGGGCCAAATAAGACTGGATTTATGCGGGTACCTAAAGGGACAACGTTTTCATGTAAAGAATCCAATTAGTTGGCGACAGGTGGGGCACAACCTTATTACATAAACACATTGCCTAAGGATGTGGAGGTTAAATGGTTTATCGGTAAGCTTTTAAAATGGATAAGATTTAGGTACATTAACCTTTAGCATTATTCTTTAGTAGGTACTGCAGCATAACGCTTTAGCAGAAACCTTTTTCTTTACAAGTGAATTCTTTGATTTGCTTTGACAACTGCCAAAAGAATGAAAAAAAAGATGAAGGTGTGGAGACTGTCAATGTGAGAAGGGATTGGATGTGATTGTGAAAAACGTGAGTGATCTTTTCACGAAATAAAAGTAATTCTGCCCATCTATAAAAGTACCGGGTTTATTCACGATAACGGAAGTTTTTTTAACGTTAATAGCCGTCTCTTTAGAAATTAGGAGAACCGCTTTTTGTCGCGGGTAAGTCAGTTCCATTTTCTATTTTATTATTTTATTGGTTTTCATTTCATCACTTTACTATAGCGTGGCCCTTCTCTTCGTCCGCAGTTTTTCTTTTTTTTGGAGAACGTATTGCTCCTACTTTTTCTGGACACGGACCACGGCGCACGCCATGCCACAGTGCCCGGCATAGATCCCTGGTTGCGGCTCCGACATCAGCCTGACCGAAACCGGTATAGGCCTGGGCCTGTTTCTCCAAGCAGCTCACTCTCCTCTCTCAAGGGAAGTGACCAACCTATTACCTACCTACCAATTAAATTCAACGAAGTCTTAAATTTTAGGCAATCTACTCAACGTCTTCTTTTTATATTTTTATAATTTAAACCACTGTTAAATATTTATTACTCGCAGCCTTCACTCCTGGCTGATCCCCACTGGTACCAGTAGGCTTTAGCCATTTTTTATTAATAAGATTAATTTCCGTGGCATTTAAAAAAAAAATATTTCCGTGACATTTTATTTAATAAGGTTGATTTCCGTGGCATTTTTCATCGTGACATTTTATTTAATAAGGTTGATTTCCGTGGCATTTTTCATAAAATTGGTTTCCGTGACATTTTATTTAAAAAAGGTTGATTTCCGTGGCTTGTAAATAACAATATATATCCCACCAAAAACATTTCATGTAAAGTGTTGCCAAGACTAGGCGCATAAAGCTTTTACACTCAAAAGCTATCAGATCCCGTAGTAGGTACCAAGACTTACTCTGCAAGTCCTAACTTTATAAGCTCTAACTGTATAAAGCCAACATCTTGGTCAAACGTACAGTACGGCTTGGCCGTTTCGTTGCTGTCAAATGGACAATTTGGACAATCCCTTACTGACACTCAGAATTTGAAAGACTTGTGTTACTACTTTGTACAACAAGTCCACCGAGGGAGTGTTTATGTGACTGCAACGAAACGGCCAAGCCGTACTGTACGTTTGACCAAGATGTTGGCTTTATACAGTTAGAGCTTATAAAGTTAGGACTTGCAGAGTAAGTCTTGGTACCTACTACGGGATCTGATAGCTTTTGAGTGTAAAAGCTTTATGCGCCTAGTCTTGGCAACACTTTACATGAAATGTTTTTGGTGGGATTTCATTTATTTTTGTAAGAGTTGATATACCAGCTAGAAATGACAATTATTCGTTTATAGAATCTACGATAATACAGGATCATGTAAACAGGCATAATTTAAAATATTTTAACATTAGATTTTTATAAAACTTACGTATTGCTAGCGCTATATATGTAGGGCCTATATAAATTATAAGCCAGGAATTTTATGTATTATAAATTGTATGTTTCTAGAAATTTTAAAGCATTAATACCATAATCGGAATTGTTTTTAATGAAGTAAGCGTTAGTGAAGGTCTCCGATTCAGCTCACTCAATCGATTTTTGTGAATTTTGTGTTCATGTTTACGACTAAGTACATATTCCATTTTTAGCAAATATACAAAATCACGGAGTCATTGTAGATCAGCGCCTAAAGAAGTAGCGGTTTCGATATCATTAAGCATTTTTTTCTTTTTGAGACGTGTTCTATCTACATGCAAACATCTAATGCAGAAATTTTATCTATTTAGATATTTAATTCTTAATGGAGAATAAGTAGCCAAATTTCACCTAGGGATCTAGATACCTTGGTGTGTAGGTACATACCTACGTGTTATCGTGGTGCTGCTGGAGAACCGCGGCTTTGTAGTGCGACGATTAGAGTTTGACATGTATTTTTTAAATTAAAATTTGATTTTAGCGAGTGCGAAGTGCGCGCCGTTCCATTACTCAACTTATTTTCGCGAAATTTTGTAAGCAGAATTTATTGAAAAAATATTAAAATCGCTCACTTATCACACGCAAGTCAAGAAGTAAAAAATCTGGTATATAAATTAGCTCTCCGAATATGCATACATTGTTACGGATCTTACGGCCGCGTTACTCTGGTGTTTCGAGATCTCTACACGGCACGAGTTAACAATCGTTGGGAACTGTTCGATGGTACTGTGACATCCGAAAACAAAAAGTACAGTTTTATGTTTTTTTCTAATAGGCTACACTTATTTAGGCTATGTTCGCGAGGTTCTACAGCTCACAGAACCTCCCTTGTGTTTAAAGTTCACCATCTCGCGTCACCGCGTTATCCCGGCATTTTTAGCCACGACACGGCTAATGGGAGCCTGGGGTCCACTTGGCAACTAATTCCAAGAATAGGTAATAAGCGTAGGCACATATTTTTACGAAAGCGATTGCCATTATTAGGATTAGTCCCGTTTCCTCACGATGTTTTCTTTCACGGAAACGCGACTGATACTGATAGTTTCGAAAAACTCATTGGTACGAGCCGGGGTTTGAACGCGCGACCTCCGGATTGAAAGTCGCACGCTCTTACCGCTCAGGTCGTTATTCTTTATATTTGTCTAAAATATTCGATATCCTAAATGTCAAATAACTTACGCTTCTCAAATGCTACTGCGAACGGTAAATAGTCATATCATGATAGGAAGCTTACATTCACATAAGACCTTTTATTTTCGGACGTCACTGCCGTCACTAGTGTGTCAGACAGAGTACTCAACAGCTGGCTACTCGTAGGCGTGTAGATATCTCGGACCCACCAGTGTAACCTGACCGTAAGCTCCGTAACAAAATAAGCGTAATCGGAGAGCTTACTTATACCGGTTTGTTTAGCCCTTCACTCGCGTGTGATAAGTAAGCGATTTTAATATATTTTTTAAAGTTTATTACGGCGCCATCTAGTGTTGAGTAGCTGTATTAGATTAGTGTTAGGCAAGCTATCTTGAAATAATTAAAGAACAGATTATGTTTCATAACTGACATTATATTTTCATTCTAAAAATGACAACCGGTAAAACCCTATTGTAATGGACAGTTGCTATTAATGTATGCCGCTAAAAAGCTGTCATTTCATATTCACTAGTTTATTAATTCGTGCAAGAAACAGTGCCAATATAGAGGGCGCTACCTGGCTGGTTTTTGTGAACCTGGTTCAAATCTGTACTTTGAAAACTTTTTGCCTTTTTTTATCGTTGTTTTTTATTAGCACTCCGATCACTGCTACCACACAAAATTTCACGATTCTAGGACTTCAGGATCCAATGTTTCCAGGTTTATGGCTATTTTTAGGTACCCCCATTTTAAGGGGTTGCAGGGCGAAAGTTACAGATTTCTGGTCACCATATGTGATTGCATACCGAACCATCTCTACATGCCAAATTTCAGCATTCTAAGACTTCAGGAAGTAGTCTGTATTTTCTATGACGCGAATTTCACGTGTTTCGGACAGTGAAAATTAAAGTACTATAAAATTTTAAGTATAATAGGTAGCTTAATAAAACTTGGTGTTTTTGATAAGTCTACTGAGTACATGGTATACAAAAATTTTCAGCTCTCTAGCGTTGTCCAAGCCAAAACTACGAGGGTTCGAAAATACAGCGAAACGTGCCGAGAAAAGATATGCACTGCCTTTTGCCCTTTGTCTCGTCTTGGCGGGGGCACGGCCGTGCCCCCAGATATATATATCTTGTGGCGTTTACATTTTTTATTTATTCCCAAAGTTGCTACAGTACTTATTAGGGTTCCGTATCCAAAGGGTAAAAACTGGACCCTATAACTACGACTCCACTGTCTGTCTGTCCGTCTGTCCGTCTGAACAGAAATACATCATCTGTGAAATGTTCACAGACGATGTATTTTTGTTGCCGCTATAACAACAAATACTAAAAAGTACGGAACCCTCGGTGGGCGAGTCCGACTCACAATTGTCCGGTGTTTTTATTTAGTACATATATGACATCTATTTTAGTCACAGAAAATAATTGTCGCTTTATACCTACTTTACGTCACAAAACTTCTATAAGTTCTTATTTAAACTTCTATAAGGTTGTTGCGTTATTAATAGGAAGTGCAATTATTATTATTCCCAATACAATAACAAGGCACCCATTATCTCGGATCTGCAAAAAAATAAAGGAAAAGATTATCCACAATCGAAATATTTCACAAAGGAAAGCGGTTGCCCAATCAGAATTCTTCCATAACATTTCGCACAGCGTCACGGGGGAGGCAATCCTGGGAAGAAAAAGGAAATATTGAAATCCGAGACAATGAGCCGGGATATTGGTATTGGCTATTGGATTTTTGATAGAGTTTTGAATATTTTAAAGAGGGTGCGTGGATCACTTGTAGTGCTTATGCAAAGATATTAAATGATTAATTATTAATAAAATGTTAAAAATAAAAAATATGGGTCCCTATTTGTAAACTTTTAATAAAATAACTACTGAAACATACAAATTTTCTCGGTTTTGTCTTTCTCTTACATACCTTTTAGGGTTCCTTAGCCAAATGCCAAAAAACGGAACCCTTATTGATTTGTCATGTCTGTCTTTCTGTCTGTCTCTCCGTCCGTATGTCACAGCCACTTTTTTCCGAAACTATAAGAACTATACTGTTGAAACTTGGTAAGTAGATGTATTCTGTGAACCGCATTAAGATTTTCACACAAAAATAGAAAAAAAACAATAAATTTTGGGGGTTCAACTCAATTTTTTTTTCATCAAACCCATACGTGTGGGGTATCTATGGATAGGTCTCCGAAAATGATATTATTGAGATTTCTAATATCATTTTTTTCTGACATTTCCAAAGTGGTAAAATGTGTCCCCCCCCCTTGTCTGCAGCGCATCAGGGATGTTTGCTGAAGCACGCATAGATTGCTTTTATACGACTATGCGCAAACGATGCACATCCCTGGTGCGCCGGGTGCGGGCCAGCCCCAACCCCATCCTGCGGTTGATAGCCGAGAGGTTTGACTGTCCATATATGAGGCACTGTGAGGACATGCATGTTTCTAGAAGTACTTATTATGTATAAGCTACTTGGGTATGTACTTATGTAGTGATAGATGTAAGCATTAACATAGCTATAAGTACTTACTAACACAAGCTATGAGTCTGTAAAAGTTACTCGAAATAAATGATTTATTATATTATGTAACTTCTAAAATAAGAGAATAATATAACTAAAAAAAATATATGATGTACATTACCATGCAAACTTCCACCGACAATTAGTTTGAACGAGATCTAGTAAGTAGTTTTTTTTAACATCGTAAACCGCAATTCGAGCCTTGAGGTTGGACTTACAATGAATAGAGCGAAAACTCAGTTGATGACCAATCAAGCTAAACATAGCATAGTAGTAGATGGGCAGGATATACAATATGTCGACGAGTACGTTTACTTGGGCCAGATAGCATCCTTCGAGAACAGGCGGTCTATCGAAATCGATAGACGTATCAAGAACGCCTGGAAGAGCTTCTGGTCCATGAAAGCGCTAATGAAGGGTGACCTTCCCTTGTGTCTTAAGCGCAAACTCCTTGACATGTGCATCCTGCCCATCCTAACTTACGGTGCACAAACTTGGTCATTAACTGAGGCCCTAAAATCGAAACTCAAGGTTTGCCAGCGAGCTATGGAGCGTAGTATATTAGGTGTTCGTAGAACTGATCGAATCAGAAACACGGAACTACGCTCCAGAACTAGAGTTGCCGATGTAGGCGTCAAGACCGCTAAGCTTAAGTGGGACTGGGCGGGACATGTCTGTCGCATGCACCCGGAAAGATGGGCCAAAATGGTTACTGAGTGGGACCCACGGAGCACCATAGACGGTGCAGGCCGGGGTTCAGGCAGACCAAAAAGGAGATGGCGGGACGACTTGGACGCATTCTACCCCAAATGGTGGGAAAATGGCGATGACAGGGTCGAGTGGAGAAAACGAGGGGAGGCCTTTGCCCAGCAGTGGGACACCAAAATTGGCTAATAAAAAAAAAAAAAAAAAAACCGCAATTTACCTTTCATTCAATTAACTCAAATATAAAAATAAAAATAGAAACATTTAATTTTATAAACATAAAGCCTTATGCATAAACCGTGAACCATTATTTTCTTATAATAAATCTGTAATAGGTGCCTAAGTAAATAATAATTATATTCGCGCGGGGTGTGGCTTGATCGGTAGCGGGTGCGGAGCGCGCGGGGGGCAGGTTCCCGACTGCGCTTACCCGAGCGGGCAGACACGTGAGGGCAGACGTCGTTGAAACTCGTGCGCGCGGAGCAAATTTTTCGATACATTTGCGAATGCTAAATGTTGTACGTTTACGATTGGATACTGTTTCCGTTGGATAAAATTAATTTCAATTACTTACATCGAAATTATTCCTTTAAACTCATTTACTGCATGGAAATAGGTAAATACTTACTATAAAACGTCACCCTTATAAAAGTTTTGAGATTTTCTGTTCATTTACTCACATCTAAATACATAATATACCTACCTACTTCCATAATACCTACTCATATTAGAATAAAACTTAAGTATGAATTCCTTGGATGATGATACTTTCTCCTATGTATTAAACCCAAATAACGTTCTGGAAGATGACGTCGTGCGAGCATGTCCGTCTGTCCGTCTGTCAGTTCTGTCACCAGGCTGTATCTCGTGAACCGTGATAGTCAGATAGTTGAAATTTTCACAGATGATGTATTTCTGTTGCCGCTATAACAACAAATACTAAAAAGAACGGAACCCTCGGTGCGCGAGTCCGACTCGCACTTAGCCGGTTTTTTGTTATTAATTACAAGTATTTTTTTTTGTTATTAATTACAAGTAAAATATGTATCATAGTTTGATGCTCACGCTAATAAGTGAGTGATAAATAAATAAATAAATATTGGGGACATCTTACACAGATCGACCTAGCCCCAAACTATATACTTAGCTTGTACTATGGGTACTTGGTGACGATATAAACATACTTATATAGATAAATACATACTTATATACTATATACATAGAAAACAACCATGATTCGTCAGGAACAAACATCTGTGTTCATCACACAAATAAATGCCCTTACCGGGATTCGAACCCAGGACCATCGGCTTCGCAGGCAGGATCACTACCTACTAGGCCAGACCGGTCGTCAAACATTACGTCGTGATACATTATTATTTTCGTATAAAATTTCTCATAACTTGTTACTAGCCAAGTAAACTCTAGATACCGTTAGAAACTTATTCAATTAAATATATACAGTTTGTTCGAAAATTCCATTAAATATTTTACTACAACGACTATGAACTAAAACAAACAGATTAAAAATCAATGAACGCTGCAAAGTTTATACCTACTTTGCGTAGAAGCCAGCTACTAGTTACAACGAAAAGTTGTTGCAATACTCGTACAAACTGTAACTGACTAGGTATGTACGAGTATACGGAATAGTTTTTAAATTATTTACACACACATTTTTCCTAACGTATATGAATAATGTGGAAATCTCCACCCCATTTCTCCTCACTTATAAGAGACGTGGAGACTTTTCAATGTGCTTTTCATGCAGTAAACTAAGTGCGTCACCGTTTCGTTCCATAGTAGGTAGCCAAAAATCTATTATTGCGAAGTTGTGTAGCTTCCATCTGATTTGGAGAACACGTGCAAACCCACACACCACCGCAAATACTGATTCGTAGAGTGACACACTCTTTGTTAAAACCTTGTTTGCAACTTTGTTTCGACTATCTAATCTTCTCAATCTTCCAGTGCCGCCCCTTAACAAGTTTTCCTTTGTCATCTTATATTTTGGCGTGGCAACACTGCAACTTTACTGTTTGGTATAAACAGCGGAGTAACACGTACAAAGCTTCCGCGACAAAGTGTTCAGCTGAATTGTGTAGAACGTTACGATTTCATTGTTGTCTCTGCTTAATATTTGTAACTTGTAAATAAACCATACCGGCACGATTATACTGATTATTATTATATTATATTATTAACTATTTTTTTATACGACATTCATAAAACTAGGTCTATAAGCTAAGTTTACCTTATTAGGTATGAAATTTTATTAGTTAATTAATTTAATTTAATTAGTTATCTACGTATAAGTAATTTTATATCCATGTAAGTAAGGTACCATGGACATATGGATTTCAAACTGTCGTTGAATTCATTATTATGTTTTATGATTATATTCTTAGCCTATATTACAGCCATGTACCAATGTATGTATGTTTATTGTACCTCTACCTATTTACAAAGATTCTAAAATGTTTTATATAAAGTAGTTACTGAACTAAGGTTGCTTGGAATTTGTAACTCGAAATACTCGCCTATTATTTATTCTTGTTTGTTTGTGACTTTCAAAATAGCCCTAACGCTAGCTTGTTCGACCGCTGAAAGTTTGAACCAAATCGTAGTTTAAGCCTTACTCGTAACTAAACTGTGTCGTTTGTGGCGTAACTCGCAACATTTGTTACTCCCAATCGAGATTTAAAACTTCCAGTGCGAAAGTACCAGCTTTTTGTGCTACAGAGTTGTTGGTAATTTAAAATTGTTATGCCGCTATTTCTCCTTCGTTGCGTCATGATAAAGGATCGTGTTCGTGACCAAATCAATAAATAAATGTTCCTCATATAACGCGGGCGATGAAAATCAGTAAGTGTATAGAAACATTTATGCCGTTATTAAATGATCAATTATTGATAATTTAATAACGGCATCAATTATACGTTAAGTAGGTATTGAGTATTTTGTAGTAGAAAGTTGCCATGTGAAACATGAGTTTTTTTTTTTCCATCACAAAAATTGAAGAAGCATTGACTTTTTACGCTGCAAATTCTTAATTTTTAATGTTGTTAAAGGTCAAGGAATTAAATTTTTGGGTCACTTAATAACTTTGTCATCGTCACAAAGTACCTACGTGAGTGAGAAGGTATAGTTAACGGCATGTATTTAACAGATCACCAGATTTAGTAAAATTTAACACCAAAAAATTCGTTTTTACCACCAAAAATAATGAATGATCACCAAAATAAGAACTCCTATTTAATGAGAAATGATTTCCAAATTTGTACCATATTTTTATCCTTTTAAAACAAATAACACCAAAATAATCATTTTTAACCCAAAAATTGTAAACTATCACCAAACTTAAAACTCCATTTTAATGTGAAATTATAACCAAATTTTTTAATCTTGTTATCCTATAATCATAATCTTTATCCTATTAAAGCAAATGACTCCAAACTAATCATTGTAAACCCAAAAATAGTAAATGTTTACCAAAATTAAACCTCCATTTTAATGTGAAATTATGAACAATTTTTTTAAATTTTGCTATCCTATTAAAGCAAATTACTTGAAGTCGGTTAAAAATGTGCAAATATTTATCATCTTGTTATTCCATTAAATTAATTAATCCACTTCGTCACTTTTTTCTAGTAGCATTTCGTTTCTGTAAGGGTCGCAGTTATAACCTAATCTAACCCACTTTTATAAAAGCATTTCGTTTCTGTAAGGGTCGCAGTTTTAACCTAACCCACTTTTCTTGTAGCATTTCGTTTCTGTAAGGGTCGCAGTTCTAACCTAACCTAACCCACTTTTATAGTAGCATTTCGTTTCTGTATGGGTCGCAGTTCTAACCTAACCCACTTTTTTATAGCATTTCGTTTCTGTAAGGGAAGCAGTTCTAACCTAACATAACCCAATTTTATAGTAGCATTTCGTCTCTGTAAGTGTCGCAGTTCTAACCTAACCTAACCCACTTTTCTTGTAGCACTTCGTTTCTGTAAGGGTCGCAGTTCTAACCTAACCTAACCCACTTTTATAGTAGCATTTCGTTTCTGTAAGGGTCGCAGTTCTAACCTAACCTTACCCACTTCTCTAGTAGCATTTCTTTTCTGTAAGCGTGGCGCGTGACTGAACTGAGGATTGGGTCAGGCGAGCACGGCGCGTGCGGTGCGGTGTACGGGGGATTGAGCGGGAGGGGCTAGTAATTTTGGCATCATTTTACTTTATTTGGTAATATGTATACATTTTTTTTTTGGTAATCATAGTGGTTTATTTAAGTGAAAATATCGCATTAATTTGCTCTTCAAGATTTGGTGATCATTAATTATATTTGGTGATCATTCATGATTTTTGGTGTTTGAATACAATTTGAAGTGCAGTCGTGATTTAAACAGGTGGTAGTTTTGTAATTTTAGACCTTATTTTTTGGTGTTCAGTTTTTTTTTTGTGAAAGCGATTTCTTTATTTAGGGTATCACAGTATTTTTTGGTAGTCATTATATTTGGTGCCAAGGTAACAAGGAAATCAAATTCCTTTACTGTACATTTAGCATAGCTATTATTAGTTTAACATCCCTGTAGACATATTTGTATGCAGGGATGCCTAAGTAACAGTTTTGCTTACCGTTCAAACCTAGAACTTTTTATTGCAACTAAAACCAATCATGATGTCAAGTTGTCATAAATAAATAACACACATCCCATCATAAGCTTTTCTCGTCTCATTAACTTAATCTGGCGCTTATTTTTATCTACTGTTTAATTATTAATCATCCGAGCAAAGCATCCCATCAAATCCGCAAGAAAGTATCTTATCCACCTCCATAATTACACCGCACAGCATCCCTAGGGGTATTCCTGACATTTATCCTCAATGTAGTGGCCTAAGCTTACCATTTGCCTTATGAGATTCACCAACGCAGCCATGCAAGTGCCAGCGCCCTTATCTCGATGAAGACAAGGGACATTTCTCTTTGTTTGTTAATGGGACAGTTTTGTAAAACTTTATCCGTTTTTCTCATGTTTGTATTCAGTATACTGTCCCTTTCTTTCGTGCTTCCTTTATGTTATCCTAAAAGAAAATTAATTAAGTGCTATTGTTCCCTTTGAGTGCCGTTTTGTACGCATCTGTGTGAGGTTTTTTGTTTTTTCCTTTGTTGAGAGAGGCTTGCTTATAAACGGGGATTAGTAGTTATTTTAGCGGTTATTATTATTCTCTCCTTTTAAGAAGATCTACTTATTTGAAGTAGGTTGCTGTAAGGTTTTATTATATTTAGAAAGGTATTAAACATTAATTAGTAGCTATAAATTGACTATTCTGGTGACGTCATGTCCGATGGCGGCAAACGGGAGGGAGGTGACTTGGCGCACAGGGGCATTATTTGCCGGGCGACGAAACCGAACGGACTTCTGATAGTAAAAATATTTGAAGTTATCTTAATCGTTAAGTTATTGGTTTGTTAATTTAAATAACAGCTTTGAAATATATTTTTTAATACAGTTGCTCAAAAAGTGCTACTTTTCGTGGCTGTTTAGCGTGCGGAAAGTTGGTTTTCGCGAACTAGTGCTTTTTACTTTTCCAATTTTTTTAAATTTTTACTTGTTCCAATTAATGACTACTTATTGATGAGTGTTAATATTAGTTTCCTTTAAACGTCGTAATCAACATAAAAACCTACTGTTAATGTAAGAATACGAAAAATATGCATATTTCATATTTTATTACCTACCTCTTCATCATTACAAGATTATTTTTTAATATTTAAAAACCGTTCTTAATAAGTTGTCTGAATGGAACGGAACGCCTGTCAAAGAAGAGGCGTATTTTCTTACTGCAAGAATGTTTTAAGTTTCCAAAGGCAACATTCGATATTGTTTTTATAAATATACGATACACAAATAATCGTAAATAACGATATTTAGGTAATAATAGTACAATGTTTTAATATTTACAATTGTTTCTGTCTTATAGAACATGCATTTGAAAAAAAAACTTCCATTGAAGTGGGTTCAATAATAATAACAAAATCTATTCTAGTCGAATAAAAGCTAGAAAAACACCTCTTCATAATGTCAATGTCAATGATGTCAGTGTCACAGAATTAATAATATAAAAGTTTCGAATTCCATTCCTTACTTGTTGCTTTTCTTTTTTTTCGCAACTGTATTAAAAAACGTCGTTCGATACACGTGCGGATATGTCATTCTTCACTCGTCCCGAGTCTTGCCACTCGCCTACGGCTCGTGGCAAGATATCTCGGTACTCGTGAGGTAATGACATGCTTTCCGCACTAGCATCGAAATGTACTATTACAGTACATATGGTGCTACTTTCTCGCACTAGTGCGTCAAATAGCACTTTTCGTGCATATGTCGAAAGTTTAAAGGGCCATATGTACTGTAAAACGTTGTACGATACTGCGGTCGTGTTTTAATTTATCGCCACTCGTTTCGAATTTCCTCTTTTCCGCACTTGTATCGTAAATAACTATACTCTCATAAAGTGTTGGTTATTTCCAAGGTTGTTTTTAAGGATACTTTTGGCGATAAAATCTGAAATAATGATGATGATGATGATATCTACTTTGTTTTTTTAAGAATTAACTGTATTTAATAAACAACGTGTCACCACAGCATTAAGGTAATGATCGTGGCATAACTAAATCTCTTAAAAATATTTCACAAAAAATTCAGCAGAAAATTCTTCTGCATGTATTGTGTTCTTTATTTTTTATTTTGTTTATTCCAGGAATATATTATTTAAGCGTAGACTCACTAACCTAAATTCCGCGCGCGTCACGCGTCGCGGCAT
Source organism: Cydia strobilella (assembly GCF_947568885.1). NCBI lineage: Eukaryota > Metazoa > Arthropoda > Insecta > Lepidoptera > Tortricidae > Cydia > Cydia strobilella. The sequence goes on from NC_086042.1 coordinate 22,547,456, forward strand.
GATTGGATGACGCCGCATTTTTCCCCACTGTGGCTCGGCATGCTCTAATTTGCTGCTTCAACAACATGTGCTGCTGGACTGACAGAATATAATAAAAATAAGTGTTACCTTGAAATAAAACTATAAAAACGGATTGTATCGCGTATATTGAATTTATAATACATCCCGACATTTCGAACCCTTTACGGCATTCGTGGTCAACGGGTAACTGAGGAAAAACTACAATGTGCAAAACTAATACCCGCATACAATAATGAACCATAATAAACTATAATTACACTTTAAGGCTGGTTACATGCAAAATCGGCTCATAAGGCTAGTTATACATTACAACTATTTTGAAGTAAAGATATACGCGATAACGCTACGCCGGCCCCAATATGGGACCGGCAAGAAACCCAGTGGGACACATCTTTTCAAAACATTACATCTTATAACTTACATTTTATAAGAATTTGCATTTAAAATGCATGCTTTTAGGGAACCCTTTAGAGAACAGGATCTGAACATAGTTCCGGTAGTAGGCAGTTTTAGTAGTTCTGAGAAATTTTGGCATGTACTCGTATAGGAGTGCATAATAATGTGTAATAATCGAAAACGACTACATCTTTAATTCAAGATTTTATTTACAAAAAATATTATATTTACTTCTGTAAATAGACCGACTTTATAAACTAAGAGTAGAAAGATTTTTTCTCCACCAGAATTATTTAAGACTTATTTATTTTCCGCGAAAGCTCTTGAATTCAAGTTTTGATTCTTACCATAAAAGCTGTCCATTCAATTGTAACAATAAAATCAGAAGGAGGCTCTTAAGTATTTTTTTATTTTTTATTTTTAAAGTAAACATCGCTTACGCCTAAATACAGCTTACGGGCAGCAAACAAGCAACCCACACAAGGGTTTCCGTCCACCTTTTCATTATGAAACCCTAAAAAAGGGCGCACTTCTGGTGATAATCACGCCTCGAGCCAGCCGATAACCCTTACGCCGCCGGGCGTTCGGAAATCTTATGAGCACGGCTGCTTGGACCCCGGGGAGCGGTCCGGCACGTGAATAAGTTATAAGGGGCAGCGGTAGTGTTAATTGAATCATGTTGTTTTTCCTGTTTTGTGACACGCAATAACTTTTTCTGTTTTTAATTTAATGATTTATGGCTTGGGCCAAATACAACAAATTAATGTTATAATATCAAAAAACTGAGTTTGTGAAATAAATAAACATGTTCATGTTGGACTGAGCATCGATGGACATTATGAAGTTTATGAATTAAAATATAACGCTGAGGGCGATAGTTCTTGTGAGCTTAGGTAATAGGCATTTAAACACCAATAATATGCTGACATGTTACTATTTAGATTTGTAGTACGGCTACCACCAGTTTGTCACTGACATATACGCTTGCTTATGCGTAACATACTTTCTATGCATCTCGCTCGTACTCGCATATTAGTGCGAGCGAGATGTATATAGAAAGTATGTTACGCCGACGTTAGCGAATATGTCAGTCGTGGTAAGGCTACTTATCTGCCAGAAGTGTCGTATGCATTATAAGACCACATATTGACTTTTAATCCTAGTTGTAGTATTCCCAGGCTTTGATTCTAGTTCAGCCTTAGTACGCCACGCTGCGACAGTATCTCGTGCGCGAGATAGACTTCCCTCCTTTTTCTAGATGTATTGATATGTATGAGTCGGATCTATCTCTCGTGCCTACTACTGTAAAGCCGCTTGTTCAACTACCAAAAATACGCCAATCCCGACCTCGATCTCACGAAAGACTATCAAGCAGTTTATCACTTGCACCGTTATAGGAGGCTAGCAGCTTCGACCGAAACTCACCCGATTTTATAGTCCTCCGAGGAAGTTTATATTCATGGTACCTTTTGAATTTTTTAACGGCAAGTCGACCCAGTGCGGTTGTATAAGGAAAGGGAGGCTCTGTAAATTTCAAGATATCGAAGTTGTAGATAATTCACGAAAATTCAAGAGAGCTACCTATTGTAGAAAAAAATGACACTGTACTGTTATTTTGTTACTATATTTTTTAGCCGTTAAATTTATTGTTACCATAAAATTATTCTTTTTCCTTAAGATTACTTTTTCTTTTATATATAGGTAAGCTTAATTTTGTCACAACTGAAGCAAAACATGTTTGTAGAAATTAGTGTAAACATATAAGTAGTTAACTTTTTAATAATTTTTAGGGTTCCGTACCCAAAGGGTAAAAACGGGACCCTATTACTAAGACTCTGCTGTCCGTCCGTCTGTCTGTCCGTCTGTCACCAGGTTGTATCTCATGAACCGTGATAGCTACGCAAATTCACAGATGATATATTTCTGTTGCCGCTATAACAACAAATAGGTACTAAAAACAGAATAAAATAACTATTTAAGTGGGGCTACAACAAACATGTTTTTTTTGCCGTTTTTTGGGTAATGGTACGGAACCCTTCGTCCGACTCGCACTTGGCCGGTTTTTGGTTTGCGTTTATCATAATTATACCCACATAAGTAAATTTCATTTAATTTTTTTAATTCGCAGAATTTATAATTTGGAGTATGTTACCAACTATAATTTCTGCGCGTTATTGTTATCTCTGTAAACGTTGTCGCTGCCAGAAAATATTGTAAAAAATGTAACAGCTGGTCAATAGGATAGATGACAAGTATTTATTTATGGTATTAGTCGATCCGGTTTGTTATGATCAAATGTCTATGGGACCCATTGCATTAAAGCAATACAAAAGTTAGAAATGTCGGTCAGTCTTACAATCGTAGGTGCTTCATCGTGATGTCACGATTAAGTTGAAGCCGTCTTGAACTACGAAAAACAAGAATTGTCTGTACAATCTCGCTTTGAAAACCTTGTTTTGAATCTTAGAGGTCTTGAATTTTTTTACCATTTTCATTTTTCTGTGTACAATTTGTTTTGATAAATTGGTCATTTTCTATCTATGCAACCAGATTTTGTTAAAAAACATATTTGACAATATTTTTATCTATTTGTAGACTTAAATTTTCGACAAGTTAACCAATTTCGTACCATGTTACGAATGAGACAGAGATGGTATGCACTAGTAGCATTTTTTTTTCATTACCTTCGTCTTTTGATGGAAGTTTAAGTGTATAAAACCGAAGAGCCTCCCCTATGTAAACCATAAACTGATGTAACCGTAACGGCACCCCTGCACAGCCTTTTGAATTTTTAACCTTTCGCTCTTTCAGCCATGAGTAAAATAAAAAAGTCTACTTGATTGCACAAAGAAATGGACCCGGTCGGTACATTTGAAATGTTTGCGAATGCTTGAGCAGCATAATAATGTGAATATCTTTACAACAAAGGCTTAATTATTTTTCGAAATACCTATGAACATTTTTTTTTGTTAAGTCTTAATAACAGATAGGTACTTATTTTTTATAACACTAAACTCTCGCGTTTTGCCACACCACAGCTGCTAGCTGGTGCAACTCAGCTGAAACGTCAGAATTTAAGATAAAAACAATGAAATTAAATCACGGTAGAACCGTTCGTATAATTAAATAGGCACTTACCGGTCAATTCGAACAACGTGATAATTACTAGATACGATATCTAATAGATACGTTATAGTTTAGTTCTCAACTAGTTATCTTTTGCAGTTCGATTCGTGAAACCAATTCTCATTTCACGCTACAATTATTGTGAGATTGTGACGTTTTGCGATATCGATTAGATATCTATTGGATGTCTAAGTAATATCTTAAGCAAATGTTAAAGAGATCGTTCAAGAGGATATTCGGAATCGCGAAAATGTCAAATTTTACATGACTTTCTCATCTCGTTATCGTTTCTGTTTCATATCTAGTGGATATCTAGTTGATATAGAGATCATTGTTCGAATTGGCCCATTATTTTATTTATCGTATGGCAACAATTTTACACTGTACATTCAATAACTAGTTTATAATCTAAATCTACATTTGTGCAAGTAGGTAATGGCTGCACTCGTTAGGAGCGAACATTAAAAAAGTACACGTTTAACCTGTACTAAAAGGCTTTCATCACTTTTATGACTGTTTGTCTCAACTACAGCTGTCAAATTTTCACTGACTGACACTGAGGTCTAAACAGTCAGGCCAAATTGTTACGTATCGTCACCTGTAAGTTCGTTTACACTAAGAAAATCGGTCATTGACGTCAATTACCTAGAAAAACATTTCCTCTCGTCCCAAGTAACGTTGTTAGATTACGGCCTAACCTTGCCATGAATCCTGTTTTCTACAAAAGCTAAGCAAGATTTCCTTTTCGTCTGTCCTTTCTGATTTAAGACGTCCCTTTGTTTAGCGCTGAAACAATTGTCCCTGTCCTAATAAAGTAGATTTATCTGAGGTACAAAAGTAGTAAACCTTGACGTAACCTGATTGTAATGAGGATGACATACTTGTATCTGAACATTTCGTTTCAAATAGGTTTCCGTTAAAAAATACTCATGAGAAAACTTTTCTTTATTCTACCTGTGTTCAGAAAATAGGAGGATGTTCTTGCCTCCAAAGTTGTTGAAAAGCTGGAATCCTCAAGCTCCTACTTTCAAGTACTCCCATAGTCCTCAAATACTCCAAATGACTTAACATTAGTAGTTATTATGAGAAGCAAGAGCTTACTTACTTTATCTTCTGCTAAGAGCTAAGAGGATAGTGGAGGACCGGTTCTTCGTGGAAACGTAGTCCCCATTTTCCTCTCTGGATATTGACATTATGGAAAATGTTTTAAACAGATGTATATTAAGATATTAACCATATCTATGCCCCTTCGTTTGACTTTTGTAATTTATTTATTATTATTACGAGTGTAAGAGTTAGGAGAGAAAAACGAATTTTGTAAAACTTTTAAAAGCTCATAAAGTAAATAAATAAACAAAAACACTCAAACTATTTTCCATAATGTCAATATCCAGAGAGGAATATCGTAACTAGAGAATCTATCGGCCCGATTCGTACTTTAACATACGTCAAATATTAGTTCTAGAAACGATATGGATAAGATGTGTCAGTGTCAAAAGTGACGTTCTTGTTTGAAGAAATGTCACTTTTAACACTGACACCTAATCCATATCGTTTCGAGACATAATAATATTTGACGTAGGTACTAAACCTGCTAAACCTACCGTAAGTATTAGAACTGGACATTGGCTACTTAATTTCTTTCCAACTCCTTAAAGCCGAGGAGACTTACAGACCAAATTCCACGCGCGCAAGCCGCGGGCACAACTTGTACGTTTACTTGCGAATGTGTTGTAGGATTAACTAATCTGTCATACAAATCTGCTTTTAGGACGCACACTTGGTGAAAGAGGGCCCAAAAATCATTTTGGCAACTTTTTTCCCTACATGTTAACACCTTTTTATGAGTACCCTTACCACGACTGCCCTAGCAGTGTCAAACTGACATATTCGCACGTCTGTGTACTTACTATACATCCCGCTCGCACTAATATGCGAGTACGAGCGAGATGATATCGAATATGTCAAACTGGTGGTAGCGGTACTAGTGTATCTCGTAATTATCCATTCTTTCCATCAGACCTTTCAACATGACATGATATGTCACAGTGAGTGTGTTTTACATTTTAAACTTTTAAAAATAGGGAGCTGTTTTACACTCATATCCCCTGGCCCATTTTTATTGCTTTTAAGTGCAGCACAGACTTCATAGACACTAGAGACAGTGACCACCAGGTCAATTTCAATGTACACTGACATCGGGAATAATATATAAATGTCCGTACGTGTAATGGCGCGAGCGAGACGCACGATAACTAAACGGCATCATTTATATATCATTCTGATGTCAGTATACGTTCGAATTGACCTGCACGTCATAAAGCGTGTTGATTCTTTTCTTTTTATTTTGATAATTATGTTCATTTCGTCGAAGAGCTACCACATTTTATTTAGTATGGATATCAAATACTTAATGTTGCAGTTTATTGAAAATGAGGGCTGGCAAAAATACGTACCCTATTCACCTTTAGTACATAAAAAAAAACACAAACACTATAATTCTATTCTTAAGTACATAACTTCGCCTTAAACTAATATCATAATTCGGCTATAAATTGTATCATAGAATTCATGGGCGTCTCAACACTGAGGATTTGGAATAAGTTTCAGTATCATTTTCATATTTAAAAAAACGATGTCGAAGTTGGACGGCTGGCAAAAAAGGTTATTTCAGAATTTTTATTTTATTTTACTTTTAAACTATTTCTACGCAGCTTTTATTTTAGTGTGAGTTCAACGGATATCTATTTCTTGGTAAAATTATAGTTTTAATATTTTACTTGGGTAAAATTGGGCACCAACGGCAAAGTTAGGGTTTCCCTAAAGTTTATACTTTTGCCTACCCTGATTTTCAATTAATTGCTACATTAATAACGGGGTTAGGATATCAACTACATACGTACTGATAAATAAATTAGAAACGACGAACTACTATTAAATCACATTTAGTGCCTACCAAATTAATTCCTAAAGGTTAAAAATGTTATGTATTTTTGCAACTAAACAGCTTCTTAATTTGACCACTATTATATAGAGCATACTTATAACGGCTATTGTTTCTTTACATTATGTACACATTATTAGTTTATATCGTCTATTGACTGCTGTGTATATGTAGATGTGCTGTGCTGTGTAAAAATCAAGAAAATTAAATTATGTCTTTTTAATTGACACTGCATTGCAGTAAACAAGTACTCGTATGTAATAGTTATTTACGATACAAGTGCGGAAAAGAGGAAATTCGAAACGAGTGGCGATAAATTAAAACACGATGGCAGGGAGTGCTTTAAATCGACAAGAGTTGCGAATTACCTATTCGCACGTGTATCGTACAACGTTTTACAGTACATGGCCCTTTAAGCTTTCGACATATGCACCAAAAGTGCTCTTTACGCACTAGTGCGAGAAAGTAGCACCATACGTACTGTAAAAATTTATAATGTTTAAATATTATAAAAAACAAATAAACAATTAAACACAACGCTATCAATTTGTAATTAATTTTCGATTAATATTTTGGTAACATATTGTTTTAAGGGTAAACACAAAACAAGCTATATTGATAGTACCCTTTGTTTTTCAGCATTCGGACATTTCACCAATTTTTAAAGTCTTGATATCAAAAGCGTGACAAACATTGAGCATAAGTAAAAATTAACTGCATAATTTAAGTTTTAGTCAAGAAAACAACTAATAAATGATTTAATCTAACTCACCAGCAATTTCCACGTGTGTCAGCAGTCAGTGTCCACAACACAAACACACCAGTACAAAACTAAAAGTCACAGTAAAGTATAGTTTTTCATAGAACGCGAGATTTAAAATTTCGCGGCCAGAGCCTCAGGCGGGGTCTGACAGAGTCTGAATCGTGTCAAGGTTGCTACGAACAGCGCTACGCCGTAGACGTCCGCTCCGTGGCCCGTCTCCCGTACGAGAGGCTCACGTTGCTACGAGCTACGCGGGGAGATCCGTAGCCAATCGAAGTGAGGCTGCGCTGTAAGGATGGGTACTCTACAACAATATTTTTAATGTTATTGATAAAAGATTAAAATGATGAAACAAAAATAAAAGAGCTAAGAGCGTTGGTAGCAGTAAGGGCGCGCGACTTTCAATCAAGAATACAGACAACTTCAAAAATATGTTTACGATTTATATGATTTGATTTGTGTTGTTGATTGTGTAAATAAATGCCTTGAACTTTTATCAAAAAAAAGTATGTATATACCAAAACAAAAACCAAACATTTGAGAGGCAAAACTATGGGCACAGACGTAACATTGTTTAAATATTTCGCCTTATGATTATGCCCCTTCCCCTAGTCCTAGCCCCTTTTGCACCTTGTCATAATCATAAGGCGAAATATTTAAATATAACATTCGTCTGTGTCCATAGTTTTGCCTCTCAATTGTTTGGTTTTTGTTTTGGTACCGTGGTAAGTAATTTGAGACTACATTATGCATCTAAAATGCAGAAATATTTGAGGTCTGTATAAATTTTTTAGATAGGTACGACGTTTTGCCTAAACAATTAAAGTGCAAAGTATAAGTAACTAAAAACAGTTTATATCGCTTTTTTACTATTTTTGCATAAATACCGTCCGTATAGATAGTATAAAAATACTAAACCGTTTCATCTCATATAATGTGAAACGACTTTGCTGAACATAAATGAATATTTTTATGAAAATCGCCCTTTCTAACTAAGCATATATGGAATACAATAGGATATCATCCAATTTAACGTTAATAATTAAGTGTTTAAAAATAAATACCAAGTCTATTCTCAAGTGGAGCCATTTTCCACACCAAACGAACATGGCTGTACAGAAATGAGAAAACAAGCAAAGTTGGGCAATCCGATGCGCGTGTTAGAGCGAGACGACACAATTAGCTCGTGCCTTTCTATTGAGAGACGGCGATACCCTAGAGCAGGATAAACGATGAGGGCAAAGTTTCTTCGGTGAATTATTGAAATGAATAATGTTTTATTTTGGTAATTGACTTAGTCTGTACGCCTTAGGTATTTTATAATTAATTCACATTTGAAATATACATAAATTTGCCTTTGAAGGGAAATTTTCAATTGAAAAAGTTTTTCATTTTATACCGTTTTATTGCGATAAATGTAAGTATATAAGTTACCCATGATTGGTTTAAATAAATATTTGAGGACATGAACTCCTCATTTTGTACTTAATAGATAAAGGAGCAATGAAGGTTGATAAACTGAAATAACTTTCAGCACACCCTTAAGAAATATTAAAAATAAATTAAATTAAATTAAATATGCATTAGTATAATGATGTTTGTGTATTTTCAATATTAACTGTTTTTGTTTTTTACAGTTGTCAGTCTTGGCCCAGAAGGGGAAATTATTGTATTAAAAAAACCTATATATGACTATATAAATTTATAAAAATGAGAGAATATTTTCCGTGTCGGAGGATATTTTGTCTATTTATAAGTATTTAATATATTTTACTGACTTAGAATTAAGTTATAACCGACGGATATTGTTGTGGATATTAATAACCTATTCATTTCCTTAACGAACTGTCAAAAAAAGCTATTACTTAATTTAAATACATTTTACTTGAAACTTAGGTAGATATCGTTTACCTACTAATATTTCAAGTATTTTGTTTTATCCAAAGGTTTAAGGAACTAAGATATAATAAAAAAATTTTTTGACGATCAATGACATGAAAAATATATTTATAATTTTCATAATAAAAATATGTTTAGGGGAAAATTGGGGACGGGTGGCGAAAATGGTTTATTTTAGTTTTTACTATTTTACTTTTATACTATTTAATGTATATCTTTTTATTGTGAATTTAATGGAAAAATATATATTTTTTGGTAAAAATATTATTTTAATATTTTACTGACGCGAGGTTGGGCACCAACGGTGCAGTTAGGGTAGCTAAGGTAGATAGCTCTTGCCAACCCTGATTTTCAGTTAATTGTAACTGATATCGGGCTTTGATTACAAATCAATATTTGTTAAGATTTTCTGCCCTCACATATAAATATGTCCTTTGTAAATCGAGTAGTCATACTTGCAACTATTTTTTAAATATATTTTTACTTAAACTTAACAATCGGTCAAGAATTTTATTTTGTAGTAAAACCTTATAACAGTTATAACTACTGTCGACTACTTAATACCGACCAGTTTACTAATGTGTCGCAGAAAGTTTTTTGACATATTTTTGTACTGCATTTTTTTTTCTACGTCGGTGGCAAACAAGCATACGACCCGCCTGATGTCAAGCAGTCTCCGTAACCTATGTACGCCTGCAACTCCAAAGGAGTTACACGCGCGTTGCCTACCCTAACACCCCGCACCCTCGTTGAGCTCTGGCAACCTTACTCACCGGCAGGAACACAACACTATGAGTAGGGTCTAGTGATATTTGGCTGCGGTTTTCTGTAAGGTGGAGGTACTTCCCCAGTTGGGCTCTACCTTATAATGTTACTTGGCAGAAATGTCGTTTGGCAGAATTACCTTTCGCATAGTATCATTTAGCATACAATCACTTCGCAGTTTTATAATCCAGAAGTTGATGATCATAATAGTGATTTAAACTTTCACGATTTCTACACATTATTAAATTATGCGTAGTAATAGTAATGCCAAGTAATAGTTATGCAAAATTATCATTCGACTAAGTGTTTCTGCGATACATATTATGCGATGTGTTTTTCTGACAAACAACAATATGCCAGATGAGGGTAACTCCATTTGCCATTATATTATATTAAATGTAAATATGCCAAATTTTAGCCCAATTGAACAACGGGAAATAGATACATTAGAACATATATTAGAACATTTAACCAAAGAGATTTCATAATAGATAGACATACAATACCACAACTTATATGTCAAATATAGTTTGTCAAAGGAATGTCTCATTTCAAACATAGACAGAAAGACTCATACTATCTTTGTGTTACACTAGTACTACCACCCAAAAGAAAAGGATGAGTATAGTTTTTTTTGTTCTTATTTACTGCAAATTTAGTTTGACTAACTATATATATGTAACCAACGCAAACAATATAGAAACAAGTAGCAGCCCTACACTCTGCTCAAATACATCAGAAAACATCTGCAATAGACAGCTGCTAATACGCTAGGGCCCGAAACAGATTACATATAAAGTACGCCAGATACTCCACTTTTAAACAAAAACTGATTTATATCACTGTGTTTAACGTTACCCTCATTTTACAATAGAAAATTGCAATGTCAACTAATTAATTATCATAGTGATTGGTATTTATTTTCACAATTAAGGTACAAAAATTTATTTCTTAATTTCTACCCCACTCCCACAACCGAGACAAATCTTGAAACAATACGCTTAAATCCGTCAAGAATTTAAACTTTATAGACGTACTGAAAAAATAGATAAACAGGAAAATCCGGTTTTACGTATCGAAGTCATACGAATGTCATAATATGTTTGGGACACCTGCAGGAAAACAATAGTTACGCCAAATAGCGCGACGTACGATAATGACGAGGCTCGCGGTGTTATATGGAGGATATTCTTGATTCATTTACTACCTTTACTAGTCACTCGCACACTTACATAAAACAAATTACCTACATATTATAATATGGCCGACATCGTTTACCTACCACAACGACCGCGCAATACTTAATAAAGTATTCGACACGTGTTTAATTACATTTATTGTTCTACTGACTTTCTAATTATTTATTGTAATGTCTTAATTTAATTTTTTTTTTTGCATGCTTAGATTTCATATTATATTTGCACGCTTGCTTGCAAGCAAAATACACATTGTTCCTGAATAGTTCTAACACCTTTTGTTACTGTATTTTTGCAAATAAATGATTGATTGATTTAATTCCAGAGCAGTGGATCTGCGTTTTAGGTAATCTGTGCCGAGATGGAATTATCGGTAGCCTTGTAGATGCTCAGTTGTTTTTACCAGCCACGAGTGACATGCGCGGTGGGATCTCATGACACTGACGTCCAAATTTTGAGTGGGGGTGACAACCTTCATTTCGACTTTCACAATACACAACTTCATTTCGACTTTCTCAACAATAATAATTTTGACTTTCTTTTAAAGTTACGCCAATAATAAATATCAACTCTAAAGCTTAATGTATATGTAGGTATTATATTAATTATCACAATGAAATGGAATACAAAACAAAAAACAGGACACGCCGTCGTGAATTGAATTGTCTAGGATTATTGGATTCTAATTGCAAATAACACGTTCATTTAATTTAAATTTATAGCTGTTTTAAGATGAATAAAAAAATGGACATCAATTAACGTTTTAAATTACCAACTAAGAATATGACGTGTCAAAAGTATAAGAGATCAATATGCTTCTGGCATATCAGATACTTAGATTAGAATAAGATAACCAGTTAACATTTAACTGATCCAATCCATACTTATTTTAATTATATTTAATATTTGAGGGCACAACATATAGTATAAATTGATAAATTTTTATAATTTACTACAATTAATAACAACGGGGTATTTCGCATAATATTTCGCCCTGTTTTCTACCTTCATCCCTGAACCGAGGCGGGTTTAAATATACACCCATAATTCCTTCCTCATGTTGGTTTTCGTGCCTTTCGGCACAATATAAAAAAAAACGTCGAAAAAGTTTTGAAATTGCTTTTAACGCCTTGTGTTTTGCCTCAATTTCAATTACCAAAGTGACGAAATGTCAATAAACCAGTGAATACCTAATAAGTGATTTTTTTTTAAGTAATCTGGATATTCCTCTGAGAATACCGTAATGTTTATTGTAAAACACTATGATATATAATTTAGATACTACACAATGAGCGAAAAGAACAAAGGACCGTCAAATAGAGAAAGGAATGCATAATCAAATCAACTTGCTTTCACGTTTCGAGACTATTCCGCACCAACATACATTTTGCAGTACAATTAGACAATATAAACCTTATATAGTGGTAACAAAAGCTAACGCAAGGGTCCAATTATGTAAGTTTGCGTGTATGGCAAAACAATGGGCTCGCCGCTTTTATGAGGGTGATGTTAATGCTAATATTGAGGGCCCGTGGGTTACGCTTATCCTCTTCCTACTAATTTTTAACGACTTACTCAAAAAGCCTTTAGATTGGATGTAGACATACATACATTTTCTTGAGATGTTATAACTATTTAGAGTGTGAGTGAGGAGTGGAAGCTAGTGATTTAATACATCAAATTATAAAACAATAGATAGTGTTTTATAGGTTGGCGTATAAAATCATTAGCTTCCACCCGTAACTTCATCAAAGTAGAAATCGTTAGAACTTTCAACCTTATTTTCACCCGAGGTTCTGTTTCTTTTACAAATTTTACGGTTTAACTCACGTATTTTTAGTCACTCGCGCGAAACGTTTCGGAGAGCCTAATAGGCCTCCATTTTCAAGCTCACTGCTTATGAGCAGCGGTCACTAAAGATAAACGTCACTTTTGACACTGACAGATCCGATCCATGTCAGATCCGATCCATATCGCGCCGCGTAACTGTCGCTCGCCACGTAGCGCGTTGGGCGCGTGATGAGATAACCAAGCATTTTCAATAATGTTATATTCAGAGGTAAACTATGTTTGTATGGATAAGTTTAAGTGGTTTCAGGGCAGTCGTCCACTTTCGCCTTAAACCGTAAAATAAATTTAATGTTCAGATGGTTCAACACATAATTAAAATTAGTCAATAATAGCGGGACATGTCAATAAATAAAATTCATATAAACCAACAAAAAAAAGTACAGATAAAGTAATAAATATGTCAGTTACATGTGATAATTTTGTAAAAATCTGTTTAATTTGCAAATTCAGGGACCATATATTTTTTTAAGAACTTGCATGTAATATTCTATACATTGCTAACTACAGAGTGTAATGAAAATAGTCGTTCTACCAAATATCGCAATGTAACAAAAATTGCATATAATTCTTGAACCGTCTAAATGAGGCTTAAAACTACGAGAAATAGGTTATGGATGCGAGCTTCAAGCCAACTCTTGGTTCACTTTTTTACTTTGTTGAAAACCTTGCCATGGTTACGTAGATAAGCTTTGCCCTTGCTTATATTATGTACCTACATGTTCAAAATTAATGTTTAAGCGAACCAATCTCTCAAAATATCTGCCCGAAATACTGTTTTATTAAACACATCCAAAATGCCCATTACTCCGCAATATCTTCATCCAGAACACCACACCCTCCATTTCAATATTTTTCCCTCCTGCTCACATACAGGTAGATTGAAGCAGACAAATTGATATCAAGGCCCGGAATGGAGCCCAAATCGTCCCTCCTACCGACTTATCTTAACTCGCGAGACCTGAGAATGTCTTCCCAGGCAATTTCGGCACTCATTGTCCAGGAAGTTGGTGGATTAAAATCAGTTTACTTTTACCTAAAGGTTTTGTGTGGGTACTATGTGAAGAATATAGCTCACATATTTCAATACTTTTCAGCATTTGTAATGAAATAAAAAATATGTATTTACTCACTTGCTGTAATTATTCCCCTATGTAAGTATACTTAGGCGAATAATTACATATTCTGGGAGAGTTGGTTATATTGTACCAGTTTTTGCTAAAATCTGGACATTTTGTTTATGAAAAAGTCAAAATAGGTACGATTTAGCCGAAGGGTTGCTTACATCATACTACCAACATTAAAACTATATCTATTAAGCATTTTTAACGTTTATTGCTTATTTTAAATTTGATTACCAAATATTGCCGGACACTGAAATCGTACTGCTATAATAATAATAAAATTATTGGTGGTTTTAATCAACTTTAGCTTTACCTATGCCAGTAGGCCATATCACGATACTAACGAAAATAGGGACTGGGAGGCTGATTCTAATTTACAAATCGATGCTAATTGGTTTTCATTTTGATATTATATTGCAGGAGGGAGAAGATTGTTAAAGTTGAGAATGCCGCATTATGATTATTTTCAAATTAGGACTTATGAAATGTTCTTTTCATTCTTATTTTGACATCATTCACCCGGGCTGACTCGTACTTATATTAGCGTTGTATTGGTAGGTACCTACGAGCAAATAGCTGAGTAAGAACCAAGCTGTTTCTGGACGGCAGCACGCAAAAAACAGCTGTATATCTTACTTGCTACGTAAATGAAGTAGCAGATGGATACATGCTTGTGGCTGGAAAATCTATTCTAGGTAGATTGATATGTTCCAACTCCAGCCACATTAAACGGATAGCGCGAAATTATTCATCGCTGTTTATAAATTAAACTTATCCCACGTCATTTCTCACGAGCACATCTGCTGCGTAACGCAGATTAGCCTGCGGTTTTGAAAAATAACTACGGGCTTTATTTCATGCATTTGATATATCAAGTCATATTACAAAACGATTTGATTGCATGCGCTCAATCGCTCTAACTAAAGCGGTGCGAGATGGGTTTGAATGCCCGCGAACAATGGATTGGTATTCAATTTGTGTTTTAATACATACCCGAACAACGATAAAGCAATTGAATCGTGTATAAAACTCATGACTAGTTTTAAATATTTCGTTAAAAAATATTAAGATTAATTGATTTGTTGTTGATTTCAAATAATTTAAGATGACGAAGTGTTAGGTAAAGTAAGCAGTATAGCTTAGCGATCAAAGTATCCACAAATATCTAAACACAACTTTGTTATTAAAAATAAAAGCGTGTGTAGATAGTTTTGGACACATTGCCCGCTAAGCTACTTCTGCTGCTAACTGGTTCTGAAATGTTCTGGAAGGAAAATAGCTTTAGTGCCTTATTTTTACAAAATGAGTAAAGATATTTTGTAAAATAAACCAATCAATTTAAAAACTGTGGGTATTTCAAACAAATCCAAAATATTTAGATGAAGTTCGAAGGTTTTTGATGGTTTAATAAAGTATTTAGAAAATATCCAAAGCTCTAAATTAAACTGGAAATGCCAATTGCCTACTGACAATGCAATGAAGTAAGATGTGTCTTACGTAGAGTTAGACCAAGAAAAGTCTGCATCGATTAGGAGATGTACGACGATAAGGACAGAGATGGGCATTAATCGATTAATCTTTTAGTTAACTAATCAATCGATTAAAAATATCAATCGTCATTTTTTAATCGCGATTAATTTAGTTGCGATTAAATTAGTTGTGAGAATGTTCGACTAACAACTAAATTAGTTTTAGTTTCAATCGACTAAATTTCACGATTAAATATATATTAAAACTACGTAGTCGCCCGTTTTTTGCATTTTTTATCTTGCAATATGTAACTACAAGTACGTATGTATGTAACATACGGAGGTACTCGTATGTTGTAACTATGTTAGTTTGGGTAGAATTTTGCGACTTATTTTGAAGCAGATATCTTCATCCGATTGAGCTAAAATTATAGTTTAACTTTAGTTTAACTAAATACATATCATGGTTGCTTTTATATTTAATATACAAAGTTTGATTTATATAATTGTGCTTTTTAAGTGTTATTTTACTAATGCACAAAGTACCCAGTTCTTATTTACCCTTAGATAAGAGAAATTTAATCCAATTTCAGAGAGATGCACTAGTTTAGTAGCAAAATAATAGTGAGAACAGATCTCACTCCTTAGAAACGGTCAAAATATCGTAAGTAATACATGACTATTTTATTTTTAAACATCCGTTAAGATTTCCTAATCAGTCTGTCAACATAGCCATACCGAGGTATTCTATTCAATTTGCTTCTAACATTAGTCGCGAGAAAATAGTCTAACTAATTAGTCGATTACAGAATTTAGTTGTCCGAAATCAATCGGCAACTAATTTAGTTGCAACTAAATTAGTTGCACTCTATACAACTAAGATTGATCAATCGTCGTTTTCAATCGTCAGTCGCAATTAATTCTTGTAATCTTAATCGTTAATCGTTAGTCGATTACATTTTGCCCATCTCTGGATAAGGAGATGTTTAATTTATTTGCAAGACTTTTTTATTATAATCCTGAAGAAAGGCCAGAAAGAGCACCCTTAACCGGCGAGCGTGTATGAGGAATGTTATGAAAGGGAAGGAAGCGAAAGAGGTATGTCAGGATCGTAGCAAGTGGAAATCCGTGGTCTCTTCCTAATACCCCTCCGGGAAATAGGCGTGATTATATGTATGTATGTATGTATGTATTTTATTAAAATGTGGTAAAAAATTTAGTGGTTATTGACTATCTGGATACATATATATGGATAAATGATTTTTTATTATTTTTAGAACGCCATATGACTTTGACCCATGTTCTTTCACTGAAATTGTTAAATATCAATCGGTGTCGCCATCTACCTGAGTATGGGCCAAAGGTGTGGCGCCATCTATTGGAGCATACATTTTTCTTGATTTTCGAGGCACGTTTTTTCTATATCTTTGGTTTGGGGCTACGTCGATCTGTATAATAAATCAATATTATACTGTATAACTTCGGAGTGATTAATCTATTTTTAAGCTCGTAACATAGAAAAGTAGTATAATGAAACTGCAATACCTGATGCTAAAGGGGCCCACTGACTATCAGTCCGCCGGACGCTATCGGCCTGTCAGTTGTTCGGAACTGTCAAGTTTTTGTTGTAACTGACAGGCCGATATCGTCCGGCGGACTGATATTTAGTGGACCCCTTAACTATTTCCGTAAGATTCTTTCTTCAATCATATATTTCAATTAAGAGCGCTATTACATTTCGGCGTTGAGCGAGTTTAGGTATTTTACGCGCTGCGGCGGGCTGTGCGAGCTCAGTATGCCGATCCCTTCTACCACGTTTTCCCTCTCGCTCGCACTACAATGATGGATTAAACAATCTTGATCCTTCGTGAAGAATATTGAAAACAATTATAACGACACTAACTTAAAATCCTAATTATTGTTATTTGGTACGAAAATACTAAATCCAGTGCAAATGTACTTACTTTTGTATTATAAAAGAATTATTTTATACTAGAAAGAAATTAAGGGGCCCACTGACTATCAGTCCGCCGGACGATATAGGCCGGTCAGTTAGAACAAAAATTTGACAGTTCCGAACAACTGACAGGCCGATATCGTCCGGCGGACTGATAGTCAGTGGGCCACTTTATAGCTGAGTTTATACTCGCTTGTTTACATGTTTCGTCATTACATTTGGTACAGGTACAGGGTAACCGTACAGCTTGGGACAATGTCACTTGGTGCTAAATTATATCCCAAAAATATAATTTTCACTGAAAATGACAAAAACTGTCAATCTGTCAAATTTGACTGATATGTCAAACAACACTAAACTATGTCACTTAGTACCAAACTTCAACAAAACATGTTAACTTTCACTAAAAATGACAAAAACTGTAAAACTGTCAATTTTGACAGTTTTGACAGATGTGTCAAACTAACCAATTGCATTACGCACCAATTGCATTAAAGTTAATTCGAATTAAATTTTTGAGACGTTAATGGCCATTGAAGTTAATGTTTTGTTTAGTGTTGTTTGACATATCAGTCAAATTTGACAGATTGACAGTTTTTGTCATTTTCAGTGAAAATTATCTTTTTGGGATAGAATCTAGCACCCACTGACATTGTTAAATGTAGATTTATACTATCTGTCAAAATTGACAGTTGGTGACCTTTTGACAGTTTTGGATCCCAAATCAAAACGGCTTGTCCGATTTTGATAGGACCTTCAACATTAGTCATGGGATGGAAAATGTAGTTTGACACATCTGTCAAAACTGTCAAAATTGACAGTTTGACAGTTTTTGTCTTTTTTTGTGAAAATTAACATGGTTTGTTTGCTAAATTATATCCCAAAAAGAAAATTTTTACTGAAAATGACAAAAACTGTCAATCTGTCAAACTTGACTGATATGTCAAACAACACTAAACTATGTCACTTAGTACCAAACTTTAACAAAACGATAATTTTCACAAAAAATTATAAAAACTGCCATACTGTCAATTTTGACAGTTTTGACAGATGTGTCAAACTGCATTTTCCATCCCATGACTAATGTTGAAGGTCCTATCAAAATCGGACAATCCGTTTCGATTTGGGATCCAAAACTGTCAAAATGTCACAAACTGTCAATTTTGACAGATAGTATAAATCTACACTTAACAATGTCACTGGGTGCTAAATTCTATCCCAAAAAGATAATTTTCACTGAAAATGACAAAAACTGTCAATCTGTCAAATTTGACTGATATGTCAAACAACAGTAAACTATGTCACTTAGTACCAAACTTTAACAAAACATGTTAATTTTCACTAAAAATTACAAACCTGTCAATTTTTACAGGTTGACTGGTAGAGAATGCCTTAAGAAGGCATTAAGTCCGCCCTTTGTACCTTCATGTGTTGTGCAATAAAGCTTAAATAAATAATAAATAAATAAATAAAATGTCGATTTTGACAGATTGTATAAATCTACACTTGACAATGTCACTTGGTGCTAAATTATATCCCAAAAAGATAATTTTCACTGAAAATGACAAAAACTGTCAATCTGTCAAATTTGCCTGATATGTCAAACAACACTAAACTAGGTCACTTAGTACTAAACTTTAACAAAACATGTTAATTTTCACTAAAAATAACAAAAACTGTCACTGTCAATTTTGACAGTTTTGACAGATGTGTCAAACTACATTTTCCATCCCATGACTAATGTTGAAGGTCCTATCAAAATTGGACAAACCGTTTCGATTTGGGATCCAAAAATGTCAAAATGTCACAAAATGTCAATTTTGACAGATTGTATAAATTTACACTTAACAATGTCACTTGGTGCTAAATTATATCCCAAAAAGATGAAAATGACAAAAACTGTCAATCTGTCAAATTTGACTGATATGTCAAACAACACTAAACTATGTCACTTAGTACCAAACTTTAACAAAACATGTTAATTTTCACTAAAAATGACAAAAACTGTCAAACTGTCAATTTTGACAGTTTTGACAGATGTGTCAAACTACATTTTCCATCCCATGACTAATGTTGAAGGTCCTATCAAAATTGGACAAGCCGTTTCGATCTGGGATCCAAAACTGTCAAAAATGACAATTTTGACAGATAGTATAAATCTACACTTAACAATGTTACTTGGTGCTAAATTCTATCCCAAAAAGATAATTTTCACTGAAAATGACAAAAACTGTCAATCTGTCAAATTTGACTGATATGTCAACCAAACCTTAGTTCCACTAGGTACTGCCAGGGTTCAGCATCAGCTCTATCATGGGTACTGCTCTCCTAAGTGCTCATCAAGACGAGTCGGATGACTAAAACAGCGTGTGCCTATGTTGCACCAAACCTTAGAACCACTAGGTACTGCCAGGGTTCAGCATCAGCTCAATCATGGGTACTGCTCTCCTAAGTGCTCATCAAGACGAGTCGGATGACTAAAACAGCGTGTGCCTATGTTGCACCAATCCTAAGTTCCACTAGGTACTGCCAGGGTTCAACATCAGCTCTATCATGAGTACTGCTCTCCCAAGTTGCTCATCAAGACGAGTCGAATGACCAAAACAGTGTGCGCCTATGTTGCACCAAACCTAAGTTCCACTAGGTACTGCCAGGGTTCATAAGGAGGATGAGTAATACATAATTAAAAACTTATACAAGTTCAGTCTTAGTTCTATCGGAGCATCGTTTATAATGGCGTAAGCGCCATCGACAATAAGGTCCCTTTTTATAGGAAGTACCACATTTTATTCTGTTTTTAGTATTTGTTGTTATAGCGGCAACAGAAATACATCATCTGTGAAAATTTCAACTGTCTAGCTTTCACGGTTCATGAGATACAGCCTGGTGACAGACGGACAGACAGACAGACAGACAGCGGAGTCCTAGTAATAGGGTCCCGTTTTTACCCTTTGGGCACGGAACCCTAAAAACGGAATAAAACAGATATTTAAGTGGGGCTCCCATACAACAAACGTGATTTATTTACCGTTTTGTGCGTAATAGTACGAAACCCTTTGTGCGCGAGACCAACTCGCACTTGGCTGTTTTTTTTTAATTTACTACCTATAAAATGTCAGGTCATTTCAAATATTTTAAATGTTGTTCGGAAGTTTGTTATGTTACTATACCTACTATAAAAACAAATACAGTACTCGGATCAAAGTTTCTCAGTCGCAATTTACACGCACACAGTATAGCGTTTTACACGGCGCCTGCCGCACACAACGATAAAAAACCTCGTTGTCGCCGTCGAAAACGTGCGGAGCCGACCGACACAGGTCCGACCTCTTCAAGTTCTGCCGCGGTACTGAGATCGCCAGCGCGTCATCGGCAATATAGAGTAGTTTTCAAAAAATTGCCAAAAAATTTAAGTAGAATTTGATAAACACAAATGTATACCAACAGTATAAGCAAACGTTGTAGATTGCTCGTGTATAAAAATGACTTCGATACTAAGTAGATTTTCGTAGGAATTTACACTTGTTTCGAAGAGAAAATTCAATTCGTTTAACATTGATTTTCTCTTTCTTAAAAGCATGTAGGAAGAATATCATTCGATATTCCTAAAGTACAGGATATTAGTAATACAAAATATCCAACTTTAGCAGAGTAAACTTCTCAAAATTTACAAATAAGAGCTCACAATTCAGTGCTTCACGCGGTTTTTCGTAAACGACCATCAGAAAAACAATCATTACTAATTTAATTAGTCCTTTTTCTAAAATGTACAACGATATTCCTAAGGATAAGAAGACGCTCTTACTGGAACAAGTACTCTTTATTTCTAATAATGAGCGTAAAATCTCAAATGTTGTCGAGAATATCGTCAATTTTACATTATTTCGACTTTTCTTGTAAGAACGCTCTTAATCAAATTACTGATTGGCTATGAGTGATTGCACTGACTGTGATATAGTATGCTAAATTATCCAGTGTGAAGTCGAAGTGGCTTAAAAACTTTTTACATTAAATCTGTTCCTGCTATTTACTTCCTTGGCAAAAGGGTTGCGATAATTAAAATTCAGGCAAGGTCGGACTCTGTTCGCGGCATATAAATCAGAGACAAGACAACGTGGCAGTCTCGACGAATCGATACTGGGATTACGTGCGTAAGCAATTTCTGTCGCTTTAGTGGGATAACAGAATTTTCCAAATTGAATCTAGGACGTACGCTGTTTGAAGAAGGAGATTTTGGACGAAAAACAACCCGTACACGCCGCAAGTGCCTCTCGCTTTCTTTCATCATTAGGTGGGATAGTTTGTTTTAAAATAGGATTAGGGTAGGAATGAAAAACAAAACTGAAAACGCCGCATACATTAAAATGGTATTGCATAAATATTATGCTATTGAAGATGACTAAACTGATCTGTACTATTATTAATAAATAATAATACAGATCAGTTTAGTTTGTTATTATCACCAAAAGACTTTTGAATATACATTTATTACATGCAAATGCTTAAGCATGATAAGTAACCTTATTCGACATTTTTTTCTCTTTTAAGAACTTATCGTAATTTTCATCACTTCCCGTATCACGTTCAGCAATTCCGTGCATGTATTTTGCGTACATGTCTGAGAACTCCTTATGGATTTCCAATGCATCTTGTTTGTCCGGTGAATCGTGGGATCCGTATTTGTGGCCACAGTAACATCGGTGGTCCTTTCCGCAGAACGCAGCCTTGCCGAGCTCTATGCACTTCCTGATACACTTTCTAGCTACGTCAAGACTTGGGCAGAAGTGGGCTATTTGATGTCTCCGAGATGGAGAAATTTGGACTGAAAGTAAAATACTATTAGCTACGTAATTTTAGTTTTATATAGGTATTTTTTTACTTTGACAAAAAAGATCGTCGGCATAGACAGTATTTTGTAGTAATTAATACAAAGTATGAATTAATTAAATTATACCTGATACATCTTCATCACTTTTTTGGACAATTTGTGGAGATATATTTATTTGAATTTCGTTTTTCGGAGGAATCGGTGCTTTTGGCGCTATCATCATATCTGCTCAGAGTTAAAAGAGGTATTTTAGTGAAACTCTTTAATGTAAACTTGTCACGTTTAACATCTTAAAAGCTACTTGTCCTTACCTACACTTGCCAATACATTTGGCGAGCTTATCGTATCGACGACACTTTGATGACAGTAACACTCCCCCTTATGACACAGTACATCCACCCCATGACAATTTTCTTTGCAGTATTGTAGTCCTTCTTTGGTGGAGCAGTTAGAGTTGCGAAGATAGCTCAAAAAGTAGTCCATGTCAACTGAAAACGTTTTTTTATCAAATAAAACAACATATGTATAGGAGGTTATTTATTAGTACATACTTATCGGAACAGTGATAAACTATAGCTATTTATGCAACAAGTGCGGAAAGTGTATGATTTCCGACGAGTGGAATTTTATTCACGAGCGAACAAAGCGAGCGAGTGTATAAAGGAATACGAGTCGGAAATCATCTTTACGCACGTGTATCATACAATGTTTTACTATGCATTGTGCGAGTAAATAAAAAAACATATCATTGCAAATAAGTTTAATTATTTAAAAAAAAATACAGCCGAATTGATAACCTCCTCCTTTTGAAATCTTGAAGCCGGTTAAAAAGGAGTGTTTTAAATCGACACGAGTTGTGAATTACCTATTCGCCCGTGTATCGTACAACGTTTTACAGTACATATGGCCCTTTAAACTTTCGACATATGCACGAAAAGTGCACTTTTCCGCACTAGTGCGAGAAAGTAGCACCATTATGTACTGTAAAAAAAATTGAAAACAAAAAGCACTAGTGCGGAAAAGTAGTACTTTCCGCATGATATGGCTCTGTAGGAAACGCACTTTTCGAGCACATGCATTGTAAAGATCATTTTGACATGATTCGACATCGGCCAGTAACGTAAATAAGTAACATATTAAGTATGAAATATCAAAATATTGTCTTCGGTTACCGCGATAGTTACTCATGAAATAAAACTATGAAAACGGATTATATCGCGTATATTGAATTTATAATACATCCCGACGTTTCGAACTCTTTACAGCGTTCGTGGTCAACGGGTGTAAAGAGTTCGAAACGTCGGGATGTATTATAAATTCAATATACGCGATATAATCCGTTTTCATAGTTTTATTTCATATGAAATATCAAGTCAAGCCGATTGGTAGATGCAGTGGCACGCTTATTAATTTACTTGCTTCCTTATTTAAACATAGGCGTTTACTTGTTCTTAGTACACTAAAAGGGGAACATGCACTGGCTGCACTAACAACAAAGGTACGCAAGGGAATTCACAGTCGAAACCGCGCCACCCGACCGCGACGCTGCGGGTCCGTGGATTTAATACTTGGTCCTCGGTCGTTGCAACCAAATTGCAACTAACGGCGCGATTCAAGAAATTAATTAGAGATTCACTAGGTATGAAATAGCAAAGAGATGTGACATTGCACGGCAAAAGGTACCTTATGGCGGCTGGCGTTTACGTCGCATAGCGTCGCAAATTATTACGGCGCTATGCGACGTAAGCGCCATCCAATATTAATTGGAGCGGCGTTAATAATAGCGTAAGCTCCAACCGCCATAAGGTACCTTTTGCCGTGCAATGTCACATCCTTTACCCGTGGGACGTCACATATCTTTATTATTTCATATCTAGTGAATCTCTAATTAATTTCCCGAATCGCGCCGTAAGCCGTTTTAGTCTACGGAATAAAAAAACAGAATATAGACAATTGAAATTTTCACAGATGATGTATTTCTGTTGCCGCTATAACAACAAATACTCGGTGCGCGAGTCCGACTCGCACTTGGCCGGTTTTTTTCTGTTATTTTAGCTTTATTTTAGCTATCATGGTTCATGAGATACAGCCTCGACAGACAGACGGACAGACGGACGGTAGGACAGACGGACAGACGGACAAATATATATCAAAACTAATGTACCTACGTCACACAACAATTTGTTATTAAATACTTTAGTAGTATCATAGATTAAAAAAAGTTATATATTAACATACTTGCTTTCGTTCCATGTGTTTGTATAAAATAAAAGCAGCAGAAGAGTAAAATATAACTTATTTTCAAATACATCTTGCTGCACGATGATCAGCAGCCACAGAAAACAGGAAAATGTTATCAGCCAGTGCCAGTGTATAATTAGTTTTTAATTGATTCGTCAATCACAATTTCCAGTAACAAGAAACAGCTTGGAAACATCACATGAAAATTTAAATTTTAAAAACACGTTTACTTATTGAGATCACGTAATTCTTATTTTGTTACGTTGTTCCAAAATATTTATCAGTACGGTTTTTACTCACTATTATTTTTAGTCGCTTTTGGCGACATGTTTCGGATTCTTTGGGAATCCATCCTCACCAAACATATCCGAAACATGTCGCCAAAAGCGACTAAAAATAATAGTGAGTAAAAACCGTACTGATAAATATTTTGAAATATGTCTCACGATAGTTTAAGTGCGATTGTTACGTTGTTGTTATTTTATTACGCCTCTCTTGTTATTTTGTTACGCCTCTATTGTTATTTTGTTACGTTGTTGTCACTTACCTTGTATCTAAGCACAAGCGTTAACGGTATATGAACAAATATCTAAGATGTAGTAGTTAGAAGAGTGGAAAATACAGTTTCTTATTTTATATTTAAAATATGTTTCATTAGTGCCTAACATATTTTTGGTATCAACAGTTGATATGGTCAGCAGTTGATATCCGAACGTCACCTTAAATTGTAAAAAGGAGTAGATAACCACTGACTTGCTTGATTTTATGAAATAACAAAACGAAACAAAAATGGCATCGGGGTGACAGATGCTACGAAAAGTCACATGACTATTTCCATACATTACTTATTTAAGTTTATTTTTGTGTTTTCTATAATAATAATAAAAACTAAATAAAAGAAAACAAAATATTTCTAAGAAATAGATATTTAAATACTTATTTTAAGTGCATCGTCAATATAGTTTAATATTGAACCGCAATGAAAATGTGATACCAAACTACCGTTAGCACAACAATTATACAGAGTACTTATATTTTTAATTATCTAATGTGGCCAGACACATCACTGGACAGAGATCTGTGGAGAAATTGGAGGGAGGCCTTTGCCCAGCAGTGGGACACGTAAGGCTCCAAATAGTAATAAATAATAATAATAATAAATAATGTAACCAGGGATGATACTGACGGCATTGGTGACAACTCCATAGGCGTTATGAAATGAAATGACTCTATTCACAAGATTGCCTAGCATCTGCTTTTTTATTCCGTAGACTAAAATGACGTTTCATGTGTAAGACATTCATGACGTTTCATGACATTTCTTAGTACAGTCGCCATCAGATATATCGGAGCGGCCGAGGTGCTCACAAATATCTGAACACGCCTATATTGGCAAGGCGTTAGAGTGCGTGTTCCGATATTTTGAGCACCTGGGCCGTTCCGATATATCTGATGGCGACTGTACCACATGAAATGTCATTTTAGTCTACGGAATAAAAAACAGAATTATACTCAAAAATTTCATTCGTTATGTGCTCAATTCCATTCTCGACGCTGTTTGATCATGCTAGACCGTGATGTTTTGTCTCAAATTATATCATGTCTTACTCTGGCTAAGAGACTGGAGCATATTCATCAAAGAATATAATTATATTAATCCAAAATCAATTTAATATTTCATCCAAACACAAGTTTAAATGAAGCCGCAAACAAAACTGTCCCAATCGGAGGACGCTTCAAAACTGACGTCAAACAATGCCAAGTCAAGTCCAATTACAGCCGAGTCTAAACGAGTCCCGAGTGGGTAAAACTTCATTTCCTTACTTTATAGAAAGTGGAGTATTTCTTCTGTAGATTGGTGTGGTAATAAGCGGTTAGCGGGCGTGAAAGCCTTTGGTCCTTTAAGGCCGCCATTAAATCTAAAAGTTTTACTGGGATACAATCGATTGGACTGTCATGAAACTTGTTAAGTACCTTACCCGAGTAGTTCGGTTGTGCGACTTTCAAACTGGGCGGTTTTGAGAGAGTTAGAATTTGGAGCTTCACGAAAAGTAACAATTCTTGCAAAATCATAGTCCTTATAACTTATAAATAGGTATAATAGGCATCGGTGAATGCGAGCGGCACAGGATCGGTCGGAGTGGCGAGCCTTGGGGGAGGCCTATGTCCAGCAGTGGACGTCTATCGGCTGACATGATGATGATGATGATGATGAGGTATAATAAAATCATAGTTAAATAAAACACCACAAGCAAGATTTTAAAAAATTGCGCAAGAGGCAAAGCACGACAAATATAACATCTTAGGCATTACTGTTAGAAGTATTAGAACAAATTAAATTATTTACAGAAAATACTTTAATTTGTTTTTATTTTAAGTAGAAACACTACTATATAAATGATAAACTGAAATAAATGTCATATACTAAGAAAAAATGACCAAGGCCTCCAGTGCCCCAGGCTGGAATCGAACCAGCGTCCTCTGCTGCTGACTATCGCCTGACATGATGCACCTGCCGCGATAGCAGAGGACGCTGGTTCGATTCCAGCCTGGGGCACTGGAGGCCTTGGTAATTTTTTCTTAGTATATGACATTTATTTCAGTTTATCACAAATCGAGTAAAAACATGAAGCTCTATTTAATATAGGTATAGTTACTTCGATAAAAAAGTCCCACCAGTTTGAGAAGCACCGATGTAATTAATAGGTCCAATTACCTAAATAGATGTCGGTCACTAGACACGCTTGCCCTCTCAAATTACGCCAATATCAAAACCAACGACGTTCTTAATGAACTCTCCTTGTAAACTGTTCAAGAAGTTTCCCAGCTAGTTCACTGGAGTTCGGCATTAACATTCTTCGAATATTTTTTCCGAATGGCCATGGTTCGAGTTCCGAGAAGTTTGCGTCTTTAAAACTTTTTTATAGTTGTCACAAGCGCTTTAGCATTAATGCTGGGAGAAGTTGAAATTTCAATGTTTTTTCCGGTAGATTAGTATGTTACAAAATTAAAAAAATCGGCCATCTCAGATACAGGTACACGAATGATTTCGTATCATTTCCGTGAAATTCATAGAAACCAAAAAAAAAACTAGTCAAAGTCACATAATATTTGTAATTAATAATGAATAAACAGGATAATATTGTCTTTAATTTATTTATGTCTATGAAAAATTGGTTAGTAATTTCTGAACATAATCACTAAATGAAACAGTCTATATACCTACTCTTCACTAAGTACTTAAGTTACAACATCCAAACAGTACGAGTATTATCATCTAAACCAAATTTAATGATTGCAATTTAATCCGATTATAAGATTATAGTGTGCGCGCTGTGAACCACTAAAATACCAATCCATCAAATTGTCATACATAATTGAAAATTACCTGCTACTCCTCGTTAGTTGTAGTCATACTTAATTAAACCAATGGCAACACTAGATTCGTTGATTACAGAAGATTTGTAAAGTCAGGAAAAAGATGTTTTATGGTAAGGCGGTATTCACATCTTCACGAAAGGCATTCACCGACACACCGACGCGGGCGGCGTGCAGAGCCGCATCAGTGTGATAACAGCATAACTGGGGGCCTAGCCAAAATGACAATTGTTTGCAGAAAACGAAGCGAAACGTTGTCATTTTCATACATTATTTGATTATCTTACTGTTTTGCTTCGTTTTATGCAAAGGACTGTCATCTTGGCTAGACCCCTGGAGTGTCAAACGTCAACTTTTGACAATTAGAGCTACCGCATAATGTGCTGAGTCGTACCGGGCCATCTACGTCAAATCAATTTAGAAGCACGAATAATTCTTTGTTTTTACAACTTGTGCTTAATAACTTTTTTCCATAAATAATACATAATTCAATTAAGGGTTAAAAGTCAAGATTGCACAGCGAGAAAATTGTATCGGTACGTATACTTACTTAAAATTTATACGACTGCATTGCAGCTGCAACATTGTTACTAATTGGATATTATGCGCATATGTACAGCATTAAACAACTGTGAAAAAAGTATTTTTTTCGTTTTGTTACTGCGCTATAATTTGAAATACTTAGGTACGTATTTATGTTACACTAACAGAATATTAGCTAACTATAATATGTCATGTATATTGTAAGTTAAGCCTCGCTCGACTCTTCAAGCCTAGTCTTTACTCGAAAGCAGTCAGTCCGACACACTTGCAACATTTTTTTCCTCCTTGTTCATCAAGTTGAGATTATATTTTAGTGCCGAATGGTTTGCTGGCCCGAGCTGGCGCACCTGTTGATAATCTCGGCGGGGGTTGAAATATTGAATCTCTTACGCAGACATCCGCTTTTATTAATAAGATACTTGGTTAAGGCCTAGCTACACTTTAAACGCGTGAGAAACTAGTACTCAACAGTAAACATAAAGGAGGAATATTCAAAATTATCTGCGAACACTTCTCAATTTACTCATGTTAATGTGATATCTATTAATAGTTATGCAGAATTATTATTTAATAAACCTATGCTAACTAAACATGTTATAAAAACCTTGCAACAGACCGATAACGTACTTAATACATTAAATGTATTGCCCGTACATAAAGCTAGTATAGCCGCGTCTACATGAGGTCACGACTTTTGCTTTGAAGACACGAAGCAAATTAAACAACTATTATAACTACACCGACCGACCAATAATTTCCAAATTTCTAACTCAACCTTCAGCTTATTTTTCGGACGAGCTAAGATGCTAAGAAGATTTTTCTCTTTTACTTCAAAGAAGTCATAATTAGAGTAAAGAGAAAGATGTCCGCAATTTCCGAACTTCGATTTTCGCAGTAGGCCGCATACGCAGTACTCATATCCAGAGCCCAGAATTCTCGTAGCATTTTTGAGCTGTTATAGGGACTACTCGTTTATCAACTGCCGATTATACATATGTATATCGATAAATACAGAATACAATATGTCAAAATATGATTACGAGTAGAAGTAAACAACATGCAGTCTTGTCGCGAATGAGCGATCTCTTCGAGATAACCTTTGGATACTAACTTTTAGGTAATTATAAATAGAAATTAAAATAATAATATTTCATTGTTTTTTATAATATTTTAATGTTTTTGTTTACTTCTACTCGTAATCATATTTTACATATTGTATTCTGTATTTATCGATATACATATGTATAATCGGAAGTCGATAAACGAGAAGTCCCTATGCCAGCTCAAAAATGCTAAGAGAATTCCGGGCTCTGCTCATATCCTTCAAAACCCTGTAGTTTTTAGGGTTCCGTACCCAAAGGGTAAAAATGGGACCCTATTACTAAGACTCCGCTGTCCGTCTGTCCGTCTGTCTGTCTGTCACCAGGCTGTATCTCTTGAACCTTGATTTTAACAGATGATGTATTTCTGTTGCCGCTATTAACAACAAATACTAAAAAGTACGGAACCCTCGGTGCGCGAGTCCGACTCGCACTTTGCCGGTTTTATTTTAATTGTTAGATAAACATGTTAGATTTTTTTGTTTACTGAGCCAGAAACGATTCGATTCGTTTGATCTCATAAAACTCATATTGATATACCAGAAAGGATGTTTTATTTTATTACTAGATGGGAGTTTTCTCCTTAACAAGATTTCTTATTAAGCCAGCAACGTCTCTCCGGTAACACTGTTTCATGAGCAGGAAGCGCTTAAACCGACACTAACTAAATAGTAATTACACTACCTACTATTAAAAAAACATGTAAATGAGTGTTCCTTTACAACACAATTTGGGTAGGTAACAATTTTGAGTAGTGACAGAAAGATAATTTAAGGTAAAGAAGGTTCGGAATAAGGTGGCTTAAGATGGCTTGTCAACATCAAACAACTTCTTCCTCCTTCCATTAGTCCCAGTTCTATCTGAGGTCGGGTCTCCTTGTACGGCGGCGTCAGGACGCCGCTCTATCCTGGGTTGTCACATGGGTTCGGTTCTGGACTTTCATCTTCCGCTTGATATTGGACCACCATATGTCAGAGGTCTTCATCTTCCCAGGGATTTAGTGGGGATATTTAGGACGGATTTAACTGGGAAACTATCATCTCGTCTCATTGTGTGGCCGTACAATCTAAGCCTGCTTTCCTTTACTTTGTCAATAATAGAAGCCACTCTGAAAGATCCTCTCACGTGCTCATTGCGTATTTAATCAAGACGGGTAACACCGCGCCTGCCCAGCGCAGCATCTTCATTTCCGCTGTGTGCAACTGCTGGTCGTGCTTTTTTGCCATTGTCCAGCACTCCGCTCTGTACATCATAGCAGGTCGGACTTGTAGATCTTGCCCTTAGTTCGCACTGGCATACGGGTTTCACAGAGTACTCCAGTTAGCGATCGCGATTTCATTCAGGCGGTGTTAACTCTATACCTGACATCTGCGTCCACGCGAGCATCAGTCGTTAGCATAGAGCCAAGGTACTTAAAGTGTGAGGCTCGAGGTACTGTTGTGTTATTAATTGAGATGTTGCAAGATGTTTCTTCTTCACCACCAAAGTCGCATTCCATGTACTTTGTTTTTGTGCGACTGACTCTGAGACCGTGTCGTTCCAGGTCATTCACCCATCTGTTGAAGGTCTGCAAATCTCTTTCCTTCTTAGCGATGAGAATAATATCGTCTGCATATAACATACACCATATAATCCATGGTAACATTAAATATCAAGGGACTCAGAGCGGAAGCGGTAGTTTTCGGTTATTGTGGTCAGCCTTGATAACCGCGCTCCAATTACTCTCTCCCAAAGTTTCAGATTATGCGAGGTGAGTTTTATTATGACATTGTAATTGTGAAAGATCGCCTTTGCTTGCTCTTGTATAGAGGCATAGATAACTCGAGCGCCATGAATGCGGGATTTTTCCTTCCGATAGAACTTTGCTGAATAGCACTGTTAGCCATGGTGTTGCATCATCCACCCTCCCCCCTCCTCCTCCTCCTCCTCCTCCTTTCTTCCTCTTTCTCCTCCTCCTCCTCCTCCTCCTCCTGATGACGCTCCTCGGTACGGCGTGAAACATGTCGAGCGTTTTCGACTTAAATCACGTGAGTGACCCGTTATTAATATATTTAATGTGTTGCATCATCTTTCAGCAATTTCCATATATCGGCTGGAATATTATCGGGACCAAGAGCCTTGTGGTAGTCCATCTTCTTTAAGGCAATACTTATTTCTGCTGAGCTTATGCAGTTAAGGGGGCCTTCTGTTGGTGTTGATTGAGGAAGATCATCGCTGGGGAATTCTTCATTCAGAAGTTTTTGGTAATATTCCACCCATCTGTTGTTGATTGGCTCGTTTGACGTAAGCAGGCTTCCCTTCTCACTTCTAATATACTTATTAGCCTTCGTGTCAAGTGTTGATATATGGCGTTGTTTAGCGATTTTATATATTGTATACATTATTTGATTTTATATATATCAACATCAAACAACAAAACTAGAAAAAAAAGAGATTATGTCTTATTTTGACTTGAATATGTAGGTAATATTATATATGTTGCTGTAAAAGCCCGAGGTATGATACAACCTAAGATTCACTAACAATTCTATGGGATCAATCGCAAAACAATAATATTTTTTAAACTGCCAATTATCAAAAATATCTGTAGGTATCTTTTCAATAAATACTATTAGCCACAAAATTCAATCTACCAGGATATAATTACGTCGTCCGTGAAGATAAAAATCAAAAACCCACGCGCAAAGGCACTAATTTCATTTACTCATAATAATGTAGTTATTGATTATGATTTTACAATGTGTACGGTTTCCTAGTGGCGAGGTATTCCTTGACGCCAGGCAGCGCACGCACGGTATGCACGAGCGCGTTAACGCTGGGGTACTTTTTCTCGATTTCCGTGCCGAGGAACAAGTTGGCGCTCTCCACGATGCCCACCAGGATGAAGTCGGCCCAGCTCAGCTGGAAAACAACTTAGCCGTCAAGTAGATGTTTATGTTATGGTAGTATTTCACCAGTAGAGATAAACTATTAGTAATTATTTATTTATTTAATTTTTATTGCACAAAAGAAAACACATCGTCCAATAGGTGGACTTAAGGCATTCTCTGCCAGTCATCATTTGGGCAAGCAAGAAGTTTAAATTTATATCCGGTTCGCCAACGCACCTTCGTTCACATCTAAAGTATTTTTATTAAGCTTATTATTACGCTCATATCCAGCACTTCAATCTGTCAATAAAATTACTGGATTACATACTTAGCAAAGAAAGCATCTTATCTTTTCAACTTATCAAAATAAATGAACAAAGTAACTTAACACTACATAATAAAACTAAAGAAAAACACTAAAACTAACTAGAAAATACACATTATCTATACTAAACATAAACCCCATTCCGACCCCCACCCTGTCCAAACGTGCCAAATATACTTGCGGTATTGCCGCGCTGGATAGCAAGCGATACTTGTTCGACCAAGTAGGAGCCTGAACGGGGATCGCAACCTCTATCACGCAAACGCCGCCCCAAGTCCCTTACCAACTTCTTCGCTTCCAAACACCACGGCCCAGCCGTCTCCACCGCGACCGGAACAAAGTCGTACGCCGGTTCCAGATTGGCGTATTTGGAGTGCTTTAGCCTCGCGGCATTTTCAGCGGCCGCGCCTGCTAGCCTACTGGCGAGAGCTAGGTGAGTAGGTGCAAATGTACTCACGCACGTAGCGTCCCACAGTAGGCAGTGGCCTCTGGCCCACGGAACCAGCGTCAAGCCGTCTGGGCGCTTGCCGTCTGTACGACTTAAGCCTTGAGGCTCCAGAATGCAAGGCACGTTCGCCGAGACCATGTTACGACGTATTAACTCATTGATCGCATGGTGTCTCGGGAACCGCCCCGCAGACCGGGAGCAGCTCAGGCCGTGGTGCCCATTCGCTTCAACCATCACTCCACATATACAGCGATGGGGCTCACACACCTTGGAACCCAGCCTTAGGGCGACACCTACTCTCAGGGTATCGTTGTCTAGTAGGGTCCCCAAATGTGGTGAAGGCAGTGCCTGTAACCAGGCCCCCGACTCGGGTTGCCTTACCGCTTTAAGCCGGGCCGCGTCCTCCACCCTAGCCGAAGTGTTAAGTTACTTTGTTCATTTATATAAAATAAGAAATAAACACTTACTTTATATCGTGAAAAAACTTATCAAAATTACCTAACCTTTAAAATGAAGATATACCTAGCTACTTGGGAATAACATCTTTTTTGACAAAATAAAAAACCTGTAGCGTATCATAATTAAATTAATATTACCAGAAAACTTAAAACTTTTATATAAAAGTAAAAAATATTGTATCAATATATTTTTATTTCATACTGGGATGCAGCCACGATGCAGCCATTTTCTTGCAATAAAGGACCGGCTTATTGTTTATAAATAATAAGCAATAATTTGTCGATGAAATTTAAATAGTAGACATTTTGCGCAAAGTTTTTTAGATTATACCTTTTTCATACTAATTAAATATTATTTTCAATGTACGCTGCCATCTGTGTGTTTGACGTTGCTTGTCACCCTTTAAACATAACAAATTTTGCAATACATTGCGTCTTAGAATAAATTTTAAAGTGTAATAAAAATCAAAACACAAGTTATTTTTAAAAGTTGCTGAACTAATGTTGGTCAGTTTGAGGAGTACAGCCTACAGCTTAATTTATTGCTCCTGTTACATGAAACATTTCAATAATATTATTGAATAATGCGTTAAAAAATTGAGAAATTTTTGCTCAAGGCCTGTTTGTGTGAGTGACCTTTACACTATCCATGTCAAACAAGATGGTGAAGTTAAGTTTAATAATAACTAACAAAGATGTCAGATGTCACTTTAACACAGGTGACCTAACTAAGTAGTGCCTAATTTGCTCGATAGGTGGTGACATCGTGAGATTCGTGAGGTAGAAATAGAAACGGGCCCAAAGGGTAAAAACGGGACCCTCTATTACTAAGATTCCTCTGCCCGTCTGTCTGTCACCAGGCTGTATCTCATGAACCGTGATAGCTAGACAGTTGAAATTTTCATAGATGATGTATTTCTGTTGCCGATATAACAACAAATACTAAAAAGTACGGAACCCTCGGTGGGCGAGCGCTTGATAGCGTGTGGCTCCCTTCATTATATCTCCACTACTAAGCATTTCAATACTTTTAAAAATTCAAAAATCAGCCAGGTATACGGGCTGGTTTGGGTCAGTGAAGGCAGCTACCAGATCCCGTGCTGCTACGCGAAAATGGTCTTAGAAGACCTTCCCTCAATTTCAAATGGGGTTGGCCGGTCGAAGTGTTTAGTAGATGGCGCCAGCATAGCTTGCCCAGTCAAGCCCTAGATTTGCGTCAAATTTTTGTTTTTTTAATGCCCTGGATGCCAGCCTTTTAAGCCAAATCTCATAGAAAAAGGGGCAAGCTATGATGGCGCCATCTCTGCAAACCTTTGACAGTTGCCAACCCCATTAATGAAAATGATTTTACAGATTTTGGAAAAAACATAGGTACCTAAAAGGTCCGAAAGTTCATATTTGACAAACTTTTTTTTGACGTGAAACGTAAGGTGAACGTGACACATCCATCTTAAGCTATGCTCGCGAGGTCTACAGCTCATAGAGCCACTAGTTTATTGCTCCTGTTACAGAAAACACCCGGTATATACTTAGGGTAAACCCACCAGTGAATGAACACCCCCCAGTGAATGAACAAATTCACGTTTTTTGTCTAAAATAAGAAATATAGCAATTTCTACCACAAGTCGTATTTTTTTTCTTATA
The DNA here is from genome assembly GCF_947568885.1 of Cydia strobilella. Taxonomy (NCBI): domain Eukaryota; kingdom Metazoa; phylum Arthropoda; class Insecta; order Lepidoptera; family Tortricidae; genus Cydia; species Cydia strobilella. The sequence continues at coordinate 22,582,799 of NC_086042.1, forward strand.
AACAACTTTATTTCCTATGCAATGGCAACCCGTGATAAATTTATTTTCAACCAGTTTGAATGTGACTGGCGTTTGAAGTTTACGTGTTTCTGGTTTTGAAGTTTTGTATGGAAAAATTAGATCCCAGATAAGAACAGTGTACGTTTGGAGCACCATATGAAGTGCATATTTAATGTTTACCTGTACAAAGTTTAGTTATTTGGATAGATTAATGCTCACTTTGTCGGCGTATTATGCGATTAAGTCTTTATTTTTTAGAGTTCCATTACTGGCTTATCAAATGTTCTGAAACCAGTAAATGAACGGTTTTTTGTGATTCTGCATAGAAAACGATTCTGATTCATTCAGCCAGTATTGGAACAAACCAAATTTCTAGATTTTTCATAGTCCATTTACTAGATTTTTCATGCCTATGTATGAACAGTACAAAATTTGGCTTGTTCATTCATTGGGTTTCTACTAATTCTATGTATGAACAATGTAACCATGAACAACGGAATGAAAAGTCTATTATTTTAAGCAATATTTGCTGAGCCTGACCTTTTTTCATCAAAATATGCACGTTGTTTCTTGTTTTAAATATTGATTCTCTTTTTCTTATTAATATGTAACAGATTTCTGTGTTATTGGTGAATAACCATGATTTTATTACATTTTTATATATTTAATATCAAATAGAGGGGATAAAAAGATATGAACGCTTTCGCTATACCTACTAGAATAGAGCTGGAAAAGGGTTTTGTGTTAAAAATGTCTTTAAATGCTGATTAAAAAGATCGAAATTATGTTCATTCACTGGATTTTGCGGTGTTCATTCACTAGTTTTCATGTTCGTTCATTAGGTTTTTGGGTACTTTTTGATAAATAATGTTATAACTCAAAAACTATGAAAGTAATAAAGAATCGCAGAAATTGTTTTCTTAATTATTAAATGAGGATTGATTAAAGTGCAATTAATTATCTGAGAAATGATTTGTCAAACTTGGATAATTGCTTAAGTGTTCATTAACTGGAGGTCTTACCCTATTTGGTTTTAATTAAAAACTTTTAGCGAGCATTTTGTAGTTAAAAACTAGCTTACCTTGCCGTTGAAGAAGCCCTTGTTGGCTTTCAGTTCCTTTTCAAAGCGAGAGAAGAAGAAATCAACTGATTCGTTGATGATTTCTCTTTTAATGGCTTCCTTCCGAGTAGGATCAGTCTCCTTAATGAAGGTGACGATCCCTGCAAAACGAAATGTAATATTGTTATTAAGAAAACTATTGAATTTATGCTTTATTATGTGGTAAATGTTTACAAGAAAAACATAGGTAGGCCTTAAGTAAATAAGTAACAGGCCGAATAATCGTTTAAAATTATGTTGGATATAAGAGTTTTGAATGATTCACGTTTAGTTTCACTATGATGAGCTCCCGATAATAAAATAAAAAATATCGGGAGCTCATAAACAATACGAAAGGTAATCACGGTCTATATCCCGGTCATAAAAGTCTATGTTGGATATATTAGGAACCCATTATTAGCTCTTAACTCGATTTAATAATCAAATGTCCCTTTTTAGGATGTGGTAATTAACTCCGAGTATTTCTGTCGAAATAAAAATTCAAGGATAATCTTCGCGTTCTTTCATAAAGGAAACATAATAAAAGTAACTACCAGTGTTTTGTCCTTTAAAAAGGTATTAATACTATTCAATAATTGCCCTGAAGAGGTCGCCCTACAGTACAGACCCTTCCTCTTCCTACTACTGAAATCATAGGTACACATTGTGTCTACAATATCCAACGATAGGGGCCCAATGACTATCAGTCCGCCGAACGATATCGGCCTGTCAGTTGTTCGGGACTGTCAAATTTTTGTTCTAACTGACAGGCCGATATCGTCCGGCGGACTGATAGTCAGCGGGCTTGGGCCCCTTAACTCCTTACAATCAAGATTTGCTGTAATCTACATAGAGTTCTTTAATTTTGCTTACTTTAACCTTTATTTTAATTTGTTTAATAATGGCCCTAGTGAGATCTGATATACTTACTAGTCCAGAAGTCGTAGATGTTGAAGACGATGGCGTCCAGCACGGCCTGTTCCCAGGGGTCGGTGGGCAGAAGCTTGAGCTGGCTGGACACGTAGCGGGCAATCGCCAGCGACTGGTTCAGGGATCTGTTGCCCTCCTGGTACAGGGGCAACTGGCCGTACGGGAGAGCTGGAAAACAATGCAGACGAAATAATAAACAAGCGCGAGTCGGACTCGCCTGCCGAGGGTTCCATACTTTTTAGTATTTGTTGTTATAGCGGCAACAGAAATACATAATCTGTGAAAATTTGAACTGTCTAGCTATCACGGTTCATGAGATACAGCCTGGTGACAGGCAGACGGACAAACGGACAGACAGACAAACAGCGGAGTCTTAGTAATAGGGTCCCGTTTTTACCCTTTGGGTACGGAACCCTAAAAAGCCTTTTTGACGTATAAACACAAATTTACATCAAGGGCCGGGCACAAATTTAATCCCAATTCCATAAGTTTCCCGTTTTTCGACAAATTAGTAACATGTTAAAAACAGATTGGAATAAAGCATAATTAATATTAGGTAAGTAAAAGTTTGAACAATGTTATAGCCATATTTTAGGTACTTTCAATAAATATTGTGTATAAAAATTAAATATAAAGAAATAAAAACGAATGTAACCAAAACTTACAATGGAGGAGGATGCAAAGAAAAAGATGTAGAGTTTCATGAATACACCAGCTAAACTAGATGGCGCTGACATGGCCACAAACATTTATGGGTAGTGTGCAGATGTAATTGTTATAACAAATATACCTATAATAACGAACATATTTAATGTTTACAATCAAAGGGGAAGAGTGTTATTGGAAACTTTATTAGAATAGATACAGGTACTTACAGTCTTTCACACTCTTAATAGGCCAGTCCGAAAGCTCGTACCTGATGTCCTCGAACCTCTGCCCCCCATAGTGGAGGATGTACCTGATAGACTCGGCAATGCCGTTTAAATTCAAGTAGTGAAGTTTCTTGGACATCTTGATGTAGCTACTCAACCCCTGAGAATGACGAGCGTAAACATCATACCCAATTTTATAGTAAGTAACCATGGGTTTGATAACGGTCCACTGTTGACGAAATGATAAAAGTTCAACCAAATAAAGATAATGACTATTATGACTACATATTAAGTAACTTTAATGATTTAATATGGAGATTACGTGAAAAGAAGACCTCCTGATTACATCGGGAATGTTGCTATGGATCTGAACATTGTTGGGTCCAGAGGAAGAGGAAGACCAAAGATGAGATGGGCAGATACCATAGCAAAAGACATGAGGGCCTGCGACGTTTCAGTAGACGACACGTCCGATCGTGCGAAGTGAAGAGAAAAGATAAGGAAAGCAGACCCCACAATCAGATGGGAATAATAATGCTAAGGAGAGAGAGAGAGAGAGAATATGGAGATTATTTTGTCAGTTTGTCGGATTCTGTCATAAACGCCTCGTAGACACTTTAAGCAGGTTGGCAGGATAGGAACCAGTGCCTTCACATTCAACAGTGTATTTTTGATCAATTAACAAAGTCATCACAGCGTGTGTTATCAGTTTTCCAATGTATTAACGTACATAAATATAATAATATGTAAGTCATGATATTTAATCATGGCGGCGGCGGTCACGGTCACGGTCGGGATTTGATAACGACATGTCAAAGTCAGATAAGTTGCACTGTATTGTGGCAACTATTACAAAATGTATATTATGTGCAACTGTGCCGTACCCCCTTGACAGGTTGGCATATGCCAAATAGTGTGCTAATTTGAAAGGTTAACCTTTTTCCCTCCGCGTGCACTGACTGTCATCATTTTTACAAGCTTTTATTTAACTTGCCCTATTTGTTGTATATTTTATTTGTTGCTAGGGAGTTTTGGGATTACACTTAGCAACTTTTACTATGGGACCAACCCCGAAACGCCGAAAATGTTTTTAGCTGATTCATATATTTTGACTGGTCCATTTGCTATGGGAGGATTAAAAAAAAATTCGCGATTTTGTGGTTGATAATCTCCCTGGCAACGGAAATGCATGAAATCAATAATACCTAAAAGAAAAATGCACGTGTGTAATTAATAACAAAAAGATCACAAGGTCAGAAATAATTTGATAACACCGAGGTTAAATTTAATAAGCTTTAATAAGTAAACTTGTTGTTGACATCTTTGCAGGTAATATGCTGCAACCTGCAACAAGCGTTGAAAGTCTTGAATAATATAATAATATATACAAAATTAAATTATATTGTGAGGGGGCAGAGGGAGAGCCTCACTCAATAGGGTGTAGTAATGAAAGGCAGGATCCAGGACGATCAGGGTATTTATTAATTGAGATAAAAAGGCAACTGTAATAATACAGGCGAGAGTTAGCTCTCTGTAACAGTTATAAAATACTTACGTAGAGTACTTAAAAATTACTAAAACTTACAATAAATCTTGTATCAAAAAAAATTACGCATTATAATTTTCACAAAATCTTACACAACAGTTAAAAACCAACTTTTATGGTAAATTTTTTTTGTGGTAAAACAGTTTTTATGGTAAATTCTTGTTACAAATTTAATAAACAACATGTATGTACGCATGTCTTGAGTTTTTACTTTACAAATCCAGAAATTTCGTTATTGTGTTGTAATGCCTGCCATCAGGTTTTGTACTCAGGAATCTGTTTAATCTTCAAGCTTTTTTCCATTTCGACTTGGTGTTCAACTGAACTGTTGACGTTAGTTTTATGTTTTAACAGTTTCTGCTTCATACGAACTTATTATTTTTCAATGGATCGTAATTCAGAGCAGTTGGGAGGAATAAGGTGTTTTTCCACAAATTCGATATTGTTGACTTACTACCACTATCGCTTTCTTGGATAATGGTAGATATGGTTTCCACTTCAGTTTACTATTTTGCATTTTTGTTAGGTACTTTAGTTTATTTATAAGTCTTAATAGTTATTTTTTTTAAAGACTGCACTGTTCATTTGTACGTTTTGCACTTTTGGCTAAATATAATACACACATGGTAACAGGCGTTTTTTGTAACGCAGCTATGATGTTCTTCTCTGTATTATTTATTAGAAAACCCGGGTTTATGACCATTTCCAGTCCGCCATCGTCTACCATCAGTTTCTTAGAATTGTTTTAACACCCTTTGAACAGGTCTTACTTACTACATAGATTAATTTCACTGCTAGTTTTTCGTGATTTTCTGCTAGTTTCGTTTGTACAAGATTTTTTCGTGTAGCGTTTTCTGTGATGGCGATATCTTCGAAAATGTAAACGAAAGAGATTTCTTTTTATATAGAATAAGACAGCAGGTATTTTTTTTACATATAACAGTCTCCTTAAGCCTTTTGGTCAGAAGAAGTCTGATGTGCGACCGGTGCGAATACAAACGACATTTTTTTTCTGGGACATGCTTTATGTGCCTTTACGATGTAGGTAGTCTGAAGGTTCACTGGGCGACTGGATATGTACTTATACATTGCACAGCACTAATTTGTATTATCTAAACATTTGATCACAATTCTACTATTTCAATGTGAGATAAGCACGTTTTGGCCTTATGAAGGAAGCTCCAGCCCGGTCACGGCCCGGTCTAACGTGAGTCATCCTTTAGTTGTACGAGTGCAATGACGCCGCGCTCTGTTTTCTGGGACCCCTTGTGTAATAAAGTGTTTCCTTAGGCGCAAGTTGTTTGTTGCGCCGCGCAACAAAGTACATCGTAAATTACATACTAGGGTTTTCTCTCTTTGCCGCCGCTATTGCGTTTATGGTAGCTTGTCAGTGTTAGCGGTGGTGGTAAACTAACGTCCCTGGCTTACTGCGCGATGCATATCCAGACGTGAACTCGTATGTTTGTTCAGTGACTGCATTTTAACTTTGCAGGGATCAGCGCTGTGGCATTAGCAGGAATCTAAGTAAACACATAAACGATCCACTTATAGTGGGGATATGACTGTCTCTTGATTATCTATCCCTTTTAGTATAAAATGTCCTGTATTGTTATCAAGATTCATCTTCGGCTATATTGTTTGGAAATTAGTGGTATTGAGATGTGTGGTTAGATACAATCCGTCAATAATTTAATCGGCCCAATTCGAACAATGCTTATAAGATGTCACAGCTATACGATACCGATCTAACGCAATCTAGCGCAACCGTAATCAGTTTGTCCAGATAGCTAAATGCCAAACAGTGCCTTACTACACACGCTCCGGAGTAAGCCAGGTAGGCACCTTGGGTCCTACATTGTATTTTATCATCATGAAAAACTATTTGTCTGATGTAATATCCACCGCAGAGTGCCTGCTATTCGCTAATCTCTTAGAAGCGTGCGGAGCTTGGCTGACTGTGAAGCACTACAGCGTGACATTGACAATGTCGATGTCTTTTATGACTCATCAGGCTCGTTTTCTTTGCAGCTCTATATGTTTTTAAGTGATTCTTCCTAGTTTGTAGTTTTTGTATATATTTTAAATATTTTTTGAATCTTATTGTGTAACATGTAAGCGCTTTGGTATGTAAACTGTAAGTTTGTGTGTTAAAGTTTGTGTATGAATAAACAATAAACAATCTGTCCATGCGAATACCGGCTTTTTTTTTAAGAAATAAAAATGGGCCTAATATGATAATGGGCCTTATATATTAATGGGGTTAATATAGGCCTTGTTGCCTGAATCAAATTTTAAAATAAATGAATAACAAATAAGCATTGTTCGAATTAAGCCAAATATCTATCCATTCAAACAAAAAGGCTACAAACGAAGATCTAGCTCGCAGTGAAATTGGACTTTCATTTCATAGTATTTCTAATAAAACTCAAGATATGTCAACTATCGATCAAAAACATTTCTTTGTGACGATATTTAGTAACATCGCTTGTATAGTATTATTAGGGCCGGACTTATATTTCTATAACTCCTGCTACAATAGCCATTGCCAAATAAAGATACTACGAAGTAGCTTACTTATGAACCTTCTACGACTGAAGAAAAGTACGTAACTAAAGATGTCGCTTGCAATGTGGCTGGACCGTCTCTTTGCCACCGCAGTCCGAGTGGAACGGCACTAAAAGGTCCCGTTTATACGCCGCACTCCGTGTAACTAACGCGGTGTGTAATTTACCCCACATGTATCGACCCTACACCCTTTATGACAGTATTTGAGATGAGAGACTCTTGTGAGAAAGAGTTTAAACCAAGGGACTCGTGATATTGACTCGTGAATTGTGACCTGTAATATCTTATTACCAATAAATTATGTCTATGTCTATGTCTATTGGCGAGTGGCAATAGTAGCAAGGTGTGTACTTTAACAAAATAATGGTGCTCTAGAGCTATATATATACGAGAAGATATCCACAAGTTCCATAACCGCAAAGGATGAATGAAATCAAAATTATTATACAGATATTGATTTAAGAGAAAAGGATCGCTCCGATATACAATATATCTGCTGTACGACTGATGATGATGATGATGTGTCGAGTTAAATAGCTACCTATGTTAGAACCACTCAGGAATAATAAAAAAACAATCCGGTATTCCGGATTGGGTATTTTATTCCTGTTTGATTATCTTCACATACGGCGTTACGTTGTAACGTCTATACATTAATCATATGAATATTTATGTATAGTCCCACCGATATTAACGCTCCGCAACATCATAAATTAACTTATTAAAATCTGAAAACAACAGTTGTAAATTACGGCTTCATGCTGGCTTAAATGGATCAAACGAATTAATAAAAACCGGCCAAGTGCGAGTCGGACTCGCGCACCGAGGGTTCCGTACATTATACAATTTAAACAATGTATTTTTTATGTGAAACGTGGGTGAAAGGTAAATTGCGGTTTACGATTTATGACGTATTATAAAAACGACTTACTAGATCTCGTTCAAACCAATTTTCTTTAAAAAAATGTGTAGTCCTGGCTTTGCCCTGATACGAGCTGATATACCTACTTCGATTGCGCAGAATAATAATTATGATTGATATAAGCTATCCTATGTCCTTCCCCTGGCCTCAAACTAACTCTATACCAAATTCCATATAAATGAGTTTAGCGGACAGCAGTGAGTTACTATCGGATTTACAATATTAATAATGGATTTAATAGGTACTAGTAGATAAAAAACTACTAGTTTAATTTATGATCGTGCGATCGTGGCCCACAAATGGACTCGCCGGAAGATAGGCGAGCCCATTTCGTGGTAAACACTGCAAATATGTTTATTTAATTTTCCTTGTAATGCTAGTATGTAAGTTTATCACGAAATAAATGATTTATGATTTATGCAATAAATAATTTAAGAGAACTGCAGCCATAACGAGCTGGTAAAATGCGTTAATCTATCTACACTCTATAGCTAACTAAACAGGCCCGTCACATTCACTTGTTTTATTTTATTTAAGTAGGTAGGTACTTAATGAGTGACTGCAGTGGTCAACCCTGATTTGTAGTACGTGCAGGATACATATCATTTCTTAACACATCAAGTGTCGGGAACCCGCTCGGCGGGTTCTCTATTCGTAAGTAGTCGCTTTCCCCTACAAAGCGGGAAAACGCTGGGATCGGCTAGTGAATGTGTTAATAAATACATGCCGGAAACCAGCGGTGACAAACTTAGTAGTGGAGTACAGATGCTCCCAGTCTTCATTATTTTTTTTACGTCGGTGGCAAACAAGCATACGGCCCGCCCGATGTTAAGCAGTCTCCGTAGCCTATGTACGCCTGCAACTCCAGAGGAGTTACATGCGCGTTGCCGACCCTAACACTCCTCTCCCTCGAGCTCTGGCAACCTTACTCACCGGCAGGAACACAACACTATTAGTAGGGTCTAGTGTTATTTGGCTGCGGTTTTCTGTAAGGTGGAGGTACCTTCCCAGTTGGGCTCTGCTCTAGATCTGGAATGACATCCGCTGTCCTGTGCCCTACCACACAAAGCGAGATGTCATTCACATTGCCCATACCTCTCTCATCTCTCCTCTCTGTTCTAGGTGAAAAAGCTGCCACCGATTTTGATCAAATTTACAGAACCAATAAAAGCTTTTTCGTAAAAAAACTGTATATAAGTAGGTATATATTGCTCGTTTATCTTTATTTTATATGTACCTATACGTTTTATATTATATTAATATATCATCTGATACATGTTTGGTATTAATAGCTATCACACGAAATCCATTTAGGCACCCGATCCCACTCGAATCTCATTTGGGAAGCTCACGTCTGTTTTATGGATTTAGATGTAACAGCCAACAAAATCACTTTCATCAGAAGCGATCAAATATGCACCCTAAGCTTCTATCTTACACCTTTTCCCTTCACCGAGGTATCGCACCGCGATATTTCCTATGAACACCCCCGTAATGGGCACCATACATTGCGCTACGAACATAAAGGATTTACTCTGAGCGCACTCCGGACTTTCAATGGATGATCAAACCGCCCTAAGGTTTATATTAAACTCATCAGTGGGCAGGATATGTTTTGTGATGTTATCGATGATGCTCTGTTTGTATGTGTCTTGAGATGTACCTATATACTTCACTCTTCCACTATTATCTCAATATTCGTCAAGTTAAAGTCAATTTATTGAAGTCGTAATTGTTGAGGTATACACGATGTACACGGGTTGTCTATCCCATCCTCGTCGCCAGTGTTAAATAAAAGACTAGGTGTGGTTTTGACAGTTAGTCATTAAATGTTCTAACATTTAATGACTAACTGTCAAAACCTTTCCACAAGCTACCTACATACATAACATAACAATTTACATAACACTTTTCTACAAGCCGCACCAATCTACAAGGTTTTTCCAGAAAATCCAAATATATTCCAAATAATCCAGCTTTGATGATTCATTTGAAGACAAGTCACATTATTTCCCGAAAGCCAAACCTAATTTTGAACCTTAAATCGGATTCCTAAGGTTGAAATTCTATATACATATATATCGTCACTACTTTGAAAAAAAAATCGTATCTGCATTTTTAATGTTTTTCTTTTATTTCCACATTAAACTAATAAAAATACATCTCGTTATATTCTGCACAAACTCTAGCGTCGATAAATCGACGGTATAGTAAAATAATCGTTAGTTCAAAACTATCGTATCTAACCACATATCGTCACTACTTAAAAAAAACTCGTGTCTGATTTTTGTGAATGTGACACTGTATGAATGTGAATCTCATATCGAAAAAAGTAAAAAAAGCAGAGAACTTCAAGTACCTGCCGATTTGTAAAAGTAATAACTGAGGCATCTTAGACTAAAAAGTATAATGTAAAATATTTAGACCGGAATTTCTTCAAAAACTATGCCACGATCAATCTCTATTGTCATATATTGGACTTGAAAAGAGAGCAGGTGACCCATGTGTGGTAGATATGATGGCTTAAAAATATACACCACACAGTCCGATTGAGTTTAGATAAGCTTAGCTTTGATGAGACCTGAAAGATTTAATGACAATTCAGAACATTAAGCGATTCCTCAGTTATATTCTGGACCCGTCTGCCCGTCCCTATTAAAAAACAAAAGTACAATGTTGCAACTTGGTTTGCTTTTACGATAGTTTAATGAAGGTAGGTATGTATTGACGAAAATTAATTAGAGCCGATAATGTTTTTACTAAGCCATGTTGTTATTTATGATAGATAGATAGATAAATCATTTATTTGACAGCTGCAATGACACACAATATAAATTTACAAACATCATAACAGAAAAATAAAAACAAAATAATTATTACACTAGCAAAGAAAATACCATAATAAAAACGAGACAGAAATGAGTAGGTACAGAAGTAAAATTATGTACAAACTGTGTGCTTTGCAGCAGGACAAAAGGGTCACGGCTCAGTGATATCACGCTTCGCTCTTTCGAGCAAAGCACTGATTTTCTGCCGGAACCTAGGTCACAACAGAGAATATATTAACGATGTACTTACGTAAGTCGGAATGAATGGTACTGTGTAAAGTGTGATTATATGTGCATGTCGTGTGATAATTTATTGATTAAATACTTAGACAGTAGGTAAATTGACCCGTGTCACCCGTGTGTAGTGTACTAGTTGTGTGACATCAGCCCCACCATGTTATATCCTAAAATATGCAACCAAATAGCCAGCAGGAATTCCAGCGGTTTTATTTAAGTTTTTTTTAGTGATTTTAAATGTTTTTTTTTTAGATTTAAACTGTCTTAAAGGTGGAGGGATATCATCCCATCATCATCATTTTTGTTAATTTCGTTTAAATATTGTTAGTCTAAGAGAGACCACTTAGTTAATTGATTTAAAATAAAAAGAAAAACATATATTTGGTTTAATTTTGTACCTAAATAATGAAAGCAAAATAATCGTAACTCAAAAACTTCAGTCAATACTAGTACAAAAATCTTGTATCTTACGAAAAACAGTAAATTTAGTAAAAAATTGTTTGCGTAAGTTGTTAAAATATTTGTAAAATTAATGACTTGTTATCAAAGTATATCATGAATGTAACATGAACTTATTTGATCAATCACAATAATTTACAGGATGTTTATTGTTCCTCCTAGAAACTTGAAGATTATTAGATACTAGTTTTTTTTTTTTCAAAGTAGTGGCGATACATATATGTCGTATGAGGTCAATAAATAGTACTTTGCCTGGCAAAGGGTTAAATTCAAATAAAGGCGTAACAAGACAACGTTGATCAGAAAACACACACACTTACAAATTAGGTAAGTAATATACTATCAAACTACACGCACACTCACAGAAATTATTATTGTTTTCCATCGCATTTTCTCGAAAAGGTTCGTATTCGTCATGCTAATTCAGTCGATGTTTGTACCGAGACTGACTGAAATAGCAAGAATAAAAGTAAATAACTTAAGCAAAGTTACTCGACTGACTTAAAGGAGGCACAGCTATTTTTTACCGCGCACAGGATACCAAGGAAATTGGTAGAAAAGGCGATAATATCTATGGAACATGGATTTGTTTGCTGTCTGGACACTTTACCGAAAGGGGCGACCCAAGCACTTACGTATTCCCATTGTTTGGGGTTATTGGTCCATTCTAAATTCTCAAGCGGGTCTTAGATTAGTGGGTAGAATAGAATCAGTGAGAGTTAGTTCAAGTTAGGTATACCTACTGAGTATTCAGTATAGACGCTCAAGGTTGAAGATTGTTGAATATTTATATTATATTTTATATGGGCAAGTTAAGAAAATTTTGTATAATAAAATGTAAAAGTTTAACAATTGGGTCAGTCAGTAGGTATTGTGATAAATGAAGGCATGAAGGAAATGGTAAATTGAATTTGTATACTTACTTAATATTTATATACATTTACATTCCCGAAACGATTAATCGCGTCAATCATGGACGACTGTTGACAACCCCGATTGAAGCGGTTGCTAATTATTACGCAGTTAGACAACTTTTTAAAGGCGATTGACAAACAACTTGATATAGAAGAAGAAGAAGAAGAAAGACATTTATTCCATACAGCACACATACACAGGACAATACGATGAAAGAAAAAAGATGTTTAAAAAAGGGAATATAAAAATAATAGCAAAAACAAAAACAAAAATTAAATTATTTACACATTACAAACATAAAAATTACACACGGGTCCAGCAATGTGTGCAGTAGGGAAGAGGCCCTGTCTCAGCATATTGTTGCAATTTGCAAGCGAGGCAAATTCCAACGCTGTTATTCTGCCAAGGCCTTAGGGAGTATATATATATAAATATTAATAAGATGTATGAATATATATAAAAAAACATAATAAATGAATAGTCATTGAATGCATTGTAATATTTGTAATTTTAATAATTTAATTTAAGGATATGAAAAATGATGTCAATTTAGAATAGTATTGTAATGTAATTACTATGTGTAAAAAATGTAATTTTATTAATAAATAATTGTAATTGTAATGAATACTTATTGGATTAATGCAACAATTTTTTGATACTTTAAAGAAGAAAAAGAAATAAAAAATAACTAACGTGCAGCGGGTCCAGATTTAATTTGAATGTCAAAATGTATTTCACGCAGTTTCCGTTTCAAACCGAATTTTAACCACAGTTTCTAATAGGCGGCGGCAAGTCATTCCAGCACTTGGTAGCTTGGAACCGGAAGCTGCCACGGAATGCAGCACATTTATTATCTACCGCAATTAGTATTCAAAAGTAAAAAAAACGTCAGTCCTGATTAAGGGATACCTATGGCTTCGAAAAAAACTATATTTTAGATAAATCCCTCTTGTGCCTTATTTATCCGAGTTTAATTTCGATGAGAAGAAGATCCTTGAGATGCCTTAAGACGAAAGTGGACGACCGCCCGCTCATAACCGCCTTTTCATACATCGTAGTCTCCATTTTCCTCTCTGGATATTAACATTATTGAAAATATTTTGACACAACTTGATGTATATCAAAGCTATATTATTATCCCTTTGTTTGATGTTTTTCTAATTTTTAATTATTGTAACAGGACTAGGAGCATTTAAAAACTTTGTATGGAATTTGTTTTTCGGTCCTAACTCTTATAATAATCAAAAAATCGAAAAAATCGAAGGGGCATAACTATGGAGAATATACATAAAATTAAATTAAACATACTTTCTATAATGTTAATATCCAGAGAGGAAAATGGGAATTACGTTTGTATGGAAAAGCGGTCGTCCCATTTTGTCTTAAATATTTGTTTAAAAGGTTTCAGTTAGCAACTCCTACATAAGTATCTGCTAGCCCAATTAGATAAACAATGGTATTTTCTTGAGCCTGCTAAAGTAAACGAACGAACTTTAGGAAAGTAATTACCTAGAACTAAAACTCATTTTCGAGTCTTCGCCGCGCGTCGGGCATACCGAGTTTTACCACTTTTACCTGGGTTTATGTAAGATCTTAGAGAGAATGTTTTTACAAACACGTGTTACGTGATTTTAAATTAATTAGTTAGTATTACATCTGTCAACATAAATCAATGTCAATAAAGCCATACATATTTCATTCATACCTAAACAATATCATCTTTGTACGTCAACATCCTTTTCCCCGGGCGGACCTGAATATTTTTTTTTTAATAATTTTGATGTTTTTCTTATTCAAGGGCGGATCCATGGGCCAACAGTACATATTTTCCTAAACTAGCGGACCCCCCCCCCCTTCTTACTGTAGTCAGGTTATTATATACAGGTATAGGTTATATACACTAAAATATACTAGCAATCATCATGATTGCCGGGATGGCATGATGCTGTATCATCCGGTTTAATTTATTATGTACATATAATATTGTTTGTCACCAAAGTACACCAAACTCACCAAAGTAATCGAATAGCACACGATACAAAAATGCATTATTTATTTTTGTATGGATGGTGCTACACTAATATTCCCAATATTCGAGGCAATACAAATAACTGAACTATGTGTGTGAATAATCATCATTTAAATAAATAATTCATATGTTTCTTCTCTACACACAACCATTTTATACCTATGCTAAGCTTAATCGTATTAACACCCATATTCCAGTAAAGGGTAGCAACTACCCATAGGCACAGATTAATAAATAGTACATAGGTAATCAATGTTGACATAGGTATGTCTGTGAACTATCATTACTTAATATAAATCGTTGAAAGGTTTCTTATTTTCTGTGATAATTGAAGACCCTGGTGTAATAAAATAGCAAAGTGCTTCTTAACATTAACTGCAGCATAAAGACCTGTGATAAAGACATTCGAACGTACACTGAGATCAGAATGATATTATTATTGCGCATTTCGCTCGTAATTGTCGGTACATGTATTAGTGCAGATTAGACGCACAATTTCATTCTGATGACAGTGTAGGTTCAAATTGGCCTGATTGTTGATAAACAAATTCCTCGTTGTTATTTTACATATAAACTATTAAAATATATTAATATTACAACATAAAGGAAAAAATATTTAATTAATTAACGAATATTACTAAGAAATACGTTTTTACTTCAGTTTTGTGACGGCTGGTACCGTTACGTTCTTTATTTTATCTTAATTAAGATTGCAATTAAAAATGTCACTATTTTAAATAACATTTTATGTAGTTTTATAAAATAATACTAAGTTGTACAGACGTAAGGAAAATCGACAATGGTCGAAATTTGGTACTGAGAAAGAGGGACCGTCACACGGTGGGCTGGATGGCTCGAAAAGAGGACATTCGCACTTTTTTCAGAAAATCATTTTTTGAAAAATGCTATCCAATAGAGAATTATATGAGGAACAATAAATGTGGTATACATTTTTGCGAAATAAGGCATATTGACAGCAGACAAAAATAAAGTCTGTTTTTTTTGTATGGGACCCAAAAATAGGTATCTTGTTTCTCAGAAACTATTAGAGGTCCCGTCTTCTACCTTTCAAGACTTTGTTTTTCTACTTTTATAGAGTAAGAAACGATAAGCAGATTTTCTATTCAGGTGCTGTTTTTTTTTTTTTAGTCCAGTAAAAGTTAACACATTTTCAATTTTTCGTTTATGTCTTTTTTGGGTTTTTACATTATATTTCGATAGTTAAAAGTAAAAATGATAATAACACATAGTATATGTAACGTTTATTAAGTTATAAAAAAATCCTAAGTACATTTTTTACATTTTTCATACAACTAAAAAGAATTAATCTAATGTTTTACAATAGACACATGTCATTTAAAATAAACAATAAACAACAAAAAGTAATATGGTTATGGTATAATAATTACGATACATAAATAACATTTCTTAAAAAAATACATATACCTAAATACAAAAATTACTACACTTAGTGAAAAAGTTATTCATTGGTATTTTCTAACATTTCAAAAAGATTATATTCATGGTCGTCGCTCGTATTATTTTCTATAATTAGTAATTCTAAAGCTTCGGGTGAGAGTTTTTTAGCTTTCTTAGTTAGTCGTGGCCTTAGAAGAGTTATTTGTGGATCAGAAGATATAAGAAAGTTGTGCAAAATATCTTCATTCGTCATGGTTCTGCTACATTTTCTTTCATTTTCATTTGAAGGAACAAGCGAAGAAACGGATTCAAGACGAATTTAAATCTGAACTGGGATTACTAATTGATGTCGTTAAGCAAGGAGCTGGAACAACAAACGATGGTAACACTGCCAGACGCTTCTTCTCCAACCCTGAAATCACAGCCCGTATTACGGGAATCGATGTCAATGTGATTCAACGATTTCATGTAATTTTGCAAGTGATTGCTTCTGGAGAACATGTAAATATAACAAAATTTTCTGACTATTGTCGTGAAACTGCAGTTTTGTGTACAAGTGAAGAGTTATACGCGTGGTATTATATGCCATCTAGCGTACACAAGCTTTTAATACATGGGGCTGACATAATTAAGCATTTCGGCATGTTACCAATTGGAAAATTATCAGAAGAAGCATCAGAAGCGAGGAACAAAGATTTTCGCAATGTAAGAGAACACCATGCTAGAAAATGTAGCAGAACCATGACGAATGAAGATATTTTGCACAACTTTCTTATATCTTCTGATCCACAAATAACTCTTGTAAGGCCACGACTAACTAAGAAAGCTAAAAAACTCTCACCCGAAGCTTTAGAATTACTAATTATAGAAAATAATACGAGCGACGACCATGAATATAATCTTTTTGAAATGTTAGAAAATACCAATGAATAACTTTTTCACTAAGTGTAGTAATTTTTGTATTTAGGTATATGTATTTTTTTAAGAAATGTTATTTATGTATCGTAATTATTATACCATAACCATATTACTTTTTGTTGTTTATTGTTTATTTTAAATGACATGTGTCTATTGTAAAACATTAGATTATTTCTTTTTAGTTGTATGAAAAATGTAAAAAATGTACTTAGGATTTTTTTATAACTTAATAAACGTTACATATACTATGTGTTATTATCATTTTTACTTTTAACTATCGAAATATAATGTAAAAACCCAAAAAAGACATAAACGAAAAAATCGAAAATGTGTTAACTTTTACTGGACTAAAAAAAAAAAAACAGCACCTGAATAGAAAATCTGCTTATCGTTTCTTACTCTATAAAAGTAGAAAAACAAAGTCTTGAAAGGTAGAAGACCGGACCTCTAATAGTTTCTGAGAAACAAGATACCTATTTTTGGGTCCCATACAAAAAAAACAGACTTTTTTTTTTCTGCTGTCAATATGCCTTATTTCGCAAAAATGTATACCACATTTATTGTTCCTCATATAATTCTCTATTGGATAGCATTTTTCAAAAAATGATTTTCTGAAAAAAGTGCGAATGTCCTCTTTTCGAGCCATCCAGCCCACCGTGCGTCACAAAGCTGACATGTCTGAAATTCATGGACTGGAGTTACATGGCGCAAGCTCGGTGATAAAAAAAAACTGTTTATTTCTTTGTTTTTATTAGTAACACTAACAAAATAACACTAATAGTATTATATTAGTAATGATTCGAAGTAATAAAATATTCCAAAAACAAGTATGTCTTTATATGGGTAGTTATTACTTTTTTCCGAATCGGATGTACATACTAAGTAAACTTTTTATAACGCCCATATAAGACTACCTTAATGATGTCAGTTTCGTAACTTTCGAGAAATACGTGACGGTACAATTTGGTTCAAAACGAATGTCACGTTTATCTACTAAATTCAATTTGAAAAAATATTCAAAATTCATTTTAATTTACTTGACTACGGTTTTCATGAGAAACATTACTAATATTATCATTACATACTCCATCTTTAATATTCGAAAATAATAATATGGAAATGAGTCACAACGCTGACTAAAAAAAAGTGAATGGTGACCAGTCCACTGAAACCGACTCATTTCATGGAAAAGTTTTGTACACTGGAGTTTTAAAATGGTAGCCGTTTAATCACATTATAGACATGAAATAAAACTATGAAAACGGATTATATCGCGTATATTGAATTTATAATACATCCCAACGTTTCGAACTCTTTACAGCGTTCGTGGTCAACGGGGGATGTATTATAAATTCAATATACGCGATATAATCCGTTTTCATAGTTTTATTTCATGAGTAACTATCGCGGTAACCGAAGACAATATCACATTATAGACAGTTTTGACATTACATATGTACAAACAAAATATGAATTGGTAGAATCTTTCATGCAGTTTCGACCGTCACAAGTCTGACATGTCAGGTGGCATCAGTTTTTGGTACTTTCTTTGGTACATTGGTTTTTAATTTAATAATCAAAAGTAAAAAAAAAAATTAAAATACTTTCGTGTGACGGGCTTTCCAATCTTGATTAGACGTCATCTCTTTCTTTATGGACCGTTATAGTAAAAAAATATCGATACTACCGAGAAACACCTCAAAAATTGCTACCCGCGCTGCTTTACAAATGTAAAATAATTACATTATGCATATTAAGATACTAAATTATTATCGCAATCATTGACTTAATACACGTTTTATTTCAAATTATGAAAAATACGTACCTATCACAGTAACAAATTTTTGAAAGCGAGGGACACGATCGAAACGGGGGGGGGAGGTACACGTTAAAGTGAAAATGCCCACCTACTTATAAAAATAATACTGTGTACTTTTGAGCTTTTTAACAGTAACTATTTAAACTTTAATATCGTCTTAAGGCCCGTCGCGGAGATCGTGTTTATAAATTGTTATTTTTAGTATGTTTTATCGATGACTTCGATCAAATAAAATTGCACATTTTTAGAATGAATATTTATATTTTTAGATTTTGTGCAAAAATTGTTACAAATTATTAAGGTGCGTTTTAGACCTATGTTCGTGATTTTTTTCTATCGAGCGTAAGTTAAGAAATCAAGTTTCGAATCGATGAATTTACTAGAGAAAGGCCTCAAGATTGCTAATGCAATTTTTGGCAACCGCATTATGGTCAAAGCTTGTTCAAAAACTCTGCTGGCTGAACCTACTGCACCTTAACCTCCGATGACGAATGAATTCAGAAACTATAAAATGAAGAGCGAGAACGGAAAACAAAAAATAATTAGGTAACTGCTGTGCAATAAAGTAAAAGACGCTTTGCATATAAAACGTTGCAATAACGTTAAACAAAAGCACTGAATATTTAATAATAATGCTTAATTAATTACAACTCCAAATCCCTAAAAATCCAGGCCGGGTCATTTGCATACGTTTCCTACATTATGAACAGCATCCAACAAAAGCATTATTTAATTAAGATAAACCGTCTAGACAATGGAAAGGCAAATTATGGAAACGAAATATTGTCCGCTTAATGCGGTTGACCCTCGCAGCCTGCTGTGTTTATAGGTAGGGATAATTACTGTGCCTAGCAAGTCTACTGGAGGCTCAAAGTTTAACCTTTTCGACGCCGTGTCAAATACAAAAGCTGTCATCCAGACGCCACGTCATCGAAGTGTCAAAACAAATTGAACTTTATGCATATACACGTAGGTCTATGTTGCTCTGTGGTCTATGACCGATTAATCGGTCTTTGGCGTTGAACCTACGGTGCGTATATATCGGTCATTGGCGTCCAAAAGGTTAAAAACCTAAATTTATTTTAATTTGTTGTTTATATTTTACGACTATGACCCGACTCAGTCCATCAACTCTTATCGGAGTTGTGGACCGGAGAAATCGATAAAGCTAGGTTTCATTTTTTTTCGCCTCATATAACCGGCCACGGTTCCTAACTCGGTCTGTTTTATTATGCGCGATCGGCAGAAACAATGATAAAAGTGAAAAAAGTTAGTTGTTCAAATAAATTCCCTCGGACTTGGGGCAATAAAGCCTAAGGCGTATTACATAAATCATCGTCCTTTCGTAATAAATGAAAAAAAGAGAATTTGGCATATTCACTGGAAGAAGGCATAAGCGTTAGGAGATGGTATTAAATTAAACCAGGAATTTATTGTCAAATAATTGAATTGCTTATTTTGAAGAGCGTCACATATTTTGCAGTTTGAGTTTAGGCTCGGCCCAAGACAAACTTTTTAAGAATCGTAATTTTGTTTCTATTGCCCTTGGTCAAATAAGTTATAAAAATATGCAAAAAAAATGTGTAAAATCAAGGCCCGGCCCAGAAAGATATATTATCCTGATTCTTCCTTCGTGTAGTAAAGAAAATATATTTGTCATTTATTTCGTGACAGTACTTCACTGACCACAATTACTTTTATCGTAGGTAATTTTTGTTATCTTCAATAACTGCCTAGATTCAAATCTGGTTCCTAAGAATGATGAGTTTTACTTTTATATGAAATGTTATTCGATACAGGTATATCCACATTGAAATAGCGTTAGAAAAATTAAATTTAAAAAGTAGCATTGATATTGATACAATACATCCTAAATAACATTTCCTCCTACCAACGGAAAATCGACGTAAAAACAGAGGATAAGGGATCCCCTTCATTTACGATCTTGAAGCGTAAAATATGAGTTTCCTGTTTCCATAGCTTGCGCTGCTCCTGCTATCGAGGTCAATGGGCTATGGGCAGGCCATTGCTAGGTAATTTGACATAAATCCCGATGAGCCATAGACACGCCCTTACTCCCAATGTTGTGGTAACTTGTGAAGCTATTTGTTTGATCAATGGCCATTGAAACTTCGTTTTGTATTTTATAGCCAAGTATTTTTTTATATATCAAACGTTAAATGTGGCTAGTTTGATTATGTAATATTTATCCATGAAATGTAATGAGATAGTTTAAATTGCTAAGAGTCGGCAGATACACAAATTGTGACAAATGCAATTATGTATGTCAACATCACTGTTTCAGCGGCCGTAGCACGGTCGCATTTTTATCACCTACCACTCACCACGCCTGTCATACGTTCTAACAATTACGTAAGTGCGAAAGTGACAGGCGTAGCGACAGGCGATAAAAACCGGCCAAGTGCGAGTCGGACTCGCGCACGATAGGTTCATTACGCAAAAAAACGGCAAAAAAATTACGTTTGATGTATAGGAGCCCGACTTAAATATTTGTTTTATTCTGTTTTTAGTATTTGTTGTTATAGCAGCAACAGAAATACATCATCTGTGAAAATTTCAACTGTCTAGCTATCACGATTCATGAGATACTACAGCCTGGTGACAGACGGACGGACGGACAGCGGAGTCTTAGTAATAGGGTCCCGTTTTTACCCTTTAGGTACGGAATCCTAAAAATGGAAGTTGGAACCATGCTGGAGCGGCTGGACTCATACTCGTGGACGTCTACAGGCTACGGTAATTGATTTACGCTGAGCTGACTGTACGCTTTACCACCGACGTGATATTAAAAAAATTACTTACAGTCACTAAAATAGGTACCTAATTACTATCGTGAAGAGCACGTCACGAAAAACGCCAATCGCCAAAACTCCGACTCGGAACTAATCTCGTTTCAAAACATGCAAAAAAAGCTACAAACGTACAATAGTTTTCTAGTTTTTTTTTACTTTGTACTATTCAGCTAGGAGTTTACTAAATTCATTGCGATCCTCGATTAACTAAGCCGTCCCGAGTCCGGGCTATCCGGACAGACCGCCCACAGAAATTGGATATTAATTGATCTGATTGAAAGCGACGAAACCTTAAGTCAGATCAGATCAGGGATCAGAGTATCAGACATAGGTATTGATTTAAACCTACACAGTTTTGCCATGTTAACGAAAATGATATTGCCATGTTAATGAAATAGGTAAGCGTATAATTAATTATGTTTGATTAATTTGCGCCCCGATGTTTTGACGTGGCAGTCAAATCGAGACAATGGGCGTAAAGTCACGTACAAAACGTTCGGCGGTCAATAAATCAAAATTTGAGAGTAAACTAGATGAAAAAAAACCGGCCAAGTGCGAGTCGGACTCGCGCACGAAGAGTTCCGTACCATTATCTATAAAAACCGGCCAAGTGTGAGTCGGACTCGCGCACGTAGGGTTCCGTACCATTACGCAAAAACGGCAAAAAAATTAATAATTAAATATTTATTTTATTCTGTTTTTCCCCCAATGTGAAAATTTCAACTGTCTAACTATCACGGTTCAAGAGATACAGCCTGGTGACAGACGGACAGTCAGACAAACAGACGGACGGATAGCGGAGTCGTAGAAAAAGGGTCCCGTTTTTACCCTTTGCGTCGTGGTTAGAATGCTAGATCACATATGGCGCCTCCCGTCAACGGCAGGTGACGGAAACGCCGCAGGGGATGTTAGTGGGTATTCTCCTCCTCTCTCTCTGACTAGCAGAGGGAGCCTTGGGAGGAGCGAGTCCCACATACCCCCCCCCCCCCATGGGCTTCCGGGGGGCGAGATGCGTAAATGCATTTACCCCTGCGTCAATTTTTCATGTGACAATCAATAGGGGGTATTATTGCAATGTTCTGCCACCAGAGTGCAGCACTAGCCCCTTTATATAGTAAACCATAGAGTAACTTATACATACTGTGCCTTTAACAGATTTTGACAATTTTTAAAGATAATAATGCATAATAATAATAAAATATGCATCAAGACGGTTTGTTTACAGAGGACCTACCGGGAAACATGAATCCGAAATTTCGCTAAATATCTGCCTCTTTATCGCTCGAATATAATAAATAAATAAATAAATTCATTTATTTCAGATACATGATCCATAATTACAACTATTTACACAAACAACAATCATCAATAAAATTAGAAAAAAAAAGAAAACATTAAAATTCAAATCAATAAAAACTAAAATTAACACTAATATCATAAAACTAACGATTCAGTTAGACGCCCTGTGCAGCTTATCCCAGTGAAGCTGGAAAGGGCCGTCTAGGCGCTCTGCCACCGTCTGAAGGAGGCTATTCGGGCTGCCGCGCAGGCGCCTCACCAAGGACGCAACGCGCTTGCGCATTATAGCATGAAAGCCATCTGTACGTCTCTCGCAAAACATCCCCGATGCACTGCAATGGCGCGGCAGCCCCAACAGCATCCTAAAGCTATTATTATATTGGACGCGTAGGGCGCTCAGAGCCCGTTGTGTGTAGTTGATCCATAGGCTGCAGGTGTAAAATGATTGAGAAAACGCCTTAAAAAGGGTAACCTTAGCTTCTTTAGTACACCTTGCAAACCTACGAATCAACATATTGCTTCTTACTTCGAGCGCCCTACGCTCCCTCTCCACATCTTTGTCGTCACTCAGACTCTCCGTGACCCAGTGTCCAAGGTATTTAATTTCCTTAACAATACTAAGAGGCGTGTTGTCCAGTTTAGCTGGCGGCACGCGTGGGTAATGTTTGGTACCCGCCTTAAAAACCAACATCACGCTCTTATACGTGTTGTACCTAAGCCCGTGTGATTTGGCATACTGTTCACAGACACTGAGCATCTTGTTGAGAGCGTTGACCGATGGGGCCAGTAGCACCATGTCGTCTGCATAACTAATGTTATTCACAAAAGTGCCATCCACTGAGCATCCTACCATGGTGCCACTGAGCTCCCTAATCAACCTGTCAACGTATAAACTAAAGAGCCTGGGCGACGACAGTCCACCCTGTCTTACACCGCATACCAGCCTGTATGAAACTGACAGCGAATTAGCCCACCTGACAACATTTCTCTGATGGTTGTACCAGTATTTAAATAATTCAACCAACTCACTGGGTAGGCGTGCATCCTCATACAGTTTCTGCCAAAGTTTATCGTAGCATACCAAGTCGAAGGCCTTTGACAGATCGAGGAAACATGCATACACAGGTGTTTCCCTGTCTGTGTAGTACCGCACAGTGTGTTTTAGACAGAGAACTGCTGTCTCTGTAGAAAGGCCGGTTCTAAATCCGAATTGTGCATCATGCAGAGTCAAATTTCTTTCCAGTTCCCTGTCCAGCACACTGTCCAGCACCTTTGCCACAATCGTGGCCAACGAAATGGGTCTATAATTATTTATGCTAGCGACATCTCCCGTTCGATTCTTGACTATGGGCACTACCACAGTCTTCATCATGTCATCAGGTAGGTATGTATGGCTCACGCAGAAACTGAAGAGCATGGCTAGCACTCTTGGCAGATGTGCTCCGGCATTCTGTAAGTGCTCTATACTAAGAGAGTCATGTCCCGGTGACTTACCGCGTCGCATGCCCTTCACGATTGCTGCCACATCCTTCGCTGTGATTTTCATACGAAAGCCGTCCGTCACCCGCTCCACGTGTGGCGCCTCCACGCGAGCACCTGGTTCTGACTCGATCCGAAAGTGATTTCTGAAAAGCTCGGCAACCTGCAAGGGATCACTAACACCCTCGACGCTTACTGGGAGACCGGCCTTGGGATTCAGCTTGCTGGTCTGTTTCCAGAAACTAGGAAAATCCTTATTGAAGTGGTGCGTCGCTATAATATCCATTTTGATTTGTTCAGCATTATCTTGGCACCACTTGAGCTTCCGCTTAAAGGTTTTCCTAGCTTCTTCCATTGCCTTGTGCAAAGCGCCAGCCCTAGGCTTACCATAGGCAACCCAATTTTGAAATGCCAGTCTAGCCTCGCTATGAGCCTGTCGAACACGTTTATTCCACCCTACGACTGGCTTTCTTCGACTAGAAACAGAAACCACCCTCCGAGAACTCAGAATTGCTGCGTCCCTCAAAGTATTTACTATATTGTCATATAACCTATCAATTATTAGCCTATGATTTAAATTACTACACAATATATCAGTACAATTTATAAGATCATTCGGAAAATCAATTAATTTGAGCCTCTCATTACAATATTTATTAAAAAATGTCAACTGGTCAGGAGTTTTAGTCCCCCACAAAATGTTATTTTTCATATTACAGTCACTGTCATTTTTGGTAATAATTAATTCTAAATTACATTTAATTTCTAATGGGTGATGGTCGCGTGCGTGCGTGAATATGCAAGAGTGACAGAGATATTAGATAACAAGTTTCGATTTTCTTGTTTCGCGATAGACCCTCAGATTTTGGTAGTGGCGTCCTCTACGCAGAGTTTCGCGTAATATTCCCTATTCTGTTTTATAGGTTCAAAAATATGTAATCACTGTTAATGTTGCATTGACATGTGAAAGGCCTACTTACAAATTAAATTTTTGAATTTTGAATTCAGTAGAACAGTCATAAAGTCATAAGCAAACTTAAGAATTGCAAGGTTATAATTATTAGCAAATGCATAAATGGTAACATGCACTTATAATTTATGGCATCGTGTTTTCGTAATAAAAATAACTATATGAATAAACAGTTATTAATAGCCATTTGTAACGAAAGGAGCAATTACCCCAATACGGTTGAATTGCCAAATTTAATTATTACCAGCAAGGTTTCTTACCTACATACATCAAACACACTACGTACCAGTTTTCTACCAAACTTACTATGGGAGATGACGTAACATCCCTTGAAGCCGATTTAAGGATGACACGTTAGACCGGGCCGGGTCCGGGCCGGAGCTTCCGGGGTTTAATTTTCTATGGCAGATGACCGGTGATCACGTGATGCATTCCATAGAAAACGAAGCGCCGGAAGCTTCGGCCCGGTCTAACTCGAGTCATCCTTTATCCCTGCCCTTTTAAAATTGACAAACATTAATTACGAAAATTCAAAAAAAGGCAGTACCATCCTACTTGAAAATAAACGTTTGGACCTCTCTCAACACCATATCTTATACCTACCTTTAAACGAACAATTCTTGTATATATGTATGCATATTTATATATTTCGGGGATCTCGGAAACGGCTCTAACGATTTCGATGAAAATTGCTATATGGGAGTTTTCGGGGGCGAAAAATCGATCTAGTCTTATCTCTGGGAAAACGCATATTTTTGAGTTTTTATATGTTTTCCGAGCAAAGCACAGTCTCCCAGATATTATCCCTTATAAATGCAAGAAAAGAATGCTGGAAAACGGCTTTCAGGAGGATGAACTTATGGACTCTATCCTAGGCAAACTTACACCCACCAAAAAACAAGCAATACAAATTTCAATTTTTAAGAAAACAAAAACAAAATCATCCAACTGGCTCTCGGTTACACCAACTAGATAAGACCATTTCGATTTATCCCCGCTAGAATTACGATATATTACGATACTACAGAATACCAGTCTCCATGCCCAAATTGTGCGATGGCTCTTTGAATCTTTAGTTTATAAACTTAACTAGCGACCCGCCCCGGCTTCGCACGGGTAGTTCAAGTAAATTACACAAAACCTTTACAAATTATACATATAAACCTACCTCTTGAATCACTCTATCTATTTAAAGAAACCGCATTAAAATCCGTTGCGCAGTTTTAAAGATTTAAGCATACTTACATAGGGATAGACGTACGGACAGACAGCGGAAAGCGACTTTGTTTTATACTATGTAGTGATGTAATTTGCTGTTTGAAATAAAGATGACTACCTACATGCATACTTAACTATTAATTTGACGTTAAAATATGACATCCTAATAAAAAGTTAAATGCACAATGTTGTTTTTTGCGTGGTTTCTCGGAACAATTTCTCAGTGGAAGAAAGCTTTTATGTATCGTAATATTGCAAATATTATAATATATTTTGTTCCTAACTCAAAAATAGTTGTGCACTCATGTGTATGCATATGACTTGTAGCACAAAAAGCTGTTATACGGCATAACGGTGCAGTAGCAATCTGTGCCGACCGGTGCAGCGTGGCCTGCAAGCTGAGCGCGGGAAAGTCACGTGCGTGGTTATGAATTGGATCTAACCTCCGAAGATAACTTTTTTTTATTCGTCTACGGCAAAGCAAAAAGTGAAGGTTGTGATTTCAATCCATGTGAATCCATGTGAGTACTCATGTTCATGTTGTTTGCTCTTTTCGTAACACCATGTTATTATAGTTTGTCAAAGGACTGTCTCATTTCAAACATAGACAGAGAGAATCATACAATATTTGTCTTACACTAGTACTAGCACCCAAAAGAAAGGGATGAGTATAATTTTCCTGGTTGTTACTGACTGACAAATTTGTTTGATTTTGATTTGATTTGACTATAATAACATTTTTAGGGATGTAACGATACATGATTTTATCTACACACATCATAAACCCTCTATGATGTTTTCAAAATCCGTAAATAATGGCCAACAATAAGATGAACTATTTTCTTACAGCAAATTTTTTATCTGTGAAAATGTTATTATTGCCAAATAATAACATCGATTTCGATAATAATGTTTCATTCAAATTTCGAACATCTCTGAAAAACAAAGAAATTTGATTTGACCTCTATTCTAATATCAGTCGTGATGATGTTTTATTCGAAATGAAATGTCAATTGATAAATCTCGCTTGTTAGTTGGTATCGATTGATATGGCAATCGACCCCCACTCTAGTTTGTCTCTGAATTTAAAAAAAACTACGGATGCGTAACATGCGCGAAAAAAGTTTTCTTTGCCGCCATTTGACGTGCATTTTATCTTTTAATTCGTTTTGTAAGTAAAAAAATAATTTGTTTTGTTGTTTTTAAAGTAACTCTAGCAAAAGTTTCGTGTAAAATGTGCGATAAAGATATTTCGAAGACGCCACCTCATATCCGCGAATTCTGCCAGAGAGCAACTATGCCCCAATGTCGGCTGAAATATGAGGTTAGTGAATATATCATAGAAAGTTTATAATATGTAATGTAGATAAAGCAGTGTATGTAACTGTACATAAATAGGCATTACAACACTCGTGTGATTCTATTATGAAACTCACTTCGTTCGTTTCATAAACCTACACTCGAGTTTTAGTGCCTTTCATTATATAGCAGTCACATAAACTACTATTGCCGATACGATACCGATACCTATTTTTTAAAGTAAATAATCGGCGATACCGATACAGATACCGATATCAATAGCATAGTAGTTAGTAAATAAATGAAATAAATAAGGAATTATATACTTAATTTGTATAAAACTTACTTATGTATAATAGACACTCGATTTTGTGAATACTAAGTATACTAAAATAAAATGGTGCATTTAAACCAAATTTTGCATATTAACAAAAAAAATAGGAATAATATCGCTATATTGCACCATCCTGCGCTGCCAGTAAGGCCAAGCCTTGCACCTTTATTACTTTCCACGAGCTTCCACGTACGTAGCGTAGAGAAATCATTCAGAGCCAATCGAAATTGTTCACTACACTGCTAAAAGGAGAAAGCATTGAAAATGGTAAAACTATTTCTCAAACTCATGTAACTGAGGTGTCAAGCCCAGAGCAGTTGCTTGCGGTCAGCGGTTTTGAGACCCATCGGGACAATTTAATTGTCCTTTCATGCCAAATGGACCTAACAACTTGCAAATAAGAGCGAATTTACAATACCGGCTCACTTATCCAAATATAAATTTCAGAAGCTTTTATGTTATACCTATTATCTTTTAAGCCGTCCTTATTGCAAGCATAATAAAGTTAATATTGCTAGTGGATGACTGTATTTATTAGTGATACATATTACGAACTTGCTGAGGACAGTGAGGACTAGTGTCTGAGGATAGCCGTTAATAATATCGAAGTTGAGGCGAAATTTCATATTTGAACAAAATAGGTGTATAGTTTAGTTAAGTTTAGTTTATTCATTAACCATAACGTAATATGATCATTACATGGTAAGTCAACATTTCATACAATATTATACTTATAGAAAGAGCATTATGGATTTACACAAGGTAAATACGCTTAATAATAATTGAAATCTAAGATTTACAGTTTGCGTCAATTAAAATATATTTTAATGATAAATATTCAGTAATCGAATAGAAGGCATGGTTTTGGAAAAATGTCTTGACTGTGTTTTTAAATAAATTAAAAGGTAAATCCGTGACATCTGTGGGCAGTTTATTAAAAAACTTTATTTAAAAAAAAACCCTGTTTTTGACGCTTTTTTAATCTTAGTGATGGAAGTATTAGTTTGCTATTGTTCCTTGTATTATAAAAATCGTAAAAACGTCCCTTACAATGTCTCACGTTGTAATCCTAGCTGTCCGTTAAACATACAGTTGTCCACTGCGAAGCATTTAATTTCAACAAAATATATTTCCCCCGACGACGGTGCTTTAAAAGCTCTAGTTTATTTTGCAGCCGAGAGGAATCCCAAATGAGGCAGCTATTTTTATGTTTATATTCAGTCTTGGCACGTTTAATCAGGGCATGGTGCACACGTTGGATTAATCCTTGTGAAGTAGACGTGCCACTCGGGAGATAAGATAAGAAAGTAAATTAACTGAAACACCAGTTGTAGGTCTGTGGTTTTTCCCTGTATTAAAAGTAATATAACCACACCATTGGCTCCAGGCCATTTCGAGCGTTCTCGCCTGGGCCGTACTTGTATATTGGTGCGGGCGAGACGTGCGTTAACTAAATAATATCATTCAGATATCGTTATGATGTCAGTGTACGTTCGAATTGGCCTGAATTGGCTAGAAAGTCTACTCAAAATAATGAAATTAGTAAATAACATCTTAACACCTAACTAAAATCAGTGTAGTATTTGCACCACTTCGACGTAGTAAATTAAATCTGGCTAGGTAGGTGCTACTTCGTTGGCAGATATGTAGGTACCTTAAGTATTTTCTTTTATTTAGTTCTAGCGCATTATATTAACACCTTTTACACCGCGCAGTGCAATTGAATTGCAGAAAAGTGAAAATTGATATGACACTATTAGAAACACACATTCCGCAAACATTGCGACTTTTGAAGAAATAAAATAGAAAGTGTTTAGTCTAGGTAAGACAACACAGTTCACGCCTTTACCTTTAATATAAAAATTTGGTTTCTCTATTAAAAGTTATCAAACTCAACATAGAAAACAAACAAAGTAACACAGTAAACAAACGTGACAAAATCAACGTGAGATCATCTAAATGAAGCGTCGGAATTTCATTAAATTAATGAGCGCTATGAGATTTACTTCTTTCAAAGTGCTTGGTAGCACCAAGTTCATAATACCAGAGGTGGCCGTATTCCGAGTGACAATTACCATATTGTCCGAATAAAATAAAAAAACCGGCCAAGTGCGAGTCGGACTCGCGCACGAAGGGTTCCGTACCATTACGGAAAAAAACAGCAAAAAAAATCACGTTTGTTGTATGGGAGCCCCATTTAAATATTTATATTATTCTGTTTTTAGTATTTGTTGTTATAGCGGCAACAGAAACACATCATCTGTGAAAATTTCAACTGTCTAGCTATCACGGTTCATGAGATACAGCCTGGTGACAGACAGACAGACGGACAGACGGACAGACGGACAGACGGACAGACGGACAGACGGACAGACGGACGGACAGACGGACAGCGGAGTCTTAGTTGACCGAAGCGTAGCGAAGGTCTACGGTTTGACTCGCGCATTTTGCTTTTGTATGTCCGGATGTTCTCCTCTACAGGTCGCAATTCTCAACCGATTCTCGTGAAATTTTGTGACCAAATTCTATGACTAAATAGAATTTTTTTGTCGATCCGGTTTTTGGAAATTTTTCAAAATGGCGGAGTCGTGATAGCTCGCGCCTAAACAAATAGTCGTATCGATATCATAACAGTATTTTCTTTTTAAGATATGTTTACAGATAAAATGTCGAAAAATGCAGGAAGTTTGTATTGCTGACTTTGGCGGTATTTAGATATTTAGTTTTTACTCGAGAATGAGTAGCTGAATTTCGTCAGCTTAGGTAAGCACTATCATGGCGTGTTTTGCAAACATTCGCTTTTTTCGTTTGCACCGGGTGGTCCCTGGTTCGATCCCCAGTAATTGTATGCTGCTACATAACTTTTTGTATTTTGTGTTTTACGCTTAAAGTAAAATTTCGTAGTTTTTTTATTTGTTTTTTATTTTTCTATTTCGATATTAATTGATCAAGCGCGGGCTTAGCGTATTCGTTTCATTTTTACAAGCTTTTATTTAACTAGCCCTAAAAAATATGTTTTATTTTTGTTATTTTAATTTTCTAAAGTGTTTTGAACGGCGGAGGCATACATTTAGTTAGCTTTAAGTGGTCCTCTCCTTTTTCCGAATTTCATACAATTTTAATTACAGTTTTTCTTTTAAAATACGTAGATTTCTTGCACCATAAACTTTGAGGTTTATGTAGTATAGATTCGTTTGTCTGAGCGGGTGTATGGAGCCAATTATTCAATAATATTATTGAAAAATTCAATAAAAAATTGAGAAAATATTACTCAACGCTTGTTTGTGTAAGTGACCTTTACACTATACATGTCAAACAAGTTGTTTAATAATAACTAACAAAGATGTCACTTTAACACAGGTGACCTAACTAAGTAGTACCTAATTTGTTCGACAGGTGGTGACATCGTCAGGTCGAAACGGGCCGATTTTTAGGGTTCCGTACCCAAGAGTAAAAACGAGACCCTATTACTAAGACTCCTCTGTCCGTCTGTCTGTCACCAGGCTGTATCTAATAAACCGAAATTTTCACAAATGATGTATTTCTGTCGTACGGAACCCTCGGTAGGTGAGTCCGACCCGCACTTGTGCGGTTTTTAGAGTTTTCATTTCAATACTTTTAGAAATTCAAAAATCAGCCAGGTATACAGGTTGGTTTGGGTCAGTGAGGGCAGCTACCCGATCCCTTGCTGCTACGCGAAAATGGTCTTAGAAAACCTTCCCTCAATTTCAAATTAATGCATTTTGGGTTTAACAGATTTTGGAAAAAAAACATAGGTACCTACAGGATGCGAGAAAAAGGTCATTTTGACAAACTTTTTTTGACGTGAAACGTAAGGTGCACGTCTTTAAAAACCCGTAGAGGGGCTCGGATCGAAAACCCATATTAACGAAAAAGTGTTATGGCGCGGTGGCGGAATATTATGAATGGTTTTGATATCAGTGTATCAACGAAAGTAGCCATTACTCGGAACTCCATGTGCTGCTGACATATATGGCGCTGATTCTCCGCTAGAAACGATGCATTAGGAACTAAAATGACCCCTATTTGCAGTGTTTATTTAAGAATTACT
Source organism: Cydia strobilella (assembly GCF_947568885.1). Taxonomy (NCBI): domain Eukaryota; kingdom Metazoa; phylum Arthropoda; class Insecta; order Lepidoptera; family Tortricidae; genus Cydia; species Cydia strobilella. Next base: position 22,614,841 of record NC_086042.1, read on the forward strand.
CATCAGTCCGTTAACCGATTTCGATACAATTGAGTTCATTTGATAGATCTTTTTGAAATATTATAAAAATAAAATACGCGGTATTTTAAAAAGCTGGAAAAGATTTAAAATGTGGCATTTTTACAAGAATATCACGACTGCGTTACCTACAACTTTTTCACTGTAGGTTAGGTAAAGCCCAAGACTGTTTAGATTACCTACCCAAAATTTTTGTTCCCCAATAGCTTTTGTTCCATTCGCGTTTTTCTCCATTCTGCTTTTTAACCAGGCGTTAATTTTTTCAGTAGTTAATTTAATCACACGCGTATGTCCCAGTCGCTTTTTTCCCCAAAGAGTAATGTTTTCACGATAGTCACATTACGTCGATAGATAGGTAGGTTAGGTTCGTTAGGTAGCTTCAGATGCCCGAAGGGCAAACCGCTCAGAAATAGGAGCCCCGCGTAGCGGGGCTCCGTCGGCTCAGGGTAAGAAGGGCTTGTTCTCGGAAATATTACTCTTTGGGGAAAAAAGCGACTGGGACATACGCATGTGATTAAATTAACTACTGAAAAAATTAACGCCTGGTTAAAAAGCAGAATGGGGAAAAACACGAATGGAACAAAAGCTATTGGGGAACAAAAATTTTGGGTAATTAATCTATACAGTCCCACACATCCATCTTATGCTCGCGAGGTCTACAGCTCACAGAGCCACTAGTAATAGGGTCCCGTTTTTACCCTTTGGGTACGGAACCCTAAAAACTAAGAATAATCCTGCAAAGCTAGTTGCCAGTATTCTATTACAATACCTTGCATGATTTATTATTCTAAGATAGGTATTTTATTAATAAATTAAAGTTTTGTAAGGTGACAACATAATACGAAACATAAATAAAAGAAGTCATAAAGACTTACCCGACTACGGATTTCTTTAGTACCTGTTACTTGTAGAACACTTCTTTTAATATTTATATATTTTTGTCACCGAAGCCAAACATACCCATCCACCCACATATATAGATAAGACGGCTAAAACCATTTACTTATTTGATTTCTTCGTTTTTCGTAGTCGGATAAAGTGAAAAAATATCAGAATAGGGATATAAGCTTAAACCCGGTGGGTGGCAGTGCCACCGTGGCACTCGAAAAACTTCAGTAGTAAATCGTGGAGCAACTCTGTAATAACAAAAAATTTAAAGCGCAGAAGTTGCAATCGCCTATTAAGTCTTAAAACTTTCAATTAGGAAACTTTTGATAATGACTGTATATAAAAAAGCAACCGAAGTGTAAATGCATTTTTAAAAACTGAAAATTTGAAATCCGCGAGACAATGTTTATGTCTTAGGATGTAAATGAATTTATGGGACAGTCATACCTGAATATAAGTAGATCCATAAAAAACCCCTATATTTATCTCACAAATAGAAACATGATATCTGGCGTATATTCCACGCGTCACCTCAATGAAATTTCACATGAGGGATCTCAATTATTTTATATAAATGCATTTTAATTGGGGATATTTATCATCATCATCCTTGCCTTATCCCAATTACTTGGGGTCGGCACATCTAACACTGGCGCCATTTTTGGCGGTCCTTTGTCATATCCGGCGACAAGCCATGCGCAGTAGATCTTATGTCCGGCGTGTACGGCGTTCAATATGTCCAAACCATCACAGTTTGCTTTCGCGCATTTTGTTCCAAATGTCCGCGACTTTGAAGGTGCCTCTTATGTACGTGTTTTTTATTTTGTCCAGTCTTGTAACTCCCCCCGACCAGCGCAGCATCTTCATCTCCGTTACGTGCATTCTTTGTTCATCCTGTTGTCTCACGGCCCAACACTTGGATCCATAGAGCAGGGCGGGTCTAACTGCCCGTTTGTATACTCTACCCTTTGTTTTGATTGGGATCTTTGGGTCGCACAGGACATCCGTAAGGGATCGCAGTTTCAACCATCCCGCCCTTGTTCTATTCTCGATATCGGACTCGGTTGACGTGATCAAGGAACCAAGATATTTGAACGACTCGACCTTCTTCAGGGGCACTCCGGAGATGGTTATCAATTGGGATGAGGTTTTGCCCGTGAAGTTACAATGCATGTACTCGGTTTTTGATCTGCTTATTCTCATACCCTTTGACTCCAAGGCGGTCACCCACCGATCTAAATCTGACTGGCACCCCGATGCATATTCGTTTATTACATTGCATTTTTCACTTCCAATGGTGAAATGATACCTATAGGGCCTGAGACTGAAGGCAACTCCGGAAGTTTGTCTTTTAAATTGGGGATATTTATATTTATATAAATATATATATGCCTACCTAATTAACTACTGTTGTGTCCAATCGATATTTGGTGAACTGGAACTTCTGATGAAGACCATTAAAGTTGGTATTTTAAACTGCTTTGACGTTTGTTTTTGTTCAAGTTATTTTTTGCTGTAGGAACCTAAATACCTACCTAAAGTTAGTCTTCACTGATCACCTCAAGCCCAACTTTTAACAACCGGTCATTGACTCTACTCCCGCCCTGTAGTCTCATTTCACATTTCATATTTAATGATCCATTAAATAGTAAATAAAGATGCTTTTATCGGGTCGGTAATGTTAATTATGACCGCATTAACGTTAAGTACCAGAATAAAATGGGTGAAATTACAATCAAATGGACGGTAAAGTTTGTTTACCTGTGATCATTTGTTCAATATAGGTATCAATAGGGATTTCGAAAATTCATCTGGGAGTTTGTACTTGGAGCACACCAACTTAAAATTAGCTGCTATAGGATTGAAGAATATTTATTTATTTTATAATAAAAATCAGATTTACCTGCACGTCAATTTTCCAAGTGACGAATGATTTAGTCGCAATTTCACGATTGAATAAAATAAAATAAAGTCTTGGGGTCATTTCAATAACACGTGAAACGCCACCCTCCTAGCGACGATAAAGATAGTCATTTTGCGATGCTACTATCTATTTTTACTATAGAACCTGTATTGATTTTGTGGTGGTAGCTGCAGCTTTGCCAGAGACAATAATAAAGACTATCAATCTCATACAAAGTTGCGTACTTTTACACTCCACGACTCGGTTTCAAGCTTTTTAGGGGTTATTTGCCAAATGTAACCATTCGTCGTATCCGTCCATATATCCGTCCGTTGACCACAGCCATTTTACAAAGAAATTATTAGGTTATCAATAAAAGTCTATTTTACAATATATGTGAAGGCATACAACCTTTCTAAGTATAGTACAACATTTGTATGGTATCCTACTGCATCGATTCTAATTGCATTATGTAGGTACTGCAGTGATGCTATTGACGTTCTTGTTAGCTTATCAGTAGCAGGAAGAAAATGAGTTCCTTTTATCATGACAGTTGAAATACAGACAATATTCACTTAACACAAAACTGTAACTTCATACAAGCCTATTTCGCGTGCACACAATAGTCACACTCACACATACATATCGGGTTTAAGCTATTCACTAACTAATACTCACCCTCGAGTTCACCCAAGAAATCGGCGTGTTATGAAATGATAGTTTTATCTTAGCGAGTTTACCTCTGCTTATTTTTTAGGGTTCCGTACCCAAAGGGTAAAACGGGACCCTATTACTAAGACTCCGCTGTATGTCTGTCTGACTGTCCGTCTGTCACCAGGCTGTATCTCATGAACCGTGATAGCTAGACAGTTAGTTTATAGTTTTCACAGATGATGGATTTTTGTTGCCGCTATAACAACAAATACTAAAAACAGAATAAAATAAATATTTAAGGGGGGCTCCCATACAACAAACGTGATTTTTTTGCCGTTTTTGCGTAATGGTACGGAACCCTTCGTGCGCGAGTCCGATTCGCACTTGGTCGGTTTTTAAATCTGTGGTCAATCACATTAATCAGAAACCGCAGCTCTTTTGGCTTGCTTTATTGTTTTTTTTAATGATACTTATGCAATATTTAGATATAGGCATCTGAGTTTTGGCATTCTGAATAGTATTGGAGATTACAAATGTTCCCACGAACATCGCTATCGATGCTCATAATATATTGCTACCAAAAATCGTATCACATTTTACGCTCAGATAATTATATATTATATTTTCAGAATCACATACGAGAAAATGTTTGACGCTTTAGCTGTTTTATCATCTCTAACAAACATAAATACTTACTTAATCAATGTTCATTGCTTTGTTTAATGCATCACTTAATAGCAAGAGACGTTTAAATTAAATTAACATAACAGAATTAATCGCATCTACATAAATCGATAAATCACACTTCTCCGAACGCATTCACGGTTGGACACCTTTGTTATTAGAAGTATGATTTTTATTCAGCATATTGATTACCTATTTCCATCAGCATGTAAATATCATTCGGGCACTTATTTTAAAACAGTAAGCGAATGAATAACCGGTAAATTTATATTATCTGAGAAAACTCAGAAAATTATCGTTATCATTCTAAAAACAAAATGCTTGTCATCAGATCAACGAAATCGTCTCAATAATTGATAATTATAACATCAATAACTATGACCTTTAAAAAAACCCTAAAATTTTAAGGATTACCTCTATACAAGACTGAATGAATTCTTGGGCGCTTGTGGTATTTTTTACTGCAGATTAGATATTTTATTTAACAAAAGTAAATATTATCACGCCAGCCTGTCGCCTAAACTTTAAATAACAAAGGATATATAAATTATCACTTCAGAACAGAACAATTATCACGTTGTTTGTCTTGGGCCTCCATATTTAGGACATCTCTCGTGATTTCTGTCTGAAATAACAAAGATATTTGACGGCTACAAGTGTAAAACTAAACAGAATCTACTGGTAAACTTCCCGAATGTCCCGATGATTGAAATCGTAATTCTATTAATAGACAATTTGACACTATATTTATCAACTCTTAAGGTTCCAATTAACTATTAGTCAATACCTAGTTTGAACTGATTTCAACTGAAACAATTAATTATAGCAGAATATTAGAAAACTATCACATCCATCTTGTCGGTTACCTATCACTTAAACCCCGAATCCTATAAACTAAATTTTAGTAAAATTATAACAAAATTAAAACTATAAATTGCACTCTGTAAATAATGTATATTATTATAATGTTTGTTTGTATTTATCTATATAAGTGAATTGTAATATTCTTTTGGAGAAATAAACTCTTAAACCATATAATTATAACAGTTTTTAAATTATTTTGCACTGCCCGTTTACAATGCTGACACAAGGACAGTCGTGACGTCCGGCTACCATCCTCAGGATGCTGTTATTGCTGCCTCTCACTCGTCTCAACAAGGAGGCTACCCTTTATGCCAGTGTGTTATTTAATATTAAATTGGGTTATTTTAGTCTGTTTGTCAATATACCTAAGTTTATTGAATTCTGTACATTTACTAGTAACATTCCACGAGTTGTGCAAAATCAACGTCAATTACCGGTCCTTTCACTGTTCAGTATTTCCGAATAAGAGCCGATACAGACGGACTGCAACCAGACTGCAATTTGAATGTGAACTGCACGGCGACTGCACGCCAACTGCAACGTCGACGTGCAGTTTATATACAGTTTGCAGTCGGGTTGCAGTCCGTTTGTACCGGCCCTTAGTCCACCGTTACGCTTGTCAGTTCCCAACCCAAACTTTTTGGCAACTACGAGTAGCTGAAACCGAGCAATAATTACCAAAAAAACCATCTGAAATCGTATCGCAACACTAATTGTTTATTAATCTTACTTAATCCATGTCACAGCGGTCTAATGAAGCGACCCAAACTACTTTATAATTGTAGCAAAAAGGTAACAATTATACGGAATGCAACCATCATTGAATTGCTAATAACAATTTCACTCTCCTATGAATAAAACAATGCCTGTATGTTATATTGGATGAAGATCAAAATTATATTCTAATTATGTTGTTAACAATTCTAGAAGTAAACCGATGGTAATTAAACTATGCTATTTTCACTATTACTATATTTATACTTTCTTTTGTACTTACGTACCTATTAAGCACGAAACACACAAAACTTATTGGAAAAGTGGAGCTAATCAGTATTTGGTTGTTGTATAAAAAGAAGAGTATCATCCTGAAGCTTTCCAGGATGTACATACTATGTTGATAACGCATAGCATGGTTCATCGGTCCTTTAAGCTCCCGAGTTGTGCGCAGAAAAATATCAAAAATAACACACTATTTTTTCAATATTTCCTTAATGCACCACTCATCCAGCTTAGGGCATCGCACGACAAGTCATTGTGGTGATCGTTGAGGTAGGCTTTTGTCAAGCAGTAGTGGACGACTTTTCACTAATAATGATGATACATAATTTATAATGAATTTATTTAGTTTCGACGTTCAGAGGGCGCTCCACGTAGTAAACTATTTCTGGTTTGATATTTATCAAGGGAATCATATCCAAATGTATTACCTTAACTTCTTTCCGACAAGAATAGGTTAGGTAGATACATTTCGACAAACTGATTACGTAACGCAACAGCATCAATAGGCTTTCTGGATGGCGTTTTTTCTCGTGTGTCGCTTCAGTATGTAACTTCAGTTCGGACGACGCCAGACCAGATAATAGCAGACATTCACTGCCCTTGCCGTGATCGCTTATGACCCTCTTTATTATGTACAAATTTACAGAAATTTGTACGCAGGTGGGTGCCTTTTCTCTGCAGCGGACTGTACCTACATAAGTAAACGTAACTAGTATCGCGTGAAAACGTGATGCCTAATGATCTCAAGCAATTAGTGTGTGTTCATAACACTTACAAGCATGGATTGATATAGCTCTAGTTGAGGTATGATTGAGAATAGCAGACATTCACTGGCCGTGCCGTGGTCGCTACTGACCCCCCTTTAATATGTACATATGTAAACATAAATTCACAAGTTATCAATGTGTGCAATCACATCAATAAGCCTCGGAGGTAGAGTTAACTGCAAAAATGCATGACCACTTTATGAATGAATTAAAAAATTTAAGGTATATCTACAAATGTCCTTGATCTTCCTTGTAAGAACATTGATTATGATCTTAATAATTATAGATTGTCTCCGTGATTATCTGAATTTCTGAGCAAAATAACTCAGAACTAATAACTTAAAGCTGTGAAGGCCCTAGATTAGATAACATACCAATGTAGAAGGAAGTCATTCCATTGTTGAGCCATCAGTCAGTTGAGCGGAAAGATACGTGTGGCGGGGCTTAATTGCTTGAGATATGTATAAAAAAATAAAGGTATCTAATATTGATACAGTTTTAACATCCCCTGGCACTGACTAAAATACCAACTTGGTTTCACATTACATCTCAATTTTTTTTTTGTAGTATAAAAATTGCGTTGCGAAACTTGCATCTTTTTACATGTAATGTTTTTTATGGGATAAGATTTGTTTAGCTACCATAACATAACCATAACAATACACCTAATTAAATCCATGATACTAAATAAGTACTTCACTTTCACTAAGAATTAAATTACTACCAAGGGGAAAGAGAATGGACGAAAATTTATTATAAAACTTTCCGGCACGTGTTAGATGTCATCCTCAATTTATTTACTTTTTGAGGTAATGGCCCTCAACGTTTTTGCAAGCTCATTTGTTTTCTATTTCATAGCGTGTCTTAAGTAGGTAGAATGACTTAGCATTTACAATTATTATTATACTATATAGGTATACCTATATATTATACTTTTATATTAGAAACACGCATGAAAAATATTTTAATAGGTATATTTGTTCAATAAATAAGTTCCATAACACCAAATTGATGCAGAAATGTGAACTCGACAATTGTATTATAATATTTGTGTAAAGATAGCCATGTTTTATAACGTATGTAAAGATTTATCTTTTTTTATTGCCCAAACGATGGCCCAAACATATATCTACTGAAACAGTAATGTAATAAACGTGTACTTTTATTTATGTCTTATGCTACAACGAGACAAAGATTTATAAACTCAATCGCATTATAACGCTAAAAATAACGAATAACAAATTTTTCATGATTCCTTCCATACATTTTGTCATTTATGGCGCGCGTCCTGTGACGTCACAAGTCACGTGCTTTTTGTATGTGCCGTTTTTACTCGTGGTACACGCGCCACATTAGATTCTTTTCGCATTTTGGATGTTTCTGGGGCACAAAATTTTAATTTCAAAGGAAGTGGAATCGGTTGTTATCTTCCAAAATAACCATGCATGTTCCCAAATAATTATTTACTTATGTTTTTTTAATAAAATTAGGTACCTTTCCCCGCCGTCTATTTTCAATTTCGACAAGATATGGTCAAGAGAAGAAAATTCGATTCGATCATGGTCGGCAAAATTTTCCCTGAGGTAGGATTCACAAAGCGGCTTCGTATTTTTTTAAATAGTATTAAAATTTTCTGTAGGTAATGTACTTGTCATTTTCATGTAATATAATATTTTAAACTAAATTAAAAACGCAGACGCACTATTTATCATCCGAACTAAGTAATTCAAAGTAATTACTAACGCATACCAAAAAAAAGCGAATTTAAGACTTAGGCGAACCATAAAGAGCGCTCTCTGCCGAATGTATCGTACTACCTATTTGCTAAGTTGTGGATCTGATAATTGATGCTGACTATACCCAGTCTTGTTATGATTACAGAGTATGGAGGTTGCAAGGGTATCCGACCTTTAGATAATGTTTCTGACTTACGGATCTCGAAGTCACTTGCTTAACATGCTCGCACTCGCGTCGCGCCCTCATTAAGAATACTCAGCCAGTGTATTGTTATGGTTTGCTTCCGCTGCCGCGCCAGCCCGGCTACATATAATTAAAACCTCTTACTTTGCGATCGACTGATAAAATTCTTAACGTAATTCTTAACGCTAATTTAGTTTCATAAAATAAGAATAGGTATGAAAGGTTTTCATAAAGTAAAAATTAGTTTCTTTTTCGTTACATTTCATAGGAAAATTTTATTATCATAGTGAAAAAATTTACAGTACATATGGTGCTACTTTTCTGCACTAGTGCGTAAATTAGCACATTTCGTAACTATGTCAAAAATTTAAACTGCCATATCTATTGTAAAACGTTGTACGATACACGTGCGAATAGGTAATTCGCAACTCGTGTCGATTTAAAACACTCCCTTCGGTCGTGTTTTAATTTATCGCCACTCGTTTCGAGTTTCCTCTTTTTCGCACTTGTATCGTAAATAACTATTTTTTTTTATTCTTGAATAATCAAAACGAATTTTTCATACGATGTTTTTGATGTACTGTCGTTTAGAAGAGAATGCCTTTGGGTAGAGTTCGAGATTTGTGCATAAATAAATAAATTATAGGCTTACAAAGGCCGTGACATCGCCTTTTTAAAGCGCATATGCACAAAATAAGTTATTTCAAATTGTTCTTTGGTAATGAAAACACCACATAAGTCTAAATAACTCTTCGAATAATGAATATAAGTAGTTGGTCTCACTTTCGCGATCATCTCTAAAGGATGCCAGATATTATCGGTATTTGAAACATATAATTTACTATGTTAATACCGGCGTTACGCGGTTGATTTCACGTGTTGATCACCTTTGAAGTAATATGTCAGTGAGAACATACAAGCATTGTACCGTATGTTCTCGTTTCTAACTCGAGCAAATAATATCAAGTGAAAATCACGTGAGATTTATAAATAAAGCATATACTTAAGTAGAAGCACTTAGATATGTGTCGACAAATAAAATGTCCAATACACAATCCACATAATGATGTGTGATATACCTAAGCATTATAGCACATTTCCTCACTTTGTCATTCGACGCAGAGTTAACATGGTCCAACTCTAACCAAGTTTAATATACGTACGTAATAATATATATCTATGAAATATTCATCTAAACAAGATAGTGCTTTAGATGTTTAACTTCATCAAATTATAATATAACGAATAAAAAAACGAGACGATGACAATCTTGTATTATTCCATTCCATTTCATCGTAAAGAAACTTGTTAAAAACATATTCACGTAGTACCATGACTACCATGCAACGGCAGTTTTAAGATGTAAAAAACACGCATTGTTCTCAACTTTTCCCGTCGAGTCGCAATTAGGTGCACTCGATAATTGCGACTAATCGATCGTGACGGAACAGCGAGCACCACGCGATCCGGTATGCAAAACATGCGCTTTGATTGATACGAATTATTAACACTTCACTCGCTCTGGCCTGACGACAAATGGTAACCCCGCGGTGGCAGCTATGTGAAGGTTTTTAGTGTGAAAAATGTGCTTTGTCGAGAATTTCTTGCGGTTCTTGTGTCGTACGTTTGCTTAAAAGGCAATGACATTAAGAATGTATGAATAGCAAGGAAAGAACTTGCAATTTGCCAAAAATTGCGTAAAATAAACTATTAAAAAAATGACAAGCTATGGCACAATTACTATTAAAAACCAGAGGGTTGTATGTGGTGTTTAACTTCTTCGTTCTTTTTTGTGTGCTGACAGCCACTGCTGACAGCAGTGTATTTTTTTACAATCTTTGAATCAGGGTTAGTCAGTGACAGTCCATTTCCAAGTGCAGCGGCACTACCGACGCGTTCAGACCGCTGTAGTAGTGTGCCAGAGCAGTAGTACAGCAGAGCTGCGGTCCGTTACCTTTTTCACATTTTTACACATCTCGAATATTTGTACGAATAGCACTACAATTTCTTTGGACAAAAGTTTCTACATGAAATTTTCTACAACTTAGGTCATATTTATTTTTACTTTACGATCAACACTCTACTAGTTGTTTATCATCTTAACTCAAATTTTTAGTTCAGAATAAGCAAAATATTGTCTTCGGTTACCACGATAGTTACTCATGACATAAAACAACGGGTGACCCGTTAATAACCACGAACGCTGACGCTGATAGGGTTCGAAACGTCGGAATGTATTATAAATTCAATAAACGCGATATAATCCGTTTTCATAGTTTTATTTCATTAAAATAAGCAAGTTTAGTCAACTGCTGATCAAAAATAACCCTGGACTTTTAGTATGTTCATCTGGACACCACGAGGTATAATTTTACCAATTTACAAAACCACGAATTATTTCCCCTGCAGATTACCCGTATTATTTGCATATTACGAGCCTCGATGCATAAAATTAAACCATAAACATGTAAAAAATATTTAAAAAGTGTGGTAATGGTTCAGGCTGGATCAGTTTTTATGCATAGGGGCTTATATTTGTTTTTTTATTCATTCGTTGCACTTTTTTCTTTACCTACAGTTAATATTTTGTTTTTTATTTATTTATTTCTCTGTTTTAACTCCCATCCGTATAGATAGGTATAATAAGTATAATAAATAAACTCCACCGTAAACATGACACTATCAAAATTGCATTTGTAACAAACACTACCACCGTTTAGGCAGAAAGCACCTATTTTACACGATATCTCTTTGGAGCCAATTTCTGCATTTATACCACCGCAATAAAATACCGCTTACTTTGCATATCCGACACAATTTTGTTTTATGAGGTCAATATAAGTTAAGTGAGGGTAATATTTTTATAAGCTACGTAAAATAGAATAATTGAGACTCAAATAACGCCTGCTATACAATCAAGCAACTGACGTAACTGACAAAAGGCGTTCTCTTGATATTAAGGTTGCGTAAATGTTTATAATATAGAATACAAGCAGTAAATACTATGATAGGTTACGCAAAACTTAGGAAGTTGTTAACCGTAACTAGACGTATTAAAGATGAACTGGACCATATTGGACCGTTTTATTGTCTGCCGCGGGACCATTCATTATCGAGTTTCGTAAATACGGAACAACTTACACTTTCAAATCGGTGTGGATGACTAGGCACGTCTCAGACTTTCTCCGGGTTTAAGAGTGACATGTTAGCTGCCTATAACGCATCTATGGATTCTCTCGGTACTAGAGCTTCTTCGGATTTCTTTCCATTTTTAATTTCATTTTGTGTAACGCCGCAGCGATTGTATTACTTCTTGCAGCGCCGGTCATTTGCGCTCTAACATGAGCACGCGGCGGCCGCGCACTCCGTTACTAAATACGACTTACCGCTGATCCAAAACGCGGCGTCGCGTTTTGATCTCAGCTTTGTCAATAACGAATTACCGTGAACCGGTAAACGTGACAGTTTGGGACCAGGCTAGATGTTTGTTATTGTGTGTACCAGAGAAAAGTGTGACGTATTGAGAACAATGTGCGGTCATTAAATAACAAGGTGAGCTTAGTTCTTACTTCGTTTTTCTTTTTGCGCTGAACCTTTTCATTAAGGCAAGAGAATCTTCACCTTGTTTGAACGAACATTTGGAAATCCTCTTACAAATACCGTTCCTTTTTTAGTAAGTATGTTTTTATATTTCACAATAGATTTTTTATTAACGTCGGTATCCTTTTTTGCAGCAATTGAATACCAGCCATACTTACCACATTTGGAAAAATGGTATACCTACTGTACATCAAACAAATTTGTAATAAACATAAATTGCAGTCCCCGTTATCACTAATCTTTGTTCAAAATTTTATGAATCACCCTTAATGACTCCTGACCTTTTCACGATTAACTGGTCGGTGTCAGTATCTAGTAAAGATGTGTTTAGAAAACCAGACATCGATTAACAATACATTTCATTACCCTCCTAGCCTACAACAACAGGCATATATTATGAACCTGTCAGCTCCTTTTCAAATGTATCTTATCTTCATACTTTTTACACCCCGAAATTTCACCCGATTGATAACACTTCTACACCTTCGTGTGTGTTTAATTTCATTCATTCATCATTTATCTCTTATTACATTGTTAGACCTGTAGGTATCATACAATAAAGTTAAAAGGAAGTTCTATGAATTTCATGGATTTCTGTCGTTGCATAGTTAGTCTAACTGCGAACCATTAAACTAAGTATAGGTACAATTATACATGTAGTTGCCAGCAGTTTCACAAATGTATACCTACTTTGAAACTTGAAACTAAGATTATGGACATCTGGTTGCTTCTAATGTATGAAAGAAAAATAAATAGAAACATGTTTATCTCAAACACCTAGTTACACAGTCTGTTAGCTCCGGCCTTGGTGTTTATGTGAATTTTATCGCATATCTTAGCCATACCGTAACATAGTATTCCATGCTTTCATTTTTACCGGATCCACAAGAGAAATGTTTAAAAGAAAATAAAATGTAATTTACTTTCTTATTAGTTATTATGCATATAACTCGGGCCCGTTAAAAACTGTTTTACTAAAGTTTATTGCTGTTTAGGAAATAAACACTAAATGAAAATAAAGATAAAAATAAGCAAAAAAAAACACGTTCTACACGTAAATATAAATATAATTAATTTACTACACATGTTAATTCAAATCGTTTTAATTAAGTTTTTATGAAAAATAGAGCTCTAGTGGAAAAATAGATTTGCTCTATGAATATAATTGTACACAGATGTAGTGCATAATTATTTTCCTTCGTATTTTCTCGGAAACGTTCGTATTTGTCATACTGCTTCAGTCAACGTCAGTACTTTTTGTACCGAGACCGAGACTGACTGAAATAACAAGACATGTTAGTACGTTTTCGTGAAAATATGATGGAAAAACATTATGCACTACATCTGTACCTAGTATGAAAAAGATAATTTAGCTCATTACTGAATACGTCACATCTCCGGTTGTTGCAGGTACGAACGGTAATTATATATGTACCTGCCTATACATTGTTAGCCCTTCCAATGGAGTAAGGTCATAAGCTATTTGCATCTTCGTTCCTTGGATATATATAGTATATAGTAGGTATATATTATATACCTAACTATTCAATACTACTGCGTTCCAACTAACTTGTGTATAGTGGGTTTTATTTTCAATTCATCTAAATCAGCCTTGTCATTTGTTTTTCGTTATAATTGACAAAAACATGCAAATAATTTTATTTTATGTAATCAATTACCGAGTAGACCTTTTAAAATAAATTCCACCAGTGATCAAATCGTTCATTATTCACTTCATTACGCAGTATAAGATCGAAGCGCTCAAAAATATATAACATGCCCTTATGGGACTTCAAATACGATACGATGGTTTAGTTAGATAGATAATTTTGCATAAATAGGTACTTCGTTTTGCAACATATTGCTGGTAATTGTCCCAAAATTGTAGACATTAATTTCACCAAATAATTTTATCATCAACATCTTCCTCGCGTTATCCCGGCTTTTGCCACAGCTCGTCATGGGAGCCTGGGGTCCGCTTGGCAACTAATACCGAGAATTGACGTAGGAATTGGTAGTAGGTTTTTACGAGAGCGACTGCCATCTTTCTGACCTTCCAACCCAGAGGGTAAACTACACCTTATTAGTCCGGTTTCCTCATGATGTTTTCCTTCACCGAAAAGCGACTAGTAAATGACAAATGATATTTCGTACATAAGTTCCAAAAAACTCATTAGTACGAGCCGGGGTTCGAACCAGCAACCTCCGGATTGAAAGTCGCACGCTCTTACCGCTAGGCCACGTCCAACAGTCCTCCAGCGCACCAAATAATTTAATGTTATATGTATAATATTAAAAAGTAATACAAATTATTACTTCTCCACTACTTACACATTGATATCAGGTAGAGTTAAAAAGTATGCGGGATTATCGTCCCCATGGTCGTGTTGTCTATCTTAGAATTTTAAACATTTCTAAAAGAACTGATTAAAATTGAATAGAGTTAGACCGAAAAAAGTCTGCATCGATTCTGATAGCAGTGCAAGTGTTATTTATACGTCATAATTTCATAGAAGTTTGACCTTTAAAATAACACTTGCACTGCGTGTGCTATCAAAATCGTTGCAGACTTATCCTGGTCTAACTCTAGATCCCTATTATTTAAACACTATAATAAAGTGGCCATTGAAGTATTATTACTTACTGTAGAGTTCGAGCGTTCTAATTAAATCATAGAGCGGTTAAATACTTACGGGCGGTAGTGTACATTCTTATAATTTGGTACACCTTTTTACGTCATCAGATTTTTTGTAGCGCAAACTGCTTAGTCAATAACCTGGAGCGGTATTCGACATGCGTTAAGTGACGTTTCGTGTTGAACTTCAGTTGAATGGAAGAAATCGTGTGTTGTCGAATAGGTAAATTTGACATTAGCAATCCACAGTTAGGTGACAACGAAACCAAACCGAACCACGCAGAGTTCAGAGCCATTTTAAACCGTATAGTAGTAAGAAAACAAAGTTGATTTTTGTTGCATAATTTTTTCAATGAATGAGTTTTGGTGTACAACCAAATGATACTTTCCACAGTTGATGAACAAATGATTCATTCTACTGTTGAACTGATGTTGAAGCCGAAACTGACAGTTGTGCATCTCGAATAGGGCCCCTGAGCAACATGAGCATGAGCAAGGTCGTGTTATCTCTATGCTTATTAAATTTAGATATTTTAAATGGATTGGAATGCCATGCAATAAATACATGACAAATATTACAATCGTAATTTTTTGCCTTAGCAAACAAAATAGAGGTTAAGGTGCCTTAGGTTCAGAGAGCGGAGTTTCTGAAAATTATATCGCTTTTTAGGTCACAATACGGTTGCCAAGTTTTGGCAATCTTGTGGATTTTCTCTATAGTGACTTCATCTATTCGAATCCTGATGTTTTGACTTTCGCTCGATAGAAAAAAAACACGAACATATGTAGGTCTAAAATGCACTTTGACAAATGATTATGCATTTTGATAAATTATTAAAACGCTACCATAAATATTTCTTTGTTTATTTGGATCATATAATAAGCAACATCATATCAGTTTCTGAGAAAAAGTAAGAACATCTTTTAATATTTTAATTCGCGGGAGTTGGTAATTCTAATCTGACGTGCTAGCATGAGTTGGGTTCTCGGGCGCGACTTCAAGTATGGACTCGCGCAAGAACGCAACTGATGCTAGAAGTAATTGAGCTTACCGTTATGTAACAATTTTAATGAACTTTGCTTTAATTTGCCTTTTTACTCATAAATCTCATAATCATATAAATTGAGACCCCGGCTAAATGTCAGGTGACTGTGTGAACTGACAGCCTTGGTCGCAAAGACACAGTATTTTAAAAGATCTGTTGAAATTGACAATTCTTTTTACAATTAATCGTAAACTCACGAAGTCGTTAAGCAAATTGTATTGTACTGAAATATAGTTACCTTCGACTTTAGCACGACAATGGTTAAGTTTCGCTGCGGTTTTAATGGAAAATACACAATGTTATTATTACAACAGAAATCAGTTTAAAAGGATTAATTCTATTTAAATTGTTTTTTTTTATCAAAATAGGAACGTAAATTATAATGAAGGAATTATCGTATATTTTTGATAAGAGGTCATACATTAATTAGACCCGTTTAGGGGGTGGGTGGGAGGAACTCGACAAATAGAAAATGTGACATGTTGTGAAAAGGGTCACCTGTAAACATATTTTTCTTATAATTTATTTATTCGCTGTACAAATAAATAACTATAGTCTGGCTTTTTATTCCGTAGACTAAAATGACATTTCATGTGTTGCTAGTTTTTTACGTCTTATATTTATATTTATAGTTTTTATACGGACTGATCGTTTTTATTCAGTTAATTTTAATTACTAATCGATAACGCGTAGTTATTTTTCGAATATTGCTTTTAGAAATATATTAATTAAAATAATAATGATTTCGAATAACTGTTTTCGATAAGCTACCGAGATATTGCATTGGGGCGCATACAAAACGTTCATTGATCATCACAACGATTGCAATTTAATTTTACATAATTATAACTTTAATTTATTTCACAAAATTATTAACTAAAATGGACACATCACAAGTCATACCATTATTTAATCATCGAACCGTTATGTTATGTAGTTTGTCCGAGTAAGCATAATAAAATTATCTAAGATATTAAGTGTGTTCTTTCAATATTTACAACCGAGTCATTCAAGTGGGGTCACTTTGACTGGCAGACATCAACTTAATAGTCATCATTATTGAATTAAATCGAAAGTAACCAAAACAGAAAATCATTAAAACATTTCAATGATACAATCAAAGCGCTTTAGATTAGTGATCACCAAAAACACCCACGACTAAAAACTGAAACTCTACTTTCTACTTACTGGTGCTACTTTTATTTACGTCCTAATTCCAATACTAAGTCGACAGATCGAAATCGAATACCGTTCGAAATCAAAAACTGAAAAAAGTGAACGATTGTTTTGGATGGTTTTCTAATAATTAAGCGCACGAGCGCTCATTAAGGCCATGTGGAGCTTTTACTAGAAACTCAAAGGCCTTTTTACTCATAATCATATTATAATAATTTTGGCTTAGAGAGAAATTGTTGTCACGGAAATTACCGTCACTATTTATAAATGGCTCTAAAATATGATTTAATTGCTTGCCAGTCGAGAGCTCAAGGAATCCAATGCATGTAAACTAAACTTTACAGTCTAGATTTGAGTAGTAGAGATTAAAGAACTCTCTTTGAAGTCATTCCTGGGACGACGATGGTATGTAATATTGGCGTTTACTCGCTGAAGTGACACACTGCTTTTATTCAATTCTTAAATTTGACCTCATTACTCATTATGCCCCTGACGGAATCGAAGTAGCAGTAATATTTTCAAAATACTTATACTTAGAGGAAGTCTTTGTAATTAAGGAATCTAACTGTTAACAATACGTAAAATGACAAGAAACAAAAAAATGACCACAGGGTAGCGGTATGCTCCAATTAAGAAAAACTACTTGGATCATTTTTTTTTAAAGATTATTCATGTAGATAAAATAAAAATAGTATTATGAAGGCAGCATAAAATTATTTACAATAAATAGATAGTTTAGTTACACTGATTCCCTTTATTGCTACCTTAGTAAAATATACAGCTTCAGGAAACACAATAATGGGTTTGTAAAAAGATAATGGGCTTTCATTTATGATGTTGGATAATCAGTCCTTGTGCCGTTACCCACTATTATAATTGTACCATAAATAAGTCCCTGATACAATTAACGTTTATCAAAGGACGTATTTATTAAATCCTTTTCGCAATTAATTTAATTGATTTTGAATAAGCTTATTTTCACTTATCTGTATTACAATGTATATCAAAGTTTTACTATCAAGTTTTAATTAGCTGATAAAAAAGGTGAAAATAAGTAGGAATTACGTCTAGCGATAATAAATACAAATTTTATATAAAAACATTCACAAATTTGTAATTAAAGTGGAATTAATTCGATAGAAATTAAATTTTGTGTGAAAATAACAGCCACCGGTTTGTTTTTTTTTGTAGGTATGCAACAGTAAACGTAGCAATAATCAGCCAAATAATCAAAACTTTTTAGTAAGACGTGTTAGTTAACATTTTATGTAAGGTACCTGCGCCAAATAAGGCCATCGTTATTTTTGTTTATTATTGTTCTTATTTTCAATATGAACTGGCAGTTTTTTCTAAGGTACTAGCTACTAGCGGACATGGACGCTATTTCACACTTATAAAAGTATGAAATTTTGGAGTATTTATTAACTTTATACATAATGAATATTTACTTGAGATCTTGTAAAAAATGTTTTTTGTGCGTAATAAATGTCTTGTTCGCTTAATCTTACTTTTAAGTTTAATACTTCTGCAAATTGAAACAGCTAAACTACAATTATACCACAAAGAGGGTAAACAAGCGCGCACACCGCCTGATGTTAAGCAGCCACCGCATCCCATGGGCGCATACCACGATGTTGGTCAAGAAGCGTAGACGGACTCCGCTCCATACGTTTGAGTAAATTTTAAGAAATAATATTATTTTACACCGCTTATCGATATTTTACGTGCATATTCAACGCTACCTACTATTCCGCTACTATTTTGTGAAGCCACAGGAAAACTTAGTAGACACGTAAGGTACTAAACAAGTTTAACTAAAGTATGAGATACTTTAATTCAACAATAAGTATAAGAAGATATAGTTATTAACTTTTAAAAAGTCAAACTTCTGGAAGCATTTAGCCTATCATGTTTCTCTTGTTAGAACTTTCTGCTACTTCTAGTTGCTTGCAATGCTTGCAAATTACAATATCCAGAAAATAGCCTTTGACTCGATAGTTTTGCTAACAATTTTTAAACTGTGTATGAAGTTTTCTTCTATTAGCTTATATTTTTTATTGTGGAAATCCATTTAAAAATTGTAGGCTAATAATTAATTTCATTTAAATGAATATGTGGTGCTAATTTTTCGTATCAATACCCATTGATCTACAATGTATTTACTCACAATTATTTTATTTGTTGATTTCCAACTAAACAAGTTACTTATTTTCAATAAAAAATAGAATAAATAGTATATTTTCTTCTAACTAAATATTTTTAAACTAAAACTTTTATTCTATCGCCTCAAATTTGTTGGTCCGTGTTTAGCATGTCGTTACGTTACGTATACATTTGACGTGCCCCTCCGCCGCAAAAATGGGCTGACTGTTTTGTACAGAAAATTACAGACAAGGCGTCTCCGTTTGGTTATATCCTCTAAGATATGTCACCGTTAATACCCGTTTTTAGTGAAAACGCACTTAACGTATCGCGTCAGTGAAAACGCGTTTTCACTATAAAACTGGTTTTCCGATAAGCCTTGGTGAAAATTAGTTTTAACTGGGATTTTTCAGTCAAAACTAGTTTTCGCAAAGTGCCTTTTGGTGAGAGCTAGAGTTAGTCCAAGATAAGTCTGCAACGATTTTGATAGCATACGCAGTGCAAGTGTTATTTCAAACGTCAAACTTCTATGAAATTATGACGTATAAATAACACTTGCACTGCGTATGCTATCAAAAATCAAAATCGTTGCAGACTTATTTTGGCCTAACTATAGCAGTTTTTCATAATTCTGTGACGTAATGAACTAATCATGTACCTCTAGAGCGGCATTTCTACCTTATACACCGTGTTTTTATTGCGTTCCGTTAACTTCGGGGTATGGTTAAGTACATTTAAGAAAACGAAATGGCAGTTAATAATAAAAAAAATATATTATAAAAAGTAATTAAATGTTGCAACGCTATATGCGTTGTTGTAACACGGGTGGATTACATTTAACTTTACCAAACAATTGAAAACTGTCGCATATCAATATATATCATTTCGACCATCGACCGTCCAAGATAGTACCTACTTAAGTTTAGTAGCAAATGTATGAACTCTTACTAAACACTAATCAATATGTAAAAACAGGAGCTAAGGCAAGTGTACACGCTCGTAGGGGCCTTATAACAAAAAAAAATATTATCTCCGAAATGGAGTTAATTAGAATACCGGTGTCTATGAGAAAGTTACTTGATTTAAGCTCAGGAATGCACCCTTTTATTTAACGAAAAAAAAAACACACTGTATATTGATGTCAGTGTCAACATTTTCATATAATTTTTAGGGATCCGTACCCAAAGGGTAAAAACGAGACCCTAGTACTAAGACTCCACTGCACTGTCCGTCTGTCTGTCTGTCACCAGGCTGTATCTCATGAACCGTGATAGCTAGACAGTTGATATATTTACAGATGTATTTCTGTTGCCGCTATTACAACGAATACCAAAAATTTTATTTGTACGGAACCCTCGGTGGGCGAGTCCGACTCGCACTTGTCCGATTTTTACACAACATTATTACATTATTGTAAAGTTCAAATACCGGTCCATTTATGCTACATTGAAGTCGATTTAAAGCGTAAGCATATTTTGTCACCAAAGTGGTATAAAAACATTTTATCGGCGCCGCCGTTGTATTGCTAAACATGCGTATGTATTATAACGCTTCTGCGCGATTCATTTATTCTTTATACACGCGATCATTGAAACTGAAAGTTTAGCTAGGCTACGGGTACACTAAACTATACCGATAATTAATATTAATACTGCGAAATGTAAAGGCCATTTAATGCTACGACTGAGCGCACACCGTTAAAAGCCGTAACAGACTACCGCACCGCACCAAGGTCGCGGTGCGGAGCGGTAGTCTGTTAGGGCTTTAACCCCTTGAAGTTTAAGTACTTTTAGATGCTTGTATTGTTAATTAGGTCGATTGTTAGACTTAACCATGACCAATCACTTAAATATAAAATGAAAGTATTAAATTAAAAACGCTGGTTTTAGCGTCATCGTCTATAAAAAATATTAATTATTTACGATTGAACTTATTATGTTGTGGAACGTATTAAAATATAAATATTTAATGTGAACATGTAATTGCACAAATACGTTTCGTACCTATCATATTAATAACGTGACTTAATAAAGCAAACAAATGTCGGCTTGATTTTCATTTAGTATAACTGATTCAACTTCATTATGAATTGCATGTATGTATTCCCCCTATAGGTACTAGCTCTATAGACATCACAATACATTTTAGGTAAAAAGTAGGTATATATAAATCATACAGGTAATCAAATAAGATAACAGCGGCCGCTTTGAGGGTACAAGCCAACGCAAACAAATAAAAAACTTATTGTGTTAGCTTTTGCTATCTTGCATATTATGGCAACACCCTAATTCCTAAATGTAATTATAATATTTTATCTAGGGAGTGCCTTTATTGTACGTAGAGAAACAATTAAGCGGTAAGAATTTAAATTCACCGCTTAAACAGATTTGTTGTTTTTATTTTCCTGAGACATGGTAAATTTAACAGTGTTATTTTTCTGAGGAATTTTAATTTTTTATCATTTCATATTGTGTCAATTAAATTTGTGTGTGAATAAAAAAGATCCTAACTGAAGTAGCACCTACTGACATTCGGGGCATGCTTCCCAAAAACATAAAAACAGTAGGGACCAAACAGTTAATTCGTTAATGCCACCTTATCTTAATTGAAAGGTTGATTTGCGACGGTTTGACAGTGCGACCCGCTCAAACCAAATAATTAACAAATTCATGTTTCTTATTTTAAAGTGACTGAAATGTAGCATCATCTGAGGCTAAGCCAACATACTATAGGTACTTGTAATCTGTGATACATAAGTACAACAGTAACTAACACGTTCATACATTTGCTACAAAATCAAAATCCAAATTGTTTATTGCACTCATGTTAGTATACAGTTCACAGGACTTTACGCGACAAAGATAGGAATGGCGTTCTAGTTTTAATAAGAAAATAGATCGATTTGAGCAGCAGCGTCTGGAAGACCTAGATGCTAAGCGATATATCCGCAAGACGCGACCTAAACCCTCCTACACGTATGTCCGCCCCTCTACTGGACAACTCCACTGCGCATCGTGTGACCGCATCTTCAAAACAAAGTTTGGTTTTGTGAGCCACATTAGAGTACTTCATAATTCGGACAAAACTGTTGATGGAGTCGCCATTGCCGGATACGGCAAGGAAGATTGATGAGTAGGTACAGCTGCGTTTAGTACAAATAAAGTGATGCACATGTGCACTCAGCTCAACACAATATTACCCTGGAAAAAAGGCGTGATAGATTCTCAGAAATGATGTGGTAACAAGTAATCATAGAGAATGAAACACAGAATAATAATTGATGATCGCGGTCGAGAGGCGAGCATTCCACAATTGGTGTTGATTCGAACTAATTAAGTGATGAGCTATAATGACCGTTACGGATTAGAATTCAAAGCATGCGCGCATTACGAATTTTAAATTAACATATAACTAGCGTCTGCCTAGACCAAAGGATGCACGTTGCTGAAATGAAAATGTTGCATTGGGCCGGAGGAGTTACGAGATTGGACAGGATATGAAATGAATATTATGTTAGAAGAACGATGAAAGTCACAAAAACTGTAGGCCGAGCACATGATTGACGCGACAGTATCTCGCCGCGAGATAGACTACCCGTCTTTTGCTAACAGTATGAATTAAAGAAGGACGGGTAGTCTATGTTGCGGCGAGATATACTCTCGCGCCAATCATGTGCTAGCCCGGCTGGGGACAAACTGCGAGAAAATCGCTTGCGGTGGTATGGACACATCATGAGTCGAGACACATCACATCATATGGCCCTGGCCATATGATTGATGAGAGCAGCAGTGATGCAAATAGAGGAAATTAAGCGAGGCAGAGGCCGACCTAATGCCACCCTGGAAGAAAGAGCACCATCGAAAAAGACCTTAAAGCTAATAATATAGACGCAGAGAAAACACAAAATAGATTGTTGTGGCGAAAACGTAGGAGAAGGGCTGATCCCAAGTGATATGGAAACATAGCCAGGAGAAAGAAGCGAAGATAACTCTACTCGCGACTTCGTCCACGTAGAAAACGGTAAACCGCCCCCCTTAACACTGGTATTAACTGGTAATCCCTATTTAACCCCACTAGGAGAAATAAGAGATGAATTCGGGATTAAAAAGGTTAGGTGGTTTCTAGGTTAGGTTATTTGTGTGCCAAATTTCAATGAAATCAGCTCAGCCGTTTTTCCATGAAGGAGCAACAATCATCCAGTTTCATATTTAGATACAGTATTAGTAGGGTATAATGTACTCATGCTATAAATATATACTTACGAATGATTTAAAAACATAGATCATTTTAAAACATTATGATTTTGGCCAGAAGACGTTTCTACCTAGTGCAACTTTATTTTTAAGGTACCTAAGGAAATTTTATATGAGCAAAAATATAATTTTATAAGGTACCGCTTATTTATATTAACGCGACCTGTCTGACCTGTTACCTGTGACCACGTCCATCGTCTATATTTCCTGACAAATACTGTTAGTTTTCTAAAAACAACAACGCTATTTGCCCTCCTAAAACGTTATTATAATCACATTACTTTTAAAAAAAAATTGACTAACAGCAATTGGTAAAAGATTCAGAAATCTAGTTAAAACGCTGTTGATGTCGCAAGATATACTTACGTTACCAGCGCAATTCAACCGAGAAATTATATTATATTTCCAGTAATGCTTAACTTACGTGTAGGTAATACTTAATGTTACAATACATCTGTTTTGTACATAATAGGCCAAAGAACATGTTTTGAGGAATTAATTCCCAGCAAGCTAGAAATTGTTTTAATACCTTCATTGTCCTAAAACTCCTAAATGCGTGTAATCCGAGTTGGCGCAATCCCAGGAGGTGACGTCAAATGAAAGTATTAAAACGATTTCATAAGAAATTAATTCTTTCGAATAAAATCTAATTTGATTGGCCTAATAAAGGTATATTTTCATAATAAAAAAATAAGTTCAATATAAAAGATGTCAAGTTTGTTATTTCTGGATACCTTATACACGTGCTTATGATATACATACGTCTGTATCTTGTAGGTTCTGTGAATATAATATAATGTAGATAAATATTGGTATTTGTAATCTATACTATGTTCATATTTCTGTAGAAATTTAGGTAGGTATAATTGCAAAAATCTTGTCTTGTTTAGGTACATAATCATAGGTATAAGTAATGAAAATAAGAGCAAGATTATGATCCCGAAAAAGTTGATTAAATTACCTATAGGTACGAAAGATACCATTAAGTAGGTACTATTTTTTTTGTATTTCGCTTTATTTCATATTTCGGCAGTTTTTGCCATGGGCCAATTTCATTTACATTGAGAAAATATTTAGATACAAAAAATTTAGGTCGCCACAGTTCACGAAAGTTTTTGATACAAATTACAAACTACTATTGTTATGTTAAAATTGGTAAAGTGTTTGTTATTCTAAAATGTGCAATGCACCTAGTATTTCCTATTTCATGCAAGATCTCTACATAATATTATGTACCCACGTAGATTAGGTATGTAATAATAAAGTATGTAAGTATAACACTATAAATTGGTTTTATTTTGGTTATTTTAATTGCATTTATGAGGTTTATAAATTGGTTTTATTAATTAAAATAGGTACTCTTCTTTTTCTTTTTTCAGAAGAATACTCATAGGTTCATTGCTTTCGATAACCCTATGTTCATAATAGGTAGGTAAATATATCATCGACCTTGCGGCTTATTTTATTATGAAATTCCATTGATGAGTTGAGCATGATAACAGGTGCTGACACGTTCATCAATACGGGGCATACTGTGACGGCGCATCGCGCGGAGACCACAGGATGCACTTACTGCAACTGACAGATCAATTACGCGCACAATTCGAGCACACACTGATGTAGCATTTATGAGGTAACATTAGCTGAGCCCGTATTCAAGTTTAGGGATTATAATTTATGCAATGCGTGGAAATTACTCAAGACTACAAATATGTCATTAAATCTGTGAGATGATAAAACCTTGTTGTACCTAAATATTTACAAACAGCCTAAAACTGCCAGCAATACGAACAATATTTATATTAAAACAATGTCCAGGTGGTAGCTAAGTTAATGAAACTAACCATGTAATAAGAAAGATAATAATTTTCCCTTTAGTTTATGTGCATTATTTCAATAGGTCAGTATCTCTCTAAGCGGAAATGCGAGTCAAAGTCAGAATGCTCTTGAGGGCAATAATAAACGCTACTTATTCCTTAGTATGGGATTAGGTCGATAAATTATGAAATATTGGATGTCGATGGTGTTTGCTGAAATATTGTACCCAAAACCTCCTTTTTTGTAATTAATAACAAAATAAACTAAGTAAGAATAGAAATCGGCCAAGAGCATGTTGGGGCCATGCTCAGTGTAGGGTTTCGTAGTTATCATTCTGTCAGAACAGGCCAAACTTGGGCTATTAAATAGTAAGTATCATGTACACTACAAGCATAAGGAAGTCCCTTAAGGAAGTTCGCAGCGCTTTGTACGTTTTTTTCTAAGAAGAAAAGTTCTTTGCATGTACTCAAAAACGGCTGGACCGATCATGTTCGCTATAGTTTTAATTGAAAGCATTTACTAAGCTTTTATTTTACGTTTTTTTTCTTCATATTTTTGGACCCATGGTTCAAAAGTTAGAGTATTTGCTTTTTTCCCGTTCTTTCCCGTATTTGTTTTGACACTATTGGGTCAAACAAAAAACACAAAAAATTGCAGCTTTCTAGCACTCAATCACGGAGCAAAGCCGCGGACGGAAAGACGGACAGCAAAACAATAAGGGTTTCTAGGTGACTACGAAACCCTAAAAACTATCATTACCCAATACACATATTCATTGACGATATCACGTCCGTGAGCATGAAAACGGGACATAGAAACGGAGAATGTAAAAAAAAATGTAAAAACAAAACAAGAAGCAGTAATCTCAGGTCCATTGTCTATACTTAACTTCGCAATCTTTGCATAATGTGTTTGGATTTAGAAAGACTATGCAAATACAAATCTTACATAATATTTTCTAATATTTTATTTAAATGAAGTGAAATGGGCACATTATATAACAGGCAGGCCACCATAAACTTGTGCAATACCGTATGTAGGTACCTAAGTTAGTGTCGATAGTTAGACTAATGTTCCTAATTTTCGATATTTTCATTTAATCGTATAGAATATAGACAAATCAATGAGTCACACGTCACACTCACACTTGACATGTATTCAGCAATAACCAATTTGAATAGGATTGAATCATTAATCTGCTTTGCTCACTCTCGCACGTAGTGCTAAGTGCTAGTATTTACGTAATAGTACCTACCTACCGAAGTAGGTACATCTAGTAATGGGTGATAGAAACCAGAGAAAATATAAAAAAAAAAAATATCGTCTGTGAGAGTAACCATAGGGTGCCTATCTAATATTGCTACTTGACGCATTAGGTACGAGTTTGAGATTATACCAGCAGGGGTGTCAATCACTTACATGCCAAGAGCAGTCATGTTAGGCAGGAAGACCAGTATAAAAGCGCTCCTTGATAATGCATAGTTATTTTAGATTTCGTGATTACGTTACGCTGGTTAGTTACAGAAGTCGAGTAGCCCACGCTAATCCCATGAGAATAAGACGCTAAGTCCAAAACGCAAACCGCCACCGCAACTTTTGGGTAACGTGGGCTAATGAAACGCGTTGTCATCGAGATGGATGATCATGGATGGGATACGGGAGCTCGACGGCACTTAGCGGGCCGTTTATGAGTTACCGCAGCAACATTTGTGATAATTCTCCTAAACAGGAATAAGACTTATTCAAAGATCCCTACAGGATTTCGACGCATGAAATAAGAGCTAGCCGGCGTATGTTTTACGTTTTCGCTGCCAAGAGTCCGGTGAGTGGCGATAATGGTGGGTTTATTTTATCTTCATAAGAATGGAGAACATGGTATTTGTTAATGTATTACATTACCGAGCAAACCCGATTTCAGGATAAGGATTTCCCAACGCGCTTAGACAAAACTACTCGTAGTTTGTAATTTGTTTGCCCAGTAACATTTAAACACGTCATACGTTATAATTATTGTCTTCGGTTACCGCGATAGTTACTCATGAAATAAAACTATGATAACGGATTATATCGCGTATCAATATACGCGATATATATAATTCAATAATTGTGTTGGATGATGTTGGACATTCTGAGTATAGTATGTTTTGAAAAGATGTGTCCCGCCGAGTTTGTTGCAGGTCCCATATTGGGATACCCTCCTACAATTAAGGAGGGAATTAAATCTTCTCGGGTCCGAGGTGATAGGGTTGGAATATCCGAGTTAATTTTGACGCCCGTAATTCAATACCTAACGTGAAACACTCGTCACTAGAGATAATGCCTTTTCGCTCCGCTGACCTATTAAACCACCCACCACCAATTTAACCTGGTTAAATTCGCATGTGCATTCTAGTGAAGCCCTATGTGCTTCATGTCAAGAGATTAAGCCAGCGCGCAATAAGCCAGGACTTAGTCGCATTAGCATATAGCGATGTTACATGTCGCGCTTCTTGGCGCTTTGTATGGGTACTTTATATTGGTAAATGTATTGGCTATACGATTGTTAATTACATAATGTTTGTCATTCGAGAATTACTAGTTGAATAAAACTGATACCTACCCTTGTCCGAACAAATAGGAAAATAACATTAATGAATTATGCTGATGATAGTGATGTAACAGGTAACGTAACAACTCTTTATTAAATGTTTAACTAAGTAGTATGCGGAACATTGGGAAATTTACTCATTAAAGAGATAGGTGTTAATAACCACGTCCATTTTTCTTATAATTTAGTGTAAAGTAGCGATATGGTAGCTATGTCACACCTGTCACCGAAGAATAGAATAATCCCTTTTTAATTCTCGTTCTTTAATATAGGTATTAGTAGGTAGCGGAAAGAGTTCGGCCAAAGCGAAATAATATTTCGCTTGAATCTGGTGTCACCCAACTAGGGAAGTACCTCTACGTTATCATAGAGGAATAAGAAATAAATAAGGCTTACTTATTTCTCTATAACCTTACAGAAGACCAAAGCCATAATAGCACTGCTATACTTACTTGGTAGGTAGTAGGTAATGTTGTGTTCCTGATGGTGTGCAGGAATGTTCAGTGCTCCCAAGGATGAATTCATGGAAAATTATAGGGTCAGCAATCCGCGTGCAGCTCCACTAGTTGCAGGCGGTGGTGGCCGCTGAACAGCGGTCCGCACGCTTATTTGCTACCGTTGGTATTTAAAAAACCGGCCAAGTGCGAGTCGGGCGCACCGAGGGTTCCGTACTTTTAGTACTTATTTGTTGTTATAGCGGCAACAGAAATACATCATCTGTGAAAATTTCAACTGTCTAGCTATCACGGTTCATGAGATACAACCTGGTGACAGACAAACAGACGGACAGACGGACAGCGGAGTCTTAGTAATAGGGTCCCGTTTTTACCTTTTGGGTACGGAAGCCTAAAAAGGTAAAATAACATGAACGGTAAAGGATTTGCTGACCTGACCATTTAACGACAATATTCGTACATAAATTTTATTATAGCTAATAGAGCTAACATAATAGTTTGATATTTGGTCTATGCACCAACTGCATACCTATGTACAGGTATATAATAATAGTAGCGCAATGGTGCAGATTCCGGTGATGTTATATAAATCTAGATTAATGCCGCGAATAACGATTTGTAACGGGGCATAACAATGTACCATCAGCAAGAACGTGGCTATACCAACACTACCGCTCATAACTATTTAGGCACTCGTAATTTTTTCCATATACAAAATCAACTTTCAGAATTATACCGCTAAGTCGCAGTTGGGTAACAGTTTTTTTGTGCAGTTAACTCTTTTAATTTAACAGACATATCGAGCTTCAAAACGATGTGTAGAATATTCGTGTACATATTTACCAAATGGCAAGCGTAAAAAAATCCATAAATCGTTTTCCAGTACAAAATCGTTTTATTAAAAAGTAAACTCAAAATTTTAAAGGATATCTTTGTCAACAATTTGAGGCTCAACATATTTACCTAAATAAAAATTCAATCCAACATGTAAGAGAGTCATTTGCCTGCGATCGAACAGTATGATTTTGAAAATAATTTTTGTATACAATTGTATGGTGAAAATTGCGGGTGCCTAAATATGTACTTTTGAGCAGTAGTGTATGTACCTAAACGTATATGTTAATAGTAGCGCAATGGTGCAGCTTCCGGTGATATTAAATAAATCTAGATTAATGCCGCGAAGAACGATTTGTCAGCCCCGTTGCTAGGCATAACAACGTACCATCAGCAAGAAAGTGGCTAAGCAACGGATTTAAAAAATCATTATACCTAATTAATTTGCAAACAAACATTATCGATTATTATATGAAAATGCACTAAAGAGATGAAGAACGTATAATAGTAGCTTCTTTAATCGAATTTAAACTGTTGTGAGACATAACTAAAACAAGTGAGCGAGTGACTAAAACAAGTGAGTCTAAACCGTAAAATGATTTAATAGTAGCTTCTTTCTTCAAACACAGGATTATTTTTAAAAACGGGACCCTATTACTAAGACCACTGTCCGTCTGTCTGTCTGTCACCAGGCTGTATCTCATAAACCGTGATAGCTAGGCAGTTGAAATTTTCACAGATGACGTATATCTGTTGCCGCTATAACAACAAATACTAAAAAGTACGGAACCCTCGGTGGGCGAGTCCGACTCGTACTTGGCCGGTTTTTACAAGTTACACTTGAGGAAGATATGTGTGGTGTGTGTAATTAAAAAGACGTTTAATAGATGTTTGAGCAATTAAAAAATATTATTATGATAGGAAATTGAAAGCACAGTCTACCTCGCGCATTTCAATACTTTGAATCCCTTTAAATACAATCATAATTATTAGAAGTATTACAACATATTAAATAATTTTCAGAAAAAAAACATAATTGTTTTATAGGTACTACTGTAATTTTAAATGACATATTTATTTTGTTTCGAAAGAAAATAAGTAAGTGAGTGAATTTAACAAAGTGGATCAAATATCATGCTATCCCTACCCCTCCGACATGCGAGTCGGTTAATTCAGTCGGCCAGTTACCTGCATACTCAATTAATCTCCCCTCCGACCAACGAGGGCAAATTTATACATTTCCGTCATAAAAATGTTTCAATTTCCTCGCTATAGATTAATTAACGGTACGCTTTTCGACAAAGGACTGCAAATTATAAAATGTAGTCTTCTAATAATTAAAATTGATCTTCTCCCACTTGTCTTTACGTTAATGAAAAAAAACTGCATATTAAGCTTAATATGGGTTTTCAATTTGTAAAAACAGACTTAAGGTATAAATAAAGAATGATTTGAGAACATAAATATAACTATAGAAAATAAACGCCACCAAATTGTTCTTATTATGACATCTTTAATACGTGACCCTTAGAACAGTTAAATAAGACCCTATTATTTATTAGAGAGTTACTGTCATAGTATTTTTTTTACACCATTTCAAAGCCTTACAGGCCCTGGGCGTCCTTGGCCAACTAAATTATTACGACGCGTTATTCCATACTCTTTGAAATTAAAAACAAACGATGTTGCAAGATAATTTTAATTCTTCGAATGCCTGTATTGTTTGAAATAGGGTACGACTAAGTAAAACACAAACAACTTGAAATATCAACATCGTGTGATGAATTACGAAGTTGTTTGGAGCAAAGCATTGCTAGGAATGTCAGTAACAAAGTGTAGTAGTATTAAGTAGTTGTCACTTTTGATAATAAACATTTGGCACAATTATCAATTCTCTGTACCTACACCTACTTGGAATGTTTAATATTACCAAGGCCTTTATAGTAATACTTAAAAACTTATGTTCAGGTTATTTAATTAGGGCCTACCTTTGAAAAACTGCAAAAGAAGAAATAGTGTCTTTTTTGTTATAAGGGAACAACTATACAGAAAGGCACGTATGGAGACTTTGCTTTATAATATGTAAATTTGGATTTTGAAAGTTAATTCATCACACTAGATACTAATACTTAGATAAGTAAATAAAGATAAAAAATAATAGCATAGTTTCTATTCTGATACGGTTTTACGATACTGCGAGAATACACATATACCTTTATGTAAGAGCAGTCAAACGTAAAATGGCTTAGCCTGTTCGGTTTAATCAATGTAGTTATTCTTCTTCTTTGCCTAGCCTGTTCCCATATCATTTGGGGTCGGCTCTCCTCGTCATTCTTCGCCAGGCGTATCTGTTCTGGGTCGTCGAGACATCTATTTGGGCTTTCTTAAGGTCTTTGTTAATGACGGACATCCAGGTCGTAAAGGGTCTGCCTCTGCCCGATCTTTTGGAGCCGATGTCGATGTTAAGGACTTGTCTAGTCATGTGATCTTCCGCCCTCCTCATGACATGGCCATTCAATGTAGTTATTAATTAACACAATTCATGTTCGTGAGAACATGGACCTAATTAAAACCTTGCTTCACGAGCAGTTAAGGAGGAAACTCGTTGTCACAAAGGTAGCATTAACGGTGAGAATTTTTAAGACTCAGTGCCTTAAAATTCGTAAGAATAGAGCTTTAATCTTTTAACTAGCACATTCAAGAACTCTATCTCTTATATCTTTCTAAATACGTAAAGGTGATTGAAACTAACAGGCACATTTTGCTATAGGAGTGATTAGATTTATGTCTATAGCTTTCCATACTATAAATTACTGTAATCTAGCTTTATCTATTCATTCAATTTGTTACAGGTACTCTTTGATAACGTTTGATTTATAATATAAAAACACTTTTACAAAATGATAATGAAACTATTAACTAGCAGACTTAATTATTGGAGCATAATGCAATATCATATGCTTGCACTGCAGCTAATATGTTACTTCTGATATCGATTATTATCGATCATATCATAGATTAATCATAGTTTTCATAGAGAAGCTACATTGGAAAGAACTGTGGTATATTTTTCCGCTTGTTATTATTTATTATATTTAAGTTACAAAAACCATATAATATAACTCATTAATCGCATTTCTGCTCGAATGTTCACCGGTTAATGCGCCCTTTATGACATTATGGTTTACTGATTTCAGTTTTTTTTTTGGGTAATTAAACCCCCAAATATTTCCATAATATAATACTTACACAGATTGACTAAGTCCCACGGTAAGCCCAAGGAGGCTTGTGTTATGGGTACTCAGACAACGATATATATAACATATAAATACTTAAATACATAGAAAACACCCATGACTCAGGAACAAATATCTGTGCTCATCACACAAATAAATGCCCTTACCGGGATTCGAACCCAGGACCATCGGCTTCACAGGCAGCTTCATATTTGTTATTATATATGTAATAGATATGATTGATGTTCTTTTGGCGGTGGTGGTGATGAGTCAGAATTATACCTACCTACCTGTAGGTACAATTCTGACACATAAACCATGCATAGACATTTTATAGCTCTAGCGCATTCGCACGTTATCTGAGAGTAGCGTTACTATGTTTTGAGGTTAACATCCACGCAAATGACATTTTGTACGGTGCCTCACGATATGCCGTCACATACCGTTTCCGCAGACTGTATGCATTCTTTAAAAGTAGGTTTTGGTAAAATGTAATCAAATTACAACTGCCACCTGTAAAAAACTAATTTATACCTAACCATAATAGGTAATGAGAAAACAAAATATATCTACGTATAGGTTTAAGTACTTTTGGCAATTAAGCACTTTTATAAGAAAAATGTTTCGTTGGCGAGGGCGGCGAGACTGAGACCCAATTCTAGTAAGTAGTTATTGGCATTTACGTGAGTTTTATATAATTAAATCAACATATAATTAGATACCTATAGTATCAGTATAATTTAAACATAATTTCGCTCTAAAAGTTTAAAACACCGATAATAACATTCTATTCCAATATAGAATCGTCTCTACAATTATATCAACACATATTTTTTTTACTGGAAATTCTAAAAATACTAGCACATGTTGATTTATCTTCACTAGATTGATACGGTGCGTGCCCGTGTCTGATAAAAAACAATTGATAATCTCACCTTAGAATAACCAGTCTTCCTTGCGCAGGCGCGGGGCTTGGTGCAAAAAGCAGTGAAAAAAGTGTAAAGTAGCCAGTGTACCTATCCGTTCGTAGAAGCGACGTCTTTATTTTGTGTTCTACATGTGTTTGGCATTTGGTCTTAACTGTGTTATTCTTTTTTTGGCGAAAAATCTAAAGTTAATTGATTACCTATAAACATAGTGCTTAACTAGTTCAATGCACTAAATCAAATCGTCTACATTCTACCTACATTACTACTTGCAAACACAAACGTAATATAGAATAAGTATAAGGCGACATTAATATAATGCTCTACCACAAAATAAGATACCTCGTGCCTGGAATGGATTAAATAATACGATTAAAAAAGCGTCAATTAATAATCATTGTTATTGGTAAAGATAATAAAAATTATTTGTAAGTATATTCTGTGTGGTGGCGTATAATATATGAATTCGATATTCGACAACCCATTTTAAATATGAGCTAATTTAATTTAAGCGTTTCAGTTGCATCATAAGTGAAATAGGTACAAAAATGGTAGGTAGATATCGTAATAGCATATGCAAATCATAGTTTTCATGTTGAGCGCGCCCGTTTTATGGAAATTTTCTTTTTTACTAGTATAGCAAAACTATGGCATGGCGTTACGACACGACCTAGATATTTTAATCTGTAAAGAGATAAGCAGAGTGTCTGCGTCTTTATAATACTGGGTACTACTTTTATAATCCTACACATAAATTTTATTAAATTAAAATAGTTAATGGGCATTTCTATTTAAAGTTGTACTATTGTATTGTTGTAGTTGTATTATTATAACAGATTCTGAGTGGAAATAAATATAAAATATTCGAAAATCTAAAGTGCAAGTTTGGGGTACCCACAGCTTTAAATATGCCCAAATGCGTGTTTAATATAACACTTATAACATCTGTCGGGTAACTGGCCACTGTAAGTGTACATAGGCAAACCATAATTATGAATTACTAGCGACCCGCCCCGGCTTCGCACGGGTTACACAAAACCTTAACAAATTATACACCTAAATCTTTCTCAAGAATCACTCTATTTGATAGAGTGAAAACCGCACGAAAATCCATCCAATACTTTTTGAGTTTATCGCGAACATACAGACAGACAGACAGACAGAGAGACGTGGCGGGGGACTTTGTCTTATAATAATATATGTATGATACGACACGAGTACCATTTTTTGTGTTAAACAGTGTCAATAGCGATGTTAGCAGATATGTATAAAACTATACTTATGCGCTATCGTTTGTTAACAGGGTAAAGAAAACATGTGATTTCCAATATTCCAAGATAATCTTTCATTTTCCGACAGTGCCTGACGTCTTTATCTCTCGTCAAATATCTAACAGGTACCGCTCAGTTAGGTGCTGTTACAAATAAGGCACAATTTCCTAAATCAGCAAAGTTCAAAATGCAATGTTTCCGGCATAATATTGACGTAACAATGGTTAAGATAAATATGTACATAACATTAACTTGAGTAGAAGAAATAAATATGAGTAGAGACAATACGTCCTACATTGAATGTGTAAAAAAACATCGTTAAAGATCACATTCATATTGATGAATGATGATAGAAATATATAAATATAATATTTGTATTCGTAAACACAAACGAGACAATTTATACCTACTTAAAGTAAATACCTAAGTAAGTACACAGAGAACATCCATAACTCAGAATCAGAAACCAATATTCATGATAAACACACAAATAAATAAATGCCCTTACCGGGATTCGAACCCAAGGACCTCCTACTTCGTAGACATGCACTACCACCACCACCACTACCACCGACTACCGACCACTACCACTACTCGCCACTACCAACTAGGCTAGGAGGCCGTTACAACGTTCACGTGGACAAGCTTGTTACATACACACACACACACTGACCTTAAACCGTCTTAAATAGATACCGTTGTTCGTTGCAATGTCATAACGCCTGCCCCTGATCCAAGCCTTGATACATTTCACACAATGTATTATAATAAAGCGAGAATTCTGAGAAAATCCCAAACTGCCCGTTATTGTTTGTGTTATTGTGATATCTCTTCGTCTCGCACAATGTCATTCTGTAGATACCAACGTGACCCACATTTTGGAGGTTGTAAGTGGGTTTAGCCTACACAGCTATATTCATTATATTTTGTATAGATTTCATTTGCACCATCATTGCCTGGTTTTTATTCACGTCAACACGACAAATATGATGTTCTCAGTTATGATGATTAAACAGTAAGACATGCTTATGGCGGTCAGCAGAATATTATCAGCGTGTGATAATAACTAAAAAGCCACGATGTCTATGTCTAAAACAGCTTTAGGTACAAATTCTCGTTGACAGGCTAATTACGAAACAGTTAAGATTTGATTTGATGACTCTATGAGTAGGTACTTACTATTTTATGGTTGTAATGGACTGTTCCAACATTTCTCGTCTCGTCTGTTCGTTAACATTTGAGCACATGTGTATTAAATTTAGATGTAACTAATTGTAAAATCTAGAAAGGATTTCCTGTTGAACTTCAAAATGGCGAAGGCGTCTCGAGTTTTTTTTTTGCTTACTAATGTTGTGTATTATGTAGTAAGCTAACGTGGAAGTGTGCAACTAATTAAGATTTGTGTATACTACGTCGGTGGCAAACAAGCATACGGCCCGCCTGATGGTAAGCGGTCACCGTAGCCTATGGACGCCTGCAACTCCAGAGGTGTTACATGCTCGTTCAGAATCAGTTTTGAAACGCGTTTAACCATTCTTTTGTCACCACTGGGCAATACATCGTGGCTTTTTGTAATGTACCTACAGCTTGATTACCAAAAGCATCGTATGTACCGAACGACGTCAAGCTCCACAACCACACTGAACATTGACAAAATCGTCATAATTTTGATGGAAGCCATATTTTAAAAAGAAGTAAATCTAGAAAAGATTTAAATAAGTATTGTCTTTAATTACCACGATAATTACTCATGAAATAAAACTATGTAAACGGATTATATCGCGTATAATGAATTTAAAATACATCCCGACGTTAAGAACTCTTGAGACCATCGTTTTGAATGGTGTGGACAATTTAGTACCTACATTGTGCAGAACAAATGCCTAATCTTTTTTACTATGCTTAGATATTTATTGGGTTTGTTTGTAAACAGAGTAGATATATTTACTAACAATAACACTTTCGCTATATTTAGATAACAATTAGCAGTACCAAATTGTAAATAGGCGTGATAACGCGCTCTTATTAATTTCATGTGAATCATGGTTTATCTGTTATCTGATACCCACCATCTATAGCGACTGATAAGATATATTTTGTTGGGATTGTAAATAAAAATATAACAGTTGGGTGATCTCATTGTATGTGTTAACGAGTCACTACGCAAGCAGGTTTTATTTGAGTGTGAGTAAGTACATGTATGTTTGTAAGACACGATAAAAAGAACGAATTATTTCTGAAAATTTAATGAAATATTGCAAAAAGAGGCAGAAACTTCGTAAAGATCTCGGTTTTACGTGGACATGTTATCATTTCTCACATCAGGTAAAAAAAATGTTAGTTTCAAATCTAATACTTAGTGGTAGGTAACGCGTGACACTAACGCATTTCATTAGTAAAGCTTTCAAATAATAATAAAAAATATAAACATATATATAACACCTAGCACGAAACTGTATGGAAATCAAAATGAACCCAGATTTAAAATTGAAGGTCTTTGTTTTCCAAGCAGGTACCTATCTTAAGACCTAATGCTAAGATTCCATGTGTTTCAGAAAACGATTAGGGACCAAAAGCCACTGTGTATATTTTACCGATTTTATTATATAACTTTTAAGCCAGTGAGAAATATTCGATATGGAACCTTAACGACAAATCCAGAAAATGTCAGACACAATTTTTGATCTCAATAAAGCCTATGAAGAAAATGTACTCGAAAAGGAACATCCGCGAAGCATTGGTTTGTATAATTCTATCACACACCGTCAATTACTTCAACATTGCCTACCATGGCAAAATTGCCTGGCTTGAAAAAAAACCGGACAAGTGCGAGTGGGATCGCCCACCGAGGGTTCCGTACTTTTTAGTATTTGTTATTAAAGCGGCAACAGAAATACATCATTTGAAAATTATAACTGTCTAGTCACGGTTCATGAGATACTCGTACAGCCTGGTGACAGACAGACGGATAGGCAGACAGACACACGAACAGACGAACAGTGGAGTCTTAGTAAAAGAGCCCGTTTTTACCCTTTGGGTACGAATCCCTAAAAACAGCGATTCTCTATTAAATAATTGTGTATAATGTACCCACATATATATTCCTCTATATGTACACAAAATACAAAAACACAAAAATTCTGAAAAAGTAAATAGGTATTCAACGGATTATTTCAGAGCTCCACTAAAAAAAGTATTATTTGAAATTCAACCCCCAAAGGGGAGAGGAAAATGGTTCAAAATTGTACGGATTATACCGCGTCCTACACAAAATGTCGCATCAAAAGCTAGTTAAACTATAGAAGTCATATTGTTTGTTGCAGGATTGTTCACGATCCCGGAGTACCCCGAACTGGAGGCGAGCCGCGGCATGTGGTCCGCGGCCCTCGAAGCTATCCTCACGACCCTGCGGTACCTCGCGCCGGCGACGCTGCTCACGCTCTTCTGGGGCCAGGAGAGCTT
Source organism: Cydia strobilella (assembly GCF_947568885.1). Lineage (NCBI taxonomy): Eukaryota > Metazoa > Arthropoda > Insecta > Lepidoptera > Tortricidae > Cydia > Cydia strobilella. Next base: position 22,652,979 of record NC_086042.1, read on the forward strand.
CCTTTTCAAACTTCTGAAGAGCATCGACAACGCTTTCAGAGCGAGTATGTACAAACCTATATTTTCTCAACGCCTGAGCGAATTTCGAATGAGCAAATGGTGGTTTATGAGCTGATTTATTTTTTGTGGTATAATGTTGTGAAAAAGGAATCGGACTGACAGGTCAAATTAGTTAAGTATTCCAAATATCAAAGCGGTCCGTCAGTATGAAGTTAATTATAATTATTATTATTTTCATATTGGCGAAGATTTTTTTCTGTTATAAGTACTGGTTGATATAAGATATATAACTTACTTCGTTTGATATATAAATCTACGAGACGTGACAACCTGACATGTTAAGATAGGTAAACATTGAATCGCATATCCTAGGACCCACATATTATGAGGCTATGAGCTCAATTTAACAGATGACATGCTGAATTGTGAATACTCATGATACGAAATCATATTAGTCACATCCACGGTACCTACGATGACCTACGACAAATTACAATTTAAGATTCTTTCACAATAGATATGGCTGTTTTTCTTCAATGATTTATGTCTAGTACTAAACAGGACTCGACAGAAATATTAGTTCATCTTCGAGTTCAATGTCTACTGCAGGAATCGAAGTTCGGTGAAAAAAGTTAAATGTCAACAGTTAAAAATACCAACGCCACAAAATAATGCTATGGTAGCGCCATCTGGCGAAACTGTTACTACGAAGGCTTAGGTATATTAATTTTAGGCTTCTAACGCTAAGTGTTATCACATAATTCATGTCCTTGATTGCACTCACTCACGCTTACCACGATCACGACAGGCAAGGTCGCCATGTGATGTGGGAGATGTGTAGGTAAGTGACACACAAGTTGTTGTCGGTATGATGTTTATTATAATGTCTTATGTGAAACGCTGTCTTGATGTGTGTCTTGTGTGATAGGGCTTAGCTAAGGGAGTGTGTGTACGCTTAGCGCGCACACTGCACACCTGGTACTCACATCAGTTGAGCGTAGCATTGACGTAATAAAATACTCATATAAAATATTTCTCGATTCCAGTCCTATTCTCAAGCGAAGAGCAGAAGGAAGACGTACTACAATGGCTGGCAGAAGCGGGCCCCGTGCGGGTGGAGCACCTAGACACCGTATGGCGGCACGGCTGGATACTGTGCGGCGTGCTGGACGCGGCGCTGCCCGGTGCGTGCGCCGGACACCCGCCTACGAGACTCTCCCTCAAGCACGCGCAGATTATTGCTGATCACTACCTTGGCGTCGAGCCGGTGAGGACCTTTACTATAATGAACGCCCGATAGTTGAACAAGTACACAACAGTTTTGAATGATTCACGGTTAGTTTCAATAAACTTATATCGACCGGGATATGGACCGAAAGGTAACTTTTGTATTATTTTCGAGCTCCCAATATTTCGACGCAGTTACATGCATCTTGTTCACGGGTAACTGAAGACAGTGGGTGGGTGTCAAAGTTGTGTAGACCGCACTCGTTCGCACTGAGGGTAGACCACATTCGTGCGCGTCGGCTGCGTTCGCTGCGTCAAAATATCGAGAGCTCGAAAACAATACAAAAGGTAATCACGGTCTATATCCTGGTCGATATAAGTCTAGTGAACAAGTACATGTCTTTGATGCTCGCTTACAATTATTTTGCCGTCGCAATCGCGCCTTTTTGTGGGCTACGTCTGACAGCCATACAATTGAACATGGATGGGCAACAGAGATACTCTTGTTAATCTATTTGACAAGTAAATGTATGACAGGGCAAATATTTTTTTCCAGGTCTTCTCCCGCCAGGAGCTGGAATCGAACGACTCGCTTAGCAAGCATCAAGAATGGAAACTCGCAACATTCTTAGATCGTGTACGGCAAGCCCTCGCCAAGGTTTCGCCTCCCATATCCAAGCCGCCATCGCAACGAACCTCTCCTGAAACCTCGCAAGTCACCCTCGATTACGTTGCTCGAGGCTCTGGTCTCGTAGCAGCTCAAGTTCGGAACAAAGTCTATTTTAAGATATATCCGACTACTCAACAATGCCTTGATCCAGGAGAAATCACAATACTCATTAAAGGTCCAAGAGACACGTATGGCATGACAGTCATTCCTCCCATCTTCGGCAAAGCACAGCTGATACGCCAAAAATTACTGGGACTCCAGACAAAGCCTGCCTTCACAGAAAATGCTCTACCGATAACACAAGGAGCCACCTACTTGCGATCGTATGGAAAAAACAACATGAACAAAACCTACTTTATTCCTAAAGATCGTTATGATATTGAAATTAATGTCGAATCAAAACCAGAGCATTCTCTAATTGGTTACACTGTAAACTATGAGGGACGACATGAAATCTCTATAACAAGTAGAGGACAACATATTGTGGGATCACCGTTTACAATTATAGCTTCTCATAATATTATTGATATTCTACAACAAAAGAGTTTCTTCTTAGAAGATGGTGAAGAAATAGACATAGTGGATATTAAATCTGATAGGAAAGTTGTGTTACGTATTGTTGACTTTATCACTGAGAAGATGTTATTAAAAGAGAACGGAACGCTGGAAAAAATAAGTGACAACGAAGCCAAAATTTTGATGGCAACAGACGAAAACCAAAACAGTGATGAAACTCTAAGCATGGGGTCTCAATCTGATAGGAGCCTATCAACAAGCCTTGACGAGCCATTAAGGCCTCAAAGATTTAACACGACAGCCCAAAAAATATTAAAGATGAACAGAGTTTGTAAGATGTTCAATAGTATTATGGCAGAAAAACAAGAAATGTTAGAAAGCAGCAGCGACTCATTTATTAATAAGGGAAATCCACAAGATGTCCCAGATATTGTTAATTCAACATTAAGTGAGACTAATACAAATAAATATGTCGTTACTGATAAACGTGACACATTTATTATACCAGAAAGCATTTCGGTGTCACTGCGAACTGAAAAACCAAAACCCTTATATGAACAAGTAATCTTCAAAGAAGGTAGACAAGGTTATAAACCAAAAGAGATACTTGTAAATGATTGTGAAGGTGAGGAAATCATCATTGGCAGAAAGATGCACGAAGATAATATTTCTATTGTTTCATCATCAAGCAATCCTTTCCTTAATGAGACATACGAAGAAGGTTATAAAACAGAACAGACCTTGGGCTCCTTTATTACTACAGAATATGAAACAAACAGGTCTCAAAGTGAAGTAACTGCTACTGCACCAATAAACATATTTGTGGAAGAAACCCACTCTAATACTCCGTCGCCATTAAACTCAAATCCGTTTATAGAGCCAGATATTGTAGAAAGACCGAAAACTCCAGTTTTAAAAATTTTAACTGGAGACATAGCAAATCATAATGACTCCATTTATGTGAAAAGTGGACCTTTAACTAACCAATTACTACAAGGCAATGAGTTTATTAATCCCTTTTTTATTCACCATCATTCTATTGATGAGGAAGATGATACACCAAGTAACGTTACTGACTTCATTATTGGCGCCCCAGTGTCTTTGCCTCCCTCTTTAAGAGTGCCGACCCCAGAACCGGCATTGGAATCTTTAATGATAGCAAACAATGAGAATATTACTCAAATCGCTTCCAAAGAACAAGAAGTTCAAGATTGTGTAAATGTAGTTTATTCCACCCCAACACACACTAACAAATCTGGTCGGCGTTCAATGGAATCATTAACTTTTCATGGTCTCGACTCTGATGCTACAGAAAGTGTAGAAATTATTAACATAACCACGGGCGAATACACCACAGACCCAAATACCGAACAGTCCATGATCACCAAAAGTTTGACTCCTAGAAGAGATATGTGGGATTCAGCGTATGTAAGTATAGATGACAGCAACAGCTCCCCTGATACAAACAACAACGAAAGCAGTCTGTTATGTGAAATACCAAAATACAGAAAAAACCACACTGACCTCAGTGGTCTTAAATCTGAAGAAATAAGTAAAATGGGTCCCGCTGAAAGAGAATTATGGCTTACTTGCAGTGATTTAAATGTTGATGATAGTTCTAGGATTGAAGACCTTAGACCGACTAAATCAGAAATAAAACGCATGACGTTTACGCCAATCATCGAAGAAAATGACCGGAGCATGTCGTCAGCCATAAAAGAATTATCAAGAACCGATTCGATAACAAAACAGGGTGTTCTAGAAACAGTTACAGTGGCATTTGCTGAACTAAACGACATGTATAATCAATACTTCCCAAGTTCGGATTTTCTAACAACAGATAATAACGACAACATAAAAGAAATCAATGAGATACAATACACGGTTGAAAAAAATGATATTTATGTCGATTCGGCGTCTGAAAAACTCTCAGATGTGAAAAGACGTGCAAAGCAAATAGAAGGCGAGATTTCTGAGGTTCAGTCAAATGTCACTGAATCTGTTTCAGCAAGTCAGACCCTTCAAGATCAGATTATTGAGTCTGAAGAAGAAAAAGGCGAAATTAAATTTGGTAGTGAGAACCGAAATAACATTGTACTAGAACGAAAGAAATATTGGGATGATAGAATACGAGAAATTGAGGCTAAGTCAGAAGAAATTAAGGCAAATCAAAAGAAGAGACGGCTCTCTTCTAAAAACCTGAGACAAAATGATTCCTTGTCCAAAAAAAGAGGAAAAGAAATAGCCAAGAAAATTTTAAGTGAAGGTAGCGCCGTGATCCAAAACGTGACCGAAATTATTAGACAAAAGTATCCAACTCCTCAAGCTTCATTAGAAGAAGAAACTCAAACTGATGGGAAACTTGTAGAAAAGTGGAAGAAATATTGGGATGATAAACTGGAAGTGGAGAGAGAAGAAACAGACTCGATTCGTTCAAGAAGCAGATCGCCAAAAAACATGGATTCTCCCATACGAATGCAATCTTGTTCTAGCAAGAAAAACGAATTAGAAATGAAACATACAATTGTTAACACTCAGTCCTCGCCTACAAGACAAGAACTTCCTGAAGAAGTGTTTAAAGCATTTGAAACAAGTCCAAAAAGGTTTTTTGGAACGTCGAGGAAACGGATTTTGAACAAAATAGACTCTTTTTTTGGAAAGCCAAGCGTCGCAGATCAATCATCGGAAGATGTCTGTGGTGCGAAATATGAGAGTGGTTTAGTTTCTAGTCGAATATCTTTGTTCCACGATATATCCCAAAAAGAGCAGGTTGTACCCTGGAAACATAGAAAGAGTAGATCAATGCATAACATTTATCATCGCAAAGATAGTGAGAAAAGTATAGCTTCTGCAGATGAGGTGTTATCAGTTGATATAGAAAATAAGCGTTATCAATGCGAATACTTAAAACAAAATAAAAATGATTTAAATGCAAGTTATGAGACACTAAGTAATATTAAGACACCAGAGGAGAAAGCTTCATTAAAAGACAAGAGAGCAAGAATGACACACAAAATTTATCACAAAACGTTTGATGAAACATTTAATCAAAAGCATGGCATAGAAATTGTTCACGAAAAATATGATAAAAAAACTATTAAACCCTTGAACAGTAAAAGTCCCAGTATGAATAATTCTTCCACAATGCTTTGTAAAACTACAATTAGTAAATCTGAAATGGATATATTTAGCAAAACAGCTGTGAAAGTACCTCAGCATGATTTGGACAAATATAAATCTTGCGAAGAATTACCGAAAATTAACGTAAAAAATGTCATATCTATTTTTGAATCTGCATCTAAATCAGTTGCAGAACAAAAACTAGTGCGAAGATCTTTGATGAAGAACACTGGAGCGAATCCACTGCAAGTAGTCAGCCAACTTTCAGGTAATTAATTAATTCACATAAGGGCTGTATCGTTTATTATAAATACAGATAAAATCTGGTCTAACTGTTGATGTGTGTATTATTTTATATTACTATGTTCTAAGGGTTTGATCTAAGGGTATTTTTTAGCCATATCTGATCTAAGGTTTTTTTTTGTGACTACGATGCTTTCAATATCGTCTAGCAAATACATACATTTCGGACAAGCCTATCGAGCTTAATTTGACTATTACTTTTAACTAAAAGAAATGATTAGACTATGCTCAGATGTTTCGCTTTACGAATCATGTTTAATGGCGGTGCGCAAAGTACGATTTTTTTGTGTAATATCGTTTTGTTCGCACAACGTAAATTTTCTTGTAGTATTTGTCCGAAATCGTTATTGTTACTCGGGAGAACTGAGTCAATTTTGTCTAAATCATACGCTTTACGTCCAGCTTCCAGGACGAAATGTACCTTATTAAAGCACTAATTAAACACATGTCTAAATTTTAAATAAAAATGTAATACCAAAACAAAAACGGCTAAGTTGTATTTATCGTAAACGATACAGTACCTATAAAAGGTTTATATGGCGGAATCTGGAATGGAGATTATATACAGTGTGTAAATCCAATACGGGCGAATATCTAAACGGTGGTTAGCATAGGACTTAAGAAGTATATATATTGAGCTAAATCTTTTTGCTTTTCTACCCACTTTGTTTTGTAACCAAACTACGAGTAATGTTTTGTAATGATTATCATACATAGGTCGGACAAATCATCGCAAAACCATCAACAACCATTTATATCTCAAAATAGGACAAGAGTTTTAAACTCGTATTATGTACAGTATTTTTGAATAAAATTTCCGGATTATACTCAAAATTGCAGTTCAAAATTGTTCAATTTTTTTTATCCTGATCCATACCTTATTCATTTTTGCGATAATTTATCCGAACTCTGATGATTATTTATATGACAATGCTTTGCTTTTGCTTAATGCTTTGTAATGAATATTTAAACTACATTGTCTTCACGCCAGTCCTAATAAGTTTTTTTTTTGTATTCTCAAGTAAGCGAATTTTGTAAATTCTTTTTGAGAATAAAGTTCTTAAATCATAATTTTGCTTAAAAATACAATGAAAATATTAATAATAATAATTCAGCCTATATACGTCCCACTGCTGGGCACAGGCCTCCTCTCATGCGCGAAAGGCTGGGTTATAGTCCCCACGCTAGCCCAATGCGGATTGGATGCGGATGAAAATATTAACCATACAAAATAATTCAGCCCGCAATGTAATGCAGCACATAAATTACGAGATACGAGCTTTTTAAAGTAATTGTCAAGTGTCAACGCTTGCTGGCAGTTACCATAAAAAACCGAATGAAATGAAATGTTTACAGTACATTGCTGCTCGGTAAATTATCAAAAATTAATTACGGGGTCATAATTAAGTGTAACTTAAATAAAAACCGGCCAAGTGCGAGTCGGACTCGCCCACCGAGGGTTCCGTACTTTTTAGTATTTGTATAGCGGCAACAGAAATACATTATCTGTGAAAATTTCAACTGTCTAGCTATCACGGTTCATGCGATACAGCCTGGTGACAGACAGACAGACGGACAGCAGAGTCTTAGTAATAGGGTCCCGTTTTTACCCTTTGGGTACGGAACCCTAAAAAGCTTCTAAATTAAAGATTACACGGATAAATTCTATATCTGGTTTAATTTATTGCCCGTATTGGATTTACACACTGTAATGATTTACACACTGTACATTTCGGCAAAGTAACGATTGATTCTATTAATTATATGTAGATATGTGATCGAACTAGTCGATAAATTAAGTAGACTATAATATAACCTGAAACTTATAACTTATAATTTTATTTGCAGATGCTACAAAACCTGTGTGCATATCATCAAATTCAACGTCAACTTCGTGTTCCCCACTGAACTCATCTTCGCCGGGAATTTCTTCTTTACCGTCAACCTTACATTCTACACCTAACTCCCCTAAACCCCATAGCGAATTTAAACCAATAGAACCCCAACTCAGCCATAAACGATCAACTTGGGTTAAAAACCATGAAAGAGAAAGTGCAAATAAAAGTCTTGAAAGTGCAACCAGTATGGAATCCATCGATATAGAGATTATATCCATGTCTGACAAATGCAATCAAGGGTCTCATCAAAGCATTTCTGACATCGAAATAGAAATTGTCGAGAGCAATCCAGAAGTTTCCCCAGAACCAACACCTGATAGAGAAATCGTACCTGAACTGAAAGATTACAAATCTCGTTTCAAAATGGCCAAAAATTACTTCAAATCGCTGGAAGAGCTTAGAGAACCTAAGAAACCTTCAAAACTAAATGAATGCGAGTTAATGCTATACAGCACTTCAGACGAGTCTCCTGATCACTTAAGACAGCAGAAAAGAGTCAAGAAAAACATAAAAGCCCATTCAATGCCATCTTCAGAAATATCCAAGGCTTGGGAGGAGATGCAAGAAAACCAGGACAGTGCATCAAATAACAACAAACTAGTGAAGATATCAGAGAAATTCAATGTAGAAGATTTATTTAATGACGTGATAGAGGGTAGACTCAGTCGCCAGGGTAGTTTAAGAGGAATCCCACACAAAAAAGCAGTTTTAGAGACCTTTCGTTCTATGGAGAACGTGTCCGTCAATAAACTGAGCTCGTATGAAATGGCCGTATCGCAGTTGAATCAGTATGCAAAAGAAAACAAAATTAAAAACGCGCAGACTTATCTCACGGAGTACCCTTACTTACCTACGACGGATCCTTCCAAGTATTATTCACGGTTTGACGCTAAAGCCTCTGGTCTCATATCTATGAAGGAGCTACTCAATAAGAAACCGAGGAGAAACAGTGTGCCAGACTTAAGATTAAATCCTACTTTCACCGTCGAATTGTAATTAAAAATACATGAGTGTGGTAGACAGCTAGATTTTAAATACCTATATAATGACAGTACAGTATTTACTAGTACCTTATAGTGTAGACGATACTCTTAAAAACAATAATTTAGTTACTTAATGAAATGTTATTAAACGAGCAGTTGTTACAAAAACACCAGTCTCTATAAATTATATAGATTGTAAGAAAATTTATTGTACAACTGTACAGACATTGAATCTTTATTATTAGCACTAAGATAAAATTGTAACTATTTATTACTTTGACAATAAATTTAAGTTAATGAATACAGTATTTTATTACCTTCATTTAATTGGGATGTGCTTGGGTTTGGAAAATATTAATAAAAAAATGAATATAAATATTAAAATGAAAAAGTACAATACTATAACGTATTTTATTCCATAATTATTCACAATGTTATTTTATTAAGTTGAGATCTCAGTAATATTGTATTTGAAGTAAATCATAATTGATGAATTACAGTATTGATTTAAGTTTAAAAATACTGTAGCGAAAACTTGACTATTTGTCATTCTTAGCCAAAAAATAGAACTTTTTAGATCCTTGATTTTATATAATTTAGTAAATACCGGTACCGACAAAATTAAACTAAACTTTACTTGATATGTATCTGCACATAATTAGAGGCGGAGTCCGCTCGCCGCCACTTGAGCCAGGCCTGCAACTTGGAGTCGTTCCGGTCGCCTCTGGCCTCTAACTGCTGGTAATAGGCCTCGCGTATTATCCGGAAGGCGTCTACGCTTCGGTATGGGAGCTTTGTTATGGGGTCTATGTAGCGCGCTGGTTTCCTGTCGAACGAATGTTGATAATTAAATAAATAAATAGTTTGGGGAAAATCTTACACAGATCGACTTAGCCCTAGCCCCAAACTAAGCAAAGCTTGTACTATGGATACTAGACGATGATATACATACTTATACATATAGATAAATACATCTCGACTCGGGAGCAAATAATCGTGATGAACAGACAAATAAATGCTCATACCGGAATTCGAACCCAGGATATCCTGCTTCTCAGACAGGGTCAGCTATAGTTACTTAGACAAGGCCGAGAGAGAAGAGAGAAGGCCGTTATTTAGACAAGTATTTATCTAAGAGATAGTAGTGTGTTCCACTGGCGATGGGAGGACTACTTGGTAGTAGCTATGTTGAGTGAGATTAGCTACAAGAATTCCCAAGAACTTAACGTTAAAATCAAGAAGGTGGTAACTGCTGAAAGTAGCCAGCCGAGAAAAGGATTAAATATAAACTGAACACTGCGTTATGACCTAAATTACCATTTGTGACGTTTACAGCCAAAAGATTTGCGCGAATATGATTTACAGTTTAGTATAATGCAGTTTAGTTACTGACCGAGTGAGCACAAATCGTGAGCGAAGCGCCTGTTTCAGTTTGGGCAAAAATGCTTTCATATTCTCGTTCGATTCTCGTGAAATATTCCGAGCAGCGCCCATAGCCAACGTGCCAATCGTTAACGCTCCGTACCGTATCGTAGTCATCTCTCTCTATCACTCTTCCCCACTAGTGCGACAGTGACAGTTGCGTTTCGTTCGCTACGTAGCGTTAACGATTGCACGTTGGCTACGCGCCCGGGTTCGATAATTATACGGATTTTTATATCGATTCAGTTTATGAAACTTTTTCAAAATAGGAGCCATGAAGGTTCGCGATATCTACAGCTCACAGACCCGCTAGTAAATAAATACAAATACATACTTCGTGACAGCACACAGCATGTCTTGTCTTCTCCTGGGCTTGTTCAGTCGATAGCACTTGTTGAACGCCTTTCCCTTTAGATCGTTGTCGAACATGATAAGTGTCCTCTCATAGGCCGGTTTTGGTTTAACATAGGTCTTAGCTTTCTTGGGCTTCACTTCAGTGCTGAAATGTTAAAAAGTTAAGGTATGCGACACGCGAGCAACGTAAGCCGGTGCTCAGCACTGTCAGTGCTTGAAAATGGAGACGTAGGCTCTCCGAAAGATGTCGCACGAGTGACTAAAAATACGTGAGTTAAACCGTTAAATTAGTTTAATATGTAAATGGAGTTATTTAAACTTTTGCGAGTCGTACTAAGGGCGTCCGCTAGATGGCGCGGGTTCACGGAGCGGAATTCCGTCGCACGCGTCCGCGCCAGTTAGCGTTGGTCATACTATTTTTAGTTAAACCGCTCACCCGCTGCGTGCAACCGCGCCATCTAGCGGACGCCCTTAGTACGACTCACAAAAGTTTAAATAACTCCATTTTCGTCAGTCCGAAAATAAAACTACCTCAGTTTTGAAGCTAAAAAGTTTTGTAAAAAGTCCAGAATAAGCAAAAGAAACGATAAATCGGTTTTTGCTACGGTAAAATTAGTTATAATATAATAGGCTATAGTTTCACAATATGATCAGCAGTGGCGTATAAATATAAACAGTACAATCACAAAAATTAAGTAACCAATTTAAAAATCCCGTATCTCATTACATCACAAGTAGATAAAGTATTATTTGGAGCTTTAGTACAAATTGCCTATTTATTACTTGGTAAGTTTTGTATGTCAACCAATTAGTTGTTCAGGTACTTAGAACTTACACAACATCATCGATTTTGAACTCGTCATCAGGCCCTATAACGTCTATCTCAATCTTGGTGGGGTTCAGGCTAGGCATGCTGTCTGTGTCGTGATCGACCTCAGGCTTAGGATCCTCTGGTTTGGGCTCGTCCACCACCGGTACCTCTTCCATGTCTATGTCGCAGGGTGCTATTAAACCTGAAAACATTAAAAATTAGATATATTTGTCTAAAGTCTATCATCGTAAGGGTCCAAAGGGAACTTGTTCACTTTTTTTTAGTAAGTATATTATATGAAAATTATTTCAGTTTAAAGCAGTTTACATGTTTGGGTAAAAGGATTCGATGAAAATTGAAGCTCTCAAATACATCTCTTATATACTCTGTTATAGGTAGATTTCACTTAAATTCAAAATGCGACGCGATGGGCAAGCGAGATAGCGCTATGCGTATAGCGTTGTCCGGTTGTTGACCGGCGTCAGCAACCGGATTCGGCGCCAGTGTGATAATCGCTATTAATACTCGCTCGTAATGTGCATAGTATGGAAACTTCCTTTTTCTGAGCGGCGTTTCCCTAGAGTAGATAGGCATTTTGAAGATTGTAATATAAATGTACAGTACATATAGTGCTACTTTACCCCACTAGTGCGATAAAAAGCACATTACGTAACTATTTCGAAAATTTTAAGGGCCATATGTACTGTAAAACGTTGTACGATAAATGTGCGAATAGGTAATTCGCAACTCGTGTCGATTTAAAACACCATGTTTTAATTTATCGCCACTCGTTGTAGATTTCCTATTTATCGCACTTGTATCGTAATGTACTATTATATTAATTTAGTAATAAAATAGTTTACTGGAGCAAGATACTAACCTACCTCGCTTTTAATGATATCACTCAAAGTGATATCCGTTACTAAGTTGTCAGACTCTTCCGATTCTAGTGGCACTGCAAATGAGTGATATCTGAAAAAAAGCATACAAATTACCTACTAGTGTCTTTAAACGAAAAATATCTGTCTGCCCGACTAAAATTTAGCAAATTCCCGAGATCGATGATAATCAGACATATATTGGATAGAAAACGAACCACCTGCGTAATTTCGGTCTCAGCCCTTAATGTATGCAGAGCTCTAGCCACAGGTGTTTCTAATGTTGACGATCCTATTAAGGCGGTTCCCTGAGCCAGAAGGCGAAAAATCTCCTTATATGATCCTGTTTTTCTAAGAGGAGTTGATATTCGTAGACGTGGAAAAAATATATGTAGTTCTTGACTATATTATCTTTAATATCATAGCTTCCGATACACGAATTATGATACTTCGCTCGATACAATTAATTCCCAAAGTAACATCTAACTCGGACTTTTAATCCAACTTTACTCGGTTATTTATTATGTGATACCATAAACAAAAAAAAAAGAAAAATCAATCTTAACTTAAATAGTAATTTCATAGCTTTCGAATTTCGATATTGTAGGGTAACGTTTTTAAAATAAATAAAAATCGACAAAATTCGATCAAAATTGACACTTGGCGCGCATGATCTTTCCCGTTCTTTCTTGCGAAATGTGACAGAGACAGCGGCAAACCGATGGAACGGCCTTAAGGGATAGATATATATATCATGATATCATCTATATTGGATCTGAATAATAATAATAATAATATTTAGAAATTCATATTGTGTGACGTTAATTTCTTGGACGCAACGATTTCTCAGCCATTGCTTAGCTTTTCAGCGTATGTCGTCACTGGATTTGTTGAAATAAGGAATACCTCTGCATAACATTATATACTCAAATATGTACATGTATTTGTGCCTTCATTGTTTTTTGTCAGCATCTTATGCATTTCCTAATGAACTTCTGATTTTGGAAAATGTACGCTGACATCCAAAATTCACAAAAAGGCGATGCATTTGCCGTGTTTTTGGCGTTTATCTTTAGGTATGGTTAGATGCTTAGGACAGGGGTACGGTAGACACTTTATAAATAATAGCAACCGCACCAAACCGTCTGTCACCGTTAAAGCGTTCGCAAAATTTTATTGCATGGTAAATTTCATACTTTACTTTTGTTTGACGTTAATCGGTCTGTTAAATGTGGTTGGTGCAACTGGGCCTTAATCTCTACCCGTTACCTTAACGCTTGCTTTCAATTATCATGATTACCTGATTACTGGACCTGTAATAGCCTTTTTAGTTGGTCTTACTTTTTTCCTTTCAAGTTCAATCTGCTCAAATCGTTCTGTAAAAGAAAGAAATAATACATGAATCCTTTTCAGTCAATATCCAGCCTTTTTTGGCCTTAGGAGGTTATCACACTGGATGCGATTCGCACGTCACTCCGATGTTTGAGCGAGACAACGCTATGCGCGTATTATAGCGACATCTCGCTCGCGCACATCGGAGCGACGTGCGAATTGCATCCAGTGTGATAACCACCTTATGCAAAATACTTCAAAGCCCACTTGCACCGTCCCACTAACCCGGGCTTATCCTGTTAAACCATTAACCCAGTGTCAAATTGTACTGGTAACCATGATAACTCCAAATTTTACCCGTTAACCCCGGGTTATTGGAATGGTGCAAGTGGGCCTAAGTGAAAAATCAGACAATAATTCATTATTTAATGATGTCAAAGTTTTAACAAGGATATAGTTTTGATAAAAATAATTTATAATTTAATGCCTGCACTGCCAGACAAGAGGTAAAGCTTATGGCTCCAAACTCGTCGTGGATTCAAACTCTGGTCTGAACCAATGACTTTGACAGTGCAACCAACCCTTAGTCTAGTTTTCAGCATAAGTTCTGAAGCTGTTAAAGCGTTTGCTAAATTTTATTGTATGTGAAGTTTCATAGATCTCTGCTGCGTGACGTTGATCAGTCTGTTAACCGTGGTTGGTGCAACTGGCCCTAATACCATCAATTTTTCCCACTAGCTTGGAAGTTCAGATAGCTAGTAGCTTTAATAATACAGTTATTACTTAATACAGTTAGTTAGAATCAGTACCTATTCTGAGTAAATCTTTAAGAAAAGGTGGCTCAGCAAAACAGACCACGGGCCCAGGGGAATGTGGAGGGTACAGAACAGAACCCCATAGGGAAGAAGAATGATTAGGAGTTATAACAATCATACCTAAGCTCTTCAAGTTTTCCTGTTCAGTTATGAGTGCTTCTTCTAATAATTCCTCCTGTGATGGCATTTTTTCTTCCAATTTCTTTGGTTTCTTTTTCTTCAATTCAGACCTTATTTTTATCCTTTGTTGTGTTTCTAGTGATTTTACTGCTGTACTTTTTCTTATAGATTTTCGTCCTGTAAACAATCACACGTTATATTTAAAAAACCGGCCAAGTGCGAGTCGGACTCGCGCACGAAGGGTTGCGTACCATTACGCAAAAAACGGCAAAAAAAAACACGTTTGTTGTATACGAGCCCCACTTAAATATTTATTTTATTCTGTTTTAGTATTTGTTGTTATAGCGGCAACAGAAATACATCTGTGAAAATTTCAACTATCTAGCTATCACGATTCATGAGACACAGCCTGGTGACAGACGGACGGACAGACAGACAGCAGAGTCTTAGTAATAGGGTCCCGTTTTTACCCTTTGGGTATGGAACCCTAAAAACGGGACCCTATCACTAAGACTCCACTGTCCGTCTGTCTGTCAGGCACCAGGCTGTATCTCGTAAACCGTTATAGTTATAAAGTTAAAGTTTTCACAGATGATGTATCTCTGTTGCCACTATAACAACAACCCTTCATGTCCAACTCACACTTGGTCAGTTTTCCATTATCTTTTATTTAATTTACGAGCCCATAGTGTCCCATTGCTGGGCAATGACCTCCTTCTTTTACATATATCCGTATCCTGTGACGTCTCCCACCAATCTTTGTCAACGATCTTTCCTATATAACAATGTATATTGTTGCCTTGTTTTGTTTGGCTAGGTTAGGTGTAAAACTATCCTTTAATATTTGTTTATTTTTAGGATTCCGTACCCAAAGGATAAAAACGGGACCCTATTACTAAGACTCTGCTGTCCGTCTGTTCGTCTGTCTGTCTGTCACCAGGCTGTATCGCATGAACCGTGATAGCTAGACAGTTGAAATTTTCACAGATGATGTATTTCTGCTTGGCCAGTTTTTTATATTTATTTGCCATAACATGTTTGATGAAAACACGCAACTACATCATGTAAAGGCTCATTGGAAAGATATTGGTAGAACTGGTAGAAGTGATAGTTACATAAAGTTAGCATAATATATTACTAGTAAAAGCATATAATATCTTAACTGAGCAATAATGTGTGTGAATAGTCAGCTAAAACTGAGAATGACATACTGTCACTCTTAGAAATTGTACACACCCATTGCGTCATTTAATGATTGTTCCAAATCTTCATCTTTCTTCTCAGATTTAGATTTCTCTGGTTTATCTTCTTTCACTCTTTTTATAATCTCTTTTCTGGGTGCAGCTGCCTTCTTTTTCTTGGGGTCCTGGATTAATGATTGTATTTTATTTATTGAAATAGAGTTCAATAGAAATAAGAGTGAAATTTAATTCATGGACATCAGGAGGAAATGACTAAGGGCCACTTCCACCATTCACAAGCCCAGGGTTAACCAGTTACACCTGGAGTTACCATGGTTACCAGTACAATTTGACAACAAGTTAACGGTTTAACCGGTTAACCCCAGGTTAGTGGGATGGTGCAAGTGGCGCTGAAAGTGTTAATATAATTGCACTTAAACTATCGTGAGACATATTTCAAAATATTAAAAGCAACTAAAAATAACAGTGAGTAAAAACCGTACTGATAAATATTTTGTTAATATAATTCTGTACAACCTTATATGCCTTGGTCCCAACAGCTCGTTTCCGTTTTTCCTCGACTTCTTGATCAGAAACTGGGTCGTCATTTTCATCTATATCAAAATCGGAATCTACAATGTCGTCAGCTTCCCTTTCTTCACTAAAATGAACAAAATCAAAATTTAACCTTCTTCAAGACTAGGGTGACACTTTTTACAAAAAAACTAACAAGGTACATCCTCATCAAATCATTACCACAAAAGGCAAACAACCTGGCACGACTAAGTTGAGAAGGGAACATATAAAAAATATTGTTTCATTTAAATATATAAACAATTCAAACTACTTACATGTAATCTTTATCTTCTTCGATTTCTTGAAACCCTCCATAAGTTGTTTTATAGAAGTCATCTTCCTCTTCTTCGTCAAGTAATTTTGCCATTCGATTACCGGCATTGGCACGCTTTTCCCGTTGAGCCATTGTGAAAAAAATCGATCTAATATGTGTGATAGTAGAAGCAAAATTTAAATATGTTTAATATTTATTTTATAAAATCCACTAAAACACCCAAAATAAAGTGGCATCTGAGCTAAGACTGCTGAAAGGCATCTCTGTCCTGTCAGTGTCACTGTCACTCAAATGGATGCGTTCATATGGTTGAGATGACTTCCGGTTCGAGCGCCATCTTGATAGTTAGCATCGTGATTAATTACTTTGTTTTTTGCTTATTAATATTGTTTAAAGTGTAATATCGATAGCTTATTATACAGTAAACTAATGTGGTAGTGTGCAGTGAATGGAGAATTAATTTTGAAGCGCGTTTAACCAACATCTTGGAGTCAACGGCCGGTAGTCCACGTGCTTCTTGTAAAGTCTAGCTATCGATTTACAAGAGCTAACAAATCACCGTACACTGTCTTGTACAACCGTACAATTTTTGTCGTTTGTAAACCTCTCAATACCTTGATACTGGCGAAATAGTCCCACTGGGCTGAAGCCATAATTTTAAAAGAAGAAGAAGATATGGTTGAGATCAAGGACCTGACACCCAAAGATAGTCTTATTGCGATTCCTATAAGAGGAAAGAGAAAATAGTGCCATGCTTTGTCCTTATCACAGACCGGGTGGCATCATAGGAAGGAGGCGATGGCGAAATACTGAAATTTATAAGAGTGAAAGAGAAAAAATCCTATGCTGCCCCATAGTCCTGACCTGGCACCTGGCATTACATAGATGAGCTATACGCGTGCGTCTATAACTACTTGTAGATTATATACTATAGTTTGTAAAAGGACTGTCTCATTTCAAACAAAGATAGAGAGAATCATACTATCTTTGTCTTACACTAGTACTAGCACCCAAAAGAAAAGGATGAGTATAGTTTTTTTTGTTCTTATTTACTGATAATTTGGTTTTTTAAATGTATTTATTTATTTATCCCGCTCCAGACTACGCGGCGCAAAGCCGCGAACGCGAGTGTGGTGTAGAGTCGATTTCGCTGATTAGCGAGATAGTCACAAATTAGATTGTTTCATCGGATTTACATGTGAGTGACCCAGTTTAATAAGGGTCCTCCACACACATGCGCGAATCACGGCGCGAAGCCGCGAACGTAAGTGTGGCGTCGATTTCGCAGATTGTTCACGCCTTCGCGCATAGTTCCCCGTTTTTTGTCGGTTTATTAGCCCGCGTCAAAGTAGGCGCGAAGCGCGAACTGGCAAGACTCCACATTACACACTATTTTGAGTCATATGTGGCAAGATAAATAATAATTAAATTATATAAAGCGGCTATATTTTAACGGTTTTACAACAAAACAAAATGGAAGAATAGCTAAATCACGTATGATGCCATATAGATAACTAGCAGTTAAGGTCGATCAGCTGATGCTTTTCCGCCATCTTGGCGAGAACCAAACTGCGAAATCGCCGTGAAGTTTGCGAGTGTGGAGCAAAGTGTGGAGCCATAGTCATACGTCAACGTCGCGACATGTTCTCTCCGCGAAGTCGCGCCGCGATTCACGCACATAGTCTGGAGGGGCCTATACACTTAATATATCAGGGTCTAACGGAAGTTATGTTATTAAAACAGATTAGATTATTTTGTAGTAATTAATAAAATAAGATTAAATGCCATGGATATTTTTTTAAAGTCTGATGTTTGTTTGATTTTTTGCTTTTTATTACCAGTATTTTTATTTAGCATATAGACGAGATGAAAGTCTGAAACTTACTTTTCTAAGATAAAGATCTCATTTTCATTGAATTTATATGATTATATATTTGTCTGTAGGAATTGGTTATAAAGATTGTGCCATGGAGAAAAGTCTGATTTTTGTGATACTCTACGGGTTACTACTACTTTAGTAAGAGATACTTAAGAGTTTTGAATGATTCACGGTTAGTTTCACTAGACTTATATTGACCGGGATATATTAGACCGTGATTACCTTTTGAATTGTTTGGGATACCGTGTAATTGTTTACCGTGAGTGTAGTATACTTGGCCAGACCAACGAGTGTGAACGCGACCAGACCAACGAGTGTGAATGCGACCGATGGTAACGTTGAAAGCGAACGCAGCCGACGCGCAAAAATGAGGGTAGACTAAGCGCGGTCTAAAGCCGGACCAGAAATATATGATCATTGTCAAGAGGGCGCTGTTATTCTCAATGTATAGGGTGACAGTTCAGTATAGTATGAAAAAATTCGTTCCAGTGAAATTCCGCAACATGGCGCGTGATCATATATTCCTGGTCAGGCTATACACAACTTTGACACCCACCCGCTATCTTCAGTCACCCGTGAACAAGATGCATGTAACTGCGTCGAAATATCAGGAGCTCATAATCAATTCAAAAGGTAATCATGGTCTAATATATCCCGGTCAATATAAGTCAAGATATACTTATTTTAATTTCTTGTGTGTATAATTGCACTTTAATGATTGATGTCACTTACATTTTTTAAATATATATTCGTGTATTATTTATAAACATACCTTATTTGTACTCAATCAATATATATAATTACTAAGTAAATTACAGTATGAATACTGTACTTTAGCTTGCAATTAATTCAAGTAGCTATTAGTGTACGAGGGTTGTTTACAGTAATCCGTTTTTTTACTGCACTTTATTCTGCATTTATTGTGTTTTTACTTCTTTCCTAGGGTACAGAAAAACTAAAATTTTGAAAAATAGCAATAATTTAATCAATAATTGTTAAAATAAAAAAGTGTTCACGTATTCGTGTTTCGTGTATGCCATGCTATATTTTGACATTCAAGCATTTGTAAATAATAATCGAGAACACAAAAAAAACCGGTTTGAAAGGGTTTTTTGCGTTTTTCTCGAAACTCACTTTTTGCACTTACGGTTGTTTAAGTATTGCACGGCAGAATTAACCCCCTTAATTATAAAACTTTACGGGCCTGATTTAGTTAAATTACGTTTTATCCCTCTTACAAATACATTATTCCAAATGATAAAGAAAGGATTCATAGCTAATTCAGGCTAGTAACGCCTTTATGAATAACGGCACTAATCTATAGCTATCTTAAGAAATTGTAACTGTACTGAAGAAATTTAAGCCAATAATAAAAATGCCAACAAATTTACTTCAACAATATTTATTCATTATCTATATTCATGCTATATATTGAACCAAGCGAGTCAGACATTAAATAGAACAGATCTGTCTTTTAGCCAAGACCAAAAACCAGCACATTTATATTGGATAAACGCTCACTAGGCTTCTAAATGATATTATTTTACAAACAAGTTTGCTTTAGAAACTAAACCGTAAGTATTAAAAACGATAATTCAAATACAAGATGCACGACATACATAGATATGTATTACATTACATGACAAAAATATACTCATATTTTTTAGGGTTTCGTACCCAAAGGGTAAAAACGGGACCCTATTACTAAGACTCCGCTGTCCGTCTGTCACCAGGCTGTATCTCATGAACCGTGATAGCTAGACAGTTGAAATTTTCACAGATGATATATTTCTGTTGCCGCTATAACAACAAATACTAAAAGGTACGGAACCCTCGGTGCGCGAGCCCGACTCGCACTTGGCCGGTTTTTTTAATACAGGAAGCGATACCGGCAATTATTCAGATTTGAATTGTTTTCTAGCACTTCACATTCTTGTATTGGTGCGATTGCAAGTTGATATCGCATGAGGCCTAGGGGGCGGGGGGTCTTGCAAGGTCGCAGAGGGGCATACATTGTATGTAAAATTTGAGCTACAGGAGGGAGCTGCCCCCCTGCCTGTACCTGCCTACGCCCATAGCTTATCGTTAATCCTTTCAAGTTTCTTTTGTCTCTGATTGTTCGCTTTTATACGCTATAATATATTTATATCCCCTGTTTCATGACGCTGACAATTGACGCCTGACACTGTCAATATCCTGTACATTGCCGGGTCGGTAAGTAACGTCATACATTTATCACAATGTTTACGTTTTGGACAGCAATGTATGGTTAATTGTCAGTTTCAGGCGTTTCGTCTTTATTGTAAAAGTATAAAAGCGATAATTGTACAGGTATTTTTTACTTCTTAAAACTCAACACTTTAATAAGTATTGTTTGTTCACAAATTAAGTAGGTAAAGAAAGTTTACAAGTCAGCCAGAAATTAAAAAAGAAAGTTACTTATAAACAATGATCACAGACAATACGATTTTTGTTAAAAAGCTCCATCTCCCATACAAGGGATGTGAAACAAGTTACATTTATATTTCCGTTAAGTACATTAATTAAATGTAGCTATTATGAGAGCAGTGAGGCAAATACACATTGGCGTCCAAACATAATATTAACCTACCCATATGAAATGCTAGTTGATTCCAAGTATAAACATTAAATTCCCAAGTATATTCTGAGGTATTTAAGAATAATTCATCTTCTCGTGACGTGAATACAGCAACTAAATACTCCTTATTTTTATAAACCTCTTGAAAGCGAAGCCACCAGGTTATGGATGGTATAGAAAGGATGCCAATCTCTTATGGCAGAATTGTTGCAAAAGTGACCGCTTTCAGCTTTAAATAATGGTTCCTTATCTCTCCGGTGGCGCTAGTTAGGCTCTGGGAGATGAGTATAACATGAACCAACAAATAACCCGACCAAATTACGTAGGTTGTTTTTGGTAGTATTTCGGTGTATGGTGGCGCCGCCTAATTACTGTTTTTTGATGGACACTTTTCATACATAGAGATTTGGCTCCTTTATATAGTCTCCATGCATCAGGTGACCAGAACGACAAAAAATATATTTTGTTTTTGATACCTCATATTTTTTTTGGTTCACCTGTATAGGCTGCCAAACTCAACCACCCCAGTTGTCGGCTTACAATAGCCGCAATAAAATACTTGACTGTAATAAACTGGTTGAGAACAATAGAATAGAAAAAATATTTCACATGTCACCACAATTATACGAACAAGTTTATTTGAGACCTTAATGGCTTATAATTAAAGCTGCCACTGCCACTGCTCTCACGGTTGGCTCTTAGGCCTTTTTTATTATTGCCGGGTCATTGGGGTTGATATTAGGTAGGTTAGGGTTACGTACCGTAGGGACCTATGTTATTTACAATGTGATAAAAATAGTGACTTATTGTCTTATCTTGTAATAAATCCATTTGCTTCGGGAATGCCCTAAAATGGGGTGACTTAAGGAGCATTTGGGGTTAATTTGATAGTTATAAAACGACGACATTAGCATTATTCATTATTTACTCGTATTGTTCTTGTAACTAGTTAGGATTACTGTGAATTCGTGTTATCTAAGTACTATCAAAAATCCCGCATAAAATATAATAAGGCTTTAAAACTAAATTATCAAAGGCGCCCCTGCATTTCAAAGCCACCCCGTTTTATTGTACCGAACATATTACTGAAATTTAAATTAATAGAATGACTGAGTTGTGTTCTTAATCACGTTTTATAAAGCTACAAGTTTGCTCTTCGCCTCTTTCCATTCCAACAATCATAATAACTTGTACTGTTAACAAGAATAAGAATGCTATTTTTGGGGTTCCCTACCTCAAAAGGAAAAAGCGGATCCCTTATAGGATCACTTTGTCTGTCTGCCAGGACCTAAGTTAACGTAAGTAAAAAAATGATACGACCGTTTATGCCACAATAAACTTATATTTTGACACTCAAGGGAATCAAAATTTATAGGGTACTTCCCGTTGACCTAGAACTATGAAATTTGGCAAGTAAAATCGTCTTACAGTATAAGTGCAGGGAAAAATCTGAAAACTATAAATTTGTAAAAAATAGAAATAAGTTAAATTTGTGGACGAGTCAGACT
Organism: Cydia strobilella; assembly: GCF_947568885.1. NCBI lineage: Eukaryota > Metazoa > Arthropoda > Insecta > Lepidoptera > Tortricidae > Cydia > Cydia strobilella. The sequence goes on from NC_086042.1 coordinate 22,675,445, forward strand.
CGCCCTTGTCCGTTTTTTTTTTTTAAATTTACCATTGGAATTGGTAGTCAGTCTACTGTACGTCAAAAATAAACCCAATGTGACAAATCACACGTAGATATAAAATATAAATACAAAAAAGGAAATTAAAACTTAATTTAGTTGATAGAAATCGTCAACTTAACATTCATATAAAGTGTCAAGATCAGTCAAGTCAGGCTAGCGCTCTAGCAATGAGTAGGAACGGCATAGAGCTTTCTCTGTAAGCCTTTCATGATTTGACAAACGGTCGTAATATCACATCACGAAATTAGCCACAACACGATTAACACTGCTCGCACAATCAACTAGTTTTCTATCCATTATGAATATTAAAAATTGTAACTTCGTCAGCCATGCCTGTGTTTTTGAACCCTTAGCCAAATGCAAAGTAAATATATAGGTCATACTGAGTAACTTATTTTTACTATAGGATTAACTCGAAATCGAGAAAAATTTATGTTCTTCAATAGAATACAACATCGTGATTAGCCGAAATGTATGAAAAACGATTTCGGTTTTCATCCTATCCTCCTAACGAGGCCCAGCCATACAAGGAAAAAAATTTTTTTTCAGTGAAATTTGAATCTACAGTGTAAGAAACAAAGTACATTTTGTTTTGTTTGAAAATTGAAATTGAAAATATGTACAACGAATGCAACTCTGTTCCTATTGAAAATGATTCAAATTTCATTGAACTTGAAGGACCGTGAGCGTTAGGCTATAATAAAACTTGCTCAGTATTATCTTATATTCATCTCGCAAAATATGGCTAAAAAACAACAAACCCTGTGTATAAGTGGTTGCCATGTCTCGAGCGAGCGTCATATTAAGTCAAAAACACTGTCGGCAACATATTTGCAAGACTGCTCATGTCAATGCTTACATATACATAATTATATCACTGGTCACCGGAGTTGTTGAATCATTGCTTCAAAACTCGGTAGTGCAGGGTGAACTCCACGTTAGATTTCCATATGAAGTGTCTCACTGTACGCAAGTCCATATTCGGATCCAATACCTGTAATAAAATATGTTTATCACTACATAGTATAAAACAAAGTCGCTTCCTGCTATCTGGATGGATGTCTGTCCCTATGTATTTTTGTTTAATAGATAGAGTGACTCAAGAGGAAGATTTATATGTATAATACGTCAGCATTGCACCCGTGCGAAGCCCGGGCGGGTCGCTACTTGAAATTTAAAATAGTATGATGATTTATACTACATACAAAATTATATACAGTTATCATATAGTTTTATTGTACTGTTTGTTGATTTGTTTGTCTAAAACCAACCAAGCAACCACCAAGCAAGCCAAGCAAGCAAGTTTAGAACCACTATCCAATTTCTCGAATCTTCGAAAAAATCGAGTTTCGGACAAAAACTTAAGAACTTTTCGGCCGCGCCGAAAGTCGAAACTTGTATTTTCGGTAGTGTCCGACGGAAGTTTCGGTTTCAACAGGTTCCAGCATAAAAATCATGTTTTGACTGAAGGTTCGGTCTCGGCCAAAACTAACCGAACCTTCGGTTTTGGAAAAAACTTACAATGGCACGTCAGACAAGGACAGCATACCTGGTCTGCACAAAGCAACTCTACTCGATCCTGGGGCTCCGGCGCGGGCTCGGGCGCGGCGCGCGGGGAGCCGCCGTCGCCGCCTCCGACGATCTTTTCCACCACGTGCTCCGCTACTTTCCGGCATTGGATGAAGTCGTTAGCTACCAATCGGTCCTGGACAAAAACAAACTAAGGCTTAGGTATGGAAATAGAAATTCGAGGTTAGCCCATGACAGACCTCAATGGAAATATCTAGATGAGCCTTTGCCAAGCGGCACACGGAATTGAGACATTAATATGCTCTAGTTTCCAATTCAGAATAAAAGGGCTTAAATAGAACAGAACAGTTAAGAAAATATGTAGATGATAGTCACATTCACACCATTCAATATAAGTAATAGTTATAGACGTTATCAATATTGATACTACTGATAAGAAACATATTGTCATTCTCATCTGATATATCTTGTTTATATAATGTCACAATGCACAGGGCCTTGTAAAAAACGCGCATGTAACTCCTCTGGAGTTGCAGGCGTACATAGGCTACGGAGACTGCTTAACATCAGTCGGGCCGTATGCTTGTTTGCCACCGACGTAGTATAAAAAAAAATGACTACCTTTTATATTCATATCATATAACTGCCACTAATCACTATAGCCCAGAGGCCGTGTTGCATAATAAACTACATCTAACATTACAATCCACTCCTTTTCTAATTCCACTTATTAGAAAAGGAGTTCCGCTTGTAATATTAGTTGTAGTTTATTATGCAACACGGCCCAGATGTGATGTTGTAATCAGATGTGGTTTGTGGTACCAGTTAGGATATAGAAAATCAGTGTCAGGTCTGGAGTTAGGAGCATCAAACAGGGCAGAGTGATTAATGTTCAGCGAATTGTTGAATGCGTCAAAATTTTAAGTTTTCTCATATTGTTTATTGTAACAAATATTGCAGTAACACCTTCTATGAGGTTATAATGTTTAACCTCATATTTCATTCTTTATATAGTTTTATTCTTTATACTATACCTTTTTCTGCCGGTCCTGCTTGGTCTGACAGCTAGCATGAGGCAGTAGGTAGAATGGCAGCTTGTTTAGTTTTGGAGCAGCCATCTCTATGGCTACATCCACCACCCACACTGGTACAGTCTCATTTAGTAGGTTGCCTTCTGTCTCACCACCTGCATCACCAACCTGAGAAACCATCACTTTCATTCAATTTGGTAAGAATAATGTCTTATTAAATTATTATGTAAATTGGCTACCATGAATAAACATGCAATTACATACATAACTATTAGGCTATTGAGGTTACATGTAAGGTAAACAAAACTATTAATAAGGTTAGCAAAACTCTTTTAATTCACTAATAAATTACATAATTAGCCTCATGCATGAAGTTTATATTTGAACGAAATATGTTTTATTCGGATGTTTGTTACCGTTATATCATGTTACAAATGCATTTCCGTTTTTAAATTACCATTTAATTACTTAAGAGCCCGGTTACGATTTTAGTCGCAAAAATGTAAAGTTGATAGATTTCTTCTGTGAAATTGTACACCTTTTGTTACCTAATTGAAATAACAAGTACTGGTTTCTATTAGCACGACTTCTTATCTATAGGTTTATCAGATCATTTTTTTGAAAAAAGGCTTACAAAATTAGTAATGAATTTTTTTCTGATGGACGTTTAGGTAAACGCGTGTAAAGCACTGACTTTGATGCTCTTATTTGTAAATTTCGTAAAGTTTGGACTACTAAAAATGGTAAATTTGTATAACACATATTCTGTACTCTAGGTTTATCAGATTACATTGTTGTTATATGACTTAGAGTTCGAGGAAATGAAAGTTAAACGAATTCAATTTTCTCCAGAAATGACCTCAAAACAAGTGACAATTTCTCCGAAAATCTACTTATTTTCGACGTAGATTGCATACTCAAATAATCTGCAATGTTTACTTAAACTGTTGCTGTACTTCATTTTATTTAAATTGCAACTTTTATTTTCTGACGATTTTTTAAAAACTTCCCCTTTTTCTGGCATAACATCGGTGACACGCACTCGCGGCCTCAGTCCCGCGCGGGAGCTGGTAGAGGCAGGACGTTTGTTGATCGGCTCCGCACGTTGCATCGACGACGACGAAGTTATTTATCATTGTGTGCGTCGCTCGCCGTGTAAAAAGTTATATTTGTTTGCGTGTTTGGCTGTACTGTGTGCGTGTAAACTGCGCCCAGAAACTTTAATCCTTGGGTTGTAAGTACTTGTTTATTACGCCTTCAAAAAAAAGGAGGTTCTCAGTTTGACCCGTATGTTTGTACGTATATGTATGTATGCGGTTTTTAGAAAAGTGTTTGTTACATTCTGGAGAAGGTTTTAGTATACATAGAGCTGAGCTGATGCTGAACCCTGGCTGTACCTAGTGGAACGCAGGTTTAGTGCAACATAGGCAAACGCTGTTTTGGTCTGTCTTGATGAGCAATTAGGAGAGCAGTACCCAAGATGGAGCTGATGCTGAACCCTGGCTGTACCTAGTGGAAATCAGGTTTCGTGCAACATAGGCACACGCTGTTTTGGTCTTCCGACACGTCTTGATGAGCACTTGGGAGAGCAGTACCCAAGATAGAGCTGATGCTGAACCCTGGCTGTACCTAATGGAACGCAGGTTTGGTGCAACATAGGCACACGCTGTTTTGGTCTTCCGACACGTCTTGATGAGCAATTAGGAGAGCAGTACCCAAGATGGAGCTGATGCTGAACCCTGGCTGTACCTAGTGGAAATCAGGTTTCGTGCAACATAGGCACACGCTGTTTTGGTTATTCGACACGTCTTGATGAGCAATTAGGAGAGCAGTACCCAAGATGGAGCTGATGCTGAACCCTGGCTGTACCTAGTGGAACGCAGGTTTGGTGCAACATAGGCACACGCTGTTTTGGTCTTCCGACACGTCTTGATGAGCAATTAGGAGAGCAGTACCCAAGATGGAGCTGATGCTGAACCCTGGCTGTACCTAGTGGAAATCAGGTTTCGTGCAACATAGGCACACGCTGTTTTGGTTATTCGACACGTCTTGATGAGCAATTAGGAGAGCAGTACCCAAGATGGAGCTGATGCTGAACCCTGGCTGTACCTAGTGGAACTCAGGTTTCGTGCAACATAGGCACACGCTGTTTTGGTCCTCCGACACGTCTTGATGAACACTTGGGAGAGCAGTACCCAAGATAGAGCTGATGCTGAACCCTGGCTGTACCTAGTGGAACTCAGGTTCATTTATTGTTATCAGAACTTCCACCCCCTTTTAACCCCCAGTACCTACTGCATGTTAAACGTGTGGTAGCTCTGGTCAGGTGCCTGCTTCATCTGGCAGCCCTCCAGGTGTTCCAGGTCTTGAAGAACTTAACCTGCCTACAGCATACTCTACCAACTTCAGATTAAAAGAGTTTTACCCCTGATCCGATGCGTCCAGCAGCACTCCAGGTGTTCCAGGTTTTGAGCTGTCTCCGCCATACACTACCCACAACACGTTGAGCGAGTGTTACCCACCCTTTGCCCTTGACCCTTTGCACTCAGCAGCACTCCAGGTGTTTCAGATCTGGAGCTTTCCCCATCATACACTACCAGCGGCACGTTGAGCGAGTGTTACCCGTTACCCCTGACCCTTTGTACCCAGCAGCACTCCAGGTGTTCCACGTCTGGAGCTTTCCCTATCATACACTACCAGCAGCACGTTGAGCGAGTGTTACCCCTGACTCTTTGCACCCAGAAGCATTCCAGGTGTTCCAGGTCTTGAGCTGTATCCATCGTACACTACACACTACCAGCGGCATGTTGAGCGAGTGTTACCCCTGACCCTTTGCAACCAGCAGCACTTCAGGTGTTCCAGGTCTTGAGTTTTCCCCATCATACTCTACCAGCGGCACGTTGAGCGAGTGTTACCCCTGACCCTTTGCACCCAGAAGCACTCCAGGTGTTCCAGGTCTTGAGCAGTATTCATCGTACAACCAACCACACGTTGAGCGAGTGTTAGAAGAGTGGAGAAGAGAAGAGGATGACTTTGGAAATAAAAATTATTATCACCCTTCCCAACGATTAAGACTATATCCATAATATCAAATTCCATCCAAATCGGTTTTATTGGATCCCATACAAATTTCCATTACCCCCCCCCCCTGCCCCCCATTTCTGGGGTAAAACCTATCCTATGTCCTTCCCCAGGACTCAAACTATGTCCATACCTCATTTCATCTTAATCGGTTCAGCGTTTATTGATTCCCCATACAAATTTCCACCCCCTTAAAGGGTGAGTTCTTGAATAAAAAGTATTCTATGTCCTTCCCCGGGATTCAAACTATCTGTATACCAAATTTCAACAAAAGGCTAGTTTCCCCACTGGGTTGGAACGTTGGAAAGTCAGATCGCAGTTGCTTTCGTAAAAACTAGTGCCTACGCCAATTCTTGGGATTAGTTGCCAAGCGGACCCCAGCAGACTTCCATGAGCCGTGGCAAAAAGGCTGGGATAACGCGAGTAAGATGATTATATATATATATAAGATATTGCCTTAGTGCAAATCATTATCATCATGCTATATAATTTGTATGTATTATATGAATACATAGGTAAATTGTTAAGAGTAATAAACGATTATATCAAATTTACCGAAAGTTTTATTTTAACCTAATTAAAGTTATAAAGTGACGCATAATGTTGCGAAAGTATCAATATTGTTTAGGCGGTCGCGTTATTTCAAGCAGCGGCCGGCGTTCGGTTACTGTGTAAAAGTCGTATCTTCGCGCGTTTTCAAATCGACTACGGGCTCTTAAAATTATAAATAAAAAGTACAAAAATTTGCCCGCGAAAAGCTAGTGAGCGAAACGCTCGAAACGCCACGTGACGTCACGCGTTCGACAGATTAGTGTCATTAGTAGCAAACGTCAGTTGGGCCGCCCAACGTGTGACGTCATCACGCTCTGTCGAATTCGCGCCAAAAATTATGAGCGTTTCAACCGCTCAAAAATTTTCAACATTTTAAATATTTTTTAATAAAATAATGTTAAGGTTTACAAAAGTATTTTTATCATTTCCGGTGTTCCAACGATATAAATTATGAATCCAAAAATAAAAATAAATTCATGCATGGAGCTAATACTCATACTCACACTCATTTATTTATAATAATATTTCATATTACACGTCATAATATTTTTATTATTATAAGAAAAGTAATAATAAATAAACGAATCCTCACCTGCAGCCTATAAAGTGTTCTGCCACCAACTTCACTAAATATTAATGGTGTGTGCAGCGGCACACTGAAAAAATTGTTCCCAACCACTTTCTGTCCAGCATCAGACACCCTGCTCTGATGATTCCAGTGCTCCAACAAAGCTTGCAATAGCAAAGCACCAAAATTTACTTTCTGGTCCAATTCTGTTGTAAGTCCAGCCTCCTTTGCACTCACCCAAGCGCTGAGGCAATCTGTCTCATCCTGTCCTAAATGAATAGTTAACATACCAGTCTTCAAATCAACATTAAACCAGTTTGGGACATAAATCATTTTAAAACGTTTCTTCACTTCTTCTTCAAAATCGACTTCACCCAAATCTTCTAGCTTACAGGCTTTTAAAACGTCATACAGAGCAACATTGTTAGCTGTGTCTTTTGTTAATATGTGGCGTTTGTCATTTAATACTTTATAGTGTCTTATCGCTGGTCCTCCAGGTATAATAGTAGTAGGCTGAGTCTGATATACATTGTTAGGGTTATAATTGTTCTGATTATACATGTCTGAGTTTATATTAGATAATGGTGGCAGCTTCCAACACCGAATGTCGGATTCTGACGTAGATACCCAAACACCTTGCTGGTCAGCAGTGAAACACAATTTTAGAATGGGTGCAGTTTCTTCACAGACTATTATTGAATTATCAGGATTTCGCAGTTCTGTTATAATGACTAGTTTGTCTCTACCTCCTGAGATAATATGTGTGAAGCTTTCGGTAGCTAGAAGTGCCCATACTGCTTCCGTATGAACTCTGATTGTAGACACACACCTCTGTTGTCCTAGGGACCACAATTTTATTGTACCATCGGAGCTGCCTGATACACACTGCTGACCATCTCTGCTCACAACCAGTGCTTTAACATTGTCTGAATGTCCCTTTAGCTTCATCAGCCTTGCGCAGTTCCTTGGATCCCAAACTCGGAGCACTTTCTCAGTTGATCCACTTACTAAAACTGTGCCAGGTGGATTCATAGCTAGACTGTATATAGATTCCTTATTACCGACGAGACTAGAGGTTGTTACTGTGTTGTTGCTTGCAGTTAAAGCTGTCAATGTATTTACATCCCAAAGGAATATAGCACGGTCCAAGCCAGCGCTGGCTACTTGTTCTTTCTCCTTAGCGTAAGCTAGTGTACGTACGTAATCTTTGTGAGTACGTAAAGTTGACATGCAAAATCCTTTCGGCGCGTTCCATACTTTGACGGTGGTGTCAGAAGATGCACTTATTAGGTTTTTGCCGCCGCAGCAAAGAACTATGTCATTTACCCAGTCTGTGTGGTGTTCCATGCTTTGTATATATCTATCCTGCACTCCCGTAGCCGTGTTCCATACTCTAATAATTCCATCTCGACCTGCGGAGTATAGCCTGCCTTGTACAGGGTCCAATTGCAACGAACTAACGCCATTTTTATGACGACGTTCTTCTTCGTCGCGGATTACGAAAGATACTTGAGTTTTCTTACGCATCGTCGAGGCCATTTTCCGACATTTTTATGATGTACTTAATTTATTGATAGTCGAAATTATAAGCGAAATTTCTACTTAGAAACCAGTTTACATTTTACAATAATCGGTACTGTTACTGTTTGACAAGTCGTTGTTGTTCTCAATTACAAATATATTTGAACATATTCGCAGCGTGTTTACGGAATTGGTTGGTTTTTATGGGTCCAATCAAAAACCTTATTTTTGCATAGACCTAGCATTACATAGACCAGCTATACGCGTGCGCCCGTAAGGGATAGACATAGATGACGTCATAAACGTGGGGATACCATATTGGCAAAAATCACCCCAATATTTGATATCACGTTGGGGCGATTACCCTGGAGGCAAAGTTAGCTTGTTTGACGGTATTAAAAAATTGTTAAATAAAATGTCAATGGGCCGTTCTTTTTAGGCGTATAAACAATGAAATACCTCCTATAATTCGCGCAGGTGGTACAAAACTAAACATGTTTAGTAAATAAAACGTAAAATAAAATGTATTATGGGTTTTAATTTAAAGAAATCACAAATCGCAATCACACCAATTAATGTACACCACATTTAATCTTCACAACATTTGTTTATTTATTTTTTGGAATTAGAAGTACGAAAAAACTTCGAGGTCAAAATTACCCATAAAATTATGATATTTTCATCTGGTATCCCTAACATGATTGTTATGCAGCTAAATTAAAAAGAAGTTTAACCCTTAAATGCATGATTTTTTGTATAACTTTTTTATAAATTGAAATAGATGTGTCATGTTGTATAGATTGAGGGAAAAATAAAGAAAAAAATCATAGTATTTAAAAAAACCATCAAATATACGATGCATATATACATCATTATGCATTTAAGGGTTAAAGATGGCTGACCTCAGACTCCTACCTACCTACGTAATTTGGGCGGATAATTTTACAAATAATGTTTTGTTAATTTGCGTAAATAATTGTGATATTTTTATTGAAATCGTTTGATTCTACATTGCTTTGAGTGTAACGTAATTTTACGATGTTATTCTCACATATTGCGTTAAGAGGAAGGTGTAAAATACCGTACTTACGTGTGAAAGGTTATGATCTCATATTTTTGCTCAGAGCGGCTATTACAGCCGATTACAGAACAATTCACCAGTATTTTATCAAGGTTCAAGCATTCAAAACGCTAACCATCACTATATTTCATAAGGGAAAGCACAATTTCATACAAAACAACGATAATTAAACAAGCAACGAACAAACATGACATGTCACGTACTTATTTGTTTGCCACAACCTCGGTTGTGGCAGCGGTGGAAAAGTGAAACTATGACAAGGACAAACAATAACAGCGCTTTCTCTGCTACTCCTATTGAAAGATACATAAGACTATCCCGTTCGGTCATTTTCCCCCACCCCTCATGACCGATCCAGTTATACTAGATTCATGTATTTTTGTAATAGAGAACAATATAGTTGGTCAAGCTAATCTTGTCAGTAAATAAGAACAAAAAAAAAAACGATACCCATCCTTTTCTTTTGGGTGCTAGTACTAGTGTAAAGATAGTATGATTCTCTCTGTCTTTATTTGAAATGAGACAGTTCTTTGAAAAACTATATATAGTTGGTCAAGCAAATCTTGTCAGTAGAAAAAGGTCCGCTTTTTCTACTGACAAAATTTGCTTGACAACTATACTGGAGCAGTTCTAGGAATAGGTAGTACTGGCGTTGGCTTCCACACTATCGCACCGAACCGTCAAACGGTGCGATCCTACCTTACAGACTGCCGCATACGTGCGCCAGTGTTTGCCAAGTGTCCCATATTTCCATGTTTTTCATTTTTATTCATGGAAATATTGGATATGGATAGTGTGGATAGTGTGGAAGCCCACGCCAGTACTACCTATTCCTAACGGCTCCAAGGTCGCGGTGCGGTGCGATGGTGTGTTACGAACTTAAGACTTATAGCGTACGTAAAGGCCCTAGTCTTAATTTTGTAGTCTGTGGTCTTAATCAGCGAAATCTTTCCACACTCGCGTTCGCGGCTTCGTGCCGCGTAGTCTGAAGCGACCTTAAAATTCGTAACATACTACCGCACCGCACCGCGACATAGGTTCGGTCAGAGTAGTATAATATATACACGGTGTAACATGAGGGTACCGAATAATTTTAACAGCGTATTCCTGATCATATCTAAAGACTAAAATGTCCTATAAACTTTTCTGTAATTTGCCTAGTTTCAGTTAATACCAATTTAAAAAAAAACAAGTTTTTATTGTTAAGGGCCCTCCACACCCTTACATAGTGCAAAACCATAGACCTAGCATTACATAGACCAGCTATACGCGTGCGCCCGTAAGGGATAGACATAGATGACGTCATAAACGTGGGGATACCATATTGGCAAAAATCACCCCAATATTTGATATCACGTTGGGGCGATTACCCTGGAGGCAAAGTTAGCTTGTTTGACGGTATTAAAAAATTGTTAAATAAAATGTCAATGGGCCGTTCTTTTTAGGCGTATAAACAATGAAATACCTCCTATAATTCGCGCAGGTGGTACAAAACTAAACATGTTTAGTAAATAAAACGTAAAATAAAATGTATTATGGGTTTTAATTTAAAGAAATCACAAATCGCAATCACACCAATTAATGTACACCACATTTAATCTTCACAACATTTGTTTATTTATTTTTTGGAATTAGAAGTACGAAAAAACTTCGAGGTCAAAATTACCCATAAAATTATGATATTTTCATCTGGTATCCCTAACATGATTGTTATGCAGCTAAATTAAAAAGAAGTTTAAAGATGGCTGACCTCAGACTCCTACCTACCTACGTAATTTGGGCGGATAATTTTACAAATAATGTTTTGTTAATTTGCGTAAATAATTGTGATATTTTTATTGAAATCGTTTGATTCTACATTGCTTTGAGTGTAACGTAATTTTACGATGTTATTCTCACATATTGCGTTAAGAGGAAGGTGTAAAATACCGTACTTACGTGTGAAAGGTTATGATCTCATATTTTTGCTCAGAGCGGCTATTACAGCCGATTACAGAACAATTCACCAGTATTTTATCAAGGTTCAAGCATTCAAAACGCTAACCATCACTATATTTCATAAGGGAAAGCACAATTTCATACAAAACAACGATAATTAAACAAGCAACGAACAAACATGACATGTCACGTACTTATTTGTTTGCCACAACCTCGGTTGTGGCAGCGGTGGAAAAGTGAAACTATGACAAGGACAAACAATAACAGCGCTTTCTCTGCTACTCCTATTGAAAGATACATAAGACTATCCCGTTCGGTCATTTTCCCCCACCCCTCATGACCGATCCAGTTATACTAGATTCATGTGCAAAACGCATTTTTAATGTCGATGTTGCCACTATGGGACGTAGTCTAAGTAATCTTTATGGATGGTATAGAAAGGATGCCAATCTCTTATGGCAGAATTGTTGCAAAAGTGACCGCTTTCAGCTTTAAATAATAGTTCGTAATCTCTCCGGTGGCGCTAGTTAGGCTCTGGGACATGAGTATAACATGAACCATATAAGGCAACAAATAACCCGACCAAATTACGTAGGTTGTTTTTGGTAGTATTTCGGTGTATGGTGGCGCCGCCTAATTACTGTTTTTTGATGGACACTTTTCATACATAGAGATTTGGCTCCTTTATATAGTCTCCATGGTAACCTTATTGATACTACGTTTACTACGTTTGACTACGTTTTACGAAAAAAAAGTAAAGCCTGACCAGAAATATATGATCATGCGCCATGTTGCGGAATTTCATTGGGACTAATTTCTTAGGCTACGTTTACATGCTTGCCGAGACTTGGCAAGCCTAACTGACGCAGTTATGCGTTAGAGGGAGCAAGCGATATTGCTATCTCATTCCACCGCATAGCTGCGTCCCTTAGGCTTGCCAAGTCTCGGCAAGCATGTAAACGTAGCCTACCACTATATAGCAATAATTTTAATGATAAGTTGTCACTGTTGTCAGTGTCATTGTGGCGGTTTACTTGAATAATGCTTAAGTGTTGAATATTAAATAATAAATGACAAAAATGCCCAAAACTATACATAGTCCGGAGCGGAACATTGCTAATAATGTAGATAATAAACTGCTGGAAAAGAACAGTTCGGGAAATTAAACTATTTCACTACGAAACATTTCCAAATTAACATCAGAGCTGACAGATAAACAAATCAAAATGTCATTATAGTCTGGTTATTACGACTTAGTTATTGTAGTGTTACGTTGTACAAGCGAGGAAACACAGTAACAAAAATGAATTTGAGTGAAAAATATTTACCATGGGCTTTGGAGACGATCAATCTTGTTAATGAGGGCTAACGCGTATGAATTCGCCGCTAGGGGCGCTAGTGTAGATGGTGGTCTTTTCCATAGTTCGAAATGTCAAATGTCACTTGTCACTTCAATGACTGACAGCTGTTCTTTAGTCTTTTGGACCACCATTTGGTATTTCTACCTCTAACCGTGTCTGGCTAGAGCCCTAGAGGCCCATAATTTTATTTACCGTACACTGGCTGAAGAAAATCTAGAAATATTAATTCAATCCCACGTGGATCCCATTTTGACGTTGGCGAAATCATCGACAGTACCGATGGAGCCATACTACTTAAAGATTGATTGATTGAACAGAGGCGCCAACTGGTGAGCAAAAAAACGATAGCCCTCATTGACAATGTAGCAAAACCTATGTAAGGTTACGAAATAATTATATACCTAGTAACATGACTATCATCATCATCATGTGGCCTTTTGGTGATCCAATCTTGGATATAGGCCTCTTCCCTTGAATGGAGTAACATGATAGACGAAATATTTTTTCAACTATAGAGCTGAGCTGAGCTGATGGTGTGGCTAATAGTAGTCACACCATCTGGTATGTTACGACTAAATTAAATATATGTAAATTTATAAAATTTCTAGGTAAACCGGACGCATCGATTACGCGGATTACAAGAGTAGGTTGTACCTTCTGAGGTTTTATGCAAACCAAAAATAAAAAAGAAGATGCAATTAGACGATTAGATTTTGACATAATATATGTGTGATATTAAAAAACTTCCGTGAGACATAGACATATTAAATATATTAATAACGGGTCACTCACGTCCGAATCATCATTGGTCGTCATCCGAATTTTAACCGTGATTGTGGTTGGTCAGTGCCTCCGAGCTGGAAAACTGTTTTGGGTACTACGTCGGTGGACAGTGTGGACGAACCATTAGCGAATGACGTAGTGAGTGTTGTGTGCAACCCATCATTTGACAATAATGCCGTAAACGAGGGTAGTTTCTCGCCCCCCCCCTGCCGCCACCGGCGCCCGCGCCGAGTCATCGGGCGCGGAGGGCTGCTGCGGTCCGTCACCGTCGACGCAAGCTCCTGATGATGCTCCTCGGTACGGAGTGAAACATGTCGAGCGTTTTCGACTTAAAACACGTGAGTGACCCGTTATTAATATATTTGATATTAAAAAAGTGTAGACACCAAATAAATGGGTTCTGATTCTGATTACGGCTAACTTACATCTATGTAAGTCAAACGAGTTGCCAATTCACATTGTTCAGACTCATACTATACTGAACTGTTGTTGCCATATGGCAATATATAAATGAGAATAATAGCGCCCTCTTGACAACGATCATATATTCCTGGTCAGGCTTTAAAAGTCCATTTTAAATGACAAGTTTACCAATAATATTTACATTTTATGTACATTACATCTGAAAAATCGAAAAAAAAAAACAAAAAATTTTTTTTTTTGCGTTTTTGACTTATTACATTTTTTCCTTCTTTTGGCCTCAGAAAAGCGTGGTTAAAGTCTTTCGGTTTCCTCGTGAACACCTTGTATATAGGAGATAATATGGATAACCCTTCGTGCCTACATTTTTGAAATTTGCCGCTTTTTTCTACTGACGGTAATGGCATGACAGACTAGTAGACATTGTAGTAACTGTAAATATTAATTGGTTGGTCAAGAAAATCTTGTCAGTAAATAAGAACAAAAAAAACTACACTCATCCCCTTCTTCTAAGCGCTAGCACCAGTACATGACAAAGACAGTATGACTCTCTTCGTCTACGCCCGAAATGAGACAGTCCCTTGACAAACTATAATACTATTGGTATCCCCAACTTGATGATGATAACATAAAAGAGCATCGTGTTTTTAAAAATCGTAATTTTGATGTTTTGGACTTATAAAAATCGGGATTTTGTAAATCGTGGTTATAAAAATCGGAAAAACATATTTCGGAATATTTGGGTGGGGTAGGGTACTATTTATTTTTCACCTCAGCATCTCGACCAAGCCTACTTTCGTCACTCCAGGGAGTGAAACAAAGTAGCTCTTTAATTTAGTGAAGGCCATGAACTGCCACTTCATACTTCGGGGTCTATTACAAACTCGAAATACATTTTAACCTTTAATATGTTCTCACTACTGAGGTGAAAAATTATATGTGCAACACGAGAGCAAAGTTATTTTACATCTCGTGTTTTTGAGTCCCTCACTACGCTCAAGATCCTAGCTTAGAATCACTCGCTTCGCTCGTGATTCAATTGTAGAATCTTTCGATTACTCGGGACTCAAAATCAACACTCGCAAGAAAAACCAGCTTTCCTCTCTTGTTGCACAAATAACTATTGTAATGTAGGTAATTAATGAACGAAAAACAATAACAAAAATACATACAATATTTATTTATTTACTAGGTATTCAAGTAAATAACATTTTGTTACATACAAAGAAGTCATAGTTAAGTGTTATAGGTAGGTGTATTTAAGATTTTGTAACTTGTACATTGTCTGGATGCCAAAACCGAGAATTTAATGAGGTATAAATTTCAATGATATACCTTAAGCCAACACTACTTGCACTTTCTAAATTAATTTTTACGTGGTTAGAATACAATCCACCATCAACAACAGTCACACTTCCTGTTTTGCCAAGTGAAATATCTTGACATGCGATTCCTGTGATATTGGTGCCTTCTGGATACACTAACTCTTCTGTTTTCTGGCGTTTTAAGAATATTATGCCGTGTTTTTTCACTTCAATGTAAGACATTCTGGCGCCGAAGTCATTCCCCAAAAATAAATCATGGCCTAATATTAAATCACAGTAAAATGTAACAAATTGTATTGCACAGATGTAAGTGCGTAAATGCATTTTAGTATTGTAAGACGGTTAAATTGTGTCAAAGTCATTAAGTAACTGATAATGGGTTAAAAGAGTAGGCCGATTCATGTAAACAATAAAATACTATTAAGGTCAGGCATACCAAAGTAATAATTATGGTTATGTTACAAAACTGATAGCGACCGTCGGTTTACTTTGATTACTGACTGATTTCTTAGTATAAACTGAAATTGATACATACACTACCTAAAGTCTTAAAGAAGTCCATCGGTGGCCGAGGCGGGAATCGAACCCGCGTCTTCAGCTTACGCGGCTGCGGCTAACGTCCTGACCACCAGGCCACGGCGGTACCCGTCCCAAATTCTCCGGTGTATGCTATCTTTGAAAGCGTAGGCCCCTTTGACCAACTAATTCTGATCTGAACTTTGATTTCTTAGTGCTGTAAATGTTTCGTGATTACCTACATTGATTCGAACCGTTGATAACAGTTTTTAATAGCCTAAAGTATACTGTCTATTATTGTCTTAAGGACCAAGTATTAGCGTTTAGCGTGCAAGATATTATTTTATAGTTCACCAACCATATCTTCTTCTTCACCAAAAGCAATTTCTGTTACTTAAATATTGACAGAAAACGTACAGCTAAAACCGTTGAATGTAATAAGAATGAGTAATGAGCATACTTATAATAGTAGCATACCTTTTAAGCCAATAAATTGAGATGAATTTACAATAAAGATCACTCTAGAAATTCGCCTTAACGTTCATACTGTTATTGTGTTATTATCAGCATTGCAAGCGCAATTAATTATAAAAATAAGAGATAGGAATTAAAAATAATTATTATTTATGAAATGATTCACATGATAATACAGGGTGACATTAAATTGGTGATACAAAACACTTGATTGTGGCTCAGTTAATGCCCAATAGTATACTACAGTAACTCCGTTGTTAAAATTAGCTGTATTTAATTATTACCAGGGCATAGAACGATTAGTAGTAGGGCCAGGCAGAACGTATCCATCGAATAGAGTTAGACCAAGAAAAGTCTGCAGAGATTTAGTCACAAAACGCAGTGCCAGACGTCATAATTTCATACAAGTTTGACGTTTAAAAAAACACCTGCACTGCGTGTGCTGTCTAAATCTCTGCAGACTTTTAGTGGTTTAACTATAGTAGTTTATGTGACTGTTACATAATGCCTCATTAAGTAGGTATGGGTATGTAGTTACAGTTACATACGCTGCTTTTTTTAAGCTCTCTATTATGTTCAGGAACCGCATGTTGCGAAGAAAAGGGGAATCGGCGGGCCAAATTGGCGTTTGCATCCACACCACCTGATTTGATCAGACAATTTAATCAGATTAGCACAAAACTGTTCCCGTCTGGAGTGGCCTTAAGCTGTTTAGTCTTATGTACCCTGATACATTTATGGTAATAATAAGCGAACAACACACACACACACACACACACACACACACACACACACACACACACACACACACACACACACACACACACACACACACACACACACACACACACACACACACACACACACACACACACACACACACACACACACACACACACACACACACACACACACACACACACACACACACACACACACACACACACACACACACACACACACACACACACACACACACACACACACACACACACACACACACACACACACACACACACACACACACACACACACACACACACACACACACACACACACACACACACACACACACACACACACACACACACACACACACACACACACACACACACACACACACACACACACACACACACACACACACACACACACACACACACACACACACACACACACACACACACACACACACACACACACACACACACACACACACACACACACACACACACACACACACACACACACACACACACACACACACACACACACACACACACACACACACACACACACACACACACACACACACACACACACACACACACACACACACACACACACACACACACACACACACACACACACACACACACACACACACACACACACACACACACACACACACACACACACACACACACACACACACACACACACACACACACACACACACACACACACACACACACACACACACACACACACACACACACACACACACACACACACACACACACACACACACACACACACACACACACACACACACACACACACACACACACACACACACACACACACACACACACACACACACACACACACACACACACACACACACACACACACACACACACACACACACACACACACACACACACACACACACACACACACACACACACACACACACACACACACACACACACACACACACACACACACACACACACACACTTAATTGTAATAAATTATATGTTAAACTTTACTTTAGCTAAAGTTCATACTAATTATATAATTTCTTCACCTAAATATTACTTCAAATGATATGTTCGGTTAGTGTACACTCTCCTTTTAATTTCGCCCCGCAAAGGATGTCGAGTCGGCCATGCGAAGATTGGGACTTCGAGACGGCTTTGCGACTGGGCCGTTTCGTCCAATCCATCTGTCAGGGAACTCTTGCTCCAAATGATTTCGCACACTTAGAGCAAACTGCGCTGGTGCACCATCTTGCCGGAAATGAGGATTCTCCAAATTTTGCTCCGGCACTTCTTGTAGCAAAACCGTCAACACGTTTCTCGAGAATAATTTTATCTTAAATTTTATTGTAAAACCTAAATCTTGCATAAATTCTTATTTTCTTTGACAAGTGACAAGTACTAATAAAACACGTTTACATCATAAACTGTGGCAGGTGATTGATAACCAAAGAGGAAAATGTTTATTTGAAATCATTTAACCTTTTCTTTGTTTATCATTATGTTAGGATAACCATGTGAAGCCTAAAAAAACGGGATAAAATAAAAAATTGAAACAAATTACTTTTGATTATTTTTAAAGCATCAGACTTAATTGAGGGGCTTAGTTTAGGGAAGATGTATGTAAAAGATTGATTTTGTATCACCAATTTAATGTCACCCTGTATATTATATTATGTTATTCTGTTCTTGGCCTCTTACTATGCATAATATATACTTATGAAAAGTTAAGTACAGACGCAGGCGTGTCTCACTTCGCGATTTCGTCGCGTCGCTACAAGTACCTGCGGCCGCCCCAATTTTGGGATGTTGCCATAGTAAGGAGCTATCCTCATTTAGTGACTAACAAGAGGGACGCCGCTATACGTGAGAAACGATAGGATGTATCTCTTATCACGTCTCACGTATAGCGGCGTCCCTCTTGTTAGTCACTAAATTAAGCAAATTGTAATACTACTACTTACATTTACATTACGAACACCTATGAAAAACAAAGGAATTTGATTTGACCTCGGTTCTAATATTAGAAGAAATGAATTACTTAAGTTTTATTCGAAATTAAAATGTCAATTGCACACAGTGTAATCTAAGGCCGGTCGCAACATGCGGTTCCTGAACATAATAGAGAGCTTAAAAAAAGCAGCGTATGTAACTGTAACTACATACCCATACCTACTTAATGAGGCATTATGTAACAGTCACATAAACTACTATAGTTAAACCACTAAAAGTCTGCAGAGATTTAGACAGCACACGCAGTGCAGGTGTTTTTTTAAACGTCAAACTTGTATGAAATTATGACGTCTGGCACTGCGTTTTGTGACTAAATCTCTGCAGACTTTTCTTGGTCTAACTCTATTCGATGGATATGTTTATACGTTCTGCCTGGCCCTACTACTAATCGTTCTATGCCCTGGTAATAATATCATTTACGGTGGATTTAAAAGCCGTAACAACTAAGTAGTTCTAAACTTCTCGCTGCTCTGTCAAACAGGTAAAGCTGTTAAGAACTCTGCACAATGCGAAGCTCCAACTTTTGTTGCGCTTTAGAAGTAACTATAAAACAAGAACATCATGCAACTGACACAACTAATGAGTAGGTAGACTAGGTATTAGTCTCTAAGTTATAAAGTTAACTTAGTTCGTAACTTCAGCTTACCGTCCTAGCCTAGAACCGCATGCCGCAATATCATTTCATGTTGTAGTGAGTTGATACCTATAAACCTATACGGTTTTTAGTTTTTACAACGAGTAAACTTAACAAGACTTAATGAAAAGGGGAAAGGTAGAGCAATGGCTCTATCTTTTTCCTTCTCTTAGTTAACAAATAAAACTATTTTTGTTTCTTGAAATTTATTCAGTTAGAAATTTGTAGGGTTTACAATGTTTGCATTCTATATACTACCTAGTTACTGTAGAATGCAAACATTGTAAACATTGTTGTAGTATAGTATTGTACCTATCTCTACTATTAGTCCAATAGTAGAGATAGGTACAATAGGTACCTACTCGTACCTATTCCAAGAAGACGCTAATAATTTATCCAATGACATCCACGGTCTCTCTTATGATAAATTGATTCTCTTTCCCCATAAGCGATTAGCACCAAAAAAATTCTGTCAAAGATGTTTTAAATGAACAAGATTTAATTCAGCGATAAAGCGAAGGAGGCTACATAGCTAAGTACCCTATTTTGTATAAAAAATCACTACATAAAAGGTGACTATATTTCATTCAAATGAGACAAATTTCAGTGAGATTATCACAAGCTTCCATTTTTTTTAATGCAAAATACGTTCAGAGGAGTCAACGGCATTTGGCAAAAAATAACATGCCTCCTATGGTTTCTTTTTCACTTGAGATTCTTTCTACAGCCCCTATTTCGCGGGACTAATCGAGCGTGAACTTATTCCGTCACGCAGGTGAAATACGATGTGAATTATACCTACGGAAATTATACAGAACAGAAACGCTGTAAAAGAAGTGCCTTTGTTTTTTTCTGGAACGAAGTTTCTTACCGGGCGGTTGGCGGATGGGGGCTAGGCGTATAAAAGTGTAGTATTTTTGCGTCACGAAAACCCGTCACGGCCTTTTCTTATTTAAATTATTTTTCGAGAATGAGTAGCCTAATTTCACCAACTTACGTATATCCTTGGTGCAGTTGGCCGCTTTGTAACAGCGACGATCCGGGTTCGAACCCCGGACGTGTCATGCAGGTATTACTTTTTGTATTTTTTTTTGCACTTGAATTTCATATTTTTGCTTGACTAAGCGAGTGTGAAGTGCGAGCTAAGCGTAACAGTTTCAGCTTGTACACAATTGTTTTCTTATGTTTAGTTGTTCTCTCTGCCTTTAAGTCGCATTTTTGTAAAATTTTGTAGTTTTTTATTTTATTTGTTTTAATTATTCACTCATTTATTCACACAAAACAATAAAAATGTGCACACTACATAAAAAAAATACAGAAATTGAGAAAATCTTAAACTAGTTACATTTAAAAAATCCGCAACGCAGGCTTCGTCTGGTGGCTACAAATGCAAATCAGCAACATGCTTCGTCCCAAAAATACCAATGATGATATCCGCAACAGGATAATATAATACGTTTATCAACCTAGTGTTCCACGACACAAGATTTTTTCTATCCTACCTATAATGAAATAGGTAACCCACTTATACATATTTATTTGTTGTTCCCAGCTTAAAAAAATCAGTTTCTGTAAGTAGGTTCCTACCTACTTTTATTTATTTATGTTAGGGAGAACCAAAAGCTTTAACTTACAATAGACAACAAGATTAATAACACTCTCTTTTTTGGGCAGTCGTGTAAAAAACAGGAAGCCAATTACAGGAACTCACAGATAGTGACAAAGTATTTAATTTTAAACTAGAGATAAAAAAAGCATAATTGAAAATGGCAATAGAAGCCTTACCCAGATCCTAAGTTTTGAACACTTAGTTCATTAGCGCCTAGAATAACAAAGTTCTCAGAGTTTAAAAGATGAAAACAAAATAAAGTAAAATTTATCAGATTCAAATGCAGTTAAAGAATACGTTTTACCCATCCTACTTACAGAAACTGATATTTTGCTCATCATATTAGAGGTGCCGCTTAAAAATCCTATTTTGTAGAAGCTTTACGGATGCTCTGGGCTTGACTGAGTCTGACAGCTATCAGAATCTTTTTACTAAGAACAGATTATTAACAGGTATTTATGTTTTTGTACTACGATGGTGGCCAAGAAAGTCTGTTTGTTTACCTAAATACATAATTATCGTTTTATTTGAATAGGTTCTAACATATAATATTAGATAAATAAATAATTCCTCGAATTAGATATTCTCTTCTTCTCTTCTTCCTCGCGTTATCCCGGCATTTTGCCACGGCTCCTGGGACCTGGGGTCCGCTTGACAACTAATCCTAAGAATTGACGTAGGCACTAGTTTTTACGAAAGCGACTGCCATCTGACCTTCCAACCCAGAGGGGGAACTAGGCCTTGTTGGGATCAGTCCGGTTTCCTCACGATGTTTTCCTTCACCGAAAAGCGACTGGTAAAATATCAAATGATATTTCGTACATAAGTTCCGAAAAACTCATTGGTACGAGCCGGGGTTTGAACCCGCGACCTCTGGATTGAAAGTCGCACGCTCTTACCGCTAGGCCACCAGCGCTTTCGCACGCTCTTACCGCTAGGCCACCAGCGCTTGAGAGAATTAGATATTCTACAACTGAAATTTAATATTTTATTTTGTTCTAAAACAAAATTCCTTAAAAAGTTGTTTTGTTGCTACAAGTACATTCGTAAGTCCCCAGAGTAGCTTAGCCAGGAGATTAACGCGATCCTACCGGCTTTCCAAACTCTTACAAGAAGCTAGAAATTAGGGCACCTAGTCTTAAAGCACTAAGCTAAGACATTGCACACGAATGTACAATTGTACAGAGGAAACCCAATACATTAGTAGCCACTTTCTCCACTGGGCCATTTGAGTAGGTACTTTAAAGTAGGTACTTACATTAAATAAACTACAAGAGTATAGCTATTAGATACCTCATCTACTAGGTTACCTCCTTAACCTCCTTCAGTTTATGTTATTAATGGATCAGAGGTTTTTTACAACTTTTTTAACAGTCAGTCAGTTGGTATATGCCATGTTAGTCTGAGTATTACTACTAGGCTGCTTATAAGTATACGTGTTACGCTACTCGGCCAGCTTTTAGGGTTCCGTACCTCAAAAGGAAAAAACGGAACCCTTATAGGATCACTCGTGCGTCTGTCTGTCTTTCTGTTCGTCTGTCACAGCCTATTTTCTCCGAAACTACTGGACCAATTAAGTTGAAATTTGGTACATATATGTAAGTTTGTGATCCAAAGATGGACATGTAACGTAAACAAATAAAGTTTAAACATGGGGACCACTTTTGGGGGGTAAATGAGTAAATTAAAAAATAAAGTTTTTCAAACTATATTGTGTTACATATCAAACGAAAGAGCTCATTATGAGAAACTCAAATATATGTATATATTTTGTAATTTTATGATAAACAGTTTAGTAGTTATTCAAGAAAATATACAAAAAATGACCATGGTAGAGAGAGCGCAAAGGGCAATCCTCAAAGTGATGCACTTTAAAAAACGCGACTACCCTACAACTCAACTCTACTTAGAGTCCAAAGTGCTCTCTGTAAGGCAGATATACTTACTGCGTACAATTTTGAGACAGCATTCATTAGTGCCATTTAATAATAAACGACAGGGACACGCTGTCTGTAAAACGGTGTCTTGCCGCACAGCGTTTGGCCGTCGACAGATCGAAGCGCAGGGCGCACGTCTATATAACAAAATTAATAATTTAATCGCAATTTATAGCTTGACAAGGCGGGAAGTCAAAATTAAAGTACAAGACTGGCTGCTAAATCTAACTTACAATGAGACTGAAAATCTCCTCGTTATAATAACATAGGCAGAGGCAACTAGCTAATGTATAATTAAAGTGTAAATAAATTTAAATAACTTAAGCAACTATTTATTTATAGCAATTAGTTTAATGTTTTACCATCTTACTGCTGTACACGACCTTCATTTTTGTTTCGACATCGAATTTAGACGAACTTTAGCCCCTAAGGCACAGGTGCTTACCTAGTTTAGGGGTCGAAAGTCTGACCTCTCCATACTGTCATGTTTGTACAAACCCTTGTGTTATTGTTTATTATGTAACGTGCTCCTTATGTACAATAAAAAATATTTTATTTATTATTATTTTTTATTCCCCCCTTTATCTCCGAAACTACTGGGTCTAAAATTTTGAAAAAAAAAATACACAAAATATTTATTTACCTATAGATCACAGGAAAACCTATTAGAAATGTGTAGTCAAGCGTGAGTCGGACTTAATTACTTAGTTTTTGATCCGACCCCTACGGGTTTTTTAAAGACATTTCACATAAGAAATACATTGTTTAAATCGTGTAATGTAGGGAACCCTTGGAACGCGAGTCCGACTCGCACTTGGCCGGTTTTTTATGTGGCTACCGATAGCTACAGCCAAAAAAACAAGATGAGTCGGCTTTAAGCAAGATTTAGAACTTGCATGCAATTTCCATAACATTGCGGTATCTGAACAAACTTTTGAATGCAGAGCAAGTAGACCTAAGTAGTCGGCAATGTAACGCAATTTGCATGCAAGTTTTTGCTAGTCTACGCCTCGCTTTAGACAATTGCCATTGAAATCCCATTATGTGGTCATGTTTTTTTGGTAACTCCGTAAAACATAAGTAGATAGGTAAGCCGAAAACCGTTGAACCCCTTTGGAGGAGACATCCAGTGCTATCCAGTTTTTGTACTCGTATGTCAAATATATTTTATTTTCCGACATCGATCATGTTACCCTGAACACTTTATATCGAATGACAAGTGGCATGATCAACTAGTTGCCAGGTAGAAATTGGTATAAAAGGGACCGACCGATCCATTATTGATCATTCTATTCATTCTTCTTTGCGCTGCCGCACTGAGTTATTCGTCGCCAAAGGAATATTGAAAGTTAAGTAAATACTATGTTGAAAATTATTATAACTGTTGTAATAGTTATGTCCTTACTTGATTAATTAGATGGATTAATTAATTTAATCATCTCTTAGTGAATTATAAAATATTAGTGATTGTATTTATTAGTTGTTATCATCATAAGGTGAATAAATTGAATTATTAACTTTAATAAAACAGTTTTATTTTCTATTACATTTCTTTGTTTTTTTTATATATCATACTTTTAACCTAAATAGCATCCAGTTATTGTTATGAATAATTTTGAATCAAGGATAATAAATAACTTGATGACAATGAGTTAAATATTTAAATAATCCATTTACATAAAAGTAAGCTTTGCCTTTATTTACTTAGACACCTATCCCTAATTTAGTTAATCTAACATACCTACTAAGCGTATGTAAGCGTTAGATTAACTAAATTAGGGATAGGGATAGGGTTAACTTTACATAGTCGTACGTGTTTTGGAACGATGCGTTCTGAAGTTTTTTGAGGATCTCTATTATAAACCGTCAATATACCGTTGAATGTAGTTTGAACTTTTTTGTCTCTTTCTTTTTGCTAACAACGTGAAGGGGCAGAGAGAATAGAATCCAAGTATTTCGAACTTGTATTAGGCCCCGCATGGTGAAATGACATTTGAATTTAAAAAAAGGTCACTTGAATGTCATTTTGTCTCACTCAGTGAGCAAAATGCGAATTTGCTCACTGTTTTTCAGTAGCAAAGTACCCTTGTTCGACCTGCTCAACTTGTGCGTTCAGAATTATTTTCAACATCATTATAGAAAAACAATTTTTTCTTGTGGACTTTTAAGGTTTATGACTTATAATCATTAAACAAAGCTAAATTTGGTATTTTTTATTAAATTCTCAAATCATTTATTTAATGATAATTAATATCGAACGAACAATTATAATGAGCGTTTAACGTTTTGTTATCTGTCAAAAGCTACTTAAACACGATCCAAATTACTTTTCCCACTAGTGGATAAAATGCGTTTTTACCCGCTTGTTTTAAAGGATAAAAACGGCTTTCCGAGAAGCAATTTAACTTTGACATTAACCTAGAGTCTAGACTTGTTCATTTGTTTAACAGTTCATTTGATAGCTAATTAATTGTACAAGGATAACAAAGTTTTACCTAATTCATTCGCCATTGCGCGCAAAAACGGTTCATAAAACAATCATTAAACCAAACCAATAACAAGATTTTGAACACCAGTCGACCTTTTTCCTTATGATGAAATAACGGCGGTTTGCTTTTACACATTAATAACGGAAATATTCGAATAAATTATCGGGTCGGAAATCCGTTTATGAATACAAATGAATTTAAAATGAGCAATTGTATTAAACTGTTGTTTGCGGTTTTTTTGGCGTTAAGTCAATACAATGGGCAAAGATTTTCAATGGAACGTTTTATACAACAGTAACATTTTATTACACTTATTCTCTATTATATGAACTAGACTGTATCCATCTATTACGGAGTTATATCTATCTTTGGTATAATGGAAAATAGTTTTACACAATTTTATGTAGGTATACCTATTAAATCATAGCTATGCCCGTCGTTCATTAGTTACTCATTGGATTGGATTATCCAACTCAATACTTTATGAAAACTAGAACTAAATATAACTAAGGTTAATGCGGAGAAGACCGGTATAATTTATTTAAAATAAAGTTTGACTGGATAAAACTAGGGTAATAATACCCTATATAATTATTGTTAGATACGTAGACGAGGACACAAGTGAAACAACCGGTAGCTAGTTATGCACTGCTTTATTGTCGTATAGGTATCGTGGTGGGCGCAGCCACGCACACATGCAAGCATACGCTAGACGCATATATATCATCCCTCCACCTATTAAACTATTAATATTTTAACCTAATTTCAAATTAACTAGTAATATTTTTTAAAATCTATTTTGGGACGGGGACGCCTCACTCTCCGTGTCTCGCCTGTTGGCGGCCTATTGTCGGATTCTGCCTCATAAAACTCTTCCTCGTCTTCCTCTACGGGGTGAGTATGGCTTGACTCATTCTGGTGAGGCGATGGCAACATCAACGGTTGAGGCGGCGGTGGCGGCGGCGTTGGCGGCGGTGGTGGCGTTGGCGGCGACGGCGTTGGCGGCGTTGGCGGCGGCGGCGGCGGCGGCGGCGGCGGCGGTGGCGGTGGCGGCGGCGGCGGCGGCGGCGACGACGAAATAGAAATTGGCGCAGGCGGTGAGTGCGTAAGTATATCGTGATCGTCATAGTCCCATACATTAGCATCTCCCAGGTAACCTTTATACAATGCTAGTTGGTTTACATGTTTTCGATAACTTATTTGAGAATCCCAGTCTTTAATTAAATACATAACTTTTCCTATTCGCTTTTCTACCGTTCCTTTACTCCACGTAATTTTATTATTGTTTACATTTTTCGTATAGAGTACAAAGGTGCCAATTGCGAATTGTTTCCGGTTAGTTACATTATTATTATCCTGTGAGCACTGAACATCGGGCTTATCAGACTTTGGAGCCGCAGACGAGGGCAGCGGTGAGGGTGGGGATAATAGATCTATACGTGACCTCATTTTACGTCCGTAGACTAATTGCGCGGGGAAGAACCCAGTGGTAGTGTGTTTCGAATTACGGTAATCAAACAAATATTTTAAAAGTTCCATTTTCGCTTGTTTAACGTTACTGCTCGACATAAGACTAGACCGTATTCCTTTTTTAACTATTTTCACATATGATTCGGCTTGGCCGTTGCTTGCAGCATGGTACGGCGGTGACGTGACATGCTTAATTCCATTAAGGATACAAAAAGATTGAAATTCTTGGGAACAAAAAGCTGTGCCATTGTCCGTTACCAAAGTTAGCGGTATACCGAATCTGGACATAAATTCATACAATTTATCGATAGTGGCGGTGGATGTAGTTGTGTTGGCCATGTCGTACACTTCTGGCCACTTGGAAAACGCATCGACCAGCACTAGGTACATTCGACCATTTATTGGGCCGAGGAAGTCGGCATGGACACGACTACAAGCTTCCTTAGGCGGTGTCCACGGAACGGGCTTGACTCGGGCTGGCGCTGGTCGCATCTGTATGCAAATATTGCAAGACCCTATCATTCGTTCTACTGCTTCGTCCACGCCCGGAAACCAAAATCTAGACCTAACCTCCGCCTTAGTCTTCACTATACCTAGATGCGATTTATGGAGCTCCGACAACACTTTTTCACGTAACGTGTCTGGAATTACAACCTTATGACCCCTCATAATGCATCCGTTTTCGTATGATAGCTGTGTTCGACATAAGTGGTAAGGTTTAATTTGTAAATCGTTAACTTTGTTTGGCCATCCCTCCATTATATATTTACGTACCTTAACTAAAATAACGTCATTACTGGTTTCTTTGCATACGTCCGAGAAGGTGACAGGCAGACTACCACTTAGAACGAAATGTACATAAGCGGCGCGATCGCACGGTTCCGCGCCGACATCATCAGCACATTCCTGCGCCGCGCCCCGCGCGCCCGCGCAGGCCGCGCGCTCGTCTGTCGGCGCAGGTGCCGGCGCCGGCGCCGGGAGACTAGCGCGAGACAAAAAATCAGCGCTGTTGTCAGCACTTCGCACATACTCAATGCAATAATTATACGCACTTAAAAATATTGCGTATCTTTGGAGGCGATTTGCTGTCACTTCTGGAATACCCTTATATGGTCCAAAAATCGATACAAGGGGTTTATGGTCTGTGCGAAGGACGAACGGCTCTGATTTTCCATACAAATATTGGTGGAAGCGACGCACACCAAAAATAATAGCAGTAGCTTCCTTTTGAAGCTGTGAGTATCGTGTTTCGGCTACCGACAATGTCCTTGAGGCAAAAGAAATCGGCCTCTCTTGGCCTCCGGGGTCCAGTTGTGATAAAATCGCACCAAGGCCCCGGGGTCCAGCATCGACTGTCAAAAATAGCTTAGCCCCCGGATTGAAGTGAGCCAAAACCTGATCTGATGCCATACATTTTTTATCTCCATGTAAGCGGTATGGTGTGCATCCTTCCATTGCCATTTAGACCCCTTTTTTAAAAGGTCATAAAGAGGACACAAGATTGACGACGCATTTGGTACAAAGTTCCTGTAATAATTTACTAACCCCAAAAATGATTGGAGCTCGCTAACATTATTCGGAATGGGAGCCTTTACTATCGCTTCGACCTTATCGGGTGACTTATGTAAGCCGTTTTTGTCTATAACATAGCCTAAATAACTAACTTCATCTTTATAGAAATCACACTTTTCTTGTTGTAACGTCAATCCTGCGTCTTGCAACCTATTGAGCACGGCGTTTAACCTGCGCGCGTGCTCGGCGTCGTCGTGGCCCGTGACGAGCACGTCGTCGAGCAAGCACAGCACGCCCTCCATGCCGGCTAGCACGCCCTCCATGGCGCGCTGGAACACGGCCGGCGCGCTGGCGAGACCGAACACCAAACGAGTATACATATATAGTCCCCGAGATGTATTTATGCAAGTGTACGGCTGTGACTCATCATCTAAAACAAATTGGTTGTAAGCCATTGATAAGTCGAGTTTAGTAAATTTAATGCCACCATATAATTTTGCAAATAATTCTTTTGCTGTTGGCAAGGGGTACTGGTCGACTATCAATTGCTTATTTAAAGTAACAGAATAATCCGCACACAGTCGTACACTGCCATTCCGTTTTAACACTGGGACTATTGGCGAAGCATACTCGGCATGGTCTACGGGTTTTAAAATGCCTAATTGTACTAGCCGGTCGATTTCTTTGTTTACCTTATCGCGCATTGCAAATGCGATCGGCCGCGCTTTAATAAAAACCGGTTTCGCGTTATCTTTGAGTCTCAGCCTGACTTTGTGTTTATTGAAACAGCCTAATGAATTTGAAAATAATCTAGGAAATTTTTTTTGTAGCTGTTCAACTGAAGACAATTGGTGACAGTGATTAACTCGTACAAGTTCCAATTGAAAGGCTGATATAAAATCCCTACCTAGAAGAGACACTCCGTCGTCTCGTACGACATGTATGTCTAACGAATGTGTGTAGTCATCGTAGCACACAGGCAACCGCACAACGCCTACACATGCGATGTTATCGCCATTATAAGTAACCAGCCTTCTTCGCAACGGACCCAATGGCACATCTTTAAAGTATAATTTATAAATATTATTTGAAATTACAGTTACGGCGGCACCGGTATCTATCTCAAAATTTAATTTTGATCCGCGAACAGTTACAGTGCCTACCATTGGCTCTCCCCGCAAGGAACGTATAGTAAATACCTCACCATCGTCCCCGAAGTCCTCGTCTCCGGCTCCATTGTCTACGTAATTCACTTTTGATGGACACACCCTACGTAGATGGCCTTTAACGTTACACTTCTTACACACATAATCACTATACTGACACTCCGCGGTCTTGTGGTTGGTATACCCGCATATGGTACACTTAGGCTTTTCTACACGGCTACTCTTTGTAGCGGCCGATCCCTTGGCACTAGCACTGCGTGAAATCTTTAATAGCGGGTCCCGCGCCGCGGCGCCCGCGGCAGATGCGCCAGCTCCGCTCGCGCTGGCGGCGGCAGCTGCACGCGCTGTGCTAACATTCTCGGCGTACTGCACAGCTTTGCTAAGTGTAAGGCCAGCCAAATCTTGCGCGTAGAGCTTTTCTTTTTCGTAACAAGCCCTCATTCCCATAATAAAGCGATCGAGTAGCGTTTCTTCCACATTATTGAAGGCACAAAGCGACGTCAGACCACGAAGTCTCGCGGCCCACTGCGAGTGAGATTCGCCTTCTCGTTGTACCGCTGCGTAGAAATTATGCCTCTCGCTGAACCCAACTTGTTTAGGGTTGAAATGGGTATCCAAACTATTTATGATATCGTCGTAGGGCACCGTTTGTACATCCTTAGGTAAAACCAAATCTGCAGCGAGTCTGTACGTACCCTCCGTGAGTGCACTTAGCAATATAGCTCTCCGCTTTGTTTTAGTCGCGTCTGTCACATCGGTGATGTCGTTTGCCACAAACCACTGTGTCAGGCGACTTTTGTATGTCTTCCACTCCTGTCCATTGTGGTCAAAACTGGTCAAAATTCCAAATAATCCAGTCGACATGTTACTTTTTTTTTTTTTTTTTAAATGTGGGTATTCGTCGCCACTGTTAGATACGTAGACGAGGACACAAGTGAAACAACCGGTAGCTAGTTATGCACTGCTTTATTGTCGTATAGGTATCGTGGTGGGCGCAGCCACGCACACATGCAAGCATACGCTAGACGCATATATATCAATTATGTATATAACCTATAAACATAAATAGGTACGTACTATCAATTTATCTTTGGTTATAAATAATAATCACGAAGTGGTACCTACCTGTTTGGATTCACAAGCGTAGTGTATCATTCAGATTTATAATTATGTGAATTAAAATTTGCTTGCAAAGGCGAGGCACCATTATTTTATTTACCCAGAACAATCACGCGTCGTAAACTAGTGCGTTATCATCAGCAATCTGGTTAATTTTGCGTAAACAATTTTCAGTACAGAAATTATTTATGTAGGTACGCCCGCGCTACAAATGACTAGGACGTGCACTGACAACACAAGACAACCAGATCGGTTAATGGCGATATTATGGATGGTATAGAAAGGATCGCAATCTCTTATGGCAGAATTGTTGTAAAAGTGACCGCGTTAAGCTTTAAATAATAGTTCCTAATCTCTCCGGTGGCGCTAGTTAGGCTCTGGGACATGAGTACAACATGAACCATATAAGGCAACAAATAACCCGACCAAATTACGTAGGTTGTTTTTGGGCGTATTTCGGTGTATGGTGGCGCCGCCTAATTACTGCTTTTTGATGGACACTTTTCATACATAGAGATTTGGCTCCTTTATACAGTCTCCATGGGCGATATTATAAATACAAGTAATTAAATGGTCTGCCAAAAAATATATTCTTTTCAGCTGAAAAAGGTTAGGCTAGGCTAGGTTATACCAGGGGTGGCTCACTCCGCGATTTCGTCGCGTCACTACAAGTACATGCGGCCCACACCAATTTTAGTGTCTAGCCATAGTAGGTAGTTGCCGCGCACCGCTACGGAATGGACGCCTGTTCGCGCTTGCGCCACCTTGCAGTCATATCTATCGTAATAGACGCGTTTTGTTAGAGAGTGAACCTTCTGTACCTACTACTATTATTATAATTATTATTTTATTCTGTGGTTATACATAAAATGATTGCAGACCAGTAAAATCATACCCAAATATATATTGGGTCAACACATCCAGAAAACTGTATCTTCTGTGGAAAATACAATTAAATTGGGAAATTTGGGACCCGAGGAAATTGGTCTTGAGTAATAACCACTTGTTATGCTAATATTGATGGCTTCTGGAACTTTCTAAGTGGTTCTTTCTAAATCTCAAGGCTAACTTATTGTTAGGTTAAAACCACCACTTTACTGTGACACGCTTTTGCAATATCGTTACGATACGTAAAACAATGAAAATGAAAGCCAATTTCTCTCAGTTGTCATTTTAGATTATTCTAGAGCATTCTAATCGGCCGTAATATCAAATTTCCAATAGACCGCCATAGTTGTTGCGGTATATCTAGCCTATTAGGATTACAAAGAGATTTAGGTGCTTAATAATTTATCTGCCCATACCATGTTCTCTAAAATTAAATTACAGGAAAATTATACGCGTACAAATTTGGTTCAGGCCAAAGCTAATTACACTGGAAGCGGTTTATGCCGCTATAACCAACCAGAAATCCAGCTCTAGATGTTTCAGTGGGAACCTGTAATTACATATAGCTTTATGTGTCTATGGTCTGGTGTAGGGGTTCTGTGTGCTTACCGCGAAAATCATAAATCGAAATTTTGTTATCTGACTCTCTACCGCTCTTGCATATTAGAACGATAGAGAGGCAAATAGACGAACGTACAAAGTGGTTCGCGGTAGGCCCTTTGTAAGTAGCAACTCTTATCTGATAACTTTTTATAGTGCGAGCCTTATGGTTTCGACTTGGAAACATTTACATGAAAATGTTTTGGTGGGATTTCACTTCTCTTTGTAAGTTGCTTATGACATTCTTCAACCCCTTTTAATTTAATTTAATTTACTAGAAATCCTGAAATATGTATTTTATTATTTAAAAGGAGTCGCTATATCAATTTTCAGACCTCTAGCATCAAAATTTGCGGGTCTTATACAAACTTTCATCCCCTAATTTAAGGGATTGGGGGGTACAAGTTCCAAGTTTTATTTTTTGTTGTTGTTTGTGTACTAATACTAGCTCACATACCAAATTTCAGCTTTCTAAGACTTCAGGGAGTACCCTAGAATTTTGATGTTAAAATTCAATTCCGAAATTAAAAAGACATTGTCTGTGCGGAAAGAGAGGAGTCGTGGAATATAAGGGAACCAATACATTCTATAACTTCTGTTTCCGCACATACCTTACACAGGGACACCATTATTATTTTAATGCTTGCAGTTAAGGTTAATTTTAGACTGAGCAATCACAAATAAAAAGAAACTCATACATATATAACAAGCTGTGTCAAAATGATTATCATCCATTGGATTTTTCGCATTTCATTTCCCCTCGGAGTGGATGGTAAATATTACGAAATGTTCCATCACTTCTCGTAAATTAAGTTGGATGTTTGTAAATATTAAGGATTTAAGGATCCTCCTGCCGAACAAAAACAGTCCAAAATAATAATAGGCCAGGAAAAAAATGCCCAAAACAAGGTATAGAGGGAAATGCTTGGAACACAATTTTTGACTTCGTAGCTTTGTTTGGACTAGTTAGGAGGTGAACATATCAAAAGTCCCCGCCCGTAACCCTGGTGCTGGGGGGGGGGGGGGAGAGAGAGGGGGATTTGAAGGTTCCATTTTTCGGTTTTTCGATTATATCTCGGAAACTATGCGTCTGAGCGACTTGGCCTCTTATACAAAATGAAAAGAGATTTAATTTGTTACAAGTGTTATTCAGTCAAGTTTTTCGATATCTTGTATAGTTTTTAAGATATCCGCTCTTGAAGGTTTATTTAGGGCTCTCACTTTTATCTTGATTATCTATATCAGTGAAGCCGCTAGGTCGGGTTTGGATTGGAATCGTTTTCGTATAAATCGGGGGTGCTGAATTCATTTATGGTATCAATATTGACACCATTCCGAAGTAAAACACAAAATTTAGAAAAAATATTTTTTATAAAACTCCTCTTTACGCTTAAACCGCCGAACCGATTTCGTTGAAATTTGGTACAGAGATGGTTTGAGTCCCGGAACAGTACATAGGATAGTTTTTATATCCAAAATCATCTTTTAAGGGTGTGAAAAGTGGGGTGGAAATTTGTATGAGGAATCAATAACCGCTGAACCTATTTAAATAATATTTCGGATGGTCTACATGTCTGATTTAGTTGATAATGATACCAAACATGACTTCAAACCTAAATTTAAACAGTATTCAACTTCGGCGAAGAAGCTGAATTCCCCTCACACCAAATTTCACACCTTCAAAGTATGATTTTTGTGATAAAAACTATATTATATCCTGTCTCCGGACTTAAAACATCTATTTACCAAATTTCAACTAAATCGGTTCAGCGGCTTAAGCATGAAGAGGAGTAAAAAAAAGTTATTTGTTTAAAGTTTATATGTTTTTAATTCGGAAAGGTGTCAATGTTGATACAATAAATTAATTCAGCAACCTCAAAATCGGGGGCGATTTATACGAAAACGTTACCAAACCCGGCCTAGCAGCTTTACTGATGTAGATAATCAAGATAAAAATGAGAGCCCTAAGTAAACCTTCAAGAGCGGATATCTCAAAAACTATACAAGATATCAAAAAAATTTACCTAATAAAACTTGTAACAAATTAAATCACTTTTCATTTGTATAAGTGGCCATGTCGCTTAGACCCATAGTTTCCGAGATATAATCAAAAAACCGAAAAAAATAACCTTCAAACTCCCCTCTCCCCCTCAGCACCAGGGTTACGGTCGGGGACTTTTGATATGTTAATACTAGTCTAAACAAAGCTACGAAGTTAAAAATTGTGTTCCTAGCATTTCCCTCTATACCTTCTTATTGCTTGGCCTATAAGCATATAACTTGAAATATCTGGCATCTGTAAAATGCTCTGTCAGAGAAAAAACAAAAGAAGTGTTGTATTGCCAAAGATACATCCGAATAGGAAAGGCTAGAATTGTTTTTAATATTTTTCGATTAAATATGTGTAAATAAAATAAATGTACAATTTTCGAATCAGAACCATGCATAAAATATAGAAATATAGAAGGCACTTCAAGTGAATGAATAAAAACTTCCATTATGGTGAGAACTATAAGAATTATGAAAGACTTTCAGACAAATATGTTTCGGAAACAAACATTTAAGTAGAAAATTATACGAAGGGAAGAAATAGAATAGATTTCTGTAGAAAGTGGGCTACAAAATGAACAATACAATTAAGAAAGGAAATTAACTGCTCAGAGCCAACGACTTTCAAAATTGTACAAGGAATTCCGTTTATCTACAGTACTTAAGGATAACTAATATTTTTTATGACTGTTGACTGAATTGACTCTGGTAAACTGTTATCGTATGTCCGGATGTTCTTCTCTACAGATTGCAATTATCAACCAATTCGCCTGAGATTTTGCGAGCAAGTTCAGTAGTAATATAGAATTTTTCTGTAGTTTGGTTTCTTGAAAATGTTCAAAATGGTGGCATTTGGCATTAAAGGACTTAAGTGCTATTAAGGTCTATGGCACTTGAGACCACTGTTTGACCTTGAGACCAAGATTCAATGACATATCCTTTAATTCAGTAACTTCAATTGAAAATATTGAAATAATGAAAATGGTTCAAAGTATGGACAAAACAAAAAACTAGCGGTTTCGATGAAATGCCGATTTCGGTGATCAAAGATTGTAAAGACTTGCTGGCGGAACCATTAGCTTTTCTCTTTAATAAATGATTCGATTTTGCAGTATTTTCTGAACAGTTAAAAGTGGCTAGGATCCTACCCGAGCAAATAAAGAGTACAATAACACCGGTGAAAAACTGCCAGCAGCATCTATACCCTCACCATGACCTTTACGCGGCCTTGCTAGAGACTGCGTCAACTCAAACGCAGTCCATCTCGGTTGCACCAATGTCAGTACGAGGGAGATGCATTAATTGTGAGTTAGTTTACGCAGTCGCTAGCGAATATGCTAACCACTATTAGTATAGATGCCTCTGACAATTCAATAATGCGAGTCCATATTAGGAGCAGTCAATGGTGCAAACGGAAGTCGAAACTCGTCTTTAACGAGTTGTCCAAGGTGTCAGGTGCAGCTGCTTCCTGACGTCACGAAATTTGTAGAAAATTAAAATATTTTCAATAATATTAAAATTATGGCGATTGTGCTCAGTAGAGTAAAAATATCTTTAATAGTAAGACAAGTTTGAATCTCAAAATAACTAGACTTGCCTGATCTTGGTTTTACTATAGACTCGGGACTAACCTGGACCCCCCATATAGATGCGGTCTCTGATAGGTTAGCGTCGGCGTGCTTCGCCCTTTCTAGACTCGCGCCATCTCTAACGCCTCAAAACCTCAGAATAGCGTACTATGGGTATTTCCACTCAATTTTAACTCAAGGTGTAGAACTATGGGCTACTGCAGCTGAATGCAGTAGACTATTTAGATTACAAAAACGTGCCCTTAGGATAATTTCAAATAAACCTTACGATTATCCAGCGCAGTCATTGTTTAAAGAGCACAAAATACTTACGCTACCATGTGTTTACATACTAACAGCCTGCAAATATGTAAGGTCTAATCTGGGGTTATATACAACTCGCGGGCAGAACCATGGCCGCAACACGCGCGGCGAGCACCTCCTGCTGGCCCCGCGCTGCCGTCTGGCCAAGGCTCGGAAGTCACTCGGTGTCATGGGTGTAAGGATTTATAACACCCTTCCCAAAGAGGTCATTGACTCAGCTAGTGAGGCAATATTTGTAAGCAAACTTAAAAAAATGCTAATGTGTTTAGCTTGTTACACAATAAACGAATTTATATTCAGAACTGCTGATGTCCCAAACTGATGTAATTTCAAAAATAAATTAAAACAATGTAAAATAACTGAATAATTTAATATTGTGATAATCTACTCTATTATGTATTATTGTGATAATGATGTGTATGCTGTGTGACGTGTAAGATTATTTAATAATGTTATCAATAAATTTCTCATTCTCATTCTCATTCTCAGACTATACAATGAACAGCCCTATTAGATGAAAACACGATTCGAAATAATTTCCTCAATAGAATTGTTTTTTAAAATTAGATCTTCTTCTCTTACCTAACTCAAGGATTAAGAAATACTCGTAATATAGATTTCCGGTTGTGCTCCATTTTGGTTATGGCGTCTCGTCAATATGTTTTTTGTTTTCGTTTAACCTCAACACCCGGCAGTCTACGGGGCTGTTTGTAAAGTCCACCTATCGCTTTACGACGAGCTCATCACCGTCTTTTACTAACCGGAACCTGTATAATCGTCATATAATTTTGCTCTCAGTACCTTGAAACTAGAAACCATAATATTGTCTTCGGTTACCGCGATAGTTACTCATGAAATAAAACTATGAAAACGGATTATATCGCGTATATTGAATTTATAATACATCCCGACTCTACAGACTGCAGGAGTGTACAGGCTGGACTGTGAGTGTGGCCTATCATATGTCGGGCAGACGAAACGGAGCATTTCCACTCGGGTGAAGGAACACATAGCTGATGTCAAGCACCGTCGACCTAGGTCTGCTGTCTGTGAGCATGTCATGGATAAAGCCAATCACTCAATCAAGTTTGATAAGCCTCTGGTTCTTGCCAAGGAGAAGCGTTACATACCCAGAATGCTGCGCGAGGCCATTGAGATTAAGAAATATCCAAACTTTAATAGGGAAGATGGCTTTTCTCTACCACCAGCTTGGGATCCTGTAGTCCACCTGATAAAGGAGCAAGCGAGACATAGACTGTGAGACCGTAGTGTTGGATGATGCTGGACATTCTGATGTTTTGAAAAGATGTGTCCCGCCGAGTTTGTTGCCGGTCCCATATTGGGATACCCTCCTACAATTTAGGAGGGAATTAAATCTTCTCGGGTCCGTGGTGTAGAGTTGGAGCCGGCATAGTTTTTTATCGCGTATATATATATATCTTTACTTGAAAAATAATTATAGTGTATAACTAGCCTTATGAACCGATTTTGCATGTACAACCAGCCTTAAAGTTTGTAGTCTATGATTGTTCATTATTTTAGTATGTGGGTATTTTTGCATTTTGTAATTTTTCCTCAGTCACCCGTTGACCACGAACGCTGTAAAGAGTTCGAAACGTCGGGATGTATTATAAATTCAATATACGCGATATAATCCGTTTTCATAGTTTTATTTCATAGAAACCATAATTTAATTTAAAAAAACTGAACTGAAATAATATAATGAATTTAAATAATTACAAATTCCAAGGTATTAAAAGTTCTGTATTTCTATTAATATTAAATTTATAATTCGCATAGTTTTCGTAATTTGTCCTAAAATTCCAATCCTAAAGAGCATTACATAAATATTTTTACTTAAGTGCGCAGTTTCTCTTACCTAAAGGCGGGTTTAAGATAATATATGTAAATGCAAGAGTAAAACGGCAGGGCAAGTATATTACGTTACATAAATAAACCCTTATACAGAAAACATTTATACAGAAATATATTCTTGAGCTCGATCGAGGCTGATTAAAGAAGAAATAAGAAGCCACCAATGGTGTTTTCTCCATGTTAAAGAGTGAGACGACAATACTAATTCACTGAACGCCAGGGACTTTCTTATTTTTCACAGAATTCACAGTCAATTTGTGGAATAAGTCGTATAATTGCATTACGGTTCGCCGTATTTCGGCTCCACGTCGATCAGCCGTTTGTGAAACAAGACTTGATTTTAACGTACTTTTATTGAAGCGAATTGCACTTCGTTTAAATACGAGATAGACGTATTGGGTGATGGTATTTTTCGTGTGCATTAGTAACTTAGTAGCGGCCGCTTTAAGGTACCGTAGTATCCCATCCTCGTCGCCACTATGAAATCCAGGAACATAGGAATGGGGAAGTCTACGTATCAGTAGTACAAACTTGATGCGATTCGTAGGAGGTTTAATAAAAGACTGACAAACTACAACCTACCCTATACTTAAGTAAGCATAATCTCCCCACATTGTATACATATACAGTGTGGAAAGAATGAATGGGCCCTGGAGGGAAAGTACCTCAAAACCTTAAGTTAGCTCATAAATTTTTGCTAAAAGGAAACATTCTTTTATTTTTGAAAATAAACAAAACTGCATTCAAAGTTTTTTTTTAAATATAAATGTACATGAATACTAAATATTCGATTTTATGGATAATATATTTTGTACGACAGACGAGTGTAAGACCTAATTTTTATTTGAGAGTGTAAACTCCATATAACGTCACTCGATATAACGATTCACTCTCTATAACGTCGACATGTGTTGCCTATAGTTACTTTACTTTAATATTAATTTCTCTCTATATAACGAAAACTCTCTATAGCGTCTAAAAACTTCCGGTCCCTTGAGTATCGCGGAGTTTACACGAGAAATGTTATTAACTGTATCGAATAGTAGAATAAAATAGCGAGTGTTTATTTATTTTTATTTTTAGTCGGTTCGATTCCCGGGTGAAACAAGCTAAATTTAATTAGTCGTATTGATACATGGCGAAGTAATTAACTTGATGTTGTTATAAGTTGGTTATAACTCGGTCAACTAATAATTACAATAGAACCAAGTTCCAAACACAATTACAAGGGTCCACTAAAACAACGTATCACACGCAAAAAGCAGTTCAATAAAACTTGAACGTCTAATTTCCTTGTAATAAGTTCCGTCATGCGCTACAGGGGGCGCCACAGACACCACGCACAGTCGTAGCGCGATCGCCGTAGCAGGGCCACGTAACGCCGTTACGCCGTAGCACGTCTACGTACATCACGTTAAACTCTTTGACGTTACTGACTTTATAGTGAGTGTTAGAGTGAGTGTATAGTCAGTGGGATTTAGTGAACCGTGAGTCTGTGAGTGGTTTTAACTGTTTAGTGAGTGTGCGAATGTTTGGACTCAGTAAGTTAACTAATATTAAACTTAAATAAAACTTTTTACTATTCTTTGAGGTGATATTTATGGAATTTAAAATTTGATAACTTTGCAGTAAACTTAAAAAAAGGTCCAAACTATTAACATTTTTTCTGTCGATATAATAACTGTAAAGCCTGGTTGTAATAATTAGGTATTCAAGTAAAAATTTATTTTAAAAATGTTAAAATTAGTACAGCATTTTCTGCCTGATTTAATTATTCCTTTAAAGTATAATTATATAAAATGTTTATTATTTACTTGCCAAATGACTCATTTCCCAATGTGTAATTAAAAATAACCGTGGTTTTAGTGGTCATTAACAATAAATATACAGAAAGTATCGAAACCGCCATAAAACTAGTGGACATGAAGCGTTTTTCCACCGATACGGCAGAGGTGGGCAGTAACTAAATTTAAATTTCGTATAGTCTGTGACAAATCGCCGGACGGATGGCATCTTTCTCTCCACCACCCATTACATATTCATTGTTAACGTTTAGATAATAATATTTTCAAAAATCGCGTAACAAGCATACGTATACGTTTTACAGGTTGGGTTGCTATAGGTATATTGCAGGTTATGAAAAACCGACCAGTCGGACTCGCGCACGAAGGGTTCCGTACCATTACGCAAAAAACGCCAAAATAATCACGTTTGTTGTAGCCCCATTTAAATATTCTTCTTTTCGTGTCGAGGTTCCTTTTCATACGATGGATTCCCAGTAGGCAGCGGTGTTGACAGCCCTGGCTGTCGCGTCCCTCAGATCCAGCTCCGAGCAGTGATGTGGGCATGCGGGACACACCAGTAGATGTGCCATGGTTTGCGTTGCTTTTGCCACAGGTACATTGAGTCGAGGGGCTACGGAGCAGTCCGCATCTGGCCATGCTTTGCTATCATCGACCAACATGGGACCTGAGCCTATTTAAGGACTTCCAAATTGACTTAAATATTTATTTTATTCTGTTTTTAGTATTTGTTGTTATAGCGGCAACAGAAATATCATCTGTGAAAATTTCAACTTTCTAGCTATCACAGTTCATGAGATACAGCCTGGTGACAGACAGACGGACAGACAGACGGACAGACAGACGGACAGCGGAGTCTTAGTAATGGGGTCCTTTGGGTACGGAACTCTAAAAAAATCATTAACATCATATAAATACTATATATGCGTTCCATTGCTAGAAATCACAGGCATTTTTCTGCTCAAGAAGGCTTGAGCTATAATTAATTGAACTGATCAGTACCAACTATTATGAAGCTGAAAATAGAACTACATTAGAATTACAAAAGGCTGGTTTGGCCCGGGCTCATCTCTGCAGCCTCCAAAGGGCTCAGCGCTGTATAATTCAGAACTTTCTCCATCTCCGCCCGCATACGTTTGGACAAGAGCTGACGGCCTTTCAGTAAAGATATATTTTAATTAATTTACGCATTCAAACAGAAATGAAGTTTAATTTAAACCTTGACAATGCAGCAATCGCAGCATTATAGATTTATGTTCATAATCGTACTAATTATATGAAAGCGGAAGCAGTTTTCCGGCGTAGGTGTTTATTTATTATCTTTTGAGTGTATTTAGAAATGTTTATATTATACATTCTTAAAGAGGACATAGGAGGTAAATATACTTGTGGGTTTTTGATTGTCTCACGTTTTACCAGAACAAAGACTTGCGAACAAAATCTAAAGTTATAAGATAGAGCAATAAAATACGGTGACAAATTATTTACGCTACAAAATGTAAGGTAAACGTCCCACCTCTATTGCTAATGACAAATGACAATGACGTAAATTATAGCCTGTATCTTTGGTTATTTAAAATAACAACAAACCACAATTAGGTATTTTATTGGGCAAGAAAATTCTTCAAGTTAATTAATTTAACTTGATGTGCTAAAACTTACAGAAGTTTTACTACGATATATTACTTACTCAACGTAACAACGAAGCTACTGTAATCGTGCTATTTTGTTAATAGGAATATCCCGGGATGATTTGATTAATCCAAAATAATTTAGTTTAGAAATATTTACTATTACTTCGCCCATATTATACGTTACACGTAAGGAAGTTGAATTAGTCGGTTGTTAACCAAAGTTACGTATTAATAAAGTTAATGTTTTGTAACTATCTGACCTATCCGTCCAACTACTGTTATATTCGCTAACAAGCCGGTGCCCTTTGGGATTTCCACACATCCATTTGACTTTAAGAGAAGTTCCACACAAACTGTAATCTCCTATTCAAACTCCCTTAAGGAATAAATACTTTATACACCGTCTTAAAATTTGGCTGTTTAGATAAATACTTTCGAACAGTTTAAGACACATGTCGACTTTTATAACTGCATCTACCTTTTTATATGTATTAGGAATTTATTTAGGTTCATTAATGGTTCTAAAATGGCTAAAACGCTGTTGATGTTGATTTAGGATACTCAGATGCTTTAAACAAAACATAAAACATGTAAAATCCCACCAATTTTTAAGTGAATAGGTAAATATTATACGTATCTGCAAAGATATATATAACTCCGTAATAGATGGATACAGTCTAAGGAAAAAACGTGCCTCGAAAATCACGAAAATTTGATTCTCGATCAGATGGCGCCACTAGTTTTGGCCTACTCTCGTATAGAGGGCGTTGACTGTTTCGTTTGTTATTTATAATTTTAACGCAAACCAGTGAAAGAACATGGGTCAAAATCATATAAAAATATTTAATGCAAATAAAAAAATCATTTATCCATATTTAAATACATTTTATCGTATTTTTATAAATATTTATTTTTAGTTTTAAAGTGT
The DNA here is from genome assembly GCF_947568885.1 of Cydia strobilella. NCBI lineage: Eukaryota > Metazoa > Arthropoda > Insecta > Lepidoptera > Tortricidae > Cydia > Cydia strobilella. The sequence continues at coordinate 22,718,052 of NC_086042.1, forward strand.
GTCGACAGATGGCAGTGAATTTACTGGGGTTACAAAATTTACTATGACAGTACCGCTCTAGTATAAGTTACTCTATGGTATCTGTTAAGATTAGATAATAATATTTTAATTTCTAAATTGATATAACTTGCAGATCTTATGTTTCTGTGACAATATTAAAGGGTTGCTGGTGATGTTTAAGGAGTCATAACTTTAATAGTCATTACCTACTTATTTTATGTGAATTGAAAAAAATGTAGTTATTTGCACTGTACGTACACACACACAACAACAACAACTCTCGAGACTTTATACTTGAAAGACGCAATCTCAAAGAGAGTTAGCGTTACGACAACAAGAAAAGATTAATTATTACAGGGAAATAAGCACATTCACGTTTTTAACAGCCTTTCGCGGACGAAAATTGCTTATCAGCCGCTCAGCCAGCGTAAGTAATTTAAAGTAGGGAAGATGTTTCCTTAAATAATCTTAAATATTAATGGACTTTAGGCGGTTAACAGACCGCCGCCTCACTTGTCGTTGGTCCGGAGATTAACATCAGTGTGATAACAGGTTGTCGGATGTGCGTTGCGTGTTTATTATTGAATCCAGCAGACACAAGCCGACACATAGGGATCATTACGTCCATTAGCATAATAAATAATCTAGGTTCAACGCTTGACTGTCACTTTTATATAGAATTTATACTTATACTAGTGGCTCTGTGAGCTGTAGACCTCGCGATAAAGTTGATAAGCTTAAAAGAGTCATTATCACAGCGTACTCACAATAGTCTTAAGTGCCATAGACGCCAATGGCACTTAAGTCCTTTATGCCAATTTATACAATTTTGAATATTTTCCAAAAAACGAAACCATAGAAAAATCTATGTTAACCACTGAACCTACTAACAAAATTTCACGAGAATCGGTTGAGAATTGCAACCTGTAGAGGAGAACAACCGGACATACGAAAGCGGATTAACCGAGTCAAAACGGAGACCTTCGCTAATTTACTTACTTACTGCTGTGGCGCAACGACCCGAAGTGGATTTTTGCCTCCGACACCAAAGACCGCCATGCTACTCTGTCCAAAGCCGTTTTGTGTCCATTCGACGGCGCCGAGTTCGCTGAGGTCTATCTGCACTTCGTCTCTCGCTAACGCTTCGGTCAATTAAATTTTGAAATTGTGAGATGGACACCCTGATATTCTTTAAACTTTAAGTGTGTAATACAGAATAGATACAGAATAATCGTTCTTACTCTACCTACTTTGCCATAGGTATAACATATTAAAGAGATACAAAATATATAGTATAATATATGTCCCTATTGCTAACGTATAGGTAAATGATTTTTCCCTCCTGTTGGTTATCGGCAAAACTATAAGATACAAACCACCAGAAAAACATTTTGCCTTAAAATATCCTCATTTTTCGTCGATAAGTGATTCAATGTTGAATTGTTTACGCCGTCCGCAAAAAGGACAGTTTTCTGTTATTCGTCTTAATATTACAAAGGGAATATCTTCTTATCGCTCGCATTGAGGGCCCGAGCGGTTTTCAGTTCGCCGCTCTCCCGATTTTCCACTGTGGGAATCATACCTTGTTTTTTTAGCATTAGAAAAATGGTAAACAATCTTGACGTGTCTTTTTATTGAAACAAAATCTTTTGAAAAATAAGTCACAGCAAATATGTAACAATTAGTCTCCTGAGACCCAGAAGCAATTGTTTTGTTTTTGAATTTGAAACTTTGTTATTGAATAAAAGTTTAAAATAGCTTGTGGAATCATCATTCGCTTGCCCTTATCCCATTCATTTGGGGTACCTAGGCGCAGGGGTACAGTTGGCAGGGACGGCTAATCAATTAATACCGAGGACCACCCAGGGAGCTGTGTCAGTTAACATGGTTCTACGGTGATCCATTGTTCTAACTTGTTGAGTGTACACAACTTTAGTAACAAATCGAATTATATATCGAATTTAAACTATCGTGAGACATACTAACTTCAAGCTAATTTTGCGGTTTCACTCACGTATATATATCACGTATTATATTTATCAAATATTTTGATGGTGTTGGCCGCGTCAGCTAAAGACGCTGGAGGACTTCGTCACTTTTTTAGGGTTCCGTACCCAAAGGATAAAAACGGGACCCTATTACTAAGACTCCTGTGTCCGTCTGTTCGTCTGTCTGTCTGTCTGTCACCAGGTTGTATCTCATGAACACAGACAGTTGAAATTTTCACAGATGATGTATTTCTGTTGCCTCCATAACAACAAATACTAAAAAGTACGGAACCCTAGGTGCGCGAGTCCGACTCACACTTGGCCGGTTTTTATTTTAAATATATGACATATATTTCAGTTGTTGAGTGTAGATACCAACACTAACGCGCAACCCGCAATATGCTAGTTAAACCTATTATAAACAGCTTAGTAGGCAAAATCATCTTGTTTACTGTCCTATTTACGTTTAACTGTTTCGTCATTGTAGAACTCAACAAAACCTTTTTGCGTTAAATAACGCGTCTGTTCGACCGAAAGATAAATGTTTAGGATTTTTTTAAGAAGCCTACTTAGATTGAATATGGATATATGGATTAGCTGGGGAAATATTTACGTTCACTCGGCGCCTAAACTCACGTTCAACGAAATTAATAGCGTGGATGTTTGAAATGCGTGAGGATACTCTGTTTGGCAATTTGGAGATGATTAAATTTGTATGAGAGATAAATGGTGCAAAGTGCGTAGGAGTTATGCAAAATCAAAAGGATTAAAAATTCATAGCAAAAATAATTCACTTTCATGGGATTTATTTAAGAATAATACAATGAAATATAAATTATTTATTTAGTGTTAAGGTACAATACAAACATTATATACTTACAGATAATAAAATTCCATCAAAAACATTACATGTAAAAAGATGCAAGTGTCGCAACGCAGTTCTGCCAAGTCATTATATGTATGTATTAAAAAAATAAAGTTATCTTATATTGTTACGGTTTTAACACCCCCTGGCACTGACTAAAATAACCGACTTGGTTTCACATTACATCTCAAAACATTTTTGTAGTGGAAGAACTGCGTTGCGAGACTTGCATCTTTTTACATGTAATGTTTTTGATGGGAACTCATCTCTTTTTGTAGGCAGTCCTTCTTTTCGTGTACTCATACCCATGCCATACTTATACTATGTATACACATATCATATTTATACACATCTTCATTCATACTCACATCGTACAACGTAGTGTAGCTATACTATATAACTGCAAACGTAACTTTGTTATCGCATATATTCATATAGGATTACAAACTTACTTGTGCAGTCATTAAATCTTTAAAACGTGACTGATATTGCAGTATTTTTAAGTTTTTATTGGCTTAATACGCTCAAAACTAATTAAGTTTAAAATTTGGAGCTTGTGGGTCTGCTGGAAGTACCTTAGAATTATGATGATCGTGAGTGAGTGTGTCAGTGACAAAACTAAGGAACTTTTACGTGCAATAATTCTAAAACTACATGTTAAAATTACATGTTATTCAGAATATATCTAAATCATATTGTGCTCTATACGTCACTGAAAATTCTGAGTTCTAGCTTTAGCTATCACAAAATTACAGGACGTTGAAATGGGCCTGAGTGGCTTAGAGAAAAGGATGGTACGGCCGTGCCTCTTTGTTTCGCTTGACTTGGCCAAGTCATTATATGTGTGTATTAAAAAAATAAAGGTATCTAATATTGTTACGGTTTTAAGACCCCCTGGCACTGATTAAAATAACCGACTTGGTTTCACATTACATCTCAAAACTTTTTTGTAATAGAAGAACTGCGTTGCGAGACTTGCATCTTTTTACATGTAATGTTTTTGATGGGATATCCATTTACCCAACCGGAATACCTCTTTAACCCTTTTACTGCGCCTTTTCATCAGTTGGTATATTTAAAAAATCTGCCATATTGAAAATTATTTTTGTTTTAGTAAAAAAAATGGCTGAAATGTAATGTTTTTTAGAATCGCCTTAAAAAGCCTTTTCATATGATACCAAACACAAAAAAATAATGACTCAGCACTCCCCTCCTAAGGGATTTTTTTTTAGGAACTGAGGGTCAAAAATTCTGTTTCGACCCCTAGCATGCCTGTGCCAAATGGCTAAACTGTACATCGATTTGCGGTTTTTTTTTGAAATTGGGGTCGTACGGCTTCCACTATTATTGTATATATCACATAAGTTAAGACTTCTTGGAAGCTTGTACATAATTATGTACCTATAGTAATAGACAAACCCATTTTTGTTTATAAGTGGGGCAGGTTAAAAACATAAAATCGTTCCTCAATAACGATCCGAATGCCGTAATTAAAGGCCCTATTTTCGGAACTTTTTAGCCCAACAGCTTTTTAGCTTTTTTTAGGCTGGAAGAAATCCCTTAAAGGGATAAGTTAAGTCCTTTAAGGGATAGGCAGTACAAAGGTACTGCCTATTTCTGTGCCATATTTGTGTTCTGTGTTTTGTACATAATATTAAAAAATATAGTCTATCAAGCCATTTCCGCAATAAGCGGGAAATTTAAAAAATGTAGGAGCGTACGGTTATCTTCCCATAGAAAATTGGAATTTCACGCCTTTTTCTACTGATAAAGTTGTTTGACCGGCTATAATAGTAAAACATATTCGTAAGTACAATAATTCGTTTCTTTTCTGTATTCGAACACTGGTAGCCGAAAAACAAAACATAATCTTTATGTCGACGGTAAAACAAATGAAGGCAATCACACTGGAACATCCATCACACGAGGTAAGATTACACCTCTCTCAATTTCATCCAATGCTTGAGTTGTCGGCCTTTTTTGAGGCGTTTTTATAGAAAATATGTTTTCGCGAACCCATTTTCTCGAATATTATTTCTATGCTACTGCTAAACAAGTTTTTTTCAAATAACTATCATTTATGATACACTGTACTTTTCTTTACATACCTACCTATCAATTACTTTTCAAGACAATTTTAATGATCCCAAACAAAACGCAACCCCAGCGGTTGCGTTTTTCGTTTTTGGTTAGTTCATCTTGTAGCCGTAGGTACGACCGGATCACCAGATCCTGGTAATATGCTGACATGGAGCTTTTCCATGGTTCGTAAATTTTAGGTTAAACGGATCAATTATTACAGTAACCAACCAAAAAGTTGTAACTGTTCTATATTTGTCAATAGATTGTTGTGCTAGTGTTATTTAAATCGATCAGTATAAATAGTCTAGACTCTAGAGTCAAGAGAACTTTTTTTAATTAAATTGTATATTTCAAAGTAAGTACTTAACCAAATTAATACGAATAAAAATACATTCATTCTCGAAGTATTTTTATTCGTATTCATAGTGTGTCGAATAGTTTGATTTTTTCAGTAATGTAACATAAAATCTTTTGCCTAATTATTAAAAAGATGGTTTAAAACAGATGCCATGAAATTATGACTTTCGTATTATCATTATAAATTACATATACGAAAGAAGGTCGTTCCAACAATAGGGTTGTTGAAAAATGATGAATTTTATAACTAAATCTATTTAAATAGATAGAAAATGACTAATTTATTACAATAAAAAAAAAAAAAAAAAAATTACTTCCAAATAGAAAAAAAAACCGGCCCAGTGCGAGTCGGACTCGCGCACCAAGGGTTCCGTGCCATAACGCAAAAAAGGCAAAAAAAATCACGTTTGCTGCATTGGATATTTATTTCATTCTGTTTTTAGTATTTGTTGTTATAGCGGCAACTGCGAAAATTTCAACTGTCTAGCTATCACGATTCATGAGATACAGCCTGGTGACAGACGTAAGGACAAACAGCGAAGTCTTAGTCATAGGGTCCCGTTTTTACCCTTTGGGTACGGAACCCTAAAAAATAGTGGTATCATTAGATTCCTTACATTTTATTTAAAAGAAAATGGTATAGCTACAATATACATAAACGCAATATTATTTCACCGACAACATCGCAATTTCCTTGTTTTCCATACATCGAAACGGCTTCTAAGCAATAGCGACATTACATGGTGACGTCACGATGTATTGCCATTTTGTTAGAAGCGTTTCGTCAGTAAAGTGCGCGTGCTAGACTTTGACCATCATTTGTGACTTTTGTATTGCTTTAAGACAATGAAATGGGTCAAAACAAACCTGATCAACTGATAACATTAATAAAAAATTGTCAAATACCCTATATTCAGTATTATATCGCTGCCTATGCACTACTAAAAATGTGTACATTCTGCAAAAATAATATTTTTCGCCTTTATATTTTCTTAAAACGATTTTGATTATTTCATTTCTTTGATCCTCGAACTTTTAGGATGCTTCAATTGATCTGCTGCAAAACAACTTAACAAGTTTACAAATTGATGTATGTCTTAGGCAGGTTCGATCAAAGAAAAATCCAGTTTAAACCCGTGAAAACCGCCAGCGACCCGCTCGGGCCAATATAGATAGGCGTGTTAACATGAAGCTGCGGTTTCGCTCCGATTTATTTGCGGCTCGTGTACTTACTCCCGACTGGTTCGCGAAAGTTTAAACCGGTACCTGCTCGCTTTTTGGCAGCTTGTAACTTACCTAATATTGATCGTTATTCTTCCAGCCAATTTATTAATCTCTACGATTTAACACATTCACTGCCAAGAATACGCTAGGTGTGTTGTTCATTTTGTATTGGAAATATAGCACTTGGTACTACTGATAGTGTTAAGAAGGGGCTCTTGAGCGTCTAATAAATTCTTCCATCCTATTAGCATATGGCTAACAACCTGCACACCTCTGCATATCTAGCATCTTCTTCATTCTTCGTTAGCGATAGCTGAACAGCCGAAGATGCTGGTTCGTATCCGGCCTCCACCACTGGAAGGCTTCGTCACTTTTTCTTTAGTACATGACATCTATTTCAGTTTATAACGTCTAGCATGTTTTACCGCTACTTGTGCGACTTCATATGTGAAGTCGCGCTTGGTAGAATAAACTTTCCTTTATAGGTAAAAATACAATGAGATATTGTGTCGTACATCGTCAATAATGATAAGTATAAACGCTGCACTCGCACAATGCTACAGCGTCCATCAACCCGCTTCCCTGGCAGTTAAGAATAGAAGATATTTGCTTATAATATGATGCTTGGGTCACTGAATACAAAGTCACAAAGTTTATTATACAATACGATGCTTTACCAATAATGGTACTTATAGCAGCGATAACTGTATAAAAATATAAAATATAAAGATGACAAAAAAGACGCAGCAGTAAAATGTAGCGACATTTTCTCGACCTAAGTGCGGTTTTTTCTCTAAAAATGCTTTTCTGTAAAAACCGGGCTTTTGTTAGCTTTGGATGGTTTCCAATAACGTGACAATTGCACTCTATGTAATATAGCTGAATGCGGTGCTCCCGCTATGTATCTTTTATTTTATATGATTACATTGCTTTCTGGGAGATATCTATACAATCATACAGACTATTGGAAAAGATTGAAAAGACGAGTCGCTATTAGGTCAAGGATTACCAAACTACACAACTTATGCTGAGCGTGTTTGATGTATTATAATATATATAAAGTCCTCCTCATCGTTTTCGATGTACTAAAAAGCAGATAGAATAGGTAAATAAAATGTGTTGTCAGTTTTGAACTAAAATTTCAACACATCATCAATTCTCGGCTCTATTTGCCGTGCCGTGTTGCACCACGATGCGCCACGCTGCAGTTTTATCAAAACTGATGGTTTCATGAACCGCCATACGGCTACGGCTTGCACCGGAGATTTATCGAATTAAGTAGTTATTGTGCAATTGTGTGTGTAAGAGGAAACTAGGAGTATTGAATGCAGTAATTGTATTGTGAAATACAATAGGTATTAAGTGCTAGATTTGTCGGAATGGAAATAAAATAGGTACATACGATAAAACCAAGTAGGTACACTGTTGTCCAAAATTTCTACAGCAATATCTCTTTTTGTTTTTCATAAGAACCTATAGAAGTAAAAGAACTTCTAATATTTGGGTTAGTAAACTTATAATTATGCTTTTTGTCCATAGTATTGTGATTGATATATACTCGTAGTTCGAGCACCTTACCTAACTAATTTACAGCCCATAAATAGAAATAATAAGCCATAATATATATATAATTCCGCGAAATTAGTAGCGCGTTGGACCGGTAATCCAAAAATGTGGCTTCGAATCCCACGTTAGCCAAAGTTGATCACCGTCAATTTATAGATTGTAATGTGGTACGTCCCACAATAAAAAAACCGGCCAAGTGCGAGTCGGAATCGCGTTCCAAGGGTTCCGTTCATTACACAATTTAAACAATGTATTTTTTATGTGAAACGTGAGTGAAATGCCCTTAAAAAACCCGTAGGGGTCGGATCAAAAACTAAGTAATTAAGGCCGACTCACGCTTGACTGCACATTTCTAATAGGTTTTCCTGTGATCTATTTTGTGTATTTTTTCCAGAATTTTAGACCCAGTAGTTTCGGAGATAAAGGGGGGGAATGGTCATTTTTTGCCCATTTTCTTGAATAACTTCTAAACCGTTTATCCTAAAATTGTAAAAAATATATATTTAAAATTCTCATAATGAGCTCTTTCATTTGATATGTAACACGATATAGTTTGAAAAAGTTCATTTTTTTCATTTTCTCATTTACCCCCAAAAGTGGCCCCCGTGTTTAAAATTCATTTGTTTACGTTACATGTCCGTCTTTGGGTCACAAACTAACATATGTATACCAAATTCCAACTTAATAGGTCCAGTAGTTTCGGAGAAAATAGGCAGACAGACAGACGCACGAGTGATCCTATAAGGGTTCCGTTTTTTTCCTTTTGAGGTACGGAACCCTAAAAAGGAAAAATGTTAATATAATTATAGCATTCTGGTGTTTATTTTTAGCGAGTCTAACGACACGACTGCTTGTTATAATTTCTGCTTTCAACATTAGTTGAAATAAATGGAACTTGACCAGTAGTTCATCTTAAATAACAAAACTCACCAGTCAAACTCAATTAATAAAGTTTAAATAAAATAAATACAGATATTTAAATTCAGGAATTTACTTCGTCAAATTCTGAATTTAGGAAAACTTCATTTTCTCAGGAGATAAGTGATTAGCCGAGTGATTGGGGAATGCTCATAAATTAGAACGGATAAAAACAAGCCCGAGGTGCGTCAAGGACAAGGTTGATTATTCATTCAACGGTGTAATCCATTTAATGTATTTCCATTAGATGCCTGTAATTTAACATAGGTTCGTTTTGTCACGCGCCGTTTGCAATATTTGCGACTCCTCGTAGGTGTGGATGTGGAATAATAATAAGCTAGGTATAATTATATAAATGGGTATAAAATAATTTCAATATGCCCTAGTTTCCTCTATCCAAATGCCTGCGCCTTCTCCATTTCTGGGAAGGAGCGTCATTGTCTAAAATTATATGTGTCATATTTACTGATAGTGATACTTTTGAAAAAATGTTGCACATTTTTTGTTTAATACACCTACAAGGTACCTACATTAAAGTTTCGTTCATTTCTAAATGTGTTTTACCTACCGCTTCATAAGGACAAATATTAACACAAAATAACTTTATAGAACATAAAATATCTATACATAATTAACTATTTACAGAACGAAAGCAATGCAGCAAGCAATATTGGTAAAATTTATAAAATTTAGGTTTTTGAATATGCTTATGAATAGTATTCTAACACATTTTATGAATTCATGTATAGCCAATAATTCAATTTATGTTAAAATTAAAAAAAATTGCTTTACTTCACTTGTAATTCGGTTCCTAGGACTGACGTTATTTCGGTATAGATAACTTGCTCGTAGTCAAAATATATCAAGTCAGTTCTGAGTTTGCTGAAACTAATTTCATTTTAGTAATCCTTTTCACTCAGAGGCATCAGCATAAAGTAATTTGAAAACTGTGGATAAGAAATATTAGTTTTACGAATTCAGAGCAACCTAAGACAGTCAACAAAATTTGTGTCACGTCACTTACTCTCAAGTGATTGGCAAAAAACTTTTGTGTTCGTTGCACAGAATAATTTGCCTTTTATTTACTTATCGAGATCCTAACCCTGTCTGCCACTTTCTTGGAAAGGCCGCGATACTAGTAGGCTAGGCGAATAACCGAAACTGAATTTCGGACTCGCGCACCGAGGGTTCCGTACTTTTTAGTATTTGTTGTTATAGCTGCAACAGAAATACATCATCTGTGAAAATTTCAACTGTCTAGCTATTACGGTTCATGAGATACAGCCTGGTGACAGACAGACAGACGGACAGCGGAGTTTAGTAATAGGGTCTCGTTTTTACCCTTTGGGTACGGAACCCTAAAACAACTAAGTTAACTTAAGGGTAGTATGTATGGCGTAAACCACAGTGTGTTGGTCCTCATTTTTAAAATTTTATTCTACCCTTATAATATAAATCTGTACCTATGGACAATACTGAAAATGTACCGTGGAATATATTAGATATTTGACAGAATCGCACTTGTATATATTTGTATCATTCTACATATATCTCTATGCTGCATTAACTGGACTATTCTGTTCAATAGATAGTGCTCATCGATGGGAAATGCTAGAATGTTCAGGTCTGCCTTGCTTTGGTAGACATATTTTTCAGAATTTTCTTTATTTTTATGGCATTACCGGTTATTTACCAGATCTTTTACAAAAGTTTATCTACGATAATGATTCTGGACGATTATTGCTGAAATAATAACTACATACATGTGTCAACCGAGCTAGCAAATCTGTAGCAGTTGTACGTCAGGGTTATCCCTCCTAGGAACAAATTAAAGTACAAAAAATATTTTCTTCTTTGTTTTCAAACACATCAAAATTTTCAAGCAATAAAAATTCTACATATATTCATATTTGAAAGAAATACGGAAAAAACGTGATTTGAGTCGAGTACAGTCTGTGTTTAGGCCACAGGCTAATGAAGGTACGAGATTGAAAAGCTTGATTATATCACTATTGTATACAATAGTTTTTCCACGAGTCATCTAAAGTAAACTTTTTCTACTATAAAACCTAAATAATGAAAGAAAATTAGGTAAGTGTCTCAGTAGCACAAAAGACATCAACGCGTGCATATTTATATGAATAGGTATTAGGTACTCATGAAATAGTCGCGCGTTGGTATCTTCTCCACTGGACCGATGGAACACGTGATTGGTCAAATTCATTATAGTTGACTAAACCGTTTCGAAATGAATATTATAGTTGAGTTGGGAGCCCACACATGAAAAGTACCCAATTACAGTTTGGTATACGAAATCTTAATTATATATTTATATATTTTGGGGATCTCGGAAACGGCTCTAACGATTTCGATGAAATTTGCTATATCGGGCTTTTTGGGGGCGAAAAATCGATCTAGCTAGGTCTTTTCTCTGGGAAAACGTGCATTTTTGAGTTATTATATGTTTTTCGAGCAATGCTCGGTCTCCCAGGTATTGAAACTCTATGTAAGTAGGTACCTATAGGTACATATCTATGTATAGGTTTTTTGTGGGGCACCTACTTTTTGCTGTCAGTTCTAACTCCGATTAAGCCAGCATAAGCCAGCACTATATTGGCCGAACGATTTGTATCAAAGATGTCTAATTACGCTGTAAATTTACCTCATTACCTAGTTTTAATACAAATTTAGCTTAAAGTCTGGACTGGACAATGTCCAGGCTATAATTGTCAAAACTTTAGCAATTTAGCATTACTGATATTTTACTATTCGGTACCTACTTTCTGAATTGGTGATAACGACGATTAAAAATAGTAATTGGACTTGTCGCCGATTTTACATAATATCAGCTCAGACCCTCTTAAAAAGACAGGTATTTGTAACTGCATATTTTTTAAATAGTAGGCGCCATACATCAATACTTTTTAGTGACCGAGGCGCCATCGCCACCCAACACAAGCCGAGGTTACTACGCGGATTATTTTACTTGAATGGAACAGAATCCCGCACTTTAATTTCCCCTCGTCACGTCAAGATAAAAATCACGTCGATATCATTGGGAGTAAATGAGACGAACGCTGCGTTATAAGCAGGCATCGTAAACTGCGAGCGAAATCAAACTATGTCCAAACTATAATTTTAAAATAAATAGTTTCGAAGTTATTGAAGAAAAAAATTACCATTCCCCCTTTTATCTCCGAAACTACTAGGTCTAAAATGTTGAAAAAAAAAAATACACAAAATAGTTCTTTACCTATAGATGACAGGAAAACCTATTAGAAATGTGCAGTCAAGCGTGAATCGGACTTAATTACTTAGTTTCTGATCCGACCCCTACTGGGGCTACGGGTTTTTACAAGCTTTTTATTAACTTGCAATGTACCTATGTATGTATGTACGGGTCAAATCTTGCAAGTTAAATTTGACCCACTTCCCGACTTCCATTGAAGCTGAAAATTTGCATACATATGTAAGTCGGGTGACAATGCAATATTATGATCTGATTATGGAGACAGGAGGTGGCCACAGGAACTCTGTGATAAAACAACTAAACCTAATGGTGTTTGGGGTTTTTAGAATTATCTCGATGAATATTAGTTGTCTGTGGAAAGAAAAATACAGTCAGCGATAAAAGCTTGGACCAAAAATGATTTTTTTGTCAAAAACTTATTAAAAGTCATTTCACTCACGTTACACATGAAAAAATACATTGTTAAAAATTGTGTAATGTACAGTCGCCATCAGATATATCGGAGCGGCCGAGGTGCTCACAAATATCTGAACACGCTTCTATTGTCAAGGCGTTAAGTGCGTGTTCGGAACCCTTGGAACACGAGTCAGACTCGCACTTGGCCGGTTTTATTTCATATATAGTTTGATATAATATCATAATCGTTATTTTGACTAACGTAATAAATGGCATACTACCGTAATACCTCCCTAATTAATGTGATAGTTAATGTTATTCTTGGTATAATGCTCAGGTATATTTGCATTTCGTCTAATACTCTAAACTTATAAGATCTATTCCAGTTTATGAATCTTATCCTTTTACATTTTGCATTCGTTTAAAAAAAATCCTTACGTTGTTTGTCTGCGTTAGTTCTTTGGCTGCCAAAAATCATAAAATGGAATATGGAGCTCCTTTCGAATAAAGCGCACAAATTACGACCCTCCTCAAAAGGTTTGAGAAAAGGTTGAACTTGAGTCTCTTTTAGACTATATTTATAGCAGTTACTTAGGTTCTAATTCTGAGTAATAAATGTGATGTTTATGTTGAATGTGCCAAAATTTGGACAAATATAAAGTACCCACTTACCTTCTTTTTAGGGTGCGTAGCCAAGAGGCAAAAAACGAAACCCTATTTATTATGTCCGTCAGTCCGTCCATGTTTCTGTCATACATAACTAAATGACAATATTCAAAAGTCATTTTGATGTCAATGTACGTTCGAATCCTGTTAGTTTAGAAGTAAACATTTTTAAAAATATAGTTTAAAGGGGGCGGGGGGAGAGGGTCACTCCATACATGTATTTAAGGAAAAAAATAAAACAAGTAAAATTAACGTGTGGCACATCATTCAAAATAAAATTAGTGTTGCTCCATAAGTAAAAAATATTTTTCCCCTCACTAGCTCGGAAAGCCGTCTTTTATCCTTTAAAACAAGCGGGGAAAAACGCATTTTATCCACTAGTGGGAAAAGTAATTTGACCTTGGATGGAGCGTGTTTAAATAGCTTTTGACAGATAACAAAACGTAAAACGCTCATAATAATTGTTTGTTCGATATTTTATCATTAAATAAAATGGTTTGAGAATTTAATAAAAAATACCAAATTTAGTTTTATTTAATGATTTTAAGTCATAAACCTTAAAATTCCATAAGAAACGTTTGTTTTCTAATAATGATGTTAAATATAATTCTGAATGCACAAGTTCAGTCGATGCAATTACAAAACGCATCATTGACATTTCATACGTCAGAAATGTCAACATTGTCAACAAAATTTTTACTTAAAAACTTCTCACGTAAAAATACAGAATTTTCAGTTTTTTGTTATAATATCGTAAAAAAATGAGTGATTTCAGTGATGAAGATGATCTAACGCCTGTGGATTTTGCACTTTCCTCGCTATATTGAGGTGAAAAGTTTTGTGTTACACACGGGTGCAAATGTATTTTACTTCTCGTGTGTTGAAACACTCGCTACGCTCAGGATTCTATTTTAGAAAATTTTCAACTATGGAATCCTTTCACTTGCTCGTGTTTCAATTCCACACTCGCGGGTAAAATACAACTTTGCACCCTTGTATAACAAATAAATATTGCCAATTAGGTTAGATAATTGCTCTGCGACCACACTTACCGTTAATATCGTAACAAAAATTATGTTGTTCCATTATTCAAGAGTATAGGTACAGTCAACTTACGCAGTGCTCTCTACATAACTACATATTAACATAATTATTGCTTTTATGATGGCAAAACTTTTTTGATGTAACTGAAAACAGAACCAATGTTTCTTATTTACTTGTCAAACATACAAGTTTGAGATTGATCTCAAGGTCTCTTCTCTAGAGAACAACGCGAGGGATTAGAATTGTATACAACTATCAACTTATATTGCTTAGGGAGTACCTGTTACTGTTACTGATATACTTATTCACATTTAGTTGGGAGTTTCCCGCTCATACTCATGGTAGGAGAGTCCCGAAGAGTGGCAAAAAGGCAAATAGGTTCTTGTAATACACCGCCGGTGAGTATTAGTGAGTGACGTTCGTGGCCGCATTACTGCCGCGAATAGAACGCAAATATTTTGTTACTGTTACGCTAACCTTTCTTTCAGTGTGTTTAAAACTGTCCCGTTTTTTGTGAATTTTCAATACTGAAAGTTTTCCGCTGGATGTCAAAATTCGCTGAATCGGATTTTGTTGTTTCTGTCGTTTTACTACCGGCTGACGATAGACTAACTTTTTAAAACTGTAGGTACCTTGAATTTGCAACTTTGCAGAGCATTCCAACGTTGTTGGCGAATAATATTTAGATATGACTAGATATGAGAGCCCAACATCATCGGCGAGAGCAAGGCTGCTCGGCTTCGCTGGCTCGGCCACGTGGAGAGGATGGGAGAGGATCGTGCGGCCAAGAGAGCTTATCTGGGGCGACCAACTGGGAGACGTCCGGTCGGAAGGCCTAGGTACCGGTGGATCGATGAGGTCCAGAAGGACCTATGTGACATCCAGGCGGCTGAATGGCGTCGGATCGCACAGGATAGGAACGAATGGCGAAACCTAGTATCGGAGACCAAGATCCACTTCGGGTCGCTGAGCCAGCGAAGTAAGTAAGTAAGATATGAGTACATATTAGGTATTTTGTTTGGTGACAACCATCGATAGCGATAGGTTTATAGCTTTATATTATAACATGGCTCACATTTGATGGGATTTAAACTGTGTTCTATATCTATCTTGAAGTGTTTAGCCACTTGAGCGGTTTCGTCGTGATTTTTTGATAACAGACCTTATGAATTTGGCAAAACTTGAGTTCTAATTTTCAATAGTATCTAGAGAATAGATAGTATAGAGGGTTATTGTCATAGTAAATTTTGTAGTCACAGTAAATTTACTGCCATCTATCGACACAGGATTAAAACTAAGAATGAAAATGGTTAAAAATATCAAAATATATAGATAAATGATTTTTTTAGAACGCCATATGACTGACCCATGTTCTTTCACTGATATGTGTTAAAATTGTTAAATATCAAACGATATCGCCAACGACATCTACCCGAGTATAAGCCAAAGGTGTGGCGCCATCTATTCGGGTATAACTTTTTCTTGATATTCCGAGGCACATTTTTTCCTTAGACTTTATTTAACTCCGAGTTACATATATCTTTGGTATCTACATACCTAGGTGATCTGAGAATTTGCCAGTGGAAGCATCGTTAGGCCACGAAAGCGTGGTCATTATGGTTGCCATGTCACGGAACTGTAGTTCAAAAAAATTGATTGAGCTTGAATACGTTCTGGAATTCTGTACATTTTGTGACTCACCGCTCTATTAAATTCCACACACCCAACAGTTATCCGCATTACGTCGTCGTCGGCCCATTAAGCGTACGTCAAAACACAAGACGTCCATTAACGATATTCTGCGCTGCGAGATAATCTTCACGTTGTGTCTCTCTCTAACGCGAAGGAATGAATGACACATAGCATACAAGGAAAACAAGTCTGCGAGAGATGTAAGCGCATTAAGACACTACTTTCTAAGAATGTGATTACATTGTTCTACGGGTTTAGATTTTATACTAAATTCTTATCTTCATAAAATTGTGAGCATCTATGTAAGGTATTCTAGGAATTCTATACTTACTCGTAACATTATTGTAGTCTGTCCTTTACATTCCACGACTTCTCTTTCCGCACAGACTCTGCAATGGTTTACATGGAAACATTACAACTAAGGCCCACTTGCACCTTTCAACTAACCCGGGGTTAACCGGTGAAAACGTTAACCCAATGTCAAATTGTACTGGTGGTCACTCAAGGTTTAACCGGTTAACACCGGGTTAGTGGAATGGTTCGAGTGGGCCTCAAAATGTTATAATATGTCGCATGTCATGTCATCCGTCAAGCAACTTGCGGCATATTACCTACCGCTCGTCGGCTATAAAAGTCTTGACATTGAAATTGGAGTAACCTACCACGCTCGACCACGTTCGACGTGATGCCTCCCTGTCACACTTGTGTACGAATTTACAAGAGTCATATTCAATCGTGCGCCATAAGCATCTTCCTGCAATACTTCTGCAGTGAAAAAAAAAGTAAATGTCAAATCTAAAAACTCAGCTTACCAAATCCAAAAGATACCCCTGTCGTTTCGCGTCATTAGTCAGGCGACGATCAGACTGACAGTGAGTAATACATTGTTGCTACTATGTGGAAGCCGGTTTGAGTCGCGTCGGAGGTATTTCGGCTGCTAAACGCCTAAGATGTCTCAAGTGCGAGTCGGACTCGCGCACGAAGGGTTCCGTAGCATTACGAAAAAAAAAAACAGCAAAAAAATCACGTTTGTTGTATGGGAGCCCCATTTAAATATATATATTATTCTGTTTTTAGTATTTGTTGTTCTAGCGGCAACAGAAATACATCATTTGTTAAAATTTCAACTGTCTAGCTATCACGGTTCATGAGATACAGCCTGGTGACAGACAGACAGACGGACAGACGGACGGACAGACGGACAGCGGAGTCTTAGTAATAGGGTCCCGTTTTTACCCTTTGGGTACGGAACCCTAAAAACTGGACAATGTTCCATACATCATTTTAAATTTATGGTGCTATGTTCAAAAGTTTGTATTAATCTACTAAACTAAAAATATTTCTGTGTAAGTTTACATTCTTTTGGACTTTCAAAACAAATATTTTCAAAAGTCAATCTCACTCAATGAAACAAAAAAAAGTTTTTTAGAAATCTTAGTTGTTTTTAAGGACCTATCGAATGATGCGCCTTACGACGAAATTTACTGAAAAAAAAAAATCTTATAGTTGGTCAAACCAAATTGGCAGTAAATAGGAAAAAAAAACTATACTCATCCTTTTCTTTTGGGTGCTAGTACTAGTGTAAGAATAGTGTAATAATTAAAGATAGTATGATTCTCTCTGTCTATGTTTGAAATGAGACAGTCCTTTGACAAACTATAGTTAGTAGTTAGAGCAGTGTTTTTCAAACTGTGGGTCGCGACCCCCAGGGGGATCGCGGCACTTATCCAAGGGGGCCGCGAAATTCAGCTTCGAGAGAAGATTAGATTTTTGTAAATCCTTTAAAATTTAAAAGATGTAAATGTACTAACAACAAATATTTTTTTAGGTAGGCACCTAAACTGAATTTATTTAATTGTATTCAGTGTCTGTGTTCAGAAATAGCTTGTTTGATTTACCTTTGTTGAAAATGTCAGCTCGCATAAATAAGAAGTAGCAAATGATATCAAAATTTTAAGGGCTTATTTTGCTAGATTAAGATATTCAGCCATTCTTTAAACCCTAAACTTTACTAGAGTATGGAGTGCCCCCCCCCCCTCAATCCCTCTTTCTTTTTTTTTCAATTTTAACTTCTAAACTAAGTAGCGGCTCATAAAATACACCTATTTTCCAAATCTCATTAAAATATAGCTTGTCTACGACAACAAGTTACCGCGCGGGGCGCGGGCGCGCGGGGGACGGACCCCACCACAAGCCATTAGCTCAGCGGCCGCCACAGCGCCGCACGCGTCTTACATACATAAACGCGAATATCAACCCTTGTATCAGTTTCGGATATTAAATCCCTATTTCACATACATCAAGATCTTTTACTTGCACCATAATCGCCTGCAAGTTTTTGGCGACCGTGACACGGACTAGTTACCTCAAGGCATCTGCGCGTACGCGGCTTAGCAACAGGGAAGCCAGAACGTTCGAGAAGCGAGAACAAAGAAACTACCGAGCGCGACCTTTGGACTGGATGCCACGCCGGCGACGCGGGTCTCCACGGCGAACTACTTCCAGGGGAGTGCCCAATTCTTATCCTTTACCCTTTTAACTATCCTAGTTTTGATTTTTGTGCTTAGTGTACTTTATTCCAAAAAATATATAAATACGACTTTAATTAAAATTTTAGGATTCCGGTAATCATATTTCTTATCTTGAGTGCATTCTTCGCCTATGTTGCTACGCGCCTATACATAATACAGCAATAAATACAGCATTAAAATCACTATAAAAGTAAAACATTTAAAATTAAAAGCATTTCATTCGTTGGCCTGCTAGAGCTAATCAACCGTAATATATAAGTCATAAAGTGCTAATTGCATTGCATCTTGAATTTGCACTGCTTAAAATTATAATTTATCTTAAGTTGTTGTTTACGTAAAATACTTAATAATAAGTGCTTGTACACCGAACACGCCGTTGTTCACGCTTTCTTTATACAAAGCATTCCTTAAATATTATTTCGCTGAGCTACTTCATAAAAGCAATTAGTTTAAGTAACTTTAAATTAGCAAAATTAAGTGGTTACAAGTAAATAATTGTTTTCTCACATTATTAAAGATAGTGTTTATTCCTCAAAGGTCCAAACCATTATATACCTTATATACTTGCATCATTGCTCATTTCGTTTCGGGCCGACATTTCCAGGATAAATACATCGGACTGACTGCGCTCGCGTCGGCTGTGCCTACTGCCTACTCTCCGCAGTGCCGACCTACTTCGCGTCAGCTGTTCGAGCGAGACTTGACCTAGTTTCGCGCGGCGTCTCCGCGCACCTGGAACTCCTGCCTGGTTTGATGCACAGTTTTCTTATCTTGTTTATTGATTGCCCTTCGCTAGATCTTGTTTATTTACCGTTTTTTGTGTTGGGTCATTATTTATCCATTTCAACTTTAGTACCTCACATATAAAAAATATTAATATAAATTTACACAATGTCTACACCCACTTCTCCTCACGGCGGCGTAGACATAAATCCGCTAGAAAATGAATTAAAGCTTAAAGATTTAATTAAACAGCGCGGTTCAATTAGAGGTAGATTGACACATTTTGAACAATTTATTGAAGAGTTGAAACGGATACAACCTGACCAGATTTCCGAAGCGCGATTTAATGAATTGAATTTGCGAAGTGTAAAAATGGAAGCTTTATTCTGTGATTTTGAAAAATGTCAAAGTCAAATAGAACTATATTCTCCTGACCCGGATGAACAAATTCGAGAAAGAGAGAAAACTGAAAGACGGTTTTACAGTGGTATTGCCAGTGCTCAAACATTATTAAAATTGCGACCCATAAATAATGAGGATAAACAAAGTTCGCACAGTAGTTGCTCACGTCAGGATAACGTAAACGTAAAATTACCCGTTATCAAATTACCGATATTTGACGGCAATTATTTTTTGTGGTTGGAATTCCACGACACGTTCGAGTCATTAATACATAATAATGACACTATCCCAGACATAAACAAATTCCACTATTTAAGATCGTCCCTACAAGGGAGCGCGGCACTTGTAATCAAGTCTATTGAATTTTCGTCACAAAATTACAAGGTCGCATGGGATTTGTTATGTCAGAGGTACAATAATAAGAAAATTCTTATTAATAATCACTTGAAGGCTCTCTTTAAAATAGAACCTTTAACCAGAGAATCACATAAATCTTTAAGATACTTAATTGACCTTGTGACCAAAAACTTGAGGGCACTGACCACGCTTGGACAGCCGGTTGACCAATGGGATACGCTCATTATATTTATGGTGTCCAGTAAACTGGACTCGACCACCAGTGGTAAGTGGGAGGAGCATAGAAATAATCTCTCCGACTTGCCACTCTTGGACGAATTTATCGAGTTTCTTCGCAATCGAGCGGACATTTTAGAAACAACATTAGCTAATAGACATGAAAAAAGCTTCTCTCATATTCCTAAAGATAGTCAACCAAAAAATGAACATAAGGGCTCATTCACACAAAATGAACATAAAGGCTCATTCACACATAGCAAATTTTCAAAAAGTTTCCTCACGTCTAGTGCTTCTAAACCGGTAGGTTTATCGTGTCCAATGTGTAGTCAAGGTCATAGAATCATAGACTGCGAATCATTCAAATCTTTACCGCTCGAAAACAAGTGGAGCGAAGCCTTAAAGTTAAATCTTTGCACCAACTGTTTACGACGCGGACATGAAACACGTAATTGTAGATTAGGAGGATGTAGGTTATGTCATAAGAAGCATAATACATTATTGCATAAAGAAAATAACGTAACTAAACCCTTGCCTGCGACGACACCCACGGTTGGAACATCAAATGACCTTGAAGTAGTCAACCAACCGCCTAGGGCTTTAACAGTCCGATCAGGTAAGCAGATTATGCTTGGTACCGCTTTAGTTAAGGTATCCAACCCCAATACAAATGTAGCTTATGTAGCACGCGCTGTCCTTGATGCAGGCAGCCAAACTTGCTTTATTACTGAAGACCTAAAAAATAAACTTGGATTAGGGAATCCTGAACCCGATTCTTTAGAAATATCGGGCATTAAAAACATTAAACTCTCAGTATCCGATCAATGCGACGTGACTGTCAGCTCCCTGTCCAATCAGTTCCAAGTGACCCTACACTGCGGAGTCCTTGATGAAATTACAGATCAGTTGCCTAACTTGCCCGTAGACCTTAGTCAACTAAACATACCTAAACATATTCAGCTCGCTGATCCTGAATTCCATAAAGTTTCTGATATTGATATATTGATAGGTGCCGAAATATTTTACGAACTATTATGTTTGGAGAAAATAAGTCTGGGAAAAAATATGCCCCTCCTTGTAAGTACAGAATTCGGCTGGATCGTAGCAGGTCCTTTAAGTCCAGCTAATTTTCCTAATTCTATAACGTCACAAAAACTTCATTGTTTTTTCACAAAAGAAATCAGTGAAAAGTTAACCAGGTTCTGGAACCTTGAAGAACTTCCAGAAGCCAAGGCTCCTTTGTCAGCTGACGAGGAGTATTGTGAAGAGCACTTTAAAGCTCATACTTACCGTTTACCAGATGGCAGGTTTTCAGTTCAGATGCCACTGAAAGAGACCCCTGAAAAGTCATTAGGCGACTCTTACCGAGGTGCTGCCAAGCGATTTTATACCTTAGAGAAAAAATTAAATAAAAATCCTAATTTAAAAAAACAATATAGTGATTTTATACATGAATACGAGTCTTTAGGTCATCTCACACGAATCGATAGGCCGAAGTTCGGCTATTACCTAGCACATTTCTGCGTTATAAGAGAAAATAGTGAAAGTACCAAATTGAGAGTAGTTTTCGATGGAAGTATGAAAAGCGCCTCTTTAAAGAGCCTAAACGACATACAATATGTAGGCCCTGTGGTGCAAGACGATCTTTTTAATATTTTGATCAGGTTCCGTCAACATAAGTATGTTTTTACGGGAGATATAGAAAAATGTTATCGCCAAATCCTAATTCATGATTCGCAACGAAACTTACAGTTAATATTATGGCGCGAAGATGACACAAAGCCTTTAGAAGTGCTTCAATTAAATACTGTCTCATACGGCACGGCCTCGGCACCGTTCTTAAGCACACGGTGCCTTTTACAGCTCGCATTAGAATGCCCGGATCCTTTAGTATCTGAAGTCATAAAAAGTGATTGCTATATGGATGATGTCTTAACAGGTGCAGACAGTAAAGAAACTTTGTGCCACGTACTCAACGGAGTAGTAGGCACACTTAATTCGGCATGCTTTCCAGTGCATAAATTCCGTAGCAACTGCCCTGAAATATTTAAGGATTCGCCAGTATCTGACAATCTAAACCTAAGTAAACAGTCCAGTGTTCTAGGTGTACAGTGGACACCAAACACTGACAATCTTACATTTGCAATAGAACCAATTCCTATAGATGAAAAAGCTACAAAGAGAACAATCTTATCTAACACTTGTAAGATATTTGACCCTCTTGGGCTCTTAAGTGCTTGCACTATAACTCTTAAAATCTTACTTCAAAAACTGTGGTCTCTCAAGTTGACTTGGGATGAGGAGGTACCCGCGGACATTAAGAAAACGTGGCTAAAACTACATAACGACTTGCATGCTTTACTTTCAGTTTCTGTACCTAGGCATGTACAATGCTCATCTCCTGTCGCTTGTGCGATCCATTGTTTTGTAGACGCGTCTAAAGACGCTTACGCGGCTTGCGTATACGTACGCACCACGGATAGTTCAGACTCCATAACTGTCAGATTGCTTTGCGCAAAAACACGAGTTTGTCCCCTTAAACTTCAGACCATACCTAAACTTGAATTAGCAGCAGCTTTGTTGGGCGCTCGACTCGTTTCCAAGGTCAGCGGAGCTCTCCGTTGCTCCATACAAGAAAAGGTTTTTTGGTCCGACTCCACTATTGCACTTGGCTGGATAAAAACAAGCCCTAAAATACTTAAAACATTCGTGTGTAACAGAGTGAATGAGATTCGTGAGCTTACCTCTAGAGACTCGTGGCGACATGTACCTACTGATAAAAATCCCGCTGACTTGGCCTCGAGAGGAGTAGCTCCAAGTCTTCTTGTTGAGTCATCTTTGTGGTGGGAAGGTCCAGTTTTCCTGAAACATGACGAATCTCAATGGCCGCAAAACCCCACCACCGAGACCGCTTTACCTGAAATAAAAGTCTTACAATCAAACATAAATCAAAACAATGAAACTAATAACTTAATTGACATAAAAAGTTATTCAAGTTCATTACACTTAAAAAGAATAATTGCATATGTACACAGATTTATAAGTAATTGTAAAATCAAAGAAAAACATAATCGATCAGTAGGACCCCTTAAAGAAAATGAACTTAGTTCAGCCTTAACTTACCTTATAAAACTAGCCCAGTCAGAGTCATTTAAAGATGAACTTAAACTAATAAAAAATAATAAAAAACTTACCTCATCCCATATGTTACAGCTGTCTCCTTTTCTTGATGACGTCGGCGTGCTGAGAGTAGGTGGTCGGCTTAATAATAGCGAATATAGTTATGATAAAAAGCATCCAGTGTTACTACACGCTAAACATTATTTAACAAAATTGTTGATGCGAGCCGAGCATCTACGCTTACTGCACGCTGGCCCTCAGCTACTCCTGGCAAGCTTCAAAGACCAGTTTTGGCCCCTGGGAGGTAGAACGTTGGCACGAAGCATATATCACTGCTGCGTAATATGCACTCGTCTTAGAGCCAAAGCCATGGAGCCGCTGATGGGCCACCTACCAGCTAGTCGAATTACTCCTAGCTACCCCTTTGCTATAACGGGAACAGATTTTTGTGGTCCATTTCCAATTTCAAGCAAAATAGGACGCGGAAATCGAATTAGCAAATGCTACATTTGTATATTTATTTGTTTTTGGACTAAGGCAGTCCACTTAGAAACCGTTAGTGACCTTAGTGCTAAAGCATTCATTGCCTGCCTTCGCAGATTCATTTCGCGTAGAGGAAGACCGAGTAAAATTTATTGCGATAACGGTACTAATTTTGTTGGTGCAAACAATGAACTGAGACGAGCATTACAAGCAGGCATGAGGTCCATATATAATTACACAGCCGAAGAGCGCATTCAGTTCATATTTAATCCCCCTTATTCCCCCACATTCGGCGGGCTATGGGAGGCCAATGTTAAATGCTTAAAATATCATTTAAAAAGATCAATAGGTAACTCTAGCTTAACGTTTCTGGAGTTAAGTACCCTTTGCACGGAAGTTGAAGCAGTTCTTAACTCCCGACCCCTTACCCCTCTTACATGTAACCCCAGCGACCTTTCTCCCCTCTCACCAGGGCACTTCCTCATCGGGCGTCCCCTGACTTCGCTGGCGTCCCCTCCTGCTGCATCCGGAAAGGGCATAAAGACGCGCTATCAGCTGCTCGAGTCGCTGCGTGACAGTTTTGCCAAGAGGTGGAAAAATGAGTACCTCTCCGAGCTACAAAAACGAACAAAATGGAGACATCCCTACAGAGATCTTAAGGAAGGCGCTATGGTAGTGTTTAAAGAGGATAACCTACCTCCCATGAGATGGAAACTTGCACGTGTCCATCGACTATACTATGGCAAGGACGGAATCGCCAGGGTAGGCGATTTTAGAACGATCAGAGGGATCGAACGACGGGCACTGAATAAGGTGTGCCCCCTCCCTGATGACAATGATGAGATGTTGGAAGAAGCTTCAGCGCCAGCCAATGCTACCGACACCTCAGCTTCCTCCAACGGCCCCCCAGCATGTCTACGACAACAAGTTACCGCGCGGGGCGCGGGCGCGCGGGGGACGGACCCCACCACAAGCCATTAGCTCAGCGGCCGCCACAGCGCCGCACGCGTCTTACATACATAAACGCGAATATCAACCCTTGTATCAGTTTCGGATATTAAATCCCTATTTCACATACATCAAGATCTTTTACTTGCACCATAATCGCCTGCATAGCTTATAGTTGTTATCGAGTAAAAGGGCTAACATACCGACAGACAGACGGATGGATGGACGGACGGACATGCCGAAACTATAACGCTTGTGTTTTTGCCATTTTGGCTACGGAACCCTAAAAACCTATGTATGCTGTGTGGAACACGTTTAAAATAAGAGTTTTTATAATGTTTTGTGGAATTTGTCTGAAAAGTCCAGATTAGATCATTTTCCGGTAAATTTCATTAAGCAAATAAGATAATTTAGCCAAATATACAAGCGTAGTAAGAAAACGTTTTTTTCTTTGTTTGTTCGCAGAAATTATAAATTATGCCTAACCTTGCTTTGAAATTTTATCCCTTTTTTGCCGCACTTAGTTTACCGAAACTAGGTCTTACCGCGCTGCCACTTCATTTACTAACATAAAATAAACTGCGAAGAACCCTCAATAGTCGTTGAAATAAAACCTTTATCATAAACTCTCTATTAAGATAAACTGTTTTGTTACAACAAATTTCTTATCTGTGAAAATGTTAATGACATTCAAATTTCGAACATCTCCGAAAAAAAAAGCAATTTGACGACCTCTATTTAATTTTAATATCAGTCGAGATGACGATATGAATATTCTTTCTCTTACCCCCGGTCGCTCGGTATCGCGTCTATAACTACTTGTATATTCTATGTCTATGGCTTTAGTCCTTGTTCTGAGGTTGGTAACGAACAATATGGCAATCGGCCCCCGACTAGTTTGTCTCTGCATAAAAATAATAAATAAACTACGGATGCGTGACATGCGTGAAAAAAGTTTTCATTTACCGCCATTTGACGTACACACAGTTTATCTTTTAATAAAAGATTCCATTGTGTATCTAAGTATGTATAAAATTAATTTGTTTTGTTGTTTTTAAACTAACTTTAGCAAAAGTTTCGTGTAAAATGAGCGATAAAGATAAAACTTGTCCCAGAAAAAAATTACGCATTTTAATTTTCACAAAATCTTACACACAGTTAAAAATAAAAACCATGCTTTATGGTAAATTCTTGTTACAAACTTAATAATCAACTATATGTATGCATGTTTGAGTGTTTGACTTTATAAATCCAGAAATTTCGTAATTTTCTTGTAATGCCTGCTATCAGGTTTTATACATAAATATAGGACTGTTATTAATTTATTAAAAACAGCCTATCTGGGTCACATATACAGAAATAAGAAATACGACTTATTACAAACAATTATCGAGGGAAAATTCGAGGGAAGAAGAGGGAAAGGTAGACCTAGATATAAATGGATAGATAACATTAAGGACTGGACACTTACAAAAGACTCAGCCACTCTCAAGAGATTAGCAAAGACCAGGAAGCTGAATGCCATGCTGACCGCCGACGCCCATTAGATGGGCATGGCAGCAGCAGAAGAAGAATTAATTTTTAAGCTTTTTTCCATTTCGACTTGAAGTTTTCAACTGATATGGCGTTAGTTTTATGTTTTAAGAGTTTCTACTGCTTCATACGAGCCCATTATTTTCCAATGGATTATACTTCAGAGCAGTTGGGAGGAATAATGTGTTTTTCCACAAATTCGATATTGCTGACAATATCACTTTATCGCTTTCTTGGATAATGGTAGATGTGATATCCACTTCAGTTTACTATTTATTTTTCATTTTTGTTAGGTACTTTAGCTCTTTGTAGGTCTTTATAGAATTATTTTTTTAAAGACTGCACTGTTCATTTGTACGTTTTGCACTTTTGTCTAAATATAGTACAGACAGGGTAATAAAATTGTACTACTAACGGTACAAATGTGATCGCACTTAAACTATCGTGAGACATATTTCAAAATATTTATCAGTACGGTTTTTACTCACTATTATTTTTAGTCGCTTTTGGCGACATGTTTCGGATTCTTTGGGAATCCATCCTCAGGCACGAGTGTCCGCGGCGGTTGTACGTCGTGCACGACAAATGTGTGATAAAAGTGGCAATGTACGTAACAAAATGGTTGATGATTAATAATAAAATGTATCCCAGCTTCGGGGAAAAGCTTGTGTAAAACGGCTAGTGTAAACGCTTGTGGTAAACGTACGATGTAAGTTTAGTGTGTATTAAATAAGCGTACCGTTAAAGAGTTCTACGCGGAAGAAACATTGTGCAAAAGCTAATAAAAAATAAACAGTTGCCAGGTCTGGCTGTCAATGACTGCGGTTGTTGTGGGTTATTATTTATTTAAATGTTCTTTGTAATTGTAATTAATGGAAAAAGGGTCGGAAAAGGGCTTTCTTCTAACCCGGTGATATCACCTATATAAAGGGTCAAGTGGTTATTAAAGTACAAAGTAGTCAAACAAGTAACGGTATTTTGACTCATACGCCGAGTAGGTAAGGATAAAAAGTCATAATGCAATATTACGAATGACGAGTCTTGTAATGTGACTTATAGGGGCTCGGTTTGACTCAAGAATGCGACAGAAGTTTAGTTAGACTTCAAAAATATCCGTATGGTTTTACGAGACCATGTTTTGTACCGCCGTGTATAATATTTGCTATTATCAGACCCTTTTTGCCACCTTTACAATATATGTGGAACGATGTTCAGTAATTAATTCAACTGCGTCTGGGAGATATGGCTTAAACGTTGCTATAAAAGCGGCAGTAGGGAAATGGACTGGTTATAAATTTGGAGTTAGCTTTTTGGAGCTGTACATACTTTAAGCAATTTTACTCGTAGTATCCATGGATGGCTTGCTTCTTGCTTGAGAGTATGAAGATTTTATCTATTGTTTTATCAGTCAAGTCGCTGGTCTACAAGTTACCAATAGGTAAAGAAAATCTTTATAATAAAATAAACCTCTGGGGAATTCACGAAATAACTACGCGACGACTGCTCTTCTTTATATCAACATTTTCGTGGAGAAGACCTGGGTTTGTTTTAATTTAAAGTACCTAATGCTTAAAAGTATTGTCAGTACAAAATGAGGTAGCAATATATGCAGCGTTCGGCTTTGATAGCCCTTGACTTGACGTTCACTTGACAGTATGAGTATCTAGGAAACATTCAAATTCTATTTTTACTTATTTCAATACAATAAATATTTCTGCAAAAGAGAAAACACCTTATGCAAATATAAAAATGTTCTACTACCCAAAAAAGTAGAAAAAGTAGGTAACAGGTAATTCTTTTAAAGGTACCTTTAAAAAACTTTTTACAAAAAAAAGGAAAATATTATGCTATTTTAAGTATACTTACGCGTTACTAACTGATATATTTGAAGTCGGTGGCAAGCCAAATTTTGAAGCATACCATGATTTTGGTGCGATTCGATAAGGATGCGGCTATATTAAGTATGTACGTTGGATTGCCTTACACGACGACAATGAACGTACTTTCTGTAGGTACCTAAGAACACACCTCAGAACACCACACGGTCGAACCTGAGTTATTTACGAAAAGCTTTAAAAAGGGACCTTTAAACAAAGTAGTAATTTATTCACAACCCCACCCGTGTTTGGCTAAACTTGTGACAACGGTTTACTTTGTATGTTATCCGTTGTAATACCCAGAACAGTGTTGTTTATACAGAATGTAATGTTACATACGAGGACCATAAAAATTATCATTATCTCGCTAATTTTTATTTTGCAAAGCTAACTTCTACCTAATGTCTGGTGTTCTGAGTTCAATTTTGAATAAATACTATGTAATGTTCTGAGAATATTCGATATTGAAAAATGTACTATATTATCCTTCTCAATACTTGGAATCGCTAGACAGTAAACACCTTTCATCTCGGGCCTCAAAGCGTGCGTTTCATTACTGCTGCCTTTTACCCTTTGGTCTTATTACAGAGCTTGCTTAAGGGTAGATACATAATGCTTTGTTGTATGTCAAGTTAAAATAGATCCTATTAATGTAAAAATATCGATGTATATATGAATACACATAGAGCCCCATGGTTACATACCAAAAGTGCACGAGTTTTAACTAAAGCGATCTAGTTTAGAATAGAATAGAATAGAATAGAATAGAATAGAATAGAATAGAATAGAATAGAATAGAATAGAATAGAATAGAATAGAATAGAATAGAATAGAATAGAATAGAAATCATTTATTCAGACAACACATCAATACAACACATATATAGCAAATACAAGACAAAGATAAACGAAACAGTAGAAATAGAGATGTGAAGCTGAAATGGTCTCCACTCAGCAATGCAGCTGGCACGACTAGCGTGGTCAACGGCGCTGGTTTTCCCTAAAATACAAAATCAAAATAAATATTTTTCATCTCTCCTGTTCGGAAAGTTCACCTTTCATAGGCTGATAGCCGGGTGGAAAATTGGGTTTCCCACCCTAGGGTGGAAAGTAATTATAATATAAATATATATAACTGACAAAACTTTTAATTTTTTGAATTGTTCAAATTTTACCATAATCTTCAACTAATTTAATTTCATTGTTGTTACGCCGTGGTTTACCAATAATTTGTTCTAAAAATATACTTACCAATAATAAACAATTTGATTAATAATTTTTTTATAAGAAATATATGTACTTACCAATAATAAACCTACATTTCTTAGAGTGTTTAACTCGGGTAAAAGTAACCATCTCACCCTCGGACTATATAAAATATCTCGGGTGAAATGGTTCACTTTCCATCCTTGGTTAACAATCTACTATAACATTTTTGCTGGTTCATCATTAGTTTGTCAGAGTCCAGAAACATAGTAAACAGATTCTCCATACGGGGAAGTTAAACTGTAGAATATGCACTATCCATTTCGGCTATTTAGGATTGTCAAAATTCAAGTCATTATCTTTACTGTGGTCGTGCACGCAAAGGGACGTCAAGTTGTGCCAACCCTTATAATTGCTCGGAGCAATGCTGAGCCGAACGGAGCCGAGTTTGCCCGAAGCGAGGAGATTCGCACCCCTGGCTTAACCTCGTTTTCAGCATTTCGTCAAATTATATCCGTCGCTGACAGTACCTATCTCATTTTGTGCACTGGCTTCAATTATTATTGACAAGTGCCAGATAAAAATGAGTGAAGCCTCTAAAATTATTTTTTCCACATTTTATTTACCACCTCTTTTGTTGTATAAACAAACTGAAGATTTTAGGCCTCAAATTGTTTCAGTAAAAATTACGCAACTCGCCGGATGAAAGTATTTTGTATTTATTATAAAAATATCTATTTCATATTAGTATAAGTCATTCGTATTGGATGCTTTCATATGAAAACGGTAGAATCGACTATAAAACTTCAAATGTTGCCAAGAATTCGTGCAATAAAGAACATTCACTCTCAAATAAATCAGAATATCGTTCAATAATGTCGGAATTCAAGATTTACAGTCTTTGCAGTTTAGCCAATTTGTGATGTATATACTTAATGTCGTTAATCTATTCCTAACATTCAAACATATTAGTTAGTAACGCGTAAATATGATATTTTATCCTTTGCAAGGGTGGTTTTCTTTTTTAGTAATAAGTTTTTTATTATTTAAACTCAAACAGAACCAGAAAATGGCATTAATTAAAGCTGTCAGATAAAATCCATAAAGTTTCAGAACAAATAAATTAAAGTCAAAAGCGGGAGGGTTTTGTACCTTTTTTTAGCCTGATGTTTCAAATGTTACAAGTACAATCTGGATCTCAGGCAGACTGGTAAGGAATTTTATCAAAATCTTCTAGCTGCTCGGATTTCAAACTATCCACATTTGGTCTTGATTATTTACTACGCTAAGGTTAAAAGGCGGTCACTTTGCCTACTACCTACTGACTACTGGATTTCACGAAGGCGAAATTACCCTGACCCCAACCCTTTCCACTATCATATTATTATGATGCGTTTGGATTCCCCAATATAGCTACCACAGCCGCAATCAATCTTATAAACGCCTGGTATACCGGTGGTTGTATTCGAATTACTTTGTGGTGTTTGTTCATAAATCATAAATTATTTATTTGCATGAATAGGGTCAGATTACAGTTGTTACATATTATATACATAAAGTTTCTCCTAATTCAACCGTCCACAAACAGCATGCAA
Source organism: Cydia strobilella (assembly GCF_947568885.1). NCBI lineage: Eukaryota > Metazoa > Arthropoda > Insecta > Lepidoptera > Tortricidae > Cydia > Cydia strobilella. The sequence goes on from NC_086042.1 coordinate 22,749,090, forward strand.
ATATTAAAATGTATTTCTTAAACTACATAAGTACCTTCTATTACATTATATACATTATGTATCTACTACATTATATTATAATAATAATAATTAATCTTTGCTGAATTAATGTCTTCAACATTTCCGTACAACTCACCTACCAAAACATTATTAGTTTCGAAATATGCCTGGCTAGGAATAACATCGGAAGTAACTCGAATTTAAACTATCGTGAGACATACTAACATTAAGCTTTTAGCCGCCCGTCGTGACCGCTACTCACTCATGCACTGTTAGTGTTTGAAAATGGAGACCTAGGCTCTCCGAAACATATCGCGCGAGTGACTAAAATCACGTGAGTGAAACCGTAAAATTAGCTTAAATATCGGAAGCAACTCCCTGTTTATGGTTTTGATTAAAAATTCGGAAAAATTATAAGTAGAAAGTTTTTGGTCTTTTAAATAATTATGTATGTATGTAAACACTTTATTGTACATAAGACAGATTACAAATACAATAAAAACAAAATATATACAATGTACAAAGGCGAACTTGCAATTGAGAGTGAAACAATGAACAAATCAAGATAGACAAACGAACACTATGAACAGAAAGTAAATAAAAGTAATGCAATTTCGAAACAATTATTGTAAACAATTTCTACGAAAGAGGAAGAAAGTTACCGTAAAATAATAATTAAATAAAATTTAATTTAAGAAAATGGATTCACACGTGTGCTGTGGCATAATCAAATTATAACCTCCTTTGTGACGATTCCAACCTAAAAGGTGTATGTAATTACTTTTTACTTTTTAGTATAATGCATAATTTTAATGAGACGAAGTAGAAAAGATGGCGCACTGCCTAAGGCAAGTTTCTAGTTAAATTATAATTAAATTTCTGTGGGAGCTCCTCTGAGCTACCATAAAATGAGAACTCGCAATTTAAATTAAACTATAAGTGAATAGTAATTCGCCTTCTGTTATTTTTGTTGCTAGTTTGGTGGAAAACAACACAACACACTGTTAACACTCGCTTATTGTGTATCAGTGATGTCCTGATGTCACATGCGCGTCGTAGATCCTTTGAAAAAACCCTTTATTAAGACGAAAGGGGACGACCGCCTCTAAACCGGTTTTCCATACGAACGCATTCCCCTTTCTCCTCTCTGGATATTAACATTATTGAAAATATTTTTACATAATTTTATGTATTTTAATCATAAAATAAAACTATGAAAACGGATTATATCGCGTATATTGAATTTATAATACATCCCGACGTTTCGAACCCTTTACAGCGTTCGTGGTCAACGGGTGACTGAGGAAAAATTACAAAGTGCAAAAATACCCACATAATAAAATAATGAACAATCACAGACTACAAACTTTAAGGCTGGTTGTACATGCAAAATCGGTTCATAAGGCTAGTTATACACTACAATTATTTTCAAGTAAAAATATATATATACGCGATAAAAACTACTCCGGCTCCAACCCTACACCACGGACCCGAGAAGATTTAATTCCCTCCTAAATTGTAGGAGGGTATCCCAATATGGGACCGGCAACAAACTCGGCGGGACACATCTTTTCAAAACATCAGAATGTCCAGCATCATCCAACACTAAGGATTTGTCCAACATTTAGGAGGGAATTAAATCTTCTCGGGTCCGTGGTGTAGGGTTGGAGCCGGCGTAGTTTTTATCGCGTATATATATATCTTTACTTGAAAATAATTGTAGTGTATAACTAGCCTTATGAACCGATTTTGCATGTACAACCAGCCTTAAAGTTTGTAGTGTATGATTTTTCATTATTTTAGTAAGTGGGTATTTTTGCACTTTGTAATTTTTCCTCAGTCACCCGTTGACCACGAACGCTGTAAAGGGTTCGAAACGTCGGGATGTATTATAAATTCAATATACGCGATATAATCCGTTTTCATAGTTTTATTTCATGAGTAACTATCGCGGTAACCGAAGACAATATTATTTTAATCATAGCTACATTACCGTTACATTTTTTCAATTTTTTATTATTTATTTATCGTATAGCGTTTACACACTGGTTATTTTTTAATTATTATAAGAGTAAGGATTGAAAACAGGTTTCATACAAATTTTTAAAAGTTCTCGTAATAAAGTAAAAATTGAAAAAAATATCGGTCGAGTATAGCTATGTTTAAAATACATCAAATTGTGTAAAACTATTTTCCATAATACAAGACTAATGAGGACTACGTTTGTATGGAGAATAGATCGCCCAATTTCCTCTTAAAGACTACTGTGTTCCCCTGAGATAATCTCGGAGTTCGCAAAATGGGAATCCCTCTGAAACCGCCCAATGTTAGAGAATTTAGATCCTAGTATGTGAGAACAAACGCCCTGCCAACGTCGAGTATATTAAGTAAACATAATTATTAACATTAATAAATTCAGACAACAAGGCCCATATTACATATACCTTATGGACTAACATACATATGAATGTCATAAACTTAAAAATTAAACACTATTTTGGCGACAGAATGGTGTGACTCCGTTTAATCAAAAGGGGTAGGTACTTCTTTTGTGATATTTTATTTTGTTTGACATTTAATGATGATGCTAAATTGCTAAGATTGACATCTATTATTGACATATTTTTGTTTATACATACTTATATGACGATCCTTATTGGGAGAGAAAATTATTTTAATTTATTTTGTATTTTTTTGTATGTAATGTTTGACGATCATGATAAGAAGATAAGCATAATTTTGACATTGATGCAAATTTATAGTGTAATTTTTATCCTGAAATAAATAAATCTAAATCTAAATCTACAATGTCTCGCGCAAGGTATAAGTTCCATTATTAAACTTGTACCATTTTTCATCTGAGCTGCGCGAGACTTGTACCTACCCCTTTTCATTATAAATTGACCAGCGATGTACCTAGTCTCACTTTATTGTTTAATGCAATTTACATTAGACAAATACAAAGACAAACTAAACATTTTAAGGAATCTCATCTAGTATTAACCTGTGAGTAGATATGAAAAATTTTACCAGTTTCCGATGTCCGGTTGAGCTGAAATATGCATACCCTAATAAATTTGGGGATACTTTTAAATATATGTTGTTTATAAATTTAAAAAAATAAGTAATTACTTCAATATTTTCTCTGTAGGTTTCCTTAGTAGCACCGCGGAATCTGAAAGACTTATTTTACTGCTTTGGCGGTATCGTGGATAGATCCAGAAGCCCCTAACTCCTAAATGATTGACCTCTCCCTCCTTAATGAACCTGCTGATAAGATGAATATTTTGGATTCCTTCTTCAAATTAACGTTATGCGATACGTTTTTGAATTCCAGAAGTGTTTAAGACACTTTTGTGAAAACGATTTATGTCTGGAAAACTAGAGACATAATATAATATGAATGTGATATGACTATCCGATATTTTTGTGCAGATTTTGTTACTAAAACTGATGTGGCACAGTGTGTGAAATCAAGGAAAAAGAACAGACGATTCTATATACAGCCTTGGCGTGCTACCGCCAAACTAGTGTTTAGTTATAAGTTTATGAAATGTATATAAGTAATGTATCTTTAATATAGGCCTTGTTGCCTCATTAAAATTTAATAAATAAATAAATACATTATTTTAAGACGAGCGAATACTACACACCTTGTTTTGTATTTCACTGATTCAGTTTAATTTCAGCGACGTTTTATGATGATTGTACACCAGAGAATTTCATAAATATTTGTCGTGAAACTCATAGTTAGGAAGCACTAAAGTTAGGAATAGAAGTTTAGTTCGAGTAGCGAGTGTATTACACCGAAGTTTAGCGCGTGTCTCTTACTGCAGTTAGTCCCGGCAGTTTGAAACGACTCACGGATGTCTGTAAGTAGAAATCAATATATTACTTTCAAAGTTACATACTCGTAACTCCCTTTATTGTTTGACCTTGTGTTTTTGAAGACAACATATTTATACACAAAAGGGGGCACTTAATACCATAAAGAATATTGACAGTTTAGCGCAAGTCTCGCGCCAGAATCAACCTATAAAAGTGACATTCTGAATGACGCAGCAGTAATGCAGCCAAAATTGCCATCCGAATGTTGCCTTAAGGTTTAGGTACAGCGGTACAGGTATCTTGTAAGGAAGTTTAAATGCAACGTAGTTTCAATATATATTTAGCGAAATCTTTTCCATTATTTTTTCACTATTCTGTCCCTTGATTCAGAATAGTGTGCTCTTGGAGAAGTATAGTACCTATATATTTTGCCCCGAGCGGAATGGTCAATCGCATAATTCACAATTGAGTAGAATTGGGAAGGCTTCTTCGTACTCTTTCAACTTTAGATTTTCCCCTTACCGGTTAGAAATAAAATGCATCAGTAACAACGATCATTGCCTTCAAGTGCTATTAGCATCAGAGCCTCTTCGCGGGCTAGGGCCGCGTCGTCAATCAGGTAATCGCTGGGATAATAGTTTCCAAAATATTTTGTTTGTGTCTGAAGGTGACGTTCAGACGATTCAGTCTGCACCAGTGTTACTGGCGCAAAATGTCAAAATATCGGGCAGCAATTTAGAGCATTTCTAATTGTCAGCATTCGATTTATTGATATTTGCGGCAGTAATGTCGAGGTGCTGTGCTGGTGCAGTCTGAATCCGAATCAGGTGGTGGTTTAAACATATGTTGGTAAGAGTTTTTAGTTGTAAAAAAGGTTGTAAATAAATAACAAATAAAACATGTCGCGCGAGTGACTAAAAATACGTGAGTGAAACCGCTAAGTTAGCTAAAAGTTAGGTAAAGGACGGAAGGGCATAGGAAGGAGATTCTGATGACGACATCATTACTAAATATTGCAAGGTTAAAGTTGTAGCGTTGACGCAGATGATGTCACTGTCAATTTCCTCAAGAAATAGTAGTAGTAGTAGTAGTAAAAACTTTTTTGCACAAAACACGTAGATACAGTTCATAACACAGAAAGAATGCAGTAAATGTGTACAAAGGCGAACTTATCTCCTTAAGGGGCCTCTTCCAGCTAACCTTTAAGTAACTGAGAGAGATACATTGCGTTGCAATCGTTGCCGCATTACTGCAGAGCAATTAAAACGTTCAATATGTCGTTCAGAGATGTCGAAGGAGGTTGGCAGTTACACTTGCCTACGTCAACGCTTAAACAGCAACTGAAAAGAAAAATCGAAGCAAATTCAAGTGACATTTAGAAAGAGAGTACTGTCCATTGTCTATTCGCGTTTGTCTGAGATGAAAGTCGAGCTGTCCTTATGCTTTTTATTCCCGCGGATATATTCTTAGATTCAATTGCTCTATAGGTAAATAAAATGCAGACATAGGTACTATAAGCAGTGCAGTGAAGGGACTTTGAGTGAGATCCTTTACTCTGGGTGTAGGGTTGTTAAAAAGTTTAGTACTACATATATAGTTTTGGGTTTATTATTTGTTGGCGCAGAACTGAATTAGGTACAAATATATTTCGAGCCCATAAGTTCTGACACTTCTGACATATTAACGGTACCTTAGTTTTCCTGCAACTTCAATCAAACAATGAGGCAGTGAGAAAGAAAGCATAATAATGCATTTAATATTAAATATATTAATAACGGGTCACACGTATTTTAAGTCGAAAAACGCTCGACATGTTTCACTCCGTACCGAGGAGTGTCATCAGGAGCTTGCGTTGACGGTGACGGACCGGCGCAGACTGCGGGCCGCAGCCCTCCGCGCCCGATAACTCGGCGCGAGCATGCATTTAATGTTTAATAATAATGCAGTAAATATGAGGAATGAAATATCGTACCAGCAAATAAATAGCACAAAACAACACGCCCAGCAAAATAAATATGTGTCAACTATGTAGATAATGCGTGTAACCGATTTGCGTTTAATTTTCTAATGGCCCTGTGCTATTCCTGTCATTCATAATTATTAATTACACTATGTTGTTACACTACGTGAAGATGACAGACGCGCTATGGTTAAGCAAAATGATTAATTGCACTAAAATAATTACTTTTCGGGTTATACCAGCAAAATTTTATATCTTTTCTTTCTTTATACTGGATTTTCAAATAAAACATAATTTATTTAGAAGAAGAAGTTACCTAATTTTAAGTTCGTAAGTAATTATTAGTTATCTGTATTTTTCTAATTATAATAGTGAATTAATATAGGAATAGCCATCCTCAGTAACAGAAAAAGTTATAGATTAGCTAGAGTTAAACCAAGATAAGTCTGCAACGATTTGTCTGATAGCACGCGCAGTGCAAGTGTTATTTTAAACGTCAAACTTCTAAAAAAATTATGACGTAAATAACACTTGTACTACGCGTTCTGTCAAAATCGTTGCAGACGAGTCTTGGTAACGCTATTGGATTGCGCCATGCATTTAATAAAAATAAAAACAATAGACAGACGCTGTAGCAGGCCAATTCGAACGTGCACCTGACATCAAACCGATATTTGAATAATATTGGAATCATATAAGTTACAATGTCATTCGCGCGGGCGCCTTGCTCGCACTAATACATGTGTGGATAAGTCTGAGCCAAATGAACCCCCGAATGTTAGCTAACTGATATGATTGCAATATGATTATCGGTTTGATGTCAGGTGTACGTTCGAATTAGCCTGTTAGACTAATAGGGTCCGGTGGTACCCTAAATAGTGTGTCATGATTTCGATTATGGTATCAAACCGCTATCAATTTCTCATTATAGCACATCACTACTTCAATGAATCGAAGCCCGATACGTTCAAAGAATACTTTAGCTGGCTTTCAAGATTCTATTGACTGTTGGAGATTTGAAGCAAAAGGGATTTGTATTAAATCGATTCGATGTCTATTAAGCAGAAATCGATTTTTATCTAAAGCTTCAGTAAGAATTGGTTATCGCATTGCCGATTATTTTTAATTTATCGATTTTTCTCGACAACAAAAATACACCTGAAATCGATTCAACTAAAAATAAATGACTAACTTTTTTTTATTTATTTTTATTTAATTTATTCGGATTGAAGTAGCTTCCGAATTAATACAGCAGTAAAAAAATATTATACGCAATTAAGTTCCGCCGTTGTAAATAATAATGAGTATAAATCGCAAAACTTTAAATCAGTGTAATAAAGCAGTGTATATATATAAAGTGTAGAAAAAAACACCATTTATTGGCGTTTATAGTTTTAAAAATACAAACTTGTGTAAACGGTGGGCCGATAACATAAGATACGACTAGATAGTCAAAGTACCATTTTAAAGTACGTTTTCTTACATTGAAAACCATGTTGTTACAGGTGGGTGAAATCAGAACTATAGTTGTGGCATACTATAGGACTGCTTCATAAGGCCGGCGCTGCGCAACTCGACTGCATTGGTAAGTTTGTGTAGTGATAGTTAGTTAAAATTGTTGAAACTGGTTTACATTTCTTACTATCCCTCTTTTGTCGATATAGAAAGTGTTAATTATCATAATTCAGTAAGCACGGAGTTGGAAACATTAGATCAGGAGGCGTAAGCTGATTGTAATAACAGGTTATTAATTAATTAATTATTATTCGGAGATCCAACAGCTGTTAGTACATGTCAGGTTTTATAATTATTTATGTGATACAAAAAGCCAATTACAGGTTCTCACCAGTAGGATAAGCAGATTCCAATCTAAGTTTGACATGAATCTTATCTTATCTTATGCAATTCTTGTATATGTGTATATTTCGGGGATCTCGGAAACGGCTCTAACGATTTCGATGAAATTTGCTATATGAATAGCTAGGTCTCTCGGAAAACGCGCATTTTTGAGTTTTTATATGTTTTTCGAGCTAAGCTCGGTCTCCCAGATATCAGAGTCTTAATAGTGAGCGCGTTTTGGGAGGTAGGTGCACATCTAATGAACTATATTAACTTATCGTTTACGAATAGGTATACTAGTAGTTCGCCCCGAACTGAAAACTCTCAGTTCGCCAAAAAGTGAGATCAATTGAATGCACCTACGTAGGCGGCAAAGGACCGAAAACCGCGTGCGATTTATTACAAGGTCTGTGGAGCCCTTAACTGATAGATGTAAGTCCCCATAGAGATTAAAATAAACTGTATCTGTGGTAACCCGTAATCTTTCTTGTAAAATGTTTAATACCTACCTATATTTTGTTTATTTTGTTTTTATAAATCTTGCCAATTATTTTAATATCGTAATTAAAAAAAAAACCGGCCAAGTGCGAGTCGGACTCGCGCACGAAGGGTTCCGTACCATTACGGAAAAAAACAGCAAAAAAATCACGTTTGTTGTATGGGAGTCCCATTTAAATATTTATATTATTCTGTTTTTAGTATTTGTTGTTATAGCGGCAACAGAAATACATCATCTGTGAAAATTTCAACTGTCTAGCTGTCACGGTTCATGAGATACAGCCTGGTGACAGACAGACAGACGGACAGACGGACAGCGGAGTGTTAGTAATAGGGTCCCGTTTTTACCCTTTGGGTACGGAACCCTAAAAAAGAAACAAAACAATATTATAAATGTGTAAACCAAGCACTCATTCGGTACCAAACTGGTCGAGTTTGGTACCGAATGAGTGCTTGCAAATAAGATGACCAGAATAACAAGACCCCTCACAAATAGCTTTTTGGCCTTCTACGCTCTTCTAGATCCATAACCCCTTGATCGAGCCTGCTGACTAAAATGTAATGCCCTTATCTACACGCTTACCAAATTTCATTTAAATTAGAACAGATTTACTTAAGCTATCCTATGATAGTTCAGCTTAAAAACATCGAAATGTTGAATGAATGTAAGAACTTTACTTCGCTTCGCTCGCTCGTTCGACTATTATTGTACTTATTTCTGGTGTTTCTCCAATAAAGAAAATAAAAGTAAAATGAAATGAGTAGGTAAAGTTCGTTCATATGTACGTCTACGCCGTTGTACGTGGTTGTGGGATTAGCGCATCTCATTTCATAAAGAATGTACGTACTCGTTTTTAGGGGTCCGTACCCAAAGGGTAAAAACGGGACCCTATTACTAAGACTCCGCTGTCCGTCCGTCCGTTCGTCCATCCATCTGTTTGTCCGTCTATTACCAGACTGTGTCTCATGAAGCGTGATAGCTAGACAGTTGAAATTTTCACAGATGATGTATGTCTGTTGCCGCTATAACAACAAATACTAAAAACAGAATAAAATATATATTTAAGTGGGGATCCCATACAACAGGCGTGATTTTTTGCCGTTTTTTTTTCGTAATGGTACGGAACCCTTAGTGCGCGAGTCCGACTCGCACTTGGCCGGTTTTTTTTCAAACGTTTTACTTTACTGTTGTTACTAAAATCGCGGCCGAAAACTACAGCGCTCGTCAAAAATTAATACGAGTAGGTATAATCATTTCCGGCGCCTTCGTTTTACGACTTTGGATATAAAAATATTTGGTACTTACCTACTCATAACGTTTAGGTATATTAAAACGCTCTGTTTAGAAGTAAATAATTATTTCGTATGTTATTATTTCATTTGATGTCGATCCACTACAGAGGACTTCGTTTAAAATTACGTGACACGGATCTCGCTTCTTTGTTAAACCACAGAGAATTTCGGCACACCCGTCGTGCCTGGGTGTTCAGTTTCTCATTATGTAGATGTTAATTAATCTGTCGAAAAGGTCGCAGGGCGTTATATCACATAAAAAAATATCCAGCTTGCTTCATTTTATACCAACTTAACACCTAAGTAATTGACTGATGTCGGACAAAACAAAGCATTTTGATAAAATAAGAAACAAATTAAGCAACATTTTGTTTTGATGAATGGGAGTATTTTTTATAGCAAGATGAATTGATTACTAACTTCCTTATTTCCTTATTTCATTTACTCAAAATACAGTTTCACGGAACTTAGCAGATGTAGGGCAGAAAGGGCCTTTTTACGTATTTTTCGTCCTATACTAACTTTAGTGTAATTAACTTTGCAGTTTCACTAACGTATTTTTTGTCACTCGGGCGGCATGTTTCGGAGAGCCTAGGTCTCCATAGGAAGGTAGATAGATAGGTAGGTTGGTTTAGTGTAATTAATTCATAAAATTACTCATGATTAGGCATGGCAATATGCAATATCACAGTCAAATGTGATAATCGAATTTAAACTGCTGTGAGACATACTAACATTAAATAATAACAACAACAACAAGTGAGTCTAAAGGATGACTCACGTTAGACCGGGCCGTGACCGGGCCGGAGCTTCCGGCGCTAACTTGTCTATGACATGACAGGTGATCACGTGATGCTTTCCATAGAAAACGAAGCGCCGGAAGCTCCGGCCCGGTCACGGCCCGGTCTAACGTGAGTCATCCTTTAAGTAGGTATGTAAAAAAACGAAAATGTTATATTTTTTCTCCTATTCAAAATGCCTGTGTCCTCGCAACACTCCACTGTAATTAAAAATTCATAACTTGTGTTAATTGGTTCAGCATGTTTCTTTAAATGGCGTCTTTTATACAAACAAAAAATTTATTATCAAAATGTTTGTTAGACGGTTTTAACATAATTTTGTGTTGAAAATCGGGGAGAGGTTTCGTTCCTTTGTGTAACCCACCTGTGTAACGCTAGTTCACGCGTTTAAAGGAAGAATATGAATGCATGCGTTTATTATTACTTCTTAAAAACTTTACACCACGCCGGCGCAAACGCACGTGTCCTCAGCTATATTGGTTTTCAATGGTGAGAAAATGTGTGTTTTAGTATTTTTTCGCAAAAAACTAGAAATTTGGATAGCAGTTAAAACTGCTAAGCTAACCGTTTTCTACTACTGTTTTCACATCATTCTATAGGTAAATTACTTGGCTATCGGCATGGTATTTGCGGATTCCTAAATTCAACGCCACTTTTATTTTACACGCGGTGAGACATATTGCGGCTCGATTTTGGGTTCCTTTGTGTGACGTAACACAAAAAAATCACACAATACATTTTCTTAATTTTTGTGTTACATTTTTGCATATTTTTGTGAATATTCCATTGTGCACCTACACTTTTTTTTGCAATTAAGTCATTTAATAACATAATTATAGTTATTTAAATATTGAATGAAACATTCAAATCAAATCAACGACATATATAAATCTTATTCGGCCAAGCGAAGTGATACTCGTAATAGGGTAAATTTGAGCATGAGAAGAATCAATCTGGATTGGATCAAAACTTCGATTTAAGAAGACAATGAATTTTAATAGTTTTTAGGCAGACCATTGTTATCGTTAAAATACAACTTCAGGTAAAGCCAGATAAGCAGATTGCGTACCCACCCCATAACTTTTTCATACTCTGATACTTTGATTCCAAACGAACCTTTTTCTATAATAGGCATAGGGAAACTTTTTATCCGCATGCCTTTTAGCCCCACCTTAAACTTATTTATACCACAAAGTTTATGATAAACACGTAACACTGGTAAACAATAAACAACAGTCATTTCCGCCAACTGTGTAAGAAAATAAACACTTTCTTGACTTTTAATTCCGCTTTGGCGTTTTCCGTTTTTGCCAAGTTTTGAGCCGTTAATTTTCAGCGAGGCATTTTAGGAGCCAGTAGTGTCGTCGAGTACGCATACATGTACGCTGTACTAGATATATTATATTAAAATACGTATACTAAATTTTTCACATAAAAAGTACTTGATTTTACATAAGTACAACTGGTATCTACGCATAGTCACATATAATGAAATCTGAAATGTGCGTCGAGCTTTTTCAAATTGAGTGAATAAAAAAAATTCGTAATAACTATTTACGCACCCTATTTGATATGGATTCAATCTGCTTTATCATTAGAGCCTGCAAATATATGTATCTGAAATGAAATGAAATGAAATCTGAAATGTGCGTCGAGCTTTTTCAAATTGAGTGAATTAAAAAAAATGCGTAAATACTATTCACGCACCTATTTGATATGGATTCAATGTGGGGGCCGATTTTTGAATTACGACCGCTCGATTTCGTGTATTTCGTTCAATAATATCTCCACTAGTAGGCATTTAAATTCTACTAATAGAATTGAAAACAAGTGGTCAATACCACTAGATTCCCAATTTCTATCGCTCGTATTTCAAAAATTAGCATTTTGCCGTTTTCCACCGATTTTCGAGTGGCGAAATCGAACGATCGAAATTCAAAAATCGGCCCCCTGCTTTATCATTAGAGCCTGCAAATATAAATGTTGGATTTCGAGCATAACATAATTTAAAAAAAAATACCTACAATATTACGACTAGGTACAAGCATAATCTAACTACAAAAATAGGCTGACATTACAAAAATTAAATCAACCAAAGATCTTCTGAATTTCAAACGTAAGCAAAATAAATCTTCTCTAACCAATATACGAGTAGGTAGTAACTTTTTTTAATGAAGCGTTTTATGATGTGCTGTGGATGATAAACGCTGCAGTACTTTGTGAGCCTTTTCTATAAATATGAATAAGATTAATTTACTACGATGAACTCCGCCGCAAGCCTAAACTTTTTGTATTAAAGGAAAACAGAGCCGTTGAAATCGCACGACGCACGCTGAGTACGAAATAGTAAAATAGGTAGTTTCAACGACTTAAGTCGCCCCATAGTTTCGTTTGCTTTTATCTTGAAACGTGACCAAAGAACCCTCAAGGTGCTAAAGCAACTTGGAACGGAACTTTCCTTAGAACAAAACAGCATAGGACGCCTAGGGAGCGTGAATTTGTAATGAAAAAACATCCTTTTTAGGTCACAGTTTCTTGGACTAACGGATTTAGTAAGAAAATAGGTATATGCAATGTAACATAAAACATTAACTGATGCTTGACGTCTATTTTTAGCTCGCCAATAATATATAATAAGACTAATGTCAAACGAATATCAGAATTTTATTGTAAAGTATGAATGACGCGGCAGGACAGAAAGCCAGTTCCAACGTACATTTTGACATCAAAATGTACGTTGACAATAATGTATGTAAGGCATTAGGTGTCTGCTTACGATTTGTGAAACACTGTGTAAAGTGCGTACTCATGCGGCGTCGCAGAGTTTCCAAAATTACAAATTTTCCTCTAGGTAAAGCTTCGGAAACTTCATTTTTTTGTATAATAGAAGTCGAAATTTTCCAAAATGAAAGTTTCCTATTATTCGTTTGAAATTTTCCTTAAATTTCCGAGAACATTTCCAACTTTTTAGAAACTTTCCACAACTTGTACATCTGTAGTTAAATGCACAAAAATATTTTTAGTTTGAAAACGCGTTGAGTTATTATTTATTTACATAATATTTATTAGGATTATTATTTATTTAGTTACTTATAGGTAAATCTTGTAAAATTAGAAAACGGTACTGGAATTGTTGTATGTTAAATGATTCTAGGGCTTTATATGTAAATACCTTAGATTGCAATCCCACTATGTTGTCGTAACGACAGATTTGATAGTCGTGAGTAAATATACAAGCCACGACAGGACGATTACCGTTCATTTTTATCCCAGCCACACAATCGACGAGTGGCATGGGAAGTAGCGAGGGAAGCAGCAGAGCTATCGTCGTCGGCTGCCATACTTCCCTCACGTGTCTTAACGAAATTGTGGGAACGCGGCCTAATGGGCACGTATACATATATATGGGCTGATACGATTCGTGACGCTTATTTTGTTTAACTTTAATTACCTATATATGTAATAATGAGGAAGCCCGTTGCGGATACTATTAATTATGTAAAACAGTAAACACCTACATACTGTCCGGGCAATATATGTCAAGTTATTGATGTCTTGACAGGTAAAAGGGACCTTTTGGTATGCATTGTTTCAAAGCAGACGGGCATACTGGCGAAACAAACAAGACCATTACCTAATCCTAATTGATCTGACCATTCAAAACTTGGAGCCTAGTTTTATTAGAAAGGGTCGTGCCCAAATTGCTTAGTATTTAGGCTTTTCATCATGAATAATCTCTGGGAAGCCAACCTAAGGGCAGAGAGAACAATGTACGGAGCTTGTATGAGGTTATTAAATGAGATTCTGGGGGTGTAGAGGGCTAAGCCTGTTCTGTTTATTTTAAACGCTCTTATAAGCCACATTTCAGTATCAGTTAAATCAGTTTATTGGAGGAAAGAGCAACTTCCAATAGCTGTTCGTTTTTGTATTTAATAAAAACTGACTGACTGATGAATTAGCCCTAATGTCTAAATTTATATAAATCGTGATTAAAAATTAAAAAAATAACGTTAAATGGACGTTTATTTTTAACTTAAATAATATTAACATCATATTTTTTGTGCTTTCGTCTCAGGTTGGCGCTATATATATAATCAGCATCGTAGAATTCGTAGATTATAATTTATAACGTGTACCTAGAACCGGCGCCCATACAAAAAGAAAGTGACTTTACTTTTCAGATAGATTTATTTTATCTAATATACCATAATCGGTGTATGTATCACAACACTTAGATTATAACCGGACTAGAATAAAAATAAAAATGCTTAACTTTCTGGTCTTGAGAATGTTGGTGACGGCATGGCATAATGATATCCTGTTTTGTGATCGTTAGGAAACTATTATTTCAGAAAAATATGAAATATGGATTGGCATTATTCAAAATTTTAAGTCATACTTACTAGAAAAAATAATAAACCAAAATAACCTACTCCTTACCTACATCCCACCCGTACTGCCGGCTCCGGAAAGTTTTTTCCCGGATGCCATGCTAATGTTTCTATAAGCGAACATGGTGAACATGAAAGAAGAAAGAAAATTATTTATGGAACGATATAAGCATTAACAACATTGTATACCTACCCAAAATACTAATACTTTAAATTCCCGTAACAAATGAAATCATTGGTAATTTTGACGATTGTAATATAAAATAATATACCTATAGGTATAGTTCCCCAATATTATTTTTGGTGATTCGTTCAGCTTCCACGGCGTAGGACCTATACGCGTTAGATTTACGATAGTGGATTCGGACGCTTTTGTTACGTGTGGGTAAATAAATTCTGTATGAATAGGTTAAGTTCGGTATCAGGTAAAATAAGGTTAGATATAAGGTTACTGTTTTGCATACTGTGCAGAACTCTAATATAAAAGGGTACATGAGAATGGATATTTTGACCGCAAACTAGTTTGTTTTTTCTAAAATGAGTGCTTACTAAAATTAGTTTTTAGTTGTTATCAAGTTAGGCAAAAATGAATTTAGTTAATGTTAACCCTGTGCCAATAATTTTATTAGTTGTTATTTATTAACAACAAACGAATAATTTCGAACAATGAATTTTTAAGGTACCTAATGTTTATAAAGCAAATTCAATAGAATTAAACATGAATATTTAGTAGTCGCTAGTTAGACATAGTATTGAGTAATAACTTCGGTTTTGAATGAAAAATTGAGTAGAATCAAGCAAACTGCATGGCTTTGCAATGACAAAGTGTGGAAATGTTATCATAAATGTCAAATTTCTATGAACTTTCATATTTTGTCTTGTCAAAGTTGGTGCAGCGTTAGCTTAAACGGACTAATAAATTGATGATATTTGACATATGGAAGTCATTTCAATAAAGGATTTTTAAATTCCAATGCAGGGGGCCGATTTTTGAATTTCGATCGTTTGATTTCGCCACTCGAAAATTGGTGAAAAACGGCAAAATGCTAATTTTTGAAATACGAGCGACAGAAATTGGGAATCTAGTGGTATTGACCACTTGTTTTCAATTCTATTAGTAGAATTTAAATGCCTACTAGTGGAGATATTATTGAACGAAATACACGAAATCGAGCGGTCGTAATTCAAAAATCGGCGACAATGTTAAGTATTATGTAACTGGTAAAAGTAATAAAATAACTTTTAACGTGTGAAAACAAAAACCCCTTGGGTTGAATGTGTAAAGTGCACTCTTACATGTAGGGTTACTTCAGTTACAAATAATCACACGTCTGGCAGTAAGCCAAGATCTACATCGTCGTCAGATGCGGATCGGTTGCGGTTAGCTGGGAACTTTTTGCTACTGGTGAAGCTTACTAATTTTGCGGTTGTTTTTAATCTCGTTTGTCTGGTGCCAAGCGGTTCACTTAGGATAGGACAACGTGCATTGCTTTACCTCGTAAGTCCCGCCTTATGAAATTTACCTATTTTTAATTTGAGCCATGTTGTCAAGTAAATTGAGATGAATTTCGTTTATTTGAGAGAGCAACAAAACCAAATAATTGGTAATTTATATGGTTCATGAAAAGTTCTTATCAGATTGAAACGTAGTGTACATTGTAATGCATATTAAGCATTACGAGGAATATTCAGTAGGGAGCTTGTTCGAAGGACGAGTTTCAGAAATTAAAATAATAATTACCTAAAATTGAAACTTTCTAATGATGAACTTTATGTTATTCAAAATGAGTCGTAATAAATGAGCTCTGACAAATACTGTTCGCATTATTCTCTTACAAAAAAGCGACTTTGTTAATCAACTTATTGTGATGATCATTAATGCTTTGAATTGTCGGTCAATTATGATATTGGTGGAATTTTGTAACCTTAGGAACATACTCGTATTTACATTTTTAGGCACTTCTAGAGGGCAGATTTGCATATTAATTAAAACTTATTACAATGTTTAATAAAAGTTTTGTTGTAGATGAATATTATATGAGTTAATTCGTATAGATTAGTGTAAAGTAATTTATATTGTAATTTCATATTATGAAATAAATGAATCTAAATCTATGTACATTTTTAGGGTTCCGTACCTCAAAAGGAAAAAACGGAACCCTTATAGGATCACTCGTGCGTCTGTCTGTATGTCCGTCTGTCACGACTGTCACAGCCTATTTAGTCCGAAACTACTAGACCAATTAAGTTGAAATTTGGTACACGTATGTAAGTTTGTGACCCAAAGACGGACATGAAACGTAAACGAATGAATTTTAAATATGGGGGCCACTTTTGGGGGTTAAATGAGAAATTAAAAAATGAAGTTTTTTAAACTATATCGTGTTACATATCAAACGAAAGAGCTCATTGTGAGAATCTCAAATACATTTTTTCTGTAATTTTCAAATAAATAGTTTAGAAGTTATTTAAGAAAATAGCCAAAAAAATGACCATTCCCCCCCTTTATCTCCGAAACTACTGGGTCTAAAATTTTGAATAAAATACACAAAATAGTTCTTTACCTACAGATCCCAGGAAAACCTATTATAAATGTGCAGTCAAGCGTGAGCTGGTCTTAATTACTTAATTTTTGATCCGACCCCTACGTATTTTTTAAAGACATTTCATTCACGTTTCATATATAAATACATTGTTGAAAATTATGTAATGTACGGAACCCTTGGAACGCGAGTTCGACTCACACTTGGTCGGTTTTTATATTAAATTAGGTATAGCGAAAAATAAAAGCAATAATAGGGTAGTTAACAAATTTTTAATAAGGTATCAGTGGATCAGGGGGCCTATTTTTGACTTTCGACCGCTCGATTTCGTGTATTTCGTTCAATAATATCTCCACTACTAGGCATTTGAATTCTACTAATAAAATTGAAAACGAGTGGTCAATACCAAGATTCCCATTTCTATCGCTCGTATTTAAATAAAAACCGGCCAAGTGCGAGTCGGACTCGCCCGCCGAGGGTTCCGTACTTTTTAGTATTTGTTGTTATAGCGGCAACAGAAATGCATCATCTGTGAAAATTTCAACTGACTAGCTATCACGGTTCATGAGATACAGCCTGGCGACAGACAGATAGACGGACAGCGGAGTCTTAGTAATAGGATCCCGTTTTTACCCTTTCGGTACGGAACCCTAAAAATTAACATGTCGCCGTTTTCCACCGATTTTCGAGTGACGAAATAGAGTGATCGAAATTAAGAAATCGCCCCCAGGTTTGTTTTGAGCATAATGTCTATAGGGGACCCATCGCCTTATAGCAATACAAAAGTCAAAGCCTGACAATCGCACTTTACTTACGAAACGTAGGAGCATTTCATACGTTGGCGTCTTTTGAAGGGCAGCCCACCAGATTATCGCAAGGCGTGATGAGTACCTACTTAAACACCCCAGTAATTTGTGTTCGGGATCACAAATCCCTATTCTGATGCTGTTAGTTCTTACCTATTATTATAATGTTAAATTTACTCATCATTCTCTCATCTTTAACTGTTTATTTTTGTACCATTTTTTGCCAACACATGGCCACACTTTGGCTATTTTTATGAAAATTTTCCCAGCTAACATTACATAAAGGTAAAGGGCATTCAACATACACTTGACGCTTATTATTTTAACAATGGCGTCTGTCGTTTGTAAGTACATAAGTATTAATCTTCACTTCGCCTTTGTTATTTTCCTTGGATTATTTATAGTTATATTATCCCTAATGATCACGTCATAACAATGTTCCAAGTCAGCGGTCGTAAACAACAAAAACCGCTGTGATGAAGAAACGTATTTACATAATCTTAAGAATAATCTGATTTCCGGGTGAAGGAATATACTTAATTCCTTGTTTTGTTTACCCCGGGGACGACTCGCAGATTGAAGAAGAAAACAATAAAGGAAATACGCTCTTACTGAAGTTATTGTCCTTTTTAAACAGGTGGCATAATTTATGAATCTTTTTTTTTATTAAAAATACTGATGGATTATTTTGTTCGTGCAGTGCAGTCATTATAGGTTTACCAATTTAACAACTATTGCTATTTAAAAAAAACCGAGTATAAGTCGGATTCGCGCACTGAGGGTTCCGAATATCTTGGTAAACTATGAGTTACTGAAAAAGATAAACCAGATAAGGTGTAATCTTAACTTTGCCGTTGCCGCGAATACAAAGACCAACTGCAAATTTAAGGTAGTCGTCGAAGAAATGTACAAATATTCATTTCTCAGATTTTTCCTCTTATTAGTGCTGTAAGACATTGCTTCTTGCTATCCTATAGGCTTTAAAATTTTGGTATTTGCATATACTAACAATATGCGATATATAAGCAGAAGCGTTTTTCGATTGCTTTGAACTTTGTTTTTATTTAATTGTTCAACTATTTATATTGTAGCCCGTCCTTGCAACGTTGCAGCTTAGCAACTACACAGAACCACTCTTAGAACTAAACGCCCAGTAACCTGACTGTGCAATCACTTAGTTAGAAGTTCCAATACTGTAATGAAATTACGCAAGCGAACTGCAGCTGAAACGTAAATAACTACGTAGACCTTGTTATCTCCTTGTGTTTACTATGTATGTTAGAAAATTAACGACCTTTATAACCTTAGTTCAAAATAGTTTACACATGCTCATTCTTTCATGAATAATCCCGCTTTGTAGATGAAAGCAACTACGAACAGAGCGTCCGCACTCAATGTATTAATCATAAGTATCATAACCATATTTTTAGAATGTGTTCTAATATATGACACAATTATTTATATCGTTAGCATTTTCCTGCCACAGATTTCAAGCTACATGCAACCCACAAATAATTTACTCAAACTCTACCTCCATTTAGCTCTCACTTTTCACCTGGCACCCTCTCCGACAAGTGTAGGGGAGACCGGGACAAGACGGAATACTTAAGGAAAAAACTTACATATACCTAAGGAAAACTAAACTGTTTAATGAAATAACTTTTACATATATCGCAACACCAGTAAGTTAACTATATAATCAACTTATTTTACTATCTAAATCACCTAGTTTTCGGTAATTAGGAAAAACAGTACAGAACAGTACAACATAAATATCCCATCTTGTCCCATAGCTCGGGACATAATGGAAAATAGCACGGGACAAAAAGAACACATACTTTAGTCGGGCTGACAATGCTCACGCGTATGCGCATTCTCGTCCTCGTCCTCGTCCTACTCATCGACCCCAGCGCAGGAGTTGTGAGCCCACCCATGGCCCATATTACAAATCACCCACCCGTCGACTGAATACAAATCGCAGTAAATGCAAGGTCTGACATTTCTCAGTCTCATCTCCTTTACTGCGCTTCTACTTATAAGGGTTTATAAGGGTCCAGGGGACAATCCAAAAAATATAAAATGTTTAGCACAACTTGTAAAACGGGGCAAAACGGCATACCATTCCATTTTTCCCTGACCGTTTTACCCCAACGAACATTTGTTATAATAATAGTAAAAGCATTTCTAACCTAAAGCTATGAAGGTTATAAACAGTGCCTAATTATACCTAATGCCTAATTAAATTGACCTGTAATAAATATTTAAAATATTATAAAATATAAAAGACTGAGTATGAAAATTTTATCTTTCTTGACGGTGTTTAGCCTGAAACTATTTTTAAAACATGCTTACTAACTTCATAGTACATTGACATTTGACTTAAATATCGGAATATTATTAAAAATATTAAGATTTTTCACGTGGAGTAGCCAAAACAAAAAGGAACTCGTTTTTTTCCACTGCACACTGACCGGTGAACCGCGACATAAACGTACTAATGGCGCTTCCGGAGCTCAATATCGAGCGTAACTCACGTACAACAGCACATTTCCCGTTCTGCTCCGAGGTTCATCTGCCCTAGTCTCCCCTTATTCACCGCGCATGTAAAAATAAACGGGTTGGCCAGGGTTAAAATCATTATACACTTAACTCGGCTAAGGAGGGCGGCCATGTTGCCTCACATTGCTGCCAATATTGTCGCTCCGAATGTTTTGTCAATATGATACGAACTGCCTACCCGACATTTGTAGTAGTAGTAGTAGTTCTTTCGCGGTATATATTAGGTACCTACATAATAATACTTATGTATATCTTTAATTTAAAAAAAGATAAGGTATCCTAGTATAGTAATAAATATTAGTTTCTGGAATTTAAATTAGCCTCGAATATTGTTTTGGTCTGTCTAAATGTCATTTTTTGAGAAACTATGTAGTAAATTATCAAATCTGCCTAGAAGGTACCGCGTGAGGCACGCGACGTGATCCGTGTTTTGCTGACTTACCTTACGTAAAGGAAAATGGACGAACAGTTACTTCTACCTATTAATACTTTTAACTATAAAGGTAAAAAATATAAATAGTCGACCGACACAAAACAATTAAAGCTTCCTTTAATCAGACTAATCAGACAGAATAATAGGTGTCTCGGGCAACCACAGGGCAGGCTCCTTCTTCGCACAAAGATTAAGTCTGGCGGTGCAAAGGGGCAACGCCGCCAGCGTTCTAGGCACCATTCCAGAAGCGGGTATATAGCTTTAGGGAGATGTTTTATATTTAGTTTTTTGTGTTGTTCAAATATTTACTTGTTGTACCTATCTAAAAAATCTTATTGCAAATAAATAATGTTTTTGTTTTAAAAAATAATTGCGTAAAAATTTAATTCGAACAAAAAAAAATATAGCTACAACGGCGATTTCGCAATACAATTGACCGTAGTCCATCCCTAGCCTACATAATTGAGGGCGTTACCGCTTTTTCCAGTCAAATGCCTTTTCCGGTTAGTCTTTTCACGCATCACGTAGGGTGGCAATTTTGAAATATAATCGACGTACTCATAGGTCCGTCACTAGTGGGCACATTGAGGGCCTCGTTAACGCCAGGTCGGGCACTTTAAGCATTCATAACTGTATTTGGGACTGCTCCAAATGCCCAACGGAATTAAGGTCGCCAGTCAAGAATTAATTTTTCATTACAAGTACTTTGTTTATAGGATCTGGTAATGGGTGGGTCGTATGTTGTTGACGGTTTGCATTTGTTGTTGGAGATAATCGTTTTGCCGGCAGGTGTATGTAGTTAATTTTATACCATAAATATCGCATAATATTGTCTTCGGTTACTGCGATAGTTACTCATGAAATAAAACTATGGAAACGGATTATATCGTTGTATATTGAATTTAATTATTATTTATTTATTATAAATTCAATATACGCGTTATAATCCGTTTTCATAGTTTTATTTCATAATTATCGCAATTGATAAGTAATAAAAAAAAAGCACTGGATGTAAAACACGAGCGACGTTGGTAACTAATACCTACATACTCGTAGCATGTCAATAACGTAGGTAAAGCGAGGTGAAAAAGTGGAAGGACACATTGTGAATGTAATTCATTCACAATGGCCAAGCAGGCATGCACTTTTGCAGCTCGGTGTACAGTCAGCAAAACTATTAGCTTGGCATCAGGTTTTGAAATTTGATTAAAGAAAAGAGTTACCTGTTTGTTCACATGGTAGACACGTCTATGGTAAAATCTTTGAAACTGCAATATAGGTAAATAATAAATAAAATATGATATGGAGTTAGGTAAGATCGGTACTGAAGGTTTATATCGTAGATCAAGAAAATATTCGAAGCTCAGGCGAAGAAATAGGACACGAACTAGAGCATAGCTTTTAGATTTATGACGATGAAAATACTCGTAAAAGGATCTGGCTTGAATATGATTAGGGTTTATCTTTGAGTTATTTATTACCTGACCTTATATCTGTCATCTGTAGAAAAGTTCGTCAAAAACGATTCAGATAACCTATTCCGCGAAACTTGTTATATTGTCAAAAGCTAAATTATTTTTTTTAACTAAATTAAATATACAGAATGATTTTTTAATGCTTGACCAACTTTTTTCTTGACATCACTTAAAGAGTTTATTCCCGGAAATTAAATATAAGCAATTTTTTTTTAACTTCCGTAATAGTACATTTCGATGCTAGTGCGGAAAGTATGTCATTACTTCACGAGGACCGAGATATCTTGCCACGAGCCGTAGGCGAGTGGCAAGACTCGGGACGAGTGAAGAATGACATTTCCGCACGTGTATCGAACGACGTTTTTTAATACAGTTGCGAAAAAATAAGAAAAGCAACAATTAAGGAATGGAATTCGAAACATTGACATTATGAAGAGGTGTTTTTTTAGCTTTTATTCGACTAGAATAGATTTTGTTATTAAGTATTATTGAACCCACTTCAATGAAAGTTTTTTTTAGAACAATAACGACCCACTTTCAGAGCTTGAGAAATGAAAAAAAGTTTGCAACATGCGTACTCCTTGCGTAGACCTTATCTCATTGTAATAAGGTTTACGAAAGGTCACTTAACACCAATCCAAGCATGTGGGTTCGAATCCCAGGTTGGCCAGAGTTGATCATCGTTGATTTTTTCATTGTGATTGACATCTGTATTTACAATTTATAGATAATATTATGTTCCTTATAATAGGCTGCGAAGTATCACGTTTCAGGCGCGGCTAGACTAGAGGTATTTAATGAAATTTCATACAAAATTGCAGGCCTAGGCCAGCAAAGTGCTCTTTTTAGGGTTCCGTAGCCAAATGGCAAAAAACGGAACCCTTATGGATTCATCATGTCTGTCTGTCTGTCTGTCTAAAATAAAACTAAAAAAAATATATGATGTACTACATTCCTATGCAAACTTCCACAGAAAATTGGTTTGAACGAGATCTAGTAAGTAGTTTTTTTTATACGTCATAAATCGTAAACCGCAATTTATCTTTCATTCAATCAACTCAAATATAAAAATAAAAACATTCAATTTCATAAACATATTCCCATACAACAAACGTGATTTTATGCAGTTTTTGGTTTAATGGTACGGAACCCTTAGTGCGCGAGTCCGACTCGCACTTGTTTTAATTTCCATTTCACAGATATCCATGGCATTCAGTCATTAAAAAAATGTATAGGCAGTATTTGCTTTATGGTTCGTAATGACATTCTGTCACTACGCCTAAAAAAATACAGCAAAAACGACTTTTGCTGTATTTTGAAACATAGAGTAACTTATATATTTTTGAAGCTATTTATATAAAATCGTCTTCCGGTTCGAGCGCCATTTTGATAGTTAGCATCGTGATTAATTACTTTGTTTTTTGCTCATTAATATTGTTAAAAGTGTAATATCGATAGCTTATTATACAGTAAACTAATGTGGTAGTGTAATGGAGAATTAATTTTGAAGCGCGTTAACCACCATCTTGGAGTCAACGGCCGGTAGTCCACGTGCTTCTTGTAAAGTCTAGCTATCGATTTACAAGAGCTAACAAATCACCGTACACTGTCTTGTACAACCGTACAATTTTTGTCGTTTTTAAACCTCTTAATACCTTGATACTGGCGAAATAGTCCCACTGGGCTGAAGCCATAATTTTAAAAGAAGAAGAAGAAGATATAAAATCGTCATGAACATAGGGCGAGACAATCATTTTAAATTACAAATTTAACTACACAAATAAAAATATTTTTCCGCGCTGCAATTGAGCTTTATGATTTGAGCTACTCACGTGATAACGGATTCCTGGGAAGTGCATATTTTTTGTATACTACGTTAGCCTAGACTAAAATAAGAGAATAATTTTATACCAACCGTACCTCCGTACGTGAGCTGGGTGCCAAGGAATACCCTTTTCCACCACCCTGCACAGTTACACACCTGAGGAATATATTTTTGGCCATCCTTAGGGTTGAGTAAAAAATTCGTCAAAGAAACCTGTGACAACCCGTTATACATCATTATAGTCAAATCTTTAAACCCTGTGCAAGTTTTTCTGTTTTCAGAGTTTTTGTGTCGATTCATACATTAAAGTTTATAAAAGATCGGTATTACAGTTAATCCAGGTAATATTCAATGTCTGGGTTAACATTTAACCGGATTAGGGCTACTTGCACCATTCCACTAACCCGGGGTTAATCCGTTAAAACCGTTAAATCGTTACCCAGCTGTTGTTGTGGCAACCGAGTTTTTAAATTATAAAAAAATTAAAAAATATAATTCATGACTCCTTGTACCGTAAAATGGGGGGAGTTGGGTCAAAACACACATTCAAACCTCGAAAAAAGATTATTTTTACATGTGGCACGTTGATTTTTATACATAAAAAAATCATCGGGTCGTATGAATTTTAGTTTTATAATGAATTTCAGTCGTTCCATTTCACAATTTTAAAGATAAGCACAAAATAGTAGGAAATTTCACCTCACTTTGTAGTTGGGGTCGGTAGAGATGGCAATGGGGTGAGTCGGGAAAATAGGGAGTATTACTGCAATGTTCTGCCACCAGTGCAGCAGTAGCCCGTTTAGTAAACCATAGAGTAACTTAAACGTACTGTGCCCAGATAACGAAATTTCGACTTTCTTGTTTTGTGATAGACCCTCAGATTGTGGTAGTGGCGCCCCCTGCGCGGAGTTTCGCGTAATATTCCCTATTGCTATAGTTAGAAGGTTAACTACTTAAATACAAGAAATATGCCCTATTCCAAATTTTTGTTACATATATTACTATTACTATTTGCGACATCGTAGTGTAGCAGCGAAGTAAATTATCGCGAGCGGGTAACCATTTTCCTTTTAATTACTGATAAATATTATTAAAGGGTATAGCCGTGTTTGTATGGGGCATCGGCCCCAGAAGCCAAATTGATAGCCGTTTTGCCAATTTATTAGCTCAGATGTAAGATGCTATTTCACGAAATAATAACCCTAAAATGCTGTAGGTTTTTGAGAAAAGAAAAAAAAAAGAAAATTGGTTTTCATTTTTTTTAATCTAAACTACTGAACCGATTTTTTGTAACTTATACACATTATGTAAGTAATGTAAATGTATTATTAAAAAAATGAATTTACAAATCTTCTCCGAGACCACGGGGACAACGCCATCATTGAAACGTCGGAGGTAAATCTTAAAACTTAAATACGCGATTAAGTCCCGTTTTACAATTTAATAATGTGTAGAAATCGTGAAAGTAAATCAGTGTTTTACGAAACCCTACGCTGAGCATGGCCCGACATGCTCTTGGCCGATTATATTTTATTATTACCCAATCAATCAACGTATAAATGGCGGGGCTTGTTAGATGAAACGGCCTATTCACTATCGCTACCCACGTTATTCCGTTAGTGCGGAGTGCTTTGTCAGAAGCTTGATCCAATTGTTTCCTCGATTGAATGCTTCACCGAGCCACGTGCCACGTATCTTGGCATGTTTACGGCAAAAGATACATCGTGTTATAACACTGAAAGACGATTAAAACTGACATAATATGACGAGCCTAATCATGCAATTTTCAAAAATAAAGTAAAATCTTGGCTGCTGTGCATAATCAGTCGTTTTATAGTGTTATGGCGTTGTACTTTAATATTATATTCCATTATATTATTATTCCGTCTTTCATTATATTATTATGCTTGTGACTGCGGTCAGGCAAGAAAAGGCAATTTTAAGCAGTGAGAATACAGTTTTCTTTAGTACCAAGCTAAAATGCAAATTATTATGACGCCAATTATAAAAACAATAATGTGGCACACGGCCTTTTTTCCCATTTACATATTTTTATAAATTTACTTTTTTCTGATTTAAGCATCTATGTATACATATAATAAAGCTCTTTAGCTTTAGCTTCATGGAAGATATTCGAAAAAAAGTTGGCTGGGGATAGTTAGAATCGATAACAGAACACGTTCCAACAGTTTTTAGAATTTTTATCTGTTTGTTTATCTGTTTGTCTGTTTATTTAACCGCACATCACGTGAAAACCGTTGAACGGATTTTTATGAAAACTTTACTAATCTGTCAAGAAAATCCCTGGCCAAGTTATAGGATATACAAATTTTACCCCTAAAAGGGGGGTAGCCACTACACTCGATTGAGTTAAGCTTGTACCTGAATCTTATGGCGCTACTTAGGAAGGAGCTACGACTATCGAGTTTTCTGCTAAACCAACAAATGGCGCTGAAATTAATACGTTGTGACATGAATAAGCCACCGAGGAAGGATGTTGCCAAACTAAGTTCAGAAGAGAGGGGTTCGGATATCAAAAAATTTAATTGAATAATTGTGTTTTTTTTTCTTTATTGGGGAAAAAAACAGATACAGGCCAATAAGATTTACAGGCAAAGTTTATAGCCTACATCCTAAGACAATTCCCACTAGGAGGTCCGACAGTAGTTTTAGGATAGCATTGTGATCGGAACTAAATACACAGACATACACTATATACTTACACTTAAACTTAACAATAACGGCAGCGCTCTGTCTACCCTCATTCTTGCGCGTCGGCTGCGTTCACTTTCAACGTTACCAACGGTTTGTTGGTCCGGTCGCGTTCACACTCGTTGGTCTGTCCAAACACACTACACTCACGGTGTCACTACGCGTGTTTGATTCGGATATCACTGGTTTTTTACACAAACAAATCACAATCCGTGAATCATTCAAAACTCTAAAAATTCTAACCTTTAAACACTTAATAATGGCTACGAAGGGCCAATGGCATGGGTACTTAGAAAAAAAATAGGTCTCTGTCGTTTGCGGAGTAAATGTCTAACGATTTGGGACTAGTATTTTATACGAGTTACCATGCCTTCCCGAAAACAAACGAATCTTTTGTAAAAGTCTCGCAACGCATTGAGGCTACAAGTGGCACGGTCTCAGGAGTCTGATGAAGACCACGGTGAAACTCAGTACCTCAGTGGCGCTCTATCCAGGCAGGCCGCTTCGCTTTCGGCTGAAACGGCAAGCCAGCGCGAATGTCGGTTGCGATCCCAATGGTTTTGGAGTGGTTTTATTTAGTGGTACCTAATTGTAAAATATTTTATCCGCACTACAGTCTAGCTAGAGTCTAGCGTACCTGTTCTTTACTTCAAGTTCCGCCTCCAGGGGACACGGAGAGAAATTAGGGGTGAATTAGACACAGACCGAATTCCACGCGGGCGGAGCCGCGAGCACAGCTGCTAGTATAGAATATAGACTGAAAAGCTATGCTAAATGTATATGCTACATTGAACAAAAAAAAACGGTGAAGTTCCAATAAAGATTTATTTTTTTCCAAGATTTGCACATTGCGACTAGCGCTGGGTTATTATTGTTATTAAATAAATAGCATATTTGTTTTATAATATCACCAATGTTTATAAATTATAAAGTTTCAGAAAAATAGCAAATACAATAAAAGGCTGATAAAAGTGGTCAACTGTATGGTCATTTAGTTAAAAATAATCACCAAATTTAACAATGATTCAGTATAACAATCTGTTTACATTGTTTCGGTACAAGTTGCTATATATCAGCCGGGTAACACATGGCGCGACAGTTTCTCGCCCGCGAGATACACTACTCATATTTTTCTAACTCTATTAATTAATGTGAGACGGGTAGTCTATCTCGCGGGTGAGATACTGTCGCGCCAATCATGTGCTAGGCCTACAGGAGCGTGTTTTCTCAAATTGTCAGGCTTCCACGTAGAGCAACAAATTCAGGGTATAAATCTGCTTCTTTTTAAGTTCCAAATGATTCCGGTGTCACGTGCACGCGCCAAGGCGCCTGAGTAAAAATAAAATAAGTAGGTCGCGACCTCCATGCATATTTTTGCAAGATAAATTATCGCAAGATATATCGACGAACGTCAAGACAATAAAAGGAGACCGTCAAAGCGCAGGGCACAATTTATTCAGTCGCGTTTCCTCTCGGTTACCCTCCACATATTTCACGAAACACATGTAGAATAAAACGTATTACAAATAAGATTGTATGGTTGTCTGTTGCCTGAAAAACGCGTTTTCCTCAAACTGTGAATTTATTCATGAAGAGCTTCGTTGTAGCGATTTGTCGGCGGTTACGGCTGTACGCGCGACGGAAGAATACAAGTGAATGGTGCAGAGGCGACATTTCCACACACCGAGTAGAAGTGTTTACGCGGCTTCACGGAAGGCGTAAATATTTTGCGTTTTCCGTGACTTGCATTTGTTTTTGAGATAAACAGTGGAACCTGAAGAAGAAAGAGTTAAGTCAGTTTATTACAATGACACAAATTATAATATCCTGCAAAACATATCGCGTTAACTGTTGCCAATACTAAAAGGATCGTATAGCTTTTACACTAAGAAAGTTATCAATCAATCAATCAATATATTTTATTTCAGACTAATGTCCATAGTGTTAGTGTACATTCCCTTAAGCCTATGTTAGTTAAACCTATACTAACTTATAATAACTTATAAACTAAGCCTCTGGATCCCATATGTACATTGTCCCAATGTTTCCAGATGGCGCAAGCAGGCGACTAACACTAGGCGCACGATAGATAGGAGGGATGTCATAGTAGGTACCAAGATTTTAAAGGGGCCCTCTGATTACCAGTCCGCCCGGACGATATCGGCCTGTGAGTTGTTCGGAACTGTCAAATTTTTGTTTTAACTGACAGGATGATATCGTGAGGCAGACTTTATATTAAGCTCAAACTATAAAGCCAACACCGTGGTCAAAAAATACGGCTAGGCCATTTCGCCTTGTTAGGAATATTTGTTAATTAACTGATTGAAAGAAATAGATGTAAGAATAAGTAAATTATGTACGTCTTGGAAAATAAATAGAAGTGTAAAAGTTTAAATTTTTTTATTATTAAAACAAATATATTTTAAGTTATCGTCTCGCGTTGGTATGCTATTTAAGTTATCATCCCGCGTTGGTATGCTATTTAAGTTATCATCCCGCGTTGGTATTCTATTTAAGTTATCATCCCGCGTTGGTATGCTATTTAAGTTATCATCCCGCGTTAATATGCTATTTAAGTTATCATCCCGCGTTGATATGCTATTTAAGTTTGAAAACAGACTGTATGGCATTAACCATACAGTCTGTTTTCAATCCACATTTTCTTTAATACTCTGCTCTTTGAGGCCTGTGCCCAGCAGTGGGACGGTGGGGCAGCAGTGGGTGGGAGCAAACATATTACTACCGGTTCGGAAACGTTAGCATTCAAAAATAAGGCCTTTTGAAAAGACACTGCTCAATTAGCTAGGAGCTGAACAAGCATCTTTGAAATATGTAGTAAATAAACAATGGTGTAGCTTCGACAAATAATGATCGTGTCTTTATACAACTTGGTATATCTCCTCGATTTTATTGAAAATTGTCTAGTTTGTAATACTTATCTTTAAGCAAGCGATCGTTACTGTTTCAAATCGAGGTGGACAGAAATGTGTGTAATTAAACATAAAATTTCATATCACAATGGCCAATGGTGCTCAAGAAGAATATTAAAATAAGAATGTAAGTAAGTAAATAATAATATACCTTCTTTATTGCGCAACAAAAAAAAACAATTCTAATGCAGATTTAAAATGTAAATAAATAAAAGTAGCAACAGGCGGTCTTATCGCCTGTAAATAGGTAAATAATTTTATCTTTTTTATTTCATAATTAAATGGGGCAGTAAAGGCTCTTAGCCGCTATTTCACTTTCTGACAATTATTACAAGTGGACATTACTGAATTTTTTATAATAAGCCACTTATAGATCACGCAATAAAAAAAACGCTAATGGTTTGAAAGTCTAATTGTTGTCTAATTTTTGAGGGATTTTTTTTTGGGTGTAATGTGTATTTGAGGAATGCTGTCATTTAGAAAATCGTATCTCGAGCGTTTTTATAATTTAAAAATACCAGATACATTTTAAGTGTCAGAATTTTATAAAGACTCAATGTGCCCTCATTCGACAACTAAGTTATAACAGGCTTCGAGTATTATTTTACAATGAAGCCCACTTCTCGTGCGTTTCTAAATTTAGTCGCTTTTGTATAAATCTCACGGCGGATAACGAAGGACGTCTTTCAACTGCGACGCACGTTGTGTGTAGGGTTTGCTCCCGGTGCTGAGTTTGTTTGTTGTTTGAGTTCGTAACTCAGTACCGGGAGAAAACCCTAGTTGTGTGCTCAGTGATAAAAAGTTCCGAAAAAATTGGATACCAACAGATTCAGACAACATTAGGTATCCAAATGAGACAAGTAAAAAAATCCTAAATGTAGGTATTAGATTCCCGACAACCGCCGTATAAACCTACTGAGGGCTCAAATTTACTTACAAGAAGTGCCCGAGGTAAAATGTACATTAGAGGTTGATCCCATCATAAAGAAAATTTGTACGCATTCAGAAAGAGTTAAGAAAAGCGATTAATAAAAAAAAATACTACGGTTTTTGATATTATAGGAACTTTTAGTATGACCTAAACCAGTAGGTATGGATAGGTAATTAATCGATGTCATCCTTACTAATGATGGTGTGAAGGTATCACAGTTAGCCACCGCCTCACAAGTGTACCTACAATAAATTGTTTAGCCCTTATTAGATATAGTAACTTTCTCGCCTCAAATATGAAAATTGTGTATCAAAAATGCAGCTTATTACATAGTAGAATTACATTTTTAGGTGTATTCTATTGGTTAGACAGCCTAGGAATATACCTGATAATAATTTAACAGAGCGATAATTTTGCCTTTAAAGACGAGAGAGACGAGTAGAAAGAGATTATATCTACTACGTATATAACCAATTTTCACTAGTGAGTCGCTTCCAGGGTAATGTGAAATATTAGCTATCAAAATTTGAAGTCATTCTCTTTCTCTCTCTCTCTCTCTCTCTCAGACGATAATCACCTTACGAGTACAAGTTTTCTTTTTTTAATTCTGTTTTTGTGTATACGAGAGTATAATTTTAAGTCTCCGCGAGCTTTCGCACCACAGCCTTCCTTTAATCTATCGTCTAAGGCCTAATCCGCAGCTCACACGCGGCTAAAGCACTACACGATCGGCTGTCTGGCGTCTGCCAAGACAGTAAACTGGAGAGACGTTCAAATACATGACATAGTAACAGAGTAGACGTATAGATACGTCTACTCATCTAATAGTTTAACAAACTTCAACGCGGAAACGCAGCAAGCGTGATGGGCACCTTTGCGTCGGGAGCGATGCGGGGTGGGTTGTTCGACTAGTTTTTATGGGTTAGTTTAGGTTTAGTATTAGTTAAGTTTATTGTGGTTATTTTTAAGTAATAGGTATTTTTATGGATGGTATTTTTTATTGTAATTTTGTTGTATTGTGTTTAACAAACTGCATTCAATAGCATCATCTACCACAAACACACAAGCTTAGTTTTTTAGATATTTCACCATCAGGTTTTTAAATAGTAACCTAATATTAAAACTATTTACAAAACAAAAAAAAACATACCCAAAAAAGATAAGAACTAAGCTTTATTTCTATTTTTCAAAGGAAACTGATAAAATGATGTTATATTATTATTGTGAAAACGAAATGATTAATTAAGTTGTCGTATCCAAGAAAAGCCTTTTTATTTATTAGCTACATAATTGTCTATCAATAAATTAACACGGATATTACGGAATGAAGGAAATGTAAATACGCGACAGCTCTCCGCAACACAGGCTTGTTAGCAATGCAAATTGCTGGCCTGTCAATATGATTAATTTCATTATGAGTCAATTAAAACAATACAGGGCGATTATTCTACAAAGAGAGCCTTCGCGCGCAGGGCTAAGCGAGGGTAAGTACGAGTAATTATCTCTCAAAGGGAGTATTGCAAAACGTTTGATGTTTGATGCAGTGATTGGTAAATGTTTTCTTTTATATTATGTAATGTCTTGTTTGTTTGTGCTTACGAATAAAATCTTATTCTATTCTATTCTATTCTAAATACCTAATACATACCAGCCAATAATATTTCCTTGTAGACCGCGTAAGAACCGACGTTCTTGTGAACCGGTGTACAAATTAAAGAGTTTTGAACTCTTATGAAAATAAAAGAAACTGTAAGACAGGTTTGATTAGAGCTAAGTCATTTTGAGGTTTCAGTAATGTAAAACGGTAACTAAATGACATCATTTAGATATCATTCTTATGTCAGTATACGTTCCAATTGGCATGTTAGGTAATTAACTTGCCAGTTTTTAAGGATCTTGGACGTTTCTTTTTCCGGGCCTACGTATTTCTCTGCATTTAAATTCAAATTTTATCAATAATGTAGAAAGTACAAGGTCATCCCACATAAACACAGATATCAACAACTTTAAAACTCGAAATTACCCATACGTATTGGCTTGAAGTAACTCTTACATTGAATTCTATGACAATCGTATAAATACTTAATTAAATAGCCACTAGTTGTGGTCGTATCGTAACGTACATTTAGCACACGAAAATCTTCAGCAAATAGCCGTAACGGACATAAAAATTGTACAGATTAAATAGAATTTCTGATGGCAAAGGCCGTATCGTACACGAAGTTGGGAGTTACGCCCAAATGTCTCACAATAGTTTTTTCACATCACCTATTCGGAAACTGGACTTTTCTTCCCTGCTAGGAGGGATCAAAGTGGCACTTTTCTGTTCAAGGACATTTTGTTGCCAGTATGAAATATTGACACAAAGACATGAAATTAGTATGCATATAATCGATTACAATTTCTTTATAATCGATTACGTGCATACAATTTTTCTAACTTAAATAATATTTTGTTGTAATTGTAAACAATAAATGTAATTAGCGTATTTTAAATTAATTAATAGCATATTTAAATTAAGTAAATTAATTAATTAGCGTAATATTTACAAAGAAACGTAAAAAACATTAGTTTAATAATTTAATTTTTATTTTGACATTTTAGGTCTCCTTAAACGCAGCCATACTTGTCTATGCAATTTAAAAAGTTTTGTACAGATATTTCACAAAGCATAATTATGCGGTTCTGTATTGTGTATAAATTTTAGAAATACTTAGTTTAAATCAATAACTTTATAACAATAAATATAAGTGATATCAGTCTTTATAGTGTTCTTCCGAAGATTTGGTTCAAAGGGGTAAGAGCTAATTTGTTACCAGAAAAATCTACAAAAATAATGTACTTGATTTTCATTGTATCATGTTATCGCTACGCTCAGGATTCTATTATAGAATCCTTCGCTTCGTTTAGGATTCAATTGTACGCCCTCGCCTTAAATATGTCATTTTGCTCCCTTGTGACACAATCTACTATTTAAATTGGTGGATACGGCAAAATGCGTTGGAAAATTGTGTTCAAGTACAGTTTTTTCAATTTTTTTCAAGCTATCGGGACGTTGATTACACCATTCGATAGAGAAAAAAAAACTGAGTATGACTCCACTGCATTCATAACTAATTTTCGCCATTTTGTCCCTTAAGCCTTGATAGGCCACCAGCTGCAAATATGAGTTAGTCATCGAAAAAATTATGTTTTTGTTAAATTAATTCCACTCTTTTAACCCTTTTTACATAATATTTATGGACGGTATACGAGTAATTTTTTTGTTTGATATCTTGTAATCAAAAATCATTTATAACTGACAAGAAATCAAAATTACTTTTAAACCGTATAACCGTTTTATTTTGAAGTACGGAACTCTAAATATAGAGATATACGAACATCACGAAGGATTCACGAAGTTAGGTACATCACCACTACTATTTATTGTTCCGCTCACATTAACGGCGCAATTAATCAAAAACAAGTGGATCCCAGTTAATTGTGTGTCTGGCGTAATTTACTACGGCAAGAGGCCAAAAGAGGCAATCACAGAAGGTTCGTTATACAACAAAGATACGGCTTACGAAAAAAAGTAATTGATGTTTGGTAGCGGATGTATGTGTTGGTGTTTCTGTTTGTTTTATGTGCGTGCCGCTGAAACAGTAGGGTTTTTTTAATACCACGTCAGTGGCAAACAAGCATATGGCCCGGCTGATGGTAAGCGGTCACTATAGCCTATAGACGCCTGCAACTTCAACTTTGTTGTGTTGTTATTATGCGCCTTTTTGTCCTGAAAGTTGTCATGTCATATTTTTATCATCATCAGTTGGCTCATCGTTTTCCTCTTTGCGTTGTCCTGGCATTTTGCCATAGGTCACTTGGGGAACTTAGGATCCGTTCACCAACCTAATTAAAAGAATTTGCATATGATAGGCTGTGTAGGTTTTAGCTTTTTCACGAAATCGACTGAAATACGTAGGTCAGTCAGTCAGTAAAGCTGTCATTTCTTTTAAGTTTTTTGCTAATAACTATTATACTATTTTTATACCTATTCAAAATTAATTAATTTTAAAAATGTATAGGTCACCAAAATTAAAATACCTATCGTCGTCGAAGGTACCTAAATACTTCTATTTGAAAATGTAATAAGAATAAGATTAGTCGCGTTCGTAGATACTAATCTGAAACTTGGCAGTTTATTCAAATAAGATTTCAGGCGTTGGCAATCTCTCTAAGGTAAATGCAGCACAAAATGCAGCTGAACCTATAAGATGGAACTCAAAAGCCAAGGTAAATAGGACAGCCGACGGACTTGTTCCATATCAAGGACGGCGCAAGGTCGAGATAGATTTTTCAATGATCGCGGTCACAGAATTCCCAGCCCACTATAACTTGGATCTTTTCAAATCGAGAGTGAGTAGACATCTCTTAGATAAACATACTCCATCCTAGACCACATCGACACTTACCATCAGGTGAGATTATGGTCAAATGCTTTCCTGTATAAAATAATAAAAAGTAAATTGAGGTAACGACGGGGAGAATGAGAAGATGCTGAATAAGTATATTTCAAGTATCAACTTACATATTATTTTTGTCACAGATACTAGTAGTTAGTTAAAACGCAGTTGTTATGCAAATCAAGTGGCAGTACTATTTGAAAGCTTAGTATCTATGCGTAAATCCGTCTGGGGTATTTCCCTCACGTAGAGGTACTGGAAGCCGATTCTAACTCATAAATTGATGTCAATTTGATTTGATTTCATTATCATTCGCCCGTGAGTTTTGCTCGCACAATTACATTAGTGCGAACGAGATGGTTATGGTAGTAAAAGTAGTAAAAAGTTAACAATAACAAATTTTAAAATTTCGAATACGCACAGTTCTTGTTTTTCTGTACTACTCTTATACTTCGTTTTTTAGCAGTAGAAAAAGTACGTGTATTTTTATTGAAAAACATAAAAAAAGTCACAGCAAATATTATGAAACAATGATAGCGTATAGGTTCATTTACATTCTTTTGATTTCATTAAGTATTTTTTTTTAAAAGCTTTTCAATAAAAAGACACATCAAGGTCGTGTTAGTCGTGTAGTCTTCTCTAATGCTAAAAAAAACGAGGTATAAATACCGTAATAATTTTTATTCGCTTAGTATTAGTAGACATGACTGACAGATATTAATGGTATCATATCTTCATGTAATAGCGTTAACACCCCAACAATCGACATCTTAAGACACCTTGCTGTTAACTTTATTGTTATGACATTATGATGTTTTTTGCCTCGTTAAACCTTTTCATTTCATTTTCATTTCATGATTGAAAATGTCGATTATTGGACCTGTGTCAAGAACTGGAGCCTCTACGATAGTTACTTATTGTTTTAGGAATAGAGATATTGGGATATCATAGAAGATACATATACTCATATCATAGGTATGTTATACCTATTCGATTTTAAATATGTTGTAAAGACGTTCTATATTTATGCAGTCAAACGGATAATATACTTATCCGACAACAGCGGACCTACTGAAACCATTTCCTTTAGAATCATGCCTGTTTGCACAGCACAAGTTATTAGGGAGTTTTGTAGCACATGTAAGTAATTACCAGAAAGGACACTCCGTGTGTTTAAGGGTCTGTCTATGCTAAACTTTCTGACGTTTATAACTCTTGATATATGACAGAGGGTTCTTTAGTATGATGGCAAATCAGTATTTCAGAATTAACTCAGCTTTTTGCTTAACAAGTATTCAAATCTCAGCGTATTATGTTTAGCACTTATATCCAGTTCCTAACTGCGCTGGGATTGGAGGCTTAAAATTTACGGGAGTTCATATAGGTAGTTGGGAAAGCGTCATTTTGAGGGTCTACCGTGAACATCAAAGTGCGCAAATTGCGGGTATCTTTCTCTTTTACTCTAATTGAGGCGTAATTAGAGTGGTAGATAAGGATGCCCGCAATTCGCAAACTTCTCTGAGCCTGATCTGTACGAAGCCCGAGCCGCGCCCGTGCCGTGCCCGTTTCGCTGACGTAAAATATTAAACTGACTATATTTTTATGCTTTGTTATGGTCAATGTGTTTTTACGTGGTTAGGATAGGACTGACATTATACTACTTAGTTTATACATTCCTCATATTAAACCACGCAATTCCAGACCTGCAAACATGAAAAAAAAAAAAAAACAATTAAATTTACTTTGCAGCGCTGCGGACATTATATTGGTTTTACCGACTTACATCCCCTAAATATTCGCTTTTTTTCCTGATACACTTTGATGATAAAAATAAAAAATTACGCCAATTAAATTTTAGTTGAGTACCTACTATGTATAGAAACGAATACTATTATAATAGAATAAATCTGATTACGAAGGTACCTAAGTTATAGGAATACATGCAGGCCATAAATACATACTATCGAAAATAATTCCCCAGGGAGTACGTCTCTACTTAATTTTGCACCTACTTGAAGAACACCCACCCAATTTCACAGAAATTTGACATTGCCACACTATGTCATTGCGAATGCCATGCAGAGTGTGCTTGGTCCGACTCTAGCCGCATTTATTTTAAAGTGTTTATTAAATATTTCTTTATAGATCTCGTAACAAGAAAATATCAATAATCTGTTTTATCGAGAATGTAACTATCTTTTACATCTCAGTGAAGTGTGTTGCCGAGGGCTTCATCCAGTCGCGAGAAAGTGGGTCATAATATGGATGTTGTGTATAAGACAAGAGGAGGGTAGCATAAAGCGGGTACCCCGTCTAAAGCAGGCCGTCTAAGGTGCTGTTTGCGAAATTAAGTGCGAATGTTAAAGTATTCATATAATATATGTATAATGTATAATGATTACATATTATGTATAACGATTATTTGAACACTCCTAATTTTTATAACTTCCGATGGTGCAACAGTCATAATATAACGTTACTGTGTATAGAGTCATGATATATACATTATGCAACGTGACTGCTTTATTTATTGCTAATAAACTTGCAATGCGGTCACCAAGTCGTTTACGTGCTTTAATTTTCCTCTGAATTATGATAATATTTGGCTCTTATGTAATTGAAACCATTATTTGTATCCCTAGTCTGTGTTCCGGACATCAGGATGCGAGGAACCAGCTCGTTATTTATACTGTGGGTATTTTCGATGTTTGTTAAGCTTACTTCAAGTTTGTTAGGTTGGTTGTGATCACCATGACCAACACATGATGAATCGTGGTGATCAAAACCATTCAAAACTGATCATTTTAGTAAAAATAGGCTGAAAAGACGAGGTCAGTTGCCGTGGTCATAATTTAAAATGTACATATCATTTTATAGTAAAAGCAAATTAGATATTTGTAACTTACCTAAGTCTTGTAGGTACCTACTCGTATGCTAACAATATTTTCGTCAACGAATTAGAATTTTCGTTGTATTATCAAAACATTCCTTTCCATTTAAATTTCTTCATGTTTTTTGAAGGGTCCTAAACTGCCGTCTGTAAATCTCGACTCAGTGCTCGAGAGACGTATTAACATGTAAAGTGGTGTTTTTATCTACTCCAATTTTTAGGTTCATCCTTAATTACATGATAAAATATGAATTTGCTCGAAATAATATAGGCGTTTTCGGTGCGATTTAGATTTTTTTTGCAATATTTTCCAGTAGGTAAATAATTATAAATGAAGTTCAATATCAATATCGTCTGGTATGTACTATATCAATTGCATACTGATATAACTTTACTGGTATACTGATGGTACCATATTAGTGCGAATATAGTAAATGAATAAACATTATCACTTTTACTAATACAAATCAAGCCAATTGCTGTCAAATAACCTGCGTCACTATTTTATTTCAGTACTCATTTTTCTTTTCCTACTTTCACATCGGCACCGGCAGTCAGCCTTAATTAAAACGGAGCTGATCCCAATTATTATCTCAGCAGAGTTCACTTAGGTAGGTTTAAATTTTAAATGATTTAATAATATTGGCTAACAGATTAACTTCGGTCTAGAGCAAGCATTTTTAGTTTATACACTTATACAAATACTTATTTAAATCAAGAAGACGCAAGGTACCTATACAGTCGTTTTTATACAGATATTTTTTTCGACCGACACGTAGGGGATTGATTGTTTCGCAGGTAAATTAATGACTATTTTTATTACAAGCGTCATCCATGTTCCACTACGCGTAGCAGACGTAACAGACATTTAAAAAAAACCATTCAATTCAATCAGAATCAAAAAAATCCCAAGATCCGAATTGTTTTGAATAAGATTGGTTATTTTATGATGCGAGTCATATATTCTCTTAAAATATAAAGAAACAAAAAATATCTGTATAAATTTCTTAATCGGATCCATAATGGAAATCATGCCAACCGACATCTTTGAGTTTCGCGGTACCCTAATAAATCTAAACCAAGCGAAGTGCTTATAATAAAATTAGCTCGCGTGACTTACTCTTTTCAAATAGCTCCAGTGTTAGAGTGACCCGATAAAATGGAAATTTTTTTATAAATGAGGCCAATGATTTTGACAGCCAAGGTTATGTGACACCATTTGAACCTCTATTCGTTTAATTTGTCCATGCTACTTAGATCAGCAGTTTCTAACAAGACGGATAATTGGTTGAGACGGGATTATTTTGGATCGAAATTTACTTTTCTACAATTATTCTCTCGAAGCTATATTGTATTATATAGATGTCTGAGCTGAAAAACCAACAGGCTGATTTTCTAGTAGAGAAATAAGAATATGAGAGCCATTGAAGGGAAAATAGAGAGACCAGGCAAAGAAAAATCTCAATCCATAATATAGCCTCGTGTATAATATAGCTCTTGATATATATTATATAATGTGTCATAAATGTGATGTGATGATGTAAATAGATAAGTAAGAAAAAAATATTATAGGGAAATTCTTACACAAATTGACCTTAGTAATTGGTAAGCGGTAAGCTCAAGAAGGCTTGTGTTGTGGATACTCAGACAACGATATATATAATATATACAAATACATAGAAAACATCCATGACTCAGGTACAAATATCTGTGCTCATCACACAAATAAATGCCCTTACCGGGATTCGAACCCAGGACCATCGGCTTCATAGGCTTCATACCCACTAGGCCAGACCGGTCGTCAAAAATTCATGGTAAGCTGGTCTAGGAGTGGTGGTGGTGGAGGAGGTTAAAGCTCTAAAAATAGTAAAAACTATGTAATAAAGTAATGATAAGTAGGTAATCAGATTTGCCAATTTAATAATCTTTCATAAAGTGACATAAAAAGTAGCAAAACTAAGATACTTTTCTAATAATAATAACAATTAACAAAAATGGGAATTGCGTACTCTATTGGATAAGAGTACGCGTAGGCGCCGATAAGAGTATGCGGGTCAAAAACTAATTTTTTTTACTTGCAGAGGTCACGAAATAATTTTCTTTGACCCTCACAGCTTTTACAAGCCTTAGGTCCTTTGAAGATGGGTTTTGGAGATTATTTTTAACACTCCATGTAGCACTTTTTCTTAGGTAAAAGCCCCCTCGACAGCATGAATGGCGCGCGACCTAGGGGCTTAGAAATAAATCCAGCGCATAGTAGAGGGACAATATCTCCGAGCGGTATGAAAGGTGATTCAACGTTTGGAATTTGGAGACACCAGCAACTGATCAGACATTAAACATAAGGTCTGCAAAGTATTGCTAAAGTGCGTCGTTCTCACAGTCTATATTTTGTACCAAGTCAGCAGCTGCTTGGAAAATATGTGCCTCAATTACAGTACTGTAGGTTATCAGCCGACTGTGTAATTTGTACCTACTTCGTGAGATCTTTCCATAGGTAAATTTTGAGATCGGTCAGCATTAGCTGATTGGGAAATTTGTATGTCATAGGAAACTAACTAAAGGCATATTTTGTACGGCATCATCAGTTGCTTGAGCTATCTGTCATTCTCGAGATTCTTCTACCGACGGTAGATTCTATGATAAATCAGCCATTGGCGTATAAGAGTACGCGCGTACTCTACCACCGCTTACGTAAGCGGGCCCATGGCGTTCGCGTTCGCAACAAGATCGCCCACTTAGAACACTTCTATAGGTATCAAAGGATTCATTCACCCCGCGCCGCAACGCTTCGCTTTGCGTTCGCCTATGTAGTACGCTGCGTTAAGTAAGTCGCAGCGTTATTCAATATTTACCGAAATGGTCCAATATTTGCCGAATAAATACCTGCACGTCGAGGTGGTAGCCTGTTAACCTTGACAATTGCAAGGAAAAATGGTAAATATTAGAGCAATACGCAATCACTTTTCATTTCATGCGATGTTTATTTTTAATTTTATACTAATATGCTGCTCTCTATTAACTTTGAAGAGTGACGGTCGTATGGTCGCATTACTGCCGCGACAAAAACGTTTAATGACATTCGTTTTATCAAGGAAATAAATAGTGCCAGCGCCCGCAACAGTCGCAGCTGCAATTGCTATCCGAATCCGAACGTCATCTTAAGAGTCCCCGGCAACCTCGGTTCTCCATACAAACGTAGTTACGCTCTCATTTTAAAACGACTAGCTAGGATGCTCTGAAACTTTGTACTTACAATAGGATAAGGTCTGTAATGAGATTAAAACTCTTTATTTACATACAAGATATATACAGTGATACTACGTAAACGAAATTAATAACTAGCTTAAATCTAAAATAGGCCCTTGTGGCATTGTACCAAGGATGCTGGCGGCATTTCCTCGCTGTATCGCAATGCTCACGTTGTGCGAGGAAGCCGCCAGCTCTTCGGTCACCAGTTACGTCAACCAAACGCTTCGCGATTTCCGCAAACAACTTTTGCGCGCTGGCATCCCATGGACCTAGAGTTTCAACTCCAAATGGAACGAAATGATACTCTCTACCGAGGCTCTTATATTTATTACGTTTTAAAATTTCGGCGCTTTCCGCCGCTCCGCCCACTACGGTCTGTAATAACCTAATGTAGCTTCAGATACCATAGTAAAAAAAACAGCCAAATTACTTAAGTTTTTCATACAAAACTTGTTTATGCTGTATTTCGTTTGTTTTAGATACTAGAGCTATATAAACTAATTATAAGAGGAGGTACCTACTGTAGGTATTGGTATCAGTTTGATGAGTAGATACGACGTACTCGTTTTTAGAGTTCCGTACAATGACAACAGTACTTAATTAATCTTTATCGGTTTTATAATTGGGTTCCGGACCTTGAGAAAAATATAGGTTCCTATTAAAGATTACCCTCGCGTGCGCGGTTTCAATAACTTTTATTCGTTTGTCTAACCAATTACTACAATTAAAACTACAATTACTGCAATGTTATGCCGCTAGAGTGCAGCACTAGTGCACTTCCTAAACCATAGAGTACATACTCTGCCTTAAATAGTTTTTGACAGGTTTTCACTATGACATTGATGCATCAAGGTGGTTTGCAGGTGGCCTACCGCGAAACGCGAAATTCATTTTGTTATCTGCCTCTCTATCGATCGAATATGCAAGAGTGATAGAGAGGCAGAAACCGAAGTTTTGATTTTCGTGTTTAGCGGTAGGCCCTGTGATTGTGCTAGTGACGCCCTCTACGCAGAGTTTTGCGTAATATTCCCTATTAGAGAATTAAGACCTATATAGAAACAATCCTGTTTATTGAATTAAATTGATGTACGAGTATAAACAAAGTTGATCTTTGTAATTACGAGTAGTATTAAGTAGTAGTAGTCATATCATATGTCAACATAATCCAATATGATAGTTTTTAAATCAAATATGATTTCTTAAAGCAGACGCAATTACACAAGGTCTAAATTAATCAGAGCCTACAAGAACTCTACTTAAATTAATGGGTGCCTCCGCAATAACTGGAACACTTAGATACCAGACCGGTATCTCGGTCACTAATGGTATTCTCAAGTCCCCGTCTTGTCTAATGTAAATAAGTTAGAGGAGGATGGCGATCAAAATTATTTAAGTCCAGCTGTGAATCGTGAGTTGCTAATTAATAGTAAGTTGCGGAAAAAGATTTGGATAATTTTATTTAAAGCACACGACTGCAGATGGCAAATTGAAATGGCTTTTGAAATAAATACCTTACGGGGCCTACGAGCATCCAGTGATGTCCTTTGTTTCGTTTGAAAATCATACATAGCTACCGTAGGTCCAATTATGCAGATAAATTGATACGGAAATTTGAGAGTTACTTATGTAAAGTATCATAACTACCAGTTGGATTAAAATGATCGTTCTTTTATTGTCTGTCACAGTGATCGCGTTCTTATGTGGGCTGTACATACTCGTCGAGAGACCCCGAGACAGGCCGAGAACGTGTGTGTACATGTTGCTCCCTTCTCGTCTCGCACTTCTCCGATTGGATCGGAGCGGTGCCGAGACTCTCGGCGAAAGGCTCTTGACGAGTGTGTTCAGCCGACATTACAAGTAGATACTCGTACATACCAGCAATGAGCATTAGACGAGGACGTCTAGAATTGTTTCGT
This sequence comes from Cydia strobilella, assembly GCF_947568885.1. NCBI lineage: Eukaryota > Metazoa > Arthropoda > Insecta > Lepidoptera > Tortricidae > Cydia > Cydia strobilella. Next base: position 22,792,413 of record NC_086042.1, read on the forward strand.
TTGCATTATTATTATTAGACTGCTGTTTGACTTGTGATCCTAGTGCAAGTAGTTCAATTATTCGAACTAGGCACTTGGAACATCTTAGCCACTTTGTCACCTATGTGCATATAAATTTAGCTTTTCATAAATAAAACTACATTTAACAGCTACTTCAGTATATCCTAAAGAGTTAATTATTTTTCAGAAAAATAATTTCAAACTCCGCACAAACGGAATCAGTTTAATATCTTATGGAAATTACTAAATCTGGATTACACTAGGTACCGTGTAGGGGAGAGTCGGCTATATTGTACCGCCGGCTAAATCGTACCAACTCTAGATTTCCCATTAGACGGCCTAATATATTTACACGTGAGTGATTATTTCAAGTAAATACCTAGTCGTTTAAATCGTATTATGGTTTACTGGCATAAGTATGATTAAAGCAAGACTCACCGGACCGAGGCGTCCGACACTTCGGTTTTCTATAGAAAGCATCACGTGATCACCGATCACTTCTCGTAGAAAAAAAATGTCAAGACTCGGCCTGGACCCGGACTGTTCTAGTGTGAGTCATTATTTAAATGACCAAGCATTTTTCGATTGTGTCAGTAGGTACGATTTCGTTGTCTGACAATGAATACTTTAAATAATAAAAACCTTTTTGTACAGTAAGTAATAAACATGCAAAATGTTTCATGAATACAACATACTAAAAATACAAAAAAGAAACTTGACTAGTTGTAAGTTAATTTAATCACATAATGCTCATCTTCATACTTAAGCCCTAAGATACCCTTGTAAGTATTTACTAACCTACGTAAGTAGGGACAAAGCTATTTGGTAGAATGAGATAATGATATTCATCTCTCATTCTGTAGTATCTGTAGTATAGCTGTGTAGGGACTTACGCATGAATCTAGTATAACTGGATCGGTCATGAGTGGTGGGGGAAAATGACCGAACGGGATAGTCTTATGTATCTTTCAGTAGGAGTAGCAGAGAAAGCGCTATTATTGTTTGTCCTTGTCATAGTTTCACTTTTCCACCGCTGCCACAACCGAGGTTGTGGCAAACAAATAAGTACGTGACATGTCATGTTTGTTCGTTGCTTGTTTAATTATCGTTGTTTTGTATGAAATTGTGCTTTCTCTTATGAAATATAGTGATGGATAGCGTTTTGAATGCTTGAACTTTGATAATATACTGGTGAATTGTTCTGTAATCGGCTGTAATAGCCGCTCTGAGCAAAAATATGAGATCATAACCTTTCACACGTAAGTACGGTATTTTACACCTTCCTCTTAACGCAATATGTGAGAATAACATCGTAAAATTACGTTACACTCAAAGCAATGTAGAATCAAACGATTTCAATAAAAATATCACAATTATTTACGCAAATTAACAAAACATTATTTGTAAAATTATCCGCCCAAATTACGTAGGTAGGTAGGAGTCTGAGGTCAGCCATTTTTAACTTCGTCTTAATTTAGCTGCATAACAATCATGTTAGGGATACCAGATGAAAATATCATATATTTATGGGTAATTTTGACCTCGAAGTTTTTTCGTACTTCTAATTCCAAAAAATAAATAAACAAATGTTGTGAAGATTAAATGTGGTGTACATTAATTGGTGTGATTGCGATTTGTGATTTCTTTAAATTAAAACCCATAATACATTTTATTTACTAAACATGTTTAGTTTTGTACCACCTGCGCGAATTATAGGAGGTATTTCATTGTTCATACGCCTAAAAAGAGCGGCCCATTGACATTTTATTTAACATTTTTTTAATACCGTCAAACAAGCTAACTTTGCCTCCAGGGTAATCGCCCCAACGTGATATCAAATATTGGGGTAATTTTTACCAATATGGTATCCCCACGTTTATGACGTCATCTATGTCTATCCCTTACGGGCGCACGCGTATAGCTGGTCTATGTAATGCTAGGTCTATGGACTTACGTAAGTAAAACTTGCAAGGGTATCTTAGGCCTGAGATACATTTACTTACGTAAGTAGGGACAAAGCTATTTGTTAGAATGAGATAACGATATTTATCTCTCATTCTGTAGTATAGCCGTGTCCCTACTTACGTAAGTAAAACTTACATGTGTATCTTGGGCCTTAGGCCTATTAGTACTCTACTCGTATGCACAGTGAAACACAATAGGGTAGTTGACAATTTTTTAAATGGTATTAGTCGATCAGGTTTGTTTTGAGGACCAAATGTCTGTATGGGACCCATTGTCTTAAAGCAATACAAAAGTCACAAATGATGGCCAAAGTCTGGCATCGCTACTTTACTGAGTAAAATTTTCAGCAAGCAAAGTTGCAGGCTTACATAGGCTACGGAGACTGCTTAACATCAAGCGGGCCGTATGCTTGTTTGCCACCGACGTAGTATAAAAAATAAAACGCTCTAATACAAACGGCAACACATCGTGATGACGTCACTGTGTCACTGCTTAGAAGCCGTTTCGATGTATGGAAAACAAGGAAATTGAGATTTTGTCGGTGAAATGTTGCGTTTATGTATATTGTTGCCGTATAATATATTTTTAAATAAAATGTAAGGAATCGAATGGTGCCGTTATTTTTTTCCTATTTGAAAGTTTAAAAACAATTTTTTTTTCGAAACTGAGATCTTGTATTTTTATTATTATTCCCATATATTTTTTAAGTTTCCAATTTATTGTGATAAATTGCTCATTTTCAATCTATTTAACTAGTTCAAGTTATAAAATTAAACATGTGTAAACTACCGTATTGTAACTGCCTTCATAAACAAAATATAAAAACCAATACCGACTGTCACCTACATGTTTTATGTTTTAAAATTACCTGTATCATCATACTGTTTTCAGATAGTTTACTGCATATTCTATTGTACAAGAGTTATTTCTAGATTATTTAGTACATACTTAAAGTACCTAACAAATATTAAGCGACCGAAATTCAGAAGTCTATGTGTGTATGTCGTCTATGTAGTTTAAATTAGCCTTGGTTATTGACATTGGATTTAGTAGGTGTGTATATAAAGGGATTTATAATTATAATAGTTCTTACTAGCAGATACTTATCTTTCAAATAAAACGCAAATACCTAACGTTTTGATACCTACACAAAAATACAATGGAGTGACCTTCAACGCGCCGCTCCCCGGAGTGAGATTTTATTTTATTTTGAAATATTTAGTTAAAGCAAAGAACTTGTTTGATCTTGTTCTTTGCTATGTGTTTCCGTAAATTTGATTTCCTTTTTAGCTATGAAATCATTTAATGCGTCCATAGGCACTTCTCTTACAGGATCGTCTCTTATACTGCTTTGCTATTCGTACATTAAATTTATGCATATTTACATTTTATCATAACAATACACCGCAATTTATTTTAAGCAAAATAATAACCCTATTTACCTACTCGTTATCTTGCTTCCCATCTTAAGTACTCAGTAGTCATTACAAAAGCGACCCTGTGTCAGCCTGACATGAGGGTGAATTTCAAATGAAAATCATCACACGTGCTCGTTGAAACAACGAACGATTGCGGAAATTGTAATTTTGTTGTTGATTTACAACCCAATTAACTGTACCTACTTTACTTTACAATTTGGATGCAAAGTCCGTTATAATTAGATGTGTTTATTAAAAAAAAAAAATTACAAAAAGGCAAGCATTTGACCGCAATCTCACCTGATGCTAAGTGCCGATGCAGTCTAGGGTGGATCATGCTTACCTAAAAGATGTCTATTCACTCTAGATTTAAAAAGATCCAAGTTATAGTGCACTGGGAATAGATTTGCAAGAAGTGAATTCCACTCCTTAGCCGTTCGCATGATAAAGCTGGATGCATAGCGCTTAGTACGAATCAGTGGCAGAAATATTATATCAGCGCGAAGTTATTTTACAACTACATATTAGAAATTAATGTTTATTGTTGAAACACTGCCACAAATTCTAAATCAAATTAATTATACCGAATTTTAATTGTTTTTTAATGAAATTTGGGATATATATGGTATTTTTGAGAATTTCTACTTTAATGAACCAGTCAGAAGCAGAACAAAAAATATACGTACCTTCTTTTATGCCTATATTGAGCCGCGATTACAAATATATATACAGATATACACAAAATAACTTAGATACTTTAGAATGTAAAGTTAGTCGTGCTTTTATTCAGAAATATCCTTTTCTGTCAAAACGAGATCTAAATTACCTCAACTCCTTGAAACTTAATGTAATTACACATACCCTGCCGAATGCTGTTCAAAGTAATTAACTTTATATTAATAAATAGCCCTATTCACTTGGGTGAGATTTAATAATTACAAAATCAAATGCTTAGTTTTTATTTATATTATTAGGAAGCACGAAATGTACGTAGATAAACAAAATATGTAAAAGAGTCTTACGGCGCGATTCGGGAAATAAATTAGAGATTGACTAGATATGAAATAGTAAAGATATGGGACGTCCCGCGGGTAAGGGTACCTTATTGCGTCTGGCGCTTACGTCATATAGCGCCACATATTATTGCGGCGCTATGCGACGTAAGCGCCATCCAATATTAATTGGAGCGGCGTTAATAATAGCGTAAGCGCCAACCGCCATAAGGTACTTTAAGTAAAATATCATTTACCCACGGGTAAACGTGGGGATATGTGACGTCCCACGGACGGACGTCGTATCGTCGTACGGACTATTTCATATCTTTCCCGAATCGCGCCGTTAGACAAAATAATAAAAATCAATCATTTGTTTAGCGATAAGGTTTGAATTAATTATTTAAGTATATAAGTACGAGTACCTATAATCGTGTCTGTTTAGTTATACGAGAACTCAAATGAGTTCTAATAATTTACTTAAACAGTTATACATATAATCCAAATCTAAGGAAAAGCTACATTCAACTACGATAAGGTGATTAATGAATATAGGTAGAGTTGAAATATAATGCTGATAAGCATTCCGGTTGTCTTTTCTGAAAATTACTAATCGTCCGTGCCAAGTTTCATGGCGTCGGTCCAATACACATAAACCGCGGGCCAGGAACAGATTTCCATGACCTATCGCCTCCCGGGCGAAAACTCGTATAGTGGTTAACGGCTATGTATGATGAACCCTCGTGAACGTCAGCTGCCGCTCCGTTGGTGGGTTGAGGAATGGCAGCAAATAAAATCTATTAAAAAAATTTAGTCATCGTCTCCCGCTTGATACTTTGTCAGATGCTATTGTGAATAAAAAAAATCGTCAGCTGATTGTATCGCTGAGGAAAGACCGTCAGCTGGTGACATGAACATGTAAAAAAGAAAATTCTTTTCAGTCATCGGCGTCATCGCCTCCCGTGTGATACTTTGTCAGATGATAGTTTAGATGCTATTGTTAATGAAACAAATCGTCAGCCGGTTGTATCGCGGTGGAAAGACCGTGTTAGGCGTTTCGGTGGCTACCATTCCTCAACCCACCAACGGAGCGGCAGCTGACGTTCACGAGGGTTCATCATACATAGCCGTTAACCGCTATACGAGGTTTCGCCCGGGAGGCGACGACTGACGAAATTTGCGCCTGGCTCGCGGTCTAACAGAGACTGGGCATTTGTCCTTCATATTCAATGCGAATTCAAGCTCGGCGTCAGTCTCAAAGCGTCCACACAACACAATTCCTACCGTCGCTATGGAATCTTTCATGGTACTAAAAAATAAGTTATAATCACACATAGACCCGTTTAACTTCGAAAACCGACATAAGTATAAAAACGCTATTCATTAAAACCACATGTAACTCAATCATGATTTTACGTTCGTCGATATTTCCAATATCCAAGTTAGGTACATTATTGATACTAAAACTTGAACGGGAGGTAATCTCTGAGTAACTCTGAGACTGCAAACGGTTGGCAATCAAGTCTTCCTGCAGTTCCTAATCAATAGGTAGGTACCAAGCTCGGAGCTGTAGTAATATTAAGTTAGATAAGTCGAGAAATCATTTTGCATTGTTCTTTTTGTCAGTATATATTATACATTTACGTTGCAATTACTCTTAAAAACTTTTCTAAAGTAAAATATCATTATAAGTCATTTCCAATTACATATTACATTAGCTCCATTAAATCCTTACATACTACAAACCCTAACACAAAAACACTATAGTACATACAAAAAACATTTAAAAAAACCCTTACAAACTAATCGTTAACTAACCCTATTGTTGCCCGAGTCATCGTTCCCAAGACACTGGCCGCATTCCCTCTTTTGCAGGGCTCTTTACCTATAATATACGATCCTATTGATGCACTTGTGCTCAGCAATGTGCAAGTTGCATTGTGCTAAATACTTCCACAATATGAACAAGTTCATATCGTGTATCGTGTTTATGTATGTACTAGAAAGTCAATGATTTATAATTTATAAGTAAATAGTGTCTTACGCCTCCGTAGCATGCTACAGGAAAACGACGCAGAAGGCAACAGTGACGAGGCTTGGCAGCCTGCAAAGAACTGCCTGTGTCATCGTCACTGGAGCCATGTCATCCTCCCCGACGGCAGCCCTAGAGGCCATACTAAATCTACCGCCCCTTCACCTGCATCTGGAATTGGAGGCGAGATCTAGTATGCTTAGAATAGCGGGCGCTAGGAGAGGTAATTGGTTATCGCAAACCCTGAGACTGTTTAAGGAATCAGTGTACGATATTCCTGTTCTTGGGATGCCGTCCGACACTATGGCACCCAAATTTTGTCCACTCAAACTCTACTCAGTGGAACTTCCCAAAAGGGAGGACTGGTCAAACAGTCAAATTAAGTGGAAAGAAGGAAGCCTGAGGTGGTACACTGATGGCTCCAAATCCGGATCTGAAGTAGGCTGCGGAGTATATGGTGAAGCGCCCAGGAAAAGCATCAGCTTAAACCTAGGGCGTTTTTGCTCTATATTCCAGGCAGAGGTATACGCCATTATTGAATGTGCGTCAATAAATCTGCAAAGCAACTACGGCAACCATACTATCTATATCCATTCGGATAGCCAGGCGGCACTCTTAGCCCTAACCTCTGATGTCACCACATCGAGGCTGGTTGAGAACTGCAGGCAATTATTGAACAACCTTGGAGCCAGGAACAAGGTTGTTCTACGTTGGGTCCCGGGGCATGCGGGTATCGTTGGAAACGAAAAGGCCGACGAACTCGCGCGAGCAGGGGCTAAGGGGAAGAACTACAGTCCTGAGCCGTTTTGTGGGATTCCCAGAAGCCTAACGCGGCTCACCCTAAAGACCTACTGTCACTACAAAACCATTCAACTCTGGAGGGAAAAACCAGGGTTGAACCATTCCAAAGCGCTTATCAAGGCCTTCAGCAAAAAGGCGTCTTCGAGCGCCTTGGCGCTGCCTAGGAACCAACTGCGCAACTTGGTCAGGGTGCTTATCGGGCACTGCGGCCTAAATAAGCACATGCACACTATGGGGAAACGTGACATGGGGCGGTGCAGACTCTGTATGGAGGCAGAGGAGACGCCCCTACACATCCTCACAGAGTGCCCCTGCCTAATGCGCACTCGTGACTTGATCCTGGGTGGACATATATTGCGCCCGGAGGAGTTAAAGTCTCTCGAAACCAAAAAGATCCTGCAGCTGTTCGAAGTTGCAGGTTTGGATCGAGAGTTGTAGTAGGTGGCGATCACAATAGATCAGAGATGGTCGCAGTGATACATAGGCTCTGGAGCCTTACATAGCCCCTAGAAAAAGAAGAAGAAGAAGAAGAAGATAATTATGGCGGTCATTTTGAATAAATGTTATACATTTAGATTCTCTAGTTTATAAGCTTTCAAACGCTGTACAAATTATACGGAATAAACTTAAACTTTTGATTTTATTTGATACTATGTATATGACAGAACTTATGAGCCGACTAGGTAATATACGATCCTATTGATGCACTTGTGCTCAGCAATGTGCAAGTTGCATTGTGCTAAATACTTCCACAATATGAACAAGTTCATATCGTGTATCGTGTTTATGTATGTACTAGAAAGTCAATGATTTATAATTTATAAGTAAATAGTTTTCAAGCAATTCGATCGAGCTAAAAATATGTTGTTTTTTTGTCAAGATATTTTTTTTTCTGATTATTTTCTTCTTGCTCATTTTGTCCTTGGTTATGTTAGATGGGTACGTTGTTAGAGGCTCTATAGTTTACTTTTAATTTGGATAAATTTGATTTGGATTGATTTAGATTAATCTGGATTGGCTTTTGGTGAATTGGATTTGTGGTAGGTGGTAATGTTACAGGCAAACTGAACATTTTTGAAAGATAAAAAGATCGTAAGGTGACATGTGTATTAGCATTTCTTTTGTTAGGGTTCCGTACCTCAAAAGGAAAAAACGGAACCCTTATAGGATCACTCGTGCGTCTGTCTGTCTGTCTGTCTGTCTGTCTGTCCGTCTGTCACAGCCTATTTTCTCCGAAACTACTGGACCAATTAAGTTGAAATTTGGTACACATATGTAAGTTTGTGACCTAAAGATGGACATGTAACGTAAACAAATTAATTTTAAACACTCCGAAACTACTAGGTCAAAAATTTTGAAAAAAATACACAAAATAGATCTTTACCTATAGATTACCTTTTGTATGAGTTCTACATTTCCTGCTACCCAAAGGTTGTCTGGAAGAGATCGCTTTTTAGCGATAAGACCGCCTGTTGTTACCTGGTTCTATTTTTTCTTTAAATATTTCTTTGTAGTTTTACATGTATGTAAAATGTATAATTTTGGTGCAATAAAGAATATTTACTTACTTACTTACTTACTTACCGGAAAACCTATTAAAAATGTGCAGTCAAGCGTGAGTCGGACTTAATTACTTAGTTTTTGATCCGACCCCTACGGGTTTTTTAAAGACATTTCACATAAAAAATACATCGTTTAAATTGTGTAATGTACGGAACCCTTGGAACGCGAGTCCGACTCGCACTTGGCCGGTTTTTTTTTAGATAAGAGTTGAAATTCTTAACACTCGTGTTTGTAAGAAAGAGTATAAAAATAAGTTTTAAGAATAAAGGGGTTATTGTATTTAATTATAAATGAAGCATTTTACCCTTCATGTCAACAGTCCAATTAGTGCAAATTATTCAGGTTTCAGGGACTATAATTGTAGCTTGCGCGAAAGTTACCTAAGTAAACTAAGAATGTTGAAACGATTTCCAGGTTCGTGGATTTCCTTAAAACAAAATAATGAAAGGTGAGTTTCGTAATTTATGAAGTTAAGCGTAAGTTTATAAAAGACGCGGTCGGTTTTACAATCTTAAATGAATTCTATCTATCTTGCCATTTTTTAAGGTTTATAAGCTTACAGTAGAAATTTTATAAGATTGCCAAGGGTAACAATTGTTAGGACACTTTAAAAGAATAAGGGCCAGTTGTACAGTTAACATACTGAGCAACGCCACGCAGGAGAGGTATATGAAACTTCCCTTACAATAAAATTTTGCGAACGTTTAAAAGAGAAAAAGTTAATTGGATTTATCCTTATACTGGAGGTTAAAGCATGAGCTCTGTCATCCCAAAAACCTCATGAGATTCTCTTAGAGTAGGCTCGTGGCTTCTAAAAAAACACGTCAATAAAATTTTAACTATGGTACTTATCGAGTATATGCGCAGTATTCACTATGCCACTCGTCAAAACGATTCAACGAAACATTTGTATAAGAGAGAATCACTGTTCACTATATTGTGAATAAAGGAAACAAGAAGCTCTTGCCTGTTCAGTTATCAGTGTCTACCACACATGGCCGTATTTCCCCAAATATTAATGTTACTACTCGTTTTATAATATGCAAACAAAAATAACGTAGCCATAGTTTTTAACATACGCTAAAGGAATTACGTAATCAATGAAAATACCTGTGGGTGACCACAGGTACTACTTATTTCAGACAGGCTCCTTTGACTGTGCGTAAGACAAACCTTCGGTACACGGACTAATATAGACGAGTACTCGCAGCTTCAATACTTGAAGCTACGAGTATATGAAATGGATAGTACTTAATTATCGACAGAAAGATAAACTTAATTTTCCTTTAACCTCAAATTACAAACGTCGGTACAAAAAATGTATTTCCAATTAATCGAAACAAAGAATAAAGAGTCTAATTTAGAAAAGCCAACTTACGATAAAACTACGAAATGGGCACGTGAGCAAAACCGGCAGAAAAGGTATCGTGCGACGACGAAAATAACGATGAACCTTTTCCGGCTGAATATAGGCTTAGAGCTGGTACTTAAAACGGTATAAAAAAATAGTTAAGACGATCTACATTTTCTCGATAATGTTTTGAGATTACTGGCTATGTTATGTCTATATGGTCATATTGCTCGTCAAAATGATGACGAAGGAAAGGTATTCATGTAACTTTCCAGCTTTCTCATCGCAATATTGTTTACAATATCTTCGGATCAAAAGTTCTTACGATTCTGAGTAAAACATTTATAAATATTAAAATAAAAATTGCAGAATGGCCCTTTTACACAAACTCGTGGCCAATAGGTTTTGTATGAAGTTTAGCATTGGAATAAAAACAAAACTTTTCCAACTATGCGAAGCGTTAGAAAAGTTCAGACGTGTCCGTGAAATGCACTTACTATTTTATAACAAAAAAAACGCGTGTAAATGACTAATGTACAGACCTACGCTACGGAAATAAACATATATGTAGAGATCCAAAAATATTACACTCTTTAATTTGCCAGTTGAGTAAAAAGGTTTTATTGTTTAAAACATTAAATTAACATCGAGCGCAGTCGTCTACCTGTCTACCGTTCTGCGCCATAATTTTCAGACAAAAGATTTTTTATTGCAATTGTACCTACTCTCGTTTACCAAACAAATTTTTAAATTTTAAAGACATACTTGGTTGTTTGAAACACAAACGTTGCCTTTGTGTTACCTACGGATGTTTTTGTGCTAAATGTGAGTGTTGGGGGGTGTAAATAAATCAATTTTGTTATTTCACATCCAACCATATCGTCTTGTATTTACTTTCGTCGCCGTCGTTGTGTATTTACTTTATTTTGTTTATTATTTATTTATTTATTTATGTTAAGGAGAACCAACAGCTATACACTTACAATAAACAACAAGATTAAAACAGGAAGCCAATTACAGGAACTCACGGGTAGTAACAAAATATTCAATTTTAAACTAATGCTAACAATTATCCTATGTATATATGTATAGTTCACATATAAAAACGGCGTTTTAGTGACTGGTAGGATCATGTTGGTTAACATGTTTTTCCTGATAATATTGTTTTTCCTGCGGCTCCTGTTTTATAATTAATAATTACTCACCATTAACTCTTAAGTTTGAGAAATAAAATCCAAAATCTAGACAGGCGTAATCAGATTTTTAAAACTCCTGAAGCGTTTAGTTTTCATGCTTAGATGTATAACGTCTTATCAAAAATAATATTCATGGTTTACCTCTCGTAATAGTCATAATTGATATTACTTTGTAAAAAAATAATTATTAGTGCTGCTCCTATCCCTGTTTATTCCTCCTAAGTAATTTTAAAACGACAAATTCAAGTCGAGTTTTGAAGTTTAATGGAATAGAAAAAGATTCAAAATTTGACGTTGACAATGTACTGTTTATTCTAGCTCATAGTCATATGCGTCGAAACTTCAAGAAGAAAGGAAACTGAGGAAATACCTTTCTAACGCAGCAAAGTTAATATTTACTGAGCTTCTTTACATAACTTCAATTTCCCGAGCACCTTATCCAAATTAACCAGTTAACCGCTGGTGGTTCGTGATAATTCAGTAGCCAATAGAACCAACCGCGTCCGTACCGCTCCTGTCCCGCGAGGCAGATAAAGGATAATATATATAGCGGTATTCGCACATCGCGTACGCATTGCGGTATTATGCAGAGAAACGCGCTTCTTTTAGGGTACCGCGGAGAAACAATGTAATAGTACATTGTGCAACGTGGCAGGTGAATACTGTACGAGAGTATATTCACGACAGCCGCAGGCTGGAGTGAATTAAATACTCGAGTAACAATATCCTTACCCCCGGAGTTACCACAATGTCTTTCATGACACTTGCAAAGAAAAAAACTAAATTTTAAGCTAAATCATTCTTAAATACGGTTCTATTTCAGATATTCTTCCGCCATATTGTCATTTTTTTTACCGGTTAGGCATCGTAGGCACCGACCCGGCCGCATTCAGCCACGATTAAAAATTGTAAAAATATTTTAAACGGCTACTAAATTAATTAATTTAAATATTTTTAAACATAAACAAAACAATTTAATTATAAACGTTAGTATCTTGAAAGTGAAATTCATTTTATACCTTGACTTTTAACTAGTTTATACTTAGAACCTACTTGGTTCGTATGAGTTAGTGACATAATTAAAAAAACCCGGTCAAGTGGAAGTTGGACTCGCGTACATTACACAATTTTTAACAATGTTTAATTTACGATTTAAAGTAATTAAAGTATTTAATTAAGTTTTTTGTTACGAGTAGTTGTTTCGGAGCAAATAGGCTGGGACAGACGGACGGACGGGCAGACACACGCACGAGTGATCCTATAATAAGGGTTCCGTTTTTCTTTTCTTTTGAGGTACGGAACGTTAAAAGAGCTATAACTCCCATGAGAGTATAATGGACTTTACCTCCCGCTGCACTTGTTATTTCACACACGGAAGCGCAAGTGTGATGAAAAATATTTAAATTATTATGTCAAGTATGTAGGTAACCACCCTAAATACAACCCACACATTTCCTTTAAAATCGTGAAAATTATTTAAATTAGTTTATGATTTTTTGCCATTTTTATTCGTAAAAATAATGGAAGTCCATTTTCTGCCCATAACTGCCTGTGTATAATAAACTTAAGCTATTTCAAACACAAAAAACGCGGTTGGTTGAACGTCTTTAACGAAATAGGACCTAGCCTATACTTTTTTTTAAAGTCGTTTAAAATTGTCAAAAAGTTTGGACCGCCCCTAATACTGGAATATGTATGCAACATTGCAGTCCTAAGTCAAGTCAGTGCAAGTTAGTGGTGGTTTTGTATTTGTTTAAAATGTCACATTAAAGTTTATAAAATAGCTACACGGAACCCATACTGCCCACAAATTCTTTCGGAACTTAGCAGTTAAAAACTTCAGCGGTCGTTTGTAGAATTACCGCGTACATTCTAACCAAATACTTTAGGAAGATATACATTCCGTGGAACTTAAAATTGTGTTTGCGATGGAAACGACTAAAAATCCACCGTTTATTCCGCAAACAGGGACATCGAAACCTAATATTTACGCGCGCTTAGTGGATAAATCAGTCATTGCTATAATAATGTGATTATGAATCTTTGTTTAATGTGGAAAAATAATTGCTTAACATTATTTAGGTATAACGTTACTTGACAGTACATAAAATATTACTTAAATTAAAACTTAACTACACATATTAATTTAAAACTTTAGCAATTTTCGCATAAGTATTAAATATTAGAGTGTATAAGTAACTAAAGCAAATTATTTTATACAAACTATTGAACTATGTACCTAATACCTACAGTATATTATACAGGGTATAAACATATTTCTCATTATTTTCCCTTGTTATATTAGATACCTAACTTGTCAACTCATGTTGTTTTCATAGACATATCTTTATAATTATTAACAGGTATACTATTTTTAAGTCCTTTTTATAAATAATAAGTTCGTGACAGTAGTCTTAATATCAATATTATATCAAATGAGCTATGTATTAATCATTTACTCTTCAAGTATTTACCCTTAACAATGTTTAAACTTTAAATACATTTTCTATAATTTCTCTATGCAACTCCACTGCTGTCCAACTCCAAGTCCATATTCACTAAAGGACTAGACTTAAATTAGAAAGTCTTTTCTGCGGGTAATTTACAAGGTATAGAAAATAAATTGTTGGATTAGTTTGATGGAGAAGAAAAACAAAGAGAAAAAATTTAGATAATATCTGTTCTCTTATAGAGTTTATTATTTTTAACTTGTTAAGTGAAAAATCTTACTTTATTTGATAACGAAATTGTAAGTACTTACTGTCAAAACAAAAAATTGATCAAAATATGTAAGTATTGGATTTTTTTATTGGGTAAAGCTTAGTAAAAATGAAACTTAAAAATAATATGTATTTTCAGACTAAGTTCTGGACTGGATAAATTGTTTATTTTGTTGTTCAGTGTTCTATATCGGGACAGAAACGAGGATAGCACATTCTGAAAAATTACGCTTCAATTCGTAGGATAACAGGATTCGATATTCTATCATATCCGATCTACTAAGTGAATTACGGCCTGATTTGAACTTTAATATACTTACGTCAAATATTAGGTCTAGGTACGATATGGATTGGATATGTCAGTGTCACAAGTGGCGTTTTTGTTTGAAGTAACACTTGACACTGACATATCCGATCCATATCGTATCTAGACCTAATATTTGACGTATATTAAAGTTCGAATCAGGTCGTCAGTTTTCGATAAAGATGGAAAATATGTTTATAATATCGACGTCGTTGTTTTGCCTGTGTATATTTTTAATATATTATGATATATTAATAAAATGTAAATATTAGGTAGGTACGCAGTTACAAGAAATTAACTTCACGTTACAGTCGGTAAAACACAATTACGTAAGTTCTTACGCGATTTTCCATTTCATTAAAATATGTGGAGACTAAACAGTGACGAAAACCCTTTCAGCGTAATATATTTTCCGCGAAGCTCAAACTTTCTGCTCCGCACATTATTTGGTCCGCATTTTTCACTGGCAACCGGCAAACTTTTCACTGAGCTTTACGTATCGTGATTTTTTAGTTCTCTGTGAATAGATAAATTGTGAGTGAATGCAAACTATGTACGTGAAAACTTGTAAAATGGTGCACGTTTTAGGCCTATTTTGGCAGCGCTGGTCATTTATGTGTATCAAATTACCCATGTGAATTGCTGGATTTACTTACTGTACCTATTATAATACCTATATAAGTAATCATTGTAAAAACCGGGGTAATTTGTACTGCTTCTTAAATATCAGTACGAGTAGGCTGAAGTGCTCAAATATCTCAAATTTGGCAAGTCAATGGGAATAAAGTGCTATGGACGCGTCGCCACTGATACTCGTATCTCCTGAGTTCGTATAGCCCGTATAATAGGTATCAAATTGCTGCTCCTACCTTTCCTATATGCGCGAGCCGCGCCATTATTTTGGGGAAGGTTAGATCTCATACAATACATTAAATAAGTATTCAATTTTATAGATCTGTCTTTTATAATATGTACTCATAGCTAATATGTTTGTTAATTGAAGTTTGATCTTATCTTATGTTTATGATTCAATATTCGTTGTGTTGTTTCAGATTCACAGACCTGAAGAAAAAATAATGGTATGATTTAAGGATGACTCACGCTAGAACGGTCCAGGCCCGGGACGAGGATTCCGACACTTCTTTTTTTATGACAGGTGATTGGTGATGACGTGATGCTTTTTAAAGAAAACTGGAGTGTCGGGCTCCCCGGCCCGGGCCCGGGCGTTGTGGCGTAAGTCCTCCTTTACACTGCAATTAATTTAAGTCACCGACAACAGCGTTATATTTATATGTGTATATTCACTATTTTTTTTGGCTTAATTGCTTGATCTGTATTAAATAATAATAAATAATTAATTAATTAATTAATTTATTTCGACCAACTTAGGATCATATTACATTATAATATTAGTACATAAAATTATTATATTAAAATTAAAGTTAAATTAGATTAAATTACAATCAAATAAATTCAATAATTATTATATTTTAACCTACTGTAAAATAATAAGAGCCTTAGAGAGGCTTGGACACCGGCACGTGAATCATATGACAGTGATTCAGGTACTGGCAGTCAAACCTCTCCGCAAACGTAATATTTATGTGGAACATTATTATTATTGCAAAGCTGAATGTTGGTATATACGCTGTTTTACTTAGTAGTAATTTGTGTAGAATGCTTCCAAGAATCGTGAACAACAAATTCTTAAATACCAACTATACCAAGCGATAATTTTAGAAAAAAATATTGCAGCCCCCCCATCGATCAACGAAGTAGACGTGATCGGTGTCGGGCTGTCGGGTGAACCAGGGTGAACGATGAAGACAGGTTACACACGTCATCTTCCCTTCAAAATCTGTTAAGACACCAGACTGACATCCTACCATTGAACTATTATTATTAACGAATAGAAACGGCACAGAGAACCAACCAATATATTTTGCGCCATGGGTTGCTGCCGTTTAGGCATCAAACCATAGAAGCGGATCGTGAATCTCGCGATTCTCGCGACCTAAACGCGTAAGCGCCATGAATTTTACGGCGCGTACGATGTTTTGGTCGCGTGGTACAAGTTGTGATAAAGACAGTTTCAATGAAGCCACACACGTTCTATGAGACCAATTTAAACTTACATTGTGACATCAAAATGATATCTAAAATCAAAATAATGTCGCGCGTGCATTTCACACGTACTTGTCCGTACATGTATTGGCGTGAGCGAGACGCACGGGCGACTGACGTCATTTGAAGGGTACACGGAAAGAACATGTCTAGTCAGTTAAGTAACATTTTGAGTAATCGCGGTTTTAAAATTTGGAACCATGTCAAAATGTATGGTAATTCCGTGACCAGGTCTTTTTTAACTAAAAAAAAGTTGTGTTACATATATTATACAGTGGTAAAAACAGATATAACTAATAGTTCATTAAGAGCTCTATATTTTGAGATGAAAATCTCATTTTCCGAAAAAAGTGACTAGACATGTTCTTTCCGTGTACCCTTCATTTAGATATAATTTTCATTTCACAATGTAATTTGTAATTGACTTCTATAACCAAGGAATAATAATTAACAATTTTATTTTTTACAGAACTAATTACGCAAAATGATGAAATTCATTCTGTAAATACAGGAGATGGTTAATTTCACTACTTTAAAGCGGACAAGTTTATTTAAAAGTAGTTTTTTTAATGCTTGGTTTAATATAGGCGGTATAATGATCTTTTACACTTTATTTTAACATAACCCGACTTAAAGTAGAATATGGATAGATATATCGGATGGAGGCTTAAACAGGAGCAAAAATTTAAACAAGGGACTCGTTAGACTATCTTCTGTTACTCTTTTTTTTTTATGAAATAGGAGGCAAACGAGCAGACGGATCACCTAATGGTAAGCGATTACCGCCGCCCATGGACACCCGCAACACCAGAGGGGTTGTAAGTGCGTTGCCGGCCTTTAAGATGGGAATACGCTCTTTTCTTGAAGGTTTTCTTTTACTCTCTAACTATCCTAAAGTTCGTAGTTCGGTTAAGTATAATAAGCACAAAACGACATTGTGCTAGATTTAGGCCTATCACCGAACACATTAAAGAAATAATGCTGTGAGCCTACCGACCCTTCTTAATGCTGTCCCGTTTTTGTAATCCACTTAGGATCCCACCGAAGTTCACGTCTCCAAACAAAATAAGAAGATACAGAATCCGTCCGCAAATCCTCAGATCAAAAAACCATAAATAATAACCTTCACCAATTTTAACGCAAAATGTCGCCCGATCTAATCTCACAAATGCAATAAAATTAATGAAAACCCGGGCATTAGCATTCAGTATTCGTACGAAGCCCCTAATGTTTGGAAAGTGTCCAATGCGGACTGTGAAATATTTGCCTTGAGCTATATTGAGTTTAAGTATTGTTTATTTTTGCCGACGCTTTCTTTAACTGATTTACATGTTACAAATGTTACAATTAGGTTAATGCATGATTTTTTTGAAAGATGCAAATGGAATCTACGAATACTGAATCGCATCCCGTAGGAATTAAATGTTTTAAATAAACAGTCATGTACCCGTACCATGGGTCACTGATATTGTCACCACTTACATATACGCCAACGTCTACGTAATTTACTTTCTATCTCGCTCGCACTAATATGTCAGTACGAGCGAGATGTATAGAAAGTAAGTCACGTTCACGCTAGTGTTTATGTTAGTGCCAAACTGGTGGTAGCCACAGTAATTTTCCATCGTTTTTTCGCGGAAACGTACAAACGTGTCTGCTATTTCAGTCAGTCTCGGTACAAAAAGTACTGAGGTTGACTGAAGTAGCATGACAAATACGAACGTTTCCGAGAAAATACGATAGAAAATAATTATGCACAATCGAGATACATATATTATTTTTGAATATCTGTATAACCTCGGATATTTGTGTTATTCATCCCAAGAATTCGTAGAAAGAAATACGATTTTCGCAGGATCGAAAAGGTTTATAGGTTTGTTTGATCAAGTATTGAAAATGTTATACCTAGTGTGTTATATTTGCGATCTACTGATAATGCCCTTTCTTTTCATACCCCACATGGTATGTTTTCAATAAATTAAATAGTATTTTTGTAGTCTATACTGTAACAGAAAATTATATTGTTGTTATGTATTTTTCTTATTTTTGTATATATCTCGTTAATTATTTCTAGACATAATACAGAGGATATTCACAGTCATTTTGCATACAATTTGGACTCATCCATTCAGCCATTTTCAATTTAGAGCAGTTCAAACTCAAATCTAGATTGTGAAAATTATGAACGTTTTCTAAAAATTTGTTAGACCAAGTAGTGAAAATGTTAGACTATGTTATATATTTGTAATATACTCACAAAACCCTTTCATTTGGTACCCCGCATGGTAGTGTGGTGGTATGTAAAAAAAAAAGTTAAAAACTTTGTTCTGCCGACTTTATGACGTCATAAAAACTCATCCCACCACTTTAGGAAGCGACAACATGCATTTTGATAATAAGTAGTCCATGCTAATTCTAACGATACCACTTGTCGGTATAAACCTTTGCAGTCCTACGAAAGTTGCTATTCTTCAACCCTCCACTATTATAAATAATTGTCTAATTAATTATTACCTAAGCTAATGAAAGTCAAGTGCATAAGACAGGTAACGCCGTCTTAATAACTACTTTCATGAAAAGAATCAACACGAAAAAATAGAAAGAAGATTAACAAGATAAATTAATTATCAGGAGAAATTCCAATTTGCCTGGAATTAAGATGAAATTACGTATCAAGACGGTGATTTTGTTTTCTCGGACTAATGAAGACTTAAATCACCTTGAGTACGAACGCGTCGATGAAAGTGAGTCCCGGGTGTAGTGTAATTGAGGGTCAAAGGTCCTTTTCAACTCGAGAATATTGACTAAACCCAGACTACATGTAAAACCGTGGCTATCCTGTAGCTACTTTTTATAAGTGGCGATGACACGGCCCAAGCCTACTTGTCGTCTGATAATCTATCATCGTCATTTTAAATATTCGGCATATCTTTACAAAATTACAGTAACCAATACAGCAAAGTGCTGCCAACGACGTCAGACTATTACAACAATATCAAGCTACTAAGCTTATTACTACAATAATGTGATATGTAAAACGATAGTCGATTTAGATTTTTGAATGATTCACGGTTAGTTTTACTAGACTTATATTGACCGGGATAGTTGATTTATTTGAATTTCATAGGTCTAATAATTTTTAATGATACAATAATTTCAAAACTACGTTGAAATCATATGCAGTTAGAATGAAATTGTTTTATCTTCTATAATTATGTTGTTTTACTTACATCGACCCAAAGTACCGTTTGGTGATTCAGAAAATGAAGCGTATTATAAGAGATGACTTTTAGCACAATTTTAACGAGCGTAGATTAGTTACCTATAATATGGTTGTATTGTTGAGCGTCGAAACCACCTCGTTTGTCAAGCGAATGCCAACGCTCGGTGTTCTGAATTTCAAACAGATGGAAATAATAAGGTTTTTATTTTATTTTACTATAAATTCAAAAGACTGACAATCCCTTTTACTACGCCATCGTTGTAGTCAGACAGCGCAAAATGTTATTTTAACATTTCAGTTATTTTTATGAGATATGTAACTGTTTTACACAGACAAAGCTAACACGCATTTTTTTTTTTTCTTGTAAAAATGTTGTATGGACAACATCGCGTTCCCTGCGTGTCTCGATCTCCATAATTTATTGGTCTTCAATATTTACTAGTCTCTGATAATATAAACTAGTTCAAAGTGCAATCTTTTCGTGCAAAGAATCGAAAACAAACCCTCAAATTACACAATCAAAAAATATAGTATTTAGAATCATTCACAAATAAAATAATTACAATTCATAGGAATAATAATGTTCGCACCTGGCTGTTGTAAATCCGCACTTAAAAACTGCACTTTAAAGTTCACATTCCTGTCACTAAGCACTGTTACTGTTACTATTCCTACACTTCACTGTAACACTGTCACTTTAGTTTCGGTTACTTGTTAGGAAGTCGACACAGCTTGGTAATCGGCCGTGGTGTGATCCCGAAAGCTATGCGAATGTCATACCTACTACATACGTCTCAATGCATCAGTGCCAGGGTACTTCTTAAGTAATACTTTACCTTTGTTTCTTTTTCTTGTGAAAGCAAAATAACACATTTGTTGAAATAAATTAAAAGTGGCAAAATTCACTGTCTCGGGCGAGGGTCAAACTCGCAACTCTGCGGATCACACATCGCTCTTGCAACAGAACCGAGACTTCACTCGAGGACAGCGAATATTTCCACCATATACGCATATTAGGGAGGAGCCCAGCGACATCTACCGTAAGAGTATTGCACTCCTTAACGGTTACCGGAGCTCCAAGTCATATCGGAAATTTAACAGTAACGTTGCGCCACCCCATTTTTTATTTTTATTTATATAAGCCTCGAGTGTCCCACTGCTGGGCAAAGGCCTCCCTCCCCCCTTTCCACGTATCCCGGTCTTGACCCGTCTCCCCCCAGTTTCTGTCAAAGGCGTCAAGGTCATCTCGCCAACGCCGTCGAGGTTTGCCGCGACCTCGGGTTTGATGTGGGACCCAATTGGTTGTTATTTTAGCCCACAAATCATCCGGCCACCCCATACTAAATGAATATTATGTATTAAGCGGAGACGTCTGTAAACGCTGCCATAAACGAGTGAAGTCTCGGTAGCTCAGTTGGTAGAGCGATGGGCTAGTGAATCAGAGTCGCGAGTTCGAGCCTCGCCCGAGACAGTGTATTTTATCACTTTTAATTTATTTCTAAGCTTTTCTTTCTAAATCGTTTGCAGGCGTTTCTGTTAAAGACAATTCATTTCATTACAATTCGAAAAGATTTAAGTGAGTAAAGGTAATTAAAACACAACTGAATGAAGATGCACGCGCTTTCAAAACCGTTCCACAAAAAGCACGAGCTAAGAACACGACGTATTGCAAAGTACAAAGTTTGAGATTAGTTTACCTTCAAGTTACTGTTGATAGTATGTAGAAGTTCCGATTAAATTTACTTGTTTGTGAACTTACGCTATCTTTTTACTGCTGAAATGGACACGGAAGAAAATGTTTCCTTTTAGCCACGTCAGGGGAATACTTTTATCTGTTTCAACGGGTCACGTAGACGCGCAATTTGTGGGGGGAAAAACAAAAAAGCCCCTTAAAAGTTTATTTATTGATTTACTATTTGACATCTTTGTTTATAATTGGACCTTAATATGAGTTTTATATAACATAAATATATCGAATATAGTGTTGGTGTTATTAACTTGCGCCTGGCATAATTTGTCCAATTTTGTGACGTGACACGGTCGAATACCTAACTAGGTACACGTCGTCGAATAATGGTCCCTATTCCCTATGGCAGTTCCTTCAAGTCTCTTTTGGGTGGGTTTAATTTAAAAATAATTGATGAAATACGTTTTTACTGTATTTTTGTTACCTAAAATGTCACATTTCTAAATAAATTAGTGTTGGTACTACACTTCCAAAAAAATGTCTACACACATTTTATATGACACCTACTTTATATAAATATGACCATCGTTCGACGCGAGAAATATAACGTATTTATATTATACTATATAGCAAGATGTTATCTATTTTTTTTAGTAGTAGTTCACCCAGCATTGTGAATTCATAAGCTAGAATTCTATAAACGTTCATTACAGTTCCATTTTATGACGATATGTATATTATAATAAGTATATAGAAAAACTGTAGCTCAGGAACGAATATCAGTGTTCATCATACAGTTCAATGCCCTTGTAGAACATCAAACCGATAACAAATACAAAAAACATCGACGATACACAAAAGCAGCAGCCATAATATCCATATAAATCCCCGTCTTCCATATTTACATTGCAACGTAATTCATGAACACATTCAAGCTGGACGTTCACGTATCTGTACGTAAAATCGAATACGCGCGTGTCGCAACTCATTAATTCCTGAACAAACCTCGGTGCATCGCGCCATAAATACTCAACAGTCATCCGGGCCATTGTCGCTCACGGTGTGGCTCCGCGCATTAGTGGTCAATTATTACATGTTGGAATGGAACGTTCGTGAACACGGGGATGCCACGCTGAAATGTTTCGTTAATGCGGCGGAAATGATTGATTGAAAATCGACGGTTTATTGTGTACCATAACATGGTAATGTTCTGTTGACTTCAAAAGCTGCCGGGCATATACACGGGGTACAAAAGGTGTCATTTTAATAATTGACATTTTCAACCTGCCGATGCGTTACTGGTGCAGCGCTGCAACGGCGGGAAATGGGCGATATTTCTTCAATGCTGCCTACAGTCACAATTAGAATGTAACCTTTACGCGATCAAGTACTATAATTATAATTGTTAGTTGTTTCATGCCATGAGTACGATGTTTTTAAGTAGGAATAGGTAAATATGTATATATACGGTATGGACGATATAGGTAAAAAAATATATCTTAATATTTTAGTATTTCCAGTTAAGGCGGTTCCCTGAGCCAGAAGGCGAAAAATCTCCTTATATGATCATGTTTTTCTAAGAGGCGTTGATATTCGTAGACGTGGAAAAAATATATTTAGTTCTTGACTATATTATCTTTAACAACATAGCTTCCGATACACGAATTATGACACTTCGCTCGATACAATTAATTCCCAAAGTAACCTCTAACTCGGACTTTTAATCCTACTTTACTCGGTAATTAATTATGTAATACTTATAAACAAAAAAAGAAGAAAAAACAATCTTAACATAAATAGTAATTTCATAGCTTTAGAATTTCGAAATTGTAAGGTAACGTTTTTAAAATAAATAAAAACCGACAAAATTCGATCAAAATCGACACTTGGCGCGTATGTTCTTTCCCGTTCTTTCTTGCGAAATGTGACAAAGACAGCGGCAAACCGATGGAACGGCCTTAATGTTTATTTCGTCTATGCATTTCGGAATAAAGCTCTTATGCTCTTTAATCTCTAAAATTGCTCCTAACACTATTATTTCCCTAAAAATTGCCATGGTAGTAGCACTCTAGTCACCTTACTAAGCTCAGTCCGCATTACACTAATGTGGATTTATGTTTGCCGTGGGCAGAGCTCCACAACATCGCAGGTTGCTAAGTATAATATTTTAGAGATCCCTGGACGCAATTTCAAGGCGTCCTACATATTTAGGTCACAGTTTAAGGTATCGGATATTGGTTGGATAGCACGTATCGTGGTATTGCTTTTAAGGTTAGCACCTGGGTTGTGTTGTCCATAAATTCTTGCGGCAATAAAGGTATCTGTAGTAAACACGTAGTAAAGCTTCAACTATTTTTCATACAACATGACTGTGTCTTAGATAGCATTGACACCTGCAACGGATCAACAGGTTGGGTAGGAAAATATAATAATGCTTTAATACTTTTTTTGTACCATGTTTTTAATAGATGAAATTTGTACCTACCGAAATTGCGAATTATACTCCCTCGTGATTGACACGACGGAGTATAATTCGCAATTTCGGTAGGTACAACTCTTCTTATTATTTAAACGCTAAACGTCACATCTTGCTACCTAAAGATTGTCGGGAAGAGATCGCCTTGTAGCGATAAGACCGCCTATTGTTACCTAGCTTTAAACTTGTTTTTAATTTTCTGTTTATATTAAACGTTATGAAGCAGAATCAAAACTATTTACTTTTTCACTTACCTCCTTATTCATAAGCGCGCTAACAATCCTCAATTTAGTTAATTTATCCCTTCCTTACAAATATATAGGTAAGTCAAAATCACAGATTAAGACTACCGATTTAGGTAACGATTTAGCTAATTGAGGCTTGTAGAGCGTTTATTAATAAGTGGGTTATTACTAAAATTAAGCGTGACATAAATAATTTAACCGATAATTTACAAGATAATTTAGCCGATAATTGGCAGGAAATGGCGCAGGATCGGGAAAAGTGGAGTGCTCTCGTTTTGGAGGCCAAGACCCTCTCTGGGTCGTTGAGCCATATTAGTTAGTTATAAATAATTTATGTGAAAATAAATAAATGTACTGTCTAAAGAAAAATCTATTTACATAAAGAGAGAGGTAAATAACAGCCGGACTAGTATACAGGAGCGCCAATAGTTCGAGGCTGAAATGATGCCTTTCACCCGAGTTAAAGATTCATTTCAAATACGAGGAAAGTAAAATGCATGTATTTTTTTAAAAACATGACAAAGTATAAATTTTTATAGTATTTCTTGAGGGTACTTTCAATTAACAAATTTAGGCAAAAGTATCGTTAGGTATTTATGGAATAGGGAGTTAAATTAAATTAAATTAAATAATTATTTATTACAGAAATTCAATTTCACAATGGAAATTGTATAATCAATCCATTTAAACCCAAATTTCAATTGCTTATCGTAAAAAAATAAAATCGTACTTGGAACTTAAAATGCTCTAGTGCAGAAACGTATCATTTTATGCACACCTTTTAGAATAACAATGACCCTCTTTCAGAGCATGAGAAATGAAAAATTAGTTTCGTTGTAACCGGTTTGTCTTCCTTCCAGGATCACAACCGGCTGGACAGATGAAGTCTATGGCCCCTCAGTGTTGGGGCTGACACCATGACGCCGGCTGGGCTCCTGGTCTTCAGCTCGTTGCTTACGAGGACGCTCTGTGTCATCGCGCCGCAGATACCAGGTAATACGCACATTGACTACTTTTTATAGTAGTAAACTATCATATAGTAGTATAACTATTTAGGAGGATCATATGTTTATATGAGACCTACTGTGTTAAAGTAATAGAAAAGTCAGACATGGGTGTCAAAAGGTGACATTCAGAGGGCAACTGCAGCTGCATTACTGTTTCGGCATAAATAACTGCTACGGCTGTGCTCCAATACGTTTGTCACCGTAAATTACGCCCGCTAAAATGATATTGTAGGGGAAATTTCATAATATGTATATGCTGAGTTGCATTTATTATCATATCGATATTGGTTGGTGCAACTGACCCTTACTCTAATTTGTGTATCTAACTAGCAGGATACCTAGTCACCGTGTATTAGGTAGTATACCTATCGTTAATTATAATTAACCTCGGTCATACCAATATGTATCAAAACTGTGTTAAGTTTGTGTGAGAATTGGGCCGGCGACTAAGAGATTATGGGTTGCGACTTGCGATCGTCGCTCCGGATCGTACCTGGTCCAACAGATCTCCTTGGCGCAACGGGGCAACGATGCCAGTGTTATGGGGACGTTTGGGCCGGCTACGGTTCAGGTGGCACCTTAGCCTAGTTTAATTTAGTGGTTAAGATTGACAAAGCCTTTTGCGGATTACATCATTTGTTGGGTGACGAAGACTGTACCTGGTTTGCTTTTATGCCTACTTGACGAAGCCTTGCTGATCACAAACTATTGGATGGGCTTGTTTCTACTTCTATTTTATTTTTGTCTTGTATGAATAAATTACATCACTAATTATGTGAGACCTTCTTTGTATATTAGACGCAAATTAATACCTTAATACCCAACGGGTTATCCAAAGTACAAATAGTAGGTACATAAATAAATAGGCACATAAAATCTCTTTAATCTACGCTTTTCTTTTGTATCCCTTGGATATTTAGTACTTTAATCCAGGATAAACTTTCACGTATTACTACTTTAAGTTTATCAATTTTAAAGTAACAGTGAAGTTTAAAAGGAAACCGTTAGTTTTCAAACCGTGCATCCTGTAAATTTAACTTTACGGAGAATGATGGCGTGAAGCCAAATGTAGTCTGGAATAAATTGGCTCCGATTAATTAAATCCTACACCGAACGATATAAATTTCGAGGATTACTGACACTTTCGATTTGCACTGTAAAAATTATATCCGTTGAAGTATACTTTAAAAATTTTGTGGCATTAACTCTGAGAGAAGAATACTTTAAATGTATGTATAATCTTCCAGTAGAGAAGCTACGATGTTCTTAATATAAGTTTTTTGATTTATAAAATAAAATAAGTATGTTATTTAAATCTTAAGTAGCAATGTCGTCTGCCCATCTGTCAATTATCGGTTCCATGATAATTGATCGATGGGCAGACGATATTTCGACTTGGGATACTAATATAATAGGGGCTTTAGAATACTAAGTAACACTTCAAATTGCTGCTTATATCAATCCTTTTTATTCTAAACTTGTACAATAGAATAAGAATCCAAAATTGCTGCTTTACTTAAGTATCATTGAATGGAAATTATATTCTGATTTAATTAAAACTAAACGAAACTATTCAAATTAGAATTGATTTGGGATTGTGTAAATAAAAGAACGAATATTGGGGAACTCTTATATACCTATTAGTTTTGCAATATAATTTTAAACGCAAATTTCCCTGTTTTGTGTCAAAAGTCGTAATATCATATATCGTCAACCCACTAAAATATCATTCAGGTTAGGTCAATAAAGCCCTTTCCAATAGGGAATATTACGCAAAACTCAGCGTTGTGTTATAACTGTCTGCCTGCTTATTAAACAAATAAGAATATACTAAATGCGAAACACATTATATGATATTGGAGGCAAACGAGCAGATGAACCGCCTGATGGTAATCGCCAGAGGGGTTACAACTGTTGCCGGCCTTTAAGATGTTTCTTTAAAGATTTATTTTCGACGTATCAGTACTTTTTACAGTATTATTTAAAAAAAACCGGCCAAGTGCGAGTCTGACTCGCGCACGAAGGGTTCCGTACCATTACGGAAAAAAACAGCAAAAAATCACGTTTGTTGTATGGGAGCGCCATTTAAATATTAATATTATTCTGTTTTTAGTATTTGTTGTTATAGCGGCAACAGAAATACATCATCTGTGAAAATTTCAACTGTCTAGTTATCACGGTTCATGAGATACAGCCTGGTGACAGACAGACAGATGGACAGATGGACAGACGGGCAGACGGACAGACGGACAGACGGACAGACGGTCAGACGGACAGACGGACAGACGGACAGCGGAGTCTTAGTAATAGGGTCCCGTTTTTACCCTTTGGGTACGGAACCCTAAAAACTGTTGCTATTTGATTTAGCTGAGATAATACGAGTTACACTTAGGTAGTATTAACTACTTACTTTTCAGCTTCGACAAAAATGTAACATAAATGTACCTTTAAATATGTTCGTAACTTCTCCTTCTTCCTGTCTCCATTCTACTTTAGGCGGGGGCGGGGTCGACTATCCTAATTGTTCGTTTCAACACCAACTTATTACAAATCGAATGGTCAACAGACTTCAGCACGGGCGAAAAGAAGATAGTCAACGGGCCGTTCTGGCATGAGGTCATCACGGAGCTGTACGAGGACCACGAGGACGACGTGTCAACTACTACCACGGAGCCTCTCCCCATCTTCGAGGACGCCGCGTCCACTAACAACGTGACGGCGCAGCTCGGGAGTCGAGTGCACTTGCACTGCAGAGTGCATGACTTGGGGGAGAAAACTGTAAGTAGACCTGCGATTTTTTATCTATTTTTATCAACTGTTGGAGGTAATCCTATACAAAATGTCATTCACCCACTTTCACATTCGGATAGACCCCACTCCCTTTCCGTGAAACCTATTTCATAGCTTATAATAGGTTTTTAAAGCTAAATACGGTTTTTTTTTCATCCTTATGT
Organism: Cydia strobilella; assembly: GCF_947568885.1. Lineage (NCBI taxonomy): Eukaryota > Metazoa > Arthropoda > Insecta > Lepidoptera > Tortricidae > Cydia > Cydia strobilella. Next base: position 22,820,471 of record NC_086042.1, read on the forward strand.
CAATCTGGGAATGTTCTTTCATATAGAATTACAATAAGAAAAAGAGTATAAAGCAAAAATTTAGGCAGATCGGTGGTATAAATAAGTCCTTGGTGATCCATTCTCTCTTCCTGAATGATGATCCTTTTTTATTATAATTGTAGAGAGAATAAATCCCTACTGACACAATTATTAGGAGTTTTCAGATATAAAAAAAACACCAAATACCCTGTCAAAGAACGAAGCGATGGTACACCATGACACAAAACACCTGGCTTTTAGGATACTTGAAAAATTCAAGTTGCTGTTAATCGCTCTAGTTTTATGTAATACTCGCCGGGTGTCATTGCACAGTAGTAGTGGGTGGCGAAAAGTTTTTCCATGAGGGAGAAACCGCATTCTGCGAGCTGGATACATTTCTGTTTTGTCAATACCCAGTGGACGTTTTGCAAGTGCATAGCATTTATATTTTTTACATGGCGATACCTAAATGTAAAACCCTTTCCAGATATCATGGGTGAAACGTCGCGACGATGAGCTCCACCTGCTTTCCTTCGGCCGCCACACGTACTCTGCGGACTCGCGGTATTCGCTTGCCTTCGAGCACCCGAACGACTGGCGCTTGCTCATCCAGTACGTGAGCGAGCGGGATGAGGGATTCTACGAGTGCCAGATCTCGACGCATCCGCCGTTGGTGCGAAGAGTGCACTTGTCTGTCGTCGGTGAGTGATTTAGACTCGCAATACGCAATATTATTCTGTGGCATGTGCCAGTATCGATAACATGATACATCGCCCATGTAATTAATATATTCCACTTTTGTCTGTTAGGTACAGTTAGACTTGTGTCGTTCACCAGAATGTCCTCATTCGAGAATATTTTCCATAGTAAACAGAGCACGTTCTCGAGAACGGCACAACTCTTAAATATAGGCACAGTCACAAAAATAGTCGTAAACAGTCATGCTCTTGTGCAATACTTAATAGCTTTGTCATTATATAAAAAATTCCACGCATTTGTACTAGAATAAGAAGATGCCGAAATCATCTTGTTGCCTAATTATCATTTTGCGTGAATCACACGGTTATTGCGGTTTATTTTTCGGCAGGTTAACGTTAGCGCGCGTAACGTTAAGACGAAAGGCGAGGACTCGCGCGAATACGCCTTTTCATACAAACGTAGTCCTCATATTCCTCTCTGGATATTAACATTATTGAAAATATCTTGAAACAATTTGTTGTATATCAACCACAGCTATGCCCATACGTTCGATTTCTTCCAAACTTTTAATTATTATAACAGGAGCATTTCAAAATTTGTATGAAATCTGATTTTCGCACCTAATTTTTCAATAATAAAAAAAACGAGAAAAGTCAAAAGTAGATATGGCGATAACCGGCCCGTCACTTCTCGAATGAGCATGGAGTTATCGGCATAGTGTCGTCTGTCATTGTCCATAATAGTTGACACTATGTTCATAATTTTGATGGCGAAGGTGTTGAGGTCGTTCGCACTCGGCCCCAACTGTGGCAGTCTTCACAAGTCTTCGATCGCCTTGTCTAGAAGCACCTCGCTCCGGCCAAACTGCTTTTTCTAAATTCTAATCACCATATCTGATCTGGACTCGTAGCTGTCGATAGGACGTGCGACACCCATGTCTTCGCATCCCCGCGTAACGCCATACGCAGTCTTGCGACATTCTCGTAGTCCGTGAATTTATAACGCTTCGACGTCTCGGTATGTATGTGTTATAAAGACTTCGCCACTCACTTGCACCTCCGTAGAAGCAAAGATAGATATAACTCCGTAATAAATGGATACAGTCTAAGGAAAAAACGTGCCTCGAAAATCAAGAAAATTTGTTCTCGATCAGATGACGCCACTAGTTTTGGCCTACTCTCGTATAGAGGGCGTTGACGGTTTCGTTTGTTATTAATAATTTTACGCATATCAGTGAAAGAACATGGGTCAAAATCATATAAAAATAATTAATGCAAATAAAAAAATCATCTATCCATATTTAAATACATTTTAACGTTTTTTTATAAATCTTAATTTTTAGTTTTTCGACGTCAAATATGACGCTCAGCCTGCGTAGGACGCCTGGGAGTCTCGTAGTTCGCTGGGGGCTCGTTGGCTAACCTTTTGTTGGACTTGACGGGCTCGGTTAGCGTCTTGTCCTGCGATTGGTCTATCCATTTAAGGATTCTTCATTGTTGCGGCTTGACGTCACCCGGATCAGAAACCGCGTCGGTCGTACTACCTTCTGCACGTATTTGCAGCTTCTGGGCTTCTAGCCGGTTACGGATTAAGTCGGCTTTGAGTTGTAACTCCTTTTTTAGGGTTCCGTAACCAAAGGGTAAAAACGGGACCCTATTACTAAGACCGCTGCCTGTCTGTCTGTCTGTCTGTCTGTCTGCCCGTCCGTCTGTTACCAGGCTGTATCTCATGAACCGTGATAGATAGGAAGTTGAAATTTGTACAGATAATGTATTTATGTTGGCGCTATAACAATAAATACTAAAAACAGAATAAAATAAACATTTAAGTAGGGCTCCCATACAACAAACGTGATGTTTTTTGCGTAATAGTACGGTACCCTTCGTGCGCGAGTCCGACTCGCACATAGCACAAACAAACGAGACATTACATAATATAAAAGAAAACATAGAATAAGATTAGTGCCACGAAATGGCCTCATCTCAGCATGTTGCTGGTGGCTTCCAGCGCTGATCTTCCGATGAGACCATCAGGTGAGAAGAGTCACACGGAAGGTAACAGACAAAAAGAAAAAAGACATAAAATAACATACGGTGAACAAATAGTTAAATAAGAAAAAGTTACACAGCAAGAAGTCCGCGGACGATACGAGTATCGGCCTGTCAGTTGTTCGGAACTGTCAAATTTTTGTTAGAACTGACAGGCCGATATCGTCCAGCGGACTGATAGTTAGTGGGCCCCTTTAGTATCATCTAGGACATCTAGGTCGTATCGGAGCGTCGCTAACAACGTGTATTCGCAACGCGACATGTTTCGGAGAGCCTAGGTCTCCATTTTTAAGCATTAACAGTGCATGAGTGCTCACAAAACCATAAAATACACAAGATAATAGTCTCGCAGCACTTTGTTAAATACATCTGCCGCTTCCTTTTTCTGTGTATTCAGACTATTAATGCATTGAAAATTGAAAAAAATGTTGGCCACCTGAATTTTTTTTCAGAACAAGAATGTCATATTTCCGCAAAAAATGGTGCGTAAATTAGGCCCTCTTCCCCTGCTCCTTAAAAGGCAGGTATTAAGGTGAGGGCTGGCCACATGGAATAATTAATAGGATTTTTTTATTCGGTTTTAGTCCCTTTATTATTAGGTATATAAAACTTTTTTAAATAACTTTAAAATTATAGTCTCTAGAGACAGAACTTTCTCACAGAATGTATGGGTAGGGTGTAGGTAACTAGAAACTGGATATCCTCCCTAAAGACAATTTGTTGAAGCGCGTAATATGTGCTTAAATGACGTTACGTTGAAATTGCCGTCTCGTTCTGTAGAGAATCAATAACCATCACAAAAAATCAAAAATGAGTGTGACATCAGCCAAGGTGATAGAGTTAGACCAAGATAAGTATGCGACGGTTTTGATAGCACACGCAGAGCAAGTGTTATTTTAAAAGTCAACCTCTGTAAAATTATGATGGAATAACATCTAAGTAATCGAATTTAAACTATCGTACGAGACATACTAGCATGAAGCTTATTTTACGGTTTCACTCGCGTAATTTTAGTCACTCGCACGACATGTCAGTACGTAACGCCCAACCGCCGTGACCGCTACTCACTCATGCACTGTAAGTGCTTAAAAGTGGAGACCTAGGCTCTCCGAAACATGTCGCGCGAGTGACAAAAATCACGTGAGTGAATAAAGTCCTTGCGTGCGACCATCATATCCGTATTAGCCCTGCTTGTTTAAGAGCCAACAGGAGGTGAGCCCGGGTTCAATTTTGAGATTTCAAGTAGAATATCGCCGTCGCTCTGACGGGGGCGGTACCGCGTAGCGAGGGACTATCCCAGTGTGTGTGGTGCACGCACACAGCCGCGCACGCATTTTGCGCTCCTCGCTGGCCTCTGCTGGCCGGCCCGCTACGCTATAGCTATGCATACAACATACCACGCCACACACCACCCAGTTCTTTTCTTACTTTATTCTTCGATTATAACTCGTTCGCTCGCTACCACCACTAAGCGTTTGCTTGTTCCCTGTTATTGTGGTTAACTCCTTGATTTTAAGTAACTGAATTCAATATCCTTCTGCAACCTGCAATCTAATTAACATTTCGAGGTACAGAAGAGTAAAAAAACATAACATAACATGGACATACAAGAAAACATTGTTGTATAAAAACATACAAGATAACGGCTGTTAAATTAATCCAATTAAATATTTTTAAATATAAACAATAATATTAAATTATAGTCGTGAGTATTTTAAAAGTAAAACTCCCTTATACCTTGACTTTCAACAAAGTATTTTACTTATAACTTACTTTGTTCGTATGAATTAGTGACATACCTAATTAAAAAAGAGATCTATAACTCCCGCGGGAACAATAAGGCCTTTTCCCTTCAGTGCACCTGCATAGAATAAGATCTTTTCGAGCAAGTGTGATTAAAAACAAATTTGCCGCTCTCCGGCTACGTGGAATAGATAAAAATAGCCTCAGGTTAGATAAAATATCATAACAAAGAAACATGTGACATGTGATATTTCTTACTTTGATGTAATTATACAGTTTTATTAATTGTCCGTTTTTTATTTATTAGTCAGATTTTGATAAAAATGTTTGAAGAGCTAATTCTGGTCGGAATAAATATGAAACCCCAATTTGGGACAATAGTCTAGTCTACAAAACGTTCAAGGTGGTGAAAAATATAGTGTAAGCTGTTCGCATAAAAAAACCGCAAATCGATGTACAGGTTACCCGTTTGGTACACGTATACTAGAAATTTTTTGACCCGCAGTTCCTAAAAAAAATTCCCTTAGGAGGGAGTGCTGAAACCTTTTTTTTATATAATTTTTTTTTCAAACCTATCGTATTCTTCTCTTATTTATCATACGAAAGGGCTTTTTGAAGCGATTCTGAAAATATACCACATTACATTTCAGCCAGTTTTAGGGTTCCGTACCTCAAAAGGAAAAACGGAACCCTTATAGGATCGTGCGTCTGTCTGTCTGTGTGTCCGTCTGTCACAGCCTATTTTCTCCGAAACTACTGGACCAATTAAGGTGAAATTTGGTATACATACGTAAGTTTGTGACCCAAAGACGGACATGTAACGTAAACAAATGAATTTTAAACATGGAGGCCACTTTTGGGGGGTAAATGAGAAAATTAAAAATAAAGTATTTCAAACTATATCGTGTTATATATCAAATGAAAGAGCTCATTGTGAGAATCTGTAATACATTTTTTTTATAATTTAGGATAAACAATTTAGAAGTTATTCAAGAAAATAGGCAAAAAATGACCATTCCCCCCCTTTATCTCCGAAACTACTGGGTCTAAAATTTAAAAAAAAATACGCAAAATAGATCTTTACCAAAAGATTACAGGAAAACCTATTGGAAATTGCAGTCAAGCGTGAGTCGGACTTAATTACTTAGTTTTTGATCCGACCCCTACGGGTTTTTTAAAGACATTTCACTCACGTTTCATATAAAAAATACATTGTTTAAATTTTGTAATGTACAGAACCCTTGAAACGCGAGTCCGACTCGCACTTGGCCGGTTTTTCTTAAATTGAAACAAAAAGAATTTTCAAAACATACCAAGTTTGGGCTCCTCCAGTTACGAAATGGCTGATTTTTTTGGTACAATATACCACAAATGATACGTGATATCCTCATATCGATCCCCAAAAAAGCAATTTTAAAAATAATTTTATTTAGTTTTTTTTTTTTTCAATACTAAGTGACACAATCTACTTCAATGCCGATTTTACGAGACTTATGGAACTGTACTGCAGATACGGTACATATTAATCATACAATGATACGTAATATCCATATGTCCAACGGGAAATACCTCTTTAACCCTTTAACTTGTTTAATTCTTTTTGTTTTAATTTACAAAAAAAAGGGATTTTTTTAGGAACTGCGGGTCAAAATTTTTGTTTTGACCTCTTAGTATGCGTGTGCCAAACGGCTAACCTGTACATCGATTTGCGGTTTTTCATTGAAATTGGGCTTGTACGGCTGCCACTAATAGAGATACTAATTCCTAAAAATACGTATGATACCTCATTGGATTCGGAATGATGTTTAGAAAAATGTATTCGAAGCGTTAATTTATTCCCACATAAAAAATGTTCAAAAGCTATTAACAAAAAACGGCCAAGTGCGAGTCGGACTCGCGCACGAAGGGTTTCGTACCATTACGCAAAAAACGGCAAAAAAATCACGTTTGTTGTTTGGGAGCGACATTTAAATATTTATTTTATTTTAATGTTTCGTTCATATATTCAGATTTGTGTATGAAAATGTGAAACTATTATTTCTAAAATAAATTATTCGTCCCTAATTTACACAAAATTTATACCAAATTTGATCTCATAGATCATGATCAACAGATAGGTAGAACTGGACCGCAGAAGCCGACTTTTCCCCTTCCTTTTTGGGGGGTAGCCAGGACTTAATCTCGTAGCTAGTGCGTCAGCTCAGCTTTGTATGAACCAAGGAATAATAAATAGTATTAAACGATATCCCCTGAGGCCAAAGTGCATACTCACTTTACTTACTTCGCCTACTAAGAGGCAAATCGCGACTTTGTTATGGTTTATCGATCTTATCACATCACTAGATTATCGACATTCAATGTCGACTATTGCCCATCACTTTTCTGTCTGTGTACGTATTTAGAAACTTGACCCCGCCCCTAAAATTAGTACGATAAGGACAACTGCAGCTTAGGCGAAAAATCCTGCGTAAAAATCTCAAAAATCGAGGTTTTGTACTCGACTGTTTCCTCCTCCAAAACTTAACCAATCGTAACCAAATTTGGAAATCTAAATGATTATGAAATTGTCTGTGTCGGACTGTTTTGATTTTTTGACTAATTGATATCAGTTTTGAATACCACGCCTCTCATTGCGGCATAGTCAGTGAGGCCATTTTTGGCCATGTTTGAAGGGCTCTATCGCCTTAAAAAACAAAAATATCAAAAAAAGCAAAACACACCGACACAGATATTGACAATATTAATCTGTGTTGAAAAAATCATTCCTCTAGCTTCAAAAACCACGGAGGAAACAGTCGAGTACGTTTATATGGAGAAATGACCACTCCTGTTGGCTCTTAAGTCTCGCTGTACGTAACATTGCAACAAATTTGTAGATGACATAAATTTTACTATTAGTTTAGCAAGCTTTAAAAACATAGTGTGCATTGTGCAGTCGTTATAGCACAAAAGTCCGAGGCATTTTGTTCACTATTTTGTTAATAATTTTTATCACAGTACGGCGAGCATATATCGTTTCCTTTTACGTCCGTTGAAACCTTTTTCCTTCTTTGATACAAACACCCATATAACTGTATTTTATAAGAGCGCCGGTTTACTAGTAGCTTTGCGGCTATACAATAAACAAAGAAATTGGGGTTACCGCTTTTTGCCACAACACGGTTAACTAATATATCCCCTGCTAGAATTACCGATGGGTTTATTTTATAAAAAAATGGAAAGGATTTGAACTCTGAATTCGTTACTGGTAGCTATCTTATCTGATTAATTAATGTGCCTATATTTGTATTGTATGTTGCTTTATATTTTTCTACTTCTTTCCAATTTTTAGTGTATTTTCCCCATTCCTTTTTGTGTAATATATTGTATGTTTATCCTATTAATTTTGTATGTATTTATATCCTTTGTCTCTCTGGTACCTTGTTGTACATTTTGCTACATTTTTCTCCCTCTTAACCCTAACCAAACTTGATAAAATTTACCCATCAACAATTTAGCCTGACAGGTTAGCAGCGTATTATCTGTCGTACTTTTCTGAGGCACTAAATATTTGTCTTATCATGGGATGTAAGCTGTCACGACACAAAAACAAACGACAAACTTCAGCTTTGGGTGTCACTTGCTCGACGTTTTGAATAAAATATATATTAGCCGCGTATAAGCTTAAGACGCGGGTTCGATTCCCGCCTCGGCCACCGGACTTGGTCACTTTTTCTTTGGTGTATGATATATTACAGTTATAATATATTATCGATTCAAATTTCTGATAAAACGGGAAGTTAAACTGCTCCATCTCACTCATGAACCCATATAACCGCTGAAAAAACAACCACCAAGTTCTCGCATAATGCTTGCATATTTTATATTAGCGTTACGCCAACATTTGCATGCATGAGAAAACGATACTATGCGTCATATATCTTGTATATGTTCCCACGATACTGTGCCAAGCTCAACGTTATACGCGTTGCCAAAATGTCCGAATAGGTACAATGGTACATGCCTGCGGGTTTTATCTTTACGTCATTAGATTGCCGTTCGTATTTTTTCAGAATCGTCTACCAAATAAATATGATTCATCGTCATTTCATTTATAGTTAGAGAATTTCAATTGAAATCGTGATTGAAAGAAGATTAAGTTTCGTTTCATTTGTGTAGTAAACAAAAAGTAAACAAACAAACTGATATTTATTCTTATAAAAAATATTTTTACTTTGCGATGTTTCTAAATCAAGCATTTTATCTTATTTGATAACAAACAAGCAATTTCGTTCTTACTTTAGTTTATTTTTATTGATGTAATTGGACTTAGCATTTGTAAAAAAGTCTCTAAAATTTCGTCCTTACTTTATTTAACTATTATATAAACGAGGATAAAAAAACCCGCCAAGTGCGAGTCGGAATAGCGTCCAATTACACAATGTATTATTTTTTTGTGAGTGAAACGTCTTTATAAAAGCGTTGGGGTCGGATCAATAGCTAAGTAATTAAGCCCGACTCACGCTTGACTGCACATTTGTAATAGATTTTCCTGTCATCTAGGTAAATTAACTATTTTGTGTATTAGATCCAGTAGAGTTTTGAATGATTCACGGTTAGTTTCACTAGACTTATATTGACCGGAATATAGACCGTGATTACCTTTTGTATTATTTGTAAGCTCCCGATATTTCGACGCAGTTACATGCATCATGTTCACGGGTGACTGAAGATAGCGGGTGGGTGTCAAAGTTGTGTAGACAGCGCTCTGTCTACCCTCATTCTTGCGCGTCGGCTGCGTTCACTTTCAACGTTACCAACGGTCGCATTCACACTTGTTGGTCCGGTCGCGTTCACAATCGTTAGTCTGTCCAAACACACTACACTCACGGTGTCACTACGCGTGTTTGATTCGGATATCACTGGTTTTTTACACAAACAAATCACAGGATTCCACACATTTGACAGTTTAAACCCATCTTCACGATTGAAATTTTTGTATTTGTGAATTTCAACGGCTTCTCTTACCAATCTTGGTATATAGTGGCGTTCTGTCGAAATAACCTTGGGACTATGCAACTCGATCCACTCGAACTGCGTCGAAATATCGGGAGCTCACAAATAATACAAAAGGTAATCACGGTCTATATCCCGGTCAATATAAGTCTAGATCCAGTAGTTTCGAAGATAAAGGGGGGTTGGGGGAGGGGAATTTTTTGCCTATTTTCTTGAATACCTAACCTAAACTGTTTAACTTAAACTCCACAATTTGTGGAGTTTGTCATATAAAGCAGTGAAGTGTTCGCTGAGTCAACATCAAAGATATATACTTATGCTTTATTCGCCTTATTACAAAGGACTACCGTGCTAAATTGTATACATATATGTGGATGTGGACTGTTCAAACAGGGCGACGTGTAAATGGGCGCTAGTCGTGGATTATGCGCGACTTAATACTATCCTGGCCTTTCATCCAAACCCGCTGAGTAAATACATTGTTTTTGTTTCTATAAGCTTACCTAATTTTTGTGGCTCAAGTTTTGATTGAATCCTGACCAGTTTCATGAATTGTTTCAATTCTCCTAGTTACGGAAATGATTACACGGGTGGGTAATGTTTCTAATAAATTATCTAAAAAGTATATTATTAAACACATCCTGTCGCGCGTTGATACTTGAAATCATCACAGGGATTTGGAATACGTCAAAAATAAATAAATATAATCTCTTCTTATAGTACCTACCCTCTTCTTATAGTCGGTGCCCTAACATAATAGTATCCAACTATCAACTTTTCTATACAATTAGTATGGCGACGTGGGTATTTAAGAGGAAAGGGGATGGCCGCTTCTCTATACAAACGTAGTCCCCATTTTCCACTCTGGGCATTGACATAATGTAAAATATTTTTACATAATTTGATGTATATTAACTATAGCTCTGCTATGCCCCTACGTTTGACTTTTCTTGTTTTTTTTATTATTGTAAAAATTAGGTGCGAAATCACTACTACTATACTTCTACACTACTATACTACTATAATTTTAATGTTAATGTTACAGCTGTTGGATCTCCAAATAAATAAAATAAATAATTAATAAATAAATATAGATTACAAACAAATTTTGAAATGCTCCTAACTCTTATAATAATTAAAAATTCAAAATAATTCAAACGTATACGTATATGTATTTTCAATAATAGTAATATCCAGAGAGGGAAATGAGGACTACGTTTGTATAAAAAGCCGTAAACTTTCGTCTCAAGTTAGGGCACCGACCGTACTAAGAGGTAAATGTCTGTGATAAGTCTCTGCAAAAACGTGGTTTTTAAATATTGAAATAATTGTCAACAGTACCGAAAGTGGAGATAATCGACGAGCGAGGTCGTCCGCTTCAGGACAAGTTCTACAAAGAGGGTTCCATCATAGAGCTCCGGTGTATCGTGAGCGAGGTCCCGCAGCCCACCAGGCAGGTCAACTGGAAGCATGGCGCCAGGCTGCTTAACTATGACACAAAGAGAGGAGGCATCAGGTCGGTCCCACACTTATTTATACAAGTTCTATAGGAGGGCTCAATCATATAATTGCGGTTTGCGGTGCGTTGTGAGACATATCAACTAATTGGAAGCAAGAGAGACTATTAGAGAGAGGTGGCATCAGGTCGGCTCTACGCATATAAGCATAAATTGTAGGTACAGAGATGGTCTACCTTTGCTGTACCACAGCAATAGAAGCATAAGAACGTTCTTCAGATCTAATTACTATAGGTAATTAGGTAGTAGATGATTATTTATATTTCAAATATACTTAAATGACCCAAACCATAAGTGTACACCTGATTGATAGGCTGAGTATCAGACTACTCATCAAAATAATTTTTATCACAGTCTTATATAAAAACTCAGTGTATAAAAAGCTTTTGCTATTAAAGCGGACTTTTTGCGCACATAATATGTAAGTCTAGTGTCGTCACTTTGATTAAATACGAATCGTAGTGTATGGAAGCCTCTTTATTTCTATCAATCGATAAAAAGTTTGTTATAAGTATCTACCTTGTTAGGTCGGATGAAAAGAAATAATAACCAGGGTGTTTGCTTTGATAAAAAGAACAAAGATAAATTAAAATGTGATCACTTCAGGTACCTAGCGGAAATTTATGTCGGTTCTACCTCAATGAATTATAAAACTTTTAATTTGTCTAACTTCTTTAAAATATTTGTTAGGATTTTATATTAAAATTAACAAATACGGTTTGGTAATTAGAGAATAGTTATTTGTACAACAAGAGAGAAAAGATTGATATTACTTTGAGTGCTTATTTTGAGTCCCGTGCAAGCGAAAGATTCTAGTTATAATAGATTCACTCATTATAAGTCTAGAATCTTGGCCGTAGTAAAGTAAGGGACTCAAAAGCACACGAGATGTAAATAACTTTGATCTCACGTAGTACACACAGCTTTTTACCTCAGCAGTGAGAAAATATGAGATAACCTGAAAAATGTAATCCTTCTTCATCATTCACTTATGGTTTCTTAAGATATTCTAACAATTAATGTTAATTACCGCAATCAAACACAAAAACAAAACTAAATAAATTTCAGTAAAATAGTATGGAAATAACGAACATCAACACATAGACTGATCGACACTTCAATCAATAGCTTTTATTTTATTAAAAAAAACTGTAAGATACGGTCCGAATTGCGGATACTACTATTTTTCAACTATAGTAGAGATTATTAAAAGTATAATTCTTTATTTTGAGTGATTATCTGTGTAATTTTAATTGTTCATTATTTTAATTGTACAATAGAATACTTACTTATTAATTAATTATTAAGAATTCGTACGTGTTTTGGAACAATGCGTTCTGACGTTTTTCGAGGGTCTATTATAAACCGTCAATATACCGTTGAATGTAGTTTCAACTTTTTTGTCTCTTTCTTTTTGCTAACGACGTGAAAGGGACAGATATAATAGAATCCAAGTATTTCGAACTTGTATTGGGCCCCGCACGGTGAAATGACATTTGAATATAAAGGTCGCTTGAATGTCATTTTGTCTCATTCAGTGAGCAAAATGCGATTTTGCTCACTGTTTTTAAGTAGCAAAGTACCCTTGTTCGAGCTGCTGAGATGAAAAATAATTAAAAGAGCTTCGGTTAGATATTGATTGACGACATACAATGCGATTAATAATTATTTATAATCGTAACAACCTTTGAGTTTAAGATGACGCAACGTAGTGGCACCAGTGACACAGGGAACCTATAACCGACACTTCTACTTTTTATTTAAGAAAATAAGGGTGGAGAACTAATCATATGTCACTTAAAAAGAAAATTCATGCCAAGGTAACTATTATTTTGAGAACACCAATGGTCCAACGGTCGTCAAATGTGAAATATGTCCAGCATACGAAGTGTCCTAAAAAAGTTTTCCTAAGGAAATTAAATTATAATTAAAAATGTATTCGACACCAATGGCTTTAATGTACCATAACTGCCGTTAAAAATCTCGCATTTGAGTAAACTTTATCTTGCATGTAACGTTGTTTAATACATTATTAAAGAACATAAAAAATTTACAAAAACTAACCATGTAGTTTATTTATTTTATTTAATCGTATGGCGATATAGTCACATAGGCAAAAATTATGTACAGTATATTATTTTATAAGGCAACATCCAAGTTTTGCAACCACTGCACAGCATCGGCCGTCAAGTCTAATAGGTCATCCAGGCCACCCGAGTATGCGCGGAGTGGGCACCGCTGGATGATGTGCTCCATGGTCTGGTCCTCGATGCCGCAATCGCACAGCGCAGAGTCACTCCAGCCCCACTTATGCCGGAAGAAGTTGCATCGCCCGTGCCCGGTTCTTAGGCGGTTTAAGCGACACCATAGTTTCCTAGGAAGGTCGGTCCCCTTGCTCATGATAGTCGGATCTATATTCGCGGCCGGGGTACCGTCAGCTTGCTTCATCCATTCTTGTTTCCAGTGCTGCTGTACGTCGAAGGAACTTTGTGTGAGTGTTGCAGCGGCTGTGTATGCCGGGCGACGGGACTTTAGTCTCGCCATAGGCGGGTTGGTAAACTCCTCATGCATTGGGAGAGAAGGGCATGCTCTGATCTTGTTACTTTCTCTTAGCAGCGCCTGTTTCCTTCTCAGATGTGGAGGCGGGATTCGACTAAGCGCCGGAAGCCAGTGGAAAGGTGTAGATTTCACTGTCCCAGTAATGCATCTCATGGTGACATTGAGCTTCGAGTCTACCAATTGCGTGTGTGCACTTTGTAGCCAAATTGGAGCACAGTACTCTGCAGTGGGATAGACGAGTCCCAGAGCCGTTGAACGGAGACATTCCGCAGATGCCCCCCATGAGGTGCCACACAACTTGTGCAGTATGTTGTTCCGGGTCGATACTTTGCGCGAGAGCTTGGTGAGGTGTTCTTTGTAGCTTAGGGTTCTGTCTAAAGTAATGCCCAGGTATGTTGGGAAAGGGTTGTAAGGTATCTTTTCGCCACCCATAGTGACAGTTGGCTCGTGTTTAGCAAGGTGGTTGCTTAGGTGAAAGCAGGACACTTCTGTTTTCCTGGCGCTCGGTATGAGTCTCCACTCTCGAAAATACGCTTCCAAGGTCCCCAAATCCGCAGTAAGCTGGCTCTCGCCTTCCCCAAATGTACGGCTCTGGGCTACCAGGGCAATATCGTCCGCATAAATAAACTTTCTGGCTGTGGTTTGTGGCAGGTCGTGGATATAAAGGTTGAACAGCTGTGGTGCCAGGACAGATCCCTGAGGGAGCCCATTGTTCAATTTCCTCTTCCTACTCTTCTGGTCGCCGAGGAAGACCTCGAACTCCCTTTCACTGAGCATGTTGCACAGTAGGTCTGCGATTTCTCGGCTGGGGATCACTGACAGAACTTTGTATATCATGCCGTGTTTCCAGACAGTATCGTAGGCAGCTGTTAGGTCTATAAAGACGGCGGTGGACTTTAACTTATTCTGGAAACCAGCTTCAATATGGGTGGTGAGAGCAAGAACTTGGTCGGTACAGCTGCGCCCACATCTGAATCCAGCCTGTTCAGGCGGAGTGGCGGCTTCTATGTAGGGAGTAATCCTTGTGAGAATTAGACGCTCAAGCAACTTATAGATGCAGCTAAGGAGAGACACGGGCCTGAAATTTTCTGGAATATGTTCGGTCTTACCAGGTTTCAGTAGGGCTATGACATTGGACTTCTTGAACTCTTTCGGTATATGGTTCTTTACCAGAATATCTGAAAACAGAGCAGCAAGCCAGCTGACACTGATTGGACCCATGTTGTGGATAAATTCATTATAAATTTTATCTGGTCCAGCCGCCTTCCCCGGTTTCAGTTGTTTTATTGCAGAGGCTACTTCATCTATGGAAAAAGTTTTAGAGAGTTCGCTATTACTTGGCATCGAACGTCTGAGTTCCGTTAGCTTGTGCTTAATTTTCTTTGTCACTAGCTTGTCTTTCTTTGCTCGTGTCAGTTCTACCATGCGATTCGCAATAGCGTTAGGGTGTACTGTAAGTTGGTTAGTTCTCGGTGATGCCTTTTTCCCTGTCAGTTTATGCAAGGTATGCCACGCTTTCCTACTAGATTTTTTAAAGTCCATGTTCTCCACCAGCGACTCCCATTTCTGCTTTCTGTGCAGATCCAGTGATTGCAGAAGTTTTGTGCCCACCTCATGGTCTCCTGTAGCTTGGTACGACTTGTATAGAAGTTCACTTTGTGTGTTCCAACCTGGGACATACTCCTTTCTGTACCCTCGGGGGATGGTGTTTTTTGCGACTTTAATGACTAAGTCAGAGAAAACCTTGTAGTTCCGCGCGCATGGGTTTAGGTCTGCTGCCAAAAGCTCCGCATCAAGTTGGGTTTTGAAGCTACCCCAGTTTGCTCGACCAAAATTCCACCTTGGCAAGGGCATAGAGTTTATAATAGGTATTTTTAAGCCTACTTCTAAATGTACCGGCCTGTGTTGGCTGTTTGGAAAAGAAGGCATAATGGTCCGAGTCGTAGGAAGAGGCTGGTCGAGGCAGTCCTTTGTTACGAAAGCGAGGTCTGGGTTGTAATCCTTGAGCCAACGCGCAGAGTGAAAAGTGCCCGGGTCCTTTGCATCGAAAACCAGGTGTAGATCGGCCACCTCTGCCCACTGGACAAGTGCTTCTCCGTTCGCATCATTTTTGCTGTATTTCCAGTTCGTGTGGTGACTATTAAAATCCCCCGCGTAGATACATGGGTGGCTGGGCGTGGGGAGTAGGCCAGGCCCCCATCCGGCTCTGGGAGGTTTGTACACATTAACGATCTTCAGGTCGCCTACTCGAACAGTGATAGTGAAGACGTTTTCTTCACTGCTGGCAGACACTAGGGCCACTTCATTAAGGTTATCTCTGGCGTATGTAGCTATCCCATACTCAGGATGATGGAGCGCCTTGATGAGAGTGTATCCTGGTATGCGGCCTCTTCTGTGCAGGTCTTGCTCGTCTTTACTGTGTGTTTCTTGAATGTTGACTATGTCGATGTCATAGTCCCGCAGTTGTTTTTGCAGGAAGTCGCATTTGGCTTGACTGATGCCTTCGATATTTAGCTGCCAGATGCGAACTGAAGGTTTCACATCTTTGGTCTTGGGATTCTTGGATCCTCGAGAACATTGAACATTCGTAATAGCCATTTCGTATGTGAGCAGATACTGATTTCGCCTATTTCGCCTTTGTGGTTGTCGCTCGTTTAGCACCACCCAGGGGATACGTGCAGGGTATTGATAGGTGCTTCCTGCGGACGTGAGCAACATTCATCCCCCATGTAGTTATTTAATATGACGTTGAATTTTGTCCAGATTTCACTCCGCACACGTTATTCTATTTGAATCCAACTAAGCAGTAAGTCAGACGCCCGGGCCTGTTTCTGTTGTTATGCCAAAATACATGTAAAAATAATAATTGCCCAAGCATGAGTCAAGACTACGGTGTTCAGAGCTCCTCACCACGCATCCCTTGACGGTCTTAATGTTGGATACTAATACGTACCTACTACTTTATCCCATACATTTTATTCATGAGAAAATAAGTAATGTCTTGGGGGCTCTGGGATCTTTGACTATTATTAAAGGCCTCTGGGCTAGAAGCTACCTTTCTACCTTAAATATACGAAGATGCGGCCGCGGCGGATTTCATTTACCACGTTGTCGGATTGATTGATTTATATCCATACCAAATTACAGCTTTCTAGCACTAACGATCACCCTCAGCTTGGAGGTGAGATGAGGGTGATTTATGAAAAATCCGTCACACTTTTGCTTTACTGCTCGGCCAATTCAAGAACCTTTATAATAGGTCTACCGCTTATCTAAAACGTTTGGTGAAGGCAGGCTAGTATGTAACACAGAATTTGAGTCTTACGTACTGAAAATAATATTCCAAAAATAAGCCTATAAGGGGGTGAAAAGGGGGAAACAATTTACTATGGAATGCAATTTTGAAGTGGGATATCGAATTTCTTATTTTACACCAACGAAGTCAAACGCTAGAAAAGTGATAATTTAAAGAACTGTACTTTATAGATAATTTAATAAACTGTTGATTCTCACCCTAGTCTACATCAATAATTCTAAACCGGAAAACGAAATCAAATTTAACCCCACCGCTAGGTATCACCGATCTAATTTATTATCTCATTTCTACCTCAAAATTTCTTTATTTCAAATTCATTTTCTCCAGGTCTGTCACTATTCACTAGGTACTCAATTTCAATCCATGCACTTCAGTGCCTTTCTAATTCCCAACTTAAATTGAAGATGTATTGTACACGTTACAACTTCGATGCGGGAGTTGTAGGAGTAAAGTAAGTGCATTGTTTGAAGCACAAATGCCAGCAACATCCATTGTTCGTGCTAAAGATGGAACTGACATGTTTGCTATATGGATGCGTTATTTCTACTTGAGTGTACTGTTTGTTTGTGTGGAAACAGAGCAAAATGTTAACTGCACAGACGTAAACAAGTAGGTACCTACGTAGAAATAGGGATTTGCATTGAGAAAAATGTGATTTGCAAATAAGTTGTATATATTCAGAAATGAAAGACATTATCCGAGCGTTTTATAAATGTTTTGTTATTGCTTTTGTTTTAAATTATCTATTATATGTAATATAAAGCGACACGCGATGTGTCAGCTCTGAGAAGATAAACGTAACTAGTTAATTCGATAGTTATTTGTTACATTTGCTACGCTCAAGATTCTAACTTAGAATAACTTGCTTCGCTCGTGATTCAATTATAGGATCTTTCGCTTTCTCGGGACTCGAAATAAACACTCGCAAGAAAAACCAACTTTCCCCTCGTATTGCACATATAATGTTTCACCTCAGTAGTAAGACCATATTAAAGGTTAAAATGTATTTAGAATTATACAGAATAATACAGAAAAAAAAAAACGAATTTGTAATGACCTTCACTAAATTAAAAAGCTACTTTATTTCACTCCCTGGAGGGAGGAAAGTCACACTCTCCTCACTCCAGGGAGTGATGAAAGTAGGCTTGTTCGAGCTGCCGAGGTGAAAAAATACAAGTTAAATTGCAGTTTTTGATAGATAATACACAGAAAAGTTAAAAGCAAAAGAAGTTCCAGGAGAACAATGCATGAACTCATCTTGCGCCAATGGTACCGAAGAAATTGAATTTGATTATGTTGATATGATGATTGCCAAACCGGTAACATACGCACATTCTTATAGAGATACAACGTAAAATGTAAACATGTCTCGTACAGAATGCAGCATATAGATAACTGTTTAAATGTTTTACAGCGGCAATTAAGCCCTAGGAGGCTTTGTTAGCTGTCATGTTTTTTATGTATGTGTTTGTGTCAATACATAAATTAGAAACTAAAAAAATATATCTTAACACAACTTTAATGTCAAAGGAGTAAAGAGCGTGTGCCGATTATTTTGAGCACCTGGCCCGCTTAGTCATTTCAGCTGCTGACTGAAAACATTTTTTAAAATTAAAATTTGACTTTTTACTTTTTCACTAGAATAGATTAACTTGTTTTTTTTTCTTGGTTCAGTTGAAAGTCATTACATTACTATCTTGGTAATAATCTACCGTTCATATTTTTGGTTGTAGCATAAACTATAATTATTGAGAAAGAATTTATAAGTAGCGGATGAGACAACGCACGAAAGGAATCTAAACAAAGTGAAGTACCTACCTAACTCAAATTTTATAATTCCGCCAGTGCAAACTGCAAAGCCCCTTCATGCTTTAGTTTCTTGTTAAGATCGAGATGATAATTATAATAATCGCTTTATATTCGTAACAACACAAACAGATTGTATTGTGTTAGCCTATGAAATTTCCCTGTTCATTTAACTTATCTGAAATTAAATTTATGGGGTGCTAACTGCCTTCATTCTATGTTTGGATTGCCTTAAAGATTTATTGCGGGTCATACAAATTACTTTAAGAGTCAAGCACTTGAGGTCGGCGGCTCTTACAAAATGTTTAAGGATAATATAATGATTTGATATTTTTAGTGGTAAGTACGACTATTTTAAATTTTTACCTTTCTCTGTATTTGTATTAGGGTGCCTTTATTTCCTTTCGATCTGTTCGAATGTTTCAAGAAGATACGCGATCTACAGTCAGAATCATGTAGATGGTGACGGCTAAAATGGCCTAATATATCTGTACCTACCTTTACATATTTCTAGTATAACATTTATAACAAAGGTGTGTTACGATAATATTAGGCCACTTTGGCCGTTCGAGCATTTGTTGCGTCTACTAAATTTATTAACACTAATTATTTGTAATTGTATTCGTACATTGTAGGGATGCCGACGCCCGCCGCGTCGCACTGCTAAGATATTTAACATTTCAACAGTTAGGTCTAACGAAATCGCATAGGGAATAAAACAACCCCTGATTTATCTGTTTATGCGTTTAATTAACATGAGCCTGGGGATTTATTTAACTTGCTCTGGGCTCATTCTTAATTAATCGCCTATGGAATTAATAATTTCAATGTATCTGTGTCTTCCTACGTTTGAATGTCTCGTTGTTTATTTCTCTATTACGCAAATTACGTGTGAAGGGATCTTTATTAATTTGTAAGTCTAATTATTACCCTTTGATTAGGTTTGATTAGGTTAGATTAGATTTATTTGTTTCATAATATTAAATTACACAGTTGAAACAGAAATATCACTGTTGACACTGTTGCCAGCTGACAGATCATACAAACATAACTGTTTCATATCAAGAAATTACTATCTAAGTAGACCTCAAAATAGGGTATTTGCTTGAATAAGTCAAATCAGTTTCTTTCTTCGAACTGGCCAAACGATTAGCCACTATGGAATTTATATGAAAAATGAACATTCATGTCACGGTCAAGTTACCTTTTTTTATATTTCTATCCGATTGATTAATGCATTCACTGGCAACGTTTTCGTAGTGCTACACTCGTAGCGTTTTACCGCGTTGAAGAGGAAAGCGACTACGAACAGAGCCGCGACTAATACGAGCAGGTTCCCGGCACACAGTGTTAAATAAATATTGTGACCAATAATTAATACTGTCTACGTTTTTGTAATAATGTTCTGGTTCTTTATTTCGTGTTTTTTATTTATTTAAATACAGTCAACATCCCTTTTGTCTAACCCAAAGGGGTCACCCATTAATTACATCACACGCTTGTTGATTTGATTGATGTTTTTATTTGTTAAAGAACAACTTTTTGCAATGATAATCGTTTGAATTCATGTAATTATTATTTGTAATCTGTTTCGTGGTATAAAATTACTAACATTGCTTTCATAAAAAAATGTTTTATTGAAATAATGATACCTAATTCGAATTGCCGATTTCGTGGAAAACAAAATTGCCTAATATGTGACGCCATACCAGGGGTTTTCCAAATGTGATCAGGTGTGACAAAGAGGGGGGAGGGGTCAAAAATCATGAAATTCATGTGACGTAATTAATGTATGACCCCTAAGTTTTGTTCACACCCATAACCCATTTCGGTGTCCATCTCGATATTGTCTCTATACGGGATAAACAAAATTCTATTATATATTTACGCCGAACATAACCCAGCCCTAGAAGCGTGTTTGCGTCCACCCCGTGTCACAAGGTCACCTCGATTAATCAAATTTATTATAGGGCATAGAGGTGATCAACAACGATAACAGACTTAAAAAGTGTTAGAATAATCTAAGGTCGGACGGTTATAATAATCACGACAATGTTTTTTCTAAAATTGGTAACTTTTTTTTTATTGGACCTGTGTGTATTTTGAAATTTGTTTGCACGTCGACTATCACTTGCAGCTTACTGTATCCAAAGAGGATATAATAGGTTAGAGCGGTACTGTCATAGTAAATTTTGTAACCACAGTAAATTCACTGCCATCTATCGACACACTTTAAAACTAAAAATTAAGATTTATAAAAATACGATAAAATGTATTAAAATATGGATAAATGTTTTTTTTTTATTTGCATTAATTATTTTTATGATTTTGAACCATGTTCTTTCACTGATATGCGTTAAAATTGTTAAATAACAAACGAAACCGTCAACGCCCTTTATACGAGAGTATGCCAAAGGTAGTAGCGCCATCTGATCGAGAATCAAATTTTCGTGACTTTCGAGGCACGTTTTTTCCTTAGACTGTATCCATCTATTACGGAGTTATATCTATCTTTGCTGTATCTAAACGAATATAATGTAAACGTAACAATTTTATTGCTTTGTGGTCCGGATCAGTGTAACGTGGTACTTTTTACGAACAAAATGCGCAAATAGAATAAAATTCATATAAGAGATACCTACAATCAAATTAGGTACCTTCCAGCAACCCACACGAGTGCGGTTAAAACCATTTTACGTTCACGTCAACTCCGCACAGCCACTAGGCATAGCAAACCAATTCACAAGACATGTTATCTCGTCTTCAAGCTGGTCTCGTGTATATAAATTAAACTCTAGATTCGTTATCTGTGCGCCTTCGGCGACCAGGCTCAGCCGCTCGCCTCGCTCGTACCCGCGCTCCGTCACTGCTCCCTCCGCGCCTCCGATTTCGCAATTGCTCTCTATGGGTAGGACAGACAAGACCACGTGGATAGTGTGGTGCTTTGATTCGGTTTTGGGTGACATTGAGATTTTATTGGCCGTGAGGATGGTGGTTTGGAGGTATGGTAACAGCAAACCATGGTCACCCTCAGATAACCATCACGTTTACGTTCACACTATTGAGCGCACTAACAATTTGCCTTCGGCAATTTGCAAACGTGAAATCGTTTGTAAATTGATGACGCCGTTTGTAAACGGATACCTACTGGATGGACTATGCGACAAGTTAGCTTTATGAATAACATTAACAACCTTTGTATAACGATACCCTTTTCACGATGACATGGTTATTAGGTGCCTTTCTTTTAGGAAAGGTAAATATGCCTTTCATAAAATGTTTATCGGTACAATTAAGCTCACGAAAGCAACTTATCAAGGAAAAACGATTAATCCAATTTTTTTAATGATACAATTTACATGTTACAATAACTATACTGAAAATTGTTTCTACGACCAATTAAACACATTTATTAGTCAAAATAAATTACACAGATAAGGATTAAGGTAACATGCGGGTTCAGACTGCACCTGCGTTATAGCGTGCAGTCTGAACCCGAACCCGAACTGTGCAGCATTGCCGTCTGCAATGATTGCAGGAGATGTCAAAATCAATGTTGATGCGTGGATAATTGACAATTCCTGCAGCACTCCAGTCGGCAGCAATGCTGCACAACACGGCTGCAACAGTAATCTCGTTGCGGTTTGAATATTAAGTACTGGGGCATTAACGCAGACTATGGCACTGACAATGTCCTTGATAATTTGCGTTGCTATGGTTGTTGTATTGCTGTCGCAATTGTTACGTTCAGTCAAAGAGGATATAATAATTACGGAGTTATATGTATCTTTGGTTCAGTTCATCACTCATTTCATCAAGGAGATTGACTTTACGTCGCTGCCACTCGAATGTATGTAATCTTAATGCAAAATAATTATATCTGAGCAAGACAAAAATTATAACAACAGCTTGTATATCATATTTAGTCATAAACAAACAACGCGCTTTCACATTCGTCAACCATTGGTGTTAGCTGGATTCAGTTTTCTTCGCGAAAACACACGTACATACATATATTATTTACTTACATACTTAACATACTTATCGTAGGGTTGTTACGTCCCCGAACTTGTGTTTGTGCGAATTTCCTATTTTTTATTTTGTTCGCATTATTCGACTATCCTCTCCTCTCCTCCATATATCCATTTTCGAATATGCTTTTTAAATTGGGGTTAAAATTGTGGTAGTCATTTTCAGGTATCACTCAATCAACTTTTAAAAATCAATCGACAACTCACAGCTTAACGTGGATTAATAATAAGGGAATCTACCCAGGAAACAAAGTCAATTAGGTACTTTTACTCATGCGTATGTCAAGATCGGACCGACGGATTTCAAAGTCGTTCGAGGTGAACTTTTTCATGGGTCAAACTTTTTTAACGTAATCTTTTTGCTAAAAGAGTTTTTTAATGAGATCGAATCGTTACATTATAAGTTTTATAACTTTATAATTATATTACTAAGGAATAAAGGCATAAATGAACTGATAGTGAAACTACTATACATACTTGTTTATTTACGTTATGCTATTGTAAACGGATCGTCAACCCATTTTGATCACCGGTGTGGGTGGTTCTTAAAATTATAGCTTAACAGTTAACAGCACTTTATGGTTTAAGTTCGAGTAGCATTTATCATCCGCAGTAAATCCCAACTATTTGCTAGGATGTCGTAAAATTACGATCAAAGTATTTAGTGTCGTTAAAAATCGTCATAGAGAATGTTTACACCTTTATTTTATTATCCCTTATAATTTTTTCCTTTGTTTACCAGCATTCTTGTACAGCTATACGTAAAAAATGTTAACTATATACGTATTTTTGCCACGAGACATTCAGTCTGCCATTTGTAACTTTTTTGATGTGCAATAAAGTTTAAAATAAACAAAAAATATTTTTATGTACAGCGTGAAAACCGAAGCGACCGCCAACGGCGCGCTGTCGCGGCTGTACATCGCCAACGCCAACCGGCACGACTCCGGTAACTACAGCTGCTCGCTCGCCGACGTCGCCGCTTCTGCGGTCTCCGTGCATGTACTCAGAGGTAACCAGTACCGCTATAACACTATAATTACCCACGCTCAAAGGTTCTATAGGTCCTGGCAGCGAATCAGCATGTACCACGTGTCAGGAACACGCCAAACATACGTCAGATGACAACCAAAACTCACTAATTAGGTACCACAACAAGTTCATAGCCATAGTATT
Organism: Cydia strobilella; assembly: GCF_947568885.1. Lineage (NCBI taxonomy): Eukaryota > Metazoa > Arthropoda > Insecta > Lepidoptera > Tortricidae > Cydia > Cydia strobilella. The sequence continues at coordinate 22,844,361 of NC_086042.1, forward strand.
ATACCAAAATAAGGTTGATTTTAATTTAATTATTTTTTTAAATTTGTATGTTTTGGATATCACCTTACGATTTGTTTCTACACTATACGAATATACCTGTGAAATAACTGCAACGACTCCTAAGTTGCAAAGGTGTGTTTTCTACATTTTCCTTTTGATAACGTACTTACTATGCGATAATTTTATATACTTTCGTTTATAGAGCTCAAAATATTTAAATATTTCCAACATCGTACAAGGTTCATTTTTTACTCAAGAGACGAGAGCGTCGACGTAAATCAGACAAGCAAAATATTCCCAAATCCTCTCTTGTAATTGTGACTGTCACTTGCTATGCTAAAAATGGCAATAGGATCGAAGGCATCACCCGCATATTAATACAAGCATTCTTCTATCGTAGAAATTTGTGTTTTCTCCCGGCCTGCCGAATTTATGCTGACAGGGGGAGGCTTAGGCAATTTTCGCAGAATGCTTGAAAAAGTTCCAAAGAGGCTTCGGCTGTGAGTTTTATCCAGGCAAGATTTAGGCGATGAAAAAAGGCGTCAGAAATATCTAAAATGATTTGGATTTTCTTATATACATTACTTATTAAACTCATCAGAGATTCGGTATAGGTAGGTAGTCATTTAAATGTTACAAAAAAGTTGCGGCCATGTATGCACATGTATCTTGTCCGGAATATAATCTACTCGTATGGACGAGTAGATATATTCCGGACAAAATCAGATTTAATAGATGTAATCCCCAGAAAAAACCTGAATTGCGCAGTTTTTTATTAAGCGCCCCTTCATCCGATGGGTTTTACACAGTTTTGGACGGATTTTAACGGATTTTCTCCTACAACTGGATGATTCGTTTGTGTTTGCTAATTTTAAACTTTTTATCCAATGTAAACAAGAAGTTCCTTGTGTAGGCTCTATTCTACAGTAGTTTTATATGTGGAACATAGGTACACGAACAAAGGGTGGGTAGAGGTCACGGATTTCCGCTTGCTTCGGACTCGGCAAATATTTTTCGCTATTTGACTTACAACCGTATTCGAACAAGCTTATGAGATGCCACAGCGATACGATACCGATCTGTCATGGTCAAAAGTGGTATTTTTGGTTGAAGAAATGTCACTTTTGACACTGACATATCGGTATCGTATCGCTGTGGCATCTTATTAGCATTGTTCGAATACGGCCGTTAGCTACGGGTACCTTAAATATCTAAATATAGTTTGTCAAAGGACTGTCTCATTTCAAACATAGACTGAGAGAATCATACTATCTTTGTCTTACACTAGTAGGTACTAGCACCGAAAAGAAAGGGATGAATGTAGTTTTTTTTTGTTCTTATTTACTGCCAATTTGGTTTGACCAACTATGTATTAAACTTTATACTAGTATGTTATGGGCACTCTTTAGCTCTTTTTACAATCTTTTATTCTAATCTCTACAGCTGTTGTATTTAAAAAAAGAGATTATAATAAAATAGGTACATTAAAGTCTGCTACTGCCATTACAAAGTGTTATCTGGACTCTAAATTTAGTACCTTTACTCGTAAATCTTGAACTTGGCACACAGTAAGTAACACTTAAGTCTTTACACTTCTCTTTGAAATACGAGGACCTACGTGCTGACTTGAAAATATGAAAATATAAATTTACCCATTGGGGTGGCAAAAGAGTGAACCAATGATTATTTAACTTTCGGCAATTAAGTAAGTACTTATAAATAGCCCGGCTAAGCAGACGCTTTTAACTGCAAGTGAACTATAACTACACGCGCGTCGCATGTCTTTGAAACGTTAACGAAATTTCTTGTTTGTTTTAAATTTCCCGGACTTTAATCCTGCTAAGGGTCTTCTAAACTAATGGCATAGTGGGACCCTTGCTCAACAATTAACACAAATGAGTGGCGTTTGCCGCCGCATTACTGTCGCGATTGACCGTAGTCCGTCACTCATTATATCAAGGAAATTGACAGCCAGCGGCAGCATCAACGCCCCCGCAATAATGTCGCAACAGTAATGCAGCTGCAGTTGAAATTCCAATGTCACTTTTACTCACTCGTATAGCTTTACAAAACGTATTTTGACATAATTGAGTTCAACTCAATTATCTCCAGATTTGAAATGTCGCTAATCCAAGGAAAACAATAATGCAAACTCCATGGCAATAATGGCCGATCAGCGATTTTGAATGGAGATGGAGGGTATCACCGTTTTATCTAAAAACAGTTGATACCCTGAAAATAATCATTTGTCGCTTGATCGGTTCCGTGATATCGAAGAATGCTTAAATAGGTCAGACATATGAAAGACGATCGGCGAGATTGAAAATTGATTCTGCATTCACGGATCTTTGATTTTCAGGATTTGATGGTTTTTGCATCGCTATATGAGCAGCCTGCGAAGCGTTAAGGTTGACTCCCGTTAGACCGGGCCGTGTCCGGGCCGGAGCTTCCGGCGCTAACTTTTCTATGACATGACAGGTGATCACGTGATGCTTTCCACAGAAAACGAAGCGCCGGAAGCACCGGTCCGGACACGGCCCGGTCTAACGTGAGTCATCCTTTAAGGTGGTTCGCTTTCCATACAATAAACCATTGCCTTTTATTAAGTCATTACACACTATTACTAAATAAATATGTACGCATATTCGTTTGCGCTAAATTGATAGTAAAACTTTGTTTTATACAGAAATCACGCAAAAAACGCCAAATTATGGTGTTACGTTGATAAAAAATTTAACGTTTTTTTGCTTGATTTCTATACAGAAACATTTTATACAAAACAAAATGTTTCTATCAATTTAGCGCAAATGAATATTCGAGAGTAGATAATCCATATTATAAATGCGAAAATCTGTCTGTCTGTCTGTGTGTTACCTTTTCACGATTAAACCGCTGAACCGATTTAGTTGAAATTTGACATAGAGATAGTTTGAGTCCCGGTGAAGGACATAGGATAGTGTTTATCCCGAAAATCATCCCTTAAGGGGGTCGAAAGCGGGGTGGAATTGAAATTATTAATGAAGCGTCTGATAATTTGTGTACATAAGCAATTATGCATATGCTCAAATAGCATGATTGCTATTACACTTTATCCAGGCGCTATTCATACTGTAGCTGCGGTTACTAAGTCCACGCAGACGAAGTCACGGGCAAAAGCTAGTGACTTAATAAAACGAAATTGTTTTATCTACCGGAAGCGAACCACCTTAAAAACGACGACCAATATTTCTTATGATTACAGAAACATGTACAAATAAGTGCATGTAAGAAATCTGTGTGACATTCTGGTGGCAACAACAGCTGCAAGACTGTGGCGACGTTGTAGTGTTTGATTTAAATACCTAACTGAAAACCTTTACTTCCGCGACTGCGAACAATGCGAATGAAAAATTAATTATGGAAATACATGAAAGTTTCGAATTTTTAGCAGGCGAGTTGTATTTATTGGTGCCTAGGGGGCGATAATGTCGTGGAGTATGAATTCGCAGGGTATAAAGTGAACAAGCTGTTTTCGCCTCGACAGTTAATTTGAAACGTGATTTACTGTCCCATTTAAATCCATACTTCCATACTAATAATATTATAAATGCGAAAGTCTGCCTGTGTATGTGTTACCTCTTCACGCTTAAACCGCTGAACCAATTTAGTTGAAATTTGGCATAGAGATAGTTTGAGTCCCGGGGAAGGACATAGGATAGTCTTTATAAATAAATTATAAATATAAATCCGTTTATTAAAAGACAACATAGGTCCACACATTACAAACAAACACACACACACACACACACACACATTTATGTCGGAACTCGGACATCATCCCTAAATAGAGTGAAAAGGGGGGTGAAATTGAGAGATTTAATGAATTGCCTGATAATTGATGTTTAGCAATTAAGGCTATGCTCAAATTGAATGATTGCTATTACACTTTATCCAGGCGCTAAACTTACTGTAGCTGCTGTTACTGATTCCACGTAGACGAAGTCGCGGGCAAAACCTAGTTAAGCATATACAGGTAACTTGAACAGGAATTGTTATAAATACTTCAATACTACTAAGATATTTGTGGCAGGCATTGTGCGTTTGCCTTATAGGTATGTAGGTGACAAGGCGGTTCACCACCATGTGATAGCGGGATTCCGATAGAATACCGCAGGCAGGCGGTGATTTCGAGTTTAACATTTGCGGTTAAAATTCGTGTGGCAACGCAATGTGTATTAAAAATTTAACAGTTGCATAATAAAATGTAAATACTTGCCGCTGATCCGGTTAACCGCTAGTGAGTGCATTAATTTGTTAATTGTTCACAGGCGAGAATCCTCTCGCGATGCAGCGCGGCGGCTCTGTGGCATTCTCGCATCCAACGCTGACTCTGCTTGCGGCGCTCGCCAGCTGACACATGGCCGGCGCGTGGTGGACGCGCGCCGTGTGAATTTACACGTCTCTGATTATCGCTAGAACTTATAGTGGTTCATGTTTGGAATTAACTTCATTAAATTTTTTTGTGATTACTATTGTAGAAGAGGTTTGTCAATGTGGTGTCGTAAAACCACTGCGGCTCATAGTAGGTAAGCGAAATCCTGATGGAGATATCGATCGATAACTTCTCAGTATACAAGGGACAATTATACCACTAGTATTTTTACATATCTATGAAAAAATAACAATATTTACTTTTATAAACTGAAATAGATGTCATACACTAAAGAAGAAGTGACCAAGTCCACCGGTGCCACCGGTCCAAGTGCCTAGTAGTTGAATATTTACCTTTCACAAAAAAAAAAAACATTCTGAAATTCATACTCGTATACTTAAGTTTTGAAAATAAAGTGACATACACGGAGGCGACTAATACCATTTTAAAAACCGGAATATTGTATACTGAGGCAAGTCACTTGCATCAACAATAGGTACGTGGTACAGTAAATGCGAAATAATGGGGGGTAAAAAAGTGTGCTATACTGACTTGTATCAACTTTGAATCTAATTTTCTCGTTATAATTATTGAGTCATGACGAATACTGAAGTAGGTATATTCTCCAGTATTCGTCCAGTACTCCTTTATTTACGCTGTAATAAATGCGTTTAAGTAGGTACAGATGTAGTGCATAGTTGTTTGCCATAGTTTGTTATGTATGTAGTTTTAGTTTCACCCTGTCTTAAATTTAGCTTTGTAACTAGTATTATTGTTATTACCTACTGATTAGTAACTTCTTTAAATTTAAGTATAGTGTCTTATTGGCATTTCGCACAAATCATGTCACAGATATTTCGTGTCTGGATTGGTTACCTACGTGACAGGCCACGCCTAGTGTAGGAACCGGTGCAACCGTCATTGTAAATGCATAGATGTACATAAATTGTCCCTTAGTTTTAAGACCAGTTAATTTTTGTTTCTGCCTAATTCTTGGTGTACAATAAATGATTTTAACTTTAACTTTAACTTTATAGTATTTTCTCGGAAACGCTCGTATTTGTCATAGTAGGTACTTCGCACGTTCGTGCATTTCTGTCAAAATACGATGGCAAACAATTATGCACTACATCTGGTATTTTATTTCTCATAGGTACATTATGTATATTAAGCACATTTATTAGATTCCTTGTGACGAGACACACATTTAAAACGAGTTGTACATTTGGACGATAAAAATAGGTTTCAAACAAACAAACAAATCTATTCTATTCTATTCTACTAGGTGTGGACATGTAATTAGAATAAAAATGTCCGAATGCTGCTCTAAAAGGAAAATAGATACAAAAAACCGGACAAGTGCGAGTCGGACTCGCCCACCGAGGGTTCCGTACCTTTTAGTATTAGTTGTTATAGCGGCAACAGAAATACATCATCATCTTGATCATCTGTGAAACCTACACACAGCCTGCCTGGTGACAGATAGACAAACAGACAGACAGACGGACGGTGGAGTCTTAGCAATAGGGTCCCATTTTTACCCGTTGGGTACGGAACCCTAAAAAACAAGGGGAGACCAGTGTAATGTTCCTATACCACCTACACATTGTTGTTTTTGTTTACAGTATTTTACAAATTAAATTAATTCAATGTATTTATTTAGTAAAAAGTTGTTTAATGTCATTTTATACATATTTTTTTATTATTCGCATAGAAAAGTTGAAAGAAAAATGTTTTGTTGCGATAATTTGTTCTTTTTATATTGACATAGGGCAATGCACACCGCTATTTATATATATAGGTAGGTATATAAACCGCTTGCTTGGCACGGACTTAGGCCACGTGGTCCTATTCTTCAACGAACGTGAATTGGGAATATGTCCATTGTTTTGATGAGGTGAAAAAAAAAGTATATTAATATTCGTGTACCGCAGTGGTTTGCAGACTTTTTGAGAAAACTACACCATGGTCAAAATGACACAGAAAATTTGCGTTTAAAAACTAACCAGTGTACATCTACAATGCAGACATTGATGCTGAACTATCTTTTTTATGAACAGTTCTTAATATTGTATTATACAGGTTGTAACAAAAATAGTGCGGGTCCGTTTAAGGGCATATTCGGTATCGTGTTCTGATTTTACCTAAAAAAAAATTTCTTTTCTGAGTCAAAACACGAACCGAAACGCGATACCGAATACCGAATATAAACGGATCCCCACTATTTTTGTATTAATTCCAATCATGTGCCGTTTTCTTGTAAATTGTCTTATAAATATATTACCTAGTGTGAGAGAACCATGTTCGTTCAATAATTTATGTATGTGCAATTCATCGAAAATACTATTTACGGTTGGTCAAATTTTTGAATTATTTGCATTAAGAATAAATTCTGAAATAAAAGATTACTAAAGTTCATTACGTTGTCACCTTTTATTGGCATAAAAATTCAAATGTCATTGCCAATATTTGTTGTTTTAACATCCAATTTGTACGTGATTTAATCTACCGAACCTAACAATTCCCTTGTTTGCATGATTAATAAATTGCTATTACAATGCGGCTATTGTGTTGTGTAAATAATAAAATAGTAGTTATATTTCAATACCGTATATCTTTCTCATTATGGTTGGTTTTAGAACGACATTATTTTACACTCGGTATGAATATAAAAATTGTAATTTACCTACATCGAAACTAGTGAAATTATCTTTGTTGCAATATAATATACAGTATCTAAGCTCATGATACGAATGCGTTTTCCACACACAATTTACAGTCATTTATCGATCGGCTGGTTATATTATTTAAATTTACGTTTTTTAAAAGCAGTTGATATTTATTTTTTGATTAATTAAAGTTTGCAGCACCGATTCTTACCGCATAAATAAATAAAAATAAATGATCAACATTGTGTAGGTAAGTATATATTATGTTTCAAGTTAATACCATACATTTCATCAAACACTCAATTTTTTTGCGTTTTATTTACGTTACATCAGTAGGGGAGAGTGGGGGAATTGAGAACACTTAACTTCACACGCTCTAAAAAGATATAAAAATGTCATAAGCCGAATAAATTTTTATACAAACCCATAGCTTGGTTATCTGTCTTTCTAATTTTAACAAAATAATAATTTTAAGTTAATGTTATCCTACTTAGTTTGGGCAAAAAAAAACCTTGCCGTTCCTTTTTACCCGAAACCGTATGGGGTAATTGAAAACAGTCCGCGGGGGATATGGAAACACTGAAGATTTTTTAGCATTACTTTTCATCGATCTTATTTTACCTCACGGGATACACAACAATTTATAAAGTAAAAAAATATTGGACTTTCAATCAGTATGTAGTAGGAATGATTGAGAATGCAAACGAAAGCGTTCCCCTCGTTTTCTTAGTTCCTTATTACCCCAATTGAATAATATCAATCAAAATGAGTATAACTCATGATTGTCATTTTGGTGAACTTGAAACCACCTGGGGTTTGAAAGCAAGATAATAACAAAATTTAGAGTCTTAAAACCCAAAAACTAATCTATCATTATATATGATAAAATTTATAGCAAAAAATATTATGTTCGATGAATCGTGTCTACGTGTGCGTAGCTTCCGAATCTTATAGTCACTTAGGCACATGAAGGCCTCTTTATGTTTGTGTTAAACATACTCAAGATTTTTTTATGCAATTAGAATTAATATGTATCTCACTGTTTTTAATTACCCGCCGTTCCCAATACCCCCACTCTCCCCTACCTAAATTAAATACATAGCTACATTGTTAGTATTCAAGTTAAATAAACATAAGATGCACAACGTTCTATCTCGCTCAAACTTTCAGATGTAAATATTACCTTACTACAGTTACTACAGAGGAATTAAAGTCGGAAATTCCAGGAAAGCCGATAATTAACCCGATGAACTCGAAAATGTACCATGCAACATTAAGAATTGGTTTTCATTTTCATATTCGAACTATTGTTTATGCATTAATGAATTTGTGTTTTAACGTAATGATAGATGTTTTACAAGGGGCAAAGTCTTTGTTTAACCACTCGTGCTAATATTGATAGCCGAGCAAGCGAAAGATTCCAAAATTGAACCACAAGCGTAGCAAGGCACGAGGGTTACACAAATTTTGCCACCGAGTGAAAAACTAAAATTTTCACCACACCAAAGCGAGGAAATTACTAACCGTACAACATTAAAGAACATCAATAAAAATGAACGTTATTGTATATTTATCATTCAAACAAAAATTTTTATTTTATTTTTTATTTATTTATTTGGGGCATTATTTAAAAGTCAATTCTACCAGCCCACATAAGGATTACTTTTGCCACTCTTTTGGATAAAATGCAACTTTTTCATCAGTTTTTGAACAATCAAGAGAGCCTTTACGAGCTGGTGTTGTGAAAAGTATTATTTAATATTCCTGGCCTTAAGTATTCATAATTGTATATTGGACTAAATAATTTATTATTATCATTTGAGAAAATATCTACTATTGTTAATAAGGAAAAGATTAAAGCGGTGTTGTTTATTATAAAAATAAAAATTAAACGTTTTAAATAATTAATTTAGTTTCATTTTACTTTAGGACTTCGTGAAAACTTTAAAGAGGATTAAATTTAAATTTATCTAATTAAGTATGCCGATTCTGACATTGTTGGTGTTTAGATCTAGGATACGTATTTTGTTTAGATTATGATTTATTCATTATTCATCGCACTTACAAAACATGAGTGTGAGCTATATGCACTGAGTATAAGTAATTAAGTACCAAGATTAACGGGCGAGTAATAGAGACCGAGGTGGATCAGGGCAAATCCGATCAGAAGAATATCTGTTGTTATTTAAAATGTATTATTTCTTATGACTGGCGTCGCAGGCTAAGAGGGGAAAAGTATTTTGCAATTTTAGTGTTGGTTTATATTGGTATATCAATGCAATATTATTATTATCAACGGATAATTCATCTTGATCCGATTCGCCCTGTGATCCGATTTTCCTCGGTTATCAGAATGATAAGAAATAACAAACTGACATCTATTTCTACGCTGAAATCTATCTCCGAGTCCTTCTACCAGGTATGAAACACAAAAACGAAACGTTTTTAACAAGTGAGAAAACTCTCATCCCTACCATTTGATATTACTTTCTTTTTAGTTTGGATCGTGTCTGGAATAGTTATAGGTACCCGGGCTATTCGAGTATCGATTTACACTCACCACATTACCTATTCCTTCAAAGTTATCTTCTAAAAAGTATCTAGAACTTGTGTGTAGCTCTAGTAAACTTATCAGACATTTAGGGATATGTAAATAGATCCACATTTTGGTATATATCTATATACACTACTAATCATTGAGTAGGAATGACTCGAATGATCTATGGGGAACAAGCTTCCAGAACAATACGTTTTTAAACTAGATTCTTAAACTTTTATAAACTGAAATAGATGTCATATACCTTAGAAAAAGTGACGAAGCCGTCCAGTAGTGAAGGCCGGATTCTTTAGCTATCGCGGCTAACGCCATGAATTCCTAGGCCACCTCGCGACGGCGGAACCTGTCCCAATTTCTCGACTATATGCCACCTTAGAAAGACTAGGCGTCTTTGACCAACTCTAAGGGCGAGCAGTAGGTACGTGTTTGCACCTCCTATATGAATCCCTTACGGGATTACGATATAGCGAGAGAGATTGATGTTGCTGCAAAGTTGTATATAAACTGTTTTTGAAGAATATTAATAATTATTATTATATGTAGAGTAACGAGAGTGATTAGCTGTCTGGTTGAAAAAGTATTTTTTTTTTTAAATAGTCGAAATGAATATCGGAGGCTGATCCAGAAAACACCTGAAATTAGCAACAAAAACATTAGCAGACGCTAATGGGTCTGATGAACCAAGTGGCTTTCATTATGAACTCTAACTTGTTCGTTAGGCATTGCGCGACGATGCCGTTCTTATAGTACTTTCCGGTGAAAATCCGTAGTGTCGATTCATAAATTCGCATAAAAGGCTATTTTAGGGCTTTGTCGAAAAAAAAGATAGAAAAGTTAATGAACAAATAGAGTAATACCTTTCTAAAACTGAAAGTTTTTGATTGAATTCTCTATAAGTTCGGAGTTTATAAATACCATTTACGGATTTTATTTTAGTAGATATACACTGTTATCATACGACCACGGCTATCCTCTGAATATCTCTTATAATAAATATAGAATATTTTGTATAAGATATTTCAGATGACTTATTTTTCTTCTTTGATACTTTTTAGAGCGCGATTTTTCAGTAAGTACTTAGTCGGGTTTAAAACTTTGAAATTAAATCATTTTACGGTTTAAATTCACAACACACACAACACAACAGTTTAAATTAGATGATTTTCAACTTATTTTTTATTTACTTAATTAATTTTAGGTTTATACTTTCGTGATTAAAATTTTTTTTTTTAATTTATTTAGGAAACAAACAGTCACATACAGATAAGTTTAAACTTGCAGATATACAATAAGACCTATAGTTCCATTAATTATAACATACTGATATTGATAACAAGTAGAAACAGGGCTTGTTCGGCACTGCTTATAAATAGGAAGATACACAGAAGTAACAATTAGATACACAACTAATAAAGTACCTAAATATCAAACATGCTTACAAACATACATACGTTACATAAGACTATAGAACAATTACAATTTTTTTTTTAAAGCAAAGTGAGTAGCATTACACTACATACCCACATATTTACATATTTAGCCCTTTTACATTATTTTTGTGTGGCAGGAGCGTTGACCTGCGCTCAATTCTTTTAGTATGGGCACCCGGTATTAGCGCGCGCCCCGTACGTCGGGCTACACCCGATTAATTTAGTATGGGGGCGCCGAAGGCGCCCGGCATTGGAGCGCGAATATTTAGCTGATCAGCTTATTGGCTATGTGTTCCTTAATTAGATAGACTACTGGATCCTAAGAGGGTGGTAGAGAAAAGCCATCTCCCGTATTAAAGTTTGGATATTTCTTGATCTCAAAAGCCTCACACAACATTCTGGGAATATATCGCTTCTCCTTGGCGAGAACCAGTATCGATTAACCAACCCCACAACAAGACCAGACCAGAAACGCGGGATGTATTTTAAAATCATTATATGCGATATAATCCGTTAAAATAATTTAGTGTCTATTGCGGTAATGGGGGACAATATTAGGACTAGCAATTTTCTTGGTTATCGTGACTACCTTCAATTAAAAACGGTTTCAACTGCAACGAACGGGTTAGTTTGACAGCAGCGATTTAGTACCCCAAAAATCCTAAACACGGGTCATTTTGTGTGTAATTTTTAGGGTTTCGTACCCAAAGGGTAAACCAAGACTCCGCTGTCCGTCCGTCTGTCCGTCTGTCACCAGGCTGTATCTCATGAACCGTGATAGCAAGACAGTTGAAATTTTCACAGTATTTATATTGCCGCCTTATCAACAAATACTAACAACAGAATAATAGTTATTTGTTATACAAGGGTGCAAAGTTGTATTTTACCCGCGAGTGTTTAATTGAAACACGAGCAAGGGAAAGGGTTCTAAAATAGAATTCTGAGCGTAGCAAGTGTTTCAACACACGAGAAGTAAAATACATTTGCACCCGTGTGTAACACAAAACTTTTCACCTCACTATAGCGAGGAAAGTGCAACATCCACAGGCGTTAGATCATCTTCATCACTGAAATCACTCATTTTTTACGATATTATAACAAAAAACTGGAAATTCTGTATTTTTACGTGAGAAGTTTTTAAGTAAAAATTTTGTTGACTATGTTGACATTTCTGACGTATGAAATGTCAATGATGCGTTTTGAAATTGCATCGACTCAACTTGTGCGTTCAGAATTATATTTAACATCAATATTAAAAAACAAACGTTTCTTATGGAACTTTAAGGTTTATGACATAAAATCATTAAATAAAGCTAAATTTGGTATTTTTTATTAGATTCTCAAACCATTTGTTTAATGATAATTAATATCAAACGAATCATTGTTATAAGCGTTTTACGTTTTGTTATCTGTCAAGCTACTTAAACATGCCCCATCCAAGGTCAAATTACTTTCCCCACTAGTGGATAAAATGCGTTTTTCCCCGCTTGTTTTAAAGGATAAAAGACAACTTTCCGAGATAGTGAGGGGAAAAATAAATATTTAAGTGAGGCTCCAATAGTCAATATATTCTTTATTCAAATAGGCCTAGCAACAAGCACTTTTAAATTGTCAAGTTTTAAATATTACCTTCATCTAAATATTAGAGCAATTTATTGATGCAGTTATTATTATTCTTAAAAACATTGAATTATTATAGATATGTCAAACTTAATAATAAGAATTCACAAAAGGATCGTCGAACACCAAAATTGTATGAAAAATACTAGCCTAGAAAGTACAAATACAACAAACGTGATTTTTTGCCGTTTTTTTGCGTAATGATACGGAACCCTTCTCTGCAATGCGCGAGTCCGACTTGCACTTGGCCTTGGCCACTTACTCGTAAATTAACCTGTTCTCATTGCTTGTGAGTATTTTGTGAATAGACAAACAATGCTCTCCATTAATTGCAAACCAATCGCTCAATCAAAGACTAATCGGTATACATTCGACGGGGCTAGATTATCGGCTGGCTAATCGCTCGTTTGGTCGATAGACGATTCATTAAGTCGATTCGGAGTCCATTACTCGATAGTTAAACATGTAGGTCCAATAAAAAGCCTTTTGCAATAAAATAAACTCGAAATTTATAATGCTTTTCTCTTATAGATACTAGGGATCGCTCCAATTTTTAAAGTATGGACACGATGATAAAATTTACACTAAACATAATTATTTAAAATGTCCGCTAGGTTATGAGTAACAAATTTTAAATATAAAGAAGATAATTAAGCTATTATTCTGCTGCGTCTTTATACTTTCAACAAAATTATATACTAACAAAACTTGGGGCGATCGCTAGTATACGCTAGTATCGGACATCCGGTATACTGTATACCGGATGTCCGATAATTAATGGCCAACCTACAAACCACCGACAGGTCACCGGAGGCTGATCCAGAAAATGGACATCTTCGTCTAGTAAAAGTTTCGTGGTTTTCGAGATATTCGAACTTATCTTTCTTTTTTAATAGCCAACACTGTTATTTAACTAGACTCATATTGACCGCAACAACCGTGAACAAGATGCATGTAACTGCGTCGAAATATCGGGAGTTCATAAACAATACAAAAGGTAATCACGGTCTATATCCCGGTCAATATAAGTCTAGTGAAACTGATTCACATCATGAAATAAAACTATGAAAACGGATTATATCGCGTATATTGAATTTATAATACATCCCGACGTTTCGAACTCTTTACAGCGTTCGTGGTCAACGGGTGACTGAGGAAAAATTACAAAGTGCAAAAATACCCACATACTAAAATAATGAACAATCATAGACTATAAACTTTAAGGCTGGTTGTACATGCAAAATCGGTTCATAAGGCTAGTTATACACTACAATTATTTTCAAGTAAAGATATATATATATATACGCGATAAAAAAAAAAAAAAGTGTAGAAGACTGTCTGGTGAAAAATCAGGTAAAGAAGGAAGATTTGGAGGCTATACGGCAGGATGTTTCGTCATTATTACGGAAAGCCAAGCCTCCAAAAAGGAATTTGCCTAGAGACGAATTGGCCGCGTTGAAAACGTTACGCGATGATCCAGACCTTACTATTCTTCGAGCGGATAAGGGAAATGCGACGGTTGTACTTAATACTTCAGATTATAACCAGAAAATTAGGGAATTATTAGCGGATACTACAACCTACAAACATGTAAAGACGGACCCGACTATGAAAGTATTGAAAACCACTAAAGAAGTAATTAGTGATTACTCGGACAGCCTTGATCTGAATGTTGCAAGTTTAGTTCCTGACTGCCCCGTGCCTCCAAAGTTGTATGGGTTGCCAAAAATACACAAACCTAGTGCCCCGCTACGTCCCATAGTGAGCCAGATAGATGCTCCCACATATAAATTGGCTCAGCACTGATAGATACGGAAAGGAGCGAGTAAAACCACAGACGGCCGTTAGCGCACTGACATATATTTCAACGAGTAACAGCGTGTGGACGCAGCCTCACGCACACATATGCAACACTTCCTCCCCCTAGTTACATAACTAACCTAAAACAATTCTTAAAAATATTTCTTAAAACTAATATTGGAACGCTTCCGTAATATTCTTTTGGGGACTATTGGCGCATTGCTCGCCATGTCTGGCTTCTGGCCTCCTGCTTCCGCCTCATGGAATTCATCCTCATCATCTGAGCTTGTCACCTCTTTCCTTACTTCGCTCTTTGCCTTACTTTCCCCCTCTGCGGGGTCGTCCGATGATGGGGCTAAAGTCCCCGTGAGTGAGGGACCCGGCGGTAGTTCATGGGTTGACATCGGCAATGGTGACGGCAGTGGAGTTGGTGGCGATGGCGTTTGCGGCAGCGGCGGTGGCGGCGGCGGTGTTTGCGGCGGCGACGGTGGCGGCGGCAGCGTTTGCAGCGGCGGCGGCGGCGGCGTTTGCGGCGGCGGCGGCGTTTGCAGTGCAGAGGGTAAGGATGTCTCAGGTAAGTCACAATCCAGTGCGTCACAATAGTCCCAGTTACTTTCAGTACCTTTGTACTTAAGTATATGATTTTTATGTTTTTTAATCAACGCTGAAGTAGTAATGTCTTTTATTAAGTATAAAACTTTGCCTAGTCTTCTGTTAACCACGCCTTTAGACCAAGTGAACTTATTTTTATTAGTAAATTTTTTGTATAGTACGCGCTCGTCGGTTGTAAAAGTTTCATTGTTCTTCCTATTTAACTTGTTATTCTGCGAACACTGTTTATTTTTGATAATATTAGCAAGGGTGACCGATGAGGATGAAGGCGTTGGCGTAACCGGGTGCAGTAAATCTAAACGCGATCTTAGTTTGCGTCCATACACTAGTTCAGTTGGCGAAGAGCCCGTGGTAGAATGAACGGAGTTCCTGTAATTGAACAAGTACTGTAATAGTTTAACCTTACTATCCCGTACATTAAGCCCTGTTATTAAACTAGATTTGATCCCTTTTTTGATCACTTTGACCATACTTTCCGCCTGGCCATTACTAGCCGGATGGTATGGTGGTGACGTCACGTGTTGTATCCCGTTTAAGTTACAAAAAGTGGTAAACTCGTGCGAACAAAAGGATGCACCGTTATCACTTACGATTACCGTAGGTAACCCGAACCTTGAAAAAAAATCACATAATTTATCTATGACCGCCATTGATGATGTCGAGTTTCCCATATCATAGACCTCCACCCATTTGGAATATGCATCCACAGCGATTAAATATGTGTGGTTATTTATAGGACCCAGGAAATCAATGTGGAGCCTAAAAAAAACCGTGGGGGGTAGGTCCCAATGTGCCAATGGAACCCGCGCCGGAGATGGGCGTAATTGAATGCAAACGTCGCACGAACCTATCATTTTTTCGATCGCCTCGTCTATACCGGGAAACCATAACCTTGAACGTGCCTCCGCTTTAGTTTTAACGATACCTAAGTGTGCGGTATGTAATTCAGACAACACTTTCCCCTGCAATCTTTTCGGTATCACGGCTTTATGGCCCCGCATAATACACCCGTTTTCAATTGATAGTTGTGTACGACATAAAAAGAATGGTTTTATTTTTATATCGTTAACTTTATGAGGCCAGCCATTCACGGTATACTTAATTACCTGTTGGAGAACAATGTCTTTACTAGTTTCATTACGAAGCTCATTAACAGAAATTGGCAAATTACCATCCGTGACAAAACAAATGTATGCAGCTCGATCCCAATCATCGCGCGGGTCGACCCGAGTTTCATCCTCCTCGCCCCCTCGCGGCGGCAGACAAGCCCGCGACAAGTAGTCCGCGCTGTTATCAGCGCTGCGTACGTATTCTATGACGTAATTATACCCACTTAGAAACATTGCGTATCTCTGTAATCTATTCGCAGATACTTCGGGAATGCCACGCTCGGGATGGAAAATGCTGGTTAAGGGCTTATGATCTGTACGTAAAACGAAGGGTACCGACCTTCCGTACAGGTACTGGTGAAATCGACGTATACCAAACACGATACTAGTGGCTTCCTTCTGTAACTGCGAGTAACGTTTTTCGGCCGCGTTAAGACTGCGCGAGGCAAAGGAAACCGGTCTTTCGGTGCCATCTGATTCGATCTGTGATAAAATGGCAGATAGCCCGGTGGGGGATGCATCAACTGTCAAGATGACCTTCGCGTTAGGATTGAAATGCGCAAGTACCTGATCCGACGCTAAGACACTTTTAATCTTTTCAAACGCAGTGTCATGCTCGCTAGACCAATGCCACTTTATATTTTTTTTTAATAGGTCATACAATGGGCTCAAGATTGTTGATGCTTCCGGTACAAAACTCCGGTAATAGTTTACGAGTCCCAAAAAAGACTGTAATTCGTTAACATTTTTAGGTTTTGGTGCATTTACCATCGCTACTATTTTTTCCGATGATTTTTTTAAACCGTTTTTACTTATGACGTACCCTAAATATGAAACTTCGTCCTGGAAAAACACGCACTTTTCCTTTTGTAGGGTTAACCCCGCCGATTGTAATCGCTTAAGGACTGCGTGCAACCGGTCTATGTGCTGTTTTTCATCACTGCCCGTGATGAGCACGTCGTCCAACAAACACAACACGCCATCCATGCCCGCTAGTAGCCCCTCCATAGCACGCTGAAAAATCGCTGGTGCCGAGGATAACCCGAACACTAACCTTGTATATTTATAAAGGCCTCGGTGTGTATTAATACACGTTATATTTTGTGAGGCCTCGTCGAGCATAAACTGATTATATGCCATCGATAAATCGAGTTTTGAAAATTGTTTGCCCCCACATAGTTTAGAAAATAACTCATTTGCCGTAGGTAGCGGGTATTGCTCAACGACTAGTTGTTTATTAATACTCACCGAGTAATCTGCGCATAGTCTAACGGTTCCGTTTCGTTTTAATACGGGGACAATTGGGGAGGCATATTCAGAGTGTTCGACCGGAACGAGAACGCCTAGATTGACTAGCCTATCTATCTCCTTATCGATTTTATCTCGCAATGCGAACGCGATCGGCCGGGCTTTAATAAAAACCGGTTTAGAGTGTTCTTTTAAAGTTAATTTAATTTTAGTTTTATTGTAACACCCGAGTTCATCCGAGAAAAGCTGAGGGTATCCCTTTTGTAACCGTTTAACTATAGTTTCATCACTACAATAATGCACAGGGGTTAATTGTAAATTAAATGTAGAAGTGAAATCTCTTCCTAGTAGTGCGGGGCCCTCATCACAGACTACATATGCGTTTATCGAATGCGTGCTCCCCGCATATGAAATGGGTAGTGGAATCATTCCTATACACTGAATACGTTCCCCAGAATACCCGTGCAACCTTTTGCTCGTGGATCGTAAGGGAATGTCACTAAAACTCTTATTGTATGTATTTTGCGGTACAACCGTGACGGCACTGCCCGTATCAATTTCAAATTTAAATTGTTTTTTACGAATAGTGACGGTTTCGACCATAGGCTCTCCGCGAAATGAACGAATAAAATAAATCTTACCGTCGTCATCGCCCTCATCCTCTGGTCCCAAATTAACGTATTTCACTTTACACATTCTACGCAAATGTCCCTTTACATGACACTTTTTGCACACGAAATTTGTAAACCGACACTCTGCAGTCTTATGATTTGTGTAACCGCAAACCGTACACGGAACCTTCGCGCCGACACCTTCTGTTTTCTTCGGAATCTTTGATATCTTCAACAGCTGATCAGTGCCGGGTTCGGAACCCGACGCCGTAGCTCCCGCGCTGGCGCACCGAATAGTTTCTGCCAACTCGACAGCTTTAGCCAGCGTCAAATCCTTCAACTCCCGAGCATAAAGTTTCTCCTTCTCCCGGCCTGGCAACATGCCTATCAGGAACCGGTCACGCAGTGCCTCTTCTACATTAGCAAATTCACAGTGTGCAGTCAGACCACGGAGCCTCGCCGCCCATTGCGTGTGAGACTCGCCTACCTGCTGTGACGCGGAGTAGAACTTATGACGCTCCCCGAAGCCCACCCGTGTCGGTGTAAAATGTCCGTCCAAAAGCGTCAAAATGTCCTCGAATGGCACGCTTTCCAATTGCTTTGGCAACGCTAAATCCTCAACTAATTTATACGTGCCTTCGCTGAGTGCGCTTAAAAGAATGGCTTTCCTCTTCTTCCCCGTAGCATCTGTCGTCCCGTCCACATCATTAGCCAAAAAAAATTGTAGAATCCTGCCTTTGTAACTCTTCCAACTTTGGCCATCGTGATCAAAAATAGTTAAAATCCCGAGATTAGCACTTGCCATGATTTTTTTTTTGCGGAACGGGTAGATTACGCACGCGAGTCGCCACTGATAGATACGGAAAGGAGCGAGTAAAACCACAGACGGCCGTTAGCGCACTGACATATATTTCAACGAGTAACAGCGTGTGGACGCAGCCTCACGCACACATATGCAACTCGCGGGAGCCCTCTCAGCATTACGTGGTAACACTAGCACGCATACAAAGGATTCTTACCATTTCATCGGTGAGATTAAAGACCTAACATTGACTGATGATGAGATCATGGTCAGTTTGGCGTTCAGTCGCTATTTACAAGCCTACCGGTACAAGACTGCATTGAAATTGTCAAGAAGAGGTTATGTGAGCAGAACATGTCAGAGGAATATGCTAAGCTGTTGGAACATTGCCTTACATCTGGCTACTTGCTATGGAATGGTGAATTCTACCTTCAAGTCGACGGCCTGGCCATGGGGTCTCCGGTGTCTCCAGTAGTCGCTGACATCTTTATGGAGGACTACGAGGAGAGGGCACTCTCATTGGCTCCTGTGCGACCGAAGATATTTAAAAGATACGTAAATGACACTTTTACTATACTTCCAAAAAGTAGTGTTTCAACTTTCTTGGATCACCTAAATTCCATCCATAGCAAAATAAAATTTACTATGGAGTTGGAAAAAGACTGTTCTCTCCCTTTCTTGGATGTATTGGTAAAAAGAAATCCTGATAACACCCTAGGTCGCACTGTGTATAGGAAACCTACTCATACTGATAGGTACTTAAATGGAAAATCGCATCACCATCCCAGTCAACTTGTTACAGTAGGCAAATCTTTGTTTCAGAGAGCCCGGAGGATATGTGATGACCAGCATCTGGCCGCGGAGCTCCAGCATGCCAGGCGCGCGCTCCAGGCAAACAAGCTCAGGATACCGCGGGTCAACCAGAGGTCCCACATTAAGATCCCCACAGTCGAGCGCAGGCCTGCCATTCTGCCTTTTGTCAGGGGGGTCACGGACAGGATCAGCCACATCTTGAAGCGTGCTTCTATAAAAACATATTTCAAGCCAATGAAGAAGATGTCACAATTCCTGAGGCCTGTAAAATGCAATACCCCTCTACAGACTGCAGGAGTGTACAGGATGGACTGTGAGTGTGGCCTATCATATGTCGGGCAGACGAAACGGAGCATTTCCACTCGGGTGAAGGAACACATAGCTGATGTCAAGCACCGTCGACCTAGGTCTGCTGTCTGTGAGCATGTCATGGATAAAACCAATCACTCAATCAAGTTTGATAAGCCTCTGGTTCTGGCCAAGGAGAAGCGTTACATACCCAGAATGCTGCGCGAGGCCATTAAGATTAAGAAATATCCAAACTTTAATAGGGAAGATGGCTTTTCTCTACCACCAGCTTGGGATCCTGTAGTCCATCTGATAAAGGAGCAAGCGAGACATAGACTGTGAGACCTTAGTGTTGGATGATGCTGGACATTCTGATGTTTTGAAAAGATGTGCCCCGCCGAGTTTGTTGCCGGTCCCATATTGGGATACCCTCCTACAATTTAGGAGGGAATTAAATCTTCTCGGGTCCGTGGTGTAGGGTTGGAGCCGGCGTAGTTTTTATCGCGTATATATATATCTTTACTTGAAAATAATTGTAGTGTATAACTAGCCTTATGAACCGATTTTGCATGTACAACCAGCCTTAAAGTTTGTAGTCTATGATTGTTCATTATTTTAGTATGTGCGTAATTTGCACTTTGTAATTTTTCCTCAGTCACCCGTTGACCACGAACGCTGTAAAGAGTTCGAAACGTCGGGATGTATTATAAATTCAATATACGCGATATAATCCGTTTTCATAGTTTTATTTCATGAGTAACTATCGCGGTAACCGAAGACTGATTCACATCATTCAAAACTCTTACGGTTATTTAACTTTAATTACTATCTAGGCCATAATTATTTTTATTTACAAAGATGTAAATAGTGTGTGTTGTGTAGTGTGTATGTGTACCATTTTAGAATCAGTATTAGATAAACAAATTTTTAGAAAGTTGGTCACACACTGGTCTTCATACATTTATTGTTTACCAGAAATCATACTTGTTAGAAATATAAAAAAAAATTGATTGAAAAAAACTGCGGTGAATAAAAAAAATATGGAGAACAGAGTAATCAACTTTCAAAAAAAAAAAGTTTATCTAATACTGGTTCTAAAATGATGTAAAACTCAGTTGCTAAGTTTGTTGACACACACATTTTTACACACACACTCACATAACTATATTGTCTAGGCCGTTAATGATCTTACTTAATAATTATTTAATATTAGGTATTGTGTAGCATTATTAATATATACGTAGCTATAGTTTTGGTAAATTTCTACGACTTTTTGGTTTATAGCGCATTTACAATATTTTTCCTTAGTTTAAGTTTATATAGGCATTGTCATGTGTAATCCTATTTTGAACCTGAACCTGATTACTAGCGTGCCGCATAATGTTTTTGGGAACTCTTTCTGGTCTGGGTCCCCACGATACAGGCTGTGCCTAGTGTGGGGATCACTGTAACGTTTTTATGTGTACAAATGGACTTTTTGGCAAATAAATAGATTTTGTATTTTTTTTTTGTATTTGAACCCTCGTGCCGTGCGATTCAAAGATTCAAAGATTTATTTGTTCAACATAGGTAAGTTACAAGATGTTAAATACATATTTCAGTATCACTATGTCGTGCCTATTGGCATACAAATTCAATAAAAATACACGCTAATCATAATATCACAGAAAACAATAATAGTCAAAACAGGGTTATGTCATGCAGTAAATCTTAATTAGGTAATTCAGTCAAAAATTTTATAATAGAGTAATATGCTTTCTCGGTAAGAAAAGCTTTTAGGTTTTTTTTAAAAACATTATTCTTGTTTTTACATGCAATTATATTCGCCGGTAACTTGTTATATATTTTGTGAGCCATTCCAAGTATACTTTTTTGTAGAAGTGCCGTTTTATTTGGTACTTTTTGCATAGACTTTAGTTTGTTTTGAAGGCGAACGCTTTTAAACTTACTAAATAGGCTGTGGTTTGTATTTACAAAATTGGCCATTTCGTATATATACAAACATGGCAATGTAAGAATTTTGAGACTTGAAAAATGGTTTACATGGCTCACTTTCTTGGACACCGCAAATTGTTCGTATGCATTTCTTCTGAGCCTTAAATACAAATTCTTTATTGGTGGAGTTTCCCCAAAAAAGGATACCATATCTTAAATTAGATGTGACATAAGCATGATAGGCGGTTAAAAGTGTCGATTCGTTTGCGATTTTTTTCAAATTGTACAACGCGTATGAATATTTACTTAATTTATTACATATATTGTCAGTTTGTGTTTTCCATGTCAACTTATTATCTATACTTAATCCTAGAAATTTCGTTATGTCCGTTTCATTCACTTTATGTCCCTTATAAACTATGTTTAAACTAGTAGATTTGGTTCTTTGCTTAAATGTCATAATATTTGTTTTGTCCAGGTTTATTCTAAGATTATTGTTATCAAGCCATTCTATAATAGTTTCTAAGGTATTATTTATGTCAGTTTCATATGATTCTATATTTTGTCCAGAAAAAATAATGGTGCTATCATCTGCAAAGAGAACCATCGGGTGTACCGTAGCTTTAGGCATATCGTTAATGTAAATTAAAAACAATAGTGGGCCCAACACACTTCCCTGGGGTACCCCATAACAAATACTCCTAAAGTTAGATGAGTAGGTTTCCTCTTTTTTCGTACTGGGAGATATTCTTTTGATTTGTGTAATTTGTTTCCTATCTCTCAGGTAAGAACGGATTAGACTGAAAACATTACCGCGAATTCCATAAGCATGTAGTTTGTCTAAGATAATATTATGGTCAACAAAGTCAAACGCTTTTGACATGTCCATATATAAAGCGCATGTAGGGATTTTTTTGTCCATGTTATTAATAACTTTTTGTACTAAATCGAAAATTGCTAAATTTATTGATTTTCCCTTTCGAAACCCTTTTTGTTCGTTTGCAAATAAGTTTTTTTTTTTTCAAAGTAATTGTAAAGACTGTTGTATATAACTTTCTCTATGATTTTGGCAAAGACAGAGATTAACGCAATAGGCCTGTAGTTCTTCATGTTATCTTTATCCTCCTTTTTATAAAGAGGTCTCACAATGGATAGCTTTAGTTTGCTAGGAAACTCACCATGCTCAATACATAAATTTACTATATGGCTGAGTATAGGAGAGATAATGTCAGATGTTTTTTTTATTATTTTCGTATGTATACCATCGTGTCCAGTGCTATTTGTATTTTTTAAAGAATTTATTATTATTTTTATGTCATTAGAATTTGTCGGCTTCATAAATAGGGAGTTAGCATAGTATGTCATTGTTTTCTTATAATTATTTTTGTTGCTAGTGCCACTATGAGGAGTAGCAAGACGAACTTGGTCCACGAAATAATTATTAAATTCCTCTGCAATATCTTTAGGATGTGTAACTGCCTTTCCATTGGATATAATTTGCTTAATATTTTCAGTAGGGTACCTAGCCTTAGATGGGTTAATAATTTTCCAGGTGGCTTTTGTTTTATTCCTTGATCGTTCAATGATACTGTCATGTATGGATCTTTGAACACTGCTTATAATTCTTTTAAGATGTCTGGAATAACATGTTAATTTTTCTTTTAGGTCCGATTTTCGCGTCAGTCTATATTTCCACAACAATTCTCTTTTCCGTTTACAACAATTTTTAATACCGTTTGTTATCCATTTAGGTTTAGTAGTGGTGTTAATTTTATTTAGTTTCTTAGGAAAACACAATTTATAAAGTAGGTCAAAGATCTCAAAGAAACTATCAAATGCTTCATTCGGATTGGTTGCTGAAAATACATCACTAAAACTAATATTACGTAGACAATCTATGAATTTGATAATGTTTTGGTCTGATAAATCAATTTGTTCTACAAACCAATATGGAATGGAGCATGTTTTCTTTACTGGACATTTTAACAATTGTGCGGTATGGTCCGATAGAGCAAATTCTAAAACGAGCTTTCAAACCACTCGCTACTCTTAGTTCAATTTTGAAATCTTTCGCTTGCTCGTGTATCTATATTATCAGGAGGAATTGAACAACAACTTTGCCCCCTAGTAAAACAAATAACTATTCCATATTAGTTCCGTCGAGAAAGGAAAGAAAAATAAATTGGTGTCATTATTGCTATCATATTTTTCCTTATCTACGCTGTCTCCATCCAGTTGAGAAATGACAAAAGTTTTACGAACATAGTCCAAGGCGTTTTCTATGTCTCGGACTATGTTCGTAAAACTTTTAATTTGTCATATTACTTGTATGTGTAGGTATACTATAGTTTAGTAGTAGTAGTAAATTATTCTTTGCGTTTTCGTGTTTTTGCGATTCTTTTGGATGTAGGGCTCCAAAGCATAGAAATAAATTAAAAGTGGACAAATTCACTGTCATGATGACTTTTTGAGATCATTTTTTTGTAAATAGTTTGCAGGAAAAAAATCATACTAAAACGTGACGTAATGAAATAGATATTTTAGATGTTTTTCAATTGAAGGATAGAGAATGCTGACGATTCGGTCTCGAGGTTCTGTAGGAAATCTTTTTTCGAGTAATATACGAAATGTTGTCTGTTGTCATTAACAGCTGTTTAAATGATGCCATCTTTGTCATGCTCGACCGCCGCACCGCTTTCAGCGATCACGCACACTACTACAATACAAACATCGCCGGCAGCTGGCGGAGGTCCGACATGGCTAAAAGGGCTGAAATTATTAAATCCCTAAATAAATATAGGTAACTTAGTTTTTAATACCACAAATGTAATGTGTTCTTCCTTTAATAAATTACATACAGAGCAACATATCTTACATTTTAGTTCTTTCCGACATCCGATTTGGGCAATGTGAAAACGAAATCGTGAAAAAGCACACCATCAGCTCACAAGAGAATGATAATTGATTAAATTTCTAATATCCTCAGTTTCAATTAGCGTTACATGTATACATTTATATGTACCTAAGTTGAAAATAGGTACTAACTGATAGGTATAGGTAAATTATTATCCTCAACTGACATTTTATTATCCTCAAATACGCTAAAGTGTAATACGTCAAACTCTCTCTATCTGTCAAATTCTATGGTGAATGGTAACTATGTTGTCATATCATAATAGGAAATTTACAGTCACATACGACTTTTTGTTTTCGAAAGTCACGGACGTCACGAATTCATCAAACAATTCCCAACGGTTGGCTAGTACGCAATCGCAAGCGTGTAGACATCTCGAAAACCTCAGATCCTTAACAACCTATGCGTAATCGGAGCTTACTTATAGCTGTTTCTTTAGTCCTTGTCTCGCGAATGATAAGTAAGCTTTAAGTAAGCGATTTTAATAATTAATTACTTACAGTACAGCGCCCTTCCGTGTTGAGTAGCTAAATTACATTGGCGTTGGGCGAGCTTTTGTAAGATAATTAAAGAGGATATTTATTAAGTTAAGATTTATAACGCGATTTTAATATCCTAAATCGAATAATATAATACAAAAATCATGAATGAACGTCCTTGGCTTGGAAGGGTTAGGCAAATTAAAAATACATTTCCTCACTTTTTTGACACGTGGCAAACCAAGAACAAGCGTTTTTACCCAGAACGTGCAAGTTGTGGAATGAGCTACCTTCTGAGGTGTTCTGAGGTGTTTCCCTTGCGCTATGAAGTTCTGCGCTATGAAGTTCTGCGCTATGGGGTTCTTTAAGAAGCAGGTATTTAGGATTCTCAAAGGTCGGCAACTCATAGGTGGCTCCTGTGATGTTGCTTATGTCCATGGCCGGCGATGACTGCTCCCCATCAGGCGGCTCGTCCGCTCGTTTACTTCCTATTACATTTAAAAAAAAACGTGTCGAACCAACATGTAGCCAATTTGAAATTGACAGTAGTTAACACGCCGTTATCATGTTTAGAACAGTATTAAATTTCGGTTTATTTATTTCACTTTTAGCAGTAAACGAATCTGCAAGTATTTTTGCGTGGTTCCCAGTGCCTTCAATCAGCCATCAAGTTGTTTTTTGACCGAGCACTCAGGAGCTTGCTAAACGTGTACTCAAATTGACTGTTATCACTCCCAATCAAGCTTTTCCCAAAAATGAGTCACCGGAAAACCTCACGGAAATAGACGTTCGCGACATATCTTACGAGGCGTGGAGAAAATATTTCAGCATGAAACACAATCAAATGATAGACGATATTGTGCTACAAACGGAAATTATTTTAGAAGCGTTCATGCCTGTTGTTGATATTCAGCTGAATACTGTGGAAATGTAAGATATTATAAACGGAACTCAGAAGTTTGACCTGTTGGTGATAGAAGCCTGGAGCGGTATTCGACATGCGTTAAGTGACGTTACGTGTTGAACTTCAGTTGAATGGAAGAAATCGTGTGTTGTCGAATAGGTAAATTTGACATTAGCAATCCACAGTTAGGTGACAACGAAACCAAACCGAACCACGACGAGTTCAGAGCCATTTTAAACCGTATAGTAGTAAGAAAACAAAGTTGATTTTTGTTGAATAATTTTTTCAATGAATGAGTTTTGGTTGTACCAAATGATACTTTCCACGGTTGATGAACAAATGATTCATTCCACTGTTGAACTGATGTTGAAGCCGAAACTGACAGTTGTGCATCTCGAATAGGGCCCCAGTGCTTTTTCGGCTTTGCTAATTGTTGAAGTGCTGACTGTTCGTGTAATCCAATTCAGCCCATTTGGTGCCATCGCTGGACAGTTGTATAAGCTTTTGGCGAACCGTCGCATCCTTTCCTATATCCACTGGATTGTATGCAACTTATTGACGATTTGGGAGAAAACACAGTAGCTTCGTACAACTTGGAGAATGATCAGTTTGAATGAAAGTGTGTTAAACAGGCATTTTAAAATTGATGATATAAGAATGGACAAATTGTTGAAAATAGTAGATTTGCTTTTATTGAATGAACATCCCATGTGGAGTGCTAATCGTCCCGTGCCACCAAAACGTGGTTTACATGGGAGGGATATATCAAAAGCCTAGAAGATAGCTATCCCAAGTAACTTTACAAATGATTTAAATTAAAATCGCTTTCGGAAAAACTAGTGCCTACGCCAATTCTCGGGATTAGTTGCAAGGGCTCCCATGAGCCGTGGCAAAAGCCGGGACAACGCGAGGAACATGATTATTTGTTGGAAGAATATTTTCTCTGAAAGTTTGTGGTTCGCACATGACCCTCTGCCCGTTTAGAATCAGGACAAGTGCCCTGCATGTGGTTACTGCTCTGCAGGGTATTAGCATGACATTAAAGGTTAGACTATTAATGAATGAGCCGTTTTTTCATCGCCAGAACTAGCACAAGTAACTTTTATTTTCGGACCTCATTTCACTGTTTTCTATTAATAAAAAATAAATATTTCTTCTTTATAACTACCTAAACTAACCACTAACTAACCACAGCAAGGTTTATTATTTCAACGATTAGGTACAAGTAAATAATAGTATTAATATCAGACTAACCCTTAAAACTTCTATATTTGGCTAGCATGGTAGTGACGTACCACATATTAGACTAGCTGGTAACGGGCATCAAAAGTAAAAAAAATTGTCAGGCCTCAGGGCTGTTTAAGGGTTTAAAATAATGGTTTATTTATAATAAAAAGCTTTCAGGAACAAAGTTGCGAGCTCGGAAGCACTAAAAACATCACAGAACGATAAAACGTTACAAATCATAATTTCTAAGTTCTATACAAAAGTTTTACACGAGATATCGTACTCGTATCGTATCGTTACCAACTGAAAAGCCGCTGTTTCGTGATATATTGCCTATGCCTCGATTGTAGATAAAACTCGACACAAACTCTACCTCGTATTTCTTGTTTATTTTCACTCTTACCTCGTATTCGTATGAAAAGTGAGAAAGTGACCGATACCACGAGTTCGCTGCTTTGTTTGACATACCCGTTGGTTCATTTAATGGTTTTATTCAATCCCGTTGATGGGCTTCATATTATGATCGCATCGGTTATAAATGGATATAATGGATATTATGGACTGGTTTTTTCGATTAAATATACTTTTAATATTGTCTTCGGTTACCGCGATAGTTACTCATGAAATAAAACTATGAAAACGGATTATATCGCGTATATTGAATTTATAATACATCCCGACGTTTCGAACTCTTTACAGCGTTCGTGGTCAACGGGTGACTATTATAAATTCAATATACGCGATATAATCCGTTTTCATAGTTTTATTTCATAAATATACTTTTGTTGACCGAAGCGTTAGTGTAGGTCTCCGTTTCAGCTTGGGCAAAATACTTTCCATATGTTCCATCCAGATGTTCTCCTCTGCAGGTCGCAATCCTCAACACATTCTCGTGAAAGTTTGTGAGCATATTCCATGATAATTAATGTCATTAACAGGTCTAACATAGCTAAAACGTCGGAAGAAAGGTAAAATAATGTAACTTAATCGCGTTAGACCCATTCGCGTTAACGACATTAATTATGTGTACAAAACGCGAGAGTTTAGTGTTATATAGCATATTCCATGATTAAATAGATTTTTTGTTGGGCCAGTTTTTTTATTTTTATTTAAACAAATAGTCGTATCAATCACTAGAATTTCTTCTTTTTGATTAAATTAATTTCACCACCCCCAAAGCGATCAACTACATCAAACCTACTTAATATTGTATCTTTGTTAGCGAGTAATCTGAAGCAGAAGAGGCAAGTAGATGTAGCTTATTTCGATTTCCGCAAGGCATTCCACTGAGTTGACGGCGATATCTTACTGAGGAAGCTCTGCATGAGCGGGTTTTCAACCGATTTGCTCGAGTTTATGTCGAATTACCTCTCAAACAGACAACAATATGTATGCTATGAGGATTCTAGGTCCACTCCTTTTTTGGTTACTTCGGGCATTGGACAAGGAAGTAATCTCGGGCCTCTCTTATTTCTCATCCTTGGTAACCTTCCGGCAGCAATTAAATTCTCAACGTGCTTGCATTTTGCCGACGATTTAAAATTAGCTCTTCCCATTAAAACTTGTAACGATAGCAAAATGCTACAGTCAGATATAGACGCCGTTCATACCTGGGCACAAAAGAACAGCCTCGGCTTCAATGAGAACAAATGCACCGTGATGTCTTATATGCGAGCGCGCCAACCCTATACACTGCCTATACAAATTGGAGGAAAAACCACTGAAACAAGTCAGTGAAATAAAATATTTAGGTACATGGTTTGATCCTCAGCTCGCTTTTAACCAACATATTGTAAAGACCAAGGTATTGCATTGTAATGAAGCCAGGATGTCTGGGCTGGGATTTGTTATACGGTAGGCAAAAATGTTTACAAACAGGCACGCTATCAGCATTTTGTACAACGCGTTTGTCCGTAGTTAGTAAGCTGGAAACAGCAGCAGTATATACTTATTTTGGAAAGGGTACAAAAACCATATGTACGTTTCTTATACAAAAAGTTATACGGTTACTACCCATAATTATATTCAACTCTTTTTATACTTGGTATGGTAGACTACACATCGCTGTAGGCCCGGAGGAATATTTATCTAATTCAATATTATACGGGGAACACTAACGAATCCTGTCTTACTCTCCCTGGTAGCAATTCGGGTGCCTCAGACTTCCACCAATTTATTACGCGCTCGCAGCCGCGGCTTCTTTGCCGTCCCGCCGGCCAGGACGCGCGCGCTTTATTTTTCCCCATTACATCAAAGCGATGGCGCAATTAAATAGCAACTTAAACAGCTATAGCCAACTTGACATATTTTTCTTCTCTGAATCAATTTCTGACAGCCGTTACCTTGAGTCAATAGTGGCGAAAAGCTCCATACTGTAAATTTACATTGTACATAATATTATACATTTTCTGACATTTTGTTCATATACCTATGTTTTTATTTAATTTCTTGTAATTTATTTTATTGCCCTGTAATTTATTTTAATTTCATGTCTCTTAATTAAGTTCATATCTGCATGGTAAACATAAGAACAGAACACTGATTAGCACGTAAGGTTTAACTGTTAGTGCTAATTTGTAAAATAAACAAATTAATAAATTTCACATTAATATGTAAAACAAGAATTTTGTCTGTTGACGTTTTAGCCCAAATAAATGTTCTACCGACTTCTGCAGATTTGATTCTTCTAACACCCAATGTTTAGGCATTATAAAGCATTAAAGCCAATGTGACACCCCCCCCCGCGCTTTACCCTAGAGCTTAAACTAAACAATATATCTGACGCTGTAAAATATGCACCCACCACATATAAAGGTATTGTAAAGGAGAGTTAGTAGATTATTCCTGCATTATGAAGCAAATAACAATACGAAAGCTGAATACATTTATAAAACATTAAACACGGAAAGGAGAAGCCGGTAAATTCCGATGTTTTCTCGCCTATATTTTAATGATTCTTCAGTAGGCATCTAGAGGGCAACAAGTTGCTCAAACAGGCCATTCGCAAACAATTTCACGGCTTCACCTTGCCGTGGGCCAAATGAAGGAGGATTAACAATTTGCTCTGATTGGCTACGAAAACAGCGATTGAAATGTAAAATTTATTGTTACTTCAGGCGGTAGTTAATCGAGATGGTATAATAATAAAAATTAAAAATGCCTTGGTGCGTAGTAATATTGTATTCTAATAATATCTATAAACACAACAAACATTCCACTCCTGAAAATTTTGATATTTTGATTATTTTGATATTTCCCTAAAAATCAATTGCGACATGACGCCATTTTCTTTGGCGCATAGATTAAATTTCACAGACGTAACACGTAACAATGTTTACAGAACATAATGCACAGTAATGACAATTATTTATCTCGATGTTTTTGTAGTGATTTAAATTTTTACTTCAAGAGTAGGTAACGGGTGTCCCAAAAAGGACGCAAGATTTCTATTTGCCGCCATTTTTGTATTTTAGAGCCGGCAACCCTAAAAAACTATTTGACAGCTGAATGTTTAGGGTTTGTAAAAATGGCGGGTTATACGAAAGATCAACGCGTTTTTATTATTGAACAATATTTCAAAAGTAATGAAAGTTTGGCGGGTACGGTTCGAAAATTCCTAGTCATGTGATCTCTCGATTCGGTGATCAGAATTGGCCCCCTAGATCTTGCGATTTAACGCCTTTAGACTTCTTTTTAGGGTTATTAAAAGTCTAAAGTCTATGCCAATAAGCCCACAGCCACTCATGCTTTAAAAGAGGAAATTCGACGCTGCATCGGAGAAATTCAGCCGCATCTATGCAAAATGGTCATAGAAAATTTTGACAAGAGTGCGTATGTGCCATCAAAGAATAGGAAGACATTTGCCTGACGTATTATTCCACAACTAACCCTATTTTATGTATTTCAAGATTTTATATACAAATGTAATATAACGAAGAAAAAAATGTGTTTTTCGTCAATTTCAAATCTTGCGTCCTTTTTGGGACACCCTTTATATTGTGCTATAAGCGCGACTTGATCAAAATTGTTACGAGACCGAAAAAGAAAGGGTTATTAGACTATTGTTTTTATTTTATTTTTATAATTGCCCGTGTTGCATACGTAAAAAATTTCATCATGCTTGAAAATAAATTATTCATCACCATTCTTGACATCTTGACAGTACGTATATAGGCAGAATATGAACAGTTTTTATAGCAGTTTCTCCTCTATAACATTTTAACTCGCCTCTAAAAAAAAGTCGTCTTTAAAGTTTCTCCTCTAGTCCTCTGGCTAGCTCCTTACTCTTTATCTCAGTGACAGAACGTCAAACGCCGAAAATGGCGGACACAATTTGTTCTCGATAGCCGGTTTAGTACGTAGTCCATTTATGTCAATGGTCTGTAAGTACTAACTACATTTAAAGGCTCACTGCGACCCGAACCTTTGCTTAATAATGACAACATAATATAATAAACTATGACGGAAGAGTTTCAGATTTCAGTATCAGCTACGGATGTCTTGAGGCAGTCGGACTATTAAGGTAGTCTAACGTAGGTACCTAATCGTGAATGTCATAGCCCAACACGTGATCATCCTAATATTATTCTCTTCAAAGCGCTGACAGAATTTCCCCTCAGACGAGTGCGATAATTCTGATCGACCGTGACTCCAATTGTAATAGCAAAACCATAAAATATTTTGCTGAAAATTGTTACTTGTTGTGCTACAAGCGGTAGTAATTTTGATGTTTGTTTATTCATGCCTCATTACCAATTGATTTATTTTTACATACCACGACGGTGGCAATGCGGCTTGCATGATGTTAAGCAGCCACTGCAGCATGGGCGCTTGCAACTCTTGCGGAGTTAAGCACCTAATTAAACATAATTACTATGTATATTGATATATGATGTTGCGATATAACTAATTGTAGGTATGAAGCTGCGTTTCATAAGAAATAATTAGAAATTTATTAAAATTACAATTTAAAACAATATCTATAAGACGAGCTTCTCAAATAATAAGAGATAGCAATAGATGACATTTCACAAAATCATTGCAGGGCACGGCAGTATAATGTATTAAAATTAAAATTACTGAATGTGTATGAGGATGAGTATGACTAAGTTTAATATCGACTCCATAGCTCACTAAGATGCGATGAAAACTCCGATGCCTATAATAGTTACGTAGCTATTAAACTTGTTGTGAACCATAGTTGCAGTAGATACTACATACTACCTACAGACCGCGTAGCCAACACGCCAATCGCTAACGCTCCGTAGTGATCGAAACGCAACTGTCACTGTCGCACTAATTCGGAAGAGTGATAGAGAGACACAAAGCGTTTCGTTGTCGAAGCGATAGCGATTGTCACCTTGGCTAGGCCGGCAGTTGTAGTTGGGTGGTTTTACGGTTTGTAATATATTTTTGCAAAAAATAATTAATAATCTAGATACAGCTACATAAAAAATATCGCAAGAATAAATATAGATAAAAGAAAAACGTACAATCATACAATCAGTTTTATTATCGGCGAAACAAAGTTTTTAACAAGGTAACCCTAACCCTAGGGATGAAAATTACTCCATTTCACGGTATGTTGTAACTAAAATCAAAACGTATACGATTTCTGGTATTATTTTTCAGTAGCGCAAAATTTGGAGTCGTATTTTTTTCGGATTTGTACCAAGCGTCGGGATTCAACGAATGCGCTCGCTTTATTTTTGTTTGCCTACGCCCTTGATTGAATTTCGGCCGCTTTTTTTCGTCGGTGGCAAACAAGCATACGGGCCTCATGATGGTAAGCAGTCACCGTAGCCTATGCACGCCTGCAACATCAGAGATATTACGTTGGTTAGGTTGAATAAAAATTAAGAAATCCAGATTCTAAAGAAACTTGTGGGATGCACTTTTAAGTAACTAACTGACAATTTATTTTTGAAACAACTTAGGTACAACCAAAATAACTGAAGGGTCGGCAACGCGCATGTAATATATCTGGTGTTGCAGGCGTCCATAGGCTACGGTGACTGCTTACCATCAGGCGGGCCGTATGCTTGTTTGCCACCGTCGTGGTATAAAAAAACTGAATGCATAAATACCTACTTGCTGTTCAAGGTGCAAACGGCAACTACCACGACAAATGTACGTACATCTGCATTATACTCGTAAATAATAAATAAACATCTGCATTATACTCGTAAATAATAAATAAACATAACAGAAATTATTTATTTAAGGATAAGGATCATAGACAGTTATAAACTGAAATTGATGTTATATACGGATAAAAATACCAAGGCCTACATTTATATATCACATTGTGTCTAGGTACTATGTAATGGTCCCTAGTTAAATGTATGTACAGCCACGAATGTTAGTTAGTGCCTCAATTGGGATGGCTTAAATCTGAGCATTTCATAGTATAAAGAACCATATTGAACCCAGTTTACTCCATACGGCTTATTGACTCAAAATAAATAAAAACGTAACTATTTAAAGGACATGTTTTTATTTTTGAACTACAAGGCATATAATATCGTTGTTGTCCTTGTCTTATTGCGCATATTACTTCAGTAACGACAACTTAAATAATTTTGAAATGTTATTGTCAAGACCATGAAACCGAACACAGTAAGGAAGCAGGGCTAACCAATAACTTTAGCTAGTTACAATTGCTACCTCTAACATAGTAATAAATAAAGTAACATTTGTGTTTGCGGGTTCGAATAGATCTCTAGTCCGATCGCCATGTTCTCAATAACATTCTAATAAAACACAATCAATGCTAAACCGACCCAGCTCACGATCGACTTGATCCCAATTTGTTCAATAAGGGCCTTTGTAGGGATAATTTTGATACGTTAATCCACCTTGGGACGGACATTTCCTTAAGGATGAATGCAATTAGATTGAGGGTAAAGGAAACAGTGAATTAAGAAATTATATTAGTATTATTACTTACAATTGTTTTATATATTAGTACGATTATATAAATATTATTATCATATATAAGTATCCGAACAAACACGACTTCCTTTTATATATATAGATATGGTATGATGAACACTATAGCTGAATTGAAATATACTTATATCGTTATTCATAAACGCGTTACTGGCCTAAATTAGCTATGAATTGTTTGTCGCTATCTGTCATTTTGACTTATGTATTTGTAAGAAAGGGATAAAACATAATTTAACTAAATCAGGCCCGTAAAGTTTTATAAATTGAAGGGGGTTAGTATTTAACAATGCTACATTTCTTGTAAAAAAAAGCGTCTACCGCATTGAGTGGAGCCGAGACGCATCAAATATGAATGTGATTTTGAGAGCTTCGATGAACTTTGTTGGGTTTGCAGTTCAGTGGTTAAATCTGTAGAATAGACCCAAAAGAGGATTTTAATAAATTCGAAGCTGGTTTCATAAATACCTGATTTCTGTGTAATTGAACTCGGGCCGCCATAAAACTAGGTACCTATCTATGTAATTAAAAAGTACATTATATTTAATTACATAATTTGTAAAAAAATCGGACAAGTGCGAGTCGGACTCGCCCACCGAGGGTTCCGTACTTTTTAGTATTTGTTGTTATAGCCCACGTTCTTTCACTAATACGTGTTAAAATTGTTAAATAACAAACGAAACCGTCAACGCCATCTAAACGAGAAGAGGCCAAAGGCTGTAAAACGTTTTGGCGCCATCTGTTCGAGAATCAAATTTTCTTGATTACCGAGGCACTTTTTTTCCTTACACTGTATCCATCTAATACAGAGTTACATAGTCTCTAGCAAATATTATGCTTGAGGGAACTAAAAAAAAACTATAACCTTACAAAACGTGGTTGTGATTATCTAAACGTACCGTAATTATTTACCTACGCTGTAGTAGGTACTTTAACATAAGACCTCAAGCCATAATGAGGATTAAAACGTGATAAAGCATGCACCCTCACATGCAATCAGTGCCATCTATAATAAGCTGCTTACCTGCTTTGATCAAACAAGGAAAAAAATGTTACAGCAAGTTGGTTGTTAAGCTTGTTTTATATAACATTATCAAGAATACTCGAAAAGGGGTTATTTGAGTACAAGTAATTACCAACCCCAACAATTCTAAAAGGTGCTTAGTTTTTTTTTTGATAAAAAATAATGCAACGCAAGACCAAGTTAACTTTCACAAGATTAACTTTCTTTGCATCTTATTACTTAGTTATTGGTGCAGAAGGAAGAAGTATTTATGTATAAATTTTATTGATGTTGACACTGAACAATCAACATTTTATTAATAGCAAACAAATGATTTTAGTGAACGTGCAAATATCAGTAGGAAACGTTCACAACTTGCAATTTGCAAATCATTCTTTTTTTCATTCCAAGCACGAATTATTAGAAAGGTGTTACCATTTTCCGCAAAAAGTTACAGCGGTAATTTAACTATCTTTGTCTCGATAGGAAAATAGAGAATAAATCTTTACCGAGTTATTTTCCTGTATATAGGTGCCTCTTAAATTAATAATATACATTGTAATCAAACACACAGCTAGTTAAATAAATATTATAATAATTTAAAAGTGTAGGTGTCATTTCTTGCAACTAAAAGTGACACTGTATTGTAACTGTAAGCGATAATATGTATATGCGGTTCTGTTTACAAAATTCTCTTCAAGTTATGCATGACCTTGGCAAATTCTGGTCTAAAATAGAATTATATTTATTTTCCATTATTTACTTTAATATTTTTATGAGCGTTTAACTACCTATGACAGTTTATTAACTAGCGACTTCCATACTACCTACAATGAAAACGGCGATAAAAGCCATTGGGCCACTGGCACTGCGGCAACACGTAATGTGCCTATATATAGGTAAATATAAAGACAACGCTCTTAGGGCGCTAACACGGTGATTGAACACTGGGATTAAGAAGCATTAGCAGTTTTCGGAGATTAACAGCTCTCTAATGGGACATTATAATAGCCGGATCGAAATTTACAGCTTAAGTGGGCGGCAACGCGGCATTGAAAATAATTTAAGTACACGAGCTTAAAAAATAGATCACAAGAAGATAATATATACAGGGTGGCCAAAAATATGTGCATTCCCGTTGCCAAACTTTTACTATGGGACCAACCCCGTAATCGCGAAAAAAAAATTGTCTGTTTCATACATTTTGGCTGGTCTATTTTCTATGGGAGGGTAAATTTTTTGGCCAATCTGTATATTACTCAAGACGTGTTTTTAAATAATGACTACTAAAGGCCCACTGATTATCAGTCCGCCGGACGATATCAGCCTGTCAGTTAGAACAAAAATTTGACAGTTGCGTACAACTGACAGACCGATATCGTTCGGCGGACTGGTAATCGGTGGGCCCCTTTAGAAAGAAAAACAACTGACCCAGGTAAATTAAGGATTTCACCTCGGAATGAGAGATAATAAGCTGAAAACTCGTATACACCTTCATGCGTTCTAAAAGTTATCTTTAAAGTCACAGAAAATCTCGTGTGCACGTCGGAAGGTCAAATGTCATAAAAATCGGCTTTTCGCGGATATCAAAGTTTCTATAGTTCTAATATTGTTTTCGGATGTATGCCCGGATGGGCAAGAATAAAATTGTAGAGCATAAAATTTGCGACGAGTAATGATCAGCTGTTTTCATAATACCTATAGGGCACAGAACGCGCAGCGGTCAGCCAAACGTACTATGATGCAAGGTCCGCTGATAATCTCTGTAAATAATACGTTATTTACAGTTATTTATTCATTGAAATGACATTTTATGGGTCATACACAGATAAAACAAGTTGCCTCTTCTGTGAACGTTAACATCTTAAGTATAAGGAATGATTTTCTGACATAGGTTAATATAAAATAAGTAGGTACCTCTTTTTTCGGGTTTAATAAGAAAATTAAGCTTTACAGCCCTTATCTACAAAAAAGAGGTAGATTTAAGTGCAAAAATTACAAGCAGTTTTTACAAACGTTTACGATATTCGTATGTAACTAAATAATGTAAGTTATCTTCATGCAAACCATTTCTTGATATTGGTTTCAGATTTAGCTACAATTTTGTATACTTATGAAGTATCCCCCTTTTTCGGCTTAATTTGCCTGGGCCAATAGGTACCAGTATTAAATATCTGAGGAATATTATATATAATATTTTATTGTAATATAATGAAAGTATGTCTTTTCCATCACGAAACAATGGTGTTCCGGATCTTTGGAAGGCATGCACGGGGCCGAAGCCAACACGTAGAGGCCCCTTTGACACTTTAATTAAATGTAAGGGGTACAACTTTCTATCCGTCACCCATTGAAGACGAAACTGGAGGACCCGCGCGAAATCACCTTTTCATACAAACGCAGTTCTCATTTTTCTCTCTGGCTTACGTTAACATTATTAAACATAATTTTGACACAATTTGATGTACTTATGGAAATCATGCTGAATAAAAACACGTCTTTACCATAAAATAAACAAGGCAAAGTATGTTATCTTCATACAAATGCACCGCGCGCGACTTGTATGTGTGCGCCTTAAGTATCTTAGCGTCGCCGCACGCACACTCAAATAAAATCTCGACTGGCGCACTGAGAAACGGGTTACCATATCAGCATTTTATTTGCTAAGCAATTGTTCTAGATTCTAGAACATCATAGACAACAACTCCTAATTCAAATTTAAACCTAGAACACTGAATTTGTGGTGGCAGCTTTACCATAGACAACCTAAATAAGATAATAACCTCAACACACCCCCTCAAGAGTAGAACGCTAAGTTATACAGCTTGTAGTAACATAGCAACAAATTAAACAACTAAATTTATAGTAACATAGCAATAAGTTAAACAACTTAAAATTCTAAAATATAATATAATAGCCCTACGACTTAGTCTTGGGATCAGTCTGCCGACCACTATATTACAATTACATAATACAATTATGCATAAACTTATGCATAAATATGTTTTCAATATATGTAATATTAATTCATAAAATATCTATATGATATTTAACTTGTTTACAAAATAAACATGTTTGACATTAGTCATTAGAGTATTTCGTTTACCATAGTCAGGTTTTGCCTTCATAACTCAGTAAGAGCAAGACGCACTTTATTTTTTAAGGATTTGGCAATACATTAGTAAAGAGTATCCATTGTTGAATAGGTACAGCCCTAGAGCACTAAAGGACGGAGCATGCCGCGGTCAAAGTCATCCTTCAGCTTTTTGCTGAGCTCTTAGTGAGAGTGATCGCGACATACGACAGAATAATGAGCATTTTATAACCGTGAGAAGGGGACAAAAAGTAATGTTTGAAAACAGCGATGCAACTAAAGAGTATCCATTGTTGAATAGGTACAGCCCTACAGCACTAAAGGACGGAGCATGCCGCGGTCAAAGTCATCCTTCAGCTTTTTGCTGAGCTCTTAGTGAGAGTGATCGCGACATACGACAGAATAATGAGCATTTTATAACCGTGAGAAGGGGACAAAAAGTAATGTTTGAAAACAGCGATGCAACTAAAGAGTATCCATTGTTGAATAGGTACAGCCCTACAGCACTAAAGGACGGAGCATGCCGCGGTCAAAGTCATCCTTCAGCTTTTTGCTGAGCTCTTAGTGAGAGTGATCGCGATATACGACAGAATAATGAGCATTTTATAACCGTGAGAAGGGGACAAAAAGTAATGTTTGAAAACAGCGATTTAACATGGGAAAATCCGTCACTCTCGCACCATGATAGAAAGAGTCTGAAATTGATATCATATTTTAAACGCTAAACATGCTTAGTGGACGGATTCAGATTACAAGTATTTTATTCCAATTTCATTGTCACGCTGGCACACTGAAATCAAGCACTGAAAACATTTGAAATCAACCTGTTATAATTACTCACGTTTCCAATTATATACCTACTACTTAGTGTACCTACATCAATATGTTGATTGCGTGTGCGTGTACTTATTGATAACTTAATAATCTTAATATTCCCCCTTCATGCAGATACTCGTACATATCGTGCATTTCGCTCGCACTCGCGAGAGGGTCATCTTATTTGATGTATTGTTTATTCCATTTCTATCTGTGAGTCCCTATAATTGACTTTGTATTGTTACCTAAATCTGTATAATGTTTTTGTAGCTGTTGGTACTATATACTAAAAATAAATAAATAAATATAGATATCATTCTGATATCAGTGTACGTTCAAATTGGTCTGTTAGGCACACTTACTCGCTTGATTTCATTACCACGTCGAGCAATCTGACCGTTGGGGTCGGTTCCACGTGTCAATTTAATTAGTTTAAGCATTAATTCTGATCCCAGCTGTAATCTGGTTAAATATTTCCGTAATTTGTTGTGTAATATTGTAATAGAGGTAAATATATATGACGTGGGTATATCGTAATTTTAAGAAAAACAAATTATCTAGGTGTATCTTGTACTTAAATTCACTACTTACGTATTTACTTAAATACTTATTAAACATAATTGTGATCGCCACTCATTCATTCAATCTTATATATTAAATAAAACGCTCACTAAATTAGATTCGTATTGTATGTAAAAATATTGGACATTAATCGTAAACCAGGTTTGGAATGTTTAATAAAAATATTCTCGCTGCACAGACAGCACATATATATTTAGTACAGTTTCCTAGGATATGAATTTCATATTTTTATGGCAGTTATAAAAATTCCTTTCCAAAATTAAAATCTGTAACGTCCCCTTTAGTTTAACATTTCATATTTTTTCGTGCGTTATCGAATTCGTAGTAAGAACGAATCTAACAAATATCTGGGGGCATGGCAGTATCCCCGCCAAGACGAGCAAAGCTAAACGCAAGGGCACTACCTACCTTTTCTCGAAGCACTTCGTCGTTTTTTTTAAACCTCATAACTTGGGTTTGGATTATATCAGATAAACAAAATTCTCGGAATATAATGTCATTAGTGTCATGTCATTATTAAGCATACAAATTTTCAATTACATAGCTCTTATACTTTTGATTTTATTCATATCTAAAAACCCCGATTTCGTCACTCACTCACGCACTGGTGATCATCAAAACCTTTACCGTACGGTACTTCCTGAAATCCTAGGAAGCTGAAATTTGGAATGTAAGATAGTCTTAGTAGACCAACAACAGAAAAATTCGAAACATTGAAATTTTTTGCCCACGAAACCATAAAGCTCGCACTGTCAAAAAGTTATCAGATCTCTTGTAGAGCAAAAACTCTACACCTTAGTCAAATTATGTGGCTTGTCCGTTTCGTTACTACAAGCACTATTGTATAATAAAATATAATGAATAAACTGCCAAGCCACATAATTTGACTAAGGTGTAGAGTTTGTGAAGTTAGGCTTGTAGAGTTAGAAGCTTGGCTC
Organism: Cydia strobilella; assembly: GCF_947568885.1. Classification (NCBI taxonomy): domain Eukaryota; kingdom Metazoa; phylum Arthropoda; class Insecta; order Lepidoptera; family Tortricidae; genus Cydia; species Cydia strobilella. The sequence goes on from NC_086042.1 coordinate 22,885,171, forward strand.
TACAAGAGATCTGATAACTTTTTGACACTGCGAGCTTTATGGTTTCGTCTTGGCAATATTTTACATGAAAATGTTTTTGGTGGGATATTCCTTTCCAAAATTAAAATCTCTGTAACGTCCCCTTTAGTTTAACATTTCATATTTCTTCGTGCGCTATGCGCTATTAAGTTCGTAGTAAGAATGAATTTAACAATTATATTAGTAGCTTATAGCTTTAGCCCGCGTCTTCGTTCGCTGGAATTTGAAATAGGTTTATCGCTACCAAACTTAAATTAACGTATACTACTCTGTAGCTACTAAACTGCATTAACTTTTTTGAACAGTTTGTACTTCAATACAGGGAATAAAAGTAAAAATCACCATAGGTATAGTTTTGATTAGTCGGTAAATAAAAATAAGTTCAGAAAAATAATAATGTCTACCTGTAAGTACTTACCATGGAAAACTAAATTCCAGTAGATAGGAAGAATATACAGGTACACAATCATATTATGCCCCTTACTTAATGGGTCACATATTCTCTTGCGTACCTATGTAATTTAAAATTCCATGAAAAAAATTCGTTCTCGACTCTTTTGGTATGAGGGCGTCGAGAGCGCCCGGTATTAAATCGCTCTCTGTGCGCTTTAAATTTTTCTTTCAATTGAAAATATAAAATTATATTGAAATTATCCTGTATAATTCGAATTAAAATAGAATAAAATAAATTTTAACCCAAAAATCATGATGTACCCTAGATAACTATGTAGGTAATATTAATTCAAAATATAATAAAATCCTGTTCCCATTAGCTGTAAGTATTGTATTGACATGTAAAATATTTACTTATATTTTATCAATAAAAGATTCATTGATTGATCTAGGACGCCGAAGGCGGCCTGCATTTAAGCGCGCGTAGCACGTCCCTATCCACACGTAACCCCACGCGTGGATACGCGTTACCCGGCTACGGAAAAGAAAAGGATCTTAATGGTAAGTAAAAGTCTGACGTAGCCCGACGTAAAGGGGCCCACTGATTACCAGTCCGCCGGACGATATCAGCCTGTCAGTTGATCGGAGTTGTCAACTTTTACATCGGGCTACGTCCGACTTTTACTTATTTACGATTAAGATCCTTCTCTTTTCCGTAGTCGGGTCACGCGTGGATAGAATCCTGAGCGTTTGCGGATTCGAAATCCGTTTTACCAGAGAAATTATCGGGCCGGGAGCAAAAGCTATGTACAAACCTTAAATGTGCTAATTAAGCTCTTTCAATTGATATACAAAACGGCATCATTATTTAATTTTACATGTTTAGTTCATGACTTTATGGCCTCTAGAGCGCGCCATGCTCATTTAAAATGTAACGTCATATGGCCTCTAGAACTAGCGGACAATACAAGACAATTCGAATATCACCTCATTTTTAGTGTTCCGTACCCAAAGGGTAAATAGGGTCCCTATTACTAAGACTCCGCTGTCCGTCTGTCCGTCTGTCCGTCCGTCTGTCCGTCTGTCTGTCACCAGGCTGTATCTTATTAACCGTGATAGCTAGAGAGTTGAAATTTTCACAGATGATGTATTTCTGTTGCCGCTATAACAACAAATACTAAAAAAGCCCGGAACCCTCGGTGCGCGAGTCCGACTCGCACTTGGCCGGTTTTTTAAATTACAATGCGTAGGTAGGTAATTATGAGGGAATAGATGAACACACATAAATACATACACATAAATTAATTTTGTATTAAGCAGAAATGTCTGCACATCCGCATACCCACGTAGGTATGTACAAGGTACAAAGTACCTACGGGTACGCGGGTTTATATATGTTGTAAAAATTAATACAATTTAATTACTTTCTCATAGGATGTGAATAGCACATATAAAATTGCACATTTGTACATTGTTGTATATTTTGTGCAATAAAGTTAAAAAAAAACAACAATTTTTTTTTTGTAAGTTTATTTTTCTCATTAATTTTTATATTTACATAAATAATAATTAACCAACTAACTTAAAAGTGTATTTATATTCATATTCATGTTCATATTAGGCAATTTAGTGATGCATCGCCATACGTGATAGGCCAGTAAAGATACCGGATACTCGGTCGGCGGTGAGGACCTTGATGGGCACTTCGGTGATTGGTCTGCATATCTGGTAAATACTGGTCAATCATAACCCTTTTTTTTTGCTTCCGTAGTAGGGTAATAAATTGTTGAGGATATGACGGTAAAACCTCTCATTTAATATGTTTTAAATGGGTCTCTATTGTTTCAAATATAGTTTGAAATCATAATGTATTGTTTGTCCACATTTTCGTTAGTCATAATTTGGTTTTTCTCAGAAACGTGTAACTTTTCAGGATTGCCATAAAACAAACCTAACCTAACCTAACCCATCTATAGGATAACCTGAGGAAAATCTTGAAAAGTTAACGGTTTCAGAATTATGACTAATGATAATATGACAATCATTACATTATGACTTTCAATAATTATGTCAAACAAAATGACCCAGCTTCGAATCCTTCCTGGCTCCATTTTAAAAGTGACTGAACAAATAATAGCTAACGGGTGCAAATTTATGAGTCGAGATAAAAATGTGACTTCCCAAGCCGCGACAGAGATTAATCTATCCGGGTAATATACGATATGTGTGTGTATGTTGTACAAGTTTTATTAAATTTGGAGATAAAGCAGGGATATAGAGTCTAATACACGGTAATTTGAGAGAGGATTTCACTTATAAATGTTATGTTTGTACCCAAATAATTTGAAGATAATAATGGCGACAATAACACAAAAAACTGATGCCTACCTAGGAAGGCGTTGTGTGGGTGCAGACGAAGTCAATTTCCTAGATAATTTGACATTTACTGCAGCAATGCAGTCTGCAGCAACCCTGTTGCAAGTGATGTAGGTACTGACGAAGTGAGTTACGGATCGGACACCAATCGCTGCAATAATGCGGCAGCAACAACAACAGTATTTCATTTATCAAGGAATTGATAGTGACGTCGTCCGCTTTAACGCTGCAGCAGTAGGTAATGTAAACTAATGTCGCACAGGAAAAAAACAAGGTTTTTCTATGGGTTAGACAAGCTTCATCCCCCTCCTTTCTCCTCATCCAATCCATTACTATATCCTTATTAATTTCATATATATTCTACTTACTGTTATTGATCGAGCGAGCGTGAAAGGCGATAGAAGCGTCTCCGCTTGAGTTCTTGCTTTTGTTCTTTTGTTGGTCCTGCTGTTCTCTCTACAGGTCGCATTTCTCAACCGATTCTAGTAAAATTTTGTGATTAGGTTCTATAATTGCAAAGATTGTTTGTAGGTTTAATTATTGGCATTATTTTTAAATAACGGTCTACGCCTCACAGAACCACTCGTATACTTATATTGCTAAATTATTACCTACCCTGTGTAATAAATCAATTTGGATGAACACACATTAATTTATATACGGTCATGCTTGACTCACGTAAATTATTACGGGTACTGTGGTGGTACAATGCGGATCGTCTAGCTTAATTGATTTGTGATCGAGTGCCTTAGAGAAAATTACCTTCCTTTCTTGTCTTAATAGGAAACAAAACCAACACTGCAGTTAGGGGACATTTCGGTCTCCGGGTCAGTCGTTACTAAGGTCAATATATTAACTGGAGTGAGTACTTTGTTCGGCGGACAATGCAGACTCATCACTCACTCTACCTGATTTCTCCGAGATTTTGACGTAACGAATTTAGTTCAATGCGATATAGTTCTAAATAGTTAACTATCCTGGTATAAATAAGGACCGATTTATTTTCTAGCGCGACCGATCAGGTTAGAATATGTGATTGAGTTGATACATGTATGAGGCTCTTAGCCCATCGTGTACGACCGATATCGTTCTGGTACAGGGACGCCCTACGCCGATCCACGGCCCTTAAACATTGTTATTGGGGGCAATTGACCTCCTTATCGCTGCGAAGCGTTACGTATTCCCATTGTCCAAAGGACCGGTACTTAATAAATTGGGTTCTAGACCCTCCCCCAGTAACCATGGTTCTATATTTATATATATATATATGTTTTCAGATAAAGAGTTTTGGTTTGGCCAAACCAAGGTCGGAGGTCAATTGTAAGACATGACGTGTTTTGGGTACCAAGTTATCGCCGCCGCCACGCCGCTCGGACTAAGTACTTCAGTTTCGCCTTTTAGCGGTCAAATTTAATTCAAATTTAAATAATTGCCTCAATATCCCGTACTCTGCGTCACCACCCAAGTCTCTCTTAAGTACTTAGTATCTGTTACCTATCTGCCCAGTGAATACCTACTCAAGCTCCCGGCTGCTCAACTCCCACTCTGGATCTCGCCTCTGCACTCGTTGATTTAATCAGCATGACGAATAGTACTGCTGTAGCCTAGTGCCAGTACTCATATGGCTTGAAACTTAATAGAGTATCTTGGGCCTAACTCAATTGTTATGTAGCATTAAGTAGGTCAACTACCATTGGCTGTGTCGCCTCTGGCTCACTGCATCCTCAGACCTAAGTCGGAGAGGGCTCTAATTCCCTTCCATGACAATTCAGTTGTTTGGCTTTAGTTTAGTCCCCTTTTCTCATCTAAATTTAGGTAGTAAGGAGTAGTGTATCTAGTAGTGACCAAGTGAAGTAAGTATCGTGACAGAGTTGTATGAGAGCGGGATTTTTAGTACTGGAGATTCGATCAGGCTCATCTCATGAGTTCAGGATAGTATCCGTGGACTGGCTATAATTATACTTAAACGAAGTCTGAGTCTAGCGAATCTCCATTATTAAATACCCGGGGACGGGTCTTAATCTTAGTAATAAAAGAAGGTAGTATCAGTTTAATTATTTTATTTCCAAAATTTTTTAAACTTTTATCTACCCAGACACTTGGGTAATCTAGACTAACACAAACGAAACTGGTTGATTATTTAGACCGTGAATGAATGCAGTGGCATTCATCCGTAGGCCGGACATTCCATTCCTAGCGCCATTCTAATCAAGGGGAAAACGAAATGTCCAAATGAAAAACCCCTTCGGCATCAATCAATATAATATATGTATATACGTGTATATATGTACATCATCGTTATACTAGTGCATGCTTGCAATTTTCTACTCAAAAGAATATTTATTTAATCATTGGTATCACCGAGGTTGAGACACACTGACTTATCATACATTATTCTAGAAAAGCATCTTATCTACAGCGCGTCTAGGTAGTTTCACAGTCAGACCTCAAAGTGGTCCCATTACATTTAAATCTCGCCCATCTCAATATCTACCCGCGAAGAATCCCCCCCGGCCCTGGGACCTCTAACGACTCCCCCGCGACGACAGCAGACTCCCTTATTCCAGATCTCCCGACATAATGCCGCTAGTAAAATGGTAAGTATGATCACCCCCACGACAGCGACTCCAATTTCTATTTGGTTCCACTGCCGGATCCCTTGTTTCTGCCCCGTGGGATAAATGTTGTAAGCTATCAGATAGGTATCCATTTTACCCAATCCGCAGCAAATTGTGAAGCTTTAGCTCTCGATTCTATTACCAAAGCTGTGAAACAACCTGTGACTTACTATACATAAAGTTAGAAATACTTTACCCGGACTCCCGTAGCCCCACTTATTCTCTTAGAATTAGCTCCTCGAAGCCTCTCGAGTCGCATAAACTCCCACCTCAGTGGATCACAAACACTTCTATTTATTTACACTAGTAATGGCACTCCACTCTCCCGCGATGTAAACTTAGCCCACCAATCACTCAGGCTCTCTCTCTGAACGTGACTCGAACCTTTCGCCGGACTTGCTCGACTCGCGCCCAAATTCAGACTGACTTCCAAATCCCGTTCCCTGCTTTGCCTCCCGTTTCAAGAGACTCCTCCCCCTGGAAAGAGAGATGGTACCCCCAAATAAATCTGTCCGGGCTTCATTTTTCGGCCCATGCGTTCACATGCTCGTGATTGGAGGATGACCATTCGATCATCTTAGATCCCGCCCTCCCCAATTCTCAGTAAATGTACCTTTTTTTTCCGCCACAGTTTTTTTCCACAATTTCGCTTCCGTCAACATCTGTTATCAATTCGCATTGACTGGCTATTCCAAAGAATCAATTGTACAACTAAATTTATGTCTTCCCGTCTTTGCCTAATTGCCTTAGCGTCGTGTTGCACCCATTGTTTCTTTCCTCTTAATTCTTTGGGCGTAGTTATTTTAGTGTCAATAAATCGTGAATTGTTTTTGTTTAACTTAATGGCTATAGATTGGGTTTTTGTCTAATTTTCGAACAATTCTGACTAAAATTTACCAACACCCTAACCCTTGTCACGCTTTCTAAAATTTATGACAATACGTTATTGGAAACCATTTCGAGTATAATAAATGGACAGATAAATCCATGTCAACCATCTCACACTCCCCCAAATATATTTTTAAACACCTACCAAGTCGTTTAAGGATATATTTCTCCTTCTACTGTTTCTGTTGACATCGAACCCTTATTCCATTCAAATTCCCACACTAATCCAAATTTTCACACGTCTATCTCAAGTTTCCCACGCCTATCCATTATGTCTCAAGGACGGCAATAAAACCTATCCAACTCAGGTCTCCTTTTTGTTCATACACTCTCAACTCCCCGTGTTTATGACGGTGGTCAACATTCTTTACTTCCCTTTGTTCGCCCTAACCCCCAATAAACCCTATTCTGTTAAGCGTTCCCATAATAGCGGAACAGGTGGATTGCATTGAAATTGCCCTTGACACTGTCAGTATGGGGGTCAATCAGGGTGTATACGTTATTGTACGGAACTGCCCCTATTACGTAAGGTCCCTCATACAGACGCATGAATTTCTTTGTTATTTTTTTGTCGGCGTCGGACTTTGCAAAAGTCTTAAGTTTCACCCGGTCTCCGATTTCGAATTGTACTAGCTTATGGTTCATGTTATAATGAAGTTCTCTACTCTGCGCCGCCTTAACTATGTTCTGTCGCGCCTGTATCCGAATCTGCTCTAACACGTCTCCCTGTAGATTTACCCCCTTCGCTATGGTTTTATCAAAATCGGTCGATAGTAGGGTCCTTGTCCCCCATACTATCTCATTTGGCGAGTACCCTGTCGTAGTATGTGTTACCTGATTGTAGCAATCTTCTATCTCCGGTAATATATCTACCCAAGAACGGTGCGATTTATTGCAATATGTTCTAAATAACCTCCCTAATTCCTTATTAACTCTCTCTGTTGAATTCGGTCGCGGATTTCTAACAGATGTGTGTGTTAATTCGATACCTAATTGGCGAACGCCGTATTCAAAGATTTTTGATGTAAAGTTAGCGCCTCTATCCGAGCATAGTGTCCTAACCTTGACCTGGTTGCAGAATTTTTTTACGCATGTTAGTGTAGACTTCCCGCTCGCCTGTCGTAGTGGATATAGCCTGATCAGTTTACTATAAGCGTCCTGTATTACAAATATGTATTTGAACCCGAAACGACCTGCCGGCAAGGGCCCATAGATGTCACAAAAGACCCGTTCTCCTATCTCGGTAGCTATTACAGTTTTGATCGGTCCCGTGTGTGCCTCTAACGCGTGCTTAGACTCCTGGCAAGCTTCGCAAGCTCTCACAACCCGTCCTATTATGCGCGTCATATTTGAGAAATAGTAACGACGCTTCATTAACGCATTGACCTTGTAACGTCCAAAATGACCTATTTCTTCATGTATGCTAACAATCAAATCCCTCTGCAAGACCTCAGGAACATATAACCTTAATGTGTCCTTGTGTAAGTCTTTCCTATAGAGGACCCCTTCTTTTAACACATAGTATTTTGATTCAGGTGTGCCCGCTGTTTCCATACGCCTGGTTATTTCACTAGCTTCCCTGTCACGGCCTTGAAGGCTGCCTATTTCCTTCCATCTGTCTTGTACTACCCGCCCTAATAGCACCTTGAATAAATTCATTTCGGGCCCTGTAGCCTTGCTAGTCAGTACATCGGTTGTCCCCTTTATGTGTCGAGATAACACATCGGCTACTGTGTTGGATTGCCCCTTTACGTGCTCAACCGTGTAGTCGAATCGCCCTATGTAGTGTACCCAACGTATCATCCGCGCGCTCAGTAATTTACATGTCTGTAGAAATATCAAACTCTTATGATCTGTTCTAATTACTAATCGTGCCCCCCTCAGGTATGTCTCGAACTTCGATAAGCTAAAAATGATAGCCCACAATTCCTGTTCCGTAACCGTCCATTTTTGTTCCGTTTCCGATAAAGCCTTACTACAGAAGCCTATTATCCTTTCCTCTCCCACATCGTCCAGTTGGTAAACATAACCAGAGACCCCTAAGTTACTGCTATCAGTCTGTAAGTAGTAAGTCTCCTTCGGGTTCGGATGTGCCAGGAGTATTGTGTCTACGAATAATTTCTTGACCCTCTCAAAGCAATCGTTTTTCTCTTGTGTCCATACCCATTTTGTATTTTGTTTTAATAAGTCGCAAAGTGGCCTAACCTCTTCGCTGTACCTCGAGATAAACTTCCTGAAATAGTTCACTAGCCCCAAGAACCCTCGTAATTGTTTGGTTGTTCGAGGTATGGGGAAGTCCAGTATGGATTCCACTCGTTCAGGATCCATACGCACCCCATTAGTATTCACTATGTGCCCCAATAGTTTTACTTCTACACATAAGAATCGACACTTTTCGAGTCTGCCAGTTAACCCCGCGCCTTCCAATCTACCTAGTACTTGGTCTAGATGTTCTAAATGTAGCCTTATGTCCCCTGTGGTGAATATGACGATATCGTCCAAATAGTTCACGCAGTACTCGCGTACCCCCTCTAATATAGAATCCATTGCCCTGGAGAATCCCGCCACAGATGTCTTTAATCCTTGCGGTAAAACGCGGTAAGTGTAAGTCCTCCCCATAAAAGAGAATCCCGTATATTTTCTCGAATCCTGATGTAAGGGTATTTGAAAATAAGCGTTATTTAAGTCAATCAAACTGATATAATTTACTCCATGAAAGGATTGCAAAATCTCTGAAGTGAGTGGCGGTGACCCCGCGTCACCTATCATTTTCTTGTTGAGTTCGCGCGCGTCTAACAAAAGTCTTATTGACCCATCTCGTTTCTTAGTGAACGTGAGTGGGCTACAATACGGGGTTGCCTCCTGCCTGATTACACCTAGCCTTTCTAATTCGTCTAACTCCTCTTTTACCTGTTCCCTATACGCCAATGGTACCGGGTAACTATATTTCACAAAAGGGGTGTCGTCCACCAACTCAATGACGTGTTCGTATTTGTTAGTCAGCCCTAAATTGTCCGTAAATACTTTACAATGCTTGTCTAGTACCGGCATTAAAAGTTCCCTTTGTTCATTACTTAAGGCTGAATCGCCCAGGTAGTACCCTTTATTTTTTTCACTGTCAGAATCATTATCCAATCCACTACGCCCTATCGGCCTAATATCTCGGCTGAGTACCGAATTAATAGTAGCCGCGTTCGCCTCTCCCCCTAACCTTTCAACCTTGCAATCTGTATTCAATCTGACACAAGACTTGACTCCCAAATGCTCGATAGTCAATGTCCGCTCGCTACCGCAGTTCACTACCCCCTTTACTCTTTGTAACCAATCGTACCCCAGGATCAATGATCTAGGTAACCGTCGCATAATTAGTACGGGTGCTTCTACTAAAGTACTTCCCAACTGAAACTCTATTAGTACTAGACGGTTCGTGCTCTCGCTTCGCGATCCAAATGCCCCGTGCACTTGTATTGCTGGAATAGCGATCGCAGGTAAATTCCCATTCTCCCTTTGAATAGAATCGTGCAACTCTCTAGTCATTCCGCTAACCTGACTCCCCGAATCAATAAGCGCATTTATATCCCTCCCGTACAAACACACACATATTTCCGGTAACCTAGGTAAAGAATAGTCAAACCCTAAGTTGTCCAATTCATCGGTTTCATGGAGCATCGTGTACATTCTCACTCCTCCCTTTGTGCAAAACCCACAAGCAAAGTCCATTTCATTACATTCTGCCACGTTGCTAAACTGGTCCTCCAATAAGACGCCTATGGCCCTAATTACTGACTGACTACTATAATTGTCAACGCTTGCACCGCCTTTCAACAATCGTTTTAGACCCCCTTCGCCTACTCCCAGACTCTGTCCTGGCTTCCATCCATTGTTAGTTAAAATTTTATAAGCCACATCTGTCTTTACTCGCTCCGAAGTCCCTCTATCCCCCGTACTACACAACATTAAACTATCGGACCTCGATTGTGTGGGGAAGTCTAGTTTTTTGACTGTCCCTCCCCCACATGTTTCATTTGAGTAGAGCTTTCTCCCTCTTTCACAAAGGCAATAGCCGGTCTAGTGCTGACCCCTTCTCGCTCAACCCCAGATAATGCAGGTCTGTTAAAGTTTGTCCTGTACCCAAATCGACCCTGGTGATAACCCCGTCCTCTCATCGAGCTTCCCCTGCTCCTCCACCTATTAGCTGAAATTGTCGCCACGGTAGGACGTGCAAGTGGAGACATGTTGTACCGTCCTCCTCTAGAGCTACTACCGACTACCCCTCTCGCGACCCCCCTTGACTTCTCAACTATATTTTGCTCCAAGCTTCTCAGAAAGTTCGCCCCGCTCATGATGTTAACTTCCTCAGTCCTAGTAAACCACAACCTCTGTATATCTATCGCGTAGTGTCGCATAATGGAATTTACTAAGTCTCGCTCGCTAAATGCAATAGTCAGCGACTGCATTGATTCGGCATGCTCGGCAAAATGCTCAGACATCGTCATTCCTGAATCGCTCGTATATACTGCATTAATCAGCCTATACCTCACGGACTCCTGAATCTGTTCAGTCCAATAGTTTCGTCTAAAATCAGCCTCGAAGTCGGCGAATGTAACCCACCCCTTCGAATATAAATCCATAACCTTACGGGCGTGCCCAGTAATGCAACCTAGCGCTATATCAATCTCGCGATCTGATCCATTTACTGCCCTTATATACTTCTTTAACCGCTTTAAAAATGCAATAGGATTAGTGAATGGTTTACCGTCGAAACTCGGCTTGCTAACAGAGGGTTGTACCACATATAAATTCCGAGCCTCTGAAGCTGTTGTTACGGTACTCGCGGATGCAATACTAACCGGCCCCTGCTTGTCGATTCCATCACTTCCTGCACTAGCTACCCCTGTCACCTCACTTATAGAACTGCTCGCACTTTCCCTTCGTACCCCGCCCGCATTCGAACTCAGCTGTCTTAGTTTCTCTTCGAATTCGTTAATTTTATTCAAAATCAACTCTAACGTCGCATTTCCCCCAGCTTCTGTTCTCTCGTTCACCTCTACCTCGCTAGTATTGGTCCGGCCTAGTCCTACCTGTCTCGCATTGCGTCTCCCTCTACGCGACGACATCTCTTACAAATCTGTATTAACGCAATCTGTACTAAATCTGTACAATTGTAATCTGTAAATCGGTACTATTGACCGTTCGAACCCACCAAGGTTAAGTTAGTTTATATTTTGTACAACCTTTGTCATATAATAGATAAAATTTAGACAGTAGCGAAATGTTTATAACGGATGTTAACGAAGCTCAAAATGCGCTACAAGCATATGAAATCTCAAGGCCCAAGGAACTTAGTCTAAGATATAAGCAAGAAGTAATGTCTCAAACGCCGCAATCTCCTCCGTGGAACCCTATAAATGTTACATATTTGAGACATACAGTTTATTTTTGCATCCTTATACATAAGGTAAATGTAAATGCACAATATATATACATGATAACAAGCACAGTGTGTCTCTTATCCCACCTCGTATTAAACTCAAAATCTCTCTCTCATAGACCCGGTCACGATTCCTACGTTGTGTTCTATTTTTATGCTATTAAAATAGATCTAGTCGTATCGTTATTTCGAATACGTACTTAGATCCTTGGTCACACGCACCATTTTCTGTGGTGGTACAATGCGGATCGTCTAGCTTAATTGATTTGTGATCGAGTGCCTTAGAGAAAATTACCTTCCTTTCTTGTCTTAATAGGAAACAAAACCAACACTGCAGTTAGGGGACATTTCGGTCTCCGGGTCAGTCGTTACTAAGGTCAATATATTAACTGGAGTGAGTACTTTGTTCGGCGGACAATGCAGACTCATCACTCACTCTACCTGATTTCTCCGAGATTTTGACGTAACGAATTTAGTTCAATGCGATATAGTTCTAAATAGTTAACTATCCTGGTATAAATAAGGACCGATTTATTTTCTAGCGCGACCGATCAGGTTAGAATATGTGATTGAGTTGATACATGTATGAGGCTCTTAGCCCATCGTGTACGACCGATATCGTTCTGGTACAGGGACGCCCTACGCCGATCCACGGCCCTTAAACATTGTTATTGGGGGCAATTGACCTCCTTATCGCTGCGAAGCGTTACGTATTCCCATTGTCCAAAGGACCGGTACTTAATAAATTGGGTTCTAGACCCTCCCCCAGTAACCATGGTTCTATATTTATATATATATATATGTTTTCAGATAAAGAGTTTTGGTTTGGCCAAACCAAGGTCGGAGGTCAATTGTAAGACATGACGTGTTTTGGGTACCAAGTTATCGCCGCCGCCACGCCGCTCGGACTAAGTACTTCAGTTTCGCCTTTTAGCGGTCAAATTTAATTCAAATTTAAATAATTGCCTCAATATCCCGTACTCTGCGTCACCACCCAAGTCTCTCTTAAGTACTTAGTATCTGTTACCTATCTGCCCAGTGAATACCTACTCAAGCTCCCGGCTGCTCAACTCCCACTCTGGATCTCGCCTCTGCACTCGTTGATTTAATCAGCATGACGAATAGTACTGCTGTAGCCTAGTGCCAGTACTCATATGGCTTGAAACTTAATAGAGTATCTTGGGCCTAACTCAATTGTTATGTAGCATTAAGTAGGTCAACTACCATTGGCTGTGTCGCCTCTGGCTCACTGCATCCTCAGACCTAAGTCGGAGAGGGCTCTAATTCCCTTCCATGACAATTCAGTTGTTTGGCTTTAGTTTAGTCCCCTTTTCTCATCTAAATTTAGGTAGTAAGGAGTAGTGTATCTAGTAGTGACCAAGTGAAGTAAGTATCGTGACAGAGTTGTATGAGAGCGGGATTTTTAGTACTGGAGATTCGATCAGGCTCATCTCATGAGTTCAGGATAGTATCCGTGGACTGGCTATAATTATACTTAAACGAAGTCTGAGTCTAGCGAATCTCCATTATTAAATACCCGGGGACGGGTCTTAATCTTAGTAATAAAAGAAGGTAGTATCAGTTTAATTATTTTATTTCCAAAATTTTTTAAACTTTTATCTACCCAGACACTTGGGTAATCTAGACTAACACAAACGAAACTGGTTGATTATTTAGACCGTGAATGAATGCAGTGGCATTCATCCGTAGGCCGGACATTCCATTCCTAGCGCCATTCTAATCAAGGGGAAAACGAAATGTCCAAATGAAAAACCCCTTCGGCATCAATCAATATAATATATGTATATACGTGTATATATGTACATCATCGTTATACTAGTGCATGCTTGCAATTTTCTACTCAAAAGAATATTTATTTAATCATTGGTATCACCGAGGTTGAGACACACTGACTTATCATACATTATTCTAGAAAAGCATCTTATCTACAGCGCGTCTAGGTAGTTTCACAGTCAGACCTCAAAGTGGTCCCATTACATTTAAATCTCGCCCATCTCAATATCTACCCGCGAAGAATCCCCCCCGGCCCTGGGACCTCTAACGACTCCCCCGCGACGACAGCAGACTCCCTTATTCCAGATCTCCCGACATAATGCCGCTAGTAAAATGGTAAGTATGATCACCCCCACGACAGCGACTCCAATTTCTATTTGGTTCCACTGCCGGATCCCTTGTTTCTGCCCCGTGGGATAAATGTTGTAAGCTATCAGATAGGTATCCATTTTACCCAATCCGCAGCAAATTGTGAAGCTTTAGCTCTCGATTCTATTACCAAAGCTGTGAAACAACCTGTGACTTACTATACATAAAGTTAGAAATACTTTACCCGGACTCCCGTAGCCCCACTTATTCTCTTAGAATTAGCTCCTCGAAGCCTCTCGAGTCGCATAAACTCCCACCTCAGTGGATCACAAACACTTCTATTTATTTACACTAGTAATGGCACTCCACTCTCCCGCGATGTAAACTTAGCCCACCAATCACTCAGGCTCTCTCTCTGAACGTGACTCGAACCTTTCGCCGGACTTGCTCGACTCGCGCCCAAATTCAGACTGACTTCCAAATCCCGTTCCCTGCTTTGCCTCCCGTTTCAAGAGACTCCTCCCCCTGGAAAGAGAGATGGTACCCCCAAATAAATCTGTCCGGGCTTCATTTTTCGGCCCATGCGTTCACATGCTCGTGATTGGAGGATGACCATTCGATCATCTTAGATCCCGCCCTCCCCAATTCTCAGTAAATGTACCTTTTTTTTCCGCCACAGTTTTTTTCCACAATTTCGCTTCCGTCAACATCTGTTATCAATTCGCATTGACTGGCTATTCCAAAGAATCAATTGTACAACTAAATTTATGTCTTCCCGTCTTTGCCTAATTGCCTTAGCGTCGTGTTGCACCCATTGTTTCTTTCCTCTTAATTCTTTGGGCGTAGTTATTTTAGTGTCAATAAATCGTGAATTGTTTTTGTTTAACTTAATGGCTATAGATTGGGTTTTTGTCTAATTTTCGAACAATTCTGACTAAAATTTACCAACACCCTAACCCTTGTCACGCTTTCTAAAATTTATGACAATACGTTATTGGAAACCATTTCGAGTATAATAAATGGACAGATAAATCCATGTCAACCATCTCAGTACACAAGACCAAGTTATTCTTTGTCAAGTTAGGCACGCTACGGTATCTATAATAAGTTATATTTTCGATGTTTGATTGTAATGCGTCACCGGTACTTAATCAAAGTTAAGGATGACTCACCATAGAACGGTCCGGGTCCGGGCCGAAGCTTCCATCACTTCATCATCTATAAAAAGCATCACGTGATCACCGATCACCCAACCCCGTACCCGATCACCCGAAACGAAGTGTCGGACGAAATCAAGGGAACTCTTCAAATATAATTAGTACCTACCTACCTACCTCAAATATTACACCTATCTTATGTGATTTGGGTGTTTTTAATAGTAATTCTTACATATTTGATTTTGGAAAGCACCATTTGAGAGCACCATTAGAAGACCATAAAATATTGGCATGAGTATAAAACTTCCTCGCGCACACGGATAAGGCCTATTACGCGTAGAATAGTGGATAAATGATTCAAATAATCATTGATATTCGCCTACCTACAAATCATTGATAATCGCTCTTCAGTGTTAAAATCAAGGAAAGCAATATAATGGCGTTTAATGCATACCTCTCAGATGTTTAAATTATCCCTTCTGTGTGTATAAACATGCTCAAAGCCTTTATATGTATATGACTAGTTTCAGAGAAATTTCAAAGGGGCAGGTAGAACTCAGGTAGAAGAGAAAATATTAATGCGAAATATTATTGTGAATATTTATTGGGCCATTTTCATTGTTATGACATAATAATGGATTGGCTGAGGAGCAGCTTGTAGTCTTGCTTCTTGATGATTGAGGGCTTATAAAAATCTGGACAAATTTAAATACAATTCAGGCATTGGAACTGACGTTATCATGTTAGTACTTCTTTTACATTTTCCATTTAGGGAAGTTTATTGGAACTTCAGTTAAGTTACGGACAGACAACGGTAAACATTCGCCGACGCGGCGGCGGCGTCTATTATTCTCAAAATAAGTATTTATATTTTCCTACATCTAGCCGTCTGTCTACTACTAATCTAATAAGAGCTGATATTAATTACGGGGTCGTAATTAAGTGTAACTTCACAGGATGCGCAATGGAGTTGTCCAGTCGAGTTGCGGGTGTACGTGTAGGAGGGCTTAGGTCGCATCTTCAAGACAAAGTTTGGTTTTGCGAGCCACATCAGGGCATTTCATAATCCGGACCAGAATTGTTTATGGGGTCGCCAATGGCCATTGCCGGATGCGGCAAGGAAAAAGACGAAGTGTAACTTAAAAAACTTCTTAATTCATACACGGGTAAATTCTGTCTGGTATGATTTATTGCGGAATACTGAATGGTGGCGGTGAAAGTAACGACTCGAGTAAACAAATAAAATTAGCAGAACTCAGCAATTCCAACTGAACCAGTTAGGAATAGGTAAATAAATTAACATAAAACGCAGGCTTAGCGAATCGCTATTTCTCATTTTTTTTGTTAGAAAGACGCAATTTGTAATATTCGGGGGTCGTTAACTAACGAAGGTTCTATTGATCCCCGAAGTTATAACGAGACTCAACGAGTCAGCTTTGCGGCAGTATACAGAGGACGAATGAAATTGGTCCAAAAGATAATAAAAATATATAGGATATTTGCTGGGTTTAAAAAATCAAATTGTACTAATTACTCTAACATCGTACTTTTACACGTTTCACAACAAAGTTACAGGGGTGTCAAAGTACCTTGAATTATTATGGTATTTTCGTTATAATGTTATTTCATTGCTAGTGTAAGTAGTAATTATTTTGTCTACGAGATAGAACGGTATTGTGCCGTGTTTTATTTTGTATATTGAGTTGAAGTTACTTACCGTATAATAATTATACAGCAAGAATATATTGGACAAAGGGTACCCGATTCACGTATTTATTACACAGACCATATTGCTAACTTGTATTATATCAATTCAATTCAATTCAGTTATTTATTTCGAATAATTTTGATTCATATAGTATAATAGTATAATGAAACAATTTTTTATTTCAATTGTATATCAATAAATAAGGACCCATACAAATGTCGTAGGTGGCCGTACTAATACGTCGTTCGAAAAGATTAACTGTTCTTCGGTCAAAAATACCGTTTCTGTGTCCACTACCGTTGAAGATAGAAGCCCAATGAATGTACAGCCAGCTGCAGAGATGCCTATTTAAATTGTGTAATAAACCTTATCATAATCGAAATTAAACTATCGTGAGACATATTTCAAAATATTTAGATCAGTACGGTTTCACTCACTATAAAACACTTGCACGACGTACAACCGCCGCGGACACTCGCGCCTGAGGAAGGATTCCCAAAGAACCCGAAACGTCGCCAAAAGCGACTAAAAATAATAGTGAAACCGTATTGATCTAAATATTTTGAACCTTATCATACTTTCCTACTGCTTAAAGTAACTCTACTGGGTATCTAATATTGCAAACGCAGCGGTGGCCTTAGGTACTTACTCAATTAGATCAGATTTATTAAGGATACACAACGATAATAAAATTCAGTATTCGCTTAAAATTGTTCGCACTTTCTGATGGATAAAAGATTGGTTTAATCAAAACGGAATCCGTCAATTCTACGTTCTTCGGATTTGGAATAATTGGAAGCAATCGAATTGAAAGGGGACTTTTAAAGTGTGGAATAGGGACAGGAATAAATACTATCGAGTCAGTTGGGCCTTTCAGTCAATGTTAAGTTCTTCAGTAATGTTATTTTACGTGATCTTGTTTTGAAGGCTTTATCTGTCTGTCTTCTGTATTGTAGGTTACATTTAAACATTGCATGCGCTAATATCTGCACATTATTGTATTTACAAGATTAAAAGCAGCTGACTATTATTCTGTTTTGAGTTTATAACCATGTCACGTAGCCCGAATCATCAAAAAAACATTAACGTACCTACTTATATAATATTCAAATATCAAAGGTCCCCTTATCAAAAGTTACCTTAATAAACGTAATATTCTCAATTGAAAAATGAGGAAAAACATCCCCAAATTGAATAATTATTGAACACGTTCAAATTGTATAATCCAACGTGCTGATAAATAATCTCAAAGGGCAATAATAACATATTCATGACGGTGAATACTAACATGAAGGTGCATTTTTGCGGTTGGCAAATGTTACAAAAACCGTATATATTTATAGATATATATTTGTGTTTATATGGATATGTATTGTATATATATATATATATATATATATATATATATATATATATATATATATGTTTATTTTATATTCTAGATTACAGGTTTAAATTATTTACGTTTGTAATAATTGAACCATAATTTACTTACATACATACATACCGTCATTTAAAAAAGGACCACTCGGACTCTATTGTTTTCATGATATGCATCGCGCGTGCACAAAACGATCTTTCATTATATCTGACATTCTATAAGGCAAAAACAATTATACAATTATTTGACTTTATTGTTTTTATTTATTTATTTCAAAGTAAATTCATTTACGGAATAAGATATAAACACAATAACAAAACTTATAAACTATTATTAAAATTAATAAATTAAAACGAATAAAATAAATAAATAAAACTTAACGATCTGTTTAAAATCAAGAGTTCCTTTATACACAGTAAAATTTTAACCACCGTTCATACTCTACGTAGTGAATTTATAGGTCATACTGAACAACTTTTATTAATGGGACCAATGCCGAAATCGCGAAAAAATATTTGGCTGATGTGATGCCGCTGATTTCTATGGGACTTTTTAATTTTCCAGGTAGAGGTGTACCCGGTTTTGGAATGTGTGTAAACCAACCTGCAATGCGACAAGGCAGGGCAGGCATCGTAGAAAGTGAAACATCCGACGAACTTGCATAAGCAAGGGCTAAGGGGAAGACTACATCCCTGAGCAGTTCTATGGTATTCCCAAAAGCTTAGCGAGGGCCAACCAGGCTTACTGTTAGTTAATACAGGACCATTCAACTCTGGGGTGAAACATCAGGAATGTTCTAAAAGGAACTAATAGAGCACTTTAGTAAGGGTTCTTACACTGCTGTCTAGAGATGTTTAGGTTAGGTTAGTAATCTTACTAGCTGGTAATAAATACTTACCAGTATTTAATAGCAGCCGGAAGCTAAACCATCCGGTGAAAAAGTAAGACATTTACTTATTAAATAAAACTGGTATGACTTCAACATGATGTTCATTTACAGTTCTCAGTTCCTCCGCACTCGGCCGCGTATTAAATATTCACAAGTGTTTGGTGAAAATGTAAATTGCAAGTTTGCTAACAAAGCCGCGAAGTTGTCGCCATTATTCCTTGTACGGCGTGGACGGTGTAGTTTCGCTAGCGGATTTATTTCGGACGCTAACGGAATAACAACCAAGGATGTAATAATGTGCAGCGAGCTGCAAAAGTGCACACCCACTTTATGAATGAATTCCATTCATAAAGTCGGTTGCCCTTTTGCAGCTGTGTGTACAAACACAAACAGGTTCTAAGTTTTGTTCGTATTGGTACTGATTATACCAACATTGCTGTATAATAAATATTTAAATCGATACCTTTGATTGATACCATTGTCGAACATAATATTATAGGAAGTCGCTAGCCCACGTGACCGTCGTCTGACGCCCGCGGAGGATGCCACCACCCACATGGGATGCGTATTATATGACCATAGAATTACTAAATGCTCTGCATATAAATTGAAGGTTTCAAAACACGTTATGTGTTGAATTGCATGAATAAAGTAAGTCAGTGAAAACAGGTATATTAATGTATATAAATATTTAATGATATTTTTACCACACCAGCTGGTAAAGCCTCTCCTGATTGTTGAAAACCTGATGAAAGTTGAATTTTATCCACATCTGCGGCAAACTAATCAAATGCAAATTTTGAATTGTTTCCTTATGTTGGCTTTGAATTGACTTTTAAATGATGATTTTGAATGATAAAATATTTAATAACATTAATTTTGAATTGATTTGCTTTGATTTTGTTTGATATTTTACAGCTAGTATTTTCCTTGTGTTTGTGTGGTAAAATTTTTGTGTTTCATTTGGTGGCAAAATTAGTATAACCCTTGTGCCTTTAAACCCTCAAGATTTCATTTTTCGATCCACTCGCTACGCTCGTGGTTCAATTTTGGAATCTTTGGCTTGTTCGGGTATCAATATACGACACACGAGAGGTTAAACAACAACTTTGCCCCCTTGTAAAACAAATAACTATTATACACACAATGAGATTTAGTAATAAGTGAACTACTTCTAAAGCTTGATTTAAAATACAAGCTC
Organism: Cydia strobilella; assembly: GCF_947568885.1. Taxonomy (NCBI): domain Eukaryota; kingdom Metazoa; phylum Arthropoda; class Insecta; order Lepidoptera; family Tortricidae; genus Cydia; species Cydia strobilella. The sequence goes on from NC_086042.1 coordinate 22,905,334, forward strand.
ACATAAGTAAAACAACAAGTACTTTTTATGGAAAAATTCACTGTAATTACAATATCAAAGTATTCAACCTGCACTGTCAGTGAAATTACCGCCCGTAAAAGCCTAGAACTTTCAGCGCAATAGCTCAGGATTACAGAAATGTGGCGCAAACTTTAAGGTTGTTCAATTGCTGTTTTAAAATTTTAATTCATAGTGTTCTGGAGTTGAGTATTTACATAATGTGCAGTATATTTTTGTTAGAGAGCATGAGATGAGATAGATGATATTCGGTCGTCATCCTAATGTCGTCTATCTGCAGCAGCGAAGGTTGTTACAGCGTCTCCAGCTGCGAGAAATGGACCAGATGACTGTCAATTTTTATATAAGTTGCGTTACTGACGTTGCCGCATTGCTGCCGCGATAGAACATTTAAAGGTGACATTTGGATGGCAACTACAGCTGCTGTGGTAGCATTACTGCAGCAGCGTTGTCGCAGGTTCCGTCAATGACGATTTCCTTGATACAATAATTGAAGTTCGTTGCCGTATTACTGCCGTGATTAGAACGTTGAATCTAACGCCGCCTGTATCAACATTGCAGCAGTAACGTTGCAACAGGAACGCAGCGTCTTACGTAAACGTATAGACCGCGGGCCAGGAACAGATTTCCATCTGGGGAGGCGTCGTGGTTAGAATGCTAGCGAAATAAAATCTGGGTTACCCTCTAGTCGCGCCTAAAGAAGTATTACTTCAAAACTGTTTTTTTTTTAAGCAACTGCTTTTTAGTACCTAGCTCATTGTTAATTTTTAACAAAAGTTAGATTATCAAGTTCCGTCTTAAGTTTTGAAACTACAATTATAATAGGTACGTTTCGCAGCCCAAAGCGCGCCTCCTTCGCTACAAAACCGAAATTGGTACAATTTCAACAGTGCTCGGTGCTAATTCAGTCTTTACGACATCACTAATGGCCTCTTAGAACTTGAGACTGCCTGTGATATCGAAACTTTTCAACGCCATTTGCAAAAAAATATTTCTTGTAATATGACTGGAACTCAGTTGACGCGTGAGATTTATAGCGAGATACTTAAATATTTTGCAAGAATGTGTTAGATTAAAGCCAGGGATACACTAGGCTAGGGCCAAATGTCCTGCGACACCTTCAACTTAAAACGTCAACTACAAACAATGGGGTGACACTGGACCTTTCGGGCACTCTCGGCTCCGTTCGGCTCAGAGTTGCTACGAGCAATTATTATTTATTAGGGTTGGCAAAACTTGACGTGGCACAACCACAGATATAATAATTAGGTACTTGAAATTTGACAACCCTAAATAGCCTATAGGGATAGTGCTATACATAACATACATTAGAAAGGGGCAACATGATTCGTCTCTGAATCGCTGTCAAACTTCAGTTTTTAGGAAGTGTCATTTCTGTACGGTAGTACTATTATTTATTCTGTGCTACTTTATTTTCTTAAACGTGCACACCCTAATGACATCCGATATTATGACGTTTTAAAAGTTGACTTGAATCTCTTTTGCGCGTCGTATGTCGCTTTTCGCGAATATTACAATTTCTAGAGCATACAATTTTTTACAATTTATATCCCAAACATAAGCTTTTATTTAACTTGTCCTATTTGCAAACGCTTTTTTCTGTATTCTTAATTATATTTGACGAATTGAAAGGCAGTTTGCAATTATTATGTCCAGATATGTAAACGCAATAAAACCAGTTTTTCACAGTTTGGTAGAATTTTCGTTACGACGGAGATGTCTTTTTAATGAAGTAACAGTATAGTGATAGATGATTTGTTAGTTAATAGTGTGGGTCAAATCTTGGAAGCTTTGAACCACTTCCCGACTGCCGTTTATGCTGAAAATTTGCATATATATGTTATATATGTCGGGTGACAATGCAATATTATGGTAAGTACCATCGAGCTGATCTGATGATGGAGACACGAAGTGGCCATAGGAACTCTGTGATGAAACTACGCAACCTGATTGTTTTTGGACTTGTTAGAATTGTCACGATGAGTATTAGTTGCCTGTGGTAAGTAGGTACAGTCAGCGATAAAAGCTTGTACCAATAATGATATTTTAGGCAAAAACTTATTTAATTTATATCTCATACATCTTTCATACGCTTAACCGTTTTTTAAGGTGGAGGGCGCAAAACGCGTATGAAAAAAGCTTTGAAACATAACTTAGTCGCAAATTTTATGCTGTACCTACAATTGAGGTACGTAATACGAGGTACCTACAATTCTTTGTTAGATGTAAAAATTAATGAGGCTATAGAAACCTTGATATTCGCGAAAACTTGGAATAACTTCCGCAGCGCACAAGATATTTGCTGTGACTTTTAAGGCAACCTTTAGAACGCCGTAATGAAAGTAGTTGCGAACGCAACCTTTTATTTGTATAATGCAGTAGCTAAACGCAGCCGTCGGGCTCGGTTAGTATGCGGAGGCTTTTTAAAGCACCAATAGGAGCGCTCCACATAACTTGTATCGCGGCCAATTAGAGGCACCTAAATTTAAACTACCTTTTTACTATTCAAATTTCGCTTAATCACTCGCATCAGCCTCTATGCTGTAACCACCACTTCTACACCTTTTAACCGTTTTCGTCAACTGTACCTTGTGACGTAACCAGCACCTATTCAAGATTATAAGTTTACTTCAAATCGAAGTCTTTTTATTTGTCGTCGAGACCTGCACGGCGGCTACAAAAGTGTATACGAGTTTCCAGCTTATGATCTCTTATTCCGAAGGTGAAACCCTTATTTTCTCTGGGTTATTAGCACAGCATGACGTTTGTCCAGACAACAATGCGGAAAATACCATAGAGTAACTTATACTAGAGCGGTACTGTCATAGTAAATTTCGTAACCCCAGTAAATTCACTGCCATCTGTCGACACACTTTAAAACTAAAAATGAAGATTTATAAAAATACGATAAAATGTATTTAAATATGGATAAATGATTTTTTTTAATTGCATTAATTATTTTTATGATTGTGACCCATGTTCTATCACTGATATGCGTTAAAATTGTTAAACAACAAACGAAACCGTCAACGCCATCTATACGACAGTAGGCCAAAGCTAGTAGCGCCCTCTGAACGAGAATCAAATTTTCTTGATTTTCGAGGCACGTTTTTTCCTTAGACTGTATCCATCTATTACGGAGTTATATCTATCTTTGAAAATACATACGACGATAACGACGATGATTAAATACTTTATTGCGAGATAATTATATTTTACGATAAATGTTACTTTAACACAATTTATCAAGCATTAATGCTTTGATTTAGTAATGTGGTTATTTTAATATATTAGGTACCTAAGTGCTAAAGCTATTAGTGTGTCTGTCTATCTGTTACCTCTTCACGCTTAAACCGCTGAACCGATTTAGTTAAAATTTGATATAAATATAGTTTGAGTCCCGGGAAAGGACATACGGTAGTTTTTATCCCAGAAGTCATCCTTTAAGGGGGTGAAATTAACAGTTTTATTTCTGAATTTTATTTAATTTTAACCCAAATGCATGATTTTTTCTTTTTGCCTGAAATTAATATACAATATACATATTTGTTTACTGATTCTGGGAAAAATGCAAAATAAATTAAACGTAATTTCACAGCTAAATCCGTGTTAGAATTTGCATAGGGTAAATCATAATTTATGTAAATATACAATTATTGGTAAAAAATATATGAAAAATCTTACTACCATTAGAAATTTACACTGTTTGCAATATACCTGTATAATAAAGATTTTAAATATAAAATAATTGCAAACCCCAAAAAAACCGCCTAAATTACATACTAACCATCAACTTTTCAAAATTTTCCAAATTGTCCGCCATTTCGTCTTAAAACAAATGGATTTTTTTAAACTAAAATACTGCGCAAATTTGAATAAAACATCGTATTAATAAAATTTACGATTAAAATAGTTATACAGGACCAAATCGATTTTATCTAATTATGCATAAAATTATGTTTTTTTCTTGTTGTGTAGGCTGCATCCATCACTAATGCAATTAAGGGTTAATTATTGTAGAATACTACTGATAATACTAAATACACACCTCATTGATAATACAGGGAGCAGATTTGGCTGCAGAGCAGGCTAAAAATAAACATTGTAAAATACATTCCAACCAAATTACCCGCCTTTTTGACATTATCATCACCATCAACTTTATGTCTTCTCTCCGCATTAGTCAAATTATAACATCGGCGAGGTAAACATCCGAAGTAGGTACAAAACAAGAAATCACGTAATTATGCGACAAACAAACAAATGCGGGCCAACCTGAATCCGAGATATGGTAATTGGAGTCACAAACTTTCGGTACACGGTGCGAAGAGCGGAAATCTGAAGTGCGGTTACGGCTACTGAGGCGTGAAGCTTATTTCACCAATAAAAGTACTAATTTAAAATGCTGAAATCCAATACTAAATGAATGTGCACTAAGTTATGATTCACTTTGGCTGCGTGAAACGTGAGTGGGGTTCTTTGCTGGTTACCCTGCATACGATAGAATTATTGTTTTAATCTAAAATAGCTAGTGATATAGCCGAGAGACATCACTAGCAAAACTATAAGCAAATTTAGTTCAGAGTAATCGAGGTAAAACGTCATTTTTATTCCTCGCGATATGCGTTATCTCCCGTGGCAAGTTCGCGTTTGTTGCCTTCTAATCTGGGGGAACGGCCGTGCCCCCGCCAAGACGAGACAAAGGGCAAAAGGCAGTGCATATCTTTTCTCGGCACGTTTCGCCGTATTTTCGAACCCTCGTAGTTTCGGCTTGGACAATGCTAGAGAGCTGATTTTTTTTGTATACCATGTACTCAGTAGACTTATCAAAAACACCAAGTTTTATTAAGCTACCTATTATACTTAAAATTTTATAGTACCTTAATTTTCACTGTCCGAAACACATGAAATTCGCGTCATAGAAAATACAGACTACTTCCTGAAGTCTTAGAATGCTGAAATTTGGCATGTAGAGATGGTTCGGTATGCAATCACATATGGTGACCAGAAATCTGTAACTTTCGCCCTGCAACCCCTTAAAATGGGGGTACCTAAAAATACCCATAAACCTGGAAACATTGGTTCCTGAAGTCCTAGAATCGTGAAATTTTGTGTGGTAGCAGTGATCGGAATGCTAATAAAAAAACAACGATAAAAAAAGGCAAAAAGTTTTCAAAGTACAGATTTGAACCAGGTTCACAAAAACCAGCCAGGTAGCGCCCTCTATATTGGCACTGTTTCTTGCACAAATTAATATACTAGTGAATATGAAATGACAGCTTTTTAGCGGCATACATTAATAGCAACTTTCCATTCCAATAGGGTTTTACCGGTTGACATTTTTAGAATGAATATCAACTGTAGGTAACATACCACGGTCTAAAATATAATGTCAAAGTTATGAAACATAATCTGTTCTTTAATTATTTCAAAATAGCTTGCCTAACACTAATCTAATACAGCTACTCAACACTAGATGGCGCCGTAATAAACTTTAAAAAATATATTAAAATCGCTTACTTATCACACGCGAGTGAAGGGCTAAACAAACCGGTATAAATAAGCTCTCCGATTACGCTTATTTTGTTACGGAGCTTACGGTCAGGTTACACTGGTGGGTCCGAGATATCTACACGCCTACGAGTAGCCAGCTGTTGAGTACTCTGTCTGACACACCAGTGACGGCAGTGACGTCCGAAAATATAAGTCTAACTGTATAAAGCCAACATCTTGGTCAAACGTACAGTACGGCTTGGCCGTTTCGTTGCAGTCACATAAACACTCTCTCGGTGGACTTGTTGTACAAAGTAGTAACACAAGTCTTTCAAATTCTGAGTGTCCGTAAGGGATTGTCCAAATTGTCCATTTGACAGCAACGAAACGGCCAAGCCGTACTGTACGTTTGACCAAGATGTTGGCTTTATACAGTTAGAGCTTATAAAGTTAGGACTTGCAGAGTAAGTCTTGGTACCTACTACGGGATCTGATAGCTTTTGAGTGTAAAAGCTTTATGCGCCTAGTCTTGGCAACACTTTACATGAAATGTTTTTGGTGGGATTTACTATGACAGTACCGCTCTAGTATCAGTTACTTTATGGTATTATCTATTTGAGCGCAACTTACTATTATTAGAATTAACTAGTACCTACGTATTAAGTATGTAGGTATATTAAATTATCCCATATTTGCACTGCTATTTATGATTAACTAAGTCGGAAATCGTACTAATGTTTTGTATACTACCTGTCTCCCTCAAGCTAGTACAATACACAAATACTCGTAGTTTTATACAACTACTTGTATAAAAATACGAGTATTTGTAAGTACGCCTACGTATACTATGCAAGTGTCATCTTACTAAAGCAATTGTATTGGTTATTTTTGTCGTGAGTTTGGAAAAAAATACTCCAAATAAAAAACCTCTTGCCTATGATCAATCGTGTAAATCCCTTCATGAAATGTCGCTGGCAATATCCAGACCCGCTTAGACCCTGTCCTCTATCCCCACCCGATGTTGTTAAATAAAAGTGAACATTCCGTATAAATTTTCGCAGGTCTCAGAGCCAAATAATCGTGTTTTCGCTTCATTTGGTAGCTTCCTTTGCATAAATTGCCATCTCCAATAATCACGGTAGAGGAAATTTTTAAGTAACGACCATTTTGTCAAGGTGGGTTGTCGCTGTAATTCATTATGTATTCAGCTTATATTTTAACGCTATGGGAAGTATTTAGAGCACCTTATTTACTATGCGGTGACATTGTAAATAAACTGGCTAAAGCTTAAAAACGTGAATTACACTTCTCAAACGTGATCCTATATGTCCGCTTTATGAAAGTACCCAATTGTTATCCCAGCGTCAATGTTGGAGCGCCACCTTAAGCACGGCGCCGTCCCAGCGGACAATAATGAGATTTCATAGGATTATTTTACTCTTATGAGTTAAATAACAAATATAAAACCGATATTATTCTCTGTGCGTCACTGGATGGTGGGTGTGGATGCTGGGCGTGTGCAACATCGCGGAAGAAGTGTTATATATACACTTTTCTTCCATAAGTATGTATGCGAAAGAAAAATTAAGAAAAACACTTACCTCTACCTAATGAAACAGGGATTGTTGAAATAGCACGGCTACTACCTTGTCAAGTTGACAGGCAATCTCTCGCTTTCCATCCCTCAGCAATAATGTACTATTAAAGAACTTGTTATTTTCAAAGTTGCCTGTTTTACCTCTACAAAACATTGTCCATACAGCGTTTAATAAAATATATTTGTAAAGTCTATTAAGCACGATTTTGGTTCAAAATATTTAGATCAGTGCGGTTTTTACTCACTATTATTCCCAAAGAATCCGAAACATGTCGCCAAAAGCGACTAAAAATAATAGTGAGTAAAAACCGTACTGATCTAAATATTTTGAAATATGTCTCACGATAGTTTAAGTTCGACGATTTTGGTTATTCGGTCCGTTTTCCTTATTTTATAATATTTACTGGGAATCTGTATTTGACAATTAGATTGATAAATGTTCAGTCTCTAGAGGCTACAGTTATTATTACAATATAAAAGTCGAAATAAAAACAAACAAACTATTCGAATTTAAACTGTTGTGAGACATACTAACATTAAATAATTTTACGGTTTAGACACTTGTTTTAGTCACTCGCGCAACATGTTTCGGAGAGCCTAGGTATTCACGGCCGTCGTGAACGTTGCTGGCACTGTTAGGAAGTGGTGGTGGAACTGGTGCTTGAGAAAGGAGACCTCCGGCGCGATTCGAGAAATGAATTAGATTTTCACTAGATATGAAATAGTAAAGATAATGTGACATTTCACGGCAAAAGGTACCTTATGGTTGCTATTGTTTTCTTGGCCGCTGTGGCCTTTCAAGTAAGCTAGGAATAGTAGAAGCCACGGAGTATTTTTAATAGTAGGTACATAGCTTATTTGAACAACTAAAATATAAACTCGTTTTAAATGAATTGTGTATTTTGTTTTATTAAACAAATAGCGTCTATTACGCTGTGTTTTATCATCGATTATTCATAAACTGTAATTGTAATTATTGAACTGGCCTTCAGATTACATTTGAATTTAAAATAAATAACACATTAACTAAAAACGCAAATGTCATATAGCCTTGCATTTGTATTGTGGCTTAATGAAAAATGGTGCAAGTGTTTCATTTCCACACATTTCCTCAACAGCAGTTACAGCCGGGCGAATCTCACGAATATCGTAACAGCGCTATTAATATCTCATCCAGAATTAGAAACAGTAAAGGTTATTCTAAAAAAACATCTGGCATAAAATATATTTTATTTAGGTGGCTCTATGGCTGTTTAAGTATTTTATTTTTTACATAAATGCGCCTGAATAAAAAAATATTTTACAGATAAATAAGGCTGGAGTGAACAGCATACATCAGCATATACACCACTTGTTTGGAATAGGGTACAAACCAGTCAATAATAGGGATTGCATTAGGCATACATAAAAATGTATTTTGTTTCTTTTCTCATAGTTATCTAAGTAATATTTAAGGACTAAAGATTCTTGTTTTGTAGTTTGAAGTTAGTTACAAATTGTAACTAACTTCAAACTACCAGGCAACGCTAGCTACATTAGCAATTAAATACTTATTACTTTTGTCTCAATATTTATCCACTTTCAAAATAATAATCCTCCCCAAACTTGTTCTATTATATTTATTTAATCAGCTGTATAGTGCTCAGTATTAAACAAACCGATCGCCAATAAAATCGAATTAGGATTGCCTAATTCAGTTAACTTTCCGCACGGCTGCATCTGAGACGTTTCCCGAGCACGACTTTTTCATTAAATTTTAATCAGTAATTTACCTCCCAGAACTTTCCAGTTTAAAATACGTGCAGGATTTTTTGATATCTGAACGATTGGCAGTTTGAATTATAACTAGGTATACCTAGAAGATTTTCATGCAAAAACGAGTGTTTGAAAAAATTAAACTTCGAGAATGCTATTGCTAAGAATTTAACTTTCAGGATATGTTAGCTAGTTTATTTTATAAATAAGCAGTTTTATATCACTGTCGTAACGTACTGTTTGACCAGCATAGTTATTTGTTTACATATTATATCGTAATAAACTAGTACTAAGTAGTTAAAGGTATATGGTGATTCGCATCCTTGTAATTACATACCACACGGCATTATACATAGACATTTTATTAAGTTTATTTTTGACTACTTGTCTTGCTTGTCTAAAAAAAGATTATCGATGTTTCATTTCGTAATCACTCGTTTTAGCCAAGAAAAATTCTCGGCCTAATTATAAATACTTCGATTACATACAGAAAGTATTATAAATTTATCATTTTTTAATATTGTCTTCGGTTACCGCGATAGTTACTCATTAAATAAAAGTATGAAAACGGATTATATCGCGTATATACATCCCGACGTTTCGCACCCTTTACAGTGTTCAGCGTTCAGTGTTCGCGTATATAATTAGTGCAGTGCTGCCGAATCTGCTGTACTCGTCTGAGACATGGGTCCTTTACCGTAAGCATATACATACACTCGACAGATTCCACCTTAAATGCCTCCGAGATATCATGAACATCAAATGGATGGACCGTGTCAGAAATACAAATGTCCTGAGGCGCGCAAATGTCGGAGGCATTGAGGTGTATCTGATGAGGCGGAAGCTGCGGTGGTGTGGGCACGTGTCTCGGATGTCAGAAGACAGAGTGGCGAACCGCATCTTCTTTTCAGAACTCCAGAATGGTAAGCGTAAAAGTGGTGGCCAGTACTTACGATATAAGGATGTTCTGAAAAGACATATGAAGAGATGCAAACTGCAGCCCTCGGTCTGGGAGCGGAAGGCAGCGCAGCGGCCCGAGTGGCGGCGCCTCATTCACGATCGAGTCACCGATTTCAAGACTAAACGCCGCAGTGAGCTCGACAAGAAACGAGATGAGCTTAAGGCTCGGCCGCCAACCTCGATTCCCTACAACTATGTAGGTGGTGCGCTGACGTGCCCAAAATGCGCTCGAGTATTTAGCAAGAAGATAGGGTACGTGAGCCACCTAAGGGCGCACCAGAGAGCGGATCTGCTACACGCTAATAACGCAGATTAAATATTGCCTACTCCAGAGCACACAGTCGCTGTGGCCCAAATCGGTCAGGAGAGCATCATCATATATCTTTACTTGAAAATAGTTGTAGTGTATAACTAGCCTTATGAACCGATTTTGCATGTACAAGCCTTAAAGTTTATAGTTTCTAATATTGTCTTCGGTTACCGCGATAGTTACTCATGAAATAAAACTATGAAAACGGATTATATCGCGTATATTGAATTTATAATACATCCCGACGTTTCGAACTCTTTACAGCGTTCGTGGTCAACGGGTGACTGAGGAAAAATTACAAAATGCAAAAATACCCACATACTAAAATAATGAACAATCATAGACTACAAACTTTAAGGCTGGTTGTACATGCAAAATCGGTTCATAAGGCTAGTTATACACTATAATTATTTTTCAAGTAAAGATATATATATATACGCGATAAAAATAAACTATGCCGGCTCCAACCCTACACCACGGACCCGAGAAGATTTAATTCCCTCCTAAATTGTAGGAGGGTATCCCAATATGGGACCGGCAACAAACTCGGCGGGACACATCTTTTCAAAACATCAGAATGTCCAGCATCATCCAACACTACGGTCTCACAGTCTATGTCTCGCTTGCTCCTTTATCAGGTGGACTACAGGATCCCAAGCTGGTGGTAGAGAAAAGCCATCTTCCCTATTAAAGTTTGGAAGGTAATAAACGTTACGCATTTACATTTGAACAATGCAAGAAACGACAAAGTGCCAAGTTTGACAAGTTAAAATCGAAAACGAGACGCAGCGATAACGGAGGGCTTCAGAATAATAGCGCTAACGGAACGTCGCTGTCAGTGTCAAATCGGTCGGTTGTCAATCTATCCAGTAAACAATTGTCGACGTCTGAGTTTTCAGTATTAGAAAAAGGTCTTAATTATGTTGTGGCTCCGCGAAAGATCCCTTTTGAAGACATTATTGTTAGTGTAGAAGACTGTCTGGTGAAAAATCAGGTAAAGAAGGAAGATTTGGAGGCTATACGGCAGGATGTTTCGTCATTATTACGGAAAGCCAAGCCTCCGAAAAGGAATTTGCCTAGAGATGAATTGGCCGCGTTGAAAACGTTACGCGATGATCCAGACCTTACTATTCTTCGAGCGGATAAGGGAAATGCGACGGTTGTACTTAATACTTCAGATTATAACCAGAAAATTAGGGAATTATTAGCGGATACTACAACCTACAAACATGTAAAGACGGACCCGACTATGAAAGTATTGAAAACCACTAAAGAACTAATTAGTGATTACTCGGAGAGCCTTGATCTGAATGTTGCAAGTTTAGTTCCTGACTGCCCCGTGCCTCCAAAGTTGTATGGGTTGCCAAAAATACACAAACCTAGTGCCCCACTACGTCCCATAGTGAGCCAGATAGATGCTCCCACATATAAATTGGCTCAGTACCTCGCGGGAGCCCTCTCAGCATTACGTGGTAACACTAGCACGCATACAAAGGATTCTTACCATTTCATCGGTGAGATTAAAGACCAAACATTGACTGATGATGAGATCATGGTCAGTTTTGACGTCCAGTCGCTATTTACAAGCCTACCGGTACAAGACTGCATTGAAATTGTCAAGAAGAGGTTATGTGAGCAGAACATGTCAGAGGAATATGCTAAGCTGTTGGAACATTGCCTTACATCTGGCTACTTGCTATGGAATGGTGAATTCTATCTTCAAGTCGACGGCGTGGCCATGGGGTCTCCGGTGTCTCCAGTAGTCGCTGACATCTTTATGGAGGACTTCGAGGAGAGGGCACTCTCATTGGCTCCTGTGCGACCGAAGATATTTAAAAGATACGTAGATGACACTTTTACTATACTTCCAAAAAGTAGTGTTTCAACTTTCTTGGATCACCTAAATTCCATCCATAGCAAAATAAAATTTACTATGGAGTTGGAAAAAGACTGTTCTCTCCCCTTCTTAGATGTATTGGTAAAAAGAAATCCTGATAACACCCTAGGTCGCACTGTGTATAGGAAACCTACTCATACTGATAGGTACTTAAATGGCAAATCGCATCACCATCCCAGTCAACTTGTTACAGTAGGCAAATCTTTGTTTCAGAGAGCCCAGAGGATATGTGATGACCAGCATCTGGCCGCGGAGCTCCAGCATGCCAGGCGCGCGCTCCAGGCAAACGAGCTCAGGATACCGCGGGTCAACCAGAGGTCCCACATTAAGATCCCCACAGTCGAGCGCAGGCCTGCCATTCTGCCTTTTGTCAGGGGGGTCACGGACAGGATCAGCCACATCTTGAAGCGTGCTTCTATAAAAACATATTTCAAGCCAATGAAGAAGATGTCACAATTCCTGAGGCCTGTAAAATGCAATACCCCTCTACAGACTGCAGGAGTGTACAGGCTGGACTGTGAGTGTGGCCTATCATATGTCGGGCAGACGAAACGGAGCATTTCCACTCGGGTGAAGGAACACATAGCTGATGTCAAGCACCGTCGACCTAGGTCTGCTGTCTGTGAGCATGTCATGGATAAAGCCAATCACTCAATCAAGTTTGATAAGCCTCTGGTTCTTGCCAAGGAGAAGCGTTACATACCCAGAATGCTGCGCGAGGCCATTGAGATTAAGAAATATCCAAACTTTAATAGGGAAGATGGCTTTTCTCTACCACCAGCTTGGGATCCTGTAGTCCACCTGATAAAGGAGCAAGCGAGACATAGACTGTGAGACCGTAGTGTTGGATGATGCTGGACATTCTGATGTTTTGAAAAGATGTGTCCCGCCGAGTTTGTTGCCGGTCCCATATTGGGATACCCTCCTACAATTTAGGAGGGAATTAAATCTTCTCGGGTCCGTGGTGTAGGGTTGGAGCCGGCATAGTTTATTTTTATCGCGTATATATATATATCTTTACTTGAAAAATAATTATAGTGTATAACTAGCCTTATGAACCGATTTTGCATGTACAACCAGCCTTAAAGTTTGTAGTCTATGATTGTTCATTATTTTAGTATGTGGGTATTTTTGCATTTTGTAATTTTTCCTCAGTCACCCGTTGACCACGAACGCTGTAAAGAGTTCGAAACGTCGGGATGTATTATAAATTCAATATACGCGATATAATCCGTTTTCATAGTTTTATTTTATAGTTTCTGTTGGTTCATTATTTTTGTATGTCGGTATTTTGCATTTTGCAGCTTTTCCTTGTCACCCGTTGACCACGAACGCTGTAAATGTTCGAGACGTCGGGATGTATTCTAATTCATTATACGCGATATAATCCGTTTTCATAGATTATTTTATCATTTTTTAAATAAAAAAATACATCGTCATATAATTTTAATTTTTTTTAATAAATTAAATAAATAATATTGTCTTCGGTTACCGCGATAGTTACTCATGAAATAAAAAAAAAAAAAAAAATTAAATGAAATAAAATTAAATAAATTTAAAATATTTTCTGTGTGATAATTTCAGATAAGAATTCTATCTTGTTTCATACTTTTTAGAGCGCGATTTTCAGTAGTCGGGTTTTAGTTTTTTAACTTATTTTTTATTTCATGTATCGATATCGGTTTTTTTTTTGGTACATAGGAAAATTGTGTTTATTAAGACAGTAAAAATAATAATACAAACTAGGTATAAATAAACTTAAAATAAAGGCCCTATAAATAAAACACGTCCTCCAAGTCACTGCCGATGGGCAGTGTGCCCAGAAGGCTGGCTGCATTGCCACGTTGAATGGCAATGCTAATGCGTTGAGCAATATACTGGCCAGCCTTCTGGTCCCTTGTGGCGTCTATAAGGCGCGCCGCTATCTCTTTGTATACCCGGCGCGCGCTTGGCCCCCACGGCCCCAGCGTTTCGACCCCAAACGCCTCAAAAATATAAGGTGGCATATTTGCGGCGTTTGAGGTCTTCTGCCATGGACGCGGCACGACCAGCAATACTGCTAGTGCCCAGAAGGTGGGACGGCGCGAGGGTGTCAACGCATGTGGCATCCCAGACTAGAGGCATCCTCCAAGGCACCAACGTCATACCGTCAGGCCTCTTGCCGTCGTCCCTAGCCAGACCTACGGGCTCGAGTATGGCCGGAACTTTGACGCTGACAAAGGCCCTTCGGATGACATCATTGATGCTGGCGATATCGGTTAACTATAGAGGTTGATAAATGATTAATTATTACGAAATTCATAACTGGAATCATACTCCATGTAGCGTCACGTTATTTTTGCGTTAACGGCATGAAATGTACGGGCTCTGGTCCTTACTTGTCGTCCCAGACATATTTTTAAAATTTTCAGTGTCAGGTATCAATTGTCAGCGTGGTTAAAAATGTGTCTGGCAGTGGCTTTTGCAACAAGTGACTAAAAATAGACAAAACCGCTGACAGAGCGTAAACGACAGCAATGTTTTTTTACTCTATCACGGCAGTGTATTTATTTCTACCAGTGGTTCAGACGTACCTATTCGATTTTGTTTACTCATGTTTACATATTTATTTATAACTAGTTTTTTTTATTATAACTAGGTCCTGGAATTAAAGTTACGCCTATCTACACAAGTGGCTCTGTAGACCTCGCGACAATCTTACACAATGTAAAAATCAAAAAATACTTACTTCCTAGTTATTATCACAGTGAAGCCAATGCCAATTTTCGCCATGGTTAACATTTTCCAAAAAAAAAGGAAACGAAAAAAAAATTCTATCGAATCTGCTCTCAAAATTTCACGAGACTTTTTTTTGAGATTTTTTTTTTCTTTAATATATGACATCTATTACAATTTTTAATTCACGAGAATCTGTTGAGAAATGCGACCTGCAGAAGAGAACATCCGGACATACGAAATCATTTTGCCCAAACTAATCTCAATTCGTATTAATGTTTCGTGTCATGTGGGAAAATGATAAAATAGTCCTAGCTTCGCCGTGCCTTACTTTTTGTGCAACAGTATTCATTGATGTGCAATTAGCGTCCGATAACTGCGAGTATGTCACGTTTCTACAACGGGATACGGATCAGCTGACCACCAAAACTCACTCTACTATCACAAGTTCAAAGCCATAGTGAGATTAGTGAGCATACTACTAATAAAACAAAGTTTATTTTATTTTATTTATCCAAAAAAAAATTTGTAATAAGTGAGCTCTGGTTGTATCCATTTACTTAATATATGAATGTTGATTTTACATGTTGGAAACACACGCAGGTATTTAAACCTACTTATAACTTAGCAGTATTTATCTTGTATAGTTAATAGTCTGTAAGGGTCTGTCATAAACTTATTCTCTGTTTAAAAACAATAAAAGCTCTAAGTGAAATATTACATTCAATTACTTCTTATTACTTTGCAGCATTGACAGCTGACCTGTTATTGTTTTGTTTTTTATTAAGTATTCCCTTGCGATACTAGGAAATCCACTCGCTGCGTTGCGGCCTTTATTCTGGACACGTACATAGAAAATGTGAAGCGAACTGACGGCGGAATTTCATTTCAACACAATCGAACATCTGTGACTCGCTCGACGAAGTGAGGTTAGGAATTTTTTGGCGAATTTTAGGAATAAGCGATAAGTGGCTTGAGAAGAAACAAACATAAAATAGGGTTTCATATAAAAGAGAGATTTTGTTGACGGCCAAATGACGACCAAAGTAGGATAAGTGAGTGTGAGCGAGTCATCCTTTAGTTTAGATCGCTATTCACTTTTATATAACTCAAAATATGTTATTTATGGAAACGTAAAAATATATCAACTAAGAATATTTAAACATGTTT
Source organism: Cydia strobilella (assembly GCF_947568885.1). NCBI lineage: Eukaryota > Metazoa > Arthropoda > Insecta > Lepidoptera > Tortricidae > Cydia > Cydia strobilella. The sequence continues at coordinate 22,921,270 of NC_086042.1, forward strand.
AGAATCTATACTAATATTAATCAGGCAGTGCAATTACTCTATGAGCCACTTGAAATAAGTACCTATAACTGGAGGCAACATGGCGGGAGGGGGGAGAGGACCGAACGAGATGGTCTTATGGAATCTTAAATAGGTACCTAGGAGTAGCAAAGAGAAAGCGCTAGTTATTGTTGGTCCTTATGATAGTCTCACTATTTTTTGTTCCCCGGCTTGGTGGAGAACGAGAAAAAACTTGGTGGCTATCGTCAAAACAATAAAAATTTAACTATTCACAGGTAAGTACAGTATTTTTCACTTTCGTGTAGGACGAAATGACACATTGTTATGCGTAGTAACAGCATCCTACAATATAACAATCAAAATCTTCTGAAAAAAAAAACATTTGCAGTGAATAATACGTTTCCTGACAAAATAAATTAACCGACTAAATTATGTACACTGCCTATTTATAGAGCCGTCACCTTTTTTGAGACGTGTATGCAATACTCAAACATTTATTTAGCGCCACTTGCACTATCCCACGAACCCGGGGTTAACCGGTTAAACTGGGAGTTATCATCATACGTCGCACTACAGCGGGCATTTTTCGGGCATGTCACTTCGTAAGGTTCACAAATCAATTTTCGAGTTGTCAGAATAAAGTATTTGTACTTAGTATTTGGTACCTAGTATTTGTAATGTGCAAATCCAAATACCTTTGCAACTAAGGCTGTACGTTAGTTAGGTATCTATTAGTTTATATTATCCCTTCAATTTTAAATAAAAATAAGACTGAATATTATCAACGGCAGTCATAATGACGCAAGTCAGCTATTTATTTGTTTTTTAGATGGCCACTGAAATGGGCTTATCAGTTGTCATTTCAAAGAGTAGTACACATTAAAGGTTAATACATGATAACAGGTAACTATGTTACAAATACTAGGTAGGTTATGTACTCGTAAATCAAGATGTTTTTTTGTAAACCTTACCAAATGACTTGCCCGCAAAATGCCCGCTGTAATGCGACGTATGGTTATCATGGTTACCAGTACAATTTGACACTGGGTTAACGGTTTAACCGGTTCACCCCGGGTTAGTGGGATGGTGCAAGTGGTGCTTAGCTAAACATTGCTATTGAGATAATTTACTTCACACAAACATTTTCACGTATTCGTAAAATTTATATTTATGTAAATAAAGAAGTTGCACTCCAGCTGGAAATGAATAAACAATAAAATGGCGCTGTGTTAAGAATTGCCTGTAGTTAATAAAATGAAATAAATTCATTTAAAATGGGTAAAAGCATCCTGCTTCCAAGCGTTTTCAGAGCTTGCACACATAATATATTATGCATACGGCCTCTTAAATGGGATAAGCAATTTTGTACAACTGCTGGTAACTCTTAAACTATAATTGCCAGCAAATAGCAATATAAAATGTTGATGCTAGGACCGGGCAATATATTATAAAAAGTAGGCATTTTTATTATTAAAAAGAAAATATACCATTGAACTTAAAGTAATTGTTTTTATACTTTCGCTTATCATCCTCCTCCTCGCGTCGTGTTCCTCTTTGCTGAGGGTCGTGAAATCCCCGTGGAATCAGCTTCTATCGCTTATCATAACACCTGCATTATTAATTTCAATGTTATCTAATCGATAAACTGGTATTATAAGCTGTCTGCAAACCAGAGATTAGATAAAAGCGTGTAAAATAAGACAATTTCTTGATTTCGCAAAAAACTTAGCATGTTACATTTTTTGTTATTTCTGCTACTACCTTCAGTTCATCGTCCTTTAGCGTAAAGCTCTCCCTTATCAATCACTTAAGTGCACAACTTAGTCCTTTACCTTTAAGATAGCTTGATCAAAATCGAACGGGTGTCATGGAAAATCAAAGAAAGGTACTCGTTATAAGATATTCAATAGCTGAAAATAAATTATAATCCTTCCAGAACAATAGACGCTTTAAATCGTGTAATTTAATTAACATTTCATAACCGCATTTCTCTCAGTCAATTGCATATCTTCAAATACTCAATACTCAATATTTTATTGCAAATTTACAAAGTAGTTGTACAGGTGGTAAACTTATAAGCTAGGTCTTTGTGAACCCTGTTGGGCACTGCAATATACTATAACTACAACTATAACTATAATTAGCAATTCCAAGGAGAGGAGAATTTTTGATTAATTATTTTAACATACAATCATTATAAGCAAATGTAAAAATAAGAATTAAAATGTCAAAAATACACTCTTCGTGTCGAAAGTTTTAATTGCAATGTCATTTGTCATTTATTATTCAAAACATTAAGTATTATATTAACAAGAACAAATAATCTATAGATATTATTGAATTATAAGGAAGAAAACTTTACGGCCACCTGCAATTATCATTCGATTTACCCAACGAAAACGCAAGGATGAGCTCTTATCAGCTGTTCGGGCTAGACGTGGAATCACCACTGCGGACATCGAGCTCCCGGGGCCTGCCTCCAGCATGTACATCGGCGATCACCTAACCCCGGACAATAAACTTCTCCTAAAACGAGCCAGGGAAATTAAAAATGAACTACATTATTCTTATTTGTGGATACGCGACTGTAGAATACTAATGCGTAAAAAAGATAACACTAGGGTAATTTACATAAACAGTCACGCTGATTTAGACAAACTAAAATGACCTTTGTGTCTTTTATTATTGGTATTTACGCTTAGAAACGCTTTTACTATTATACAGTGTCAATGCAATCTTTTAATGGTTATTACCAAAATGCGAGGGGCTTACGCACAAAGTCTCATATATTTTTATCACATGTTGCTCAATCCGATTATGACTTCATAGGCATATCCGAAACATGGTTAACAAGTGATTTTTATGACCGTGAGTATTTTGATAACAGATATAGTGTGTTTCGTTGCGACCGGTCTGCAGTTGATAGTGGTGCTGTGCGTGGCGGAGGGGTGGCCCTGGCCGTGCGGACCGACTTCAATCCGGTGCGCCGCGACTGGCCCGTGCCCTCCTCGACTGGCTGTGAGTGTGTGTGGGTATCTGTTCCTCTTACATCCTCGCCGAGCAATAATACTAACCTAGGACTAGAAATACGTGCCAATACCTGTCATTTGAATGTTGCTTGCGTTTACATACCGCATGGACCCCATTATAGGGAATCATTAATATAATTTTTTGATATAGTGAGCCAATTAACAGTAGACCATAATAATGAAGTATTTCTTATAATGGGTGACTTTAATGTGTCTCAAGCAAAATGGGTACCGACATCGTCAAGTGTAATGGCGCTCTCGTCGGGTAACGACTTTGCAACGCAGAACTTAGCAGACTTTTTATATTTTTCTGACCTAAAACAATATAATTGTATCTTTAATTGTACAATAATTTACTAGATTTAGTATTATGCAACAGGCGTTGTAAAGTATCTACATGTGATGAACCATTGGTGTCTGAGGATATATTGTACCATAAAGCATTAACAATTAATTTTGAACTTAGTTATGTGCCACTTTTAACGCCTCTTGTGAAAGAGATTTACAATTTTCACTCAGCTAATTACGAAGACATTAATAAAGAATTAAGAGATATAGATTGGGGTACTTTTTTTGTAATATTGGTTGCAAAGCTTCAGTTGAAAAATTATATAATTTAATAAATCACTTAATTGACAAGTATGTTCCCCGGCGAAAACTACGGTCTTTATCAAAATTACCAGTTTGGTATAAAAAATCTTTGAAAAAAATCCTTAAGGAAAAATGTAAGTTTCACAAGCGTTGGAAGTTATACAGGAACCCACTTGATTATGATAGTTTTAAAATTCTACGAAAACGTGCCGAAAAAATGTAACAAAAATGCTACCGTGAGTTCATTTCTTTCTCAGAAAACAATATAAAGAATAATCCTAAATACTTTTGGACATATATAAAATCAATTTTTTCAAGTAATGGTCTACCGCAAAATATGGTTTATAAAGACATTGTCACCTCTAACGGCGAAGACATTTGTAATTTATTTAACAGCCACTTCCATTCTGTGTTTGAAGTTTATGACAGGAGTTCTACTGATACGGATAATTTAGCTGCACCAACGAATCCCTTGATAGATATGAACTCAATTGAAATAAGTGAAGATATTGTAACACGATACCTCAAATCTGTTAATATCAATAAAAGCGCAGGACCTGACGGAGTACATCCACTTTTTATTAAAAATTGTTCTACTTCCCTAACAGCTCCAATTACGATAATTTTCAAAAAATCTATCAAGGAAGGTTGTGTTCCAGCTATTTGGAAAAAAGCCTGGATAACTCCTGTGCCAAAGGGTCCGGTGAGCCGTAATATTGAAAAGTATCGACCTATATCTAAATTATGTCAGTTTAGCAAACTGCTAGAAAAAATAGTTACAGACCAATTAGCTGCTGTTGTGCGACACCATATAATACCCAACCAACATGGGTTCTACAGAAGCCGTTCAGTTGATACAAATTTGTTAACTTTTACGAATGATATATTACTAGCTATGGATAATGGATACTCTGTGGACGCCGTGTATACCGATTTTTCCAAAGCATTTGACAAAATATGTCACTATACCTTATTATGCAAGCTTTGGGAACTCGGTATACACGGTGATTTGTTTCGTTGGATTAAGTCATATGTAGAAAATCGCACACAGTCGGTGGTAGTATCAGGGTTTATATCTGAAAGTAAATATATCAGCTCAGGCGTTCCCCAAGGCTCCCATTTGGGGCCTCTATTATTTACGTTATATATGAACGATATTGTAAAATGTATCTCCCACTCTTACGTTCTTCTTTATGCAGATGATGCAAAAATTTATAAAGTTATTCGTAATTCTTCTGATTCCGAACTGTTACAAAATGATCTTTGTAGTTTCGAGAGCTTTTGTAGAGAGAATAACTTGTTTTTAAACATTGACAAATGTAATACAATTAGTTTTTCTAGGAAAAAAACATTGTCTTACTTTAATTACAAATTATGTAACCAGGACCTGGTAAGAGTAAAGGAGATTCGTGATCTTGGAGTACTCATGGACGACAAATTATCGTTTATACCTCCTATCGATTCCATTTTAGCTAAGTCTTTTAAACAATTAGGTATGATCCTGCGAGTTGGTAAACCTTTCAGGAATACCTTAACACTCAAAATTCTTTATAACAGTTATGTACGAAGCCGACTTGAGTTTGCATGTGCGGTCTGGAAACCCCATTACAGTATTCATATTGACAGGATAGAGAGATTGCAAAAAAGTTCCTAAAAGCCCTTGATTTTAAATGCGGTATTGAATAAAAAGACTATGTCGAATCCTTAAACCGTCATAAAATGCAGTCGCTTGAGTGTCGGAGAGACTGCGTTGATTCTGTTCTATTATATAAAATAATAAATAGTCACATTGATGCCCCTAGCTTGTTAAAAGACATATGTATAAGAGTCCCAGGTAATAAAGAACGCCGATGTCGTCTCAGATACAAGCACTTATTCTCCATCCCATGTAGAAGAACTAACTATTCTAAAAATATGTTTATTAAGCGAGCATGTGCACTTTATAATGATAATAACATTGTAAAAAATGTAGACATATTTAATTGTACCATAGGCTCAATAAATTTTTTATTCAGGACTAGTATGTAAATCTAGCCGCGATCTGTCAATATCTAAAAGTGTTAATATACCTATTATGTCATGTTTGTCGATACCTATTCGCAAATTCTGTGTAACCTTTTACTAATCTGCTGAACTTAAGCCAAGATAGGTACTTTTTCGTGCTATATATAAAGATATGTTTAATAAAAATGGAAACTATAGGTCTAGACTAAGAGAAGAAACTGTAACAATATTTTATGTATGACCTTTGTTTCATATTTAAATAAAATAAAAAATAAAATAAAATAATATGTCATTAAAAAATTCGCTTACAGTGTAATATGACTTATCTAATAATAACTGTGTAATTTTATTTATATATATATATTATCATTTTCTTCTTCTTTTATAGAGTCCGGGAGTTTATTATATATTTTAATAGACATTACTAAAGGGCCTGATGACAGTAGTTTAAGTTTACAAGGTGGTGGGATTAGTCTATTCTTGTTACGTATGGGTCGTGTAGAAGGTAGGTCCTCTCGTTTTATATAGAATTCCCTGTGCTTTCGAACGAACTTACACATTTCTAATATATACATAGATGTAAGGGTCAGCAGTCCAAGTTCAGAAAAATAAGGTTAGTGGGTTTCGATTTCGTCAAGTGTTTTATTTATTAAGATACGAACAAGCTTTTTCTGAAGGGTAAAAAGTAATGGAGCGTTGGTACTATTACCCCACAGAATAATACCGTTATTTAGCCAGGCATATGCATACGCGTAATATGTTGTTAGGGCTGTCTCTAAATTTGTCGTTACTTTAACCTCCTGAAGCGCATAGACGAATTGAGATATTTTTTTCCTAATTTACTCTACATGAGATTTCCAATTCATGTGACTGTCTATATCTAAACCGAGTAATGTAGCGCTTTGCACGACTTCTAGCTGAGTATCTTCGTAGGTGTAATCTATATCTAGTGTTGTTTTCTGGTATGGGTAGAATGCAATTATTTTGGTTTTCTTATAATTTATATCGAGGTTATGGTCTCTCATCCAGGAACTGATTACATTTAGGTTAGCTGTATGTTTCTCATTGACGTCTTCAGGGTTTTGGCAAGCTGTAATTAGTGACACATCATCGGCAAATAGCACACAGGGATCATTTGTGATTTTGGGGAGGTCATTGATGTAAATAAGGAAAAGCAAACATCCAATAACGCTTCCTTGCGGGATAGAGGCGTTAAGAGTTTCATAATTCGATTTAACGTTTTCTATTTGGCCAGTTGCAAAAGTTAAAGTGTTTTATCTCAACTAGTTGCTTTCTATCTTTTAGGTAAGATTTTAGCCATCCGAAAGCAGTTCCGCGAATTCCTATCCCATATATTTTATTTAATAATATGTCGTACTGTACCTTATCATAAGCTTTGGTCATATCCAAAAGTATGCCAATGGCATATTGTTCCGAGTTTAAAATTTCTAAGATTTCTTGAACGTACTTGAATACCGCCAAAACTGTTGATCTATGCTTCCGGAATCCGTTTTGCTGGTCGTTAAATATGTTATACTTTTCACAGTAGGCATAGATCCGGTTACACATGGCCTTTTCGAACACTTTGGATGCTGTTGGTAACAAAGCGATAGGGCGATAATTATTTGGGTCTAACATTGAGTTCTTTTTGTGAATAGGCTTTATAACAGCCGTTTTCAACTGATCCGGAAATGATGCCTCATCAAAAGATTGGTTCACTAATGAGCACAGCGGATATGCAAGTTGTTCAGCGCAGTATCGAAATAAGGATGGTGGAAGTTCGTCAATTCCATAACTGAATTTGTTTTTTAAATTTCTTATTATTCTAGTTAATTCATGAACGGTTACAGGTGTTAAAAACATAGAGTTTTCGATTTGCTGCTCAACAGGTCGTCCTGTGACAGGTGTAATACCAGTTTGACCTTTACCTATGGATGAAAAGAAACTATTAAATGTGTCAGCTAATAATTTAGGCTCTGATATTACGTTGTCACAAACTTGTAACTTGATATTAGTTTTAGTTTTTTTCGTTTTTTTGTTAGTCCGCTCGTTAATTACACTCCACATCTTTTTTACTTTATTATTTGATGTTTTTATTTTATTTCGTAATGTAATTTCTTAGCTGTGTTTATCAATCGTTTCAAAATTTTCTCATAGTTAATGTAGTAATTACGAAGCACTTGGTTATTTGATTTTGTTACTAATATTTTTAATAAGCGCTTATTTGTACAAGATAATTTTATTCCTTTGGTGACCCAGTACTTTTTGTAGTTACATTTTAGTTTAAGTTTCCGTTTTGGTATAACGCTCTAGAACGATCCAGCCATTTGATATCCATACTTAGTTTGGAACATACTTAGTTTGTTTTTTGACAGCCAGGATTCTGAAATACAAATAGCGTCGTATGTTGAGTCATCGTGTGTAAAAGCTTCTAGTATATGATGCTTATTAGCTACGCTTTGGAAGTTTTGATAGAGGATTTTAAAATTGTAGTCATTCCTTACGTCCGTTACGAAAATTACAGCTTGCTCTTGCAGTTTCTTCTGGTGTGTTTGATGTTTTTCGAAGACTGTCTGTAGAAATGGTACAAGATGGCGTCTGGCTCTCATATGACGTCACATCACTCCTTACACTGGTGTTGGCGTCAAGCGGCGGTACACTCGTAGAGTCACGTCCGGGCGTCGTGGTTTGTATGGTACTAGTGCTGCTTGTTTGATATTCCTTGCCATTGACAAAAACTTTATTATTTTTAACAACAGCGTATAATCCCTTATCTCTTGCGTCTTGCAGGGTCGCCCTTATAGTGTGCCTTTGTTGTAGTACTTCTTTGTCCATATACTCCGAGACTGCTAATCCTACCTCTTTGAGTGTTACACTATTTCTAAGAACATATTTTACCATTCTCTTATTTATAAAGTCGATGACAACCGGTCTTCGGTAGCCGCGTCTGCCCAAGCGGTAGGCACGATCAATGAAGCCGTTGACGTCTATGCCAAAGAGATCGTAAAATATATAGCTAATACGCTGTATGAGATCTTGTTCAGATTCATTCCTAGTCTCATTTAATCTGTATAGAACTAGAGTTACGAACCTTTTTTGTCATGCTTTCTGGTGGATTTTGTATTTTTTTGTGCAATAATTCTAATTCTGTTTTTAAAGAATAATTTTCTTTTGGTAGACTTTTGATGTTTTCGTCCAATGTGGTTATTTTTTGTTCGAGTTGTTTGTGTCCTTCCGATATGGATGCAGTATTCCGTTCGACTTTCAATTTCAAATCAGTCTCAGTCTCTACAGTCTGTAGCGGGGCATCTTCACTAGAGCTGGGCGGCTGGATTTCCTGCTCTGGAGTGGCCGCGTATGTATCACCCAGGCTGAGGTGGCTGCTCTCGTCGCAGGACATGTTAGAGATCTCTAAATTTACCGTTGAAGGTCTGAAGCCCGCTTGAGATGCGGGTGTATTATCGTCGCGAAGTCGCCTCGTAATAGTGTCGCAAATGTTTGACTTGTTCGCTTAATTTAATCTGTAAATACTAAATCAACATCATTATCTTAGTAGTTAATTGTTTAATACTTCAGACAAATTAAAAGCTCCACCAAATAGACAAGGATCATTGAAAATGTAATTTCTAGTTTCAATGCGCGTCAGTATAATATAGGTACCTAACAACTACTACTCGTACCAACCCACCGCTTATACAGGTTGTATATGTTACGGGTAATGTTAGAAGGTTAATTAAACTCAAGTTTACCCTGATATAACTAGTATTACCCGAGCCTTTTGGGTAAAGTCCGAAAATTTAAATAACATTAATCTGTATTCGGCGTTTACCCGTACACATATAGGTCTACCCAACACTGGCTGGGTAATGTTTGGTGTTGCATCATCACTTCTGACATTACCCTCCCAGTGTTGGGTAGACCTAGATTTATACAGAATACAGATTAATGTTTTTTTATTGTTAAAGTATGTTGTTTAAATTTTTGGACTTTACCCAAAATGCTCGGGTAATACTAGGTTTACCAGGGTAAACGAGTTTATATATACAGACTTAATCGCGTAAAATAAGTTTTAGATTTACTTCCGACGTTTCGAGGACGGCGTTGTCCCCGTGGTCTCAAAGAAGACTGGCTCAAGTTGACATCAACATTTTCTAGGCGCGCGAGTTTTTCGAACTACCCGCACTTGGTCTTGTTTATTAACTTGAACGTTTTGCGCACTAGGGATGTCACCGGGTCGACACACAACACTCCTAATATTCGATTTTTCAACTTTCGATATTTAAGTTTAATTTTTATTTTAGTTTAATTTTTTTAAGTCCCGTCGTTGTAAATAATAAATAAATAATAAAATAAAATAAAAATCATTTATTTCGGACCACAGAAATCCATAACAGGTTAGTCGAACATCCAGGAACTTAAAACTATGTTAGATACAATTAATTATTACTTAACTTAATCTACAACTACAATACATACTTAGCTAGGGAACGATGCAGGCTCGACCAGTGCTGCATATAGCGACTATCGCGCCTACCCGCTATCACACTCAGGATACTGTTGCTACTGCCAAGCACTCTGCGACGCGTCGCGGCGGCGCGCTTTCTTATTATGGCAAAGAAACCGTCCACCTGCGCGTACGCATAATATTGAGTAAAAATCGTAAAAGTTTAAATCAGTGTTTTATATATAGCTAAGCCTAGAACAAAGATCTAGCATACAATATTTCTTTAGTAACTCTGGATAAGATAATCTACTGCGATGACAGCGAAAGTGCATAGTATTTAGAATTTTTTTTTGAACGGTCTCTAGGGCCTCATTATATTTACTGTAATAAGGGTTCAAAACAGATACATTGTGTTCCAGTTGAGAGCGAATTAGTGATTTGAATAGGTGGAGATATGTGCTCGGATTTCGAAATTCGGTACTAGAGCGCATTACAAAACCATACATTTTGAAAGCTTTACTAATTACAGTATTTACATGTTGATCAAGATGTAACTTTGAATCAAATGTAATTCCAAGATCTCTTATTGAATGGACTAGGGCTAGTTTGGTGTTACATAAGTAATATTTAATTTGTTAATCTTAATTTAACTTTAAGTATACACAAATGATGTTTGCCTATAATTAGCTGTACAATACCTTAAGATACTTGTGTGTTGGCAGACCTTTTAAATAAAATATAAAAAATAAAATAAAAACCTGTGCTAACTCGGGGCACGTTTTAGGATTTGATGTCGGTAAATAAGATGTCAATATATGTTTATACATGTGCTCACTGAAAAAGAGCTCATATCTCATATCAAGCCTCTTAAGATAATTAAAGTACACCGATATGTAATTTCAATCAAAATAATCATACTATGAAATCCATTTTGAAATAAAAAGAATAAAAGCTCGTTCCCACTATGTCGGATGTCGGCGCCGACTTTTAATCGGGTGTCGGCGCCTCTGTTCACACTAGTCGGCTGTCGGGACGATTTTAATCGGGTGTCGGTGCCTTTGTTCACACTAGTCTGCTGTCGGCCACGACCGCAGCTGGTGCCATTTGAGGTTCTCATTTGACGCGCGGGAGGCACAGGGGGTGCGACGCGGGCGGGGTCGGTCCGACACCCGACATCATGTTAACAGCGCCGCCGACACGATTTTTTTCCGGACGGAGGGCTGACAAAACGCACGATAATTTATGTCGGATCCGACACAAAATCGTTGTCGTTCGTGTGTACCAGCTTCATATAAAATGTTCTGCCGCTACGACACCCGATTAAAAATCGGACCGACATCCGACACAGTGGGAACGAGCTCTTATACAGGTTTTAATTTGTTTATTGTTTTTATATTAAAATGAAGATAAAATTAATAATAATTATTTATGTTAAATAACATCTAGATGTTGACAGTAACATCGATATAATTTTTTGTCGATAAAATATTTTGCTACATCACTTTTTAGTTCTCATGCCCCGAGTTAGCACATCATAATCAAAACTGGTTTACAATTGACAATGACCGAAGTCTTATCATCAATACTGACTTACTTAATGATGATAAGCCAAATATGATATCGTGCATATATAAGCCCATCAATCAGTGTATTAATTCAACTTATCATCCACATCCGAACTGCTTTGTCGATTAACTTGGCTGCAAAATGTTACGTGAATTTATTTTATTCTTGTGTTTAACAAACGTAATAGAAAGTGCGCGGATACTTGGAGTGTTTCCATTGCCATCCATCAGTCACCAGGTCGTGTTCAGATCGCTAACAACAGAATTAGCTAAAAGAGGGCATGAAGTTGTAGTAATAACAACTGATCCAGCATTCAAAAATGAAAAAGCACCTGCCAATTTTACAGAAATTGATGTGCATGATGTTTCATATAAAATTTGTAACGAAATAATTGACTCCCTAGCAGGAGCATCGCCGTATACGATGCTGACGACAGCTCTACAAATGATGGTCGACGTATTAAAGGTTCAAGTTGAAACTCCACAGGTTAAAGAATTTATGGCTAAAGACCAAAAGTTTGACTTGGTTATAGCTGAAGCATGTGTGCCAACGGCTTTAGGTTTTGCTTATAAATATAAAGCTCCTGTTATACAAATGAGTTCATTCTATGGGTCAAAAATAAATTATGATTCTATGGGTGCTCCGACACATATGTTTTTATATCCTGAAATGTATAGCCGAAAGTTAATAGACTTATCAATTTTAGATAAAATTCAAGAAGTGATAATCAACTTAGTGTTAAAGTTCGCATATGCAAACTATGTTGACGATATAAATAGGACTCTCAAAAAATATTTTGGAGATGATACACCTCTCCACCTATCTGAGTTAGAGGATAACATAGATATGCTTTTTGTAAATACAAACCCTATTTGGGAAGGAAACCGGCCTGTGCCCTCTAGTGTGGTGTATTTAGGAGGACTACACATGCAACCTGTAAAAGATCTTCCAAAAGTAAGTTTGATATCAATTTCAATAATCTAGGTGTGCATGTAAAATAAGAGAAATGATAGTTTCAATGTCATTATCAACTGCCATTCACTTATTTACCTGTGTCCATTAAAATTGTGATCTTAAACTGAATAAAACAAAATGAAAAATAAAGAATCATAAATTGATAATATTTTTGTATGTTTCTAGGTGAAACGAAAGTCAAGTTCAAAGACTGGATTGATATTTCTGAGACATAGGAATCGATAAAATTGTTAACTGAAATAGATACCATATAATACCTACTAAAGAAAACGTGACCGTGCCTTTCAGTATCGGAGGCCGACACCATTACATAAAATTGATTATAAAATTTATAAATTATACTTAGCCAAATATATTTCATTATAACATAGCAAAATCGACTTGCAATAAATCATCACAGGTATCATTTTATACTCTGTAACATAATACATTATGTACATTAATATTTTCAGGACCTCAAATCTTACCTCGACTCATCCAAGGGGGTGATTTACGTCAGTTTCGGTACCAACTTCAACCCGTCGACTCTCGCCGAAGACAAGATCCGTTTGATACTAAACGTGTTCTCGAAATTACCCTACGACGTTCTATGCAAATGGGATGCCGAAGATGTACCTGGGAGACCCAGTAATGTGAGAATAGTTAAGTGGGTCCCGCAAAACGACTTGCTAAGTAAGATTATAGTGAGGATTGAGTGGTTTTAATTATTTATGGGGCTTTTTTGGATTTCGGAATATACGTAAAGGATGACTCACGTTAGACCGGGCCGTGTCCGAGCCGGAGCTTCCGGCGCTTACTTTTCTATGACATGACAGGTGATCACGTGATGCTTTGCATAGAAAACGAAGCGCCGGAAGCTCCGGCCCGTACACGGCCCGGTCTAACGTGAGTCATCCTTGACGGTGTTTGACTTTGAGATAGTCTAATATTGTGTAAATGTCAATATTCAGGAAAAAACATTTTTTCTATTTTCAGTTAATCTGATGTATCTAATTGTTATCTTTGTTAGCATCTTCTTTGTATTTATAACTGTTGTTAATATTCATATGTACACGCACATACATAGTTATTTTAAAATTTGATAATGATAGCCCCTGTACCAATAAAGAGGGTACAGATCAAATAACATAGGCGCTAGCAACTAACCAGCAAATCATTTCAGGGCATCCAAAAATAAAGCTATTCATCACTCAAGGAGGGATGCAGTCAACCGACGAGGCAATAGCTGCAGGCGTACCTTTGATTGGTTAGAGCAATTGACAAACATTTTGCTTTGATACTTTACTCTAAAGGCTAAGATTTGAATTCTTAAAAGCCTATGTCTTTTATTGAACATTTTAAAAGCAAAGAAGGTTTTTATTGTTTTTCTTCTACGAAACTGCTGCGTGTGAATAAAATTTAATGAAAAATGATTTCTTTATTCCGTTGTTTGGATATTTGCTTTCCAACAAGCAATAAATGATCTATAGTTTTTTTATTGTTTATGCACAGGTATACCCATATTGGTGGATCAGTTCTTCAATACGGAGAAGTACATACAACACAAGATTGGTGAAAAGCTGATAATGGAGAAATTAACTGAAGAAGAGTTTTATAACACAATTATGAGGGTTTTAGGAGATGACAGGTAAGGGAAAATAAAGTTAGATTCCAATGATCACAATTGAAATAAGGTTATCAATAGTAATCCATCGTGAAAATGCTGCAAGCATCATGGACACCTTCGCACCGCAAACGAAATGGAGCGGTTCGTTTTCCCTAGTTAAAACTAGTTTTCCGAAACGCCTTGGTGAAAAAGCATTTTCAGTAGTTATAACTAGTTTTCCGTAACGCCTCGGTGAAAACTATTTTTATCTAAGATATTTTAGTCTAGGTTTTCGCAAAGTGCATTAGTGAAAACTAGTTATGCAAAATTACCTAATAATTTTCAAAGATAAAGCCGCGCTACATAAATACCAGTTTGATCAACGACATACCTAATAACCTAATATGTAGGCGTCTAGCATTACTACCTCTTGAAATTGGGCATGCGTTTTTTCAGCTACCGTCAAAACGTGTTGAAACTCCGTACGTTAATGGCGGACCAGCCAATGTCGGCGCTGGAGCGCGCGGTGTGGTGGACGGAGCACGTGCTGCGGCACGGCGGCGCGCGCCATCTGCGGGCCCCAGCAGCCAACATGGGATGGAAGGAGTACCTAGAATTACCCCTTGTAGCAACCTTACTTGTCATCCTAGTAACTACCTTATTAATTTTCGTCGGAACCTTGTACGTTTTGGTAAAATTGGTTAAGAAGCTATTTAAGAGCAAGTCGAAAAAAGAGTGATCGAAAATAAATGTAGAATAGCAGCTATTTATTTTAGCAGGAGCTCAGAGTTTATTGACATAAGATCAAATCGGTAGTCATTAAATTTAAGATTTAAAAAATAGCATGATTTTTATTTGACATAAAAGGTAGTAGTAGTAGGTAGGAGGCTAATTACAAGCATGAAACCGCAATTACTACCATAAATTGGAATATGTGAATTATTTGTAACTTGACACGTTCCTGTTATTTACATGACGTTACATTAAATAATTTTAATTTCCTTAATTTTGAGCCAGTGGCCATGCCATAATAGCTAAAAGTGACTGGAAAATCAGAATGCACTTGGAATTTATTGCATTTATACATATATTAACAGTAAACAATTGAATGACGATGACAGTTCGAATGTCACTTATCGAATCGCACCAAAATCATGGTATGCTTCAAAATTTGGTTTGGCACCCACTTCAAACATATCACTTGGTAACGCATATACTTAAAAAATGATGATATATTATTTCATGCTTTTTGAAGTCGGTTTTCTCTTTTTTTTTTGTAAAAAGTTTTTATTTTTCCATTTTTATATTTTATGTGACTGAAAAACATAATCATGTTCAACAATAAATTCTTATACATTAATAATAATCAGGATTTCCCTCAAGTCCGTCTGGAAAATCATTCCTGTCACTACACTAAATCCATCCTCCGCCCCGCCACTGACCCAATCCCTCAACACCCCGATCACTCAACCTCACAGCACATCAACCCCTTATCACTGAACCCCTCGACCCTGAACCACCAACCCTTCAACCGCCATTCGCCGACCCCTGAACCCCAGACCCCTTAACTCCTAACCCTAACCCCCGATCCATCAACTCACAACCCCTCAGTCCCCGACCCATCAAGTCACCGCCCCCTCAACCCCCGTAAACTCGCAAACCCTGACTCGCCAAACCCCAAACCCTCAACCCCCAAACTCAGACCCGTCAAACACCACCCTCTACCTTCACCTCTCACAGCCACCCCTCACCTCTCTTTGGTCGTTTCCAACACTACCTACATCAAAAATCATAATACACCCAATTATACGAGGGGAGTTCCATATTTCGTCCGTGGTCTTTATCCATAGCCTTAGCACGAGTTTGACTTTTATATACATACGCTAGCGTGTACGTAACTTATTGTATATTAGTACGAGCGAGATGTATAAGAAGTAAGGTTACGAAGACGTTAGCGAATATGTGGTGTCAAAGTCATGGTAAGGTAATTGGAAGCAAATGCTTGAGTTACTTTAGAAAACACCGAAATCACCATAACATATTTACGTGCCTTTAAAAATTGAGGTTTTCCCTCGATTCCTCTTTAGATTCCTTCATCATCAATCAAACCAAAAATCACAACCAAAAATATTACGAAAACACCTTGGAGGTAACTTCTTTCAGACAAAAAAAGAATTACTCAAATCGGATCACGGGTGCTGGAGTAATCGCTGACCATACTACATTTAAAAAATCATCATCATTATCATCAAAACAATGATCACCATCAGGTCCACTCTATTAAAATTGGTGGTTTTCGAGAGAAAATGTACGAGTTGCTTAAGAAAACACCCAAATCACCATACATGTGCCTTTAAAAATTGAGGAGTTCCTTCAATTCCGCATGGATCTCATCATCATAATTGTACCAGATTAATGTGGGTCCACCTTAGAGCTCCTTTTGAACAAAAAAATAATTATTCAAATCGATCCACGAGTCTCAGAGTAAACGGTGAACATACAAAATGAAAAAACAGCCACAACTGAATACAAGAACCTATCCTCCTTTAATCTGGGTAAAGAAGTCGGTTAATAAAAATATAGGCGCGAAGGATCGATCTCCCATACGAACTTTGAATTTTGCGCCTTTTTCTACTGACAAAGTTGGCTTGCCAGAGTATAAGTAGTAACATTTCTTAAAAACTGTGATTTATTAAAAATCTAATTGTTAGTTTTACAAGCATTAACTAAATAGATAATATACAAATAAATACTTGCAATTTCGGTATAAGTAATATTTAGTTACTGAAAAATAAAATAAAAACACTTGTTAATTGTGAGCCCATAAATAATAATAAAATATAAACGTGCGAATAGGTAATTCGCAACTCGAGTCGATTTAAAACACTCCCTGCGGTCGTGTTTTAATTTATCGCCACTCGTTTCGAATTTCCTCTTTTACGCACTTGTATCGTAAAACGTTTTTCAACACACTTACTCAAAACGACGTTTTTATTCCACCGATTTTTGGCTCATAATTCTAGATATTAAACACGCGTGCTCTTTCAGTGTATGATTCCACTCGTGCTTTTTCATTATATTATCCGACTGAGTTAAAAAGCTAACTGATTGCTAATAATATGCATGGAAAGGGAGCCTCTTTAATTGGTCGGACTGGCGGGCACGGGCGCGCCCGACCGCCTGCGCAGTGCGCGGCCCGGCCGGCCCGCCCACCGCGCCGCCCGCGGCCGTGGCGAGCGAGGGCCGGCCGGCAGTACGAGTATGACAGATGAAACACACAATACTAACCGTCTTAACTATTAAAATTTGATTAATATGAAAGTTTCTTTTTTTTCTCGCAAGTGTGTTGAAAAACGTCGTATGAAACGCATGTGCATTGGTCATTACACACATCGGCTTTCTTATTGCGCGCTCGCTTACAGCTCGCGCGCACAATATCGCCTCGTGTGTAATGACCAACTTAGCACACTTGTATCATAATGTATTGTTACAGTACATTATATGGCCCCTTAAACTTTCGACATATGCACGAAAAGTGCTCTTTACGCACTAGTGCGATTCAAACTGCAAGGGTACGATGATAGGTGTCAATCCAATACAATTTTGCGACATTTGGCATTTTTAGGTTATACTGTATGGAGATGCAAACTTCCACCCTACTTTTCAAACCCTCAAAAGTTGCTTTGGTTATAAAAACCATCCTATGTACTGTCCCGGGACAAACTCTCCCTATACCAAATTTCAACGAAATCCGTTCAGTGGTTTAAGCGTGAATAGGAGTTAAAAAACCGGCCAAGTGCGAGTCGGACTCGCGTTCCAAGGGTTTCGTACATTACACAATTTAAACAATGTATTTCTTATGTAAAATGTCTTTAAAAAACCCGTAGGGGTCGGATCAAAAACAAAAACAAAGTAATTAAGTCTGACTCACGCTTGACCGCACATTTCTAATAGGTTTTCCGGTGATCTATAGGTAAAGATCTATTTTGTGCATTTTTTTCAAAATTGTTGACCCAGTAGTTTCGGAGATAAAGGGTGGGGGGGGGGAATGGTAATTTTTTGCCTATCTTCTAAACTGTTTATCTTAAAATTATAAAGAAAATATATTTGAGATTCGCACAATGAGCTCTTCATATAATATGTAACACGATATAGTTTCACAAACTTAATTTTTTAGTTTTCTCATTTACCCCCCAAAAGTGGCCCCCGTGTTTAAAATTATTTTGTTTACGTTACATATCCATCTTTGGGTCACAAACTTACATATGTGTAATAAATTTCAACTTAATTGGTGCAGTAGTTTCGGAGAAAACAGGCTGTGACAGACGGACAGACAGACAGACAGACAGACGCACGAGTGATCCTATAAGGGTTCTGTTTTTTCCTTTTGTGGTACGGAACCCTAAAAAAAGCATTTTTCACATCACCTATCCGAAAATGGGCTTTATCTTCCCCGCTAGGAGGGATCAAAGTGGCACTTTTCTTCCCTGCTACGAGGGATCAAAGTGGCACTTTTCTGTTCTAGGACATGATTTTTTTTCTTTTTGGCATTCAATTTTTTTAGGTTAAATGATATTTTGAAACATAACAATTTCCTTATAGGTGATGTGAAAAATAGTATGTGTCTCATGGTAGCAAAATTATTTCCACCTTGGGCGTTAGCACTTGAATCCTTCGCTTCGTACAAGATTCAATGTACGCCCTCGCCGTAAATATGTCATTTTGCTCCCTTGTGACACAATCTTCTATTTCTGAAGAAAAAAAAGTCGAATTGTTGCGTTCTCTCACGCCTGATTTCGTGCGACAGGAGTCACCGACGTTTACATCTGTGAACCCACAATTAGAGGTAGAATTTTCGCTAGAAGAATTAACAAGGTGTCTAAAAAATAAGAAATCTTCTCCAGGGGTAGATGGAATAACGTATGCTGTGTTATGCAATCTGCCATCACAAGCATTGTTGTTTCTACTAAAACTGTATAACTTGATTTTTGTGTCAGGTGAGGTGCCCAGGCAGTGGAGAGTTATCCAGGTCGTACCTATTCCTAAGTCAAGTCAAGATAACACTTCGAAGCTAAGACCGATTTCTTTAATGTCCTGCGTATCTAAGATATTCCACACAATGCTAGCGAGACGCCTGGAATGGTTTATAGAACACAACCAGATTCTATCTCGAAATACCGTGGGCTTTAGGAAAGGTCTATCCTGTATGGACTGCCTAGCTCGCTTAATATCCCACATACAAGTGGGTTTTGCCAAGAACACTTGTACTCTAGCTTGTTTTTTAGACATTGAAGGTGCATATAACAATGTTTCGGTTTCTAAAGTTGTTGATATTCTAGATACCTTAGGAGTTGGGGGCAATTTTTGTAGATATTTATGGGCCTTCTTGAGCGAGAGGCATCTTCTACTAAGAGACCCTGATGTCGGTCTTTCTATGGTGCGGTGGACAGACAAGGGCCTAGCTCAAGGGGATCCACTCTCCCCTCTTCTGTTTAACATTGCTACATATCAGATTTGTAACGACATAGTCAATGTCTCAATTTCCCAATATGCTGATGATTTTGTGTTATATGTCAGGCAAAAGAATTTATATGACAGTGTCTGCTCAATGCAAGACAGTTTAAACACAATGTTAAAATTTTTGGACAGTTTAGGACTAGAGGTCTCAGCTAGTAAGTCAAAGTTTTGCATTTTCAGCAAAGGTGATAAAAAACAACAAGTAAACCTATTAATTCGAGGACAACCGCTTTGCTCTGATAAATCTATTAAATACTTAGGTGTGTTGCTAGACCAACACCTACGATGGGGAGAGCACATTAACTATGTAGTCGAAAAAACTCAAAAATACCTTAGCATTTTGATAACTTTAGCTGGCGCGTCTTGGGGAATACATCCTAAGCACCTACGGAGGTTGTACATCTCCTTGATTAGAAGTAGACTGGATTACGCGAGTGCACTTTTTCACAATAGCGCCAACAGACACATCTATAAGCTTGAAAAAATTCAAAACCAAGCTCTAAGGGTAATCGGAGGCTTTATCAGGTCTACACCGATTCACGTGATGGAAAGTGAATTATGTCTTGTGCCATTACATCTCCGTAGATGGTTACTGGCCACTAGGTTTTGCTTGAAATCACTGACCTGGTCAAATAGCGCCACGGTTGATGAGATTCTGGAGTTGCGGGCCTCATGCCAAAGAGGGTACTGGACTAAGACAAGGAAAAAACCTTTGCTAGCTGTCGTAAATGAGGAAATCTCTGAAGAACATATTCAGTCGTCATTCCCATTACCAATGTTTCAATTAGATGTTTGGGTGTCAAAAATTGAATTACATGAAGTCTTGCACAGCGGTTTAGAATCTGTTATTGGTGCAAAACACACACACAACGTCAATGCTCTGCGTATTGATGTGGTTCAAGAATTGAATAGAAAATATATTAATTTTTATAGAATATTCACTGATGCGTCGAAGTACGGTAAAAAATAGGGGCTGCCTTTTTCGATCCATTTAGTGCCACAAGAGCACAATATAAAATTTCAGCTGGAGTTTCTATAATGACCGCGGAACTCAGTGCGATTTATCAGGCTTTAGTGTTTGTTGAAAATCAAAATTATCCTAATGTGGCAATTTTCACGGACAGTAAAAGCTCCATTCAGCATTTGAGCCGGTGTGTCTCAGGCGAACGGTGCTTTTTACTGGCGTACAAAATCTTAATGCAAATCTCTAAGCTCCGAAATTGCGGAAGGTGTTTGAAAATACAGTGGGTTCCATCACATATCGGTTTGGTGGGAAACGAGGAGGCTGACCGGTTGGCGGCAGCGGCTGCTTCTGAGGGAACTGAGTTTGATGTCGCTCCAGACTTCTCAGAAATAGTCGCACAGTATAAAGGTAAAATATATGGTCGCTGGAAGGAGTTCTTTGATGAAAGATCGCAAGAGAAAGGAATCTGGTACAAGACCATTCAATGTGAGCCTCCTCGGATACCCTGGTGGGAAGTGGCTGACTTGAACCGGGCGAAAATTGTACGCGCTCACAGGCTTCGGTCCGGTCACATTCCATTGAATATGTTTGCTCATCTGATGAGGAAAGCAGAGTCGCCCAACTGCGATATTTGCGACTCTGTCGAGGATGTACAGCACTTCCTAATGGAATGTGTTCGGACTCGAGACAAGAGGGCGCAACTATTTGAAGCTAGGGGTTATGCAGTAACTGACATTGGGGTTTTTCACACGATATTGGCGGAACCCCTGTCTAAAACTGCGAAATTCGTGTACAGTTTTTTTGATGTATACTAACACTTATTGAAACTGTAATGTAGAGGCCCAACGGAGCCGACATGTCTCACTGATAAAGGCTCCTTTTAAATATGTTGATTAAAAAAAAAAAAAAAAAAACTTCTATTTTTAAATTTTGTATTTACTTAGGAATGGTGTCAATGTTGATACCATAAATGAATTCTCCACCCCCGATTTATACGAAAACGATACCAAACCCGGCCTATCAGCTTCACTGATGTAGATAATCAAGATAAAAATGAGAGCCCTAAATAAACTTTCAAGAGCGGATATCTCAAAAACAATACAATAAGATATCGAAAAACTTGACTGAGTAAAACTTGTAACAAATTAAATCAATTATTTAATGGGCGGGGTTAATCGCTTACCCTCAGGTGATCCGTCTGCTCGTTTGCCTCTTATTTCATTTTAAAAAAAAACACTTCATTTTGTATAAGTGGCCATGTAGCTCAGACGCATAGTCTCCAAGATATAATAGAAACACTGAAAAATGGAACCTTCAAACCACCCTCTCCCCCCGGCACCAGGGTTACGACCGGAGACTTTTGATATGTTCACGTCCTAACTAGTCCAAACAAAGCTACGAAGTCAAAAATTGTGTTCCAAGCATTTCCCTCTATAACTTTTTTTGAGCATTTACTTCCTGGCCTAAAAACAGAACACGTCATACGGTCATGATCAAAACTCTAAGAACAAATTAAATTATTTTCTATGAAGTTAAAAACTGTAATAGATGTCATATATTAAAGAAAAAGTGACGAAGCCCTCCAGTGGTGAAGGATTCGAACCGGCGTCTTTAGCTATCGCGGCTAACGCCATGAACCCCTAGGCCACCCCGCCACGGCGGTGCCCGTCCGAATTTCTCGACTATATGCCATCTTAGTAAGACTAGGCGTCTTTGACCAGCTCTAAGGGCAAGCAGTGCGCGCTTGCACCTCCTAAACGAACTCCTTACGGATTTACGTTGTAGTGAGAGAGACTGGTGCTGCCATCTATGAACAAGTTTCATTAATGAAGCCCTCCAGTACTGGAGGGCTTCGTCACTTTTTCTTTAATGTATGACATCTATTACAGTTTTTAATTTATATATAGTAGTGCGACTACTTTAAAAAACACAAATCAAAATATTTAATAAAATAATTGTATTTGTTCTCAAACTTGTTTATTTTCTATGAAAATTAAATTAAATTATTTTCATTTATTTCAGTTTATGATCAAAACTGGTTTACAATTGACAATGACCGACATCTTATCATCAATACTACTGACTTACTCAATGATGATAAGCCAAATATGATATCGTGGCTATCGTGCATATATAGGACCACTATAGGCCCATTAATCAGTGTGCTCATTGATCAGTTTATCATCCACATCCGAACTGCTTTGTTGATTTACTTGGCTGCAAAATGTTACGTGAACTTATTTTATTCTTGTGTTTAACAAATGTAATAGAAAGTGCGCGGATACTTGGAGTGTTTCCAATACCATCCATCAGTCACCAGGTCGTGTTCAGATCGCTTACAACAGAATTAGCTAAAAGAGGGCATGAAGTTGTAGTAATAACAACTGATCCGGCATTCAAAAATGAAAAAAAAGCACCCGCCAATTTTACAGAAATTGATGTACATGATGTTTCATATAAAACTTGGAACGAGATGATTGACTCCCTAGCAGGAGCAGCGCCGTATACGATGCTGACGACAGCTCTACAAATGATGGTCGACGTAGTAAAGGTTGAAGTTGAGACTCCTCAGGTTAAAGAATTTATGGCTAAAGACCAAAAGTTTGACTTGGTTATAGCTGAAGCATGTGTGCCAACAGCTTTAGGTTTTGCTTATAAATATAAAGCTCCTGTTATACAAATTAGTTCATTTTATGGGTCAAAAATAAATTATCATTCTATGGGTGCTCCGACACATATGTTTTTATATCCTGAGTTGTATAGTCAAAAGTTAACAGACTTATCAATTTTAGATAAAATTCTAACAGTAATAATCAACTTAGTGTTAAAGTTCGCATATGCAAACTATGTTGACGATATAAATAGGACTCTCAAAAAATATTTTGGAGATGATACACCCAATTTATCTGAGTTAGAGGATAACATAGATATGCTTTTTGTAAATACAAACCCTATTTGGGAAGGAAACCGGCCTGTGCCCTCTAGTGTGGTGTATTTAGGAGGACTACACATGCAACCTGTAAAAGATCTTCCAAAAGTAAGTTTGATATCAATTTCAATAATCTAGGTGTGCATGTAAAATAGGAGAAATGATAGTTTCAATGTCATTATCAACTGCCATTCACTTATTTACCTGTGTCCATTAAGATTGTGATTTAAAACTGAATAAAACAAAATGAAAAATAAAGAATCATAAATTGATAATATCTTTGTATGTTTCTAGGTGAAACGAAAGTCAAGTTTAAATACTGGATTGATATTTATGAGACATAGGAATACGATAAAATTGTTAACTGAAATAGATACCATATAATACCTACTAAAGAAAACGTGACCGTGCCTTTTAGTAATGAAAGGTCGACACCATTAAGTAGATAACATTGATTATAAAATTTATAAATTATACTTCGGTTTAAATATCTTTATTTCTCAAAAGAATAACAATAATTCACTTACTTGAGAAAATTATACTTAGTCAAATATATTTAATTACAACACAGCAAATCGACTTGCAATAAATCATCATAATATCATTTTACAAAAAAAAAACATTTTATACTCTGTAACATAATACATTATGTACAATAATATTTTCAGGACCTCAAATCTTATCTCGACACATCCAAGGGGGTGATTTACGTCAGTTTCGGTACCAACTTCAACCCGTCGACTCTCGCCGAAGACAAGATCCGTTTGTTACTCAACGTGTTCTCGAAATTACCCTACGACGTTCTATGCAAATGGGATGCCGACGATGTACCTGGGAGACCCAGTAATGTGAGAATAGTTAAGTGGGTCCCGCAAAACGACTTGCTAAGTAAGATTATAGTGAGGATTGAGTGGTTTGAATTATTTATGGGGCTTTTTGGATTTCGGAATATACGTAACTGTGTTTGACTTTGAGATAGTCTAATATTGTATAAATGTCAATATTCAGGAAAAAACTTTATTTTTTATTTTTAGTTAATCTGATGTATCTAATTATTATCTTTGTTAGCATCTTGTTAGTATTTATAACTGTTGTTAATATTCATATGTACACGCACATACATAGTTATTTTTAAATTTGGTAATGATAGCCCCTGTACCAATAAAGAGGGTACACATCAAATAATATAGGCGCTAGCAACTAATCAGCAAATCATTTCAGGGCATCCAAAAATAAAGCTATTCATCACTCAAGGAGGGATGCAGTCAACCGACGAGGCAATAGCTGCAGGCGTACCTTTGATTGGTTAGAGCAATTGACAAACATTTTGCTTTGATACTTTACTCTAAAGGCTGAGATTTGAATTCTTAAAATCCTAGGTCTTTTATTGAACATTTTAAAAGCAAACCATGTTTTTATTGTTTTTCTGCTAAGAATAAACTGCGTGTGAATAAAATTTAATAAAAAATGATTTCTTTATTCCGTCGTTTGTATATTCGCTTTCCAACAAGAAATGAATGATCTTTAGTTTTTCTATTGTTTATGCACAGGTATACCCATATTGGTGGATCAGTTCTTCAATACGGAGAAGTACATACAACACAAGATTGGTGAAAAGCTGATAATGGAGAAATTAAGTGAAGAAGAGTTTTATAACACAATTATGAGGGTTTTAGGAGATGTTAGGTAAGGGAAAAGAAAGTTGAAATAAGGTTATCAATAGTAATCCATCGTGAAAATGCTGCAAGCATCATGTTCACCTTCGCACCGCGAAAGAAATGGAGGAGTTTGTTTTCCCTAGTTAAAACTAGTTTTCCGAAACGCCTTGGTGAAAAAGCATTTTCAGTAGTTATAACTAGTTTTCCGTAACGCCTCGGTGAAAACTATTTTTAACTAAGATTTTATAGTCAAAACTAGTTTTCGCAAAGTGCCTTAGTGAAAACTAGTTATGCAAAATTACCTAATAATTTCCAAAGATAAAGCCGCGCTACATAAATACCAGTTTGATCAACGACATATCTAATATGTAAGCTTCTAGCATTACTACCTCTTGAAATTGCGCATGCGTTTTTTCAGCTACCGTCAAAACGTCTTGAAACTCCGTACGTTAATGGCGGACCAGCCAATGTCGGCGCTGGAGCGCGCGGTGTGGTGGACGGAGCACGTGCTGCGGCACGGCGGCGCGCGCCATCTGCGGGCCCCAGCAGCCAACATGGGATGGAAGGAGTACCTAGAATTACCCCTTGTAGCAACCTTACTTGTCATCCTAGTAACTACCTTATTAATTCTCGTCGGAACCTTGTACGTTTTGGTAAAATTTGTTAAGAAGTTATTTAGGAGCAAGTCGAAAAAAGAGTGATCGAAAATAAATGTAGATAGCAGCTAATTATTTTACTAGGAGCTCAGAGTTTATTGACATAAGATCAAATCGGTAGTCATTAAATTTTAGATTTAAAAAATAGCATGATTTTTATTTGACGTAAAAGGTGTTACCTAATTACAAGCATGACACCGCAATTAATACCATAAATTGGAATATGTGAATTATTTGTAACTTGACACGTTCCTGTTATTTACATGACGTTACATTAAATATTTTCAATTTCCTTAATTTTGTGCCAGTGGCCATGCCATAATAACAAAAAGTGACTCGAAAATCAAAATGAACTTGGAATTTATTGCATTTATATATATATTAACAGTAAACAATTGAGTGACGATGACAGTTCGAATGTCACTTATCGAATCGCACCAAAATCATGGTATGCTTCAAAATTTGGCTTGGCAGTTGGCACCGACTTCAAACATATCACTTGGTAACGCATACACTTAAAAAATGATAATATTTTATTTCATCCTTTTTGAAGTCGGTTTTCCTTTTTTTGTAAATAGTTTTTATTTTTCCATTTTTATATTTTATATGACTGAAAAACATAATCGTGTTCAACACTAAATTCTTATACTTTAATAATAATCAGGATTTTCCTCAAGTCCGTCTTGAAAATCATTCCTGTCACTACACTAAATCCATCCTCCGCCCCGCCATTGACCCAATCCCTCAACACCCCGATCACTCAACCTCACAGCACATCAACCCCTTATCCCTGAACCCCTCGACCCTGAACCACAAACCTTTCAACCGCCATTCGCCGACCCCTGAACCCCAGACCACTTAACTCCTAACCCTAACCCCCCATCCATCAACTCCTAACCCCTCAGTCCCCGACCCATCCAGTCACCGCCCCCTCAATCTCCGTAACCTCGCAAACCCTGACTCGCCAAACCCCAAACCCTCAACCCCCAAACTCAGACCCCCCAAACACCACCCTCTACCTTCACCTCTCACAGCTACCCCTCACCTCTCTTTGGTCGTTTCCAACACTACCTACATCAAAAATCATAATACACCCAATTATACGAGGGGAGTTGCACATTTCGTCTGTTCTTTATCCATAGCCTTAGCGCGAGTTTGACTTTCATAAACATACGCTAGCGTGTGCGTAACTTACTTTCTATGCATCTCGCTCGTATTGGCTTATTAGTGCGAGCGAGATGTATAAGAAGTAAGTTACGAAGACGTTAGCGAATATGTGGTGTCAAACTCATGGTAAGGCTACAGTTACACGGTACTACATCAAATTGGTGGTTTTTGGAAGCAAATGCTTGAGTTAATTTAGAAAACACCAAAATCACCATAATATATTTACGTGCCTTTAAAAATTGAAGTTTTCCCTCAATTCCTCATTAGATTCCTTCATCGTCAATCAAACCAAAGAGCAGAACCAAAAATATTACGAAAACACCTCTTGGAGGTAACTTCTTTCAGACAAAAAAAGAATTACTCAAATCGGATCACGGGTGCTGGAGTAATCGCTGACCATAAATACTACATTTAAAAAATCATCATCATTATCATCAAAACAATCATCACCATCAGGCCACTCCATCAAATTGGTGGTTCGTCTCAAGTCGATCTTTCAGGCCTAATGGAATTTCCTAGTGGCGCTTATTACCGGGAGCACCGACTTATCTACAACTATATGATATTTACCTGGCAGGCACCCTAAACCCGTGAATAGATCAGAATAATCATCTAGTTGTATGGTATTAATTATTTTTACTAAGCCCATATCTTCACATGTGTCTCGTCCTAACACGCTTGCAACTTTCATATCGGCAATCGCAAATGGCAAGTTATAACTTTTATCCTTAAGTTACACACACCTTTTATAGGAATTTCATGTTTGGTGAACGATTCAAGATTTATTTTCGGTATTTTTAACATACTTTCGTCGAAACCTAGTGATATAAATCTATCAAAAGAAATAACATTAAAATCTGCCCCCGAGTCGAGTTTAAAATTTTCAGACCTGTGTTCACAAAACAGAGTTTCCGTCCAGCGCCCTCTATCACTAGAGGACGAAACCATGTCTATATAAAATGGTTCAAGCTTATCGGAATCGCTAGTCACGGAACCATTTTTTTCTATTTCATACACTCGCTTCACCCCACTGTCATCGTTAATGAACCTAGATTTGCACATACGAGCAAAATGTCCACGGTGACCACAAGAGAAACATGTTACATACTGTGCCGGGCATTCTTGGTTGACGCAGCGCGTCCCGCCGCTGCCGGCGCACTGGCGCTGCGCGGCGACCGCGCCGCCGCCGCCGCCGCGCCGAGCGACCCGAGCGCCGCCGCGCACCCGTCGCCGCTCCACTGCATGTACCTGCGCACTACTGGAACCCTCACTCGCGACACTCAATTGTTTACCGCTTTCCTTGGAAGCTTCCTCGGCTTGACACAACTTAATAGCTTTGTCTAAATCCAAGTCTTCACGGCGAAGAAGCCTGTCTCTTACGGTGACGTTCCGAACGCCACACACGATGCGATCCTTAAACAAATCGTCTTCCAGAGTGCTGAAATTGCAGTTCTTACTTAACAGCCTCAGCGCTGTCACATATGCCTGAATCGATTCGCCATCCTCCTGGTTACGTGTAAAGAATTTGTACCTCAATAGCGTTGTGTTTACTTTGGCGCCGAAATATCCATCAAACTTTTTAATAATGACTTGCACGTTGTCTTTTTCCGTGTCAGCGTCAAATGTAAATGTTTGAAATACATCGAAACCCTCTGAACCGATCAGATTAACGAGGAGGCTGGCTTGTACTTCGGCTGGCTCGCTGCTCACACCGGAGGCCTTCACAAAAACCGGCCAAGTGCGAGTCGGACTTGCGTTCCAAGAGTTCCGTACATTACACAGTTTAAACAATGTATTTTTTATGTGAAACGTGAGTGAAATGTCTTTAAAAAACCGGTAAGGGGCGGATCAAAAACTAAGTAATTAAAGTCCGACTCACGCTTGACTGCACATTTCTAATAGGTTTTCCTGTAATCTATAGGTAAAGATCTATTTTTTTGTATTTTTTTCAAAAATTTTGACCCAGTAGTTTCGGAGATAAAGGGGGGGGAAATGGTCATTTTTTGCCTATTTTCTTGAATAACATCTAAACTGTGTATCCTAAAATTATAAAAATATATATTATTTGAGATTCTCATAATGAGCTCTTTCATTTGATATGTAACACGATATAGTTTGAAAACCTTTATTTTTTAATTTTCCCATTTACCCCCCAAAAGTGGCCCCCGTATTTAAAATTAATTTGTTTACGTTACATGTCCGTCTTTGGGTCACAAACTTACATATGTATACCAAATTTCAACTTAATTGGTCCAGTAGTTTCGGAGAAACTAGGCCGTGACAGACGGACAGACAGACAGACAGACAGACGCACGAGTGATTCTATAAGGGTTCCGTTTTTTCCTTTTGAGGTACGGAACCCTAAAAAGTAGGAATTGCTGTTTCCACCTTTTCCACGCATCGGCCCGCATAACGGGACCGCCCTCCATGTGGTGGTCTGGCGTGTTCCATATTTTAACTACACCAATAACACTGTCTTACACAAAAGAACTTAATTATCTGTAGTTGTCCGGTGTTGGGGCACTACACTTGCAGTTATTTACAATCTCTGCACCATAGAATTACTTTAAATAACTAACACCGCTGCCACCATGTAATGAAACACGTCAATGTAAAACGGCAACTGTTTATTCAACATGAATGCGGGTACCATGTACAAATAATAACTACCCACAACACACAGGAGGGGCAACTTTTGGTTTAAAATCTATGTATGACCCACAAGTGTCATTTTAATGATTAGATGATCAAACGAACTTACCTGAAGTGAAGTTCGAACTTAATTGTCATGTCTTCGCTGAAAGGTTTATATTTTTTAACGAAGGTAGTTGCCCTGCAACGTTCGGACGTATTCGCACCTAGTTCATCGGTATCGTAGAAAGAGAAAAAAGATACCTCTCTTCTTCTACGATGCCGGTCGTGATCAACCTCATTCTTTTCAGAGCCTACATATTTCAACATTGTAATTACAGGGCCCGAATAGGGTGGGAGGGAACTTAAATCTTTCAGCGAAGACATGACAATTAAGATCGAACTTCACTTCAGGTAAGTTCGTTTGATCATCTAATTGTCATGTCTTCGCCTCAAGATTTATATTTTTTTACGAAGGTAGATGTTTAGAGCTAGACAATGTTGAAATATAAATAAAAATCAATAATGAAATCAACAATTGTATATTGAGAAAAAATATACTTTAAATACAGTAATATCACATTACTTACAAGTATTAACATATATCAACAATTATAATCTAATTAGATTATTCAGTCAAATTAAAATCAATTTGTCCTCATTTATTGGTCTAATTTAAGATGCGACCTCTAAGTAATCTATTATTAGTTTTGGCATACTTGGTCGCTGATTGAAAAAAAAAGGTAATTCTAAGATAGGCTAAGGTTTTAACTAAATCCTTAATTTGTATTACAACCCGTTCATTTGCCATGATTATATTAGGTACTCTAATCAGCGAAAGAGCCCATAAAACTACCAATTTCTTATTAATAACATCTAGACTCAAAATCTCATTGGGGTAATAATTACTAAGGTGATTTAAAACTATGGTAGGATCCCATGTATGAATACTTGGGAAAAGTTGGTTTTAACTTAAAAACTCCCTTAAAAACCTTTTTAACCGATCTTCTTGAGTCAAATTATTTTTAAGAAATAAGAGATAAAGCCGAACGATAGTTATTAAGAGTTACCATACGAAGCCCCTTTCCCCAAGCTCTCTGTTAAAAAATAAATAAAAAAACTAAAATCTAAACATTGTAAATGTGTATATCCAGTGCGTCAATACCATTCTAATACAGCAATGCCACTGGTTTCTGGGCTCGATGAATATTGCGATTTAGTACTAATAAGGATGAAAGCATAACCCTTAATGCTGATTCCGGTACCTGCCGCCTTATATAAGCTTGCCGGATAATATACTCGCAGCCAGGGAAAGGCGTTGATGTTGATGCATTGGACGAGTCTCTCTCGATAGTCTCGATGTCTAGCGTCGGCGCGACGCGGGCGTCGTGTAATGGGGATGACGCGCTGTGCGCGCGGACGGCACGGGCGCCGCGCGCGACGCGACGTCGTCACGATCGACGAGGCGGCGTGGCCGGCTACCGGCGGCCCGCCGATGTCTGCGGGGGCGGGGGGGCTCGCGGCCCACCGCTGCGGTTCAGCGGCGTTCTTGTGTTGCGCTGAAAATAACGTGGCGGTGGGCCCCTCCAGTTTAAATTAGAAGTGGAGGTCGAAGGGGCCTGAATTAATTGTCCAGCTTTTTTTATTCCCGTCGAGTTTTTGATGAATTCGCCGAAGTTCTCTCCAAAAAGATGTGAATCTCGTTTGCGGTCCTTAAAGGGATCAATAAAACTTTTTCCAGCATTGGCGTTATTAAAGATCGCCTGGTCTCAGTTTCAGTAAAGTGAGAATCTGCCACTAACTTAGACGCGTCACTAAGTAACTTAATCGCGTCTTGTGTACCCAGAGATTTCTTTAGCATACCCGTAATTATTTTACCGAGTATCGATAAAACACAGCCCAACTGGTTTTGTTTTTTTGATATCCGGGAATCCCTATTCCTGGCGTTTTCTAATAAAACTGCAGCTATTTCGGCGTTAAGAATCGGAGACTAGTAAACGGGCAATTTACTGGCAGTAAATGATTTTTCGAAATTTCCTCCTTACCATCTTTTTGTAGTCCATCTTTTAAAATGGGCGTTAATATTTTTGTCAAATTCTCGTTTATTTCTTCGCCCCATTCCGTTGTCGCTTCAGAAACAAAATCACCTAAAGCCTGAAGTAACTCCGGGTCGATCAGCTCGGGTTCGAGCTGTTCTGGTGCAGGGGTAGCCTCGGCTTGCACGACAGGTTCCGCAAGCTCCGGTACTGACGAGGGCCCTGGCGCTGGTTCCACCGGAAGTGACGCTGACGAGGGTCCAGGTACCGATTGCGGATCCCGTGGTCTGGGAGGGTCCTCCGGGGCCTCGGCTGATACACCCAATTGTTCATCTATCCCCGCGGTATATAGATTTTGTGGAGGCGGCAGCGGTTCATCTTGAACAAAGACAATAAAACCAGTTTAAACCTGCGTTTTTTTATTTTATCATTATTATATATACATATTAACGGTCAACATCTCGTGTTGACTCTATAAAATTGCTACTGGTTATTATCTCGTAATAACTCGGAGCTATATTTTCCACTGCCTAACATCTCGTGTTAGATCGGGGAATAGGTATAATTTATACATTAAAGTTTCAAATCACTTTTCTAGTCACAGCAGAAGTGCACTAAGTAGTAGGTACTAACCTTGTAAAAACTCCTCATCACTCGAATAAATTATTCGTGAAGAATTCCGTCTTAATTTTGCTTCGTATTTCCTAATTTTCTTCTTCCAACGCTCCTCTGCCGATCTTGATTTTCTTTTAAGCATAATGATTAACTAATAAGTTCCACAACCACAAGACACTATATTAAAATTATTTATTAGCGCTTGGGCCTAACCAGGTGCGTCCGCCGCGCGCGCACGGACAAGAATGAGGTTGATCACGACCGGCATCGTAGAAGAAGAGAGGTATTATTAGAGGTAATCTTGAGGCGAAGACATGACAATTTAAAAACTTTATAGAATGTAGTATTCACAGAGATTACCAGCTAACCTTGCGTCATAGTGCGTTTGGCTTGCCGCTGCACATTCTATGCCGTATATTTTGAAAACGACTAATCACATGGAATCATTTTCGCTACCTAATTGTCGCAAATTTTATGCTCTATAACTTTTCCCTACATGTAAATAACATCGGAGCTATAGAAACTTTGATATCCGCAAAAAACCTATTTGTATGACATTTGACCTTGAATAACTTCTGACGCGCACACGATCTATGCGTAGACTTTTAAGAGAACCTTTAGTACGTCATAACGAAGGTGTATACAGATTTCCAGCTTATTATCTCTCATTCCGAGGTGAAACCATTAATTTAACTGGGCCATGGTTTACAATTCACAATGACCGACATCTTATCATCAATACTACTGACTTACTCAATGGTGATAAGCCAAATATGATATCGTGCATATATAGGCCCACTATAAGCCCATTAATCAGTGTGCTCATTGATCAGTTTATCATCCACATCCGAACTGCTTTGTTGATTTACTTGGCTGCAAAATGTTACGTGAACTTATTTTATTCTTGTGTTTAACAAATGTAATAGAAAGTGCACGGATACTTGGAGTGTTTCCAATACCATCCATCAGTCACCAGGTCGTGTTCAGATCGCTAACAACAGAATTAGCTAAAAGAGGGCATGAAGTTGTAGTAATAACAACTGATCCAGCATTCAAAAATGAAAAAGCACCCGCCAATTTTACAGAAATTGATGTACATGATGTTTCATATAAAATTCGGAACGAAATTATTGACTCCCTAGCAGAAGCAGCGCCGTATACGATGCTGACGACATTTCTACAAATGATGGTCGACGTAATAAAGGTTGAATTGGAGACTCCTCAGGTGAAAGAATTTATGGCTAAAGACCAAAAGTTTGACTTGGTTATAGCTGAAGCATGTGTGCGAACGGCTTTAGGTTTTGCTTACAAATATAAAGCTCCTGTTATACAAATTAGTTCATTTTATGGGTCAACAATAAATTATCATTCTATGGGTGCTCCGACACATACGTTTTTATATCCTGAGGTGTATAGTCAAAAGTTAACAGACTTATCAATTTTAGATAAAATTCTAAAAGTAATAATCAACTTAGTGTTAAAGTTCGCATATGCAAACTATGTTGACGATATAAATAGGACTCTCAAAAAATATTTTGGAGATGATACACCCAATTTATCTGAGTTAGAGGATAACATAGATATGCTTTTTGTAAATACAAACCCTATTTGGGAAGGAAACCGGCCTGTGCCCCCTAGTGTGGTGTATTTAGGAGGACTACACATGCAATCTGTAAAAGATCTTCCAAAAGTAAGTTTGATATCAATTTCAATAATCTAGGTGTGTATGTAAAATAGGAGAAATGATAGTTTAAATGTCATTATTAACTGCCATTCACTTATTTCCCTGTGTCCATTAAGATTGTGATTTAAAACTGAATAAAAGAAAATGAAAAATAAAGAATCATAAATTGATAATATCTATGTATGTTTCTAGGTGAAACGAAAGTCGAGTTCAAATACTGGATTGATATTTATGAGACATAGGAATACGATAAAATTGTTAACTGAAATAGATACCATATAATACCTACTAAAGAAAACGTGACCGTGCCTTTTAGTATCGAAGGCCGACACCATTAAGTACATAACATTGATTATAAAATTTATAAATTATACTTAGTCAAATATATTTAATTACAACATAGCAAAATCGACTTGCCATAAATCATCATAATATTATTTTATACTTTGTAACATAATACATTATGTACAATAATATTTTCAGGACCTCAAATCTTATCTCGACACATCCAAGGGGGTGATTTACGTCAGTTTCGGTACCAACTTCAACCCGTCGACTCTCGCCGAAGACAAGATCCGTTTGTTACTAAACGTGTTCTCGAAATTACCCTACGACGTTCTATGCAAATGGGATGCCGACGATGTACCTGGGAGACCCAGTAATATGAGAATAGTTAAGTGGGTCCCGCAAAACGACTTGCTAAGTAAGATTATAGTGAGGATTGAGTGGTTTGCATTATTTATGGGGCTTTTTGGATTTCGGAATATACGTAACGGTGTTTGACTTTGAGATAGTCTAATATTGTGTAAATGTCAATATTCAGAAAAAAAAAACATTTTTTCTTTTCTGTTAATCTGATGTATCTAATTTTTATCTTTGTTAGCATCTTGTTAGTATTTATAACTGTTGTTAATATTCATATGTACACGCACATACATAGTTATTTTTAAATTTGGTAATGATAGCCACTGTACCAATAAAGAGGGTACACATCAAATAATATAGGCGCTAGCAACTAATCAGCAAATCATTTCAGGGCATCCAAAAATAAAGCTATTCATCACTCAAGGAGGGATGCAGTCAACCGACGAGGCAATAGCTGCAGGCGTACCTTTGATTGGTTAGAGCAATTGACAAATATTTTGCTTTGATACTTTACTCTAAAGGCTGAGATTTGAATTCTTAAAAGCCTAGGTCTTTTATTGAACATTTTAAAAGTAAAGCATGTTTTTATTGTTTTTCTGCTACGAAACTGCTGCGTGTGAATAAAATTTAATGAAAAATTATTTCTTTATTCCGTTGTTTGTATATTCGCTTTCCAACAAGCAATGAATGATCTATAGTTTTTTATTGTTTATGCACAGGTATACCCATATTGGTGGATCAGTTCTTCAATACGGAGAAGTACATACAACACAAGATTGGTGAAAAGCTGATAATGGAGAAATTAAGTGAAGAAGAGTTTCATAACACAATTATGAGGGTTTTAGGAGATGATAGGTAAGGGAAAAGAAAGTTGAAATAAGGTTATCAATTAATATCCATCGTGAAAATGCTGCAAGCATCATGTTCACCTTCGCACCGCGAACGAAATGGAGCGGTTTGTTTTCCCTAGTTAAAACTAGTTTTCCGAAACGCCTTGGTGAAAGAGCGTTTTCAGTACTTAGTTATAACTAGTTTTCCGTAACGCCTCGGTGAAAACTATTTTTAACTAAGATTTTATAGTCAAAACTAGTTTTCGCAAAGTGCCTTAGTGAAAACTAGTTATGCAAAATTACCTAATAATTTCCAAAGATAAAGCCGCGCTGCATAAATACCAGTTTGATCAGCGACATACCTAATATGTAAGCTTCTAGCATTACTACCTCTGGAAATTGCGCATGCGTTTTTTCAGCTACCGTCAAAACGTCTTGAAACTCCGTACGTTAATGGCGGACCAGCCAATGTCGGCGCTGGAGCGCGCGGTGTGGTGGACGGAGCACGTGCTGCGGCACGGCGGCGCGCGCCATATGCGGGCCCCAGCAGCCAACATGGGATGGAAGGAGTACCTAGAATTACCCCTTGTAGCAACCTTACTTGTCATCCTAGTAACTACCTTATTAATACTTGTCGGAACCTTGTACGTATCGGTAAAATTGGTTAAGAAGTTATTTAGGAGCAAGTCGAAAAAAGAGTGATCGAAAATAAATGTAGATAGCAGCTAATTATTTTACTAGGAGCTCAGAGTTTATTGACATATAAGATCAAATCGGTAGTCTTTAAATTTTAAATTTTAAAAATAGCATGATTTTTATTTGACATAAAAGGTGTTACCTAGTTACAAGCGCAATAACAACTATAAATTGGAATATGTGAATTATTTTTAACTTGACACGTTCCTGTTATTTACATGACGTTACATTAAAATTTTCAATTTCCTTAATTTTGAGCCAGTGGCCATGCCGTAATAGCAAAAAGTGACTGGAAAATCAGAATGAACTTGGAATTTATTGCATTTATGCATATATTAACAGTAAACAATTGAATGAGGATAACGGTTCGAGTGTCACTTATCGAATCGCACCAAAATCATGGTATGCTTCAAAATTTGGCTTGGCACCGACTTCAAACATATCACTTGGTAACGCATGTACTTAAAAATGAATATTTTATTTCATCCTTTTTGAAGTCGGTTTTCTTTTCTTTGTAAAAAGTTTTTTTAATACAGTTGCTCAAAAAGTGGTACTTTTTGTGGCTGCGTAGCGTGCGAGAAGCTCAATTTCTCGAACGAGTGCTTTTTACTTTTTAGTTCCAAACTATACTTTCGAAACGCAGTTAAAATTGAATTTAGCGCGGAGCAGGTACCAGGGCCTCATGAGTTATGAGGAGGTGTCGTTGACCAACCCGCGCCGGGCCCGCGGCGGCCGCGGCCGGGGCGCGCACGAGCATGAAGGTATCGCGGGCTGCGGCAGCTCGCGTATCTTAGCTGTATAGGTACTTTTGGTTTTGGTTTGGTTTGGTGGTATGATTCTACTAATGATATATTAATTTATTATTTTTTCGCAATTGTATTAAAAAACGTCGTTTACAACACGTGTGAAATGTCTTTTCACACTAGTTGTAAAATGTACTATTATCTTTCCATTTTTATATTTTATATGAGTGAAAAACATAATCATGTTCAACACTCAATTCGTATTATTATTATTACGAGCCTATTGTGTCCCACTGCTGGGCAAAGGCTTCCCCCCCTCTTCTTCCACTCCTCCCGGTTTTGAGCTACATCAGATCTGGCCAGTCGCTCAAAAAGGAGTCCAAGTTATCCCGCCATCGTCGACGAGGTCTGCCGGATCCCCGGTTTGACTCATGGGACACCCACTCTGTGGTTATTTTGGCCCACATGTCATTCGGCATGTGGCAGACATGACCAGCCCAGTCCCACTTTAACTTGTCTGCTTTCCGAGCTACATCTATTATTTGGGTTTTAGAGCGCAGCGTGGTGTTCCGAATGCGATCCCCGAGTTTCACACCTAATATGCTGCGCTCCATACCTCTCTGACAAACCCCGAGTTTGGACTTCTGAGTTTCCGTCAAAGACCAAGTCTGAGCACCGTAGGTGAGGACTGGAAGTATGCACATGTCCATGAGCCTACGTTTGAGTGATAGATGTAGGTCTCCCTTCATGAGGTGTTTCATGGACCAATAGCTCTTCCAGGCGTTCTCGGTCCGTCTGTCGACCTCTTTTTCTTGTCGCGCCTGGAAAGAGACTATTTGGCCCAAATAAAGGTATTCATGGACATATGCAATGTGTTCTCCGTTTACCTCAATCCTACGTTTTGTGCTGTTAGTCATGACTTTGGTCTTTGACATATTCATCCTCAGTCCAACCTCGAGGCTTGCGTAGCTAAGGTCTTCTAGCATAATTATGATGTAGCTCGGATGCCGTTGAGAAAAAAAGGACAATGTCATCGGCGAAGCGAAGGTTGGTTAACCTTTTCTCTCCGACAACCAACCCCTTGTCTCCCCAACGTGGCGCAAGCTTCTGGAAGACATGTTCTAATGTGCTGGTGATGAGTTTCGGCGACAGCGGATCTCCTTGTTTTACTCCCCTTTGCACTTCGAAGGACGGGCCAGAAGATTGTAATTTTATGGCGGCTGTACTATGTTTGTATACGGTGCTTAGAAGTTTGATGTAACTAGGGGATATTTCTTGGTGACTTAGAGCTGTGAAGATGGCATGGTGTGATATGCTGTATTCTTTAATAATAATTCGTATACTTTAATAATAATCAGGATTTTCCTTGAGTCTGGAAAATCATTCCTGTCACTACACTAAATCCATCCTCCGCTCCGCCACTGACCCAATCCCTCAACATACCGATCACTCAATCTCACAGCACATCAACCCCTTATCACTGAACCCCTCGACCCTGAACCACCAACCCTTCAACCGCCTTTCCCCGACCCCTTAACCTCAGACCCCTAGCTCCTAACCCTAACCCCCGATCCATCAACACCGCCCCTTCAACCCCCGTAACCTCGCAAACCCTGACGCGCCAAACCCAAACTCTCAACCCCCAAACTCAGACCCCCTAAACACCACCCTCACCTTCACCTCTCACACCTACCCCTCACGTCTCTTTGGTCGTTTCCAATACTACCTACATCAAAAATCATAATACACCCAATTTTACGAAGGGAGTTCCACATTTCGTCCGTGGTCTTCATCCATAGCCTTAGCGCGAGTTTGACATTGATATATACGCTAGCGTGTGCGTAACTTACTTTCTATGCATCTCTCTCGTACTGGCATATTAGTGCAGGCGAGATGTATAAGAAGTAATTTACGAAGACGTTAGCGAATATGTGGTGTCAACACAGAACTGGTGTCAAACTCATGGTAAGGCTACAGTTACACGGTACT
This sequence comes from Cydia strobilella, assembly GCF_947568885.1. Lineage (NCBI taxonomy): Eukaryota > Metazoa > Arthropoda > Insecta > Lepidoptera > Tortricidae > Cydia > Cydia strobilella. The sequence continues at coordinate 22,960,224 of NC_086042.1, forward strand.
ACATCAAATTGTTGGTTTTCGGAAGCAAATGCTTGAGTTACTGAAAACACCGAAATCACCATAATATATTTGCGTGCCTTTAAAAATTGAGGTTTTCCCTCAATTCCTCATTGGATTCCTTCATCGTCAATCAAACCAAAAATCAAAACCAAAAATATTACGAAAACACCTTGGAGGTAACTTCTTTCAGACAAGAAAAGAATTACTCAAATCGGATCACGGGTGCTGGAGTAATCGCTGACCATACTACGTTTAAAAAAACATCATCATTATCATCAAAACAATCATCACCATCAGGTCCACTCCATCAAATTGGTGGTTTTCGAGAGAAAATGTACGAGTTGCTAAAGAAAACACCCAAATAACCATGCATGTGCCTTTAAAAATTGAGGAGTTCCTTCAATTCCGCATAGATCTCATCATCATAACTGTACCAGATTAATGTGGGTCCACCTTAGAGCTCCTTTCGAACAAAAAAAGAATTATTCAAATCGGACCACGAGTCTCAAGAGTAAACGGTGAACATACAAAACAAAAAAACAGCCACAACTGAATACAAGAAGTTCCTCCTTTAATCTGGGTAAAGAAGTCGGTTAATAATAATTTTTAAGAAAAAAAAACCGACTTCAATGGGGGTTGCCGCGCTGCAAGTTCACTTATTGTTGATGGTGCACTCTTAGATTCCAGACAATGAAATGAAAAAGACAACATCTTTTGCCTAATTATGTAGAAAAGGAGGTAAAACCACCACCACTTTTCTAGTAGCATTTCGTTTTTGTAAGGGTCGCAGTTCTAACCTTTTTGTTTTTTTTTTCGTTGAAAAAATGCTTTATGCATACCTACACCCTCGGGGGAGTAAGTGCGCTACCCACTAAAAATCAACGGTATGCCTGCGCGCCCCCAATGGGGCGTGGCCACGGGTTCTCTTAAGTACGCAACCGTGACCACGCCGGCGCCGCCCGCCACTACCACATACAGGGGGCCCTTCTCTGGGGGGGGGCTAGGGAGTAACTTCTAGCCCTGCCTCCTCAGAAGGCGCGTGGGCACACCACGCGCGCCTTCTCTGCGAGGCCTATGTAATGGGCAGCGACGCCCCCGCGCCGCTGCCCAGACCTCGCTAGGTGGGGGGAGGAGATGGGCATACGCCCTCCTCCGAGCCCCTGCGCGCTTGCGGCGGATCGGGTGCGAGGCTGGGTCGGCCTCCCGTTCCCTCTCCGCTGCCTTCTTCTGCGACATTACATCCTCGCAGAAGGAGAGGACTGCTTTCCACGACCTCTCGTCGGCGACCATAGCCGAACTACGGCCGGCAAGAAGAGGTCGTCCCCCACCACTGCCATGAGGTCACCGGCGCTGCCCCGCCCAGCCTGGCCATTCCTCCAGGGTATGCTGCGCCAGCCAGGGTTCTAACCTAACCTAACCTACTTTTCTGATAGCATTTTGTTTCTGTAAGGGTCACAGCTCTAACCCAACCTAACCTACTTTTCTGATAGCAGTTCTGTTCTGTGAGAATCGCAGTTCAAAACCCACCTAACCCACTTTTCTAGAAGCGTTTCCGGGTCCGGGTATGGGTCCGGATCCGAGTCCGGATCCGGGTCCGAGTCTGGGTCCAAGTTTGGGTCTGGGTCCATAAGGAAGAGAACAAATCGCCAAACGTGAACTATGTGTCATTGAAGAGTTCCATTCTGATCATCATCAGCAGTTCCACTTCATCAAATGTCACTTTTTTAAATGAAAATGCTGGATTTGTTGATAAAAATACAAAAATCACTATATGTATGCCTTTCACATTTGAGGAGTTCCCTCGGTTCCTCGTGGGTCTCATCATCAGAACTGCTTTTTGACAAAAATGGGACCAATCTGTATGTATATACTTACAATCAATAAAAGAATTTTTAAAATCGGTCCAGAAATGACGGAGTTATGGAGTAACATAAAAAAAAAAAAAAAAAACAACCGAATTGAGAACCTCCTCCTTTGAAATCTTGAAGTCGGTTAAAAATATAGGCGCGAAGGATCGATCTCCCATACAAATTTTGAATTTTGCACCTTTTTCTACTGACAAAGTTGGCTTGCCAGAGTATACGTAGTAACATTTCTTAAAAACTATGATTTTTTGTAAATCAAATTGTCATTTTTACAAGCATTAACAAAATAGATAATATACAAATAAATACTTGCAATTTCGGTAAGAGTATTATTTAGTCACTGAAAAATAAAATAAAAACACTTGTTAATTGTGAGCCCATAAATAATAATCAAAAAACCAACGAAATTAGAGGTAGAAATATATACGTAAGTACCTCAAGATGAGCCGCGCGCGTGTACACTGGCGTTCAAGTCAAAATAATCATAAGCGATATCGCCTTCGGCGCTCTGCACCTGATTGTTATTCTTTCGGGTTACCCCTATTTGATTAAAAATGGACAGTAAGACTACCTTATAGATATCTTATAGATATCGTTAATTTTGGAATTTTACAGTAGGTATACTGTAAACTTTGACACGTCGTCGGGAAGAGACCGCGCAAGGCTCCTAGCTGTGTCCAGGCCAGAGTCGGGACAATGGCTGCACGCCTATCCTTCACCCAACACCGGCACATTTATCGACCCAACTACTCTTAGAATTGCCATCGGTCTCCGGGTCGGGGCTGATGTATGTGTGGACCACAGCTGCGCCTCTTGTGGAGCCTCCGTTGATCGCCTCGGCCATCACGGACTAGCCTGCTCCTCGGGCGCCGGCCGCCTATCCCGTCATGCCGCGCTCAACGACATCCTGAGGAGAGCGCTCGTCAGCGCCAACGTCCCTGCGGCTCTGGAGCCCCAGATCGCAAGGGATGACGGCAAGCGCCCCGACGGGATGTCGTTGATCCCCTGGCGGATGGGTCGCGCGCTGGTGTGGGACGCCACCTGCGCAGACACGTTGGCGGCGTCCTACATTTCAGCCACCAACAAACAGGCCGGGGCGGCGGCTGACGTCCGAGAACGCTTCAAGGCGAATAAATATAGTTGTCTCGGCGCACACTACGAGTTTGTGGCTTTTGGCGTCGAGACACTAGGCCCTTGGGGTAAGGGGGCACGGGGGCTCCACAAAGCGCTTAGCAAACGCCTGAGGGAGGCCACAGGTGACCCTCGCGCGGGCGGCTTTCTCGCGCAAAGATTGGCTATAGCAATCCAGCGCGGGAATGCCGCCTGCGTATTGGGCACCTTGCCTAGGGGCAAAATTTAGAAGGGCCTTTTATGTAAGTATTTTTAAGTTTATTTTTACTTTAGTATTATTTAGTATTATTATTTAGTTTGTAATTTGTTTATTGTTTAGGTATCTTTTAGTTTTTTCTTAATTCTTACTGTAAATAATATTGTCTTCGGTTACCGCGATAGTTACTCATGAAATAAAACTATGAAAACGGATTATATCGCGTATATTGAATTTATAATACCCGAGTCACCCGTTGACCACGAACGCTGTAAAGAGTTCGAAACGTCGGGATGTATTATAAATTCAATATACGCGATATAATCCGTTTTCATAGTTTTATTTCTTACTGTAAACTTTATATGTTGTAATGGTATAAGTATCCTGCATAAATTGAGGATTCAGCCACGTTAACTTCTATAACTTCAAGGGACCAGTCTTAGCAATGCATATTTTATAACGTAGATTTTCTTTTGTTTAACATAAAGCAACTGCCGTTGTGATTATATTCTCTTGAGTGTTTACCCGTGCAATGTTTCTTTTTAACGATTTAAATTTTTTGGATACCTTTACAAAATTACCTGATGTGCCAGAGTAGCCTTTTATTACCAGCCCAAATCCTTTTTTTAAACGTTATAGAAAAATAGGAAATTTTTTTTTGTCTACCTATATACCTACGATGCGTACACGGAATTAAACATTTATCAAAGCATAATAAAGAAAATAATAATCAACTCAACTCGGGAGGAAATAAAAGATCGTTACAAAGCAGAAGAACACAATTGCATTTTTTGCACAACTTGTACCTACTTACTTTAATTTGCAAGGAAGTGTACACCTGGGCACCGGTTCCCTGATCTATGGCAGGGTGGGCTCTGAAAAATGGCCGCACACCAGCCTCCGTATTGTTTGTATTGTACGGTTCTAAGGATAAATTCTATTCCCATTCTCTACTTAAACGGATAGACAAGCCTGATTTATGTTTACTATAAAATAAAAGGCCTGCATTTTGCTTTTTCTCTTGCGAGCTTTAGAGCGCATACAGTTAACTAAATTGTTCGCATCTGTGACTGCGTCTGAAAGGATTATTTTTAAGTGAAATGTCATTTGCTTGCATTTCTTTGACAAGCTCAAAGAGTGTTTAGCGTACGAGTATAAAGTTACTAGATTTATACTAGCGTAGAGTAAAACAAAACTATTTTTCATTTCTCATGCTCTGAAAGAGGGTCGTTGTTGTTCTAAAAGGTGTGCAGAAAATGATACGTGTCTGCACTAGAGCATTTTACGTTCGAAGTACGATTTTTTAATTTTTTTAAGATAAGCAATTGAAATTTGAGTTTAAATGGATTTGTTATACAATTTCCATTCTGATATTTACTTTTGCCTAAATTGTTAACTGAAAGTACCCTTAAGAAATACCATAAAAATGTCTTAAAGAAAACACATGCATTTTACTTTCCTCGTATTCGAAATGAAAAGTAGAGTGTTTAACTCGGGTGAAAGGCATCATTTCAGCCTCGGACTATTGCCGCTCTCACTGCGTTCGAGCGCCAAAATACCTCGGCAGAAATGAGTGCCTTTCATCCCTTGGTTAACAATCTACTATTGTTATTTAAATGTTTGACATTATGCAGTTGTAGTTTATTTCTCTTTAACTTTATGGGTACTTTGGTGTGAGTAATATACATTTTTTTAACGTTGGGAAAATGCGTTGATGCATGCCACCTGGCCCGGGGGTGCCAGGAGCGATGACGGACTAACCAGTGGTAGGACTACCGTCTAAAACAAACGAATGCCGACTCCGCCTTGTAGAGGAGCTCCGCAGGATCACTAGGCATTCGACTGCGTACGTGAGTAATATACATTTAACGTCAATACGTATCAAATCACTCAAGAGTATTTTAATTAACAGTAGATTTTATTAAAACAAATGTTAAACTTTAAGAGTGTCCATTTTTCGTTTACTTATTTTAAATTCTAATGTTATTACCATACACATCCAAACTAGAAATATAAACATTTTCTTACATTTTTTGTGCTTCGTACAAAACTTTGTTCGCTTATGATTATGATTATATGATAACTTATCACTACATACTTATCAATCGCTTGCGTGATTATGTGTTGTTTCCAAGCAAATTGTTCCATTTTGCTTGGAAACAACACTATGCTTGCTATAAGGACACTTTGACAGGTGATTCGTATAAAGATACAAGCAAATCTCGTCCTTATGGTAAGCGACGAAGTGAGAGCTAAGACTAGATTTCGACACATATTTTTAGTTTAATGCCATATAAAAATAAAGAACAACATTATTCGTTAGTACGATCAGTCAGGTAAGGATCCAAGACCTCGTCAGTATAACTATAATATTCTAGCGAACAATAACAAAGCTGACCATTATGTTTTATTCTAATGTAATGGCTAGAAACGGTGTAGGTATTCTAGTATTTCTAGTTCCCTAGGTTAATGGAGCTCTGTTAGCCTTTCGTTCACAAAGCAACATTCCTTATTACAATAGAAGCACTTCAACGACTTGACGTGGCTTGGATTGACCTCAAGCGATAATATACCAACTAGCAATTGGCCTTTTAACTGTTAAGGGTCACAGTTGCTTGAGCTAATTTAGAACATAGTCGACTAAATAATACAACTTTGGCTTCAAGGCTCTTCTGCTTTCAACTGTATAAAGGGTAAACTTGCTCAGTTGAAAAAAAAAAGTGATTAATTGATGTCAATCTAGTTAAATATCGTATCGAGCAATAATTAACACACGGCCCGATTCGAACAATGCTTATAAGTAATCACAGCGATACGATACCGATCTGTCAGTGTCAAAAGTGACGTTTTTTTGGTTGAAGAAATGTCACTTTTCACACTGACAGATCGGTATCATATCGCTGTGACTTCTTATAAGGACTTCCGGTTCGAACGCCATATTGATAGTAGCCTCGTGATTAATTCCTTTGTTTTTTGCTCATAAATATTGTTTAATGTGTAATATCGATAGCTTTATTATACAGTAATCTAATGTGGTAGTGTGCACTGTGCAGTGAATGGAGAATTAATCTAAAAGCGTGTTTAACCACCATTCTGGAGTCAACGGCCGGTAGTCCACGTGCTTCTCGTAAAATCCAGCTATCGGTTTTACGAGACAACTACAACAACCACCGAACAACGTCGTGCTCTAAGAGCATTTGGTATTTCTACCTCTAACCGTGTCTGGCTAGAGCCCTAGAGGCCCATAATTTTATTGTTTACCGTACACTGGCTATGGCCGATGGCCGATATGTTTTAATCAAGAAATATTAATTCGATCCCACGTGGATCCCACTTTGACGTTGGCGAAATCATCGACAGTATCGATGGAGCCATACTACCTGAAAAATTGATTGACTTCTTATAAGGACTTCCGGTTCGAACGCCATCTTGATAGTAGCCTCGTGATTAATTCCTTTGTTTTTTGCTCATAAATATTGTTTAATGTGTAATATCGATAGCTTTATTATACAGTAATCTAATGTGGTAGTGTGCACTGTGCAGTGAATGGAGAATTAATCTCAAAGCGTGTTTAACCACCATTTTGGAGTCAACGGCCGGTAGTCCACGTGCTTCTCGTAAAATCCAGCTATCGGTTTTACGAGACAACTACAACAACCACCGAACAACGTCGTGCTCTAAGAGCATTTGGTATTTCTACCTCTAACCGCCTGCGCTCGCACAGCGGAAGAATCTGTGCATGGTAACCTAATATAATGTGCACGCGTACTTACTTATGTAAGTCGCTGCGGCCAAAATAAATGTCTCCCTACCCACATACTGCATATTTTGAGTGTAAATTTGTCTATTTTGCAAAAACTTATAGTCAAATTATTTCATCCAAGCTGTATAAAATAAACTGTAGTAGATACAGCAAAATAGCATTAATACTTTATAAACGAATTTGTTTATAGTATATCAAAGTAGAAACGAAAATAACCCATAATTGTGCTTGCTGCGGTTGAATACGTGCTCCAACTGTTGATCTTAATCAATCAGCCCAAGTGCTATTAATTAGTTCATGCACAGCTTGCCACCAATTGCATACAACGCAAATCAAATTCATAATGCTATTATTGTTTGCCTCGTAAATTGGCAGATGATGTATAATTAATTTCAATATTATTATGAACACCTTTTCGAATGCGATTGGTTGAGATAATTTTCATTTCACAAAACAAAACTTAAATTTAAACAGCCTCCTAGCCTTGTCGGTAGACCGACAAAGCTTGTACAGCTTTGTCGGTCTGTGCTGTGTAAGTTTGTTCCCAAATATAAATTATTTATTTAAATGAATTGAATGGGGTGTGAGGGGTCCAAATTCCATCTTACGGACCCCAAGCCAACCTCCCCTGCTCGTGGTCACCCTGCTGAATAACGAACGAGGCTCTGGCGACCCACCAACCCGCACTGGACCAGCGTGGTGGGCTAACGGTCCAAATCCCCCTTATGATGTACAACTCCCCGTCACGGCCCCGAGTGCCCGGCAAAAGGGGTGCTAAGAATCCCCGGGCGGAGATTTCCCACAAAACTAATTTACCAACCCATGCAGGAAAAACGGACTCCGAGACGCTTCATGTTTTAACCTACAACGTCCGCACTTTGATGAAGGAGGACCGCCTCATTGAATTGGAACACGCCTTGAAAGAGATTAAGTGGGACGTTGTAGGGCTATCAGAGGTTCGACGAAAGGGCGAACAAACCGTGGAACGTGAAGACAATGTATTCTACCACTTCGGAACAGCCGGCGGACTGTACGGGGTAGGTTTTCTCGTCAAAAAGAAGTGGAAGGATAACATTGTCGAGTTCTTCGGCTATTCCGATAGGGTGGCTGTGTTGAAATTAAGCATATCTGAAAGTCACACCTTAACACTTATTCAGACATACGCTCCAACATCTTCGCACAGCGATGATGAGGTAGAAGAATATTATGATCTCTTGAACAAAGCTTGCGATGAGAACCGAGGAACATGGACCGTGATCCTCGGTGATTTCAACGCTAAAGTCGGAGTAAGGACCGAATTGGATAATGCTGACATACTTGGACCACATGGCCTTGGCAGCAGAAACGATCGCGGCGCTCGCCTTATTCAATTCGCCTTTGGACAAAGCATGAGTATCAGTAATACCTTCTTTCCTAAAAGACTACAGCGACGTTGGACCTGGGTCTCGCCAAATGGGCTCATCAAAAACGAAATAGACCATGTCCTCACATCTAATAAATTTCTAATAAAGGATGTATCAACTATAAACAAGATCAAATTTAGTTCCGACCATAGACCACTGCGAGCCAAGATTCAATTCAATATAAAACTTCATCGCAAACAGCTTTTTATTAAAAAGATAAAACGCTTAAATAAAGACACACTGCTATCAAATCACGATCTCTTTAACTTAGAATTAAAAAACAGTTTTGATATACTCGACAAAGGCAACTTAGATAAAGATGCACAAAATCAATACAATACCATCATAACCAGTATAAAAACTGCCAGCAGTAAAATAAAACAAAGTAGAAAGAACAATAACAAACTCACTAAAGACACAGTAAAGTTAATTGAGGACCGGGAAAATACTAAACATGACAGAAAACAATACAACATTTTAGACAGACTAGTGAAAAGAAGCATAAGACGAGATATACGAAATTTTAACACGAGACTTGTCGAAATAGCCTTAAAAACCCATACATCTCTCCGAACGGCAAAAGAAGGTATAAATAAAGAAAGACCGTGGATTACAAGCCTTCGAAACGAAAATGGGAAAAAATGTAGTAGCAGGGACCAAATCACAGAAATTGCTACATCATTTTATAAATCTTTATACTCTTCCGACTCTTTATTTTCAATACAAAACGGTAACTCTAGCCCAAATAACATTCCCCCTATAACAGGTTCCGAAGTAAACGCCGCTCTCAAGAGCATGAAGTACCTGAAAAGCCCTGGAGTAGATGGCGTTACAACCGAAGCATTAAAGATGGGAAAGAAAACTTTGTTACCTCATTTAACAAAACTATTTAACTCCATTATTTGCACTGGCAAGGTCCCTACAAAATTTTGCCATTCCGATATCGTACTTCTGCATAAAAAAGGAGACAAATCAGACATAAATAACTATCGTCCCATTAGTCTGATATCCCATTTATATAAATTATTTATTAAAATAATAGAAAATAGAATTGCCCCACTGCTGGACAAACACCAGCCACCCGAACAAGCCGGATTTCGACCTAGCTTCTCCACCACTGACCATCTCCACACTCTTAATCAAATAATAGAAAAATCCAACGAGTTCAGTGTCCCTCTGTACCTTGCTTTTGTTGATTATAGCAAAGCATTCGACAGCGTCAAACATTCCGCTATATTTTCCGCCATGCAGAATCAAGGTATAGATCCGGCATATGTTGAGCTCGTTGGAACTATTTACAATAATAGCACAGCTAGCATTAAATTGCACGCACCCGGTCCCGTATTCAGCATAGCGAAAGGCGTCAAACAGGGCGACCCGCTATCTCCAAAATTGTTTACCAGTTGTCTCCAAGAGATATTTCAAAAGCTGGCGGTCTCATGGGAGACGATGGGCATTGAAGTTGGCGGCAAGAGGTTAACAAACCTGCGCTTTGCTGACGACATAGTCCTCTTCTCCCACACGTCATCACATCTGCAACAAATGCTGCAAGACCTCAGCACGGCGAGCCTTGAGGTTGGACTTACAATGAATAGAGCGAAAACTCAGTTGATGACCAATCAAGCTAAACATAGCATAGTAGTAGATGGGCAGGATATACAATATGTCGACGAGTACGTTTACTTGGGCCAGATAGCATCCTTCGAGAACAGGCGGTCTATCGAAATCGATAGACGTATCGAGAACGCCTGGAAGAGCTTCTGGTCCATGAAAGCGCTAATGAAGGGTGACCTTCCCTTGTGTCTTAAGCGCAAACTCCTTGACATGTGCATCCTGCCCATCCTAACTTACGGTGCACAAACTTGGTCATTAACTGAGGCCCTAAAATCGAAACTCAAGGTTTGCCAGCGAGCTATGGAGCGTAGTATATTAGGTGTTCGTAGAACTGATCGAATCAGAAACACGGAACTACGCTCCAGAACTAGAGTTGCCGATGTAGGCGTCAAGACCGCTAAGCTTAAGTGGGACTGGGCGGGACATGTCTGTCGCATGCACCCGGAAAGATGGGCCAAAATGGTTACTGAGTGGGACCCACGGAGCACCATAGACGGTGCAGGCCGGGGTTCAGGCAGACCAAAAAGGAGATGGCGGGACGACTTGGACGCATTCTACCCCAAATGGTGGGAAAATGGCGATGACAGGGTCGAGTGGAGAAAACGAGGGGAGGCCTTTGCCCAGCAGTGGGACACCAAAATTGGCTAATAAAAAAAAAAAAAAAAAAATTAATTGAATGATCCTGAACTGCGCAGTTACGTTAAACCCATCACAAATAGAAAGAATGCCGATTGCGTTAAAATTACGGCTGTGTGTAATCACGAATATAGTAAACTGCAGTTGCCTGAAATCCATATTGTACTTATGGGAATCACAAATAGAAGAATCGCATTTACGTAATGGATCCCATAATTCGTATTAATCTTTTGTATTATTAAACATATTAATAACGGGTCACTCACGTATTTTAAGTCGAAAAAGCTCGAAATGATTCACTCCGTACCGAGGAGCGTTTTCGACTTAAAATACGTGAGTGACCCGTTATTAATATGTTTAATATGTCTGTGTCTCACGGAAGTTTTATTATTAAAATCTATTGTATTTCTTAATTAAGTTGCAATTTTCATATTATTTCATTTAGGCTTTATTCGTTCTTAAGTTAGTTGCTATCAACATGACAATTCGCGATGTGAGAAATGAATGCCTGAGATTCCGTGAGTTGATGGATGCGAGACCTACATCCGTGAAAGTTTAATTAGTGATAGTAATTTGTAATTGTGTTATTTGTAAATATTTGTTTGTACCTGATTGTTATTTTTGTTTTAAGTTTCATGGCGTATTGGATTTCTGTAAAGTCATGTAACATATTTTCAAATAAAAATAAGTAAAATATATGATTAGGCATAATTAATACTGTAATATATTTTCAAATAAAAATAAGTAAAATAAATGATTAGGCATATTTAATACTAGCTGTTTCCCGCGACTTCGTTCGCATGAAATTTTATGTTGCTTGTTGTAATATTATATTGCAGCAAAAAGTAACAGTTGGGTAATAATTTGACAATACTTGGCATCTATCTGACACAATGTCTTTCTACGAAATTTAAAGTCTCTGACTCAAAAAAGTATTTGTTTTCGATACAAACTTTCAACATTCTCTCACCCTCTTAAAAGAAGATTTTTTATAATATTATGCATATTTTATGCAGACCAGGCCTCTATATATTTCATTATAATATTTTCAGCTCCATTTTAACTCCCTAAGGAAAACGCAACAATCACTTTTCCTATTTTCTAATATTATATCGTAAGAAGTTTCAGGTCCAGTAAATGTTGTTTGTGGTGAACCCTACAAAACCCTACACTAATTAAATTTAGACCCGACACGCTCCTGGCTGTTTTAAACTCGTTTTTTTTAAGAAATATTCACAGTAACCCTACTCCGTGAAGCTGAAATCCACAAAGGCACATTCCTCGGGCAGGTGTCCAAGGCTCTGTATGGAGAATACTTGTCTGATCGACCGCATTCCGCTCGGAGCACTGTGGGCTGAAATTCGGCTCTCATTGGCATATAAACCAGTTGTTATTTTCAATGTTTTTTGATTTAAATTTGAATTTGGGACGATTTGATTTGGGAAATTTGAATTGGCATAAAGAGTGTCGAGTTATGATTATTGATTTATTGATTAATATAACGGCTGCGGATTGTAAAAAAAAAACGGAAAAGTGCAAGTCGGACTCGCCCATCGAGGGTTCCGTACTTTTTAGTATTTGTTATAGCGGCAACAGAAATACATCATCTGTGAAAATTTCACGGTTCATGATATACAGCCTGGTGACCGACAGACGAACAGACGGACAGTGGTCTTAGTAATAGGGTCCTGTTTTTACTCTGAGTACGGAACCCTAAAAAAAGAAAAAAAGAAAAAAAAACATAACGAACTATTTATGCACAATCGTCTGAAATTCATAGGGTAGGGTATTAAGAATATTAAGATGCTCGTAAAAATCAATTTCATTAAAAAAAAACTTAAAAATTACAACTTAGGTTTGTGTGTTTTTCCATAGAAACAATAAACGATTTAAAAATACCGCACCCGTCACGGTAATATGAGAAATGACAAAAAGTCACAAATAATTCGTGTTATAAACATCTGCGAGGATATTACGGTAGTTTTTGCGGTTCTTGGATTATATTGATAAGTATTTTGTTCCTGCTCCATATATTTTTTTTAATCATAACGACTATTTTCAAGCCAAATCGTTTGAAAATCATAGTTTAGCATAACAATGATAGGCAGAACCCATTTCAATAAAAAAAATTAAAATGTCAATTTCGGTATATACCACTTTTTCATAGAAATAAAAAAAAACGCACCCGTGACGGAAATATGAAGTATGCTAAAAATCACAAATAAATAGTAGTATAACCATCTGCGAGTATGTTTTACGGTTTTTGAAATAAATGGATTTTTGTTCCTGCTCCGTACATTTTTTTTCGTAAAAAAAATCATAACACTATGCCAAATCGTGCCAAATTCAAAAGTTTCCATAACAATGCTAGGTAAAATTATTTCAATAAAAAAAATTGAAAGTAACGACTTTGGTTGCTATGCCAATGAGAGCCGAATTTCAGCCCACAGTGCGGAGGGTTTAACGTAGACGAGACACTCGGATACAGCGCTAAAGGGCATGAGAAGACAATATATTAAGTGTGTATGTTGCACATATAATCGTAAGATGTACGGGAATGGAAAAATGAACTCTAATAATATGAAATTATAAGACATTTTTGGGAATACCCGATATTCTGAAGTGATTCGTAATTACCTGAATACAATTATGACTCATATTTTTTATTTAATGTATAAAGATTATGTAAATTTAAGTTCTATTGTGTTATCTGGGACGAAGCTATCATCCCACCAAAAATATTTCATGTAAAGTGTTGCCAAGACTAAGCGCATAAAGCTTTTACACTCAAAAGCTATCAGATCCCGTAGTAGGTACCAAGACTTTTACTCTGTAAGTCCTAACTTTATTAGCTCTAACTGTATAAAGCCAACATCTTGGTCAAACGTACAGTACGGCTTGGCCGTTTCGTGGTAGTCACATAAACACTCACTCGGTGGACTTGTTGTACAAAGTAGTTACACAAGTCTTTCAAATTCTGAGTGTCATTAAGGGATTGTCCAATTTGTCCATCTGACAGCAACGAAACGGCCAAGCCGTACTGTACGTTTGACCAAGATGTTGGCTTTATACATTTAAGTTCTATTGTGTTATCTGGGACGAAGCTATCATATGGTGTTTGAAAATGAGACGAAACGGTTCGAGAAAAGTAAATAGGTAGTACCCCGCTTTTCTTGTAATAGCGGGGGCACTAGCGTACTCCCAGATTGTGCCCAGCTATTTTTTTTTGTTTGTCTTGACGGGGCGCTGTTTATAGATAGAAAACTGCAAAATAACTGGATTTTATGATAAATACCTAAGTACATGCATAGCAATATGAACAATTAACTTGCTTAATATTGTCTTCGGTTACCGCGATAGTTACTCATGAAATAAAACTATGAAAACGGATTATATCGCGTATATTGAATTTATAATACATCCCGACGTTTCGAACTCTTTACAGCGTTCGTGGTCAACGGGTCATAGTTTTATTTCATGAATTAACTTGCTTATTTGTTACAATCCAGTATTTTTTTCACTATAGTTATGAATATTTTCTTAAGATTGGGGTCAATGTTGGGTAATCTACTCCACAAAAAATCCCCATGCGCAACATTTTCGCCATTATCTTCGACGGAAAACAAGGCATTTAATTTCGTTATGTGCTAATAAAGTCCAAATGTTGTTCTGAGTTCACATAGCGGAATTAGTTATTTACTAAACTAATAAAGATATAAATATAATATTTTGTGGGTCGACGGAAAATTGAAAAAGGATTTGAAAGTTTTTTTTTATTCGCACCGACGATATGTTAACTTGAATTGGACGTCGGGGCCCAAAATTATTGGTGAACATATAAACACCCAAACACTTAACCTTCTCCCTTTTTAAGTCATTTAAAATTCTCAAACTTTTTCAAGTGTATGTACCTCGGTAACTTATTATCTAAACTGTAGTCAACGTATATTGAAATCAGTGAAATTTAGAAACACTTTCAACATATTATAAATTAGATTAGAAACACAGAAATAAACCACTGTCCTGAAAGTTAAATTGAATTCCTTGTATCAGTGTATCAAGTAACTAAGCAAGGGATGTAATTAATCGGGCAAGTTCATGTGGCGGCATCTTAACAATTGAATCAGAATAAATTACACTTGGAAACAATGGTAATACATCACGGATACTGACTTATACGAACTATGCCCCTTAATTACTATTTAATGCGAATATCTAAAGTAGGGCATAAAGTAGTATTTTTTGGAGAAACAGCTATGTTATAAACTATTCTTTTTTTTAAACTTATTATATAGCCTTCATTGTTGCACACTGAAAGAGAGAAAATTTATTTAAAAAAAGTCACCCATAAGTCGTCCAGCAAGTCGTGCTTTATGATATTATTATAATTAGGTTCACGATAATACGAACCCCTATGATAAATTAATGTGAAATTTTTGTGCACGAACATTAATAATTAAAAATAAAGCAAAGTACTAAATAATATAAATAAAATAAACACTTTATTGTACGAAACAAGGATAGGTAACAGCAGTTACATCTACCTCATTATAGAAAGTAAAAAGGAGAACGGATCTATGAGGGATCTCTTAAAGCTAACCTATTTTTTTTTATACTTACCAGCTGTATGGTATTCTACCTACCTTACAACTATGTGGACTCAGAATATGATAACAAACAAAATTGAATTGGAAACATCGAAAACGCCGGAACAATGACAAACGATATTGCTCAATATCAAATTCAGTAATTGAATAAATGTGTCACTTGGTATTCGGAATTTGATATGTAGATATTCCCCCGTGCGATGCATGTTCAGTTAATATTTGAACATGATTACGTTTTAATTTAACGGAAAAGAATAAACTTTCAATGTTTTTAGGGTTGCGTACCTCAAAAGGAAAAAACGGAACCCTTATAGGATCACTCGTGCGTCTGTCTGTCTGTCTGACCGTCTGTCACAGCCTATTTTCTCCGAAACTACTGGACCAATTAAGTTGAAATTTGGTACACATATGTACTAAGTTTGTGACCCAAAGATGGACATGTAACGTAAACAAATTTATTTTAAACACGGGGGCCAGTTTTGGGGGGTAAATGAGAAAATTAAAAAATAAAGTTTGTGAAACTATATCAGTCAAACAGTTTAGAAGTTATTCAAGAAAATAGGCAAAAAATGACCATTCCCCCCCTTTATCTCCGAAACTACTGGGTCAACAATTTTGAAAAAAATACATAAAATAGATCTTTACCTATTATATAATATTATAGATCACCGGAAAACCTATTAGAAATGTACAGTCAAGTGTGAGTCGGACTTAATTACTTAGTTTTTGATGCGACCCCTACGGGTTTTTTAAAGACATTTCACATAAAAAATACATTGTTAAAATTGTGTAACGTACGGAACCCTTGAAACGCGAGTCCAACTCGCACTTGGGCGGTTTTTTTTAATGTCAACAATTCTAATAAAGAAATTGAAACAATCTTCTAATTATTGAATAAAATCTACGAAATGTGCCATTTTCTTTTGATCACAGATAACGAGGTCTCCATGGTAAATTTTATTAAGTAATAAAACGACTTCCGGTTCCTTTTATTTCATTCCCGGTGTTTGAGCTGAGTGAGCGTTTAGACATTCT
Source organism: Cydia strobilella (assembly GCF_947568885.1). Classification (NCBI taxonomy): domain Eukaryota; kingdom Metazoa; phylum Arthropoda; class Insecta; order Lepidoptera; family Tortricidae; genus Cydia; species Cydia strobilella. Next base: position 22,976,474 of record NC_086042.1, read on the forward strand.
TGGGAGGTTTTCCTTACCTCTAAAATCCAGCAGCATTATTCACCCCGTAAAGGTTTATTTATTTGAACCGAGATTTAACTTTTGTGTACCTCGCCATTTATGTAGGTATTTTCAAACAGAGGTTAGTGATTTTAATCCACTAAGTAATTTAACATGCTGTTATATGTATTTATAATACGTAGGCATGATAAGGTTTAAATTCTAATAACATAACCAGGGATCAGCAGCAGCTTCTTTCAGCATATATAACAAAAAGGATAAAACAGCAGCACATAAATTATATACCCATGATGAAACAGGATATTTTTTATTCCAAAACTCGTAATAACTATTTACGCAGAGTGAAAGTTGCCACGGTTTAAGTAGGTACCATTATCGAGTTATTTAAAACAAAAGTTGACAGAATTTGTTTGACATAAACTGAAAATGTTAAATGGTTTATGTCTGGTTACAACTAACGAAACTGCAGTTGTTCTTAAACATATTCGTAAGTCTACAATATTTTTATGTTAGTAAGATAAGCAGTACCTATGGATGTCAATCTCTTATGGCAGAATTGTTTCAAAAGTGACCAGCTTTTCAGCTGTAAATAATAGTTCCTAATCTCTCCGGTGGCGCTAGAGGCTCTGAGACCAGAGCATTGTAATATATAGGAGACTCTATGACATGAACCATATTAGAGATGAAATGGGGGAGGGGCAGCAAATAACCTAACCAAATTACGTAGGTTGTTTCTGGTATGTTGTCAGGAATGTTAAAACGTGTTTTTAATTTTGTCGCATTGCGTATGTTCTGTCCCTCACGGTCGCACGGGTGCACATCTATATAAAATACTAGATGTATGGTCTAGGTACTTCAGTGTATGGTGGCGCCGCCTATTTACTGTTTTTTGTTGGACACTTTTCATATATAGAGATTGACATCCTTTCTATACCATCCATAATAAGTAGGTAAATTATTGTACTGACTGATTATGTCAAGTTGTTTAGTGTCAAAAACCGGCCAAGTGCGGTTCGGACTCGCGCACGAAGGGCCAATAGGTGCCATTACGCAAAAAACGGCAAAAAAATCACGTTTGTTGTATGGGAGCCCCACTTAAATATTTATTTTATTCTTTTTTTAGTATTTGTTGTTATAGCGGCAACGGAAATACATCATCTGCGAAAATTTCAACTGTCTAGCTGATGACAGACAGACGGACAGAAAGTCTTAGTAATAGGGTCCCGTTTTTACCCTTTGGGTACGGAACCCTAAAAAACGTCTTAGTAAATCCCACAAATTCGAAGCCTGATTTCGAACTGCGTCTCCCTGATTGATTAGTTCTGAAATATAACTTAAATCCAATGTACAAATAGATGTCGTCTGGAAGGCGAAGGAAAGGTAATCGAATTAGGGTATTAAGTTACTGAAACTGAATATCCCGAAGAGACGTGGTTGAATTAATCTTTCCTTGCCAAAGCTTACTAATTAAAAACAGAGCATGCAGATGAATAACACTTAAAACAACTAAAAGGTTTAATTATCTTGCAATGTTTGTTTGTTTGTTTGTTTTGTTAGATATTTCCTAAGACTGTTCCTATTAGTAATATAGACTGGTTTAGTTGTAGGCTTGACAGCCTACACCGAGCCTAAAGTAGTAAAGTGAGATAGACATATATAGCGCTCTGACGTTGAGTACCTAAAGAGTTTATTTGAGTTTATGATATTATTGTAATTTAATGTTTTATAAAACAATATCAACATTGTTATAAATATTGTTAATATTTAATAGTTGATTAATACCAGTAAATGTCTAGTATTATATATTAGCATACCTAAAACTGTTGATTAAAACAAAACGCCATTGATATGAGGAAGAACGAAACGCAAGTGATATGAAATAAAAATGAGAACATTGTGAACGCTTTGTAAAAATAACATTACACTACATATTTTTCAGCAGATAAATATAGTTTTAATTGGTGATTCCACCAGCCGATATTAGTTTTGTTAACATCTGAAAAGCAAGTATGAAACCAGTTTTTAGGTATATTTGTTGTGTACCTCCCTAGTTTTGATGACAATGCAATATTAGGGTAGCAGCATCAAGCTGGTGTGGTGAGTAACAAGAAAGTGGACGTAGAAAAAACCTCTATAACAAAACAACACAATCTCTTTGAGGTTGTGCTTATTGAAATAGTCTCATTAATTGTCATAAATCTCTGTGGTGGTAACAAATGTGTTTCATACTCATGATCCGTGATGTAGGTTAAAGTGTAGTATATTTATTATAATCCGACATATTATAATTGTTATAACTTATAATCGTATAGAGGTTAAGAAGTAGTACAATAGAACTAGCCGTTACTGTATATTCTGCGGTAATCTTGTAGAGCTTTGCATCTAAAGTGTAATTTACATATTTTGAGATAAGTGTGGAGGCTCCTCAATTTTAGCAATATTTAAGTAGCTGAAGAGGTTCTAGAAATGTGCATTTATGCCTAAATATAATAAAAAAACACCACACAAATAAAATAGCGTTTTTAGTTTTATTTACATTTAGCCAAAAGGAAGTTCTAAAATTTAGAACTTTAGAATCTATATCATATTATATTACATGTCATCAGATTAGTATATGTTATTACTGTTACTTACAGAGTTGAGATTGTTTTAACAATTTTTTTGCAATTAGCTCCATGCATGAATTTATTTTTATTTTTGGATTCATAATTTATATCGTTGGAACACCGGAAATGATAAAAATACTTTTGTAAACCTTAACATTATTTTATTAAAAAATATTTAAAATGTTGAAAATTTTTGAGCGGTTGAAACGCTTATAATTTTTGGCGCGAATTCGACAGAGCGTGATGACGTCACACGTTGGGCGGCCCAACTGACGTTTGCTACTAATGACACTAATCTGTCGAACGCGTGACGTCACGTGGCGTTTCGAGCGTTTCGCTCACTAGCTTTTCGCGGGCAAATTTTTGTACTTTTTATTTATAATTTTAAGTAATTAAATGGTAATTTAAAAACGGAAATTCATTTGTAACATGATATAACGGTAACAAACATCCGAATAAAACATATTTCGTTCAAATATAAACTTCATGCATGAGGCTAATTCTCATGCTCGCAAAGTTCGACTTTGTCGTGCGTAGACGATATAAAGTTGCTTATTATGTTCTAGAGCATAAAGTAAAATCATCTATTATGACCCTTATTGATTTAGTAATAAAGTCCAAAATCTGCCATACAAACTGTCAGGCCCCCGAACGGCCTGAGAACAATTTTCTTAAGTCTTGAATAAATACGGAAAAATAACCTAAAATATTGGATATTTTTGTATGTATATTTTACTCACAATCGAAGTGAAAAGCAGTGTATAAATCAGGCATAAATGTTCCTTTTTTTTCCTTGACTAAACAAATTGCCTTTGATAAGAATGGATCGCTTTATGCCCTTGTTGTACAATCTACTATTGTGTATGTATAATATATGTATTTAGTGTAGAATTACACTATCCTCAATTAAATACAAATAACGCTTACAAAACACGTTTATTGTGAATTAACTGAAATATTTATTACAAGCTTTAACTTGTCCTGTTAGTATGTATGTTAGGTTAGAGGTTAGAGGTCAAAATCTGTTAGAATAAAAAAAAACATTATTACGCGTCCGAATCTTCATCCGGAACACAATATTTATTACTGGCAATCTCGTGCTTATAATGAACAGGTACTTCCATCTAGTGCTAAAGGCCCTCACACACGAGGACGCAGCCAAGTAGGTGTGTACAATGTGTACATAGCGCTAATAGGTAAACACACTCGTGTGGGACGGCCTTAGCTCGAGTGCTTTTTGCCGTAACATTTCGTATGCAAGAGCGGTCGGGTAAAGACTGATACACTAATGGCCAGTAAAAAAAAACGACACATTATGATTATGACAATTGCACTTTTATAGTGTCATTGTCGCACTTATCTGGGAGGAAGTGACGGACATAATGACGGACGAAAACACGCGACCATTTTAACCTCGCAGTGCTTGCTGCACTTGGTTTGTGGCACATAAAAAGGCCTTACTGGTGTATTAAATACTCTTCAAAAAGGTATGTTTGGTTCTTTGAAAGACACTGGTAATGCAGTATTTATTTATGTTCTTTTATTGTGTTTGTAATCTGTCTTATGTACAATAAAGTGTTTACATACATACATACATATTTATAACTTATATGCACAATTTATTACTATATCTTTCCATGAAAGAAAAACGTTTATGTATGTAATTAATATTTTTGTTTTAAGACAAGACAGATTGCATATTATTAACTTTCTTAATCAAACCTTTTGTTTTATTTTGTCTACTGACTGTTTAAATTCGATATTTCTACTTATTCAGTGTGTAAACGTAATCACTCACTAAATAACATTTTCGTGGCCAACAGTGGATAGGGTCGGCACCTAAGAGATTGAAGTGGTCGTATGAGACATGTCCCAAATTATGAACTGTTGAAAATTTCGCATCATCCTTTGCGTGGGAAATCTTGCGCGGCGCGCGAAGTAATTAGATTCATTAGGAACGTCTTGGAGGTCTCATGGAATTCATGTTGAAAATTAAGATATTATTTATAAGTACCTACCTACTTTTACTTAGGCCCACTTGAGTGGTTAAAATTTGCTTTAACCCTTATAACGACACTTTGTATCTCCGATGAAGTGTCGCTAAAATTTAATTCTACCATTGTGCAGCACAGTGCAGCACACTGGTAGAATCCCGCCTTTAGGAAACAGCGTTAAGGAAACAAATAATCAATAGTAATAGTAATAATAGTTTCTTTTCATTGACGTTAGAAACTGTATTTGGAATGCTATTCGACACTGTAGCAACCTGAGCGATTATCAATTCGTTTCGTAAAAATTTTAAGTTTAATTTCCACTGGGACTTGCTAACTATATATTTACGTAGAATTGTGATTTTACGCAGCCATACATTATCTGTAAGTTATAGGTAATGTTAGGCACAATGATCATGAATGATTTATGATCATTGTACCTAGTAGGTATAAAGTGTTATCAATAGTAAGTTATTGGTCTCAATGAGAAATATTACCTTGGTACTTGAAGTCCTAGAAGATTCCATTTTGATTTCCTTTTTGGAAATCATGCGTTCTAAAACTTTAAATTATTGTACTCTGTATTCAATATCTCCCAGGACTTTTTTTACTTACTAAATTCTATATAATACTTTACTTTTAGGGAATGTTGTTGTTTGTAACTTTTTAGTCGTTCACTACCACGTCAATTGATCCTACAATTCCGTATGCAAGCGGTGTAAGTACGAATGGAAGAGCCACAGGGAATAAAAGTACAATTTACGCAAAGATGTCACGTTGCAAATTCAATTACTCCAGGACATGAACTTCGATACCCTTTTTCAATGGGTTTATGCGGCACCAGTACCCGGCGTTCGCCGTTTCCCCGATGACTGCGCGATGTTCGGCGTTGGTACTAATGGTTAACCAGAGAATTGAGGAAATTCAATTGACCCAATTACTGGACTCCAAACGAGAAATTTATACACGGAAATCCAGGACATTTGGAAGCTGAAGAAAATGTAGAAAAGTTTCTTTTGCCAATCGGCCCTATGCAGCATTTTTTTTCAGTTTAATAAAAGTGCTTGTTGCTAAGCCTACTTGTATGGAATATTTTGAATCTATATTAGCTTCAAATGCCTTAAGTAAATAATATTCTTAAATTTTCTTAATTAGGTACCTCACAATATACAAAAAAATATAGAAACAGTTAAAGTACCTAAAGGTACTTATTGGCAACAGGCGCCCTTATCAGTTATCCTTCTTCCAGACAGCCTTAGGTAGACTGCTAATTGGGGATATATTTCGCAGTTTCCTAAAGCTTCTCAACCAAATTAGATTCGGCGATTGACCACTTCCTCGAAATTAGACCCATATAATTGGGCAGTTTATTCAACAACAATTCGAGAGAACATCATCAGAGCATACTGTAGTGCGGACATCAAATATGACTTTTATGACGTCCATTTTTAGGGTTCCGTACCCAAAGGGTAAAAACGGGACCCTATTACTAAGACTCCTCTGTCCATCTGTCTGTAACAGCTACGTCTGTCCGTCTGTCTGTCACGAGGCTATCCTATGAAATAGACAGCTAGACAGTTGAAATTTTCACAGATGATGTATTTCTGTTGCCGCTATAACAACAAATACTAAAAAGTACGGAACCCTCAGTGGGCGAGTCCGACACTTAACACTATACACTTTCCCGAAATCAGAAGGCCCACCCAACATATAACCGCGAATCGTTACAACGAAGCGATCGTAAATCAATGATCAATAAATATTAGAGAAATCAGTCCCTGCGGAAAACGTGCGGCGAAAGCTGATATTTGCGGGGCGTGACTATCGTGATGTCAGACTAAGTCAGCACGGAAGAAACAGTAGGTAAACAATATATGTAAGTACATGTTACTTAAGATTACTCGCAGGTATATCAGAGTAAATATGGGAACCAAAACACTTGATACAGAAAAGTTGCTAACACGTTCTGTGTGTTGTGTTTCAATCTGTATGAACTTATAAGCTGTTGACGCATCAAACCACGAAGCTTACCCGCTTAACTTCGTTTTTACGCTTAACTTTCGCTGTGCCTTTAAGGACTATTCTTCAATATCATATCCAGCTGCCAAAATTATAGAACTTATCTAACCGAAACTTCTATATTAGTTTCTAGGTACTAAAATCACACTTTTTGTGTTATTGAATTAAGGTTAACAATCTGGAAGAAGAACAGTGTCGACTAAATAGTTCAAAATTGTATGGTCATCTTAATTCCACTTCCGCCAAATGGTGTTTTCCGAGAGCAAATGCAAAAGTTACTCTAAAAACACAGTCCAAATAGTAACGTATTAATAAATATGGGATTACAGTTAAAAATAAACATTAAGAAAAGTAAGAGCTTTTTTTATTACAACCGTAATTATTGCTTAAGACGCTAAATCCGGACGACCAACAACATAAGAACGCGTTTGACATTTGATCGCCTGGTCACGTCCCTAGCAGGAAACCTCTATTTCCAGATTGTTGAGGTTGGCAGCAGCGCGATTAAACGTAATGAGAATTGTCACCCGTTTCACTTCGTTCTTTACGTCGCGCTAACAGTGTAATTCACGTTAAAATTTTAAAACGTGAAAAATGGTGAAACGTTCTTTCCACGCGGGACATTTCAAGGTCTTAAAATAGAAGATAGGCCCATTTTCTGTTTCATATTATTTTTTCTGCAATTACTTTATATTTCATTGCTTCAAAATGTACAATGAACTTATATTTACCTACTCCCCTATCAAAAAAAAATATGAACGTAAAATATTACACGCACAGCGGACCGATGCGTCCATCATTGTTTCATTAGCACAAGCATGACATAAAAATAAGACTTACTATATTATTTCTAAAAAAAATGTACACGTTGCTGGACGTATTTAACGTTATCTGACTAACTATCCGATATGAATCATCAACGTCAGTCGAGTGGCGAATCAACCCATCCAATCAATGTGCGGATTACCTGAATACCTATAATGTTTTCACGTTAAGGTCGTGTCCATTTCAAAATGGTATGCACTGACATCGTTACAAGACCTCTATTGCAGTCGTTGTCACATTCACCGCTTTGTCTCACACAACCAATTCCGTTTTTCTATCGGAACAGGCGTTTAACGCTCGGATGTGGAATCCGCGCTAGTGTTGTTAAAAAACTAGTCTTTAAGACTTTTGAACCTTAACGACTCGCGAACCTTTAAGGCTCAAGCTTTGAAAGCTAGAGCGTTAAAGGTTTGCTCACAAAGCGGTTTAGAACCTTAACGACTCAAACTTTTTATGACTTGTCAAAATGAAGTCTTTAAGACTCGGGCCTCATAGGGAACTCTAGCTTTTAAACTTAAGCTCAAGCCCCCGAACCTTAAAAGCTTGTGTCAAGCTTAGAGCTCATACGTTGAGCTCTCTTTGCAGAAATTATTTTTGTGTAGAGAATTTACGATATCTATATCGGAAGAGTAACTTAACATCAGTTAACGCATTTACTGCCTGCAACGTATATAGGGTGGACCATTTAGAACCGTGATTCCGTTGCGTATACATATACATTTTCTATGAAACTATATTTTAAAATTTTCCCGTTCCGTTCCGTCCTATATGAGTGAGTCATAAGAAATAAAAATAAAAGTATTTAAAAACATATTTATTACTTAATTAAGACTGGGTGATTACTTGAACCGCTTGAACGTTTTAACTTTTAACGGCCTTCGCTATTGACTAATTCATAAACGCAAACTAAACAACTAAGAGACAAAAAAAACAAAACGGTTTCTGCAGAACTGTAAAAATGCCGCGGCATACATTTATAACCAAAAATACCACCACACTATTTGTGGACTTCGTCAATATTGCGATTATTGCGGACAGAGGAATAAGAAGGTAAAATTCTGACTGAGCCAACCCGCGGACTGACAGAGAGACGAACGGACAGACATGGCGAAACTATAAGTAGTTGACACGTAATAAATATAAGAGCCTCGGTAGAGAGTATCATTTCGTTCCATTTGGAGTTGAAACTCTAGGTCCATGGGGTCCCAGCGCGCATAAGTTGTTTGCAGAAATCGCGAAGCGTCTGGTTGACGTAACTGGTGACCGAAGAGCTGGCGGCTTTCTCGCACAACGTATCAGCATTGCGATACAGCGGGGAAATGCCGCCAGCATCCTTGGTACAATGCCTCAAGGGCCTCTTTTAGATTTAAGCTAGTTATTAATTTCGTTTACGTAGTACCACTGTATATATCTTGTATGTAAATAAAAGTAGTTGACTATACGGAACTCTAAAAACGCGATAAGTCATAATTATCTTTTTCTGTTTTTCCCTATTTCACAAAAACGTATTAAATTTCACCCTACCCTAGCATTGGTTGATCTAATTTGTTAAAAGCTTTTACTTTTTGCTCCAAACCTTTACTGCTAAAAACCTTAGAGACTTGAACCTTCAAAGCTTAGGAGGTTCGAGGCTTCAAGGCTCAGCAGTCGCGACTCAAGTCTTGTAGTTTACGCCTCAAAGCTTAAATCCACAACACTAATCCGCGCGGACGGTATGTGATACCCGAGTGCGGGCGACAACTAGACCAATTTAATAAAAGTGCCCGTCGCTATTACTGCCATCGCTCTTTTGTACTGGAAATAATTTTCAGCTTTTTAATGTCATATTTTATGTGAGATTATTTTACATTATTCCTGTAAAAAATTATAGTAGAATTAGAGTAGATATTCTAAGCCAGTAAAGATCCGTCAATCAAAATAAATCTGTCATATTGGGATTAAACTGATAATCAATGCTTCAGCTACGTGCTAGTTTTTAAAGTTAAAATTAGCAAATCATATTTTACACAATTAAAACTCTATGTAAGTTAAAATTATTTAATAGTTTAAACATTAATTTAATAAAAAAAAAATTTGATTAAGAGACAATTTAGAGATCATTTTCGAATTCTTTTGAACACCATTAACTGAGCACTTACCTAAAAATGTTGCATAGGTACATTTCCACCACACGTTATAAAAATATTAACTGATCAATCTGTGCAAATAATATCATGTGTTTAATTTAATATAATCCCTAGGGTAGCCCATGGCGTCTTCCATATAAATTTCAATTCGCGAGCTGTCGTCGGACCCGCCTTATTCGTAAACTCCTCGTGATAAAAATCTCATAATATCCTAGCTGAAACTAAAGTCGACACTACCGATATCGATAACGATAGTGATAAGACCGCCTGTTGCTACCTTTTATATCGTGTTACATATTAAATGAAAGAGCTCATTGTGAGAATCTCAATTTTTTTTTTGAATTTTAGGATATACAGTTTAGAAGTTATTCAAGAAAATAGGCAAAATATGACCATCCCCCCCCCCCCCTTTATCTCCGAAACTACTTGGACTAATATTAAAAAAAACAAATATTAATTTACCTCTAGATGACAGGAAAACCTATTAGAAATGTGCAGTCAAGCGTGAGTCGGACTTAATTACTTAGTTTTTGATCCGACCCCCTACGGGATTTTTAAAGACATTTCGCATAAAAAATACATTGTTTAAATTGTGTAATGTACGGAACCCTTGGAACGCGAGTCCGACTCGCACTTGGCCGATTTTTAACATTGTATTTATACCTAAAATTTAGAAAATCTAAAGACGGAATAAGGCACTAATCAGTCCTGAAGTTGGTACTTATTTTAAAGGGTCTCCCTTGATCAGCCATCTAAAATATAATTATTTATGTGGTTTTAGGTATCTCAGACACCATAGAAACATTCATATTTTTGTGAGGTGACGTCTGACCGATACTATAGTAAAATAAATATATTTATGTGGTGACGTCTGATAGACACATTAGACACTATGGACAAGTACATAATTTTATGATGTGAGGTATATAAGTCCTGGGTCTTATTGCTGTACCCACGTCTGTGGGACACCCACAGCTCATATCTCCCAGGGTGTGCACCGCGTCGCCGTTCAGGCATCACTATCCGATGCCGCAAGTCGTTTTAGGAAGGTAATGAGCGAGACAGAGCTATATCGTACCGTACGCCGTCATAGCAACAACAAATATATTTGGCGGTGTCTGATATACCGCACATCAGTCGCAGAGGGTTAAAAATGTGTAATGTACGGAATCCTTGGAACGCGAGTCCGACTTGCACTTGGCCGTTTTTTTTAGTATAATATTAAACAAATATATAATTTGTTGGTATATGAAATGTATCAATTTAAAATCTTAATAATCAATTAAAATTATTTATTTACATACAAGGTATATACAGTGGTACTACTACACCAAATTAATAACTTGCTGGCGGCATTTCCTCGCTGTGTCGCAATCAATGCTGATACGTTGTGCGAGGAAGCCGCTAGCTTTTCGGTCGGTTAAGAAATTAAAAAAAAAAGTTGACAACCACAGGCAATGACGTTTACAATTAGGTGGTTAGGATATATTGTCATCATTTTATATTTTTAACTAGTCTCTGTCCGAAATTCCTAGCTGTTACAAATATAACTACTAGAATTAATGAAAACTTACTTTATTTACAATACAATGTTAAAAAATGCCAGTCCATACATTTAGTAGACAAAAATCGGCGAAGTTTTTTTTTATTTCATTTCATTTGGCGCACAGTCGAAGGCAGTGTGGACCTGTCCTGGACGCTCTATTTACTGGGTGCTAACCTAATAGCTAACCAGGAGGCGCGAAATGTGAGCCTTATATAAACGCGTCCTAAGAATAAAGGTGACTGTCCAATTGTAACTGCCGCTGCACTGCAGTTGCGACGTTACGCGGTGCCGCACTACTGTAGCAGCACGACTGCGGCTGTTGCGGCGTGCAGTCGCGACAGCGTTCGTTGATGGCTTGTCAATGTCAAGTCATATAATGTCAGACGTACAAATAAAATACTAATTTACTTTTGTATTTTTTACGTGAAGAAGCGAGTGACGATAATGCTACATGCTACATGAAAAAGAAGACCAGTTTGCCTTTCTACAATAGTCAGAGTCCGACGAAGGCAGCTACGCAATATTAATAAAAAATCTGATATTTAATGGTGATCCTTTATTCAGATAATATTGCCGATTAAATGAAAAGCAATTCAACATTGAATGAGACTTAATAATTGACGAAATACAACCAAATTACTCAAATAAAATTAATGCAGAGGAAAAATTATTCTTAACATTAAGGTAAGTTCACAATGTGAAATTTTCTTCCCCATCCTCTTGCCTAAATGCGTGACCACCAGGTGACCACCGCACACAACAATCCGATGCGATAAATAAAATTATTTGTAAGAGCTATAAGTAATTGCGCAATTTACACTTCATATTGTCAAGTTTCCTATTTGAAACTGAAACACAAATTAAAATCCCTCTTGTGTTGCAGGTGTCCATGGGCGGCACGGCACTCTTTATGATATGACCGTGCATCCATATAAAACTTGACGGGCGAGACAAGAAATCCTTTATGAAGAAAGCTATTGCCCTCACCTTGGCCGATAGAAAGAACTTCAAATAAATTAATTTGAATAATAAATGGTTTCCTCGTGTTGGTGTGATGAAAAATTGCGTGTTGCACTGTAACAAAGTTTGTTTAACCCATGTTTAACATGTTGTATACACTTTTTTGGGAAACAGGTTTTTCCTAAATTAATAAAAAAGTAAAAAATAAGACTGTTTTATTTTTCACAACTCTTTATTAACTTTAGTTTTGTCCGCCATGATCATGATATCAGCAGCTTGAACCTTGAACTGCAACTTGTACCTGGAAATTAGAAATTATCTTTTCAGTTTCATCAAATAAGTTACATACTCGTATATGTATGACTGTTTATTGAATTTAACTTCAAAGCAGTAAAACGGAGCTAGTAGGGCACAAGCTGTGTTAAACGGTTTGTCTTTAGATATTCTGGCCACATCATCACAGAAAATAAATAGGTAATAGTGATCCGACCACAAAAATGGACTTTTAAATATTCGTAGTAAAATAATATTAATTTTATACTTACATCGACGTGATCCTCACAGCAATAATGTGGTAACAACTTGAAGTATTCCATTCCACATTTACTTAACGACAACACCGTCTTTCACGTAGGTCTTCGCGGACTATTATTTTTGTAAATCATTCCCACGAATGGGAACAACGTTTTTGATATATTAAGCAATCAGAATCTACTGTTTAGGGTGGTTTAGGTATCAAAATTATAAATCAAATCGTAAAAAACTAGCGGTTTAACTGAAAATTTTCATTATGACAATTGATGACAATGACAACTTTGACGTGAGTGATGGATTTATTTACTATGGTTCGATAACTTTTATTATACGATGACTTTATTATATTCAGCCTCGCGAGAAGGTCAAACTAAGGTCATCAGTATATTTGTTGAAATATCTTCAATCTTCGATTATTATATCGCAGCAAATGTCGGAAACTGTTTAAAAACCTCATATCTCGAAATGGTTTTCGAAATAGAACATTTAAAAAAAAATGAACAATCCTAATTGTGCATGCATACAACTAGCGCGGTGCGTGTTGTACACAATTATTGTGTACAACACACACGTTTCCTGACTGGCTCTGTGATATGGCTCAATATAGATTAGCAAAAAAGTTTACAGTAGGGACAGTCGCCATCAGATATATCGCAGCGACCGAGGTGCTAAAAATATCTGAACACTAGCGCCTTGACAATAAAGGTGTGTTCAGATATTTGTGAGCTCCTGGGCCGACCCGATATATCTGCGATATATGGCGACTGTACCATCGGGGTTGTATATCCTTGGGTGTAATAAGCTCCTTATTAGAACGTAGTGGTTATATCCTCTTTGCTTAGAACTACTCATATCTGTGACCCAAAGACATTTCAGTGCAGGTGACAGATTTGACGTGCGGTCTGCAGCCGCAGTTGCAATAATACACTAAATACGCAAAAATGGCCATGCTACGTGCAGTCGGCCTTGTCATTAATTTTACTATGGAAATTGACAATAACACCGACGTGTCGGAGCAATAGTGCAGCTGCGGTTGGGAAAACGTTAAAATCACCATATTACGTGCAGTCGATATCGTCATTCATTTTACTATGGAAATTGACAATAACACCGACGCGTTCAGGCCGCTGCAGTAGTGTCGGAGCAGTAACGCAGCTGCGGTTGAAAATGGACAGTCACCTTAACGGATGAACGCACGCAGCAGTTTGTCAATAATATGTTTGTTCGCAGCTGGCGCCGCGCCAGGAGCGCGGCTTAATGATCTCCCTGAACACACTTCCTGCTGCATTTGTATGAGCCTTTCATATGTTATAGTGTTTTCGGAGGGAAACTTATCACCTACAAACATTTAGTAGATTTTATGATAACACGGTTCAAGTGCACTGTAGATCGTTGTTCAGTTACAGCATGGTTACAGCCCTATACTGAAAGGTGTGTAGTTAACTCTAGATTATTTTTATCGACAGCTTGATCGATGAAAATATACTTGGAAAGGAACTAATTTCCGATTTCAAAATGGTGAAATTAGTAGTAGCTGCTACGCCTGCAATATTACAGCTGCGGCGTTGACGCAAGCGCTGTCACTGTAAAATACCTTGATAAAATGAGTGACGAATTGAATGTTTAAATCGCGTCAGTAATGCAGCCTGCAGTTACGAACGTCACAACGTCACCTTTAAACTTCCACTCAATAATAAGTAAATAATCAAGACCGAGTGCTGTTAGAAACTGCTGTCGAAAAACCGTTGATATTCGTACAAACTTACGTTAAAAAAGTTGAATTCAATCAAAAGTTTAATCATTAAATGTTTTATTGTAAAATGATAACGATAAATCGTTTCTTTGTAAAAAAATATTTTTCTTAAACATGCAATTAAATATCGTCCTTACGTGCGTCATAACAGACTTCAAAGTATCACGTTTCGGGCGGAGATACTCGAAAGAACTGTAAAGGAATTTCATACGAAATTAAAGGCATATTGGGCCGGGAAGTAACTTTTTTTAAATTTTAATGGCGTCTGTGTTCATGCGAACAAGCTAAATAGCAGTTTTTTTTTTTCATGCATCGTAGCGCAAAAATAATCACATTTTTGTTCCTCCTCGATACTCCACGCACTGCATAACCAATCACATTACGACATGAAACAATCATCATCATCATCATCATGTTTGTATTATTATTTCATTGCATGTTTGAGAAAAGCATACCTCGGCGTGAAGGGGTTGCCGGCCTCATAACTATTCGGCCTCACTACGTTCTATTCGGCCGGCAACCCCTTATTTACTTCACGGTCTCTGTAGTAATGTACTATAAAAAATTAACACGTTTCTTTAATTAAACAGCTGCCAGTAAAGATTTTAATTTGTGTTTTACAGTACATATGGTGCTACTTTCTCGCACTAGTGCGTAAAAGAGCACTTTTCGTGCATATGTCGAATGTTTAAACGGCCATATGTACTGTAAAACGTTGTACGATACACGTGCGAATAGGTAATTCGCAACTCGTGTCGATTTAAAACACTCCCTGCGGTCGTGTTTTGATTTATCGCCACTCGTTTCGAATTTCCTCTTTTACGCACTTGTATCGTAAATAACTATTTCTAAACTCTAATTCAAATCTGTTATTACGTAAGGTACCCTATTACCAAGCTATCACTTTTGAAATTAACTGTCAATGTGAAGTAATGAAAGTGTAGGTTTTCAAGCGATGCCCTGCAAATAATTTAAGTTTATTAACAAACATCACTTTTTTATCTTTGTAAAAAAATTAATGTATAAAGGACATGGATTGCAGGTTTGAAGGGACTCGGTAGGGTTATATAGCCCGAAGAAAAGATAAATAAAAGTCACGAGCGAGGAATGGGAAGCACGGAAAACCACATAAGTGTCACTGGGAGCCTGTGTATGCAATACACACAGGACTCAGGACCGCATTCTGTGGCGATATCGATGAGGGAGGCCTATCATCAGCAGTGGACTTGTGGCTGATATTTTTATAGAACATTTTAACGTCTCAATATTAAGGAACACGTTATGTCAATATTATGAATTTATAAGGAGAAGTGATATTAATTGTATCGCTTCTTATTGATGACGAACATGACCGGCATAAGAATTTGACTATTAACACTGCTCTTGTATGGATATTGATCGTATATCAGTTTTAAGGCAACTCGCCAAGTAATAAATAAGAACAAAAACAGCAATAAAGGATGACTCACGTTAGACCGGGCCGTGTCCGGGCCGGAACTTCCGGCGTTTACTTTTCTATGACATGACAGGTGATCACGTGGTGTTTTCCATAGAAAACGAAGCGCCGGAAGCTCCGGCCCGGTCACGGCCCGGTCTAACGTGAGTCATCCTTAACAGAGAAAAATAATCAACTCAAGTTCAAATATTTAAAGATCATAATATGTGCCGTTCTCCGCCGTGCCTGCGTAGGTATGTTAATATTTTTTTGATAGTGCGCGGTCACAATGCGGAGACTCCTGCGAAATCTTTTAAAGGCGACCATATTCTTTGAAAGTATTTTATTCGGTTTTGCATACCATAATTATCCTTTATTGTTTGTAAGCTAATTGTTATGCTTAGTACACGTATTGCGCACTTTGAGGTGATCAAGCCTTTCTCGAATAGATATATACTTATATCAAAATACAAGTTTATCGCATTTATTTACGTACTCATTTTCATCTCTTTAACTTAGGTAACAAATCGTAAGGGGGTCGTAAAGGAGGTGGACGAGAGAGAGTATTAGAGAGTTGGTCAAGACGCCTAGTCTTTCAAAGATTGCATAATTATACTCGAAAAATTGACGGGTACCGCCGTGGTCGGTCAGCTTAGAGTTCCATGGCGTTATCCACATAATTAAGCTGTAACGCCGGTTCGAATTTGGCTTCCGCCACTAAAGGCCTTGGTCACTTTTTATCATTTATTTCAGTTTATCATTTCGCATAATTTGAAACTGGTAGCAGTTAATTAACACTTAGGTGATTAAACTAATGTACCTAGTGTATTCCAATATTTACACTGTCTGTCTGTCGGTTTCGCGGAACTTCCATCGACTGGAGTGAAATAAACATCGTCTCCAGTTCCCTTGGAGTTTACTTATTTGTGTCGACAAATATCACTCGCTTGCAACTCAGTTTAAAAGGTAGTTTGTACAGGTAGGTATGTTTGAAGTTTATGTAAAGTTGCTGCTTTTCTTCTTAAGATGGCTTATCGAGTTCGAATGTTCGCAATGCAGGCTGCATGAGTGATGATGTTGGTACTAGGCCGTATTCAGAGCCAAAATCGAATAGCAGTGTGATTACAATTCAGCACAAGATTCAAACATACATATGTACAACTGCACTTTACCAACACAATCATTACGTTTTTAGTATTATGTTGTAATGTTCCGTAGAATAAAGCCCTTGGATGACCGCCAAAGCATCCGGTGCACGTTCACATCCAACGCTGCAACGTTGCAACGCGTCATAGTGGCATCCGGCCTTTTGGCTTAAGATGCATCTTAAGCCAAAAGGCCGGATGCCACTATGACATTTATATGGGAATATGTATTTCTAGCTGAACACGGCAGAAGTGCCTACATAAGGTCAGTGACACACACAGTGTCAGATTAGTGTATGCTATCGTCCTTGGACTGCGTAAAACTGCAGGAATGAGTGGGGTAGGTTTATTCTATTTAGACTTTTAAAGAAATATAGGTTACTTCAAATTAGGAAAAATAGTACCTCTATCAATGTCCTCGAACTTAAATGTTAATCATAATTAGTTTATTTTGTCATTGAAAATATTATTTTCATTGTCAAAATAAACTACCAATATGCAATCTGTGGCTCTAGAAAAGTCAAGTGTTATATATAACTTATCCCTTTTCATCTGAACGCTTCTTGTACTGCTTTTCACTAGAGCCGCAGGATTTTTTTTTACTGTAAGACAAACCGGTCAATTCGAACAACGTGATAATACGCAAACAACTAGATACGAGAACAATACGAGATCTACGTTATAGTTTAGTTCTCAACTAGTTATCTTTTGCAGTTCGATTCGAGAAACCAATTGTCATTTCACGCTACTATTATTGTGACGTTTTGGGATATCCATTAGATGGATTATTCGATGTTTATGCCATTATTTTTTCTTCCTATTCGCGATTCTGCACAAAATAAATTCCACGCAGCTGAATTTTATCACATGCGTTATTCTTCACATTTATTAATTTTTCACATTATTGTTTCTCCCTATTCGCGATTCTACACAATATGAATTCCACGCAGCTGAATTTTATCACATGCGTTATTGTTCACAGTCATTATTTCTTCACAATCTTGTTCCTTCCTATTCGCGATTCTACACAATATGAATTCCACGCAGCTGAATTTTATCACATGCGTTATTCTTCACACTCATTAATTTTTCAGAATATTGTTTCTCCCTATTGGATGTTTAAGTAATATCTTAAGCAAATCTTAAGGAGATAGTTCAAGAGGACATTCGGAATCGCGAAAATGTCAAATTTGACACGACTTTCTTAAATATCTCGTTATCGTTTCTGTTTCATATCTAGTAGATATCTAGTTGATATCTAGATCACTGTTCGAATTGGCCCGAAAGTTGTGTGCCAGTGGCAAACTATGACAAGGCAACTAAAAGTTTACTCATTACGTAAAAGTTGTGAACCCTATTTGTATTGCAAACTATATATAAAGTAAAAGGTGACATATAGTATACGAGGTTTAGGTTTTACTTGTCTCATATGACGAGACCAACTTGAAAAATCATGTCCCTGATTTTGTAACTTTAAGATCATGTCAACGCTGAGGGTATAATATCCTGCAGTGGAGGGTGGTTATTTTAACAAAAGACGACGTTCTCGACATTGCACCCGATTTATCTCGATGAAGAGATAGTGGCAATATATGACTAACATGTCGTGGACAGGCTTCTAAAGGAAAACCAATTTAAAAAAAATGTGTAAACTTTTGAATCATATAAAACTTTAGTATACTTAAAGAAATAATATTTTGTACCTATGTAAAATCAATAACTAGGTAAAGTTAAGAAGGAGAGCTATTATTTAAAAAAATCTCCACTAAGCAGTAAGCCGTAGTGTTACGTACCCAAAGAGTTAAACGCGACTCTCTTACTAAGAATATCGCCAGGCTGTATCTCATGAACCGTGATAGCTAGACAGTTGAAATTTTCACAGATGATGTATTTCTGTTGCCGCTATTACAACAAATACTAAAAATTACGGAACCCTCGGTGGGCGAGTCCGACTCGCATTTGTCCGGTTTTTTTTACATTCAGTTGGATTGACGTTCTTTTATAAAATGTTACCATTTGTAAAACATTTAAATTCAAATCACGCACTTAAAGCTAATTGTACAGTTTTACTCACGTATTTTTAGTCACTCTCGTGACATGTTTCGACATGTTTGTCATGTGCGCGAGTGACTAAAAATACGTGAGTGTAACCGTAAAAATAGTTAGTTAGTATGTCTCACGATAGTTTAAATTCGATCAAATAACATATTATCATAGTTCTGAATAAGGCCCTCAGCAAACGGCGTCGTAACGTAAGAGACGCGTAAGCATATCGTAAAAACGTTACGGATACGAGGCGCGTAGAATTCTGCGCGCGTAAGCGTAATAGTTTTGTAAGTGAAATAAAAAGTTCTTTATGCTTTGATTGCTTTGATGTTTACCCCAGCATTACGCTACGACTGTCGTAATCGTAATAAAGACAGAAATCTCATACGCTACGCTACGACTACGCTTCGTGTGTGACTTGTTTGAACTTGCTCGTGCTTCTAGCGCTCTCCTTCTACGCGCGCATTACGATACGCTTACGCGTCTCTTACGTTAAGACGCCGTGTGCTGAGGGCCTTACAGTTGGCTCGAAATAGTTCCATGTAATGTTATTGTTACCTACACAAATTTGTGCGACAAAAACGTTTCCCTTAAAAATAGCAAAATTCCGATTGACACGGTCAGGCGGTTAACACGCGGCCGGCGGGTACGTGGCGCAATATCCGACTGCAACCGCAAAATGTCCGTCATCAACCACCGGAGCAGAGATGTGCACGAGAGACATACGTTGATTATTTTGGATCGCATGATAGTACATTACTACAGAGGCCGTGAAGTAAAGGGTTGCCGGCAGAATAGAATAGTTATGAGGCCGGAAACCCCTTTTCACGCCGAGATACGTATAGTGCTTTTCTCAAACATGCAATGAAATAATAATACAAATATGATGATGATGATTATAATTGTTTCATGTCCTAATGTAATGGTTATTCAGTGCATGGGTTAATAAAGGGGAACGAAGTTTTTATTACTTTTGCGCTACGCACGGTTTAGGAGATACAGCACTATAAAGATAAAAAAAGACCTGTTTAGCCTGCCCATGAACACAGAAGCCATTACATTTTTTGTTTACATTAAAATTTAAAAAAAAAATTACTTCCCGGGTTAGGCCTTCAATTTTGTATAAAATTCCTTAACAGATCTCTCGAGTTGCGCCGCCCGAAACGTGATGCATACTTTAAAGCCTTACGCACGTAAGGACGACATCTCATTGTATGTTTAGGAAAATGTATTTTATAACACATATTTTGCTGTGATTTTAGTCGCTTATACGTGGTTGTGTACATACATAAGTATATCAATCTTATTAAAATTTCAATTTAAGAGAAATACTTTGTCGTTGAATGCCACAGTGAATGCCTTGTTTAACATGCATTCAAATTTCCTAGTATTTTTAAGCCAGAATTGGTGTTTTTTTTTACATGCTAATTTTGCCCTTAATTATTTGTTTCGAGTTATTTAGTTGTGCCAACACACAAACAACTTCTCACCATCCGTCTCCGTTCCGTCTTAGGTCAAATGAATACTTAAGTTGGTCTCACTTTCTCTCTGTCGGACATACAGAAGCGAGTCTATACGAAGTGGGTGTAAATTGGAAATGACTGGATGTGAGCAGACAAAGCCTTGAATAATAGTCGGGATGATTGGCATTGCTATAGGTACAATATTTTAAATCACCGCGTTTTATGATACTCAAAAAATTTGTGATATAGCGTAATTAAAAATATCTACATAGATATTTTTCAAGCTTTATTACATTCTACGTTTTATATATTCCACGTTTTACATACTACCTACTGGACTAAAAGAGGAGACAATGGTTTTTAGAGATTACGTATTGGACTTTTTTGTTGTGACAACGATATATTATAGGATATACATGAATGGATAATATTTATAAAATGACTCAGGAACATTATTCATGATCATTCACATAAATAAATGTCCGGCTTCATAGGCCAGGCCTAGTACAGAATACTCTGTAACCACCTGTACGGCTACCACGAGCTTGTCATTGACCTGACACGTGCGTAACTTACTTTCTGTGCACCTCGAGTCGCTCGTACTGGCATACTAGTGCGAGCGAGATGCATAGATAGTAAGTTACGCACACGCTAGCGACTATGTCAGTGTCATGTCAGTAAAAAGCTCCTGGTAAGGCTACTAGAAGTTTATTTAAGGTTTTCTGTCTAAATCTTGATGTCCTATTGTATGTGTAAAGCTGTCAGTTCTCATTGATATAAATGAATAAGTAGAAAATCGTATCCTTTTTTAACAGGGTCAAAAATATGGCTAATAATTGTTTAAAGGAATAAAAATTACAACTCAAGTAGAAGGTACCACATTGTCGCTTACCATAAGGGTGAAATTTGTGTGCATAGAGCGACAATGTGGTACCTTTTTTACTTGAGAACGGCTCGGGACGGGGCCGGGCCGAGGCGTCCGGCACGTCATTTTCTGACGGCTGATCGGTGATCACGTGGTGCTTTCAATAGAAAAAGAAGCGCCGCCGGAAGCTTTGGCCCGGCCCGGCCCGGTCTAGCGTGAGTCATCCTTAAAATATAAACTGAACAACACGAGCATAACGAGTGTAAGGAAAAGTCCCATTTATTTTGCGGTTGTGTAAATATTTACTAAATTATATAAGAAAAGCGGAAAGCGGCAAATTTGATTTATCCTTGGCTACAGCATCCCTCTCGTTTACACCGAAACAGGGCGGATAATATCTCCCTAACTGAATTTACATAAAAAGATTTTATTTTACCAAATGGCCCTCGAAAAAATGTTACGGACGGACGTTCGCCGATATGAGCGCATTAGTAGATGCGAAAGAGTCATTTTTCACAGAGATATTGGTTACATTTGGGATAATACTACTGACCTTCCATCCCATGACGTCGGGTGTCGGTGTAAGCGATTTTTTAAATGCCGCAAATTGGTTGCACTAAATAAAAAACCGGTCAAGTGCGAGTTCGTTTAACTCCGGTTCCGTAGAAACTTTAAATTTTCTAATGTAAATAGAATCACGAAAGACTTTTGACCAGAAGTATACTAAGCTTAATTGTATACACCGCCATCTATCGGTAAATTGGTTAACTAATTTGCACGACCTGTATGTATGTTGGTTTTTCAGGGATAATTCCTTATCATGTGAACGGATTCCAACAATTTTTGTTTTATTTGAAAGAAGGTGCTTTTAGTGTAATCTCATACAATACACAATTCAAGTAAGTATAACAAACACCCGCAAATGGGCTTAAATTGCAAATTAAATTAGAAAATGTTTTGATAATAAAAAAAAGTTTTCAAGATAGAGGTGTGATTATATTTTTTCTGCGATATTTATGATATTGTTATTATTATGTAAAAAAAACATAATTTTTCGTTGGTAAACTTCGGAGATAAGGGGGGCGGAATGGTTTTTTTTTTCACATTTTCCATCATTAGTCTTTTTTTACTATGAAAAACAAATAAAAAATTGTTTTGTTATGTTCAATTCGAGCTCTTTCAAATGATATCCCACTCGACCTAGTAACTAGATTTGAAAATTTGCCCCCTCTTTATATTGAGCATTTTTGATAATTAATAATTTAAAAAAAATATTACACTTCCAATGTGTTTGGGTTAGCGTTGTTCATAACCATTCCAAAATTCAAATCGATAGCTTCAGTAGTTCTCGAGATATTTAGCAATGTGACAGACGGACAGAGACAGAGTCGCACCATAGGGGTTCATTTTGTACCTTTTTGGTACGGAACCCTAAAAATCGTCTGACAATCTGTCAACTGCCAATTGTTGTCACATTGCCATCTCTATTACTTCACCTGTATTATTGAGTATAAATGAGATAGTGTTATGATCTCAGTCAAATCTATGTACAAAACTACTATAATAGCGATCCAGCCAATGATGTATCAATATAAGTTATCAGTATACAAGTTTTACAATGTTCTGCAGCCTACTATCAATTTAAGTATGTACCAAGAACAGATAATACGCGATAGAACCGGTGTGGGTACACGACCTCCCACACGATAGAACGACATTCTAGAGTAAATTGTGTGAGTAATTTAGATAAATCATAGAGATCGAGTAATAATTGGCGTCACATCATTTGTCTGAATGTTATAGGTAAAAAATTGACATGTAAAAGTGCCCCTGTGGCCTATTTACTGAATAAATGTTTGATGTTTGAACAATGATGATACCTATTCCACTTTCTGGACTAAATCGCTTATACTAAAGCCAAACCCGCATAAGTGTATACCCGGCCTGGGGTTCCTTTTTATCAAATAACCCGGCATCCATATTTATTTCAATCTATCTCCAAATAAGCCAGTGCGAGCGCAAGTATAAATGTTATTTGGGGTTTTGTTTGTTTTGGCACCAACATGACATTTACTGTTTGTATGCTTCACAAGAGTATTTATACGTGTTTGTTTTAATGTTCAACAGGTAAGGTAGGTACCTACACAAGAGAAGGTCCATCTTTATTATTTATTTTCTTACGTTTAATACGAAATTGCAGTTTTGTCTATGGTTCCAGCGGGAATGAACGCAAAATTGGAACTCATTCACACTTATAAATGTTTAAAATTTTGGAAGTTAGCTAGCTTAAGAAACGGGCCTTCTTTGATGCAGGTACCTTACATATACACAACATTATACATATATCATATTGGGGTCTTATTTCTTAACTTCAGTGTCAATATACATTTTTGGATAGTTCGTTCGCGTTAAGAATGCAGTAAAATCATCATTGTCACTGTGAACTTGACTTTCTAATTAGAAACGATTTGATTGGTTACAGGCGTGGCTAGGCAGGAGCACACTGACGATTTTACTGCATTCTTACATTACAACAAAAGAAAAAAATATAAACCCTGTCATATAGTTATAAATAGTAATCAATCACTAATTGTTCATTAATTATAATTTATTTTTTTGCGTATTGACATGTTTACTTGTTTGTGTTATATAAGTGGTCCTTATTCAGTCCTTTTGTACTTAGTGCACCATGTTTACCTATCTGCTTGCTTTTTTTAAAACTTTATTTGTCTGTCAAGACCTTTTTTTCTCAAGATCGCTTGAATCTCTCGTCTACTTGCCCCTGAAGCTGTGATAAAATCGGACTTCTATCTGGCCTTCTGCAATAACCAGAATTATACGTAGGTAGTCTATTCCGTAGGTAGCCGAGGCGACGCGTATATAAAATTGTAGGTAAGCAAGAGCTAATTCAGCTTTTAATCATAAGATGAAATCTGGTGAAATCGAGTTCTATGGAATTTCCGCCATATCTATTAGGTAGGTACCTAAAATTAGTTTAAACCGAAATCTGCAAACAAAATGAAATATTTTGTACATTAAATAGGCACCGCGCGCCGTGCGGTATTACATGAAATGAGACTCGAGTAATCTCTTCAGTAGCACCAAAGATAGATATAACTCCGTAATAGATGGATACAGTCTAAGGAAAAAACGTGCCTCGAAAATCAAGAAAATTTGATTCTCGATCAGAGGGCGCTACTAGCTTTGGCCTACTGTCGTATAGATGGCGTTGACGGTTTCGTTTGTTATTTAACAATTTAAACGCATATCAGTGAAAGAACATGGGTCAAAATCATAAAAATAATTAATGCAAAATTTTATCGTATTTTTATAAATCTTCATTTTTAGTTTTTAACTGTGTCGATAGATGGCAGTGAATTTACTGTGGTTACAAAATCTACTATGACAGTACCGCTCTATCTTATTATATCCTCTTTGGTAGCACGCTTTGCTTTAGGCTTATTTGCAGATTTTATGTAAAGATATTTTGTACACCAGAAAAAGGTTTATGAAGCATTACGCCATTTACAGCCAAAAATGCTTTGATCATAAAGCAAATACTGGAAAGGAACTTTGAATAGAATAATTCCAAGTAATTCAATATACGGTACCATTGATTTTATCTTTTCAAAAAATAATTTTGCAATACTTATGGAACAATACCACAGGTAATAACCTAATAAAATAAATCACAACAATAACCAAAGCACAATATGTATTAATGATGTATTACATGTATTAACTTCAAGTAAACATGATTATAAAAAAATATTGACACAGAAGCTTTGGAAAAAACCGGGAAAATTGCGGGAAAATTTCAAAACGGCTCGTGTTTTTCAAATTTCTTTCGAAAACAACAATATATTTTTCAATATGCTTAATTAGGAATTTAAACACCGAAAAAAACTTTTTTTTTACTAAAGCTACAATGGCTAAAGCTTTGTAACTGGCCGAATACGGTGGCAACCGTCCCTCCATTTGTAGTGTTTATAGTTAAGGCGCGATGCACTGATATTTTAGTAACTGAACTGATGCTGAAAGCTGCATAAGCTATAATATATGATGCAGTAATGGGATTCCTGATACGAATATTTAATCTACGTTATAAATATACACGTCACGATTTGCTCATGGTAACGTTTAAATATAAAATAATATTAGAATAGGATGTGGCTCCGTATTTCAAAAACAGAAATTGGAAGCTATAAATAGTTACTGCCGTTCTGAACAGTTTTTTATCCTTTGTTATATATTTTATGCGGACTGTAATACCTACTGCAATAACAAAATTCGTGAGAATTATTATTTTTATGTTTATGCGAAGAGCTGTAACTTTTATAACATTTTTATTCGAATTGGTACATTATTTATTATTATGACGTAGATTTCATTCGCGTATATTTACTGACGGGAAAATGGGATAGACAGTTTTGTGGAAAAATGTGTCAATACATTTTATTATATATTTTGAGTAAGAATAAGTAGATTTTAATCTCCGGTTGCAATAATTCTTGAAGTGATCGATCGTCTAACTAATCCAATTGGCGTCGGAAAGCCCAGCCCGTGTTTCAATTTCTGTATAGTGTACGCTTGAAATCTTGTGTTTTTTTTCTGGGATATATATTTTTTGTAACGGCTTTCAACACGTATTCAAATATAATCAATTTCAACCTTCAATTTGAATATTTATAAAATATTGATTTTTATTATCATTGAAACAATTGTGCTTCAATGAATATATTCCAATAAAAGGCCGCACACTAAAAGGTAAGACTTGAATTTAGTTTTAACTGAATTGGAAATAAATAATCAATAATAATAATAGGTACTTTATTGAAAGGTTTTTTAATTTTTGTTTTCTAGTTACAAGCAAGTTACAAGAGGTTGGTAAATACCGACAGTAGAGGTTTACCAAAAAAATGTGGTGAAATTTTCAGTTTTAATGTGGTGAAGGTTTCATATAGGTAAGGCTATTATTTATATAGCTTAAAGTTTTTCTACAATTTCCTAAATTTATCGAAGATTAATTGTCGCCTAAAATTCCGACAAGAAGCGCATAAGTAAACAGTCGAGAAAATAAAATAAAGCCCCAAACTTCGTTTAAAATTAACGATCGCTAAATACGTATTTATGGGTTCACGTTACCAACAATTTGGAGAAGATTATTTCCGTGAAAATTTATCTCAATCATCCAAGTCATTGTGCAAAATATTACGCAAATTTATTTTAATAATTGTGTAAATTAATTCACGAAAGATAAATAATCACTGCGATTGATGATTCATCGATGTACTTACCTAATCTTGAGAAATTGGTTAGTGTTGTTTAAGAATTAAAAAAAAAGTCGAGTGCGAGTCGTGATTCGCGCAACTAAAAGTCCTTAATTTGAACCCATATTTTTTTTTGTTTTTAATGAATGAAAATACGTAACTAAAGTTTCCCTTCATAAATCAAGATTTTTTAACTGTCAAAAAAATCAGTGCGTGGTTTCATAATGTGCAACTCAAGCTTCACACAAGGACATTCAGGAGACGTGAGCAGGACTAACCCTAGACACCAGTAAGTACCAGTTGCTGGTGCAATCGCACCACACTTGACACGCTGACAGACTGATCAACGTCACCCGGCGCGCCGCGGCGGTTTACTATGAAACTTTCCATACAATAAAATTTAGCGAACTCTTTAACGATGACTTATAATGTATCGTTTACCATTTTAAGAGTGCCCATTCAGCTCGGTTCTCCATACAAACGTAGTTATGCTTTCATTTTAAAACGACGCATGAGTTCAACGCTGCGTTTATCGCATAAAACATCCACGCGCTTTAATTTTCAGGTCATGTCTGGATTGTCTGGTCAGTTCATAAAACCATAAATCATACTTAAAACTTTAACTCCTCTGATCCGACAAATAGCTATTTAATCAGCAATTAAAGCTAGGCCTCTTAATATTTGTCAACTTTACTAGAGCTGCGAATAAGATAAAATCTTCACATTTCAAAGATAAGTAAGTAGAAATTAAATAACGCTCTTTAAAGTGATAATTGTTAACTACGTGACTTGAAAAGGAAATAAATTACAGATAGCATGAGAATTCGAATTTAAAATGAGACTAATTGAACAGAACACACTTGCAGAATTTTACACAATCTTAAAAACAAGCACTAGCAACCTATCTTCATATGAAGATAGAATATATTTTAAAATTACAATTTCTGATGGCCAATACGTTCTTTTTGAAGTATATTCTAAGTACCTAAGTGCCTCGTTGTTAGTCAAATAAGGAAAGTTTCAACATTTAAAGTTTGAATGATTTTTATTGTTAGATAAATTTGCAAACATTTTATTTTATTTAATAGGGTATTTCACTGTATTTAGAATCATTTACACCATGCATGAAATAAAGCACCAGAAGATTAATAGAGAACCGTAGACAGCAGTTATTTTTAGACACAATTTCTGTTTTATAACTGGTATAAAACTATAGAGTAAGTTTGATTGTGACGTCACATGCTAGTGTTTCATATAAATACCATAGTAGCAAAATCGTTTTGACTGTTCGAAAAAAGATTTTGATTTGACTAGTTACTATTATTATTCATAGGCGAATGCAATGATTTTTTTTTGGGTATTTTCTTAAATAACTTCTTAACTATTTATTTTGAAATTACAAAAAATATATATTTGAGATTCCCATAACGAGCTCTTTCATTTGAAATATAACACGCACGATATAGTTTTAATAAACTTTATTTTTTAATTTTCTCATTTACCCCCCAAAAGTGGCTCCCATGATTCAAATTCATTTGTTTACGTTACATCATGTCCGTTTTTGGGTCACAAACTTACGTATCATATTTTAACATAATTGGTCCAATAGTTTCGGAGAAAATGGGCTGTGACAGACGGACAGACAGACGCACGAGTGATCCTATAAGGATTCCGGTTTTCCCTTTTTAGGTACGGAACCCTAAAAATCACGAAACGTGCCTAATTTTTTAAATTCCAAATTTTACCTACCTACCAAAATAAACTAATTTTAAGATGTCGGCAGTTATTAGCGTAGAATAAAAACAGAACTTCCTAATTTTGACTGTTCTCCACATATCGACTAGCCTATAGTATGTCGACCATATTTATTTATTGTCAAATACCTAATAACATTTAGCTATAACCGTAACAATATACCCGTCGGCGGTTGTGTAGTCGGTTATTATGTTATTCATGACTAATAAGACGTAAATAGATTACTATTTCATCTCTCTCGGCAAATACTGCTATTATGTCGGTTTGATTAATGTGATTTAGATGTCTGTAAGGGATCCCTTGGTACGAGGGATTGTCACAGTTTAATCTGTTGTCGAAGTAAATGGCTTCGCACAGGTAAGTAATTGTTTAGTTAGCAATGTAACCTATGTGTATCCTTGTACTATATAACTGCTCTTATCGTATATATGTACGAGTATCGTATGTACGAGTATATATTGAAGCACTATGACGCACTTGATTTGCTATAGTAGATTGTTAACCAAGGGATGAAAGGCACTTATCCCTGCCGAGGTCAATATTTCGAGGCTGAAATGATGCCTTTCACCCGAGTTAAACACTACTTTTCATTTCGAATACGAGGAAAGTAAAATACCTGTATACTATTTCTGGCACTTAACAAATTCTAAATTCCCTTTTTAAATTCAAATCATTCTTGGAATCACTTTCGCTGGTTTTAATTTTTAGTTAGATCTAAACAAAACAAAAATCATGCAATTTAAACCAGTACAAAAGCGCGCTTTAGAAATTGATTATTCGTTTAACGGCCACAAACTGGAATGTGTAGAAACCTTCACCCTTCTAGGGTTTGATATCGATACAGGCGTAAACTGGAAAGCACATGTTACGAAAATCAAGAATAAAATGCTTAAGTTCATATATGCCCTGAGAGAATTAAAAAAAACGTCTAGTCTACAATCGGCAAAAATAGCCTATTATGCTTATGCCTACTCTTGGCTCAAGTACAGTATTATTCTTTGGGGAAATAGCACAGACGTAAATGATTTATTTTTACTTCAGAAGAAATGCATACGCATTCTCGCGAATATTAGGAGTCCAGCGAGCTGTAGACCACATTTCATTAAGTACGAAATTACTAACTACAGTTTGGTAACTGTTACAGAGAGCTAAACTCTCGCCTGTATTATTACAGGTGCCCTTTTATTTCCTACAAATAAATACCCTCGTCGTCCCTGGTACCTGCATTTGTATTGAAATACCCTGTTGAGTGAGGCTCTATCCTCTGCCCCGTCACATATTTAACCAGCATTGAGTGACTAAAATGAAATTCCGGGAAAGCAAATGAATTTCCAATATCACTCAGGAAAAAGCAATAGATAAAACATGCGTTTACATAAAAGAAAAGTTACCTAGTCTAGTCGGATCTCGTTTTATTACATCACACTGAAAACATGGATCCAAGCATAATGCTGTTCGCGATAAATGCTCTGTGTCAGTTTCGAAGTCGGCATAGAGAATTTGACGCCTGAATGAAGGGGATTTGGATAAAAGGCGCCAAACACCGCCTTTTGTAGTCAGCGTGAATGTTTTAAAAGAGAAACTTATGGCGGAAAAGTTTCCCAGCTCCCAATATAGTTCAAACAATAGGGAATATTACGCAAAACTCTGCGTGGAGGGCGTCAGTCACTAGCACAATACAGGGCCTACCAAGAAACATGAAAATCTAAAGTTCGGTTTCTGCCTCTCTATCACTCTTGCTTATTCGATCGATAGAGATCGAGCGCGAGATCGGCAGATAACGCGTTTTGCGGTAGGCCACCTGTAAACAAACCGCATTGATGCATCAATGTCATAGCGAAAACTTGTCAAAAAACTTTTTAAGGACTAGTATGTATAAGTTACTCTATGGTTTAGTATATGGACTAGTGCTGCACTCTGGCAGCAGAACATTGCAGTAATACTCCCTATTACCATTTTCAGCCATTCTACACATGTCTTTTTCAAACTTCGCTTCTCAAACTTTTTTTAAATCATCTTGTGCGAGGCTTCCCTACCTACGCTGTGACATATTTTTAATATCGTAAGCGTCCAGCGTATCCTATCGACGCCTACATGTCCGAAGTGTTACATGCGCGTTGCGTTGGGCCCATATGGACGCAACTTGCATCATTTTAAATTATGATATACATAGGTAGATTAAAATAACAACCTCTGTTACTGCCTTTCAATATACGATATTAAAACACTAAGATTAAGACGCAGCATTCGGTTTTTTTTTGCCGCAGGCTGTTCTGCCTCAACAACCGCAACTCTTTTCTACCACACTCCTACGAGAAATCGGCCAATAATACTCTTCAATGACCCCCATTTAATAAACAGAACAAAAAGAAATCTCATTTCCGCCTGTGTTTTGGGCCACCGCAATTTTAGACGTTAATAATTCAACGTCAGGAGCAACTCACATCGATATTTCGCCGATGCGCCTTCTTGACAGTTGGGACTTCTCTGTCCCCGCTATATCCGCTTTCTCTTTCATTCCTAATTGTTTTTTTTTTATGACAATGACGGCTTTTTGCAGTTATGGTGATCTATAGTTTAGTTCCTACTTAGGTAGGGATTAGCTAGTTTTTTGTTGATTATCTTATTTTTATCACAAATATGGATATTACGGTTGTAAAAATAAGAAATGAAGTTGCCAAGTTAACGGTATATTATCATCAATAGTTATTAAACTTGAACACTAGGGTTATCAGTGGACCCTAGCCAAAGATTAAAGATAAATAAAAATAAAATAATGATGTAGTATGTATTATAATTTGTGACAGACCAAAACAGTACCTTACCTACGTATTAAGAAAACTGAAACAAAAGCATAAACTTGAAGTCACTTTTCAAAAGTCAACAACTCAACGAAGGCTAAAGTATAATCGGAACCATAGGTAAGTCACTTACATCAGTTTTAAGCCTTACACGACGTGTTGTTTACTTAGCTAACTTAGCGGTTTCACTCACGTATTTTTAGTCACTCGCGCGACATATGTTTCGGAGAGCCTAGCTCTCCATTTTCAAGCACTCACGGGCGTCACGTACTGTAGCGCGCCATGAGATAACCGGTTGAGGATCTTGCGCTGTTGTTGTAGGCGGGCGCGGGCTTGGGTTTGGGTCACCCAACACTTGTAGCGATGAACAACACGAACTCACTATGTCCACTGCACTGTCACAACACGCACCGGAGATTCGTCCCTACAGGCTTCATGCTGGCGCCACAGTCCAGCCGCTGTCTCGGTTGAAATTAGGGCGCCGCCCAATCTCGATCGCTTCACGTATTTTACGCGGTACGTAACTTTTTTCTCGTGCAGGTCTCGAGAGCGTGCTCTGCCACGGCCGAGTTACTGCAGTCCATCTTTTTCAAACTCCGTATGTGCTCTAACAGCCTCGTGGCCACGTTGCGTCCGGTTTCCCCTTTGTAGGACTTCCCACAGTCGCATGGTATGTCGTAGACGCCCGGGACATTGTTTACCTATATAAATTTTCCACCGATTCCTTTATCCCTCGCCGAATAACGAAATGGAGTAAAAGTACAATAACGTGGGCAATAAAATGAAAAGGATAACATATTTATCCATAAACTAGGGCTGTTACAATAATTCTTCACGGAAATGGAGCTGTTTATGTTTATAGTGGTAGGATTGAAATAAACAGATTTCATTGTGTGTTCAAGAGAGCCGCAGATGCATATTCTGTGATAAGATTATTACGAGTAATGTCTTATTAAATAAACAAACATTTAGCAAGGTATATGAATCGGGTTATCCAAATCACATCCGAATGCCGTATATCGCCCATCCCATAAATCATCAATCAGGATGTATGGTGAAGTTTCATATTGAATAGGTATCGCTCAAGTACATGTTAAGCAATGATGACCGCTTAAGATCAGGAAGGCAGTACGCTTGGACGCCACCGCTGTGTATAAAATTTTGATTCCTGGTTTTGCTAAAAATAGCCTTAGTTTATTTTGTTGAAGTTTAAAACAAAATAAACTCGGGCTATTTGTTTTACTTTTTTCATTAACAAAACAACCTAACCACAAAGAGGCACTTTGGCTCTCTAACCTGTCCCAAGAGTGACATCACAAACTTAAGAAGAAAAATTTCAATTTTACAACAGAAAAACTTTAGTTATACCAGACTTCGAAATCTCAAACAAAACCGTATAACTCATTCGACATTCCGACTTATTTATTATTTAACTTAACTCCTCAATTTTGTTTAACGCCTGTCTCGAAAATTCTCTTTAATAGCTCTACTTTACCAGCACGCACAGATTTGACACCCCTAATTAAACTTTCTATCACAGCCTAAAACAATTTCTAACAAAATATTGTAATACTGCCAATTCCCTCTAAATCTGGTTAATACCGTTGTTTTCTAGGGTTGCCAGTTGTGATTACAACAAGTATGAGCGTGGAAGGGTTGTCCTTTGTCGGTGACACAAAAGTTACAACATAAAACAAGGGATCGTTTTTCCCAGAGGCGCCATCTGTTCGCCCTCTAATGAATTAACTTTGAAAACAACACGGCTTGTAGGGATGAGAAAATGTAACCCGTTTTATGTTTACTAGGTATCATAGGTAGAGTAGGGTAAATAAGTGCAGTGCATACTCACTGCACTTATTTACCCTTTGTCTTAGACGATGCCGCTTGGCACGATTGTTCCTTAGGTCAAATAAAGCTGATTTAGCCGGATTGCCACGAGATCGTGCCGTGGCTAGCCCCCCAAAAACTTGGAAATTTCGACCCATGCCACCGTGGCCAAACTAATTTGTTGAAGAAGTGCTTTTTTATATTACGTCGGTGGCAAACAAGCATACCCGCCCCCTGATGTTTAGCAGTCTCCGTAGCCTATGTACGCCTGCAGCTCCAGAGGAGCATTCTATTCTGTGGATGACTTTTTGTCAGCTCCGAGTACGATACGATCTAGCTTTTTCTAAAATATTTAATATTAACGAATAATTATTAATTAATTTAGATGAATTGACATAGACTTAGGAACTATTAGTTATTATATTTTGTTATTTAATTATTATTTATTTATTTAATGTAAAATTCAAACGTAATGTACATTATTCTTATGAATGGTCCCGCCGGAAGATCAGCGCTGACTTTCGGGTTAGTATTATGCTGAGGCGAGACCATTTCGTGGTAAACTTTAACTCTTACCTATTTTATGGATGTTTGTAGTTTTAGTTATACTTTTGTATGCCATTATAGTTTTAAGTTTATCACTTAAAACATTTGATTCTTGATTCATATGATATATTACAATATTAAATAATTAGGCACCTAATTGGCTTGTGACTCTTATTATAACTCTGTGTGGCAAGATGAAATCGTCGTCGTCGTCTTTCGTCGGCTTTATTGGGTTCCGTTATATAATTTTCAGAAATTAAATACTTTCATTTCAGGAATTATTTAAAAATATAATAATAAGACAATGTAATCAATTGAAGTGGCCCCATTGTCGTTGATCGAAATGCGCTGGCCTTGAGTTCTTGAACATATCGAAGTTCGTCCTTCATTAGCTTGGAGACCAGAGCCGTTGGTGGTCGCGGATCCCCACCTGGACAGCTTGGGTACATCATATTGAAGTTACAGTCCTGAAAAATATTTATTAATATAATTTTCTCCATAGAATACGTCGAATGCGGAGGTTGACCCTGATTATGACAGATGGCGCATTGTGGGCAATAAATACTCTTTATTTATTTATTTACTTAAGGATTATAAAAATAAACTATTTTCAAAAACATTATGTATATGACAAAATAATGTACATTTTTAGGGTTCCGTCCGTACCCAAAGGGTAAAAACGGGACCCTATTACTAAGACTTCGCTGTCTGTCTGTCTGTCCGTCTGTCTGTCTGTCTGTCTGTCTGTCTGTCTGTCTGTCCGTCTGTCACCAGGCTGTATCTCATGAACCGTCATAGCTAGAGAGTTGAAATTTTCACGGATGATGTATTTCTGTTGCCGCTATAACAACAAATACTAAAAACAGAATAAAAAAAATATTAAAGGGGGGCTCCCATACAACAAACGTGATTTTTTTGCCGTTTGTTGCGTAATGGTACGGAACTCTACGTGCGGGAGTCCGACTCGCACTTGTTAAGGTAAAAATGTCTACATAAAATAATAATACCTATTACTTGCCGAGATTTATGTACTAGTCTCTGGTAAAACCAAAATAATTTTCTCCCGATTCAATGACAATAAAATTCATAGTTAATAATTATTTATATAAGATGTTCAAAGTTTTACAACTTAATTACCCAAACCAAATAAGAAATATATACGAAATCTGTGACATCCTCACGCCAGAATAAAGCAAAACAGAAGGAATTGGAGTCACCCTAATAAACTAGAATTTTAAAGGAGTATGCTAACAAGCCTCTTGAGAGTTAAGTGCGTGCAAGCAGTGCTTCGGAATATCATGAATAAAAATAGTAGTTAAATAAGATTTGTCCTTTTTCAACGTTGGGGTATGCTTTTAAAAATCAGTGCTGGTCGAGAAACTAGGTGATTCTAGGGGATTAATTTTTGAATGATTCCGGCTTGCCTTAACCCCATTTAGACGGTTCAAGAACTTGCATGCAACATTCGATACATTTCTAACTAAATACAGAGTATGTACTATGAATTCAGTCGATAGAGTAAATATCGCAATGTAGGTAACGAAAATAGCAGGCAAATTCCTGAACCGTCTAAATGTGGCTTTACTTACCGTGGGAATTAAGTGTGCTCATTAAAGGTTTTCATTCAAGAAAATAGATCGATAGAACACTCTTTATAGGCACACTTCAGTAAAAGATACAGCTTACAGAAAACAATTGATTAAGGATAGAGCTACCTCTATCTATTATCTACACAATAGGAGGTCTTATCGCTGAAGAGCGATCTCTTCCAGACAACCTTTGGGTAGCGGAAACAAATCATGCAGTCAAAAAGAGTATGCGTTGCATAAAACGTTATGAAGCCTACTTTCATACACACAATTACAGTAAATAAAGATACACAAATAAGAAAATTAGAATAGACATACATATTATAAATATATGATAGAAGGTATACTTAACGTGAAAAATATAGACGTTTAATAATTTTGACGCCTATCGAGACTTGGTATAGCTACCTAGATATCCGATTTCTGACTGACTAGTATTTTTTAAAGTTAAGTAATTTTTTTGTCTTAAATTTATGGTTCACAATCAAGAATATTTACTTATATTATAAGATAAATTTAAAGACAGCTTACGTCAGCATCGGTCATACATTGTCGTCATCGGTTTATATAAAGTCCGTCTAAGCTACCTTTGCACCGACTTCAATAGAACAAAGTGAGCGAAAATCCTTATAAACGTTATATTTCATTAGATATTGATATCAGTGATAGCAATGCCACACTTTGTCATTGCAAATGCAATATAGAGTTAGCTTGGTCCAACTCTCACCGAAAAATGAAAACTGCTGGGAAAAAGACTTAACTAAGAATCTCTACAATAAGCATTCGAGCGCTAGAGGCGTATTCTGTTTGTTATAATAGGTTACGACTTGATTGGAAAAGTGACGTTTCTGGCTAAAGAATAAGACTAAAGTCATGACGCGACTTTTAGCAACTACTGAGAAAAATCGTGTAGTAAGCGCTATTTTAACATTAGTCTAAACCCAATAAATAAGAAACTTCCCTCCAAACTATTTAACCCGAAAGCTATCAACTCAACCGTGTGGTTAAAGATCTGAAAGCTTACTCATGTCACTCGTGTGGGAATAAATAATATGGTTGGCGTACACCCGTGTTAATTAATATCTACACAATCTTTAGTTACTATACCTGAAATACTTCACCCTCCGATATAATAGTCGAAAATTTTTGTAGCAAAATAGACTGTTGAGAAGTGCATTGATGCGGAAAATTCAACAGGACCTCTAAAGTGCAGCGACGGAAACGGGTCTTTTCACTGCAACAAAACTGCCTTTTATAACGAATAAACGTTTCCAAAGTTTGTTTGAGAATCGCTGACGGTCCAAAAAGGATTTGAACCTATAGATACGTTTAAAGTGAGGCGTGACGTTCAATCGGTTTTTAGAAATCGTTATAGTTGAGTCAAACACTCGCTGCACGTGAAGGAATTGAAAAAAAGACAAGACGCCGCCCGCAGCAGGTAAGTGTGACAGGGAGCACACTACTTACGTATTCGCGTGCAGCGAGTGTTTAATTCAACTATAGTTTACATACCAGCACAAATAGAAGTGAGTTTCATAATGCGCCCAGTTATCTGTAGCAGCTTTACGTAGGTCTGTGTGAAACTTCATATTCAAGAAACAAGTTGTCCAGTCCTTTGATATCGCCTTGATGCATTTATCCAGGAGCATGTCGTAGTCTGGTATATAAGTAATCTTATTACATTTCTAAAGGCAGTCGTGTAAGTCATATTAAACCATTTTTTACAAGTTGTTTATTATCACCTACTTATCTATTATGTATATCACTATGACCATAGATAAATAAATAAGCTTGGAGTGTATCGCGAGTTTGTTTTGTTACCTTTATTTACCGACGTTCCGACACAGGTTTCATTGAGTCCCAATTTCGCTTCGAAACGTCGGTAAATAAAGGTAACAAAATAAATTGACCCGGTTATAAATATGATTTATATATGTGTTCAAAACGCAATAGTTTTAAAGTTATATAGTAAGCTTAGAGTGCTCACTACATACATAGATAAAAACACATTTATAATAAGTTTAAGTGAGGTTTGCGAAAACTTATTTGTAATAAAATTCAAGCTTAATAAGCACCAATTTTTGAGCGAGTTTGAAACTTACTAATACTCGTTAAGTCGTGATCCTCATTAAGTCGAAAAAAAAAATGCAATTTCCATCCGCTGAACCCCTAAATACGCGTTCTCTCGAATTATTTTGATTCCGTAACTCGAACAAAATGTTATTTCCCTGCTAGGTAATGATAGTAGGTAGATATCTATACTATATAAATCGAATTTCAAAAAACAGACTCCGTAAGTCGTAATTATTTAAATTTATAATGAGGTCTTACTTGTAATTCCCGGAACTCATAGCAATAAAATCCAACAGAAATGTTCGGGGATTTTATCTATTGTTTGTGCCTTGGGCCTTGTGCCTTGTACAAGTTATACACGTGCAATGAATGAATACATGTTTTGAACTTTCTAAGTAACACAATTGTGTACGAAACTGACTGGAATAAACTTCAGAACATAGAAATACAATTTGAAGTTATTACGTTGATCGAACTGATTCAGCATGTTTTGAAACATTGATTTCAAATAAGTAAGCAAGAGCGTACACACACAAACACTCTACGAACTCATGTTGAAAGGTTTTATGATTTCGTAGATCATTTTTTGGTCGGTCGATCGGTTCTTTGCTTGAACTTGAAAAAATATTTGATATAAATCTTCAAATTGTATCTAAATGTAAATCAAAAGTAGATAACAGATTTTTTGTAGTTCTTTGTACTGTTTACTTAACTAATATGTCATGTCATTTGTTTTAATTAATAAATACGTCCCATAAACCATAAGTCGAAATTTTATTTACCTTTGACTCTATAAGTCGAAAAATATAGGTAATTAAAATAAATTGCGCCTTTGATGAAAATTTTGACTCTAGAAGTCGAACAATAGTACATACTTAGAAATTGCGACTCTCTAAGTCGAAATTTTAGCAGTAAAATCCTTTATATCCCGAAATTCTCGTTAGGTCGAATTAACTCGAAATTTTTTCGCGTTTCCCTTGACACTCGACAACACAAGTGCAGGACATTAATATGCACGTATCAGCTATTTTAAGCTGCCTGTGCATTTGTAATATATATAATAAAATAATTCGAGTTATCGAGATTCCACTGTAATACGTTTTACCACGCATAGGTTTAAATAATAAGTTGTATGGGGATAATAACTTATTATTTATGAAATAAAACTATGAAAACGGATTATATCGCGTATATTGAATTTATAATACATCCCGACGTTTCGAACTCTTTACAGCGTTCGTGGTCAACGGGTGACTGAGGAAAAATTACAAAATGCAAAAATACCCACATACTAAAATAATGAACAATCATAGACTACAAACTTTAAGGCTGGTTGTACATGCAAAATCGGTTCATAAGGCTAGTTATACACTATAATTATTTTTCAAGTAAAGATATATATATATACGCGATAAAAATAAACTATGCCGGCTCCAACCCTACACCACGGACCCGAGAAGATTTAATTCCCTCCTAAATTGTAGGAGGGTATCCCAATATGGGACCGGCAACAAACTCGGCGGGACACATCTTTTCAAAACATCAGAATGTCCAGCATCATCCAACACTACGGTCTCACAGTCTATGTCTCGCTTGCTCCTTTATCAGGTGGACTACAGGATCCCAAGCTGGTGGTAGAGAAAAGCCATCTTCCCTATTAAAGTTTGGATATTTCTTAATCTCAATGGCCTCGCGCAGCATTCTGGGTATGTAACGCTTCTCCTTGGCAAGAACCAGAGGCTTATCAAACTTGATTGAGTGATTGGCTTTATCCATGACATGCTCACAGACAGCAGACCTAGGTCGACGGTGCTTGACATCAGCTATGTGTTCCTTCACCCGAGTGGAAATGCTCCGTTTCGTCTGCCCGACATATGATAGGCCACACTCACAGTCCAGCCTGTACACTCCTGCAGTCTGTAGAGGGGTATTGCATTTTACAGGCCTCAGGAATTGTGACATCTTCTTCATTGGCTTGAAATATGTTTTTATAGAAGCACGCTTCAAGATGTGGCTGATCCTGTCCGTGACCCCCCTGACAAAAGGCAGAATGGCAGGCCTGCGCTCGACTGTGGGGATCTTAATGTGGGACCTCTGGTTGACCCGCGGTATCCTGAGCTCGTTTGCCTGGAGCGCGCGCCTGGCATGCTGGAGCTCCGCGGCCAGATGCTGGTCATCACATATCCTCTGGGCTCTCTGAAACAAAGATTTGCCTACTGTAACAAGTTGACTGGGATGGTGATGCGATTTGCCATTTAAGTACCTATCAGTATGAGTAGGTTTCCTATACACAGTGCGACCTAGGGTGTTATCAGGATTTCTTTTTACCAATACATCTAAGAAGGGGAGAGAACAGTCTTTTTCCAACTCCATAGTAAATTTTATTTTGCTATGGATGGAATTTAGGTGATCCAAGAAAGTTGAAACACTACTTTTTGGAAGTATAGTAAAAGTGTCATCTACGTATCTTTTAAATATCTTCGGTCGCACAGGAGCCAGTGAGAGTGCCCTCTCCTCGAAGTCCTCCATAAAGATGTCAGCGACTACTGGAGACACCGGAGACCCCATGGCCACGCCGTCGACTTGAAGATAGAATTCACCATTCCATAGCAAGTAGCCAGATGTAAGGCAATGTTCCAACAGCTTAGCATATTCCTCTGACATGTTCTGCTCACATAACCTCTTCTTGACAATTTCAATGCAGTCTTGTACCGGTAGGCTTGTAAATAGCGACTGGACGTCAAAACTGACCATGATCTCATCATCAGTCAATGTTAGGTCTTTAATCTCACCGATGAAATGGTAAGAATCCTTTGTATGCGTGCGTGTTTGTAAGTGTGTGATTTAAAAGATACGTAGATGACACTTTTACTATACTTCCAAAAAGTAGTGTTTCAACTTTCTTGGATCACCTAAATTCCATCCATAGCAAAATAAAATTTACTATGGAGTTGGAAAAAGACTGTTCTCTCCCCTTCTTAGATGTATTGGTAAAAAGAAATCCTGATAACACCCTAGGTCGCACTGTGTATAGGAAACCTACTCATACTGATAGGTACTTAAATGGCAAATCGCATCACCATCCCAGTCAACTTGTTACAGTAGGCAAATCTTTGTTTCAGAGAGCCCAGAGGATATGTGATGACCAGCATCTGGCCGCGGAGCTCCAGCATGCCAGGCGCGCGCTCCAGGCAAACGAGCTCAGGATACCGCGGGTCAACCAGAGGTCCCACATTAAGATCCCCACAGTCGAGCGCAGGCCTGCCATTCTGCCTTTTGTCAGGGGGGTCACGGACAGGATCAGCCACATCTTGAAGCGTGCTTCTATAAAAACATATTTCAAGCCAATGAAGAAGATGTCACAATTCCTGAGGCCTGTAAAATGCAATACCCCTCCACAGACTGCAGGAGTGTACAGGCTGGACTGTGAGTGTGGCCTATCATATGTCGGGCAGACGAAACGGAGCATTTCCACTCGGGTGAAGGAACACATAGCTGATGTCAAGCACCGTCGACCTAGGTCTGCTGTCTGTGAGCATGTCATGGATAAAGCCAATCACTCAATCAAGTTTGATAAGCCTCTGGTTCTTGCCAAGGAGAAGCGTTACATACCCAGAATGCTGCGCGAGGCCATTGAGATTAAGAAATATCCAAACTTTAATAGGGAAGATGGCTTTTCTCTACCACCAGCTTGGGATCCTGTAGTCCACCTGATAAAGGAGCAAGCGAGACATAGACTGTGAGACCGTAGTGTTGGATGATGCTGGACATTCTGATGTTTTGAAAAGATGTGTCCCGCCGAGTTTGTTGCCGGTCCCATATTGGGATACCCTCCTACAATTTAGGAGGGAATTAAATCTTCTCGGGTCCGTGGTGTAGGGTTGGAGCCGGCATAGTTTATTTTTATCGCGTATATATATATATCTTTACTTGAAAAATAATTATAGTGTATAACTAGCCTTATGAACCGATTTTGCATGTACAACCAGCCTTAAAGTTTGTAGTCTATGATTGTTCATTATTTTAGTATGTGGGTATTTTTGCATTTTGTAATTTTTCCTCAGTCACCCGTTGACCACGAACGCTGTAAAGAGTTCGAAACGTCGGGATGTATTATAAATTCAATATACGCGATATAATCCGTTTTCATAGTTTTATTTCATGAGTAACTATCGCGGTAACCGAAGACAATATTAACTTATTATTTATTAAGCAAGGAAACTGATGTACTTCTACTTATGGCGTGAGCACTATAAGCATACTTATCTATGCTATGACTGAGAATCTTGCTAAAAAGGTAAGCCTATCTTTGACGACCTGTCTGGCCTATTGTGTAGTGCCCCTACTCTGCCTGCGAAGCCGATGGTCCCGGGTTAGAATCCCGGTGTGATGAGCACGTATATTTGTTCCTGAGTCATGGTATTTTTGTATGTATATAAGTATGTATTTAACTATTTAAGTATTTATATCGACTCCTAGTATCTATAGTACAAGCTTTGCTTAGTTTTGGGTTAGTTCGATCTGTGTAAGATTGTCTCCAAATATTTTAATTTTTTATTTTATATACTCAGGAGCGCAGCTTTGTCTAGTCCAATGAAATGAAAACCAATTTGACTTACGCACTGAAAACCTGTCGTCATGACACACTTTATCAATAACGTGCAATTGACCCTGGATTGTGAACTCGTTGAAATTCTTCTCTGTAACGTCTTTGCAATCCGTGTTCCAATCGTATTCACAGGTTGCGAGTTGCTTCAATGCTCTGTAAAAGAAAAAACCGGACAAGTGCGAGTCGGACTCGCCCACAGAGGGTTCCGTACTTTTTAGTATTTGTTGTAGCGGCAACAGAAATACATCATCTGTGAAAATTGCAACTGTCTAGCTATCACGGTACATGAGATACAGCCTGGTGACAGACAGACAGACGGACAGCGGGGTCTTAGTAATAGGGCCCCTTATTACCCTTTGGGTACGGAAGCCTAAAAAGCAGTTTACGTATAATTATCTGTTCTGACAAAAAAAATATGTATATTTAAATTTATAGACCAAAGTATTGTGGTAATTTTAGTAAATGTAATGTTTATACGTAAATACCTAGTGATAATTTGATACCAAAGCCACATTTGGACAATTGCCTATTTGTGATAATATCTTAGTTTCATACATTATTGACATGTATTAACGGAATAACAATACATTTGTTAAAAACGAAATTATCTAGAAAATAAAAATAAAAACAAACTAAATAAAACTAAAATACATCTAGAAAATGTGGCCCCTTTGGCATGGTGCCGAGGATGCTGGCGACATTTCCCCGCTGTATTGCTATGCTAATACGTTTTAATTATGCCACCGATGAAAAACATTTCATTTTCTATGCATCTGGCTTGTACTGGAAAATGAGTGGAAATGTACATATAAAAAGTAAGTTACGTTAGCGAATAGCTCGTGGTAGCTGTACTAATTATGTACCTATGTATGTAGTAATGATTAATTACTTACTTGCACCAATTTCTTAATTCATTAGGCAAAGGCAGGGTTATCGTCGAATCATAAATCTTTCTAGCTTTAAAAGTACAATTGCTAGAGTACTCTTCAAAATCCTCGCACAGAATATTCTTGCTCTCGAGTGGTATTATTGAGGTAGTATGTTTCGTATTGTTTTGCCGTGAGGTTGTGACCCGATGAAACGGATTTATAGGCTCGGGCTCATCTATGATGTAGCAGAATAATACATAATTACTTCTACGTTTATGACTAGGTTTTATTTAATTTTTTAATATTATAAATGATTATAAATATTATAATTTGGCATGAAGATAGCTTGAGGCCGAAGGATGGACATATTATAGATTTTATCAATCATCATCATCATCCGCAGACGAAGTTGAAGGCAGAAGCTAGTTTACTACAATTTATTAGGTTTCTAAACATTAATAAGGTTGAATGTCAAAAAATTACTATCCTCTCGTCAGTCAATCACTATTAGGGTGGCGGGGATCTAATGATGAAGTATTTACTGTGGATAATGGAACCCCTTGGATGTGCCTCCATTTGTTAAGTTAAGAACTTAAGAGTCACGAACTCGCTGTTAAAAAGCCGCTTACATAGAACCGAAGTTAAGCTATCATTTTAAATGACATGTTTAAATTACATGAAATTTGGCGTGTAAATTTATGTAAAAATATATATACATATAATATATTGTAGATCGCGAGCGAGTTTTATGTAAACTTTCTATTTATGAAAACTAGTACCAATAGGTATATTATGTTACTTGAATGTTTATATCAAATTTTAAGTTATTTGAGAATGTA
Source organism: Cydia strobilella (assembly GCF_947568885.1). Classification (NCBI taxonomy): domain Eukaryota; kingdom Metazoa; phylum Arthropoda; class Insecta; order Lepidoptera; family Tortricidae; genus Cydia; species Cydia strobilella. The sequence goes on from NC_086042.1 coordinate 23,019,966, forward strand.
TTTTATTTTATAATAAAGGCGTAACTTCGATTGTATGGGAGTGGCTTTTTGGCGGCGGGTTCGTGTGACTTGTTAGATTATTTCACTACATAGTATAAAACAAAGTCGCTTTCCGCTGTCTGTCCCTATGTATGCTTAGATCTTTAAAACTACGCAACGGATCTTGATGCGGTTTTTTTTTAATAGATAGAGTGATTCAAGAGGAAGGTTTATATGTATAATTTATAAAGGTTTTGTCTAAATTAGTTGAACTACCCGTGCGAAGCCGGGGCAGGTCGCTAGTTACGGATATATTAAACTTTGGTTGTTGGGGTCGCAGCTTATACAGAGTCTGCCCAAAGCATAATTGACCTTAATTCATAAAACAAAAGAGGTTATGTACATTGCCAATATAGTTATGCCGTTTTCGAGAACGTTCTCCGTTTTGTATGGGGAAACATTTCCCATTGTAGACGGAGAACGTTCTCGAGAACGGCACATCTATAATTCCCAAACATATCATTATATTGCAGTATCGCTCTTTCATTGGATTATTTTAATTACTTAAATTGGCAATAGAGATGAACATAGTATTTTGGCTTCACTTTTTAACATAGTTATTGGCTGTAAGGTACTACGTTTCTTTGCTTTATCATTCTTTACGAAATATTCTTAGATAATAATATAATTAAGCATGTAACTGAAAAATACCTTCATTAGCATCCAGTTCATTAAGTTTCTCGATAAACTGCCTCGGCGTATTTTCATCATAGTCATTAGTGTCTGAAAAGAACATTAAATTGCGTGTTGACATATTAGTTGTCCATCATTAACCTGTTAATTATCTACCAACCTAAACTATACTTCATTCTTAAAATCAAGCGACGCCAATTGCTCACAGCTCACAGCTAAAGTTCGTAGATTTCAAACAGTCCCCTTTCGGCTTATCCTTTGTCTATTGTTAAATGAAACCGCACGTGCTACTTACTTCATACCTGCAGTGGCGCCCTCATTAGGGGGATTGTGTTTTCTAATAAACCAATCCATTTCTACATTCTACATAATCCAGTACATTAATGTTGTAGTCCTGATTCCCCAACTTTTGGTCTTTGTCACATAGTTTTATTTTGCTTATTTTTGCTGCATCAACTAAACGGCAAATGGTGACCACTTTTTTCCTTTTAGGTGATAAAGTCTAAAGTAAGTAATATTTAGTTGGGGAATCAGTATTAGGACTACTACAACATAAATATACTGAATTATACAGAAATGAATTAGCTTATTAGAAAACACAATCGCTCTAATCAGGGCGCCACTGGACGGTCGTGCAGTCTTAAGTTTAACACTCCGTTGACATACGTTAAAGCGCCTCTTTTAGGGTTCTGTAGTCAATTAGGAAACTTAATAGTTTCTCAATGTTCCCACACCGGGGAACGTTTCCAACAGGTCCATAAGACAATACCAAATGCCAATACCGCCACACAGTCTAGCACTCAGAAAAAAGAGTGCATACAAAATGTGCATTAGAATCTTTAACAAAATTCCTGTGGCATTAAAATCTTTATCAACTTCGGAATTCAAACGTAAACTCTATGAACTGTTATGTGTTATGTAAGTGTTGTTTTTACAGTATTGATGACTTTCTAAATTATAAATTTTAATCCTTATAATTGTAATTCTTAACCTTACGTGTATGACATTCTTTCTTATTTTGTAATTATTTTAATATTGCAATTTTTATAATCGGAATGACGTAACTTTTTGACTTGATATTGTATAACTTTATAGGTATAAATTGAGCTATGTTGTCAGATATTATAATCAAGTAGAATTATTAATATTCTGTAATGTGGCAAAATTCTACTAATGTTAGTAGCGAATCAAGCCAATAGAGATACAATGCATGTACACCTGCATGTGCATAGGTAGATCTTGGTGAAACAAATTCAAAATATTGTACCCAACACCTACTTGTTTAAGTAACCTAATATTCATATGCAAATAAATCATTCATTCATTCATGTTTATCAGTATGTCTGTCCGGTCGAGACTTAGGATAGGATTAGGCTATTTTAGTGATAATTAGGGGGATTATATTATGTTTTTAGTGAAAACGCGTTTACCCTAAATTAAAACTAGTTTTCCGTATCGCCTTAGTGAAAACGCGTTTTCACTGGTTTAAACTAGTTTTCTGTAAGGCCTCTGTGAAAACTAGCAACTTTCTTATTTTACTTTCAATTTGCGACGATACTTGAAGCAAAATTTCCCTAAAGCACAAACTTGCCGAACCAACACCACTACAGTTTAAAAAGCAAAGTTCCGTCGTTCGGTTAGCGTTTATCTCTAAAATCCCTGCAAATGCATGGTTTTAATATATTCACGCCGACTAATTTTGGGTAGTTTTAAAGTAAGTGCGATTGTTTTCATTTCCACGGAGATGGGTAATACCCATCATACCCATTGGTATGGTTATGTGTGGGATGTGCATGGGTGAAGATACCACTTTCGGTTCAGATGGGATGGGAAAAATCACTTTTTGTTTTTACCGGTCTAAAATATCAAATTAATTGTTTGGTTGCTACATTAGCAGAAGAAACTGAAATTAAAACCGACGAACTAACGATTCACTGTTATTATTTATGATACAATGAAATAAAATAGTCACTCACAGTAACTGTTAACACAGCAAATAATTGATATTGAAAACATTACAACTCGATGCATCTTGTCTTGCGATATTCTTAGTGTTCATAATTGTTTAAACATAATTTCAAACAAAACCAAAAGTTTATTTACAAAATTCTGTAACGTTGACGAATTTGACAGTAGGTAATTTTTAAGACAATCTGCCATAGACTGATAAGAGACGTTTGAGTTTCTAACACAGGAGGATGAACCAGATCTTTGTGCTGGTCCAACTAGGAGTGCTGGTCCATCCCAAGTAGTGAGTATTATATTCGTTGATCCCAAGTCCATCCTGCCAATCGACGAAAAGAGACAGAAAATTTATACATTTTTCTGGTTTTTACGTGCATTTTTATCGAAAAAGAAGAGTTTTCAATTCAACCCTCAAGGTTGAACCCTCAACGTAGGATTACATTTACTTACTATAATATAATCCTACGTTGTTCTGTAGTTACAGAGTTAACGACGGACTGGCCAATTCGAACGTACACTGTCATCAGAATGATATCTGAATGACGCTCGCGCCAATACATGTACGGTCAAGTACGAGAAAAATGCACAATACCTGAATAACATGATTTAGATGTCATTCTAGTATCAGTGTACGTTCGAACTGGCCGGGTACTTTAAGTCTGTTCCTACATACCGCTTCCGGAAAAAGATTATTACAAAAAAAATGATTGTAAGAAATAAAATTTATTTGCTACCAATATTTGTCAAATGGAATGGAAAGACCATAGTATTTTCACTCAAATAAACCAATGCTGCAGGCCGTAAACATACAAACTGGAGTTTCACGAACCCGGCTCTGTAGAGCATCGCGATATCTAATTCCCTGGTAGGTAACTAGGTACTTGGACGAGAATAGTTTCGACCTTATTTACATATAATTCAACTTCCAGGGACTAACAGAATAGATGCGGTAAGATGCTGCTAAGTAAATAATTGTTTCGTGAAATTGTAACAATGTGTCCACGTTTAGCGAATGCGTCGTGAGCTCGTGAGTCGTGAACGCGTCAAACGTACATTTGCTCGCCCTTCGCACACACGAGCAGCTGTAATGTTGCAGACGTTGCAGTCGATCTCAATAGGGCTGTTGACACATGTTAAATTGTATAACTAAATATAGTTAAATAGATAGAATTTACAACAATAAATTGGAAACTTAAAAATATATATGGAAATAAAAAGAAGACCTCAGTTTCATTTTTTTTAACTTCCAAATTGGAAAAAGTAATGGTACCATTCGATAAGGAATGAGTATATAAGAGGAAGCCTGAAAGTTGCACCCATAACAGAAAAAGTAAGGGCAAATCGCCTAGCATGGTACGGGCATGTGATGCGGGGGATGAAAGTCATGTGACGAGAAAGGTATTAAGAATGAATGTGGAGGGAGGTACGAGGAGAGGAAAACCGAGAAAAAGGTGGATGGACTGTGTGAAAGATGAAATGAAACTAACGCAAGTGAATGATGAGATGACGGGTGACAGAGAGGTATGGAAGAAAAAGACATACTGCGCCGACCCCAAGTGAACGGGACAAGGGCAAGCGAATGATGATATACATGGTGTAGTCACGATGTATTGTCATTTTTAACCGACTTCAAGATTTCAAAGGAGGAGGTTCTCAATTCGGTTGTATGTTTTTTTTGTTAGAAGCGTTTCGTCAGAGTGCGGCGACTGTCGGACTTTGACTATCATTTGTGACTTTTGCATTGCTTTAAGTTAAGGCAATGGATCCTATTTAGATATTTGATCCTCAAAACAAACCTGATCGACTGATTAACCATTAATAAAAAATTGACAAATCGCCTATTTCAAGCAAACACGTGTTTCACAAGGAAAAGTGACATACAAAAGTTGTCATGGGTGTCAATAGTCGTCATGCGTATTCTTGAACTATCGCATATGTAATTGTGTGAGATATAAGTAAAGGAATCTCATTTTAATATTACTTTTGTCGAAAGAATATCTCTGTTACAATATATATTATGAATTACCTTTTAATAAGCATAAAACTGAATGATTTACCAGCCCCAGCCTACCTTTAACACAACCGCTTAGCCTACTTGCTTTATTTTAAAGTCATAATTTTCTCTATGATTTGGATCATTTATTGCCACATTTATTTGGATTGCCACATTGAAAACACAGCTGCGAAAATGTTGCAATTGCAACACTAGTTAGCAGCTACACTTATTTATTGCTTGATACATACCATGATTGCCCGTCCGAGAATCAGGTGGGCCGTGGGCCGAAACTCGACATTGCCTTTATATAGTCTTTCGTAATATCCTTAAATCTTCCTGAACCTCTGTTTCCCCTTTGTTTAAGCAGGATTGCATAAATGTCAAATTAAAATATTGAATTTTTCTTTTTCTACACCTTTTTGACTAAGCAGACAAGAGGAGAATAATTGTTAAAGGTCAGTTCACAAAAGTGTTTTTTTTTAAATTGGTTTATTTATAAATGAGCCTTTATTTTGCTCCCAAAAAGCTTCAAAGTAAGTGTAATGAAATTTTAAATTGTTCAACGAAGGACAAATTGCTATTTAATAACGCCAACCCAATTTTTGATATTTATTTTACATAATACTAAAACAGAATTTTGGCACATGCACCGTCCTTACAACCAAAGACTTTTAATAATGTAGGATTTTTAAATATTAAATCCGTTACCATTCTTTAAAATCCGTCATCAAAGAACACGTTTTCATAATAATCAGTAACATGAATAAATAAATAAATTAAAATATACGTTGGATATATAAACCCCCCTTTATTTGCATCGGGGTTAAACACGCGCTCTTTGATGCAAATCATCTCGTTACTGCAACTGAAAAATATCACCAGTCTTATGAACATACCATCACATGCACTTTCCAGACAATATGTCTTTTGTACCGCTGATCATTCACCCAACAATGCAACCCCTTTACCCACCAATAAAACACCGAGAGACCCTTTCCCACACTTAATAGAGTTCGAAATTCTTTGACAACTTTTCTCCATTCAGTGACATGGAGATCAAGTGCTGATGAACTTTATTTATAAAGAGATAGGGATGACTTTCGTTTAGTAGTTCGAAAGTAATAAAGACTAGATCCGAAGACTGGAATCTCATTAGCGGTTGACCTAAATCGATGGTAGCATTGCAAGTAGGGTAAATGCACCGTTTGGCGGTTTCATGTAATTAGTGAAATGCGTGAGTAAAGCAACGTCAAAGCGTTTTGAGGGTCCTTAATTTATATTGCAATGTAGTGAACACTTCTGGAGTGTAACTTGTAATGGCTGATACTCGGTATTGCGTCGCTATTGCCATTTTACTAGTACTGTTTTATGATACAGCAAAGGTACATTACTAGCAACAAAACAAGTACCTAAAGTCCGTCTAACCTAACTTTGCAACCGACAACAACCAAACCAACCAAAGTGAGTAAGTCACCATCACCAGTATTATACACGTCATACTTTCATAGAAACTTGACATTATTGTTGGCATTTCCACACTTTGTCATTGTAAATGCCATGCCTGGTTCGACTCTAATTGGTAAGTCTCTCACTCTCTCTTTCTCTCTCTCCAATTATTCCCTCATTACTCTGGATAATATACTTTTAAGAGCCTTTCCAAACATTTATATCCCCTTCTTACAGGGTAACTGAAGTATCCCAGAAATCCTTGGACGTTTTTTATTTTAAGTTGTAAGACGCGATTTAACTCATTGGCGCGTCTGTCGTTGATGTAAACATTTTTTATTATTAGGTAATAGTCTTATTTTACAACATAAAAAATAAGTCTAATAAAAAAAATGTTTACATCAATTGATAGCAAAAATATTACTTTGCTAATCCGCGAAAAGATAACGTACTAGTGAATCAGTGCTAACCCGTTATACCTTACTTGCGTATTTTTTACATGCAATTAATGTTCCCACCCTTCCACCGTAAAAATCATAATATCATATCGTATTTAGATCATTGCGGCGCTATAACATCTAGACACGCGGCAGCGTATCAAGTCAAGTTCAAAAGAAGAGAACTGGCGACGCAGTGGCCGTGTGTTATATTACACGAACCATTTAGAGACACTTAACTCCTGATTTACACAAAATCTATTAAACATTTATTTATTAAGATACAAACATTTAAAAATCGGGATTTTTCTCACTGACTTATTGACTGGCTCACCTCACATCAAAAACCTAACCCACTTCCAGATGACCTAGCAAGTTAAAATTTGGCATCCAGCTTGTGGTATGGCTACGAACCTAAGATCCTATGAACCGTTTTGGAAAATTATTTTTTTCCAATGTACCTATATATTATGTAACTATTTGGCTTGGCACCGACTTCAAACATATCAGTTTCAAGCGCATGGTACAAAAGGGACACTGTATTACTATTTTATTTTATCCTTTTTGAAGTTGGTTTCACGATTAATGGGTCCAATTAGGACAGTAATTGCTTGTCCACTTCAGTCGCATATCGCATACGTATTCAAAGCAAATACACCCTTTGCAATGAATGCAATGATATGTTTAGCATATAATTATAAGCTATTTCTTTGTGACTCCAACTCTAAAGTCGTTCAGGATGGTCAGGATCACATTTTGCTTACGTTCGCGAGCTGTGACGACTCCCGGTACCAATAAACATTTTTCTAATCTCTCCGTGTCAACTGGCGCCCGAATAATCCCTTATTAAATTCCGTGCGTGATTCGCGATTTGCTCTATGTCAGTGTTTCAAGATAATACTGCTGTTATTGCTTCTATTGAACGATTGGAGGACTATTGCAGATATAAAAAAAATACTAACATGATATCCTCTTGCATAAATAATCAATAGGTATGTTATTGTAAGCGAGATCTAGAGATTGATATCATTGTGATATCATATACAGCGAGATACAAAATTGCGTGGACACATTATAAAATAAATAAATTATAAAATGGTTATGCTATTTTGCGGCTGGCTGTACGTGTCGTATTTCAGGTCTTATACTACTACTATACTACTACTCCTGTTCAAAAGTCAAGGGATACATTGTGTACGGAATTACTGACGTTTTTATAGTGCGAGGACAAATAAGGATAAAAACGATGGCTATAAAATTATGATACAATTACCACCAATACCATGTCATGTTGGTGTTGCAGGTGTCCGTGGGTGACGGTAAATCCTTACCACCAGGCGATTCGTCTGTTCATTTGCCTCCCATATCATAAAAATATGTATAGGTATATGTGTACCATAAAAACCTGTTTTTAACGACAACGCGTTATTCCTAGTTAACCTTTCATCTGTGCGAGACCCGAATCGAGCATCTGTTTTTGCGCAATTTTAAATTCAAAATTTGAACTTCAAGGTCACTATTTAAATAGCACATTTTTGACAAGCCACAGACGAAAGGTTAAATTTAGTTTCTCAGTAAAAACGCGTTTTCACTAGTTTTGAATGAAAAAACCCAGTTAAAACTAGTTTTTCACTGAACGCTGCGATACGGAAAACTAAGTTTAACTAGAGAAAACGCGGGACCGGCAACAAACTCGGCGGGACACATCTTTTCAAAACATATTAATACTCAGAATGTCCAACATCATCCAACACAAAGGTCTCATAGTTTTATTTCATGAATAACTATCGCGGTAACCGAAGACAATATTATACTCTTAATAATTGTGCCATTTTTAACCAAAAGGGTACTTATTGTCGCTTGTCAGTAATCCATATAGCAATATAGCTTCAATTAGAAATCAACCTTATCAACAAGCGACAATGTGTTATACCTTTTGGTTGAAAACGTCACAATTAATAACCTTTATGTAAGTTTCAGTCAAATATTGGAGTTATATTATATAAATAATCGCCACATTCGAAATTTAATGTCGCTTTTTAATGTACCAATTTATACCACAATTGCAATAATGGAATACTTTGGCCACAATTTAATACAGAATGAGAACAGTAATAATTATGGTAATATGTAGGTACGTATCGAATGTTAGGAGAGCGAGTATTATTTATTCTGATGGAGCACAGTAATAGGTCATTGGTAAATTGGGTGTAATTTCCTAAAATAATCTGTCAGATTGGTAGGTTCAGGTTGGTATGGCATAATAATATCAATTTAGTGGGTACGCTAAACCATTACCTTTTTGTGAATATTCTGCATTTTGTTATGAATGTCGAAGTTGCGAGGATATAGCATTAAGTCCCATTTAGACGGTTCAAGAATAGTATTTGGTCGAACGACTGAATTCATTGTACTCTGAATGGGGGATATTACTGCAATATTCTGCCACCAGAGTGCAGGACTAGCCTTTTTAAGGTTCCGTACTGTACGTTTAACAGGTTTTTGACAAGTTTTCAGAGATAATAAAATATGACATTGATGTATCAAGGCGGTTTTTTACAGAGGACCTACCGGGAAACGCCAATCCGAAATTTCGCTATCTGCCTCTTTATCTCTCGAATATGCAAGAGTGACAGAGATGTACGATAACGAAATTTCGATTTTCTTGTTTCGTGATAGACCCTCAGATTGTGGTAGTGGCGCCCCCTACGCAGAGTTTCGCGTAATATTCCCTATTAGCATTGTATCGAATATTGCATGCAACAGATGCAATAGTTGTTCAAGTTGCAATCTTGTTTGATACGTACAACAGTCGATTAGTCGTGGCATGTTAATAAATGTATCGGAGAATGTATACACGGTACGGGCTAGCTAGCATTTACAGACGACCAGCATAAGAGTGACCCCTGATAACGATAAATGCTAGAATTTAAAGGTCAACTTATATCGGTTAGCCTACGCTTGTTAAGAGGATAGTGGCCAAGAGAACTTAAAAAAGTTAATAAAATGTTTGCTAGTTGATAAAATGTGATTCAAGAAACAGACAACTAGCCGGACCAGTTTAATCATCAGAAACAGCCCAAACTGATTTCTATAAAATATAAATGAAGGATGACTTTAGCTACGCCTGTCTGTTTTGATTTCGAATATATTCGTTAAATAGATTTGCTGAGAGCCTGAACTTGGTGTTATAATTAAGAAAACTTTTGAATGCTTCTGATTACAAAAAATAAAACCAACAAAAAAACAATGTTTTGATAAAAAGATAAAGTATAAGATATTTTCTGTCGTGTCAACATCCGAGAAAAAAATTGGGACTACGTTTTTATAGAGAAATGACCGACCACTATCCTCTTAAAATATGAGAACAAAAGTCCTACGTCGTACGACACGCTCTCTAGCTAATGTCTAGACTACTATTAACAACGCTTACCGTGCGCAACGCCACTTCAACCAACTTGTATCTGACCACGGCTTGCACACAATTAAAGCAAGCTCGGGGTTAACTTATATGTATATGTATTCTACTAGGAACTAAGTCATAGACGGGAACAATAGAGAACAAGATAATCACATTTTAACTGCTTGCAGATTGCACGAACAAACTGTAACTGGATCACAACGACATAAGCTTATGCTATGCAAGCTTTAGATATCGTACGCTTAAAACAAAAACATTTCTGGGTCATATTAATATTAACATTTACATGTTTTGAATGAAAATTAGAAAAACTATAGACTATCATTTGCAATTACAGAATGGGGCGATGTCATCATGAATGTCAAATTTCTATTAAAATGTGATGTTTTTTATTAATGAATGAAGTGTCATTCATTCAGAACAAAGTATTTTTTTTTTATCTGGTTTTTATGGAGGCTTTGGACACCAGAACAAAGTAATGGATTGCCATCATTTTGTTCTGTTCAACTTGATGTAAAGTTAACTTAGATGAACTCTGTACGTATATTTATTTAGGTGTAAAAACTGTATTTATTTAGGTGTAAAAACTGTATTCACCATAAAATATCATAAGAGATTTTATGGTTCTACGGAATGTTTTAATTCGAAGAGTATATAAAATATACGCTTTATTGGACGGCAATAAATGAAAAGCCAGTTTGAGTTTGAACTTGGAATTTACTGCGTAACAATACGATAAACATGAAATAAGACTATGAAAAAGGATTATATCGCGTATATTAAATTTATAATACATCCCGACTTTTCGAACCCTTTACAGCGTTCGTGGTCTACGGGTGACTGAGTAAAAACTACAAAGTGCAAAAATACCCACATACAAAAAATAATGAACCATCATAGACTAAAAACTTTAAGGCTGGTTGTACATGCTGCTGGCTGGGTATATCGCGGTAACCGAAGTCAATATTAAATACGATAAATATTAAAATAAATTTTCATCATAGGGTATTTAACTGTATTTAAATAGTAGATTGTTAACCAAGGGATGAAAGGCACTCATTCCTGCCGAGGTATTTTGGCGCTCGAAGGCAGTGAGAGCGCCAATAGTCTAAGGCAGAAATGATGCCTTTCACCCGAGTTAAACACTCTACTTTTCGTTTCGAATACGAGGAAAGGAAAATGCATGTGTTTTTTGAAAAACATGACTAAGTATACATTTTTATAGTATTTCTTGAGGGTACTTTCAATTAAAAATTCAGACAAAAGTATCGTTATTTATGAAATGGAGAGTCAAGTATCAGAATGGAAATTGTATAACAAATCCATTTAAACTCCCTTATTGTAAAAAAATTAAAAAATCGTACTTCGAACGTAAAATGTTCTAGTGCAGATACGTATCATTTTCTGCACACCTTTTAGAACAACAATGATCCTCTTTCAGAGCATGAGAAATGAAAATAAATTATTTCACACCATGTATGAAATAAAGCACCAGATAATTATTATAAAGTCATAGATCAGATAGCAGTTATTTTTAAACACAAGTTCTATTTAATAAATCGGATAGAAATATAAAAGGTGAGTTGACTGTGACGTCATTGTGTACTGTTTCATATAAATTCCATATTAGCAAATCGTTTTGACAATTTTAAAAAAGAAACTGGTTTGATCAGTAGGAGAATGAATACCCTATTGTCACTTACGGTTGTTATACATATTAGGGATGTATTTATACTCTAGTACTATTGTGCCGTCTTAGTTTACCTGTTGTTGCTCGTATTACTGAGAGAAGCTCTAGTAGCTGAGTGGCTTACGTATCTCGGTCCTGCAGTCCTTTGTTAACATTATTGTTCGGTCCCAAGCTGGACGCAAGTCATAATTGGATGTATGCTACACCTGGCCAGAGGCCACCTGTCCAGACTCCTTTATAAAAATACAGGATATTTTTTTTTATTTTTTTTTATTGTTATATAAAGAGAACATTCATTAATTTCGTTACAAAAATTTCGCCAAACTGTGTAACAGTTTGTTGGCGGTGCGCTCTTATTATTATTTTATCTTACCTAATACGTACTTATTGATTACTGTGATTAAAATTACAACATTAAAAGTTAGTTTTATGCATAACAGATGCAATGCGCATGCATCCCTGGAGTGCATACTAGTATGTACCTAAATCTAAAACAAGCTCCCACAGAAGTGGCCAGAAATTCAAACAGTAACTAGTAAAGTTAACACTTCACCTAGCTTTAACTACACTAAACACAAGTAACAATATTGTGATATATATATACTAACAATGGCTTTCAGAATAGTTATATAAAATAGTAGATTGGGTCACAAGGGAGCAAAATTACATATTTACGGCGAGGGCGTACATTGAATCCTGAATGAAGCGAAGGATTCTATAATTTAAAATAGAATCTTGAGCGTAGTGAGGGATTCAAGTGATAACGCCCCAAGATGGAAATAATTTTGCTACCATGTGACACATATTGTTTTTCACATCACCAATGACGAAATTATTATGTTCCGAAATATGAATTTACCAAAAAAAAATAGTATGCAAAAAAGAAAAAAAATCGCGTCCGAAAAGAAAAGTGCCACTTTGATCCCTCCTTGCAGGGAAGAAAAGTGCCACTTTGATCCCTCCTAGCGGGGAAGAATAAGCCCGTTTTCGAATAGGTGATGTGGAAACAATATTACGATCTTAAAGTCTCGATGGGAGACCGCGGATGTACGGTACGCTTTGGTGAACCTACCTATAAGGTTTTTTTTTATGACGTGTTTGACCACGATCCCACCTGATGGCAAGTGATGATGCGGTATTAAAGTAGCCAATAGCAAAAACATGTCGAGCGTTTATATGCCTACCCGTATAGGCCGAATACTTATAAGAAGATATTAAAGCGCCTATTTGTGGTGACCACAAAGTCATCTAATATGCACATAATATATTACGGTCTGTCTAATACGTGATAAGTGATTCCAAGTCACGCTTTGTTTAGATATTGCCCTTCTGTTTTGGGTTATATTATAATTATAGGTATATTCTGGCAGCGTTGTGCACAATGCAGTGATAAGCTCGTGAAACAATACGGTTCGATCCACTGTTTGGGCCTATACTGATTGTAACTTGAATGCCTGCAGTTTTGTAGCAGCTAAATACCTATAGCCACATGATCTAGATTTTATTAATTTTGATTCCAATAATTATTGAAATTGGATAAATATTTAAAAAATGCTATAACTATAGGCACAAACATGCTAAATATTTCACTAAATAACTCGTTACGCGACGCGTTACAATACAACATGAGTAGGTACTCATCTTACACCACATAGGTAGTACTGGTAGTAGGTATAGCAAATTTATTATCTACTTACCTTCTTGTTTTTTACGAGTACAAGAGAGTTGTTTAAGGTAATGTCATTTATATGTGATTATTTATATATAAATGAAAGTACTTTTCTGATTCCCATAGTTCTACAGTCGAAAGTGTTCGACTTTTTGCAAGATCCACATACAGCTAATCTCACACCGGAAATCCGGTCTCAAAAGGTGAAACAGTCACACTTTTACGCTATCATAAAAATATTATATAATACTGTTACTGCCTTTTCACGAAAATATGCCGTTAAAATTCCGTTTTATAGGATGAAATAAGTGAATCTGAGAATGAAAAGGATGTTTTATTTTTCTTCATTACGGCTGGCTGCTTGGACCGATACTATGGTAATGTCGTTATGTTATCTGACTGGGTGGGATAACAGGGCAATTTAATAAGATTGCTACAAGATTGCCCTTTTCACTCGTATACTTAATTATTATTTTATGAAAAAAATACATTCCGTCAAATACAGTCCGACAAGAAATTGTAGAAAATTATCGAGGGCGCCACTTCGTAACTGTCACATTTTTGACGTAAAATGCTCAAATATGGCAAATTGTTGCCATATGTTTTTTTTTTTAGTTTCATTTTATTTAATTTCTACTATTTTATGTCGCACTATAAGAGCTTCTCAAAGGTCGGAGCGTCAAACAATATTAAAAGAGATTACAAGTATTACTTACCAGTAAGTAACATACAAAAATGTGTTGTATATAATACTAGCTTTTGCCCGCGACTTCGTCTGCGTAAACTTAGTAACCGCAGCTAGAGTAAGAATAGCGCCTGGATAAAGTCTAATGGCGATCATTTAATTTAAGCATAAATATGCTTAATTGCTTACACAAATTATCAGGCAATTCATTAATTATCTCAATTCCACCCCGCTTTTAACCCTCTTAAGGGATGATTTTCGGGATAAAAACTATCCTATGTCCTTCTCCGAGACTCAAACTATCTATAGGTATATGCGAATTTCAACTAAATCGGCTCAGCGATTTAAGCGTGAAGAGGTAACACACAGACAGACAGACTTTCGCATTTATAATATTAGTGTGGAAGTATGGACTAGTATGGATTAGGTTCTATAATAAATAACTATGTAGATTGTATCTTGATTGAATGTTCAAATTAATGTGATTTAAGTTCAATGATATAATTTAAATAAAAAACCGGCCAAGTGCGAGTCGGACTCGCCCACCGAGGGTTCCATACTTTTTAGTATTTGTTGTTATAGCGGCAACAGAAATACGTCACGTGAAAATTTCAACGGTTCGTGAGATACAGCCTGGTGACAGACAGACGGACAGACGGAAAGCGGAGTCTTAGTAATAGGGTCCAGTTTTTACCCTTTGGGTACGGAACCCAAAAAACGGAGGGAAATTTTTCTTTCTTTATAATTAACAAGGTAACTGTCAAAAATATTTTTATACACTTTTATTGCCAACTGTACTTTCTCTGTTGGGACCGTGCACGATATCAGCGCCACACAGAGGTTGCAACTATAGGCTTGTATTTTGTCAAAACTATTAAGCGAGAGTAAGTAAATCGTAATAATTTCAGTGAAAACTACTGAACTTTTATGCGGTTTTCACCTATGAATAGAGTGATTCTTGAGGAAGCTTAAGGCGTATAATTTGTTAAGGTTTTGTGTAAATTGGTTGAAATATGACGATATCTGGTAATGAAGTCAGAAAAAAATCACGCTGGCTATGAGCTTTAATCGAAAACGCTGCCCAACCCGTTTGAGATATAACAAAACAATGTATGGTGAAAAGTTTCATTGCTCTACAAAAAAGTCCGTGATGGTGTATGTCTATCTTTTAAGGATAACTTACTATACCCATTCTTATCTTCTACAAAAAGATTTCATAGTAAGTGGTATTTGCAAAGCTATTTACACGGATACAGTGTTAATAATTATCAAATTAAATACATTAGTTACATTAACCATTTCATACAGATTACAATGGTCCCTTACACCATACAATTTAAATGAACATCTCAGGAGTAATCGTAAATTAAAGTTCCATTTCGACCCATATAACTAGTATGAAAATGTTAAAGACGCTAAGCCGTAGTTGTCAATTTTTACCACCTTATGCGCTGCGATCGTTTTCCTTACCCCTACCATGTACTTCGCACGGTGCCAATAAAGTACTTCTCGATATAATTCTAATGAGCCTAAACTCAATGTGTTTATGTTTTTCCATCGAAAAGTTCCTTTATGGCTACCTTCCGGCTGCATCATCAGATCGGCTCCATGTTAACATCATTATTGAATCAATCCTAGGTACAATGCCTCAAGGGCCTATTTTAGATTTAAGCTAGTTATTAATTTCGTTTACGTAGTACCACTGTATATATTTTCCATGTAAATAAAGTTTTAGTTATTATTGAATTGCTATCGGATATACGGAAGTATGCCAAATTTCAGCTCAATGACACCAGGAAGTGGTTCAAATTTAGTTACAAGATTTAAAGCACATGTATACATATACCTACCTACATATATTTATACAAATATACGCAGTGAAGCTAAATAAAAGCTTCTCCCTATATAACCTCTTCCGCATTTCTTTGTAGCAAATAGATTTTAAGTCAAAATGAAAATCTTGTATCATCCATATCCTAACATATGGTTACAGGTTACAGCTCTATCGGAACACCACCATTTACGAAACAGTAACACTATGTTCCTTGTTAAATTTCTTAATAACTTTATTAGGTATTGATGAAATAAAACTATGAAAACGGATTATATCGCGTATATTGAATTTATAATACATCCCGACGTTTCGAACTCTTTACAGCGTTCGTGGTCAACGGTATATATATATATCTTTACTTGAAAAATAATTATAGTGTATAACTAGCCTTATGAACCGATTTTGCATGTACAACCAGCCTTAAAGTTTGTAGTCTATGATTGTTCATTATTTTAGTATGTGGGTATTTTTGCACTTTGTAATTTTTCCTCAGTCACCCGTTGACCACGAACGCTGTAAAGAGTTCGAAACGTCGGGATGTATTATAAATTCAATATACGCGATATAATCCGTTTTCATAGTTTTATTTCATGAGTAACTATCGCGGTAACCGAAGACAATTTTATTAGGTATTATTTTTGTGTTCTTAAATGCCTTATACTAAGCTGGTAAGGTACGATTTTCCATAGCAGGATGGAAGGATAGCGTAAGTGAATTTTGCGCAAGTATTTCTGGTCAAAAGTACGCTTGAACGAGTCATGAGAAGGGACAATGGGCGGCGGAACTGTTATTCCCTGCAATTTATGTGTAAGTAAGTATGGCTTTATGGTATCTAGAAGGTTCCTATTGGATTGAATGTTACGCAGAAAGAGCACAACAGTTGCCCTATTTGTGTGGTTAATTGAGATTAACAACTTGCTTTCCTTAGATGATAATTTGAGATATCATTTTCTGTTTTGGGTTGTTTTCCTCGTCATTAGTTGGCTTTCTTGAAATAAAAGGCTTCTTTATTTTAAGCTGCGTTTCTCAGCAGACTTTAAAATACAACAATAAATAGTCTAGGATTATTTTTATATACAGCGCTATAAGAAATTCTAGAAATATAAAAAATGGAATTAAAGGCAATACATAGTGGTAACAGCAGTTGACTTGTCACAACAATTAAATACACTTTTGTGAGATTTTTGTATACATGATTTTTATTTTAAAATAAAATAATTATGTGTTTAACTGAATAGTTATTATCTATAAATTGTATATACAGATGTCAATCACAATGAAAAAATCAACGATGATCAACTCTGGTCAAAGTGGGACTCGAACCCACATCCCTGGATTGCCGGTCCAATGCGTTACCAATTGCGCCAGCTGACCATCCGTCAATCAACGCGAATTTAATCTTGACGATTTAGATGTCGCTAGTGACGTCGTCACAGTTGCAATGATTAAATTCGCGTTGATTGACGGATGGTCAGCTGGCGCAATTGGTAACGCATTGGACCGGCAATCCAGGGATGTGGGTTCGAGTCCCACGTTGACCAGAGTTGATTGATCATCGTTGATTTTTCATTGTGATTGACATCTGTATATACAATTTATAGATTGTAATAATGTGGTACGTCTCACAATAAAAAAGGAAAAATATATTAACATTTAATAGTTATTTTTCGAAGAAAAGTAAAAGTAAGCATCAAAATGAATAAAATGAAGATTACGCTACACGTGTGATAAAGGCTGTTGGCAAAAATTCCGCCAAGATTGTGATCTGATTTAAAGATTTTTTTTGAATGATCTACTAAAAGCTAAAATGTCGGATGTCTCTTAACGCATAACTTTATAGGTATTAATAAATCAAGGCAACGATGTAATGTAAGTACATTCATGAAATACGTTATATTTTGGTCAAAATTTTGACGTAACCTGAAAATATCCGTTGTCGGCGTCATGTCAACGACAAATGTCAAATATCAAACAAATAAAACCAACTTCAAAAAGGATAAAATAAAATATTATCCCGTTTTATATGCGCTAGCAACAGAAACGTTTGAAGTCGGTGACAAGCCAAATAGTGACAATACTGGTGTTCTTTCTTTCGTATAAAACTACACCTTATCAACTTGTACTAGGCAAGCTTGTCGGTCTGTAAATCTTACCATACTGTATTCCTTTTTACCGTTCTAAAGAGAAAAATATTATGACATGACACGCCTACATCTTGTTTTTATTAGCTGTTCCGATATCTCCACATTCTAATGACGTTTACGTTTGTGTGGCAAAGTTATATTTGCATATAGACCTTCCTTTTTGTGGGCAAAAGGCACAATTTCCGAACTTTACCACCAGACACATTATTTATTTTTACGTATGAGATTGGATTGGTAAGTACGTCGAAGAAAATGGAAATCAAGGTTTACGGACTTACAAGGTTTAGGACATTTGATAATGTAGGCTATCTGCATTTTATTATTAAACTCGACGTCGCAGAACATCCGACAAACACAAAAGTATAGTATTCAGTCGCCATCAGACACATCGCAGCGGCCAAAGCGCTCACAAATATCTGAAGTATCTGAATACACCACTAATTGTCAAGGCTTTAAGTAGTAGTAGTAGTAGTGCGTGTTCAGATATTTTTAAGACCCTTGGCCGCTCCGATATATCTTGAATCGGTTTGTAGTATAATAGTCTTCTGCCGACTGACTTTTTATTTCTGGCTCAAAGCAATTACACCCACGTTTCGTCACCAGTCACGACGTTATAGACAGTTAATGATTGCCTTCTAAATATCAAACTTTTTCATCATTTTACGGCTCCACTTTACATGCAGTATAATACAGTCGTTTATGGTCTTCCGTTTAATTCATGCGGTATCCATCGAGTAGGCACAAAGCTTCCGAACTTTCAGGTGCACAGTGCACATCTAAATTGTTTTGATCTTGACTTATTCCAATGCTTTATATATGTAGTATGAATTTTCTGAAAAGAAATTTAAGGAATATGCTGAAAAGGAGTACTATTTAGTCAAATCATCGGAAAAGCGACATATCCAGACGCTTCAGGAATCTTTTGTCAGGAAAAACACTAGCTTTCATAGCCCTAGTTGAACTAAGCCCATCACGTCTCAGCAAATACAATCCATTAGGTAAAGACTACAGCCTCGAGGGACTTGATTAATTAATAACTTAGGAACTCTAATAGTGTTTGCTGACAAACGTAAGTCTCGTCCAAGTTAGATGATCTAACTTGCAATCAACGAGGGAAAGTTCTTAAAGTAAAAAAATGTAATTTTTCCTCTTGAAAGTTTATGTAGTAGTAGTAGGTAGGTTCATAACAATATTGATGAAAATATAGGTTGTCTGAGTAGAAAAATGTATGAATGTAACATCGTGGTGAGGTGTGAGGCCGAAACCCTTCCTAACCGAAGATCTTTTTTTATAATGGACTACTATATACTTTGATAATTGATACATTGATAATTCCATACTTGAAGACCTGAAAGTGAAAGAGAGGCTTGTATTGTGTGTGTTGTTGTGTGAGAGAATCGTATCCTCAGATAAAAATATAATCTTTAACCTTTCAAAACACACAACACACTGAAATCTAATATTGACTGGCAATATAATATACATATTATGTACATGACGTTATTTGCTCCAATCGTGCTCATAATTCAATGCTAAAATTAGATGGTTTGACATGAGTTTCATCAAACTTGGGACGATTGTAATTCGATTTGTTCATGCTACATTACATTCCAATTATCGTATGCCATCCCTAAGGTCGTATGGCAAATATTACTACAGCTTACCGCGTATAAGCTAGCTCACCATCTTCTTGATTGCGTATGAATTGCCAAAAATTTTGCAGCAAAACTATTTTGATCAACAAATATCATCGGCTACAATTTTGTACGGGATTATATGGAATTCTATAGAACGCGTTAGCGTGAGTGTTATAACACGCTATCTTGAGCTAGCGTGTTAACACTCATCAAAAGTGAGCCGATGGACTGATTTTCAGTCCATTTTACGTGCAGTAGTTTCGATAAAAAATGCATTTAAAGTTGCAAATTTTCATACAATAAGAATCTCTTTCCTGGCGATTTTCGCAAAGACTATAGCTAACAGGCTGCTGACCAGACAATAACTAACTAAAACAAGCATGGAGACGCCGGAAAAATTATTAGGATAACCTTATCTTTATTAGTTTTTGGACTGCAGCCTGATCTTAGGTTACTTAGGGAATCAATACTTAGTAAGTCTTTTATTTTACAATGGTTGTCTTATACCTTTATATACAACCTTATTTGAAAATAAATGTTTAAATTTCGAACGGCAATACAAAAAAATTAATTTCGATTGGAATGCGGTGTTAAATACCTAGGCTTCCACCTAGATAGGAGGCTCACAAAAGCCAATCATATCAAAGCAAAGAAAAATGTCCCAAAATTTTAAACTGAAACAGAATTCACTCAAATGCACTTACTTTTATCATTTTGGCCTGACGTTTTGAACAACAAATTAATATACCTAAATGTCTCAAGTCTCCTCCTGGATAAAATTGACTTTCTCTTATTGCTACTTTCATACCTCTTATTAAGAACTTCGGTAAATGGGTTTTTGTACGAAAGGAGCCCAACTGACACAAACCGACTTTCCATTTTGAGTCGCGTCCAGTCTACAAGTTCAAATACCTACAACGACTGCGACTATGTAAACGATCATTGTCATAGGTTATCATCATATCATTTATACCTACTTACTGTTTTTGACGGATTTAGTTTTTCACGTACGTAGTTGTTATTATGGATGGTATAGATGGTATATTATATAGTCTCCATGGTTGTTATGTTTTATTGTCAACTTTGACGTATTACGTTGTTGTTATTTTGCTATTTGGCAACAAATAAATAAAGATGTAAATAAAGAGTTTTGTATAAGTATCTTTATGCTTGTATAAACCAAATGGACCGTTAATAACAATTTATATCAACGTGAGTTGGTGCCACCAGTCTACAAAGCCCAAAGCAACATGGGATAACAATCTAACCTAAGGTACCTTGGGTTATAGGAGTGGACGGGAGTGGGAAGTCATAATCATAGGTGTGTAATATAATAGTGCTGCTGTAATGCTGTCACTGTATTGATATCGCTTGATTTTAAGATTTTTGTGCACCGTAATAGCTCTATTAAACTCAATAAACCTTGACCATAAACGTATGTTAGCTTATTTTCCTTAAGAGGAGTGATCGCTTCTCCTTACAAACTTAAACCCCATTTTCCTCTTTGGATATTTATATTTATCGTATGGCATATGTACATGTCACTGGATTACAATTTAAAAAACAAAACTTATGGTTAGTTAGAATTTCGCCCTTCCCAGGTACGCGACTGCTTCATCTGACAGGATCTTAAAATCGTCTACATGGCCTGTGTATTTAGTAAGAGGGCATTCCAGAATGATGTGGTTGATGGTCTGATCCGGGTGCCCGCAGCTACAGGCAGAAGAGGAGCTCCAGCCCCATTTGTACCAGTGGTGGCCGCAGTTGCCAACTCCTGTTCTTAGGCGGTTAAGAGCGGACCACACCCGACGGGGTTCCTTAAAGCCTGCTGGGGGTACTCGCAGGGGTAGAGCAGAGAAGGGGTTGGCTTGGTCTCTGAGGGCTTCCCATTCTGCGGTCCATGCCTCCTCCAGGGTACGGGTGGTCAGGGAATCTCCCATCAGTAATGCAGGGGGGTTTCGGGATTTAAGACGTTTTCTTCCGAAGCCCTCGAGGTCTTGGTGGATTGGTAGCTCAGGACTACAGTGCGCTTTCGCTAGTTCGCGTTGGAGGCATTTTTCTCTTCGCAGGTGCGCAGGGGCTATGTTGCTAAGAGCGGGGAGCCACAGTGGGTGGGTGTTGGCTTAAGGCATCCCGTTATTAAACGTAGAGTCTGGTTAAGCTGCGTGTCGATGGCTGAGGTATGAACACTATTTATCCAGACTGGAGCGCAGTACTCGGCCGTCGAGTAAACCAGGGCCAGCGCTGTGGTTCGGAGACAGGAGGCAGAGGCTCCCCAAGTTGTTCCTGTTAATTTTTGCACTAGACTATTCCTGGTCTGCAGTTTAGCCGATACTTTTTGTAGGTGACACTTGTAAGTAAGGCTGCTGTCCAGAGTAATTCCAAGGTACTTAGGGTGCGGGTTATGTTGAAGCATTGTGCCTTTAAACTTGACGGTCAGTGTTCTTTCTGCAAGCTTATTGCATATTAAAGTATTTTTCAAACAATTTGGGTAAGGTGAGTAAGGTGTACCAAATACAATTTTGGGAGATTGTGTATTTTAAAGTTATAAATTATATGAAGATGACATCTGGCACCGTACCCGAGCTGTTTAAAAATACTATAAGATTATAGAAAATATTTTACGCATTTTAATAATAGTATGTTAACCACAGCTATGCCCCTCCGTTAGATTTATTCGATTTCAAAGCGGTCGTCCCCTATATTGTCTTAAACCTGTTCGAAATACCTTTCAGCAATGATAAAAACAGTTTTATAGCTAATAAGTCCGTACGTTGCGTTACGTTAAATTATCTCAAACACAATTAAATGCAAGGCCTATAAATAATGCCTGCGGTAATAAGTGTTCCATAACACTTATTACCTACCGCAGTTGTGACTCCGGGCTTGGTCAATTTGTTTATTATTATTTTCTTTTTAACAGTCAATGGATTTTAAGATTATATTTTATATCGCATTATGTGTATACCGACTAAATCTAACATTTTCATCGGCTCTCAGTACTTTCATGTGATTTATTTATTAATGCTGCATTAATAAATAAATCACATGAAAGTACTGAGAGCCGATGAAAATGTTAGATATGCATACGACTCCAAGTGAATTTACTGTTTTTATTTCTATAACTATTCTATAACTTTAATCACCATATCCAAGTTTGTATTCGAATTCACGAGTTTACTTGCTTCGGTGTCTGTCACATGATACATTATTTATACCACTTATACTTAATCATTAGCAGCGATTTGCTTTAGGCCAATTAGTGTTTACTAGGGGGGTTAAGTTACGAAAATCTTTGGCTTAAGTACCCTAATGTGCTCATTCCTGTTAACTTTCTTACACGTGTCAGAACTTCGACATGGACTGAATAATTCCACAGAGATTAACCATGTATTCCTGGCGGTATTATGAGTAAAGTTAATTTTTCCTGGCATAAAGTTATTTCATCTCGTTCACTTAACTTTTTGCAAGCAGCGCGCGTTAGAAAGCGCTACTATAATAATTATTGACGACGACAGTCGATTGATTGATGAGTTTTCCTTTAAATACATTTAAGACTCAACTATAAAATTACTTGTTTAGCTAGCACGTTGAAAAAGTAAAGTTTTTTCTTATATCACATTGAAAGCATTCGTGCGTTCTATTTGACGCCCCATTTTCAGTCGGCCTAGACAAGTGCAAATATGATCTCGTGAATTTTCGTTGCACCTGTCATTCCGAGACATTTTTACTGTTTAATCGGCGTTTGTCGATGTACGATTATCATCTTAGCTAGGCTCCCATGTCAGTCATTATCGCAGTCAATTTGTCATCAATACGGATACCACGAGGTTGACACGGACATATTCGCTAACGTCTGCGTAACTTACTTTCTAAACATCTCGCTTGCACTAATATGCCAGTACGAGCGAGATGCATAGAAAGTAAGTTACGCACACGCTAGAGAATATGTCAGTGTGAGGGTCAGTGTCAAGCTCGTGGTAACAATCAGAAGCTGTATTCTGAATTTACAATTTATTTTGATACAACTGTGACACGACTCGCAGCGAATCTTGCGTGCACTAATGTACACATGTAATCTGCACAAGAAGGAAACACTGGGCACATGTTATGTCGAACTCTCGAACAAAATATTCCTAGAATTTGTGTTTAAACAGAAGATAAACTTACGCAGATTAACGGGATTTTTTTAGACTTCCTCTTAAAAAGAAAGCCAAGAAATTCCCGCCTACTAACACTACTCAGCGCGTCAAAAAAGTCCGCAATACACAACCGCTGTACATCTTGATGGCAGTAAATTAATTAGGGAAGAAGGATTTCCCCCTTAAGATAAATGGCTTCTCGAGAGATAAAAAAATGGACCCTTAGCTAGATAAATGAGTTTATTTAATGAACTGTTATGAATTAGCAGACCCTCACTGATATTATAAATAAGAAAATTTGTTTAGGTTTGTGGAGACTGATCTATTTAAGCTCACATTTACATTTAGTAACTTTATTTTTGAGTATAATTACATTGAGTTGAGACACCTCATTCGGTACTCGTATGTTTTTCTTTTTCTCTCCTAATGAATGTTTAAATTAATTATACAGCATTTTGAACATGTTGATAACAGATTCTTATAAAGTCCTGCGGGCCAGGGCGGTCATCATTACCTCCTGGCTGACAAAGGACTGTGATCTACTGCCTGATAAACGCACTTAGGAAGGATATTATTATTTATATCATAATTAATTTATTTCAATCAACTTAGGCTGCATATTAAAGCTGCATCAAGTTTATACAGCTCCAATACCCTTCTCAGCCATGAGGACGCACCAAATCATAGGCCTTCTTATACATATACAGTAGCAAGTGTAATTGGTATACTGTAACCGTTCTTGTGGTATGAATAAAAAAAAAACCGGCCAAGTGCGAGTTGGACTCGCGCACGAAGGGTTCCGTACCATTACGGAAAAAAACAGCAAAAAAATCACGTTTGTTGTATGGGAGCCAAATTTTAAATATTTATATTATTCTGTTTTTAGTATTTGTTGTTATAGCGGCAACAGAAATACATCATCTGTGAAGATTTCAACTGTCTAGCTATCACGGTTCATGAGATACAACCTGGTGACAGACAGACAGACAGACAGACGGACAGACGGACGGACAGACGGACAACAGAGTCTTAGTAATAGGGTCCCGTTTTTACCCTTTGGGTACGGAACCCTAAAAAGAAAAAAAAACAATCTAGGCGGCCGAGAGGGCCCCCCTGTTCGATCGAACTTGCTGGCACATGGTCATGTCTATGAGGAGGAGCTCTTAGGTACCACTACGGGACCCAACCCTACATCCATTTTGAGCGGAGGCTAAAATGTTGTTAGCGACAAAGTGCGCGTTGATTTTTGCTCTCAAAATGGGCGTAGACTTGTAGAGTGTAGGCAAGCACGTGATGGGTACCTGTAGCTCTTCGGTTCCGTGGAACTACCGGACTTGTAGAGCAGTAAGGTTACATCAGTAGTTAGGGAAGGTGGGAGGGAACCGACCTCTAGGGCTTGTTGGAACTGCGTTGCCAACAGTGCGTGCGAGCATCGAAACCATTTTATCCAAAAGTTGTGCAATCCGTCCGGTCCATGGCTATTCCAGTTCTGGGCCGTACGGATGACACTACTTACGTCGTCGGGGTTGATGGTGGTTCGACAACGTTTATCCAATCGCCCTATGTGTGTTCCGCGGGCATTGACCAGATGCTACACCAGAAATCAGTCATGGCAGTAGCATCCGGCAGCCGCACGGACACACGAGGGTCGGCTTCCTCCCACCTTCGGTCACTTTGAAAAAGACGATTCGGCTGGAATCGATCCGCACACAGTTGGTTGTAAATAATAATAATGGGAATTATTATTATTATTTACAACAAACTGCCTTCTCAAACAAGAACTGTCTAGTTCTAACCGAATGTGTAATCGCACAGACCGCCGCAGCATCTGCGCTGGATCATTCCAATGGCCCTCCGTAAAACAGAGAGGTTTAGTGAAGAGCGAAATAACCTTCTCCTTAACTTAACAAACCTGAATTAATTTTGTAATAAAACTATGATAACAGATTATATCGCGTATATTGAACTTATAATACATCCCGACGTTTCGAACCCTTTACAGCGTTCGTGGTCAACGGGTGGGGGTTGACCACGAGCACGACCACATTATTCATACATAGGATTAGTAGAAATCTTATACATGAACAAGCCAAATTTTTACAGTCTACTGTATTGTTCATTTCATACATAGGCATTAAAAATCTAGTAAATGGACTATAGAAATTTTGTTTGTTCCAATACTGGCTGAATGCATCAGGATCGTTTTCTAGTTGCTTCAAACGTACACTGGAGGGTTTATCCAATTTCTGTTACATTGTTTATCTAGTATAAAAAGATGAAACGTAAAACAGTACTCACGGATCGATAGGATACAATTGGTATGGTTAAATATTGTTTTTGTCAAAATGTTCGAATTATCCAACATACAGTCATCATTCGCTTGCCCTTATCCCATTCATTTGGGGTCGGCGTAGCATGTCTTTTTTCTTCCACTTCTTTGTCTCGCCCGTCATCTCATCATTCACTCGCATTCGTTTCATATCTCTCTCACACAGTCCATCCACCTTTTCCTCGGTTTTCCTCTCCCGATACTTCCCTCCACATTCATTTGTAATACCTTTCTCGTCACATGGATTTCATCCCTCCGCATTACATGTCCGTACCACGCTAGGCGATTCGCTCTTACTTTTTCTACTATATAGCCTTCTAAGACCCCGCGTACAAATTTTTGTACATATTCCACAATCTATTATGATCTTTTATTGAGTAACTAAGGGTTCCAAATTCAAAAACAAAACAAATGCTTCTGAGTCTCAGGAGGATAGTAGCAACTTTCAGGCTTCCTCTTATATACTCATTCCTTATCCTATCCATTCTTGTCACACCACACATCCATCTTAACATTCTCATTTCCGCTACATGCAATCTCTTTTCATTCGTCACCTTTAGGGCCCAACACTCTGATCCAACTATACAGTATAGTTGGATAATTCGAGTTAGTTGGAGAAACCAGTAACTGGTTCCACTAGACTTATATTGACCGGGATATTGACTGTCCCCTTCCGTCGGGTCTATATCCCGGTCAATATAAGTCTAGTGAAACTAACCGTGAATCATTCAAAACTTTTCAGTAATTGGTTTCTCCAAAATGACCCGCGCTCGCGCTATGATAAGTAATACATGGCCTGCAGATTGCTACGGACTGCCTAATTGCACGGACGCTTCGCCTTTGTACATAAAATTATTATTATACTAGACCCTGCCCATACTTTGGACACCTCAGAGTAACTGCTAAGGCGAGAAACCTCTAGCGATTGCTTACTCACTAGGGTATGGTCCCGATAGGTAATGAATTTGTATGGCGAGTACCGGGAAGTACTCACATATTTTATTCTACTCCTCACGAACGTCCACACACTTAAATACACTAGCTCAATATGTCAAAAACTATAACGCTAACCTAACTATGGACTTGTATGAAGTAGTTTAGAAGTTACTCCACTACCGGTCAGGTTGTGTTAGTACAGCGTAAAGCATGATAGAACGTGTATGTAGTGACGTGATATTAACAGAACCATGTTATTACAGTACACTAAGCGCAACTTGCACCATCCCACTAACCCGGGCTTCACCGGTTAAACCTGGAGTTACCATGGTTACCAGTACATTTTGACAATGAGTTAACGGTTTAACCGGTTAACCTCGGGCTAGTGGGATGGTGCAAGTGGCGCTAAGTAATACACAATTGCATACCACATTTTAATCTTAACTTTTCCTTATCGACCATTAAGTAAGTTCCTTAGTTCCCGGAAAGGAATTAGAATATTCGAAAGGAAACATATCTAAATGTAATAAATTATTAACGATTTTGTTTATCGAAGTGAAAGTTTGAAAGGGTTTACGTGTTTGTAACTTTGTATAATATATAGGGTGACTTAGGACACGTGATCGGAATTAGATAGATATCAAAATAGGCTCAATTAAAGGAAACTTAGTCCAGTTACTTTAATAGTTTCTAGCTTCGTTATTAAAAATCATTTTACCGTACAACCAAGGTGTTATTATCTGGTGGCACGGTAGTGCCCCCGCCAAGACGAGCAAAGTGAAACGCAAGGGCACTACCTATACGTTTTCTCGAAGGGCTTCGTCGTTTTTTTGAACCCTCATAACTTAAGCTTGGATTATACCAGATATACAAAATTCTCGGGATTTGATGTCAATGGTGGACTTATTATGCATAAAAAAAATTAATTGCATAGCTCGTACACTTTTTTTTATATTTGACTTTACAGAAATCCAATGCCCCATGAAATTTAAAATTAACATAAAACAAACAGGTTATTACAAATAACACAATTACAAATCACCATCACTAATTAAACTTTCACGGATGTAGGCCTCGCATCCATCACCTCACAGAATCTCAGGCATTCATTTCTCACAGACGCCCATCGTCACGCAAACAGGTCGCACTCGGGTGCTAATGCCAAGAGGGCATTCAACTGTGTTAGGGCACGGAGCAGCGGAGAGTTCAGGCGCGACAAGGTGCGTCTCTCTGGCAAAGCCAACAGATCGCGTCGCCGCGGTCTGACGGCTATCCTGGGGATGTCCGGTACATGCAGTCGCACGAGTCGACTCACCAATTCAGGGCAGTCCGAATCACCGCGCAGGGTCCGACACGCAAACGTCAATAAGCTAAGGTTACGTCTATTATATTGTATGAACAAAATATACGTAAGGTTACGTATATTTTATTCATACCCAAAAAACCCCGATTTCGTCACTGACTCAAGTGCACTGATGATCATCAAAATTCTTAGGGTACTTCCCGAAGTACTGGGAAGCTGAAATTTGGTATGTAAGGTATATCAACATAACGATATAGTACACAAAAAACAACAGAATTCAAAAATATGAAATTTTTAGCCCCTAAGGGGGGGGGGTGGAATTTTGTATGGGGAATCAATAAACGCGCTGAACCGATTTGGTTGAAATTTGGTATGTAGATATTTTTTTGTTATGGGGAAAGATATAGAATAGTTGTCAACCCCAAAATCACATCTTAAAGATGAAAAGGAGGTGGAAAACAGCGTTAAGGGTAAAAAGGGGGTTGAAGTTTGTATGGGGAATCAGTAAAAAGCAGATTGTATAAAAGATGCCCTCAGATACGCATTTCAGAATTTGTAAAGTAAATCACCCCAACCCTTTTAATTAGGGGATGGAAGATTGTCATAACTGTCATAAGCAACTTACAAAAATAAGTGAAATCCTACCAAAAACATTTTCATGTATAATGTTGCCAAGACGAAACCATAAGGCTCGCACTGTCAAAAAGTTATCAGATCTCTTGTAGAGCCAATCTTCTAACTCTACAAGCACTAACTTCACAAACTCTAAACCTTGGTCAAAATATGTGGCTTGACCGTTTCGTTACTACAAGAACTATTGCATAATAAAAAATAATGAATAGTGATTACATTTTTCACCTTACGCCCATGTGACGGTAGCGAAACGGCCAAGCCACATATTTTGGCTAAGGTGTACAGTTTGTGAAGTATACTAATTTACAAATTGCCTGTGAAATTGGTTTACATACTTACTATCTATTATTAGTTAGTTTGGCTGCTATCAGTAGGCCGAGCACATGATTGGCGCGGCAGTATCTCGCCGCGAGATAGACTACCCGTCTTTTACTAACTGTATAAATTAAAGAGAGACGGGTAGTCTATGTCGCGGCGAGATACTTTCGCGCCAATCATGTGCTAGCCCGGCAGTAGGGAGTAAGTTAATAGTTAAAGTGAATTATATTACTTAAAATGATATAGAACCTTGATACCTGTGAATTTAACCAGTTAATAATAATAAGTCAACTATTTTTCCGTTAAAAATAACTTGCAATTTTGACGACTGCATCCAATATAAATTTGGTGCAAAAGCAAACGCATAATTATATTTCTGACATCAACTAAACCTATTTAATAATTTCGCGCATTCCGTAGACAAATAAGTCCGAATAGTTGGGCTCTAAAACAAAGGAGTCCGAATTAGCACCACCGCAGCGCAAATTGCCACGACCGCAGCACCGACCGGTTAACACTAATTGCTCTCAAGCAATCCAACTTGTACCTAGGAGGTTTTATTAGATTTTAAGCATATGCTTATTAATCTATGTGCTTCCCTCAGGCACCAAAACAAATGTATGAGTGAGTGCAAGGCGCTTTAAGGCCGTTCCCTGAGCCAGAAGGCAAAAAATCTCCTTATTATGATCATATTTTTCTAAGAGACGAATGTAGACGTGGAAAAAATATATGAAGGGTACACGGAAAGAACATGTCTTGACTAGACATTTTGAGTAATCGCGGTTTTAAAATTTGGAACCATGTCAAAATATTCCGTGACCAGGTCTTTTTTAACTAAAAGAAAAGTTGTGTTACATATATTATTATACAGTAGTAGCAAAATATATATATAACTAACAGTTCATTAAGAGCTCTACATTTTGAAATTAAAATCTCATTTTCCGAAAAAAGTGACTAGATATGTTCTTTCCGTGTACTCTTCATATGTAGTTCTTGATTATATTATCTTTAATTTATAAGCTTCCGATACACGAATTATGACACTTCGCTCGATACAATTAATTCCCAAAGTAACCTCTAACTAGGACTTTTAATCCAACTTTACTTGGTTATTTATTATGTGACACTATAAAGAAAAAAAGAAGAAAAAACAATCTTAACTTAAATAGTAATTTGACAGCTTTCGAATTCGATATTGTAAGGCAACGTTTTTAAAATAAATAAAAATCGACAAAATTCGATCAAAATTGACACTTGGCGCGCATGGCCTTTACCGTTCTTTCTGGCGAAATGTGACAGTGATAGCGGAAAACCGATGGGACGGCCTTAAGGTTAATATCATATCAAAATGACATAACGGGGTATGCATTATATTATACCTTTGGTTGCATTCAGCATCAACAGCCAGATTAAAATTTAATTTATCGACGCATTTGGAATAACGCTTTCCTAAGTCTCTCGCGCAACGCGCAACGCATGTTTTCAACGTAATTACATTAAAGCAATTACAAAAAAAATATTAATTGTTAGGGTTGAGCCGCTGTAAGCCATAGTCGCTGATAGCCAGTACTGTGGGTGTAATAATCGCGTTTGTAAACATGTTTGGCTATACGCAAGCGAAAAGGTCTGTACAATCGATATTTTTTTTTCCAATAAAAAACCGCCAAATTATTATAAAACATGTAGAAGGTAGAAATTTTCATTAAAACTCCCTTTTACATTTTTGTATTGAACTCAGAATGAAGCCAGTCCTCTACGTTCATAAATAACATTTTCAACAACAATTTGTACCCACTCGGTCGACGTTATAAATAGGTAGGTCTAAATTTAGTAGAAGCAGAACGGGTTTCAGTTATTTCAGTCAAAGGGGCAACTAAAGGCTTTGACAAAAACAAAGCTTTGATACAAAATGGCTCTGCCCTGACCCACCTTTGACCAGTTGCGTAAAGTGAACTTATAGTCTAGGATGAGACTGAGAATTTTAGCATCCATGTGGTACTCACATTTCATTTTTGTTATACGATTTTACTTAGGCTTCTCTCCGCGTACTAAACTATTGTAATGCTTCTATGTAAACATTTGTTTACCTACCAAACGTTTCGTTTCGTTTTGCTCGTACCTAGGTCTAGGGTTAACGATTTAACTGCTTAACCCCGGGTCAGTGGGATGGTGCAAGTGGCGTGATTGTTTTACGTAAATATTATTGTAATGGTGTGATTCATCGCACTTAAACTATCGTGAGACATATTTCAAAATATTTATCAGTACGGTTTTTACTCACTATTATTTTTAGTCGCTTTTGGCGACATGTTTCGGATTCTTTGGGAATCCATCCTCAGGCACGAGTGTCCGCGGCGGTTGTTCGTCGTGCACTGCCCGCGCCGCCCGCCTCGTCGCTCGTTGCGCACGCGCTGATGGGGCGGGGGGGGGGGGGCGCGGGGCAGTCCGCAGATGGAGTCGTCAAGTGAAGGTCTGGTAGGGCGGCTGTATCGAACGAAGTCAAGCACACTGCACTCACTATGTCCCCGCGATCGTCACAACACACTTGCCGCTTGACCCTAGGTATTATAGGCTTCCATGCAGGTGACAACATCCAGCCTCCGTCCCGATTGAAACGATTGCACGCCGCCCTAATTTCAATCGGGACGGAGGCTGGATGTTGCCACCTGCATGGAAGCCTATAATACCTAGGGTCAAGCGGCAAGTGTGTTGTGACGATCGCGGGGACATAGTGAGTGCAGTGTGCTTGACTTCGTTCGATACAGCCGCCCTACCAGACCTTCACTTGACGACTCCATCTGCGGACTACCCCGCGCCCCTCGCCCCCGCCCCATCAGCGCGTGCGCAACGAGCGACGAGGCGGGCGGCGCGGGCAGTGCACGACGAACAACCGCCGCGGACACTCGTGCCTGAGGATGGATTCCCAAAGAATCCGGAACATGTCGCCAAAAGCGACTAAAAATAATAGTGAGAAAAAACCGTACTGATAAATATTATGGTGTGATTCATTAAAATTTACTGATTGTGTAGGCTTAGTCCTGTTCACGTCTCATGAATCACCCTGTATATCCCAGCCATTAAAGTTGGTCGGGTGGTTCAGGTGCATTTAGTAATTAGGCCAATAAAAAAACAATAACTTTGTAAACCCACACTTAATAAGGATTGAGGCCGGTTACTCCAAAACGCCAGTTAGCGAAATAATATCATTCGCAAAAATTTCAGTGCACGTTATATAGTTCATTAAGTTTAATCTCTATATTGTTTGCAGTTGCGACAACTATTGCCAAGTCGAATTTAAACTATCGTGAGACATATTAACTTAACTAACATAGCGGTTTCACTCACGTGTTATTGCTAAGTCATTATATTTATTGAAAAATTAAGATATTTAATCTTATATTGATGCGGTTTTAACACCCCCTGGCGCTGACTAAAATAACCGACTTGATTTCGCATTCAATCTTAAAACACTCGTGTGATTCTATTATGAACCTCGCTGACGCTCGTTTCATAAAACCACACTTGTGTTTTAAGGCCTCTCATTAGGTATCAGTTGCATGAACTACTATTGTAATAGTATAATATTATATATTTATATATTATATATACATATTTAAAATATAGGATTACAAACTTACTTTGCAGTTCTTAAATCTTTAAAACGTGACTGATATTTCAATATTTTGAGGTTTCTATGGCTTAATAAGCTAAAAGCTAATTATGTTTAAAACTTGAAGCTTGGGGTTCTGTAGAAGTACTTACCTCAGAATTATGATGATCGGTGAGTGAGTGAGTGTGTCAGTGACAAAACCAACGAACTTTAACGTGCAATAATTGTTAAACTAGAAGTTCAAATTGAATGTTATTGGGGATATATTTAAATCATATTATGCCCTATATTTCACCGAAAATTCAGGGTTCTAGCTTTAGCCAGCACAAAAGTACAGGACGTTGATAAGGGCCTGAATGGCTTCGAGAAAAGGATGGTACGGCCGTGCCTCTTTGTTTTGCTCGACTTGGCGGGGGCACTGCCGTGCCCCCAGATAAGTAAGCAAGTAGAAACTTTTAGGTAAAAAATATATATACTCATATCAACATATATACAAAATATTACTACAATGTTTACACATTCAATAAAATAATAAAAACAGCGATTAAGTAATTTATACGTTTATTTCTTTTTTTCTTACAACTGTCTTTAGTTTAGATAGATATCGTAACAAAGAAAAAATCCGTGAGTAAAGTTTCTTTCCTTTCTAAATTTATTAATAGGAGAATCATGTACATACACATGGCTTTATAAAACATTTATTATGTGAAAAATAGGTAATTTTATATTATATTAAAGAATATAAGATCCTGTTGGGCAGGTTTGTTCATAAAAAATCCGTAAAATGTTTGTTGAATTAACAGGAAATTAATTTGTCATGCGTTTACGATAATAAAGTAGCAATTCAAAAAAATGTATCTTTTTCATTACGAATTTCATACCTACCTTCATACTTGCTAGCTAAACTACTATAGTATGCTTCAACTTTTTTAACTTTTAATCAGGAACATTAAAAACAAATAAGATTCCTTCCTAATGTAATTATGACCGTTAATACTACTTAACCCTTAATCACGTGATGTACATAGATTAGCAACAACACCACTTTTGTCTCTCTTAATTTTTTCCTATCCAAAATCATTAGGACTGGCTTGATTATAATGTGTGCTTTAAAAGATTAATAACGCAGCCATGACTTGATCCTCAGGAAAATTATGTTGTCATCTACCCAGGTCCTAAGAGCCGACACCTTAGCGTACACTCCGGGGTACGTGGGCCGGGCGCACCCGATGCCCCAGGAGACCACACCAGCCAGCTTTCCGTCGTGGACCAGAGGACCACCGCTGTCACCCTGGAGATGACATAAACTATCAGTACGGTAAGAGCACCGAATCAGACGGGGTATAACATCGGTCACGAACTAGAGCGAATACTCGAACGAACTCGAGTGAATTTGCTTGATTCTGACGCTGGTAGCGTCGACCAACATACATTTTAAGAAGACAAATATAGGGCTATCGATGATGCTGCCAGCGTCTTCTAAATTATAATTGTAGGTATAGCCGATGCTGCCTTTGAGCAAATTTGCTCGCGGCGTTTTCGTGTAGTTTAAGTGTATGTTATCAGCTTTATTCAACGCCACCTATGATTATCCAGACTGTTCTTACTTGGCAAGCATCCTTCCCACCGGCAGGTACTCCAGCGCATAGCATCCTCGGCGTGATTACATACAATGGTGAGTACGCTGAGCGGCAGACTTGCTCGTTCACTACCGGCACCAACACCTTCTGGAGGGTGGACGGCGAACCGCCTCCTTCCTGAAAAAAATACATAATTATATATTATTAGCATCTGAGGCAAGCCTGACATTAGAGACACATCAATGATGTCACAACTCCTTTTGTAACTTTCTCGACTAATAACGGATCTAAACACCTTTTACGTAGTAATCTCACATACTAAATTATGTTAATGAACATAAAGACTCGACTAACAATTTACGTGAGCCAAACTGGAGTTTGAGTGAATTATCAAAGTTAAGAATATAAAACAACATATTTCGTACATGAATATTCGATGTTCATTAAAACTTGTACAAACTAACAAGTCATATTATAGTTATAATACGACCTGTACCGTTATATTAAGTAGGGAAACTTTTCGTGCCCCTCGTTTAGTACCCGTTCGGAGCAACTTTTAAGCTTATTAAACCTAGGTAAACAATGTTGTCTGTGCTGAACATTTTAGAGTGTCGGGATGTCGTAGATAGCTTATTTTAATACACTTTAGTAATAAATTTAGTTAGCTTGCTTATGAGCATGGTTGCAGCAAGATTATTTCAGCTACTCGTTACTTGCTTATATATTTTGCCGTCTTAATATAGTACTTAATACACCAAAGGCAAAAAAAAACAGACATTCGATACTTATTAAATTGTAAAAATAAGTTACAATACATTGAATTTATAATGCCTGAATTTATTAATATAAGACCAAAAGTCAATGTGGAAACAAAAGCGCACAACTTACAAACAACTGAACATAATTTATTTTCGCTATGAAATATTAAACATGAAATACCGACCACAAACGACATTTATACCGCTATATATTTACCACAGAAACGTACGATGTTACCGAGTAAAAATCTTTCTGCTTATTCCTGCCCAAGATTACAGGAATTATATCAATTAATTGACACATGTCAATATCGTGAAAGAGGAAGATTTAGGTACTTTTTTGTCCGAAAAACTTTCTTGAGATCATTGATCACATCCCAACTGGATGGAGTAGCTAAGTTTACTAATGTCCATTTCTTGGCGCTCTAATTTTCATAACTGAAAAAATTCGTAAAATTAATACTATCATCAGGAGTCCAAATTTCGTGGCATTTTTTAATTGTCATTCTGACTTACGATTTACATTTATCGATAGCAGAGCAGAGGCAAGTAGAGGTAAACAACAAGCGATTAACATTCAAAACAATGAAAATTAACAATTTCACATTTAATTACTACTACTTATTGGCGCAGCTACCCAAAATGAGTCTTGGCCTCCGACACGAGTACACGCCAGTCGTCTTGATCCTGTGCCATCTTCCGCCAGTTATCGGCATGGAGGTCGCGCAAGTCTACTTCAACGGCATCGCCCCAGCGATATCTGGGACGTCCGATTTTTCCATGTTTTCCGGTTTTAAATTACTTCTTTTACAGTTAAATATATTAATTTGCTGAGCTTCATCTCTTCTTTTTCTTTTTACTTATTAGTACTCAATATTAGACTAATTAATATATAGGTAGTGCATACGAAGTGTTAAGTGTAGATTTCTGTGGCAGTATACTAGAAATATTAGTCTACGAGAATGATTGGTCGAGAAAAGACCCCACAAATACCCTGTAGCTTACCTTTGTATTTCCCCAACCACTGACTTCAGTGATAGCTCCATCATCAATCTCCTCTCCGTCTTCCATCATCTTTATGGACTTCACAGTATCACTGAACTCCAATGGAGTGCTGAGTCTCAGCAGTGCAATGTCGCTGTCCATCTTGGTATAAGAGAAGCTTGGGTGGTAAATGAGATCTGCTACTGGGACCAACAGACCTCCTTCTTTGCTTGATGATGACCCAACGCGTATATGGTAGTCTGTTGGAGAACTCCTAAAACCAAATTCAGATCAAAATAATATAGTCTTTTATGTATATTTTTTTTTGTAAATTACATAATTACCTTTATTATAACGATGTGTTATTAAAAACTTCCATCGAAACATTAAGGCCATAGAGCGTGCTACAGAAATACACATAAACACACACACACACACTTTCAGATTTAAAAAAAAATTGTTTCAGTAAAGCAGATATAAAACCTTTATATCCGTTATATTTACTAGTTGACAACAAAAAATCAATCTCAATCTTACTAATGGACATATTAGATTGGATAACTAGAAAATTCCAACTAATACGATAGATATTGTGGCTCAAAACGCGGAGAGTAATTAGATACTCACAATCATGGTGACCGCAGTATACTATGGACAATAGGGTTGTTGACTATTTTTGAAATAAATTATTTCATTGTGCACGAAATAAAGCACTGCCTATACACCTACTATATTATAAAGGTAGACCGCAATTATTTTTTGATACAATTTCTATAATACATCGGAAATAATTACCCTTAAAAAGTAAGTGACTTGACCGTGAACTCACATGTCTGGTTCATATAGGTATAAACACCATAGGGGCTGTCTGTTTTCATTTGTCAGTCAAACACTATTTATGGGCTTATGCCGATTCACAAAACAATGAAGGAATCAAGGAATTTACCCAATAACACAATGTGCTGCCGTCAGTACCATGTCCTCTGCTATGATAGCGCCCCCGCAGGAATGGCGGCCTCGGTAAACCATGGACACTTGGAAAGGGGCCTCACTGATGTTGATCTCTTCGCCGCCCACTATTTTCACATTTTCAATGCTGGGTGTTGGCGTTGATACTAAAAGTAATATTTTTTTTTAGGTATCTCTTCTTTTCTTCTCCCGAAAGTAAAGGATACTAAAGCCTAGTTTATGGTTGGTTCCGACTTAGAGTTGTGCCGTTCTCGAAAATATTATTTGTTTACTGTGGGAAATATTATTGAGCACACATTTTCCATACAAAACGGAGAACGTTCTCGAGAACGGCACAACTCTAGTCCCGACGTAAGCTGAGCTGTACAATTCATCTAATGCGTCCTAAATTATCGGTCACATTGTTCTAAACACACATCTCTTTTTTAATAGCACGTCGGTGGCAAACAAGCATACGGACCGCCTGATGGTAAGCAGTCACCGTAGCCTTTTTGTTAAGCAATTAGATAATCTACACATTTGACGCGTAGTCTGATCCGTTACTTTGATGGTGAGTGTACCAAAAGCTACATAAAAATAAATTAAAACTTAAATCTCTGTATGACCCAACTCTCTTAATTACCTACCTACTCTAAAGGTCAACTTGTCTTAATTAGCTTTTCGAGAAGAAGGTTAAATAATTAAATATACTTATTTTGTTAAGCATTTATCTTCGTTAAGTTGATCTATTTGGATAAGCAGACAGGTAAGTTGAAATCTGCAAAGGTAGGTAGGTATATTAATTACTTTTCAACACACTTGCTTAAAACGACGTTTTTATTCCACCGATTTTTGGCTCATAATATATTAAACACGCGTGCTTTTTCAGTATATT
Source organism: Cydia strobilella (assembly GCF_947568885.1). Lineage (NCBI taxonomy): Eukaryota > Metazoa > Arthropoda > Insecta > Lepidoptera > Tortricidae > Cydia > Cydia strobilella. Next base: position 23,057,998 of record NC_086042.1, read on the forward strand.
ATAACACTCGTGCTTTTTCATTATATTATCCGACTGAGTTAAGAAGGTAACTGATTGCTAATAATATGCATGGAAACGGAGCCTTCTTTAATTGGGCGGACTGGCGGGCACCGGTCCGGCGCCCCCCGACCGCATGCCGCGGCCGGGGCGAGGGGCGGCCGGCAGTATGTATATCGTTGCGTTGTATATTATATATATCGTTGTCTGAGTGCCCATAACACAAGCCTTCTTGAGCTTACTGTGGGACAGTCAAGCAGTGTAAGAATGTCCTATAATATTTATTTATTTATTATTCTCTTTATTTATTCTTTTTCTTATGTTAGGTTTTTTATAATATGCATATAAAAGTAAAATATAAAAACACTTACAAAACAATACAAAATACATATAAACAAATTATAAAAAACCTAACCTAGGGTGCCGCCAGCAGCGGGGCAGGGCCCAAGCTGCCGGTGGTCAGGGCCGCAGAGAGAGGAACCGGCGGACTATCCGCGCCGTGTCCAAGATCACCGCCTTCTGCATCTGACCCTTTATCCAACCACCTAGCGAGAGTCTCTCAAGGTGTTGGTCGAGACTCTTCGCTATGAGACCGTTCGCTGAAACGACTATCGGGACAATGATCGTCGAATCAACATCCCACATGGCGGTTATCTCGTGAGCCAAGTCTAGGTACTTACTGGACTTGTCCTTCTCGGCTTTCACGAGATTCTCATCATGGGGGATGGTGATGTCGACGAGCACGGCCCGGCGCTGCGATCGATCTATTATCACAATGTCAGGCTTATTGGCTACAATAGTCCTGTCAGTGATGATAGATCGATCCCAATAGAGCGTGGCACGACCATTCTCGAGAACTGGCACAGGTAAATACTTGTAGTACGGTACTTCGCAGTCCACAAGGCCGTATAGAAGAGCAAGCTGCTGGTGAATAATCCTGGCTACGAGATTATGTCTGTGCAAGTACTCGCCGTTAGCAAGATGAGAACAACCGGAAATGATATGCCTGAGTGACTCTCCGGGACGGCGGGATGCCCGACAAATGTCGACCGTACCGTCCTTCAGGATATATTTCCGATAGTTGTTCGTCATCATAACTAAATAATAATAATAATAATTTGCGTCAATTAATTTGCGTAAACCCTCATCACTTTCCTTCGACAAAGGCTCTATGCTAAACAAACCCTTTGTTAACAAAACTTCCGTGAGACACAGACATATTAAATATATTAATGACTCCTCGGTACGGAGTGAAACATGTCGAGCGTTTTCGACTTAAAACACGTGAGTGACCCGTCATTAATATATTTAATAAACCCTTTGTTTATTATTATTATTATTTATAGAGGAAATTTCCAAGAAAATTTAATTACTTTACCCACTAATTAAGTAAGGCGCACGGATTCAAAAAAACTCGGTCGGTTCGCAATAAAGTCTCGGATTACACTGGTCGCCACGAACTAAGTACAGCCCAAACCCTAACATATTATACTTACTAATAAAAATATGTGTCCATGTGTTACACGCAATAAAAATATTCATTCTTTCATTCATTCATTCATTCATTATAAAGAAAGTAAGCCTATTCTCCTCTAACTCTCTGAATCCTAATAGGAAAGTAGTAGTAGTAGGTACTTACTAATTACCTACAATGAACTTTATATTTTTATGAAATGGAACAGGTTGCTTTTGTTTTATTTCGTTAGACTTCAGAACAAAACAAATTCTATTCTATTTTGTAAAACAAATTGATTCAAACTTGACTGCCAATTTTGTATAGTAGGTCACTGAAGGATAAGTCATACTGAACAATTAAGAAAATCTGCTGTACCATAGAAAACATCGACATATAATTTGCCGAGATTTATGAACAACAATTTTTTTCTCACATTATTGGTAAGCTCCATAATAAAGTTGTGTCGCTGACATATTCTATTCTCAAAATGTGGTCAAACATAACTAAATCATTCCGTATACTCAGCATCATACTCTCGTATATATGTGCAGACTCCAGACACATTCCATTCCAGATATGAGGATATGACGGCCACATCTGTACGCATGTAAATACCTTACCTACCCAGCTAGTTGACACTCGACAAACGTTGTCCTTCTCGTTTCGTCAGCCAAATAAAACTAGAACTTACCAACCAACCCGAAGAAAGCACAACCCAACACCCAATTAAACATCGTGAAGCAAACTAAAACACTATCATCAAAGCAACAATCAATTTAACTATATATACCTGAAAGTTACAAAATAAAGAATTAAGGACAGTCATTTAACTGATAGCACAGACCTTCACACAATTCTAAAGGGCCCGGCTGATAGTGTTAGTAATTGAGATTTCGAGTGCTCCTTCAATATTTACCGTGATGTTTTGAAAGGGGAACACCAAACTCCTCCAATAATTAATTAATTAGGTACTAAGACCGCCCGCGACTTTGTATGCGTGCCAAACACCCGGACGACTCGCTTAGTCCTACTCTCGAAACAATCAACCGTCATTTCACCCTCTTGGCGAGTGAATCTACCCGTTTGCAAAATGATTGCATTTATGATTTTTATATTACAGGGATGATAATATATAGCCGTTCTTGAACTTTCACGTTCGCGAAAGCTTGCGCGTAAATTCTGGTCAGCTAACTTTGAAAAATAATTCAATCGAGGATATTGTATCTTGTATCCAATCATGTATTTCCATACAAATCATTGTATGTATAATAATTTTACAATACATATATGTTTCTATGATCAATGGATAATACATACACCTCAATACAGTCTTAAATATTTTTTGAAAAATATATCTTTAAATGTAGGTATAAATACATAACAAATGTCACTGTTTGACCCAATGGTTGACTGGTAGAGAATGCCTTTTGGCATTAAGTCCAACATTTGTAAAATTTTACTTTATTTGTACAATAAAGTTTAAATAAATAAATTTTGAACGAAGGGTAAATAATTAACACGTCCCGAATCAGCACGCTTATGTAGGTACTTCTATTTTAAGAATATCAAAGCGGCACAAGGTTATCGAACCTATAAGACATATAAAAATAATGCGTAATACATAACAGTGTTTTTATGTTAATTTAAAGGTCTAAAGCCTGATTAAAGTATTGACTATTGACATTATTTGATAAGAATTTCATAATCAAACTCTATTCACATTCACGTAAGTTGTTAAGATTATGAGGACGATTAAAATATAAATAACTATTATAATAAGTAGGTATATGTATATTGGCCAAGTGCAAGTTAATCTCGCATACAGGGAGTTCCGCTCTAGGCAATATCAAGTAAAGTTAAAGCAATTTTAAAATTAATACACCTTCAGTGTCACGCGAGTGCGAGAATCAAATATTCTTAATTTCCGAGGCACGTTTTTTCCTTAGAATTTATTCATCTTATGTGGAGTTATATATGTTTTTGGTTTTAGTTTTTTATTTATTCCGAATGTAAATTAAAATAACAAATGTAGGAAAGAAACATAAAAAAAAACATTTATCTAATTGTAAATAAAAAGGTTTTAAGTACTTACAGGTAAATACAATTTTATTAGGTATAAGTACATATCCTTCCCCGCTCATCCATAGGGGCATATCAGTCTCAGACGAATATGGCTGCAAATTGAAAAACCGGCCAAGTGCGAGTCGGACTTGCCCACCGAGGGTTCCGTACTTTTTAGTATTTGTTGTTATAGCGGCAACAGAAATACATCATCTGTGAAGATTTCAACTGTCTAGCTATCACGGTTCATGAGATACAGCCTGGTGACAGACAGACGGACAGTGGAATCTTAGTAATAGGGTCCCGTTTTTACCCTTTTTGGTACGGAACTCTAAAAACAGCGTATTGCAACAACCTGTATAAGGCGATAAACAATAATGATACTTGACAATTTTTTAATTCTTATACTTCAGTACATAATTATGTATGCGAATTTGGCTATGATTGTTGACATGTATTATTATTGATGCCATTTAAAAAGTTTTAAATAAATCTCAGCATCTACCTTCATTAGTCCGAAAGTCCGAATCTACATCGTGATGTTTCCGTTTAGACTCGTTTCGGGGAAATATAAAACCGCGCCATAAACAGCGAACCATAAATTCATTCAAGGTTTACACATACTTTATCAAGCGTGACTAGCGTGAGCAAATTGACTCTTATCTTGATGACTGTCTAAAGATAAGTGATATGTAGTACCTAAGGGTCAAGTAACTTAGCAACTTTATATCAATCGTTTACGCGCAAGGACGGTCCGGTTTCATACAAATAGGTACCGTTATTCGTAAACGTTATTTGTATGACACGTGTGACACACGTCAGACGATTCGGTCCGTAAATCCTAAATTGGGCAAAGGTTTTATTGTTATTATTGTCTGCCACTGGTGGTACAGGAATTACGAACTCGAGTTAATTAAGCCCTCACCTTCGGCTTCAATTCACACTCGTTCGTAAATTCTTGTTCACCGGCCTTAATACACAATGTACAAACTATTATGACGCTGATAAGAGTACATACTTACTTTCAGCTGAACAAGGCCCCATAATTTAAATTTTTAAAGCGAAATCTCAATAATGAGACAGAACAAAGTATATTCATAATTTTCTAAATGATCCAAAACACAAAGCTTAATCAATTTTTAAAACACTTACTCCGAATTTACGATGGCGAAAAGCTATAAAAAACCCATTACAACCCATTACTTCGCTTAGTTACAGGCAATCAAACGATATTGTAACAAATGTCTTTATCAATTACTGTTTTACAGCCTATCTCTTTATTGAGGAAGTTAGCCCTTTGAAATTATCGTTTATAATTTAGGTGATACAACAAAACATTTATTTAAGCGATTATATCTCGCAGTTATTGGTTTTTCCCATTCCTTGCATATAAATGCTTATTTTAAACACCTACTTTTATGTTGGGGCAACACTAACGGAAAACGCATTAATTATCGCGTTAATTCGACGTTTTTCATACGGCCACACTGGTATGGGAGAATCGCGATAATCAACGGCGTTTCCCGCCGTTTCCCGATAGTGTGACCCCGGCATTACAACGAACTATTTATAACTATAGAAGTCTGACTACAGCTCAAAACTTACCCCACGGGAATTATACTGCCAGCGACTCAAGTTGACTCAACTGTACTGTACAGCTACTGCGCGCACGTTGACAAGTGCCAACGTCAAATATTACAATATCCGCGCAAGAGATTTGACGTGTAGAATGGAGTCGCTTAACTTCAAACTCGGGTAAATCCATCTGTCAGATTATATGATTTAAAGGTTAGCTAGCCATACACGCACGGATTTGCCCGTCGAATCTGCCTGAAAGATGTGTCTGGCGGACACATCCGTCAATGTGTGGCGAGAAATAGACACAGATTTGTCCGCCGGATGCCCGTCCGCTGCCCATCTGCGTCTATTTCTCGCCACACATTGACGGATGTGTCCGCCAGACACATCTTTCAGGCAGATCCGACGGGCAAGTCCGTGCGTGTATGGCTAGCTTATAGGGTAGAATTTGCTGAGAGGGTCGAATGGATTTACCCGAGTTTGAAAGCGACAAAATTTTGTTTGTGACCATGACCAATCCCACCTTTTTTATAGCAGGGTATATATATGTATTTTATGGAGAAGGGATAACTTTACTTTTAGTGATATTATGTAATAAGTCATATGGTCCGTTTTGTCTAAGTATGTAAACATATATTCCGTCGCTGCCTACTTTGCAGTTATTAAGAGGCCGTAGTCGATTTTGGAGAAAAATTTTAAATTGATAGATTTAGTCGTTGAAATTATACACGTTTTGTTACGTAAAATCTAAATAACAAGTATTGGTTTCTATTAGCACGTCTTCTCATCTTGCCTTTTAATAATGAGGTCGCAAGCGTGCGTCTCCGGTAATATATGAACAGAAGGCGCAGTTTTTAAAAAATCATCAAAAATGTATGGTGGTAAATTATACAAGTTAATGTATAAGAATATTTTCAACAAATGTTGTAGATTGTTTAAGTATCAAAATTACGTTGAAATTAAGTCGATTTTCAGACAAATTGTCACTTGTTTTGAAGTAATTTCTGGAGAAAATTGATTTCTTCTAACTTTCATTTACACTACTTCGAAGTCATAATAATAAAAATGTAGTGTGATAAACGTCAAGTACAGGATATGTGTAATACAAAATAACCATGTTTAGCCGTCCAAACTTTACGAACTTTACAAATAAGAGCGACAAAATCAGTGCTTTACGCGCGTTTACCTAAACGCCCATCAGAAAAGCAAAGATTACTAATTTAGTGAGTCTGTTTTCAACAAATTGATCTGATAAAAGGTAAGATAAGAAGATGCGCTAATAGAAACCAGTACTTGTTATTTCAATTAGGTAACAAAAGGTGTACAATTTCACCGACTAAATTTATCAATTTTACATTTTTGCTACTAAAATCGACACCGGCCCCTTAAGCACAATGCTTGCAGATCAGATGATCGACAGAAATAATAATATCAACTTTAATCGGGCTTTAGACCTTTAAATTAATTTAAAAACACTGTTATCTATTACGAATTAATTTTATAACGTAGGTATAACGTTATATACGCAGTGTGAAATGACCGATAATACGATTTTTTTTTCTTTTACCAAATTGGAGATGTTGATATTAGATTAAATTCCCAAGCCTTACTTTTGTAGGCGCTACTGTTCCTAATAAATTTCCGGTGGCAAGAAGAAGAGGATATCAAGTTTATGATTGCTTCCGTAGAATACACAGACGATATATGAATCCTTTGAAGCAAAATTTCTTTTATGTATATAACGCGATATTGCGTCCATGGATCAAACAACGAATTATCAATAAAAAACCGGACAAGTGCGAGTCGGACTCGCCCACCGAGGGTTCCGTACTTTTAAGTATTTGTTGTTATAGCGGCAACAGAAATCACGGTTCATGAGATACAGCCTGGTGACAGACAGACGGACAGACGGACAGACGGACAGACGGACTGACGGACAGACGGACAGTGGAGTCTTAGTAATAGCATAGTTGTATCTATCTTTCGTAATAGGGTCCCCTTTTTACCCTTTGGGTACGGAAACCTAAAAAGCGACAACACTCATTGCGAACTGGCGCGTCAAGCTTTTACCAGCTGGCCCCAATTTCACCACGGTGACAGGTGCGACAATAAAATTGTAAAACATCAATGTTGCTGACGTCACAGGCATCCATGGGCTACGGTTACCGCTTACCATCGGGCGGGCTGTATTTCTGTTTGCCACCATCATTGTAATATTAAAAAAAACTTTATTATATCGGCAAAAAACAGGTACGTTTATATGACAATGATGATGACATTTGTCACTAGATTTGTAAGAATTTTCGGAGGTAACAGAATACCTACAGTGAAAACTAGTTTCACCTAGTGAAAATGCGTTTTCCTGAAAAGTCAAAACTAGTTTTAACTGCAATCAATTTGAAATAATTATTTATTTATTTACATAGGTACATTATTGACATGAACCTGTGTTGTACTATATTGTATAAATGACCAATAATTTGTAATATGTGCTAGGTTCCTAAATCATATCTGTCCATCACACAACCCTTATCCAGGTTTACTTAACTCGACAGTAATTTGACTAATCAGATACTGAACGTCGTAGTAGTCAAAAGTCGTAGATTAGAAATCATCACTATTAAATAAATATTAAATTAGTTTATCTAGCTATCTACGATTTAGTAACTCTATGCACATATAAATGTGAAAAATCCCGTTCCAAATTTAAACTTATTTCTATTCCAATAAGGTTGTTTTTTTAAGGTATAGGGTAACCATTGTAAAGTACAGAATTACCAAGTACTGATTCCCTAAGTAACCTAAGATCAGGCTGCAGTCAAAAAACTAGTAAAGGTTACGTTATCCTGATAATTTTCCCGCCGTCTTCATGCTCGTTTTAGTAGGTTATTGTCTGGTTAGCTGCCTGTTAGCTATAGTTTTTGCGAAAATTCCCAGGACAGAGGCGAATATTTTTGTATGAAAACTTGCAACTTTAAATTCATTTTTTATCGAAACTACTGCAGTCTAAAATGAAGTCAAAATCAGTCCATCGACTCAATTTTTTGCAAGCTTTCTAATGGTACCCCACAGGATTCTTACAAATGAAATAAAAAATCTGGTAACCCCTCTCAACCCCCTAAACTTCCCCTTAAAATAAGAAATAAGCGGTTTTGTCTTATTTACAATATTAGTGGTGGTAATTGCTATAACTATTTCAAAGGTATCTACGTCAAACGGTCTGTGAGAAAAACGCATTTAACTGATTTGCAAGACCGAAGTGATCCCATAAGTGTTCCGTTTGTCAAAACAAAGTTTTGCACGAAACACTAAAAATCTAGAATAAACATTCAGATACTATTAAAATACTTACATTTATAGAATCATTAGTCAATACAAATTTAATATCATTCAAATAAACAATATACAAATCAAAATTTAAACAATATGTCATAATTATGAATAATTAACAATAAATTTAATTCAAAACATTACTATTTAAAAACAACATTAGCTGTCGTCCAAAACCACCAACACTGTCCACAAACACGTCAATGTGTGGGGCCTGCATTGACATGGCATTGACATTTGTTTAACCCTCTAGAGCTAATCATTACAATTTTGTACAGTGTTTGTACACTATTTTGATTTAAGTTTTAAATACATTATGGTTTTGAACAATTTATAGTGCACTATTCAGCTTGAATGGTATCCTAAGCTTAAGAGCGTTTTCACATTGTCCGATCCGATATCGGATGTAGGATTCTACATCCGCGTAGTCAGGCCGCGGGGGCGCGCCCGGGCGCGGGGCGCCGTGTTTAGCGGTCACGCACACTACAACAAGCATTATGCCTACACATGCACACACAAACAAATATTATCGGTCCGACAGCTGACGGGGGGCTCCAACATGGCTGAATTTATCGGAAGCGCCTTCCCGATATCGGATGCCGGAAGACGCCTATGACCAAAACAGCTGCAGGAGGGTGTCATTGGCATTAAGTCCGCCTTTTTTGCGTTATTTATAATTTTTAGTAATAATGATTTATTATATGCATAAATAAATTACAGAGAACCACATATATCTTACATTTTACTCCCTTCTACATCCGATATCGGATCGGACAATGTGAAAACGCTCCAAAAGTCTTGTCTCCATAAGACTTGTACGCAGCTATGACTTTTTTATCAACCAAGCTAGCTAAGTCACAGAGACGAGTTAACGAAAGACGAACGACTGCTCATCGTCGAACGACGTAGCTTTCGTCAAAACTACGAAATATAGTTTTTGTGAGAGATTTTTTCATAGAACTTTAATATCGCTGACCGTTATCGGATGATTGTGGATCTTTGTTATCAGCAATGAATTCATGCAACAGGTTCCCATTGTCGTGAAACGCACCACTATATCTCAGTGAAGGTTATGCTGTCTATCACCAACTTACTGCTTCATTATTTTGACCTTATTGCTACCGAATAACGAGTTTTTTATTTATTTATTGAAAAATGGAAGGCGATTGAGAGCTAAGATCCAGTGGACTTACATTCATACATATGTAGTGGGAAACTGGTCACGACCTTCAGCAACAACAGAATCCGTATAAAGAGAAATAGATAAAGTTACTCAAGCGAAGTCAAAGCAAGTACCTATATTTTTACGGCGTAAAAACCTTTCTAACCTCTATTCAGTGTTTTTTGCCCTTTTGCAGTCCTAGACATAACAGTTTCTTTTATGAACTGGTCTCGTTTAGGGCCATCCCATACTAGTGTCTCTCGAGCGTCGGCGTCTAGTCAACTTTATTGCTGCTGCTCGACGCAACGTTGACGCAACTGCGCATCAACGACATTTTCCATAGCGCTGACGCTGACTATACGCCGACGCTCGAAAGACGCTAGTGTGGGGTGGCTCTTAGTACACAATAAAACGGCCACTAACGCCCGGGCCGGCCACAATGGTCGGGAGCAGCGCGTCAAGTGGCGCGGAAACCGATAACACCACGATTTATGACGTCACTGCGGCACGAAATTTGTTGCCGATTGGTTTACTTCGATTATGTGTTGAACCGATAAAATAAACGGATAATTAATGATTGTTAAGGACTCGAGGTAACATACAAAACAACAGTATAGAAAAGAAACGAAGTTTATGTTAGGGGTTACCTATTTGGAGTAGGTTATCACCGGAATGTCGAACAATTTTGAAAATTTGCTCTGTTGACATCATTCAGATATTATTCTGATGTCAGTACTTATACTTTCAAATTGGCCTGACAGAATGTTTCTATAATTAGTCTTTAAAACAAGTTTTCAGAATTTCATTATTACAAACTATGAAAATATATTAAGAGCTCACTGGACGCCAGGCCAGGTATCATTAATTTGTCAGTTGTTTTAACTGCTTGACTAATAAACAGCGATATTTCTAGTATTAGCTAGGCAATCATTAATTAAGCGTAATATAGTTACACTACACCCATAAAAAACGCCGCCGTTGGAAACTTCCAAACTACTGTAAACTTTTCAAATAAGTATTTGACTGAGTTTATAATACTCTAATACTCCGAAACTTGTACATTGCTCGTTATAAACTCATTTATTATACAGACAGGCGTCCAGATATAATTCCAAGTCAATTAGGAATTGCATTCAAGTTCCAATTTAATCCGATTACCAATGCGTCGTGCTAACACTGCTAACACACGATTGGTTTTGCGTTACTTACCAGAAACCAGTGTCCTAATACGAGTATAAATTTGCTATCACGTCGACTTCAAGTCCAGAATTTACTCATCATGTGAGCTTTGTAAAACGCGTTTAGGGTGAAGCCAGACGAACGTAACTTTGTGAGTTGTGAGCTGCGTAATTTCAGCTGCAGAAATTCTAATGTATGTGGGCACCGGCAGACAACTCATTATGCGTTGCCGTGTGAACCAAACAGGCGTTTTGTATGAAGCCAAATGCAGCAGAAATTCAGCAACCGAAATTATGCGACTTAGAACTCAAGAAATTACGCTCCTCTGGCTTCACTCACCCCTACCAAGTTACGGTTTGTGGCGTGGCGCCATAAATCGACATATACTCGTGACTTTTTTTTTCCTGTCGGGCTAGCACATGATTGGCGCGACAGTATTTCGCTGCGAGATAGACTACCTGTCTTTTAATAACTGTATGAATTAAAGGGGGACGGGTTACCGGTGTCATTTTATCTGTCAATCTTATGTCAATCTAGTTCGCCTAATTCTGGAGGCAACTTTAATCCAGATAGAATTCACATCCTATAAGTAATCAAAATGAGAATACCCATGTAAGTACTTAAAGTATTTTTTGGGAACATTTCGTTTAGTTTACGACTAAAGGATGACTCATGTTAGACCGGGCCGTGACCGGGCCGGAGCTTCCGGCGCTTCGTTTTCTATGGAAAGCATCACGTGATCACCTGTCATGTCATAGAAAAGTAAGCTCCGGAAGCTCCGGCCCGGTTACGACCCGGTTACGGCCCGGTCTAACGTGGGTCATCCTTAATGTGAACTTGACACGTAACGTAACTGTTACGGAACAGTGTACAACTTTACACAATATTACTGATTAGCGCCAAATACACACAAAATTACGTGAGTACCTACATGACTGTTCTGTTCGTAGAATATGCTGACTGCGGGATAAAACAAAACGTATTTCTATATCATAATTATAATATAGCGTTAGTAGCAGTGTTCGCCGAAACGTTAATGCAATTAACCATTAACTAGTACAAATTGAACCGTAAATTGTAACCGTCCGTTACGTTAATTTGTACTGGTTAATGGTTAATTGCAATTAACGTTCAGCCAACACTGGTTAGTAGTTCTCAAACTTTCGGTAGGGAGGGTACTTCCGGGTGTTATGTAAATTTTTCGAACAGAATTATTGACAGTGGAAGAGCTCAGAGCATAGAATCTATGACGCTAAGTCACGAATGTGAGCTTGAAGATAATATGGGCCAATGTTTGAAAATTATATGTTTATTGTATGTAAGTAGGTATATGCAATGTGTACACCTAATAATGTACAAGTATCCTCATGTCGATGTATATATAAAATATAAAGCGACATTCATATTTTAAAAATCTGTAATTATAAAATATAAAACTATAAAAACGGATTATATCGCGTATATTGAATTTATACTAACCCAACCTTTCAAACCCTTAACAGCGTTCGTGGTCAATGGGACAACGGGTGACGGGTGAGTCATGTAGTATAAATTCAATATAGGTACGCGATATAATCCGTTTTCATAGTTTTATTTTATTTCATGAGTAACTATCGCGGTGACCGAAAACAATATTAAATCTGTAATTGATTGATATTTTATGAATGCCACTGCGCTTATATATTTTTAAAGCGAGCGTGATGCATATAGAATAATTATATTATCCACACGACGAATAACATCCATTACAGATTTTAAATATGAATTAAGTCTAGAATCTGTGCGGACCGCAGCGATGCGCTACAAGCGGTTGAGTTTTAAAATAAGCTTACTTTATTTGTTTGTTTTATACAGCTAATACCTGGTTTAATCAGACTTCTAGGCATTAATAGGCGACAAAACTAGTAGTTACGCGGTACTAGCTGCCAATACAGCCGCTTAGCGCTGTCTAAAGTGTCTAATTGATGTATGCAGCAAATTGCGCACTAATTCACTGTAAGCTAGACCTATATTCCACATACTTGCCGAACACAGGCAAGTCAAGCGCTCCCAAAAAAAAAAAACCTAGAAAACCAAGAAATACAGGCTGACAAAAAAGCAGTTGCAAAAATAAGTACCTATTATCGTAGTTCGTATAATTTAGGAGATAAATTTATACTACATATATATATACTACATTTATATTTTTCTGCACTTGACTGGTTTTTCTGCACTTGACTGGTTTTCTGCACTTGACTGGTTTTTCTCTGCACTTGACTGCTTTTCCAGTTACCTTACAAATAGACAACAATTGGTTAAGATTGGGGATTCAACAAGCAGCAAATCCCAAACCTGCTTCGGCGTCCCACAGGGCAGTATCCTCGGTCCCTCGCTTTTCATTACATACATTAATGATCTTTTTTTTTTTTTTTTATAAACTGATCGGCGATTGGCCCTAGTCACACCTGATGGAAAGTGAAGACAGGGCCTAAGATGGAGCTCACCGGTTCAGTAACAGCCTATTCACTCTTGTTTTAAAGAGACCGAGGTCATATTGATCAGGGAATACAGATGGCGGGAGCGCATTCCATTCCTTAGCCGTCCGTACCAAAAAGGAGGAGGCAAAACGTTTCGTCCGAACGAATGGAATGTGGACCACGAACGGGTGCATACGCTCCCCGCGCCTGGATGTCCGATGATGGAAAGGGGAAGGTGGGATCAGGTCGTGCAGTTCCTGTGCGCACTCCCCGAAATGTATCCGATAGAACACCGATAGGCAAGCGACTCGACGGCGATGCTCAAGGCTCTGTATCCTTGACTTGACCGATGGATCATCACCAAAGAGTCTATGAGCCCGGCGCTCTACCGAGTCCAGGGCCGCCAGCTGATATTTGGCAGAACCGTCCCATAGGTGGGAGCAGTATTCCATGCACGAGCGTACCTGTGCTTGGTATAGGGAGAGAAGCTGATTCGGCGTGAAATACCGCTTCACCTTAAATAGGACACCAAGTTTTTTGGCAGCAGTTTTAGCCCTAGACTCAATAGTCGACCCGAAGTTTAAGTTTGATTTTAAACTTAGACCGAGAAGCTCTAAAGTGTTGGTCACGGGAAGGGACACATTTCGGAAAGTGGGAGCCAAGGTAAACTGGCTCCGTTTTGCAGTGAAAAGACACGCCTGTGTTTTAGTGGCGTTGAATCCAACCAAGTTGGCCTTCTTCAAAACACTATCACAAACTCTGAAATTATCTGCTATGCTGATGACACCGTAGTTCTTTTTAGTGGCAATACATTTTTGATTATGGTGATGTTTGTTATCCGGACTTAAACGAAGAGCTTCTCGACAAATTGGATCGCCTGATGAATAACTGCATTCGCTTCATTTTTTGCCTCCGCAAATATGATCACATTTCTTCCTTTCGCTCTCAGCTTGGCTGGCTTCCAATTCGACAACGTCGCAATATTCGCTTGCTTTCCACTCTCTTTTCTGTGCTTAACGATCCACACTCTCCTGAGTACCTCAAATCCTTATTTCAATACTACGGCATTTCTCGCGACCGCCAACTTCGCTCTTCTGGCAATATGTCTCTGTCCATCCCTTTTCACCGAACCGGGTTCATGTCGTATTCGTTCACTGTGCAGGTGGCGCGCCTTTGGAACGGACTTCCTTTTAACATAAAAAATGCGCCAAATAAGTTCGCGTTCAAGAAATCCTTACGTGCTTTCTATGCTAGCGGAAAGAAAGTTTCTTAGTGTATTTTTATTAGTTTCATAATGAGTCGTCGTTATTTATATATATATTATATATAGTATATATGTATATTATATTTGTATATATGTGATTATATGTTATTTTTATTTTATTTTTGCTGTTGTATTTGTAGCACCGCCCACAATTTCTCTGCTTAGCCTTAAGGTTGACTGGTAGAGAATGCCTTATGACATTAAGTCCGCCTTTTGTACTGTAAGGTTTTCTTTTGTGCAATAAAGATTAAATAAATAAATACATGTGAGGAAACTTACATGTCAGCTGAGATAGGTCTATCAAAAATAACGAAATGGCTGGATCACAATCTTCTCACATTAAACATGAACAAAAGTTACCACATCCCATTCTCAAAGACTTCTGCCTCCTCTGCTCCGCTCACTTACAACCTAAAGATACACTCCTGCGTCACAAACAACTTAAGCTGCTCATGTGGGTCTATAAGTCGATGCAGCACCGTCAAATATCTGGGCGTTATCTTAGATGAACACCTATCTTTTAAACATCACTTGTCTGGTCTATCAAAAAGAGTAAGAAAACTTATTTACTTAGTGAAACGGCTGCGGGACTGTTCACCTCTTAGTGTCCTTCGCGTTGTCTACCATGCCCTGTGCCAATCTGTTATACAATATTGTATTGCAGTTTGGGGCAGCGCAGCCAAGATGGCACTCCTCGAACTTGAGCGTGCGCAGCGTGCTGTTATCAAAGTCATGCTAAGAAAACCTTTCAGATATCCTACCGACTCGCTGTACCTATATAATGAATCGGGGTTCCTTAGAGTCAGACAATTATTTATTCTCAACGCAGTGTGTAGAGTTCACAAAAGTATTACAAACTTACCGTTAAGAGACCTTATTATGAACAGACGTATATATAGAGTCCCAATACCTGCTGTCCAAACATCTCACGCCAAGAGATTTGCTTCGTTCATGCACCATGTTACATTTATAACTCTGTCTGCAAAATAATCGATCTAAAAACATGTACCTTATCTAATGTTAAATTTAAACTTAAAACATGGTTTGTGACCCTATCCTACAATGATACTGAAGATATAATACATTCTCATTTTTTGGTCTGTCTTCTAGTTGTCCTGCCTCGCTCGCTTCGCTCTCCTACACTACACCTTACACACACACACACACACACACACACTAACATTCACATACACACCCTCACAAGCTCAACTTCATCACCTTATCACCCATTCTCACACATAATTTTTAAGTTATCTAGATTTAATTTGTCCAATGTTCCGTTTCATACTCTTTTTGTTTTGGTGAGTCCCAAGATACAGGCTCAGCCTAGTTTGGGGCTTACCGGACACCCTTTTGTGCATGCCACTTTCTAATTATTCTCAATAAATTTATTCTTATTCTTATTCTTATTCTTATTCTAAATACCGCGATCGTAAATTATTTTTCTCAAAAATGGACGGCAAAGTCGACGTTGCCGGTTAAAAAGCTGGTCGCGAAGTGCGTTGTTTATGGTCAGTCAAAAAATTAAAAAGTTAAAAACATTGCAGTCTCGATTTCGAGACTGCAATGTTGCATACAAATTCCATTATTTGTCGAGTTCCAAACTTTTTAAAAGTTGAAGTGGCCATATCAAATGAAGGCATAGGTCCATTAAACAGCCAAACAGATGATCAGTACTTATTATTATAATGTTGGTACCGCGACTATTTAGGTGTCTCGAATTGGTTGGCGTATTTTCAGCAGAAAAATACACTTCTATTTTTAATATAAAAAAAAACGGCGGTAAAGCAAATGTTTTACTTTTTTCTGTGAAAATATATACATAAAAACGTTGCTTCTGTAAAATATTTCTATTATATTTGTATTTATTGCGCCATTTTTGAGAAAAGCACTATATATGACTCGGCTGGAAGGCTACTTGCTGGCTTCGGATTCAATTAAACGGACTCCCAAGGTCGTCCGTTTAAAACGAATCCTCAGCCAGCAAGTAGCTACTTCCGAGCCTCGACAATAATGTACTATATTTTGTAGAATAGAGAATATTACGCGAATTTCTGCGTAGGGGGCGCCTCTACCAGATAGTTCATGCACGCTCTCTATAGTACGTAGGTACAGTAAGTATTCGTTTTTATACTAAATACGATAGGTAAGAAAAATACGATATGCACTCATAATATGTGTCTACCTGTGTGTAAAATATCTACATCTAACGAATAATTCCTAAAATATCTTACTTATCTGGTTCAGCAATTGTTTGATTGCGATAGTTGCGATGCGGTAAGCAATTTCAGTAGCACCCCTAAACGCACGAGATTCGCCGTGAAAGATGGCCGACTAGGGCGTTACGTGTGTGTTAAGCTCGCCAGCTCAACTCAAGCGCTTTATCTTCTTATCAACAAATACTTAGGTACAGCGAGCTGCTAAATTGCATGGACGCATTATAAATGAATGAATTCATAAAAAACCATTCAGTTTTGGATACCTATACTCACACTACCTTGTATATACTGTCCGCTCGCCAATTCCGTGCATTCGGAGGTCAAGGAAGTGGGAGGGTGTGCGCCGCGCCCGTACGTACAAAATGACACTACTCTGTCATGACGCCCAACATTGAATTCGCGCGCGGACAGTACCTACATCTTCCTGTGTAAGTAACTACGTGTTTTTTTGTAAACTTTTATATTACTTTTATAAATCTGCCCAGTAGGACGTTCAGCAAAGTCTGGACACAGCTTTTTTAAACGAAAGGGATTGGGCTATTAGTATACAGAATAAGCAATAGTACTACCCTCAGGCGGACACGCTATACATCAAAAATCACTTGAGTTTCTATGTGTGAACGGCAGTAACGGCACGTCTGTACGTGCGTCATTGCGTGAGTAAGTTGCTTAAAAACAGTACTGAGCGGCCGGCAAACGGCCGTCAATCTGCTGTCGCGGGGCGAGGCAATTCGAATCGGGGCGGGGCGGTGCGTGGCCGTTCTGTATGATAATACTATTACTTATTCTGTACAGAAAGGACACTTCATACAAACCCGAAGTTTGACAGCGATTCAGGGACGAATAATGCTGTCCCTTTCAAATGTATGGCAATGGCACTATCCCTTTCGGCTATTCAGGGTTGTCAAAATTCAAGTCATTATCTTATCTGAGGTCGTGCACGCAAAGGGACGTCAAGTTGTGCCATGCCAACCCCAATAATTGCTCGGAGCAATGCTGAGCCGAACGGAGCCAAGTTTGCCCGAAAGGAGTGTCTCCCCACTGCTATTAGTCCCAACACAGGGAGAAAGCTGGTAAGCGACTTCATCTGCACTGCTAAATTTCTTACTTGACAGTATCAGACTATTTATTTTATGCACAAATTCCAAGAAACTGATCGCTACAGTCACCACCATATATCATCATCAACCTGTCCTGGCCGGTTTCGGCCACGGCGACTGGGTTTGTACTGGCTAGTGATATGAGAGCGACGATCGCGAGCTCTCAGGTGGCTGACGTAGCCTATTTTTGCAGTGAATGTACGGCCACACTCACCGCAGGTCAGCACCCCTCCGACAAAATTGTAGTTAATGACCGCAGGTGGTCGGGCCTTTACGCCTTGACGAGTTAAAGACCACCATATATATTGTAGTGGCCAAGGTGCTCAGAAATATCTGAACATGCACTTTAACGTCTTGATAACAATGGTTTCGTTCAGATATTTTTTGAACAAATTGGTTCTAGGTGCCTAGCCAAGATACCAATCGTTTGCGCGACCATCTGACCTTCCAACCCAGAGGGCAAAATAGGCCTTATTGGGATCTGTCCGATTTCCTCACGTTGTTTTCCTTCACCGAAAAGCAACTGGTAAATATCAAATGATATTTCGTACATAAGTTCCGAAAAACTCATTGTGCACTCTTGCTTTTAGCAGAGAGAATTGATTGGCGGTGTACTGCGCCATATGTTTTGCGGTCACTGAATTGTCAAATGTCAACTTTCGAGAATCAGAGTTACCGCAAAATGTATGGAGAAGTACAGCGCCATCTCGTTTACCTAACAAATTCGAAGCACGAAAATGTCTTAGATTTTAATCAATCGATGTATAGTCTGCATCTTTTCAAATGACTTTTTCGTTTAAGACGGTAATCTGTTAAACGTGTGTCGCTCAATGGGCGACCGCACGCATAAAAGAAACAAAGGCTTTTGTTTGACAGATTACCGTCTTAAACGAAAAAGTATTATATATATTTGCTTTTAGTCAAAAAATGTAGGTGCCTTATAAATTATAATAGCATTTACCCATCTAAGCTCTTAACTCATTTTATAGGATCATAATTCATAATACCAAAGATAGATATAACTCCGTAATAAATGGATACAGTCTAAGGAAAAAACGTGCCTCGAAAATGACGAAAATTTGATTCTCGATCAGATGGCGCCACTACCTTTGGCCTACTCTCGTATAGATGGCGTTGACGGTTTCGTTTGTTATTTAACAATTTTAACGCATATCAGTGAAAGAACATGGGTGAAAATCATATAAAATAAATTAATGCAAATAAAAAAAATCATTTATCCATATTTAAATACATTTTATCGTATTTTTATAAATTTTCATTTTTACTTTTAAAGTATGTCGATAGATGGCAGTGAATTTACAGTGGTTACAAAATTTACTATGACAGTACCGCTCTATCTTATTATATCCTCTTTGTACATACTATTATATGTAAGGTTTTAATACACTAGGCACCTAATAAGGGGGTCTGACAGAAAAACGTTGTACTTACCTACAGAATAGTAGATTGTACAACAAGGGCACAAAGCGATTCATTACTATACGAGGCAATTTATTGGTCCGAGCGGCAGCGAGGACCAATATAGCCGAGGATAAAAATAGGCTTTTGTGCCTGAGTTATACACACTGCTTTTCACTTCGATTGTGAGTAAAATAAAACAATGGCAAACAAATAATAGTACATTTCGATGCTAGTGCGGAAAGTATGTCATTACTCCACGAGTACCGAGATATCTTGCCACGAGCCGTAGGCGAGTGGCAAGACTCGGGACGAGTGAAGAATGACATTTCCGCACGTGTATCGAACGACGTTTTTTAATACAGTTGCGAAAAAATAAGAAAAGCAACAAGTGAGGAATGGAATTCGAAACATTTATATTATTAATTCTATGACATCATTGACATTGACATTATGAAGAGGTGTTTTTCTAGCTTTTATTCGACTAGAATAGATTTTTATTGAACCCACTTCAATGAGTTTTTTTTTCAAATGTATGTTTTATAAGACAGAAACAATTGTAAATATTAAAACATTGTACTATTATTACCTAAATATCGTTATTTACGATTATTTGTGTATCGTATATTTATAAAAACAATATCGAATGTTGCCTTTGGAAACTTGAAACATTCTTGCAGTAAGAAAATACGCCTCTTCTTTGACAGGCGTTCCGTTCCATTCAGACAACTTATTAAGAACGGTTTTTCAACATTAAAAAATAAACGTGTTATAATACCTATACTTATAATGATGAAGAGGTAAGTAATAAAATATGAAATATGCATATTTTTCGTATTCTTATATTAACAGTAAGTTTTTATGTTGACTAATATTAACACTCATCAATAAGTAGTCATCAACAAGTAAAAATTTAAAAAAATTGGAAAAGTAAAAAGCACTAGTTCGCAAAAACCAACTTTCCGCACGCTAAACAGCCACGAAAAGTAGCACTTTTTTAACAACTGTATTAAAAAATACATTTAATAAAATTTTAATGTGAAATTTGAACAATTAGAAGATTACGTACTTTTGTAGCCAAATATTGAGCATCGGGAGCGGTGTTTAAGAATCAAATGTTTCTACATGGTTTGCCGTAAGAACCTTTGATTTTTTGGTTTTGTGCCCATTTCTTCAAGACTTTCTCTTTTCAAAAAACATGTAAGTTTCACATAGGGTTTTATATTCACGTCGTTTTTCACCTGCAACGTACTTTTAAGCATAGAGTACACACTCCATAATGTAGGCGGCTTCAATTTCTTGGACAATTCGTCGAAATATGTTAAGAAAACACCTTCCGAGAAAGTATCGACTAGTTTTTCGGCTCTCCAACTCATGAAATTTTCGTATACAGTAAGATATTTTTGTTTGGATTTCTGCGGCAATAACATTTTCACCTCAGCAGCTCGAACAAGCCTACTTTCGTCACTCCCTGGAGTGAGGAAAGTGCGACTTTCACTCACTCCAGGGAGTGAAACAATTAGCTTTTTAATTTAGTGAAGGCCATGAACCTCATACTACGGTACGGTACGGTACGGTACATTACGGTACGGTATGGTACGGTAAGGAACGGTACGGTACGATACGGTACGGTGTTAAAAATAAAAAATAAAAGTCCGGTCCGGTCCGGTCCGGTCCGGTCTTATTCTCGTCTCGTCTCGTATGAACTGAACTGAACTTTAAAATGTTCTCACTACTGAGGTGAAAAATTATGTGTGCAACACGAGAGCAAAGTTATTTTACATCTCGCCAACCAACTTTCCTCTTTTGTTGCACAAATAACTATTTTCGCTTTCCTTTCCATTAAAGTATTAGGCGAAACTGTAATTTCCTCCTCACTCGACGACATTATTAAAAATAACAATCGTAAAACAGCAACAAATTGCAAAGCCGCAACAAGAGCTTCCCGCCAATATTATTATTATTATTTTTTTTAACACGTGATATTTACCTTAAGCCCACTGCACACTCGTGCGCGAATCGCGGCGCAAAGCCGCGAACGCGAGTGTGGTGTCGATTTCGCTGATTAGCGAATTGTTGTCCACACTCGGGTTCGTGGCTTCGCGCCGCAATTCGTGTGGAGGGGGCAGTCTTTAATCATACTGCCAAATTATAACTACATTTTGTAGTTTATTTCTATAATAACTATGCTGTATTGTAAGATTTTAATGATTTAGTAATATATAAAACACGGATTATTAAAAAAACGGGCCGAATTAAGTGGAATAACAATATTACCCGAATATGTTTTATTGTGTACTATGGCAGTGATTTGATTGTCTTAGTCTTTAAAAAAATATTATTATGTGCACTAGAGCATAAAAGTAGCATTTTGTGCAGCCTACATCTAGCACAAAGGAGAACTACGAGCATGAGAAGTAAAAATTATTTTTTTAGGTAGGTACCTAGTAGTTATCAGACGCCGCTCGAACATATTTAAGTGAAATGCCATGAGACTGTGTGAATGCCAATGTCTCAAGCTAATGTTTCAACGAAATAATCATATGTATGTATGTATAACCTCTTGTATAAAACACAGAACACAAATATGGCATAGAATAGGCAGTACAAAGGTGAAGTTAAGCCTTTAAGGGATTTCTTCCAGTTGACCTTAATCATTATGTTTAAACACTTTAAACTAAAGCCATGTTTTAGTTCATGAGAGATTTCCATTTCCCAGGCTATTAAGGATATTGCAACTTAGTTGCAAACTATTTAGAATTCAGCTTGCACGGAACATGGATCTTTGAAAGTTTCAAGTTACTTTGATCTTGTTATTTAAAACTTGTTTGTGCAGGAAACAAGTCAAAGAAGATTGTCAGTGACCTTGGAAATCCATACTAAATTATCATCATCATCTATGTCGTCTTATATCCGTTTTTAATTTATGACCCATTTCGTACCTTGTCACAGTGACAATCAGTATGAAAGTCGCTAGAGACCTCATACTATTGTCACTGTGACAAGGTACGAAATGGGTCCGAAGGTCCGAACCTACCAAGTTCAAGAGATAAATGCAAATTAAATTTTATTTCTTCCAGCAGGGCAACCGAGACGGCATTGAGGAAGCGTTACCAATTAGAGATGCCACGTAAGTATGTTCGGCAACTAAGTATAGGGCCTATTCGCTCAATTCGCCGAATATTCGGCCGAACACTCAAAATGTTCGCATGTTATTCGTTCGAATATTCGGCCGAGAGGAGCCGATTATTCGGTATTCCGCCAAAACCACTATTCGGGGCATCTATTACCAATACAAAATAAAAATTATGTTTCCACGATAAAATAAACCACCGTTTAAGAGAATCAAACTTCTATTAAGTATTTACTTTACACGTTGAACGCAATAAATATTTCTTATGACAACAATGTGTAGGTATCAATTCACAATCTTCTACTTAAACATTCAACAACTAGGTATTAGAAACGTACTTATATAAAATACTATTAAATTCGTAACAAATTAACAATATTCCTTAACACATGCAACACTTTCATTCACTAGCGGTCCGTACAATTACAAACTAATCTTAATCGAGTGGTCAAATTTGGAACTAACGGCATCGAATAACTGCACTTTTGCGCTTCATCGACGGTGGCGACATTGTTACTCGCAAAGATAAGTTTGTTCAGCATTGTCATTCCAAATGTTTACTGGGCTCGTGCGAGCCGAATGCACAAAAACCAGTCTAAGAGCGTTCTTCGATTACGCACACTTGTTAGAGCTTTGAAAGTCAGGTGACACTAGACTTATGGCGCTTGACTCTACTGCGCTCGCGCAATCAATTACACAGCGCCTGCCTATTTACAACGATATGATACGATGCCAAATGACCAGTATAACTCATACCTTCAACGACGCATAGCTGTTATTCATCTCGGGATCCAGTTATACTAGATAATTGTTGTGAAGCGCGTCCTTGCAACTTGCTATTGATGGCTTGTTGTCAGGCAGAATGCTCAGTCGGAGCGGCAACGGCGCGGCGCGGCGCGCGGGTTATCGGCAGAGAGAAAGAGATGGAAGTAGTTGCTTCCTCGCCGTCGACGCACGCGATGCGTTCATTCCATATCTTTCTTTTATTACATGGGACATCTTTCAACAGTAGGGTGACCATTTTATTTGTTTGGTCCGCCATCAAAAATTAAGGAATGTAGGTAGGACGAAATCATACATTGTCATTCTGAAGTAGTAAAATACTTAATAAAAAAAACGAAATTATTAACACCTGCATGTTTCTTTGGATGTTAATTTAAATTGTGATTTTTCAGTCTTTAATCGTTATAATATCGGTATCAATCTCGTCGTATTTGCGTTTCACCTTATCGTTCCTTTTCGTGAGCGTACATGAGGTACACGTTACACTTAAAACGTCTGGGGAAATGTTAGGCTGCAATAATCTATCAGAACAGAATAAATGCACATTTCTAACACATTTGGTACATATGTAGGCTGTTTTTATTTCAGTTTTACAAACATGACACCGTTTGTTCGAAGGTTTTGGCGATTTTTTGCTTTCATCTTGCTTTTGCTCTTTTAAAATATTATTACTGTTTATTGCGTTCGCAATATTTTCGAATGGTGATAAAACAAGTAGCGGCTCATTCACGTTAACTACTTTTATATTATTACCGTCTTCCAGACGCTTCTTTTTAAGGATATTAGGTATATGATTAGGTTCGTTTTTCGAATTAGACTCAGTTGTTAAAGGTAGTTGAGGCAGTATTGATGCAGATTCATTAGGGGCCTCGGTTATCGTTATCAAACAATCTTCATCATCTTCGCTGATGCCATTCTCTTCTTGCAAAATTAAAACTTCCTCACTATCACCATCTAGTATTGTGGAAGAACTTGATTGACTATTATCATCTCTAGAGGTTAGACGAGGAGCAGTGACAGTAGCACTTTCGTTATTTAACCTATTTTCTCCAGGCTTCTCATTTCCTTGTCGTTTATCTTCTTTACCTTTTCCAGCAAAGGGACGTTTAAATACAGATGAATATGGCGATGGTTTATTGATACTCATTTCAGAGTTATTATTCCATTGAACCATATAACATCCCATAGCCCAATTGCCGCTACCAGTCTCAGATTGCCATTCTCGAAGCATTGCTATTACATCTAACGGAGTAATAACTGGCATTTTCACTGGCAACACCAGACTTATATTGAATACACTGTGTGCAGTGTTTATTATGCTCATCACTTGGTTGAAGAAGGGTCTATTGTACGTCTCTAGTTTCTCTGGTGGTCCAAAATCGAAGAATATCTTCAGTAATTCCATGGCTGTCTCTTGTACAGTGTCTGTCATGAGCGGTCGCAAAAGCATGAAACTTGTGAACCTATCTATGTAACACAAAATATGTTTAAATTGATTATCTGGCTCTTCAGTCATGTCTACTAAACTTACTTGCCCTCTAGAATTAAATATTTGAGGTATCCTTTCATCAGCTCGTCTATTTATTCTACCGTTGAGGTTGCAAACTTTACAAACGGCCAATAAAAAGTCGATGCTAGTTTTTGGCACGACGTAGTTGCCTTTTTTTATTGTGCTCAACATTTTCTCTTTTCCTCCGTGTTTAGTTTCTAAATGAGCATCGACCAAAATGGCAAAACAGTCTTCCGCTGGCACGATTTGAACAATAGGATCATCCGGCAGCAATCTTTTACAAATTAATATTTCTTCACCATTTTTTTCAATAATTTCGTATTTGTGTGCAACTTTATACTTCGAATGCAACGAAGGATGTCCAACTGACATCAAAAACTGCCTCTCTTTTATAAGCTTTTTTATTCTATCCACGACCGCCCGCGTATATGGTGACATTACAGGTAACTTCCTGTTCGCGTAATACATTTTAACTTGTTCCAAGTAACTTTTTTTCACTTCGTTGTTATTAAAATGTTCACTGGATTTTGATAACGCATGCTCTGATGTTAGAACGTCCGCCATTTTGCGTGGAGCGCGCGGCACTGACTCGGAATGCGAGTATCGCGCAGTGCACGCCACGCGTTGGGCAAGAACGAGACGACCATCTGTTACGCGCTTAGAAGGAACGAGACAGATAAGATTCATTCACGGAGCCGTTACGCCAAGGCGGCGCGGAGCGCGGGCGCGGCCATGAGGAACGTGATGAACTGATGACGAAACAAGTCGGTCGGTTACCTACTACCAAGGCCATAATGTACTCGACTGTGATCATGTTCGTTGTAAACGTTTTTATTCCATTGCGCCATTAACACGTATTGTTGAAATACTGGTTCTACAAAAGGCGCAATGAGCAAAAACTTAAGTTGACTTACTTAAAAACCTTGTTGCTTTCCAGATTTACTAATTAAATATGTAGTTTCACTAACCAATACTTGTTCTTATAAAATATTAACAAGAGAATCGTTTATATGGTATTCATAGTCAGCTATAGTATGTACCTACCTAGAGTAGGTACCTAGATAATGATCTGTAAGTTAGGTATTAAGTTTAAAAACTACTTAGGTTAGATTTTTATATTTAGTATTAAAATAGTCTTGCAAACCAATTTTGATGCGCCTTGTTGAGAAACTGGTTTGCCGTTTGCCACAAAAGGCATTAAGTACTTATATTAATTTATTTTATGATAGGTAACCGGAAATGTAGTTACCTACTTAATTAATTTAAAGCGGTTAATACGACAAATATTTTGTGGATAATTTCCTAACCTAACTGTAATTATATCGTGGATAATTAGCTAATTTAGTTTAGGTAAGTAATAAGTACCTACGTAGATCTGGTTATTTATTTATTTAGTACATAAATACCTACTTAAAGTACTTAGGTAGGTAGGTACTTTAAGTGCCAAAAATGATTTCCTGACAAAAATGTGTGGGGAGATGTGTGACTGACCGTCAGTTTATTTTATGACGATTGCTAACCGGCCGTTAATGGTACATGGTACCTAGGTAGGCAAGTAGGTACATTACATAATTAAGTGAAAACACCCTTTAATCCCTTGGTTAAAGTAAAAAAATATTTTAAGTAGGTATTTGAAAGTAGTATTCCTAAATTCCTAGACGCCTTAGGTGAGTAGGGTACGCCAGTTGTTCGCTTACGCAGCCCTATGTAAGCGAACAACCCGCGAACGCGAAGCGAAGCCACGTAGGACACTTCTATATAGGTACTTATCAAAGGATTGATTCTTCGGAGCAAAGGAGAGCATCGCTTCGCTTCGCGTTCGCGTGTTGTTCGCCTACGTAGTACGACTAGTAGACGCAGCGAGAAAGCACAAACGTGGCATAAGAGCTTATTACCACAGAATAACTAATAGTACTACCATAGAGTAACTTATACTAGAGCGGTACTGTCATAGTAAATTTTGTAACCCCAGTAAATTCACTGCCATCTGTCGACACATTTTAAAACTAAAAATGAAGATTTATAAAAATACGATAAAATGTATTTAAATAATCTTTCACTAATATGCGTTAAAATTGTTAAATAACAAACGAAACCGTTAACGCCATCTATACGACAGTAGGCCAAAGCTAGTAGCGCCCTCTGAACGAGAATCAAATTTTCTTGATTTTCTAGGCACGTTTTTTCCTTAGACTGTATCCATCTATTACGGAGTTATATCTGTCTTTGGTACTACCGTTTATTACCCTATCCTAATTTAGTGACTTACAAGAGGGACGCCGCTATACGTGAGAAACGATAGGATGTATCTCTTATCGCGTCTCACGTATAGCGGCGTCCCTCTTGTTAGTCACTAAATTTAGCAATGTGTAATAAGCCCTATAGTAATTTGATGTACATTTTGAGTTGTTTCGTACTGCTACTAACTACAAGCTGGTAAGGTGGTAAAATTGGCTTTTAAATAATTATTTGATTTAATGGTGTTCATTTGGATTTGATGTAATGTTTTACAGTTAGTATTTTCCGGGCCTTGTCGTGGTGAAAAATGTTGTTTCTCTTCGTAGCAAACTTTGTGTAACCCTCGTAACGCTCAAGAAGATTCCACTTTAAGGGACTACTCACTACGCTCAGGGTTCAATTATGGAAGCTTTCGCCTGCCTGCGTATCAACAAAGATAGATATAACTCCGTAATAGATGGATACAGTCTAAGGAAAAAAGGTGCCTCGAAAATCACGAAAATTTGATTCTCGATCAGAGGGCGCCACTAGTTTTGGCCTACTCTCGTATAGAGGGCGTTGACGGTTTCGTTTGTTATTTATAATTTTAACGCATATCAGTGAAAGAACATGGGTCAAAATCATATAAAAATAATTAATGTAAATAAAAAAAACATTTATCCATATTTAAATACATTTTAACGTATTTTTATAAATCTTCATTTTTAGTTTTAAAGTATGTCGATAGATGGCAGTGAATTTATAGCGGTTACAAAATTGACTATGACAGTACCACTCTATCTTATTATATCCTCTTTGGTATCAACAATTAGCACGAGGGGTTAAAAATGTTGTTTCACTCGGTACCTCGGTAGCAAACTTCTTTAACCCTCGTAACGCTCAAGGTTCCACTTTTGGAACCACTCACTTCTTCAAACAAAAACGTCACCTTTGACACTGACATATCCAATCCATGTCATATCTTTAGCAAATTTTTGACGTATCTTAAAGTTCGAATCATGCCGTAGGACGCAATGCAGTATTGCCGCCATGATTTGATAAGGCGTTTTTATCTCTTTCTTAGGACAGATTCTATAAATTTGCGTTGAGTTCACATTAGAAGAACAATCATTCAAAAAAACTAAATTTCTGGTTTTCTTTGATTGTTAGCCTTCCGCGCTCTCATACTCGCTCGCGCCTTCTGCGGTGGCAGCATGATTGTATTTTAAACTTTCATGATTTTTTACTCATTAATATTCACAACGACGGGACTGACGGGACTTAATCGCGTAAAATAAGTTTTAAATTTACCTCCGACGTTTCGAGGACGGCATTGTTCCCGTGGTCTCGTGGTCCTAAGACCACGGTAACAATGCCGTCCTCGAAACGTCGGAGGTAAATTTAAAACTTATTTTACGCGATTAAGTCCCGTCGTTGTGAATAATAATGATTGTACCTATTTTTATCGTCTGTCACTATACCTGTCACTTTCGCACTTACGTATTTGTTAGAAGAACGTGACAGGCATGGTGACAGTGACAGGCGATAAAAATGCGACCGTGCTTAGCCCGGTTACAAACATGAAATTTGTTTTTAAAAGTACCGTAGGTGGTACTAGGTATGATGTTGTTGGTATAGGTACCTACTTTTCTTTTAGTAGTTATCTAAAAAGTATTCTTGCTACGTTCACTTACAAAGCTAGACTGATATTTACATTTTCATCCGGTGATTATGTAAATCTCAGGCTAATTTCCGCAAAATCTTATATCAGTTCACTAAAATGCGACCCTATTTTCTTATGTAATAAGGTTCAATTTCGAATAGCTTAAATCAATTATAAATGGGTGCTTGTGCGAAATTACTTTCAAAATGCAACTAACGCGTCAAACGGCCGTTCCAAAAGTATAACGTTATATGTAGATGAAATGGCTATCTAAATTAAAACCTTAACGCGATAGCAATAAGAAAGAAAATTAAATAAAATAGGTTTCGGCTGCTTAGCTGCTTACTTTCTTACATTGCAGAACGAACCATTTGCATATGACTAGCGTGTGCGAGGGATGCGGCAGTTTCACTTTTGCGTTCTTTTTCCTCGAAAATAAATTACAATGAACGAACTAGTAGACCAAGTTACCCAATTAGAATTCTAGGCCACCTTGTTACAATTAGAATACCTACTTACAATTTTATTACTTACAAGTAACGAATTACGTATTACTAAGAATACTAAGTATGTGATCCAATATTTAAATTGACTGAATTGTTGAACAGGTATGGTGAGATCCGGGTCGGCGACTCTCCTGTTGCACATGGCACATCCATCTGAACTGGTAAACATTTAGGTACTCAAGTCCATAGTAAATCCTACGGGGTGTCATTGTCATCAGGCTTGCAAAAGGTAGGTACCTCTACACGATGGCCCAGCGCTGGACCAGCGAGATGGCCATGCGATGGTTGAGAGCAAGCAATATGGAATGGGCGGGCGACGTCGTGTAGTGCGTACGCACCATCGCTGGCCCACTACCTTTGATGTGCGGACGAAAAACCGACACCGTGGTGGCCATTCCGCCGCCATCCCGCCGCTTCATAAGCCATCCGACACCACTACCGTCATTCCACGCTGGCCCATCATAGTGGGCCAGTATGATCGCCCATCGTGTAGAGGAGCCATAACGTTAACGTTTGTTTGCCAACGTCATCACCGATAACGATAAAAGAACGTAATTTGCTTAAACGACGAAATAACATAATAATAGGGTTGTTGACACATGTTGAATTTTATAACTAAATGTAGTCAAATAGATAGAAAATGAGCAATTTATCAACATAAATGGAATCTTTAAATATATATGGAAATAATAAAAAAATACACCTCAAACTTCAAAGTTTCAAAGTTTAAGTTTTTTTTAAACAAACTTTATACTTAATTACATGGGGCCCACTGACTATCAGTCCGCCGGACGATATCGGCCTGTCAGTTAGAACAAAAATTTGATAGCTCCGAACAACTGACAGGCCGATATCGTCCGGCGGACTGATAGTCAGTGGGCCCCTGAATAAACCTGGAAAGATCTAGTCTTACACTTATCTGTTGATGCCTCGCTTACGGCATCGATATCTCCAAAGCTGTGACGCTCCTCTATAGATGTCATCTATTCTACTTAGTACGCTAAGCCTTACTATAAGCTGAGGGAATGTGCAGGATCACTCTGCAGAAACAAATTTAATTAAGGCTTAATGGGATTACACACACGCCATGAATAATTTTACATTCTCATTTTTAGCATTTGCATAGATTAATTAATTAAATGACTTCACAGTTACAGAGCCAGAAAATGCATAAAACACTAAAGTGTGTTACGTGTGTGTGTGCTAAAGCAAGATTATATTAATAAACGCCGTGCTTTTGTCAGATGTGGTGAAGATCAGCTTGAACATAGTATTTTTTTTGTAATATGCTTATATCAGCTTCGTATGCACGCTATTATATTTTAATTTTAACATTTGGATGTCCATTTAAACCTTGCATTATTTATCACGCAACAGCTCGCTAGCACCTCAAGTCTTAACTTCTCTGAGAAATGGTATGGTAGCAAGTTGTAAAATGTGTTGTCTCCTGCATGCGTTGAACTTGCTTGGAAATGGCTTCTTCTGCTTAGAGATATTTCACATGGATCGACACGGCGTCGGAGCCGACACTGAATACTTCACATTAGGTATCGATGATATAATGACTCATGGTTTCGTACTTATCGCGATACTTGTCATTTTGTAGCACTACCACAAGAACTATTATATAATCTGTGCTACCAACGCGTGACCGCGTGCCGCTTTCAAGTGGCGCGTGCCACGCGTACTGTGCGCGCGTGTAATCTAATGTATACGAAGCCAATATACCGATCTGCAGCTACGGAACGCTTCACTATGCGTGGTCCGATATGCACTTGGCCGATTTACCTCGCCAAGATATTTACGAGCATGTGTTTACTACCTGAGAGACTGCTTCTTCTTAGGCTAAGTCGAGTTTTAGTTATTCGATCTGTTTCCCATATGATGATACTGATCTGTTAGTGTCAAAAGTGACATTTTTTCAACCAAAGACGTCACTTTTGACACTGACAGACCGTATCATATCGGACTAAAACTCAAATTGGCCTATTAAAGATGTTACATTACCCGACAGGCCGACACCCGATCACCCGACACGGAATGGGAGTCGACTTCTAATGGAGCATTTCATGAAATTGTCTATTTATCGTTGTCCCGTACAAACGCGAATCTTCTGAAGATTTTATTACCTATAGGTAGGTACATATATAATTCGGAATTAAAGATAAGACTATATTCTCTATTAGTTAAGTAGACTTTATATCGTCGCAATAAGGTTCAAAAATGTACATTAACTGTGTCAACGTCAGAACCTATCGATTGCGTATCTCAAAACTTATGAAAAGAAACATCAATATCTGATACCGTATTTACAGCTCCCCAGCTTCGATCTCTCGCACATTTTTACTACCCCCAGATCGCCTGTAAACCGCGAATCTTGTCAGATCGTGACAACATATATTTTCATAGAACTACTTTTTCCATTCAACATATCCCAGATTGTATGTTTCTTGACAAACAAAATCCAATAGATATCTTATTTCTATTGCCTTAAGAATAAAATTGCAGTTGACATTTTAAAAATGTATTGATACTACAAAGAGGAAACACTAAAAGAAGCACCAAAAATAAAATGTTTGTGATTTGAAATGCTTGGCGCAAGAACATTGAATTTTGAATAGAATTTTAGCAGATATTATTGATATATAATATCAGCTTAGGACCAATCACACGTGTTTTTTAACTGCCATATCAGTCACAAGCACTAAAGTGTAAGGTTATTTATAATGATAACACTATGTATAACAGCTGAATACTAATTTTGTATTGTATATTTGTATGCTCGTGGGTACTATTAGATTACGATGTGGCAATGGCAACTCTGTCAAATTGGGTAATATCATTTTGATATGGCAATACTATTTTGTTTAGTTGTTATAAGGAGCCTGACAGATAATTTGAGATGGAGACTTGACGTCTTGGCCGTAAAACATTTTCTTGTGGATTACTTAATTAATTTTCACTCATTATACAAAATATCCTACAAAAGTTACCAAGTTACTGTAGTTACTTACAAATTTCGTATAACTGGGCATTTTCACCTTTACGTGTAGGTACGTTCAAGTGAAATCGCACTGCACGTTACTAAGTTAGCTTAGAACTTAAAACTGTTAATGTTCTCCTCTCTTGTAGGATTAAACTAATTCCGAACTATACTGGAAGCACAAAAGCGAGAATTAAGGTAATATAGCCATAGTGCTCCGTCTTCGTAAATCAACATGTTTCTCATTCCGGGAACAACCTGTTTGATAAGGCGTCTAACAACTCGTAAGTCCCCGAAGTGCGGTACTGAAACTTACTCTTGTATGTCTTATATATAAGGGCCCTTACTGGGTGTTATGTTTATAATATAGAAATAGCTACAAAGTTAGCTCATTTAGTTTTCCAAATTAAAAATAAAATTTGATAATAGTCCCCGGCAAGGTCGGCCGAATTGCACCTTCCCATACAAACGTAGTTCCGCTGTCATTTTAAAACTACGTGTTGGATTGTAATGAAACTTTACACATACAATGACATGAGGTATATCTAGGTCTGAAATCAGTTTATATAGCTCCAGTTTATAAAACAAACGAAATAGAGCAAAAACAAGCTGAGCAACATCTGAAGCTACATAAACTAATTATAGACATAGATATATTATACCCTATTGTAAGTACAAAGTTTCAGAGCAATCTAGCTAGTCGTTTCAAAATGAGAGCGGATCTACGTTTGTATGGAGTCCCGAGCTTGCCGGGGACCCAACTACCTATACTTTTAGCGGTATTTTGATTTTACAATTAGTTAAGAATACAATATTATTGATATTGTTATTATAGGTACGATCTTGACACGACTCGAGATGTCCAACGACAAGAAGATGCATTTCGCGCGTGTTAGATCTAAGTAAATAAGGGCAAACCCCACTTTTGTGTAAATAAATAATAATATTCCAGGCGGCAGTCTATGCAAGCTTTTCTTTTCGAAATTGTGATCTCAATGAACAAATAAGTTGTATGTAAATAACATGTAATTTATAAGAATTATTATAGCTCCTTCCGGCAGGTTGACCCTCTGTTGCCTCCGAGGTCCTTCCATCAGCTCGTCCCGATCAAAAGTGAGCTCCGAGCTATTCTCCGTTTCAGGTTCCATTTTCCCCTTCCTTGTCAATCCAGTTTTTTATAGTGTTGCCATACAATAATTAACATTTACCCTAAACCTGTCAGTAATCACCATGTTTTAATTCATTTTATCAAATATTATTTATCAAATCATGACATTCGGGCATCCGTCAGCGTGCAGTCACCTGGCGCACGCCCTAAACGTAACCAAAATCCCACCATTTCCATAATTAACTCAAACGATTTAGGTTATAGTTAGTAAAGGTTTATAATTTTTAGTGAATAAGAGTGACATAATTTTAAGAACAACTTGTTT
Organism: Cydia strobilella; assembly: GCF_947568885.1. Taxonomy (NCBI): domain Eukaryota; kingdom Metazoa; phylum Arthropoda; class Insecta; order Lepidoptera; family Tortricidae; genus Cydia; species Cydia strobilella. Next base: position 23,091,447 of record NC_086042.1, read on the forward strand.
TATTTGTATACACATGTATAATATATATACAATTGTGATCATAATTGTGTAATCAACATCTGTATAAATGTAGTTTATTTTATTATTTAGACAATTGTTAAAATAAAAACAAACAGGTATTCCACAGATTACATGTCATAAATTTTTTTTATAACACTTTTTTTTTACCATTTAACTGAATGATCATGACATTCGGGAGGCTAAGTTTCTGTTGAAGTATCTCTTATCGTATCACTCGGTACCCGTACTAATATTATCATCGCTCTCAACATTAAGAGCCTTAACATTTATCCATGGCCGCATCCTATCTGCGGCCACTACTGTGCAGTATTTGTTCGTCTTGCTAAGTCCAGAGATATTAGATATTTGATATCTGTCGTTTCCCATTATTTTTGTTACTCTATAAACTTAGGAAGTAATTTTTTGCTTTTACCTATATTTTCGTTAAATGATATTTTAGTAATTTTAACTAGGTCGTTTAGTTTGTACAGTCTTGCTGGTTTTGCTTTCAAGTTATGACGATTTTGCATTTTTCTTTGGTCTGATTTAATGTTATCTAAAGCTTGGGCCCGGATATCATCAATATTTTGGGAGCTATCAGTTGTTTCTTTCAATGCTTCTTTCAGAACTACATCCGATTCCCCTAAAAGTCGAGTACCAAAAACTAATTCCGAAGGCGTCTTTTTTGTCGTAGTGTTGACCGTTGAGTTAATTCCAAACTGTGTTTTCATCATATTTTGAGCTTTGTGTGGCTAGCGCTCTAAGGACAGTTTGATTAAAGCGCTCCACTTTTCCATTGGCACGTGGACATGCGACTGAATTAAGAACGTGTTTTATCTTTAAGTCAGTATAGAACTGTTTAATTTTTTTTGAAGTAAATTCGGTACCCCGATCGCTTATAATCCCTTGTTGTGCCACGAAATCTTGAAATATGTTTTGAAGTACCCTGATAACGGTAGCAGCCTTTGTATCTTTAACTGGTTTGACAAAAACATATTTTGAAAACCCATCAACAATCGTCAAGATATAAGCGTTGCCGCGCTTGCTTTTGACAAATGGTCCCAAGTGATCAATGTGAATGGTTTCAAAAAGTTGATTAGTTTTTTCTATTGGATAAATATGTCCCTGCTTTGTCTGTATATTATCTTTATTGTATGCGCATTCCAAACAAGAGCTTACATACTTTTTTATAAATTTAGTCATTTTTGGGGAACCAATACTGGCTTTGGATGCGCTCTATAGTTTTATTAACCCCAAAATGTCCTATATCGTCATGATAATATCTGCAAACTTGCCATCTAGCCCCTTTTGGAATAACTAAACGTAACTCTGTATCATTTATTTTCCTCTACAACTTGTTATTTTTAAAGACATAGTTCTTTTAATGTCGTCAAAGTCGTGCTCGATGTTTGGCTTTAAAAGTTTAGATATTCTACTTACTTCTGGGTCTCCCAGTTGAAGAGTTAAAAGCCAATCATCTTGCTCGATATGCAAAACTGAAATAACGTTTTCAGCAGTACTGTCATCATTATGCTCCTCAACTGGATTGCGACTTAGAGCATCAACGTGAGCCATTCGTTACCCAGGTCGATACTCTATTTCACAATCATATTCTTCAATTTGTAGAAGCCAGCGAGCAATTTTTGGCATAAGATCTTTTTTTGGAAAAGTAAGAAGTAAAGCTTTGCAATCGGTGAAAATTTTAAATTTGGTTCCCAATAAATATGGTCTAAATTTATTTAGAGAGCCCACAACCGCTAGCGTCTCCAATTCGTAAAAGTGATAATATCTTTCTTCCGGCGATGTTTGTCTGCTGAAGTAAGCAACTGGTTTAAGCACTGGGATTATTTTTATTTGTTTATTATTATACATATCAGCACTTACAGATAAACCTTACGTGCTAATAGTGTTGTTATTAATAATTTCATGTGATTATACACTAACTCTAATATAATTCTACATATTCATCTCTCTGTTCTTATACAATTCTATCAAATGTTTCATTACGAATTATATCATTAAATAGGTACATACTTATATTATATTATTATGTCATTATGAAATTATACTAAATTATCATCATTATGTATGTCACATTATTAACTATTTTTTATTTTAACAAATATTACAGTATAATTTAATCCAAACGAAATTTCAACAAATCATTATTATTTTCACAGTATAAATTAAATTCACATTAACAAATAAAAGATACAACATAACATAATATAATCTAAACTTAATTACAAACGTTTACAACCATTATGTCACAGATTCTACAATAGAGCTAGGGGTTACAATACTTTCCAAGTAACGAGATGTTGCACTTAAAAATTTAGTCTCCGGGGAGAAGAAAATGTCAAGCTGCTTGTCGCTGTCCAGTATGTCATTCATCAATTTTAACGCGTGGTGCAGTGGAGAGGAGGCGAGCGCGCGCGTGCGCGCTGGAGGAATGGCGAAGAGATCGCGGCGGCGAGTACGCAGTTGTTTCGTTGATAAACGGGGAACGCGTAACGATATTTGTGCTAACAGCTGGGAGTTTGTTAATTGACCGCGAATTAGATGAAAAAAATATTTAATTAAGTATATGTTTCTTCGGGCTTCAAGGGATGTATAGTTTACCATACCATATATGAAGAGCGTTGGTTATAGGAAAGGGTATGCGCCGTATATTTTCATGTATAGGAATCGCACAAACGATTTTTGCACTCTTTCCTAATAGAAGCACGTATTGTTGCTCATGGGGGCTCCAGATGGTGGCATTCGTCTCCAGCTTGCTACGCACGTGTTATACAAGATGGTAATGGCGTGCTGATTGGTAAATGATTTAGCTTGCCGAATGATGAATCCCAGACATCTTCTAGCCTCTTTACTAACGTTGGCTATGTGTGGATTAAATGTTAGTTGGGAATCAAAAGTGACACCAAGGTCTTTAATTTCATTGGTACGCTTCATAGGTTTGCTCTGAAGAGTGTATTGGTAGGTTATAGGCTGGCGAACTCGAGCGTATGTCATTACCGAGCATTTGTCTATGTTAAGGGTAAGGCTATTTTTTGACGCCCAGTTACAAGTTGTTTCCTTATCAAGCTGAAGCAATGTGGGATCATTTTGCCATTGCATGAGAATGCCACCGATACCTAAGGAACTGGCATCTGTGTGAAGCTCTGTTTCTAAATTTGGGTCGTATAAAGCTAGCACTGGTCGTGCACATAATACTTCTTTTAGATTACAGAATGCTTTATCTTCAGCAGAAGTCCATCGCCATTCAGTATTCTTTTTTAGCAAGTTCGTTAAAAGTCGAGCTATTTCGCCAAAACCTTTAACAAACTTCCTAAAGTAACTTGCCAGTCCTAGAAATTGCCCGTTTCGTGTACAGTTTTGGGCACAGGAAATTCTTTAATAGCAATAGTCTTTCGTTCGCTGGGTTGTATGCCATATGCAGACGCCTCATATCCCAAATAATCTGTGGATGTTGCAAAAAAACAACACTTTGATAATTTCAACGTCAAACCATGTTCACGAATTAATTTAAGAATTTCTTCTAATTTAGTAAATCCCTCATGTACTGACGTCGTTGGGATTAACAAATCATCCATGTAGGCCAAAATTGAATCAAACCGCTTAGAGCCTAAGATTTTATTAATTGTTCTTTGGAAAACGGCTGGGGCATTAAATAAATATTAAATTCATAATGGCCGTCTGGGGTGACAAATCCCGTTAGATGTTTAGTTTCCTCTGAGAGAGGCACTTGATAATAACCTGAAGCCATATCAAGCGTCGTAAAATACGTGTTACCACTCAAATTAGCAATTTGATCTTCTATTAAGGGTAATGGATACCTATCTTTAACAGTTTTACTATTCAATGCTCGAAAGTCAACACATAACCTTTGTTCACCAGTCTTCTTTTTAACCATTAAAATAGGACTTGCATAATCAGAGTTAGAATCGCGTATAATGTTCCTATAGTATCCTTAAGTTCATTAATCATTTCTCTAACTTTTGCTCTTTCCGAATGTGATAAGCGATATGGTCTGCCCGCGCAGCATGGTTTCCCCTATCACTACGTCCGTCACTTTCGCACTCACATACTTGTTAGAACGTGACAGGCATGGTGATAAGCGTACCGTGCTACGACTCCTGTACACGACAGGTTTATCGTCAGTTAACTTAATGTTCATTTGAAATTCTTGTGAAACACAACCTATTTCATCCAAGGACATTGCAAAGCAATCGCGATAATTTTGGAGCAAAATGTGCAATTTCTCTAAATCATCGGGGCCTAAATCTGTTCCTACTTTAATATCCTCGATGTTGATTGGAGGTAACGTTTTATTTTCAGTTATACGTCTAACATTTATCTCGTTAGTCTCCGTAAAGACTGTAGCCCTAGATAATACAGTGTTTTGCTTAAGACCAAAGGGTGCTTTGGACCTACTTGATACTAATATATTACCCTTACCATTTACAACATTATACGCGCCTTTATGAACATAATATTCCTTTCCGGGTTCGTTTCTATTCTGACCTTCAACATATGTCACCAGTATAATTTTGATTACTAACTAAGGGTACTAAGTGAGAACCTGTCAACACAACTTCCTCGGAGAGAGCCAAACGAAGTTGTGGTTCATTTGTTTCAGGTAAAGGTGAGTTGTAAAACATCAGCTTTTTGCAGTTTTTCAGTACTGTAACATTGGGAAGCTCTGTAAAGTTCTGACCTATCAGTAAAGGGTATTGTAAAAGGTCGTCGTATACGGCATAAACTTCGATACGTGCATCAATATCGTCAATAGAAATCGTAACCTCAGATTTAAAAAGTGGTAAAACACGACCGTTTCCAAAACCCTTTATAACAGGTAAATCAAGATAGGATTTATTTAGCTGTAATGATTCAGCAATTTTGCACTGTATTAATGAGCAATCACTACCAAAGTCGATATAAGATTTAAATGATTTATTGTCAATATCGCATTGTTTTACAAATTTATCATTATTTCTCTCACCATCACTGGAGACGTGTAGAACTCTTTCTGATCTAGGGTTAACAGTTTTGGACGCAGAACGATTTCGATAACAATTTTCTTTAGTGTGTCCCAATTTGGAACAAATTTTACATTTATTCACGATCTTCGGGCAACTGCTAATCATATGTCCGTCTTCATTACAGTTGAAACACACCTTATTTTTAATATCCGTTAATGGTGGCTTCTTATTCCTCTTAAAACATTTGTTCGCCATATGTCCTTCGACACCACAATAGTAGCATTTAGCTTTCTTCAATGAGATAAGGTTATCAAATCTAGTAGTATATCCTCTCTTCCTTTGTGTTTGTGATATTAAAACACCTTGGGGCTGTTGTAGTACAAAGTATTGTAAAAGATCTTCCGGCTCTTGACACTTCAAAGCTGTGGCGCTATTTCTCAGAGAAGTATTTGTTATTCCATGGATAAGGCAGTCTACGGCTTTTTTTCCTGTTATTCCACACCTGTTCAATAGCATAAGCTTGTCATAAAAATACGTCCGTAGACTTTCTTCTGGGTCCGTCTTTCTACCAAACATCTCCTCGAGCAACAGAGCGAAATTATCATCAACGGGAAATGCACGTCTAAGTTTATGTTGCCATTCTACCCACGTAAAATCTAAACTAGGTTGAGAATTGTACCAACTCTTGGCAGTGCCCCTTAATCTTTGGGTGGCACAGTGTGATGTCTGGCGATCAGTCCACTCATGAATCAGTGCGCACTCATTTACTTTACGCAACCAAATGTCTATATTTTGTGCGCGACTGTCCGGATCAAATTCAGGTATAGCATTCAACATCTGTTGCATACTAAAAATTGGCTTGCTACGTCCTGTTAGTGCATTGATGAAATCCGTAGCATCAATCATGGTTCGATTCGTAGTTGTAACGCTGTTGCCACTTGATTCTATTATACTATCATTTTGTATGCGTCTACGTATAACGGGTGGTTCATCTTCATCTGACGAAGATGACATCCTCCTCCTTCCTACTGCTAACTGCCGACCACTCGGCCCAGCTTCATTATTGTCCGACATGTCCTAAAACAAGTTAAGTGCTATATAAATTTAAATGTTCATTAAGTACGTAATTTATAGTAAAGAAATAATACTTGATCACAAATGCATGTAAAGAGTATTTGCAACAACGAGAAAAAAAACGTCAATTAATTAATAACAGATATATTATATGAACAAAACATTTTAACGTTTAAGCTTCATAGATGGTTCTGGTTTTCTTTCTCTTGCTGAATACCTACATCACACACATGTGACACATAGAATAAGATATTCTTATTCCAAATTTGATCATCCTTATATTTTGTACTTTAAAAGTAAATTCCATAAGGAGACATTAATAATACTGATATTTAATAACTTATTTCAATACACTTTAATCATTTAGATTCATAAGATTATTAAAATCAAAAAGAATATGGGTCGACTAAAAGACGTAACAACAAATAGGTAGGTACCTATATAACTTAATGACCTTTAAAGATCTACACACGAGTATCGCTTCAAAATAAGTCGAAATGATGCCCACACATGTCAATGTCACGCAAATTTTACCAAAATTTTAAAATCAATGACACACTCGGTCATAATGACGCTCCATTTCATTTAATCATTCTGTGTGTGTACAAATGTGCCATTGTCAACCAAAAGGGTACTTATTGTCGCTTGTCAGTAAGGCGCTATTTCCATATAGCTTCAATTAGAAATCAACCTTATCGACAACCGACAATGTGGCACTCTTTGATTGAAAACGTCACAAATAATCTTCCACGTCAACAAATCCAACATCAAAAATGCATACTCATGGCACACAAAAGACGTGTCTACGAAACAAAAATGACGTCTCCGCGTCACACAAAAGACAAATCTATGTCACCTTAATGGCGCCTCAACGTCATACAAATGACACCACCATGTCATATAAATGATGCCAATACATTATACAAGTGACACCTCCATGTCACACAAATGACGCCTCCACGTCATACAAATGACACCTCCATGTCATATAAATAATGCCAATACATCATACAAGTGACACCTCCATGTCACACAAATGATGCCTCCACGTCATACAAATGACACCTCCATGTCATATAAATGATGCCAATACATCACACAAGTGACACCTCCATGTCATATAAATGATGCCAATACATCACACAAGTGACACCTCCATGTCACACAAATGACGCTTCCACGTCATACAAATGACACCTCCATGTCATATAAATGATGCCAATACATCACACAAGTGACACCTCCATTTTATAATTAGGGCAATCATATGTTAACTTTTTAAATGCTACTGCCGTTACACGTGCTTATCATTGCAACCGCTTGAAATATAAGACGTTACCACAGAAAATTACTAACAATAATTTAGCTCATGAAATCACTGGATTGAACGTTAACAGATAAAATCACACAAGAATCGAAGCACTTACTTTGAATTTGTAGACCGACGGTTATGAGCGTGAAGATCTAAGCACTTCTGAGATATTATAGCTCCTTCCGGCAGGTTGACCCTCTGTTGCCTCCGAGGTCCTTCCATCAGCTCGTCCCGATCAAAAGTGAGCTTCCGAGCAATTCTCCGTTTCAGGTTCCATTTTCCCCTTCCTTGTCAATCCAGTTTTTTATAGTGTTGCCATACAATAATTAACATTTACCCTAAACCTGTCAGTAATCACCATGTTTTAATTCATTTTATCAAATATTATTTATCAAATCATGACAGAATTAAGTACCTAAAATGTAAGTTGTAAATATTACAATTACCAATAAATGATGTCTATGTCTGTGTAACACTGCTGCTAAACTGCAAAACAATAACTGGATGCTATTTAGGTTATAAGTATGATAAATAAAATAATCTTCTTCCAGTGCCATCTCCTACCGGAGGTCGGCTATCATGAGGGCTATACGAGATTTAGACGCAGCCCCGCGGAATAATGAACATGTGCTCTGTTTGAACCATGTTTGGAGATCTTTGAGCCATGAGTTAAGTCGTCGTCCGGATGATCTTTTACCTTAGATCTTTCCTTGGATAATGAGTTGAAGGAGTTCATATTTCTCGTTTCGCATGATATGACCAAAGCACTGTAGCTTGCGTGTTTTGACTATCTTTAAAACCTCGGCCTCTTTATTTACTAACTGTAGCACTCTTTCCTTAGTTATTCTATCCGTCCATGATATTTTCAGGATTCTTCTAAATAAAATAATAACAGATGTAATTGAAAGTAACTCTTTTATTAAAGTAAATAATCCAATTTATTCACCTTATCATCAACAACTAATAAATACAATCACTATTTAGGGACCCACTGGCTTGTCAGTTAAGAACAAAAAATTGACAGTTCCGAACAACTGATAGGACAATATCGTCCGGCGGACTGATAGTCAATTGGCCCCTTTAGTTTATAATTCACTATGAGTTGATTGAATTAATTATTGATTAATTAATCCATCTAATCTAATTTTAAACTATATGTATTTTTATTTCATTAAATCAAATTATATTTATTTTCACGTCACAAGTCAAAATTGTTTTCACGCAAATAAAAAATAAAAAATATATTAAAAGAAATAAAAATGACAATTTCTATAAGTCTTCTTGATTGGACCATCAGCAAAAAATCCTAAGTCCATTGATGGTGACTCCGTGGTCCAATCAACGTGACCCTGGTCCAAACAAGGCAACAGTGCGAAAAATCCTTTTCACGTTTTTTCTCCTAGATTATTAAACTGACGAGTAAGGTAACTTGGAGTAAGGTGACTAGGTAACGAACTTTTCTGTAAGGTAACGAATAAATATATTTCAATGGTTCAAAATTATAAAACTTGTTTTAATTTCTTACATGAATTGTGTAAATTATAAGGCAGCGAAATTAAGTGTTCCAATGATAGCACCTTCCCCTACCGCGTTGCTGTCGAAATTAGAACGTTTAACTTTGTTACTTTATTTAACAAGAAAAATGATATTGACATCGCCCATTCCCATTTTTCGCTGTGCCAGTAACGTTACAGCAGGATTGCGGCTGAAGTCTCAATCCAAATGTAACCGTAAGTAATGAGCGATTGTTACAGCGCCCAAGGTTATTCCGAGATCCGAGATGCCCTCTAACCATCCGTTCATCCATCACCTTAATAATTAAATTCGTGATTGATGAACCTTTGATTTGGGACAGATAATTGGAATAAGCACGTTTTCTTATAGCTATTTAGTGAACAAGTTTGGGAACAAATCAAATTATTTTATTAAATATTTTGATTTGTGTTTTTTAAAGTAGTCACACTACTATATATAAATTAAAAACTGTAATAGATGTCATATATTAAAGAAAAAGTGACGAAGCCCTCCAGTGCCCCGATCCGATCCGTGCAGTGATCCGGCCTTCACCACTGGAGGGCGGTTCGTATCCGGCCTTCACCACTGGAGGGCTTCGTCACTTTTTCTTTAATATATGACATCTATTACAGTTTTTAAGCTATTTAGTGAGTTAACTAAGGCAAAGTAATTTGATATAAATTACATTTGCCATTATTTATTTATTTCGTTTTTAGGATTCCGTACCCAAAGGGTAAAAACGGGACCCCATTACTAAGACTCCGTCTGTCTGTCTGTCACTAGGCTGTATATCATGAACGAGATAGACCGTATTTCTGTTGCCGCTATAACAACAAATACTAAAAATTAAATTTGTACGGAACCCTCGGTGGGCGAGTCCGACTCGCACTTGTCCGTTTTTTTTACAAATAAGCATTTATAAACTGTATTATTATTATAATTTATAGTAGTGTGACTACTTAAAAAAAAACAAATCAAAATATTTAATAAAATAATTTGATTTGTTCCCAAAATTGGGAAATAAGCATTTATTTAGATTATTGCACAGTGTTTGCTTCTAATTAAATTCAGAGGCACGTAAACTCGCATGCGAGTTACATTGCAGTCTATTGAGGTTCCATTCAATTTAGCCGACTGATCAAATGCCGCAATGTAATGAAACTCGCATGCTAGTTCTTGCCCTGTCTAAATGAACCTTAGGGCATATGGCCGTGATGAATAGTATCACTCACCTTAAAAACGTTGTTTTTCTAAGCCTTCAATTAGTTTAAGTTTGGACTGTACTTACCTATATTTACATTTTATTCATTTATATTGTATGCAAATAAATATTATGGGCGCCAGTCGCCCACTATAACCAAAAGCCTTTACCATCAGACAGAAGCGATAAGTCAAGAATATTTGAGCTCAAAATATGTATAAATAAGTTGTGTAAGAAAACTTATTAACGTTAATAATAATAAATAAGTAATAATGTTGTAATAATAATAATTGGTTTGCCCCCAGGGCAGCTTGTGGCAAGCTGAATGGGAAGTGACGTCCCTTGGGTCCCATACCCCCCGAGAGTCGGTCAGGCCCCTCCGGCTTGCCTTCATTAGCTGGCTGGGTGAACACTGAGCAGGGGCCGCAGCATCTCACCTCTGGCTTGCCTTTACCGGGCGTCCAGAATGGGGTGTCAGAGCTATATGCTCGCAAGGTGAAGTGAAATATGCATAAGACGCGAGTTGGCACAGTGGCACTGGGTAGAAATCGGTGCACACCTCTCCACACCCTGAGCCACTCACGCAATGTTGTCCCCGTGTGTGTGAGTTGGCGAGTTACCACCTGTCCATTTTTTCGCGTTTTTAAACATAGATTGGGGCAGGTGCCATAGTTCTTCCATAGACATAGACCCGGTTACCAGTACACTAACATCTCAACACAATAACCCAGTTTCTTTTGTTTTTTTTTTATCATTGCAATAGTCCTACACTAACCGAGGCTTGTCTTTGGGTCGTCGGTTGGTGTCACACCACCTTCAAATTGTCTTTTTACAAGGGACCTCTGCGAGTTGGCTTCGGCCTCACGCACGCCTTCCAAATGTCCGGGACCCCATGGTCCCGAGATTATGTAAAGGACGAACATAATTGGTTTGTTAATTGAATCCATTTATTTTTCCCAAATGTATAAATCTTGTATACTTAACATTTAATTTATATTAGTCATGTAAGCCTGACCTGTAATTTATATTACCAATAAAGTATGAGTATGAGTTTGCCAGTTTAAAAAAAAAAACACAACTCGGGAGTTCAGTCGGGACTAGCGCGCGAAACTTCCGTATTTATGATTTTCCTCACAAAATGTCGCATGTCGACAATCTTGAAGACAGCTGAGGTTGCAGCTTAAGGGGAGCATAAATCACGATGACACCTTAAGTAGGCACTAAACATGCCGCGAAGACGGATAGGGTGGGATATACATAATAATAACTAGGTACTTGTATTCTGCATTGCACATATTCAGAGTCTGCTTACATCGGGTTATAACAATTATAACTGAGAATAAATGGGTATTGTTGGTTTGTGGTTACAAATAACATTTTGTAGTTATAATCTGCAATGTTAGTCTCTTTATGGAATACCTTTGCTACAAATCGCGTAATATTTACTAAGGTCGATAGCAGAGACAGGCAGGAAGGCAGTGATAGAAAGATATCTGTTTGTCTTAGAATTGATAAAGACGACCTGTGTCACAGTATATAGGATGCAGGCCGTCCGTTTCGGAAACTTAGTTATCCAGTATCGCTCTGTCTGTGACGGGCTTTACCACTGACCTAAGATCTACGTAAGGCCTTCTACTGACGCAAGAACTCAAAAACAAAAACTTAATCTACAGATTTACCAAATTTCATTAAGTTCCGAACATGTCAGGTATTAATGTAATCGTGAGACATTTTTCGAAAAAAAAAAATTAACATAATGTGCCCTTAGTTAATTATAAAACCTTCGCATTGCTGTCGGTTCATTCAAATCTGTTCTCAGAGGTGTGTGTAATTTATGAAAACGATAAAGAAAAGGCAGTAAGTTCCACTTTGAAACTGGTACGTTAACTATTCTTTTCAAACTGCAATTTCAGTGCAGTCTGCAGATCCTTGCAAATTGCACAAAGGAGGCAATTTGATTTTGAAACTCGCTCATATGTACGGGCTTGCGTGCGTAAGTAATTTTTAAAATATGTACATACATATTTATTTGCTCAAAAACTATGAACCTAGAGATAAGGAACTGGAGTGTTTTGTTGTTGAGGTCGTTGAGGATAAACTCAACTTGAGGATAAACACTTTATGACCAACTAGAGTTAGTTCAAGTCATTGAACATTCAAAATGCCGTGAGTTACGATTCGTAATAATGATGTGATGTCGGACATTAGGTTGCTCTTAATATTGTAATCGATTATTGATACTGTTTATCTTAAAGTAATATTTACATATAAACTGAAATAAATAACATACACTAAAGAAAAAGTAAGCAAGTCCACCGGTGGCCGAGGCGGGTATCGAACCCGTGTCTTCAGTCTTGCGTGGCCGGTGGTCTAGTGGTCGTACGGCTACCATCAATTTGGCACTAACATAAAAACGCCATCGAGAACGTAATTTACTTTCTATGCATCTCGCTCGTACTCGCATATTAGTGCGAGCGAGATGCATAGAAAGTAAATTACGTTCTCGATGGCCTTTATGTCAGTGCCAAACTGATGGTAGCCGTACAGGACGTTAGCCGCGTAAGCTGAAGACGCGGGTTCGATTCCCGCCTTAGCCACCGGTGGACTTGGTCAATTTTGAAGTAAAGCTTCTTTAGGTGCGACTAGAGGGTAACTCAGATTGTTTTTCTGACGGAAGTAACGCTCAGTAGTGACTGGAGTGACAAACGCACAATAGGACACATGCAAAGTGCCAACATAGCGATAAACGTTATCATCAAAGAAGTTTTACTTCAATCATAGAGTAACTTATACTAGAGCGGTACTGTCATAGTAAATTTTGTAACCCCAGTAAATTCACTGCCATCTGTCGACACACTTTAAAACTAAAAATGAAGATTTATAAAAATACGATAAAATGTATTTAAATACGGATAAATGATTTTTTTTATCTGCATTAAATATTTTTATGGTTTTGACCCATGTTCTTTCACTGATATGCGTTAAAATTGTTAAATAACAAACGAAACCGTCAACGCCATCTATACGACAGTGGGCCAAAGCTAGTAGCGCCCTCTGAACGAGAATCAAATTTTCTTGATTTTTGAGGCACGTTTTTTCCGTAGACTGTATCCATCTATTACGGAGTTATATCTATCTTTGACTTCAATCGAGCGTAAAGATTACACGCGCACACTTTTTTTCTTTACTGTATGTTATCTATTTCAGTTTATAATTTACATAAAGTAGTGTAACTACTTAAAAGCACAAATCAAAAAATATTTCATAAAATAATTTGATTTGTTCCCTAGTTTAATATTGACATATTCAATAAAATAAAATACATACATATACATAAAATACATTACAAGTCGAACTTTCATCCTTTAAGTGGCCAGTATTTTCAGACCTCCACCGATAATCAGCTGCCAGATGCCTGGATCTACTTATAAGGATAATTTAGCAAACTATAACTATATAAAGCTGTTTCATTGGTCTCATTATTATATAATTTTCTGGGGCTAGTTTTTATTCTACAACCTATATCTGTCATTTTAAGTTAATGGATTTCTTCCACATTTTAGTTTATAATATTTGTAGCGTATAGTGTATCTAATTCGTTCCTCGGCGAATCTAATACTATCCTACCAATGTTAGAATAGTACAAATAGAAGTAGTAGAATTCTGTAACCGCAGACGGTAGCTATTTTGGGATTTGTTATTTGCGATAGCTAGGTTTAGTTTAGAACAGTGACGACTAAATTGCCGACGTTTGTATTTTGGGACCGTAACAATATTAGCAGATATAAAATTAGCCCAGTAAAGATACGGTTACGTTGCGCATAACCCAAAACTATAAAAATCGGACATACCCAAAGTTTAACCATAGCGGTTAACATTTTAATTTTTTGATTAAACCCTTGTCTACAAAACCGGCCAAGTGCGAGTCGAACTCGAGTTCCAAGGGTACATTACACAATTTTTAACAATGTGTTTTTTATGTGAAACGTGAGTGAAATGTCGGATCAAAAACTAAGTAATTAAGTCCGACTCACGAATTTTAGTAGTTTTAGAAATTAAATAATCTAATAATATTATTAACATTCCACAACCCGTCCTGTTTTTTAATAGCCTAAAAACATACTTAATAAAAATAACACCAAGTTACAAAAGTTACATTTCGAATTGGCTTCCTGTATCGGGCGATTCAGAGTATCGCGTATGTAAAACACATTTTGGCTTCAATTTGTCGAGCGGCTTGCCATGATTGGTTGTTTTGCAGGGGCGCCTCAATCAAGGAAGGACTACAAGCAATCGAAGGGAGTTAACCCACAATTTATCTTGTATCTGCCAGGAAATACTCGTAACAAGCTGTGGGATGGTGTAAAATAAAAGCGATGTTATTTTATAACCCTTTGTTAATAGATCACATGATAATCGGTATGTATACCACATCTTCCTCGCGTTGTCCCGGCATTTTGCCACGGCTCATGGAAGCCTGGGGTCCGCTTGGCAACTAATTCCAAGAATTGGCGTAGGCACTAGTTTTTTACGAAAGCGACTGCCATCTGACCTTCCAACCCAGAGGGGAAACTAGGCCTTATTGGGATTAGTCCGGTTTCCTCACAATGTTTTCCTTCACCGAAAAGCGACTGGTAAATATCAAATGATATTTCGTACCTAAGTTCCGAAAAACTCATTGGTACGAGCTGGGGTTTGAACCCGCGACCTCCGGATTGCAAGTCGCACGCTCTTACCACTAGGCCACCAGCGCTTCATCGATATGTATACCACATCATCATATATTTAAGTTGTCTGTCGAGCGATTTCCATGAACATAATTATGTTGGTGTTCTGCCTTCACGTTGACAGCCTGATGATACGACACGACGTTGAGTTTTCCTTTTTCCTCTTTGCGTCAACTCCCTTCTATGGTGTGTTTGAGCCTATTAAGTATGCCTCTATGACTGGAAAAGAAAAGCATAATTGAAATATTTGAATTGCTCTGTTTGTTTCCTTCGTTACTAAAATGTATTAATAGAGTCCCCGGCAAGCTAGAAAAGCATAATTGAAATACTTGAATTACTCTGTTTGTGAATTGCACCTTCCCATACAAACGTAATTCCGCTTTCATTTTAAAACTACGTGTTGGATTGTAATGAAACTTTACACATACAATGAAATGAGGTATATCTAGGGCTGAAATTAGTTTATACTTATAGCTCCAGTTTATAAAACAAACGAAATAGAGCAAAAACAAGTCTCGTATGAAAAATTTAAATTCGCTAATTTTTTTTGACTATGGTATCTGAAGCTACCTAAACTAATTACCTACAGACATAGATAACTTGTAAGTACAAAGTTTCAGAGCAATCTAGCTAGTCGTTTTAAAATGAGAGCGGAGCTACGTTTGTATGGAGAACCGAGCTTGCCGGGTACCCTTAACTACCTATACTTAGAGCCGTATTTTGATTTTACAATTATTTAAGAATACATATATTATTGATATTGTTATTATAGGTACGATCTTGACACGACTCGAGATGAACGACAAGGTGCATTTCGCGCGTGTTAGATCTAAGTAAATAAGGGCAAACCCCACTTTTATGTAAATAAATAATTTAAATAGGTATCAAACTCAAAATTAATAGTCAAATTTCATTTAATTCTCATTACTGTTTAATGACACTAAGTCTTATTATTAAACCTTCTTGAATTTCTTAACTGACGATAGTTAATTAGTTATGCAGCAATACGTGAGATGGCGGAGTTATCTATCTCCATTTCACTTTTACGCATAACTACGTCCCTGTCGTCAGTTACTAAATTCAGGAATTCAAGTATAAATAACCAGCTCTCATGCCTTAAACCGACCTCAGTCACAATTCACATATAATTGCTTTTGAAACTTCTATCGGACTTCGCGTGATCAGATTACGTTGTTTTTTTTCTTTGCGCTTTAATCAAAAATTAAAATGCTCATCTAGTGCACTTTATTATTGTAAAACTGTTTAAATTTAAATACTTTTCTCAAACGGTTATAACAGAAGTTGCTCAGCGATTGTTTAGTAGAAAGTAGCTAAGTCCGGACAAACTAGTATAATATATTTACATAGGTAAATAATAATTAAAAAAAAGCTTAATTATTAATTTTATAAAATAACTTAATTGCTATGATTGTTGAACCTCTTCGCGAGTAAAGGCCTCCCCCAGCCGCCGCCATTCTGAGCGGTCCTGCGCTACCTCTTGCAATTTGTGCGGTATGGTGTCGGTGACGTCATCGACCCATCTTGTGGTTCGTCTGCCAGACTTTCTTTTTCCTTGTGGCCCTTTCCAAAGTGTCACACGTTTGGTCCATTTTTGGTCGCTCATCCTCGCTATATGGCCTGCCCATTGCCATTTCATTTTCAGACAGTGTTCTAATGCGTCGATGAACATGACATTCTTACACAGATTGACTAAGTCCCACGGTAAGCCCAAGGAGGCTTGTGTTATGGATACTCAGACAACGATATATATAATATATAAATACTTAAATACATAGAAAACACCCATGACTCAGGAACAAATATCTGTGTTCATCACACAAATAAATGCCCTTACCGGGATTCGAACCCAGGACCGTCGGCTTCACAGGCAGGGTCACCCACTAGGCCAGACCGGTCGTCAAATAGGTAGTTAACATAATACAAATCATGAAGCTGAAGCCTGGCCTGTCTGTAGCAGACCTTAATAACTTCTTCCCCGTCGCCTCAGTTAAAATGTAGACCTATATTTTCCGTCCTTACAGTGTGACTTAATCTCACGTATACTTAAGAGCAATGGAAACGTGTCACGTGTAACTCATTTTTCTCTATTCCCTTTGACTGACATGAAGGATATTGCCGTTTGATGAATGAAGCATGCTCATACCGCTTAGAAAAGAAAAAAATATCTAGGAGATAATAATATATTGAACTTTCTTTATTACAAAGTCTTTTTCAGCAAGTTTTTTATAGGGAGTTAGGGACTATTACAATAATGGAGATTAATTTAATAGAAAGGAGGCCGATTTTAATTTAGCAATATATTACGGTTTAGATCTTGTTTTGATAAGGGCCACTTGCACAATTCACCAACCCGGGGTTAAACGGTTAAACCTGGAGTTACCATTGTTACCGGTACTGTTTAACACTGGGTTAACGGTTTAACCGATAGACCCCGGATTACCAGATTAGTGGGATGGTGCAAGTGGAACTAAGACATTTAGGGCCACTTGCACCATCCCACTAACCCGAGATTAACCGGTTAAACCTGGAGTTACCATGGTTATCAGTACAATTTGACACTGGGTTAACAGGTTAACTGGTTAATCCCGGGTTAGCGTGATGGTGCAAGTCGCGCTAAGACATTTAAGCTGAACGGTCCAACGAAATGCAATGAAAGTCGTGCGGTTAGGTTTGCGTTTTCTAAAATACATAATGCACTAATCACCAAGACTATCGTCAAGGTCGCATCAAATCAAGATCAAAACCATAGCAAATAGTTAAATCAGAAGTGGCCTTATAATTATACTAGCTGTTGCCCGCGACTTCGTACGCGTGGATTTGTATGTTGGTGGTTATATATTCTACATGAGCATAATATAGAACATTATGCAGCAAGATATCAGTAGAGACGGTTAATCATTTGTTAATTATACAACGCATGAAATTTGTCTTTCACAAACTACGAAGTTTCAAGACCCTAACTGAAAAAAATTGTTCCCGATATAATCCGTCTCGACCCTCTTAGAAGATTTACAAGTCCACTATTTAAAAAAAAAAACGCTCCCGAAACTATTAATACAAAGTTTTCAAAAACGGTGTACCTAAGTAATCAATTTTCGTCTATTCTAATATAATGCCCTTTTTACCAAGTTTCAAGTTCCTAGCTTAAAAGAAAATTTGTACTACATATAAACTTACATCCCCTTTTTAACCCCTTTAGGGGTTTAATTTTTAAGAACGTTGAAATAACTTTTTTGGAATCTTATACAATGCAGAAGAAGAAGAAGAAGAAGAAGCTTCTAAGAAGTTTCAAAGCATTTGTAATAGATTCACTTTGAACCCCTTTTTAACCCTTTTAGGGGATGAATATTTAAAAACGCTTAAATTACTTTTCTTGTATTCTAATAATATATACAAAGATTCAATTCCCGCACTCAAAAAAATATTTGATCTCCATATAAACTTTCAACCCCATTTTTACCACCTTGGGGGATGAATTTTCAATAATGCTGAAATAAGTTTTTTTCTCTTTTAATTATATATATTTGTTCAGGCATAATAAAACATGTCTATCGGCTACATAATTCAAATGACGCGGGAAAACGCCGCCCTTGCGCCGATCGTGCGACAGTCACGCCACTCTCCGGTGAGCTCCGCCCGTGGCTAAAAAGGGAATCTAGTCGCAAGAGAAAACAAAATACGGGCGGCACGTTTTTGCTGTCGCGCTGTAATAAAAACTGTTTTATTGTGAAAATGCTGTACATTTGACCTGTGGCGGTTCTGTGTTTGTGTAAAAGGTGTTAAGGAACTCGGAACATTAAATTTAAGAGCCAACGAGAGCGGGGGCTCTGCCCCATGCCCCATTGAAGCCGGCTTCGAGGCGGTTAGCAACAGGTAATTACCGTGTTATTTGTTTGTGTAGTTGATGATGTGTATTTGCCTGAACATGGGGTTTATGATAGTATAGTTATTAACATAATTTTTGGTCCTTCGAGCCGGATCTACCTAACATAACGAGGCTTTCAATACCTCGATGTTTGAAATTATCGGATAGTAAAAATAATACCTACTCATTGCACGGATTCAGTGATGGATCTGCTGTAGGTTATGGTGCTGTGGTTTACTTACGCACAGTTAGCGGAAGTGGTGAAGTTACTATTAGACTTTTATTAGCAAAATCGCGAGTTTCTCCCCTACGGAAAAGGATGACAATTCCTCAGTCGGAATTGAACGGTACTTTGCTTTTGACTAACCTTATTAGTCATGTATACAGCACACTGCTTAACGAATTGTCTATAGAGATCAATGACGTTATTGGCTGGTGCGATAGCACCATTGTACTTTCTTGGATACGGACACAACCTCACAAATTGCAGGTTTACGAAGGTAATCGTGTATCAAAAATCATAACATCTGAAGTAAAAATTACCTGGAGACATGTTCCAACTGATCAAAACTGCGCAGACGTGGCCTCACGTGGTACATCTGCTGCTAATTTGTTAAACCATTCGTTATGGTGGAACCCGGCATGGTTAACCGGTAAACCCAGCACTTGGCCAAGTAAAGGACCCGAATTTCCTGAAATATTACTTCCTGGCTTGAAATCTAAATTTGTCACAAATGTTGCAGCTACTATGCCTACTATAGACGAAAAATTCGATATAATTGAGCGATATAGCACCTTTAAAAAAATTGTAAATGTTACGGGATTTATACTGCGTTTTCTCCATAATATCAGTAACCCTAATTCGCGAATTTCAAGGACTTACCTTACAGTGAACGAACGTAGGAATGCTATAAGAAAACTTATTATTCTGGTTCAAAGAGATGCGTTTAGCGATGAAATAAACTCACTTAACTTAAAAACTAGGATAAAATCACCCTTAAAAAAGCTAAATCTCTTTTTGGACAGTTTAGGTATTGTCAGGGTCGGTGGCCGCCTCCAACATTCAACTTTGCCATTTGATGCCAAGCATCCAATATTGCTCCCGGGGAAGGGTTCGTTTGTTAAATGTCTAGTTGAAGATTATCACATCTCATATTGTCATATTGGAGCTAATACGCTCGAATCAATATTATCACGTAAATACTGGATCCTGACAGTCAGGCGAATAACTCGAAGTGTAACGTTTAAATGTGTTCAGTGTTTTCGAGTGCGTCCACGCTTTACTCAACCACTCATGGCCGATTTACCACCAGATCGTGTTAGGTCTTTACGTCCATTTCAAGGTGTAGGCACGGACTTTGCAGGACCTTTTAACATTAAGACCAGCACTTTAAGAAATGCTCGAGTAGAAAAATGTTATCTATGCATATTTGTCTGTTTGGTTACAAAAGCTGTACACTTAGAAGTGGTTTCTGGACTTTCCGTAGAAGCTTTTGTGGACTGCTTTACACGCTTTGTTTCGAGACGCGGATTACCATCTCTCGTTAGATCCGACTGTGGCACTAACTACACTGGCACTGATAAATATTTAAAGGACGTTTATGTGTACCTGCGGAATCATAATACAGATATTAGTCGGGAACTTGCTAAATCTGAAATAACCTGGTTATTCAATCCTCCGAGTAGTCCTAATATGGGAGGTCTCTTTGAGGCAGCAGTAAAAACAGCTAAAACGCTTATGCGTAGAGTTCTCGGCGAACAAAACCTGACTTTCGAACAGCTTAGTACATTCTTCACCCGTGCGGAGGCAGTTATGAATTCTAGACCTTTGACACCCTTAAGTTCGGATCCAAATGATCTTGAAGTCCTTACTCCCGGACATTTTTTAATAACTGAGCCTTTGACGGCCCTGCCTGAGTATGACTTTGAGGAGACAAATATCGGTCGACTTAATCGTTTTCAATTGTTACAACGTCTCTCACAACACTTCTGGTCACGTTGGCGTAACGAATACCTACATACCCTACAGTTAAGGCATAAATGGTCGGATCCGACAGACTCGGTTAAAATCGGGGACCTAGTCCTTATTAAGGAAGATAATTATCCTCCCTTACAATGGAGACGTGGACGAATAACTAAGTTACTACCGGGTAATGATAACGTAATAAGAGTTGTAGAACTTCGTACTCAAAAGGGGACTCTAATGAGGCCCGTTGCTAAATTAGCTAGACTTCCACTTGACGCTTAAGATCAACCAAGCTCTACTTGGTTCGGGGGGGGAGTGTATGTTCAGGCATAATAAAACATGTCTATCGGCTACATAATTCAAATGACGCGGGAAAACGCCGCCCTTGCGCCGATCGCGCGACAGTCACGCCACTCTCCGGTGAGCTCCGCCCGTGGCTAAAAAGGGAATCTAGTCGCAAGAGAAAACAAAATACGGGCGGCACGTTTTTGCTGTCGCGCTGTAATAAAAACTGTTTTATTGTGAAAATGCTGTACATTTGACCTGTGGCGGTTCTGTGTTTGTGTAAAAGGTGTTAAGGAACTCGGAACATTAAATTTAAGAGCCAACGAGAGCGGGGGCTCTGCCCCATGCCCCATTGAAGCCGGCTTCGAGGCGGTTAGCAACAGGTAATTACCGTGTTATTTGTTTGTGTAGTTGATGATGTGTATTTGCCTGAACATGGGGTTTATGATAGTATAGTTATTAACAATATTTCTATGAAGTTTCAAGTACCTAGCTTAAAATAAAATTAGGACCACGACAAAATTTCAACCCCTTTTTAACCACTTTAGGGGATGAATTTTTAAACACGCTGAAATCACTTTTCTTGCATTTTAATAACATGCCTTTATGCAAAGATTCAAGTCGCGCACTTAAAAAAATGTTTGACCTCCATACAAACTTTCTACCCCTTTTTCACCACCTTAAGGGATGAATTTTCAAAAACACTGAAATAACTTTTCTAGTATTTTAATAATATGCCTTTATACAAAGTTTCAACTCCCGCACTCAAAAAAATTTATGATCTCCATACAAACTTTCAACCCCTTTTTCACCACCTTAGGGGATGAATTTTGAAAAACCCCTTCTTACTGGATACTAACGTCATAAAAGCTATCTATTGTGAAAAATTCAGCTCTCTAGGTCCAACGGTTTGGGCTGGGCGTTGATTTAAGTGAGTCAGTTAGTCAGGACTTTTACGTTTATATATACCTATATATAGATTATGTTATACTAGCTGGTGTGTATTTTTTTATGTTGGTTGTTGTAATTCTACGTTGTAATGAAAAATAGCAGACATTCAGACTAGTTGCGTAGTAGCCATATCTGGAACAGAACTTTAAAAAAGTCGAACATTAGCTGATGTTCACAAACATCTCTTTAATTTCAAAAGTACCAAAATCTCCATCCTCCGTTTACCCATTTACTTATGTTGTACTTGGTAGGAATGTAACGTACATATACAATCCTACCTAATTCAATCTTCCCTACCTAACTATGTATGTTTAATTGTTTACTCATGCAGGTACCTTAAACAACGGAAGATGCGCTTATGCATTGGAATCATAAGTTCAACAAATTTTAATATTTCCTTTTTACATTGTAGCTGTAAAAATATTATGAAACAGCTGCAGCCACCTGCAAGTTTCTCAGGCTTTTAGAGAACAATTTTGTTATAGTTACATAGAAATGCTGGATAGCGCGTACGGTTGCGCAGGTTGCGCTTATTGCAATGAACAAGGATAAGATGAATTATACGATAGGTACTTCCTGAAGTCATAGGAAGCTAAAATTTGGTATGTAGTATTAGTACACAAACACCAAAAAATTCTAAAACTTGTCAATAACCGCTGAACCGATTTAGTTGAAATTGGAGAGGTATGGAGATAGTTTTTGTTATGGGGAAGGATATTTAGTTTTTAATCCTAAAATCACCCCATAAAGGTGAAAAGGAGGTGGAAAATAGTTTTAGATGAGAAAAGGGGGTTGAAGTTTGTATGGGGAATCATTAAAATGTAGATTGTATAAAAGATGCCTTGTCATGTAAAATGTTGTCAAGACGAAACCATAAATCTCTCACAGTCATAAAGTTATCAGATCTCTTGTAGAGCCAAGCTTCTATCTCTACAAGCTCGTACCTCACAAACTCTACACCATAGTGAAAATATGTGGCTTGGTCGTTTCGTTACTACAAGAACTATTGTATAACAAAAAATAATGAATAGTGAATAAATTGTTCACCTTACGCCTTACATGTACCTAATGGTAGCAAAACGGCCAAGACACATATTTTGACCAAGTTGTAGTGTTTGTGCAGTTAGGGCTTGTAAAGTTAGAAACTTGGCTCTACAAGAGTTCTGATAACTTTTTTGACAGTGCGAGCCTTATGGTTCCGTTTTGGGAACATTTTACATGCAAATGTTTTTGGTGGGATCAAAATTTCGCTATCTGTATCTCAAGCTCTCTTTCATATTCGAGCACTAGAGAGGTAAATAGTAAAAAGACGAACAAACGAAGTTAGTTCACAGTTAGCCCTCAGAACCGTACACAACCATTTCATAAAAAACCTACAACCGGATACGATACGATACGATCATTTATTGATAAAAAATATTTTTACATGTCATTATGTCTTAATACTAGGTTCTTAAATCTATTACAGTATTCATTATTACTTCTCATGTTACTTCTTATACCTAAACCTTCTTACACCTAAATAATAGCAATAATACTATTTGAACACACTATTAAATACTTGCTTAGTTTTATAAAAAATCAATTTAAATTTGCCTATTCTAGTGATGTAAATCTCAGTCACTTAGCCTTGCAAAGAGTGGCACTTCACCGACATCGTAGCGAAAGAACTAGATTGCCCCCATGCAGGTATAGGTATCTAGTACCTACTATACGACAATAAAGCGGGTCAGCATAGCTTTCAGCTTCATATTTGTTACACAAAGCGACTAAGCGGAAGACTGACTGAAATGTCATTGACGGTGACAATTTTTCAGCGGACAAAGAGTTTTCGAGCGCGCATTTTAATATCTACATCTACACTAATATTTTATTTGGAACCGGAAAAACCCGAGATCCAACTCAGCTTATGACTAATAAAAACAAAAATCTTCCTATTCTTGAGCGAATTCTAGGAGTCTCCTTATTAAAATAATCCAAGTTTCTTGTACAAAACGGTGTAATGAGAAATTGCATTGCAAGAGAAATTCACAATCTTATGAACCTTTTGATTAGCGTTCCCCGTATCCCAAAGGAACATCCACTTTGTGACGCCGAGGCTTCCGGGAAATGGTAGAATTTAATTAACCGTCATGTCATCTGTTCATAACTTTAGTGGTCTGTCCGTATCCGTACCTACTACTTTTTGTCAATATGAAATAACACATAGCAACTAATTGAGCAATGTTTAATGGCTAATTATTATTAAAACATGTTGTTTCCTCTAACAAAACATTCCAATGGTCCCATTGTTATTTTCTACCGCCATTTGTTCGAGGATGCGAATAAACATTCCCATATATTTTGGCATATTTATCTCCCTATATTAAGCCTAAATGCCTGCTAAATTTGTCAGAGTAATGAAAACAATAGACGGCAGATTCCATTTTATATTGAGCTGGAAGGGTGTGCTCATTTTGTTACAAAGGTCGTATTACGCAATGCTCAAACAAAATCTAAGTACTTAATTGTATAGGTACACATATTGACTCTAATAAAGTAGGTACTTTGTGTAATAAATCCTATTAGTAGTAGTAGTAGCAATAACTTTATTGTACACAACACAGGTTAACGAAAATACATTACAGTAATGGAAGTACAAAGGCGAACTTATCCCTATAAGGGATCTCTTCCAGCTAACCTTCGAGTAGATGAGTGGAAAACTATAGTCAGGTCAGATAGACAAACTTACAGGATGTACAAATTAATATTTAAAAAAGAAATAACACTATAGATTAAATTACATAAAATACTTACTAGCATACATACATACAATACTAAATATATATTATAATATATATAAATGTCACAAGTGTAAGAAAATAAAAATAAAGGTTAGTACTTAACCAGATCACGCTGATTGGAAAGCCAAAGCTTCTTCAGATTAGCCTTGAGTGACGCTACAGACTGAGACCGTTTGAGCGACAGGGGCAACTCGTTCCACAACTTCACAGCGCGAACCGTGAAAGAATTTGCATACGATCGCGTCTTATTAGGAGGAATAGCAAGCGTGAGATTAGAACTAGATCGTAAGCGGTGATCACTCCCTTCAGCCAGATAGTTAAATCTTTCCGTTAGGTAAGATGGGGAACGGGGGTCGAAGAGTATATTGAACAGCAACGACACGACATGCACATCTCTGCATTGGCGGATCGGTAACCACCCGAGCTGGGAGCTGAATTTGGAGACGTGATCATATTTCCGGAGGCCAAATATATACTTAATACAAACATTTTGTAAACGCTCAAGTTTATTTAATAGCAATTCCTCATTACATTTCAGAAATGCAATGTCACCATAGTCCAGAAGAGGGAGCAAGAGAGAACGGGCAAGAGTCAGTTTAGTATGAAGAGGAAGAAAATTCTGCAGCCGTCGAAGAGAGTGAAGGGATCCAAAAACGTTTTTACTCACCTCAGCAACATGGGGAGCCCAAGAAAGCGTCTGATCCATGGTGATACCCAAATTTCGGATAGTAAACGAGAAAGGGATATTAGTCCCATCGAACAAAATGTCAGGTATCACCATGTCTGAGAGCCTGTCTACGTAGTAAGGACTGCCAATGACTATCGCCTGTGACTTCTGAGCATTAATTTTTAGACCAAATTTGCACGCCCAATCCCGTATGGACTCTAAATCATAATTATTCTGAGCAATTAATGAGGGAAGATCGTCTATAAATCTGCAGGTCATCTGCGTATAGATGGTATGATGCCGTAAGTGATGTGGTGATACCATTAATAAAAATAGAGAACAGGAGTGGAGAAAGCACCCCTCCCTGTGGGACGCCAGCCGTGAGCTCACACCAGTTAGACAGTTTGTCATCTACTCTAACACGCTGGCGTCTGCCAGAAAGGTAACTACGGAACCAAGATAGTGATTAGTATTGACAGCTAACGTACGTTCACGTACGCCGGACGTTATTCTTCGGCTCGCTAGTGCGCTACGGTCGTGATTGATTTTTTATCACCGCAAGCGCAGACTTTACGTCACTGCGATTGACTACGTTATCGTGTTATCGCTTGACAAAAATGTTTATTGAACAATCGCTTGACACATCATTGGCCACAGCATCATGATAGATGATTGTTGCATTGACAGTTTATTAAGAAGAGGTCTGTGCGCCGTTGGAAATCGGAGGTGCGGCACATCTTTTCCTGTGGCTGTAAAGTCCAATCGCAGCACGGCACTCCCTGCCACAAAATCGCAAGTGAAACGCGAATCTGTTGTTATCGCTTGACAAAAATGCAGCAATCTCACACACATTGAACATTGCTTGACACACACTAGTGCCTCTTATGGGATGCAACGTGTGTTAGCACCTTTGCACCGCCCCATCTGAGTCACACCATCAGTGCTGCTGGTTCGGCTGCGGAGTATGCGGTCAAACAAAAGCATATAAAGTACTCTGCCTTGGAACCAACGAAATGATTTTATACCAGTTGCGGCGGATCTTGGGGTGCGGAGGCTAAAAAGTTTGTGTGGGAATTGGGTCGGCGACTAAGAGAAAGGGCTTGCGATCCTCGCTCCGGATCGTATCTGGTCCAACAGATATCCTTGACAATTCAGCGGGGCAACGCTGCCAGTGTCGTGGGGACTTTGGGCCGGCTACGGTCCGGGGTGGGGACTTGGCCTAGTTGAATTAGTGTTTAAGATTGACAAAGCCTGTTGCGGATTATATCATTTGCTATTAGGTAGCTGATTTGTCGCCAGACACACTAGTAAGTTTCTGTAAAGTTTATATCACTAGTTTTTACTAGTTTTTTTGTGTCTGACGACCAAGGCCGAAATGTTTCAACCGCCAGTGCCACAAAGGCATAGTTGTTATTAAAAAACGCGTATTTGTGGCACTTGGCTGTTTGAGCGTCGTTTGTGGCTGTACCTGACTTTCTGGCAGAACGCTGGACATTGGACGGGGCCAGTGTATCGACAAACGTCACGTGCCATGCCAAGGGCCATATTATATACACTTCAATCGATATTGATATTTTTGGCAACTCCAACAGCAATATAAGTCATTCATTCATGCATTCATTCTAATTCGGTTACCATGTAAACGTTTTAACATACACATCAAATTTCACCCTACCTATGTGCCATTTTGCTTTTAATTATTAACACATTCAGTGCCAGTGACCCGATAGTTGGGTTGTCTATTCGTAGTCGCTGTGTTTTATATACGAGATTTTGCGTGCTATCGGCTACACTCGTAGCGCGTAGCACGCACTGGCACTGAATTTGTTAAAATAACCGGTCAATTCGAACAACGTGATAATTACGAGAATAATACGAGATCTAATAGATACGTTATAGTTTAGTTCTCAACTAGTTATCTTTTGCAGTTCGATTCGAGAAACCAATTGTCATTTCACGCTACAATTATTGTGACGTTTTGGGATATCAATTAGATATCCATGGGATGTCTAAGTCACGTCTAAGTAATATCTTAAGCAAGTCTTAAAGAGATCGTTCAAGAGGACATTCGAAATCGCGGAAATGTCAAATTTGACATGACTTTCTTAAATATCTCGTTATTCTTTCTGTTTCATATATATGTTTCTGTTCATATATTGTTCGAATTAGCCCTAAATTGTGACCATCAAGACGGTTTTTTGTTCTTCGCCCATCTACTGAACCAGCCACTAAACCTCCGCTGAACATATATAATGATGTTTATAACGTATCTCTGATTAACAATCGCCACTGATCGTCTCGGGGTTTGTTAAGACATATTACTTAGACACAGTGCAATGTAGATTATAGTTATAGTTACAGCAGAATATAATTTCATTTTGAGATGTGAGCTAAAACACTAGGTCCTTGTGAGTGAATATTCCTCGTAGACTTGTTTTAAAAATTACATATGACTGTTTATGAACAGAAATCACGTTGATATTCCTTCAGAGAAAGCACAAGTTGTGGCCGGTCTAGTATTCGCGACCTAATAGCAAGGAGTGACATTACAATCGCCCACCAAGCAAGGGGCCCAAATTCTCGTAAATTAAGATCAATAACTGTTTGAGCTACGTTGATGAAATTTTGTGTTCTGGACAAGCTAAGGGGCTTGAATGAATATGCCAAATTTCATATGTGCAGGTTAAATAGATTTTAAGTTGTGAAGGGGTCAAAAGTAGCTCGAAATGGTTCGTGTAATATTACACACGGTTGCTGTGTCGCCAGTTCCTGTTTTTTAGAACTTGGCTGGACACCGCCCGGCAGTTATGCAAATTGCTAATTAAATAAGTTCGCATAGTTGTTACGGATCCCAAAATTACTTAATCACGATATCGGACGACGGTGCCAATTCACGGTTTTTTATGTCGTCTTCGAATTAACTGTTTCCTTCCAAAAACTCGATTCGCTCGTGTTCGGGTAACCAATGGGAATAATACACAGCAAGCGATGGCACAGTTACGGTCTGCCACAGTAATCTTTATTTATTGCAGTATTACAGAAATTTTGTACGAAGGTGTGTACAGATTTGTATCCTTTATGTTCGCATTGGACTAACAAAGCGCGGAACAATTTCTGTTTGTTTTCTTATGAGATTTTGTTTAATTATTTTCTTTTATTTATCTTTTATTTTCACATTTTGATCATTAAACATAATAAATGGAAATTATGAATCGATCGTTGCAACTTCCTTACTTCCTTGATCATTTATTTAGAATTTAGACGGAAATCAGGAGTACAGGTTGTTAACGATGAGTATTTCTGGTTATTTGATAGATTTAGGTACCTGTATTCTGATGTCCTCAAATAAATTACACGGACAATTTAATATTTAAATAAAACGAAAATGTAAAGAGAATTTCGGTCATGAACTTTTTAAATAGATGTTTGTCCGGTGGGATTTTCATCGACAGCCTCCTGAAATGTCCAAATTTTGCTTAGCTTACAAACTTTTTATCTTCTATTTTGCTCCCAGGAGGGAATTCACTGTCTTTCACATTTAACTGACTTGCAAGACCGAAGTGATACCATAAGTGTTTCGTTTGTCAAAACAAAGTTTTGCACGGAACACTAAAAAGTAGAGAGAGGTACCCACATATTTAATTTTTAAGCAAAACTCACTTTTTACTATTGGTATCCTTTTCTCTGACGTACATTTGTAAAATTATATTCTTTCAACACCAATAAGCTTTAATTAAATGAAATAATCAAATCCCAACTGTCCAAAAACAAATTTACTTTCAAATCAAATTTCTAATTGAATAGAATTCTAAGAGATTTAACTTGAAAGGACAAATCCTAATGAAGCTCTTTTTCGTTTGCTGGTGATTGTAGGTTGTTTATCTTTAAGACAAAATTTTCCGGTTTGTTAAGGTTATTATGCTATGAGGAGCAGTATGAGATGTAGGCATTGAATTGACTATAACTGCACGAACAGCGAGCGCTGACGAACGGACATGCGTACAATTTATCAATGTCATCACCGCGCAAAGTGAAGAAATATTTAAGATCCCATGAGTCAAACCCCCGAAAAATCAATAGTGCTGACATAACTTATGAATGACCTTGCAGAGGAAATATTTTTATGTTTTGGCGTATACATTTCCTAAAACATTTTAAACACTTTAGTGACAAGCCATATTGGTGCTTTTTGTTGCAATCCCTAAAAGTTAAAATTTTAAATACTTCCTACTACTACTCTTACTGCTAATACTGTGTTGATACTTATGACTATTTTTAGATACTAAGTAGATTCTCAGCACACCGATCCTTAAAGACTGATAAAGTACCGCACTGACCCATAGAGGCTTACTATTAAAAATAACTCCATAGGATTAAGTGTGAGGTTTTTTGATAAAGACAAAACAGTAGTACACATTTAGATATTGCCTATCAACTGAGCTATCATTACTTTATAACAATAATCCCAATAAACCACTTACTCTGCATGTATTCGATAATTTTATTACATCTCATCCTCATATTTATGATCTATAAAAAAGCCTTATAATAAACACTGCAAAACTTTTCCGATGTCAATTTTCTATAGTGATGGGTCGTTACCAGTAACTTACTCAAAAGTGGGAATATTCCCGGTAATGCTACCAGTAACATTACCCAGATCGGTAACATTGAGTAACTTTGAAAAAATTATTAGAATTGTATATGCTTTTTTCGTGTTAAATACTTAAGAAAATAATAATGTTATTATTTACAGTCATAAAACAGTCAAGAAATCTCTGAGAGAGTAAATTCCCAATGTTACCGGTAACATTCCCAATATTACCTGGTATTTTTCCAAAGTTACTGGGAACATTACTATCTGGAAATAATGATTAAAAGTGAAGACTGGAAATAAAGTAAAAGAAAATATGTGTATAAATCAGTTTAATTATTAGAATAAACCAATCAACATCTAAATATATAAAAGAAGACACTGACTGACTGACTGACTGCCTGACTGACATATCAACACACAACCCAAACCGCTGGTTCTAGAGATTCCAAATTTGGCACGTAGATTTCTTATAAGGTCTAGGGGTACACTAAGAAATGATTTTTTCAAAATTCACCCCCCAAGGGGGTTAAATGGGGGTTCAAAGTTTGTATGGGGAAACAAGATTAGTTAGACTATTATATTTGAAACTTCACAGGAGTATTCCTAACGATAAATGAATAAACACGTGTTACAGGTTTTTTTGCAAATTCCCCCCTAATAGGGGGAAATGTGGTGACAAAGTCTGAAAATCAACATGGGTATTGTTTCTATAGTTTATCGGGTTGCTAATTAGGAAAACAAGAACGATTTTAAAATCCAACGTGACGGACGTGAAAAACCATCTCCCCTGTTGGGGTGCAATGGGGTTGAAATGTCTAAATATCAATATGGGTGTCGTTTTTATGGTTTTTTGGGACGTTAATTACGAAAATCGCATCGATTTTGAAATTGAATAATGTGCTCATGAAAATTCTTGAAAGTACTCGTATTTGTGCCAAATTGCAATTCAAACGGTCCAGTAGTTTCGGAGCAAATCGGTTGTAACAGACGGACCAACAGACAGCCACACGTGATCCTATAAGGGTTCTAATTTTGCTTTTGAGGTATGGAGACCCGCGTTATCCTAATAGATTTTTAAATTTGATTTGGTGCCATCTCGATCGTCGTCAATCGGTACCTAGGCGAGTGCGGGCGGCGCGGCGGGACGGACGGGGCGGAAGGAGTAAGTCATCGGGAAACTTCCTGCATCCGTAATGAGTACATTCAAGGTGCTACAAGAAGGTGGTTGTCTGTTTGCTTCTTGTTTAGGTTTCCATTCTAAGTAAAATGCAAAACATCGTAAGTACATATATATGTATTCTACCTACGAACCATATACCATATAAACCATCTTTTGTAAGTAGTTATAAAACCATATTTTCTCCTTCCCCTGCCTCCCACGCACCCTGTACATTAGACAAAACGACATAGATTCTTAAATCACGCGGGCGAAGCCGCGGGCAAAAGCTAGTTTTGTATAACGTTCCAAGTGCCAAACGTCATTTTTGAGTTGTTGGAATTTCAATTTTATATTAATTAATCAAATTTGAAATTAGAATAGTAGTAGTAGTAGTAAAGGGATAATAAATAATGATCACAGTTATATATAAAATACTAGCTTTTGCCCGCGGCTTCGTCTGCGTGGAATTAGTAATTTGGGTAGCTTATTTTTAAACAATCAGCTAGATTTATTGTTTCCCCCTACAAACTTCCAACTCTTTTTACTACCAAAATTTTACCCGCTGAACATTCAGCTTGTGGTAGCCCCCTGGTGGGAGATCAGCAGCGTCTCCAGCAGAAACTTGGTCACCAAAGTCTTGCAGGCACCAAGTGACCCATGGGAAGTCACCTCCAGGTGTTCTACGTCTTGGAAAATTCAACCTGATTACAGCAAACAATATCTACTGCACGTTAAGCGTGTGGTAGCTCTGGTCAGACGCCTGCTTCATCTGGCAGACCTCCAGGTGTTCCAGGTCTTGGAGAACTTAACCTGCCTACAGCATACTCTACCAACTTCAGATTAAAGGAGTTTTACCCTCATCAGGTACATCCAGCAGCACTCCAGGTGTTCCAGGTCTTGAGCTATCTCCATCATACACTACCAACGACACGTTGAGCGAGTGTTACCCCTGACCTTTTGTACCCAGCAGCACTCCAGGTGTTCCAGATCTTGAGCTTTTCCCATAATACACTACCAGCGGTACGTTGAGCGAGTGTTACCCCTGATCCGTTGCACCCAGCAGCACTCCAGGTGTTCCAGGTCTTGAGCTTTGCTCATCATATACAACCAGCGTCACGTTGAGCGAGTGTTACCCCTGACCCTTTGCTCCCAGTAGCACTCCACATTGTCTTGAGCTTTATCCATCGTATACTACCAGCAGCACGTTGAGCGATTGTTACCCCTGACCCGTTGCACCCAGGAGCACTCCAGGTGTTCCAGGTCTTGAGCTGCCTCCATCATACATTACCAGCGGCACTTTGAGTGAGTGTTAGAAAAGTGGAGAAGAGAACAGGATGACTTCGGGAATAAAAACTACTCTACACCCTCCCAAACAATTAAGACTATCTCCATATCAAATTTCATCTAAATCGGTTTTATTGGGTTCCATACAAATTTCCACTCCCCTTTTCACCCCCTTTAGGGTTGATTTCTAGGGTAAAACCTATCCTATGTCCCTCACCCAAAATAGGCGCCATAGTAAGACGTCGAGTTGCGGAAACCAAGCCCGCGAATATCTATCCTATGTCCTTCCCCAGGACCCAAATTATCTCCATACCAAACTTCATCTAAATCGGTTCAGCGGTTATTGATTCCCCATACAAGTGTCAACTCCCCTTTCCATCCCCTTAAGGGGTGAGTTCTGGGATAAAAAAGTATCCTATGTCCTTCCCCGGTGCTCACTATCTATATACCAAATTTATAAAATTGATCCCATAGCTCTTATGCCAGCGAATTAAGAACTATGGGACATATTTTTGAGTAAGTTGTACTAAAAAAATAAGTTTTGAACCTTATTTTATCTCATATAAGTCATCACTATCATCAGTTTCGTATGTTACCGGCTTTTGGGAATGTTACTGGTAACATTGGGAACTTACTAGTAACATTCCCAAATGGAAACTTACTGGTAGCGGGAATGTTACCGCTGCCCATCACTAATTTTCTAACACACACACATTATTATTATGCCCGATTTACTGCACTTATAAAGCTTGGAAATTGTTGTTACGTTGGCTACATTGAATTTTATGGTGTATTCCAAAATTCCAAAACACTATCCTGGATTCTTTTTTGCGCAAAACATTGAAGTAAAAAATATTAGGTATTGTGCAGTCAGCAGAAAAAAGAATTAATATAATAAATTACAAGATAATTATGTATACAAAGTGAAATGTTTAAATGGGGCACCGAGGACAGCTACATAATCCCGTGCTGCTACGTGAAATTGATCTTAAGAGACCGTCCTAACTTGGGACTTTGACATTTATAAATTTTGGAAAAGTGGACTGTCAGGGACAGAATCGACAATTTTGATAAAAAACTGGCCATGTGCGAGTCGGACTCGCGGCCAAGGGTTTGGTTTCGTACATTACACAATTTTAAACAATGTATTATTATATGAAACGTGAGTGAAATGTCTTAAACCCCGTAGGGATCGGATCAAAAAGTAAGTAATTAAGTCAGACTCACGCTTGACTGCAAATTTTTAATATGTTTTCCTGTCATCTACAGGTAAAGAACTATTTTATGTATTATTATTTACAACGACGGGACTTAATCGCGTAAAATAAGTATTAAACCCACCTCCGACGTTTCGAGGACGGCGTTGTCCCCGTGGTCTCGGAGAAGACTGGCTAAAGTTGACATCAACATCTTCTAGGCGCGCGAGTTTTTCGAACTACCCGCACTTGGTCTTGTTTATTAACTTGAACGTTTTGCGCACTAGGGATGTTACCGGGTCGACACACAACACTCACAATATTCGATTTTTCAACTTTCGATATTTGGTTTAATATGTGTGTCGACCCGGTAACATCCCTAGTGCGCAAAACGTTCAAGTTAATAAACAAGACCAAGTGCGGGTAGTTCGAAAAACTCGCGCGCCTAGAAGATGTTGATGTCAACTTTAGCCAGTCTTCTCCGAGACCACGGGGACAACGCCGTCCTCGAAACGTCGGAGGTGGGTTTAATACTTATTTTACGCGATTAAGTCCCGTCGTTGTAAATAATAATGAGTAAAAATCGTGAAAGTTTAAATCAGTATTTTATGTATTTTTTTCAAAATATTGTCTTCGATTACCGCGATAGTTACTCATGAAATAAAACTATGAAAACGGATTATCTGAGGAAAAACTACAAAGTGCAAAAATACCCACATACTAAAAATAATGAACCACCTACCCGGGTATGTCCTTAAACTACGTCCAAAAGAGAGGTATGGGCACTGTGAATGACATCTCGCTTTGTGTGGTAGGGCACCTCCACCTTACAGAAAACCGCAGCCAAATAACACTAGACCCTACTAATAGTGTTGTGTTCCTGCCGGTGAGTAAGGTTGCCAGAGCTCGAGGGAGAGGAGTGTTAGGGTCGGCAACGCGCATGTAACTCCTCTGGAGTTGCAGGCGTACATAGGCTATGGAGACTGTTTAACATCAGGCGGGCCGTATGCTTGTTTGCCACCGACGTAGTATAAAAAAAAACAGACTTTAAACTTTAAGGCTGGTTGTACATGCAAAATCGGTTCATAAGGCTAATTATACAATACAACTATTTTCAAGTAAAGATATACATATATATACGCGATAAAAACTACGCCGGCTCCAACCCTACACCTCGACCCGAGAAGATTTAATTCCCTCCTAAATTGTAGGAGGGTATCCCAATATGGGACCGGCAACGAACTCGGCGGGACACATCTTTTCAAAACATATTATACTCAGAATGTCCAACATCGTCCAACACTAAGGTCTCACAGTCTATGTCTCGCTTGTTCCTTTATCAGATGGACTACAAACAACCAAAAAAAAATCAAAATTTCAAAATTTTAGACCCTAGTAATTTTTTGCCTATTTTATTGAATAACTTCTAAACTGTTTATTTTAAAATTATAAAAAATATATTTGAGTCTCACAATGAGCTCTTTTATAATATGCAACACGATATACTTTTAGTTAAAAACTTTAATTTTTAATTTGACAGACGCACGAGTGATTCTATAAGGGTTCCGTTTTTCCTTTTGAGGTACGGAACCCTAAAAAATGTGTCAATCGATTGCATTTCTAACTTCTTAGAGACTAACCTACATAGTACATAGGTTTGGGCAATATAAAAGCCGTAAATGAAAGATTTTGTTCTTCATAAGTTATTAAAAAGATTCTGGCCCTGTCTGTCACTGTCACACTAATATGGAAGTGATAGAGACACAAAGCGATTGTCACCTTGGCTAGACCGCCTGAACTACATTAGTTTGTAATTTCACTCGTCCTTATTCCTTCAAAATTTCTATAAGATGTGTTTCAATTTAAATTAAAACAATGAAATCGGTTCAAAGTGTGTACGGAACCATAGGCGCGCGAGCGACCCGCATTATTTGCGTCTTCTAAAATGTAAAGCAAATATTTTATGAATTCCGCTTTATGGAAATTGAATTTCTGAAATAAATAATTATTTAATTTTAATTTAATTTATTTTAAGAGGAAAGGGGACGGCCGGTTCTCCATACAAACGTAGTCCCCATTTTCCTCTCTGGAAACATTATGGAAAATATTTCTACATAACCATAGCTATAACATAGGGCGTTTGACTTTTTTGGATTTTTTTATTACTTACATCAAAAATTAGGAGCGAAAAACAGATTTCATACATTTTTTAAATATTATAACAATTATATTAGAATAAAATTATACGTGGTTGATATACAACAAATTGTGTCAAAGTATGTTCAATAATGTTAATATTCAGGAAGTAAAAATGAGGACTAAGTTTGTATGAAAAGGCGATTTCGCGCGGGTCCTCCACTTTCGTCCTAATACAATTATTGTAAATACAATTACTGCATAGGGTGGTTAATAAAGGACATTAAGTGTTTACTCATTCTTTAACATATATCCAAGTGTTCACAGATCACATATCCAAGTCATATATCGTAAAAGCGTTGACTTAACTTCATTCTCCGAACGACGGAGGCGGAGGCTAACCGCAGTAAAAAGTAAACGATAACGTTAGCTCGAAATACACTAGTTTTTATAGATAAACGCACGTTCTCTAAAAATGTAAAGGCAAGTTGCAGACTGCAGTCAACTCTAATTGTATAAATAATTTAATGTTATTTTCTTGTATGTTTTAATTTCTGTTTTCAGACCTAATAAGGACAATTACATAGATATAAAATTAATACAAAGAAAACATGCGGCAATTAAATCTAGAGTCAGGCCACGCTTAGTTTTTATCCAAGTGCTATATATGTCAAGTATGGATTATTCCTTTTTTTTTTTTTTTTTACGACAGGTATTAAAATTTATTTAAAAATCAAAATAATAATATTTAAAACTACAAATAAACTTAAAAGTAAGGCTTTATAAATAAAAAACGTCCCCCAAGTCACTGCCAATGGGCAGTGTGCCCAGAAGACTGGCCGCATTGCCACGTTGAATGGCAATGCTTATCCTTTGGGCAAAATACTGGCCAGCCCTCTGGTCACCTGTGGCGTCTATAAGGCGCGACGCTAGGTCCTTGTAGAGCCGACGCGCGCTTGGTCCCCACGGCCCCAGCGTTTCGACCCCAAACGCCTCAAAAATGTAACTACTGCCTAGGGTGGCGTATTTGCGGCGTTTGAGGTCTTCTGCCGTGGACGCGGCACGACCAGCATCACTGCTGGTGCCCGGAAGGTGGGACGGCGCGAGGGTGTCAAGGCATGTGGCATCCCAAACTAGAGGCCGTCCCAACCTCCAAGGCACCAGAGTCATACCGTCGGGCCTCTTGCCATCGTCCCTTGCCAAACCAACGGGCTCGAGAATGGCTGGAACTTTGACACTGACAAAGGCCCTTCGGATGACATCGTTGATGCTGGCGTATCGGGGTATGCGGCCGGCGATTTTCTTGTATTAGTTATTGTTTATTGAAAAATTTAATGTCACGTTTTTAACGGTTGTTTTTATTTTTTATCCAATTAGCATTACAATACACTGTATTTGTGTTACTTTAACGTTACCATTATGTAGATTTTTCTACGTTACCTACCATGCCTAAATGTATGGCCACACTTTACTAATAAATAGAATTGAGTACACATCGTTAGTTATCCATGTTCCTACTGTTTTTACATGACTGTGGATTGTAAATTATTAACTTACTTCTCTAGCAAATACGTGTCTGGATTGTATGATTGCAATTTACGTGAGCTCGCAATATACCTAGTCAATTTAAAACCCTCCCTCAGCTTTCAACACCTTCGTCTTTTCTATCCCCAAATTTTACATTCGTATTTGACTGAGAATTGTTTTTGACTGTATAAATAACTTGTATAATTTTAACTTTATTACCTGTACTAATGTACTCGCCTATGGGTCGATTCACGAGCATCGGCTAGGATTTTCTTTTAGATATAATTTACAGTTTCAGTACAAATCATGCGCCGGCTCTCGTGAGTTTTACCTATACCTTCAAACTATTACTACCTAGTACCTACCTACATTATGTTTTTGTTGTTCTATAGACTGCAATTTATATACAATAATGAAACTCCGGGTCTTAATTTTAAGAAATATTTGTAAACTTGTTTGTAAACGACTGTTTGTTTCTTAAATAAATAAAAAATATGTATCTAGTGACACATGGAATTAATATTTACTGGCAGACATTTTTATTTTTGACGTGATAACGTCTTATAAATCGATGAACACCGGTAGCATGCAGGAAAAAGTGTCACGTTGTGGACAGTTCTCTATTATGGTAACGTGTTGTATAGGCACGCGTAATTATTTAAAATTAATTAATTGGTTTAAATTAATTCAATTATTTAATAAAAGAGTCGCAACGAAATATTTCGTTTGTTGCCGCGCGACCAACGGTTGAATCAACTAGTTCTTTGAATCAATTACTCTTTTGCCCGATATCCCCTGAAATATAATAATAATAATAATAGCCTTTATTTACAATCATTCTTTAAATATAGTTACAATAATCTTATTTATTTATTTGACACCGGTACGTGAAGATTGTCTTGCTGTCCAGCATAGGCCTCCCCTAGAGTACGCCACTGAATGCGATTCAGCGCTTGTCTTTTCCAAGTAATTCCCGCTATTTTCTTTATATCGTCTTCCCATCTACTTCGTTGTCTCCCTTTTTTTCTTTTGAATTGTCTCGGGCACCACTCTGTTACTTGCCTAGACCATTTATCCTTACTACTTCTAATCATATGGCCTGCCCACCTCCATTTTAGTTTTTCTCAACTTTCTTCAACTTTTCTCAGCTGTTCTAGAACAAGTGTTTAGACGTCTCCAGTGGGAAAATTACGGTTTAAATATCAATGGAGAGCGACTAAACCACTTGAGGTTTGCAGACGATCTAATAATAATTTCTGAAAATCCAAAAAGCTTACAAAAGATGTTAAAACAACTGGTGTATGAAAGTGATAAAGTAGGGCTATCAATGAACACTGAGAAAACTAAAATAATGTCAAACTCGGAAAACATCCCTATAATTGTTAACAGCCAAAATATAGATTATGTGAACGAATACACATACCTTGGACAGATCATATCGCCAATAGACCTTACAATGAAAGAAATAAACAACCGAATCACTTTGGCATGGAAAAGGTCTCTCAAGGAGGTAGTAAAAAACCCTCTCATACCAATGAAAGCGAAGAGCAAAATATTTAATTCATGTATACTACCTGTAATGACATATGGATGCCAAACATGGAGCTTAACTAATCATAGCATACGTAAATTAGAAACTTGCCAACACAGTATGGAGAGAAGCTTACTAAACATAAAACTAAGAGATAAAATAAGACTAGATGCTATAAGGAACAAAACTGGAATTACAGATATCACTTATTGCATCCCCCGAAATACTATTTCTTCAAAAAAAGCTACTAATGAAAGACATCCAATGATCGCCTAATGTTAATCGGTTGGTATAACACAGATAAGCTTACTTTTTCATCCAAAACCCTAAAAATATTAGTAATTTCCTGAACATAATTTTCCAAGAGGATTAAGGAGTTCCTGTAAGCGATGGCGCACGGAAAGCATGAGGCAATAAATTGTTAGGAAACAAACAGGAAGCCGGTTAAAATAGAATGAAAAGGAAATTATGTGGCGAAATGAACAGAAAAATGAGTTTATCCGACGTAGAAAGTTTACTTCGTTAACGATTTTGCAAAAAAGGGTTTCTGTTTGATAAGACGCCTTCGAGTTAATCTCAGCTAGAGTAGCAACCGTTCCTAAAACGAACTTGTAAAAGTTTGCCTGAGTTTGTAGATCTTCCTCGCTGGATTCCGACGACCCTGTAATTAAGTAGGTCGCTTGCTTCAGATGTCCTAGTTCAGACTGTGACCTAGGATTTTCGTGGAATAAAAGCGGGAACTTTGGTTGAAACAACCATCAAAGCTCAAATAGAAATCAAAGGCATTCATTATCGGCCTTAGCGACAAACGTTTTACTATATCAACCATTCAGCTACCGTAATGCATGATAATTGACCGTTTAAATTCATTCTTGTGATTCTTGTACTATTAAAAATATGTAATGCCTTTTGAAGTAGGTGAATTATACTCGTAGCAGAGATAGAATATTTACTTAATTACGATGATATTAAATATATTTAATCAGTATAACGCCATTTGTTGACATGATTGAATTTTAAAATTATCATTATTGGATAACCACGGCCATATTAGTAAGTGTTATGATTTAGGATTCGTAATAAATATTTGTTATTTAAACCTAAAATAAACAATAAACTTGAAAAATGCTTCATAGATACAATTTTAATATAGGTGGCACGAGAAATCTTGGTCTTTATCCGTTTGTGCTATTAATGGAAGTATTAGAACGATAAACTTTGATCCTGAATATTTATTATAATAGTCAATATTGGAACAAATGACATGAAATATTTATTCTAACAAAAGCATAGTTTCAAATTGTCTTATGACGTACCTTTGTTAAAAACGACTCAACGTGCGTTAGGTAAGTACTTAAACTTCGCTTTACACGAGCATCGCACTGCCTAACGTGCAGATAACACCTTAGGGAGAAAAGAAGTATAAGATAGACCACTACTTATCACTACCGCTTAGGTACCTATTCCTATAGCTACCTTAATTAGTGTTCAAATAAAAATCTGTTTCAACTGTGCGTATTTAAATATAGGAATTGGTGCACATATATGAATGCGAAACGAAGCCTGCGTTAAGCATAAGAGATGATCAATTGATCGTGCCATTATATTTTACCATGAGGTCGAATCTTATATTCTACTTAATTTGGCAATTTTTAATAAATTTTTCGTCTACTGATTTTTAAGATTGCCGACGTTGACTATAAATGACGAAACGCAACTTTGTGGTTAGGTTATTTTAATTTTCAAATGTTACCTATTGGGACGTTTTAAGGAACGTTTCACTCATATTGAAGTGAAACTTCTTCATGATACATATCTGTCACATTGGCTTTGCTCCAAGAAATCTTTCCAACTGCTGAGAAAAATCCAAATTTGAAGCCGTGTTACATCGCGAGTAAAAAAGTATTCTTTATTTCGTTACAATGTAGAACTGTTATAGAACTGCAGTAACAGATGTCGCTGCACACTTCAGAGAACTGAAAGAGAAGTTTCCAGAAATTCAAATATAAGTAACTTTCTCGCAGTACAAATAGTTATCTTGTTAATAAGTAGGTACTTTTGTCTTTACATTTTGGAAATAATGTTATTTAAAATTTCTTAGACAACTTTGTGAATACACTTTTAGCGTTACTCGTTGCCATGTTTACGGTAAGTTTTCCAGGGAAAATCACTTACAATACTGATTTTATGGCATTTAAATTCTCTAAATATGCATTTTTGTGGTAGTTAAAAGTCATTTCCATAATTAGCCATTTACATGTTAGTAGAACGTGATACAACATTAACATTTATTTTAACACTTTGCCACTATTGTCCCTTGGAGAACGAGACAGACAGAACAACAATACAAAAAAAAATTGATCCACCCTTTGAGTTAAGAAGAAATTGTCGCAATCGGGTCTCTATTGTTTGACATAATTATTGAAAGTCATAATGTAACGATTGTCATATATTATTATCATTAGTCATAATTTGGCTTTTCTCAGAAACGCGTAACTTTTCAGGGTTGCCATAAAACAAACCTAACTTAACCTATCTATAGGATAACCTAACCTAACCTAACCCGAGAAAAATCCTGAAAAGTTAACGGTTTCAGAATTATGACTAATGATAATATGACAATCATTACATTATGACTTTCAATAATTATGTCAAACAAAGGGACCCCGTCGCAATCGCAACCTGTATAATACCACGTTATATTATACCACGCGACCAAAAGCGTCGTAAAATTCATGGCGCTTACGCGTTTAGGTCGCGAGATTCACGCTCCGCTTCTATGGTTTGTTGTCGAAACAACAGCAACTCATGACAGTCATGACGCAAAATACTGGTTTTCTGTGCCGGTTCTATACGTAGTGATAATAGTTCAATGGATCCACCCAACCAGTCCCAGTTTTATACCTCCCTAATTTGGAACATTATTCTACATTAGTCTAACTTGAATCAGTTATGGGTTCCAAATAAGCCTGTGGGACGACATAATTTGGTTAGTTTGATATTTGATAACTAAATTGAAATGTTTGAAGCTTTTATTTTTGGCCAATATAAGAGACTTAAGGTGACGTTCGCTTGGCTTTATTATTATTATTAACTAGGTTGAATTTCAACTAAATCGTCGGCTAAACCGTACCGAAAGTCTCTTCGAAAAAATACACAAAATATTTGGACCCGGGTATGTCCTTAAACTATGTCCAAAAGAGAGGTATGGGCACTGCGAATGACATCTCGCTTTGTGTGGTAGGGCACAGGAGCAGAGCCCAACTGGGGAAGTACCTTCACCTTACAGAAAACCGCAGCCAAATAACACTAGACCCTACTCATAGTGTTGTGTTCCTGCCGGTGAGTAAGGTTGCCAGAGCTCAACGAGGGAGAGGAGTGTTAGGGTCGGCAACGTGCATGTAACTCCTCTGGAGTTGCAGGCGTACATAGGCTACGGAGACTGCTTAATATCAGGCGGGCCGTATGCTTGTTTGCCACCGACGTAGTATTAAAAAAAATTGAACTCCAAAATGCTCATATTCATACGAATCATACGTAAAGTAGCGATGATACTGAAATCTTCTATGCATACATTTGTAACTGCCTTCAGAAACAAAATATCGACATTTAAGTAAAAACTAGTACGATATAACCGACGCTCAATTATATAGGTAATTGAAAAACAATGATAACATCAACTCATAAAGCCATTGTAAAATCCATTTTATATTATAGTCAAAATATTAAGATTAAACTATCAGACCGTTGGTCTCGTACAAAAGTGTCCCGTGTAACAATATCAATGCTAAGTTATCCTTATCAATTTCACATATTACCCCTTATCCTGCCCTAAGGCGCGGGCTGGTCTAAATTGATTCCCGTCCCGCCCTCACGATAATCGCACTAGGGCGACAGAAAGAATATCGCCGTTGACGAAAACTCAGTTTTCTTCTTAGCGATGTTCTTTTTTGTCAGCGTTAAAATTTAGCTTTTGTTTGTAAGATCGGAATGCTAAAGCACTGGGATGCCAAATTTTAAGGTCAATAATGCTATTAAATTACAGACCAGTCACTGTTTTTAAATCAAATTGGTTGAATGGCTACAGGAAAAATGCTTTTTCTCAAACATGCTATGTAATATTGATATTACGTTCTTTATATTAGGCTGGGAAGTATCACGACTCCGGCGCGGCTAGACGAGGGGCCTGTAATGAGATTTCATACAAAGTTGCAGGCCTAGGCCGGGAAGTGGCTCTTTTTTAATTTCCATTTCACATATATTTGTGACACAGCATCATGGCATTCAGCCAAAAAAAAACTATAACCAATATTTGCTTATGGTTCGGAATGACATTCTGCCAATACCCCTTAAAAAAAACAAACGATAATTAATATATTTTTTTGTATCGAATTTACAAAAAATATATAAATAAAACATTATTAACAAATTCCAATAATATTGAATTGCAAATTTACCTACAAATACAGATTTAAAATATAGTTGGTCAAACCAGTTTGTCAGTAAATAAGAACAAAAAAACTATACTCGTCCTTTTCTTTTGGGTGCTAGTACCAGTGTAAGACAAAGATAGTATGATTATCTCTGTCTATGTTTGAAATGAGACCTTTGACAAACTATATTTCATTTAAATATTAGCGGTAAAAATGTCTACTCAAACACGCGTTGGTGTTTTTTTAATCGTTTTGGAGGTAAAGTTTAACATTTTTCATTGTGTATCTGTAATTCTATTTTATTGGATTTATTGTGCGTTGTTTATTGTGTTATTTAATATGAGTTCCGACGAAAATATTAAATGAATACCTGTTAATTATACTCCATGTTTAAGGCATCGATGTATGTGGAGCATAATATCAACATAAAAAACGATGTAATCTTAGTTATGTGGCTAAAACTACAGTCAGAAGGATGCAAGGCGAAAAATCAAAGATACATAAATATACCTTTGAACATTTGTGTAATAAATTGATTAACTACATGTGTAAAATATACGACACGTGTGATAAAGATAGGTACAGGTGGTAGTTATATTTTGTGCCTAGTTTACTTTTAGTTTCTTTAGAATTAAAACTTTGATTTCGTGGAGATTTCTTTATTTATTTCATTGCATGTTTGAGAAAAGCACTATACATACATCGGCGTGAAAAGGGGTTGTCGGCCTCATAACTATCCGGCCTCACTACGTTCGGCCGTATATATGCATTCGGCCGGCAACCCCTTACTTCCCGGCCTCTGCAGTAATGTACTATTATAGCACAAATGAATACCTACTTAGATAATATTTAACAAGATAACTATTTGTACTGCGAGAAAGGCAATTATGTTGGCGAATATTGACGACCAAGGAATTTCGAATTTTAATTTCTAATTTATAATGTAATTTCTATCTTATTTTAATAATTGTATAGTCCTCTGTCCGTCTGTCTGTCTGTCTGTCTGTCTATCTGCCTGTCTGTCTGTCTGTCTGTCTGTATGTTTGTCTGTCTGTCTGTCTGTCTGTCCGTCTGTCTGTCTGTCACCAGGCTG
Organism: Cydia strobilella; assembly: GCF_947568885.1. Taxonomy (NCBI): domain Eukaryota; kingdom Metazoa; phylum Arthropoda; class Insecta; order Lepidoptera; family Tortricidae; genus Cydia; species Cydia strobilella. Next base: position 23,135,755 of record NC_086042.1, read on the forward strand.
TGTCTCATGAACCGCGCTAGCTATACAGTTGAAATTTTCACAGATGATGTATTTCTTTTGCCGCTATTACAACAAATACTAAAAACAGAATAAAATAAATATGTATAAGTGATTTTTTTGCCGTTTTGTTGCGTAATGGTACGGAACCCTTCGTGCGCGAGTCCGACTCGCATTTGGCAAGTTTTTAAGGTCTTATTATGAACTCTCCGGCTTCGTAATCACATTTACATAATTGAAATTGAACCGTTAAAACCACTAATTATGATCGTTCTGTTTGAAACAGTTTATTTTTGTGACTACATAAATTAATAATTAAATACTTACCTTTGAAAGCTAATATTCGATATGAGTGTAAACAACCTAATACACTCTCCTACAAATTCACAAATTTCACAATAGGTAGTATTGTGAAATACTACGAAATATTTACTATTTTTATTTTATTTCGTGTTAGTAGAGCAGGAAAAAATATTTCGGAGATCTAATTGTATCGGCTTTGACTTGGAAAAGCTCTAGTTCTTTCAAGGAAAATAAAAGTTTCGCACCGCTTTGTTTACCTTGAAGGTCAACCTATTCCGATTAAGAATTTTATTTTATACGCTCAGCAGAAATGTTTTGGAAATAATTGGGTCCAGAAAATGTTTTTTTGGATAGAATGAATAAAAGATATTTATGTAAGGAATAGAATCAGTTTATCGATCAATACAGTGTACCTATTGAATTGACTAAATTGTAAACGAATTTAACACATACTTTAGATTAAGTATATACAGAAAAATGGTGTTCTGGACATTTGGGCGGCGTGCACGGAGCCCACGTAGTAGAGAGGCACTTTTACAATTTAATGAAATGTAAAGGGTACACCCATGCTGCTCTTGTCTGTATCATCGCACGCAAAGGCAGCACCGTAAGGCGGCGTAAGGACGTCGCAAAAATTGTATTAATATGAGGGAAAATAAAATTCCACTCCATTATTCCACTTACCTACCTATGTATCTCTTAGTAACTCACTTACATATTATTAGTAACCAGTACATAAGCTCCCTATTCGAGGGACTTCAGTAAGTAATTCTTGAAAAAGGAATGTTCAGTTTTTAAAAAGTGTCGGGGATGCGGTTTTCAACCCCGAATGTCTCCAGTGTCTATAAGCAACGCTAACTTTCAGGCGGGCTGTTATGTACATTTGTTAGCCAGTAATCAAGGTAAACAAAAATACGAAGTAAAAAATGGTTTTCCTGCTTAGGACTGCAGTTAGGGCTTGGCAACGTTATCGCAAATCCCTACTTAGTTGTCAAAAAGCCAAGCTTTTAGATTCAGTAGGTTTCGGCTCAAACGTTGATGTGTAAATTTGCCTTTGTACTTTCAAATGTAATATCTGCCATTACCTCTTCTTGTTTCGTACCACAATGTGTTGGTTACTTACTTACTTCCTTAAATCAGACAACATGCGAGTCACTCAGGAATTACTAAATAATGTACAAGAAAATATTTTCTGGGAAAGGTGCCTTGCTTGCAATTAAAATAGACAAAACAACTTGGCAAACTAAGACAGAGATCCTCCACTAACTAGAATACCTACGTAACTTAAGCCGCAGCCCTTCTACGAAATATACCGCAAATGTAATTAAAGAGGAATTTCTTCACCCTCTTCAAAAGCCGCGTCCGAAATTATATTTCCCTTCATAAATCGGCCCATATGCTACGAGAGCTCTATTTTGAACTTTTTGTCAAAGATTATATTTCAATTTCTTTTTCATGTTGAAACCTGTAACACAAAATTTTTGCACTTACACGGCAACACATTGTACGCGCATAATTGTATTTTAATTGTGTAATTTAACGTTTTTGTAATTTTTTTACGTTAAGTAATTAAACTATGTATTTGAATGGATTGTTGCACAATATATCAATTCTAATATTTAACTTCCCATTCCATAGATAACGATACTTTTACCTAAATTGTTAATTGAAAGTATCCTTAAGAAGTACCTATATTTAAGTTTATACTTAGTCGTGCCTTTTTTAACCCTTGAATGCATAGTGATGTATGTATGTACACAACAAAAAACATATAATTTTATGCATAATTAGGTAAAATCTATTTGGTCCTGTATAATTATTTTGATTGTAAATTAATACGCTTTCCGTTGTTTTATTCAAATTTGCGCAGTATTTAAGTTTAAAAAAATTACATTTCTTTTAACACGAAATGGCGGAAAATTGGAAAAATTTGATGATTTTTAGTATGTAATTTAGGCGGTTTTTTCGGGGTTTGTAATTATTTATATTTAAAATCTTTAGTAAGATTTTTGATATATCTTTTACCAATAATTGTATAAATTTACATAAATTATTATTTACCCTATGTAACTTCTAATACTGGTTAAGCAGTGAAAATCGATGTTTTAATTTTTATTTTTATTTTTTTAGAATCAGTAAACAATTATGTAAGACATATATTAATTCCAGGCAAAAAGAAAAAATCATGCATTTAAGGGTTAATACACATGTATTTTACTTTCCTCGTATTCAAAACGAAAAGTAGTGTTTAGCTCGGGTGAAAGGCATCATTTCAGTCTCGGACTTTTGACAATTAAGAGAACGTTCTAAAACATACCTATTATTAAGATTGTCTCGAATCGCTTTTTAGCGATAAGACCGCCTGTTGTTTACCTCTGCTTGTGTTTCTATTTTCTTTTTGTATTGTTTTCTTTTATTAAGGTGTGCAATAAAGCGTATTTGTATTGTATTGTATACTTACGTTGAAAAATATTTTAGGAAGCCATAAAATATTTTCTGTTAGAATTCAATAAAAAAAATTGAAACAGGCCAAAAAGGAAAGGTTATTCTACATTTTTTTGTGAATGGTATCAGTCGATCAGGTTTGTTGTCTTAAAGCAATACAAAAGTCACAAATGATGGTCAAAGTCTGGCACCCGCACTTTACTGACGAAACGCTTCATACAAAATGATGACATTACATCGTGACGTCAGCATGTAACGTCGCTATCGCTTAGAAGTGGTTAGAAGCCGTGGAAAACAAGGAAATTGCGATTTTGTCGGTGAAATATTGCGTGTATGTATATTCAACACACGTCAACACACACATTATTTTTACCCATTTGGAAGTTTTTTTAAAGATTTAGTTATAAAATTCAACATGTGGAAAATACCCTATTCAGACTTTTATTGACAGATTTATATTGTTTTTTTGTGTTTTGTTAGTATGATCATCTTCTTCCTCGTGTTGTCCCGGCATTTTGCCATGGCTCATGGGAGACTGGGGTCCGCTTGGCAACTAATCCAAGAATTGGCGTAGGCACTAGTTTTTACGAAAGCGACTGCTATCTGACCTTACAACCCAGAGGGGAAACTAGGCCTTGTTGGAATTAGTCCGGTTTCCTCACGATGTTTTCCTTCACCGAAAAGCGACTGGTAAATATCAAATGATATTTCGTACATAAGTTCCGAAAAAGTCATTGGTACGAGCCGGGGCTTGAACCCGCGACCTCCGGATTGCAAGTCGCACGCTCTTACCGCTAGGGTAGCGCGCTATCATTGTATCGAAGTAGCATCGTCTATACATATATTATTCTATGCAGAGAAGTAGATTCCGGTTATGCATTTTCCTTCGACACGATGTGACGGGAATCTTAAATGTGTTACGTGCTTCGTGGCAACATCACATGTTACGCGGGTTTATTATGGAGATTCTTTTTTTCGCGAAGTGAAAACTTTTTCCAATTTGTTGGGATTATAAATATTTATTTATGTACGAGATTTTAGGTACACTTTTACGCCACTAGCTTTCTGGTACCATACTTTACTAATTGTTTACGTAGGCGCGAGTTTAGGATAGGTGGGTACTAGAACGCACTGGAAATACATTTATCTTAACTTTTACTGAATTTTGGATTTTAGAATGGAATAGAATGGAATAGAATGGAATAGAATGGAATAGAATGGAATAGAATGGAATAGAATGGAATAGAATGGAATAGAATGGAATAGAATAGAATATATTTTATTTGTAGTAATTGTACATCGTCATATTCAAAAATTATTTACAATAAGAAGAACAATACAATTATAAAATTAATAATACATTTAAAAGGCATATGCAAGTCAATACGTTTCTATTAAGTTGATTGGATTAAATATAATTGGACACCTCCGGCTCTCAACAGTCTCAACGTTTCAACGTAAGGCTTTTGCCTTAAGGATGACTCACGTTAGACCGGGCCGGAGCTTCCGGCGCTTCGTTTTCTATGGAAAGCATCACGTGATCACCTGTCAAGTCATAGAAAAGTAAGCGCCGGAAGCTCCGGCCCGGTCACGGCCCGGTCTAACGTGAGTCATCCTTTAGGGGCCCAAATAACGACGTAAATTATACCTATAAATAAATCGCCTAGTTTATTTAATACCGCTGTTCGCATCGAATCTTACCATTGTCAAGCCATTCGGCGTTATTTGAATTCAGGGAGCGATCGAAAAGGAAGTGTGACATAGAAATCCAATTTAGGGTGAGCCGGCCTTATTAAACCCAATGGGCTGGCCCATTTTACTTTTGGGTGACGATTTTTCAATAACGAATAAACATGTTTCAACATCAATCAATTTTAAAAAAATTGGTAAGTTTTACATGAGTCACAAAAACTATTACTTTTTGCATATTTTGTTCACCCTAGATAAACAAGTTCATACCAGTCAGTTGAACAGAAAAGTGCCTACGGGATAAAATATTTTAACATTTTTAACAATTCAAGTCAGTTATACTTTCCTAAAAGAACTTTAAGAACAGCCACTTATTTAGAATCATTTGCGTTTAACTGGGACATACCTACGTATCACGTCCCTCCTAATGCAGTTTCTATGTCACTGCGCTCCCTTTAATGGTTTCTTGAGATTCACTCAAATGAATTACTAGGTACAGTATTTATACCCGTTTACTTTTAAGACGATATAGGTCAAAAACTTAGAAAGAGCGCCTGGCGTAGTTGTGTAATATAGGTTTCTAATATATGACCCTAAATTCTGTGTGAAGAGTGAAGAGGATGTCCGCAGAGCTGTCCAGAATTTAGAGGGGGAAGCTGTGAAGGTTGGCCTACGAGTGAATCACGACAAAACTGAGTACCTTCACATGAAGAGATACAAAAACACAAGGATTCGTAGGAAAGGCCTCACAGTGGGAAAGACCTCATACAATGGCGTGGAGAGGTTCAAGTATCTTGGATGCATCGTCACAGATACCAACCAGAGAGAGGGCGAGATACAAGTCCGGATCCAGAATGCTCTACGCTGTGCTGCTGCCCTGCACAAAGTGTTAGTGTCCAAGCTAATGACCAGGAACACGAAGCTTCGAATATACAAAACGGTCATAAGGCCAATTCTTATGTACGGATGCGAAGCCTGGACACTAACACAAAAAGAGGAGCGCGCGCTGCTGGTAGCCGAGCGGAAGATCTACCGCAAGATATTGGGACCCACACGTCGAGAGGATGGAACCTGGAGACTCCGCAAGAACCAGGAGATTGAAGATCTGGTGTCCGAGCCGAACATCATCGGGGAAACGAAAGCCGCCAGGCTCCGATGGCTCGGGCACGTAGTCCGGATGGGGGAAGATCGCGCAGTCTGGAGGGCGTACTCTGGAGTACCAAGTGGCCGAAGACCGTCTGGACGCCCTAGGTACCGCTGGAGAGACGAAGTGCAGAAAGACCTCAGCGAACTCGGCGCCGTCGACTGGACAGAAACGGCTTTGGACAGAGTAGCATGGCGGTCTTTGGTGTCGGAGGCCAAGATCCACTTCGGGTCGTCGCGCCACAGCAGTAAGTAAGTAAGTAAATTCTGTGTAAAATAAAGTACCTATAACAAGTATCAGGGGTAATTTTGAAGCTTTTTTTATAAAGTTCGCTTACACTAGGATTGACAATCAAATTTACTATAAAAATACGGGTAATGTTGGTTAAGCTAATAAGGATATCGATTACGGTACGCGAGTCCCGAACCCCTTGTGTAAATTCCATTCGATACCGTGACGGACGTACGCGTTTGCGTTAAGTCTCATTTTGTATGAGATTTTGAACAGCGCGCCAAGCGAAGCGGGACGTTTTGGAAACTCAACTGAAATCGCACTTGGTCCTCGTCTTATGTCATATGTGTTTTGACGACCGGTCTGGCTTAGTTGGTAGTGACCGTGTCTGTGAAGTCGACGTGTGGTGAACACCGATACTTGTTCCTGAGTCATGGGTGTTTTCTATGTATTTATAAATAAATAATATTATATTATGTATATCGTTATGTGAGTACGTGGTGTGTACTCATAACACAAGCCTCCTTGAGCTTACCGTGGGACTTAGTCAATCTGTGTAAGAAATTAAGAATGTCCTATCCTCGTAATATTTATTTATGTCCTTGTATGAAGAAACTAATGATGTTATCCATTAACGCGTTACTGGCCTGAATTAGCTAGGAATCGTTTGTCTTTCTTTATCTGTCATTTTGACATGTATTCGTAAGAAAGGGATAAAATATAATTTACTTAACTAAATCAGGCCCGTAAAGTTTTATGAATAAGGGGGTACTTAATTGTTTAACTCGACTTTCGTAGCAGTTAATCTCATTTATCCACCGTTTGAGATTAGTATGTCACTAAACAATTAACCTAGTGAAGCCCTCGGTAATCGTTAGCACCGCCTTGGGACCCACACAGTATTTAATCAGAAGGTTACATTTTGCCAGTCCAAAACGAACTGACTCTTCGAGACAACAGGCCAAATACGACCGTAAACGAAATAGATTAAAGTCGATTTCATATTGTTCTACTGTAGTTTTACGCTGTTTTTTTTAGAAGTCTCAGCTTCAGGTATTACAAGGATCTTGGTTACGTAAAAATAGACTTTATAGTTTAATATTACAATTTAATTTAGGTTACAGCGCGTCGGTAATTGTGATGTAAATAAAAGGTGGCTGGGAGGTGTAGTTTTAAGGATTCCTGTGTGTAACGCGTTCCTAAGCCATGTTACGTTAGGTAAAATATGGATTATATGCGTAGTAAATATTGTGCGTTGATTGAACATTATGCTCTTAACAGATAAATTTTTCTCAGCGGAATGAGTTTTAGGTGCCATGATATAGTTGGTCAAGCAGATCTTGTCAGTAAATAGGAACAAAGAAAACTATACTCATCCTTTTCTTTTGGGTGCTAGTACTAGTGTAAGACAAAGATAGTATGATTCTCTCTGTCTATGTTTGAAATGAGACAGTCCCTTGACAAACTATATGTTCTTTTTTATTAATCAGAAATGCTTAATATAGCCGGTCAAACAACTTTGTCAGTAGAAATTCGCAGTAGAAAAGCCGCGAAATTATTAAAATTTTCTGTGGTACGATTACCCTTCGCGCAAGTTTGTTTTTACAGAAATATTATGAATAATTTATAATTATATTAATTAAAAAAAATGCACCCTATATAAAGTATTATATAGTATGCAAGGATGATGGTCCTTGATTTCAAAATGGATAATAAGTGTTTGTAATACTTCTTCATATTTCTTTGAAGGATTTCTAACGTAAAACGAAGCAAATAGTGTACCTTCTGTTAATTTAATTCTGCCTTAGTTTTCTGCGGATTGAGAGTATTGTAAGGTTCAGATGTTCAAGTTTGTTCTGCTGAAAATTACCACTGCTGTTGTTTATAAAAGAAATTTCTGTTCGCATCCCTATCGAAATAGTTAGTTAGTTAGTTTAGCTATTGATTCAAGAAGAGATGTAAAGTCTAATCACGTTACCTATTCATAAACGCGCTACAAGCCTCAATTAGCTATTACTGGTTTATCTTAATTTGTCATATTGACTAATGTTTTTGTAGAAAAGAGATGAAATATAATAACTACTTAAGTAATTGAGGGTTGTAAAGTTTTATGAATAAGGGGTTAAGATGAAATCGTGCGCCTGAGTTTGACATATGTGACGTTTTCAATCAAAAGGTACCACATTGTCGCTTGTCGATAAGGTTGATTTCTAATTGAAGCTATATGGAAATAGCGCCTTACTGACAAGCGACAATAAGTACCCTTTTCTTTGAAAATGGTACATATGAGCTATATGGCACTATACATATGTTTTGTGGTATCTAAATTGTTAAAAAAACAGAATTGCAACATAACTTAGGTATTCATCTATATACTTAAGCTGTCAATTTCGAGGCACGAATTTTTCTTAGTCTCTATTACATCTCTTCTTCTATTATTAATAACTCTTTATATAATTTATAAAGAGTTATATAATATATATTATACATTTTCACAGCTTCAGCTTTCACATTAATATTTTCTGTACCTACCCAAAAGTTAAGAAATTCCTCTGGCATTGCTTTTAGGCGATGCAAGTTGTAACCAGAAATACATGGGTACCTACTCCAATTAAATTAAATGCGCTGACCCAGCAAGTATAATTAATTTTTTCAAATGTTGGAATTAGTGACAATGGTGCAAAAACATTAAGCTGACGAAAAAAAAACGTTTAAATATATTCCAAATTATTTCCAATTCATTCTAAATTCACTTTTTATCGTTCGTGAAGATTGGGTCGCGGCCTAATGAGTTTGTGTAACCTTTTAAAACTTTTCCGCTCCAGGTTAGGGCAACGAATTTTGTGCCTATAAAATAAAGTTGTTTTAACACGTTTTTGCGGCCAGCGGTTTTCGTAAAGTTATCAATTCTCCTTTGGAAGTTTGGATTTACGTATTGTTTATTCTAAAAAGTTTATGCTTAGCGACTTCGCTGGTTAAGTGCCTAATTGATTTTTAGGGTTACTCCAAAAAACAATAGTAGGTACCTATTGTGTTTTGAAGGATTATTTCTTATAATGTTAAGAGAGTATGCAGGTTGTTAAAATATGATACTGCTTTGGTGATTATTATATTGTAACCCTTGCGCTGGTATAAAAAAAATACTTTTAAAAATTAAAATGAAACTCATGCTAGGTGAACGATGATGAATCCTGTTGTTCTTCATCAGGGACATAGGGCTCTCAGAAGGGATTTCCATTGTCCACGGTCTTGCGCGGCCTCCTTCTGCTCCGTCCAGCCAAGGCCAGCTGATGCAGCCTTCTTTTTAATTCTGCGCTTCCAGGTGGTACGAGAAAATGTGTAAAGGTGGAATTTGCCAAGTCAGCCCTTGCTTGGAAAGGTGGTTGTTTGGCATTCGTAATTTCCTAATACATGTCTTGTCCAGAGCCACTTCCACAGAAATATCTCCTTAATATTACTAGCATTAGCATATTTTTTTTAGATTGTACATACATACAATCACGCCTATTTCCCGGAGGGGTAGGCAGAGACCACGGATTTCCACTTGCTACGATCCTGACATACCTCTTTCGCTTCCTTCACTTTCATAACATTCCTCATACACGCTCGCCGGTTTAGGGTGCTCTTGACCTGGCCTTTCTTCAGGATTTCCCCGATCTGATCAGAGAAAGTCAGCCGAGGTCTGCCCCTTCCAACTCTCGTTTTTACCTCTCCCTTATACACTTAGATTTTACATTATCAATTTATTATCGAATAGGGATTTTGCTATGTGCTATTTATGATATCGAATTAAGAAAAATATTAATACGTAGTCAACAGAGTGTATACTCGTAGAAGATGCCATAATTATATGTATATTATTGCCAAGCTTTTTGTCACTGACAATATTAACGAATATTGTTGATAGATAGAATATCATTACAAGCTACAACAACAGCAACAGTAATATAACACAAACCGCAAACTTGTTCTTTACAGTTTCAAATTTCAAATCAATGCTCGACAAACTCAAACATGGAACCCAGGAAACACGGATGTGACCTTTAAAACATATATTTGGACTTCGTACACTCACGGACTTGAATTGTTGAGCCATAGGGCTTACACATTGGACATTTGATACCGATACAATTGAAGTCTGTGACAGTACGGCACCATATTACTAAGCTTACGTTCTTCGGCCGTATGTTTGTTCGCGGGCTCTGTTTCAAGAGTCGTGTTAGTTACAGTGTTATGTACACGTTTGAAAACACAATATGTATCACGTGTAACACGTGGCAGCGCGTCCAGCCATGTTCAAAGAAAAAGGAACTGGCGACGCAGCAACCGTGTGTAATATTACACGAACCATTTCGACCTACTTTTGACCCCTTCACAACTTGAAACCTATTTAACCTACACGTACACACATAAAATATGGCACATTTGTTAAACTCCTTAGCTTGTCGACAATACAAAAATTCATAACAAAGCTCAAACAGTTATTGATTTGGGATTTTTGTGACTGACTGACTTGTAGATCAAAAACCTAACCCACTTCTAGATGACCTAGAAACTTGATATTGGTCTTGAAGGTAGACTATGAGGCGTATACAAAGGAAAAAATCTGAACTGATTTTTTTTGACAATTGACCGCGCGTTAGCGAGGGTCTCCTTTTCAGATTGGGCAAAACTGCTTTCATGATGAATACTATAGTAATTTATGTACAAAAAGTAATGATATCCCAACAAAAACAAATGTGAAATGAGAGCCAAGTTCAATATTAAGAATACGTGTCATTGTTGACTTGGCGACAAAAGAATTGAGATCTATATGGGTGACAACTTCCAAGTTCTGTGCTGTGTAGAAATTCCTGAAATTATAAAGGATTTGTCTTGATTAGTTTTTACATATAGGCTATTACATTAGTGTGATACCTTTCTAAATTTGGTTTGTTGGTAAAAAATTAGCCAAGTTAAATCCTTTATAATTTCAGGATTTTCTACACAGCACAGAACTTGACAGTTGGCAAGTCTGGACATGAAATCCCACTGGTTGCGCATTTGCGTGAGTTTAGTTCTTGAATAAACCAGTTTATCGTGAACTCGAGACGCCAACGAGTAAACGTAATCTGACAGAGATATTATATACTTCCTCAACAATCACGTCGCTCGAGCTAAGCGAGCGATTGGAATATGCGAGCTCCCTACAATAGTAATGGGTGTGGAAAGTTGTAGATTGCGACAGGGAAACGTCGTTTTTAACGCGATCCAATTCTGTAACCGCGCGTTGGATTTTATATTTCTTTGTGAATTTTAAATTTCATGAGTTTTTTGATGTTTGTGAAAGTCTGGTAGCTTGATACTTATCATCGTTTTGATGACGATGCAATCTAAACATATTGAATCTAGAGATTTATAATATAACAAGAGATAAGTGTGGCTACCACCAGTTTGGCACTGACATAAACGCTATTGAGAACGTAACTTACTTTCTATGCATGTAGCTCGTACTCGCATATTATTAGTGCGAGCGAGATGTATAGAAAGTAAATTACGTACTTAGACGTTAGCGTATATGTCAGTTTTGACACTGTCAGTGACTAATGGTACGGGTACAGAAGATGGAAAAAAAAAACTCGTATTGTTACATCGTACTTATATATATTTAATTAATATTTATATTCACAAATTTATTTACATACAAGATATATACAGTGGTACTACGTAAACGAAATTAATAACTAGCTTAAATCTAAAATAGGCCCTTGAGGCATTGTACCAAGGATGCTGGCGGCATTTCCCCGCTGTATCGCAATGCTGATACGTTGTGCGAGAAAGCCGCCAGCTCTTCGGTCACCAGTTACGTCAACCAGACGCTTCGCGATTTCTGCAAACAACTTATGCGCGCTGGGACCCCATGGACCTAGTTTCAACTCCAAATGGAACGAAATGATACTCTCTACCGAGGCTCTTATATTTATTACGTTTTAAAATTTCGGCGCTTTCCGCCGCTCCGCTCGCTTTTACATTAGTCCGTTGGAGGTGGGACGGTGCCAGTGTGTCTACGCAGGTAGCATCCCACACCAACATCCGTCCCAAGCTCCAAGGAACCAAGGACATCCCATCGGGCCTCTTGCCATCATCTCTGATAATGCCAGTCGGCTCAAGAAGAGCGGGTACATTGATGGTGGCAAGAGACCGACGGATTATGTCATTAAGCGACGCATGTCTTGAAAAACGGCCGGCACTTTTTTGACAAGATAATCCATGGTGTCTCAGTCGGTTCGCGTCCGTGCCACAAGATCATTGTTACTATTTATTAACAGTTTACACATTCTCAGTCAAATATTTTCAATTTACTGATTTGAGTTGTTCCGTTTCTCCAGTTACCCTTTTAACTAGATTAGCTTAATAATGGCTTCAGTAGAAGCCTACTTCATTAAAAACCTACCTTTTCAAATAACAATTTCATGTCAAACTCAGCACGAAACTTAATAAAGACAGTACGACGTACGGGGCGCTCTCAAAGTTAACTCACAATAAAAAGGAAAGCAACAAAAACGTCAAACGAGCTCTGAAGAGTTTTCAGGATACCGTATCGATAAAAACAGAAAATACATTGAATGTGACGGTTGTATTGCACCGTAAATAGTACAATGACAGACCGTTTAGACCCAACGCAGGTAAAAAGAGCAAAGAACATACTCCTATTAGCATACTTTGAAGTCCTTACTTAATCGAAAAACGAAGAACATTACGTTTGGTGTTTTTCTATAGGAACGCAAAAAAAGATATCGCCCATTGTATAAATTTATCTCTTTTTTCTTCAAACAAAATTTGCATCAAAATCAGGCCCAAGATTGATTTTTGGTTTCCCTATCATGTTATTATTATGCTTATATTCTCTGTTTTTGTAAAAGGCTTTGTGTTTCGTTTTTCATAGCCGTATCAAAGAGAATATGAATTATTGCCGATTGAACATTTTGTTTTGCAAGCCTGTAGATAAATGTGACGTTTTCAACCAAAAGGTACCACATTGTCGCTAGTGGATAAGGTTGATTTCAAATTGAAGCTATATGGAAATAGCGCCTTTTTGACAACCGACAATAAGTACCGTTTTGGTTGAGAATGGCACAAATAGTGTGTCTGTCATTAGACTTTAAAAGCAACATCATACTCTATCAAGATAAAAAACATGATTTTGTACCTTTAAAATTACTGATTACATATCAGGTACTTACAAGTAGTTAATGTTTAAGTAGTAAAAATAGATGCTATCCCGTCATAGTTATACCGAGTTACATTTACAATTATTACCTGTATACAAAACTAACATAAATTTTTAGTACAAAAATATGCTTCTCTGTTTAACCTAAAGGCTGATTGGTAGAGGTTATATTTTTTACTGTGCAATAAAGTTCAAATAACAATATAATTGTAAATAAAACATTAATATTTTTTTCAATGTATTTTTGTAATATTCCTCACATTCCCAGTGAAAGAAGCACGTCATATTTGAATAAGGATTTATTTTTCTCGTAACCTGAAATTCACTGAACGCATATTTGAATAGGACAGAGCACCTGGCCTACTTTTTACTAATACTCCTAGCCATCAACATGACATGTCCCGAAAAAAGTACATACTTAGTAAAATTCTCAAGGCTATCGAAAGAAGCCCAAATGCCAATATGAAATCACAAATAAGTATGTATTATTGATAACCAAGACCATCCAATTGATCCAATCCATATTCCAACTTATTTAATTACAATAGTTATTATACCTCCTTATACTGGGATTGGGTTTACAAAACTTAATGATGCAAGTGTGTTGAATTTTCAACACACTTGCTCAAAACGACGTTTTTATTCCACCGATTTTTGGCTCATAATCCTAGATATTAGACACACGTGCTCTTTCAGTGTATTATTCCACTCGTGCTTTTTCATTATATTATCCCACTGAGTTAAGAAGGTAACTGATTGCTAATAATATGCATGGAAAGAGAGCCTTCTTTAATTTGTCAGACTGGCCGGCCGGGGCGTGGGGCGGCCGGCAGTATGACAGATGCAACACACAATACTAACTGTTTTAACTATTAAAATTTGATTAATATGAGTTTCTTTTTTTTCTCGCAAGTGTGTTGAAAAACGTCGTATGAAACGCGTGTGCATTGGTCATTACACACATCGGCTTTCTTATTGCGCGCTCGCTTACAGCTCGCGCGCACAATATCGCCTCGTGTGTAATGACCAACTTAGCACACTTGTATCATAATATTAGTACTATTAAAATTTCAATTACAAAAAGGCAGACTAGTACATAATATATGTCTTTTAATTCTAACTACATAATATGTATATCAGTGTTGTAGTCAACATTTACTTATTTATTGTACCCGGCCATTTTATATATATATATATATATATATATATATATTTATATATATGTCCAAAATAAAGCGAAAGGGCACATTAAAAGTTATGTAGACCATTTCAAAAGTTATCACAATAATAAGAGACTATGATTTTTAATATTATAATTTTGTAGGCTGCTTTATCTCAGAAGCGCACAGATATCTAAATTACAGTGTCTTATAAAAGATCAGTGGCATTGTATAACAAGAAAGTAATTATACAACTTTGGCAATATTCGGAATGTCACAACTTTTGATTATTACAACGCATTATACAAGTTTAAGCTCAAGCGCGGAATAGATGGAATTGAATGAGAACTTGGACTATCTTCTGTTGAGTGTGAATGTCTTAATGGCAATATAACTGGCCATTTTGGAGCTAACGATTATAACAATTTTGTTTAATACTTTCAGGGGTATAGTCCTCCTCATTGTTTTCGATGACAGCGACCTAAATAAATAGTATGGATGTTGTCTAGCGTGAGCCCTAATGTGGCTGGCCAGGCCGAACTTGCTCGTAAATACTCTGACAATAAAGTTGGCCAGCTGCGTTGAACGTGTACTCGTAGGAGGGCTTAGGTCTCTCTTTCCGTAACTGGCGTTTTATGTTTAAGCTTGTGAGGCGGTTACTTTCAAACATTTTGACACCGTTATGGATAGTAGAACGCCAAGATGACCTTCTTCCAGCAAGCTCTTCCCAACGCTCAGGGTTGATGGCGCAAGCGCTCAGATGCCGTTTGAGCACGTCCTTGTAGCGCAGGTGCTGACCACCGTGCTTCCGCTTACCCACCGCCAACTCAGAGTAGAGAACAGCTTTAGGCAAGCGGTGGTCGTCCATTCGAAGGACGTGCTTACACCATCTGAGCTGCCGGACATACATTCCGGAAAGACGCAGGACCTCTCAAAGTTGGGAACATGGTCCTGCCACTTGATCCTGAGTATAGACCGCAGACATCTCAGGTGGTAAGTGTCCAGTTTCTTTATGTCTGTTTTGTAGACGCACCGTGTCTCTGTTCCATATAAAAGGACAGGAGTGATTAGCGCCCTGTAGACGCTAGTTTTATGTCTAAAACAGAAACAAAATTAACTTGTACTCTAATGTCTAAAACAGTATTTTAAAATTAAATTTCTAATTTTGTAAAAGGTAATCCGAGTGGATTCGCTTGCTTATTAACATGCAGAGCATTAAATACAAAGTTGATACTGTTGCGCGAGCTGAAACAAATATGTAGTCATGAACAGTAGGATGTATATGAATAAGATTTTTTGATTTAATGAGGGCTTCTTGGTTTTTTGGTACTTCAAACTATGTAACAATACCGAAACTGAGTAAGTAATTTTAGAAAATTGTATTAATTTTAAGGGACAAGTGATCGATCGTAGGGGAAAACGGCGATAGACACCGATCAATCATCGCTCGATTGATTCGGAATAATTCGTCAAGTAAAGGAAATCCTGGTTGTGTCGAGAATATAACAATACGAAATCATTCTTAGTCGCCATTAATCATTATTTATCAATGTTAAAAAAACGTCCGCTGAAAACAAAATAAAGGACTACCCATAGGATCTCCACAGCGTCCTTTCTAACGCTGTCCTTAATCTACTAATTTCGATTGATTTGAATCGACGCGCGAAGGTCTTATAACGCGGAAAAGCTTTCATTACTGATAATGCATGTCTTAGAATTAAGTTAAATATCTATTAACTAGTAATTCTGTATAATTACCTATATCTGTATTTATAATATTATAGTTTTCCTCACTTATATATATATAAAAATAAAATAAAATATAATAATGTAATACTTATAAACCTAGGGAAGAGCGGTGCCTCCCAACGCAAGCATTGTTTGCTTACCGGGCGGCCCCATCCCCTGTATCACAAAAATGTACATTTTTATGAAATAAAGAATTTTATAATTTTTTGTAATTACTTTCCAGCAACTGGTTAACAAACTCAGTTGCCATCGCGGCCGGAGAGGCTTTTCCGCGTTATAAGATCTTCGCGCGTCGATTCAGATCAATCGAAATTAGTAGAATAAGGACAGCGTTAGAAAGGACGCTGTGGAGATCCTTGGGGGAGTCCTTTATTTTGTATTCAGTGGACGTTTTTCAAATTCAAATCAAACCTAAATCTTTGAAACGTCGTTGCAATGAAACCATTATATATCAACGGCCATCTTTCTAGATTCTTTCTTTTTTGATACAAAACTTGAAATTTAAAATATCAAAAAACTGTTTCAATTTCTTAACAATTCGCAACCAACCGTTTAGTAGCTACACGCTACTCCTAACCCTAATAATACGTGTGCTGTATGGTGGTAAAGTGCATTGTACCCCCGAGTCTCGCTTATTGTACTGTTCTGTTCGAAACACAGCACATGTATGCTCATAAGCAAACTTTGTCCCAGTTAGCGCGATAAGCAAGCGAAATTGCGCAGTGGGTTGATAACAGGCCAAATTATGCGTAAGCAAATGTCGTTATGGCGAGATGGGTGAACTCAGGCTATTGCCGTATCTGGCCCGTTACGAGCGATGCCATTTCGCGCTATGTAGGTATTTGTGTATATTTAGTGTTTATTGAAAATTAATTACCTAGTTGATGTATGTCATTATGGAAATGAACTGATAAGCACACGAGAGAAGCCTATTTTATGTCGCTTTCAAAACGAAAACTCAAGGATCTATGTTTTAACTTCTGAAATTTTGCGGTTTTTAAAGAATACCCTCTGTAACCAGTCATAAATTTAACCATAGTGGGAGTACTTATATTTTATTCAAAACAGTATACTTTAATATTGTCTTCGGTTACCGCGATAGTTACTCATGAAATAAAACTATGAAATAGCTATTTTTATCGCGTATATATATATCATTATATACCTATTGAGTTATACGAAAAACAACACGTAAAGTAATTTAAAAGGAAAACAAAAATAATATCATATCTTATCACATCGAAAAACGCGAAAATTATAACAGTTATTTTTACATTGTTTGAAATTTGCCTTGTAGATGTGTAGTTCCAACAAAATTGAGTATCCGCGCGCTACCCTTTAGATGTCTATGTACTACGATTTCGAGTCGTATTACACCTTATATAAGGTTTATTTGAGATATTTGAGTCCTTGAGGCATGCTGCTATTATGAACGTTTGTTCCCATCGAGTCTGACTTAATGAAAACTTTCGGGAATTGAATAATTCATGATGTCCGTGGCGGTTGATTTAAATAACTAGTAACACTATTTCCATAGTCTGGCGTTGCATCTTTTTTGATTCCCGCCATCCACCACCGAACTCTCTGTAACGCTCATAGTCATCCCACGGTCTCGATTTGCACGAATACTTGTCCGTTTCAACGTGTGATTCTTTAAAGTTCTTGTAAAGTGCTTGCTTTTCTTAAATATTTTATATTTGTTTATCGTACATTAATGCACTACTAACTAAATACGTCGCTATTTCAAAATGTCAATCTTTCCATGTCGTAAAAAAATAAATCGCATATCATAGTTATTTTTTATCTCTTTATATGTAAACTCAGCTGCAAAAGTGCACACCTACTTTATGAGTTAATTTCATTCATAAAGTGGATCTGCAGTTTTAACTTAGACGAATTTTATTTTATTCTTATCTATGAGAATAACTAGTTCACCTTAAAAAATCATCCAATTTTAGAACTAATTAAGACTTGCATAACCATTTTCCATAATGTGTAACAATGTGCTGTCTAGCGCAGCCTGCGCTGCCGATGCGGGCGCCCGCCAATGTGGCTCCGTGGCTTGGTAAGAAGTAAGAACCACGGGCTCAAACTTAGTTAATGGAATGACAAAATTGCCTGCAGTCGAGATACACACAACGTGCCCCTGGGAAACGAATACACTTAGGTTATTACTTTTTAATTACAAGAAAATTATAAAAGTATAATATATTTCATCTAAAATATTAGTATACATGAGTTCCTTACAGTGATCTCAAATGTGAATATCATATTTTGTCATTGTCATTATTGAAAAATAAAATGGTATATAGAAAAAAAATACATCTGTGCTATTTAACGAGGTTGCCTGAAATCATACGCAACCCACTACGCAACCACACTGAAGTTTATAATTATTGCCGCTATGTTCTATTTGTAACATAATATTTATACTTATTCATACAAAAATGTTTAGTAGTTTAAATTTCTACATAAATATGTAAGTTTATAAATAATATGTTGTTTTTATATAATCATATTTTTCACACCACATGCTCGACAAAGCCGGATTATACATATATCATATAAATCTCACCGAAAACAAGACATTATATCCCTTGGCTTTAGCCGGGTTATAATGTTGTATGGAATTTCATTATAACCCGCCGGTCAATACCGTAATTTTCACTTATCATAATCCTTATTGCTATGACGGTAAAGTCTAATTTCGTTAAGCAAAATGTTTTGCACCGGTAATTAGCGGTCGTGGCCAACACGATTTTCGAAAACCGAAGCCGCGGCCTACTAGATTCGCACGATCTTCATTTGTTAAATCAAGTAGGCCACGCCGGCAGAAACAAGTTGCGAAGCCAGCCGGGCTAGCACATGATTGGCGCGAGAGTATCTCGCCGCGACATAGACTACCCGTCCCTCTTTAATTCATACAGTTAGTAAAAGACGGGTAGTCTATCTCGCGGCGAGATACTGTCGCGTCAATCATGTGCTCGGCTGCTGTTTTTTATTGTCTCGCATAAGGTGAGAAAAGTAGAGTATATACCTCGGGAATAAAACTGTCTTACTAAACTTTGTCTTGGACGCTTAAATCCCTCACTGCATTCAGGACTCGCTGCGCTCGGGAGTAAAACTGGGAGTCCTTCGTTACGTTCAGGATTCAATGTCGCGCCCGTGACATAAAACAGTGCTTTATCCCTTTGGTGTACAATCTACTGTAGATAGCTCCAAAGTACAAAAACAATTATACTTCAAATAAATTATTTTTACCCGGTTTAATTTTGCGTTCAAATTATTTTACTCAACTAACATGTATAAATGTATAAGCTAATAAAACTCAGGATTACTTCATTTTGTGTGATAATTATCAAATACAATAACCAACTACTTATCAGCGCCATGCTTAAGTTAGTTGTAACTATACTTAGGCAAATTTTCTATCACAAATACATACTATCTATTTATGAACATACATACTCGTAATGTAAGCAGTGTGTGTAAACAACACAGAATTAATAGTTAGGAAACAGTCAGCCTCCATACTTTACATACTGATTTTCAATTGTGCATGAATAAGAAATATGAAAATCCTTATACCTCTCATCAATCCTTTCTGATTGTAAAACCCATTCGAAATGTGTGAACAACACTTGAACAGGTAGTGGTCAAATTTGTTTTGTGTAAACCAACCAGCTATTAGCATTATACTTGTATGCGTTGTACAGGACAATTTTTTAGTTACTCCTTATGTTTTTTTTACTGTCTAAAAGAGGAAACATTACAGAACCAGCCAGCGAAGAACATTTTAAAATTGAAGCCAGGAAAATTTCCTTAGGTCTACATAATAAAATGTCCGAACGTAGATTTCCTTGGCCTCTGTGAAATAGAGTGTAGGGCGTGTAATTTTTATAACACGTCAAATTTCCCCGGTCGCCCCCTTGCGCGGTAAATCTTAACTCGGGATTTATCGAGTGTACTTGTACAGGCTGGCTTTAGTCTGAAATCAATGACTCCAGATATAGGTATCAAGATAAAAGTAGTAAGTTTATAAGTATGTTAGTAAATTTCTAGGGGAGAGCCGTATTACGTAATCCCATTATGTAATCTAACTTATATTTATTGCGATTTGACGATTCTCCATATCAATGATGTCTGGTAGGAACCTATACTGTGTGTCGAACACAAGGACTTTTATATTTATCGCTTTCGCTGAGATACATTTTTTTTATTAAACAGCACTCCAATAACGTGTAATATCTATACGCGCCCGCTAGACGGGTTGGCGAGATGGCGAGGCCACATGACGATCAATTCAGTAGTGTACGCCGAGCGCCCATTAGGCGGGCGCCAGGGCTGTGTCAAGTTTCGTAATCAAACATCCTGTTACTTTTCTTTTGTTAGTTATTAGTCTCATCACTGCGTGACGCATTTACAAAGCAATTTGAATGTAAGCATAAATAGCGTAAGAATCAACATTTTTTTAAAGACTTCTCAGATTATATTATTTCCAGTCATGCATTGTCATTTCGAAAAGAAATGCAAGTAAGTTACTATTAAAATAACTATAATCTGGACTGTCTGAGTAAAGTATCAAACGCATACGCATAGATGCATGTCTAAACAATATAATAATTAAACTTCTTGACTGATAATCTACCTTGCTAGCTGCAGCGTAATATGTATGTGCCCGCTAGGTGGCCTCTCTAGCGTAGCCTGTTGTTATCTATAGCAACAACCCGCCTAGTGAACAAATTCTGTTTATAAGTAAAATATATATATATATATATAAAAAAAAAAAAAAATAAGTAAAATACTTTTACTGTACAAAAAAAAGGTTTGTACTGAAAAGATAAAAGCATGACATATTTAAGTACAAAGTCGAACGTATTATTTTATGGAAACACTTTCGTATTAACATTTGAAAAAGTTAGGGAAAACCAATATTACATTACCTATCGTAATAAATTTTGTAGTGAGTTTGCCAGTGCACTCACAACCTTTACCCGAGAACTAGCTAAGCCCCTACCAGATTTTTCCCAACACGAAAATTTCAAATGCAATATTGAGCAAATCCGATCTGGCAAGTCTACTTATTCGGGCAAGGATAACACAACCTCTGCTTTCCGATTTGCACGTTTAATGCTACAACATAAGGCATAACCCGTGACAAACTGACCTGGTTTCAAGTCATGTCGTGCCAAAATCCTTGTACGAATAATATTAGTTGCAAAATAGGTACATTTTGTGAGGCGGAGAAATTATGTTGAGGGTCTAATTTACTGCGAATACTGGCGTTGGAGTTGAATAGGTCTGTTAGGAATAAATAAGTTTTGAAGATACGAATCCAATAAATATATTGACAAACTGCAATATGTGAGTATAGTAATAACGTAAGTAACGTAGGCGGCAACCGTCATGGTTCCACGATCCATTTAGGGCCAATTTCTATCCCCCTTTAATTATAAATCCATATGATACTATTATAGCTATAAAACCATATTATATTATAGAATCTTCTTCTTCGACCTAGCGTTTTCCCGGCCTAGCGCCAGGGTCCGATTTCCTACTTAATCTTCTCCACTTTGCCCGGTCTTCGGCATCCTCAAGTGTGAGATTGTTCTCTTGCATGTCCCTGACACAGGGCTCTTTAGCTTCACCGGTATCCTGGAGTCGCAGAGGACACCGGTTACTTCTCGCCATTTTGCCCAAGCAGCGCTTATACGGGCTTGGACGTCGTGATCGATTTCACCAGAATCGTGCAGCATGGACCCAAGGTATTTGAATTTATTCGTTTTCACGACAAATTCGTCTCCTACCATAATGGGGTCGGGGTCCGTGCCGCCACATGCCATGTACTCGGTCTTCGCAATATTTAGTTTCAGACCGCCGTTCTCTAATTCACCCTTCCATTGGTTCACTTTATGCTTCAGATATTATATTATAGAATAATGACTTTTTTATTCGTGATAAGTCTGTCACGGATATTTTTAACGTTACGGTAAGGATTTTTTTCTTTGAAACTATGGTAGTGTGAATCGTGTATCAGACCAGGTTGATTGGCAGTAAGTAAATTATCAAAGCCGTGGGATTTAGTAAAAAGCAATTTCAGGAAAATCAATGGAATCTGACCTGAAATTCACAACACAATTTTCACCGAATTATTTATTAGGTACAGGATGGATGGATAGGCGAGAAGTTTCAGTAACTATGACTTAATAAAGGGAAATTTGATAAAATTATGGCCTGTGTTAAGTATGGTTCAGAGGCCCTAGAAGACGACTAGGAAGAGATTGCACTTTATAGATAATAATGATGAACAGGCCAATTCGAACGTGAATTATCTTTAATATTGTCTACCTATGACTGTTTGACTATGTCTAATATAATTATTAAAATATTCGAACTTTTTACAATGTTCTCCAACTTTTTCCACATTAGTGGAGTCAATATAAAGTTTAAGTTACATTAAATGCACACTCAAATTTTTCTACATGGGTGAATTCTATATCATATTGAATACCCGTCTGTAAAGTAACAACTTGATATCAGTTCCCGTTTTTGAGAAATAAAACTTTTTTTTTAATCTTTTATACTACTTAAACAATAATTCCCACATAAGATATTTTTCGTAGAATGGGTTATGAAGCTTATACGACTACACGGTCAGAATATCTTTCGACAATAATGTAAATTATAGATTTATTGAAACAAATTATTATCTTGTAAGTTTTTTATGACCGAGGAACTCCCACACCGAGAGAAAAGTTTACTATGGTGGTTATGAAGTAATTGTATCGATCATGTTTAAAAATCTCCCGAGTCACTACTATATTTGTAGAATAGCAGCAAGATTTTGGAAACAAACAGCAAATAATGTTCTGCACAATTAATGGACATTTCTAGTTTTTTGCCAGTAACTGCACAAGTTATGGAAGAATAACGTATTCATTTTTCTCTCGATAATTAAATCAATTTCCAGCATAAAAAAATTAAAAAGTATGCGGTATTTCCAGGCATTCACAGAGGCCAATTCGAACTTTATTTAAGATGTCAATAATATATCATTTTGTTATCATTCGCCCGACCGTCTCGCTCGCTCCAAAACATATTTTAACTAGTACGAGCGAAACGCACACGCAAATTAAAAAAATGATATCTTTAATAACAAAGTTCGAATTAGCCTCAAGGTATATTAGGAAAGTATACCTTATGGCTTATGGCATTGCGTTAAGGTTCAATAGTTCAATGCATTAAGTGTCTGTCTTTATATGAAAAACGATAGCTGTCAAATTTTTATATCTATTCACAAAACGTTTAGAATACTGGATGCTGTGTCAGATATAAATAGACCCTTGAAGTCTCATAACTATCTATTATGCTTGATCTGAATCTTACTGGTTAGTAAGGACCGTCCACTTAGTTATACTTCGAATAGCCGCCCGGACAAATTATAAAGCTAATTTCGAATTTTAAATTTTGACAATTCACGAGAAGAGTAACGTAACGTCAAACGATATGTTTGTCCCTTTTCAACGATCCTGTCATCCGATGCTTTTAGTAGCGGGAGCTGTGAGAGTGAAAAGACGCAAATGTCAGCAATTCTTACCGCTTGGTATTTGTCAGCGAGCGCATCGCGACACGAAACCAGTATGAACCTGGCCCTCGATTACGTATAATTGTAAGGAAACTTGGGATCAAGTTATATTAGTCTAAGGTCTAACAGTTGAGAATAAGACCTGCTCTGAATATACAGTGTGGAATTTTTTTATGGGCCCTGAAGGGAAAGTGCCTTAAAACCTTAAGTTAGCTCATTTTATTTTTAAAAAGAAACAAAACTGCATTCAAAGGTTTTTTGAAATTCGCTTGTCTCGCCTGGGAATCGAACCGACTAAAAATTCCAAACAATAAACACTCCCTATTTTATTCTACTAGTCGATACCACGTCGATACAGTTATTGTTAATGATAACATTTCTTCAAGAAACATTAGGTCTTACACTCGTCTGTCGTACAAAATTTCCATAAAATCGAATATTTAGTACTCAAGAATATTTTTAGACAAGCAAAATTGAAAAAAAAAATTAAAAACGTTTGAATGCAATTTAGTTTCTTTTTAAAAATAAAAGAATGTCTCCTTTAAGTAAAATGAGCTAACTTAAGGTTTTCAGAGAATTTCCCTCCAGGGCCCATTAATTTGATTATTAAATTATAGTGGTAAGTAAGCGCATTGAGTATGCACTTTTGTCTCAGGCGATGCCGCTTGGCACGATTGATTGTTCCTTAGGGCAAATAAAACTGATTCATCCCGGTAGCCACGAGATCGTAACGCCCTCCAAAAGGGGGGTGAAAGGGTCGGCTCCCCAAGTCCAATCTATGCTATATTTTCTTCCTGTTCTTAGCAACTAGGGCAACTTATATATCATTTTCGTATAATTTAGGAACGAGGAATTCATTTTTGAAAAAAATATTAGACCTTTCCATACAAAAAAAATGAGTTGTTTACAAAAAATTTAAATGTTATGTAGTTTTTTGTGACAATTTTCCCTGTTACAATTATAGGTACAGTGTGGCGATTTGCACTAAATAAAAAAATGGACAATGTAGCCCATTTATTGTTCATTCTGGAAAATATCACTTTAAAGGAATAGCTGCCGAAACGCCTGTCAAAAAAGAGGCGTTTTTTCTTACTAAGCGGCGTTTTAAGTTTCCAAGTTTTTATTCCTTACTTGTTGTTTTTATTCCTCACTTGTTGTTTTTATTATTTTTTCGCAACTGTGTTAAAAAACGTCGTTCGATACACGTGCGGAAATGTCATTCTTCACTCGTCCCGAGTCTTGCCAAGATACCTATCTCGGTACTCGTGAAGTAATGACATACTTTCCGCACTAGCATCGAAATGTACTATTTATTTGGGCACCAAGAAGTATGTTGGTAGTAAACCTTTTTGCGAGTAAAATAGTATGTAATAATGATTTAATATAATATTGTTAATTAACTAAAGTTTCATTATTGCGTCATTTCATCTCATAACCCTATTACCCATTGAATTGAATGACCTTTTTCACGTTTTCTGCAGCAATGCAGTCGACTGCAGCAATATTGAAGCGCGACATTGCTGTCGACAGCTACGGCAGTAGCCGTAAATGTCAAAATCAAATTTCCTGTCTGGATTTTGACGTTCATTTAAAATGAATAATCAAAGGGGATCATCGATTTTGGGCCCGGAGGACAAACCATCGCGTATATTATGGTACACTGCACAGACGGTTACAGTAATTATAAACGCATTTGATTACGGAAAAAGATATAATATTGGGTGTAAATGAAACGGGAATGTATTTACAATATTACAATAAAATAAATTATATCTATTATTCATTTCCGTAAATCACACCATCATCTTTATTAGCATAGCATAGCTTAACGCTCAATTTCGCACAAACCGTGAGGTTTTCACTAAGGAGTTTAAAATTCTCTTTGCACTAAACTTTATGGTTGGTAGAAAAGTCTGTATTCTAATTTGGCACTAACTGCCACTGTCTGTCATTGCTATGTCATAGCCTCATAGCTGACATACGTGAGATATATGCCGCAATGTATGCATTGCGCGTTTTATCGGAGCTTTGCCTGAGGTGTGTTAAGTAAGCGCGCAATCAAAATTAAACATGCGTAAACAATCGTTACGCGTACCGATGAAACTGGGAAAGTTAGTCATGGGAGAATTAACGGTCGACCGCATCGCGAACTCTCGGCAGTTCAAGCGGACCGATCGTCTACCGCGAACATTGAAGTGAGACGGAGATATGGAAGTCGATCAAACGTTCTCTACAGTGAATCAGTACCCGTCAGTTAGTGCCTGCGTGGGTAATTTAAATAGCTTGGACGTCGTAATAATTATGGTTGTATTCCATACAATATTACATATACGTGAGATTTTTTTTTGTTATTACACTAACATGAGTAAGAGATTTATGAAGGTGAAACAAAAGTCGAGTGTCCATTTTCTATAAGCAACAAAAAAAAATTCGAAACAAAAATGGTTAATAGTAATTAAACGGATTCATTTACGTTAGAGATTTTTTTGTAGAATATAGTAAATATAAAGAGCTTAATTAACATGTAATTTTTATGTACACATTAGTTGTTATTTTTATGTAAAAAAAAAATTTAATAAAGAAAGTTATTGGGGGCAGGTTTCTGTGCCAAGCTGGAAGAAAATATAAATACTTAATGAGTATATGCCTGAGAACAGCATATTAGAAAATCTCTAGTGTGGGGATTGATGTTTTGGTTTATTTCTCTATTTTAGTAATAATTTGGATTTATAAAAACAAATTGACATATTTTGTGGAGATTTTTTTCAAAATATATTATTAGTAACATAGGTAATCACATCTCAAAAAATCTCTAATGTGAGAATTAATGTAGATTTCTCATACATTTTGAACTGTGCGGACCGGCCTACATCGAGGGTTCATAAACAGCGGTATAAAATACGCATAAAACCGGTGTATATCGCGCCCTAAATATGTTAAAAGCACGCGTCTGATTACTATTCAGTATCACGGAACCCAAGGCAGGTCGCGTCCGCATAGGACACGTACAGAGCTCGGCTTTAGTGCAGGGGCAAGCGGGAAAAGATGCACACTAAAATTAAGAATATAATAAAAAGAAACATTTTAGTACTTACATATTCATATCAGGGATTCACTAAAATTTCAATGAAACTCCGAAGACGGTCACATCTTTCCCACCACGCATAACAGCGTAAACTTAAGTGTTCTAAAAACGACAAGACAGGCAAGTAGAGAAAGAAACAAATAGATCTTAAAATTCTTAAAATAGGTTCTAATGGTTCTATAACAGAAACATTTTACATTTTGAAGATATCAAATAGGGTTGGCTCATTCCTTGCCCAGCGCATTGGGATTGCGATTCAGCGCACCAACTCTTCCAACCTTTCTGACACATTACCATCGGGCTCCGAGGTTGAGCCCGGTTTGACTTACTTTGTAATTTTGTACCCTATGCTACTCGTACTCATATTTTTCTATATATTTTGTACAATATTTCTAATATCCAACCTTAGTAAAAATAACTGAAAGGTTGTGCCAACTAACAGCTGGGAAATTATATAGCTAAATATATAATCTAGGGGTTTCGGCCTTGTCCTCACCGAGGCAAAACGAAGGGCACTGCCTACCTTTTCTCGACGCGATCAGTCGTATTTTCGAACTCTCATAACGCTACAGAGCAACAATAATTGAATTAATGTTCAGGCAAAGCTGACTATTACTTATGAAGAGCTAAATTAGTAGTACAGTGTACTGTAGTACAAAATAAAAAGTTTCCAAGTGTGCTAAAATTCCTAAAATACATTAAGTATAAGAAACTTGACTTCATTGCGTAACGATGCAACGAACGCCCGCGCGATAAGTAGGTATGTTAACTTAGGATAAGGTTTAATTTAGTGCGAAAAGCAGGGTTTAGATCATAATACAGTTGATGACGGTATGATCTAAAAAAGCGCTACAATAATTCACAAACTCTTCTGGCAGATTCGATCAGCACCTTAAGAAAAGTTTTGAGATTTATTGCGCCAGAATGTGGTAAACAATTGAACTACTTTTCCAATGGTTGTTACGGTGGTTTTGCATGGTGGGACAATATTGATGAGCTAGCTGTGTTGCAACAAGTCATATTTCACTGTGCTTGACGGTAGCAAAGTGTCAAAAAAACATATTATTTACCCACAGGCTAGTCCGCAATACACCCAAACGCGCTTATAAATCAAAAACTTAAGCGCGAGTCAGAAACACAAAAATATTCCTTCACACTACTTACACTTATTCTTTTGCTGTTAAAGTTGAAATTTGGTTGTCCAGAACGTAATAGCAAAAATTGTAGTATGTCGTAAACTAGCAATGGAACTAGCACGATTGTGTTTAGGATTATGCAAAATGGTGTCCAGTACAGTTCGAGAATTATTTCCAAGGATCGGACTTGCATACAATTTCCATTATTTTGGCTATTAGAACTAATATTAATTTAAGCATGTGGGATTGTAGTTATGAGTTATTCGTGAATCAAGTTTATGTGCTATATCAGCTATATTATTTTGTGTCGTTAGCCAGGAAGCAACATCAATACATTTTCGTAGATAATATTAATACTACACCGCTAATAACAAATAGCAACTAAAAAATAAAATAACTGAAATAGCTAATACCATATTCCATATTCTGCAATTCACAATGTTAAAATTTCTATTTAATCAATATACAAGATATATACAGTGGTACTACGTAAACGAAATTAATAACTAGCTTAAATCTAAAATAGGCCCTTGAGGCATTGTACCAAGGATGCTGGCGGCATTTCCCCGCTGTATCGCAATGCTGATACGTTGTGCGAGAAAGCCGCCAGCTCTTCGGTCACCAGTTACGTCAACCAGACGCTTCGCGATTTCTGCAAACAACTTATGCGCGCTGGGACCCCATGGACCTAGAGTTTCAACTCCAAATGTTAAAATTGCACATTCGATAATGATTACAATTTCAATTATTTTTATTATTTCGAATCTGAGTTAGTGAGTGAGTTAGTGAGTTGCGTTAGTAGTGTTATTACGATAAAATGTTAGTTTTAAAGTAGCCCCTCAGCTAAATCCCAAATATTCGACAACGCAGCGTAACGCAATAAAAACGCAGCTATCAAACCTATCTTTAGTAACTTGATATGTATTAATAGGGGGGTTTAGCAATTTGTTAAATTAAATTAATTCAAAATAAAAAGAGGTTAAAAACATTATTCTGTCCAGAGTTCCTCACTCGTTGAGTTGAAAATGTAAAGTTTTGAGCACGCTGTATTTTAACGAGAGTGTCTAGTGCTGTTCAGTAGTAGTTGTCTGAAATGCTCATGAAAAATTTGTCACTCGATTTTATGCTTCAGTTTATTTTTCAATGGCTCAATAAACCGATAAGTGCCCATGTGCAGGGGAACTGACTAACTACATTGAATATTCTTTACAGTACATATGGTGCTACTTTCCCGCACTAATGCGTAAAAGAGCTATTTTCGTGCATATGTCGAAAGTTTAAAGGGCCATAGTACTGTAAAACGTTGTACGATACACGTGCGAATAGGTAATTCGCAACTCGTGTCGATTTAAAACACTCCCTGCGGTCGTGTTTTAATTTACCGCCACTCGTTTCGAATTTCCTCTTTTCCGCACTTGTATCGTAAATAACTATTTCATATCTCATGCTCTGAAAGTGTGTCGTTGTTGTTCTAAAAAGTGCGCAGAAAGTGATACGTTGCTGCTCTAGTGCAGAAAAGTGGTGTACTCCTCCCCCGTGCGTCCCCGTCCCATGTTCAGGGTTAAAAAAAAACTGAATAATAGTGTCTTTATTTCCCCGCCTGAAACAAATTGGTACTTGTTTTAATTTTACTAATCCCGCATCCCGCATTTTTATTTTCAAAAATGATGTAAGTTAATTGTTAAAATAAATTATACTTGATTTCTTTTGTTGAATTGTATTTACTCGATTTCATAAGGCGGGAGGGAAGCAAAAGGAATACACCAAAAAAAAATAACCTTACACGCGTAAATGAGCAAAGGCAGAATCTTATACAGCCACAGTTAAACGTTTGTACGATATTAAATGGGGTTTTAAAGTTACTTAGCACTATACTAATGAAAATAAAACAAAATAAGTATTTTTATATATTTATATTATATTTTTCATTAATTAAATTGTTATTTAATAATATTGCCTTCGGTTACCGCGATAGTTACTCATGATATAAAACTATGGAAACAGATTATATCGCGTATATTGAATTTATAATACATCCCGACGTTTTAGCTTTGTAGCTTTTCCTCAATAACCCGTTGACCACGAACTGGCACGAACCCTGTAATTGGTTCGAAATGTCGGGATGTATTAAATTCAATATACGCGATATAATCCGTTTTCATTGTTTTATTTCATGTTATTTAATATTTAAATTATGTAAAAAATACTTGTATTATGTTGGCTAAATGAGTAGGATGCCATTGAACATAGGAGTTTTAGAACGAAAAAGTAAAAAAATTAAAAGTAAGAGGCAATCCCGCTATAATGAACAAATTCAACAAAACATTTTAAAATTGCAGTTTGTTCAAATATATGTGTTTTCGTAAATACATATTGCAATCTAAATGTTTTTCGCTTAGGGGTTATTTATCTTCACACATGTAAAGTCTCCGATTACAAGTAAGTCCTAAGAAAAAAAATCATGGCCGTAGGTCTATTAGGTATCTACTGAATTTGCAAAAATGGCTTGTCTTATTTGATTTCCTCGCATTCGATATGAAAAGAAGAGTGTTTAACTCGGGTGAAAGGCACTATTTCCTGCCTTTAACAATCTACCCTTGTTTAACAATCTACTTTTTCTGGTAAGTACGAATCAAGACAAGTGTTTGAAGACGTACAGTTAGAAAAGGCTACACACATATAGGAAAGTTCGTATTCCTGTGATATAGGCGTAAAAGTTGCATAGTCATATCAGGATTCAAATCATTCAAATCACTAGAGAAAATTCTCAAGATTGCTAATAATTTTTTTGGCAACCGTATTGTGATCTAAAAAAACGGTATGTCGTATATTCAAAAACTCCGCTTTCCGTACCTACGGCACCTTAAGTTCCCAACTCATGCCAAAGTAGGGTGAGATCAAATCGGAAATAAACTGTAGCGAAATAAAACTGCCCAGCTGCCCAACTGGGGAAGTACCTCCACCTTACAGAAAACCGCAGCCAAATAACACCAGACCCTTCTCATATTTAGTGTTGTGTTCCTGCCGGTGAGGAAGGTTGCCAGAGCTCAACGAGGGTGCGGGATGTTAGGGTCAGCCACGCGCACGAACACCTCTGGACTCTGGAGTTGCAGGCGTCCACAGGCTACGGAGAGTGCTTACCATCAGGCGGGCCGTATGCTTATTTGCCACCGACGTAGTATATAACAAAATGTCAAAAATCCACTGTTGTTGTGTTAAAATTGTCTGGACTTATAGGAACATTATTTAGACAAAACAGCCTGCCTAAAATATCCATTAGTCCAAAATCTACATCAGACACATCTTTTACTTATGGTGTTTAAATTTCTTTTTGATTCTTCGAGAATGAAATCACTGGATCGAAAATTAATCTGTAGCCGCCGTGCAGGTCTCGACGACTCAAATAAAAAGACTTCGATATAGGTATTGGTTACGTTACAAGGTACAGTTGACGAAAAGGTTAAAAAGTGTAGAAGTGGTGGTTATAGTATGGAGGCTAATGCGAGAGTGATTAAGCAAAATTTGAATAGTAAAAAGGTGGTACAAGTTATGTGGAGCGCTCCTATTAGTGCTTTAAAAAGCCTCCGCAATCCGCATACTAACCGAGTCCGACGGCTGCGTTTAGCTACTGCATTATACAAATAAAAGGTTGCGTTCGCAACAAGGGCCACTCGCACCATTCACTAACCCGGGGTTAACTGGTTAAACCTAGAGTTGCCATAGTTAGGTAATTGGTTACCAGTACAATTTGACACTGGGTTAACGGTTTAACTGGTTAACCCCAGGTTAGTGGGATGGTGCAAGTGGCGCAAGGTATTTATGGATAAATTTTAAGCTTTTTACGACACTGAAACTATAGGGCCCGCTTAAGGGATAAAACGTATAAGGGTTATGCGAATAAAACGTTTATCCAGTGTAAAATTGTACTGGCAACCATGGTAACTCCATGTTTAACCGGTTAACCCTGGGTTAGTGGAATGGTGCAAGTGGCCCTTAGGAGCGTAATTGTTTCTTAATAAATAATACTTTTGAACGTGTAATATGAGCACAAGCGAATAAGCCCTAATAATTTACGTTACTTATGTAGTTAACAAAGTGCTGCAAGAGAAGTTCTTTGTGAGAAGACTCAGATAAAAGGTTCACTGAACCTATTTTTTGCGATAAATTTATCCATTTTAGTTAAACACGTGCCCTCGGGCGTTAGACGTTAATAATAAACATTTTCAACACACTTGCTCAAAACGACGTTTTTATTCCACCGATTTTTGGCTCATAATCCTAGATATTAAACACGCGTGCTCTTTCAGTGTATTATTCCACTCGTGGTTTTTCATTATATTATCCGACTGAGTTAAGAAGCTAACTGATTGCTAATAATATGCATGGAAAGGGAGCCTTCTTTAATTGGTCGGACTGGCGGGCACGGGCGCGCCCGCAGGCGAGTGCGCGGCGCGCGGCCCGGCCGGCCCGCCCGCCGCGCCGCCCGCGGCCGGGGCGAGAAGGGGCCGGCCGGCAGTACGAGTATGACAGATGAAACACACAATACTAACTGTTTTAACTATTAAAATTTGATTAATATGAAAGTTTCTTTATTTTTCTCGCAAGTGTGTTGAAAAACGTCGTATGAAACGCGTGTGCATTGGTCATTACACACATCGGCTTTCTATTGCGCGCTCGCTTACAGCCTGCGCGCACAATATCGCCTCGTGTGTAATGACCAACTTAGCACACTTGTATCATAATGTGCTATTTACGTGTTCACCCGATAAGGGGTTCTTGTCCGCAACGACTTAATATTTTGTTAGAGATTAAAATATCAAATTACTTAATATGTGAAAGACTTATTTAAATTGACATACAAAAATACATACTTAAATAAAATATATAAATGCTTTACTGTAACAAAACTGACTTATTTAATGTAATTAAGTTGGACTCGAAATCAAAAGCTTTTTTATTTTTATTTTACAACGTGTTCACAACATCATATTCTAGGATAAATACTTAATTGAAATTTTATTTAAGCTCATACCTATAATAGAAGACAAAACTAAGTGAAGGGTACACGGAAAGAACATGTCTAGTCACTTTTTTCGGAAAATGAGATTTTCATTTCAAAATATAGAGCTCTTAATGAACTATTAGTTATATCTTTTGCTACCACTGTATAATATATGTAACACAACTTTTTTTTTGTTAAAAAAGACTTGGTCACGGAATTACCATACATTTTGACATGGTTCCAAATTTTAAAACCGCGATTACTCAAAATGTTACTAAAGTAGCTAGACGTTCTTTCCGTGTACCTACCCTCCAAGTGGTGAAAAAGTGGTACGTATTTTTGAGGCGCGTCGCTCGTTCATTAAAAGTACGCATTAGCGCAAGGGATGACAATATCGTATAATCATTATACGCATTATAAATTCGCAATTAGTTTCTTTATTTATTATGTATTAAATTTTTAATTCATAGTTGTTATGTACAATTAACGAAGTAATATAATTTATGGCTAAACTAGGTATATTACCTGATAATATATGGTAGGTATCTTTCTTGAACCTAACTTTTGCGTTTGCCGCCATAATTGGGAATAAATTCCTGTAAGGTAGGCAATTTCAGGTAATGGAAAAAGTTCTCTCACCGCAGAATTAGAAAACCCTTTTTTTGGTATCTAACAATAAGAAAAGATAGAAATTGAGTTCGTTGTTTTGCTTGTTCTAACCGCATGATAAACTTAACAGCAGGTTTTGGTCATATAGTGAATGTCGTCCATCATCATTGATATAGGTATGTCATTATGATTGGTATACATCGCCATATAGTCAGACGCTGATAAAACGCTTTGTTTACCTTCTAACGTAGCACTGCATTGATGGCTGGCAATTGCGAAATGAACACATCAGGAAGCCTAGCCAAGATGACAATCGTTGATAGAAAACGTCAATCGAAACTAAATAATGTATGGAAAGAGTCACGTGACTGTTCGTAGTATCTCTCTCTCTTCCTTGTCGTATCCTCATGACTGAGGGACGTGACGATTGTGGACACTGTTCACCAGTGCTCTCCAAGCCGCTCTGTCTTGGGCCCAGTGCATGCTAGCCTGCAACGTGGCGTTTGTCTCTGACGTTATTCCGTCCGCCCAACGCGTGGCCATACGTCCATCCCTACGCTTCCTTGCCATGCGGCCAGTAATTATGAGCTTTTCCAGCCCTCAGATGTTCGAAGAAACTAACTACACGTTGGGAGCAAACAGTTGAGGGCCTCGTTCTAATGTTAAATTCGTCTAGAATGAATGCATTTGCACGGCGTTCAGTCCATGAGATCCGGAGCATTCTCTCCATTTCTCGAACGCATTTATCCTACGACGGGTTTCGGTTTTGATGGTCCAGGTTTCGGACGCGTACGAAAAGATCGAGACAACAAGGGTCCGCATTAGTCTGACTGATCTTTGTTTTGTGCTTTATGCTTCTGTTCTCCCATATTTTTCACCGCAGCTTTGGCCATCTGTGCTCTTTTAATCATCTCTTGGCCGCATTCACCATCGTCGCTTAGTTTAAGATCCCAGGTACACAAACTTGTGTACTAACTTGTGATCGTGCAACTCTTTTGTTCTCTGCGTTTTGCCAGGAAGATCAATAAACATCAACTTCGTCTTGCTTCTGCTGATTTTAAGACCATACTCATTGCTGTCGAGCTAAATTCTTCGCAGCAGCACTGCAAGTTCATTTTCAGAGGCACCTATTATATTCGTGTCATCTGCAAAGCGGAGGTTATTATTTTTTGGCCACCAACCTGGATACCACCCTCAATACCTTTCTCATATTGTGTTCACCGATGAGATTGAACAGCTGCGGTGACAAGATACAACCTTGCCGCACTCCTCGTTCAGCTCTAAAGGGCTGTGACACAGTGTCCTCTATCCGCACTCTAGACCCGCTGCTTAAGTTTAAGTTTTGGAGCAGCACCTAATCTTTCTTGATTAGGTGCTGCGGTATCCCCATTTCGCCAATTACTGTGAGTGAACATTTAATCCCAGTTGATGCAATCAAACGCTTTTGCGTAGCATTCGTAGCATCTGTCATTCCGATACATTTTTTTGGCACTTGAACGATTGTCATCTTGGCAAGCTCTCGAGGAAGGGAAGACATTTTTCATCTTTAGCTGTTAACCCTTTAACACTTGGACACGGGCCCCCTAATATGGCTCAAACACTTTTAGTGGCCCAGTATTTTGTGTGACCATAATAATATAATGAAAACTATTCTAATACTATGTATATACACAATTACACTTTTTTTGACACTATCATATAAATAAAAGAAATAAATATTAGGAGACATCTTACATAGATCAACCTAGCCCCAGACTAAGTAAAGCTTGTACTATGGGTGCTAGGCGATGACATAGATACTTATTTAGATAAATATATACTTATACATTCAGTCCAATGGCTAAGGTCATCCTGTATACATATAAAACACCCATGACTCAGGAACAAGTATTTGTGTTCATCACACAAATAAATTCCCTTACCGGTATTCGACCCAGAACTATTCGGCTTCACAGGCAGGATTACTACCCACTAGGTCAGACTGGTCGTTGTATTAAAGATAAAGATAAATAATGATTAAGTCTTTATCATAATATTTGTATCTTAGTACCTTGTTTTATTAAACTACTATTATTGATTAATTAAAATCATTAAAAATTACAAAAACGGTTACAACGTCGTGTACTAATATAAAATCCCAATTTAGAATTAAATCATAAACTTTTACTTTCACTTTTAGAACAGCTTTAATACTTTATTTGTTTGTTAGTTCAATCTGCTGTCTTTTTTTTGACAAAACTAAGAGCAGCCATCTTTTATGCTAAAAGATAAATAAAATAAAGACCTTTTAAGACAATACAAGACAAATACTAGTCACGTAATTAGTCGCTCACGGGTTCAGTAAACCCAGAAGTAACAAATTTTTACTTCCGTAAACGGTCGCTACAAATCCATTCGCACTCACAAACAGGCGAAATGACGAATCGACTTGACGAACTTTCATTTGATGGTGAAGGTACTAAGTAACGGAACAGCACGGCATCGTCGCGCGGTACCTAATAAACAAGTTAGAGTTCCTAATGAAGGCCAATGGGACCAGCAGCACCCATTTGTGACTGCTGAAGTGTTAAGTAGCTGTCAGACACTATTCTTTATTTGAATTTTCCTGTTTTTTTAAGCTTGTTTTGCTGTTTTTATTAAAGATTTGCTGTTTTTTAAAACCTGTTTCAATGTTTTTCTCATAGTACCTAACAGTGAACCATACATCCTATGGTCTTGGACAGTTGAGAAAATCCAGATGTAGGGAGTTAGCTACAAACCTGAATATCGCCAGTTAAAAACTTTTTCAGCACAAATGGCGTTTCAAAATTCGCTTTCGTGCAGTACTTTCAAATCCAATTTCTATTTCCACTTTACAAAAGGCAAGTAAAAGTAATTCCATTTCATTTAAAATTTTCCGTTTGCACAAAAACTTTTTTATGTTACGTATTCAATTGAATCCTACGCAGTTCTGTTAAGGCCTGATTTAAGAATATAACAAACATGAATATTTGGCAATATTAATAAAAAAACGGTTCCGTTGACTAGCTAAGCATGACCACTCATTACTAAACTTGATACAGTCATTATTATTATTATTATTTGGAGCCTTACGTGTCCCACTGCTGAGCAAAGGCCTCCCACAATTTCTCCACAGATCTCTTTCCAATGCTGTGCCTGACCACTCCTTTAAAAAGGAGTCCAGTTCATCCCGCCATCGCCGATGGTGTCTGCCAAATCCCCGATTAGTTTTCGGGCTCCCATTCTGTAGCGATTTTGCCCCACAACTCATTCGGCATTCGGCAGACGTGACCAGCCCATTCCCATTTTAGCTTGGCCGCCTTCCGAGCTACAGCGGTTTTGGAGCGCAGCGTGGTGTTCCGGACTCGATCCATTAAGTTGACACCTAATATGCTACGCTCCATGGCTCGTTGGCAAACCCCGAGTTTGGACTTCTGAGTTTTAGTCAAAGACCAAGTCTGTGCACCGTAGAATAGAAGTGGGAGTATGCACATGTCCATGAGCTTCCGTTTGAGTGACATCGGAAGATTACCTTTCATCAGGTGTTTCATGGACCAATAGCTCCTCCAGGCGTTTTCAATACGTCTTTCGACCTCTTTTTACTGACGCGCCTGCAAGGAGACAGACATATCTCTACTTAAGTGACATCGATTTTACCGACGTAGAGGTCCCTACCTACTTATATTTTTAAGCTTATGTTAGATACTTTGATAGTACTAATGGGACACATGCCTCTTTTTATTGTACCTATAAGAATGTTGGTCTATTAGTTATAACTCTAGTTTTAGGATTGGAGACTTCTCACAACCCGTCTAATTTTTTTGGTGGTTGGATGGTTTCCGCACGATGTTTTCTTTATCGAAAAACAACTGATAAGTAATATATAATCTTATTTCGAAAGTCCAAAGACACTAATTATACTTACAATAAACTTTACTTTATTTTTTGTACAATAAAGTGATTTACTACTACTAGTACTACTACTACTACACTTATTACGAGCCAGAGTAACTCGAGTTTTGGTTTGGAAGCACGCCTTATAGTGCTGCTTTGCTTAAAGCGCTTTTTTGAATGTAAATGCTATATGGCTAAATTCGTAATACAGCTATAAGATACGCCACATTTGCGATGTCACGTTCCATTTATAGACAATTCTAGACGTGATTCGTGAGAAAGCGATAAATTGTCGATATTGGTATTGTACCTATACCGTTGCTAACTGGCTCACTATATACGTATATATACGATGGCTAAAAAAAAGTGCATTCCCGTTGTCAGGGAGGTTTTTGGATTATACTGAGCCACTTTTACTATGGGACCAACTCCGAAATCGCGAAAAAAAATTGGCTGTTTCATACATTTCGGCTGGTCCATTTTCTATGGGAGGGTAATTTTTTTTTCGCGATTCGTGGTTGGTCCCGTAATAAAAGTTGCTCAGTATAATTCCAAAACCTCCCTGACAACGGGAATGCACTTATTTTTTAGCCACCCTGTATATTTAATACAATACGAGCACAGAACGACGCTAAGCGTGACGAGCTATCTATTGAGACTATATCTATAAATTGAGGACTGGTCCGTAATTTTCATAAGCGATCCCTCACCAAAAAGTTTTTAAAACCTTCGCTCCTTGGAATATATATGCCTCAACCAAAATCTACTTTGCTGCCCAACTTTATTATAGTTACTTGAATATTAAATTTTCACTTCGACTTCCGTTATACCCACAGTGCTCTGTCAAACCGCATTCAACCCTCGCCGGGTTATCGAGTTCCAAATTTAAATTTGCACCTGCATTTGCATAGACGCAGCTGTCACTGGCCATTTCCATTTCAATTCCGTTATCTACCGCCGGCACCCTATAAAATTCCAAATGAACGGGTTAGAATAACGCCACATTTTCGTTTTGATTTTTATGATGTTTACACTCAATATATTGAACTATCCATACTAATTTTTAGGGTTCCGTACCCAAAGGGTAAAAACGGTACCCTATTACTAAGACTCCTCTGTTCGTCTGTCTGCCTGTTCGTCCGTCTGTCTGTCTGTCCGTCTGTTTCGTTGTTGTTATAGCGGCAGCAGAAATACATAATCTGTAAAAATTTCAACTGTCTATTAGCTATCACGGTTCATGAGATACAGCCTTGTGAAAGACAGAGAGACGGACAGATAGACCGACAGACGGACAGACGGACAGACAAACAGACGGACAGACGGACAGACGGACAGACGGACAAACGGTCAGAAGAGCAGACGGACAGAGGAGTCGTTACGTAGGACACTTTTATGGGTATCAAAGGAATGATTTAGCCGCTTCGCTTCGCGTTCGCGCGTTGTTCGCCTACGTAAGACGCTACGTCACTTTTGATTTCGGAGCCACCACATTTCGTGAAACCACTAAATTACTAGTCAAACAAGCACCTTGCTTAAGACCATAGTGGACCACCGCTTCTCTATACAAAGGTAGTCCCCATTTTCCTCTCTTGTTATTAAGATAATAGAAAATATATTTGCATAACCTAATGTATATAGACCATAGCTTACCCTTCGTTTGATTTTTATAGATTTTTTTATTATTATAAGTTAGAAGCTTTTAAAAAAATGTGTAGAATATGTTTCGCCGTGTCTAGTCTCGTGTCGCTGTGCTAACTTATAATTATCAAAAATTGAAACGCAGATCGTAGCTATTATATATTTATTAAACATTTAATTTTACGAAAGTATTTTCCATAATGTCAATACCCATCCAGTGAGGAAAATGGGGACTACGTTTGTATGAAGAATCGGTCATCGCCTTTCCTCTTAATAACTTAGTATTTTGGTATAAACTGCCTCAATTTTCTCTATGTCTATCTAAAATATATTCCGGTAACTTATAATCACTACTAGTACATTCCAAGTTATGCAAAATTGTCTTGTAATCTGCATAATATTCACCCGCTAAAGCGATTTTATTTTTAACTAGCGACCCGCCCCGGCTTCGCACGGGTTACACAAAACAAATTATACAACTAAACCCTTCCTCAAAAATTACTCTATTGATAGGTGAAAAACCGCATCAAAATCCGTTGCGTAGTTTTAAAGATCTAAGCATAGGTACATAGGGAGAGACAGACAGAGACTTAATTAATTTTGAATTAATGCCACATGATAGAAAACCGATAACACTAAATATCATATGACAGAAAACCGAACCGAGAATCACGAACACGCTAATATTATTATTATAATCATAATCACTCACTGTTGTTGTATGAAGGCCATCTGACTTCAGAGGACTGACCTTGATCTTCCGTTCAAACTGTTTCCTCTTGCGCCGTCTGTTTCCGCCCGGATACACGCATCGCAGCGCGGCGTAAAAATTAGGCGCCTATAGCTCGCCGTATCCACTGTTGCTGGTGTTTTTAGGGTTCCGTACCCAAAGGGTAAAAACGGGACCCTATTACTAAGACTCCGCTGTCCGTCTGTCTGTCTGTCTGTCACCAGGCTGTATCTCATGAACCGTGACAGCTAGACAGTTGAAATTTTCGCAGATGATGTATTTCTGTTGCCGCTATAACAACAAATACTAAGAAGTACGGAACCCTCGGTGCGCGAGTCCGACTCGCACTTGGCCGGTTTTTTACAATTCAATATAAAAGTATTTAGAAAAACACGTTCATATCGAAAAAGGCAAGCAAGCAAACCAAATAGAACGAATACTTAAATATTTTCGCATAAAAATATTATTATGTAGGTAAACACTAGTTATTGTTTAAAAAAAAACCTTCAAGTACCTGGCTGAAACTGAATAAATAACTGCCAATTCATATTCAGATTATACAGGACAGTGAGTCCAATTCATTCGGCCGAATATTCACGTTCAGATTGGCGTAAAACTAGCTTTTCACACTTTTAGCTCAACGGCCGCTTGGTGCTCATCCGACGTAAGTGTTTGAAAGCTTTATTATTCACTTCAAGCTAGTGTTTTCGAAATACAGTAATTATTCCTACATTTTAGAGAAAGGTTACCTAACCAATTTTAAATAACAACTTCCT
Organism: Cydia strobilella; assembly: GCF_947568885.1. Taxonomy (NCBI): domain Eukaryota; kingdom Metazoa; phylum Arthropoda; class Insecta; order Lepidoptera; family Tortricidae; genus Cydia; species Cydia strobilella. The sequence continues at coordinate 23,176,138 of NC_086042.1, forward strand.
CTAAGATTTTGTATTTTCATTAACAAATCAAGCACTTTTAACTAAAAAGGTGAAACTGCTGGTGAAGGCTAGAACAGAAGACCTCAGCGACACGTTTGGTTGCTTAGCAACTTATGTTCATAAAAGTACTTGGGTCAAAGTAGAATGGAACTGACTATGAAGACCACACAATAATTAACGGAACTTGTAATGTAACGGCGTGCCCTAGCCGTCTTTGAGCTAATTGTAAGTTTTGAGATGCACTATGGTTGTACACGATTTTAATGGTCGTGCAGGTTTTTTTCTCTTAAAGATTATATTTCGAGTCAGAAATGCGAGCAAGTTAGGACCGCAGTTTTATTATTAAAGAAAGGGTACCTACCTTCTTATAGAGGACACCTTTAGTTAGTAAAATAACCATCCAAATGCATGCTTGAATCGGATCACGTGTTTTTTTTTATTTTATAAATCTGGGCGTATCTCACCTTAATTTGAAATAACACAATACAATACATAATTAGCCTTTATTCACTGACTTATTTATAATTATGCTTTTATTGCTTTATGATTATTTTTAATTGTCGCTAGTCAGGTTGTCGGGGATTCCGACAAAGGCCTCCTCTAAAGCTTTCCAATCTTCTCTACTTCGAGCAGTTCTTATCCACTTTGGTGGGAAATCATCCTTCCATCTCATTTTTGCTGTATATAGGGAATCAATTAGTTATATTTTGTTTATGTTTGATCTTGAGATGGGACCTGTCCACTTCCTTTTTCTTTTTCTTATTTGTCTGACTGCGTCTCTGACTTTAGTTTCTTTCCTGACAATCAGGAATTGGATTCAGCCTCCATCTGTCATTCATTCTTATTCCTAGCATGCTCCTTTCCATCCCGTGTTGGCAAACAGCAATCTTTTGAAATAAGCAAATGGTCACAAATAAAACCTCTTTCAGCGGGCAGTGAGCTTCCATTAGCTTTTTATTTATGTAGAATATTTGTGGAAAAGGCAGTTAATCTTGCTAGCGCCACCACAAGGGTTAAAACTGAATTAGCGTAACCTATTAAGCAACCAATTATAAAAACCTGTATTCAAACGTTTGCTCCAATTATAGCTATGGACGTTCTTTTTCTTGTATCTCACAACTTGGCTCAAGGTTTTGTCGGGTTCCACCGACACGAGTTGCCAATTGTTTTAGTTGTCCAAGTTTGGCGAGTCTGATAACTATTAGTTAAGAAGAAACAGATTGTTTGCGGGTTGGCCGCGTAATACATGATATATGAGAGCTACCTACTAAAATGGGGGGCAGTTGTTTCAGAATGAATATATAATAATAAATATATTATATTATTAGGGTACGAAACGTCGGGATGTATTGTAAATTCAATATACGCGACATAATCCGTTTTCATAGTTTTATTTCATGAGTTTAATATTCTGATTTTCCCTCCTAAAACGTATACACGTTGGCTAAAAAATAATTATATTCCCGTTGCCAGGGAGGTTTTAGGATTATACTGAGCAACTTTAACTATGGGACCAACCCTAAAATCGCGAAAAAAAATTTGGCTGTTTCATACATTTTGGCTGGTCCATTTTCTATGGGAGGGTAATTTTTTTTCGCGATTTCGTGGTTGGTACCATAGTCAAAGTTGCTCAGTATAATCCCAAACCTCCCTGGCAACGGGAATGCACTTATTTTTTAGACAACTGTATATAATACTCTATACCGCTATAATAGTAAAAAAATCGCAGAAACTCAAGCGTAGGGGCAAAAGTATGGTTATTATATTATTATTAAATATTAAACTGTAAATAAATCCATAATATCAATATCCAGGCCCCAGGGAGAACAATGGGGACTACCTTCATATGGAGAAGTGGTCGTCTACTATCCTCTTAATGAAACACAACAATTTGGACACCTTACAGAGATCGGTGTTTTGACACTTTTGTTTTGTAATTCTGTGTTAACTTCCAAGGGTGACCAATTAACCATCATGGCTTAAAAAAATAAATAAAATAAAATAAAATAAAAATCATTTATTTCGGACCACAGAAATCCATAACAGGCTAGTCGAACATGCAGGAACTTAAAACTATGTCAGATACAATTAATTATTACTTAACTTACTAGATATCTACAACTACAATACATACTTAGCTAGGGAACGATGCAGGCTCGACCAGTGCTGCATATAGCGACTATCGAGCCTACCCGCTATCACACTCAGGATACTGTTGCTACTGCCAAGCACTCTGCGACGCGTCGCGGCGGCGCGCTTTCTTATTGTGGCAAAGAAACCGTCTACCTGCGCGTCCGCGAACATGCCTGACGCGCTGCAGAAGCGAGGCAGACGCAACAGCACCCTGAAGGCGTTGTTGAACTGTACCCGAAGGGCGCTGATCGATCTTTGCGAATAATTAGCCCACAAGCTGCAGGTATAAAGAGAGGTACAGTAGGCTCTAAAGAGAGTTATTTTGACCTGAGCTGTACAACCTCTGAAACTATGTGCTATCATATTCGCTCTTATCGCCAGCGCCTTCCGTTCCCTATCTATATCTGCGTCGTCACGCAGATTTTCATCGAATAAGTGGCCTAAATATTTGACACACGTTTAAGGGGTGTGCCATTTAGATATAACGGCGGTACAACAGATGGACATTTCGTCCCAGACTTAAAAACCATAATTTCACTTTTAAGAGCGTTATATTTGAGGCCATGTTTACATGCATACTTCTCACACACCTTCAGCAGTATTTCAAGTCCTCCCGGCGAGGGACTCAACAGCACCATGTCGTCAGCATAGCTAATATTATTCATACATACTCCGCTAATATGGCAGCCGACATGTATGCTGCTGAGCTCCTCGATGAGAGCATTAATGTATAGGTTGAAGAGCTTAGGAGACGTTCTCCTACCCTGTCTCACTCCGCACTCCAACCTGTATTCCTCTGACACTTCTTTGCCCCATCTGACAACATTAACTTGACACAAGTACCAACTCCTAAGTATATGCACAATATCCATAGGGACCCCCGCCTTTTCTAACTTGGCCCACAGATTTAATACGTTAGATTTAACGTTAAACTAAAATAATAAACAAATGAGATCTACCAAGTACTACGATAATAGAAAAGTTGTTTAGTTATTATTCATTATTATATGTAACAAATGATACCAGTATAAAACACAACTCTAATAACTTAAAATACCGATTTAATTAATTAAGGTTTCATGACTCAAGATGGAAATTTGGAGCATGCATAACATAAACATTTAAAACTAAACTTCATCATTCTTGTCCTTGGCTGGTCTCATGCAAAATGAGCCAAGTTCTTAGTTGGCTAATTAATTCTGGCGCACGCCGTTATCTGCCGCGTGGCCTGTTGCCGCAAGGAAGGAAGGCGTTATGCAACCACAGCCAATTTAAAATAGAATTATTCTATGTATCATTGATGGTATTACCGGAAAACGCATAGCAAAATGTAACCAAGCTGATGTGGTCATAAAAAGAGAATTTATCTGTTTTACATTTTTTGCTATCTGTGGCTTGATCCTCGACCTCCATCACTCGATGACTCGACGTTCATGCGACACTCGACAATGCGAAATACAAGTCATAAATACATACCACCGTATTTTATTCGATGTTCAGTCGAATTTAAATTAATCACTCTGGTAATTATGAAAAAGCGTTCATAATTACTAATTAGAGTAGTTAATTTATTCGCTAATGAAGTCGTTCCATAACATTTTAAAATAACTATTTTGTATAAATCAGTCCAATAGGTATCCAACACAAATTAATCATTCATCATTAAATGATTTTGATGTGCAATGGAATTTTATTATGTTATGAAAATGATTTCTTAAGTTTTCTTTTTCTACTTACCTTTCGCATAACACTGTCCAAGTAAAGTCCTAAACGTCGAGTTGCGTATTTCCGTTGGCGTCGTGCTTTATCTTTCGCAAGATGCCAGCAATTATATACATATGTAGGCTTTAGCACACAACTTGGGGAGATAACATACATTCAACAATAAAACTGCATGGAGGGAAAGAAAAAATACCGCTGTTTATTCATTCAACTATTATTACTAAAACCAAAGATTATAACTCCGTAATAGATAGATACAGTCTAAGGAAAAAACGTGCCTCGAAAATCAAGAAAATTTGATTCTCGATCAGATGGCGCCACTACCTCTGGCCTACTCTCGTATAGATGGCTTTGACAATTTCGTTTGTTATTTAACAATTTTAACGCATATCAGTGAAAGAACATGGGTCAAAATAATATAAAAATTAAATAATGCAAATATTGCAAATAAAAATAATAATTTATCCATACCATACATAAATTTTTTTTTTGAAATTTCTAGTTTTGATGTCCTCCCAGACGTATCCGTCGACAGCGACATCCCTACAAGCGTTTTTTTATTTTTTAGTTTTAATCGTGTGTCGATAGATGGCAATGGCAGTGAATTTACTGGGGCTACAAAATTTACTATGACAGTACCGCTCTATTCTATTATATCTTCTTTGCTAGAACGTATAGAACCGGCACAGGGAACCAGTATTTTGCGCAATGAGTTACTGTCGTTTTGGCATCAAACCATAGAAGCGGAGCGTGAATCTCGCGACCTAAACGCGTAAGCGCCATGAATTTTACGGCGCTTACGACGTTTTGGTCGCGTGGTACAGGTTGTGATTGCGACAATTTCATTATTTGGTATGTCGTCTCTATAATAATAATAACTCTGTGTTTATTATTCATATAAGAAAGGTAATAGGCGCGGAAATATATTAGGATTTTATATATCGAGCTGATAGTGCCAATCGATCAATCAAACTATAAATAGAGTCAGCATCAAAAATACAGTGACAGCCAAAGTTGCCAAATATAACGCAACACATTCTTATTCCTGTGGTTAAAAAAGTTTTATAAACCGTAGCCAACAGGCGATTAAAAATCTGAAGGTATCACATGCGCGTTGCCGACCCATTTGTATATTATTCAGGGCGGCAGGAATAGGTCCCAGTCGCCCTATACATTTTCAGTCAGTCACGGACGTGGAAATGCGTATGCTACGCTGGTCTGCGGGAGTCACGCTACTGGATAAAATCCGAACTCAGTATGTCAGAGGAAGCTTCAAGATTGCCCCGATTATCGAAAAGGTCAAGGAGAAACGCTTGAGATGGTATGGTCATGTCCAAAGGCGTTCAGAAGACCATATGGTGAAACTTGCCCTACAACTGCCAACCACTAAACGCAACTCAGGCAGACCACCTACCACCTGGTGGACAACGGTTGAAAAAGACCTAAAAGAAGCTCATTTAAATAAGGACGTAGCGCATGACCGCGCTAGATGGAAATTATGGACAAGGAAGGCCGACCCCAAGTAAATGGGAACAGGTCTAGCGGGAAGAACTCACGGACGTGGAAAATCGTTTTACGTATACGGCCATGCTGAAACTGCTAAGAATAACAAGGTGCAAGGACGTAATACCAAAGTGTATTATCACAAAACACTGACCTGAGACTACAGCTCACTAAGTTAATTGTTAACGTTTGCTTAGTTTGAGCTGTATTAACATAAGCTACGTTCAAAGCAAACTGTCGAGAATTTGTGTACCTACTTATTACGTAAGGTTAAATTATAATTTCATACAAAGCTAAGCATTTGTTTTAATATATTACCAAATAGTAATTCGCTTTTGTTCAACAAGGCTTAGAGTAAAAAGTTTACGAAACCTCCACACTCTCCCCTACCACAGCACTACCAAATGGAGAGCGTTTATTAAGGTACCTATATCTAATATGACTTGTTAAGTTGGGCATTTTCAACACACTTTTTAGTACCTATTAAATCTGAATTTCGACATACTGAAACAATACAATATTATGATAACAATGCAATATTATGATGACATCGAGTTTATCAGATGAAGGAGATCGAAGGTGGCCATACTAACGCTATATGATGATGAACCCACGACGAATCTCATTAAGTTTGATTGGCAGATGATTGTTAAGACAAGTACAGTCGGTTTATTACCTAGTTTCTGAAATGAAAATTTAACAAAAACTTAAAATTATAAGCCATTTAAACTAAAACATATTTACAATTTGAAAATAAATAAGTTTTTGGCAAAAATTTCATTTTCGGTACAAGCTTTTATCGCTGACTGTACTTTTCTTTCCACAGGCAACTAATACTCATTGAGACAATTCTAAAAACCTCAAGCACAATTAGGTTGCGTTGTTTTATCACCGAGTTCCTATGGCCTGTCTCCATCATCAGATCAGCTCGATGGTACCATAATATTACATTGTCACCCGACTTACATATTAAATATATGTGCAAATTTTCAGTTTTATCGGAAACCTCTCTGTGCTCTGTGCTATCCCCAACGCTGTTTTTGCTGCACATCAATGACATGTTGTCTATCGACGACATTCATTGCTATGCAGACGACAGTACTGGGGATGCCTATTACGCAGGCCGTGCCAACATCCCTCGTTCCGTGGTGCTGGAGAGTCGTGAAAAGTTTTTGTCGGATATTGAGGGCACTCTATCCAGAGTTTCGGTGTGGGGCCGGGACAATTTAGTGCGATTCAACCCCACCAAGACACAGGTTTGCGCGTTTACCGCTAAGAAAACCCCATTTACTGTGGTCCCACAGTTCGAAGGCACAGCCCTTACCATGTCAGGGAGTATTGGGATCCTCGGTGTCGACATCTCCAGTGACGTCCAATTCCGTAGCCACCTGGAAGGGAAGGCTGATCTGGCATCCAAACAACTCGGTGTGCTCAATAAAGCACGGCGATACTTTACTCCGGGGCAAAGACTGCTGCTATATAAATCGCAAGTCAGACCCCATATGGAGTACTGCTGTCACCTTTGGGCAGGAGCACCTGGATGCCAGCTTGGACCCTTCGACTCAGTCCAAAGGCGCGCTGTACGAATCGTCGACGATCCCAAACTCACAAGCGGTATTGAACCATTAAGTCTAAGGAGAGACTTCGCCTCCTTATGCGTGTTCTACCGCTTGTACAATGGGCTGTGCTCTGAAGAATTGTTTGACATGATGCCAACGGCCGCTTTCTATCACCGCACCGCTCGCCATCGGCAGGGTGTTCATCCTCACACCCTAGCACCTAAATGTTCGCGTACTGTGCGGTTTAAGAGGAATTTCCTTCACTAAATTAAAAAGCTACTTTGTCTCGCTCCGTTGCTCCAGGGAGTGACGAAAGTAGGCTTGTTCGAGCTGCTGAGGTGAAAAATAAACTTCTTAATTAGTGGTTAGTAATTAGTATTTAATTATAATTTTAAAGCCGGAGTTAATATCAGTGATTAACCTGAACAGAAACTTACAATATTATTAAACATAGACACAGCGTAAACAACAAAAGTTTTAATTAGACAAGGTCCTAATGAGGCAATTAAATATGCCCTGAATAAAACTATTTCAAATTAGACACGGGTCAGTGTAGCGCTCGGCTTATTTTGCTCTAATTGTGTGAACTAATGCGATTAGAAACTGAAACCACGAATACTGCTTTAAACAATAAAGCCTAGGTGAATACTGGCAAACGTAGAGAATCCATTTTAAGGGTCCCCGGCAAGCTCGGTTCTCCATACAATGACGTCGTTACGCTCTCATTTTAAAACGAGTACCTACCTAGTTTGCTCTGAATCTTTCTAGATACTTTCAATAGGATAAGGTATGTCTGTTATTAGTTTATGTAGCTTCAGATAGCATAAGTTAAAAACAAATTTTTGGCAAAAATTTCATTTTTCGTACAAGTTTTTATCGCTTTTTATGACTGTACATTTCTAAAAACTCCAAACACAATAAGTGGTCATGGAACCCAAGAGGGGATTTTTGGAGTCACTCGAGCGCGTCAGATTAAGATATGGGGGATACCTTGCATCCTGTTGAGTACCTCTACCAAGTACTTATGCGTCCTTGACACCGAGCAGGGAGTCAAGGAGAGCCCTTCTGAATAGTAAAAAAAAAATTGCCACCTTGAAATACTCGAGCGCGTCAGATATATATAGTGGATTAATTACTTGTTAAATAGTGCCCATTTCAATAATCTGACCTTGACTTACTAGAGCGCGTTCGATATTTTATTTTGAACGGAATAATGCAAGAATAACTATATTAAAAAAAACCGGCCAAGTGCGAGTCGGACTCGCGTTCCAAGGTTCCGTACATTACAAAATTGAAATGTCTTTAAAAAAACCCGTAGGAGTCGGATCAAAAACTAAGTGATTAAAGTCCGACTCACGCTTGACTGCAATTTCTAATAGGTTTTCCTGTAATCTATAGGTAAAGATCTATTTAGTGTATCTTTTTCAAACTTTTAGACCCATTAGTTTCGGAGATCAAGGGGGGGGGGGGGGGGAATGGTCATTTTTTGCCTATTTTCTTGAATAACTTCTAAATTGTATATCCTAGAATTATAAAAAATATATTTGAGACGATATAATTTGAAAAACTTTATTTTTAATTTTCTCATTTACCCCCAAAAGTGGCCCCCATGTTTAAAATTCATTTGTTTACGTTACATGTCCGTCTTTGGGTCACAAACTTACATATGTATACCAAATTTTAACTTAATTGGTCCAGTAGTTTCGGAGAAAATAGGCTGTGACAGACAGACAGACAGACAGACAGACGCACGAGTGATCCTATAAGGGTTACGTTTTTTCCATTTGAGGTACGGAACCCTAAAAAATGAAAAAATGGGAAAATTAAAAAATAAAGTTTGTCAAACTATATCGTGTTACATATCAAATGAAAGAGCTCATTGTGATAATCTCAAATAGATTTTTTTTATAATTTTAAGATAAATAGTTTAGAAGTTATTCAAGAAAATAGGCGAAAAATGACCATTCCCCCTTTATCTCCGAAACTACTACTAAAAATACACAAAATACATCTTTGCCTATAAATCACCAGAAAACCTATTAGAAATGTGCAGTCAAGCGTGAATCGGACTTAATTACTTTTTTAAAGACATTTCACATAAAAAATACATTGTTTAAATTATGTAATGTACGGAACCCTTGGAACACGAGTCCGACTCGCACTTGGCCGGTTTTTTTCCTTTCTTTCTCCAGACACACACACACACACACACACACACACACACACACACACACACACACACACACACACACACACACACACACACACACACACACACACACACACACACACACACACACACACACACACACACACACACCCAGTGTGAGCACTGTCCCCATATAGCCCTCCGTTGTCATTATTATAATAATATGCTTTTAACGATATAATTCAACAATTTTAATAACAGGGGAGCCCAAAATGCTACATTTGAAGTAACTCGAGCTTGAAAAAATTCGTTGTTAACCAACATTTATTTAGAAATCTTCAAATCTACTTAACGGCATTCTGTTCAGTTTTTTAGGTACAAAAAATTACAAATAAAATAAATACATACGACAGGAACTTATCTTGAAAAAGGAAAAAAAATCAAATCGTCAGAATAAGGATACTGCTCCACATTATCGTCAGATTAAGATTTTACATAACTAGGACATCAATCTGAACATTCTGAACCTGTCTATATATTTAATACTCTGACACGCTCGAGTATTTCAAGATGGCGGTTTTTTTTGCAACTTTGTGACTTTGCCATTCGCTTACTGCTCGCTGAAATCGTTAGATTACTGTAATAGACACTTGTGACGCGCTCGAGTACAATCGCTCGGATTTTTTTTCCAAATTTGCTACCCTTCCGTATGACCACCCTGCCTATGTAAACTGGCAGATTAACATACCCTTGTTATAAGAGACATGTTGCGCGACTGACACTACCAATGTCTGGCGCGCTCGAGTGCTACACATGGTGTTTTTCTTTTACATTTGAAAAAATCTGTAGACGCTTTCCTGCTCGCTAAAAAAGAAAATATTATATAACATTTTTTTCTTCCCATCATCTAATCTTTCGATTCCAATAGGTCTCTACGACGCTCGAGTTACTACACATTTAGCATCGTCGCCTCCCCTGCTATAAGTTGCGTTGTTTTATCACAGAGTTCCTACAGCTACCTCCTGTCTCCATCATCAGATCAGCTCGATGGTACCATAATATTGCATTGTCACCCGACTTACATATGTATGCAAATTTTTAGCTTCATTGGAAGTCGGGAAGTGGGTCAAATTTAACTTACATATTATATAGGTACATTGCAAGTTAATAGCTTCTAAAATAAAGAGAATGTAAGTTTTTAACACAAAACTTGTCTTTGCTCTATTGATGAGTCTATTGTTTTGTTTTATAAGCTGGAGCTATATAAAATAAACTAATTACAGGCATATATGTACCTCATATCATTGTATGTGTTGCATCGTATTGTGTATTGTATTCATTACAATCCAACACGTAGTTTTAAAATGAGAACGAAAATTCGTTTGTATTCCCATACAAATGAAATCTGAAATTCGGCCGAACTTGCCGGGGACTCTTAGCACATATTCACTGCCAACGATTGTACTGCCAATGTAGGTAGTAGCATTGATTTATTTCATAATATATTTAGATAATAATATAATTATAGGTTCCATTCAGAATTATTTATTCACTAGGGCTTTCCTTTAAACTCAATGTTTTAAACAATTGGAAACTAATTAATAAAAATAAAGTATAACTGAAATAAAAGCCTACTTAATTTACGATTTCACATGAGTAGAATTCTAGGCCAAATTGGTAAGTTTTGCTCATTTTGTACGACATTAATATTCAATGTTGTCATAAAAGCATATTGATAAACAAAACGGGAATAATTACAAATTTGCACCAATACAACACTCATTTCAAAATATCGTTTCCATTTAGTGTCAGGCGTCCATTCCTTTAATTTCGTCGTCTGCGTCGGCCCCAAAACCCTTTGAACTGCTCAAATGGTGCAATTTGTTTCCGTTTTCCCGCAATGTTTACCAGAGTTCCCCGGGGCGGCAATTACCGGATAGGCGTATTGGTGACAGTCTGCAAATACGTACTGTATTTACCGCAAGTAAAATATTTAAAAACTTAAACTCGACTTTCACCCCTTTGATACCTTTGACTATCACCGCTTAGGGGAAAACGGAAAAAGACGTACTTAGATGGCGCTCTCGATGATGGACATTCTTTTTTATATGTTGACAGCCCGTTAAAATCAATTAATTGTAATAGATGGCGCTCTTGACGATTTGATCTTGGCGAACATTTTTGACAGTTGCCTTCCCCATTGCTAGTCCATATAATCCTGGCTACATAATGAATAAACACCCCATTAAATCACAAAATTGGTGCACTAGTTTCGACGCTTTGCTGGAAAGCACGTAATAAAAACACAAACATACACACGCAATACAACAAAATCAATTGTTTTTCAATCGAGGGCCCATAAACAGTTTCACACACTTCGCCAGGTCAGATCTATAAGTTTTCTATGGGGTTCAATTTTTTTTTGCGATTACAGTGGAACATACAAAATACTTTATCAGTTACCGTTTACTTATGTCTCTCTGACAAGGACAAAATCCGCTCTGCTAAGGACAAAATTTATTTAATACCATCAGTCTATTTTAATAATAATAATGTTTTGGCTGCTACGTTAACTTCTCCCTCTTTATAAATAATACATGATTGACCTATTTACTTAAATATTTTCAACAAGATCAAACAAGGTATAAATTAATTTTATGTCAGACCCGATAAAATGCAAATACGACAGCTGCTGTCTCAAATGGGATTCGCACGTGCAAAATAAATATAATAAAGAAGCGGCAACTTAAATTCCAACTGTATCGAGTATTTTTTTGTTGTTTTTTATCATGAACATTTTGTGTTTATTTTATCTTTGAATTTCTGTGTTTTCTACACTGTAAAAATGACTGCGATTTAACGAATTAAAGCTTTGAAAAGTTAACAGCAGATGAAGTAGATAAATTAAATTGCAACATTTTCGCTCCCCTTACGGAAGAGAATGTAACCAAAATATCACTGCTACTTAACTACCTACTTAAAGGTTTAGTAACTACTTTAGTATTATGAAATCTGTGTGTACAGTAGCTAATAACAATCTATCAGGATGTACAGAAGCCATAACCAATTATATCGGCTGCTGGTTGACTCAGCGATATCGGGGTCGCACGCTAGGCGGTACAACGTGCACCGTGCACCGTGCACCTATTGTTTCCCTTCCATTTCATATCGGCAGCTATGCAACATGGAACCAGTGAAATAAACTGCAAAAAACTGCTGACAATTTTTAGTTCACGGCCTTACTTGTTTAATATAGAAAATATGGTACACAAATGATTCAAATATAAAAAAATTACCCCACTTCGGCGAAGCAAAAGGAAGGTTATTTATATAAGATAGCATTTGGGAGTTTCAAGAAAAAATGGTACCATTTACTTTTTTTTCGAAAAACCATCAACTTTTGGGTTGTTTAGACTTAGAATTACGAGTACTATTGAATGAGACAAAGAAAAAAGTGTCCCCAGTTTTTCATACAAATTTTGGTTGTCAGTTTTGTAACGGTCCATACAAAATGTATGAGAAAATGCATTACAAAACTGAATTTTTTTTGGGGACATTTTTTTCCTTTAAAATCCAAATGACTCGTGAATCTGAATAGAAATAACCCAAAATTTGATGGATTTTCGAAAAGTAAATGGTACCTATATTTTAGTTAATTGAATAAGATTTGCAGGGTATGGTAGGGTGTAATTTGTTATGGTTTTATTTTACGAGTATATGTACAGGGTGATTTATGAGACGTGAGCAGGACTAATCCTGCTCACTCAGTAACTGTTCACTGATCGATCACCGTCGTATTTAGTTGAAACATACCAAATTTTTTTCTTATTTTTCAACTTTTTGGTAAGGATAAATTTAATTCTTTACAAGCATGGTTACCCTACAACACCTAATTAATAAACATAAAACCTCTTTAACCGCAATGACTGCATTTTGACTATGAAGAAAATCTGTCAAACTTGAGTGAGATACGAGTTTTCAAAAGTCACCAGTCTCTGATGACAGTGAAGACACTCAATTTGACACAGAATATCGGTAGTTTAGTACTTTCTAATTGTAGGGCGACCATGCATGTTGTAAATAAATTAATAACTTTTTTTTTATACGACTAAAACATTTACGTTAATCTCACTAATACTGATACGAAACAGTTGCTTATAAGAGTTATAAGTTACTGAATGTGTAGGCTTAATCCTGCTCACGTGCTGTATTGTGCTAATTTAACTTGCCACCCCACGTTCTACATACAAGAAATAAAGGACGACTTGATGATTTTACGTTCACTTCTCCTTGCAACAATCAGGGGCGTGCACTTTGGCAGCGGTTGCGTTATAGTCTAGACAAAAAAATTCAAAATCGCTCTCCTTCTTGATCCGACTGGCAAATCATGTTACTTTTTGTCAACCGGATTTTTTAACCTAATTTGACCCCGCTGAATCCAAATTTGCGGTTGCCCGATCGAAATCTTGACCGGAAGTGAGATATTCAAGATGGCGACCATTATTGCCCTACATAGCGACCCTAATGAGTTCCTTGTATGAAGACCTATATTTATTTTGTTTTTTTTTTTTTATATTTTTTATTGAAAGGAATAACAGTTGAAATAACACGTATATTCTGAAAATTTTGAGTATCTATCTGGTATGGATCAAAATATACAGTACTTTAAATGTGGAAAATATCATCGTCAGCGGCGCACCGCAATACGACTTCCCAATTGTAAGGCCTCGTTATGTTACAAAACTCACTCGAAGGGCTTTAATTATCCTTTAATTTTTTAATATATTTGTTTATATAAATATTTATTCAATGGTTAAATCTTTTAGCATGCATTTGAAACCTTTAATCCATGTGCGCGGAGTAAGACTCTTATGGTGTAAAAAAAGCGTCTAGGATGAGTAATATGAGAATAGGTTCGAATATTAAATAAATTTATCGTTTTATTAAGCAATTAATCGGGATTGTAATGTGTACACTGACACTTCAAAACCTAAAACCTTAAAATATTGTCAAAAAAGTCTGAAATTTTCATGTTTCACGCACGATTTAGCCCCCTAAACCAAAAATTGTTATAGGTACATTTGTAAATGTTAGGGACTTGAAAGTGAGTATGATTTTATTTGACCTATTTTATGTATTTTTAAACAAAGTCATTACTTTTACCTACGCGAATCAAGAATCAAGCTATTTGCTGATTATAATCCAGTTTGTTTTCTTGCGAGACACACATAGATAACTATGAATATTTCACTTATTGATAGATTTTTTTCTTGTAAATACGATGGTATTTTAGCTGACTCATGAAAGTGTGCTTTGTAAACCAAAGTTTAAATGAAAGTGCGTAACTGTTATACATATTTTCTGTATCCTAATTAGGGATTTGATACCAATGGCGCGACATCAAAGGAGAGACACAGCTGATAGGCCTATAATATTTTCATAAACTTAAAACCTCGATTATTAAGTACAAATATTAATTAAAATAAAATACATGTCATTTAATATGTATTTTTTTTTTACTAGCCCATTATGGTGTCCCACTGCTGGGCAAAGGCCTCTCCCCTTGTCTTCCACGACTCCCGATATAGTGCCTCCTCCGGCCAGTTGTTGAGAAAGATGTCTAGGTCGTCCCGCCATCTCCGTCTGGGCCTGCCGGGTCCGCGCCCCTCTTCTGGCATCCATTTGGTGGCTATGCTAGCCCATCTGTCTGGATGCATGCGGCAGACGTGACCGGCCCAGTCCCATTTGAGCCTAGCAGTCTTCTCACCGACGTCAGCAATGCGGGTTTTTGCGCGCAGCGTGGTGTATATAATAATATGGTGCATATATAATGTATGCATTCAGTAAATAAAAAAATACGTTCAATTTTGTTTTTACTTCCAAATAGGAAAATTCAGAATCAAAATTCAGATTCAAAATAGGAAATTCAGTAAATTATGTTTAAATAAAAGCAAATTGTTTCCACGCGAAATCCCAAACAACAAACATAAACTTTAACTAAATCATGTTTCGTAGTGGGCCATTAATCAGAAAAAGTGATTGCTGAAACCAAAGAGAATAATTATATTGGTATAGAGGGTTGTTGTCATGGTGAATTTTGTGGTTAATCGTATATAATCAATTCTGTTACATTTCTTTTGAAATGCGTTTATCGTGTTATTTTTTCATAGTCAGGCTGTCAGATATGCCGGCTGGTTCCTTTTCCTTAGCTACAAGGCTGTCGCATTGCATGAGATCTTTTTGGCTGCGGGCCAACGAGCTGCTTAATATTGGAAGAGGGGTAATGTTGAAACGTGGAGTGGCCATCGCTGTAACGAGTACGAGCAAAGGAATGGTAATCCAGATTGCAATTGACTTTAGTATGCAAATTAATTCAAACAATCTTTTTTTGTCACTTTATTATTGATCAGGGTAGCTTTTCTAGACATTAAATACACGTTTCATGCTGAGATGCTCAAATCTCTTAGGTAAATCTACTCATACAATTACTATACACATTCTTACAAGTAGTACATTATAGGTACCCACAACTACACCTATATAATCATATTATATTTACACGCTTAGGAAATATTGCAGCAATTTTAATTAACTAAGAGGAATTTGCTCCCGTGGTCGCTCCGGGTGTGGAATGACCTCCCTAGTGGGGTTTTCTCTAGTGACTACAGCATGAGGTTCTTTAAATACTTAGACGCTGACCACGCTAATTTTGCCAAACTTGGCAGTAACAATGCATACCCTTAGCTTCATACTTAGCACTTGGCATGAAAACTTAGCGTAGTCCTACAGGTTTTAAAAGGGCCGGAAACGCGCATGTAACACCCCTGGAGTTGCAGGCGATTAGGAGGCTACGACGGTGACTGCTTGCATCGACGTGATGTAAAAAAAACCGGACAAGTGCGAGTCGGCCTCGCCCACCGAGAGTTCCGTACTTTTTAGTATTTGTTGTTATAGCGGCAACAGAAATACATCATTTGTGAAAATTTCAACTGTCTAGCTATCACGGTTGATGAGATGCAGACTGCTGACAGACAGACGGACAGACAGACGGACAGACTGACAGCGGAATCTTAGTAATAGGGAACCCTAATAAGGCTAGAATAGTTTACAAGTTTTTATCTTTCTATGTAAAAGGATTTTCAGCCGTGAACACTCTTCTCCTTATTTTTCCTCCGGTTATGGAATAAGCTACCGAGGTTTTCTCCAGGGACGACGGTATGGGGTTCTTCAAGGAGTGTCGGCAATGTGAGACCCTTGAAATTGAAAGTTTGTAAAAGTAAATTACGAGAACTGGAAATTTAAACTTGAAAATACAGTGGTGTAAATCCAATACGGGCAATAAATTAAACCACATATAGAATTTATCCGACTAATCATTAATTAAGAAGTTTTTTTAAGTTAAACTTAGTTATGACCCCGTAATTCGTTTTTTTAACAAACCGAGCAGCAATGTACTGCAAACATAGAAACATAATAAGACATGACATTACGAGATAGGTACAAGCTTTTTATAGTAACTGCCATAAGCGTTCAAGTTACTTTAAAAAGCTCGTATCCCGTAACTTGTGTGGTGTATTACATTGATAGCCGACATTTTTTTATGGTTAAAATTTTCATGTATATATATCTGAGCAAAATCTATCTCATTATACTTCTAAAGGATGACTCACTTTAGACCGGGCCGTGTCCGGACCGGAGCTTCCGGCGCTTACTTTTCTATGACATGACAGGTGATCACGTGATGCCTTCCATAGAAAACGAAGCGCCGGAAGCTCCGGCCCGGACACGGCCCGGTCTAACGTGAGTCATCCATTAGGTCCTATGCTAACCACCGTTTAAATAGGTATTCGCCCGTATTGAATTTAAACACTGTATACATTTTTAGATACAACAAACTAGCAAATGTCTGGCAGTGAAAAGTCTATTTTAGTAGAGTTAACAATGGCTCCTTTTTACCATCGTTGGTGGTGTTCGGATAATAAGGTACTAAGTTTAATTTACGTATTGGATTTATTTCCTTAATTATACAGACAGACATTGGGCCAGATGAAACTAAATAAAGCTTGTAGCAATTTTATTAATTTCAAACTCATAACCAAATCGAAAACTTAGGCCTAAACTAGGCCCAAGCTAATAAATTTATGAACAAGAAACTTTGAAATACCAACAAAATCACGTTCTGAATCAATTCTCTAGTTCATAACTTTGATTTGGGATCTACTCATTGAATATTAATTTATTTAAAACAGAAAGTATTTAAAATTGATTGAGGTCAAATGGACACAAGCTGGGTCACCATACTGTGAGTTTTTTTGTGAGAACGAAAATTATGAAATAATGATACAAACTCCGTTTCAGCCATTATTTCTCCGAAACCACGAATATAATGTCGGGATTGAAATTTCAGAGGTGATTTTCAAACCTCGTCTTGGTTGCTCAAGAATAATTTCCTATACTAGCAGCAGTGTTTAATTTAATTATCCGTCACAAAATTGCGTAAAATGGCTACTTTATACTTACTGCTGCTTTCACGGGTATATTATGTTATTGCTTTCTGCCAATTTATTCCTTTTTTACAATATAAAGCGTTATCTATCTTCTCAACCATTTATGCAATAAAGCTGTTGGGAGTTTGTCAGGAACAAAACAGGCTATCGGTTCCACACAACGCGTGATCGATCATAATGGACGTGGACCTGACTCGTTTACTTTACTGGGCAAGTTCACTAGAATGAGCTTACTGTCGAGTCGAGCGCTATGTATGAAAGTGAAATGCTAGAAGGATGTATGATGCATTATTTCAATACCTACCTAATAGCTTACCTGCGTTAAAGTCAAATAATACAAAAAAAGATTATATAAAAGAATTATAAAAAGTATTTAGAAAACTTTTTTAACTTTTTAATAAATGGTCGCATTCAACTGTCATTAGAGCGACAACTTTTGAACGCTCTTTTCATTAGTTGTAGGTACTCGCACTAATTCAATTCATCATTTGAACATCATTGTTCGATTCGTTTACGTATAGTTTAACTTCATTTACTTGAACATTATTTTTAGTTACAATATTAGATTATATCCTTATTTTGATAAATAAACCGTAGCGATTACGCTACGGTTTATTTAATAATAATAATATTGTAATATTGTAAATACCTACTTATATGTTAGGTTTTAAAAAAATAAGGCAGCAAACACCGGATCATATCTGTTTATAGGTAGAAGTAAGTACGTAACGTTTTAGTTACTTGAATAACGTGAACAGACTTAACAGCTTATAGCTTGTTTTATAAAGGCAGGATTTAAAGGAAATCTCTCCATAGGAAGGAATTTTCCGTCGAAGATTGATAGCTATGCTAGAGCGAATGGAACTGATCTTATCTGTATTTTAAAATGTTTGAATTGCGATTCACATAAAATATTGTTCCGACTATACTCAATGTAAATCTTAAATTTTGCTGCATTGAATCTTGTTGGCAGTTTTTAAACTAGATTAAGACAAACGTCATTGTTTCAACAAACAACAAATGATTTGGTAATTGAATCCCGTAAGCGAAGGCCATGACTATTGTTTATAGGTTTAATTACTTTTAAAAGGGCCTCACATATTAAAATCAAATAATATTTTATCTACACACATATCATAAACCCCCTATAATGCGTTCAAAAACCGCAAATTACGGCCAGCGTTACGATAAACTGTTTTGTGAGTAGACCAGTGCCCTGTTTATCAAAAGCTTGTAACTTGTAATACAGTCGCCATCAGATATATCGGAGCGGCCGAGGTGCTCACAAATATCTGAACACGCCTCTATTGTCAAGGCGCTAGGTGCGTGTTCAGATATTTTTGAGCACGTCGACCGCTCCCATATATCTGATGGCGACTGTACAAGTGGAAGTCCCGTTCTAACAAAAGCTGTCAAAAATTGTCATCCGCTTGTATTACTAGTTACAAGCTTTTGATAAACAGGGCACAGGTACACATTTCTTATCTGTGAAAATGTTATTATAAATCGATTTTATAATGACATTAAAATTTCGAACATATCTTAAAACAAAGGAATTTGATTTGACCTCTATTCTAAGATCAGATTTATTCGAAATGAACTGTCACATGATGTAAAAAAAATTGACAAATATTGCATGTTAAACTCTGGCAAACCCACATAGCCCAAGATACGATATATATGGTCGACCTTCACCGATACGTCTGACGGATGAAGCTTATATTTTATGAATGAAAACATGTTCCTGAACATAAATAATTAAGGTTGCCTAAAGAAATATGTTCAAGGCCATATTTAAGAAATTCTTGAAAATATTTTTTTTTCTTCTAATTTCACCGACTTGTCTGACGAACGTAAATAATTAAGGTTGCCTAAATAAATATGGTCAAGGCCATTTTTAATAAATTCTAGAAAATATTTTTTTTTCTTCTAATATCACCGACTTGTCTGACGAACGTAATATGTTCCAAAAGTATACAACTGGTACAACATGAATCAATTAGGTTGCTTAATTTTTTTCCGGTCACTATTATGTGGTTGCCGTGTTTAAAGACGTGTTTATATCGATAATTGCACTCATCTGTCTGCTGTCGTGCTGTCTGTCTGACGCTTGAATTATATATCAAAATGATGTGAATTTTATTACGAATATAGTGGTAATTTCGTTCTTCAGAGAAGTCGGTGTGAGGAAAAAAAATATTTTTAAAAAACTATTAAGTATAGCAAAGAGGATATAATATTATAGAGCGGTACTGTCATAGTAAATTTTGTAACCACAGTAAATTCACTGCCATCTATCGACACACTTTAAAACTAAAAATGAAGATTTATAAAAATACGATAAAATGGATTTAAATATGGATAAATGATTTTATTTATTTGCATTAATTATTTTTATTATTTTGACCCATGTTCTTTCACTGATATGCGTTAAAATTGTTAAATAACAAACAAAACCGTCTACGCCCTCTATACGAGTGTAGGCCGAAAATCAAATTTTCGTGATTTTCGAGGCACGTTTTTTCCTTAGACTGTATCCATCTATTACGGAGTTATATCTATCTTTGAGTATAGCCTTGACCATATTTCTTTAGGGAAAACTATTTATTTATGTTCAGGAACATATTTTCTTTCATAAAATATAAGTTTCATCCGTCGGACCTTTCGGTGAAGGTGAACCATATATAACGTATCTCCTACTAACTTTGTCAGTAGAAAAAAGAGCGTAATTCTAATTTTCTATGAGAAGATTATGGCAGTTAGGTCCGACTCTAATAGTTTGTCTCTGAATTTAAAAAAAACTACTGTTGCGCGACATGCGTGAAACAAGTTTTCATTTACCGCCCTTTAACGTTCAGATTTGAATTATCGCTCGATCAATCAGTGTATAATGTTCGAGCGATATTTCGGAGACGCTACCTGATACTGATACCAACGACGGAGAAACGCCGTATAATGTGGTTCCTGAACACATCATAGAGAGCTAGTAGTAGTAGATAAAGCGGTGCATATAACTGTAGATAATTAGGTAAATATTAAACACGTGTGATTCTATTCTGAAACTCGCTTCGGTCGTTTTATAAACCCATACTCGAATTTTAATGCGATGCTACTGCGCCAAATTCGTTTTCGGCATAACCTCTTTTATATAAAAATTCGTAGGTGACTACTGGCCACCGAGACAGGATACTGACATTTTGACAAACTGACAACTGACTTTACGAATAAATTAATCACGGCGAGCTTCAAGTTAAGAACCATAATTATCTCTTATTGTATATTATATTGATTCCGCCCCGCTAACCTTTTCCTATATCGACGCGTCGCCGCCGCATATCGAAGAAATAGTTAAATTTAATATTGAACAACCGCTCAAGAAGATTAAGCTTTGGAGACGTGGACTATGGACTAACGGGGTAAGTCACCTGCGAGTACATTTTTTTCTTTAGATTACTTGAAACACCGCAGTATCGGCTCCAGCTCCTATTATGTTTGCTCTTTCCTCAAAATTCTAAGTCTTTACGACAATCTTCATCAAATACATTTAATTATGTAGCAGTCACATAAACTACTACTTCTTTTCCTGCTAACATAATGAGATAAAATGATATGGCATATTGTTATGCCGTCACAACTATAACTACCTACTTTCCATAGCGAAAACTAATCATTTTCCTAAATGTTATTTAGCGTCCATACATTGTTTGCTTTGTATACAGGCGGCTAATTGCCAGAGCACTCAACTTGTATGGAGAATAAATATTTGCGGTGCGGTTTTGACTAATTTTGTTATGCTTTTAATTGTTCGCAAATATCATAGAGTAACTTATACTAGAGCGGTACTGTCATAGTAAATTTTGTAACCCCAGTAAATTCACTGCCATCTGTCGACACACTTTAAAACTAAAAATGAAGATTTATAAAAATACGATAAAATGTAATTAAATATGGATAAATGTTTTTTTTTTATTTGCATTAATTATTTTTATGATTTTGACCCATGTTCTTTCACTGATATGCGTTAAAATTGTTAAATAACGAACGAAACCGTCAACGCAATCTATACGACAGTAGGCCAAAGCTAGTAGCGCCATCTGATCGAGAATCAAATTTTCTTGATTTTCGAGGCAAGTTTTTTCCTTAGACTGTATCCATCTATTACGGAGTTATATCTATCTTTGCTAATATTGTTGATGTACTAAGTGGAGAGACGACACGATTTGCTTCAATGTACCTACGTACTGTAAGTTAATAATATGAATAACATTAAATCAATTTTTAACATGCACTAATATGCGAGCACGAGCGAGATGTAATAGAAAGTATGTAAGTTACGTTCTCGATAGCATTTATTTTAGTGCCAAACTGGTGGTAGCCACACTATATTATTTTTATCATCTGAATAAACAACATTGCGCATTATTGCGGAAACAAAAACCGCAGGCGAAGTTATTCATATTCTTACTTAAATGTCACCTGGGCCTTGTTTATAGGTATATTTATTTATAGCCCTCCACCGATGAACAGCCATATATCAGACACCTAGATTCAGTAATAAGGATAATAATTATAGCATTATCATATATATCTCCATCTATATCGCGTTTGGTTCATGTTATCGATTGGTATAATGGTATTTGTATTTATATACCTACGATGAATTCAATTTGTATAATACTTAATTCCTTAATAAAATTTGCTCCAAATACTTGTTAATATAGTCATTAAATATAAATATTTTGCATTTTAAATTCATCTAATGCACTAGAATGGGACGGCATAAGTGCCAAAGTGCCAAGGTATAACTTTTTTTAATATTTGTGAGTGACTTTCACCTCACTGCTTTAGGTAGTCTAGTAGTATTCCTTTGTACGGGCGATGAGAAAAATTGGTCTCACTCTCATGTAATGGTTTTTTCATAGAGGTTTTTTTTAATGTATTTGTTAACTTCACTTTTTTATAGTTTTTTTTTTAAATGTATTGTTAACTTCATTTTTTTACTAGAGCTTTTTAGTAATATGCTGTGTACCTATTGTAATTTACAGTATTTCATTGCAATATTCATCATATATTTGTATAAAATTACTAGTAAAATATGCAATCTACAAACTAACCTATATTGTTTACTCTATACAAGCTCATACAAAAACACTCAAAGGTGATATATTATTGGCCGGTACTGTAGGTACAAAGGAATGCTTAATAACAGAAGGTAGCAAATACATCTCTATTTACTAGCCTCTGGCCATAGGTAAGTCTAGGGTGACGATATAGGTACCAGCTAGGTGCTTTGTACAATACTCAGGCTCGAAATAAATATATGTGGTTCTTGGTGGTGGTATTTGAAGCCAAAACAACTGTAAGGATGTAGCTGTAGGGGTAACTTTAAACGTATGTATAGTGATCGTGAAATAACTTGGTCCTTATAATAATGCCGTAATGTAAAAGCTTTGTATCATTCCTTTTTTTCCACTTCAACTGCGACTTTCGCATTAAGATCCGTATCCGGTCACGAAGTTCTATTAGATGCTGGTCCGTCGTCCACCCTTATCTCAGAAACTTTTATTAAGTTCTACGAGAAGTAATTAGGAGTAAAACTAATAGAAGCCACTACTATGTAAGTAGGTATGTATATAGATTTCAATCCTAGACAAACTTGTAGGGCAGTTTGGCAAACTTTTAAGAGAGAAATCTAACCGCACTAGAAATCATCAGGCTTCAGGATTTTCAAAGAGCTATCTATTGTATATAATTCCAAAATAAATTGGTAATGATTTAAAGAACTTCAATAATATTATTGAATGAACAGATAGCTCAGTTAGTGGATGGATGCGTTGGCTACACAGGGTAGTTAATATGAGTCTCCCTGAACGCGAGTTTTTCATATTCCTTTATTTCAAAACCTGAAAAATCACGTAGTATTAAAAACGAGACCCGACAGGGTTGCAACGTCATGAACGATTTTGGCTCGTCAAAGGTGTCAATCACGAACAGTGCTCGGTGGCTCAGGGAACCTGCGCTGTCAGTTTATTGACAAATGTAAGCACGAATCAATCTATTGGTCCGTTATATTTTTAAATCTTAACTAATTGCTGCTCACATGGAAGTTTCAACCTTGCTCATACTTCCATGCCCTATAATGATAATAATATATAGTTATGATTACCGGAAGAAATTCGAGTTAGAATTACTAGTCAAAAATGGAATAAGTCATGACTCAAGACAGGAGAATTTTAATCTACTTGTTTCTAGGTAAGTGAATAAAAAAAAACTATTCAAGCAGTCAAATAACAATCATAAATTAGCCTCGTCTGCAATGTCTGCAGGTTGCGTTTCTCCAAATGGGCCCACTGATTATCAGTCCGCCGGACAATATAATAGCCTGTCAGTTAAAACAAAAAATTTACTGGTAATCAGTGGGTCCCTTAATAGATAGTTTTTGAGTGCTATATTTCGTGCGCGCACTAAACTTATTATAGAAAATCCTTATTGCAACAGCCGTGTTAAATGTTTATCATTATCCGTGGTCAACGGCTAAGCTTTCTTATACGCCAAAACGTAAAGCTCCGAAAATACTCCATAGATTTTGACGGCAATTTTTCGACACCATAAATTTTACAAACTAAAGCAAGTAACAAAACAGTTCGATCGCGTTACGTAAAAATAAAGATACAGTGTACATCAACATTATATACATCTTTTTGTAAGTGTTAAAATATATATGCCCTATTACCAACTTAAAGACCAGACAGATTTCACCATATTTTACACAATAGAAGAGTCCATTTTTCACAACTTTTCCCCAGCGACTGTAGTCTACATACAAAAATTGAAATGTCGGAAATAAATCATATCCCTTACGTCTGCTTTTATTCAGGGACAGGTAAAGAACAACGCGTAATGGGACGCTTTCCAACCAGGTTCTAGAAAATAGGGCTCACAGACCGTGTAAAAATGTTAAAGACATCCTTTTACTCATATCGTTAAATATATTTAAGACGCTATATTGTTATTTACTTTATCGACATGTTTAGGTAAACAGTTATACATCAGCTAACACTTGACATTGATGCATTTTAATTTTGATGACATAATTATGAGGAAAGTTGGCATAAACAAGGGTATAAACTGAAATGAATACTGTATACAAACTGGACGCTTTGCCAAGTTATCTCAGGGTAAACTGTGAGTTTAGCAATTTATTACGTCCTAGGGCTAAGCGAAAAGTGAATTGCAAAACTTCGTCGTCTGAGCAAAGTGAAAACAATATAATTTAAACCAAAACTTTTAAAAATAAATTATTAGTGTAGGGTTATAGTGTAAACGAACAGATCTGTCTCAAGTGACACGGTTAACACTGTTGTTTTCTTATAAAATTTTAAGTGTAAGTAAGCTGATTTAAGGCCCGTCGTATATAATTGACTAAAGGCTATCCCCCAAAAAAAGCGAGAAAAAGACGGTAGAGCGATATTTCGGAACCAATATATACGGCTCTATTGATGGCCTTTAATTCGTCCATATTTATATGTGTCGGCAAAATAAAATAAGATGATCTATTGACTAAATTGAGGCCAAGGTGCGCTTCAGACCAGATGGCGCCACCTAACGAAACTTCGGAGCGGTGCGGCGACAAGCAGTGGGGAGGCATAATAACCGGTCCACTGCTAAAATAGTCGCCTTACACCCCCACATGTCGGATCTTGAGCAACCCAAAGACCCTGACAACGGCCCTAAGCCGACATATATATATTCAGTTATTTTAAATCACGACAAAAATTAATTCAAACAATTAAAACATTAATACAAAATACTAATACATATTCAAGATATATACAGTGGTACTACGTAAACGAAATTAATAACTAGCTTAAATCTAAAATAGGCCCTTGAGGCATTGTACCAAGGATGCTGGCGGCATTTCCCCGCTGTATCGCAATGCTGATACGTTGTGCGAGAAAGCCGCCAGCTCTTCGGTCACCAGTTACGTCAACCAGACGCTTCGCGATTTCTGCAAACAACTTATGCGCGCTGGGACCCCATGGACCTAGAGTTTCATACATATTCAGCTAATGTATTTATTAACCTTTTGTATCTGTGGTATATCATTGGATGGATAACCGTGTCACATGATTCCGTTCGGTAACTTTAGTTTACTTAAATGATTGCTGAGGCATTGCAATATTTTTTATGCCATTTTTTACGACCTATACGGCTACCACCAGTTTGACACTGACATATATTCGCAAACGTCTGCGTAACTTACTTTCTATGTATCTCGCTCGTACTGGCATATTATTGAGCGAGATGTATACAAAGTAACGCACACGTTATCGAATATGTCAGTTTGATATTAATAATAAGGCAGGCGTGGTAAAGCTACTATTGCCCAGAGAAAGTATGCGCACGTAAAAAACGCAATCCAGTAGGTACCTAATAATACTAGTAGGTATATAATGTATTACACCTGGCTTTACTAAAATTTAATTTCCTGGTCGTGTATGTACAAACATTTTTGCAATCGCCATCGTAATAAACCTGTCCTTTTGAGGTTGGTTTTGGCAGTGATTTATTTACACTGCCGGTATATTGAGAAAAATGCTACGGATTTAACCAGCGAGATTGAGTAGGTACCATTTTGTATAACTATACAAAAGAGTACAGACTCAATGTTACAATTGAAAAGGTGTATAATATGTTATATTACAATAGAAACCCGGTTTACCCGTTAACTCGTACTAGATAAAACTAGTTTTCACTAATAACCGGCTTTTTACGGTAACATAATTATATAATTAACAGAACAAGAGAAGTCGAACTAAAATGTTAATATATTTTTCCTTTTTTATTGTGGGTGGGTTGTGGGTTTTATTGTGGGCAGAGTTGATCATCGTTGATTTTTTCATTGTGATTGACATCTGTTTAAACAATATATAGAAGTCGAACTGTTTTTTAACCAGAAATAATTATATATTTAATTAAATGGTGTACCCTGATGACTTTAAATTGTTGACAAAATTGTCAGAAATTACTCTGGTTAGTCTGAGGCTAAGCATAATAAATAACAGCCCAACGTTTTAGACCGCTTTAATTCTATACGAGCACTCTACATAAAGAACTAAATTGAATAAAACGGGTAAACAAAACACTAATTTACAGAAAATCCTCTAGTAAATTTGTATGTAATAAGAAAGATATTAAGTTAGGTACAAGTTACAGAAAACGCTCTTAAGTAGGAATTTATAGGTAACAGAAAATCGATAATATTCACCAAAACTTTCAGGGATTTTAGTGAACTAATTTCTTTCTGAAAATATTGCATCACTACTCCAGGATAAACTCACATACATATAAGTAGGTTTTACTGGACTTTAACAAGTATGGACTGTAGTTTGGTCTGAAAAAAAAAATATTGATTGATTGACTACTAATTTTTACTTGCCAATGTAAGAATGTGACAGATATGTTGTTTATTATTTAGACTCACACATAATCTCGTCCGCGTATTTATTGATGGTCTGTAACATTTTTCTTTTCTTCTCCACAATCCATTCCTAAGACGTTATAAATTACTATACATGTCATGAAATAGTTATTTGTGCAACAAGAAAGTTGTTTTTTCTTGCGAGTGTTTATTTTGAGGTCCCGAGAAAGCGAAAGATTCTAAGGTAGAATCTTGAGCAGACAGACAGGTTGAGGGGGCAGTGTATAATCAATACCAATAAATAAATCTATCTATCTATCAAAAACATGAGATGTAAAATAACTTTGCTCTCGTGTTGCACACATAATTTTTCACCTCAGTAGTGAGAACATATTAAAACGTACTTCGAATTACAAAGAATAAACGAAAAAAAAAACCGGCCAAGTGCGAGTCGGACGCGCGCACGAAGGGTTCCGTACCATTACGAAAAAAAAACAGCAAAAACTTCACGTTTGTTGTATGGGAGCCCCATTTAAATATTTATATTATTCTGTTTTTAGTATTTGTTGTTATAGCGGCAACAGAAATACATCATCTGTGAAAATTTCAACTGTCTAGTTATCACGGTTCATGAGATACAGCCTGGTGACAGACAGACGGACAGACGGACAGTGGAGTCTCAGTAATAGGGTCCCGTTTTTACTCTTTGGGTACGGTCCCCTAAAAAAAAGTATGAAGTGGCAGTTCATGGCTTTCACTAAATTACATAAAAAACTACTTTGTTTCACTCCCTGGAGTGAGGAAAGTCGCACTTTCCTTACTCCAGGGAGTGACGAAAGTAGGCTTGTTCGAGCTGCTGAGGTGAAAAATAACATGAACATTTTTGAATTTCTTAATACAAATATGTTCATGTTTTTTTTTTTTCATGTCGCTGTCACGCGATTTTATATAACAGCCAGTGTGGGACCACCATTGTGAACGCAACATAACATCTATCCGGGGCATTCTACCGAAAATTATTAGAGCATAATTATATTATTTCACTAGACTTATATTTGACCGGGATATAGACCGTGATTACCTTTTGTATTGTTAATGAGCTCCCGATATCAATATAATATAAGTCTATATTATAAGCTCAATCTCGAGCTCAATATAAGTCTAGTGAAACTAACCGTGAGTCATTCAAAACTCAAAACTCATATATTATTTTTCTTTAGATGCCTCTACAGACGTTATGCTCTAGCAATCTCTTTGAGTCAGAATTGTTAATAAAAAGCAGGTGTACAACTGTACATTCCTTGGAGGATATAACCAAACGGTGTGGTCATTAAAACGCATTCCCCTTTATCGAAACTCATTGACCAATGGTCATACACATTGTATGGACTGACGTTTATCTGACATGGCTATTGTCACGTTACGTATACATTTGACGTGCCCCTCCCTCGCAAAAATCGGCACTGTTTTGTACAGAAAGTTACAGACCTAGGCGTCTCCATTTGGTTATATCCTCCAAGGTACAGTCACTCAATTTCTGTATACGAATTATGACGACTGCCGACAGATAAATTAACCACTTTTTTCACACTTCATAAAATATAATATGTTCATTGGAATGTATCATAAAATATGAATATTCATGGAAACCAACTGAATAAATCGCGACGTCAATCCATCGTGAATGTAGACTGAAATCTTTGTAATCTATACATATAATAAAGCGGAAGAGGGTCGAAAGTCTGTACATGGAAAATATTCGAAAAAAAATTAGCTGGGGATACTTAGAATCGATAACAGAACACATTCCAACAGTTTTTAGAATTTTTGTCTGTTTATCTGTTTGTCTGTTTATCTGTTTATCTGTTTATCTGTTTATCTGTTTGTCTGTTTATTTGACCGCGCTACAAATGAAAACGGCTGAACGGATTTTGATGCAAACTTTACTAATCTGTCGAAAAAAACCACGGCCAGGTTATAGGCTATAAAAATTTGAGAAATTTTACCCCTAAGAGGGTTAAAAAGGGGATGAAAGTTTGTATTGAGTTCAAGATTTATTTTAAGCTAGCAATTTGAAACTTCGTAAGAAGTAGATTATTGAAATACAAGAAAACTAATTTCAGCGTGGTGAAATAGAGGTTGAAAGTTTGTATGGAGTTCAATTTTTTTTAAGTGCGTTACTTGAAACTTTGTATAATGTTCATATTATTATAATACAGGAAAAGTGATTTTAGCGTTTTCAAGAATTCGTCCCCTAACAGGGTTAAAAGGGGGTTGAAAGTTTGAATCCATTACAAATGCTTTGAAACTTCTTAGAAAGGTATGACAGACGATTACAAAAAACTAATTTTGACGTTTTTGGAAATTTAACCCCTCAGGGGGTTGAAAATGGGATGAAAGTTTGTCTTGGGGTGCAAGTTTTATTTTAAGCCAGGAACTTAAAACTTTGCGAAACGTTAATTATATTAAAAAGCAAGAAAAAAAAATTTAGCGTTTTTAAAAATTCATCCCCCATGGTGGTGAAAAAGGGGTTAAAAACTTTATCTTGATAACTATATCATTTTAGCTACTAGGCCAAGTTAGGTATCGTTTTTGTATAAATCGGGTATGCCGAATTCATTTATGATATCAAAATGACACCATTCCCGAGTGAAAACACAAAAAATATGAAATAAACTTTTTTTAATTTCTCTTTACGCTTAAACCGCTAAACCGATTTAGATAAAATTTGGTATAGAGATAGTTTGAGTCCCGTGGAAGAACATAGGGTAGTTTTTATCCAAAAAATGGAGACTGCGTTTGCATGGAGAAGCGGCCGTGCCCTTTCCTCTTAATAATGGTCACGAAGGTGGGTACTTTAAAAAAAAAAACATTTTTCAGTAAATGTCAAACGATTTGGGACTTTTATGTGTTACCATGCCTTCCCGAAAAAAATCGAATCTTTCGCGAAAGTCTCGCAATGCAATGCGGCCACAAGGGGCACGGTCTCAGGAGTCTGAGAAAAAGCACGGTGAGAGACTCACTGGAGCCAGGCAGGTCGCTTCGCTTTCGGCTGAAATGGCAAGCCAGCGCGAGTCTCGATTGTGATCCCAAATACATCGTACGCAATACATATGTAGGCGCAGATCCTGACGGAGTGTGGCGCCGGAGAAGCCGTGTTCATCCTGCGTATCCCCCTCATTCCGAGCAACTTCCCGTTCCGCTTCAAGCGCCTACAGGTCCCCGTGAGCGTCTGCTTCGCTATGACCATCAACAAGTCGTAGGGGCAGACGCTACGCAGTTGCATTTCCCACTCCGAAAACAAAAAAAAGGGGCAGATGCTGCCCGCCGCCGGCGTCATGCTTAGACTGATTTGACTGGAGGACCGATTTGGATGACATGATTTTGATGGGAACACCCAAATATTCCGAAATACGTTTTTCCGATTTTTATAACCACGACTTTCATAATCCCGATTATTTATAAGTCCGAAATATCAAAATTACGATTTTAAAAAACACGATGGAATAAAATCACGAATGTGCTAATTCCGAAAATTTTAAATCCGATTGTCACTTGACAGAAAGCTTGAAGTTCCGGTTTTACACTTTTTCGAAAGTATTTTTTTTCCGAATTCCTAAATTCCGAAAAATCATTGTCCGATCGGAAATAAAATAATTCGGTATTCAGAAATTCGGTTTTTTACAAGATCGGAAAAATGAAGTCCGTGATATTCAAATGAAGACTCACGTTTTAGTAATTATTACGGGTACCTGTCGTGCCGCGTCATGTTAAATTCGGCATAAAATATTTTTGGCATAAAAATTCGGCATCAATAAATTAGACAGAACTGCGAACCCGAACTGTTGCTAGAAGTGGGTTAGGTTAGGTTAGAACTGCGACCCCCAAGAAAACGAACTGTTGCCAGAAGTGGGTTAGGTTAGGTTAGAATTGCGACCCCCAAGAAAACGAACTGTTGCCAGAAAAGTGCGGTTAGGTTAGGTTAGAACTGCGACCCCCAAGAAAACGAACTGTTGCCAAAAAAGTGGAAATTTAAAAATTGGGATATTTAAAATAGGAATCACGTTAATTCGGAATAAGGGCAATTCCGAATTCGTGATTTTTAAAATCGTAAATGTTAAATTCGGTGTTTGCCACCATCGGAATTGTTATAGTCGGAATTATGTAGTTCGGAATTTACAAAATTCGGCTTTTTGGGTTTTCGGAAATATAAATCTTCGTGATTTTCATCATTCGTAATTATGACAGTCGGAATTTTGATGGGTCGAGCATTTAAAAATCGGAATGATGAAATTCGACATTCTAAAATTCGGAATAAAAATTTTCGGAAATATGTAGTGTACCCGATTTGGATAGGTACAGTCAAGGACGTAAAAATACAAAAATGGTACTGTATCGCTCGATATACACCTACTACTCTATGCCGTTTAAATCACGTCAAAAATTTGAACAAGGGCAAAAAAATAACATTTTGGAGTGTAATTTTATTTAGTGGTAGCAAAGAGGATATAATATTATAGAGCGGTACTGTCATAGTAAATTTTGTAACCACAGTAAATTCACTGCCATCTATCGACACACTTTAAAACTAAAAATGAAGATTTATAAACATACGATAAAATGTATTTAAATATGGATAAATGATTTTTTTTATTTGCATTAATTATTTTTATTATTTTGACCCATGTTCTTTCACTGATATGCGTTAAAATTGTTAAATAATAACAAACGAAACCGTTAACGCCCTCTATACGAGAGTAGGCAAAAGGTAGTAGCGACATCTGATCGAGAATCAAATTTTCGTGATTTTCGTGGCACGTTTTTTCCTTAGACTGTATCCATCTATTACGGAGTTATATCTATCTTTGGTGGTAGGTACATAATTGTAAAATATTTTATCTGGACTACAGTCCTCTAGCGTATCCATCTGTCAACTTTAAGTTCCGTCTCCAGGGGACAGGGAGATAAATTAGGGGTGAATTAGCCGCTTACTGACACAGACCGAATTCCACGCAGGCGAAGCCGCGGGCACAGCTAGTATTGTATATGTATGTATATTTGAATAGTTTGAATTTTATTGGCATGGAATCAGTTCCACCCACACCCGCAGTCACGTTCTAGTTCTGCAAAGGAGCGGGATAAACACCAATTTTTGCCTTTCACAAGTCGCTGGAGACTAAACAGAACTTGTCTCATTCGCACAGCATAACAAGTCTCGCGACTATTATTCGCGCCGAGTATCTTTACTCGCGCCTATTATTTTATTATCTAGTAGCTATATAAAAATTAACACCTACAAAAATACGATTTTTTTTTAATTCCTGCAAAATGCTTGTTAGATAAGTTCCTAATATTATTGTTTTCACAAAATGATAGAAAACAAATTACGAAAGCAGATTATTATCCTAACAAGTATTGTCTTGTTAATCGTGGACATAAAAAATTTAAAGTACTTACGGGAAGTTGTAAAAAAATAAATATGCTATAATTTTAACGTCTTTCTGTTACTGATAAAATACACTCCATGCTAAAATATGTGTGGTATCAAAATTTCACCCTGTACTATATACTCATTACTCATGTCGTACGATCGGTTTCCAGTGTGCCAAATTTCGGTGTACCTAAAAAAATGGCGGCCATCATCTCAATATGTAGATTATGGATGGTATAGAAAGGATGCCAATCTCTTATGGCAGAATTGTTGCAAAAGTGACCGCTTTCAGCTTTAAATAATAGTGCCTAATCTCTCCAGTGGCGCTAGTTAGGCTCTGGGACATGAGTATAACATGAACCATATAAGGCAACAAATAACCCGACCAAATTACGCAGGTTGTTTTTGGTAGTATTTCGGTGTATAGTAGCGCCGCTTAATTACTGTTTTTTGATGGACACTTTTCATACATAGAGATTTGGCTCCTTTATATAGTCTCCATGATGTAGATGTAGCAGGCTGATGACACCTTCGCTTCTCAGATGTCATCAAAGGCTCTTCGGTCCAAAGAAGAAGAGATTTGACTAGAATTTACTGTTTTAGTCAAGTCACTTCTTCTTTTTCTCTATTTTTCATAGAATACCTAATACGCAAACGAACAAGATTGGTCATTTAGATTTTAGTAAGTTATTTAAATAGTTCTTATATTATTGTTAAAGATATTTTCATTATGATATGTCCTCATTATAATCGGTTTTCCATATTTTTATACAGATTGACTGTTATGCTAAAGTTAAGACATAAGAAAGAAAATTTGAACTAGGTTTGAATGTTTTATTCTAAAGATTGCCTATTTTAATATAATAGGTAATCTAAATCTGTACCGCAGAATATATAATAGTACTAGGTACCTCCTCTTTACCTCTGTCCCTTCTGTCTTGTCTTGTGTCTGTCTGTACCTTCGTCGTTATGATATAGAAGTTGTGTATAACTTGAAGTATTGTTTTGCACCACACGAACTCTGTCCGCTCTAACGTTACACAGAAATGGCCACCCACATAATGTCGTTCGGTATAACACAGTATTTCGCAGTACCTATTTGCACAAATAAAAAAAATATTCGTTTAAAATCCTTTTTTAGGGTTCCGTACCCAAAGGGTAAAAACGGGACCCTATTACTAAGACTCCGCTGTCTGTCTGTCCGTCTGTCTGTCTATCACCAGGTTGTATCTCATGAACCGTGATAGCTAGACAGTTGAAATTTTCACAGATGATGTATTTCTTTTGCCGCTATAACAACAAATACTAAAAAGTACGGAACCCTCGGTGCGCGAGTCCGACTCGCACTTGGCCGGTTTTTTTTTTAAACTTAGCGCCTGTTCAGAAACATACGTCAATACCCAATCTAGTGCTTAAAATCTGACCATCAGAAATAGTTATCATCCTGAGGTCACGATAAGCCACAGCTTGAGAGGATACATTTATTTATTTAGTGGTAGTTTTTCCATACAAACGTTCTCGACATTTCCTCTCTGGATTTTGGCCCTAGATGAATATTTTTTTATATGAGTTTAATATTATCTGTATGTGTCTGTTTTGCTTTTTATGATATTCTTGTTTTTATAATAACTAGGTTACTTCTATTAGAGCGCTAAAAACGGCCATATTAATATGTGCCGTAAACAGACGCCTAGTATACGAAATCGGCAACAATAAACGCAAATATCAAAATAAATGTGTGAGGAGGAAAATATCGAGAACGAAACCTCGATTTCTGAGAATTTTACGCAGTATTTTTCGCCTGAGCTGCAGTTGTCCTTATCGCAGTAATCATAGTAGCCGTTCCCGTCAGTGCGACCGGGATATTTACCTATACCTCTCAAATCTGTAGGCCGAGCACATGATTGACGCGACAGTATCTCGCCGCGAGATAGACTACCCGTCTTTTACTAACTGTATGAATTAAAGGGGGACGGGTAGTCTATGTCGCGGCGAGATACTCTCGCGCCAATCATGTGCTAGCCCGTGATGAGTAGGTACCTAATGATCAAAGATAGATATAACTCCGTAATAGATGTATAGTCTAAGGAAAAAACGTGCCTCGAAAATCACGAAAATTTGATTCTCGATCAGATGGCGCCACTAGTTTTGGCCTACTCTCGTATAGAGGGCGTTGACGGTTTCGTTTGTTATTTATAATTTTAACGCATACCACAGTGAAAGGACATGGGTCAAAATCATATAAAAATAATTAAAGCAAATAAAAAAACATTTATCCATATTTAAATCCGTGATCGCCCTTTTATTATTCAAAAAAAAGTCGTCCGATCTATATGCAGAGTACCACCTGACGAATCAGCAAGAGAGCTTTTTATTAAATTACGCATCCTAACGGTTCCCTCGCTCTTTATATATGAGGTGGGAAAACTTATCCGACGGAGCAGGAAACACCTTTCCATCTCTACTATGCGTGAGTCGTCAAGACGAACGCAGGTACTAGTAATACCTAGGCACAGGCTTGCAAAAACATGTAACTTCTTCCAAATTATAGGCCCACGCATCTATAACAGGTTACCGTCTGATATAAAAGATGTTGCATCAGATCCCATTCTTATAAGAAAACTCAAGTGTTTCCTGATCCAAAAGGCGTATTACTCGGTTAAGGAATTTCGGGAAGGCTAATTGGGATCACTCCTAACGTATTGGAACGGGGTATGATTATTTTATTGACAATTGAATTATTATTACTATTTTTTGTTATTATTGTTATTCTAATGTTTAATGAAACCCAATTTTAATTGCACATATTTCTGACATATAATATTAATAATGTAAATTACGCATCCATGACAATGTATGATTAATACAAATAAAAAATATGAATATGAATATGAATAAATACATTTTAACGTATTTTTATAAATCTTTATTTTTAGTTTTAAAGTATGTCGATAGATGGCAGTGAATTTAAAGTGGTTACAAAACTTACTATGACAGTACCGCTCTATCTTATTATATCCTCATTGCTACTGATTAAAGGATTGCCTCTTAAGAGGGGGCATATCATAGCCCGGCTGAGAAGGGGAAAGGGGCTCAGCGGATCATCATGCAGGTAACCGCAATAAACATGTTAGTAATAAGTTTTCGATATATTTTATTCGAATTCGGAGTTAACAGCCCTTTTTATCCCTCCGCGTCCAGATTATAGACGGAGAGCTGGTAGAAATTTGGAGTAGGTCCTTGAGGCAAGCTGAAAATTGGCCTGATGCTTCTCCTATCTTACCCTACCTCAGCACTACAAGTCTGGCTGCAGGGTAGCGGGTCTAAACCAACCTATAAATTTTTAAAGAATTTTTTTTTTGGTGCCCAAAAAAGGTTCTTGAGGCAATCTGTAATTTCTACAAGTGGAAATTGAATATCTAAATAGTCATAAAAAAATTATGCCAGACGATTTGGCCGGGTCTTTAACCTCGCCAGACGCGTGCAAAATATTTTATCAAAAAATTCTAAAAAGGTCCTTGAGGCAATCTGTAATTTTTACAGTTTAAAGTTAAGTATCTAAATAGTCATAAAAAAAATAAGCCAGACGATTTAGTCGGGGCCTTCTACCTGCCAGACGATCTAGAAAGTTACGTATGGCACTTACTCGCACGCAAAATAAAGTTTGTTATCCTGTATAAATGTATGCTAATACAAAGTTATTTTTGTAGTTCAGAAAATTAAAGATAGAAAGGTATAAATTTGGATGTACGATGTGATTGTGAGTATGAAGATGTGTATATTTATGATAATTATGCGTATAGAATTATGGGTATGAATAGGGTGTGGGCATATTACATATTATGAAATTAGCGACAATATGTCCAGCTGTATCTCTATTGTAGATCCATGGGTAGTTCATTAGTTATGACGAAGGCCTTTTTATTTAATTTTAATGTACCATGGCGTGCATGGCTGTGTTCATGTATTTTTTTCATCTTTAGGGGTCATATAATATAATTAAATAATAAATAATTAATTATTTATTTTAGGGGTTTAATATAATTTTAGTCTAATTTAACTTTAATTTTAATCTTAACTGTAATATAATAATTTTATGTAATGTTATAATGTAATATATTATGATCCTAAGTTGATTGAAATAAATGAATAAATGAAATGAAATTAATATCATCACACGTTTAGGGGGGGGGGGGAGGGTGTCAAGAAAATGTGACATGTTGTGACAAAGGGAACGGGGAGTCATAAACTTTGTGACGTCACTATAACTTATTTAAATTATTTTATTCGCTGGACAGTTAAATAACAAGTTTTTGGAACGATAATCGTTTTTAATCGTTTAATTTTCTTTTTTCAAACATGCAATGAAATATCTGTGTCTCCAGTGTAAAAGGGTTAAACTCAAAAAGTGTCATTTTTCAGTATGGCCGAAAAACGTTTCTAACCGTGTTTTCTCTGGATTCTTTCTAAAAAAATTGGGGTTTTGCTTTTAGTTTAGACTAGATAGTTTAGGTAATGAATTATAAATTTTCATTTAAATTGAACTGACTTTTGTGAAAGTAACAGAAATATTGGCTGTCAAAAAAAACTTATATCCCTTTTCACAATAACAATAAATGTGTGAAAAGGTTAAACTGCACTTTCTCTAGTGTTGCTAAAATTTTTAACTTTTGTATTGTGTAAAGAAACCATTTCGGGAATTCAAAATAGCATTTTTTTAGTACGATGGTAAAAAAACCAAATCAAAAATAATAATATTCATGTAATTAAAGAGTGAATAGGTATCTTTAATTTTTCTGCTGAAATTGCTAATGGTTCAGTACAACAGGGCAGTTGTACTTTTTGGTTTTTCTTCCCCATCTTTGTTTTCCTTTTTTGTTTTGTTTCCCAATTATTTCATAATCAGTCTCATAGTTGTCTTTTCTTCTACAGGACTTTCTTTTTAATATTTGAATTCACTTACCTCTACTTATGAACAAGAATTTTCCTTTTTTTTCGTTTAATTTTCTCGCAGTGAATTCAGTTTTTTATAGCACACTGAAGTTATAAAAGCTGGCATGCGTCATGAAGTCACGAGCGGGACTCTCGGGAGTCTCGGGAGCCGAGCGGCGTACGCGCCGCCGACCCCTCTTCGGCACCCCGCGAATCCTATTCATTAACTCAATTTAGCTAAACTAGATTGTGAAAAACGACCAAAGTAAATAAATTTATACCCCTTTACACATCATGACGTCCTAAAAATTGTCTGTAAATAATAAAAAACTTAATTTTTACCGTTATTCACGAACTAGACCCGGTAGTTTTATGAAATAAACCTCTTACTGCCAAAATTTGTAATTTGGACAAACTCGACTTTTACACTGGAGGCACAGACAGATATTGTCCTCATGTGCATCAAAACAGGCTTCAAAGTATCATGTTTCGGGCGGAGCAACTCGAGAGAACTGTAAAGGAATTGCATACGAAATTGAAGGCCTAGGCCGGGAAGTATTTTTTTTTAATTTTAATGTAAACATGGCATCTGTGTTCATGCGAACAGGCTAAACAGCTGAATTTTTTTTTTCAGTCGTAATGCAAAAATAATCAGTTTCTTTCCCGCGTAAGCAACCCTTAATTAATATTTAAAAAAAAACGCAAAAATAAACAAAATCTTTATAGGGCTGTACTCCTAAATCGTGCGTCGTAGCGCAAAAGTAATCAAATTTTCGTTCCCCTTTGAAAAAACCCATGTGATAAATAAAAAACAATAAAAAATAAATAAAAAAAAACAACAAAAAAAACTTTATAGGGCTGTATCTCCAAAACCGTGCGTCGTAGCGCAAAAATAATCAAATTTTCGTTCCATTTCAAGGAACCCATAAGTGATATATAAAAAACACAAAAAAAACAACAAAAAAGTTATAGGGCTGTATCTGCTAAACCGTGCGCCGTAGCGCAAAAATTATGAAATTTTTGCTTCCCATCAGGAAACCCCTAATTACTATTTTTTTTAAATCACAAATAAGAAAAAAAAGCTTTATAGGGCTGTATCTCTTAAACTGTGCGTAGTAGCGCAAAAATAACCAAATTTTTAAAAACAATAAAAAAAAAGAAAATAATATATGGCTGTAGCTTCTAAACCGTGCGTTGTAGTGCAAAAATAATAAAATTCTCGCCCCCTTTTAACACCCCACGCACTTAATAACCTATCACATCTGGACATGAAACAATCATCATCATCATCATCTTATTTGTATTATTATTTCATTATTATTTGTATTGTTTAAGCATTTATTAATTAAATAAAACAATTACACATTATAATAATTAGAACACATTACTATTCTGTATTTAAATTGTATTATTTTACATATACATGTATTTTTTTAAATTACAATACATTCAAAATATTTAGATAAGTACGGTTTTTACTCACTATTATTTTTAGTCGCTACAATACATTACAATACATTATTATAAATTCAGTCATATTACGTTAACTAATTTATCATAAATATACACATATTCATAATCATAATCACATCGTACATCCAAATTTGTACCTTTTACCTTTAATTTACTGCACTACAAAAATAACTTTGTATTAGCATACATT
This sequence comes from Cydia strobilella, assembly GCF_947568885.1. Lineage (NCBI taxonomy): Eukaryota > Metazoa > Arthropoda > Insecta > Lepidoptera > Tortricidae > Cydia > Cydia strobilella. Next base: position 23,215,158 of record NC_086042.1, read on the forward strand.
TCTACAGGAGAACAAACTTAATTTTGCGTACGAGTAAGTGCCATACGTAACTTTCTAGATCGTCTGGCAGGTAGAAGGCCCCGACCAAATCGTCTGGCTTATTTTTTTTATGACTATTTAGATACTTAACTTTAACCTGTAAAAATTACAGATTGCCTCAAGAACCTTTTTTGAATTTTTTCAAGAAATATTTTGCACGCGTCTGGCAAGGTTAAAGACCCGGCCTAATCGTCTGGCATAATTTTTTTATGACTATTTAGATATTCAATTTTCACTTGTAGAAATTACTGATTGCCTCAAGAACCTTTTTTGGGCACCAAAAAAAAAATTCTTTAAAAATTTGTAGGTTGGTTTAGACCCGCTACCCTGCAGCCAGACTTGTAGTGCTGAGGTAGGGTAAGATAGGAGAAGCATCAGGCAAATTTTCAGCTTGCCTCAAGGACCTACTCCAAATTTCCACCAGCTCTCGGACCATTAAAACTGTCATGTGGATTTTAAGAGGAAAGGGGACGGCCGCTTCTCCATACAAACGTAGTCCCCATTTTCCTCTCTGGATATTGACATTATGGAAAATATTTTTACATAATTTAATGTATAATTTACCATAACGTTTGACTTTTTTAGTTTTTTTTTTATAATAATTAAAAATTCGAAAAAACTCAAACGTAGGGCTATGCCTATGGTTGATGTATAACTAATTGTGTCAAAATATTTTGAATAATGTTAATAGACAGAAAGGGAAAATGAGGACTACGTTTGTATGAAAAGGTGATCTCACGCGGGTCCTCCACTTTCGTCATATGAATACAATAAAGGTAAATATCTAAATTAACAGACATATTTCTCGGTTACAATATACTAGGTACTTATCTCAAATGTCGTTGTTCATCTTTTGTTCGAAACTACAACAAAAAAGTATTATTTACTGTATTCAAATACAATAAACTGTCTACTGCGATTCTTGTCAAAGTTATTGGATAATGCGATCTAGCATCATATATGAAAATTCAACCTTATCACAACATCCCAGAGTGCAAAATTAACACGTCACGGCATGCTTGTAATTCTGACGTAAAACATATTTTGGAAAGACGTGTTGTGGATGGGTGAGGTTAAGTTATTGACTGAGGGTCAAACTACCTCCTATAGGTGATGGCGGATGAATGATGCGGGCATAGATTTAGCTTGTAGTCGTTCTCGTTGTTGTAAGGAATATTCCTTATTATTAACATTGAGGCATAAGTATATTCTGATTTTAATAACGGGTAATGAATTAGACCTGAATTAGATCCGTCAGTGACAAAAGTGACGTTTTTTTCAACCTGAAACTAAAACAAATCGTGATCAAATTGATAATTGATTGATTGATTGATTGATAGTGATTTTTATTGTAGCCGTCGTGAAGGTCAGGATCTGGACGACTCAAATAAAAAGCTTCAATTCTTAGTGAACTGATAATATATTCTTCAACTGGTTTACAAAGGGTTGGATGTTTGTTAACTAAATGGTTAAGTGCAGAAGTGGTGGTTATTGTATAGAGGGCATAGAGGCTGATGAAAGAGTGATTTGCATGATTTGAAACAGTACAAAATGGTTTTAAATATAGATGCTTCTGATTGACCGCGATACAAGATATGCGGAGCGCTCTGCTATTGGAGCTTTAGAAAAACCTCCGAATAATAAGCCGGGCCCGACGGCTGCGTTTAGTTACTGATTTAAGAATAGTTTTAGATTTCATCTTCCTCGCGTTTACGAAAGCAACTGCCATCTGACCTTCCAACCCAGAGGGGGAACTAGGCCTTGTTAGGATTAGTCCGGTTTCCTCACGATGTTTTCCTTCACCGAAAAGCGGCTGGTAAATATCAAATGATATTTTGTACATAAGTTCCGAAAAACTCATTGGTACGAGCCGGGGTTTGAACCCGCGACCTCCGGATTGAAAGTCGCACGCTCTTACCGTTAGGCCACCAGCGCTTCTGAATAGTTTTAGATTTAATAAAATTAAAAAGGTTGCGTTCGCAACAGTTATAACAATCAGGATATTCAGGATACACCAACCTCCTTGTCTTTGGGATGTAGTGGTTTCCCGTTTCTTTCTTTATGTGAAGTTTCGTAACTTAATGGGTAGTCGACACCTCAGCAGAACGTAAACTCCTTCCATCTCCACCTCAGTCACCTTAAAAACAAATTTCCTATAATTAAAAGAATACCGCGTGGTGCAAGAATTGCCGTAGCAATCCGACTAACCGATGTCATCAATACCTGCGTAGAAAGCAATAGCCTAGATTCTTGGGAAAACCTACTTACATTCTCATATTCCACTCTTCATGTTATTTTAGACAATAAACGACAATCACTTACTCAAAAAATTAAAAACAACTGTGCCCACCCCCTTAATCTCCAGAATCCCATTTTTCAACAAAACAACCATCCATCATACCGTTCGTGCAGCAACTTGAAAAAGACTGTAGAGGGAAAAGTGAGCGATGGTGACTTGAAAGGAGCTGCACGTTTGCTTTTTTCAACTGACGTGCTGTCTGTGGACTCGACTGAAACTCTTTCGGCTCTACAAGACAAACACCCGTCCGCCCCAGCAACACCATACTTCCTAGATCCGCCCACAGAACCCTACGTGTGCCTTCAAGTTCAGGATAAAGACACAATAAATGCAATTCTTTCGTTCAAAACGGGTTCTGCAGCGGGCCTCGACGGGTTATCCCCACAACACCAGAAAGATTTAACCTCACACTGCGTCGGCGATACAGGCAAACGCCTCATTATCGCACTCACCAAACTTGTCAACCTCATGCTTTCTGGAAAAGTCAACCCCCTCTTTGAACCCATTATTTATGGTGCAAATCTTATAGCTCTCACAAAAAAAGATGGGGGAATCAGGCCCATTGCTGTTGGTTCAACATTTCGGCGTTTAACTTCCAAAATTTCCGTCCGACACGTACTTTCTAAATTGCAAAAACAATTTGAACCGGTACAACTTGGTTTTGGTACTAAAGGAGGGTGCGAAGCCGCCGTCCATGCCCTCCGCACCTGCCTGATCAATGACCAGTGTGAGGTACTTCTAAAAATTGACGTCAAAAATGCCTTTAACTCTCTCAAGAAGAAGTCAACAACCACGCTCCGGAACTTTATAACTATTTATTAAATTGCTATGCAAATCCTTCAAAATTACTGTACAAAAATCACGAAATTTCCTCCGAAGTTGGCTGCCAGCAAGGCGACCCTCTCGGACCAGCCATCTTCAGTTTAGCTATCAATCCAGTTGTTCAAAACCTGAATTCAAAATTTAACGTTTGGTACTTGGATGATGGTATCCTAGGAGGTGATGTAAACACAGTACTTGCTGACCTTTCGGAAATAATAAATAAATTTAAGCTACTAGGATTGGAATTGAATTGTGAAAAGTGCGAATTATATTTAAACCGTTATAATCCCGACATCGTACAAAAATTTCAAGCCATCACTCCCAATATAAAAGTAGTCAGCAAGGACTCACTAAACCTCCTAGGGTCACCAATTTTCGAAGAAGCCATTCCCAGCATTACTACAAACGCGATTACTAAATTCAAAAACTGCGCCGATCGCTTGCTCGAAATCGATTCCCATTCCGCTCTGACTATTCTAAAATTTTGCCTTTTTGTACCAAAATTTACTTACTTGCTACGCTGCTGTCCATTTTGGAAACACCAAAACTCCTTATTATCGATTGACAACCTTATCAGATCTTCCTTAGAATCCGTTCTAAATATACAGCTTAGCGAGCATTCTTGGAACCAGGCGTCCCTGCCCATCAGATTCGGCGGGCTGGGTACGCGCAAAATTTCCAGTGTTGCTTTGCCGGCTTTTCTATCTTCCGTCCATGGCACTTCCTCCCTCGTAGGAAAAATACTAAAGGCCTGTCCTTTAAACTACGAGATGGCGTGCTTGACGGAGGCTAGAAACGCCTGGCTGACGGCTTGTCCGGGTCAAAATTTACCCTCAAAATTAAACGTTCAACGTTGCTGGGACGACACGTTGTGCAAAATTAAGTATGAGGAACTACTTTCCAGCTCTGACGGCCCTGCGCGCGCACGGCTTCTCGCAGTTGCAGAACAAGAATCCGGCCAGTGGCTGCATGCCTATCCCTCCCCCCCCCACTGGTACATATCTAGAGCCGGATACTTTACGTTTAGCCGTAAGTCTTAGATTAGGGGTAAAGGTCTGCGCCCCCCACAGATGCCCCTGCGGCGCAACCGTCGATGTGCTTGGGCACCACGGCCTTTCTTGTCAATTAAGCGCTGGTCGCCTCTCCAGGCACGCTGCCCTGAACGATATCATCCGCCGTTCTCTTGCCACCGTCAACGCGCCGGCTATCCTTGAACCAAACGGCGTTTTGAGGGACGACGGCAGGAGACCGGACGGTATGACCCTGGTCCCGTGGAAGATGGGACGGGTGCTGGTCTGGGACGCCACATGCGTCGATACACTAGCTCCGTCCCATCTACCAAGAACTTCGTTCAGGGCTGGGGCGGCTGCCGAGGCGGCTGAAGGCAAAAAGTTCGCTAAGTACCGAAGTCTCGGCCCACAATACCACTTTGTGGCATTTGGTGTCGAGACACTGGGGCCGTGGGGTCCAAGCGCAAAATTTATTTTTAAAGAACTTAGCAAAAAGCTCGTCGACGCAACCAGTGACCAGGGAGCTGGCGGCTTTCTCTCGCAGCGCATAAGTATGGCCATTCAGCGAGGGAATGCTGCCAGCATCTTTGGCACAATGCCGCGGGGGCCTTATTTAGATGTTTTTTAAGAGTAGTTTTGTTTTTAATTTTTTTATTTTGCAAGTTGCAAGTTGTTATTCTTAGTTACTTTTAGTTTTACTTTTAATTGAATAATAATAATTGTTAATCCGATAAAAAACCTATATTTCAAAATATATTAAAGTGCGAAAGTTACCTATGGGTAGTTGAATACGATATAGGTAAGTAAAGATCAATATTTTTTCTTCGAATTAGGGTGACTGCTATAGTTATTGGCCACTACAATAGTGATTGGCCTCTCCATAGTAAGGTAGAAAGAAACAAAAACAAGCCAACAGAAGTCTTATTGTTAAGGGTGTCCAATTACATACTATGTAGTCTCCACTCTCCAGAATATTTTGAATATTTATGTTGTAATATGTATTGGTAATTATTGTACGTATCACTTATACTTAACTAGTTAAATTAATTTTAACTAAAATTAATTACTCAAAAAACTATTTTTAACCGAAGCATTTTGTGAAAGAGTTTTGACTGAAAAATTCCAGTTAAAACTATGTAGTTTTCACCGAGGCCTTCCAAATAACTAGTTTTTACTAGTAAAAACGCGTTTTCATAGAGGCGATACGGAAAACTAGTTGTAACTAAGTGAACGGATTTTCACTAAAAACGGGTTTTTACGGTAAACAATATATAACGTGTTTGAACCGTACAACTGATACTTAATCAAGTTTTAGGAGAGGGTTCATTAAAAATACGTCTATTTACAGTTATCATTAAAAAACTTATAATGAAGTTCTCTACAAAATGTACGGTTTTAGTGGTGTAGAAATAATAACAGTAGCACATGACAGGCAGAAGCCTGCAACTTTCCTCGTAAAATTCTCTAAAATGCCTCCATTAGTACTTACCTTTAAACACCATCTCACCCTTCTTATGATTACCTTAATAAAAACCTTTGTTACATTCCAGGTTCACCTTTTAAAGCTGTTCTGCCGTTTTGGCATGGTTTTGTACCTAACAAACGGTGTTTCATGACCCGCTGAAAACCCAAAAACTGTTTGTTCAGAATCGATAGGAGAATCGATTGCGCTATATTTTAATGGAGGTATTTTTTTTTATTTTTTTTTACATGCCCAGTCGTCTACAAGTTTGTAATGCAACAATATCAATAACTAGCATTTGACACGTTATTTGTCAATGAGCAACACCCTTATCTCTTTGCAGTAAGGTATGCAAATGGTCAGTTAACAGTGTTTACGAATGGTAACTAGCAATTGTTTGATGTCACTAAAACGACGAAGCATCTTGTGTAGAATTACCATTTAAATATAATTGTAAAGAAAACTAAACAACGAATATTTTTTTAAAGAATAAATACTTAAGATGAGTTCAAAATAAAAAAAATCTGTTGGGGTGTCTCAGGTTTTCAGTGGCTCAAGTAACACCGCGTATAAGTTATAAAAATATTTGTGAGATACAATTTACCTGTGTGCCCAAAATATACGATCGAAAATGCCAATAATTTGAGAAGTCTCGGATAGAGAACGTACGTCTAATCCCGTTAAAGCTCGCAGAGAAAATTCCACGATAACGAAAGACGAAGGTGACAGCGACTTATATCTTGTACCTATATTTACTGCGTTGAACCAGAGAAAATTTTGCGAAAGCACAATGAAAAATGTGCATTTTCGTATAATTTTATGGTAGCTCAATTTTTAGGGTTCCGTACCCAAAGGGTAAAAACGGAACCCTATTACTAAGACTCCGCTGTCCGTCCGTCCTATAACAAATACTAAAAACATAATAAAATTAATATCTAAGTGGGGCTCTCATACAACAGACATGATTTTTTGCCGTTTTTTGTGTAATGTTACGGAACCCTTCGTGCGCGAGTCCGACTCGCACTTGGCCGGTTTTTTATTAAAGATAAATGATTATCAATAATAACGAATATCGCACGAATATTCTACGATTGAGAAATACTTACAATCTCCCGATATTCCAGAGAGAGCAGTATAAATCGGATTATAAGGACAGGACCATAAATCTTATTGTAGGGTGCCTACACCATGCGTGCTTGGGTAATACAGGAAATATGTAGACATTTTCGAACGGGCTACCTGTTCAAATAATATCTTGTATCTGTTATTTTTTTATGGTCAGAAGTAAACGGGTGACCATAAAAGAAAAACAACAAAAACATTATATGGGTTCCCCTTTAATTTTTTCAATCAACTTTCTTTCCGTTTCTATTTGGCTGTAATGCAATATGTGGTTATGTATATAAAAATATTTTTGAATATTAATTCACATTTTCCTATACTTGTTTATAATTTGTTTTTACAGTACAACTTTTATTCTAAGCGCACTCACTTTTCTTTCCAAGAATAAGTGATTATATTTATGTCAAACAAAAAAACTGCAAAGATTCAACTTTAAATATCATCTTCATACAAGAAGCATCATTTTTTTATATTATTTAAGTACTGGTTTTGGGAGATCATCCAAAACAATGCCCTAATATACGATAAGAAGGCATCAATTAAAAAGGCGAAAACTTCTATCTTTAGCTGCCAAAGCCCTATATTACGTACGATGATGGCATTAAACCGATACTGAAATATCGCCAAAAATATCCTTTGCCATATGCAAACAGCTCAATACGTTGAAAATCTGACCCGACACATATTTTACCCACTTTATCGCTCCAAGCGATTTGTTAAAAGAATCTCGCAGAATGGTTCTGACCTCGCCTAAGATATGTTGCATTACGACCAACGAATAAGACCTTCCGATCCCTTCTTAACCCCTGATACTGGCGTAATAAAAAGGGTTACAGGCCGGTTGATAGAGGTCAACCGACTTTGGTCATATTTCGCTACCATGTCTAACCCTCGTTCTGCGTAAGAATAGACGTCGAAAAGTTTTTTTAGTTAGTTCCGCGGACATGGGAAAGTGCTACAACTTTCCAAACTTTTGGCTACATATGGCGTTTCGTTAAGAGTAAAATATATTTTTTTCATCTCGAGAACTTACAAAATGGCCAATAAAAAAGTTTCTCGCATGTCATTGACTTGTATTGGCGGCAGGAGACGAGGGAATATTGGTATTTTTAACGACTTCGTGTTTGAGACTTGCCCAGAAGTTGGTCGTTATTTCTTTTTAACCTGTGGGTAGGTATTTAGTGACCGCCCCCGAAGTTGAAGTGAACGTTGTTTCGAACACGAAAATTGATAAAAGTTTAAAACTTTTTGATGAAATTGTTGGTAAAATACAGTTTTTTTTATATAGCAACTTACTATAAATATCATTATTTAGATAGATAACTACTTAAAGGTAATCAAATATTAGTACATTTCTAGTACATTTAAGTATAAAAATATTGTAAAAGGTCTAACCTAATACTAAACAATTATAGGCACAGAATTAGATTACAAATCATCCAAAGGAGTTAGTTTAATTTTGAAACCCTTGTAAATAATATGCTATATTAGTTAAGCTTACGATCACTTTTTCTTAGTCCATTTGTCGAAAGAAAGCTTTTTAAACTGGATTAAGAACTTTATTAAGTACGTTCTAAAGAAAGCTGCCAGCCATTTTAAGGATTCCATTTGAAGTAAATCTTTAAGCTTTTGTGTACATTTACGTTTAAGGAATGCTTTTGGACCAGATTAAAGCTGTTTTTAGCATTCAAAGGGCACACGATCTGTTTTGAATGGCCATTAATTTGGGTCACTAAAGTTAATTTTGGTTTCACTTGTTTGATTCCTTAGATTTGATAGATATTCGTACTTATTTAAATGTCCTAGGTATTTATACATATAATTCTAACAGTGCAGTGCCTTGTTTCAGCGTTGAACTAATGAGTTAAGAACCTTAATGGTAATAGTGTTACGGTTGCGGACTTGCGGCATATGCAACGTAATGATTTCTGGTCAGGATTAAGGCGGCTAAATTGAGTATGAGACGTTAGGAAAAGTCCCATCGTTTGATTACATGTATAATAACAAGGCTTATATTTTACCTCGCTGTAAATGATGTAGTGCTTTTATTTCTTAAATGTTGCTCTCCAGGTAGAGCTAAACAGAAATAATATAAATACATAATTTTAAGCATATGTATTGAACCATTCAACGAGGCTTGCTCTTGAACTTCAAACGCAGCAGTAGGTTCAGAAAACGGAGTTTCACAATACGGCTTAACTTCCACTCGATATAATAAAATCACGAACATAGGTCTAAAATGCATTTTAAAAATTTATAACAAATTATGCACAAAAGCTAAAAATATGAAAGTTTCTTCTAAAAATCGGCAATCTCATGTTTGTGGTAACGTATCGATTACTTTTTTTTTTAAATTAAACTTACGAAAATTTTAATTTAAAATACATGATATCCGGCTTCTGGGGTACGAACTTCCATCTCGCTCACACTTACGCTCTGTGAAAGTGAGAAAAGAACACGAATTTACTGGGCCTAAAATTAACTACCTTTGTGTAGGGTTGAGGCTCTTTCAAGCCAGAGGCAAAATCTTGGTCAACAATTTTTGACCGATCAAAACAAATTGACAAATTAAATGAAGTAATTTTTATTTTTATGTCAACGTTTTTACCTGTACTTACGAGTAGACATCACTCGGTACACTAGTAAAACGACGATAATTAATTAAATCAAACAGTTCTAAATGTTATACTAAGGAAACACATTTATTTTTATAAAAAGATACCTATAAGCTTAACACAATCACTTGTTATTGCTACTCCGTGAACTTTATGTTAAATGCGTCCATTGTTTATTTGGGGTTGTTAATCCTAACACCTGTTCACATAAACCCGAATCCCTGAAACACCTGGATTTACGATTTCCCTTGCCTGAAAAATATCGTAAAAGTAAATAATAACGTGACAATAGACACGAATGTAATCTTGTTTTCCCATTGAATGTTGCAAAAGAAAATCCCAGAAGGATGTTTGTACAAAAGCAATATCTGTTAATGTCATTCTGTTGCGATGGAGGAGACGTTTCGTTGTTACGTCACCTGACTTCAAGTCGTGTGTTCTCATTGCTGAAAGCTCAAGCGAATCAAACTATTAGGCAAACCAATGTCGCTGTGACCTCGAAATCCGTAATATGATACATGTTTGGAGAGCGCTCGGTCATACATAGGCTTTCTACAAATACTTTGTCAACGCTATAAGGGCAACCAATTTGGGTCATCTAGGCCATTTCACAAAAATCTAACTGCCTTTGACTCCCATTCAATTTAATAAATATAGTAACAATACGTAGGGATCTGCTGATTGCTCCCTGTGGAGCTCTTCCCAAACCCAATGACATGGTAAACCATTTTGCATTTCCTTTCAAACAAAAAAATATTAATTTGGTTCTGATGATGGAATCCATGAGGAATTGAGGGAACTACTCATGTTTTAAAGGCACATGTATGGTGATTTGGGTGTTTTCTTAAGCTTCTTCTTCTTTCTTCTTTGCCTGGCCCTTTCCCATTTTATTTGGGGTCGGCCCTCCGTATCATGCGTCTCCAGGCAGGTGGGTGTTTTCTTAAGCAACTCGAGCATTTTCTCTCAAAGACCATCAGTTTGATGAAGTGGATCTGATGATGATGATTTTTTTGTGATAATGATGATGGTTTTTTTTATGTAGTATGTTCACCGATTACTCCGACAACCGTGGTTCGATTTGAGTATTTTTTGTTGTTTGAAAGAAGTTAACTCTAAGGTGGTCCCATAATGTGTTTGGTTCTGATCTGATGATGGAATCTACGAGGAATTGAGGGAAATCCTCAATTTTGAAAGGCACGTGTATGGTGATTTCGGTGGTTTCTAAAGTAACTCAAGCATTTCCTCCCGAAAACCACTAGTTACATGGAGTGCAACTGTAGCCTTACCACGAGATTGACACCGACATATTCGCTAACGTCTTTGTAACTTACTTTCTATACATCTCGCTCGCACTAATATGCCAGTACGAGCCAGATGGATAGAAAGTAAGTTACGACCACGCTAACAAATTTGTCGAACTCCTGGTAAGGCTACTGATGATAAAGACCACGGACGATATGCGTTTCCTCTTAGGTTGTAATGTGATTTATAGACATAAAAAGCTGATTATTTTAGATCGGTATTGTTACTATTGTAATATTCTTGGGATGTTAGCAGAAATGTATAGACGAACAGCACACAGGACAATATCCATTTATTGTTTAACCATTGTAGACATATATTCAAATTGACACAGGGCCTTATAGCTTTCTAAATAGTTATGCGGCGGGAGGTACACTACAACTATTTGGCTTGGCACCGACTTCAAACATATCAGTTGGTAACGCATATACTTAAAAAAGGATAATATTTTATTTAATCCTTTTTGAAGTCGATTTTCATTTTTAGGGTTCCGTACCTAAAAAGGAAAAAACGGATCACTCGTGCGTCTGTCTGTCTGTCTGTCCATCTGTCACAGCCTATTTTCTCCGAAACTACTAGACCAATTAAGTTGAAATTTGGTACACATATGCCCATATGGCGTTTGTGACCCAAAGACGGACATGTAACGTAAACAAATTAATTTTAAACATGGGGGCCACTTTGTAAATGAGAAAATTAAAAAATAAAGTTTTTCAAACTATATCGTGTTATATATCAATTGAAAGAGCTCATTGTGAGCATTTCAAATATATATTTTTTATAATTGTAGACCCCTACGGGTTTTTTAAAGACATTTCACTTACGTTTCACATAAAAAATACATTGTTTAAATTGTGTAATGTACGGAACCCTTGGAACGCGAGTCCGACTCGCACTTGGCCGGTTTTATGTAAAAAGTTTTTATTTTACACTGTACATTTAATAAATTCAGGGTGAATTTTACTTAGTTTCTTATGTACTGGGTACTGGTCGCGTAGCCAACATGTCAATCGCTTACGCTTCGTAGCGATCGAACGCAACTGTCACTGTCGCACTAATATGGAAGAGTGATAGAGACACAAAGCGTTTCGTAGCGATTGTCACCTTAGCTAGGCCGGCTGATGTGGAGATGGAGACTGAGCTTGTGAAACGGCACAAATGATATTACTCCGAACCGCCAACGCCCTGCGTTAAAATCACCTAATATCATGTCTAGTTTTGGAAATAATCTAATCATGAAATACAAGCTTCCGCTATCGATATTTAGAATATTATCAAATTCCAAACAACGAGCAAAACACTGTTATTAAGTTCCATGGGGGGACTTTATGTCCCCAACAAGGCAGTAAATGGCAATTACTTACACTGCCAGAGCCATTATATTAACCGTAAACGACTAATACTGCGTACAATACAGTGCTGTACAGTAGTCCAAATGTGAACGACATACGCTCTTTCACAGACTTACGCACTGGCTCACATGATAGGCATCAGCCGCCAATAACCCATTTAAAGTACTAAAAAAATGTAGAAAGCCCTTTAATTTTATCCATTTCAATTCCTTTATTGTTGGTTCTATTATATATAGGTAATACAGATGTTCTGAAATGATTGTCCATTATTTATTACCTGCCTTTAAAGCTTACAATAATCTTAAATTAAATTGCGATGCGATACAAAATGATTATTAATATTCAGAATCGTTAACGTATTTTTAGTTATAAAAAAACACAAATATTACGTTTCACGGAAAAAACAGCAATCGATAGATAACAAAATCAGTGATATTTTTAGCTTCTGAATATAACAAACTGAAAATAGAGAAATCTTTTAAATAAAAAATGTGAATAATGCTCCATGTTATAGTTAGGTACATCCGGACTGACAAAACTCGTGCCAAATTGAAAAGGATTCAGAAGCTTACCGAAGGAATTCGGATATTTCATGATTTTTTGTGACACCTTTAATTGGGAGTCTCAGGCTGAAATGAGACCAGAGTGGCGTCGAGATCTCAAAGCGGGTGTGGACAAACATGACGAAGACTGGTTAGAAAACCTTAGGCAGAAAAGACTCCGCGCTGCTAGACCTCCTCCCTTGGATTCTCGTCATGTTTGTGATTGCTGTGGCAGAAGATGCCGCTCTGGTATTGGACTCTTAAGTCATCGCAGACGTTGCAATCAAGCGGGGGACATGGTGGAAGAATGAATGCGCGAGCCCATGATGCCCCCATACAACGTCTGAGAGGGTGACGCCGCAGGGGATGTTAGTGGGTATTCTCCTCCCATCCTCTGGTTAGAGGATGTACGGGAAGAGCGAGTCCCACATATCACCCCCCCCGGCTTCCACAGCCCGGGGGGTGAAATGCGTAAATGCATTTACCCCTGCGTAAAAAAAAACACCTGATTTTACCTGACGCTGCAACAATCATCTGCTATAGATGCCGTGGCCAATTATGATGATGATAATTTAAATCATGACAAACCATGACAAATCATGACAGTTATTATTTGGACGTACATTTCGCTCCCACTTACTTTGTGCGAGAGAAATGCACTGCGACTACTAAGTTTGTCCAAACTTCGCTACCACACTTACCTATATTTAGATGTGGAACCTCTTATTAACCTATTAATGCAAAGGCAAGAGAATCACGAGAAGACATTATTCCCAGATGGCAACCTAAAATTAAAAAAATGAAATGAGAAGTTGGAGTCTTATAAGAGTGTATTCTGGCAAATAAAGAAATTCTATTCTATTCTATTCTCTTCTAATTACTTATTTAGAATTGAGCAACGCAGCCTGATTTATGGTAATTCCGATTGATGAGAATTGGTGTCGTTGCTAAGGCGGTTGCACTATTACATAATATTATAAAAAGTACCTAATCAAAATACCTAGAGTATTTATAGGGAATTTAGAGTTATTTCATTTTGAACTATAAGGTTCAAAACTTGAACGTTGCTACTTGTATGTACGTTGTGTGTAATAAGACGGATGGGCAAAACTTCCAAAGGTCAAAACTTCCACATAAACATCTATACAATAAGATACTTAACTTATAAGCGCATCCCCAGGGAGAAGGGATTAAAAAAAGGAAAATATGCATAAAGATATACTTACTCATAGTATCATTGTAGTAGAAAGGTTAGCGCCGGAAGGACGGGCGGACGACGCACGGAAAATATTATGCTAAATAAGACTTCGTATTTGCATTTTCATTCCAGAGGCATGTGGATTTCTTGAGATAGTTTATTTTAGCATACACCAAGCTACTTTAACTCAGTTGGCTAAAGGGATTGCCGTCTTGGTTAGCTTTTACGGTGAAAAAATGTAGTATTTTAAATAAAAAAACAAAAAAAACATCATTATCATGAATTTGTCCCATTTTTTTTATCGTGGCTTCAATTAATCCTACCTTTAGTGAGTGTAATTTGTACATCGGTACAAATTGAATTAAATTACTTAGCTAAAACCAAAGTGAAAGACTGAAATATAACTTAAGTAATGGGAACGTCTCATGCGAAACAAAAGGTACAGGTACCTAAATGACCTTACGGCTAATTAGCAGGGGGCCGACTTTAGACTGGAGCGCTCGATTTCGTGTATTTCGTTCAATAATATCTCCACTACCTAGGCATTTAAATTCTACTAACAGAATTGAAAACAAGTGGTCAATACCACTAGATCCCCAATGTCTATCGCTCGTATTTCAAAATTTTTAATTATGCCCTTTTCCACCGATTTCGAGTGACGAGATAGAGCGATCGAAATTCAAAAATCGGCCCCCCGTCAGTAAAACAAATAATTTGCTATTTTTATCGCATAATAACGTTGAAAAATGAAGTAGTTGTTATTTTTGATTAGTTTTCATGAAAACTTCACTTTAGAAAGGGAATAATTACTCAGCTCTAGAGATCTAGCGAAGACAGCGTAGCTGAGTCAGTCAGCATAGATATAGTCTATTCTATATCTAAATCTTCTAATTACCTAGGTATATATCTAATCTGCTCAGATTTTCTACGTTAATCCAAGTTAATAGCTGCGAAAATTCACTTGCATTTATGGTCGATTAAGCATGGCCGTATACAACTGTAAATCTCATAAATATGTGGCAAATCATGTTACCAAGGATTCTACAGATAGATTAGCTAGTACCTCGTAAGGTGAAATATTTTTCTCAGCAAATATAGAGCAGCTAATGGAGCAAGGCGGCTGATGATTCGGAACAACATTAATGTATCGTGACACTCATTTTATTGATGAACATCATATTTTAGTATTATTGTAACGATATTTGATCGGGCATAAATTTCATTCGATAGCGTGACGTGAAGTACCTACGCGTTTGCGTTGTCATTTTGTATGGAATTTTGAGATTCCATAACGTTCCGCTTGGCATGCTGTTCAAAATCCCATACAAAAATAGACATAACGCAAACGCGAACGTTCGTTACGCTATCGAATGAAATTTACACTAGGGGTTCCGGAAAGTACATGAGTTTGAAATATCTAAATGAAATAAATATAAATAGTCTGAAATCTGAAAGACAAATGTATAAAAACAAATATGTCATCACTTAACTACTCGAAATACAATAGTTTTGAAAATATCTTGGCGATGACAGCACTTTTGCTTGTTTTGGAAGCCAGATCAAATGTTTTTATTTTTTTTATGATAACATTCAGTGTTCGCGCCCCTTTTCGTTCACTATTTTATTTATAGCCATAGCCTTTAGACCTTTTCGGGCTGCGCTTTGTGTCGCACGTCCTTCGACACGCTCCCATTCAGGCTACACCAGTATAACTCTTAATAAAATGACCTTTTCGACATTTCCTGCAGTAATGAAGTCCGTACTATTGCTGTGAAGTATTACTGTTGCAGCGTTGCTGCAGGAAATGACAGCATCGATACCGACGTTCTGTTACACAGCAACGCAGTAACGTTGGCTGAATGCGAATGTTACCTTGCCATGGAACCTTAAAATCATAAAGTTCGCGCATGAACTTCGGGATATGAATTGAGCTCCGGGCTCTTGATTGCCTACTACACTCTCTCAATTTCCTCGGCCCTTGAATCCATGATTTTCGTAAGCAAGTACGAGTACCTACGTATGTTACAAGTAACGAGTAGGAATCGTCGAAATGACCGACACAACCACAACAGAGTCGGCCCAAGCCATGAATAACTATAATATTACTTTAGATCTGACATGAGGGGTGGGGAGAAATTACCGAACGGGATGGTCTTATGAAACTTTCAGTAGGAGTAGCAGAGAAAGCGCTATTATTGTTTGTTCTTGTCATAGTCGCACTTTTCCTATATCTATGGACCAAGCTAACTTTGTATGGCATTTGCAATGACAAAGTGTGTCAATGTCATCAGTAATGTCAAATTTCAATGAAAATATGTATGTTAAAATCGGTGCAAAGTTAGCTTAGACGAACTCTTAGTTATTATGGACACAACTAACAAAACGGTTTTACCAAGATTCTTTGGTCGCCAAGTAGATACGCTAAGATATTTTCATCACACTTGCTTAGTAAGCGAGCTATTTCACACATGTGCAGCGGGAGGTAAAGAGTTGCCTGATAATTGAGTCCAATAAGCTTATGCTCAAATTGAATGTTTGCTACTACATTTTATCCAGGCGCTAAATTTACTCTATCTGCTCTTACTGATTCCACGCAGACGAAGACGCGGGCAAAAGCTAGTTTTTTTATAATTTGTCAACATTTTAATGGCTGTTTATTAGCCTATAAGTAGCTATACAATATTAGTGACTGACTACGATGTTATCGATCGATTGGTACTTTCACTCTTGAGTAGGCAGCCATTATTAGCTAGAACTGGAAATGCACCCGCCAACCTGACGTCAGGATGGCGGGCGTCATTTATTTCTTAAATATCTCTGGAGTTTAAAGAGCACATATTGCTCCAATTATGGCGCACATTTGGCACATCGCTAGCACTAATTCATGACCTATACCGCAGCTGCATTTGTTGATGTACACCTGCCATCCTGATACTCACTAACAGTTAACACCCTAAAAGAAAACAAGATAAGATAATATTTAGTCGAGTTTAGACTTAGTCATGTCTTCAAAGCAAATAGGGTAAAATATTTAGATGAGAACGGGTTCACTCACTTGTATTTTTAGTCGCTTTTGGCGACATCTAAATATTTTAAAATATGTCTCACGATAGTTTAAGTTCGATCAAAATAGGGTAGTCTATGTTTCTAGTATCCAGTACTAAAATATTTGTTTACCATATAAAAAGGCGTTCAATTCCTCTGCTTTTCAACATTTCCAGACTGTTGAACAATGCGATTGAGTTAACTGCTGTATATTTTGATTCACAGCGCTGCACTAGTCCGATTTTTACTCCGCCAATATTGGCGTATTTCCAAAAACTTTTAGCTATAATCTATGGCGCATGTCGCCCACCATGGGTTTCCCTAGATTTTTTAGCTACTGCTCTGCTTGTTAAATATTTTTTCGTGTAAAAAACGAATGTGCCTCGCTTTTCGGTTAAGCAAAACAGATGGCGGTTTTATATTGACATTATGATAGATGTTAAAACTTGACAGTGTTTTTAATCACTGACTGATATTTAATTACCTACAATAGGACATTCCTGATTTCATTATCTTTATAGTGAGTTATTTTGGCCGATGACCTGAAACTCAATTTTATTAGACCAAAATTATTTGTGTTTTATATGATTAAAATCATTTTCATCACACTTGCTCGAAAAAGATCTTATTTCATGCAGGTGTACTGAAGGGCAAAGGCCTATATTGTTCCCACGTGAGTTATGGATTCTGAAAAAAAAAACTATCTCACTTGTGACTCACTTGTAACTCACTTTTTTTTTAATAATGTCATTAATTCATACGAACCAAGTAAGTATAAATGAGTTTTACTTTGAAAATACTGACGTTTACAAATTATTATTTTTTGTTTATGCTTTAAAATATTTAATATTTTTACAAATTTTTAAATTGTGGCTGAATGCCAATGGGTCTGTGCCTCCGATGCCTAAACTGCCAAAAAATTTCAAAATGGCGGACAAATGTTTTAAATGTCACCGTATTTAAGAATGATTTCGTTAAAAATTTAGTTTTTTCGTAGCAAGTATCATGAAAAACATTGTGTGTAACTTCGGGGGTAAGAATATTGTTACTCGAGTCTTTAATTCACTCCAGCCTGCGGCTGTCGTGAATATATTAGACTCGTACAAATTTTCACTTACCCCACACGTTGCACAGTGTAATTTGATTCAGATGGGGCGTAAAGTCAGGAAATTAGAAAGGAACAAAAGATACGGCGCGCCGCGCGAAACTTGCGACGGAAGATTTACTTATTGCGCGGGTTTACTCGTAACGTAGGTTTTACAGAATATAATAGAATAATGTAAATAAATATAAATTACCTATTTTATACTAAAATAATTGCCTTGGTATGCAAGGTAACGACAATTGAAAATAAATGAAAATTAGACTTGTTTTCGTGTTTTATTTTAATCGAGCCAACTTTGATCTATTCCTCGCAAATATAGTCTAGATTATCGTGTGGTTTTTTTATGTTATTTGTCTTTGAAAAAACGTGTAACAATGCAATATAAAAAGGACCATTTTGGTCTTGTTATAGCCCCCTATTAAAATGTCTGCCAGAAAGTGAAACGTGAGAATAATTACGAGAAAAAAGGTATAATGTGAAAATTGTATTGTAAACGTAAAATGAGACCCTTTGTTTCACCGCAAGGGATTTGGAGAGGAAAAATAAAGTAAAGATGATTTATTAGAAACTCGCTTCGTCTTCGTGGCCTGAAACTATCCCCATACCAAATTTCGTCTAAATCGGTTCTGCGGCTTAAGCCTGAAGAAGTAACACACAGACAGACAGACCGATAGACGGAGTTACTTTCGCATTTGTACATAATATATATTATAACTAATAGGGAAGTAGGGATAATACTTGTTTTCTCAGCTGTTTCTGTACGTAATGTTTCACTGATACCTATACATATGTATATGTACATTATGTACTCGTATACTGAACAACTTTTAATAATTATGGGATTAACTTCGATAAAAAAAAGGATGACTACTTTCGCCAGTCTTATCCGAGACCACGGAGATAATGCCGTCCTCGAAACGTTTAAGGTAATTTTAAAACTTACTTAATTATGCTCATTAAGTCCCGTTTTCGTAAATAGTAAACTCGTGTTTTCAGAGTTCGTAAATTTATGCATATATAATTAACGTTACATAACCTGTCACATCCATAAATATTAACGTTAACGATAGGGAATGGGAGTGCTCTCGCCGAAGGTTGTCTGGTAGATAATGCTTTATAGCACTAAGTAAGTATACCTTTTGTAGGTACCATGTGTTGTTTCAGCAATAGAAATTAAATCAATAAATATGTCAAACTACAAATAACGTCAACCGGGGTGAATAGGGAAGGCGGATTCTTAAAAACTAAGTATCTACCCAAATTGTATCATACAAATTGAAATTTTAGTAAGTATAATTTTCACGATCAATTTGTGTGGATAGTTTTTAAGGAATTATCAGGTAAAGGTTATTCTCGGTGTTTATCCCTATTCATCCCGCCATCCCTATTCGCCCTGGTCATAAATAAATCAATAAATATTATGTCGAACTTTAGTCTGAATTTTATTCTCACAGAATTAATGTAATCAAAGGTGTGGTAAAAACTTTTGCAGCTTTTAAGGTATTTAAACTGTCCATATTTTTATATTTATTAGAAATCCTTTTATATTTTACTCAAGAAATATTGACTTAGTTAAAAGGAAACTAAATTTTAGGATAAAACAGTGCTATATTAATGGAAAAGTGTAGTATATTTCCATTACATGTTTTAGTGAGAGCTGTTAAGGGAATAAGTGAATGTCCTTAATGTGTATTTGTAAACTCATCTCCTGCTCACTTATTTCTGTTTGCTTTCCAAATAAATAAATAAATAAATAAAGAGAAAGCTGCTTTTGTCGGGTAGTTTATTTAATGCACTGGTATCACTATGGAGATTCACGCGGGCGACCAAGTTGGGGGCCGCTCAACATAATTTTTTCACTAACTTTCGAGATTGAGTGCTACCGTAATCGCTTTTAATGGTTTTAATTTAGACCGCTTTAAAAAAAGGTAGCGGTTATCAATTTGATCGTTTTCTCTGTAAGTATGTAGGTATGCTACGGCAAAACTCCGTCATTTCTTACTACTTACCTACATTTATTTTTAACTTTTTCTGCGAACCCTTACTTTGTGAACCCCTGACTTGCCTGCAAGTGTCACTTTTAACAGTGACAGTTGTTTGTTTACATTAATTCCGTGAGAATAAAATTCAGACTACTTACCGTCAAACGGGGTGAATAGAGATAGCGGATTCATAAAAACTACCCACCTAAATTGTATCATTACGAATGAAAATTATAGTACATTTTTCATGATACAGTTTGTGTGGGTAGTTTTTAACAAATTATCAGGTAAAGCTCAATTCCGGTTTTTATCCCTATTTAACCCGTCGACCCTAATCGCCCCGGTGAAAGGTATTTCTTATAAACAGTGCATTATCTTGGCTTCTATAATCTGCAGCTAAGTTGTTTGTCTTAGACCGTCCTCACTAAGTGATTTGGAGATTCTTTCCCACTTTTCAGGAAATTTTAATTGCTCCGATGTCAAAGATAAAAAGTGAATTTAGACCGTTTGCGCTAAATTTGTTCCGGTTTTTAGTAACGAGTTTTATTTTTATTTTAAGCTTACGAAATACCTACACAAGGTTCTCAATTCAATGATGAGTTTTATTGGTAGTTGACACATGTTGAATATTATAACTAAATGTAGTTAAATAGATAGAAAATGAGCAATTTATCACAATACATTGGAAACTTAAAATATATATGGGAATAATAAAAAAAATACAACTTAGAGGAAGTTTCGAAAAAAAAACCTGTTTTTAACTTTCAAATTGGAAAAAAATAACGGTACCATTCGATTCCTTACATTTTATTTAAAAAAATATTGGCCGCTCCGATATATCTGATGGCGACTGTATAAGTACAAGAAAAAGTAGAATGGCCCGAGTACCGCTCTCGGAATTACTCGTATTTGTTATTTAAAAAAAAGATCGGAAATAATTTAATCCGTAACGAAAAGCAACCCATCCCTTCCCTCTCTCCAGTTATTTCCTCATGCATTGTTACATGGTAACGTTAATGAATCAAGGAATAGTTGACAGGTCGTAATATAATGACAAAAAAGGCCTTCCTCCTCGACCTCCAACGACAAAAGAAATATAATAAAAGAGAAAAGAAACGAGATTGTCCAATTAACTTAAAAACTTGCCAATTTCCTTTGAAAGAAATTATAAAAGACTATCTGGAGTATAATTCCTTTTGCTAGAAAAGTAAGACAGTAGCCAAAGAGGTCATCAATAACTCCCAAAGGGCTCCATAGCTTTCTGCTGCTTCTGTTTTCGATTTCTGCGTTGAAGCATGACTGACGCAATTATGTCATCATTATAACATTCAAAACTTTCGCATTTTGAACTCATATTAAATCATAATCGGGTTTATCGTGAATTTATTTTGTTAAATACCTTTATTAACCGACTTCAATTTCATAGAAGGAGGAGGTTCTGTATTCGGTTGTGGCTTAATTTTGTTTTTTTTTTTACCAACTGTGTTGAAACGTCGAATACAATAACAAAATAAATTCGCGATAGACCCGATTGTAAATGTGATTTAATACATGTTATCATTATATAAATAAAGTCAACCAACCCTTGTAATTTTGAAAATATATTATGGTTTCGAAATATACATGTGACATTAGAATAGTGACGTGTGATATACCATATAATTATACATGGCAATTCGTTCATGTCAAAGTTGTATCATAATAATAACAAATGAACTTGAATGACCTTTGAACTTCAAATTGGCCTCATTTCATATAGACGTCATGCTTAAATTTCAAGTGTTTCACGTAAAAAGTCTTCTGAAGAATTTTGGCCCCTATTAAAATTACACCGAACCGCAAAATATCATGGCCCTTTTATGTAAAATTATCTATGCACTTTTATATATGGAGTCATCCACGAAGGTGCATTCACTCTTGATTTTTGTAAATAATTAATTAGGTACGTTTAAAAGACGATCAGCCATCTGGCCAAGCAGGGTCTCCGCTGGAATTCGGCTGGCAGTAGACGGTCGGGGAGGCCGTGTACTACATGGAAGCGATCAGTTGAGAAAGAGGCTGGCTCAATGGACTCAACTGGAAAGACCTGGAAGTAGCCGCGCAAGATCGTGACAAATGGAGGATTCTTCTGCGAGCCCTATGTCCCTAATGAGGGATAACAGGAATACATCATCATCATCATCATCATCATCATCATCAAAAGACGATCAGAGCTATTTTATTAATTTACTTAAGAGATTCTTCAGAACCAGACACCGCGTAAACTCGGAGGCTTTTCGTCTGTCATTGGCACACGCCGAGATTCGAGCGACGAGGGTGCGACTGAGACAATGGCGCGATTAATCGACCCGGCTCGACTGACGCTCCGATGGTTTATTAATCTGATTGCTTGTTGACCTTTTAATATTAGCTTTAGCTTTATGTAATTTGCTATCTCGTGTTAGTTTCGTCCTGTAAATCTGTTTATTTACAGGTATTGAGTTAAGTCACCGCCATCATCGTCTTAATTATTACGCCTTTACGCCGAAAACATTTACCATTGGACCAAACTAGAACCAGAAGTTCTCTTAATAATTATAGTACTTGTAACAATAATGCGCGTAGCGCTCCTATAGAACGTATATAATGTACTCGTATGTACGCATTGTTACTAAGTCAGTGCACACTTTGCGTGGTCGGAGCCTAACACCAAATAAAAAACAATAAATCATAAGTTCGATGAAATAAAAAATAAAATAAAAACAATTCGATGCACTCAAGATGCTTCTATAAAAATGTGGTAATTAAGATCAAATGATGCCAGTATACAACACGGCATCATTACATAATTTATTTATTGTATTTTAGTTGGTGACTTTATGACCTCTAGAGGGCGCCATGTTTAATTTGATGTGACCTCCACTTTTGGAATCTTTCGCTATATTAATATTACCACGAGCGGTTAAACAACCACTTTGCCCCCTTGTAAATCAAATAACTACTTAGGCGTTTCTAATCTATGTTTTATCCTTTAAGCCGCTTTCAGAACTAATCTCTTGGTCTGAATAGGTATATTTATTTTAAGTAAATGTTGCTAGAAAATACTTTTAATTGCCAGTCTCTCGCATCCTGAAACTATATGTTGAACGGTTTTATCTTTCGAAAGACAAAGCCGGCACCTACCATCCACATCTTTTTTGAGTATGTCTCTCTTGATTTGATTAGTAATTACAGCTTGATCTTGAATGGCAAATATGGATGCTTCTAGTGTAGGAGATATCGGTTTCTTCTTGAGCCATCTGAATGAGTACTCGGTGTCTATGTTTGTCTTTTCTAGCACTGATTTAAGGAATTGGCCGTGAAGAGGCTTGCTCTTCCATATATTAATATTATTATATTATTTGTTTAAAGTTTTTCTTTTCTCGACTTTGGAATGGAATGCGCTCCCGCCATCTGTATTCCCTGATCAATATGACCTCGGTCTCTTTAAAACAAGAATAAATAGGCTGTTACTGAACCGGTGAGCTCCATCTTAGGCCCTGTCTTCACTTTCCATCAGGTGTGACTAGGGCCAATCGCCGATCAGTTTATAATAAAATAAAATAAAAAAGTCGGTGTTAAGTCGATGTCCTTGTCCCGCCTTGAAACACTCAAGGAAGAGGAGCATCGGCTTCCCCAATATATATAGTATTTCCTAGTACTTTAGATAAAATAGTAGTTTTATGGATGGCTGCTTGCTTTTGTAAAATGTGTATGTTTATTTGTGCATCTAGTTTGTCTATATATCTGTATTCTATTCTAATTGGGTGAATACTCAAGCAATCTTATTTTATAATTAACTCGTCATTTATAAGTATTTTTTGTATTGCACCTGTTGGCAAAGCTAAATAAATAAATATTTTTAGTAACTCGCGCGACATGTTTCGGAGAGCCTAGGTCACCATTTTCAAGCACTAACAGGGTATGAGTAAGTAGCCGTCACGACGGGCGGGCGTCACATACGTAATGCTGCGCGCCGCGTTTAACCGTAAAGTTAGCTTAATGTTAGTATGTCTCACGACTCTCACGATAGTTTAAATTCGACAATCCACATACTTAAAAAAAAATTGTATCTAAAATTTCACACACTTAAAACTTACCAAAATGTCCCCCCGATCT
Source organism: Cydia strobilella (assembly GCF_947568885.1). Classification (NCBI taxonomy): domain Eukaryota; kingdom Metazoa; phylum Arthropoda; class Insecta; order Lepidoptera; family Tortricidae; genus Cydia; species Cydia strobilella. The sequence goes on from NC_086042.1 coordinate 23,239,190, forward strand.
GTTCCCTGCGAAAGGGTGCCCATAATGCTGGCTACGTTCCCCCGCTGAATGGCATTGCCGATTCTTTGGCCAAGGAGCAAATTAATTAGATGATCCGTTTTCAGGGCAATCATATTTATAATTATAATAATTTCACATAGGCCTACGTTTCGGCATACCCAGCTTAAGATTTTCGTTTACAAAAAGCGTCGTCTTTCAAAGTATTTTCTTTTTCTTCCTCAGTCAATCTCTCATCTCTTACCGTACAAATTTATTTGTTTACGCCAATGATTTATTATAGCTCAAGATATATTATGTTATAGGGGATCCAAAATTGAAATTGTACTAAGTTGCCTTTAGTCGCACCTGGTGCAGTGCACGTGCTAACGAGCTCCAGCTCTGCTCACCGAAAGAGACAAGCTCATTTAACAACGAGTATGACAAAGATGAATGGAATGCGAAAATTAATCAAAAATAACAAATTTCTTCGTAGGTATAGAAATAAATATGGAAGTATTTTTAAATAAGGGTCCTCCCTTACGTTATCCTATTATTAAGACTCCGCCGCCCGTCTCTCTGTCTGTCTGTCTGTCTGTTTGTCCGTCTCTCCGTCTGTCCGTCTATCACCAGGCTGTATCTCATGAACCGTGATAGCTGGACAGTTGAAATTTTCACAAATGATGTATTTCTGTTGCCGCTATAACAACAAATACTAAAAACAGAATAAAATAAATATTTAGGTGGGGCTTCCATACAACAAACGTGATTTTTTTGCAGTTCTTTGCGTAATGGTACGGAACTCTTCGTGCGCGAGTCCGACTCGCACTTGGCCGGTTTTCTGTGATTTAAGGTATGAGTATAACCTTCCTATACCGTAATAAATAAAATAAAAATAAAAATTATTTATTTTCAGATAGCTGAGATCCATAAATTGTTAGTTACAAGACACTTATAAAACTACATTAGTAAACTACCTATTACATAAAAACATATAAATACTTATTTCCTAGGTCGTACTACATGAAGGTCGGTATATCGGCGGAGGATATCCGAGTCCCACCTTTCGGCAATCATTCTCAGGATGCTATTTGAGCTCCCCCTCATCCGCAGCACCACAGATGCCGTCTTCTTCCTTATTATGGCATAAAAGTCCTCTACGCTAGCATCGGCAAACATCCCAGAGGCGCTGCAAAATCGAGGAAGCCCAAACAGCATCCTGAAAATATTATTATATTGGATACGCAGGGTATTGTAGGTCTTCAGCCTGAAACTGGCCCACAGGCCACACGTATAAAAACTTTGACAATAAGCTCGAAATAGAGTGAGCTTCACTTGGGCACTGCAGCGTGCGAACCTGTGTGCCAGCATCCCGCCTCGGACCGACAACGCCCTGCGCTCCCGCTCGATATCGAGATCGTCTTTCAGGTCCTCGGTCACAATATGCCCAAGGTATTTGAATTGAGTGACACGATTCAAAGGAACTCCGTTTAACATTATTTTGGGCGTGTAGGCTGGACACTTTATTTTACCCCTGAAAATCATGAACTCGCTTTTGGCAGCGTTGTATTTCAAACCGTGCTGCCGCGCATACATCTCGCATGCATTGATAAGCTTTTTTAGCCCTGATACTGATGGGCTTAACTGAACAGCACCATGTCGTCCGCATAACTGATATTATTTACACAAACGTTATCAATTCTACAGCCGGCATGTGTGCTGCCGAGCCCCTCAATCAGTTCATTTTTGTACATACTAAACAATCTAGGCGAGGTTAGCCCCCCTTGCCTCACCCCACACTTTAGCACATACGGATCCGAATATTCTTTAGCCCATTTTACCACGTTTATCTGCTTGCTATACCAGTGCTACATAATTCCTGTCACCGCCGGATTTATGCCTGTCTCCTTCAATTTTGACCACAGTATATCATATGACACAGTATCGAAAGCCTTAGAAATATCCAAGAAACAGGCATAAACAGGCGTATTTCTCTTTACATAATAGCTTACTGTATGTTTTAAGGCTAATATTGCACTTTCCGTAGACAGTCCTTCACGGAAACCGAATTGCGCATCATTTAATTTAACATGATGGTTTAAACAAGTGTCCAGAAACCTATCAAGTACCTTGGCGGTGACTGTAGCCAAAGAAATCGGCCTATAGTTACTTTTATCCGCGAGATCTCCTGTAGAATTTTTAACAAGGGGAATGACCACAGTTTTCATCAAATCAGGAGGTAAATATGTGTGTCTCAAGCATAGCGTGAACAGCATAGATAATAACCTCGCAATGTGCGAACCCGCGTGTTGAAGGTGCTCAATGCTGAGCCCATCGTGCCCCGGAGACTTACCTCTTTTCATATTAGCTATAGCTAGTTTAACGTCTTCAGCGGAGACTGCAATTGAAGCATCTTTCACGTTGGACTCAGCACTGAACCCCTCCCGCACGGGTTGATAAGGGGGCTCCACTTTAAAATAATTTCCGAACATGTTGGCAACATCTTTGGCTTCACTAATGCCATCCACACTAGCCGACAGACTTGGTTTACAATTTAATTTTTTGGTACTTTTCCAAAATTTACCAAACTGTTTAGTTGCATGTTGTGTTGCTAATATGTCAAACTTAATCTGCTCTTGATTGTTTTGACAGAACTTAAGCCTAGATTCAAAAATTTTTACGACTAGAGCACATCCTTTCATAAATAGGACCACTCTCGGGTTTCCCATAAAATACATATGTCAAAAAATCTTCCCTAGCTTGCTTGTGACTGTTTGATACATGTTTATTCCAGCCAAAAATGCTTTTAAGTTTATTTTTCCCCTTTGACTTATGTACACTACTCTCTACAGATGCCCTACTTAGCGTAATATCATTGGTTTACGCAGAACCTTTACAGATCTCGTTTTTGACGCAAAGAGCATTATCGTAAATATGCAGATAATAGGCCAGCATAGGGGTTCGGTATTTTATGACTGCGCCTTTATTCAGTTAAGATATATCTTATCTTATCCTGTATTTATTCCCGTTATAAAGACGAGTGATTGATTTTGGATGTCTCGTTTATAGGATAATTTCGCTGTAGCTATAGCCAATAATATGATTATTGATGCTTTGATTTGCATTTCAGTTTCCCATTTAGCTTGCAAGTATAATTTTTGTATAAACAGAGCGTCGAAGATATACCTAAGATTTGTAGGTACCTAGTCCATGGGTTCTATGTTACTTACATGTTGGAGATTCGAACTCGGGAACTTTCAGGTAAATATTAATATATACCAATTAATTTATCGAAATTTATAACAACATGTACATTGGTTTAAGTATTTTTTTTAATATGCATACGTCTCAATTAAACTGCCAACCAATTTTTAAATCATGCTGACCAAATAATAATTTTGCAGCTCAAATATTTATGAAACAGATGGATATTGGTTATAATGTTGACCATTTGTGAATTATTTGCTGAACAGGAGTTGCAGGTCGATCTGTATTATTGCCGGCAACATATTTGTATGCTGCTCAAATGATTTAATGGCTAATTATTTTTTACAGATCAGTTTTAAAAATGGCTGATCATTTAATTACTTCCCTTAAGTATTTAGCTATTTATCTTTTACATGGACTGTTACTGAAACAGACATGTTAGACAGTTAAAATAGGCACTGTACAAACAACTTAAACTAGTATACATATATGATATTTTTTAAACGTACTTATTGCGCGAGTTAGGTATTAGGTACATATTGATTGAACAAAACAACTTTATAGTTATGGGTACTTATGTTACATAAAACCAAAATTAGTCCTTTATACCTACATAAAATTGCAGTGCTAAACTAATCTTATAACTACGGAAATAGTAAATGATGTTAATTATAATCCATGTTCAAAGTAACCTAATGAACATGAAATCCGTCGAACAGATTCAACGAAATATTAAACTGAGCTTGAAACTACGAGTTCTGTAATTAATAAAGTTTTGCCATTAATCAAATAGTCGCTGTATTGTAGAAAGAGATCTAATGTTATCTGTTTACCTTAATTGGGGCAAGATCAAGCAATAAGCAAACAGGGGGCCTAGTCAAGGTGACAATCGTACATCGGCAAACGCCAAACGAAAAGTCAAATATATCGGGATGACAGATGCTACGAAAAGTCATGTGACTATTTCCATACGTTATATAAGTTTCGATATTCAACGTTTTCATCTTAGCTAAGGCCCCAGTAGTGTAGTTACATAACACTCAGGAGGGTTCTCAAGTGGCAATCACTTATAATAAATAATTAATATTTATTATACTAACATTACCCTTAAGAAACTGTCACTAACATAAATTTTATAGTGAGCATTGCGAAGGCCTCCAATGAGACGGACCGACGATCTGGTCCACCATCCGATCTTTCTGTACCAGGTACATCGAAGTGTTACATGTTAAAGACCACATACACAGCGCAATCAATGTATTTTTAGTCCAAACTACGTCACGCTTCAAAGCTAAAACACACTTGAAACCCAACGCAGTATAGTAGGGAGTAAAGTGTGTGCCGTTATGTGCCTAACATTACGACACACCGGCAATTTCATCCACTCCACATCGCATCGCATCGCGTTTCATTAGTGTGTTTACACCATTTAGACGCCTCCCCCTTAAAGCTCCTTGAATTGTCCACTATATAAGTGCTATATATGTGCGTGTATTTGTAAGCGAAGTGAAAGCTAAACTAACATATTCAAGCTAGCATATTTATCTCGCATCTTCCATGAAAATAAAGCTAGTACATCGAAACCGTGTTACATTGTAGTGAAAAACTAAACACAGCTATAAAAATATACTTCCTTTATTCACTCCAATTAGATCTATTGAGTACATTTTGTTTTAATTAGAACACCCTATTCCGGCTCGATCCGATTGACATCGTGAGATCTAATTAAAATCGAACCACATTTGACATATTTGTTTGTCTTATCTTCGACCCTATGTCTTTGTGTAACATCATCCTCATCTCCTGGAAACTAACTTAGACTTTATCTAACTTACAACGACATATATACCTCGCGTTAATATCTCGGTATAGATTATTGAATTCTTCACCAGATACAGAAGTAAAAATAAACGAAACCTGCATTAAAATTATTCATGTCATAAAACAAACTTTCATACAAACAAAGTTAGGATAGATCGTTTATATTCGAATTTTGCAAATTACCGAAATCGTTAGAGCCGTTTTCGAGAACCGAGTTATAACATACAAATGTAGCAGTATAGGATGTTACTTAGTTCTAAAATATTATTAATATTCTACTATGTTGCAAGCAAAAATTAATGTTTATTACACGATATACCCTAAGTAGCAAAGTGACGTCAGCGACGTCATAATGACACAACAATGTCGTCATTATGACACTATAAAGATGTCCCTGACGTCATAATGACGTATAAATGCTACCTGGGCGTAAAATTTTACGGCCAATTGTAGCTCATAAGGGACTGTAACAATAACATGTATTACAGCGCCAATTTACAAAACTAAACCATACATTAAAAAAAAATATTCTCACATGTTAAGGACCAAAAACATCGCACATCAAAAACTCGACTTCTGGAACGTGTGTTTTTCAATTGGCCTATCTGCTGCATATACTTAGATAATATATTTAATCTGTTAGTCTTAGCCTGTCCGCTATCATAGTTTATGGCTCAGTGACGTCACTGTAACGACTGTACTGTAACTTAATGCCTCGTGGCCTTGGCAGAATTGAGACACCTACGTTTATTACTATACTGCCCGTGTTCTGTTTAATTATTATAATCAAATTGTACGTAGGTATAAAATTCATATTTTATACCTACGTACGCATTTTATGAGTCGTAAAAAGGAGTTATGATGTTCGCGTAGTCGAACTAATCAAAATTACATTTCCGGTATAATTTGACGTTTCTGTAGGTATAAAAGAAAACATGAAATTCCTAAATTATTACAGTTATAGTAAGTATTAATAATAACATTGTTCTAAGAACAAATTAAATTATTTTCTATGAAAATATTTTAATTTGTGTTTTTTCAAGTAGACACACTACTATTTTAGTGTTTTGTATTTCAGTTAATAACATTGTTGGTAACTGGTACTGGTAACTGTTTTTTGTTTCCACGATTAGTACCTATTTAAATTAACAATAATAATATACCTACTTACTCCTATTATTGGTCGGCTAGGTTACTAATGAGATGAGTGACCCAATTTTATTGCTCTAGAGTCTGTGATCAATCTTTTCTTTTTTTAGGAGACTATTACATTATATTGATTTAAACTATACATTATATTAGTAACGACATTAAGAAAATAACATTTTTTCTCAGTAGTTGAATTATTGATACAATACAACCAACATTTTACAATTATTGATGACTAGTTTTTCTCGTACGTTCATCAAACTTTTTATTTACAAGCAGACAACGGCACCAGTAAAATAAAATCCCCCGCCATGCTAGTATTAATGTCATCCCGGGCTCTTGTTAGTGCCAAAGTACCAGCAGTCCTCGAGTCCAGCGGTCTGGCCAGGGATGACGGCAAGAGTCCCGACGGAATGACACTGGTGCCTTGGAGCATGGGTCGGCTGCTAGTTTGGGACTTGATACCCTGGCACCGTCCCACGTTCCAAGCACCAAAGATGCTGCTGGCGGCAGCGCCAGCCGCAGCCGCAGGGCTTCCTCGGCCGAAAGCCTCAAGCACCGCAAATATGCCGCTCTGGGAAGCAGCTACATATTTGCGGCGTTTGGTGTTGAAAATTTGGGGCCATAGGGGCCAAGTGCGCGTCGACTGTAAAAGACTTGTCGGCGCGTCTAATAGAGGCTTCTGGTGACTGGCCACTATTTCGCACAGCGTATTCGTATCACCATACAGCGAGGAAATACGGCCAGCCTTCTGGGCAAGTGGGCACCTTGCCCGTTGACGGCGATCTGGGCCAAAAATTTTATCTGTAGGTTTTTTTTTGCACTTAAATAGTAAGTTTTATTATGTTTGTTTATTTTATTTTTCCTCCAATATGTTTGATTCAGTAACATCAAAATCTTTTAAATTTGGTAGTGTTCCAATCTAGCGCTGTGATTTTTGTTTGTAAAAATATTTCACATTACAACCGTAAAAACTTAAAACATCAGAAATGGTACCTTACGACTCAGATCATAAGGTGTTTATTCGAAGTAGGTTGAATAGTAGGGCTACCGAGATTGTGATTACTTTTCATTTCTTTGTTATTTGTACAGTGATTGAGTTTGAAGTCACGGAACAAATTACACGTAGATATCGTGCTCCGAGTTATATTTTCTGTAACGAAATTACCTGCAGTATAAGCGAAATCCTTACATAAGAAATATGAACCTACTACGCAATAAGCAATGTTAATATCAAAATTCGCTTAAAAAACTTCAGTGTCCATTAAGTCTTTAGTTTAACCCCTTTTTTGAATTGTTTTCATTGTGAAAAGGCTCGAGACTTGATAAGTTCACTCCTTTATCCTCTTTTATCAATTTTAAGATTCTTCTAGTAAGGGTACCTAATGAAAATTGACGTAATAAAAATTCATTTACAAACAGTTCATGGAAAACCAAATTCAAATGAGATGTATTATTATGAATATTAATGAATGTTCATGGATGAGAAATTTATTGGAAATTTGTTATATTATGTCGAAAGAACTGAAGTTTCTAAAGAAGCCCTAAGTCACAGATGTTTAATGCCCAGAATGTAATAAAAAAATATATTATAGGAACATTCTTACACAAATTGACTAAGTCCTACGGTAAGCTCAAGAAGGCTTGTGTTGTGGATACTCAGACAACGATATATATATTATACATAAATACTTAATTAAATATAGTTTGTCAAAGGACTGTCTCATTTCAAACATAGACAGAGAGAATCATATTATCTTTGTCTTACACTAGTACTAGCACCCAAAAGAAAGGGATGAGTATAATTTTCCTGGTTGTTACTGACTGACAAATTGGTTTAACCAACTATACATAGAAAACATCCATGTATCCATCAGGTACAAATATCTTATCAGTGCTCATCACACAAATAAGAAAAATAAACATAAAGTTAAACAAAATAATAAAAATAAACAGAGTCGATTCCTAAAGATGAGGACTCTAAAAGCTCGAGTCTTTGCCAACACTAGCAACAAATCCTCCGAAGGTCTATTCGAAGTTTAAAAATCAAATCAGGTTGGATATGATACTGATTTGACTTTTCTTGTTGTGTACCTCGTTATAGTCGTAATGTATTACTGTAGAAAACGTCAAACTTAATATGTCTTGATAAAATAAAATCACCTTTTTGACGTTTCATACAGCAATGCAGTCGACAGCATTACTGCCGCAGTATTGTGGCTCGAAATTACTGCCGACTGCATTGCTGCGGCAATGTCGAAATCAATGTTTGCGGCAGCAATGAAGCCAGACGGTAGTTTTATAGATTGAATGCAGTCGCAGCATTGCCACAGCAACTGTAGTTTTTTAAGGATTTTCCCGCTGCTTCCTGCGCCAGCCGTCAGAGATAATATTAAAATTCGTCAATATCCAACTAGGGAACAAATCAAATTATTTTTATGAAATATTTTGATTTGTGTAAAGAAAAAGTGACCAAGTCCACCGGTGGCCGAGGCGGGAATCGAACCCGCGTCTTCAGCTTACGCGACTAACATCCTGACCACTAGACCACCCGGCCACGGCGGTACCCGTCCCAAATTCTCTGGTGTATGCTATCTTTGAAAGGCTAGCGCCTTCGACCAACTCTAAGTGCGGAAAGTAGGAAGGTACGTGCTTGCACCTATAATATGAATCCTTTACTGTATACCATAGTATAGCGAGAGAGATAGTTTATTGGTCTATGTCTAGTGGTCAGGACGTTAGCCGCGTAAGCTGAAGACGCGAGTTCGATTCCCGCCTCGGTGGACTTGGTCACTTTTTCTTTAGTGTATGATATCTATTTCAGTTTATAATCCGTCAATATATAAGATTATATATTCTAATGGTGCGCGTGAGATGCAATTTGAGTACCGCCAAATCAAGTTTAACGTTTAAATTTCGAATAGTTCTCTAATTCTGTTTAACTGAGAGCCCACTCGCAACGGGCCATAAACACTAACGCGCGTTAACGTTTTCACGGGACACAAAACCGGCTATTTGCTACGTACCCCGCGGAAATACGGAATAGAAACATGGCGTTTTTCTAGTGAATTATGTTAGTGGTTTAATAAATATTTGTAGTGCAATTAAGGTAAAAGGAGATATCGTGAAATTGCTTAACATTAAGGTCAATTCAAACTTAAATAAATACTTTGATCAAAATGATGTCAGTCGCCCGTGCCAATGCCAATACATGTACGGACAAGTAAAGTTCAAAGTTCAAATATACTTTATTCATGTAGGCCTAGCAACAAGCACTTATGAATGGTAAATAGTATTTACATATATATTTTCTTAAGCTAATTATCAGAGCAATTTATTGATGTTAATATTATTCCGAATTTAATACTAAGAATATTGTCTTCGGTTACCGCGATAGTTACTCATGAAATAAAACTATGAAAACGGATTATATCGCGTATATTGAATTTATAATACATCCCGACGTTTCGAACTCTTTACAGCGTTCGTGGTCAACGGGTGACTGAGGAAAAATTACAAAATGCAAAAATACCCACATACTAAAATAATGAACAATCATAGACTACAAACTTTAAGGCTGGTTGTACATGCAAAATCGGTTCATAAGGCTAGTTTTACACTATAATTATTTTTCAAGTAAAGATATATATATACGCGATAAAAAAAAAAAAAAAAAAAAAAAAAAAAAAAAAAAAACTATGCCGGCTCCAACCCTACACCACGGACCCGAGAAGATTTAATTCCCTCCTAAATTGTAGGAGGGTATCCCAATATGGGACCGGCAACAAACTCGGCGGGACACATCTTTTCAAAACATCAGAATGTCCAGCATCATCCGACACTACGGTCTCACAGTCTATGTCTCGCTTGCTCCTTTATCAGGTGGACTACAGGATCCCAAGCTGGTGGTAGAGAAAAGCCATCTTCCCTATTAAAGTTTGGATATTTCTTAATCTCAATGGCCTCGCGCAGCATTCTGGGTATGTAACGCTTCTCCTTGGCAAGAACCAGAGATTAATACTAAGAATTTCACAAAAGAAAAAAAAAGGAAAAAGTATGAACAAAATGCACGCGTGACTGACATCATTTAGATATCATTTTGATGTCACAATGTAAGTTTTAATTGACCTCATTGTCTACCTTGTCAGATATGTCCGGAAAAAACCGTGATTCTTTGTGTAAAATACCTCTAAACCATTAAATTAACATGAATTATGCGAACTAAAAAGTGAACAGCAGTATTTGTAAATACATTAATTATTTTTTATTTATTTTTAATACGTTGGCGGCAAATAAGCATACCGTCCGCCCGATTTTAAGACCCCGTGAGTTCGTGTTCTTCTGTCACTCACTGAGCGTTAGCGTGAACGAGATGGAAGCGCGTGACGTTTTTGAATTAATTTTTTTGTACATTTTAATAAATAAAAAAGTAATGGATACCTTCCTTCAAACATGCTATATTTTGTTACAAATATTGTGCATAATTTGTTACAAATTTTTAGTGCATTTTAGACCTATGTTCATAATTTTTTTCATCGAGCGAAAGTCAATAATTCAGGATTCGAATCGATACAGTCCGTCGAGAAAGTCAAGATTGGTAATGAGATAGGGGTTTTTACTGCAATGTTCTGCCACCAGAGTGCAGCACTAGCCGCTTTAGTAAACCATAGAGTAACTTATACATACTGTACCTTTTTGTACAGGTTTTTGAGAAGTTTTCAGAGATAATAAAATACCGAGAAACGCGAATCCGAAATTTTGCTATCTGCCTCCTTATCGCTCGAATATGCAAGTGACAGAGATGTTAGATAACGAACTTTCGATTTTCTTGTTTCGCGATAGACCCTCAGATTGTGGTAGTGGCGCCCCCTACGCAGAGTTTCGCGTAATATTCCCTATTTATGGCAGCCGTATTGATCCAAAAAAGCGCTACGACTACGACTTTTTAAAAACCCCGTTTTCTGAACCTACGGTAATTGGTTACCGTGGCTTGTGGACGCCTGCAACTATGGGTATAAAGCATAAAAGACGAAAATTAAATTTTCCTACATTTTATTCCTTGGAAAATAGTTTTCTTTTGGATTTACATGGACAAAGAAAAATACTACTACATTTTTCTTACGAGCACTTTGGTCCTACTAACCTAGGTGGGTTGCCAATATATTTCTGTAATAAAGGGATAAAAGTAATATTAGGCATAGCATTTATTAGTTTAGCTGTATAAATAAAGCCAAAAAGACTAACATCCATTTTTTCTTATAATTATGTAAATAATGTCAGCCTCAGGCTTCGACTTCCTCACGTTACAATCGTCCGTCATGTTGCTCCATACTTCATCATCGGCGAACATGACAAGGACATGCCGTCATCAACTTATCACTTCCATAGCTTACGCTAAAACGGCTAGTGCTTTTTGGTAGAGAACTGCTTGATAGTAAGGTGAGCGATACAAATAGTGATAGTGATTTGTTTATATTATATGTGAAGGGTACACGGAAATAACATGTCTAGTCACTTTAGTAACATTTTGAGTAATCGCGGTTTTAAAATTTGGAACCATGTCAAAATGTATAGTAATTCCGTGACCAGGTCTTTTCTAATTAAAAAAAAAGTTGTGTTACATATATTCATAGAGTAACTTATACTAGAGCGGTACTCTCATAGTAAATTTTGTAACCCCAGTAAATTCACTGCCATCTGTCGACACACTTTAAAACTAAAAATGAAGATTTATAAAAATACGATAAAATGTATTTAAATATAGATAAATGATTTTTTTTATTTGCATTAATTATTTTATGATTTTGACCCATGTTCTTTCACTGATATGCGTTAAAATTGTTAAATAACAAACGAAACCGTCAACGCCATCTATACGACTGTAGACCAAAACTAGTAGCGCCCTCTGATCGAGAATCAAATTTTCTTGATTTTCGAGGCACGTTTTTTCCTTAGACTGTATCCATCTATTACGGAGTTATATCTATCTTTGATATATTATACAGTGGTAGCAAAAGATATACCTAATAGTTCATTAAGAACTGTACATTTTGAGATGAAAATATCATTTTCCAAAAAAAAGTGACTAGACATGTTCTTTCCGTGTACACTTCATGTAGTCTTCGTGATGTGACTATAATACTCTGATATTTTTCCACTTCTTTTTATAACGGACTATATGCCCTGAACCTACTTAGTTTTAAATACATAATATATGTATATCCAATTAATGATTTTATGTTAACTGATTAGTTCAAAATTATAACTGTATATTTATATATTTTTTTCGTGTACCTATAGCTTAAGTAGGTTATGGAATAAATGGGCTTTTTATTTTATTTATTTTATATGACCTAAAGCTAAATAAAAGCGCGTTTATTTTTTCAGAAAAAGCCATACCTAAACATTTTAAGCTGTCCAATCCTGTCAGCTTGTCAACACGTGATAAATTAATTTACGTCCAGTAATTTTTATTGCTATTGTTGTGTGGTTGCCTTTGTTAATTTGTAAACATCATGTTTTATTAATAGCCACTGATAATCACAAGTCCTCTTCTATAGTTACTAAGGGCCACTTGCACCGTTCCATTAACCCGGGGTTAACCGGTTAAACCTGGAGTTACCATGGTTACCAGTACAATTTGACACTGGGTTAACGGTTTAAATTTAAATTTTTCTCGGTATTTCTTGGGACCTGAAATAAATTGCCCTTGTTAAAACCTAGTCCTAGAGCTAGTTTTATCAATGAATTCGACGATTATGTTTATTTTCAAGGTTCCTTAGGTACCCTAGGGATGTCAAAATGAATCTTTTTACTTAGGCGCATTGCACACTGCATCCGATTCGCACGTCGAGGGGGATGTCGCTATACGCGCATAGCGTTGTCTCGCTCAAACATCGGAGCGACTTGCGAATCGGATGCAGTGTGCCATGCGCCTAAAACTCCGCGGTTTGTCTTTCTCAAGAACCCTACCTTAATAATAGCTTAATATCGTGTCTTTTTATGGCCGCTATATGAATTGCGATTTATTCAATCAATCAATCAATCAATCTTTAATGTCAAAAACACATGTTAAAAATTGCAATACAAATCAAATTAAAAATACACAACACACAATATAGTTATATTATATACAAATGTCAAAAATAAAAAACCATTAAAAATCAAAAATACAAATGTCAATAAAATAAAATACACTGGGAATCATTTCATGTTAAACTTAGTATAAAATTCTTTCACTGTGAAATATGCCTTGTCAATTAAAAACGCTTTCAACTTTTTAACAAATAGCTCGTAAGATGCCGCCTCTTTTATTTCACGGCTCAGGCTGTTGTAAATTTTTATGCCAACAACCCCCAACGAGTTGGACGATTTTGCGAGCCTGACCAAGACGGATTTAATATTTGTTTTTATTTTATATTAAAAAAAAAATATAATAGTTAAAAGTTTAACCTCAAATTTATGTGATTATAAAATATAATGTACTGTTTAACGACAAACACGGTATTTCCGGACCGATATAACCTTCAAACCTTCAAGAAAAGAGCGTATTCCCATCTTAAAGGCCGGCAACGCACTTACAACCCCTCTGGTGTTGCGGGTGTCCATAGGCGGCGGTAATCGCTTACCATCAGGTGAACCGTCTGCTCGTTTGCCTCCTATTTCATAAAAAAAAAAACTAAAAACTGGGCACTCGAAATAAAAATAACTACACGAAAATGTGTCGGTAGCTGGTGGTACTGAACCCTCCTAAAAGCGAAAAGTCGAACTCGCACTTAGCCGATGTGTTTAAAACTCTCAATATTGTTTGTAAGTTTAAGACGTACATTTCCAACATATTAAATATATTAATGACGGGTCACTCACGTGTTTTAAGTCGAAAACGCTCGACATCTGCACCGCAGCTCGGCAGTCTGCGCCGGTCCGTCACCGTCGACGCAAGCTCCTGATGACGCTCCTCGGTACGGAGTGAAACATGTCGAGCGTTTTCGACTTAAAACACGTGAGTGACCCGTCATTAATATATTTAATATGTCTATGTCTCACGGAAGTTTTGTTATTAAAATTACATTTCCAACCTTCCTGACCGTACACATCGCCATAAACACGCGTCGTTTGCGTACAATCAAATTGAAATCGTGTTATAAACTACATTAAATGTGGCGGCGCGACGTTACGCTGATGGTTATTGCATATTAAGCTCATGCCTCACCTTTTATTTCACCCCCAAACTGCTGAAATTGGTTCCGTGGTGAGCCAAATAATCGCTTTAGGTCTATATCAGAGTCACAGTGTATTATAAATATTATAATACGAGCACTTGAGTCCGCAGCAAGCTCGGTTTTCCATAACAACGTAGTTACGCTCTCATTTTAAAACGACTAGCTAGATTGCTCTGAAACTTTGTACTTACAATAGGCTAAACTTGAAAAATGTCATATGTAGTTAAAAAATACAGCGAAAACCAAGAAAAAACATTCTTCGCTGCCAAATAGAAAAAAAATATATACGAGTAGTAGTGGAAGAACAAAATTAATGAGTATAATTATACTTCTGTATTTTTTATGCAATTAAGTACAGCGTTCTTCGTTGTCTAAAATGTTGTTCCTCTAACATTTTGGGTTGGCACCGCCTTTAAATACTAAGTAATTACCCAGGTGGTTATTAATTTGCTTATTATTAGGTATTATTTACTTTTTGGCAGAAATTAGCTTTACGACGGGATAGGGACTGGACAAGGATAGGGGTGGGGTAGGGGTTATATAAAAATGTTTTGTGGTTTTCAGCAGATTGGGTTTTTGAAGGCGGTTCCCTTTTTTTTAAGAAATGAAATTAAGTTATTTTGGTTTTGCTTTTTTTTTAAACTAGAAATTTAATAGAACCCAGATCTATTCTGATAAATTGATAAATAATACTGTGTAACCTTGAAATGACTTTTTTTGTATTAAGTAGGCATATCTACATATTATCTACATGTGATCTACCTACAATGCAATTGTTGCGATAGAAAAAATTTGACCGTGATTTTATTAATGTATATAAACATATGTATTCGTGCGTAATTCATTAATTTATTTTAATTTTATTGCACGAACAAAAAAAAACATACAAATGGCGGACTTAATGCCAAAAGGCATTCTCTACCAGTCAACCATTGGGTCAAACGGAGACATATGATTATCTTGGTGCCGGAAAATTCATAACTAACAGGGAATTTTTTTGCTGTGAAGTCAATTATCATAATATGTAAATATAATAAAATATGTACAAAAAAAATATGTTGCTATTTTTGTTTGTTTATTTTATTGTGACTATCAAAATAAGCGAAGAAATATGCGATCGAAGTAAAATCGGCCGTAGTGCCCGTAGTTCATGAAAGCGAACCATTGTCCAACCGCTAAAATATCCTTATTCAACCCCTCTTTCCATATTTCCACTGACCGCCATTTGTTAACCATGCATTATCTTTGCCAATTGAACCCAAACCCGAATATGACTAACCCAAGAACAATCGAAACGAAAAATTAAGTAGGGCCAATTCGGCGAATTTATTTCAGCAGCTATATTTCACTGGGAACGAGCACGCGTCGGGCTTATCGGCATGGCGCTTCCTAACCTCTTATAACTTATGAGGGGACTGGCAAAATCTTTTTTTAAGTGCCAAACTCCTTTCCGGCGTAAGCCGGGGACGATAGCGTTTTCTCTGTTTTAGGCAAAAGTTAGTTGTTAGTTGCTCAAGTAAATAGTTCAAACACTTCATAGAGATATAATTTTTTTACCTATTGACATTTAAAGCGGATTAATTCAAAGATTTATTAACAACTCAAATGAGGTAAAATTTTAATTCCAATTACATTACGGGGCCGTGGGGTCCAAGTCTAATTCTGCTTATAAATGCTTTTTTAGTGTATTTTTTTTAATAGTTTTACAATACCCTAACAGGGTCTCCAGTTGTTGTGCCTTAATTTTGTAAGTTTCGCCTGTATTTGTTTGTACCAACATGAACGCAATAAAGATAATTATGATTATGATGCCGCCCTGGTCCAGTGTGGTTTCAGAATTATTTATTTTAAATGTTTACTTAAAATGTTTCATTAAAATAACTAAACAGTATGCTTTTAACTTGACACGCCACTGTTATCCGCTGCGTCTAACTACGTAGAACAACCAAAGGAACTTTCTTAAGTCTCAGTACAAAAAAATCTCGAAAAGTTTTCGACTTTCCTCGAATTTTAGAAAGGGTTTTATGTTTACTACGAAGTGGTGTGGTTGGAATAATGACAAAGCTGAAATATGAATAAAGTTGGGTACCTTTTTTGTTATTCAAGAATAAGTATGATATAATTTCTTAAGAAATTGTTAAGACTAATTGAGACGAGACGAAAATTGTGCAGTTAATTAAATTACACAGTGAACGAAGTTTTAAGCGCATCCCATGCAGTCTTTGTTTTTTAGGGTTCCGTACCGAAAGGGTAAAAACGGGACCCTATTACTAAGACTCCGCTGTCCGGCTGTCCGTCTGTCTGTCTGTCACCAGGCTGTATCTCATAAACCGTGATAGCTAGAGAGTTGAAATTTTCATAGATGCTGTATTTCTGTTGCCGCTATAAAAACAAATACTAAAAAGTACGGAACCATCGGTGCGCGAGTCCGACTCGCACTTGGCCGGTTTTTTTTGTTCTGCCCTACTAGACTAGCCAAACAGCAAATGGTAATAAGCAGCCATATTGCCTTTCCAACCATTATTGGCATGGTGCGTTGTCAGTGGAGGCAGAAGTGGCGCTGATTGTCACAAACAAACGTACTCGTAATCTTGTTGAATGTTTTATTTAATGCCACCGGCAGCCGTTTCAACTAATTTTACTCCATAAGATTTAACGTAAAAAGGCCCACAAAAGGAGGGCAGCACCAGTCGTGCACCTGGCGAATAGGTAGATTCACGAAAGCTGGCGCGGGTTTTGAACGAGTATTTGACAATTTAGAACAAATTTTCAGCTCCTTTGAATTTACTGCCATTGGTGGCAAGGTGTTCACGGCGTCAGACTCACCCTAAAAGCTAGTGGTAATTCATTTAAGCGGGGCCAAGGTGGTCATATAATAAGATCCTTCAGTCTTCAAGCTCATTTAATCATAAAGCTATTATACCCGGAACCGTATTCACTAATTATTCCGCAGTAATTTTGGTGCTACAGTTGCATAAGGAGTGCATTTATTAAGGTCAGCTTCTAGGATGGAGTTTCTGATAGCTAAAAGGATTTAATCGGATTAGTTTGCTACATTTTGGGCCCAGTTCATAAACTCATGTATATTGTAAACCACTAACACTTAGTTTCATAAGAATATTGTATTACTAACATAATATGGGCTTCATACCTGAATTGAATTGAATAGATTAGGGACGTCAACACATGTTGAGCTTTAAAAGTTCAATAATTGCAGAGGCCGGGCAATGACAATTACAGAGATGAGATTCAATTTTGATGATGCGAAGCCCGACAAAGAAATAGAATTCACGAATTGGTATTTGTTTTATTTTATATTCAACTATAGGTATATATCAAGCGAACAAGTATTTAGTAATGTACCATGCTTTATTACGTTAGGTTTTTGGAGTTAATTTCAATTTGTTGTAATGATAGCTCCTGCACCCGTGAGCAAAAGCGTGAGTAAAAGTGTACGGGATTCTCATAGCACCGTCGAACGAAAACCAGCTTTGAAGTCGCATTTCTAATTAAAGCAAAATAACTGTTTAGAATACCACTTTTTAGGCCCTTCGCCATTTTGCGCAGGTGCACAAAGCGGGTGCAGTGCACGCCCGCGGGTACCATCGTGGGTAAAATCCGTCCCGCGCGTTCGCGCCAGCTACCATTGATCAATGCTCATAATTATACTATTGTTCCTCTACAAACACACATTATGGAAAATAGATTTTTTAGGGTTCCGTACCCAAAGGGCAAAACGGGACCCTATTACTAAGACTCCACTGTCCGTCTGTCTCCGTCTGTCACCAGGCTGTATCTAGACAGTTGAAATTGATCACTAGTCGTGATAGCTAGACTGTTGAAATTTTCACAGAATGATGTATTTCTGTTGCCGCTATAACAACAAATACTAAAAAGTACGGAACCCTCGATGGGCGAGTCCGACTCGCACTTATCCGGTTTTTTAATTATTATTATAAGAGTTAAGAGCGAAAATCAAATCCATACAATTTTTAAAAAACTCCTAACTCTTATAACATTATAAGAAAATCGAAAAAAATTAAACGAGCGGTCATAGAGCTGTGATTAATATACAGTGCTGGACAAAAATAATCATTTACACGAAAAGTATACTTCTTAAACAACTTCTTTTATGATTTTCGCCTCTTGTTGGTATATTAAATAGAAAACAATTATATAGTACATGTAATGAGCTATATTAGTCGAATTTAAACTGTTGTGAGACATACTAACATTAAATAATTTTTACGGTTTAGACTCACTTGTTTTAGTTACTCGCGCGACATGTTTCGGAGAGCCTAGGTCTCCTTTCTCAAGCACTAATAGTGTATAGCTATATTAGTATTAAAACATATTTCACTAATTAGCATAATGTTGTCTTCTAGAGGGTGATTACTTTGATTTTGTCATTTTACCTTGGACAAAATAAATAATACGAATGCTTTACGAGAAATAATAAAATATACAATACAATAACCTGGGTGGAAATAATAACAAATGACTCATTGTATTAGTCTTAACAATTCTCAGTAATTTTCATGTATTTCTTAAACGTGCAAGATGTCAGGAAAACTTTCCATTGATGTTTGCAATCTGGTTAACGTCATAGGCAAAAGAAAATGTCGTCTTAAAAAATTGCTGTAAAATATTCAATGTCGGTTGGAGCTGTACAGTACATTCGAAAAAAAAAACATTAAAAACATTTACTGGGAACTGGCGAACTTGCCTGGAGCCAGTCGCTGGTGATCAACAAATCAATGGGGTAATGCTAGTATTGTTCGATGCGTGCGTGAAATCCAAAAATATCGTCGAGTTGATTTGGAAAATGATAGATCTTAAGGTCAGTTCTTGAACTAGCCCTCGCAGGCTGAGAAAATGGTTTGAAAAATTGTCTAGCATCTAAGCAACCATTTAATAGCAGTACAAACAAAAGAAGCGTCTTACATTTGCGAAGAAACATAGTTGAATTGAACCTTGGAGTACTGGAAAGTCAGTATTACGGATTGATTGAAGTAAAATTTGGACTAAAAAGCCGGTTTAGTGTGTAGCGTAAAGCGTAAGCCTTGCGAAGCGTTGACAGAAAGTAATATATAAACAAAAAACCGGCCAATTGCGAGTCGGACTCGCGCACGAAGGGTTTCGTACCATTACGGAAAAAAAACAGCAAAAAAATCACGTTTGTTATATGGTAGCCCCATTTAAATATTTATATTATTCTGTTTTTAGTATTTGTTGTTATAGGGGCAACAGAAATACATCATCTGTGAAAATTTCAACTGTCTAGCTATCACGGTTCATGAGATACAGCCTGGTGACAGACAGACAGACAAACAGACAGACGGACAGACGGACAGCGGATTCTTAGTAACAGGGTCCCGTTTTTACCCTTTGGATACGGAACCCTAAAAACTGTTAAGGCATGTTATGGTGTGGGGCTCATTTTGCTTGGTCTGGAGTTGGCAGCTTTCCTCGAATTGATGGAATAATGACTTCTGAAGTTTATATTAAGATTTTACAAGAAGAGATTTCACTGCTTAATTTTGGCTTGGAGGATCTGTATTTATTTCGGCAAGATAATGCCCCGTAGCACACAGCTTAAATATCTGCTGCAATATTTAAGGCAAATGGGTTAAAACAGCTTGAATGGCCTCCACAATCACCTGATATTAACCCGATTGAGAACTTGTAGAGATATTTGGGTGGCAAAATTAACAAAACAAATGTCATATTAAACATATTAATGACGGGTCACTCACGTATTTTAAGTCGAAAACGCTCGACATGTTGTTGTTTGATTGTTTTTGACTTAAAATACGTGAGAGACCCGTTATTAATATGTTTAATATGTTTGTGTCTCACGAAAGTTTTGTTATAAAAACAAATGTCACTCACAAGAATTCCTACTTCAGAGAACCTGCCTACCTGGAACACCTAAAATAATTGGTCGAAAGCGTGCCTCGCAGATTAGCAGCAGCGTTGATCGCGAAAGGAGGCCACACAAAATAATAGACTGAGTTTAATCTGCGATTGTGCTTACTGTATGATTTAATTTGTCCAGAGCAAAATGAAGTGCTATATAATTGCATAAGGTATTATAGCGGAATTCATAAAGTAGTACACAATAGAAACTTTCATTTACGTGCAAGTGTATGATTATTTTTGTCCAGCACTGTACATCAAATTGTGTCAAAATATTTTCAATAATGTTAAATCCAGAGAGGAAAATGGGGACTACGTTTTTATGAAAAGGCGGTTTCGGGGCGGCGATTCACAAGGATGTTATTTAAAATGCCGATTAGCACATCAGCAATGTGCCCATCAAATAAATTTTGATGACCAATGAAGTTTCATCGAATAAGCAGCCAGAATTTAACAGCATAATAAAGAATCAAATATTCAGAGAAACATCGCTGGATAGTGTCGACAGATGGCGGGCTAGTGATGGCAGCGATAAAATGCCGATATCGAATTATTTAAAATTAGTGTTTTTACAAAAAATATTGTCTATCTATTTCAGTTTATAATTTGTATAGAGTAGCACATTTTCAAATATATTTTTTTACATTTGTGGTCTTAATTGGGCATTAGTCTAAGTGTTTATTGGGCTTTATTCATTATAAACCTACCTAATTAAAATAACTAAGTATTTGCCAATCCAAGAGGATTGGCAAATACTTAAGATCATTGGTAAGAACCAATGATCTTAGTAAATTGTAAATGAACAGCTTTTAAAGCATTTATTACTTCAAATTTGTTAACAAACAGTTGGCATATTCTGTTATTTATCAATAAACAACAAAGGCTGATCGAAGCAATCTCACAAGATATATCTCTAGTGCCAATTATTAGATTGGAATCGAACTGCTTCACAATGGCAATTTTCTGTTTAACTGCTTGAAAATAAACAAGCTTTTTTGTTGTGCAATACATTTTGTGCGATATACGGCAGTGAAAGGCAATTTAGTCCCTCTCCTTTCGAGTTAATAATGTTAGTTTTTGTGGAACGAAGTCGTTAAAATGGACGGCAGATGGTGGCGTTTTCATTGTCATCGCGATTTATTGAGATAGATTCATTTACTACAACAATGGATATTGATTGTTTGAAATTTAATTTAATGTATAAGAATTCATTCTTTCTCCATTTATTTTCCTATTTATTTTTCATTTATAAATAATTATTGAATCTAGGTACTCAGTATATTTTATTGTTTGTGTTTTCATTTTATTTCTAGATTTAACTTTAGCTTTAATTTTGTAATATTATAATTTAGTTTAATTAGTTTACATTATGTCTAGTCTTTGTACATTATTGCATGTTGTGAAATAAAAGTAATTTTAAAAATGTAAAAACAAAGACGCATTTCACAAAATTAATTGACTGCGCTTCCTTATAATATATCTACGGTCAGAGTGTGAAATTGCATTATTTTCTGTATGTTCGAAATTCGACACCTTGATTAAAATAGTTTGTATGTTTACGCACTTACTTATAGAAGTTTAAGTATTACGACTTTGATTAGGGTTCCGTACCCAAAGGGTAAAAACTATTACTAAGACTCCGCTGTCTGTCTGTCCGTTTGTCACCAGGCTGTATCTCATGAACCGTGATAGCTAGACAGTTGAAATTTTCACAGATGATGTATTTCTGTTGCCGCTATAACAACAAATACTAAAAACAGAATTAAATAAAGATTCGTTTTTTTTTGTATGGGAGGGGCTCCCATCCAACGTGATTTTTTTTTCGTTTTTTGCGTAATGGTACGGAACCCTTCGTTGGCCGTTGTTTTTTAAATGTGTACGAGAATTTAACCGACGCCTGGGAATAATTTACAGCAACGATTACCATCCTCAAGTTTAAACTCTGACACTTTGACGAACTCTTTTTCAAATATTGAATATTTGGAGACAATTTGATATTGCCTAAAACCTACATATTTAAGAAAAAACGTAAATTTTGTGACAGTAGAAAAATAAAAAGTTAACCTATCGATAGATGAAGTATGAAATCTTAATTATTTGATTTAAGTCCAATTGACACTTTATCGATGGTTTTCGACAAAATATGAAATTTGTTCGTTCTGCACTGTTTCGCACCACCCTGAACGTGGGTTTTATTCAAATTTAGAATATTACGTTTGTCCCACTCTGCTACTACCTATCCGTCCAAGTTGAACTTGCAGGAAAATTCTAACGGAAATCCGAAAATTGCAACATGGGAAACCTTCCAATTAAATGGAAATTCATGCGGATAGTTTCTGAATAATCAATAAAAACCTTTGAGATGAAAGTTTGAAATGAATACGCGTCTTTGGATTGAAGGTTTTTAATGGATGATTTATAATGGTCGCACTTAAACTATCGTGAGACATATTTCAAAATATTTATCAGTACGGTTTTTACTCACTGTTATTTTTAATCGCACGACGTACAACCGCCGCGGACACTCGTGCCTGAGGATGGATTCCCAAAGAATCCGAATCATGTCGCCAAAAGCGACTAAAAATAACAGTGAGTAAAAATCCGTACTGATAAATATTTTGATTTATAATGGATGGTATTTAATGGAAACAGTGGCAGGACGGGAAGATGGTCCCTTCCATTACTACTGGAACCAGATGCACATGTTGTCCACCTAGTTTTTTAAGTGTAGGTTTTTTCTTTATGTGTAGATTAGATTTAAGATAGATTTTAAGTTTTAAGTGTACATATATGGAATGTAATTCTGAAATAAAATTTATATTATTATTATTTGGATATTTTTGTTTTCTGCCATAATGATAAAAACAATATGCATGGACTACCTTATGAGCAAGCGGAGATAGGCGCTCACAAAATCAGTTGTTACTCGCGCGTTGTCGATCCTTTTGGTTACTAAGTAACCAAATAAGTCTTATATCATGCATGCATGATGGCATGTAAATGGTTGCAACGCGACGCTGCGCAAGCGCTGCGCCGCGACTCTCCGAAGGGTGCGCGACAGCCGCCACAGTGTCCTGGCCGTCGTGGCAGGGAAATGGAACAGTGCATTAATTAGTCACTGGACCTCCCAACATCTTAGTTTAGGTACTAACATAGTAATTTTAGTATATTTGTAACTAACAAAATAGGGATTGTATCGTCTGAAATAAATGTTTTTTTATTTATATGCACGGATAATTGCTATAGTGGTTAAAGTAGTAACTACTGAACCACCTATATTTTCATGCCAATATGTATTTGACAGTTTGAGCTGCAAGTAGAATCCGCCTAAGCTAAGCCGATTTAAACAGAACAAAGTGAGAGATTGTCATTATACAATTATGACAATGTCATTGCCGCACTTTGTCATTACAGATGCCATGCAGAGTTAGAAATATCAATTAGTGAAACTAATCAATGTAAGCAAAGAAGTTTAATAAATTAAGTGCATCAATTAGCCATCATTCACGCAAAAATAAAAAACATTTTAACATGATGTAAGTATAGAAAAAGCTCCGAGTGCTTAAGAACTGTTAAACAACAAGGAACTCTCGAAGTTTGTAACATTTTTCCGGCATTTTCTTCCTTAATTAACAGAACTTAGATAAGTACCTAAGCGTCCCTTGCGTTGGCTTGCGTTGAGTGATAAAGTTTTAACCACTAGATAAAGATCGTTAGTTTAACCTTACTGCTCTGTTATGAGTGTAACTGCGGACAGAATTTCTAGTATTATCTTTGTTTACATAAGCATCCTATAATACCTAACCCTTTTAACCTAAAGCCCCATTTAGACGGTTCAAGAACTTACATGCAATATTTGATACATACATTTCTAAGAATGTAGTTGATCGACCAAATACAATTTTAATTTACAATTACAATGTAATGAAAAACGCATCCGAGTTCCGTTTAAATTTTTCTTAAAATTAAAGAAGTAATATGTTTAGTTCATTAATTGCCTGGTCCATTACCATGTTTTGAAATAGGTACCTATCATAAGACCAAAAGTAAATTTTGTTAGCATTTTTAACAGTCTTATTCAAACAATAGCAGCGGGTAAGGAATCTATAAGGGTAGGTGCCAAGTTGACTACGGAACCTTAAAAACTAGAAGATACAAAAACACACAGCTCCTTGTAAATAAAACTTTACAAGCCTCATTAAAGTCGCCATCAGATAGATCGGAGCGGCCGAGGTGCTCAAAAATACCTGAACAAGCACTCTAACACCTTGACAATAGAGGCTTGTTCAGATATTTGTGAGCACTCTGGACGCTCCGATATATCTAGTGTACAAGGACAGGTTACGACAAACGATTAATAGATATTGCTAATTGAGGCTTGCAGCGTGTTTATGAATCACGTCATGTTAGTCTATTGCAAAATTTGCGAATGTAACATTACATCTGAGTCAGGTCTCGCTGTTTACCGCTCTAGTTTTCTGTGTCGATTAAGTAATTTGTGTTGAGTCCAACTCATAGCGGAATTCTACTTCCGCCTACTTACCTCTACTACTAACGATTGTTCAGTTGAAGGGGACACGGAAAGAACACGTCTAGTCACTTTAGTAACATTTTGAGTAATGACGTTTTTAAAATTTGAAACCATGTCAAAATATACGGTAATTCCGTGTCTTTTTTAACTAAAAAAAAGTTGTGTAACATATATTATACAGTGGTAGCAAAAGATATGTTTTCCTTCCCCAAAAGTGTTATTGTTTTTATATTCAGAAAAACGTAACACTCGTCATAATAGTGAATCTATGACCTTCAGAGGCTTCAGATTATATTATGTCGCATTTGAAACTCTCAGCTACTAACATTACATTTTATGAGTTTGTATAATTAAGCTAATAACAGAGAAGAATCATAAAATGGATTAGTCGAAATGAGTGCGCCAGCGAAGTTAGCTGTAATGGCCAACCACGAAATCACATTTGCGCGGAACACTGCAGTGGTAAACATAATTTTACTGTTTGACCCCAATGTGTTACAATATCAATTTATTAGAGATCATTAGGGACGGATTATTCGTAACTGCCCCATTGTTTCCGAAAATTAAGAATATTGGATTACCAGAGCTTTTGGCTTTGGATTAAATCTGTACACAAGGTTTAATTTTGAAACTTCACCGTTTCTGGCATAGCTATAGGCGTTTAAAACTTTCACTTTTTGGACACAGGGACTAAATTAAATTTTATCACGGTTCGGTCACTAATAAATTTGTTTAACTTTGATATCGATACGGGATCCATGGACCCGGATAACAGGTAACTGAAACTTAACAAAATGGTTTCATCCGGCGTATATATATAGTGTACTATCATATTAACCAAACTATGGACCCAGAGAGTCTGCAATAAAATGTTTTTTATTGATTTATTAGGCAACAAAAAACTGACAGATTATAAACTGAAATAGATGATATACAAATACTAAATAAAAAGTGACTAAAAGCCCTCCAGTGGCGGAGGCCGGATTCTAACCGGCATCTAAGATGCCGCATCTTTAGCTTATTACGCGGTTAACCTCTGGGCTACCCGGCCACGGTGGTACCAGTTCCAATTTCTCGACGAGTTTATGAAATCTTTGAATTAGTAGCCGCCGCCGTCGTTTAATTTATGCATTACTTCTACTGGTCACAATTACTTAGCACAAATAACTACTATACCTTTTGATTGAACTCACTCTTTAACTCACTGATGATTTAACTCGCTCAGTTACTCGTCTATCTCGATTTCAGAGGTTCGGAAGAATTCGGAGGGTGTCGGGAAAACATGGCGGGATCGTATAGCGTGATTCGCCATCTCGGTCGCACTTATGGCTGTGTACCTATATTTAATTGAAACTCTGAAACTGAAATGAACTGAAATGAGCGAAATGAGTGATAGGTATATATCACCGCGAGCGAAATATATGAATCAATCTCTTCAACTTAGTGAAGCGTTTTGCGCATCTAACATGGTGTTGAGACACTTTATTAGCTGCCATTGCGGGCTTGTTTTTTGTCAACAAGGAGGACATATACGAAGGAACTTGCTTAAACTTCCTTAGCGCGAGAGTCGCGAGACACGTAATAAATGTCACTTTTTTACTGCTATGCTATTAATTTTTCTATGGTTGACTGGTAGAGAATGCCATTTGGCATTAAGTCCGCCATTTGTACATTGTTGTATATATTTTGTGCAATAAAGTTTAAATAAATAAATAATTTTGTTCCTTAGTGCTCAAACTGTCTCTTGTTTTGCTTGCAGTTGAATATTCTAACTCTGTTAACTACATTGAAGCCATAAACTTATAAATAACTGATTTCGCTAATGCGCCATACATAAAATATGTTTGTAGAAGGGTGAAAGATTAATCTAGAGCGCTCTCCACACCTAGACGACCGGTGGCAAATGGAAGGTGGAATACAGTCGAAAAATGTCTAAGCACGTCTCCGAAATTAATGTTCCTTCTAGAACATAATGCTTCGTAAAGAGAAATAATACAAACTTACATTTTGATATCAAATTAAATTTATAATTTTATTATTATTTGCCCGTGCATATCGCTCGCGCTATTGCATATATACGGACAAGTACCTACGTACGAGCGAAATGCACGCATGAATCAACTAAATGACATTCGTTTGATATCAAAATGTACGATCGAATCGGCCTCTAAGTGAAATACCGCTACGCCATAAACCACATTTCATAATTATTTTATAATGGTAAACGGTAATCAAAGTAGGTATGTAAATAATTAAAAGTCAACATAAAACAACAACAAATGTATTATCAACAGCATATAGTCCTCCACATCGATTTCGATGACGGAGATCTCAGCAATCAATTGTTTTTCCTCTTATGAGCTCATGTGGCTGGCCAGGCCAAATAGCACCAGGCCAGCTAGGTCAACAACATACACAATAAATAAATCAACTACAACAATCAAGTTGAAAATGACTTAAAATTAGTTAACAACATTATTATTTACATGGCTTGGTAAACAACACACGCAACATACCATAGTCTTAAAATTCAAGTCAACATCCATTATTATTACACAATATTATTATTTACATGGCTTGGTTAACAACACACGCAACATACTATAACTCTTAAAATTCAAGTCAAGAACCATTCACATTCAATGATAAATTTTTAATAGCTAAATAGATTTAATGGTCTTTATGATGATGAATCGTTTTATAAATGGGAACTTTCACGGGGTAAGGTTGGGGGACATGGACATGTACGGTTTTTTCTACTTTAAATGGAACATGTTTTTCAACCGGGTAGGGAACATGCTTTACAACAGGATAAGGTACCACCTTTTCAATCGGGATGGAAATTTCGGTTTCAACAGGAACGGCCACAGGCTTGTTGACAGGTACCTTCACAGGATACGGTTGGGGGACGCCAACCAAAATTGGCTTTGGTACATTTACGTGAATGAGTTTTTGCACAGGTACAGTTACATGTTTATACAACGGTACTTCAACTGGCTTTTGCTCATCAGTATGCTCACCAACAGTAAACGGTTCAGCATGGTCTAATCCTCCTGCAAATTCTTGAGTATACTGTCCTCCGAAATCGTGTCCTGACAATCCATGAACACCTAAATCATGGACGATCGCACCTTGTCCTCCGTGTCCATATTCGTTGCCACCGTCGTGGAGAATAAACGATTGCGCGGCACCATGTGCTGGAGCGGATACCGGAGAATAACCAGCACTACCGGTTTGACCATAAGATTCATCACTATGTCCATTTGATTCCTCGCCGTCACTGTGACTATTGGAATCACCGTGATCATTACCACCCTGACTGTTCAAATCTCCAGCATATGCATTATAGACACCTTGGTCATGATTTCCAAAATCATGAGCAGCTTGAAGATAAGTATCGCCGGTGAAGTCATGCCCAGATGCTGCGAAAGATGGAAAAGCATTTTGGCTTCCTACATCAAAACTCTTTGATTGTCCCTGATTGCCCGAATCATATCCATGACCAGTATTTTGTCCGAATGCGTGCGCAGGCTGAGACACATCATGTTCAAATGTTTGTCCACCTTCTTGTCCGTGGCTTAAAGCTTGATAGTTTTGACTAAGTCCTGCTAGGAAATGACCATTACCCGCAAGATTTGAATAGTCAAGCGCTGGGGCGTGCCATCCACTGCTGTCCCCATGATCATGCGATCCACTGGATTCTACACCACTAGCTGCGCATGCTGCTACCAAGCCTAATATCTGCACCTGCAAAAGAAATTGAGGTTTGTATATGCTACCTTTTATCTCTTGATTTAATTTTTTATGTATTTAACTAAAAAGCCATAAACTAGATAAGAACATAAAACCTGACGACCTGTCTGGCCTACTAGGTAGTGACCCTGCCTATGAAGCCGATAGTCCCCGGTTCAAATCCTGGTAAGGGCATTCATTCGTGGGATGAACACGGATATCTGTTCCTGAGTCATAGATGTTTTCTATGTATTTAATTATTTATAAATATTTATATATTATATACGAGTATATCGTTGTCTAAGTAACACATAACATAAGCCTTATTGAGCTTAATGTGGGACTTCATCATTCTGTGTAATATGTCCTATAATATTTTTTCCCGCCCCGGCTTCGCACGGGTTACATAAAACCTTCATAAATTATACGCGTAAATGTTCCTCAAGAATCACTCTATTGATAGGTGAAAACTATATGAAAATCTGTTTAGTAGTTTTTGAGTTTATCTCTAACATACTGACAGACAGACAGACGCGGCGGGGACTTTACCCACTCAAAAAAATCCTGCAATTTTATCTCCAATATCGATAAATAGTCGACTAAGAATTTCCAAAACCACTTTCACTTAGCTCAAATAAAATAATTGCAGCACTCATGTCTTTAGTTTTGATTAATATAATTATGTCTCTTTAGAACTACTTTTACTCAACGTTAAAAATAGTCTTTTAAATCAAATACGGTCCGTAGGAAGCTGTCAAGCTTAAAAAATCTTCTAGCTAGTTAGTCAGAGCTCCGTAAACTTCTGTGGGTCAGTTTACAATCTTGCGGTTAACTTTGTCAAACGTGGTAATGTGTTTAATCCCATATAACTCATTAATGGGGTTGACTCGGTCAATACAGAGCGAAATTAGCTACGGAACTTTCATTTAGAAGCAAGTTTTGATACCTAAATATATACAAGTAAATACCTAAAACAACATTCAAAATGTATTTTTAATGTAACTTAATGAGTAAAGGCATTATGCTCGCCTTTTGTATTCGTATTCGTGTATAGTTAAGGGATAGGCCTGATACAACCATGAATCCACATTGATCGAATCGGCAGTCCACCTCGTTGAGAGCCTATTGCACGCTGCAGCTTTGTAGTCGCTCCGAATAATTTATATTTAATCAGTTAACCACACACATTAATTAATATAAACGGAACCTTTAAAAGAAATGTCTAACTTCTAAAATCCCTGCCTCAAATGTTTGACAAAACGATACCCATCGGATTAATTCATAAGGTATTAATATTATACTTCCCTACTTCTTGCCGGGCAATGTGATAAATTCGGTCGCGCCGTGGTGAAAGCAGTTTATTTTTGTGGGGCGTTGCAATTCTAACCTAACCTAACCCTTTTTTCTGTAAGCAGTTCCTTTCTGTGTGGGATTGCAGTTCAAACCTAATCTAAACCTACATTTCTAAAAACAGTTGTTTTCTGTGGGGAGATTAAATTCTAACTTAACTTAAACCTACTTTTCTATAAACAATTGTTTTATGTGGGGGGTTGCAGTTCTTACCTAACCTAAACCTACTTTTCTGTAAGCAGTTCCTTCTATGTGGGATTGCAGTTCTAACCTAACCTAAACCTACTTTTCTAAACAACAGTTCTTTTCTCTGGAGGGTTCCAGTTCTAACCTAACCTAACCTAAACCATCTTTTCTATAAACGATTCATTTCTGTGGGGGTTTGCAGTTCTATCCTAACCTAAACCTACTTTCCTGTATGTAGTTCCTTTCTGTGCGGGGTTGCAGTTCTTACCTAAACTAAACCTACACTACAGTTCATTTGTTTTATTAGATTGCCCAAGGTAGGGTGGTCATTATTCATACTAATCGGTCAAAGTGATTAATCATGCAGTTTTAATTACATTGCCCACTTGATGCGGGCATTATGCATGCAGACCGGTCATAATTCATAGTGACCAGACTTATCAAGTTGCCCGTAACATATATATTTTAAACCTGAGTCAATTACTACTAATTAGGCTCAATTTATAACGGTTCCGCTTGTGCCCAACATGACAAGTAGGTAATAATAATTTTAAAATATAAGCACGGCAATTCATTCTATAAAAATAAGATGTTGGGCCGAAATAATAAGCTTACTGTCCAAATACGTAGGCCTTGCTTCTCAGTAGGATAATACATACAAAACGGAAATTCAAAACGAGAAGCTATACATATTTATTAAGTACATGGACACAAACTTGACGTATTTGAACGTAGTATTGTGACAACCTCATTCAACCGTATCATTCAAATAAAACGAAACATTGACTATTAGTAGTTACAAAAACTTGCCTGGCGCAATGAACTCACTTTTTTTTCTTCAAATATGAACTCTAGTTATCTATTTACAAAGCCGGTTTTACGCTGAAGATAAATGTAAGCCAAATAACATTAGATGAGTTGCATCAATTTTATAAGAAATCACGTAATATAAGTAATCAATTTTTGAGTTAGCTCCAGTGTAACAATACAAAAAGATTCCTAGGAATTAGAGCGTGTCGATGCGAAACAAAACGAGTTATGTTAAACTCTGACATTAATACAAAAAACCGGTCAAGTGCGAGTCGGACTCGCGCAAAGGGTTCAGTAACCATTACGCAAAAAACGGCAAAAAAATCACGTTTGTTGTATGGGAGCCCCACTTAAATTACCTATACTTAAATATTTATTTTATTCTGTTTTTAGTACTTGTTGTTATAGCGGCAACAGAAATACATCATCTGTGAAGATTTAAAATGTTACACATGTGTGTATGTGTTAATGTTATGTGTGTGCTATTACGGTTCATGAGATAAAGCTTGGTGACAAACGGACGGACAGACAGACAGACATACGGACGGACGGACAGCGGAGTCTTAGTAATAGGGTCCCGTTTTTACCCTTAGGGTATGGAACCCTAAAAATCACCGACAACATTAGTTAGATTGATTTAATATTAATGGACTCACATAGGGAAGCATCTTGTTGACCCTGAAAGACAAACTATGGAAGCTACAAAGGAGACTGAGATTAAGATGACCTTTTATGAAACCGAAAGAGATACACCAAAAATTAAATAACCTTAATGAAGAATATAAACCATGACGAAGGGTGTTTAATGAATGTGTGGCTTGGAATTTAAGGTTTTTAAGAAGCAAAGAAAGAAAAACCCAATTTTTATAGTTTCAATGACAATTGACACTACTTATTCCGTGTTTTCTTGGCCAGTGGTCTTGTATATACCTGTGGTTGCCCAACGTAGTTTTATATAACATAACCGTTGAGAAATATTCGGTTTTTTTGTTGTCTGTCTGTCGCCACATTTCGTGAACCAGAAAATAATAATACTGTAACAAACAGTAACATCACTTTTTAGATTACTAAGTAAGTATCTAAATGTTTATAGGTTGTTGTAAATTATAAAATAATTATTGACATTGATTTGCACTTAATTAGGATCTCAGGTAGGTTATTCAGCGTAAAACTTTGAACTTCCCAACTAAATTTTTATTCTCAAGTACCTATACTTAAATATTCGTTTATTTGCATGTACGTACCTAATATTATACGATTTGTAAATTTATCAAATATATAAGACATAATAATTTTATACATTTTGAAATTATAAAGTAATCATCAAACGAAAAAATATCATACAATATTAAATGCTTTCGGACCATACACTTGTGTTTAGGAATATAGGTTTTTTTGTCTTACAGTCCTAGATAAATAATGTAACGACTGATAATAATTATCAATCGTATTTGATAAAAATAATTGCCTTCCTAGTTTGGTTGAACAAATAGATATTTCAACTATCACATTTAACTGCTTGCCAAGTCTCCTCCAACTACCTCCACAGATCGTGTGGTACACTTCTTCATTTGGCTTCTACCCCGTCCTTTGTACTTTCCCGCCAATTCGGATGAAATGCGTTCAAGTCGTCCCACTATCTCTTTTGCGGTTTGGCTGCACCCCAGCCTGCACCACGTGTTCCGGGGTCCCACTTTTTCTATTGTTTTTGAATTTTAGTACTGTACTGCATTTTAATTATTGCCTATAAGTATTACGATCCAGTTGTACGTGTAAGTAGTTGAAGAAGGGTATATTACTCGAATAAATCATTAATATTTAAAAAAAGTAGCTCAGTGCTTTTGCGACAACAATTACAATTATTTAATAAGTACTTCTTAAAATAGTAGGTACACTTTTACTTTCTTCAACGTAGGGAATTAAAAGTATAAGTCTTTCTCTATCTCGGTGGCACCTCTAATTTTCGCATTAATCACTAAAATGGTTGTAATTTTAATAACAAAACTTCCTTGAGACACAGACATATTAAACATATTAAACATATATTAGACATATTAAATACGTGAATGACCCGTTATTAATATGTTTAATATGGTTGTAATTTCACCAGAAGTCATTAAAAAAAGTCAAACTTTCCATCTTATAGTTTTGCTCTTCATATGTTTTTCTTTTCGAATGCTGTGTCGGCGTCAAAGCGTGTGCTTATATTCAATTATAATTAAAATATATTATTATAAAAACTTCAAGTAATTAATACTCACAAAAATGTTCATGTCCGTCGTTTACTCCGGTTTTCGTGCAATGATGCTGTGAACAGATGCCCTAACATTTTATAGAGGACGGAAGTGATGGGAGACAGTCTCGCGCGAGAAAGGCTTTAGGAACATTACGGAGCGGCTACAACGTCGTACTGTTCTATTAACTTGTTGTTTTGTATGTCATGAACTGGTTGGAATATAAATTTAGGATATCTATTGGTTACGATAAAATGTAAGAGTAAAAAAATATAATTTGGTTTCAAAAACTTCTTTATAAGTTCTCACATCCCACGTTGTATCGACTCGTTGTTGTTCTTGTACCAATTTAGCGTAGGTACAAATTAAAAGTTCAATTAAATAATAAAGTAACATACTTAAATTAAATTGTTGCAATTTGTATTGTGTTGTCAATTCGTTGAATGCAATTTGGAATGTTTAATATTAATTTGCTGTTTTTTTATACTACGTCGGTGGCAATGGCAAACAAGCATACGGCCCACCTGATGTTAAGCAGTCTCCTACGTACGCCTGCAACTCCAGAGCAGTTACATGCGCGTTGCCGACCCTAACACTTCGCACTCTCGTTGAGCTCTGGCAACCTTACTCACCGGCAGGAACACTACGAGTAGGGTCTAGTTGGCTACGGTTGTCTGTAAGGTGGAGGTACTTTCCCAGTTGGGCTCTGCTCTAGATCTGGAATGACCTCCGCTGTCCTGTGCCCTACCACACAAAGCGAGATGACATTCACAGTGCCCATACCTCTCTTTTGGACGTAGTTTAAAGATATACCCGGGTCCAAACACAGGATTAAACAATTAAAAGGACACGAATTTCTTAGTGTCTTGCTATCGATATCGCTACATTCGCTACATGAGTGACAACTTTTGTTTTAAAATCTGTGTATGATACATTGTTATCCTATTTACTAACATATATAACAACAATCACCCACTTTCAGTGCATGAGAAATGAAAACATAATATGACTTTACGATTTCCCTCCAACCCGAACATAAAATACAAGCACTCAAGCTTGCTAGTCTACGTGGGACTTACACTAACTTTTCAACTGGTCTTCATTGCTCCTTAATATTTATTAAACAATAATTTTGGTGTGCTTGAATGTGTACTTACCTATAACAGTAAATGAGTACATTGATGTCTTCATTCGTTGACTACAGCAAATAGTGAACACGTAACAATTATTATTAACCTTACTATAGCTTCGATTTGTGATCAGTTAGATCAACAAATTCTTTTAAATAGATTTTCATTTAATTAAATTTAATTTCATAAATTGTTATAAATAACAAAATGCATTGTATGTATATTCTGTGCATCAGAAATAAACGAACGACAAGAAAATAATGACATGAAAAGCGCTAATGATATAACCAGCCAGTCTGCGACATTTTAATTTATACCACGCCCGGGCCAACAAGCATACATCCTACTAAATGATTTGAGGGTACTACCGTGCGTAACCTATGGACCCTTTCAATTCCAGGGATATCAACCATTTGAAAACACGTAGAGTGTACGTGTTTTGAAGAACCCCACATGCACATGATTTTTACAATTGAAGATTCACAATTAATAGCAAACCCTAAATGGCGAAGGAAATTGAATTCGTATTGAACAAAATACTTCGTCAGAGACAACCGGTTCTCGAACAAAATGTAATTTTAAAATTCTAAAATGTTTTGTGACAAGTCATCACGTAGGTATACTAGGTACTAATACCTACAACCCGGTCACAATATCTGTGCACCTCGCTGGAATGTGGCGCCTCTCCCGCTTCCCCTGTCACCTCTCCGCGCACTCCCCGGTGCGACAGTACGGTTAGCATCTTCGTTGCCGCTACACCTCCACATTTCTCGAAAAAACTTTTTTTCACACCGTACCCAGACCGCCGATATGACGTCACGAGGTCAGGTGCACAGATATTGTGACCGGGTTGTAAATGCCGCAAGAATTGTGGAAACGACCGGGAGCGGTTTCATTCTAGTAATAATTTTTAATAACTACTTACCTAGTAATTTTTATCATTTATTATTTCTATTTTTTCTTCAAAATTAAATGCTGTATAGGTAACTATAATATTGTAATTTCCAGACATGTTTTTAGCTAACCTACGCTCAAAGTCAGGTGGAAGGCCAACCGAAGTTCGAAACCAAAGTTACGATAACATTATTACCTAACTTTATAAGTACGAACATAATATTTCTCCTTTTCATAAACGTCTTACTCGTATGTCACATTTATTTTAGTTAAACAAGTTGAATAAAAAAACCGTGCGTGTCGGACTCGCCCACCGAGGGTTCCGTACGTTTTAGTATTTGTTTATAGCGGCAACAGAAATACATACATATGTAAGCTGTGAAAATTTCAACTGTCTAGCTATCACGGTTCATGAGATACAGCCTGGTGACAGACAGACGGACAAACGGACTGACAATGACAGACGGACAGCGAAGTCTTAGTAATAGGGTCCCGTTTTTACTTTTTGGCTACGGAACCCTAAAAAGACTGCGTTAAGGGTCCACAAGGCTTCATTCCGCTATTCTTTACTAGTTATATTAAAATATATTTAAAAAAGAAACAACATTTTATAAATTTTTGCAATCACCATATATCATAAACCTAAAACACCCCGTCCCGTTAAGTTATGAAGTTTTGAAAATGCAACATTTAAAACTTTCGCGGTTTAAACACATATTAAATCACATTTAGAAACGGGTCTATCGCGAATTTATTTTGTTACCTTTATTTGGGGACCAGTGATCCAGAAGTTAAAGCCAAGGGATCTATCTTCGGATGTGTGCGCGGATGTTGTGAGTGTTGTGTGTCGGACTATTGACAATAATTAACTTTTATGTGTAGTGGGTGGTTTGAAAATGTGATGTCTACCTCAAACTTTAAATGCACTTTGCGTGGGGTAGTCACACAAATCTCTGTTTTGACATTTTGCTGGGACGTCAGTTAGCCGCGACCACGACCAGTGAAACCTGTGTCGAAACGTCGGTAAATAAAGGTAACAAAACCTGTGTCGAAACGTCGGTAAATAAAGGTAACAAAATAAATTCGCGATAGACCCGTTTTGAAAATACGTTATGATTTATCAGCCATTTTTTATTAGGTACCTTATTACTTTCACAACTACGTACTTTAGTAGGTGCCTGGTCTATTTAATAATACAAATGTTGAAATCATACGTAGAATGTCGACTAACGTACACAGGGTAATTAGAAACAGTCAGGCAAAAATTGTTATCTTTATCATTTTTTCTGTAAGTAGTACGTTACTGTCATTACTAATTACTTATTTGTGATCATCATTCATTTAGATAGCAATCAATCATACTCGTAACTTAATGCAAAGATAGATATAACTCCGTAATAGATAGATATAGTCTAAGGAAAAAACGTGCCTCGAAAATCACGAAAATTTGATTCTCGATCAGAGGGCGCCACTAGTTTTGGCCTACACTCGTATAGAGGGCGTTCACGGTTTCGTTTGTTATTTGTAATTTTAACGCATATCAGTGAAAGAACATGGGTCAAAATCATAAAAATAATTAATGCAAATAAAAAAAATCATTTATCCATATTTAAATACATTTTAACGTATTTTTATAAATATTCATTTTTAGTTTTAAAGTGTGTCGACAGATGGCAGTGAATTTACTGGGGTTACAAAATTTACTATGACAGTACCGCTCTAGTATAAGTTACTCTATGCTTAATGTTAACCTCGTAAGGCTCTATATACCTACATATTCGTTGCAATCTAATTAGAGCCTTTCATGAACCAAAATAAAGTAGCATTTCTTTTGTTTCATTGCTTTTTTAAACAAACTCAATTCATCTCAATTTACTTACACGACAAGGTTCAAATTAAAAATAGGTTGTTTTTTAATGTGAGCCCTACGAGGTTAATTCAAATTAACATTATAATTATGGTATTCCTAACTGTAAGAAAAGTGCCCTCTAGGTAAATGTTTCGGTACGTCTACCTAACCACAACAAAGACAGCTCGCTCCAAGAACTCTCTACGTAAAACTTTTCATAAGTCTTCATAGATGGCGCTGTCACTTGTTCTTATTTCATTGCAGTTTTGAGTTTGTCAGTAAGTAGGTATGTATGTAGTAAAATATTATCGCTCAAAATAAAGAATCGCTCTAATTACTCATAACTAAAATTAATTTACCTAAACATAGTAAATTAAAGGCTCTAATCTTCTTCTAACAGTGACATCTTAAGAAGGTGTTTAAAACTAACAGAGAAAGACGAGCTAAAGGAGTGTTAGTTCTATATAATCTAAAAAGATGTCCTTAAAGTTGATAACACTAACAGTCCAATACCATTACAACAACCCTTTAGACCTTAAATAAATGTAAATAGCTCCTCATTCATACCTATTAAAAAACCGTGTTTTAAATTCGACGGCGGCTGTTAATCTGGGGGGCACGATTTTTTAGGGTTCCGTAGCAAAAAGGGCAAAATCGAAATCAGTATAATATTTTTATCATGTCCGTCTGTCCGTCACTCCGTTTACACAACCATTTCACTCAGAAACTATTATTTATTCCTAAAAATATAATTTATGTATATCCGAATCATGTAAGTACCTAAATATGTAACACGTAATACATTTTTTTAGGTTCTTAACTAAGTATATGCCATGATCATTTTTATTAACTAATAACAAATGAAGACTAAACTAGCTAAATGAAATATTTATTTAGGTACAAGTTAGGTACAGTCAGAAATACTATTTGCTTACCACCATTGCAAACAAACTTCTATGCATGAGGGGTAACTTTTCTCTGCAGCTGACTGTACATGAGTAGGTACCTCTTTTTAAATTTGTATAAGTAACAATTTTAAGTAAGTGTCACACGCCATTATTTTGTACAATAATATTGAAGTGAATTTGCTATAGGTAGGTATTACGGCCCGGCCACGACATCGCGCGGCGGCGGCAGCGGCGAGCGGCGGCCATAGGTATACGAAAGGTCCGATCGCTGTGTCTCGCTCCAACCTATGGCCGCCGCTCGCCGCTGCCGTCGTGGCCGGGCGGTTAGGTATACGAGTTAGTTCTATCGTATCTTATCAAACGCAGGAATCAGGTAATTTGATCACATACATCTCGAAGTAATATATCCATTTACCTACCTTTATAAACTATGTACCTGATATTCATTATTGATTTGTCATAGCTGTAAGTAGGATTACAAACTCGTACTTGTTGAGCATGATAGTTTATAGTTTCTAGTATTAAGTTCAATGTTTTTGTACGCCGTTTGGTAAAATATAGTGAAACTGTACATAATTATATAAACTGACCACCACTGTAATTGTACCTATATTTACAAGTAAAACACTTACTTACCTACCGATGTACTGAGCCCCAATTAAGGTGATCCCGATAGAAGTAGGTGAACCATGCTTTAGGAATTCGGGACAATACATATTAGAAGTTTTTCTCGAGATCAGATTTGTTAATACCTATTTATTGTGTACACATTTTCTTCTTATAATATGTGTTTTGCATTTGTAACAACAAAAGACAAGCTTGCTCTCTGTTGTAAAAACACACGCTTTGGCAAAGTAAATATTTGGTGACTGTAAATCTGAATCAGCTAGGTACCAATTATTGTTTATTTTACGTTGTGTGATTGTAAGTATTTCATCTTCTTTGTAATGTTCACTAGAACGTACTAACGTATTATATGAATTAAATAAGAAATAAAATTTATCTAATAACACTAAATTGTGCGGCATGGCCTTATAAGTTAAATAAAAAAAAAATAAAAAAAAATAAGTCATCATGATATTTTAGCGCTGGCGCAGGTTAGATCGCGCTGACGCCACCGCAAGGTGGATGCGTTCGGTGATAGATAAGGCCGTGTTGTACGGTTGCGTTCGTGGCCCACAAATATGGTCTCGGTCTCGCTGGAAGACCAGCGCTGACTTTAGGGTTAGCATTATGCTGAGGCGGGACCATTTCGTGGTAAACTATATACTTTTTGTTTTAAATATACTTTTTTTTATATACTTTGGTGGTTTGGTGGTCCTCCAATTGAGGTAGGATTTAAATCTTCTCGAGGCAGAGGTGTAGTAGAGTTAGAGCCGGCGTAGCTTCATATTTTGACGTTCATAAGCACATTGTAATATGTCTACTTGAATAATAAACTTTCCGTATTTTTATAGTATCTTAATATCTCTATTGGTGCTGATCTAAGTACACCTTACATTCACGAGCCGAGCGGATGCTTTTCCGCCAGGGTGAAAGGACTATTGAGACTTTATGCAATCTAAAATGTAAAAGGCTTATTGGGTGAAAGCGATGGAATAAATATTTATTGGGCTATGCGATGAAAAACTAGACGCCTGGCTAACAAAATTGTAGTTATTTTTGTTTTTATTTCCGGCAGACGGTACCTAATTCGCCACCACAAGATGAGACCCAACAAAAAGTGACAACTAGGATGGCCCATGGGCAGCATCGGTGTATAGGGCAGAGGGTACGGTCCCTTTGTTTGACAATAAGTTTTAAGTCATAATGTATTGTTTGACATATTATAATTAGTCCTAAAACTGAAACCGTTATTTTTTCAGAATTTTCGTAAGGTTATCCTATTGATAGGTTAGGTTAGGTTTGTTTTATGGCAATCCTGAAAAGTTACGCGTCTCTGAACCAAACAAATTATGACTGACGAAAATGCAGACAAACAATAACATTATGACTTAAAACTTTATGGGAAACAATAGAGACCGGCTGGGGGTAGATATGAGTCACTGGTAAAGATCAGATTAACGGTGGCTAAAAAAATAAGTGCATTCCCGTTGCCACGGAGGTTTTGGTTTTGGGATTACACTGAGCAACTTTTACTATGGGACCAACCCGGAAATCGCGAAAAATTATTTGGCTGTTTCATACATTTTGGCTGGTCCATTTCCTATGGGAGGGGAAATTTTTTTTTCGCGATTTCATGGTTGGTCCCATAGTAAAAGTTGGTCAGTATAATCCCAAAACCTCCCTGGCAACAGGAATGCACTTATTTTATAGTCACGTGTATATTATAGACTAAATATGATTAAAGATTCATATAGTCAGAGAAAATTCTCCAGGATGGTACACATTTTCCAAGATGGCTGCGATTCCTCGAGGTCCCCAAATGTCAAATAGTGTGAACATGAAAACATGACCTTTAATTAACTTATAATGTAAATGTAAATTTCATAACTATCCAAGAGATTTCGAGGTTAGTCCTAATCCGATTGTGCTATTAAGTAATTTTCAAAATGTCCGTATTTGTTTCTAAAGCTGGTCACAGCCGCTTTTTGCCGCGACGGAATACCCGTGCGACCGCGACAGGCAAGTTAACGTTCGCCCAATTAGTTATTCCCCGTGTCAATGTGTACCGAATTCGCTGCCGGCTAGGTACGGCATTTATTGGACTCGTAGGTGCGTCTCTTTAACATGGTTTAGTGGTTAAGTTATTTGCTTATGTAAAAGAGCTTAATAGCAGTAGGAGAACGAGCATGCTGATTTTATTTAAGGATGCTCTAGCATTGGTTAGTACAAATATTTTTGCACGCGGGTCAATTACATTTCAGAAAAAGATCTCTTCTGGTAGACAATACAATAAAAGATAACGACCCATATTTATGATGTTTTTTTACTTAAATCTCAAATACGAATAAAGTGTATCCCGCCCGTAAAGGTGTAGCGTCAAATTTAGCTTTTGATTTTCTTAAATTTACGGTGTGTACAGGATAGGCGTGAACAAGTTAAGCATGCAATAAAATGTGTATGACCCACACCTTTTTTTAGCTACTCAGGCATTATTGTATCTGTTTAACCTCGAAAAATTCTAGGGAAGCGCCGCTTACTGCACATCAGTCTACACGCTTGACGCTCGAGAGAAACTGTATAAGTTGGTTGTGATTAATTTTTAATTGTTTGTGCTTAATTACATGAATCCCGATTGTCTTCAATCTGTTGCAAATAATACTGCACGTAACCTTTCACTTTAAGTAAATCGATTAGGCGCCCACATACCTAGCTATTTGTTTTAGATTGTATTATTAACATAATATGAGCTTCATGCCGGAAATAAAATAATTGAATTGAATCGAATTGTATTGCGAATATTCCAGTGCGATGACGTAACAATTTTGATTGGAAACCAAATTAAACAACATTTCCGAAATTATTAAGGGCTATTACTAAACTTCGCAGCAAAGTTGTCTTTCACAAGTGATGCTTGGCAGACTGGCAGTAGCTCCAGCTTTTAGCTAGCGAGAGCGAATGACTGAATAATTTAAGCTCAATATCCTGTGAAACTATTACATAATATCGTTACTAGTAGCGGAAACACAGTAAACAATAAACGAATAATGTCAATAGGCTATTAAAAAAATATGGTTGTCTGTAAAGTCGGTTTACGGACGATAATT
This sequence comes from Cydia strobilella, assembly GCF_947568885.1. Classification (NCBI taxonomy): domain Eukaryota; kingdom Metazoa; phylum Arthropoda; class Insecta; order Lepidoptera; family Tortricidae; genus Cydia; species Cydia strobilella. Next base: position 23,280,818 of record NC_086042.1, read on the forward strand.
TTGCGTGATAACGTCATAAGAAAACATTGATGAAAAATTGCGTACTTTTATTTATGAATTTAATTGAGTTATTATCACTAAATGCGGCAGCAGCTGAAGCTCTAAAGGGCGGCAGCAGCTGAAGCTCTAAAGCGCCGCAAATATGCTGGACTATCGAGCAATCACTTATTTGCGGCGTTTGCGGTGGAGACTGGGACCTTGGGGTCAGGAGGCACTAAGTTTATTTAAAGATTTGAAGAAGATGCTCCTGGACACCACCAGAGATCCTAGAGCTGGCTCATTCCTTGGCCAAAGGATCGGAATTGCCATTCAGCGGGGGAATGTAGCCAGCATTATGGGCACCCTTCCGCAGGGATCAGATCTGGGGGACTTTTGTTAGTTCTAATTTAGTTGTAATTTATTTTATAAGGTTTTAGTTTTATTTTAATTTAAGATTAGTTATTGTATTTTAAATGTAATTTGTATGTGATGTAATTGTTTATATAATATATTTCAAAATAAAGATTCTTATCACTAAATTATTATTATTTTGTATAATACAAAGAAGAAGTTAATTGAAACATACAATTTTTTTTTGATAAATTAACATTTATTTGCTTTTGGCCGTAACGTTACCATGGAGATCTGTCCACAACGTTACCATGAAGATCTGTCCACAACGTGACACTTTTTCGTGCATGCTACCGGTGTTCATCGATTTATAAGACGTTATCACGTCAAAAATCGTAGTTGGTATTTTGTAGTTTTTAGGGTTCTGTACCCAAAGGGTAAAAATGGGACCCTATTACTAAGACTCCACTGTCCGTCTGTCCGTCTGTCCGTCTGTCTGTCACCAGGCTGTATCTCACGAACCGTATGATGTATTTCTGTTGCCGCTATAACAACAAATACTAAAAACAGATTAAAATAAATATTTAAGTGGGGCTCCCATACAACAAACGTGATTTTTTTGCCGTTTTTTGCGTAATGGTAAGGAACCCTTCGTGCGCGAGTCCGACTCGCACTTGGCCGGTTTTGTGTTATTTTTATACTTAACTAAAACATAACAAATAACGTGTAAAGGTACAAGGTACCGGCCCAATTTTATCAATGCTTAACGATGTCACATCCATTCGATGCCGATCTGTCAGTGTCAAAAGTGACGTATTTACTAGTTGAAGAAATGTCACAAATATCTAGAGTATATTTAATTCGAAGCAAACGCATTAAAACCCCGTGAAGTTAACACGTTGATGAAAACCGGAATGTTCATTTCGTCAGAATAATAATGTAATTCGAAAAAACGGAGCAAAATGTTATCAGCGCGTGACGATAACTTGGAAGAGGTTAGCGCACACGCTGATCCAGTTGAGATAATGTTTTTTTTATAGCGTAGACACAGAATAAGTAATAGTATTGCGTAGATTAAGAATTTAGCATAACGATAGCAGCACTGTATGTAAGCACTTAGTTCATGCGGAACAAATTAGTCTAAATTTACCCTACAGCAGTACCTGTTACACACCAGCCGCTGTCTACTAAAGTACAGTCGCCAGATATATCGGAGCGGCCGAGGTGCTCAAAAATATCTGAACACGCACTCTAACGCCCTGACAATAGATGCGTGTTCAGATATTTGTGAGCACCTCGGCCGCTCGCCGCATCATTATGTGATCAAACTATAAGCTGATTTTCATAAGCAAAATACTACCAGTATTGCATCAATTTTGCGTAGTTTACCGTCCTACTGTCATTTATATGTTTAATGTGCCGTTTGAGACTGGTACGGTATTGACTTTCGCCTGAGCAAGCATTATGAGAGTAATCAATATTGAAGTTATAGTTCGTAACAGAATCCGCAGGGACTGTAGTTAAAGGATGCGCGTTAAAGTAAATGAACATAGTTTGATGCATTATTTCCTTTACTACTTAATTTTAGTCCTTATGTGGCACAATTAAAATAATAAAAAATATGTTTTCCGAGCCCCGATGCATTGGAGTTCGTCTAGTGAAAAACAAAAACCTATTTTAATGTTTTTACATACCTATATTATGTAGATCAAACAACTTGGAACGAATGGAACCCATAATCCTGTTTTTTAATGTTAAAAAAATATTATTTCGATGGCGTTTCAAAACTGCATGCGACTTTTATTGTAAAAAAAAAATAACTTTTAAGAAACGTTGTCCAAATCATATTAACTTCTCATTAGAGCTCGAAACAATTCGAGTTCGAAGCAAAATTGTCTCCTTATTAAACTATTGGTATATAATATTATAGTCTACTACTCGACAAACAACCTACTCAACAAACTGATGAAAACGATACTACTCCTAAAAATACGTGTGATACCTCACTGGATCCGGAATGATGTATGGAAAAATGTTTTCGAAGCGTTTGTTAGCACACAAAAAAAAAATTAAAAGTTACAGACAAAAAAGGCGGAAAAAAGAAGACATTTATTTTTCGGTAATATCTCAAAAAGTAATAATATGTAAGAAATCTAAATAAAATATTGTTAAAGAAGAGGAAAATTCTAGTAAAAAAGTTCTACTTGCAGAACTATAAGCTGCAGAACTATATCCATTATTTATAATTTTTATCCGACGCTAAACACAGCCCTCCGCGCCTCAATTTCGGGATACGCGCGCTGCGTAAAAAAACATGTACGTAACATTAAATACAATTTTAAGATATTAAATATTAATTTAAAAATATAAAAAAAATATCGTGTATTTTAATCATGTCATAAAATATTTATTTAGAGTATAATTATTTATTTAGACACGACGATACAGTTGAGATGAAGCGCTCGCAACCAAGAGCCATTAGCAGTAATTCGTCCTGGAACTGCGCCGTGCTGCCATCTTAATACTGTGTGCTACTCGTAATTCAATGGGTGACCATGCTATTGGGAAATATTTATTAAATTGCTAAATTTCAGTGGAAAATTTTCAGAAGTATCTTATTGTTTTGTATGGGTAACGAAATTTACAATTTTGAAAATGGAAGTTTGCTTACTTTTTTGTTAAATTGACTTCATCTTTTCCAAATTTTGAAAACTCTGCACTTGGGTGGGGAAAGACAAACTTAATTTCGCACGCGAAGCTATAAGCGGTGAGTTACGTTAAAACGGAAATTCAATTTACGTACGTAAATGACGTGACGAAAATAGATTCTAATTGGCAAAGTAGGCAAGGCTTCCCTTGGCAAGTAAACACCACGGTTATGAAGGTAGGCAATGTAGGCATACATGTTTTTGATAAAGTGATATTTCATGAAACTTGAAGCAATATGTCGTGTCATGGACAGAGCACCAACGATTGGTTCTAATACGAGTAGAAGAATAAGAAAATAATTGATATCAAATCGAAATTTATGAAGAATATTATACTTAATTTGAATTCACCTTCACATTTGTTATAAAGAAAACCCAGGGAATAGGTAACATAATTTTGTGTGCTTGTAACACAAAATTAGGTTACCTATTCCCTATAATTGGCGGTCAAAAATGATAATATGTATACCTTCTAATTACATAGATTTGATGTTTTCAATTATTGATTTATTATTATAATTTGTAATAAATAATAATTACCTACGTACTTATGAAATAAAACTATGAAAACGGATTATATCGCGTATATTGAATTTATAATACGTCCCGACGTTTCGAACTCTTTACAGCACACAAGCTCTTTACAGTATTCAATATACGCGATATAATCCGTTTTCATAGTTTTATTTCATGAGTAACTATCGCGGTAACCGAAAACAATATTACCTACGTACTTGTTAAATTTGGATAGTTGTTGAATTGTATAATTTTAGACTCTTGACGCAATACAGCAAATTAACATAGGGAGTATTAATGCAATATTCTGCCACCAGAGTGCAGCACTAGTTTACGTATGTACCTACACTAGTGCTGTACGTATGTATACCATAGTCACTTATACATACAAGGCCTTAAAGAGTTTTTTGACAAGTTTTCACTATGACATTAATGCATGCATGCGGTTTGTTTACAGGTGGCCTACCGCGAAACGCCAAAATCCAAATTTCGTTATCGGCCTCTATCGATCGAATAAGCAAGTGATAGAGAGACAGAAACTGAACTTTCAATTTTCGTGTTTCGCGGTAGGCCCTGTGATTGTGCTAGTGATGCCCTCTATGTAGAGTTTTGCGTAATATTCCCTATTAGACAAACAGTCTTTTTTTAGTAAAAAATCTACGTCACCCTACTGTCAAAGCACTAGGACTATATGTATATGCACAACTAAGCGGTTTCGTATTAGACAGTAACTAGAACACATCTCGCTGCGGTCTGTGCAAGTTCTCGCATTTAGGCTGCTATTAGCTCACGGGGGACTGAATGAGACTACAACGAAATTCAGCATTTTATTAACTTTAAAATAAAGCACAACCCGAACAACAACAACAACAAACGCTGTACCGTGACGTGTATTTGAATTTGTCGCCTTTACTACATATCTTCAACAGGGCTTCCTAGCAGGTGTTTCAGATTAGCTAAATTAATTTTGCACTAAGCACAGAGACTGCAAGCGATATTACAAATTTTAAAATTAAAGGAGTTGAAAAATCAAACGCTTTGGGCAAGATTCAAACTCACGACCATTTCAAACTCTGGTCCGATCGCTGGACTATAACCGCGAAAATCGAAGTTCGCAAATTGCGGGCATCTTTCTCTGTCACTCTAATTACGCCCTCATTGGAGTAAAAGAGAAAGATCCCCACAAATTGAATTTCGGTTTTCGCGGTAGGCCCTCTGTAACTAACTGAGACATTATCTCGCCCGTGAGATAGACTAGAGTTAGACCAAGACAAGTCTGCAATCAAACGATTTCGATAGCATACGAGGTGCAAGTGTTATTTATATGTCATAATTTTATAAAAGTTCGCCGTTTATAATAACACTTCGGCGGTCGTAACAAACGTTTCCTGAACACATCGTAGAGAATATATTACATAACATTATGTAGCAGTCACATAGACTACTATTCATTTATTCCCAGCATGTATTCCGAAGCCGGTAACTATAAGTAATTAAATTTTATATTCTCTGACATTTAATTCTAAACTTTGTTACAGACCTCGGTTTTCCTGTGTATCTTCTTTTTTAGGGTTCCGTACCCAAAGGGTAAAAAGGGCACCCTATTACTAAGGCTCCGCTGTCTGTCTGTCTGTCGGTCTGTCTGTCTGTCTGTCCGTCTGTCATCAGACTGTATCTCATCAACCGTGATAGCTAGACAGTTGAAATTTTCACAGATGATGTATTTATGTTGCCGGTATAACAACAAATACTAAAAACATCATAAAATAAATATTTAAGTGGGGCTTCCATACAACAAACGTGTTTTTTTTTGCCGTTTGGTACGGAACCCTTCGTGCGCGAGTCAAACTCGCATTTGGCCGGTTTTTAATCAAACTTGTAAGGACATTCCGAGTAGGTAGGTAGCTCATTCTATGCTACACGCACACCATTCGTCATCATCATCATTTTAGCCTTCAGTCGCCCACTGCTGTGCATAGGCCTCTCTTCGTCTTCTTCTTCTCGTGTCGATGGTTTCGTATACATTTCATATTAAGCGGGACCAGAAGGTAGCGACGCTTAACGCCCTGTCTGTTGCGTCCCGTAGATCTTGCTCGGAACATGTGTGCGGGTTCGCTGGGCAGGACAGCATGTGTCTCATCGTTTGGGGAGCCGTGCCACATACGCATAGGGTATCTGCGCCGTTTAGGCCGCCCCACCTTACCAAATTCTCTTTGCTGCGGCCAACTTGGGAACGCAGTCTATTTAAGGCTTTCCAGATCGGCCATGGTTGTTTGTGTCCGGCCGGGAGCGTTTCGGCGGGACGGACGTAGTCATCGGGAGGGGCGCGAGTACTTTGCCAGTGTGCCAGCCGGTTCTCGGGTGGCGGGACACTGATAGCGGTAGTGCACCGCATAAAGCTCTTTCGGCTCTTTAGACGCGACGGTGGTAGCTTGTGGCCGTGGAGAGGGTGTCTTGGGTCTTGCTCCTGCTTGAATTTTTCTATAGCGCAGGCCACCTCCCTGCGGGTCTCCGGGGGCGCTATACCCGCCAGGGGGTAGAGCTTACCGAGCGGCGTGGGTTTCAGACAACCGGTGATCGTGCGGCAGGTGTCGTTGAGTGCTGAAGAAACTTGTCCTGCATGGGGGGAGCGGTGCCACACCGGGCATGCGTATTCACCCGCCGAATAGCAGAGTGCTAGGCCGGTTGTGCGGAGTGTGTGTGCAGAGGCACCCCAGTGCGTAGAAGTAAGTTTCCTCAGCAGGTTATTTCGTGTTGTGACCTTTTGGCGTGTTTTTAGGCAGTGACTCTTAAAAGACAAAGTTCTATCGAGGGAAATTCCCAGGTACCTCGGGTTCGGGCAATGCTCAATGTTAACGCCGTCCCAGATTATGTTGAGCGGTCGATTTGCGTCCCGATTTCGCAGGTGAAATGCGCACGACTGTGTTTTTGTAGGGTTTTGTTTTAGGCAGTTGGCTTTGTAGTACCTCGATTGACCGTCCAAGGCCGTTGACAAAGTTAATTCAGTATCCTGGAAGTTGTTGCTTTGAACCGCTATTGCCAGGTCATCCGCGTACGCGAACCGCCGAGTTCCGGGCGTGTCTGGCTGATCGTTAGTGTATATATTGAACAGGATCGGGGCCAGCACACTTCCCTGAGGGAGTCCGTTTTTTTGTGGACGCCAGCGACTTTTTTCCGATTGCAGGTGAACTTGGAATCGACGATTGTGGAGCAGTTCGCGAAGAATGTTTATGAAGCCCACGTCCTCAGTCATGCCGCCAACCTTCGAAAGCAGTCGTTGTATGTTCACCGTATCATAGGCAGCCGTTAGGTCCACAAAGACTACGCCCGTTATCAAACCGAGCTCGAAACCATCTTCTATGTACTGTGTGAGTTTCAGGGTTTGGCTGGTACAGGACTTTCCCGGCCGGAAGCCTGCCTGCTGTGGAATCAGGAGCGGGTCAATGACGGGAGCAAAGCGATTTAGGAGCAGGCGTTCGAACAACTTATAGGTGTGACACAACAGGGAAATGGGACGGTAACTTTTTGCATCTGATGGATCCTTTCCAGGCTTGAGAAGAGCGATGACTTTGGACTTGCGCCATGCCTTTGGTATTTTGACCGACGACAGGCAGTTGTTATATAAGTCCAGGAGCCAGTTCATGGCTTTCGGCCCAATGTGTTTAATTTGTTCTACAGTCAGGTCGTCGACGCCTGCAGCTTTTCCATTTTTCAAGGTTTTGATTGCGGTCTCGAGCTCGTGGAGAGTAAAAGGCTTACTAAGATCGGTGCAATTCTGTTTCTCAGCGGCTATTGGAGTCAGTTTTGGCATCCGATCAGTAGCTTTTCCGTTGAGCAAGAGTTGGGTTGCTACTTGATTAGCTGTGACTTGGCCTGGGCTCGTTGGTGGCGGTGGTTCACCTGTGAGCTTTCGCAAATTGGACCACGCTTTCTTGCTGTTGTGAGTCATGTCTGTGTTGGTCATTGCTTCGCACCATCTTGCCCTTCGGTCCGTAGCTATTTCCCGCATCAGGTGCTCCCCAGCCAGTACAGTGTCCTCCGAGAACGGGTCGCTGCAGTACAGGGATTCGTATGTCTTGAGGAGTTCAACGGAGGTCGGATTGAGTCCTGGAATGTGACGGGTTCGACATCCTCTTGGTATAAACCGGCATGACACGTTCCTGACGATCTTGATAAAATTGTCGTATTCCGACGCTACTGGTGGTAGACCATCCAGGTTCTTATCCAAGCAGCTAGAGGACTCATTCCAGTCAGCCTTTAGGAAGTTAAAGCGACGGCGGAACGGGACCACAACGGGTTGCACAACCGCTTGGATTCGGCACATTAAGGGTCTGTGTTGCGTTCTCGGGATCGGTTTACAAACTGTTTTAATGCACTGTGAACTTATCCCTTCACTCGTGAAAATTAAATCAGGGTTGTAGCCCCGCTTCCAGCGCCCGCTGTTGAAGGAGGAAGGTAGTTTGGGGTTATGCAGGAGTATCAGCCCATTCGTTTCTGCCCATGCCTCCACTTTTTCACCATCTGGGTTTGAGTCTCGGTAGCCCCACGTAGTACTGTGACTGTTAAAGTCGCCCATGATAATTGTCGGCCGTTTGTCGCCTAATGGGGATACGTCCCAAGGCTGGAAAGTCTGTGAGGGCGGCTTATACACTGAAGTAATCGTACATTGACCAATGTCTAGGGTTATAAGCTCCATAGTTTCCCTCAGGACACAAGAAGAAGAAGTAATCCGGATGTCCGGTCTTGTAAAGATCGCGCTGCCGTGTTTTGCATGCGGAATTTCAGCTGTGAGTATCAGTCCGGGTATATACGGCCGTTGATGGCCTGTGTCACGGTGGGTTTCTTGAATGCATAAAATGTGGCACTGTGTCTCGCGGCACATTTCGGACAGAATTTGTGCTTTGTCATCCGAGAAGCCCTCTATATTTATAGAGACGACAGTCAGGGCAGGCGCTGAAAAGTGCCTATTTTGATTGCATGTATATTTCGCATTAGAACTTGTTGAAACCATCGTGGAGGAAGGATTTGCCGGTCAGCACAAGTGTTGACCGTTGCCCAGGGTGCGCCAGACGCTTAGGTGTATCTTAAATTGCTCGTGTTGCGTCTTGCGGGGAGGCTCCTTCCATGCACCCCTCTTCGTGTACGCCACTTATCCCGGTCCTGGGCTAGTCTCATCCAAAAGTGCCCCGCGATTTTTCGAACGTCATCCACCCAACGATCCAACGGACGTTTTTTTCATCCGAAAGCGGCCACCAATCCGTCAACATTTTGGTCCACCTGCCATCACTCTGCCTGGCAATATGTCCCGCCCAACTCCATTTAAGCTTGGTAATGACCTCCCACATCTCGCACCTTGGTGCGGCATCTCGACACGTAGGTACGCCAACGCCATAAGCTCACGAACCTTCTTTGTTTTGTTACACTACACTGAACTTTAAGAAAAACTACCACTATTGCTTATTAAAGTCCTCAAACTATCATCGTCTGTGCAAGCAGAACTTCAACTATTAAAGTAAATAACTCCTTGCATAGAGAAACACACGGTACTTTTTTCGTTTGTACATACCTCTTAGCGATAGGTAATCTCTTCTTCACTTTTATCAATATTACTTTTTATAAGGTAGCGTATTACAAAATTAGGTACATTTTTTTATATAACTAACACCATAAAAATACAGGATATAATTTGTAATCCATAGCAGAGAAGTTGTAGTGTGTTCGCTACAGCAAAGACATTAAGGGTGAATTGCAAAAAAACATGTGCATAGGAAAAGCACAACCTAATAGTAGGTACAACATGATCAAGCGGTTTCAGAAAGTCAGCAATAGGTACTTACTTCTAGACACTTGAATTGATGTAAACTGTTAAGTTTCAAGCAAAGTATAATTTTAATTTTTTCTGTACCTGCGGTTTTAGAACCCGTGGGGATGGCAAGGGACGACGGCAAGCGTCCTGACGGAGCCACGTTGGTGCCGTGGAAATTAGGAAGGGCCAGGGCCCACACCAGGGTGTGGGACGCAATTTGTGTCGACACCTTTGCACAGTCCCACATTCAGGGGACCCGCATTCGGGCCGGCGCTGCGGCAGACCAGGCCCAAGTACTCAAGCGCCGCAAATACTCAGCGTTGCTTAACGACTATGAGTTTGCGGCGCTCGCGGTTGAGACTTTGGGTCCCTGGTCAGCCGACATGAAAATATTCATGGGAGCACTGTCGGCGCGGCTGGTCGACACCTCAGGGGACCCCAGGGCTGGCGCGTACCTCTTTCAACGTATTTCCCTTGCAATACAGAGAGGTAACGCCGCCAGTGTCATGGGGTCCATGCCGCAGTCCGACTTGTTAGAAGGGGTATTTTCTTTATAATTGCGTTCGTTTTTTTTTTTTTTTTGTAGGTAAGTATATTTTATAGTTTAAAAAATTGTATTTTTTTTATTATGATAATTAACTATATTATGTATTGTGACAATGATGTGTATGCTGTTTCTTATAGAAATTAAATATTTTTGAATACGCGTGCCCCACACTTAGGTCACATAATGTACCTGAGTTTGTCATTGAAACTTTTAAGGACTGAAACTCATACATATAATATTAAAAATATTTTGAAACGGGTGTAATGTTGTTGCTCCGTGAAGAGGATCCTCGTAAATTGGATCGAAACATCCCGAGCTATTCGACTTAATAATACGTGAGTGACCCGTTTTAAAATCATTTTAATATGTTTGAGTCTCACGGGAGTTTTATAGTATGCATATTATAATGTAACTTTTATTACCATTGTCAGAAAGTATATAAAATGAGTTTGTTTTTGTGCCTTTTATTTGTTTCTCTTTATTGACAAATACAGGACTGGACTACTCCTGTATTGTTTGTATACACGTAGGTACTAAATGTGTTTTTTTTTTCTAAAACAAACAAGGTTTTTTTACATGGCGAACGATATTTACAGAATATTTATGCCACAAACCAAGACAAGATCTGTTGGCAGTCGGTTTTCAAAATGCGAGTGTGAATAACTAATAAAATAATAAAACCTTCATCCAGTCTTATTTATATATACGAGTATACTTGATAAGTTACAAATCGATAAGGCTACTTAATTAGGTTAAAATTAATTGGCAAGATTTCATCACATTGTTAGTTTATAAGTAGTTATGTATGTTAAAATACTTCTAAGTAAGTAGATGGTTTAGCAAGTTTCTTCTTGCTTTGGAGTAAAATTAACTAGTTAATAATTCCAGCGCGATTACTTAAAAAAGGCTACTCTAAAAGGAGTACTGACCGGTCAGAGGTAGACGGACATAATTACTTTTGAATTTTTATGAAAGTTTTAACAACTCGCAGCGGCCACTGGCGTGAAGTTAACCCGTAGCATCCCGTAGGTTTTACAGGAAAATACTATAACAAGATTAAAGAGTAAAGCGTAAAATATAAACTGTACATATTAATCTTAAATATAGTAAACAAAAAATGGATTAAGAAAACCACTCTAAACAATGCTAATAATTAAATGATCTCAACGCATAAAAAAAAACTATTACGTATGAATATCTATATTATCTTTTCAATTCTTTTCTATATCACGCTATTTACGCTGTCTCAGTTTTAAACTAAAACTAGTCGCTCTGTGAGCTGTAGATCTCGGGAGCATAACTTAATTCGGAATAAAAGTACCGCTCCGCCATTTTGAAAAATTTCCAAAAACTGAATCGACAAAAAAGTTCTATTGAAATAATCATCGAACCTGCTCACAACATTTTAAGAAAATCGGTTAAGGATTGCGACTTGTAGGTACGAATAGAGGAGAACATCCGGACATACGAAAGCATTTTTGCACAAGCTGAAAGGGAGACCTTCGCTAACGCTCGGTCAATAATAGTGACAATTTTTTTAATACTTTTAATACAGTTAAGGAGTCAATATTTGGTCATGGTCATATCATATCATATCGTTTCGTCAAAAATCTATCAAAGACCAACAATTTTTCTTGCTTCTTCTCCAAGATTTTACCAGCAGAAATGTGGATTTTCCTTCAACTCTGAAAATTGTATAGTATATATAGTATTGTTACAAATGTTATATATTTATTTAAAATACTAGTTTTTGCCCGCGACTTCGTCTGCTTGGAGTTAGTAATTTGGGTAGCTTATTTTTTATACATATTTTTATCGATTTCCCATACAAACTTCCACCCCCCTTTTCACCCCCCTAAAGGGCCCTAAAGGGGTTTCTGGAATAAAAACTACCCTATCCCCGGGACCCCAACGTTCAGCGGTTTAAGCGTGAAGAGGTAACAGACAGACAGACAGACAGAAACACTTTTGCATTTATAATAATGGACTAGCGACCCGCCCCGGCTTTGCACGGGTTACACAAAACCTTAACAAATTATACATCTAAACCTTCCTCAAGAATCACTATTGATAGGTGAAAACCGCATGAAAATCCGTTCAGTAGTTTTTGAGTTTATCGCGAATATACACACAGACAGACACGGCGGGGGACTGTTTTATAAGGTGAAGTGATTTCCTACTAATAAGTTAATAACTCTTATGTTATTTAGCTACATAAATTTGTTTAAAAATGTCTATGTGGGTAAAGATATCTCTGGAAGCAAAGTTCGCTAGTTTGATATATTATATTTGGACGTCACGAATCAGTGGCGATATTGTAACAACATTTCTGTGCGATTAATGACAAGAGGTAAAACTTAGTAAGTACAAAGTAAATTCTTTTACAGTACATATGGTGCTACTTTCTCGCACTAGTGTTATTATAGTAATTCGATTATTATAGTAAATAGGTAATTCGCAACTCTTGTCGATTTAAAACACTCCCAGCGGTCGTGTTTTAATTTATCGCCACTCGTTTCGAATTTCCTCTTTTCCGCACATGTATCGTAAATAACTATTAAACATTAGGAAGAGTCTCGACTTAAATCGTCTAACAGTTGCTATATTGTACCAGCTCCTAAAATAGCGGAGCAGAAGTTGGGCCGTTTTTTCCCGGTGAAGACAGACTGTGCTAACAACTTGCTCGTCCCATTTCCCGCTTCAGCGGACTCGGGCCCATTCACATCCCAAACAGATGCACCCACAAAATGTGTCGACATATTTCATGCATCGGGTGAATCACATTTCCATTCCTGTTAGGTTAATTTTTGATCCGCGTTGATAAAACAAAATTTTATTGCCTCCTTTCTATGTTATTATCCGAATAACGAAAAAGAAAGGTAATGGTTTCTAGAGTGTTGAACGCAAAGTGAAATTGAATAATGATTACGTACTTGTACTTATTTGTTTTCTTAATACGTCCTGGCTTCTAATTAAGTATCGATCATTTTGGGTAGGTAGGTACCAGCTAACTGTTACCTAAGTTTTCTTTATTTAGAGTTTATTCAGACGTGTCAGTCCGTAGGCATGGAGTTAATGTCAAAGCCATATAAAGCACAAAGTGGGTTTTCAATCCGTTTATCTATACTTAAGCGATAATGAACGAATGGGTACTAAACGAGAATTTAATTTTGGCCGTCAGCGTAAAGGTTATATCCTAATAAAATAAAATTCCCCCCGTTCATTGCGAAGAATGTGCTCGTTTCGATGTGTGTGACTAAATAAAGTTTATCATCAAATAGTAAAGTGAAATTTAGAAACAAGTATAGTGGCGGAAAATAATCTATCATATTTTTCAGGTACCTTCATGCGCGCGCTGTCACTGTCAATTTCCTTGATAAAATGAGACGTTCGTAGCCGCATTACTATCTCGATTTGACCATTCAAGCCGTCACTCATTTAATTAAGGAAATTGACAGTGACAGCGCCCGCGTCAAGGTTGCAGCAAATATGCAACAGTAGTGCAGCTGCAGTTGCCTATCCGAACGTCACCTTTAGGTATATATATTTTACTCCCGTAATATTTGAGTTATTGTGTCCTCTCTACCAAGTCACTACTGTATTATGAGAAAAAATAGATACGAAAAAGCATCAAAAACTTTATTCTGTTACGCGTCGGTGTAGCTGCGTACGGTCCAGAAAAATCAGTACACTTCTAATCCTCAGGGAAAACTCTTCATAACTAAACTTATAAATGAATAAGTTTTGATATTGCCGTTGATTGGAGTTCGATTAACTTACCTCGCTGCTTCTGAGTTGGCAAAACAAATAATCAAGTTTGCGCCTCTATCGCCCGCCTTTCAAACTTTGCCGACTTACTCAAGGAACTATTTGATTTGATTTTTAGGTTAGCGTCTTGGGATTACAAAAGGGGTAAAACTTAATGGAATGGCCTAAAAATGTCCCGCAGTGGGGCACTAGCAGACGCCCCGATATTCCTTCGTGGCAGCAGCGGGAGAACAGCATATGTCCAGATATGTACAAAATGGCGTCTGACACACGAAGGGTTAATTCATCAGGTAATCCACTACATGACATTAAGTCTAGGTGTACCAACCACAAACGATGGATAATTTATTTATTCTGCTCTCGGAATCATCAACCTTGTCATATAAAAGTTTTCTGAAAGTTACTATTAGGTTACAATTATATTAAAATAGGGCTTTAGTGACTTCAATTACTTTGGACTTATTGCGCGCTGGGCAAAATAGTGGGCAAAAGCCACGCGGGCAGTTGTCTCGTCGTTACGTTGGTGGGGCCAAATAAAAAAAATGGGCACCGATTTTTAATATTATTATTATTACGAGCCTATTGTGTCCCACTGCTGGGCAAAGGCCTCCCTCCTCTTCTTCCACTCCTCCCGGTTTTGAGCTACATCTGGCCAGTCGCTCAAAAAGGAGTCCAAGTTATCCCGCCATCGCCGACGAGGTCTGCCGGATCCCCGGTTTGACTCATGATTCGTTTCATGATTTTTAATAACCATTCAGAAAAAAAGCTGAAAACCGAATTGAAAGCAGCTTATTAGGAAATGAATAAAGAACTTTAAATAGTTTAAATCACGGCTTTCAGTAATGAAGAAGATGAAGTGTTTAGACAGTAGACGCTATTAAGTTAAGGGTGCCCGGCAAGCTCGGTTCTCCATACAAACGTAGTTACGCTCTCATTTTAAAACGAGTAGCTAGTTTGCTCTGAAACTTTGTACTTACATTAGGATAGGGTATATCTATGTTCGTAATTAGTTTATGTAGCTTCAGATACCATAGTAAAAAAATATACAGCGAATTTAAGTTTTTCATACAAAACTTGTTTTTGTTTTATTTCGTTTGTTTTATAATCTGAAGCTAAAGTATGTCCACGAAAAAAAGTGGTCGTGGATGATCTGGTATATATTTTTACCGAGTGTACATTTACAAGAAGTTTTTTATTTTAATAATTTGTAAGTATATATAATACTATATAACAAAAATAAATTCGTATTTTAATGTATGCGTTTGTGTGAGTTTTCGCCAAATAAATTCCATCATACCATTTATACCTTTCATTGCTTGTACAGCGTTTTTTGACATTCTTCACTCGCTTCCTGCTACAATGTCACAACAGTTTTTATATTTTTACAAGTTGTTTTAGGAACATTAGAATGTCATCTTACCAAAAAATACTTCTCGAAACTCATTTCTATTTTTCTACTGTAAGCACTGAAAGTAGTTTTTATATGGGAGGCATTTTTTCGTCAAAAAGTCAAATTCACCAAAGTTAAAAAAGCCTCAGAACTATCTCAAATTGAATACAATAAAAAAAATGTTTGCTATCATAAAAAGAGGACGTAATAAGGTATAATTTAGGTTATCTAATTTAAAAAAAATTAACAGGAAAACTTGGTACAGACTGCCAGAAGACGATGTTCAAAGGAATATAGGCACGGTGGAGTATATGATGCTGAAAGTCACAGACAACCTAACGTTATATTATGGTTGTATTTTTATGGTGTGGTTTGATATCCACAAATTATTCAAAAAGAGGTGCTGCTTGAAAATCCACATTCATTTAAAAGATTCACCATGTCACGCATGATCGGACTTTTTCGTGTCCACACTTTATATAAACTAATTACAGACCTAGATATACCTCATGTCATTGTATGTGCAAAGTTTCATTACAATCCAACACGTAGTTTTAAAATGAGAGCGAAAGTCCGTTTGTATGGGAAGTTTTAATTCGGCCGAGCTTACCGGGGACTCTTAATAAAAGTTGTGAACAATATGATTCTAAAATTTAATATTAATGGCAATTTCCCATACCCTTCAGTACCAAACTAAACATATTAGATACCTACTAGTAGAATATTTTTTATGCTATGTAATCATAGACTTCCATTAAGTAATGTAAAACGTTATTTTAGGTTTTTTTTATAATATTGAATATGGTAACTAAGCCTAGCTTAAGGGAAAAGCACTTAAGTGGTTAAAATAAACCGTTACTTAACTTGAAAGCATTTAGGCATTTGCGCTCTCTTAATTAATTGGCTACGGTTTTAAATTTATTTTTTCTCCAAACTGGATATTAATGATTCAGTTTTCGTGAAAGTACCATTAAAGCCATTAACTGAGTCCTCCTTTAAACATTCGGTTTTTATTGGAAGGGATGTTGTTCATTTATTGGGTTTATGTATGTATGTATATATGTAAACACTTTATTGTACAGTCAACCTTTACTAATGTAATAAGTTAGATTTAGTTAAGGTAATATGTCCAGCAAAAGCAAAGTAGGTACCCTTCTACTATATCTCCATTATGGGGCTATACAGAATGATTTTGTTATCTCTGACCAAATTCTGAGGGGTAGGTTTTTTCTATGGGGCCAACCCCGAAATCGCTAACAAAAAAAAATTTGGTTTAGTCAGAGATAACATAATCAGAATCAATCTGTAAGTGTTGATAGAAGCCCTGCATAAGAAACTAGTAGTTGTCTAGCCTAGTGCTAAAAAAAGCTTTGAATAGTTTGAAATTAGTTTATCATCATCATTATCTTCCTAGCATTGTCCCGGCATTTTGCTACGGCTCACTTGGTCCACTCAACAACCTAATTCCAAAAGAATTGCTACACCACTAGTTTTTTACAAAAGCGACTGATATTTGAACAAAAAACGGAAAAAAGCGCTAGCGCACATCTAGATGTAATATAATATCGCTTTATATACACGATTGTCTGTACCCCTAGAAAAGTGTGTTAAGTGTCATTTTGTATGGCATTTTTTGTTTCCGAAACGTCCTGCTTGGCGCGCTGTTCAAAATCTCATACAAAAATAGATAACGCAAAAGCGAACGCTCGCTCGTCACGCTATCGAATGAAATTTACACTACTCGTACTTCTGATTAATTTTTTAATCAAAGTCTAATACTTACTAAGAAATAAATACTACTTAGTTACTGTTACTGTAATAAAATGCGTAATACTTATTTAATTGTTTTTCCTAAGCGATTTAATTCCATCATTATAACAGGCTTTATAAAAAAAAGACTCCCTACTGGGGTTATTTAAACATAACCTTAAATTCGGGTTCATTTTCAATTGGAATCCATTACGAATTGAAATCGAGTAAACCCGGCTTCGTTTAAAAGGCTTAAAAGGGTAGATACCTATTGGATAGAATAGATGAATTTCAAATCAGAAAAATTAAAACATTCGATATTTTTTTAAATATATAGGTATTCCTTGTTCAAAAGAGCTGGTTTTTTTAATCACTGTATAATTATCATTTTCCCGGCATTTGTGAAATAAATTAAGTTTATGGCAAAATTTTCATTTTTGGTGCAAGCTTTTATCGCAGACTGCACTTTTCTTTCCACAGGCAACTAATACTCATCGAGACAATTTTAAAAACCTAAACACGATTAGGTTGCTTTGCTTTATCACAGAGTTCCTATGACCACTTCCTGTCTCCATCATCAGGTCAGCTCGATGGTAGCATAATATTGCATTGTTCCTCGACTTACATATGTATCAGCTTAATCGGAAACCGGGAAGTGGGTTAAATTTAATTTGACCCGTACAAACATAGTTACATTGTTCATACATAGGTACTTATTTACATAGGTACAGCATTGCAAGTTAAATAAAAGCTTGTAAAAAGTATTAAAGTGACAGGTATGACATAACAACCATATGCCTAGTTTAATGGAAATAAAAGAAAAATGAACCAATTCCTTCATCACATTTTACTCCATTACTTACCTACTTAAATATGCTACTTACGAGTAAACGTTGTTTCATCGATTTTTCAGAATCAGTAACTAAACATTGAACCGAACATTTACAAATCAAATATTTAAACAAAAATTATAAGAAAATGTTAATTTTTAGAAGTCGATTAATAAGACAAAGAAACAGGTAAAAGGAAATACCATAATGATTTAAAGGAATATCTTAAGCGGCTGTCGCGAGTTAACCTTAACACCCTCGTTTCCAATATTTCACTTACCCCCCCTCGTTGCATAAAGTATGTACTATAGTTGTTTGGAATAGCACACAAGCAAATGCGGTCGGTGTGGCAAACTAAATACAAACCAACCAGAACCATAAATCTAAATCCGTTTTGCCTTTAGACATCGGGCACGGTTGCGGTGAATAAATAGAAAGGAAAGGTTTTGGCAATCCTTTTAAATTTATAGGTACCAGCGGCGGTAGCACGGTCGCATTTGAAGCAGTGAATCAAAGAGAAAGGAAAGGTTTTGGCAATCCTTTTAAATTTATAGGTACCAGCGGCGGTAGCACGGTCGCATTTTTATCGCTTGTCACCATGCCTGTCACGTTCTAACAAGTATGTAAGTGCGAAAGTGACGGGCATAGTGACAGGCGATAAAAATGAAACCATGCTGTGCCCACAGGCCAAAAGTATGGAAACAAGCATATGACAATAAAAAAAAATGTGATTTTGTTGCGAAGGGTTTTTATACTTCATCGACAATTAGAAATCAAAATAGTAAAAACCGGCCAAGTGTGAGTCGGACTCGCGCACGAAGGGTTTTTTCCGTACCATTAGGCAAAAAAACGGCATAACGTTTCACGTTTGTTGTATGGGAGCCCCACTTAAATATTGATTTTATTCTGTTTTTAGTCTTTTTTTTTTTATGTGATATTCAGCAAACGAGCAGACGAGCCGCCTGATGGGAAGCAGTCATCGTCGCCCATGGACGTAAGCAACATCACAGGAGCCACTTAAGCATTGCCGACCCTTAAGAGCCCTAAATACCCGCTTCTTGAAGAATCCCATGTCGTAGCACAAAGGAAATACCTCAGGAGGCAACTCATTCCACATTCTGCACGTTCTGGGAAGAAACGAGCGGGATGCCCGCTTATTCATGGTGTGCCATGTGTCTAAGAAGTGAGGATGAGCTTTGCTCCTTTGGCGGGAGGTGCGGTGATAGAAACGAGACGATGGCACCAGATCAAAAAGTTCTTCGGAACATTCCCCATTGTACAGACGGTAGAACATGCAAAGAGAGCCAACGTCTCTCCGAAGACTAAGAGGTTCTAAGCCGTCAGTAAGTTCGGAATTGCCGACAATACGAACTGCCCGACGTTGGATGGAGTCAAGGGGAAGGAGCTGGTATTGTGGAGCGCCAGACCAGAGATGAGAACAGTACTCCATATGGGGTCGAACCTGCGCTTTATATAACAAAAGTCGGTGACCCGGTGTGAAGTACTGTTTGGCTCTGTTAAGCACCCCAAGCTTTTTGGAGGCCAGTTTCTTCTTTCTCGCGTTATCACGGCATTTTTGCCACGGCTCATGAGAGCCTGGGGTCCGCTTGACAACTAATCCCAAGAATTGGCGTAGGCACTAGTTTTTACGAAAGTCTACATCTGACCTTCCAACCCAGAGGGTAAGTAAACTAGGCCTTTTTGGGATTAGTCCGGTTTCCTCACGATGTTTTCCTTCACCGAAAAGCGAATGGTAAATATCAAACGATATTTCGTACATAAGTTCCGAAAAACTCATTGGTACAAACAAATTGTTGCACAATGTTTAGATAAATACTTAGGTACCTAATACTTGCTCTTTATACCTAAGATGGGCTAATTACCTACCTAACCCTTATAATTAAGAACAGCTGTAAAAAGTAATGAAATAAATTTATTTGTATTCGTACGAGCCGGGGACTCCGCCGGGGTTCCGCGGGGCCGTTCGGTTGGACTCTTGGACTGGAGTGTATCTTAAGTGAGGTGAGGTACAAGATATTTTTTAAATCATTCATAGGAGGAGCTACTCCTTGACCCAGAACCCTGGGTTCAAGTCGGTCGGGTGGCCTTAATAAATTACGAGACAATTTATAAATTATGCCGTTGAGACCGAGGTAGGTATTTGATTCTTGAATAAAACAGTACTATTAGTTATCACTTGTTTTATTCACTCGCGCGACATGTTTCGGAGATCCTAGGTCTCCTTTCTCAAGCACTAATAGTGCGAGGCGTTCAGCGTTTGTGAATGTTAGTATGTCTCACAACAGTTTAAATTCGACTATTAGTTATTCTGTGATAAAACCTAAACGAAACTTTTCATACTACTTCGAAAGACACGGGATTTTGTGCACTGTAATTTTTTTTTTACGTATTTATTTTAGTTACATATTAGAAAAAAACCCTAACAAAAAAATAAAAAAATTCAGATTACGAAATGTTAACTCGCGTTTAGTTTCAAATCCGTTAAAATACAAACCACGTTTGCTTTTTTTCATATATTTTTAGGGTTCCGTACCCAAAGGGTAAAAACGGGACCCTATTACTAAGACTCCGCTGTCTGTCTGTCTGTCTGTCCGTCTGTCACCAGGCCGTATCTCATGAACCATGATAGCTAGACAGTTGAAATTTTCACAGATGATGTATTTCTATTGTATAAAATAAATATTTAAGTGGGGCTCCCATACAACAAACGTGATATTTTCGCTGTTTTTCGCGTATTGGTACGGAACCCTTCGTGCGCGAATCCGATTCGCACTTCGCCGGTTTTTACGTCCCACGTCTGATTTCAGAAACGTCACTTGAGATCAAAATAAATAGTACCCTCGCGAGACGTGAACCTTTCGGGCCTTTTTGCCGATTTCAATAGAGCCTCTTTTATCTTGCTGCAGGGTTGCCACATACAGTTGCAGTTAACCTGTTACAAAGACCAAGACCCTTCCACGAGATTGAACTGTTAAGTATTGTGTCAATCTGTGGTGTCAATAATATTGGTGTTTTATAAGTACCAAAAATATTGTTATAACAAGTTTGTGTCCAAAGTACGTACGTAAATATTAAATATCCGTAAGTAGTCTGGGTGCGACTATACATGAAAATTAACAAAATCTTCAACTAATTATATTTGTTTAATGTTAATGCAGTCATATATTACAATATAGGACGCACAATTATATTTTCTATTAATTTTAGTTTTCATTCGGTTTAGTTTGTTAGATGGATGCCTCGAGCGCATTTCTTATCGGTAGACTTTTTTCCCTAATCGAATTTTGCCACGGTCGTGGCAAACCGTCACCCTTAGGTCTGACTAGGCAATCATCATCATGAGTGCATGAGCTCAAGGATTTGACAACGACATAAATGCTTACCTACGTTGAAATCATCCCCAATCATTTCCCCTGACCTATCGGATTAATGATGAAGACATGAACCGAAACGTTACTCGGAACACGACCAAAGCTAGCTTATCCCACCCGCGATAGACAACCCTATTCTGTCGCACTTACGTAACTCTTATCCGTCCTTATAGCCTTTAAAATAAGGTTTAAAATCATTTACCCTGATGAAATGTTCCGAAAACTATCTCACGCTTTCTTGAGGATTTTATCGCACGCAAAAGGTATTTTATTTAGTGCGATATAGTTCACTACTGCCCAGTATAACTTTGACCGTTCCATTTCGTACTTAGGTCTATTTTACTAATATATTTTATGGCATGGTTATGTAAGGGAGATCTTGCATAACTGGTGGAAATTTGGGAGTATATTTTTATGCGGTCCCTTTTATGATTGAAGTTTCCAATGTTTCTCTCGTGTCGGAATGTGGGCACATAATCTTATCAGTGACGCTTTGTTTCTTATGCTTATGTTGGTATTTTTGTATTCATTTTTCTTATAATCAAATTTTATGGTCCCGCGTGTCTTCACTAATTTGCCATATTTTACGCAATTTGAAGCCTTTATCAACTTTGACAGTTTCGAACAGGAGCAAATTCAAATAACATTGTGACATCAATAATAATATCATATCGAAAACTGATATCAGTGGCCCGTGCGTCACGCTCGCGCCAATTATAGGAACATGTACGGACCCACGGACAGATACGAGAGAAATGCACCCGCGACTGACTTAATTTAGATATCATTGATATATATCTTCATTCAGATAGCTGCCGATGCCGTCACCAAACATGTTATTACTAAGACTCCGCTGTCCGTCTGTCTGTCCGTCTGTCCGTCTGTTTGTCCGTCTGTCATTAGGCTGTATCTCAAGAACCGTGATAGCTAATTCGCCTTAGTACCTAAATACAATAAAAATTACTGGGACCAGCAACAATTCAGTTAATTACAATCGAATCTATAAGCTGCGTCGCAGTCATCTGGCCTAATTGCGCCTTAATTGGAGTAAAAGTAAAAGGTGCCCGCAATTTGCGAAGTTGGGTGTTTGCAGTAGGCCCTCTGGTCCTACCGCAAGCGAGAGTGCACTAAGCCATTGGTTTTGATATATTTCCGCTAGTATCTATACTTACGAGTGATTAAAAAATTCATTCCGCAAATAAAATCATGAATCATGAGTAAGATCACAGTGGATGTGTCAGGAAGGATGGAAGGAAGGAAGGATGTTATCCGCCCATAGATTTATAAGACCATTCTTTTTTTTAAAGAAGCAAGATAATTTGTCTAGTTTGACAGTACATTACTGGCTCATTTTAGAATAGGTAGATGTTGTACTTTCATCTGCCTAAAATATATCTATTGTCGAAAAATTCTATGGTTCCTAAACATAAAAGGCATTGTATTGTAAACCGGAAATGATTATATAGCTTCTAGATGTGGCAATCTAGCTCTTTATTTGATAATTTCTTATAAAAATACTAAATACGTTTCAATTCTAGAATAACGACTACATTGATTTCATTCAATATATTATGTCATTATTAAATTATTAAGTAAGACTTTATGGCACGAAATGTTCTCTCAATAGCGTTTTTACCATTTATCATAATAAGTGTAAAATATTTTAGCCATAGTCAAAATATGATCCTACCTACCACACCACCACCACACCCACACCACCACACACCACCATACCACACCACACCACGTGGTATACCACATATACCGACGTACATACATACTTACTTAAAAATACAATATTTAATCAAAAACTGCACTGCAACAAAATTGCGCAACGCAACGCAAGAATTATAAAATCGCCGCTGAAGAAACTATTATTTCAAAAAACTAAAACTGTACTTATTTAGCAAAATGCACTATTTGCACAGTTCCAGTAAAATTAAAATTATATACATCTACGGAATTTTCAAGATGTTATCTCAAATGCTAGACGGAAATTGTCCGACATTCTCCAATCTGAGACAATAGGTTTTCGTGCGATAGGTACCTACTATCAAAGCAGCTTACGGCATCGCACAATAGCTATTAATGAGATTGCGTTGTATACATTTTGAAGGATTTCCTATAAAAATTATGGTGGAAAGTAATTAAGTATAGCTTGGTTCGTAGCAAATTAAGTTCATGTCAAGCTATTAATGAGATTGCGTTGTATACATTTTGAAAGATTTCCTATAAAAATTATGGTGGAAAGTAATTAAGTATAGCTTGGTTCGTAGCAAATTAAGTTCATGTCATGTAATATTGACAAAGTTAGACCATTACAGCATTAGAGCTTCAATAGTACAAAATCACTGACTATATAGACATAGTAATTGCCAAAGTTGGAATAGGTACCTAAACATAGAAAGGCACTTATTTCTTCTCATTGTCTTCTTTAACCCGTTGCCAACCAATGCTGAGTGTAGCTCTCTTTTAATGCACGCCATCTTTTAATATATTCATGTTAATTTTCGTTCCGCTATTTTGACCAGATTGTTAATCCACCTCACTGGCCTACCCTCGTTTCGGCGACTAGAATATCGAGGCCTCCTCTCGAACATTGCTCTGCCACATCTTTCATCATGTCTACGGTAAGTATATGTAGCATGCCTTCCTCCACTTTCTCCGAGCTATGGTCTTTGTGGTCTATATCCAACATTAAGGTAAGTCAAAGTGCGTTGTGTCTATGAGAGTAGATAGGAGTTGTCATATTATCATTAGTCCTAATTCTGAAACCGTTAACTTTTCTGGATTTTCGTTTCGATTTTCCTGAAAGACCTATGTGAAATCCATATCAGAGGCCAAGATCCACTTCGGGTCGCTGAGCCAGCGAAGGAAGGAGGAGGGGGACAATAAAATTGACCGAGCGAGCGCGAAGCTCCTCCGTAACGTTGTTTCAGCTTAGGCAAAAATGCTTTCGTATTTCCGGCTGTTCTCCTCTACTGGTCCCATTTTTTAACCGATTCTATTGAAATGTTGTAAAGAAGTCAGAAAATCATTTGTTTTTTTGTCGATAAATTTTTTGGATTATTTCAGCGGAGCCATAAGCGTTAACTAGGTTTACAGTTACCAAAATAAT
This sequence comes from Cydia strobilella, assembly GCF_947568885.1. Classification (NCBI taxonomy): domain Eukaryota; kingdom Metazoa; phylum Arthropoda; class Insecta; order Lepidoptera; family Tortricidae; genus Cydia; species Cydia strobilella. Next base: position 23,304,972 of record NC_086042.1, read on the forward strand.
ATTTATTCAAAACGTTAATATACCTATACCCAACAGAACTTTACTGAAGTTTTGCGGGTGAAGGTTGTAAAAAAAAACACCCAGGATGCAAGCACCCGTAGCCGCGATGCGAAGCTTTTTGTGCCTTCAAAACGTTTCCCTCCGTAAATATTATTTCAACCGATACATTAACGCTAGCAGAATTTAGTGCCGTCAAATGGAAAAAACGGGGGGGTTATTATTGAAAACATTAATATTATGTTGCCTACTCCAATTCTTGGAGGGTGCGCCTAAATAAGGCGCTTAAATGAGAAAAAATAGCATTGGCTATGTTCACTTAGGGCCACTTGCACCATTCACTAACCCGGGGTTAACTGGTTAAACCACACCATGTTTACTAGTACAATTTGACACTGGGTTAATAGTTTAACGGGTTAACCCCGGATTTGTGGGATGGTGCAAGTGGCCCTTTTAGATACTTTGAATAATGATAAAATTAAATAGGTGGTAACAATTTTATTACTACCTAATTTTATAAATGCTGAATTTAGAAATGAAATATCTGGCGAATTATTTGAACGACGACTGAGGAACTTTTTATTGAATAACCCTTTATATTCAGTAGACGAATACATGGAATTAAAACTGAAATAACTGTTTGACATTATAGTTTATGTAAAATGGATTTTATTTGACATTCGCTCTGAACTGTTATTAGTATGACGATCATTACGAGATACCTTTTTTGTTTGACATGTATTCCATTATTTATTTAGTTTTACTTTGACGATAATTTTCAAATACCTTTTTAACTTATAAATTGTTAGTTTTCATAATTTGTATTGTTTTTAATTATCATTGTTGATATTTTATAATTATATGTTTGCATGCCAAATTATTGACGATCATAATATAAATTCATATAGATTAGTGTAAGAATAATTTATAGGTATTGTAATTTATCATTATGAAATAAATAAACTAAACTAAACTATTTATACTCTCTAGTCATTTGTTTCAAATGTCTGTGTCTGTCATATAAATAATTGAGCACGGGCACCAGTTGGGTACCTAGTGCTACCTACCCACGCATTCACGTTATTATGAGAGATTAGGTAACCTTGCAGTTCAATACACAATTTATAAAATCGTAAGTATATTGCGACTTTGCTCTCCGTTTCGTGATAATCGTTTTTTTTTATAGAGGCACCCTTAATCGTATTCCGTTTGGTACGCAGCCCCACGCTCTTATTCTGCTCGATGAGTTTCCAAACAGTCCAGAAAGCTGACGTGTTTGCTGATGCTCGGGGTTCATTATCCAAAAACCGATACGTTCTCACGTATCTACTTAAATTTTCTAGTAATACGTATATACCTAATGATCTGTTTAAATGAAATACCTATAATACCACCGATATTTCTACTTTCGTTTGGCAGTCGAAAACAAGTTGACTTTTTTGACAGTTTGCTTAAACAACAGTTACCTATCTGCAACCCCGACAACCCCAATTAGTAATAAATTTGTACCTAAGGAATACAGCTGTAAAAAGCATACCTACTCGCACTTGATTATGAATGTGACACAATTTCAAGTTATCAACTGAACATAATAAGTAAATTAATTTTCAACACAGTTGGACTTTACTTTTAAGTGATGATTTCGAATGATAAATATTTAATAACGATACATTGAATTTTATTTGTAATGCATTATTGCTTTACCTACTCGCGTTGGCGTGGTGAAAAATTGTTTCAATCGGAAGCGAAGCTTCTTTAAGCACTTTGCCCCCTTGTAAAACAAGTAACTATTTCCCAGACACAGGGATAGGGCCGATTTTAAAACAGTTTAGATTCATAAATAATAATTGCGTGTTTACAATTTACATATTGCAAGGAAAAATGCGATTTATGTGAAGGAAATTGGCCAACATAAATAACTCCTTGTTTTTACGCCACACGGTTCTCGCTTAAGTATATCGTACACACAAATCACTCGACAATTTTATCTCTCACAATTTGTCGCTTGACTTGGAAGATAGCGCCCCGGGCCCGCATTTCATTTCCACTGCCATTAAACAGATTGAGAGTGGAAAAACAAGGAGTAGGACTTCGTTTAATGCACGTCCTGCGGAAATCTGCTTTTAGGATTAATTTGAAGTATGAACAAGTTTTGAATAAAATGTAACTTATATAAGTATTCGTTAGTTAGGAAAACTATCTTTACCTTAGCGCTTTCCTGGTTGATATAGGTCAATGCTGAAGCTTCTCTTCAAAATAATAGGAGACTAATGCGCAATGTGCACTTGATTTGATTAATGTCAGTATTCTTATAATTTACTTATTAGGTAAAATGGCTTTTATGTACCTATGTAATTCCGGATCAAATTATTTTCATATAATTTTTGTATTTGAGCTTAGTGAATAAGAAAGAGAGAGGTAGGTGCAACGAATTCCCAAAGCGTGCAATGAAATCCCGCTTACTAAGTTAAAATAGGAATATTTCCTCCACAAATTCTGAACGTTCCCACAAACAGCATAAGCATTAACGTGTTAGATATTTTCTAAGACTGTTCCTATTAGTAATATAGACTGGTTCAGTTGTAGGCTTGACAGCCTACACTGAGCCTAAAGTAGTAAGGTGAGATAGACATATATAGCTCTCTAACGTTGAGTGTATCTAAAGAGTTTATGGTATTATTGTAATTGAATCTTTTATAAAACATTATCAGCATTGATATAAATATTGTTAATATTTAATAGTTGAATAATACCAGTAAATGTCTAGTATTGTATATTAGCATACCTAAAACTGTTGATTAAAACAAAACGCCATTTATATGAGGAAGAACGAAACGCAAGTGTCAAAAAAGGGATATATAATATAAATGAGAACATTTAGAACGTTTTGTAAAAATAACATTAAACTACATATCATTCAGCAGATAAATGTAGTTTTAATTGGTGAATCCGCCAGTTGTTATTATCAGAAGCGGCATAAAAAATTTACGTCCACAAGATATTCTGATTCGCGAAAAAGCCGTAGTTTACCCGCTCATCCAAATGGACGCCAGCAGTAAGGAATCTATTCTTGGCACTCAACTTTTCGTCAAGAGAGAGAACCTAAGAACTGTTCCGCAGCGGGACAGTGGCAGACGAGCCGATATTCCTTCCTAGCAGCAGCCGGAGAATGGCATATGTCCAGATATGTGCAAAATGGAGTTTGGCACACGAAGGGTTATGAAGGTGTACATAACCTTGGTTAATGGCGTCACTCTTGCTAAATACGAAAAATTATTTGGTATACGACGTATGGTAAGCTAGGTATGATGAAATGATGTTCAAGCCATGTAAGTTATAATTTAATATTTTCTGTAAGCAGTTCAAGAACCAAGTGCCATAGTGTCAAATCTTGAATATTATTGCACAATCAAGGAAAACCTGTTAAGGTTGTGTTGTAGGTTAATATTTCACATATGCAAACACTTTACAGCCTAAAATCTTAGTTTTAATGGCATATACAAGAATATTCATGTCGATAACAATGGACATATATTAATCTTAAAACATGCAAAGAAAGGCAATTGCAAATAACTAATAAATAAAAAAAAACATAATGATTATGACTGCCATCTAAACTAGATATAATATTTATCCTGGAATCTAATTTTATAAAAATCACACATCGGTGACAAGTATAGAAATACTGTGTCGAGATGTTATATCGCTGCTTATCTAAAATAACGTAGTATTTCAAAAATCGTATTTTTTCAGGAGAGCTGTTTGAAAAATAAACAAAATGTATCAAGCCATAACTTTTATTGTAATAAACTAAAATCAATAATTCTTTCTGTTTCCTTCTTGTTTTTTAATAAAGTACAAGGTAAATCAATAATAATGTTATGAATAACAAAAACTATAGTTCAAAATCAAAAATATATGAACATACTTAGCATTGTGACGTGCAATTTTTAAGATATGGTCGAGTTTTTTTGAGCAATATGGACTCAACACAAAATAGTTCACCAAAATGGTTTATTTTTATGTCAAATATGGGCACATTCGTCTTTACCAATAAAAGTAACTATAAGTTTATCAGTAATACCGTAGTATTACGCTTTATATAAAAAAAATGTTTTCTACTTATCAACTATAATGACTTTTCAATGCTTGCGTCGTAAGAATGAATCTACTTTATCACGAATCTTAATAGTATTTAAAGCAATATTTTGTTTCCTAAACATTATTACAAACATAACTGTAATATTGTTTGTGTTAACTCTCTCGATCTCTCTTCATAGCTCTATCCGACATGGTGGTGGGGTCAGCTTTCCTACTGAACCTTCTCCACTTCGCCCTGTCCACGACATCGTCCTCGCATAACCTGCACTCACTCATGTCCTTTAGCACTACATCCTTCCATCTTGTTCTGGTTGTATGTTGGTGTTATATATCTATAAATTAATGCAAAAAAAAATATTCTCTAACAGTAAACAAAATTGAAAAACAATCTTTATTAAACTTGTGAAATGAAAAAAAAAAAACAGTATTATTTACTTAAACATAATTCTATTGTATTGTGTTGTCTTAATTGTATTGTATAGTAATTCGGGCGATTTCCCGCAATAGACGACTGGAGCCTATTTTGCGTGACAGGGGTGGTGGGCTAGTCCTGCCAGCCCAGCTCGTCGAGGAATCTTATTAAACCCTTGATGTTAAGTAGGGTACCTCGGGGTGGTCTCTCGGAGATACGAGATGTTTTGCCCTGTATGGGCCACTACGCTGCATTCAAACACCACGTGAGAGGCTCTCTTCTGTCTCCATGCATTCTCGGCATAGGGGACTGTCTGTAACAGCTGTTATAAAAAGATGTTTGTTAAATAGTCCATGACCTGTTATGACACTGGTTAGTGGTTACCATATACTCAGTCTGACCTTACCTAGTTGAAGGAGCGTCCTTGTGAGTTTTTCGTTGATGCCAGGCATGGCTTATTGTTTGGCCTGTCTGCATCCAGTCTGGTTTAGCCAGTGCTCCGTGTGTAGTTTTCCTGTACTTGCTAGCAGCATTGAGCGTACCTTGCTAAACGGTATCAGGAGAATCGGTGCCGGGCCAGTCGCCCCCGCACTCGTGACTCGACCCTTGCCTGGCAAGCTCGTGCGCAGCATCGTTACCCTGAGATCTACTGTGTTCCTTGATACATTGTAGGGTGATCTTGTTATTATGACATACCTCCGTTAGTCGTTCGGGGCATTCGTGTATAAGTTTGGATGTAACTATATGGCTTTTTAGAGCCTTTAAGACTGCTCTGCTGTCGGAGAGTATGCGGATCGAGGATCCTACTACCTTTCTCACAGTGATGGCACTTGGCAGCCGCCGAATTTATGTTGCCCATTGCACTCAGCTTGGAATACCGAGTTATGGGCTAGCGGAGTACTAACATGTTCAGGTCTACCGAGAACATGAACATAATTATTATAGTACCACTGTGTTCTTATGAGCCCTACTAATTAGTTACTTCTACTAAGTGCCCATATAAAACGAGACATAGTGTAAACTCGCATTATTTGGTGACAAGCCTAATTCGGTGATACAAGTTTTGAAGCATGACACCGAGGAAAGCTAGTACATGGCGGGCATCTACGGCGTTTGTTGTAGACGTTTCTTTACAGCGTCTTTTATAACAAATATTCAGGTTGATGTGAAGATTCTGAAACATCTTGCCTGTTTGCGTGTTCATGTCTGAAAAACAAACGACTTTAATGTTTTGTACACTGAAATAACGTATTGTACCTACACGTAATGCTCCAAACGTGTACCTACAATACGTTCAGAGCTGATCCCGCCCGCCATACATTTAGGCCGCTGACGGACGCAAGCGTAGCGCGGTCTTACACATTTTATAGCCAATAGGTAGGTAAGTATGTGGCGATCGGCGTCAGCGTTTTTAAGCGCGCATGCTCAGAGAATACATCTTGTGGTCGAGTGACATCATTGGAACACAAACACTCCCGGTTACAGGGGTTACACCCACAAATAGGCACAAACAAGAAAAAAATAGAAGTTACAAACGGGCGAGACTAGATAAAAATACTGACATGCAACGTACAAAGAAGAATACACAGGCATGAACACAAAATTATGTTATCAAAGCTTCCATTTAATGCAAAAATACATAAACTATAGAGATATTTATGTTTTCGTCAACCTTCAGCTATGTGTAGATAATAAACAAACCCCACAGCTAAGTTAAAAGTAGTATTATTCATGCAAATGCTAGTTATCACTTTCTTGAATATGTCTTACATCAGGCAACTGAATGTGATTTTGTGAATAACAGTGAACTATCTTATATTAAATAACAATACTTAATTATTTTTATCAAGTAAAGGTGATTATTTTGCTATAGCGACCGTGTCTATATCTATGATTTTAGTAAATACAAGTACATTTGTTTTTACTACAAAATATTTGTACTTACTTTTTCTTGAATAGTGTCCTATCCACTAATGATACACTGTTTCACAAATTTTCTTTACTATTCCGCCAAACGATTTTTGAATACTACACTGTTGCACAAAAAACTCATTAACCACTCGTGTATTATTTCGTGTTGAGCCGTTATTCACCAAACAAACGCAGTAACGACGCGGACAGTCGTGGCACAACTGGTCAAAGGCCGGTCTCGCTCATAAGATGGCGTCACAATCAGACCAATGTCATAACGGCACAAAGCTGCCATCTGGTCATTTTTTAACGTAACTCCACGGGAGTTTTATTCACGATAAACTTTGGCGTATTGCGCGTCTAGCTGTATGCTTAGTTGCAAAATGAACTATTTCACGATAGAGCGTTCTTTTAGATAAGCAGCGATATGGTATATCTATATGTTAGATGTTATATGTTTATTATATGGTAGTTTGTCTTCTGATTTATTGTTGAGTTTATGTTAAACACTAAAGGCTATGGTTGTTATTGGTAAGTTCTAGTATTAACAATAAAAATAATTTGATTAAGTATTTTACATGTTATCAATATAAAAGTTTGGTTATTAATAACTTTTAAAAGTGAGAGAATTTTTCTTGTTAATAATATTTTAAGCATTCTAAGATGAAAAGTAATATAGTTTGAGAGTATGTGGTGTGTGATTATGATTACACTTTGAATATTATTGTCGTGAATGTGATAGAGCACCTGTGCTAATTATGTATGTTTATGCAATTGATGTCATGGTAATAATTGTCATTTCAGATAAAGTTGTTGCTTCATTTATATTTTCACAGAATAAATGTGTTTTCTGCTGGAGGTACCATATTGTTTAACAGATCATGCTTTATGTCTGCATACCCACACAGGCCATGCATAATGATTATACACAAATGAGTAAGTAATACTGCCCTGTGTGAAAGGTTTTGATTGATTGACAAATACAATATTGAACAAGGTAAGACCAAATTACACAAGTTTTTACTGTTATGTGAGCGACGTTCACATAATTTGTAAGTAATAATATAGCATGGTAAAAATTGGACAATTGACAAGTGAGTATTAGGTATTGATCAGATAAAATTGAATTATACAAATGCTTAGCCATTTGTGACGTATGTTCCCGAGGGATTGAAATTGTACACATGATATGATTAAAATTTGTTATATTTGTTAACATGTTGCAAATAAAATAGCCAGCATGGACACTAAAGGCATGTGATGGTTGAAGTGATATGTGCCATGAACAAGGACATACTCTTGACGTTAACCATATGATAACAGACAGTTTGTTCAGAAGTGAATTAATAAAATAAGGACAATAGATATGGTTTTAAATTATGGTACTTGTATATGTGCTAATTTTAATTATTTACTATTCATGATCATATTTTGTTGTCGAATGAAAATTGTGTCCATCTAAATAGGACTATCAATGAAGTCTTGGTTAGTCATGGACATGGAAAACTTAGTCAATATTACTTTTATAATACAAGAATGATTAGAATAATAACTGAATGCCTTGTTAAAGGATAATAATATTTCTGAATGAGTTTGTTCCTAAGTTAAGCTTCATATTACAAAAGTTAATTCTTACAGTGCAATAATTTTATGAGGCATATTGAAAAAAAAAAAAAGTGAGAAGATCACATGTTGCTGTTTGTTAAATGTTGCATGTTGTGTGTTGTTAGAAATGCTCAAATGTCTTCACAAATGGCTACTGCAGCTGGGATGGGAGTCCTCACCGAGCTGGATGGTGCAGGAAGTTCCTTGCAGTGAAGGAAATCTGCGGTGAGAGATGACTGCAGGTAGTATGTCAAGTGTTACTGAGTTGAATGCTGTATGTACCACTAGGAGAGAAGTTAAGTATTCTCAACACAAGATCTTTGTTTTAACAAATTGAAGTATTTGGTTTTTTTTATGCAAGCAAATCTTATACTGTTACATTCCATTTTTGGCATATCATGGAATGATGGCGGTAATTTATAATGGCACTACATATGTGTTATGAAAGATAAAATATAATAGATTATTGATGTATTGACATGAAGGTAATAAACTTGTGCTTATTGGAAGAATTAACATAGAAAGGTGGCTTACTATAAATGGAACAGAATAGAATAAAAACACTGACAAACTGTGTACAGAAGATGACACAGGACAGCCGTAGAATTTCCCCAGTAGATAATTCCATAGGTAAGCAACCGATAGATGTTCCCATGCATTTCTAGTGATTTCTTCTGAGCATGATTCAGATAGTATAGATAAAGTGTAACATTGACTAGATATGCTTTTATTAATTTTATCTATATGGGATTTCCAGTTACATGTGGGATAAATTTTGCTCCCAAAAATTTAATGCTGTCTGTAGTTCAATAGCAACCCTTGCTTCACTAATATTTAATGTCATCGGGATTGAATTGAAACTTCTGAAATGTATAACATATGTTTTGGTTAAATTTAGGGTTAGTTTTCCTAGCCATTCGATTTATTTATTTTTATTAATGTACAATTTATGTTGTTCTCCAAATTGAGACATTTGACTTTGCATTGAAAAGAAAAATCGTTACGTCATCGGCGAATAGTACACAGAGTTTGTAGACAACCTTCGGGAGTTCATTCACGTAAACCGAGAACAAAAGAAGTCTTAGAACGCTACCCTGGGGCACGCCTGTAGTTGCTGTCTCATGTTCCGATTGATATTTTTCAATTGTTTTGGAATTATTACAATATTTTTAAACAACTGTACATTGTTGTCTATTAGAAAGATAGTTTTCAATCAGATTTAAAGCATGACCTCTTACGCCTGTGTTTTGTAATTGCCTGAGTAAAACTTTGTGAATGAGACAGTTGAAAGCCTTGGACATATCGATAATTAAGGCTACACACAATAATTAATTGACATTTATTCTATCCCATATGTCTTTGAAAATAATAGCTCATACAGCAGTATTGACATTATTTAATTCTCATAAAACCAATTTTGAATATGAGAATCTCGATAGATATATACATATGTGACTTGTTATATAAGTGTGTATTGTATTTTGATATATGTTGATGTTGTCGGTGTATTTGATCATCATCATCAGTTTTATCAGATGACGTCCCACTGCTCGGCACAAGCCACCCCCGTTAGATCATGTTCAATTCATTGTGATCAAACATTTTAATAAATTATAAAAAAAAAAAAATAGTAAGCAAGGATAGTTCAACCGTAATTTGAAATGTCGAATCGAAAAATGCTATGTTATGACGAACACAATTATTGCCCTGACTTATGTTTACAGAATGTACTGGCAAAAATTTGCGCGAGTCTGCACATCTGAGCAGCGCGCGCAGCGGTGCGAGTCTCTGCCACTGCGTGGTGGTGCAGTCCTGCACACCTAAGCGTTCTTGTGAGTCTGGTAGGACTAAGCGGCGCACAGTCATCGGATCGGAGACATTGTAGTTGCTGAGCACCAATCAGCTACGTCACAACACAAGTCCCCTGATGTGACTTGGGAAGACGTATGAGGCGCAGAAGTTATGTGTTATGCAAGCAAGAAAACGTGCCAACTTTCAGAGCTAACCTAACTGATAACCGATTATGAATGGCTTGTTCGAATGAAGCCCGATGTTCGATGTCACCTATGTGGTGATAAAACAAGGGAAATGCAAAAGTGTCTAGGTTATTGATTGTATACAGTCATGCATACCTAAAGTATAAGGTTATGATAAATGATATGTGAATGATTCAGGTTCAACAGATTAATTTAAATATTTTTGATTTCTAGATTTCTTCTTCTTATTATATGTTGAATTATCTCAAACAAAGTAACAGATAGCGAGAACAGTGGCAGCCTGTTGTTATCTAGTCTTCGCCTTATATTTCACTTCTTTTCAACTTTATGGTGCATAATATAGTAAGTAAAATATAACTATTTGTTTGAACGAGATATTATTCCACCGAAGTAATTCATGTAATTAGTACAAAAAAAAATGGGGGTCAATGAAAATGATTGTTGTTTATCAAAGTGTCATGTTTATTTGTTAAAAGAAAGTAATGCCAATTTTGCTGTTATTTGTTGATAAATATGTTTGACTTGGTTCTGAGTGATGAGGTTCGCATGGCTGTACTGGTGACTGGTGTGGTACGGAGTGAAATGTCACATTAGGTGAATATTTGCAACAGTAGAGGCTAATGTAGCGAAGGTTGAAATGTCACATAATGTAACTGAGGTTAATGAAACAAAATTCTTGATGATACACTAGAGACTAATGTTTGTTAAGTAAAATGTTACAAAATGCTAGTTCGGAAACAGACAGTGAGAATGATAAGAAGTAATTGTGATTAAATTAATTAACATATTGTCTGAGATCGGCTTTAGTTGCTAGAGTTAATTCAATTGAAACATTGCAAATTATTAGCATTTATTATCAAATGTTATACTTAGATATATCTTTTAATTGTAAAAGGTAATATTATTAGTATAAAAAGTGTTATGACTGTGACAACTGTGTGCTACTTATAACATTCTGGTGAAGACCACGGTGCAGTTAAGGCTGTAAGCGTTGGGTGGCCAGATCAATTGTGAACTGGTGAAGTCCACGGTGCAGCTGGAGCTGGAAGTCGTTGGGTGATCAGATGTAATTGCAAAGTTCTGTTAATGCTTAAAGTTAATAGATGGCTAATGGTTTCTGGTGAAGTCCACGGAGCAGTTAAGGCTGTAAGCGTTGGGTGACCGGATCAATTGTGAACTGGTGAAGTCCACGGTGCAGCTGGGGCTGGAAGTCGTGGGTGGCTAGAACCAGTTGAGAAGCTCATAGTGCGGTATTAGTATTATTAACTTTACGCATAGGATGGGAAATATGACTGACTGCAATGGGTTGGCATATTTCACATCTTAATGAATTCATAGTATGGGAAATATGACTGACTGCAATGGGTTGGCATATTTCACATCTTAATGAATTAGTATTATTAAATTTACGCATAGGATGGGAAATATGACTGACTGCAATGGGTTGGCATATTTCACATCTTAATGAATTCATAGTATGGGAAATATGACTGACTGCAATGGGTTGGCATATTTCACATCTTAATGAATTAGTATTGTTAAATTTACGCATAGGATGGGAAATATGACTGACTGCAATGGGTTGGCATATTTCACATCTTAATGAATTCATAGTATGGGAAATATGACTGACTGCAATGGGTTGGCATATTTCACATCTTAATGAATTAGTATTGTTAAATTTACGCATAGGATGGGAAATATGACTGACTGCAATGGGTTGGCATATTTCACATCTTAATGAATTAAAATTAAAATTAAAAAATCTTTATTGCCACACCTTAGGAAAAAAATATCTAAAATTTATGAAAGGATAGCTTAAAAATACAATATAAACTAAACTTAAACTTAAATATCAACTTAACATAACATAATAACTATTAACTTAAATCTATGGTGAGGCAAAGGGTCCCAATCTCAGCATGTGCGGTGCCAGAGGGCTCCGCGCTGATTTTCAGACTGGTCCCGGGACGGTTGGGGTCGGTCGCTACTATCATAATGTACCCTTCTTAGGTACAGCTCTATATTTATAACTATGTGTATTTGTGTTATTAGTGTGCGTATATGGATATGTGGGGCTGATATGTGGATGTAGTGTAGGTAAGAATGTATTTTGTACTGTGTTTTGTAATTAGTATTATTAACTTTACGCATGGGATGGGAAATATGACTGACTGCAGTGGGTTGGCATATTTCACATCTTAATGAATTCATAGTATGGGAAATATGACTGACTGCAATGGGTTGGCATATTTCACATGTTAATGAATATGAAAATTGTTTCACATTTGTGTAACTAAAATTATTAAGTTTTTTTTTAGTTCATTGTTAGTATTTTGTTTAGGGACAAACAAATGTTTATCAGGAAGGCCGACTGTTAGATATTTTCTAAGACTGTTCCTATTAGTAATATAGACTGGTTCAGTTGTAGGCTTGACAGCCTACACTGAGCCTAAAGTAGTAAAGTGAGATAGACATATATAGCTCTCTGACGTTGAGTGTATCTAAAGAGTTTATGGTATTATTGTAATTGAATCTTTTATAAAACATTATCAACATTGATATAAATATTGTTAATATTTAATAGTTGAATAATACCAGTAAATGTCTAGTATTGTATATTAGCATACCTAAAACTGTTGATTAAAACAAAACGCCATTTATATGAGGAAGAACGAAACGCAAGTGTCAAAAAAGGGATATATAATATAAATGAGAACATTTAGAACGTTTTGTAAAAATAACATTAAACTACATATCATTCAGCAGATAAATGTAGTTTTAATTGGTGAATCCGCCAGTTGTTATTAAACGGTACACGGCATACCACAGTTAACCACATAGATTCTATATGATCTGAGGTTGACAAAACTACTGAATATTACGTACCTAGCGGAATTTTTGAAGTAATGCAAGCACGAAACTTACAACAAAGAGCTTTCAAATTTGAAACTATTTCTCAATTTCGTAATACTCAACAACCACCGACAAGTTTAAACTTGACGGTGGAATGCCTACAGCAAATAATATGAAACAGTAACAGTATTTGACTCATTTGGTTCAATTTCTCGTTATAATTTATGAATCTCTCCTGCACCAACATTATATTATAACATAAATTTTATGTCTCTGTTTGACCTAATGGTTGACTGGTAGAGAATGCCTTTTGGCATTAAGTCCGCCCTTTGTACATTTCTCTTTGTTTGTGCAATAAAGTTTTAATAAATAAATAAATATCAGAGTTGAATTTTATTAATAACTGCACTTAACTAGCAAGCCCTCTTGTGTGGTACCTAGTATAGGTACAGAACTCAGAACTAGTATGGAAATCACAACGTTAAATCAACGAGCTTAAACTTTCATAAAAAAAATGTTGTTGTAATTTCAATATTGTAATTTAATACATTCAGAAACTGCTCACTACATATTGTGTATCTAAGTATTTAGCTTTTTAGCGATAAGACCGCCTTTTGTTGCTTAGTTTTTTTATATTAATTTGTTATATTAAATCATGTTTTCATTGTGCACAATAAATAATATTATTAATGTATCTCCATTTTGGAATTCACGGGCCTACAAAATGATAGGCGTGCGTGGGGCCAAAGCCATTATTATTATCTAGCTCGAATTAGACAATCCAACCGTCGAAGTTATGAACATGATTGTCTACAGTTTCTGTGCACTGTGACACAGTAATGCAGCGTTGGAAACTTAATTGAAGTTCCAAGTTTTCGCTGCAGTCCGTAGTTTTTTCGAGAGCTCCATTTTACGGCCACAGATTGAGGAATAACTAGACGTTTGGGTGTAAAAACAATTTTTGCATCTCGATCGGGCGAATAGATTAGGTTCTTTAGGAGAAATATTACTCTTGATAAGTCACTACCCACCAAAGCTAATATACATTATACCAGTATTCTGACTGGTATGTCTAATGTAATGAAGGGCTAACGAGGCGAGGGAGGGAGCCAATACATTAGATCAGCGGTTCCATATTTAGGTACTTAAAAAATTTATATGATAAAATATTAAACATATTTAGCTTTAGGTTTGTCTTATGACTTGAGTTTTATAAAAACCACCCTATTTTTTATTTTATTTTTTTATAAGTTTAGGATAGTTTTTGCTCGTTATTATTCTTTCTTGCTGTGCATGCTTGCTTTGGATGGCATTCTTATGACTGTAATACCTACCACTTAAGTACTATTTGTAACAATGTTGAATGTTGTCTGTTTAGTGTGCCTTTTAAATAAAAATAAAAAAAATGACACCTAAGCGGTTAACCTCCAATTGACTACACGAGTTCAGAGAAGACAGAATGTCCGTTAAGAGCCCGGTGTCGATTTTAGTCGCAAAAATGTAAAATTGATAGATTTCGTCGATGAAATTGTACACCTTTTGTTACCAAATTGAAATAACAAGTACTGGTTTCTATTAGCACGTCTTCTTATCTTGCCTTTTATCAGATCAATTTTTTTTTAAACAGACTCATTAAATTAGTAATGATTTTTTTTTCTGAAGGACGTTTAGGTAAACGCGCGTAAAGCACTGATTTTGTCGCTCTTATTTATAAATTACGTAAAGTTTGGACTGCTAAAAATGGTAAATTTCTATTATACATATTCTGTACTGGATTTTTATCAGATTACATTTTTGTTATATGACTTAGAGTTCGAGGAAATGAAAGTTAAACGAATTCAATTTTCTCCAGAAATTACTTCAAAACAAGTTACAATTTCTCTGAAAATCGACTTAATTTCAACGTAATTTGGATACTTGAACAATCTACAACATTTGCTGAAACTATTCGTATACATCAATTTGTATAATTTACCACCATAATTTTTTGATGAATTTTTAAAAACTGCCCCTTCTCTTCATATATTACCGGTGATGCACGCTCGCGACCTCATTATTAAAAGGCAAGATGAGAAAACGTGCTAATAGAAACCAATACTTGTTATTTAGATATTACGTAACAAAACGTGTATAATTTCAACGACTAAATCTATCAATTTAAAATTTTTGCTCCAAAATCGACTACGGCCTCTTAAATAAAAGTTGGTGGAATTCATTGCAGGTAATTAAAATTCATTACAAGCTGTCTGTCCGTCTTACTGTCTGTGAACAGACGGCAATTTTTTTAACTTAATGAAGAAAACTCTTCTCAGACTGCTGAGACAGGTGCCCTCGAAATGTAACGTTAACTTTTTCATTTATTTTGTCTTTTAAGGAAATTGCAAAATTAATAATAGGAAAGTACTATTTAATGTAATTAGTTTATGGACTGTTTTTGGTATCGCCGAAGTTTGGTTGTAGATTTATTTTAAAGTAAAAAAAGTAAAAAAACAATGCAATTTCACGAAGCAAAAACTTTAAACGACAAGTGAACACACAGCGTTTTTCCCTAATTAGTTTCTTTTAAAGAATTTCTTTTGTGGATACCTAGATGAGTAATCAAATTCAATTAATTTGACTTATTATTTTTAAAAACCTTTGCTCAAACGCTTTTTTTGTATGATAATTAAAGTGAACCTGTATTTGACTTACGTCAAACATAAGTAATTTCAAGTCCAGTCAATCTTTAAAATAATCCTGAACTTAGTTAAATCACTAATCGTAGCTTCTTCCGAAGTATAAAGCGGGAATAGAAAATAAATCCCAGCACTCAGCCGTTCGCTTATCCAGCCATATCGTTTAAGTATAGACCCCTGACAATCACACGGTAATATGATACTCGTAGACGACGAAGATTTGGGAAGAGATAAAGTTATTAGGTTTTTATAACAGGTTAAAATTGAATGCTTAATCTCCAACTAATGTGACTTCAAAACATAAAGTCGGACATTGAAAATAAATCTCCAGCACTCAGCTTTACGCCCATACCGCCATTTTGTGAAGATCCCTTGATTGTTGCTTGGGATAATATGACATATGACGAGGATGTGGCCTGGGATTACACTATAGTGTTTTATTGTTCGTGGATGACTTGAAAGGTTTCGTTGTTGTAATTTTCCTTATTGGCGGATTAAAATATGTATAAGCGTGTTCAAGATATCTTGTATTCTTTCCATATTAAGTTAGTGTAATATGTTCATCTCTTACATATAACTTATCAGACGTTTGGTGATGAGTTGTGATGACTTGGCTTTATTGATTTAAGATTTTTAGGGTTCCGTACCTCAAAATAAAAAAACGGAACCCTTATAGGATCACTCGTGCGTCTGTCTGTCTGTTTGTCTGTCACAGCCTATTCTCTCCAAAACTACTGAACCAGTTGAAATTTGGTACACATATGTAAGTTTGTAACCCAAAGACATGTAACGTAAACAAAACGGGTTCGGAACCCTAAAAATGCATTTTGTCTAGTGGCATATCGCACTCTTAATTTCAAGGAACTGTCACTTTTGTACTTATGAAATATCAGTTATTGTTTGAACAAAATAGAGTGTAATGTTTTTAAATGCTAAATATGTACGGCAAAAGGGCAGCAATATAAAAATGTTTAAAACTTTATAAAGCTCATTTTCCTACCAATTTCCGATTCAATACTGCCTGTACTAAGTTAGTGCTCATCTGCATCCAAGCCTTTTACATCGCATATTGTACTAACTTAAATTGCCTTTATGCATAGTTCAACATAGACTGGTCCGTCATAAAATAAGTTTCAAACTTATCATCCGGCAGTTCTCCACGACTTTATGAGCCGTTAATCGGTTTTCAAAGAGATAAGGGCATAGCTAAAATGTCTAGCATAGAGTAACTTATACTAGAGCGGTACTGTCATAGTAAATTTTGTAACCCCAGTAAATTCACTGCCATCTGTCGACACACTTTAAACCTAAAAATGAAGATTTATAAAATTACGATAGAATGTATTTAAATATAGATAAATGATTTTTTTTATTTGCATTAATTATTTTTATGATTTTGACCCATGTTCTTTCACTGATATGCGTTAAAATTGTTAAATAACAAACGAAACGGTCCACGCCATCTATACGACTGTAGGCCAAAACTAGTAGCGCCCTCTGAACGAGAATCAAATTTTCTTGATTTTCGAGGCACGTTTTTTCCTTAGACTGTATCCATCTATTACGGAGTTGTATCTATCTTTGTGTCTAGTAAGGTTACAGCGCATTAACCCTTTAAGTGACAGGAACCGCCTCGCGGACAATTAACGTCATTTAAATTTGGAATTTGTTTAATTAAAATAAAATCAAAATTCCTTCAACTCGAAAATGACGTATGCCACTTGAATAAATATAAACTAAATGGTTCTAAAGAGGTGAAATTGTGTAGCGGCCATCTGAAGTGTATCTTTTATTACGAACGAACAGTTTGAATTTTATATTTGTACGGAAGAAATAAGAAATAAATTAACAAAGTTTGAGCTTACGTATGGCCGCATTTCTTCATATTATATTCATATATGTGTTGCACCTATTGCATTTTTTATTGCAGCCATTGTATTTTTTTTTTACTTGCATAACATCACCTAAGAACCTGCACTCGGTTCATGAAGAACTTTAGTTTATTTGTAATATGATATTCCCTCGAGAAAATATCGGCAGGAAAGCCAAGAAGTTAATTGCAAAGCCGGAGAGGTTGCCGTAGTATTGTGGAACCACTGCAGCCCCATTACTGCTTGCGATTTTGTTTCGGAAAAATTTTGCAGTATTTCCTGAAAAGTAGCGTTTAACAGATTCTGTTTTTGATCCTGCGGACGATTGTTATTATGTCTCCATAAAGTAAAAATCACAAAGAAGAAAACAGTATTTTTGCTTAATTGTACCTTCTCAAGCCTTAAAACAGAATAAAACATGTTATAAATTAAACCCAACGTGCAAAGTTAGAGAATGCCTACATACTGCTGTTGAAATCGTCCCCAACACTTCCTCTTTATGGTGAATAAACCCGCGTCGGAACATTTTATACCCTCTAAAAACTATCTTGTTCGCGCACACTCAGCTTTCTGTTAGGGTGCCGTTTTTTAGCGTAAAAATGTATGAAATCCCGTAGTTACAGTAGATATAAATAAATATTATGGAATAAATAAAAATACATATTTTACACAAATCTATATATCTAGTTCCACAGTAAGCTCAATAAAGGTACCGTTCGGATTTAGATTGCATTATCGTTCTTCTTCTTCAGTCGGTCCCTCAATGCTGAGGATCGTGACATCATGTCGTTCTGTTGAAGACCAGGTTCCTCCATAGGCTTCTATTCTTCGCCAAGCGCATGTCCTCGTGCAGTTTTAATTTCATAGGTGCAGTGATTTGAGCTCACCATCTAGTAGGAGGAGGGCCCTGAGGTCTGGTGCCTTTAACTTTACCCGTCATAATAACTCTCTCCAGGCTATCCGAGGAGCGACGTGTCCGAAGTATATGAGTATATTAGGTCCTGGCATATCGTTGATAACCGGCGTTAAATGCGTGGTTCTTCCAATGTGGACTGATTAGTACGCATAGCAGCTGTCCAAGGGTATCCGTAAAAGCCGGCGCTAACATCACATCTCAAACGATCAACGCGTCTCATCATAAAGTTTGCTCGATTAGTCCATGTCTCACAATCATAAAGAAATATTGGGAACACCAGAGAGCGCACAAGGCTAACCTTCGTATGTTTCTGTTATACCGTGATCTTTCCAGATCTTATCTAAACGAGCCATAGGCTCCCTTCGCTATTTGAATCCTCCGGATAATTTCCCCGTCACAGCTACATATCGCGTTATCGTTACTGATGCACTATTGCGTTGCGACATTGCTACCGGCTGCATTGCTACCGAAAATGTCAAAAGTCGGGGCAATAACATTCATTTTGCAGTCTGTATCCCAACGATACCTACCTTACAAGCCTTATTTTACGTTTACTGTCAATAATAGATACTAAGTATATTCTACAATAAAAGGGTTCCGATGAATTTTAATTTACCATTTACTAACTGCAATGCAACGTCAAAGGTCTTTTAAATGCGTTATCGTCGTACCGATAAACGGATTACATCCATTTTTCGTAGTATTGCCATGCTTTCATATTATTATATTCTCGTTGTACCTTTCTTCAACACAATCTGATCTCTTCAATGATGCGTCATGGCTAGATCATCAATTCATCATGATTGTAGAATGAAAATGAAATATATTTATAAGTTGCAGTTTTACAAAAATGCTTGAAATGAAATGAAATATATTTATTTGCATTAAGTGTGGTAACATTCATGGTCATAATATGTAAAATTAGATCACACACTTAGCTAATAATAAGCATGCAAAAACTTTTTTTTTTTTATGCCTTAACTATACAGACTAACAACTATAGGTATTTAAAATATTTACAAACATGCCATGATTTAAAAATTAAGTTAATACAACATTATATTACAAATTTCAAACATATTGTTCATGATAAATGCTAAATAAATAAATAAGGACAACACATTTTATTCATCGTTATAAGATTCTATAAATTCATTCATTGTATAAAAACATTTTTCTTGCAACCATTTAAATAGATGCCGCCTAAAATGGGTTATCGATGGTTGTTGTCTTATTTCGAGAGGTAAATTGTTAAATATTTTTATTGACATAGAGTGACAATTTTTCCTCTGTAGCGCGCTTCTACATCTCGGCATAACTAATTTTGTAGGATCTCTGGGTCTGAGCCTAGGGTGTGTACTAACCGTTGTATATAAATGAGGTTAAATTTTTTAAACAAAGGTCTACATGGTTCCAGACGTCCTTTCCCACTTATGGCTCTTACACATTTCTTTTGGACTAAGAACAC
Organism: Cydia strobilella; assembly: GCF_947568885.1. Lineage (NCBI taxonomy): Eukaryota > Metazoa > Arthropoda > Insecta > Lepidoptera > Tortricidae > Cydia > Cydia strobilella. The sequence continues at coordinate 23,324,781 of NC_086042.1, forward strand.
TTGCCCTATATAGCTCGCATTACCCCAAATTATTAGACCATACCGTAATTGAGATGCAACATAACCATGGTATGCTGTTAGGGCAACTTTTTCACCAGCTACCCGGTTTAATTGTCTTAAGGCATATGTGAATTTTTCTAATTTGGTGCAAATGTTGTCTATATGGTATCTCCACTTACAATGATTGTCCACCAAAATACCTAAAAATTTGGTGACATAAACCTCATCAATAATTTCATCTTTACAATGAATATCTAACTTTGGAGTTTGTGTTCGTATATTGCAGAACTGAATGTATTTCGTTTTATTTATGTTTACTAACAAATCATTGTCTTCCAGCCAATTACATATAGAGTCAATAGCAAGATTTATATTATTCATAAAAGCATTATCATTAATGTCATTAGAAATTACGATTGAAATGTCATCTGCAAATAAAACTGTCTTATGATTACATACTTTTGGAAGGTCATTTATATATAGTAAAAATAGCAGCGGGCCTAATACACTGCCTTGTTGCACACCTGACTCATTAATTTTATGTGATGACCTGTATTGAATTACTTCATTATTTTCGTCTATTCTGCTTAACTCTACACACTGTTCTCGTCGTGAAAGGTAGCTTTGGAGCCATTCTAAAGCATTTCCTCTTAGTCCATATTTTTCACACTTAGTCAACAAAATATGATGATTCACAAAATCAAACGCTTTGCTCATGTCGAAAAAAACACCTGTTAAATGTTTACCCTTATCTATCTCTTCAGTTATATTTCTTATTAATGAATAGCAAGCTAAAGCAGTTGATTTTCCTTTTTGAAAGCCGTTTTGCTCCTCAGATATAAGTTTATGCCTATTACAAAATTCCGTAATTCTGTGATGCATTGCTTTTTCATAAATTTTGGAAAAGATCGAAATAAGTGTTATAGGCCGATAATTATTCATATTTTCCTTGTTATCTTTTTTATATAACGGTTTTACTATTGACTGTTTTAATTTTGTGGGAAATTTCCCCTGACTAAATGACTCATTTATCATATGTGCTAGTATAGGAGCTATAAGATTTGCACTTAATTTTATGATTTGAGTTGATATGCCATCAAAACCTACGGCTTTTGTATTATTAAGTGATTTTATGTGTTTAATTACTTCATCCGCGGTACAAGGAGCGATGAAAATACTACCGCTTACAGGTGTTATGTTACCTGTATTCGGCTTTTTAGATGATTTACCCGAAGTCACATTCAGAAAATGGTTGTTGAATGCTTCTGCTATTTCTTCTGGGTTATTTATTAATCTATTATTCACGTCAACTGACTCAATACTTTCAAAGGTTGTACAGTCTCTTTTATCCTTGATCATATTCCATGTTGTTTTGCTCTTGTTTTTGGAGTTAAACATAGCTTTATAATTAATGTTTCGTTGTGATTGTGTAATACAAGCTTTAAGTAATGTGCTGTACTTTTTATAATTTAATTTGTGTTCGGAAGTTTTATGTTTATAGTATAAGAATCTGAGATATCTCTTATTTATACATGATTTCTTAATACCCTTTGTGATCCAATTAGGTTTTTTATATTTTGAATTCAATTTTATTCTTCGTACAGGGAAACATAGATCATAAAAAAGACTGAATAATATATAATAATTCGTGAAAGCTTACGGGTAGGTACTAGAGATTCGAACGACCAGAGGTTTAACTTTAATACGACATGGTAAAGTTGCCTATTAAAGCACTAAGATGAAGCACAATTAAAATGTTGGAGTGGAGCAGTCTTAATTGTTGCAAGATTGCCAAAAACGCTCTGAGCGTGACGTAATCGTTATCGCTCCGCGCAGCTCGGCGGAATATTCTCGCATCGTGCGGGAGATTTATCGCAATCGCTGCATAGAGAAGCAAAAGCTAGAAGGAATCTTGTGTTACGCTACTGATTGGCCTTTTAAATTTAGAACCGTTAAGTTCTAGGGCCGATTTTTGAGTTTCGAGCGCTTGAATTTGTCACTCGAAAATCTGTGGAAAACGATGCAATGCTAGTTTTTAAATTCGAGCGATGAAAATTGAAAATCAAGTGGTGTTGACCACTCGTATTTAATTCTATTAGTAGAATGTAAATGACTAGTAGTAGGAATAGTATCGACCCTCCTCTAGTGCTCGAATCTCGAAAATTGGCCCCCTGAACCGATGGGTACTGACATGATGCTATTTTCAGACTCTCGTACCGAATAAAAACCGGAGTACCGAGTAATACAGAGATTTTTGTAGGTCTGGCAATACCTACGATGACAAATAAATAAACGATCACGAAATAACGCCGCACACGCCGCCTCGGTCGTATACTTTCTAGCCGTCATGAATTTAGAACTCGGGGGTCTTTTAAAAGGCAAATGTGGTTAATCTGGAAATGTTAGCCACTTCCAGTAAACATACGGGGAGCGTATCTCCATGGAGATTTAGTAGGGTCGCGGTTACCTTATAAATTCACCCGCACGAAGCGCGTGTTTAGTGGTTTAGTGCTGCGAATGTTTTTATACGCGTCGTGCGAGCGTGCGAGATATATTGAGTGGTTTTAAGATGGGAGCTTTGTAAGAATTTCGGTTTGTAATTTGAAATACGCACTTAGATATAAAGACTCCTTAACCAAGAGCCTAAAAAACAGTGGGCGATGGGTTTCCCGATGACAGCAATTCTGATGCTCATATTACATAAGTATGTGTCTCAATAACACGATATTATAACCATAAAAAGTGGTATGTAGCCAATATAAAATCTAAGCACATGAATACGGATATTAGGTACATGATGTGCCCGCATCCAGTCGTCCTTCTCTACTGACCTTAAACACACGATACTATCTATTCTATACTATACCGCAAACCACACTGACGAACCGGGTCGTGAAATTTCTCATTCTCACTTGCATGGTTGCTGTAAGTTTTTAACTAGTAAATATAATTAATGTTAATGTTATTAGTATAGGTTGTATGTATGTTAGTATGTAGGGTCTTTGTTATATGGGTTTTTGCTTGATTTAAATTATAAATAAAAAATAATATATATTGTATGTTCAGCCTTCCGAATTTGTCAGAGCGATCAAATCCAGTTCTCAAAATACTAGAAGCAATTTGTCGTAAAATTTTACAGGCAAGTATAATTCAGCTTTAACATTTAATTTTATTCGCTCATTTTAGACATAATTACTTAGGAATTTCCTAAATTTCAACCAGGTATATCAAAGGGCTTTGCACTCGTTAAAATTTAACAAAACCCCCTCCAACTGAGGCATGAGGATCGGGTGCCCTTATCAGCCGGTACTTATGTGTTAACTGCTAAATTATAACGTCGGCATGTTGATAGGGATGAATAAATTTCGCGCTCAAATCTATTGAGGCCTAATAATAATGATAAAATACATGTAAGTACTACGTTGATCATAATTTAATTATGTCTTATGAAAAGTACGTAAAATGATGGCGATAAAAAGTGGAGGACGAATTTGTTTACAACAATTTATTTGCGTCATCGTCAGTTATAGCGTTATCGCATATATTGTTTAATAAAAAACTCACATACAATACAAACATGAACTCTGAAAACAATACACTCCTTTTTTGGACAGTCGTGTAAAAAGTAGCTATTCTATTTAACAGGAGTACAGTTGTGCTGAAATTTGAAACTCAAGAAGATATAAATAAAATAAACAACTATATAATAATATCTAATATTTTAATTGTGTTAAAATATTTTCCATATTGTAAATGTCCAGAGAGGAAAATGAGGACTACGTTTGTATACAGAAGCAGTGGAAGCAGTCGTCCACTATCCTGTTAAAATAGTTTTATTCCATGAGCATGAGTAAGGAATGGTGCTCCTAACACACTAGCAGTTAAATAACATCGTGTGACATATAACTGACATATAAGGGGTCGTCCATTAAATACGTCACACAAATTTCTTGGTTTTTTGACCCCTCCTTGTGAAACTTGGTCACATTTGGCAAATCCCTCCCCCCTCTGGTGTGACGTCACATTTTTTCAACGAAATCGGCAAATCGAATTAAGTAGGTATTATTATTATTTTATCAAAATATTTTTGACACAGGAAATTTTAGTAATTTTATAACCCAAAACTGATTAGGAGAGAAAATAAAACAAAAAACCGGCCAAGTGCGAGTCGGACTCGCGCACGAAGGGTTCCGTACCATTACCCATTTACTGTGGTCCCACAGTTCGAAGGCACAGCCCTTACCATGTCAGGGAGTATTGGGATCCTCGGTGTCGACATCTCCAGTGACGTCCAATTCCGTAGCCACCTGGAAGGGAAGGCTGATCTGGCATCCAAAAAGCTCGGTGTGCTCAATAAAGCACGGCGATACTTTACTCCGGGGCAAAGACTGCTGCTATATAAATCGCAAGTCAGACCCCATATGGAGTACTGCTGTCACTTTTGGGCAGGAGCACCTGGATGCCAGCTTGGACCCTTCGACTCAGTCCAAAGGCGCGCTGTACGAATCGTCGACGATCCCAAACTCACAAGCGGTATTGTACCTTTAAGTCTAAGGAGAGACTTCGCCTCCTTATGCGTGTTCTACCGCTTGTACAATAGGCTGTGCTCTGAAGAACTGTTTGACATGATGCCAACGGCCGCTTTCTATCACCGCACCGCTCGCCATCGGCAGGGTGTTCATCCTCACACCCTAGCACCTAAATGGTCGCGTACTGTGCGGTTTAAGAGGAATTTCCTCCCGCGTACGCTTCGGCTGTGGAATGAGCTCCCTGCCGAGGGGCTACAGTATGGGGTTCTTCAAAAAAGGAGTGTACAGGTTTTTAAAGGGTCGGCAACGCGCGTGTAATATCTCCGGTGTTGCAGGCGTCCATAGGCTACGGTAACTGCTTACCATCAGGCGGGCCGTATGCTTGATTGCCACCGACGTGGTATAAAAAAAAAATTACGCAAAAAACGGCAAAAAAACACATTTGTTGTATGGGCCCCACTTAAATATTTATTTTATTCTGTTTTTAGTATTATTTGTTGTAGCGGCAACAGAAATACACCATCTGTGTAAATTTCAACTGTCTAGCTATCACGGTCCAAGAAATACAGCCTGGTGACAGACTGACAGGCAGACAGACAGACAGACAGACAGCGGAGTCTTAGTAATAGGGTCCCGTTTTTACCCTTTGGGTACGGAACCCTAATAAAAACGATTATCGTACTAGAAACTTGTTATTTAACGCGAATAAAATAATTTAAATAAATTTTCGGTTACTGTAGGCCGAGCACATGATTGGCGCGACAGTATCTCGCCGCGAGATAGACTACCCGTCTTTTGCTAACTGTACGAATTAAAGGGGGACGGGTAGTCGCGGCGAGATACTCTCGCGCCAATCATGTGCTAGCCCGGCTGATGAAGTTAAAGTGACGTCACAATGTTTGTGACGTCACCCCCCAACCCCATGTCACAACATGTCACATTTTCTTGACCCCTCACTCCCCCTAAATGTGTGATGTAGTTAAAGGGCCCACTGACTATCAGTCCGCCGGACGATAGTGGCCTGTAAGTTAGAACAAAAATTCGACAGTTCCGAACAATTAACAGGCCGATATTGAATAAATATAGCAATATATATATACAATTTTTAGAACTCCATAGGACTTTGACCCATGTTCTTTTACCGGTTTTTTTTTAAATTGTTAAATATTAAACGGCGTCCATCGCCATCTACACGAGTATAGGCCAAAGGTATGTCGCCATATATTTGAGCACAATTTTTTCTTGATTTTCCGAGGTACGTTTTGTTCATAGACTTTACTTATCTTATACGGAGTTACATATATCTTTGGTCACGGTAATCGAAGACAATATTACGTATAAACAAGTTTCTTTATCAGTTAGTTAGAAATCTTAAATTAGGCGCTAATATTGGGCTGGAAAAGATATTCTACTTTTATTATTATTTATATTCTAGTTTTTCACAGATATCTTAATAAAATAAGTAAATATGGTAACTTGCGCTCAGCATAATTAAATATATAATATGATGCTTTGAAATCATTAGTAAAAAAGAGCCACAATTTTAAATCGCTGCTCGCTGCGAGCAAAATATGCCTCTAATTTTATCGTAAACATTTTTTACAAACAATTTCAGGGGTACCGCATATATCTAACTCAAAGGGAATACCATTTATCATGTAGTGTCCGGCCAGCCTTATTCGGATAAAGGACGCATGAATATGTGTCCACCCAAGATTTAAAGCGTCGCTGCGCTGAGCCTAGTCGCAAAACACGCTAAACGTTTAAGAATTTTGAATGATTCACTAGACTTATATTGACCGGGATATAGACCGTGATTACCTTAACATAAACAATTCAAAAGGTAATCACGGTCTATATCCCGGTCAATATAAGTACGCTAAACGTTTGTTTTATTATCCATGCACTATATTTATACAAGAAATAAAAGACTAATCCAAGCTAAATTGGATTGTAAAGGATATTAAATTATTTGGAACATATTGAATAAATAATATTTTGTTTACAGATGTAATGCATTATATATTTTCCATCGTATTTTCACGGAAACGTACGTGTTTTTTTCTATTTCAGTCAGTCTCGGTACAAGAAGTACTTGAGGTGGACTAAATAAGCATGACAAATACGAACGTTTCCGGGAAAATACGATGGTAAACAATTGTGTCGTTTTCAAAGGTACCACATTGTCGCATGCACTGCATCTGTACAACAATCAACTATGTATTTACATAAATGAGGTTATCGGCTTATGGTGCTACTACATTGGCTGTTACATGACGTAATATACATTGAGTGACAGGGACATCATAATAAAACACTATCAATACTATCAAGTTGTCCCTGTCACACGATGTTACGCTTACGAGTATTAATGCGTTATATAACGGTCAGTGTGGTGGTAGCACCATTACATTACATATAGTAGTTCTCGCATAAAAGTTATGACGTTATTTTTTTATGCTTCGGTGAAAAATAATCCGCCCGATGTCAGTTACCATAGTTTTGAAAGCTAACAAGTTCAGGGTTGCCACATGCGCGTTGTCAATCTTTTGAAACCTCAATAAACTACTTTCTCGAAAAATATACTGTAGCCCCTTTAGGAAACCTCAGTAGTTCATTTACACCCGAACGTTCACGGAAGAGTACAGGGCTTACTTTCTATGGCCGACAACTTAAATAGTTTTATCTTACTGCTGATTGGTAGCCCAGCGGTAAGAGCGTGCCGCTTTCAATCCGGAGGTCGGATTCAAACCCCGGCTCGTACCAATAAGTTTTTCGGAACTTATGTACGAAATGTCACGCGTTTCGGTGAAAGAAACCATCGTGAGGAAACCGGACTAATTCCAACAAGGCCTAGTTTTCCCTCTGGGTTGGAAGGTCAGATGGCAGTCGCTTTCGTAAAAACTAGTGCCTACGCCAATTCTCGGGATTAGTTGCCAAGTAGACCCCAGACTCCCACGAGCCGTGGCAAAATGGCGGGATATATTTCTTTGGTTCCTACTAATACCTACCTAACGAAAAATACAACCAAGCTAGTACTCGTTACTTTGCGGCTTTGTATCGAGCAATTGAATCAATTGCACCTAGTACTTAGGCGGCAATTATCGAAAATCGTATGTGATTTGTTGCAATACCATTGTTGTGCCGTACACTTACTTTTACTACATGCCTTTTCAATAATATTTTTACATAAATATGCCTGAATCAAAAAAATATTCTTCCAAACTTTTGTCAAACATCCTAATATCTCGATAGCAGTACCTACTTATATTTACGTACTTAAATTATGCGTTGTTGCATGTTTAGCGATCAAATAACTAAACGTGAACTGATCTCAAATAGACTGATTTGAGCAAGTGCTATGCAGGACAGCGTGTCCATCTGATGCGAGTGCTCATGAATATGCGAGAACGGAGATATATCGTTGGTTTCCGTGCACCCGATTTATGTGTGCTGAAGGTAGCACACAGAATATAAATTTACGAGCGTAACCTACAATGTATTTAGGTATTGCATTATTTTTAAGAATTTTGCGCTCTTCTGCAAAGTGGGGACATATTTATTTGTATATAGGTACCATACTTACTTGTGTTAAATGTGTCTAATTTGAAATAAGTAAAACCTTGTTTGGCTATAATATTTTCGGCAAATATCTACAATATACGTGTTACTGTGGGTAAAATCATAATGGGAAGAATATTAAGAATATTCTATTTACTATAGACTCACGTTCGAAAGTATTGACAAAATTAGTCCCTGAGAGACAAGTACGGTCGTTCATATTGTTACGTGCTTTCTCACTAATATATATAATCTGTATACTTCGGACTCACGCACGGACGGATGGACAGAATTACGCCGTGACGTCTGCGAGCACGGCCTTAATCGCCGGCGGAATAGCGTGATGTACGGTTATGTATTGCCGGCCCTTTTATATAACGGGGAAAAACATTAAATTTGGAAAAGCAGGTTTTAAAAATGCGGGTACCTAGAGGAGGAAAGCTGGGCTTGCTGGCACCAACCCTCTATACCAACACGGACGTGAGATACGAAAATATTGAAGAGGACTCGTTTCACTTACATACAAAACACATTTATATTCTTTACAATTTGGACCTACTTTTATAAAGTTTAAGCTTTGAAGACAATAATTAATAGAAGAACGTACTTCGTCTCACACAGAAATATTGAATAGTTTCATACCGCTAATCAGTGAAAAAATATACATTTTTCACATACTGCTGATCACTATTTATATATTCTAAGCTTTTTATCGAGATAAATAATAAATAGGTAAATACAAATCTGCCATTGAAATTAAACCGAATTCTTGACTACATTTGCGACTGCCTGAATTCATGGGTACTTACATTAAAACTGCCTGAGAAGCAAGGTTGCTAAAATTACAGACATTACAGCTGACTCTAAATTAAAGGAGGTAAATACTCGTAAACTTAATCCCATATTTTACGAGAACAAATTACGGTCTATTGCGTAGGTACCTACTACTCGTAAACACCACTCCGGAGTATTTCTGTCTGTACAATCGGGGTATTATTATACTGTACAGTAGGTTTATATAGTAGGATTCTTTATGTTAGGTTTAAGATTCTTTATTCTCACTAAGAATTTAACAATTCACTTACATGAAAACTTAAAACTACACAAATACATTTATTTTGCATGAAATTAGCGAAAGAACTAATAACATAGAGGGTATTTAAAAAACATACAGTAAAATAAAATCGGCCGATACACTTTTAACAAAACAAGGTGATTAGTGGTGCATATGGTTAACATTTCGTCTACTTGAGATGTACACAAAACGTTTTGTAGTTGACAGTAAGCTACGGCCCAGTTTAACTTATTTCCGAGATTCATAATAACTGTGCGTCAGCGGGGATCATCCCTGTACTGGTCAGTAGAATAGGTAAGTAGACCGTAGGTGTCGCGAATGTCGGGACTGGTTTTTAGTTGCTATGAGCTTATGTTAATATTTAGTTAATAATGAAAACGTTAAAACAAATAATGAGACAAACGATAGGTTGTAAGAACAGTTTATTAGTTGTTGCTGTTTACGCTAAGCTTCGCCTCCCCATAAAGATAACCAATTTCGATGCATTTTGGATTCCTTATCTTATTTTGCAAATGCCGGCCGTCACAATGAACGGCAATAAACTTTACCTTACTTTTACAGCCAACACCGTCCAGTTCTGATGAAGACAGGAAACCAAATCCCTTTAATGCAATCAATTGCCGAAAATTATACGAGAAATTATTCCATTTGTTTATATTTAAAATAAAAATATGTTTCTCATTCGTATACTTACAAAGCACATACCCAAAATACAATATTATATACATCAGAGGAGTGCCATAGTTGACGTAACACTTGGCATGAAAATTGAAAACTTACGTATCGTACTACGTAGGCAAACAAGACGCGAACGCGAAGCGAAGCGATGCGGCGCGGGGTGAATTAATCCTTTGATAGGTAATAGAAGTGTCCTACGTGGGCGATCTCGTTGCGAACACGAACGCCGTGGACCCGCCTCGCCGCGCCGCGCCGCTTCGCTTACGTACGAGTAAGCCGCAGCGTTTCCGAGTCCATGTAATTTCAATTTTTTAACAGCGCTTATAAAATACAGTTAAACATATAGCTTCCTAGAAATGATTAAAGGTGTTATAAAAAAATTAAAATAATCGGTCGGGATTTAAAAAAACAAACCTACTTAAATTTTGAAATTTCTGTTCCGTTTTATAAATATTACAGATCATCGATGTAAATACCTGAAATCCCGGGACCCAGGTGAATTGGAACAACCCGTGCCCCTCTTTAATTATACCGCCCCGATACCGGACGGATTAATATTGACTTATATTCAACCCGTTTGCAAACTAAGGGTAAGGATTTACTATTTGAATGGGTAAAGGCAAGACTGAAATATGTCAAAGCGCTTAAGAGTCCCTGGCAAGCTCGGTTCTCCATACAAACGTAGTTACGCTCTCATTTTAAAACGCGACTAGCTAGATTGCTCTGAAACTTTGTACTCACAATAGGAAAGGATCTATGCCTGTAATTAGTTTATGTAGCTTTAGATTAGTTAAAAAATACAGCGAATTTAAGTTTTTCCTACAAAACTTGTTTTTGCTCTTTTTCGTTTGTGAGCTATATAAACTAATTACAGCTATAGATATATATATATATATATATATATATATATATATTTTATTTATTTGGAGCATCAACAGCAATACAAAAATTAATACAAATCATAGTGAACAGAAAACATAGCCAATAACAGATGTCCACAAAAGTACAATTAACATGCAATAACTAAGTGGAAACACAAAAAAAGAAGGGAGTAAAAAAGCATTATACAAACTAGATATGGCTTGCATAACATGTGTAGTGTGTGTTTTGAGTGATTGTATGTGCGTGTTCGTGTGTGTGTGTATGTGACTGTGACTGAGTGTGTAATGGAACACGGAAAGATTAACGTGTGTAATCATTTGCCTAGTTAGATTTACCTCAGGTAATTGTATATGTAAAGTTTCATTACAATCCAACACGTAGTTTTAAAATGAGAACGAAACTGCGTTTGAATGGCAAGGTGAATTTCGGCCCAGTTTGCCGGGGACTTAAATTTACATAGCTTAAACTCATATTTTTTACCTACATTTAGTAATTTTTTTTCTGACGGCACTTGAATAACATTCTAATTCCTGGATATTCATTTAAAATATACTTTACAAACTAAGTAACTTTTTTGTTTTTGACCTTGCAAAAATAGCGGAGAAATTATTTAAATAAAAACAAGCTGAGTGAATATTATAATGTAAAAATCTTTAAGCAAACAAATACAAATGTTTAGCGAAGGACGGTCCCTTCCTTTAATAAAAAAGACCTTAAAATAACCAGAGATCGCCATTTTCTGCCGTTAAAAGGGTCGCCGACGTACGATCGTATCAATAACCGCGCATAAAGTGGTTAAATATGACGACGCATTCAAAAGACTATTTTTATAGACGATTTTCGTTTTTTGAACGTAAAAAATAAACGAAAAATAGTAATTGCTTTTAATTTGTCCTCCAAATTTCGTACAAGGGATGTGGGATGTACATAGGTAGGTATACATAATTATAAAAACGGTACCTATTAGTTCTTTTTGTATTATATAGTCGTATTTTCACCAAAAATCCAACCTTCAAATTTCTTTTTCAGTCCCATAAGCATACCAGCTTTAAAAAAATATCATAATTCCGGGGATTCCTCATTTATTTAACTTTCAATATGCAGAATAAAATTATACAGACAGAACGCATACATTATTTTTATCATGGAATTTTTTGAAATTGGAATTGCGAAATCTCGAATTCAAACGATTCGATACATCTGTTCCAGATCGGTTATTTATGACTCAAATTTCGGGTTTCCACTGGCCAGTTACACAGAAAAATTAAATGAAATCGTATTACATTGATTTAAGGTCTGACTTTGAGAAAACTTATTAAGAGTTATGATGGTTTTGGCAATGCCTTTTGATATTGGTGTTCTTATTTACTTTTAATGGTTTACGATTATAGTAGTCAAAAAAAGGAATCATTACAAACTCGATGAGTATCGAGTAGTAATAATTAATATCAAGTGTGGGTGGTTCGAATTTATTTTAGTATCTCTGTCCCAGAGATCGGGACTTTTCGTCGGGTTATGTCCATATATCTGTTTGATATTCCACGACCGTGCTCAGTAAAACCCGTAGATACATACCTCTAGTAGGATTTATAATATGGCTGAAAATTGTACCTAAGATCTTTCGGATCGGAATCCAGATCCAGACCCTTATTTCATACTGAAGTTTGATCCGCAATGCAAATGCTGACACTAATCAAAATATTTGGTAGATATCAGGTTAAAAATATTAGGTATCGTAAAATGGTCCTACTTTGCTCCTTGGTGGTCCTATGCTCCATTAAAATAAAAAGGCCTTAACGTCTAGTATATTCAAACATAATATTTCTATACTATTATTTATATACTCAGATAAACGAAATTGTATATATATTTTGAATTGCTACGTTAGTCATAAAATAAATCTATCTTTTTTGGCGGGGACTATTAATTTGGCGCACAATGGGGTAACTTTGCACCCAACTACACTAACTTTAAACTATAGGTAGATTAGATAGGAGCAAAATACCTTAAACAATGGGTATCTTGTGCTCCTTATTCATAACTTCGTTTTATATAAGACAACATTTCATAAAGTTGATTTACCGATAAAATAGGTTACATAAGATGTTCTTCTTAATACTCAATTCGTCTGTTTAAAAAATATTCAAAATTTCCTTAAAGTGGAGCAGATATTGGAGCAAAGTAGGCCCATTTTACGGTATGTACAAACTGAGGACAGGTCCCTCATTTTACGATTCAGCGAACTGTACTTAACTGATGTGTAGGTTGTAAGTGGTATAAAAAGTTTCATAAACTCATTTCTTTCTTCAAAGTGATAGTACATGTATATTAAACAAGTGTGCTATTCACTACAACTATTATGTCAGCTTCGTGGAGCGTAGACTGTGTATTGCTTGTTGTATTATTCAGTTACATATTGCACTGCTACAATCCAATTCCGTCAAAGGCCAATGAATTCAATGGTACAACACATATATTTGAAGACGCTTCTTGGGAAACATAATAAAATTTGGGATAATAACTTGGTATTATTGTAATGTGCCGTCAAATGGGGTAGGGTAGACTGGGGACAATTCGAACTGTTTTTATGTTTAACCGCCTGTAACTATTTTATTTTTACAGTTAGAAGTGTATGTGCCTGTATTATTAATTGTTATTTATTTAGTTTAAAAATAAATGTGTTTGAAAAGCCTATCGCTAATGACAGGGAATTAAAGAAAATGTCGAAGAGTGGTTCAATTGATCCCATAGGTGTGTTAATTGAAACACTATGTGGGGACGTTTGAAACACCTTAATATATTCCGCGAAATGAAAGATAATTTGTTATTTCTAATCTTTTTTGTATGTTTACTTATGTTTTACTTTAAGGACCAATATTCTTTACAAACAACATCACTTCATCGCTGTTTAATGGCAGTTAAAAGATTCCATAATTCCCATCCAAAACACCAAACGAGTTCAAGTAATAAAAATACTATCGAGTCGCCTTATTAATAGTCATAGTCAATACCTCCAGAGCTGTTGGTCACAACCTCACAACACAGCTTATACGTCACCAATAAGTGCACCAGTATAAGGCTGACATCCGCGTAGCGTAGCATTTTACGCTCGTCCGTATAGTAACTTAATCTCTAGTTTCAAAGCACAAAGTATTTTATGAATACCGGGGCAGAATTTTGATCCTCGTATAGACATTGACTAAGTCGCTTGTTATCCCCTGGGCTTTGAGATAATATTCATAATTAATTTCATTAACGGGTCTAACGCGATTAAATTTTATTATTTTACCTTTTTTCCGACGTTTCAGCTAGGTTGCACTAGTTCTGGTCACGGAAGACTGACGTGACGTCCCGTTACGTTACGTGACGTGACGTTAATGACATTAATTATGTGTACAAAACGCGAGAGCTTAAAGTGTTTTTTTGAGATAATATTCAGTTTTAGTAGCTCGTGACTAAGTTTTGAAAAAATCAGCCTGTATGTTACTTATCAAGTTATTTAAAAGAAAAGAAGTATATAGATTTAGATTTAGATTCATTTATTTCATAATACAGATTACATTATAAATTGCAGGCATGTCAATCTACAAGAAACAACAACATACATACATACGAGCAACAATAATATATTTCATGTCTACAACTCTTCCTAGTAAAGAATGACAGGGAGCCTCCACTTCGTCCCGCCCATATCCCGCTTAGCTAGGAGTATCGAATATTTTAGGCCAAACTTCCCATTTGTTATAAGGCTTATAACTGGCATAGTTTTGCTTATAATATAAGCAAAACTATGCCAGGCGTTCCAAATCACGCCCGCGTACTCAAATTTTAATTACAAGAATTCCTGATTAAGATTCCTGTGGAACCCAACGCTCATAGATGTGTCGATTTCAATTAAAAGGAAGCCAAAGATAACGAGGGTTGGTTACATTGGAGTTGCGATTGCATCAGCGTTGTCACGGGCGATGTCACTGTCAATTATGTATCTATGATAGATTCCTGTAAAATTCAAATTGCTGATTGCGTTCCTGTAAAGTTGTTGTTGCCACGTTATAAAACGTTAACTCTGATTTTGGTAACCCTAATCAACGCTGCAACAGTAACGCTACCTACAACAAAAATGCTGCTGCATTAGCAATCCGAATGTAACTTTAAAGCTGAACTTAAGTTTTATTAGTGACACCTAATCGTTAAGATTTGTAACAAAAACAACCAATATGTTTGCGGCTATGAGGAGTAATTTTACAAATTTATAGTTTTCAGATTTTACTCTGTACTTGTTGTAGTATAAGACGATACTACTTGCCAAAATTTTATAGTTCTAGGTCAACGGAAAGTACCATAAAAATTTTGATACCCTTGAGAGTGTCGAACTATACGTTTTTGGCGGCATAAACGGCCGTATTTTTTTCGTTAACTTAGAAATTTTATTTTTTAGTTTTTATTTCAACTCGATACGGGCGCGACTGACAGACAGACGGACAACGGACAACAAAGTGATTCTATAAGGGTTCCAATGTTTCCTTTTGAGGTATGGAACCCTAAAAACACTCAACTCTCAAACAAACTTACTACACGTAATAAAGTTAAAAGAAAACCATTTACTCGTATTGCAGTTTTACATACAGAAACAAGGTATTTCGTTATGTAGTAAAAAAAAGTTTAAAGTACGTGACGTTTAGTTCATTATGTTTAATTCAAACAAGTTAACACTAATGGCTCCACTGTATAGCTTATGCAAATATGCATACAGCGGTCTACCGACAACGTAGGGAGTATCTTTTCATTGAAAACGTCACAGTCACGTGTAAGGGATAGGTACACGTGCGATTTTAAAGCGTGGGTGTGCCCCCGTTTAATACAGAATTAATTTACTTTGAGATCAAAAATATTAATATTTTTTATTTCCATTTACGGTAATTAATTGCCTGGGCAATCTTTAACGGTTTAAATATTTTTAGAAATACCGTGAGTTCATTTGTTTGTTAAGTTAGTGCACCATGTTTCTAGTTTTCAGTTTAGTTACACCGGTACATAAGAGTGGAGAGACGGATGATGTTAATAATTACAGGCCCATATCGGTCTTACCAGCTATTTCTAAAGTTATTGAGAAATTAATTAACAACCGCCTTATGTCATACCTAAACAAATACAACGTTTTATCGAATCAACAATTTGGTTTTCGCAAATCAAAATCTACGGAAGATGCAATATTAGAACTCACTACACTAATAGCTGATAAGACCGATAAGGGAAACAAGTGTCTTGCTGTTTTCTTAGACCTGCAGAAGGCATTTGACACCGTCTCTCTCCCCACTCTTATTCACAAGATGGAGAGGGCTGGCATAAGAGGTACTCCACTAAATTTGCTAAGTGACTATTTACAGGGGCGAACCCAGAGAGTTAAGATAGGTGACTTTATAAGCCAGGAGGCAGACATAACATTCGGCGTCCCCCAGGGTTCTGTCCTTGGGCCTACATTATTTCTACTCTATTAATATAGATGACCTGACAAACCTCGGAATACAATGTGGGCACATCTTGTCTTACGCCGATGACACTGCCATAGTATTTGAAGGTCCATACTGGGAGTCAGTGTTTGAAAGGGCTGAGATAGGACTTAGTAAAGTGGCTTCTTGGCTAAAAACGAACCTTCTAACTCTTAATGTTAATAAAACAAATTACATATGTTTTACTAAATATATCAGCTCACAACCTAATAATAATCTTAACTTAAAAATTCATACTTGTAATAATTCTAATCTACCTTCATGTAACTATATGGGAATCGATAAAGTAAACTCCACGAAATATCTAGGTGTAATGCTGGACCAGCGCATGTCGTGGTATACTCATACTGAATATGTAAATATGAGAATACGAAAACTGATATGGCTATTCAAAAAGTTAAGACACATTACAACAAAAAATCTATTAAATCAGTTATATATAACTTTAGCTCAATCAGTAATGTCTTACTGCATATCAGTGTGGGGTGGCTCAGCAAAAACCAAGTTTCTGGAAGTTGAAAGGGGGCAACGTTGTTTACTAAAGGTTATGTACTCTAAGCCATACAGATTCCCAACGAAAGACCTCTACCACCTAAGTGACTTACTAACAATGAGGAAGCTGTATGTACTGAGTCTAACAACGAGACTACATAAAACATTACCATTTAACTCACAGCTGCTAAATCGTAGAAGAAAACATAATGTTGCCCCCATATCAACTACAAAATCTGTATTTGCTAAGAGACAATTTGGAGCGCAATCTGCATATGTGTACAATAAAATAAACAAAATACTAAATATATACAATTTACAACTATATAAATGTAAAAAAATATTAACCGAGTGGCTTAAAATACTTAACTACGAGGAGACAGAGTTGATATTAACTTAAACTCTAAAGTACCTACTTATCAGTTTTAATATAATAAGTAAGAAAATATGACATTTTACATTTTACAGTACCTATTGTATAAGAAAATACCTATTGTGTAAGAAAAGTACGATACATAGTTCTATGCTTTACAGTACCTATATATAAGAAGTGCCGATTAGTACATCACCTCACCACCTGCACTCACACGATCTCATACACCTACACACACACATACACACACACACACACGCACGCACGCACGCACGCACGCACGCACGCACGCACGCACGCACGCACGCACGCACGCACGCACGCACGCACGCACGCACGCACTCACGCACGCACGCACGCACGCACGCACGCACGCACGCACGCACGCACGCACGCACGCACGCACGCACGCACGCACGCACGCACGCACGCACGCACGCACGCACGCACGCACGCACGCACGCACGCACGCACGCACGCACGCACGCACGCACGCACGCACGCACACACACACACACACACACACACACACACACACACACATTTAATGTAGATAAAATTGTATTAGCTTAAGTTTTCTTTCTGCTTTTGTTAAACTAAATATACTACCTTGTAATGTAACATTTTATTAATGAAATAAAATATTTTCATTTTTTCATTTTTCATTTTCACCAATGATTTTAGGAAAACTAGTTTAAGCTAGTATAATCGCGTTTTAACCTACGGCGCGATTCGGGAATTGAATAAGAGATTCACTAGATATGAAATAGTAAAGATATGTGACGTCCTACGGGTAAAGGTACCTTATGGCGGCTGGCGCTTACGCTATTATTAACGCCGCTCCATTTAATATTGGATGGTACTTACGTCGCATAGTGCCGCAATAATTTGCGCCAGCTGCCATAAGGTACCTATTGCAGTGGAACGTCACATATCTTTACTATTAAGTAAATTTTGTAACCACAGTAAATTCACTGCCATCTATCGACACACTTTAAAACAAAAATGTAGATTTATAAAAATACGATAAAATGTATTTAAATATGGATAAATGTTTTTATTTTTTATTTGCATTGGGTAATTATTTTTATGATTTTGACCCATGTTCTTTCACTGATATGTGTTAAAATTGTTAAATAACAAACAAAACCGTCAACGCCCTCTATACGAGAGTAGGCCAAAGGTACTGGCGCCATCTGATCGAGAGTCAAATTTTCGTGATTTTCGAGGCACGTTTTTTCCTTAGACTGTATCCATCTATTACGGAGTTATATCTATCTTTGTATCTAGTGAATCTCTAATTCATTTCCCTAATCGCGCCGCTAGTCATTACATAAATGAGTGTTTACAAAATATTGTCTTAGCCGGTAGGTTTAAAATACCTCCTAGGTATAAAATGTCTGACAAATATTACGTACCAAAGCAAACTGGTGACAATCAAATCATTTGAAAGGCGAGTGCCTAATACCCTAATTTATTGATATAAACAAATGTAGCTTCTTCCGAAACGATTTGAATCAATCACCCTGAGGAAGCCATTTAAAGAAAATGATCTTTAGGATGAAATACATGTTATCCATTAATCCTGCCATTATTTCCTTAATCGAATGAATTTAGCAACGATTCATTAGGTATACAAAGACTGATGAGCGAGGGGGTTCTGACTTCTGAGCAGGGGGAGGGTTTGACAATTGTAAATTCTAATTCTAATTTGACTTGAATATTGTGCGTACGGCTCGCAGCTACATGTACGGATCGCAGCTAATGTGATATCTGCGATCGATCAAAAGTTAATATGAAAATTTAACGATATATAGGTACTAAAATATAAAAGAATAGGCATGAAAGTTGGTATAATGTAATGTATACCTATGATATACAATTTATTAATAAACAAAAAAAGGTCTAATGCGTTGTGTATTAAAAAATACTAAAATTTGGCATTAGATTTTTAAAACTTTACAGAATAATACAAACAACGAGTTTGGTTCTTATGAAATTCTGTTAATTGTGTGACAAAAGGTCAGGGCAAAGTTTGTTTTCGTTGATCAAAATTTTGAATCAAAAGTACTCGTTTGTCCGAGCGGGCGATACGTCTCATTTGGCACTTTATAAAGTGATGGATGTCTAAAAGAGATACTAACGCTGAATGATCCTTTTCCCTCTTTCTTACGCTAATGCCCTCTGGCGAGCCTTCGCGCAATCACTCACACTTCACGTCACTTCCAGTGGACGTTTTTTGGCGGAAGTGGACCTTTATCAAGCAGGATTAGAAAAAATGCAAAATAAATGTATCATCATCCTAGCCCGATTTCTCGGGGGCAAAATTTACTGCTAGTGATTAATTAAATATCGACTTAAGTGTTATCGATAACGACAGAAAGAAATTTCCAATATTAAAAGCGTTAGTCCTTTCATTAATCTAGCTTTCATATCCAATTTGCAAACCTCTTTCTTTTATTCTTATTGCAACTGTAAATATCGGACATCTGAGGGTCTGCCGAGATTGCCGTGAACCACGTTCGACGTGTTGCCTCCCTGTCACACTTACGTACGTATTTACAAGTGCGACAGAGAGGCAACCGTCGAATGTGGTTCGCGGTAGGCCCCCTGATTACTCACGTCATTCTGACAATAATTAAAATTAGGTACATCCAACAATAATTCAGTGCATTACATGTAAAAAAAATTATAACATTAGAAAATTACATAACAGTCATAATTTGATCAAACATATAAGTTTCACTTCAGCTGGTAAAAGCTCTCTTGATTGTTCAAAAACTGATAGGAAAGTTGCATTTTACCCACATGTGTAGCAAAGTAATCAAATGCAAATGTTGTTGTTTCCTTATTTTGGCTGGTAGAATTAACTTAAATGATGATTTTGAATAATAAATATTTAATAACATTCATTTTGAATTGATTTGGTTTGATTTTACAGTTAGTAATTGCTTGCGTTGGTGTGGTGAACAAGTTTGTGTTTCACTCGGTGGAAAAATTTGTTTAACCCTCGTGCCTTGAAACTAGGGAATGCAAATATTCCAAACTTTCAGGTATTCGAATATTCGATTTTTTCTGACGATATTCGAATATTCGAACATCATAAAAAATTGGAATCTTTCGCTTGCTCGGGTAAACAAATAACTAAAAACGTATGATGAAAACCCTCGTAGGCCTCGTATTAGCACTCGGGCTCGGTCGAAACTATAAACAGCTATTGAAATAGGTAATTACCTGCTTACTTTTTGCGCGTATAAACTGGTGCCACTGCTTTGTACCATAGTGGGTCCACGGGTATTTTTTTACCCGTTGTTCCACCGTTCTAAACAGGGATCTACTGGTATTTTATTTTAACCATGGTTATGGTTATATTAAGTACCTACATTTCAGGCCAAGTAGAATTCATTGAACTCAGGATTATTGATCTTAACTTTTGAATAACGGCTTAGTACAATTATTTTTTAATGGAAAAACCGACTTAAAAAAAATAGACTATTATTATTAATACTTAACAACCTTACGCAGCTATTTACTATTGCTTTTTTGGGATTTCCTTTTAGTCAAGTAGGTATATTATGTAATTTAGGTATTTTTTAGACCAACGAATATCTATTTGCTACAATCAAATGAAGCGAATATATATTTTTAGATGCAGCTCCCTGTCCACTCCCAGTCTAACTGTCGAAAGCTCGCCAAAGAAAAATGCATACTATTACTCCCAAACTGTTTTACGTTTGCAGGTTATTATTCCTTACGGCTTCTAAAATCCGTCTGCAGATCTGCCCTAATGGAAATACAAACGCCGTACAAATGGCGCGCACCAAATCTCCCGCATTACAGACGTCAGACCAACACCCGGTGACGAATAGACAGCGAACATTCGTAATCACAGCACACTCGCAGAAAGAAAGTTTACATTATACACTGGGTTAATTTTGTACCTACTAAGCAGAGACGCCTGCTAACGTTACCACAATGCTTAGATATAAAGAAAAAAAGCTATCTAGGAGTCGGTATCCCGAAGTCGCGATTTCGAGTCTCTCCCAGGAGAGTGATTTTTTCCATTCGTTTCTTTATTTCTGAGCATAAATAACTGGTTACAATAAAGTTAAAATGGTAAGGTTTCCCGCCTGAGCAACTTATATTACCTGTCCTACCTTAAATCTTAAAATTTGGTTGACGGAGTGACCTTTCACATCAGAGGCAGCCTTATTGCGATTAATTAAGTAGGCAACATAGTATCTAAAGTTGCTTAGGGAGTAATAATGTTTTATTAATAGTCCTCGTGGTTCTAAGTCCCATTTTTCGAGTAACCGTTACCCTTTTTTCTAAAACCCCTCTATACAGCTTATAATTATTGATTGTATAGTCGACGGTTAATTCTACTTTAACCATACCAATGTGATGTCTGAGTGCCGTAGAACTTCGGACTGATGACACCTTTTCCACACATATTTTGTATAGATTGTCACAAAAATGACATACATTTTTGAATGGAAAAATGAACACTTTTTAAAATTAAAAACTGTAATAGATGTCATATATTAAAGAAAAAGTGACAAAGTCCTCCAGTGGTGAACTTTTTAAAATTTATTAGTACTCATAAAATTACAAATTTTTCAACAAAAAGTAAACGGCGCGCTTCTGTAAACCCATACTACTATTTGTATACTTACCTAATACAAAGTCAACGCTGAATTTTACTCTATAACTATGTAGCATTGTGATTTCTATGTGATATTTCTGCGTGATGTTCCTTCGGGCTAATGCAAAACTAACAGTACATAACCTAACCTACCTAATAAGTGTAGCCAAAAGTACTGCAGCAGGCATGAAAACAACCCAAACCGGAGCCACTGCAGACCTTAGTGGCCTAACCCACGATTTAAGACAACTGAGGAGGGCAATACTTGACAGCGCGCCGGTTACGGTGGAAAGGCTCACCAGGGAAGTAACTACCTTTAGAGAAACTGGAAAGTCGGTCCACCGCCTGGCCGGACATCTCAAAATTAACTACGGAGATGGAAGAGCTGAAAAACATATACCAGGAAAGTCTTCTACCTGAAATGAGAAACCAGTCGGAATAGATAAAGGCACTGAAGGCGGAAATTGAGAACCGGAACCGTGGAGGAAATGAAAATGAGCCTCCAACCGCATATCAGGTACCCAATCTTGAGCACGACTTTCGAAGGGAGGTCCGTGAACCACTAAAAGAACTAAGGGGGTGGGCTCCCTCCGTAGTGCAGAACCTTTTGCGGAAATCCGAGAGGAAATTTGCAAATTAAAAGAGATAACGGAGGAAGCCCATGTTCTGGAGAGGGCCCCTGGCCACCGTATAGGAGAGCCAGCAGAGATCAGGGAGGAAATGGTCAAAGTTATTAAAGAAGAGCTGGGAACGATGGGTAAGGATGAGGAGCTGCGGAGGGAAGTGAGGGAAATGCGACAAGAACTAATAACTTACGCCGAAGTTGCGAAGGCCTCCGCACTACCTAGAGCCAAGACGGACCAAAAACCGCAGACAGAGGAGGAAGATGACGAAAGTAACCCCTGGATGAAGGTAGGGTCGAGGAAGAGGGTCAGAAAGGGAAAGAGAAGGACAATGGATGCGGAAAGCTCACAGAGCCCCCCGCCCAAGCCAAAGTTCCCCCTAACCATAGAATCAAAGGACCCCAAAGACACTAGCACCGCTGTCATAGACCGAGTAAAAGACAATGTAGACGTCTCGGCGCTGGGAATAGGGGTAGAACACTTCAGAGGTATAAAGAAACAGAAGGCGGCCATTGGGTTAGCGAGCGAGGAGGACCGCGAGACGCTGAGGGCAGCCATCACCGAAAAGTGCCCAGATCTCAAGACTACTGCACTCAGGCAACCCCTCCTGAGGCTAGTAGGAGTAGTCAAGGGTCTCACGGATGCCCAGATACCAGGGGCCATCACGAGACAAAACTCGGCGCTCTTGGGCGGCATGGAGGGGGCAGAAGCGAGAATGCGGGTACTGAGGAGGATCAGATCTAGGAAACCTGAAGGTGAGGCTGGGATACCAGGTCGTGCCGGCATACGACCAGTCCCCAGTCATACAATGCTATGCCTGTCTCCGCTTTGGGCACTACGCGAGGGACTGCACCCACCCGCAGGCCTGTGGCCATTGTGCGGAACAGTACGACACAAAGGAGTTCCAAAAAGGAAGGAGGCCCCGAGGTGCATGAACTGCGAAAGGCAGGGCAGGAAACCGGAGAAACAGGATCACCCGGCTTATAGCGCTGATTGCCCCGAATGGATGAAATGGGACCGCTTGGTGAGATCCCAAGTTAGATATTGCTGAGGGCGATATGGCAGGACCCAACACGGCGCAGCAGGCTCCACGAAGTAACCTGGGCAGGGGATACGCGGCCACGAAGGAGTGCCTGAGGGAAGCAGAGGCTACGGGAGTAAGCGTGCTGCTGCTGCAGGAGCCATACGTGGGGTCAAAAGGCTCCATGACGACTACACACAGGGTAGTGCAACGGACCCAGGGGGAAGGACCGGTAGCCACAGTGGCGATCAGATATGGCTCCCTATCTGTAGCAGTACTGAGTGTATATTTTGAATGGAATCGCCCGATACAGCCGTACCTAGACCAGTTGAAGGCCATCATAGATGCCTCGGAAGGAACCGGAGTGATAGTCGGTGGTGATGGATGTCAATGCTTCAAGTCACTGATGGGGATGCGGAACCTAGGATGGCAGAGGAGCAGACATCGTTGACTTGTGCTCGGAGTGCAGCTTGAGCATACTAAACAAAGGATCAACACCCACCTTCTACACCCACAGAGGAGGCAGGGAATACTCAAGCATCCTGACGTCACGATGTGCTCAGATCATTGGCTGGACAAGGTAAAAGAGTGGAGAGTGATAGTAGAAGGCACGGGCCTCTCCGATTATAGACGAATAAGGTTTAACTTGTCAATGGAAGAGGGCAGAACGCAAAGATCTGGAAAGACAACAAGGATATACGAAACGACCAAAGCAGAATGGCACGAGTTCTCGGAATCTCTGAAGCGGTAGTTGAAACAAAGAGACATAACTGTGGCAAGAATAGAAACAGTAGAAACACCTGACAACCTTGAAGCCGTAACAGTGGAAATGGTGGAGGCCATCCAGGACGCCTGCATAAACACGATACCCTTGAAGGGTGAGAATAAAAAGGCGAAGAGCACGCCGTGGTGGACCGAAGAGCTGGGAAGCACGAAAACCAGGGTAGAGACACTGAGGAGAAGAGTAGCGAAAGCAAACCCGGCACGGAGGGGGGCTGTTTACGCGGAGTACGCCGAGGCCAGAGAGGAATATAGAAAGAAGATTGAAGAGAGCATAACCTCAAGCTGGAAAAACTTCTGCTCCCAACAAAAGAGCGAAGACCATTGGAAAACATACTACAGGGTTATTAAAAAGTGCATGACAGAAGACACCAGCATTGGAGTGCCTTGAAAACGGAAGCATCCTTGGCGAGCTCCAGTCAGCGCAGCTACTCACGAACACTTTTTTCCCCCCGGACGACCCCACCGTGGACCAGGAATGGCACAAGAAAATCAGAGAGGAAGCAAACGAAATTCAGAGGGCTGCAAGAACCCCCCCGCAGGGTGTTCAACTAGTGCCATTCACTGGAGATGAGGCGGACCAGGTTCTGAAGGGCATGAACCCCAGCAAGGCGCCGGGAACTGATGGACTGACGTTGGACATATGTCATAGGGCATTCCTGACCAGCCCCACGATCCTGGCTCTGTTTAACCAGTGCCTTCGGCTGCTATATTTTCCGAAGTGCTGGAAGGAGACATACATTAGAGTCATCCCAAAACCTTCAAAGGAAGACTACGGGGTACCAAAATCCTAGCGGCCTGCTCGGGAAAAGTCCTCAAAAAAATGATCTTTAATAGACTGACGTGGGAGCTAGCGCAGGGGCAGGCCTAAATCCCAGTCAATACGGCTTCACGGCGCAAAAAAGCACAGAGGACGCGCTGTACGATGTCATAACCTACGCGAAGGAGGAGTTGAATAATAAAATGATGACCGTCATAGTCTCCCTGGATATTAGTGGATATAGAGGGTGCGTTCGACGAAGCTTGGTGTCCCATAATCCTGAGGGAACTAAACACACACTGCGGAGACCAGTGGCTGATGGGCATCGTCTCCAGCTACTTGGAGGACAGCAACGTGACCCTGAGCTATCTCGGGGAGACGGTCAGGCGGAGAACCGAAGGAGGCTGCATCCAAGTTTCGATAGGAGGGCCATTGCTGTGGAACTTGCAGCTGGACCCCCTGCTGCGAGAGGCCGAAGGGGGAAATGCCCAGCTGCAGGCTTTCGCAGACGATATCGTCATTATGGCTAGGGCAAACACCACCGAGGAACTCAACAGAAAGGTCAATGACGCGTTAGAAATGGTTGCAAGATGAGGCATGAAGCATAAGTTCCGGTTTGCCCCACACAAGACACAAGCGATCTTAATAACGCGCAAACTCAAGTACAACACGCCAACATTCCAAATGATGTCGACACAAATCGCCCTGGACAAGAAACTAAAACTTCTAGGCCTCACAATAGACGAAAACCTGGGGTTCGGACTCCACATGGAGAATGTCTCTACAAAGGCATTGAACCTATTTAAAGTGGTAAGTAAAATGGCAAAGACTCGATGGGGACTAAACGCGTACATACTGAAAACCATATACTATACTGTAGTTGAGCCTACAATGCTGTATGCTGCTGGGGCCTGGGGGACCGTAGCTACTAGAGTCTATGCCAGGAAAAAATTAGACAGGATAACCAGAGCGTTCGGTATACAAAATTGCCACAGTCCACCGCACAGTATCCACTGTCTCGGCGGCAATCCTATCACAGATAATACCGCTGGACCTTATTCTGCAGGAGCAAAAGGAGGTCTATGAGGTTAAGAGAGGCAAAACCCTCCCGGAGCTGCCGGAAGGAAAACTGCAGCCTAGGGCACACCCGTCGATACTCCCGCATCCGGCAGTTAGGAAGCGGCTCACCTTCAGCCTCACAAAAACCGAGGAGGACTTGACGGAGGGGCCCTCCTTGGTCCTTCCACCTTACCCAGGTCCTCTCGGGACACGGTTGTTTCGGGAGATACCTGTGTAGGAGGGCGGGACGGGAACCAACGACGCAGTGCCACCACTGCGGCGACGCTGAAGACACAGCGCTACACACGCTGGCTGGATGCCCAGCGTGGGCGGAGCAGCGGGCCGCACTCGTGGCCGCAGTGGGAATAGACCTCTCCTTGCCAGCGGTGGTGAAAGCCATGCTTGGTGGGGAGAGTCTATGGAAGGCGGTGGCCTCTTTCTGTGAGGACGTGATGGTGCAGAAGGAGGCAGCGGAACGCGGCAGGGAGGAAGATCCGACCTCTCAGCCAATGCGCCGCAAGCGCGTGGGGCGGCGGCGGTTGGCATACGACCGCCGGTTACCCCCATAAGGGTCCCTGTGGGCGGCAGGCTCGGGGACGTCTGTCGCCTACACAAAGGTCCCTGCGTGGGCGGGCGCAAACAAGGCGCCCATTGAGGTGAAGGGGTAATTTCCCCAAGAGCCGGGTCCGAGTCCGGACGGCCGCTGGCGAGGTTGCGGAAGAGTACTTCGGCGTTCCTGGGACCTCGCCGTATAGCAGTTAGGCGGCAACAGAGGGGGTTTAGTGGGTAAACCATGGGTCCCATTAGCCTGTATGGGAGTCCCACATAACCATCCCAGGCCCGTCCCTGCGCCTGGGAGGTATGCGTAACGCATTCCCCCTCTATAAAAAAAAAAAAAAAAAAGGGGCCCTCCTTGGTGGACACCTGGAGGTTCTACACAGATGGCAGCAAAATCCAAGGAAAGATAGGCGGCGCGATTACATGGTGGTCGGGAGGGGGGGGGGGAGCAAGACAGTACGAGCTTCAGGCTAGCGGATCACTGTTCGGTGCACCAAGCCGAAATGATGGCGCTCTACTACCCCCCAACCCTACGCTCTACCAAGCCACGAGCATAGCGAAAGACAAGGAGCACCGGACAGTGATCTACAGTGATTCTAGGTCCTCACTCCAGGCAGTTGCCGACCCAAACTCCCTGAACCCTATAGCAGTAAAAATCAGGGAAAACCTGGAGGAGCAACATGGGGCAACCCGATAGAGCTATCTTGGATAAAGGCGCACGCGGGCCTGGAAGGAAATGAGAGGGCGGACCAACTGGCCAAGGCGGCGGCCCTAGACCCGGAATAGACCCCGCTGTATAGCAGATTCCCTCTCTCGTTCGCAAAAAGAACCATAAGAGCCAAAGGTGGAAAAGGAGATACGAGAAGACGGAAAGAGCCTCAGGCACGAAGCTATTCTTCCGGGATGTGCGGGATGCTAAAAGGATCATGGAGGCTGGATAACAAGAACACCATCGCGCAACTACTAACAGGGCATGGGGGATTCAAACAATACCTCCACAGGGTCAAGCTGGGTAACGACCCCCATTGCTTCTGCGACGGACAAACCGTGGAGAAAGTTACTCACATCCTCACAGAATGCCCAAGGTACGGCCCCGAGCGGTACGCCTGTGAGTGCGCAATAGATATGAGGATTACGGAGGGCAACTTCGTGAGGATGCTGGAGGACGACGGAATCAGAAAACACTTCGTGGACTTTGCGGAGGGCGTCATAAGAGCGGCGAGACAAAACGGAGCCACGGCAGTATAGGAGACGTAGAACTCCAGGGCAGGCTAAGGGGCCTACTCGACCCATGGCTGCATCCGCGCCGGTGGCAGGTCAAAAAAAAGCGCAATACCTCACTCACCACTGGCCAGCCATCGACACGGAAAGGGCGGCCATGGGGGAGTGGGCAATCAAGAAGGCTACTTGGGGTACACCACCAAGAAACATGCTCCCAAAATGGCACCACATCTAAGCGTTCCGACGGTGGAGCGGAAAAGGAAAATGCTCCCAAAATGGCACCCCATAAAAGCGCTCCGACGGCGGAGTAAAACCACAACAATGGACAATGCTCCCAAAATGGAGCAGCCAGTCGCCCCGCCAGCGGAGTGTCTTCTAAAAATAGGAAACGTGCGCCCAAATACGCTCCACTCCATTGTGCTCCGTTTTGCTCCCGGGCGCGCCAAATTGCGCCAAATTGCTCCAAGGTGCTCCGGGGTTCGTCAAAACGCTCCAAGGCGCTCCACGTAGCTCTCCTGCGCTCGTTTCTGCTCCTCTTTGCTCCGGGGCGCGGGACTGAGTACCTGCGCGCTCTAAGTACCGCGCGGGTGCTCCATGTTGCGTATCGGCGGGCTAAACTAAAGGCTAAATAAAATCCTTACAGCAAAATGTAAGTACACTCCCGGGCGTAGCGCCTAAAAATGTTCCTATGTATTGTGCACTAATGGTTGGAAAATGGCAATATTATGTAGAATAAATTTGACAAATAAACATGATAACAGTTTTGATAACTGTATTAATTGTATGAATGTGACAATGTAAAATGTAAAAATAAACTGTACAATAAATAAATTTGACAAACAGATATGATAATAATAATAGTGATAATCGAATTAATATGACAATGTAAAAATAAACTGTGTATATTTAGACGCAACGGCTGTAATGTCTGTGTATTAGAATATAGTAGAAGAAATTGACAAAGAAAGGTGACAATAATTATTATAATTGTGTTTAACAATAATGTGACAATGTAAGAATAGACCATGTATATATGATCGCAATGGCTGTAATGTCTGTTGATTAGAATATATTAGAGTAAATTAACAAAGAAATGAGACAATAATTTCTAAAATTGTATTAACTATAATAAGGTGACAAATTGACAATGTAAGAATAAACTGTGTTATATGATTCTAAGAGCTGTAATGTGGGTGTACTATAATATAGTAGAAGAAATAGACAAATAAATGTAATAATATTAGTTACAATTGTATTAACTGTATTAATGTGGCAATGCAAGAGTAAACTGTGTAAATATGATGGAAATGGCTGTAATGTGAGGGCATCAAACTATAAAGTAAAACCCACATCGGGCGTTAATATAAACGATGTAAATACTAAAGGAAGGAACGAAAATTATAATAAGTTAGTTATTTATTAGTGTAAATGTAAGTAGGTACGTAGTCTAAGAAATCATTAGTAAAAGAATGCAATGAAAAGAAAGAAAGAAAAGAAAAGAAACATATAAAAGAATGCAATGAAAAGAAAAGAAACAAATATTGAAAAATAAGCATCAATAATAATATAGAGGAGGGAGGTGGGACACAAAAAAAAAACCTAACCTACCTACTTCGGTCCTTGCTTACTCTACATAATTTCGTACCGTAAAATGGGGTAACATTTATTAATTTTAAAGGATTATAACTTTATAACTTCGACAATTTTAACGCAAAAAATATGACAAAATTGATAGATTCGCGACTTTTTTTTTAATCTTTAAAGATGCACGAGTGAAAAAGCGACAACGGAGAAAACGATGGTTAAAGTTTGGGACGGCAAAAATACGCACTTGTACTTTGAAGTTATGGAGTGGCTTTAGATTTATAGAATTAGCAAAATAGTATCTTAAATATTAACAAAATGTCGCAGTGGCCTAAGCATAAAAATAGAAACCGGCCAAGTGCGAGTCGGACTCGCGCACCGAGGGTTCCGTACATTACACAATTTAAACAATGTATTTTTTATGTGAAACGTGAGTGAAAGGTAAATTGCGGTTTATGATTTATGACGTATTAAAAAAAACTACTTACTAGATCTCGTTCAAACCAATTTTCGGTGGAAGTTAGCATGGTAATGTACATCATAATTTTTTTTTAGTCTTATCACTCTTATTTTAGAAGTTACGGGGGGGGACACATTTTACCACTCTGGAAGTGTCTCTCGCGCAAACTATTCAGTTCAGAAAAAAATAATATTAGAAACCTCAATATCATTTTCTGGACGTAATCGATGACATACTAACAGCGCAGGATAAAGGAGAGGCATCAATCCTTGTCCTCCTGGACTTTTCCAGAGCCTTCGACACTATAAATATTTCGCTATTGTTGTCTAAACTTGCTTACTATGGTTTCGACGTCGGAACCATAAAATGGTTTGATAGCTATCTCTCTGGTCGTTCCCAGAAAGTTGGGCTTCGTAATTATTCTGGACTAACAGATTACTCTTTAAATACATCTATAAATTGCGGAGTCCCTCAGGGATCGATTCTGGGTCCCGTTTTGTTTATTTTGTACGTGGCAGACATTACGAGTTGTATAAAGAACTGTCACTATCACATGTATGCAGATGATCTGCAAATTTATAAAACGTTCCATCCACGGGAGACACAAACTGCTTTGGAGCTGTTGAATCAGGATCTTGATCGTATCGACGTATGGTCTGGACAGTGTGACTTAGTCCTTAACCCCGACAAGTCAAAGTTTCTAGTGCTTGGCACTAAAGGCCAAGTTGACAAAGTAACCAGCTTTGATATTAATGTTATGCTCGGAAGTGATCGCCTCGAGCGAGTCTCTGCAGCCCGGAACCTTGGCCTACACATAGACGAGCGCTTGCGTTTTGAACAACATGTGATCGATGTCGCTAAAAATTGCTACTATAGATTGAAAGTACTATACCAGGTTCGTCAATATCTCAGTGTCGACCTTAGAATAAAATTATGCGACACCTTAATATTATCTAAACTCAACTATGTCGATACTGTGATCAACGGTTGCTTACTGGCTCGTTCAAAGGCACTCCTTCAACGCATCCAGAATGCCTGTGCCCGTTTCTGTTTCCCCATACCTCCACGTACTCATGTCACCCCTTATCTTAACACTGGTAAGATGTTGAAAATGGAAGCACGTCGATCGTTGCATTTTGCGACCTTACTTTTCGGTGTAGTAAATTTTCAACAGCCCCAATACCTTTTTAACAAGTTATCGTACTCCACCCGCCCTATGAGAGATGCTATTCGACTAATCTGTCCGAGACACGGCAGTTCAGCAGCGTTTCGTGGCAGTTTTCGCTACTCTGCTACGAAATGCTGGAACAACATACCCCCTCCAATACGTAACTAAAACTTTATTCACTTTTAAACTTAAATTTAAACGATATATTTTCAGCTTGCAACTGCCGTGTTCCTCGCGTTCCATGCATCTTAGCTAGATTATTCCATAGGTGTCTTACTTATTTGCGTGAGTGATATTGAATATAACGGATATTTTTCTGTTAGTTTAAATCGTCGATCGATGCCTTCTCTAAAAACCTATTTACAACTAACTACCAAGTACTAACTCACAAATATTTATTAGTTATTGTATTTTATAAATTTAATCATTATTTATTTATTCGATTATATATATATGTTTATTTAATATTTTTTGCTCAATACATGATGGTACAATGGCAGATCTAATGCCTTAAGGCATATATGCTCCACTATATATTAAACTAAATACATGCTTGACTTACACCTCTTTATATATATTTTTACATATTCCCAAACCACTCACTTCCACATCCACTTTCAATTTTTTCCTTGTATATTGTTTCTAATTTGTCCTTATTATTAGTTACTGCCTTTACTGTTCTGAGCTATCTTCTTGCCCTGGGCTCCACGGAAGACCAGCGCTGTAGCATATACCTATATGTTAGAGCATATGCTGAGTGGTGTCCATTTGTAGCCTCTATAGCAGCATCAATATTGTAATTATTGCATGTTAGTATAAGCTACTTGTAATTTTACGTGTTAGTGTATAAGATCTTCTTCTTTTTAAATTTGTATGGTGCTGTATGTAGATTTTTACAATAAACGTTTTCTATTCTATTCTATTCTATTCTATTTTTGAAGACCTATCCATAGATAGTTGTGTTTTTGTTTTGTTTTGATGTGTTCCCAAGAAAGTAGTATGTTCTTAGTTGTATACTAAAAGTGAGCCCTTTATTATATTTATTCTGTGCCAAGGACACAAGTAATCTTTGAGAGTGTCCGCTAATGACGGTGTTTTGTCTCTAACTGGCATCTGAAAGGGCGGCGTGATCTTTCGTGTTAATCAGGATTGTTAGAATAATCGAGCCTTAAGATTGTTCCTTTTATTTTTCATTGTTGAGTTGACAGCAATCCTAAGTAAGCTGCCACTTTCAACTGGGAATATTCTAGTAGAATAATTACTTGTAATATTTTTTAATGTATGTGTAGGTAGTTGGTTGGTGGAAGGTAAAGGTTAATTTATTGCAGGGACGTGATAAGTCTCGATAAATGCTTTTAGTGTTTTCTGAGGTTGTTAATCTGGCCGGCCGTTGTTTACGACAACGCACAGGCATGTGTATTCAGCACTGCTGCCGTAGCGTAGCGCATTCAAACGCAGAAACATTTGCTTACGAATATTAAGTAATTTTACATGTTCCTTGTTTCATATGGGTTTTCACATTTAAGCAGCTTCATAACCAAATAATTAGGAGACTAATGAGATCACATCTACGAATACAATCTAACTGTACGAAAATTCAAGTGTTTCCGTGATTAACCCATTGGAGCCTAACAAATAGGGCTGTTACGAGCAGTCAGTGCGAATAGATCCCGGGGGAATTAACGATCGCACATCTATCGACCTTTTTCGTCAACGTCGGGGAACGGCTGTCCTTAAGGCAATATCACAGTAAGAGTTCGAATAGCGAGAGATATATATATTTTTAAATGGAACTTAGATTGTTGTGCGATTCAAGTTCTATTTACAAACATGGAATGAATGACTGTGCGAAAGATTACTATTGCGATAAACTGTTGGTCTCCAGGACGGTTTCGCGACAAACGTAGGCGACAGATTGAAATCGCGGTAATCTCTTGCTCGACAAAACGGTTTTGCATCTAACGCTTAATGTGAAAGATTGATATCGCAATAAACTAGTCGACAAAACGCTTGTGCCAAAAAAACCTTTTTGCGATACACTTCACTTCTGATCATCGATTTTCCGATGAATGCTTGTACAAAACAACTCCCATGTCACTAACTACATTATTATTGGTCGACTTAAAAAATCATGCTACTAACTATCCGTTAGCATCAGCAACATTATTGTTACGATAGCACGGAATGTAAGTACTAAAATATAACGTGTGAGTTTCTGTAAAACAAAATCTGTAAAATAGGACCATGAACAAAATCGCTTCCGTTTGCCACCAGTGGATCGGAAGCACTCCCTGTGATGGATCGGCCACTTTACGTTTTAACGGAAGAACCCGGAAATCGGTTTAAGGTTTCTCCGTATTAAAACTTCTCCGAAGTTGGATTGAGTTCCCGCTATAAATGATGTGTATTCTATCAAATATGTTTGCTCATGTGGTAGAGAGTACATTGAGATAGTGATCCTATCACATAAGTCAATTCGACCAATTCAGAATTCAATTTGTTCTTATAGATTAGTTCATACAACTTTGATGTGTAGTAACATATTAAGTCCCTATTCTATCAAATCAAGCCTAGGTAAACGTACTGTACTTATAGATCCCCTCGAGAATATATCGTAAGTAAAAGTTTAGGCAGGTACATATACGTGATTACTTTTTAGGGTATTATATATCACATGGGTAGTAAGTGTAATAACTTACTTATCGATATAATTTTTCTTTGCTGTTCCTGGTATCATTTTATCTGTCAATCTCATTTCAATTTAGCTCGCCCAATTCTGGAGGCAAGTGTAGTATTTTAACCCTTCATCCTCATTATATGTCAAATTGTAATTGCTACCTTTGTCTTGTATCTATTGTATTTTTGTCATATATTTGAGTTTATTTTCGGAATTAACCGACATCCTGAAGTTAAATTAACCCGAATACAATCATCATATTTATAAAACCTATAGACAGGTTAACAGTTGTTGGATCTCCGAATAATAATAAATAAATAAATACACATGAACACAAAAAAAAAAACGGCAAGCAACCAGTGCGCATTGTACGCTTTCATCTTCAGTTTTGATGGCGTAGATCGCGCAATTAAGTTTGCGCGCAGATGCTGCAACTGCTGCAGTGAAACGGTTACAGTTTCAAGAGCTATTTCTTGACTTTAAATACCCGGTTTCGTCTAAAGAACAATAATTTACGGATTTAAAATTTTCAAGCTATGGTAAAGAGAAATACCTATAGACTGCATACACAACCGTGCAACTTGCCCTCATCTGACAACCCACCCTTCAGCACCTGACTCCCGCTGTGCCGTGTAACAAGACCCTCGGTCCAATTCGAACAATGCTTATTATATATCACAGCGATGCGATACAGATTTGTTTTAAGCGAAGTTTTTGGTTGAAGAAATGTCACTTTTGACACTGACATATCAGTATCGTATCGCTGTGACATTTTATAAGCATGGTTCGAATTGGCCCTCCTGTCATATGCTGTCTTTGTTCGCGCTGTGTATACAGTTTCAAATTGCCATTATACATAAGATAATCCCAGTCCGTAGCGTCACTCAAGAGAAAATTGCATACGTCGTGGCTCTCTAACGCTGTGTCTTACGTCTTACGTAAGCGAAAACTCGCGAACGCGAAGCAAAGCGGCGCGGCGCGGCGCGGCGCGGCGCGGCGGGCCCACGGCGTTCGCGTTCGCAACGAGATCGCCCACGTAGGACACTTCTGTAGGTATCAAAGGATTGAATCACCTCGCGCCGCATCGCTTCGCTTCGCATTTGCGTGTTGTTCGCCTACGTAGTACGCGGCGTCATAAGCACACTGTGCGATCCCTTCTTAACTAAGGACCCTTTTAAACTATACTGAAACCAATTTTATCATAGAAATACTTAACCTCTACGAGTAAAACTAACCTAGAAAGACACGTCTATTCCTATATTTTATTATTACGCAGAAAAGAAAAAAGTGATAATTTTGAAATTTTTCCAAAAACGTTCATATCTCCGTAATGAGCATAAGGATCGTTCTCTCAAAGGCACAATTATCATTACTAAAATCTGCAACATATGGTTGTATTAATTACTAATTGGTAATTTGGCATTCTATTCCATCGGGAATATCGTGATGCACCAAAATTGATAATCGCTCTTATCGATTAATGAAGCTAACAATCCAGTAAATACGCTGTCGAACATTATCCCGAAGGACTTCTGCCCATGTACAATGCTACACATGACGGATCAAACGAAGGTTTATTCCACGTTATATCAAACCGTCAAACGTCATAGTATTTATTTTCATGGTTTCCTTTGATACGAATCAGCCGAAAGACATCCAATGCTACAACCTCTTTTGAGGATTCCTACAATGATTAGTCGTGCGCTGCCCTATTCTTTTAGCTCTTGACCAGATCGGATCGCCTCGATGAGGAATTTCTAAGCCGCATGTTTAAATGCAGGATCACCATTTAAAAAAATACTGTCCTAGCAGCAACTCTATCCATTAGCATTTGTCTTAAACACCTGGCAATTCTGAGCTAAGTCGACTTTTCAATTTATGTTGCCACTGTTTAACCAATTTATATTTGCGTAATAAGGCTACTATTCCATTATTAGAGAAGTTATTGCAGTAACTACAATCCATTCGCGAGCCCCATGGGGACTTGATGTTGACTTTGAGCTGTAACTAGAGAGCACAGTTCACATTGCACAGTGGACGGTGTTGCATTTAATTTGCCTTCACTGTTTATTTGTATAGTGTAAAACTCATTTTTACTCGTAATGTAGTACAGGTAAAATAAGACTTTATATGGCAATTTGGCGGCAAAATATGTACATCAATAAACATTTGTTTACGACGTTTATAGCTCTACTTTAAACTTGAAATATTTTAGTAGAAAGTATAGTTCAAATTAGTTTTCTAAAATGTCTTTGGTTAAAACTAGGTTTTAATGTTATTATTTAAACTAGGTTTTACAAAGCGTTTTAATGAAAACTGAAAGTAACTGTTCAAAAATTAGTTTTAGTTGTCTTAATTTTAGTTAAGAGCTGGAGTTATACTTTAGTAGTCATGAACTATGAATCATTCACACGAAAAGGTGCGATTTTACGGTAACATATATTACAGTAACTATTGAGTTTAAGCTCTTAGTAACAAAACATTTCAGTAGTCATTTATTAATTTCCTGATAACGTCGAATAAATCATCACGCCCGCTTTCTATAAGCTAAATAAACTATTATATCTTTCACTTTCTTATTAGTCTATCCGTGGAGTGTACAAACTTTATATCAAATAAGCTTTTAGCAAACTCTCGGCGGCGGTGTCTTGGGTAAATCAATAGAACGGAACCTTCTCTCGCGGAAGTTGGTAAACTCTTCCGTTCGACTAGTTCGATCACGGTAACTTCCAACTTAACTCATTCTTGTTTAAAATAAGAAAAGTTGACATTCATTCGGTATCTTCTGTAATAGTTTTAAACGGATACGGATATTTACCCGCATGTAATAAACAGTAGTATACATAATATTGTCTTCGGTTACGGATTACATCCCGACGTTTCGAACCCTTTACAGCGTTCGTTGTCAACGGGTGACTGAGAAAAAACTACAAACAAGTAGTTGAAGTAGTATACAATTAAATTAAATTATTTTAAAGTTCTTTGATTTTAGAATTCTGGTAGCTAAGTTTGAAAAGCCCTCTGTAGATCACAGGTTCAAATACTACTGCCCAGGCCTTATAGAAGTTTGTTTATTTTCATAAAAAAAGTAGAAAACTAAGGTAACTGTAGGTATTAACGACCCCCTTAAGGCAATTTTGGAATCGACCATAGTTTTTAAGCATACAGGATGCCCTCAAATATACTTTTCCATTTTTATATGCTAATATTATGTTTATAAAACGTAATTACTAAGTTGCCTATATAGGTACTTAAATAAAGGATTATGATATAAAAAATAATTTTAAAGTTAATGGGTCGATTGTTACTATTACCGACCCATAATAATGGCTGTGAGGGTATTAACGATTTTTAAGCAGCTATTACCGATCCATCGATTATAAGAGAAGGTATGAGCCCAGCCAGTGAGACGTATAATACCTAGGCTGGTGTGGTAAAACAAAATAAAAATGCAAATATTTGCTTACATGTTTATATTCTGTTTTTATTAAAACAAAAAAAAAGTACTTATTTGCTAAATGTTTTACTTTTAAGAAATAATCAACAAATATAACTAAATATTGCACGCACGTTTTTTCCTTAGACTGTATCCATCTATTACGGAGTTATAATTTTGATATGACGAATATTTTATTGTGAGTTATATAAATAAATACATAGGTAACTACTTATATACATAGATGTATTTATCTATATAAGATACATACTTATATATTATCGTTGCCTACTTTCCATAGTACACGCGTGTATTTATAATAATAGTGGGTACCTAACACAAAAGTAACTATGAACAATTAACATTATATTATCTACGATCGGTAATACCTTCTTATGGTTGCTATGACCGATTCCTATGAGTCGGTGTTAAAATATGTAAGTACGAGCATAAAATGTATTACCGACTCATAAAAAAATTAATATTTTTTATTTAATTGACCTTGTGACTAAAAAACACGTTGTAATTATGTGATTTAAAAAAATATAAGCACATACACGCAATTTTAAGTAATAAAAAGTTAATAATGAATCTTGTTGCTACACGACATCAGTCCTCCAAAAATAACATAACTGTGTAATTTTACAACGTTGATAGAAGAAAACTAGATAACAACGTGTATGTCGTTAATAGATTTTTAAAACGAACAATTATTTGGATTTAAAAGGGTCCATTAAAATAATTGTGTTGTTATGATATAATAATATAAAACGAAGAAAATCTAAACCTTACGTTATGGTCATTACCGACCTACGGGTCGTTGATAGCTGCGACCACTAGAAATAATGAAGCTATTACCGTCCAATTTAAATTTAATATTTTATGGTTGTAAATAGCAGCGTTTTACCTGAAATAAAACGCATATTAAAATACTTACCTCACTGGAAGCTTTATAATTAAATGAAAGCTTCCAGTGAGGTAAGTATTTTAATATGCGTTTTATTTCAGGTAAAACGCTGCTATTAAATTACTTTACCGTCACTGGAAGCTTTATAATTGAGAGAGCATATCTGTTTCCGTCGAATTATCACCAGTCTAGTGCTTTATTTGACTCTTGTTTCCGGCAACAGTGGCGACACCTGGCGGACCGCGCCATTTTTACACCAGGTAAAAGATGTCCGGTGAACTGTTTGTCATTGGCTCAATTTCACCAGGCAGAAATTAAATGAAAGCTTCCAGTGAGGTAAGTATTTTAATATGCGTTTTATTTCAGGTAAAACGCTGCTATTAAATTACTTTACCGTCACTGGAAGCTTTATAATTGAGACCTGTTTGTTATCGCCTGGTGTCGCCCCTTATTAGATTAATTTTAATGTATTATAGCGCCAATGTGATTGATTAGTATCTGAATTTATGATGACTGAAATATATGATACTGAAATATCGATTTCAATTATTTTATTCTTCGAACAGATAATTTTACACTTAGTAGTTCAAATGTAATGATTTATAGTTATTCCTTATTATAATTTATTTATGTACTTATTTTAATTGTATAATCTTGCCTGAACGATCAGGTACAATGATTGCAACCAGGCACAGTGCCTGAGAAATCAAATTTACTTTACTATTACTATATTATATAAATCAATGATCGTAATACCTATACAGAATTAAACAATTGTGTGAAATTTGTAGAAGAAATACTTGTTCTTGCTACCTGTCTCCTGTAAAATCGCTGGAAATGTGTTAGCTGATTGCCAGTTTCCACGAGCCATAATGTCATCAAGGGAATGATTTTCCCACCAACTTTTTTGAAGCTGCAGCTGATCTAATACTACCTTGGGCAGCTGCTATGTTCGCTTCTTTAAACAAAGTTTTTATCTAATTAGCAATGATCGTCCGTGAGGCTGGCTGCGGCCGATTCTTGACACTTGTCATGAACAAATTAAATGATTTATTTAGCAGCATTACGTCTGTCATTTACAAGTGATATGGTTCTTTCTATCCAAAAAAAGGAGATTTAGCATACTGTTACTCGTATTTGCTAATAGTTTCCAACCTGACTGCCTGTAATTACTAGTCTATTTTTGAGCCAAACTGTGGCCAAAAAATGATACATTTATCTGATCTTATGCAGTTGTCATGGTCAATCGTAAGCAAGGTTAAATTATGTATGCGCCTACCAGAGCAAAGAAGTAGTAAAGTGGCAGTATGACGCATTATTTGGAAAGCATTGTTAAAGAATTATCAGTTAATCAACATCCCAAAATGGGGGTTTAGTCGTTTTAGGGCACGTTAAGGAAATCGACTTAAGAATATGTTTTATCAGAACATGTGAACTCTAACAACTTGATGTTTCAGTGTTACAAAATGTAGAAACGACTGACTTGTGTAAAAGTATGGTATTATACTGATAATTTATTTATTTGATGTAAATCCGATAAAAATTGTGCTAGTTTATATATATATTTGTACATGCCAAAGAAATCCAACGTTGCCAAGCTCAAGCTTTTTTGTAAGTTCTTAAAGTCATTTTTCTGCAAGAATTGTTAAGCAATGATAATTGATCTGAGCTCCATGACTAGCGCCTCAGAGTATACTTATACAGAGTATACTTCCAAACCTCGAGAATCATTTCCTCGACTTAGGGAGGTGGTAACCCTGTCGACGTGTCGATGAGATTGAGATTCTTCCGCAGGTGTCTCAGAGTAAGCGGCCTTGCTAGCGCTCGAGCTTTGAGATCTGCCCGCCAGAAAATTTTTTCCCTAGCAAGGCATCATTACCAGAAATATCCCAGTCGATTGGTTCAAGTGACTATGGGCATCAGAAAAGGTGGTGGGAATACCCACGCGAGTGGATAGTTCCAAGGAATACTGAATGCGTGGTACATCGCTTGAGGGTCTTTCAGGTCTCGGGATACATAATATTGTGTACCATGTGGGCTGTTGCCGAGGCGAATAGATCCACCACCGGTATTTCCCACTTCGCAAAAACTGTATCCACGCAAGCCGGTAGTAAGTGCCATTCCGGCGGTAGGTGACGACGCGATAATTGATCGGCTTGACAATTGTACTTCCCCGGTAGATAATGTATGCTAAAGTGTATTTGATTTTGATCTAGAAGATCTAAAGTCCGATGGGTTATGTTTACCAGGGCTAACGATTTCGATCCCCCTTCTTTCATTAGACGGGTTACGGCCGTCCTGTTGTCGCATTGTATAGGCATCAAACTGTGATGCAATAGGTGAGCGTAACCTTGAAGAACATGAAGGATAGCTAACATTTCTTTCTGATTGCAATGAAGGTTCCGAAGCTCCCGAAAGAGCTAGGTCGTTCAACTGCGACCCGGACATCGGTTTTAGAAAATTGGTGGGGAGGGTGATGTAGAGTTGTTGACGCCTGACACACTTTGCGGTATTATTTAGGAACGATGTGTTCGATGGGTCTGGCAGGGTGAAATTTACTTACCATCGAGACTTATGAGGGTTCGAATAAAGATTTTGACATGATCTAGTAGTATGGAATTTTGATGGACAATCAGAAAATCGTCTAGATAAACTACAATTCTGACATTCCATTGTTGCCGCAAGGTCTGAGCTACCCAATTTGTCAGTATTGACAACGTTTTTGTCAATTTTGTCAGTATAGAAAATACACTTGGCGTACGTGCGTGAAACGTGAGACTTGTACGTGAAAGTATATTATGATTATTATGGCATATACCTGCACACCCCGTCATTTGGTTGAGGAAGTCGGGTATCCGATGCATGTTTATGTGGTGAAACGGTTCGACCAGTATATAAACCGTTTAGCACTTTCAAGTTGAAAATTGGTCGAGCTGATCCGTCCGATAAAAGGAAAAGAGGAGAAATGAAGCTTGGTGACGGTTAGTGCTACACTTAGAATGCCTTGAGCCTTCATTTTGGGCACGGAGCATCATTGACATCATTAACTATATATTGACGATCGGTCTGCAGTGGGTAGTGACCCTGCCTATGAAGCCGATGGTCCCGGGTTCGAATCCCGGCAAGGGTATTTATTTGTATGATGAACACAGATATTTGTTCCTGAGAATCCTGAATCATGGGTGTTTTCTATGTATATAAGTATGTATATTTCTATATATGTATATATATCGTGGCCTAGTACTTATAGTACAAGCTTTGCTTAGTTTGGTGCTAGGTCAATCTGTGCAAGATTGTCCCCAAATATTTATTTATTTATATAATTCACCACTAACCTCTGACAGGATTGACTCGTTATCAGGGAAAGCAAGTTTTGAGGCAACGTTTGTTTTTAAAACAATTATTATCTTGGCAAAGAGTGTTGACATTGCCAACTGCAATATGCTTGCGAAGCTCACCCATTCACTGATCACTATCCATTTCTTAAAATAGCAATGCAAATAAATAAATATTAATTCTAGTGCACAATTGAAGAAATTTTCTTTTGACACAGGAGTGTGATGAAAGGGGCCTGATTTTAAATTGGGATACACCAGAAGTGGTTATGCAAGGAATGGTATGCGATACCCTCGTATTAACTTTAATGCAATAGCAAATGAGACAATGGGAGCACCAGAAATACTGGTGCTCCCATTTTCTTCCACTGTATGAGGAAGTGCGCTACCGGCCTACTTGAAACGGTTCCGAGTCATGGTTTCTGCCGTTTCTGGTTGCCTTTGT
This sequence comes from Cydia strobilella, assembly GCF_947568885.1. NCBI lineage: Eukaryota > Metazoa > Arthropoda > Insecta > Lepidoptera > Tortricidae > Cydia > Cydia strobilella. The sequence continues at coordinate 23,366,560 of NC_086042.1, forward strand.
AACCTCTACTGGAATTTCCTCATCCTCTAGTACTTACCTCCACGACCGGGCCGCGAGCCTCAATTTTGAAACTACGCTCTTCCACTTGTGTGGTAAGCAAGGTGGTTTTTTGAAGGTTGACCCAAGGGTAATTTGGTTGTTGACAATTTTGCCAATGACATACACCCCGCGAGGGTGCGTCGGTACAGGTTTGCATATGCGTATTTTGCGAGGAAAAGTACCCTGAGCTCGCATTGCACTGAATTCCACGCGATGGAATTGTAGGTTTTTGTATGCCTTGCCCCCGCGAGGGGCGGCTGTTAGGCTGATTTGCCTTGGTAATATCATTATGTTTAAGAGGCCAAACATGTTTCAAACTCCTCCTGCCTTTTCAAGAGGTGATGTAAAAGAATCAGCATCAAAAATGTTAGTTGCAAGGGGGGATTTTGTTTACTAATGCCTTGACAAGTGGCTTTTTAATTTGGCTTGTAATGGCCTCTCTGCGTATTTCAATAGCTTCGGCGCGGTAACCACAAACTAATTGCAGAAGATCAGAGGAAATCTTTTGTAAATCGAGCTCATCAACTAGTATTTAATTCATAAGAAAAATTTCATACTTTTAGCCCACGATAAAAGACTACGAAATCTATCTTGAATCGCCTGTTTTTGTTTCAAAATGGAGTAGGTAATAGCTGCATATGATTCTATCAGCATAAGCTAGATGGCGTAAAGTATCATACATGTTTACCTCTTCGTTTGTTTCCAGGTCTATGAAACCTGGAGTATGATTGTAAAATTTTTGTATATCAGAGTATCTACCCTCATACCATGCTGCGCTTCCCAAGCGTTGAACGTCAAGAAGCATTTTAAATAAAATACTGGAGTCTTAGGGGCCGAAGGTTCCTTTAATTTCGTTTCAATATCAAAGACAAACAGTTCACCGGACATCTTTTACCTGGTGTAAAAATGGCGCGGTCCGCCAGGTGTCGCCACTGTTGCCGGAAACAAGAGTCAAATAAAGCACTAGACTGGTGATAATTCGACGGAAACAGATATGCTTTCTCAATTATAAAGCTTCCAGTGACGGTAAAGTAATTTAATAGCAGCGTTTTACCTGAAATAAAACGCATATTAAAATACTTACCTCACTGGAAGCTTTCATTTAATTATAAAGCTTCCAGTGACGGTAAAGTAATTTAATGAGTTTTTATTCAATAAATTGTGATACAAAATCAAGAATTTACAGTAAAAAGAATACATTTAGTAATAAAAGGTGAAGTACAGGAGTCAATTATTAAAATAAATGTCTTAAGCAGAAAAGTCACGTACTTACTTGAAGGTACAAGCTCCAGTATGACAAGACCAGCATCCACGCCACCCGCGGATTAATTGTCGTATTTTGTCTTTTTTTCGGACTACCACTCAAACTAACGTAAAAGTACCCGATACTCAAGGAACAAACGCTTGTGGAAGTTTACCTACCTACCTCTGAATTAGTTCAGACAACGAAAAAATATCTAATTACTTCAATAGGTCGGCAATACCTGCACATTTTCGGTGGGTCGTTGATAGCTGCGTTTACCTTATTTATAAACTGGAAATAAGTAATGCATTTTGCCCAGCTATAAACTGACCGCGATTTCGTTGTATTGGGACAAAAATTACGAGTAAGGTTTGTCCTTCAACCCAGTTTATTTTTTGCGTTTAGAGCATTGTTTGGTGCATTCATAATTTAACAGTTGCTACATTTACGAGTCCCCTCAAGCCGAATCGAGCTGGCCAAGTGCGAGTCGAATCAAGCGTTCGTGAGTTCAGTTTGCACTGGGCCGGTTTTTTATTCATGTTATTTATTAGCATTGCTATTCACAAATTAATCGTGAACTTGATAACGGAAATTGATCCATACGAGTTAAATCTTCCTGGATATTAAGGCGAAAGTGGAGGACCCGTACGAAATAGTCTATTTCATACAAACGTAGTCCTCATCTTCCTCTCAGGATATTAAAATGAAAATATTTTGACAGAATTTGTTGTCACGGCCGTCCCCTTTTCTCTTACCTGGTAGCAAACGTATATTAGAAATTAATTATGTTTGACGGCAAATACTAACAATAAACAAATACCACGAAACGATCTAATTTTTGGTTGCATAGAACACAGTGCTCAATTAACTCATTTAATTATTAAGCAATATAATATTTTGTGGATAAAACTTCATAATTGTTTTACTTTATCTAAATTAGGACATACTTCTATTTTGAGGCGGCCCGTTTGTTAGTAGCTACAAATTGATGTCAACGGCCGAACGTAAAATCCGCCAGTTCATGAAATTCTTACGCATATATCATGAAACGCCGCCATTTCATGCCTAAGATTTGTCCTGGAATATCTGCCTTATAAATAACACGACACGATGAGAGTAATGTGTTCGCATGGATGTAAGTCCTACATCTATGTGTGTTTGTCGATATTCCTAGTTATGTTTCTGCGTAAAAAATGTCGGAATCACAAAAAATAATTTAGTACTTACGCAATATGATAAAATTACTGAAGTTTGGATTTCTAATAGATTATAAGTTTCGTTTGTTAATCTTGTTGCAAGGTTTATAAGGTTCAGTAAGGTAAGGTTCTGGACCTAAGTAAGGTTTTACCTGAGAATTTTTTTATTTGCTGAAGCTTTTGACACCCTACTTATACGATATGCCTAAACGTCGCTAGGCAAATCGCCAAACCATGAGATTTTAACGATATGGATGGCGGTCGCTAGTCAGGTCATGAAATAGCGGCGATCGGCGGCCGATATTTACATAGTATATATATATTTGATACCAACCATAGCAAGATCAACATCTTCCTTGCGTTATCCCGGCATTTTGCCACGGCTAATGGGAGCCTGTGTGGGGTCCGCTTGACAACTAGCAAGCATAGCAAGATAACTACAAGAAAAGTTTAAACTTATCTGTATGTGACTGTTTGTTTCCTAAAAAAAAAAAAAAAAGATTTACTGGCGTACCTATCAGAAAAAAACTAAAATAATAAAGCTGTAAACTACGTTTGTTTTAGAAGAAATAGTAAGCAAAAGTCCCCAAATCAAAACAGTATGTTGAGGTGCTTCATTTGATTAACTTGCTTGCCTCACGTATTTAGGTACTAATCAGTCGCTGCGCGTTTAACGCCTCCAATCACGACCAGCTCGCCGCTTACCAGAGGTTTATTCGAGGGCTGGCAATCTCTACTTGATTTGCCTATTGATTCGATACGACACTTAGGGCCACTTGCACCTTTCACTAACCCGAGGTTAACCGGTTCAACCTGGAGTTAGCATGGTTACTAGTCCATTTTGACACTGGATTATAGGTTTAACCGGTTAACCCCGGGTTAGTGGGATGGTGCAAAGTGGCGTAAGACATCTATATGTCCTACCTTCAGGTACCTATGTACCTACAGGTTTTTTTTTGTAACAACGGCAAATAATGCTGGCTTCGTTTAAAACGTCCGAAAAGTTAACCTAAGTTTTTGCATAGTGAATAGGTAGGATAGAGGGGTACAGTAATTTTGTAGTCACAGTAAATTTACTGCCATCTATCAACACACGATTAAAACTAAAAATTAAAATATCAAAAAATGTATAAGTGCTAATAAATAAGTGCATTCCTGTTGCCAGGGAGCTTTTGGAATTATACTGAGCAACTTTTACTATAGGACCTTACCTTTAGCCACCCTGTATATATAATTATGTATGTATGTATGTATGTAAAAACTCTTTATTGTACAAAACACAGAACACAAATATGACATAGAATAGGCAGTACAAAGGCGAATAATATCCCTTTAAGGGATTTCTTTCAGTTAACCTTTGAGTAGATGAAGAACGGTAGACAAATATACTAGAGTGGTCCGAAACAAGACAACGAAAAAAATTTTGACCCATGCGTTATCGTCTGCGTACAATATAGACTAGAGAAAAGTCAATAAATTTATAAAAGAGGTCAAAAATAAATAAAATCTGTTAATTATATATGGATAAATGTTTTTTTTGTATTTATTATTTTTATATGCTTTTGACCAATGTTCTTTCACTGATATGTGTTAAAATTGTTAAATAACAAACGAAACCGTCAACGCCATCTAGCCGAAAATAGGCCAAAGGTTGGTATTGGTGGTAGCGCCATCTGTGCTAGAATCAAATTTTCTTGATTTTTGAGGCACGTTTTTTCCTTACACTGTATTCATCTTATACGGAGTTACATAGGTCTTTGGTTTTTGTAATCAGGCTGAAAACCCGCCCTTGCTAGTTTAAGTACAAAAACTTATAAATTGTCAAAAAATCTAAATCCCGGAGTGACACAGTACATAACTTTAAAGGTGAAGCCGATTTCGATTTACCGGGAACCCAATTGTGCGAGATAACAGACCCGGGGAATAAAACATGAGACACCCTTACATGTTCCCCGATGAATAATTTGGCCCACACGTGGGTCGCGGATGACAACGGATAGGGGAAAAATTGATGGTCTAAGAAATTGCCAATTGTTCACCTGGTTATGGTAACGCTTTGTAGGATTCCGTGGATAAAAAGGAAAATCTGAATCATTATAAGTACTTTGATTACACCCGTCTGTCCGTTCGTATTTCACAGCAATTTTACTTGGACTACAGAATGAGCATTAAATTAACGAATTTCGGAACATAGGTGTATTTTGCAAGCCGCTTATACATAGTTTAGTTATAAAATTTCCGGATTTTTTTAAGGGAGATTATCCATATCCTTTTTCTCGGCAAAGATCAACGTGTGGCATAACATACTCGTAAGATATGTCTTGAAAAATATACACTCTTTTGCTCGTAGGGTATTTTGAGTCCGTACCTTCATACCTACGCACGACGGTACAGTACCCTCCATCATGAGTACACGCACTTAGAATTTTTTTTCCAATTTCTTTTAAACCCTTTTGAAAAGAAGAACTAATTATTTACAAGACAAAGCAAAACTGAAAGTCGATTTCAAATTTAACTTGTTTAATTTAATACTTACAATTTATCAAATTCAAATTATCTTGATCACTTCAATGGGGCTTAGAATGAATTTTTCATACATTCGCTTAAACCAAGAAATATTGACTTGGGTATTATTTTACTAAAAGATCAAGCTCATATGTAATTTAATCATTGATTGTTAACTTTCATAGACTTCCTGAGATACTTCTATTTTTTAGCTACGCAATCATAATATCAAAGTAACAGGCCCGACAAACGATCCGACGCCCCTATGTGGCTTCAGCTGATCCGTAGTTTCTAGGGAATTATTTGAGATGAAAACGATACGAGAAGCCTTACCCGTATTAAATCCACGAGCTGACGTGGTTTACCGGGGCGTCATCTTGGGATAAGTCTTGGTGACGATGCACTAAACCGGGTCGACAAGTTTAAGTATTTGGGTAGCACATTGTCAAACAAGGATGATCTTGACGCGGAGATTCGCAATAAGCTTTGTGCAGCTTCCGCAGCATTTGCCAAATTAGTGCCCAAAATTTTTCGTACTCATGACATCCCTGGTAACGAAGGTTTCGATGTACATGGCCATAGTACTTCCCAATTTATTGTATTCTTTAGAGACGTGAGTATTTTATCGCAGACATATACCTACGCCTACTAGAACGCTCCCACTTAAAGTGTCTCCGCAACATTATGGGCATCCATTGGTCAGATCGTGTGAGGAATACTGAAGAGCTTCGGCGTACTGCCAGTGCTGCTGGAGTTGAAGTTTATCTTATGCGACGGCAGCTGCGGTGGTGTGGCCATGTTTCGAGGATGTCTGAGAGTCGGGTAGCGAAGCGCATTTTCTACCTAGAATTGCAGGACGCCAAGCGGAAACCAGGCGGCCAAATCCTCCGTTAGCAGGATGTTCAGAAATTACACATGTGGCGATGTAATATTGACCCCTTTGACTGGGAAGCGCAAGCGGCGAAGCGTCCAGAGTGGAGACGGTTGGTGCAATCAAAAGTTGATGATTTTGAAGAGCGAAGGAGGGTAGACCTTGACAGTAACCGAGAGCATCTAAAGGCCCGACCACCTACCTTAACCTATCACTACGTTGACGGAGTTCTGACATGCCCTCGGTGTGGACGAGCACTGCAGATGAAGATTGTATACTGCAGTCACATGAGGGCGCACGAGCGGGCGGACCAGCTCAGTTCCCGCTCCCAGGCATATAATGCAGTCGCTGTCGCTGATCAGGAGGAGAGAGAGAGAGAAATGAAACTGAGCGTAGTAGCATTATCTAGTTACATGGGAATTATTTATTTATTATTTTCTTTTCTTTATTAGAGATGCAACAGAAGTAAGTACTTATTTATATATATTATAGTATTACAAATTTTAACGTATGCCGTACATTCGATGTACACCTACATAAGATAGGTAAGGTAGTGCTACAGTAAACTAAACGTAAGGCCTTTGACTTTAAGGCAAATTACAAAAATACGAGTATATCAAGCTATCTAGAATTTCAATCATTTGTTTCTGGAAACGTACTCTGCGTGTGTTGAAAATGTCTGCGGCTGTGAATATTTTGTTGTATGAATTGTAAAGGCGGCGCAAAGGTGCGTGTTTCCCAGTGTTAGTTGAGAAGGACGGTGAACAAGTCAGTAAAGCGGGCGGTACCACATTAATGGACCCTAAAACGAATGCTCTCGAACAGTCGTACTTATCTCGGAGGATATTGTGGAGAATCATCATATTAAAACATCTCCGACTTAAGTCAAGGGAGGGTAGGTAGCTTAAGTATTATAGGTAATGCTTAATTATTATAAGTTGTAGGGCATACGTTAGCCAATTAAGCGTCTCAATATAGACTTATTTAAAGCAAATCCCAATGCGATTAGTACACAAAATGAATTCTTTCCTATTTACCTTTAGGATAGGATTAAAAAATCAAAAATTTTACCGTCGTTAGTGAACCCGATTTATTCCTTTTTGTTTATTCTCAAAAGAGGATTAGTGGTCGAAAGGGCAAGTGGGATGTGGGTTTACATTATATAGGTATGGGTCATAATTATGCTGTTCATTGTATTACATAATAATGTCACATGTAATATACATAATTACCTCAACTACATGTTATGATACTTTTAGAATTATAGAAATTGGTGGCATCTGTAAGTACTCTCACAATATTAAAATATAGTATTTCAGATGTTTACTTTCCGCCACATAATTATGTCAATCTGTTTTAAGACTTATGTTTATGGTATTGAGTCTATTTCAGATTGTAGTGGTAAAACACTAAGGTTATAGGAAAACCTCTAAGCCGCTTTCGTTTTGATACGGACTGGGGCGCAATTCCAGATTGTTTATTGACAGTACGTGACGTTTTATATTACAAAAATTGCCATATGGCAACTTGTTGTGGTATATGTTACCGTTAAACCCCGTTATAAGTGAAAACGAGTTTTCCTCAGTTAAAACTAGTATTCCGTATCGCCTTGGTGAAAAAACCCATTTTTACTAGTTAATGAAAGTAGTTTTCACGAAGTGCCTTTATTACATCTAGTTTTAACTAGGACTTTTATTCAAAAATAGTTCTTGCAAAGTGCCTTGGTGAAACCTAGTTTTCACTAATTATTCAAAATGAGTTTTAGTTAAAACTAGTTTTGACTAGGAATAACGCGTTTTCACTATTCAAAACTAGTTTTCACGATATTCCGCCAGAGTTAAAAAATAGGTGCGATGATGAGCGAAGCGAGGAGGAGCGTGTTAAGTTAACCGTGACCAAACAGCGCACGAAGCCTAGTTTTCACAGAAATAAATTAAATTAAATTATCGAATTTAAACTATCGTGACACATATTAACTTAACTAACTTAGCGGTTTCACTCACGTATTTTTAGTCACTCGCGCGACGTGTTTCGGAGAGTCTAGGTCTCCATTTTCAAGCACTAACAGTGCCTGAGTGAGTAGCGGTCACGACGGGTGGGCGTCACGTACTGCGGCGCGCCTATTACGCCGGAGGTTAAGCATTACGGAGATACCATGCGACTGCGGGAAGTCCTACATAGGGGAAACCGGACGCAACGTGGCCACGAGGCTGTTAGAGCACATACGGAGCGTGAAAAAGATGGACTGCAGTAACTCGGCCGTGGCAGAGCACGCTCTCGAGACAGGCACGTCGCACTATCTCCGATTCGACAAGGCGAGGTTACTGGTACGTGAAAAATGTTACGTACCGCGTAAAATACGTGAAGCGATCGAGATTGGGCGGCGCCCTAATTTCAACCGAGATAGCGGCTGGGCTGTGGCGCCAGTATGGAATCCTGTAATCCAGGGACGAAACTCCGGTGCGTGTTGTGACAGTGCAGTGGACATAGTGAGTTCGTGTTGTCCCGCCCACAACAACATTACAGCGCAAGACCTCCCTCAACCGGTTATATCATACTGCGCCGCAGAACGTGACGCCCACCCGTCGAGACCGCTACTCACTCAGGCACTGTTTGTGCTTGAAAATGGGAGACCTAGGCTCTCCGAAACATGTCGCGCGAGTGACTAAAAATACGTGAGTGAAACCGCTAAGTTAGATAAGTAAATTAAATTAATTTATCAATCGGCAGCAACAGCGTGGATCAATTGCTTAAATGTTGACCTATTACTTTTTTCGATTTGTATTCTTTTGGACCCGTTTTATCATTTCACGATAAAACTATAAAATTTTATCTATGTAATTGCCTATTTTGTAAAATATGCCATACGACTAAATAATAACAGAAATAAATTTTTGAATATTTTTATTTTATTTTATCAATAAATATCAGAATTTGTATCTGAATCTGAACAATTAGTCAAAACTACCAAGGCACTTCGCCAAAAACTAGTTTTAACGAAAAACCCCAGCTAAAACTAGTTTTCACCGAGGCCTTACGTAAAACTAGTTTTAACTTGTGAAAACGCGTTTTCAATGAGGCAATGCGGAAAACTTGTTTTAACAAGGGAAAACGCGTTTTTACTAAAAACGGGTTTTTATGGTTAAATATAATTATACAGTGTTTAGAAATAGGAGATTTAGTCAGTTTGCTTACTCTTCACAAAAGAAGCCATTTGAGCTGCATCAAGAATTTTTGTCATCAAGAATTATCAGATTCATGCGGCTTTATGTTGCCTAGGCGTAGGTATTATGAAGCAGTGCGTTTGCTTGGCATTATATGCATAATTTAATGAATAATTAATGTTGTACTTGAGAGTAGGTAATTTACACAGGTCATTTTGTATGAAAACATCCGTACAAAATGTGTTCTTTCTTCTTTCACATGCGAGCCAAACAAACATTATAAGTACCTATATAGTTTAATAACTAAGCGAGTTTATTGCATTTTTAGAAGTATACAAAAATAAAAAATAAAATTACAGAATTCCTCACAAGCTTATTATATTCTTAGATTAATAGAGACAGAATGTGCATGTGTAAATCCCGGCGGCGGATGCATTCTAAAATGCAAGCAAATGTTTGCATAGTAGAAATGTTTGCGCACAGTTGCGAGCGAGGGATGTTGGTTTGCTTGTTTCACTGGATTCCTCTTTCTAAATGCAGCTGTATGGCAACTTCTATTTAACAGGTAAAAAATACTCGTTGATTCCGAATATGTTTAAGTTATTGAGGGTTATTACCTAGTTGAAAACTTAGAGTAATTAAACATATTTTATGTCGGAGAAAAGTAACTCTTTAAGCGCCACTTGCACCATCCCACTAACCCGGGGCTAATCGGTTAAACCTGGAGTTACCATGGTTTACAGTACAATTTGACACTGGGTTAACGATTTAACCGCTTAACCCCGGGTTAGTGGGATGGTGCAAGTGGCGCTAGGCATATTAAATATATTATCGAGCATGGCATTACTTCATTTAATTTAGTTGCGAACGTGGTTAAGCTTTCATCAGTCAGGCCAATTAGAGCGTACACTGGTATCAGACTGACATCTAACTGATGCCATTCAAATATCGTGCAGTTAGCTCGTACTTGTCCGTGCATGTATTGGCGCGGGTGAGACGCATGATAGCTAAATAAAATAATTCAAATATCATTTTAATGTCAATGTATGTTCGAATTGGCCTGACTGTCAAATGTCATCGAAGTCTTACTAGTCTCTTTACTTGATTTGATACTGGTTATCCATATTATTATTGGTGGTGTCTATTTTGATCTATTTTTTATATTATTTGTAATATCTCGTCTATTATTTCTCCATTTATTTTTATTAACTTTTCTTTGATTTTAGGGACCTTTTATATAGCAAACTTAATATTTGGCCCGTTCTACTTTGTTCTCTTTAGATTCCTGACATATTTTGTATGTTGTTGTTTTAATTTTACATCGGAGCCTTACAGCATTACAACATTGTACCTATCTATATGCTTACCTAGAATATTTACATCTCTTAGTGAGTTTGTATTTTGCAGTTTTGTTAATGCTCTCTCTAAATACTCAAATAATCTCTATATCCTAGGACAAATAAGAGTAGGTACCTATATAATAACGTGTCACTAGTATTTTTACTCGACAATGATTCTTTCCCGTGCTTACTTCCAGTTCGAATTGACGCGCATTTATTTGACTTTCAGTACAATGTTCGTATAGCAAGTTCTACATGATTGGAAATGTTAATCCAGAATTTTTAACGCGATGTTCTATTGATCGACGTTGATTGGTTGTTGGTATAATGATTATAAATTTAATTGTTCGGTGAAACGTTAACTCAATTCAAAAGCGAATTGTGTCTATTTAACACGCGGGAAAGACATTTCGCTTTAAGTATCAATGTAGGTAGGTATATGCCTACTTTGGATCAGTAATACTTTTTTTTAATAATGCCGTAATATAATGGTGATGACAGTGTGATAACAATTGTCCAGAAAAAATATTTTTATACTATTTAGTATCATAAAATTTACAAATTATCCATATGCGATGGATTAACCTAAAACCCTCAAGTTATACCTATCATAGTTAGAATCGTAGCTCTGAATTGTGTCCATTACTAAATCACGTTTGACAGGTTGCAACCTGGCAAACGACTCGTACCATCCTTTTAACAAACACTAAGCTTCCACGAGAGACCTGGCTGAACATGTGTTCCCATTGCGCCTTCGCCATTCACTATTGGTTCTAGGCCGAACCAAAGTAATGTGATCCGCTTCCTTTAAGATGATGAAATCCCGTTAACAACGTTGCAGTACATTGAAAATAAGGGTTGACAAAACTACGTACCCTAAATTCGCCTTTAGTACTTAACTTCGCCTTAGCTGGCATTAAATCATAATTCCAATACAGATTGTACCATAGGCATTTAGTAATTAAACATTTAGGATTTTGAATAAGCTTCAATGTAATTTTCATAATTAAAAGAACTATAAGGTTTTATCAAGGAAATTGACAGTGACAACGCCTGCGGCAATTGCATTTGCAGTTACCATCCGAATGTCACAGTCAGTCGTACAAGTCCTACAAGTATAAAATTTTATATTGGTTCGCCGTAGCTTTTGAGTTGCCCGTGCTCAGTGAGCAATTGTAAAGACACTCCTGAAATCCTTTGCTGTGACGCAATCCATTATCACTTTGGCATCTCCCTTCTTTTCACTATTTACAATTTACAAATAGACATTCGGTAATACGTTTACGGTACCGCCTTAAAGTCGATTTTTATCTAAATGGACTTATTGCTAAGTTTGTAAAGTTATTGATGTGTCATCAATCTTGATGCTTTTATCGTCTTTTGTTATGACACATACGTAGCTGTATTCATAAACGAAAATTCAGTTCGAATGCTCAATTTGCTTTAAATATAGGCAGGTACGACCTTAGCAAGGACCTAGTACCTATCTAAATTTGTATTCAGAACTTGATGAATATTGCTTATGACTTCGTTCCAGATTAAAGAGCTTATTACACTATCCTAATTTAGTGACTAACAAGAGGGACGCCGCTATACGTGAGAAACGATAGGATGTATCTCTTATCGCGTCTGACGTATAGCGGCGTCCCTCTTGTTAGTCACTTTTAGCAAAGTGTAAAATGTCCTTAAATCCTAAAATGCTTACCTACAGTACCAATTTAACTATCTATTTCTGTATCAAATTTCATCCGAATTCGTTCAACTATTTTCACGGTAACGAATCCATATACACTACTTTGAAAAAAACTCGTATCTTGTTCTGTTAATCAAAAGAAAAATGTAGTATCTATGTATATGATGCATAGAGAGTTACTGCCTTTCAACTTTGAGTAGCAGTGTGAGATACGAGATTTTTTCAAAGTACCTATAGTTCCGATATCTTAATATCCAAACATTGTTTGACTTTTATTATGCAGCATTCTGAAATTGATTGCAGGCAGATTCGACTGTCCAATTCAAAAATACTGGGTTGGGCAAGTCAAATCGGTTTGGTAATATGTCAAGTGAAGTGATTTGTTTTTCTTTTTCAATTTATAATTTTAATGTAATTTAATTTAATAAATTAATAATTTTAATGTAATTTAATTCATTTATATTTTTATGTAACTTAATTGATTTATAATTTTAATCTAATTTAATTGAATTGAATTTCATTTATTCATATTTTTAATTTTAATTTAATTTATTTATTTTACAATTTATGTACAAATATATTTTTAAGATCAGTGTAAACTAACAGATCTTAGGTCCACCACCTTGCATTTTCGAGACAAAGCAAAACGTTTGGAACAGTTGTTTCTGGGGAACCGTTTGAAAACTCACAAAACTTCGTAACTTACCATAAAAAGTTAGGTAATAGTAGTTTATGCAACTGATAATAATGAGAGGCCTTAAAACACGTGTGGTTTTAAACGAGCGTTAGCTAGTTTCATTATAAAATCACACGAGTGTTTTAAGGCCTAATTATGTACAGTTGCATACACTACTTTATCTACACACATATCATAAGTACTCTAAGATGGGTTCAGAAGCCGTAGGGAAATGACCTGCATTGCTACTAGTGCTACCTGTAAAATATCTATAGGTAATTAGACAATAGATATTAAAATAATGCAATAAAATAAAGGGTCTAGCAGGCTAAGCGAACAAGAAGTGCCCCCTACGACGGATTTGGTCATTCTTTCAGGTGGTGTACTTGCAGGACCTAAGAACACTACGCTTAATATCAGTCCTCGATCTTTGTAGCCGACGATTGCAGCCACAGGTGGAGAGGAGCTAAATAAGAACACTAGGGATACTTTTTGAGGTAAGTGTTAGAGCGCATGGACATGCGTGTATCGCTCGGCGGCGTATAGGGAACTGACTCATGATTGGTCGATAGCCGAGGCTCGTTGCGCACATATGCATGCTCTCGCGCACACTTTATTCACACATACATAGAATAGAAAACAACAGGGGTAAGTAAGGTGTACCTATATTATTTTTATAATATTAAACTAGAATCTAGAATGTATATTAATTACTAAGTTTTATGTTTCAGGTTATTCATTTTAGGTCCAGTTTATTGCGTCGTCTACAATCTTCTTTTGTTTTCGAGTTATTCAGGATAATGTAAAATAATCATGATTATTTTACATTATCCTGAATAACTCGAAAACAAAAGAAGACCGAGGACTGATATTAAGCGTATAGTGTTCTTAGGTCCTGCCAGTACACCACCTGAAAGAATGACCAAATCCGTCGTTGGGGGCACTTCTTGTTCGCTTAGCCTGCTAGACCCTTTGAACAAAATACAGAAACAAACTACTCATATTTTCAACTTAAATGTAAATTACAAACATATACTGTATACTACATATTTTTTTAACAATTTTATTAACTACCGAGAGAATCGCTATAGGTCTATAATTAGAGTATTCAAACTGAGATCCTTGTTTATATATTGGACGTATTAAAGCTGCTTTTAGAGCAAATCTGTTTTCTTAAGTCCGTCATTACTTTCATTTCCGTTTAAATCAGCAGACATGAAAAATCACTTAGTAAGCAGCAAAAGTATATGGGTCAGAAGTTAATAAATTAACGGGGCAGAAACCGACTAATTAACGCAGGGCCATTTGCGATGGGAAAACATGGATACTCGAACTGAATTCACTTTAATAACCGACGAGTTGTGAGTGAACTGGATATGTTAAGCAGATCATGATTTCGTAAAATTACTTATAAAATGTCAAGCAGTCGCAACTATAGCAAAGCGAAAACTTTACCTGTGAGTTTTTTCATTGATTAAATATAATAATATGAAAAAAGCTTTATATTGCCGAACAATTGAACATTTTCACATCTTTTATTTATCAATATTTGTTAATTCATATTTTTTATTGTAATTCATATTTCAAAATCAATATTATAAAATAATATTTATTTCAAAAGGTATAGTTAGACCCAAGATAAGTCTGATGTAACTATTTTAATAGCACACGCAGTGAAATTGTTATTTATACGTCATAATTTCATAGAAGTTTGACGTTTAAAATAACACTAGCACTGCGGGTGTTACCAAAATCGTTGCAGACTTATCTAGGTCTAACTATATTACGATATTAAATAGTTCGCCTATATTTATTTATTTATTTATTTAAAACAGATAACAGATAAATAAATAAAATATGTTTAATGACAGAAGCAAGTACAAAATAGCTGTTGAAGTCCCTGACTTCTGAGATGTAACTCGGATATCGAACAAAAAGGTTTGAAAGTGTTATTTATTTATTTAATTAATTTCTAAATTATATTCATTGTCGCCACCCACAAATGTCCAAAAGTTTGTGGCTCTTTCTATCATTGTATTTGTTATTGCGATAATCTGTCTGAGCTTTCATAACCAATAGTAACGTTCCAAACCTTTTCTAATTTATTAAGAAAAAGGTCAGCGAAGGCGTTTGGGAATTCCAGGTCTGACTGGAAATTAATTACCCTCCGAAAGTTCTTGCACAACGAGAGATGTCGATTCGTTCGCATGAAAATTCAACCACAAGGTGCATAAGAACACATTGAATAATATTTTATGGAATTTTTGCATTGCTTTAAGTTATAAATTTCAATAATCCTAAATTTATGATTCGTTGTAGCGACAAACATCAAAATTGTAAGTAAGAGTTAGACCGAACGAAGTAGCGATTTTGATAGCCCAGGCTGTGCAATTGTTATTTTAAACGTCAAACTTCTATAAAATTATGACGTTTAAATAACCCTTGCACAGTCTTAGCTTGGTCTAACTCTACAAGTATCATAATATTCATGATCAACAGCTTAGGTGGTAAAAATTCAAACACAGCATAAGTTTATTTATAAATACGTAAAAAAGACAGTGGTGAGTTTTGAAAATATTCGATCCTCCAATCTTCTCTCGCTATTTCCCTGGCTGGACTAAGCAAATTATCCTCATTCAGGCATAACGGGCACAATACTTTCATTGTTGTCCGCTACAGTAATAATTGCGCGTTGCCAGGGGCCTGAATGAGGCACTACGAAATGAAGAATTTTAGCAAAGTCGTAAAAATTTCAAATATGAAAATTGAAAACAGTCATAAGCTGTAGATATAAAGGTGAAATTACAAAATTTTTCAGAATCTTAGGAGAGCATCCGATAGTTGTTTGTCGATTGGCTTCCTTCGACTCAAGAACAAAGGGTACCTACTGGCCTGTGCACTCATTTCGGTTTTACTAGAATAATGAAAGTTAAAGTCTTTAGAAAACGGGGTTTTGTTATGGTTAATTAGCTAGACTGGATTATTATTATTTCAACCATATTAGTTCACTCATAGTAAAGAGCGTAAAACAGGTTTCATACAAATTCTTAAAATCCCCTAACTCAAATAATAAGTAATTAAAAAATGGTAAAAATCAAACGGCCCGACCCTTTGCATAGCTATAAATATTAAAATTTAGTATCCAAGAATATTACTAGACAAGCAAAAGTGAAAAAGAAATGGAAAATCTTTGAATGCAGTTTTGTTTATTTTACAGATATTTGTGTTTGTGGGTTTTTCTATGTATTTAAGTATTTATATATATGTATATTATATATATCGTTGTCTGAGTACCCATAACACAAGGATTTCCCTGGGCTTACCGTGGGACTTAGTCAATCTGTGTAAGAATGTCTTATAATATTTATTTATTTAAAAAGAAATTTTCGAAAAATAAAGAGCCCAGAATATCGGCTTTGTCTTTTGCGTCGTGGCCAATGAATAATTTCCTATGTGCAGGGACGAAAAAATGGCCTGCAGTAATTCCCCTGGATAGATTTAGCTCAGAGGCTATTTGGAATAACGAAATAGTAGAATATTATAAAACATATATATATCATTCTATGTAACCTATTCAGAGTTCCGTAGCTGATCAACGGAATTCTGTTACTTAGGTTACACCGTTCTTGTAAAATAAAATATTATTGTAATGATTTTCATAAAATTTATTTATTTGTACTTGATAATTTTCTAAAACGTACAGGAATATTGTGGATCGTACCACCAATCGTGAAATAAATATGTATTTACGATGCAAGACAAACATTTTATAATCAAAGGTATTTAGGATATATTGTTTCCATTTTCGCACACATTAAACCCTTGTAAGAGGAGAGCCGTATAAAATGAGGCCCCGGAGTTATATATACCCTTGTACTTTTACAGATATGTTCCTACTAGTTGCGCGTAAAAGTAATACAGCGGTTAGATAACCGAGAACTGTATGAATGCTCGTTTTATACAGCTCCCTTCAAACTTAACACAAGCCAGCTGCCTGCTACACGAAAGGGTTATACGAGGTTAAACTGCAATATAACGGCGGTGAACCCGGTGATCACTCCGATGGTCTGCAGCACTAGCTTGAACTGCAGTGGTATGCCACAGATTCGCACGCGGTCGAAACGCGCCCGTTTCAGCCGCAGTGCATTCTTGCACAATCGCCGAAAGTCTTCTGCGAAAATTGTTCAAGTTTAGTTAGTTCTGTTCTGATGCAGATTTAGGTTGCAAAAACAATGTCCAACGATGGTAATTACTCGGCCACCAATGCGACTCATACATTTAGGGTAGTTCATGCGTACAGATGGGTAGGTATGTTATAATTTTATAATTTTTACAAAAATATAAAATTATAACAGACCTACCCATCAAGGAACAGTGGTGTTCCGGGCATTTGGGAGGCGTGCGCAGAGCCGAACGCAACACGAAGAAGCCCTATTGACACTTATTAGACTATTGAGAGTTGATAGAATATACAATAACCTAATCGGTCAATTCGAACAACGTGATAATTACTAGACACGAGAACAATTCGAGATCTAATAGATACGTTATAGTTTAGTTCTCAACTAGTTATCTTTTGCAGTTCGATGAGAATGTCCTATAATATTTATTATTTATTATTGTGACGTTTTGGGATATCCATTACATACCCATTGAATGTCTAATATCTTAAGCAAATCTTAAAGAGAACGTACAAGAGGACATTCGGAATCGCAGAAATGTCAAATTTGACATGACTTTCTTAAATATCTCGTTATCGTTTCTGTTTCATATCTAGTGGATATCTAGATCATTGTTCGAATTGGCCCGTTCGGCTATTGTGTGAAAGCGTTGGTCTAAATACTGGGCTATTTGATAAAAAATAAATAAAAAGTATTATTACCTGGGATTTCAATATTAAGTAACTTATTACAAATTTCATCGGCTTTTTGCATGAGTATGTAGAAACGTTCACAGGCGTAACAAGCGAAAGACAAGAGTAGAACATTTTTAACTAACCATATATAGAGCGATATTTTCTTACGTTGCAGAAGAAACTAAAAAGGAAAAAAAGATTAGAAGAACTTAAAACCTATTCAGACTATATTAGATGGACAGCGTGTATTTATAATACAACCGCAAATTGGATTGAGACGTAGGTTTCGGGGCAATGAAACGATTGTAAGATTTTTTAAATATAGCGTTAACTAACAGAATGCAATAAATTTTTGAAAAAAAATCAATCGGCAATGTATTGCGTACATAATCATCATTTTTGTACAGTCGTGACGTTGCGTCAGTAAGTGCGACGTTTGGGAAACAAAGAAATACATGAAACATTGCGTGCTGCATTATTTAATAAGGAACTTTTAGTAAAACATATGAAAGTTAATTCATTTGGGCCTATACTAACTACTCTAAGAATATGAGGCCGTATCAAATATACACGCTGCATAGCTTTTTATGATACAAAAAAGCATAAACAAAACTTCATACAAGCAAAAGGGGAAACATCCGTGACACTAACATCTTTTAGCTAAGAAGGGATGATTTCCCGAGGAACACAAAAACGGATCAACCCATAATATTTTATAGATATTGATATACTTATTAGGCCTAACTTTCTCAATTTTTCAAATGTAGGTATTATTTTTTTACTTATGTAATTAAAAAGTATGTATGTTGTAAATTATATGTTTGTTAGTCTATATTAGGTATATGTAATATGGCCGTTGTTACCTGAAATAAATCTTAAAATTAAATTTAAAAAAGTTTTTAAAGACCACACTTAGCTTTTAGCTTTCGGCTTTAAGCTTTCGGTCAAATGACAATCGGATTTTAAGTTTTCGAAAATAGCATATTCGTGATTTTCTTCCATCGTGTTTTTAAAAATCGTGATTTTGATATTTCGGACGTATAAAAAATCGGGATTATGAAAATCCGAGAAACATATTTCGGAATATTTGAGTGTTCCCTTACAGACATAGGTATACCTCATGTAATTGTATGTGCAAAGTTTCATTACAATCCAACGTGTAGTTTTAAAATGAGAACTCCGTTTGTATGGGAAGGTGAAATTCGGCCGAGATTGCCGGGGACTCTTAAGTACATTTTTTAAATAAGACAAATTAAAACGACCATCACTCCAAAAGAGATCCAATCTTATTTAACGCCATCAGTCTCCTTTTAATTTTAAATTCGACCAAAAAAAAAAGAATTTTTATGATTTTACAAATTTTAAAATATCGATTAATGTCTATAGATGCTTACCGACAAAACACTTTGATCAGGGTTCTGTTTTTTTATATCTATATTAACTTGTAGGTATAAAAAACCGTTGATAACTAAACTTGATACTTGGGAATAAATCTGTAAATTAATAAGCATAATTAAATCGTTGAAGATGATGTAGGAAAGAGTTGCCTATATCGTACCGCCGGTTAAATCGTATAACCTCTAGTTTTCCCACTAAACAACCTAGATTATATTTACACGTAAGGCACCAAACAGTGCTCTAATAAAATTAAGCTCAATAATCTAATAATACTTGGCACATGACTACAAACGGACGAGTGAAAGAAAACAATATGATTTATCTGACTTTTAATGTGTGTTTATTATACCATAACTTGTGATTTATATCAGTTAAATATAAACTATTTTATTGCGTATGTGCTAAAAATTGGCAAATTTCTATACTTTTGGTTGTATACTAATTATTTAAATAAAAGCCGGCCAAGTGAGAGCCAGACTCGCGCACGAATGGTTCCGTAACATTACGTAAAAAAAACACGTTTGTTGTATCGGAGCCCCACTTAAATATTTATTTTATTCTGTTTTTATTATTAGTTGTTATAGCGGCAACAGAAATACATCATCTGTGAAAATTTCAACTGTCTAGGAATCACGGTTCATGAGCTACAGCCTGGTGACAGACATACAAACAGACGGACACACAGACAGACGGTCACACAGACAGACGGACAGTGGAGTCTTAGTATAGGGTCCCGTATTGGTCATCAATTTAATCATATCGCTTAACCGTATGCAAGACGTTTAAACGACGGACGTTAAAGACATTGCCCCGCTTCTGTAGTGCATCTAAAATGTTTGCGGAGGCACGCACAGACGGGTTTCACGCCATCGTGCGCAAAAGAACTGCCTCGCTAGTCAGTAGGATGCGGAGCAGCTCTAACGGCATCCTAAAAGTGTTAATAACTTAATGATCATGGGTAGTTAATTGTGTAAATTTTAATTTAATTGATTTTATTTATTTATTTGTGAGTTCTAGTTTAATTGATTTTAATAATTTATTGTGAATTTTGATTTTATTAATTTAATTTATTGTAAATTTTTATTTCATTAATTTAATGTATTGTAAATTTTTAAATTAATTTAATTTAATTAGTATTTTAAATATTAACAATAGATTTTAAGTCACCATGTACCTAACCCCAATGGATCCTAGTTATCTAAATAAAGAAATTATATTATTATTATTATTTGTATCTCCTTGTGGATTTCACTGGCCTATAAATCCCGGTCTTTTGATAGGCTTGCGTGGGGGTATAGATCCAACACGTAGAGGCCCCTTGGAGAGTTTTAATGTCATGTAGAACGCCTGCTGGAACCCGTTCACAGGCGCAACAATAAACACCCATGAACCGGTCGCAGCAGGCATTGGCACTATTGTAGAAAAAGTAAACAGTATACCGGTCTATGGATTGAAGTTTGGGTGGACAATGAGACTGGGCTATTGTAAAGACGTCCGGACACCTGCCATAACAATATTTTCACAAGTTATCGAGGCAGGTGGTGACTTGCCCCTGACTAGATGGGCCCCTGAAACTGCCGTCGTAAAGACGACCAGAAGCAACACCGGTGTGAGCGGCTCAGGGGTGTCGAGAGGTGTGCGTCGCTTTCTACCCAGTGACTGATGTTAACAGCCGCTGTGCCAACTCGCGTTTTATGCATCTTTCACTTCCACCCCTGGAGCATATAGCTCTAGCGACTCCTCTCTGGACAGCCAATGAAGGCAAGCCAGAGCTGAGAGTCCTGCGGGTCCCCTTAGGGTCCAGTCCGACCGACGAAGACACGCCGGAGACGGAGACCCTGACCGACTCTCAGGAGCACTCGGGTCCGTGGGGTTGTTACTCCCCAACAGCTCGCCACAAGCTGCCCTGCGGGCTTATTATTATTATTATTTTCCGTCCTTCCATATCACGGGACCATGGGGTCCCGGACCTTTGGGAGGCATGCGTGGGGCCGAAGCCAACAGCGCAGAGGCCCTTTAAGACAATTTATTCTAAAAGCAAGGGATACACGTGGCGGATATCATCCCCGAACGCACAATGTGATATATCCGGAGATGGTCCCCGCCAGGTGCAAAGGCTATTGCAGTGCAGCACTTTTGTGCTGCGATGGGAACTAAGGTCATGGGCTATTGATTTGAATGTTGGATAGACTGGATAATGGGCTATGGGGGGAGACTAGCGGACACCTGCCGTAACAATCAGTCTTAAAATTGTATAAGACAGGTGGTGACTCGCCAACTCATTTAGTGGGCCCTACAACGGCCGCACGCACAGTGCGACAATAGAGCAACACTTCAGAGCGGCTGTGAGGTTGTGGAGAGGTGAGTCTGCGGTAGCCAGTTCCCGGTAAACCGTTCAGCAGGCCGCCGGCGTTATGACATTTTACACTTCCATCCTGGAGCATAGGTCCCGCTCTTGCGACTCCACTCTGGCCGGCCAGTCAAGGCAAGCACAGAGGCGAGGGCCAGATGACTGGGCCCTCTGGACTATTCCAGACTCCTATGGGTCCGCGGTGTCGCCACTCACCGTCAGCTCGCCACAAGCTGCCCCCGCGGGGTTATTATTATTATTAAACGATTTTTGCCCTTAATTGAATGTCCCCGATTGTACGATTTAAACGACCAAGTATTTTTGAATCGTATATAAATATGCTTTTAGATTCAGGTAGTAAATACCTATGTGGTATTTAAACTAAGCTATATACTTGCAAACCGATTCATAGATTTAATTTTGATATGAGTGGTACGATTTAACTCGTCGGGTAAATCGTACCGGTGGCAGTGCTTCCGAAAACATGCACTTTGACTATGTTAATTTAAACCCAGAATGCTCATCTTCATAGTGAATGTAGCCAAAAAACTCAACTTTTATATGCACAGTTATCCTTCCAAAAACAAAACACCCACGTTTAAGTAAAAACTGGTACGATATATCCGACTCTCTCCTATATATATCTATAAACTGAATAGTTAATTATGTACTAAAGAATACGTAAACAATATCAGTAAGTATTAACTTACCGGGACTTTACAGACTTTTTTGTATATGTCATAAGCATTGAAAATAAATCGGTATGTTTCTAATTTTCTATTTCCGCATGGCATGTTCTTATACTCGGCCGATTTAAGGACTATTTCCCGATATTGCTGCATTTCATTTATCCACATTTTTAATTCTTGCTTAATAATCCACATCATACGATATGTGTATATTAAGTGAATATCGAAATACATCAGAGGAAAAAGGTTTAATATCGATGCCATAGTATATGTCTCATAGAAGGTAATAAAGTAATCAATAAAAAAATATAACACAATTAATAGCATTGAAATAGCGTTCCAAATAGTTAACTTTTTTAAGTGAATAGATACGTAACGCAAATTTCTGAAAGCTTTTTGAAGGTTTATAATAAGTGCGGTATTGTCCGTGGTATTTCTGACGTTAGCTAGGAATATAGCGATATACACACAGGAAAAATAAAGATTGTCAATATATACTGTCTTAACGATGAATGGTGTTATTTCAGAATTTCCTGGATTTATTTCTTCAAAGACCACAGAAAACTTGAGGCGATAATATGCAATAATAAGAAAACCAATTGTCGTCAGGAAAAATTTAACTTTGCGCAAACAGCTGATTGGACTCACAAATCCGTCAGAAATTTCGTAATTTGGACACATTAACAAAGTCATAGGCAAATTCAATGGCTTTAGCATGTTTTCAAAGTTTTTATTTAAATAATTGCCTAAAGGTGAATCTTTCCTAAGGAATCCAACCATTTTGTATATCTAGTTACTGTTTCGAATAAAAATACGTCTTGTAAATTTGAAAACAACTCACAGACTAGAAGTTTTATGAGCCTTTGAAGTAGTAATTTGTAGGTAATACTATTAGTAAGTACTTAATGAAGTTGAAAAAAGCTTCGTTGATGATGTAAGCCGTTAAGGTAATAAATTGCTTTGTAAGTGTTGGAAAAGGCTAAATATCAAAACGCTAACCAAATTCGGACATGTAACACAAATGAATTTTAAACATGGGGGCCACTTTTGGGGGTAAATAAGAAAATTAAAAAACGAAGTTTTTCAAACTATATCGTGTTACATATCAAATGAAAAAGCTCATTATGAGAATCTCAAATAAGTATATTTTTTTAATAATTTTAGGATAAACAGTTTAGACGTTATTCAAGAACATAGGCAATAAATCTCTACCCCCCCCCCCTTATCTCCGAAACTACTGGGCCGAAAATTAAAAAAAAACTACACAAAATATATCTTTACCTATAGATCACAGGAAAACCTATTAGAAATGTGCAGTCAAGCGTGAGTCGGACTTAATTACTTAGTTTTGGATCCGACCCCTACGGGTTTTTTAAGACATTTCACATAAAAAATACATTGTTTAAATTGTGTAATGTACGAAACCCGTTAATTATTTATTTCATAGGAAAAGGTTTTCCGGACAATAACAAACACAACAAAAAAGAATTAGCTACATTGGTCGACCCGTTCACGCGTAATACCGTGAAATAGGGATTGATTCGACGCGCAAGTGATCTAATCAGTAAATTCAAATAATGGTCATTTATATGGCATACTTACGATTTATGATAAACACTTGTAAGCGACGTGGTAATAAAGATGTCTCTTCAAGTGGCTGGGAATGTACGTTAATGTATGTACGTAATGGGAATGGACGTTATTAGAGGCGTTAGGCGTTTTTGTAAACTTCTGAACGCGTTCTCCGAATTTGACTGCAATGGTAATAAATTACACGATGGTTTTTGTAAACTCAGTCAGATTGAAGGAGCCAAGAAGGGCACTTTGGGACTGAACGCTATCCAGTGAGCACTAAGCAGTCGGAATAAGGAGATCAATGCATTTATGAGAATAATTATTCTGTATTTACATAAAAATATTGTCAATTTTAGAAAAATTGTGACATTCATAATATAAATACTAGAAATAAACATAAGCTCGCAGTGCTCTTCACTTGGCTCCATAAAATTGAAACATCATCCATGGGTAATTGTGTAAGATTTTATAATAAACTTCCAAACGATATTACTGACTTATCAATTAATAAATTTAAGAATTATGTAAAGCATAAACTTATTTCTAAAGCTTATTATACCACACAAGAACAAGACTACATGAATGATAAAACAACGTGGGATTAATTTAGATTCGAAACGATTAATTATTTATTAGGTTATATTTGATTAATGATGAGGAAATGGACTTTTCGACATTTTGATTTTGACTGTGTTTTAATGAACAAAATATGTGTTCTTGCTCTTTATTGCACTACAACCAAATTTTTATAACAGTTAACACAAAAACCGGCCAAGTGCGAGTCGGATTCGTGCACCGAGGGTTCCGTACATGACATAATTTTAACAATGTACTTTTTATGTGAAACGAGAGTGAAAGGTAAATTGCGGTATACGATTTATGACGTATTAAAAAAAACTACTTACTAGATCTCGTTCAAACCAATTTTCGGTGGAAGTTTGCATGGTAATGTACATCATATATTTTTTTCAGTTTTATCATTCTTTTATTTTAGAAGTTACAGGGGGGGGATACACATTTTACCACTTTGGAAGTGTCTCTCGCGCAAACTATTCAGATTAGAAAAAAATGATATTAGAAACCTCAATATCATTTTTGAAGACCTATCTATAGATACCCCACACGTATGGGTTTGATGAAAAAAATTTTTTTTGAGTTTCAGTTCCAAGTATGGGGAGCTCCAAAATTTATTGTTTTTTTTTTCTATTTTTGTGAGAAAATCTTAATGCGGTTCACAGAATACATCTACTTACTAAGTTTCAACATTATAGTACTTATAGTTTCAGAGAAAAGTGGCTGTGACATACGGACGGACAGACAGACAGACAGACATGACGAATCTATAAGGGTTCCGTTTTTTGCCATTTGGCTACGGAACCCTAAAAAGTGAGGCATGAATGTGTATAAATACCTATTATTCAAGTAATTACGTCAGTAGTCATAGTTTTGGTGATATTATCCTGTTAGCGCTCAATGACCACCTCTCACAAGGTAAGCCCCTTATGACAAGCATTGTGGCATACTTTTGTGTATATTTCACGTCTTGTGTTTGGTGCAGATGCATCCGAAAAAGAATATATAAATTTGGGTAAATCATCATCATCAACCAGCCTGGCAGGAAAAGCGGTAGCGGGGTGAATCAATGCCATAACATGCAATGTCATATAGAATTACATCTTGACTACGTCATGTGCAGCTTATGCATCCAAATTGTAGAGCATTTGTTGTCACATAGCGTATAAAAAATATACTTCATATTGACGCGGATTGCATAGCATTCGACTTTAATTATAATGAGATAGGTGTGATAGGACACGGATACGATTGCTTGCACAACCGAAAGGCTAACAAATGTAAGTAACTGTTAACCGCTGGAATACGTAAACCCTTATAGGTATCTAGGTATGCATATTGATCACAATTTCAATTGGAAAACACACATCAATGTGGTTTGTTCCAAACTACGCTCAGTAATGAGCAAAATGTACTACTTACATACATTAATTAGCAAAAAAACTATGCTTGTAGTGTATTACGCACTCAGTGATAGGTTATGGACTTAATGTATATGGCAGAACCTTCCAAACGTATATCGATGAAATTAAAAAGCTCCAGATAAGGTCACTGAAATACTTATTGGACAGGATAACTAAAAATAAGTTGAAAGGCGACTAAAAAAATAATTTCATGCACTGCGAGTGAGTAACTGTTTAAAGCATTTAATTCAATTATTTTTGTTCACATTACCCCTATTCCTCATAAGAATAAGCAGATTATTGAAGCGCCTGATGAAATGCTACAAGCAAAGTTTCATGAGTGGTATTACTATTATAAAAAGGTAAAGCGGTTATTTTTTACATGTTCAGGCCACTAGCTGACGTTCTTTCCACCGCGATACAACCGGCTGACGATTTTTTTTCTTCACAATAGCATCTAAACTATAATCTGACAAAGCATCAAACGGGAGACGATGACTAAATTTATTTTTTTATTTTACGTATTTAGATGGCTGCCATTCCTTAACCCACCAACGGAGCGGCAGCTGACGTCCACGAGGTTCATCATACATAGCCGTTAACCACTATACGAGTTATCGCCGAGGAGGCGATTGGTCACGGAAATCTGTTCCTGGCTCGCGTAATTAGAGTGTACGGTGTAAAAGGCGTAAATATCAAGGTAGGTACTTTTTTACTAAAGACATTAGTACGTTAAGTGCACACGTGCACAGGATTGATCATTTGTCATGATTGTCACACAAGTAATTTAAGTTGAAAGAAGCTTTCAGGACAATTAAACGCATGTTAGTTGTAAATTACTTTTTTAATGGCTGTAAATGTGAATCCATCCATCTAACCTATTGTTATTTAAGTGCTTTTTCTCAAAAATGGACGGCAAAGTCGACGTTGCCGGTTAAAAAGTAGGTCGCGAAGTGCGTAGTTTATGGTCAGTAAAAAAATTAAAAAGTTAAAAACATTGCAGTCTCGATTTCGGGACTGCAATGTTGCATACAAATTCCATTATTTGTCGAGTTCCAAACTTTTTATAAGTTGAAGTGGCCATATCAAATGAAGGCATAGGTCCATTAAACAGCCAAACAGATGATCAGTACTTATTATTATAATGTTGGTACCGCGACTATTTAGGTGTCTCAAATAGGTTGGCGTATTTTCAGCAGAAAAATACACTTCCATTTTTAATTTAAAAAATAAAACGGCGGCAAAGCAAATCTTGTTAGTTTTTTCTGTGAAAATATATACATAAGAACGTTGCTTCTGTAAAATATTTCTATTATATTTGCATTTATTGCGCCATTTTTGAGAAAAGCACTATATATGACTAGGCTGGAAGGCTACTTGCTGGCTTCGGATTCAATTAAACGGACTCCTAAGGTCGTCCGTTTAAAACGAATCCTCAGCCAGCAAGTAGCTACTTCCGAGCCTCGACAATAATGTACTATTACTTTTTAAGGTTTAGTTAATCATCATATTAACAAATTGGATGTAACATCGACAAAAATATTAACATGGTGAGAAAAGCAATATACTTATTGTTTAAATTTGAATATAAAGAAATAACATACATTTTATTTAGAGTAGGTAGGTACCTGCCTATGAAACTTGCGATTGAAAGCAAAACAACAATTACACAAAAACTATATGCAAAAAAAACGGAGCTGTGGTGGCTAAAAATAAAAATAAAATAAAATTCATTTATTTCGGACAATTCGGAATCCATATATCACATATCAAATATAAAATATTAAAATTAAAATTTAAATTCAATCAACTTTAGAAATTCAAATTAAAATTACAACATTGTTTAAATTACTATTAAAATAGAATTAAAATAAATAATTAAATTAAAACTTTAAACTTAGGACCCCATAGTAAAATACCATATGTGTCATCGTCAATTAAATGGGTAATTATTGTCGGTATTGAGTTATTGCTACCAGCATATAGTCCAAAACATGTTCTTTTAAATGCAAAAAGAATCAGAACTCTGTTTCGTACTTATTTTTCTATGATTTTTTGAATATTCATCATGTAAATGTACAGTTTTGAGATATTCGATGTTCAAGTTTGAAAGTTTAAAAGACCAAGTTCTAGTGCGATCTTATGTTCCTTAATCATTATACTCCTAAACAAATGACATTTTATCTCTAATTTTATACATATAATTGAGATATTGTAAAAAAAGCAAGTAGGGTATAGAGACGTGACATAAAAATAAAACAAAAATTTATGGCTTAAAATCAATAGGCTGTCTTATATTGTTTTTGTACGACTATAACGTAGGGATAATAGTAAAAATCATGAAACAGCTATAATGTCAAAAGTTTTTTTTTACTAAATTAAGACTGTGCCTCTGCTGGCTGTTCAGTAATTTCGCCTATCAATTACCTAAATGCACATGACGCGGCCGCGCCGCGCTGCGCTGTGAATTCAGCCATTACGTTGCAAAGTGCTGCAGCTTTTGCATTGAAGACGATGCATTATACTTACCTAATATCATTGGTCTTGAAATCAAGTAAGTAAACAAATAGAAGTCATGAGATTTAGACTTAATTTTTTGTACAAATGGAAACCATTAAATCTGCCGCCTGAAAATGTAATGAGCACAAATTTAATAATATACGCTAGATGACGTAAATATCACGACTGACGCGCGTGGACTGTTAAGAGCGACAGTCAACCCCGAGGATTTCTCGGGGTTCGTACACGCGAAGTAGATGCATTTGCGTCATCTACGGTATATTTATATCTGTGGTAATGAGTTATTTTATTGCGACCGTAGCGGGCGGTATTATATTCAAAATCAAACATTACATAATAAGTAATAATATATGGTTTACAATTTAACTGTAGAAGCGGCCGCCTAGGAGGAAAACCACTTGAATTAAATAAATGTGTGTTTATTCCGTGAATGCCATATTTATTTGGAGTGTTAGGAACAGTCAGGGATTCAAAATTACGTTGCTATACAAACAACCAGTCAATGCGTAATCTATAATATAGAACATGTAGTTTACATAGGTTACAACAGGCCGTGCCGTCGCAGGTAGAAACTATCGGCCTGATTCGAACTTTAAGATAAGTTCCAATCAGGCCGAATGTATTTTCAGATCCATTTGGTTTCATATTTAATAAAAATATAAATTTTGAATACAAATACAAATGGAGTTCACCGCAAAGTGCCCATGTTAAATTACGTTTTATGTTAAATAAAGATATTTTAATTTAATTTAAATACAACAGTGATAAAATGGGTCGACAGCAACGGAAGTGACCTCTAAGTGCTTACTCAGCGCTAAAGCAAGCTGTTTTTATTTTCAGTCAGTATTTCAGTCGCGTCTACGAAAGAAACAGGGATAACAAATGCTTAGTCATTTTCAACTATGCATATATAATGAATAGTTAAAAGAAAGAAAATATTCCTTTTTTGATAAATTTGTCGTCAAATAGTAACTTATTTATCGATATATATAAATGTAAAGTGAAAGTACAGAAATAATTGTATGGAAAACATGTAATTCTTTGAATAAGAGGTATATAAATGACGTTCCGGATAGGTACACATTTCTCATGAAAAATTTAAAAAAAACCATCTGCCTTTGTGGATATTCAACCTCAAAGGGGGTTAAAAGAGGATAAAACTTTGTACATATGTGGAATAAATCTTATTTTAAGAAAGGAAGTTAACAAAGTTAACACAATCAAGTCATTTTATTTCAAGTTATTAAATTCGGTACATGAAAGGTAATTTCAGCCCTTTTTTAATTCTTCCCTTGTAACATTAAAATAAAAAATAAAAATTTTTGGGTATGAGACTTGAAACTTCGTACAAAGACACAATATTAGATAAGAAAAGTGATATCAGGGTTTTTGAAAACTCATTCTCTAAAGGAGTTAGATAGGGGTTGACATTTTCATGTAGAATCCCAACAACCAAAATGTCAAAATTCATGAGAAGTCGCGAGCGACAGTTAATTTGCTCCATACATCACATATTCGACTATGCAATTCCTAAAATCAATTTTATAGGACGTGACGGAATAGTTATTATGTAGGTGTATTCATACTAATTTCTCCCTTGATGCTCTTTAGGAATTTGACCGTAGTAGGTAATCCATGTCACAGCCACGACATTTATATGATATTAGGATATAATTAACTTTCTCTAACTTAAGGCACGCGTAATACACACTTAAAAAGCGAACATCCTAATCCAAACGGTACAGCCATGACGTTTTTATTTTATTTTTCATTTGTGCAGAATGATGCCCATTAGGTAAATCTGCCGTCTGAAAAATTAATGAGCGTCATTCATTTTTACTGAAATAAATCGGTAGCAGCCAAACAAACTTAATAATGAGTGAAATGTAATATTAATCTTCATTTTGTAATTAAACCATATTGGATATATAGTTACAGTTTCGACTAAATATAGAAGGTATTACGACTAGGTATAAGAATGTTTTACCTTCATTTTGAACTAAGTAGTCTATGTAGCAGACATTCGTACATTAAGAACAAAGGAATGATCATTTGTCTAGTTTGTCACACAAGTAATTTAGGTTAAAAGAAGCATTGATGAACATAAAAAGAATGTTTGTTGTAAATTGCTTTCTTAGTGGCTATTCTAATATTCCATTTCAACCTATTGTTACTTAAGTGCTTATACTTATAAGTAAAGTAAGTACTAATATAAAGAAACGAATGCTATACGAAATAATAGTAGGTGTATCGTATGGAATAGGATACGATATAGTTTATATTATATTCGTTTATGGCCTTGTTTTGGACAATTATAAAAGAAAAAATAATTATTGAAACCAATATGTCGAAATCGCTCCTTTTTGCGAGGGTAAATAACAAAATAACTCATAGTATTTTGATACCGTAATTTATAATCTTTTAGTGGTTTCATTTGGAATCCTCCGCTATTACTTTTTTTTATTAGAAATAAATAAAGACGGTACAGGTAATTTTATATCAGGTAAGGCCCCCACTCCGAGTCGTTCTTTGTGCAAAGGCTGTACACTATAATGACTAGATGTGGTCATCGTAGGCCAATTGCCTGGCTTAATACATTCAAAATACATCAGACTATGCGTACAAAAGCTGTGATATTGATGTTTAAACTAATCCGGAGAACATCCGGATATACGAAAACATCTTTCCAATTCTCAATCCGGTCAATTAGTACATTATTTATCTACTAGTACCTTAAGGAACAGATAAAATTGAAATAGTTCACGGTTAAATTGTGGGGCACTGTGTCGATTTTACAGGTCTCAAGTCAGTAGCCTTTAAAATATTTATTATTAAAATATTGGTTACGTATATAAATCTACGTAACTGGTTTAAGCAGCTTACTAAAATGAAAACACTTATTATAATAAAATTTTACTTGTTACATTAATCGAAATATTGAACCATATAATGTAATCTCCATAAATCCCTGGACCATTACAAACACAAAATACGGCGCAAACACCTATAATCCTCCAAAACGCCTACTCATGTGATCCAGGATGGATCCAGGGGATACTTTATAATTCATGGCAACATTTTAGACAGCTTACGTCATGTGATCTCGCAGAGCGCAGTTAATTATTTAAAGTGCCCCATCTCATTTAGTTCCTATCCTTGTAGGTAGGTAAATGTTAAACGATGAAAATAACATCGAGTCCCATTAGACTAACACGTGTATTACATCATTAGGTATTTTCTGCTAAACTTATACTTGAAAGACAGTGAAGGTTTTTATTTTATAACAAGCATCTGCCCGCGACTTGATCTACGTATTGGTCGTTAGACGCGACCCCGTACAAAAGTTAACTCTCTTCACTTTCTTACGGGTATGCTGTATGCTTGCCTGGTAATCCTGGTTATCCGGGGTCAAGGGTTCCGGAGCTATTTTGCGTGGTTGTGTAGCAAACATGCAAATATTTAGAATAGTAGCAGTAGACCCTTTTTCTCAATTTCTTCTTAGATAAAGTTCGCATCATAACCAGTAATAAAGTATCCACTGGGTAATCATCATCATCTTTCGATTTAAGAGCTGCCGGCCTAGCCAAGGTGACAATCGCTATCGCTTCGACAACGAAACGCTTTGTGTCTCTCTATCACTCTTCCATATTAGTGCGACAGTGACAGTTGCGTTTCGATCGCTACGGAGCGTTAGCGATTGGCGTGTTGGCTACGCGGCCAGGGCTCTTGTCGGTGCAGCGTGATGAAGTTGTCTGTCCTGGTACGACACGGCCCCTTCATGCTCCTTTACTTGGCTACTTTAACTTTTTCTTGATCTTTCCCTTCCTCTCCTCACATTCACTTTCCCTTCTATGATGTTTCTGATGAAGTGGTCGTGTATAGCAGGTGGCCGACCATTTTTCCTCTTCTATTTTTAATAATGCTCATTAAGCTTCTCTTTTCCTTCATTCTATTTAGGACGGCTCCATTGGCATTTTTATTTACTGGGTAATAATTTATTTATTATGAAAACCTATTCGGTACCCACCTAATTAAATTCAGTTAATTAATGAAAAGAATTTAGTACGAAAACTAAGTTTTAAAATTATATCTCTTTACGAAGAGCGCTTTTCATTAAATCTACCACTTTATAGCATAAAAGGTTTGCCGTATAAAATTAAATTAAAATGAAACGATTTTTTTCTTTTCTATTTACTCCAGAGGAGATTTAATAACGAGAAGGACGTTTTCTCGTTTTGCTTCAAGCGCTATGTTGAACAAATTAATGCAGCTTTGTCTTTCTGTCCGACTATATTAAAGTCACATTATTCTTTATTTTAATTGTCTTTAATAGAATTAAAGATAGGTACAAAAGTCGAGCCACTAGCTACAAGCGTAACGAGCGTAGCCGATAACATGGTTTTCCCGTTTGTAGCCAAAATCGCCTACGAACAGCGACACACGAAATGAGATTAAACAAAGTATTGCAAAATATTTAAACATAAATATGCAATCTCACACACACTCTAGCTGTTGCCCACGACTTCGTCCGCGTGGATTTATTTCCCAAAACACACTTTCAACCCCTTTTAACCCTTTTAATCGTAGGGTCTGCATTTTCTATAGCACAAAAATTATTGTTTCCTAGTTTCTAATATTTTCTGTTCCTACTAATTTCAAGTCCCTGCTCAAATCGTTCTCGTTACAAACTTTCAATCCCCTTTTAAACCTATTAGGGGATGAATTTTCAAAAACGCTGAAATTACTTTTTTGTCTTTTTTGAAAATGTCTTATTACGAAGTTTCAAGTCCCTAACTTAATATACAACTTGATCCCCTTACAAATTTTCATCCCCTATTTAACCCCTTTAAAGAATAAACTTCCAAAAACGCTGAAATTACTTATCTTTTATTTTCAAAATCGCTGCTTATTGCTTGTACACTTTATAAATGCAACCTAGTGTGCAAATTTTAACTTTATAGCTTTTGTAGTTTCGGTTCTGCGTTGATGAATCAGTCAGTCAGTCAGTCATTCAGGACACACGCATTTATACAGTGAATCCTAAGTCGTGAACAGAAATATGTGTTTCTTACTGTTTAACTATAGTTTAAACATGTGGACGTGACAACATTAAAGATTACTTTTCTTTTATTTTAATATAATACATTTTTAACCAAGTTTCAAGTTCCTAACTTAAAATAAAACTCAATCCCTAGATACAAATTTTCATCCCCTTTTTAACCCCCTTAGGGGATGGATTTCTAAAAACGCTGAAATTACTTTTCTTTTATTTTCGTCTATTAACTAAGTACCTAATTGCGCCTGAAGCGGCCGCGTTCTAAATTCAGCCATTTATGTTGCAAAGTGCAGGTGCTTGTGCATTGAAGACGATGCATTATATACCACACATATGTACAATATGGCTAGATTACAAAAACTATTCATGGCTGATTATTACATAGCGAATTTCACAAACGGAGGCGAATTATCTCGCTATCAAAAGTGCCATTTCTGATTGAAGGAATGTCACTGTTGGCAGCTAACATATCACATTCTTAACAAATGCAAATCAATCAAAATAAGCGTCTTGCTGTTTAATGACTTATTATATACGTCACCTTCAGTAACAGTGGTGTTACCTTTAACAGTGTACTAATACTGTAAGTCATAATATAGGTATATGATTCTATGTAACTTATTCAGGGTTCCGTAACTGATCAACGGAATTCTGTCACTTAGTTTACACCGTTTTTGTAAAATAAAATATTATTGTAATGAATTTCATACAATTTATTTGTATTTGATAATTTTCTAAAACGTACAGGAATATTGTGCATCGTACCACCATATAAAATCGTGAAATAAATATGTATTTACGATGCAATACAAACATTTTCTAATCAAAGGTATTTCGGATATATTATTTCCATTTTCGCACACATTAAACTTTTGTGAGAGGTGAGCCGTATAAAAGCCCTAATTAAATATACCCCTTGTGCTTTTACAGATGTTCCTAAGTAAGTACTAGTTACGCGTAAAAGTAATACAGCGGTTAGATAACGGAGAACTAACTGTATGAATACTCATTTTATACAGCTTCCCTCTAAACTTAACACAAGCCAGCTGCCTGTAATGCTGTACGAAGAGGTTATACGAGGTTAAACTGCAATATAACGGCGGTGTACACGGTGACCACTCCGATGGTCTGCAGCACCAGCCTGAACTGCAGTGGTATGCCACATACTCGGACGGGGTCGAAACGCGCCCGTTTCAGCCGCGGCACATTCTTGCATAATCGCCGAAAGTCATCTGTGAAAATTTTTCAAGATTGATTTGTTCCGATGCCGATTCACGATGTTAAACAAATCGGCTACCAATGCCACACATAAGCTTAGGGAAGTAGTACATGCGTAGAGAAAGGAATTTTTTGTGGACTTGAAATTGTGTAATTTTTTCAAAAATATATAATTATAATATAATAAAAAAAATATAAATATATAGATTATCTTTACCCATCACAGAACAATGCTGCCGTGTCAGACGTATCTCTGCTATCTCAAAAAACAGTTTTGAGTAAATCGACTTTAAAATTTTAGATGAGCGTCACTCATCTCATCTCATAAACTTATATTTTCGTCAGTAGTGAATCAAGTTATTTTTAATAGGTGCTTTATATTTCAATAAACGTGAGGTGCATTCTGGGATATTCCGTTACTTTTTCTTTTTTAGAAATACATAGCTTTTAAAAAAAAAACGCATAAACATTGGCGTATAACCACTGTTTCATACATTTGGTGGTTACATACACATGAATTTTCTAAAATGATTTTTACGCCTCAGTCAGACCCTAATCTGTTAAACAGAAGCCTTTGTTTATTTTATGGAGAGGCGCCTTTGGCGCGTGCTAGAGCAACCAAGTCGGTACTATAACACTGACGACCGGTCTAGCCTATAGTCTGTATCTTTAGGTAGTTAAATAAATGTAAACATTTACCAACCAAATAGAAAACTATCTGGATCTGTTCCTTCATCGTTCTGGCTTTAACCTATTTCATTTAATCGTGTAATGTTTTCATCTACCCTCAAATGGCTAATATTCGATATAGTTAATCAAATCATCCCGATATTTTCCTATTAACAAAATAGCACAATTATAGCAGCTTCGTTGTTACGTTGAGTAAGTAATATATCGTAGTAGTAGAACTTCTGTAGGTTTTGGCACATCTAGTTAAATTAATTTACTCGAAGAATTTTCTTGCCCAATAAAATACCAAATTGTGGTTTGTTTACATTCTTTTAAATACCTAAATATACAAACTATAGTGGGTAGTGACACTGCCTGTGAAGCCGTTGGTCATGGGTTCGAATCCCGGTAAGGGCATTTATTTGAGTGATGAGCACAGATATTTGTTCCTTAGACATGGATATTTTCTATTGGCGTTATTTATAAACGCGTTACTGGCCTGAATTAGCTATGAATCGTTTGTCTTTATCTGTCATTTTGACTCACGTATTTGTAAGAAAGGGATAAAACATAATTTAACTAAATGAGGCCCGTAAAGTTTTATTAATAAGGCGGTATGTATTTAAGTATTTGTACAGGTATTATATATATTATCGTTGTCTGACACTGACTGGGACGTGGGACTTAGTCAATTTGTGTAAGAATGTCCCTATAATTTTTACTATAAATATTTATAATAATAATAACTCCCACGGCCGATTCGGCCACGGCGACTGCTGTCAACTCCGTTATTGTTGTCTCTGGTGTGCTCGCAAGTGGCTGACGTAGCCGATTTTGTTTCCAAAAGTTCGCGAGCATTGCGGGCATGTGAGCACACCATTTGAGTAATTATAATGTATTGCCGCAGGTGGTCTGGCCTTTATTTCGTCGCGCTTGGAATCCAGCTCTAAGCGCCGTCGCGATTCGAATTCAGCCAACATTTCATCCCGCAGGGCATTTATTGTATCCCGCCATTCTGTTCGAATGTCTGCCCGCTGCCCCCATCGCGAGGGCTCTATACGACACTTTTTCATGTGCCGCTTAAGCACATCTTTGTACCTGAGGAATTGGCCGCCCTGTTTCCGCTTGCCCTCCTCAATACTTACTTATACTTATACTATAAATATGGTAACTTAGTTCGTTGTATGAACGCTCATAATAATACGCGTGGCCAAGACTCGCGGGCTTATTGAGGATTTCGTTTATCTAAAGTTAGAAGACTACGTTGTATCAACTTCTAGTAAAACGTGTAACCAGAGCATGGAGAATATTGCGGCAGTCACGCATAGTACATATATTTATCGCAAGTGGTAAGAGTTCGTTGTATTAGTGTTCCTAGTAAAACGCGTAGCCAGATTACCGCAAGATAATCCATTGTGTAATATTTTAACTTACA
Organism: Cydia strobilella; assembly: GCF_947568885.1. NCBI lineage: Eukaryota > Metazoa > Arthropoda > Insecta > Lepidoptera > Tortricidae > Cydia > Cydia strobilella. The sequence continues at coordinate 23,403,028 of NC_086042.1, forward strand.
TTACAAGGAGACCGATTTCCATCAGTCCTAACGTAGGATTCGGATCCAGACCTGGACGTGGACCTGGATCTGAACCTGGACCTGGACCTGGACCTGGACCTGGGCCTGGATCTGGACCTGGGCCTGGGCCTGGACCTGGGAGGCCTGCTGCGAGGAGTTACGCATAATTTTATCTTAACTTGAGTTGAAAGAGATACGCATAACTCAATCTCAAAAAAAAACGAAAACGTTTAAATATCTTAAAATATGGAATATTTCAGTAACTAGACATTTTTTTTAATTTTGTTTAAGTATTATGTTAAGCTTAGTGCCTAAATTCTTTTTGCACTGGTTAGGCGTATCTCTGTTATCTCAAGATAACAGATATACGTTTGACACGGCCGATTGGCGTTCCAGGCATTTGAAAGGCGTGCGCGGAGCGGAACGCAGCCTTAGACACTTTAATTGTTGTTATTGATTTTCAGTTGGTAATAGAAATTGTTAAAAGATCTTATTAATTAATAAAACATTTTGAATAGGCATGATGACAGATTTTGAAAAACTGTCCTATAATGTTAAATATCATAAATTATTTACTATGAATAACATATTTCTGCATTTAATAAAGGTTTAGTAGGAAAAAACTACATTTTAGTTTTTAGATTTTAAATTCGCTCCAAAACGCTTGTAAGTGTCATAGCGTCCCTAGTGACGTCAAGTTCATATAAACAAAAGGCACGTTCTAGGCGTTCCTTAGAAGCTTATTAAATAATTTGTTTATTTCGTATTATTAAATATGAATACCAAAGTGTTTAAATGTTGTGCAGTTTCTCAGTGTAATAATACATCCATTACAACTCCTAATAAGTTATTTATGCATGTTCCACACAATAAAACGACACGAAACAAGTAGCTACACTTGCAAGGCGAGACAACGGCAGTATTGCCAAAGACTCATCTTTATTTTTGCGAAGATCATAATTTCGATGTGAGTATTTAATTTATTTTTCAGTTACTACTTATACCTAACAGTATCTATCTTGTTTGAGGCGTAACTTTAATATAAAAGTTACATGAGAGTAGGTTTTTAAGGTTAGGTTTCAAATTGCACCAGTTTTGTCTTTAATAGATAATGCCAAATTCTAATATTAACCTGCTATGGAATACACATAAAAAGCGATTTTACAGAATTTGGATTTAGTTCATAACTTAAATTAGTATGATTTTTATATAATTATAAATATTGTTTATTATTTACAAGGAACTTTTGAAATTTCTAAATTCTGCTGAACAAAAGTCTTCGTTTGATTGTAAAAACTCGCCAAGCATCATCACATCGATTTTAGGCAAATTAGCACTGTTTGCCTTAGTAAATCTTTGTTCCATGATTCAAGTTATTATTATTAGTTAATATTCGGTTTAAACTACTAAAATTGAATCCATGAATCGTAAATATAATAGCAGGAGAACCATAGGAGAACCAGTACTTTCAGTACTTTGGATATTTGTTGACATGAACTTGACGTCATTCGCTTTGATTGGTGTTCGCCGAATCATGGCGGACTTGGGTATTTTGTAATTTTATTTTAACAAAACATTTACCAATCTCGCTAAATATAAAAAAAAATGCGTTTTTCGTATTCTACGACTAAAGTTTCATTAAATAAATATAATATTTTAGTGACTTTTAATTACTGTCATCATGCCTATTGAACAATTATTACTTACTTTACTTTTTACAATTTAACTGCTTTAATTTAATGATATAGGAAAAAATACCAAAAAATATCTTATACCAAAAAAATCACTCGTTACTTACTTAAAAAAAATTGTTTATTCGGTAAATATTCGGCAATTCGAACCGAACTATTCGGCCAAATAAGAACACTAAAAAATATGCCGATTATGCCGAATATCGAAAAATTACCGAATATTCGGCCCATTTCTAGTTTATATACATAGATTGTTTAAGAGCTTATTTGGTTACTTACGTAATAAAATGACTATTTGGTGAAAGCGATGGACTAAATACTGGGCTATATGATAAAATATTTATTATTGTTACCTGGGATTTCAATATTAAGTAAATTATTACATATTTCATCGGCTTTTTGCATGAGTATGTAGAAACGTTCGCAGGCATAACAAACGAAAGACAAGAGCAGAACATTTTTAAGTAACCATATAATAACCATAAATATTGTTCGTTGCTGAAGAAACTGAAAAGAAAAAAAAGATTAATAACTTCTTCTTCTTCTTTTAAAATTATGGCTTCAGCCCAGTGGGACTATTTCGCCAGTATCAAGGTATTGAGAGGTTTACAAACGACAAAAATTGTACGGTTGTACAAGACAGTGTACGGTGATTTGTTAGCTCTTGTAAATCGATAGCTAGACTTTACAAGAAGCACGTGGACTACCGGCCGTTGACTCCAAGATGATGGTTAAACGCGCTTCAAAATTAATTCTCCATTCACTGCACACTACCACATTAGTTTACTGTATAATAAGCTATCGATATTACACTTTAAACAATATTAATAAGCAAAAAACAAAGTAATTAATCACGATGCTAACTATCAAGATGGCGCTCGAACCGGAAGTCCCGATTAATAACTTAAAGCCTACAGCCTAAGCTACAAAGGTAAAGGCCTACTACGAAACTTTGCGTAGAGTATGAACATAACAAGGGCCTGACACTCTTTGATAGAAAAAGAAAATAGTGCCATGCTTTGTCTTTATCACCTACCGGGCATTGTTTCAGTCGGGTTATGGCATCATAGCAAGGAGGCGATGGCGAAATACCGAAATTTATAAAAGTGAAAGAGAAAAAGGCTTATGCTGCCATACATGAAACTGTCAATACATGAATATGTCTTTCTCTTACCCCAGCCGGGCTAGCACATAATTGGCGCGAGAGTCTCTCGACGCGACATAGACTACCCGTCCCCCTTTAATTCATACAGTTAGTAAAAGATGGGTAGTCTATCTCGCGGCGAGATACTGTCGCGCCAATCATGTGCTCGGCCTACTGGTCGCTCGGTTTCATGTCTATAACTATTTGTATATACTATGTCTATGGAATATAATTATAGAAGCTTTCAAAATGACAAGCAAAAATTTTTTTAAATAATGCGCTATAAAAAGATTACACTTTTTTTAAAAGTTATAAACTAAATCGAAATATGAGGTAATAAAGGCAATTTAATGGTTAGTTAAATGTAGCAGTTAGTTTGGTTCACTATACTTCCTTTAACTGAGTCGTGGCATTTAAAGAACTATAAATCTCGCCTTTAGTCAAATCTTCTAAGACCCATAATTTGTAAAATAGGTTTCCAATTGTAAAAATATTTTGTAGTTGTGTCGAGAACTGAAGCTGGGTCCACACTTGTATCATTTTGCCGATCACGATCATGCGTATCGTGTCGAGCTCGCGTATCCTAAATATGGACGCTCACTTTGGGCATGCCGTATCACTAGCATCGTGGCATGAAAAAATGCGTCCATACTAACCGTAGCGTATCTGCAGCGTATCGTATTATAACGATGGACGCTCACTTTGATATACCGTATCACTAGCATAGTATCGTTACGTAGCACTGTATCATTTTGCATTTATTTTCTGTGATCGTTCGTCTGTACAGTGCTGCGTGCTATTCAAATATGTCGACAGAATATGACAACATAGTATAATTTACCTTTGATGGTCGGGGAAAAACCGACTCGAGATGGATCGCGGCGTATCACGTATCAGATCATATCCGCGTATCATGATACAGTGTCAAAACACGTCCATACTTACAGATCTTAATACGCGTATCCGATCGCGAGTGTGCGGTGCGGCATTTAATCACCGCGTAGCAACATGGATTGCGCGCGATCAGAATCTAATCTGATAATCAGATACGGCGCGTGACATGATCGCGATCCTTTGGCGTCCGACGGAGATACGATACGGTAAAATGATACAAGTGTGGACTCAGCTTTTTTGTAACATACACGAATATAACCGAAATCGGAAACCTCAACCATTTTACCCTGTCCGCTTCACGTGAAATACCCCCAAAAACAAATGAAAACGACCATTGCATCGCTCCAAAAGAGATCCAATCTTATATAACACCACCAGACTCCTTTTAATTTTAAATTCGAACCAAAATAAAATAATTTTCAAGATTTTATTATTTTATAAAATTAATCTTAAAAAAAAAGTAAAACCGACTTCAAAAGGGATAAAATAAAATATTACCTATTTCGTTTTATATGCGCTAGCAAACTGATACGTTTGAAGTCGGTGCCAAGCCAAATCTTAAAAGCGTCAAGTTGCCGTCAAACCAAATGCCAACCCTGGTATAGTTTGATAGGAACAAAAGAACCAGTATTGTAACTATTTAGCTTGGCACCGACTTTAAACGTATCAGTTTGCTATGGCATATAAAACGAGATAATATTCGTCGTTTTAACTTTTTTTTTAAGCTTAATTTTATTTTTCCATTGTTAGTTTTTTTTCATCTGTCTGGCCAAACTCACTAAACATTTTTGCACTTCAGGTAAGTTTCAAGGTCTGGATCTAAGCCATCAAGATTTGAAGAGTTGGACCTAATGGAACCCATCATCAGAACTAGACCTTAACCCTTAACACAAATGTTCCTTCAGAACTTACTTGGGCTTAACAAACATAACGAAGAGGACAAATCGCCAAAATTAAAATATGCGTTGTTAAAGTCCCGTTCTGGTCATCATCCGTAGTTCCACATCATCAAATGGTATTGCTTTGGATGAAAGTGCTTGGTTTGTTGATGAAAATACTAAAATCGATATATGTATGCCTATAAGATTTGAGGCGTTCCCTGGATCCCTAATGGATCCCTTCATCAAAACTGGATTTTTACAAAAACGGGACCAACTAGAGCCTATATACATTCTAACAAAAAAAAAATCCAAATCAGCTCAGAAATTACGGAGTTCTGAGGAATCTGAGGTAACATACATACAAAAAAATAAAAATACGGTCGAATTGATCTCCGTTTGTCCGTCTGTCTGTCCATCTGTCTGTCCATCTGTCTGTCACCAGGCTGTATCTCATTAACCGTTATAGCTAGACAGTTGAAATTTTCACAGGTGACGCATTTCTGTTGCCGCTATAACAACAAATACTAAAAAGTACGGAACCCTCAGTGGGCGAGTCCGACTCGCACTTGTCCGGTTTTTTTGAAGTCGGGTAAAAATATCAATGAATGTCAATAGATGCTTACCGACAAAACACTTTGTTCTGGGAGCTGTTTTTTTATATCTATATTAACTTGTAGATATAAAAGGGAGTGGATAACTAAACTCAATATTTGGCAGTAAATCTGTAAATAAATAAGCATAATTAAATCGTTTGGTGATGATGTCATATCTTTATAAATTGAATCGTTAATTCTGTACTAAAGAATACGTAAACAATATTTATTTATTAATAGTTGCCTGAAAATAAAGATTTTCATTTCAGTATAAGTAAGTATCAACTTACCGGGACTTTAGAGACTTTTTTGTATATTTCAAAAGCATTGAAAATAAATTGGTATGTTTCAAATGTTCTTTTTCCGCATGGCATGTTTCTATACACCGCCAATTTAAGGAAGGTTTCCCGATATTGATGCATTTCATTTATCCACATGTTTAATTCTTCCGTAATAATCCACATCATACGAATTGCGTACATTACGTGAAGATCGAAATACATCATAGGAAAAAGGTTTAATATCGATCCCACAGTATACGCATCATAAAACGCAATAAAGTAAACGATAAAAAAATACAACAAAACTATAAGCATTGAAATAATATTCCAAATAGTTAACTTTTTTAAGTGAATATTTATGTATCGCAAATTTCTTAAAGCTTTTTGAACGTTTATAATAAGTGAGGCATTGTCCATGCTATTTCTGACTTTATCTAGGACTATAGCGATATATGCACAGGAAAAATAAAGATTGTCAATATATAATGACGCAACGATGAATGATATTACTCCTGGATTCACTTCGTTAAGGACCAAAGCAGAGCTGAAACGATAATACATAATAATAAGAAAACCAATTGTCGCTAGGAACAATTTCACTTTCTGCAAACAGCGGGTTGGAGTCACAAATCCGTCACAAATTTCATAATTTGGACACATCAACAAATACATAGTAATATTCAATGGCTTAAGCATTTTTACAAAGTTCTTATTTAAATAATTGCCAAAATGTCTATCTTTCCTAAGGAATCCAACCATTTTGTGTATATATCTAGTTACTGTTTCGAATTAAAATAGGTACGTCTTGTACATTTAAAAGCAACTCATAGACTATATAAGTTTTATGAGCCTTTGAAGTGGTAATTTGTCATAGTTGTAGTTAAGTATAATTAATGAGGTTGAAAAAAGCTTGGCTGACGCTATTGTTATTTAAGTTGTATTGTGATTTAAAAAACTGGCCAAGTGCGAGTCAGACTCGCCCTCCGAGGGTTCCGTACAAACTTTGTTTTTACTTTAAAGTTTTCAGATTTGTCCTTTTACTTGACGAAATTACTTGCCAAATTTCATAGTTGAGTTGTGACAGAGAAGAGTTGTGACATCGTCGATTTTTGGAATCTATTAACTTACTAGCTAACAAACCTGCACTGTTGCGAGCTTGCTAACAAAGCTGTAGACATGAGTTTATGGTTTTAATTTCAACTCGATACCTCCACGCGTTCCCAACATACTCGTAAAGGGTATTGACAGACGGACGGACGGACGGACAACAAAGCGATCCTATAAGGATTCCGTTTTTTTGCTTTTGGGGTACGGAACCCTAAACAGAAATCCGAGCAAAACTCGGTCTCCCAGGTATTACTTATACGTCATATAATGGTATTCAGAAGCATTGATGAACATTAAAAGCATGTTCGCTGTAAATTGCTTTCTTAATGGCTTCAAATATTATTACATAAAACCTATTTGTTATTTAGTGCTTACTTTTTACCGTTCTGTACATATAATAAAGTAACGAATGCTACACGAAATAATCGTAGGTTGTCTTTAGAACTATCTCCTTAACAAATCCAAATTTTCATCTCCAGAAATATTAATTCTACCACGAAAACCGCCTGCTGCTGACAGCCGAGGCTATCCCCTCCTTGGATCCGAAGGCCCTGGCTGGAGCCGAGGCTCCCTCTCTCGAAAGTAGTATGTAGGGCGACACCATATATACACTGGTCCCTCATGACACCCTCCACGCCGGGGGGGAGATTGAAAAACCCCGGGTTCCACCCCCTCAGGCTGCTTTAGCGATTTTTATAGAGGTGGTCATCCTTGTGGCCACCACGCCGGCGTCGGCCAGCAGTGGTGACCCCCCTGGTCATCATCATAGGCCCTTTGCCTAGACAGTTACGGGGACCGCAGTTTTATACAGGTCAGCGCCTTTCCTGTGCCCTAACTAAACTACCTGCATACCATTTAACCTACACCGTGCCTGTGATGGCTAGTAATTCAGCATAACAGTTAAATCAGGCGGGCCGTATGCTTGATTGCCACCGACGTGGTATAAAAAAAAACTGATGTCTCCATTGAATCAAAATATTCCAAATAGTGAAATTCAGGAGTTTTTTTTTATAAATTTTGTGTAACAGCGAGCGTTATAAATATTATATCTAAGTACCTTCTTAATAAATAAATGGCAATTTTTTTAAATTACCGGCACGGCAGATATTCAAATACTGCTCGCGAAACCAACACAAAGTATTAACGAGATGATTTGAGGAATTTAATCTAAAGATACAAACGGCTAGTTCACAACTTTTAACGAACGTCTGCGCTGCACATAGATATTTAATACATTTACGTATCTGCATCGAAGAAAAGCCGACTTTATTCTCTAGGGCTTAAATGCTCAAATACTTTTTACGGCGTTACGGCAAACAAATCGGCAGCAGGCAAAAAGGACTCAATAATGATACAAATAATTGCGCGCTTCTCTCAAACAGTCGTTTGCGAGTGTGTTTTTTTTGACATTCTCTAGATTCACGAGTACCTACATATTTTAATTAACCCTTAACTACCGTCCGATTTCTATAGCATAACCACCTACGAAAGGTCATGTAGACCCACTATTTGAAATGGGTCTAAAATATTTATAAGAATTATGTTAGAGGAACAATTAAATAATATTTACCTATCTAATGGTTTAAGGCATTTATTAACAAATATCGATACAACATTAATCAATAACATATAGCTTGAACTTAACATAAATAACATTTTTTCCCACTTTTAACATAAAAATAATTATAAATCTATTGGAACAAGGGATCACTAAATATTATTTCATGATATATTTTTTTATTAATACATCTTAAAGAACAATAATCAGTCTAGCTTATCAGCTATAGTTTTTATATAAAAACGTATTATTATTATAAAATTGCAAGCTATTCAAATAACCATTTTTCGCCGCAGCCAATACTACACATTTTATTCAATACCTCATGATGTCTGTCCTAGAAAGCTGAAATTACCCATGCAGTATAGGTTTTAGATACCTACGTAGAACAGTAAAACTAATAAATCTGTAACTTTCACCCCCCAACCCCTAAAAAAGGGGGTGCAGTTCTGAATACACAACAAGTAAAACTAGGACACTTCTCGATGTCCTGATGAGCCTAGGCTATGCTATGCTTGCCGTCCTAAAACTGAACCCCGTTATAAAGGGGGTGCAGTTCTAAATACTTATATAGAACTGGTGTACCCAGCACCGGTATCATGGTCGCGTTTTTGTCACTTGTCATATCGTGCGTCACTTTCGCGCTTACGTACTTGTTAGAGTGTGACAGGTATGGTGACAAATGATAGACAGCCGTCCATCTTAGCCCCGCTGGACACTTCCCGATGTCCTAGACAGCTAATAATTATTTGGTATGAAGCCTATATGATTTATATACAAAGATCATAAAAATTATGAAATGTGGAACTTTCACCCTCCATTCCCTATTAGTGGAGTGCAGGCATCACAAAGGCCACCTTAAAATAAGAAACGAGATCCCACTAAAAACAGTTCATATACCTAAAATTTGCGGCCAAGACTCACTAGCTTGATTGCTAAATCAATCCGATTCTCGTGGTGCTAAGTCTGGTTTTAAATCGCTGCCTTCATTTTCCGGCAAGGCATCTTCGTCGGACGACCCTTCTCGTAACCAACTTTCAATGGTTATTTCCCCTGGAAGTTTTTTAACGAAGAAAAAACGAAAAATGCGTGAAATTATTTGAAATTACAAGCTCATAAAAATTTACGTAACCTCCTAGGCAAGGTCGCTGAGACCACCGATGACAGTTTTATGCTCACCAAATTCACAGAGACACACGTCCGAAGGCGTCGATCACATGGCCGGCACTGAGACGGCTGCAGGGAAAGGTATAAGGTCACAGAGGTCCGTGCAATGACCACGTGTTGAGTTATTCACTATTTTGTATTTGCAAAGGTCTGAGAGACCTTTCGTAGGTGGTTAAGAGTTGATAAAAATCTTATAACAGATTTGTCACTACACACAAAACTATAATTATTTTTAGGTCGGTAGTGTATTACAACAACTAGGCCACCTAGCGATAAGAGCGTGCGACTTGCAATCCGGAGGTCGCGGGTTCAAACCCCGGCTCGTACCAATGAGTTTTTCGGAACTTATGTACGAAATATCATTTGATATTTACCAGTCGCTTTTCGGTGAAGGAAAACATCGTGAGGAAACCGGACTAATCCCGACAAGGCCTAGTTTCCCCTCTGGGTTGGACGGTCAGATGGCAGTCGCTTTCGTAAAAACTAGTGCCTACGCCAATTCTTGGGATTAGTTGCCAAGCGGACCCCAGGCTCCCATGGAGCCGTGATGGCAAAATGCCGGGACAACGCGAGGAAGATGAGTGTATTACAACAAAAAACACGGCGCTAACTCCTGTAATCCTCCAAAACGCCTACTCCTGTCATCCAGGGGATACTTTATAATTCATGGCAACATTTTAGACAGCTTACGTCATGTGATCTCGCAGAGCGCAGTTAATTATTTATAGTGCCCCTTCTCATTTAGTTCCTATCCATGTGGGTGGTGGTGGTAGGTACATGTCAAATATTAAACGATAAGAATTACCTCGAGTCCCAAAGACTAACACGTGTATCATTAGGAATGTTTTGTTAAACTTATACGTGAAGGACAGAGAAAGTTTTTATTTTTATCCAAATCCGAAGGGTTCTGGAACTGTTTTTGTGTGGTTGAGTAGAAAACATGCAAATACATAATATATATACTATATATAATAATAACAATACCCCCCCCCCTTTTTTCAAATTCTTCTTAGATAAAGTTCGGATCATAACCGGTAATAAAGTATCGGGTAATATTTAATTATATTTTCCATGAGTACATTTATTTGGGCCAATTAGTCTCCTTCCAGGCGCGTTAGAAAAAAGAGGTCGAAAGACGGATTGAAAACGCCTGGAGGAGCTATGGTCCATGAAACACCCGATGAAAATTAATCTTTCGATGTCACTCAAACAGAAGCTCATGGACATGTGCATACTCCCAGTTCTAACCTACGGTGCACAGACTTGGTCTTAGAACAAAGCTCAGAAGTCCAAACTCGGGGTTTGCCAACGAGCCATGGAGCGTAGCATATTAGGTTTCAAATTGGTGGATCGAGTCCGGAACACCACGCTGCGCTCCAAAACCGAAATCGTCGATGTAGCTCGGAAGGCGGCCAAGCTAACATGGGACTGGGCTGGTCACGTCTGCCGAATGCCAAATGAGTTGTGGGGCAAAATCGCCACAGAGTGGGAGCCCGAAAACTCAAATCGGGGACATGGCAGACCCCGCCGGCGATGGCGGGATGAACTAGACTCCTTCTTGAAGGAGTGGCCAGACACATCACTGGACAGAGATCTGTGGAGAAATTGGGGGGAGGCCTTTGCCCAGCAGTGGGACACGTAAGGCTCCAAATAATAATAATAATGGTTTCGATGCTCGCACGAACGGTTGGCAACACAGTTCCAACAAGCCCTAGAGCTCGGTTCCCTCCCACCTTCCCTAACAACTGGTGTAACCTTCCTGCTCCACAAGTCTGGTAGTACCACGGAAGCGAAGAACTACAGACCCATAACGTGCTTGCCTACACTCTACAAGCTCCTTACATCCATTTTGAGAGCAAAAATTAACGCGCACATTGTCGCTAACAACGTTTTGGCCTCCGCTCAAAATGGATGTAGGGTTGGGTCCCGTGGTACTAAAGAGCTCCGCCTCATAGACATGACCATATGCCAGCAAGTTCGGCGGAACAGGGGGGCCCTCTCGGCCGCCTGGATTGACTATAAGAAGGCCTATGATTCGGTGCCTCACTCATGGCTGAGAAGGGTATTAGAGCTGTATAAACTTGATGCAGCTTTAATATCCTTCCTAAGTGCGTGTATGAGGCAGTGGATCACAGTCCTTCGTCAACCAGGAGGTGGAGATGACCGCCCTGGCCCGCAGGAGTCTATAAGGATCGAGCGAGGTATATTTCAGGGTGACAGTCTGAGTCCCCTGTGGTTCTGCCTAGCTCTGAATCCTCTCAGCACCCTGCTGAAGGATTCAGGGTTGAGTTGCCGGCTTCGGAGAGAGGGTGAAGTCATTTCTCACCTTCTGTACATGGATGACCTCAAGCTATTTGCGCCAAATAACCAAGACTTGATGGTGCTATTGAAAACAACAGAAGTTTTCAGTACCGCCATCAGAATGGAGTTTGGTGTCGATAAGTGTGCGTTTATGCATGTACAGCTGGGGGAGGTTGTAAATTCAACAAATTTACAACTTTCTGAGACAATGTCTTTCAGATCTATCTCTGAATCAGAAACCTATAAATACCTTGGTATGTCACAGTCGTTGGGTATTGAGGGCGAGGGTATTAGACGGTCGGTGAAGGAGCGCTTTTTCAGTCGGCTCACAAAAGTCCTTAACAGTCTTTTGTCAGGAGGCAACAAAGTGCGCGCCTTCAACGCCTGGGTAATGCTCTTACTCATATACTCCTTTGACATACTAAGGTGGACTCAGACCGAGCTGGACGCCCTGGATCGGAGGGTCCGTCTAATGCTCACCACACACCGTATGCTACACCCACGCTCGTCAGTTATGAGATTGTACATCCCACGGAAGTGTGGAGGTCGAGGCTTCCTTAACGCCAAAGATCTCCACAACCGCGAGGTGTGCAATCTCAGGAATTATTAACAACGAGTGTGGGATGCATCGTGATGTGGTGGCAGTGGACAGGAACTTCACGCCGCTCTCCTTGGCAAACGAGAACTGGCACAAACCTGTGGTACAAAGTACTGCGGGCCGCAGGGCGGTATGGGAGAGTAAGGTGCTACATGGGCGGTTCTACAAGGCCCTCATGGGACCCGATGTAAACCTGCTCGCGTCGGTAAACTGGTTACGATTCGGGGACCTCTTCGGAGAAACCGAGGGTTTTGCCTGTGCAATTGCGGACGAAGTTATGATGACGAACAACTATCGGAGATATATCCTGAAGGACGGTACGGTCGACATTTGTCGGGCATGCCGCCGTCCCGGAGAGTCACTCAGGCATATCATTTCCGGTTGGTCTCATCTTGCTAACGGCGAGTACTTGCACAGACATAATCTCGTAGCCAGGATTATTCACCAGCAGCTTGCTCTTCTATACGGCCTTGTAGACCGCGAAGTACCGTACTACAAGTATTTACCTGTGCCAGTTCTGGAGAATGGTCGTGCCACGCTCTATTGGGATCGATCTATCATTACTGACAGGACTATTGTAGCCAATAAGCCTGACATTGTGATAATAGATCGATTGCAGCGCCGGGCCGCGCTCGTCGATATCACCATCCCCCATGATGAGAATCTCGTGAAAGCCGAGAAGGACAAGTCCAGTAAGTACCTAGACTTGACTCACGAGATAACCGCCATGTGGGATGTTGATTCGATGATCACTGTCCCGACGGTCTCATAGCGAAGAGTCTCGACCAACACCTTGAGAGACTCTCGCTAGGTGGTTGGATCAAGCGTCAGATGCAGAAGGCGGTGATCTTGGACACGGCGCCGATAGTCCGCCGGTTCCTCTCTCTGCGGCCCTGACCACCGGCAGCTTGGGCCCTACCCCGCTGCCGGCGGCACCCTAGGTTAGGTTTTTTATAATGTGTTTATATATTTTTTGTAATGTTTTGTAAGTGTTTTTGTATTTTACTTTTATATGCATGTTATAAAACCCTAACCTAAGACCAATGAGGATATAATAAGATAGAGCGGTACTGTCATAGTAAATTTTGTAACCACTGTAAATTCACTGCCATCTATCGACATACTTTAAAACTAAAAATGAAGATTTAAAAAAATACGTTAAAATGTATTTAAATATGGATAAATTATTTTTTTATTTGCATTTATTATTTTTATATGATTTTGACCCATGTTCTTTCACTGGTATGCGTTAAAATTATAAATAACAAACGAAACAGTCAACGCCCTCTATACGAGTGTAGGCCAAAACTAGTGGCGCCATCTGATCGAGAGTCAAATTTTCGTGATTTTCGAGGCACGTTTTTTCCTTAGACTGTATCCATCTATTACGGAGTTATATCTATCTTTGCTAAGACTCAAAATAAATAAAGGAAATAATAATAATAATTTTCCAGCGCTAAAATCGGATATGAAAGCCTATTCGGTACCTAATGAAATATTCCAGTTATTTAATTAAAAGTATTTAGTACTAAAACTAAGTTTTAAAATTATATCTCTACGAAGGACGCTTTTGATTGAATCTTCCATTTTATTGAGCATTAACAAGATGATTTAATAACAAGAAGGACGTTTTCTCGTTTTGCTTCAAGCGCTATGTTGAACAAATTAATGTAGCTTTGTCTTTCTATCTTCGACTATATTAAAGTCACATTATTCTTTATTTTAATTTTCTTTAATAGTATTAAAAATAGGTACGAAAGTACTGACATAATTTAACACATTTACTGAAAGCGCGAGCTACTCGCTACGAACAGCGACACACGAGAAGAGACTAAATTGCAAAACATTTGAAAATAATTATGGAATCCAGCATACATGAATTCCAAAAACTAGTATCAACTGATTTGCCTCTTGAGAGTATAACAAGACATGCATACTTACTTACGCCTCTATTGTCAAGGCGTTAGAGTGCGTGTTCAGATATTTTTGAGCACTTCGGCCGCTCCGATATATCTGATGGCGACTGTACCTAATATTACTTATTGTTTTCACTGATCTGATGGGACGGGACGTCCAGTCATCACATAAATTACCATTATTGCCCTTATTTTACATACAACGCAACGTTTAATTTAAATTTCGATCATCAAACGCAAAAGAAACTTACGGAGCTGCATTGAAAAAAGTAAAAACGGAAGAAAAGAAAAATACGAGAATAAAGGTTCGTTCGATTTATTGTTGAAGTAGCCTGGGAGTAATGAAACTGAATAATGCATGCCGTGAAAATTGCCGTAGACTTAGGGTTGCAGCGTTTTGAAAGTTCAACGTGTATGTAAATATTTAAGAGGACTTGGTGACCTTTTGAAGAACTAATAGGGAATAAAGGCGGGTAATAGGAGAATGAGATATCTACATATGTAACGACTCCTAGTTAGCGGTTGCAGTATATAAATGAATGAATATGATTATGTAAGTATTATTTATTATTTATTTTTATTCATTAACAATATTACAATAAAAATTAATAATAAATAATACTGACATAATTATATTCATTCATTTATATACCGTTCAATCCATGACTCATTTTATCTAGGCAATTGGCGCCCACGACAACACCGCAGTAGTAATATCGCAATAGTAATGCAACTGGAGTTGCCATTCGAAGGTCACATTTACTCTGCAGTAGAAATTTATTTTAGTCCCAGTAGTTTCGGAGATAAAGGGGGGGGGGATGGTCATTTTTTGCCTACATTCTTGAATAACAACTTCTAAACTGTTTATCCTAAAATGATTTTAAAAAAATTTGAGATTCTCACAATGAGCTCTTTCAATTGATACAAGATATAGTTAGAAAAACTTAATTTTTTAATTTTGTCATTTACCCGATTAAAGTGGACCCGATGTTTAAAATTTATTTGTTTACGTTACATGTCCGTCTTTGGGTCACAAACTTACCAAATTTCAACTTAATTGGTCCAGTAGTTTCGAGTAAAATAGGCTGTGACCGACGGACAGACAGACAGATGCACGAGTGATCCTATAAGGGTTCCGTTTTTTCCTTTTGAGTACGGAATCCTAAAAAGTGAACAGTGTACCGGTTTATGGATAGAAGTTTGGCTGGTCAAAAGATTGACTATTGCTGATAGGTCCGGACACCTGCCATAACAATGTCTGTACACGTTATCGAGGCAGGCGGTGACTCTTGCTGACTAGATGGGTCCCTTAAACTGCTGTCGTGAGACCAGGAGCATCATCGGTGATGTGAGGCGCTCAGGGGTGTCAAGAGGTGTGCGCCGCTTTCTACCCAGTGGCTGTTACCAGAGCCTCTGTGCCAAGTGCCAACTCGCGTCTTATGCAAAACGCCGTGATCTATAATGGGTTTCTTTTCTCTATTAAATTAATTTTTTCGGGGTATTTCTCCGTAATAACGCAACATCTAGGACGTAAGAATGGTAAGAACATCAGAAAAAAAAAAAACATTGTATGATATCCATGTATGCCACCCCTGCAAAAGGTGCCTGCGCCGTAAGAGATTCGCGTGTGAACACACAGCGATTAGGTTTTCATGAAGCTTTGACGGCGATGCGCTTTCTGCCCAGAACCGACGAATAACATTACCGAGTGCCCCGATAATGCTTCTGAAACCTTCCACATTTTAAATAAGAACCAAGAAAGATGAATCAAATTACAAAATAATCAGATCTTATTTTGTAATTTGATTACACATGTCCAGGTCTTCCCAAGGTCAACAAGACATAATAGAACACGGCTGCACAAACCTCTTGCTAAGACCCAAATATATAGGCATAATGAGTACCTACTATATGTGTATTCAAGTTTATAATAAGTTACCGAGCAATTTAAGAAACTGTACGCCTTGTAACATAAATAAATGTTTTTACTCCATAAGTGACTTCCTGAACAATGACGAATACGAGTTTGATGAATTGTAATTTTGAAAGGTCTCAGAATAATTTAGCCAGCTTGATTGACTTAATGAATTGTAATTTATTTTATTGTGATATTAATTATTGTTATTTTCATTATTTAATTTTATTGCATGACATGATATATTTGCATGCTCAATTGTGAGTAGAGTACAGTCAAGGGCATAAATATATATACATTCCCAAAGTTTTAAAAATATGTGTACGCTCTTACACCTTAGACAATAAAGCCGTGTTCACATATTTTTGAGCCATTTGTCTGGATCGATATTTTTGCCTTCGACCGTACACTGTACCTTTAATTTTGTCACCATCTACATACCCACTGTATTCTAGCAAAAAAATAATTTTTATTTGTATTTTATTTTATATTTTTGAATTTTAAAACAGAAACCAAAATTTATTATTAGTCATCGATTTGTTACGGAAAGTTTAGTAAGTTGATTCCTCTTAGAATTGGAAATCATTTGTATTCAAATTCAATTGGTGTTATTGTTTTTACCTTTTATAATATGCCTCCTTTCGTTTGTGTGCTAAGTTTGGTTAGTGGTTTCGTGCTTTATTAAATGCTTGGTCAGTATTTATATGTAACATTTGTGTATATTTTCGTTTTTGTTATATCAAAAAAAACATTTAGTCGTATAATTATCATACCCGTTGCGGATTTTTAACTAGACATAGATAGAGTGTGCCTATAAAAATATAAATCCATCGTTCAATAGAAATGGCCAGCAAGAACCATTAAGGTAATCCTCTTACCTCTCAGCCACACCTACTACCTATAAGATAACTAAACTCAAGCTCTTTAAAAAGCGAAACATCCATTGAAGTTACAACTTTATAAAACTTTCTAGCGCTCCAAGAAAGCAAGCAATGTGTATTCTACAATTCGGAAATACGTAAGATTGTAGAATTTTAAAATGATATTATAATACGTTTTAAGTAGATGGAGTTCAGGCAAAAGGTTGATGCTGCATTAAATAATTGGGCCATAATTTTAAGAATTAACATCGTCTATAAGGAGCTTAGGTGCGTCGGCACTCTCCGCTAGCCTTAATGTTTAAAGTAACTTTGTAGTCTAATCACGGACCCAACATAAAGAGCAGGGGAGGATTACTTAATTAAGAGTGTTACTGTTGGCATTTTGTTCCGTTCGGGGCGCCATCGTATAAAATGTTAATAACCTTTTTTTAGGATCCACTATCGCTATTCGCATATGTAACAGCTACATTGCGTTATGGTATCATGTTCTGGGGTAACTCAACTGATCGAAAATTGGTGTTTATGGCTCAAAAGAAGTATCTGCGTTCTGCTTATGGACTAAAGATACCTGACTCATGCAAGCCATATTTTATTAATTTGAAATTTTTAACTGTGCCATGTTTATATATTTATGTATGAAATTGCTATGCATGTCAAATTATTCATTCATATTCATAATAATCTGATTACATGTCACATTATTATTTAAAATAAGTTGTGAAGTCCCACGGGAAAAGGTACCTTATGAGGGTTTCTAGTTTCGGATGTATTAAATGTTTCGTACATCGACAAGATAGTGTAACCACTATATGGTTCAATCGTTCAGACCCTCTCTCCCGGCCCGGCCACGACCTGGCGCGGCGTCAGCAGCGGCGAGCGGCAGCCATAGGTGGAGTGGAAAAGTAAGGTCGGATCGCCGTGTCTAGCTCCAACCTATGGCCACGGGCCGAAAACGCTATACATCAAAAATCACTTGCGTTTTTATGTGTGAACGGCACGTCTGTACACGCGTCATGCGTCATAGTGTGAGTAAGTTGCTTAAAAACCGGCCAAGTGCGAGTCGGACTCGCGCACCGAGGGTTCCGTACTTTTTAGTATTTGTTGTTATAGCGGCAATAGAAATACATCATCTGTGAAAATTTCAACTGTCTAGCTATCACGGTTCATGAAATACGGCCTGGTGACAGACAGACGAACAGACGGACAGCGGAGTCTTAATAATAGGGTCGGGTTTTTACCCTTTGGAAAAGTAAGTAGACATTTTCAATAAAGGTACTTACATCTACTGTTATTATTTTTAGCATAGTTACAAGCTACGTAGGTACTACTAAATTGTTTTAAAGATGTAGGTAATGTTTTTACGACACATTTATACTTAGATATCTACCTAAGACACCTAAGTGCTTGAAAGAAGCGTCGGCAACCCTAGCGTTGTGTCGGCGCGCGCGGTGCGGGGAGCGGCGCGTTGAAGGTCCCTCCATTGTATTTTTGTATAGGTATCAAAACGGTAGGTATTTGAGTTTTCTTTGAGAGATAAGTATCTGTTCGTAAGAACTATTATATAATCTGAGGTAATACTTGATTCATGAGCACATATCGCTTGAAATACAGAGGAGCAACGGTAGCAGCATATTTGGCACATTTTATGTCGAGTACCTACCTCTCGGCCCAGTTTATAGTCATTTTAATTTTAAATATTTTAATTTCTATAAACCCATTCTCTAAACACAATCAATAAAATATTTAAACCATTAAAGCGTCGCCGTCGATACCTGTTATATATACACACATAATAATATAACATTTCAATATTAATTAGGTACTCTGCTAAGTAGTAGCCAATGAGGCATACCGGCAATCTCGACGGGTTGTAAATTAGTAATTGCCATTGAGTGTACCTATCGAAGTCAATAATATATTTACACTTCTGCGCCTTAATCCATTGTAATATGGCGATTACTGTATACATAGTTTTGATGCGGATCGTAGGTACCCGTGGAAGCTATTAGATTTTGACCGAGGTTGATCCCATTGCGGGATTCGGATGATTACTGATACTTAACTGAAATGGGATGGGGCCCCTTGGGGATGATTTAAACAGACGTACCTAAGAAAAATTATATAGTTTACGTGTTTTAAGCCGTGGAACCAATGATAACGTGCGGTTTTTTTATTATAAACTGCACGTACGTGTAGTATTTTTGCAGCTATGTATGTAGAAATGTTGCAAATATACACATGTTATTTATATAGTAAATACATGTGCCAGCATCTCTGATTATGTCATGGTTGAAAAGGTAACTTGAAGAAATAGCTTAAAAGGATAATTTTAACGAAATTGATATTTGATGTATTTCATTTCTCATGCTCTGAAAGAGGGTCATTGTTGTTCTAAAAAGTGTGCAGAAAGTGATACGTTTTTGCACCAGAGCATTTTACTTTCCAAGTACGATTTTATTCATTTTTTACAATAAGCAATTGAAATTTGGTTTTAAATGGATTTGTTATACAATTTCCATTGTGATATTTAACTCCCCATTCCATAACTTAAACGGTACGACATACTTTTACTTAAATGGTTAATTGAAAATACCCTCAAGAAATGTTATAAAATTATACTTTTCTCAGTGTATTCGAGCACCGGACTACCTCGGTAGACATGAGTGCCTTTCATCCCTTGGTTAAAAATCTACCATTGTTGCGCTCTTTTTGCTCAGTAAAGTTTTTTACTATGGTACTTTCGATAGTTAAGTACCTAATCAATAACGTGTTTCTCTCTAATTAACAACTTCCGACAGTTGAGTAAATAATAACGTTTTCACCACACCAGCTGGTAAAGACCCTCTTGATTGTTCAAAAACTAATGTGAAAGTTGCGTTTTATCCACAAGAGTGGCAAGCAAGTAAATCAATGTAAATTTAGAGTTGTTTTCTTATGTTGGCTGGTAGAATTGACTTTTAAAGATGATTTTGAATGATATATATTTAAAAAAAACTTCATTTGTATTTCATTTGGTTTGTTTTTTGTTTTACGATTACATTAAAACACAATACAGAAATACAATGTCAAAAATTATACAAATATTAATAAATACCTAAAATCTTAAAAAAACTACATACAATTTCATCAACAATACCTAATATATCTTAATATCTTATTTTTGTTTGGTATTTTATAGTAAGTATTTTACTCGGGTTGGTGTGGTGAAAAACTTTATGTTTCACTCGGTGGCAAAATTTGTCTAACCCTCGTGCCTTGAAACCCTCGCAACGCTCAAGATTCCATTTTCAATTTTTCGCTTGCTCGCGTATAAATAAATATTAGCACGAGCGGCTAAACAACAACTTGTAAAACAAATAACTATTAATCTACCTATTTCAGATATTTGTTTATTGTATATTTTAATATTTTACTGTAATTTATTATTTTACGTTCTTCGAAAAACCAAAGTTTACATCCGAAAATTGGTTTGAAATTATTTCAATTGAACGAGGGTTTTACTACCGCACAGGATAAAAGAAAGCTATTTATTTAATTAAACAATGTATGCTCGTATTTACTGTTGGCTTCGCAAGTTTCGCAACGTTCGGTTCTTGTGTACACCGCTGTGCACACAGTGCACATAAATCTTGTCAGTGTTTGTGTTACCGCCTAACGAACCTGCTGCGTCTAACTTGCATCTCTAGTGTTGTGAAAGGGGTTTTTTTTTCGTTGAGTAATTATCACAGCGAACTGAACAAACTCACAATGGCCCCAAGTTCCATAGACGCTACCGGGACCAAAATCCCTCATGCCACTCTGTACATGTTCCAAAAAACGAAACGACAGAAAAATTACATCCAACTACGGAACCTGTTCGTAAAATTTCACGGCCATGAAACGCAACCTGTAGAGGAAAACATCCGGACAACCGTTTCGCTTGGGCAAAAATGCTTTCACATATCTGGATGTTTTCCTCTACAAGACGCACCTCTTAACCGATTCTCGCGAAACTTTGCGAGCAGGTTCGGTAGCTAGATTGAACCCTTCCGTCGTTTCATTTTTTGGAACATGCTCAAAGCGGCAGAAACTGGTACAAACGTCCCCTTATATTATATCTAACGGAGGGGCATAGTTGTGGTTAACATATAAATTAAAGTGCGTAAAAATATTTTCTATAGTGTTATAGTATTTTTCAAACAGCTCGGGTACGGTGCCAGATGTCAACTTCATATATTTTATTTTATAACCTTAAAACCACAGCTTAAAACACAAAATCTCTCAAAATTGTATTTAGAACACCTTACTGTCCTTACCTCTTTGAAAAATACTTTCATATCCAAATAGGGAAATGGGATCTAAAATACGTTTGTAAGAAGCGATAACGTGACGTTATCCCCTTTCCTCTCAAGGAAAATAAGCTAACATACGGTACTAAATAATGCAAGGTTTATTGGTTTTAATAGAGCTATTACGGTACAAAAAAAATTCAAATCAAGCGATACCAATTCAGTGACAGCATTATAATATTCTAGAGACACCTATGATTATGACTTCCCACTGCCGTTCACTCCTATAATCCCCTAGATACCTTAGATTGGTATCCCGTGTTGCTTTGGGCTTTGTAGACTGGTTGCCAACTTGCCTGATTCTTCACCCTCATTCACACCACCAACTCACATTGATAAAATTCGTTATTAACGATCCATTTGGTTTATACAAGCATAAAGATACTTATACGAGACTATTTACATCTTTATTTATTTGTTGCCAAATACCGCAGTGTCTTAAGTCAAAAGTCTTTGACCAGTGTGTGTTGCCAGTGATGACATACGGATCTGAGACGTGGATATAACTTTCATTCCTTAGGTTTGAGTAATATCAGGCACAATAATACATTTGAATGAAAATATGACGACACTCTTAGTTCATTTTCAACGACATCAATTCGTGTTAGATCTAACAGGTGACGTAAACTTTTATGCTTCCACTTCCATAACTTATAACGAATATGAAAATTGAGCATCCTTCACTAAAAGCGGACCAGTTAAATATACTCGTAACCACAGTCGGGCTAAATGGATTCTATCGGGAATTTGAAGAGCTCAGTGCAATGTAGCCGAGTGAAATTTTAATGTGATTAAAGGCAAACTTCACAGAATACGTGAGTGGCGCAAGGCGTGAGAAATCGCAGTCAAATAACACTACCGCGTACGAGTACTATTATATAGGTATAATAACTATAGTTCGTTTTTTTTTATAACAATTTTAATAACAAAACTTCCGTGAGACACAGACATATTAAATATATTAATAACGGGTCACGTGTTTTAAGTCGAAAAAAGTTCGGTCTATGTATCTTTAGGTAATAATCTTTTCATAATTATTACTCAATCATATGGGAAGCATATTCTGAGAGTAGGTTCTCTGTGGCAATCGCTCCACGCTTTCACGAAAAATCAACAAAGAAAAATAACAAGTTAGTCCTAATAACACGTCTGTGACTAACAAGCACACAGTCCGCCTGACGGTAAGCGGTCACCGTAGCCTATGGACGCCTGCAATTTCGGCGGTGTTAAATGCGCTTTACCGACGCTTTAAAAACGTATACTCCTTTTTGAAAGCCCAATGTCGTAGTTATCCCCGCTGCCCCATCTAGGGGACATAGGACAACCGTCTACCGACGGCAAACAGTGCGGCTTAGGGGGCCTAGCCAAGATAACAATCGTTCGCAGAGAAACGAAAGAAACGCAATCTGTCTCTATTGCACTAATTTGGAAGAGTGATAGAGAGACAATAGCGTTTCGATTTATTTTCTGCAAACGATTGTCACCTTGGCTAGACCCCAGCCCGTCACATTAGCGGTAGAACACACATAAGGAGGCAAAGTCTCAATTTCGGTAGTTTTTTAGGTCAAAGCCGAACCTTTGCCCGAAACATGGTTTTTATGCAAAACCTGTCGAAACGGAAACCGAAACTTCAGTCGGACACTATACATATGTGATAAATTAACCTCAGTTCGTCGGCCATTTTTTCCATGTCTGTGCTACATAATATTTAATAATGTTTTTCACAATCACTAAAGGTTAAAGATCTAAAAGAGCGTTCTAAAACTATACAAGCTTTGAAACTACATTTTGACCAATGAATTTCAACGAAAAAATAAACACAAACCCAACCTGTAAGTAATTCCCTATTTTATAAAATTATTTTTGTTTATTAGGTGTAGGCCTACATGTAATTCGTATTGTAGTCCGAAAATACAATTGTTATATGTCCCTCGCGTGCTTTATGTCTGGTTTACGAATAAGCTATCAGTCAATAAACTTCAGTCAGTAAACTTTAAGTTTTATATACCTACCCATTATAATTTTAATCCCGACTGAACACCTAATGTGAATTCGAACTGACATAAAATAGCCTGCATATTAAGGTCATGCAAATGTAAAACATTTTATTTTTACTTGGACCAACCGTCGAACAGGAATAGGTAAAATTGAAAACGAGTCGGATGGAAATTTTATTCAATGGGGAATAAATTGTTAGTTTTTTAACTGAAATTTACGATAGGTTTGTTTATTTATGTAGTTTAAGGGATGATGTAGGGCGATGCGGTCGGGCTTACCTTACAGTTCAGATCTAGACTATAACTCTAAACATGTGTGCACAGAAGGCTAAGAAGATTTAATTACAATTTATAGCTGGGGAGGTGAGATGTCATTTCTATACAAGATTATGGCCAAAAAAGTAAAATAGACAGTAGCAAGATTTAGTTTACAAAGTTGCGTTCGCTAGTAATTAAACTACATAAGTCTAAAACTAAATTATACTAAATACTTTTTTTTATGTAAAAAATATTCTATAAATGAAACCGGCCAAGTGCGAGTCGGACTCGCGCACCGACTCACCGAGGGTTCCGCACTTTTTAGTATTTGTTGTTATAGCGGCAACTGAAATACATC
The DNA here is from genome assembly GCF_947568885.1 of Cydia strobilella. Lineage (NCBI taxonomy): Eukaryota > Metazoa > Arthropoda > Insecta > Lepidoptera > Tortricidae > Cydia > Cydia strobilella. The sequence continues at coordinate 23,426,896 of NC_086042.1, forward strand.
ACCTGTGCAAATTTCAACTGTTAGCTATCACGGTTCATGAGATATAGCCTGGTGACAGACAGACGGATAGACGGACAGCGGAGTCTTAGTAATAGGGTCCCATTTTTACCCTTTGGGTACGGAACCCTAAAAATGTTACTTTTGTCGAGTCACCGTAGTTATCGTCAACGCTGCAGCATCTGCAGTGCCTGCAGTCGCCGTAGTACAAGGTACAGTAATGGTTAGACATCATTGGCTTAATTCGGGTTTTTCCATCTGCTCTAATGAATCGATCTGAAGCTGTTTTAGTGTACTTAATTATAAAAAATTAAAGGTGTTCCAATAATGAAAATCGAATAACCTACTTCCAAATATCAATAATCTTTTAAACCTTAATTTCATGGTTTATATTTATTCTAAGAGGAGTGAATAAACTAAAAAAAAACATATGGCAGAATTCGAAAATTATGACATTCATTGACTGGGGCGGTACGAAATTCGCAGGGCCGCTACTTCTTATTCCGGGAACTTGGCTTTAGATATCAAGACTTCTAAAATAACCTTTATAAAAATAGGTTGGACTTACCGCTGCCGCCAAACCCCCGTCGTCCGTGGCCTACCACCACCAACCACTACCATGGAATTTGTTACAAGCTTATTTGAGTGTCCCACTGCTGAGCAAAGGGGCATTGATCTCCAGGACGCGTATTTACAAAGGCTATACTGATATGGTTCAGATGCGAACTGAACTAGATTAGCTTTTGTTTGGACAAAACTTAACAAAACCCTAATCTATTATAGTATAGAAATTTACTGAAATCGTATAGACTCTATTAACTAAATTCATACGGATATTGTTACTACAAATGCTAGTCTGTTGCGATCTAAAATTTGAATCATATTTTAGTAACGACTCCGATTGTATTAAATAAATTACCGTTCATGCAAATTACTTAACAATGCCTAAGATTTTTTTTTAGTTTTAGAATTATTTCAGTTCATAGGTACGAGTACTCCCTTTAGTACCGTTTGGTAACCAAAATTTCGTAACCAGCTACAGAATGGGAATCAAGATTCCTAGTTAATTTGAAGCCGGTTACGTATTGGGCCAGCGTGTTACCGCTTGATAACTAAATTTGGTAACTAGCTACAAAACAGGAATTTAAAATTCCTTGTATGTAGCCAGTTACGAATTGGGCCAGAGTGGAATTGTTTGGTAAATAAGTTTTGTAACTGGCTACAAAATGGGAATCCAAAATTACATTAAATCAATAGGTAGGTAGGTTAGGTTCGTTAGGTAGCTTCAAATGCCCGAAGGGCAAACCGCCCAGAAATAGGAGCCCCGCGAAGCGGGGCTCCGTCTAGTTACGTTGTGAAGTAATTTTTTTTTTAAAGAAACAGTCCGACGAACTCCAGCTAACTAGACGGAGCCCCACTTCGCGGGGCTCCTATTTCTGGGCGGTTTGCCCTTCGGGCATTTAAAGCTACCTAACGAACCTAACCTACCTACTGATTTAGTGTAATTTTGGATTCCCATTTTGTAGACAGTTAGGTACAAAAAATTTGCCAACCGTGGCTAGGAATAATCCATTTGAGTAAATAGGTATTATTAAAATTTAGATATCATATAATAACTGACGTTACTAAACTCGACTAGATTTTGTCGTAAATAATATTTGAAAATATGTAAGCAAAAAGCTAATCCATTTAAGTGACTACTATTTACCGAAATGGTATAGATATTGTTAACTAATATGCATAAACAAAAGCTCCCCGATTATAATCTGAGGCGTGACTGAAATAGTTTAGCTTTTGTAAATACGCCTCCAGGACTCCCGATTTAGTGCTTTTATTTGCCAATCATTAAGAAAAGTCGTTTCATTCTCCGCTTAGATCTATCCTTCCCACGCCTATCTTCGTCACCGGCATCCACTTGGTAGCTATTCTAGCTCCATCTATCCACTCAAAAGTACTTTATTGATTAAATGACGTTTAAAAAAAAGGGGATATTAAGTAAGGCAGATTTACGCTTTTGGTTTAGTAGTGGCATTGATATAATTATAATTTTATTATAAATGGAATGGACGGCATTCCACACGTTAATTTCAACTGAATATAGTTTCAATAAGGTATATAAAGTCTTGTCTGTCCTAATGATAAGTCACTTCCACGTAACTAGTGAAGTTTGGATTTACCTTAGATCCATATAAGCGTGATATTTGTTAAATTAGGTACTGATTAAGTTAAACTTTTTTGTAGAATAGCGTTTACAGCTGTTTAATTTCCTTTACTGTAGACAGAATATGTTTAATGTTTATGCAGGCTAAATTACCCAGAGATGGATTATAGACATGCCTTAAAAGAGTACCAAACAGGTACAGCTTCTACACGAACGAATATAGGTAGTACAGTCGCCATCAGATATATCGGAGCGGCCGAGGTGCTCACAAATATCTGAACACACCTCTATTGTCAAGGCGTTAAGTGCGTGTTCAGATATTTTTGAGCACCTCGGCCGCTCCGATATATCTGATGGCGACTGTACCTATCACCTACCATTCTAAAATAAAAATACCTAAAAATAAATAAAGGCGTAGTAACGAGATAGTTTCAATTCGTAGCGTAGATTCAACTAGCATATTGGGATGTATCGGATTGACCCCTTTGGCTCACTTCCAAAATTAAACTATCAAAGAATTTACTTCGTTAGCCGAGTATGCGATTCGTATTTAACTGAAACAAAGCAAAAACTTTTGTAAAGCTTTTTAAATCTCAGCCAAGTTATGCGTTCGAGGTATGTTTGCCCTGTCTATCGCACAAAGGGTCCCCCAATGCCTGGATATGTTTGACATTCAAATCGAATTCTGTTCCGGACCGATGCGACCGCATCAATGAAGCTGCGTTTATGAGGCTACCGGATTAATATGATTTCGGCTCCAATGATTTCTGACTCCAACATGCAGAGGGCTCGCATACTAGGACGAATTATTCAATCTGATTATAGTCTGATTGTGGTCTGGATGGAATAAATGGCGCGAACTAACAGGGGTCTTGTGTGACCCAAAAATGCCAATAAAAACAAAAGGCAAAGTATATATAAAACCGCCCGGACATGTGATGCGTAGACCCGAAAATCACGTTGTGAAGAAGTGCCTATTCATGGCTGCAGCAAAGGGAGGAAGGGGCAGGCCAGTAACTACCTGGTTGACGAATGTCCGGAGAGACATGAAGTAGTTGGGCCTGTCGAGTGACGACGCTTATCAGCGAACAAAGTGGCCCCTCAAAATTAGGAAAGCCGACCCCGCGTAACGGGATAAGGCGAGGACAAAGAAGAAGATTATAGTTCGATTGTTTTGGTTGTGCATAAGTACCATTATAGATCAAGAGAATCACGAGTATTCCAAACCAACCGAGGCCGAACATGAGTGGTTTTATAAAATTTCATTAAACCTACACGTGGGCAACAAAAAGGTAGGCTAAATAAATAAAATACTTATAATTGATACTTGGAACATTTTAATATTATTTCACGTACTTACATTACAAGTCAGTAACAAAACTGCTATTAAAATTACCCGTTCAGAAATACGTAATCAGAAATACACAAAATCATTTTTCTAAAGACAGCTATTATTAATATAATCCACATTTATCGCTGTTGAACTTTATGTTAAAATCATACAATACGGCTGATTTCATGAAATTTTATAATTGGCAGTTTTAATCATAGTTATGTAGGTAAATGGACAATTTCGCGGAAAAATTTGGGTACTTTTTCATACTTGAAACACAGGAAATAGGAATAGGTACAGATTCTGGTAAAGAAATAAACTGTCCTCAATCTTCTTTACAATATCGTAAACGCACAGCATTCGTGTACACGGTTTTAATATCGATCGTATTCCGCCTCCTTTTGAACTTTCTCCCAGTCTTTTTATATCGCAAAAGTATTTTTAGAGGTATTTTATACCCATTGTGTACCCCATTACCGGAGTGTTATCGATTGAATTATTTGCTAGTGCTAGTGTAGAATTTTTCAGCACAAACTTGTATTTTGTTTTACGGTGGTTCCTATGCAACACTAACTGCTCATCTCATCAAAAAACCATTCCATCTTACCCCAACGTTACCTTAAATCAACAAAAAAAATACAGAGACAGACGGCCTGATTCGAATCTATACTTACGTCAAAAATTTGCTAAAGATGTCATACGGTATCTTTAGCAAATTTGTGACGTATCTTGAAGTTCAAATCAGGTCGAGAGCCACAGATTATTTGCTGGAAATCAGGAACGAAACTTAACATTTCGTTCGCATTTTGAACCGTAAACTCGTCTAGAATAAACACAGAAAGAATACCTGGGACTCAATCCGCGACAGGTACAAGTCTAGTCTTACAATAGCTTTTACTGTCCTTAAGTGTAAGTTGCCACAGCTGCACACTTGATCAAAAGCTTGCAACGATCCTGAAATGGGTCCCAGGACTTTGATTATGTAAGTATTTACAGTACAACAATTTGACACAAACGCCTTGGTTTTACCTATCTTATGCTAATTGAAACATCAGTCTTTCAATAAAGATAATTTAAGTAAATATAAACGTCTATATTTTTATAATGGTTGAGATCAACACTATAAATTACTTCTAAACATTAAGTGTTACATTGTCGTGACTGTCGTTTCATTTTTCATTAAAGTATTGGCACATCGTGATCTAGGTACAGTCAGCATTGATTTTGAAGTGGTTTTTCAATTTGTCTAAATGTCTTGGATATCACACAGATACAAAACACTGTCTGTCTGTCTGACAGAGGTACCTATCATGCAAAATTTTGCTATTTAAAGACGTGTATTAGGTATTATTTAGGTCATATAGGGACAGCAAACAAGGGAATTAAGGTTGCGCCCATGATTTCTATGTAAAAGCATCATGTTGATATGTCAGTTTGATTGTTCTAATATTACGTATTTATGTAATACTTAGTACATTTACATTTTTATTGACAGAGCGTTCCTTTGGAAAAGTAGATGATTTTTTGCATATAATTTAATGCTTCAGTTGTTATCTGTGATGCGGTGTGCGGCAGTGTCCTGAAAATAAGGCAAAAAAAGTATTATGAGAAACCATAATGTTATAATATCTCTGTGTATGTCATATTGTTATATATGTGTTTGATTTAAGTATCAGACCGATAATTATAATAGTGAAAATTTAAAAAACAGCAATTTCTGTTCTTACGTCACGTCAAAAAAAATTTGCTGTCTTAATGCCAATATTTCGTGTTAGCAAGGTAGCTCATTAAATTTTACGAGGCAGTCTGGCAGCGCCAACGCCAGCTTCTAGCACTAATGACCGCTAATTGACCTGTTACCCAATTTGGCTCCAACGAGACAGTTGCACAACGTGAGTATACCGAGCGTAATTAATGATAAGGTGAGGTAATAGGCAACACCTATAGGGACTCATTTGACTCGATGAAGGGCAAAAGGCGACTTGGATTAGAGGCGAAGTTTGTCAGATTGCGCAATTACATATGGTGCCTTTGCGTGTCATAAGTAAGTAAGTAAGTAAGTATAGTTATTTGTTATACAAGGGTGCAAAGTTGTATTTTACCCGCGAGTGTGGAATTGAAACACGGGCAAGCGAAAGGATTCTATAGTTGAACCACGAGCGAAATTTATTTATTGTAAACTGTGTAGGTACATAAAGATGTTTATTATATCAAATGGTATCAACAGTTGCTCTTTAGTAGTAAAACTTAGTTAAATATAATTCAATATTCTTATTATTGTATAAATTAAAGTTGCAGCTTTATAATTGGAAGGTAAAATACATGGCGCCAAGTTCTAATCCACATGAAACATTTGCATAATTTGAAGTAGTTTAATGTAATTTTTAATGTAAGGTGCAAATTGATCATGAATTTGGTGGTTAATTAGACGGGTTAAAGTGAATCTTACTTCGCGGAATCGCTGACATAGTAGCTTTCGAAGTGCTGTCACTGTCGTCCGACTCAGAGCGAGCCTGGAAGCTGGTCTCTGTTGACAAAAATAGGATTTGTTACGTCATCTAACATTTTTCAGTTAAGTCATCTAATGTGGATTTTTAAGGTGATAACGCTTCCGATCACGATAGGCTTTGAACAAAATAGGGATTTAACAAAAAATATGTGAATTTTAAAAGATACTTAATAGTCTCAATACTCGTAACGACAGATTTTAGCGACAAATTATTGTTCTAGAGCCTACTTACATGGACAGACAACCTACAGTCCAAACCATTCAAGGTAGGGCTTTTAAATTTGAAACATACCTATCTCGTATTTTTTAAAATGTTGTTGAGCTAAGAAAAAACCCTAAAAAGGTTATAATGGGGTTCATCTATACAGGCAAAAGGCTTTCATTCTATTTTGCAATTAATTATTTAAATTCGGTCGCGGAAATTAAAGTGACCCGTTGACCGATTTGATTTTGAAGCCAAATAAAGTTTTTAGCCACTTATCCCTAATAAACGACATTGGTGACCTAAAGTGGGCAGCCAAAGCTATCTAACAAAAAGGTTAATGGTGCCAACAAAACGATCAATCAATTAACGAGCCCTAGGGATCCCAGGGATCTACGAGACAGATTCATTAAGCCAACCTCCTCTACGAAAAACTTACTTAAATGGAAGAAACAGTCATTAATTTTATCTTTTAATTAATCAAGATTAATAGACAATGAAATTTAAGAGGCTTTGGGAAAATTTATATTAATGTTTAACATTTGTAATTGGCTTTTTGAAGTAATAAAATCATGTAGTTTTTAATGTAATGAATATGGTTTTTAAATATATTTAAGTTCATGAAATATTTTCATACAGAGCGTTATAACCAAAGTTTAAAGGTAAGTCAATAATTTTGTTTTAATTTTACAAAATGTTTTCAATTTCTACCCAGAGCCTTTCTAAGAGTTGAGAGTAAATTTGTGTAAGTAATACTAAAGTGATCATGGAATATACTCCGAAATAGGAAAAAAATGGCTGTCCAAAATAAAATATGGACATCTAACTAATCAGCCAAAATACATGAAAGAGCAACAGTGTTTGCTTTGACATTGTTTACAAATTATTTTATTCACTTTTACACAATTCAGGTAACAATATAAGTCAGTTATTATAATATCAAAGCATGCATTCAATATTTCTCATAATTAAGCATCCTATTGTGCAGTGTTGGCCGAACGTTAATTGCAATTAACCATTAACAAGTACAAATTGAACCGTAAACCGTAACGGACGGTTACAGTGTACGGTTCAATTTGTACTGGTTAATTGCATTAACGTTTCGGCCAACACTGCTATTTAATTGTGTATATAGTGTACACAAGAGAAAAAAAAAACAGTGATCGCCCTCAACTTCTTCAAAGCACATCAATCACATCACATCATATATTATCTAACAATAGCTGCATTAGTATGGATAGGACAGAACGCAAATCAAAGTGATTGGCAGCCTCCGTCTGGCAGTTGCCACCCGCATCCCGATTGGTCGAGCCAGCAACTATAACAATGGACTCCCAAATGCAGCGTTGTGTTGTAACAAATTTTGTGCAGATTGTATGAAAATTGAAGGGACAGTTGGAACTAAGAAAAGCATTCGAATAATAGCAATTTGACTCGCATTCGCATTGGAGACACATTATTTAGTAAGTAAATAAATAATAATAAATAAATAAATATCAGGGGATATCTTACACAGATCAACCTAGTCCCAAACTAATCAAAGCTACGGCTGCTAGGCGACGATATACATACTTACATAGATAAATACATACTTATATACATAGAAAATATCCATGACTCAGGAAGAAATATGTGTTCATCACACTAATAAATGCCCTTACCGGGATTCGAACCCAGTCTCAAAAGTGACATTTATTCCACCAAAACACGTCACTTTTGACACTGACAGGTCGGTATCGTATCGCTGTTACTTCTTAGAAGCATTGTTCGAATCGGGCCGTCAGCCTCGACTACTGTTACTAGCTCTTCTTGAAATATTAGACCAACCGAATTTATCCCCGACATCCAAAATGAAGATGTCTTAATTGAATTTCAGACTTCGCGCCTGGTAATTAAATTCTGAGCTCCTGTGTAAGTAGATTATTATAATATTTCGGGTTGATGAATAAAAGTTTGACGTTGTTGTCCCTGAATCTGTTGACAATGCAAAAGTTTCGGGGGTACCAGAATTAGAGTTTTTGATGACGGTAAATTAATGTAATTGCCGACATTCAAGAATTAAGTAATCACAATCCACAGGCACAATATTTCATAATGATAATTAGTTTTTTTTATAAATATGAATTTTACTACGATCATGCAAGACATCATCTATCTATCTATATATCCTATAAAACAAAGTCCCGCGCCATGTCTGTCTGTATGTATGTATGTTCGAGATAAACCAAAACTACTGAACGGATTTTCATGGGGGTTTCACCTATCAATAGAGTGATTCTTACGGAAGCTTTAGGTGTATAATTTGTTAAGGGTAATCCGTGCGAAGCCGGGCCGGGTCACTAGTTTTAATAAATAATATCACTGAATGTAAAAACAAAGACTCAAGTCAACTTGAAATAATAAAGAGAACCTAATATTCAATGTGCCGCGTACAGCGAGTTGATTAGCGAAGACCTTTAATTTCCTGTTACAGTAAATTGTTTCGTATACCTAAGCGACATTAATATCCTCTTCTAACTATATATATAAATATAAAATATTTGCCAATGCCAGTAAAGCTGAAAATTAAAGTTATGAACACATGTATAATTCCATGTTTAATATATGCAAGTCAAACGTGGAAATTCACCAAAAAAACCCAGAATTTAATAATTACATGCCAAAGAGGTATGGAACGTAGCATGTTAAACTTGAAAAAAATTCAAAAGATACGACCCACGAAGATAAGAACCGCGCTTAAAACTATAGATGCTCTCAACCAAGCTCAAAAGTTGAAATGGCGATGGGCCGGACATGTGGCACGACTTAAAGACCGCAGATGGACGAAAATCGTCACCCTATGGAAAGGCCCTCAAGGCAAGCGACGCAGTGGAAGGCCACACTCACGCTGGGACGAGGACATCATTAAAATAGCTGGACCAAACTGGCATCAAACCGCACTTGACCGATCAAAATGATTCACCTGAGAGGGGTTCCTGTTATATACAAATTATTTAGTAAATATTGGTAAATATTTATAAGCAACTAACAACCAAAAACTAGTATTTAAGCAAAAAAAAAAAAAAAAAAATTTTTTACTAACCATCATAAAGCAAGAAATCGTTAATAATGTATCTGTAATAATTTAGCGGGAAATAAAAGGCTTTTTATTTTATTTATAAGCGACATTAATATCCTCTTCTAACTATATAAATATAATATATTTTATAAATAGACCATATTGTTCTTTCGTCGAATACTTAGCTAATGTATTAAACTAACTTGACATTTTTCTATCCTTGTTTAAATTGTATACTGTAATTTTTGTTCTGTTTGTTTGTTTTATTTGTGTTATTTTATTCAGTTTTATTCTTTGTCTATCTATTGTTGTGATTTATTTATTATAAGTGAATTGAACTGTATTTGCATACATGCAACTGTGCTTACTTATAGCAAATAAATATTTGATTGATTGATTGAACTCTTACCCTACCACGTAGAAATAATAGCCGTAAGGGCCTGTTTACACATTGATTAGGTAGTATTAAGTGCGAAATCATTCAGTTCATACATTTTTAACTTGCGTTTAGTGGCACATGTTCCTACTCGCACTTAACACTAATCAGTATGTAAACAGACCTTAACAGACAATAATAAATTTGGAATTTATTGCGCGAAAATACGGCAATTCAATGAGTTTTCCAATGGCTCTTACGGCTGTTATGCGTAGTGGGAATTTAGACCAAGTTTAGCATACTTTTAAAACAATCTGCACGTTACAATTATATTTAAATTATTTTTTAATTTATTCGCACTCGTATAAGTAATATTCGTGTGAATAATTAATGCAAATAAATTCGTATTTACTAAAAAAATGCTGCTCCTTTTTATACAGTTGGCAGCAACATGCTCAAATGAGGCCATTTCGTGGTACTTTATTTTTTCTACGTTTTTTTATATGTAAATTGTCTCGTTTGTGTTTACGAATAAAAATATTTTCTATTATATTTCTTTTTATCTATTAGTTAAAACTGAGCAGTGTTGCGAAATCTAAATAAGATTCGAATGAACATTTCGACATCTGAAGTTACAGCCACGATCAATTCCGTCCCAGTTACTGCGAGCATTGCTCACTCTGCCGACAGGACAGTCCTGACTGGGCTCTGTGGGATTATTCTAGCAAAAATTGTTTAAAACAGGTAAAGGTCCTTGGTATTATACGCGCCACTAATGAGCGCACGTAGGCTGTTATTCTACTATTTGTTTCAATATTTGTAATGAACCTTGTGTGCTATTTCCACTTTTCGTCAGGAGGCGGCCACTGTCGTCAGTTAGGTACTATGATCATTGCTCACTGCCAGCGAGATAGTACTGACATAGGTATCCCTGCGGAAATATTTTAACTTCAACTGTAACCGAACATTGTTCAGATTTTTTTGTATTTGCTGTACAGTTAAATAATAGGTGTATGCAATGATAAATCGTTTTTATTCGTGAAATTTTATTCTTTATCGGTTTCGTGTCATAGGGTATACCGGTTAATAAGTTCTTTACTTACCAATTTAAATCACTAGCAGAATAAGCATGTTTAAAAGCAACAGAGACATTCAGTGAGATTTATCTCGGCCTGTTTCCTCTCCGAGTTGGCACAGATCTGAACCGGACTTTATGTTAATTAAATGAATTTTTTAAGCAAAATTAAATCTTCTTTCTGCAATTAGAGTTGGACTTCTGAACAGTTTTAATTACTTAAGAATATTTGCCAGTCGGTTTATTTTAGGGAATTTATCTTTACAGAAAATATTATACATTTGAACCTAATAAGCTTTCGCTTGTTTACGAGTAACTATGTTTTTCTACTCCAGCACTTTTAGATTAAATGACTGCCAGTGAGATCGAAATCAACTTCACAAGAAGTGCGGCGCGGCGGGCCCCGGCGCAATGTTCACAATCCTAACAGCAGTGTTCTTAGGAATTTTAATACAATATTATGCAACTGTTTTATATTTTAATCTGACATCTGGGCGAAGATCTACATACAATTATTACTTTGATTTTATTTATAATTTTAGGTGTTTGCCGCTGTTTAAAAGAAAATATTGTGTGCAACGGTACATAATTTGGTCTTAAAATTTTCGGGCCTGTCTCAACAAACCTCAACTTCGTTTCGTTATGTAACATCGGCCCTTGAATTTTAAGAACCCTTATTATGTACCGGTTGCACAAAATACTATTAAGTGATTCCGAGAAGTAGTAGTAGTAAATCATTTTATTGTAAGTACAAAAAAAATTATTGTCTATTCAGATATTTTTGAACACCTTGGCCGCTCCGATATAGTGATGGCGACTGTACCTGTACCTAATAAGTAATAACTAATAGGGATGTTGACATGAATCGCGAATATATAAAATGTTATGTTTTTACCATAGCAGGGAATATAGAATGCTGAAAATCATATTTTATAAGTGTAAATATGCGTAATAAATTACGAGTAATAAAAGAAAATTAAAAGTATTCAAAATAATGCCCAGCATCACGTGACTGCAAACGCAAATCGGAGCGCGACGTCACGGTGTGAGAAACACGCACAGACAAGTTGTCAAACCTGGTGGTCCTCTGGCACTGACAGCAGTTTGTTTATGACATCGTTACGTCATCAAGATCACGTGATAGCTTGGAGCATTTTTGCGCGAAATTTAAACACTAAACTAATTAAAGTCGATTTTTTATTAAAAATTTATGTATAAAATAAAATTTAAAATTTAAAAAATTAAAAATTGTTTATTTCAGACATAGTATATACACCCTCAGCATACTGTTCCTGCTGCCGCGCACCCGCCTTAGCGTCGAGACAATTATTTTCCGCCTAATAGCAAAAAAGTCATCCGCCCGCCAAAAAAATTTTTTTTACATTAATTACGTCTCTATCTTAAAATGAAAACAGTTCTAAAAAATTGTCAACATCCCTTTTGACATTTCAAGGCATTTTAAAATTACACATTTTACCTGTGTCAAATCGTGGTCGCCCAGGCAGCCGGCTTGGCAAGTCTTGATTTTCCACATGATCAAAGGTGCGGAAACCCAGGGCAAATTCGGCGTAGGGACTTATTTCGAACATTTCTGCTTGAAAAGAGAAGAAATCTTTATTACTTATTAAGAACAGTGTTTTTAAAGTTTTGCTCTTATAACCTGCCTAAAGCAGCGAGGTTTATGTTTTGCCACGACATAGCGCGACTGGCTTCGGCTAAGGCGAAAACCATAAGTGGGAACGAAAGGTCCGATCGCTGTTTCTCGCTTTGGTTGTCGCCTTAGCCGAAGCCAGTGGCGCAAATGTCGTGGCCAAGACGTTAGACTAGCAAGAACTTGCATGCAATATTCGTTACATTGCGGTATCTGACCAAACTGGAATGCAGTTTACCTTAAGTAGTCGGCAATGTAGCGTAAATTGCATGCATGTTTTGCTAGTCTAAGCCTCGCTGATATTTATCAGTATAGAATCTGAAATTTTATGGAGGTTAGTTGAAATAAGAATACGAAAATTCATTCATACAAACATAAGCACACAGACTGCATAAATCATAACCCTCTCTTATAATTCGTTTCTAAGAAAATAGTATAATTACAATCAAAAACAAGTTTCTAAATTTCTGTAAATAATTTAATTCGCCATTGTTATGTAAATATTGTACTAATTTAACAAATTCTTACCATTCTTACTGGTTTTCCTGTTATGAACGGGCGACGTGTATATCCGCGGCGTGTGCGCATACCGCTCCTTGTGCTCCGACTGTGACGTCATACTCTCGTTGCGGGACTTCACGTCCTCAGCTATAGAGTGACGGTATTGGGACGAGAAGTTTTGTCTATAAAGAAAACAAGTTTGAGAAATAATATCTTAGAAACAATATGAATGCGAAAGCTGCAGGTGGAATCTTGATAAAATAATAGATGGGCCCAAGTGTCCCATAAATACAGGATTGTAACAAAAATAGTGAGGATCCGTTTTTGTTACACCTTGTATACTGGTTATCACTTATCAGCCAGAACGTTCCTTCTTAGATTTTCGCACTTGGGTAGATCCCAAGAGAATACTTATTTTATAACTTAGGAAATAATACAAGTGTTATTTACGGTTTATATTTAATCGAATAATTTTACATTAATCGACATACCAATCCTCAAAACCGGACAAGTGCGAGTCGGACTCGCCCACCGAGGGTTCCGTACTTTTTAGTATTTGTTGTTGTAGCGGCAACAGAAATACATCATCTGTGAAAATTTCAACTGCCTAGCTATCACGGTTCATGATATACCGCCTGGTGACAGTCAGACGGACAGACAGACAGACAGACGGACAAACGGACAGTGGAGTTGTAGTAATAGGGTCCCGTTTTTACCCTTTGGGTACGGAACCCTAAATGTAGACTGATAGATATGCAGTTGAATAACGTAAATGAACAAATGAGAATTAAAACTCTTAAAATAAACAATTTGAAATTCCTTGCCTTCTCTTGAAGAGGATGCAAATAAAGGCAAAAACGCAGACGATAAGGAGAATGGAGCTGCATATGATGACAAGCATGTTTAGATCAAACATGTCTGACGGGGGCCCAATTTCTTCTGCAAAAAGAATAAAAGATTACCAACGTGATCTCAACGTTTATCTTTGCGATTAAATTGTACCCACACCTACAGAAAATGAACCAGTTTTTTACAACTGATCAAATATGTTCCAGCTTAGTAAAATGTAGGTACTTAGGTATTACTCCTTATGATATTCTAACCATTAGGGCCATGAAACGCACGCTCCTAGCTTACGTCACGTGGCTGATTATTATTTCTAAAATGACCATAGATAAATATAAGGAGATTTAGCCTTAATTTTATTTTAGTGATATTACTGGTCAATCTACGAGATGTCTACAGTTAATTTACATGTACCTATGTATAGTCAGCAGCAACATCATTAGTTGTTAAGAGGTGAGATGACTTTAAGTCCCACAATGCTCGCTTGCCTCGAGTTTAGTTATAAATGAGAATTATTTCAAACCCTTAAGTTAGCAACCGCCGACCCGCATTTTTAATTAGACATCTAGAACGGTTACGTGGTTGTTATGACATTTGTTGTTGAAGTGGCTTGTTGAACAAAACTTTTAATTTAGGTTTGGAATGTCTATTGTTAATGTTAACATAAATATATTTAGAAAAAATTGGCGTATCAAACTACCTTAGCGTTTGATTTATAGACATTCCATATCACTATGTAAGTACACTCATAATATATGTCAGCAGCCAAGGCGTTCACAAATATCTGAATACGCACTCTAATGCCTTGACAATAGAGGCGTTATCATCTCCAATATATCTGATGGCGACTTATTGAGTACAATGGAATACACGACACAAACATACCCAAGTATGTTTTACCTATGTAACATTATAGCTATACTGAGACTGCTAAAATAATAATGCTTCCCGTAATCGGGGAAAAATAGCTCTATTTATTTAAAAATGTAGCAAGCATCGTTATACAGGCGCGCAAGGTCTTAGCTTAGTTAAAGCCCTTAACTAAGTTTTGAACAGAGTAAATAGGATATCGGGGCGCAGGGGATGACGCACCTCGGGACATTAAAGATAATATCTTCACAGAAACCGTCAGGCATCTGAGATTATACTCATTTCATTTTGGATAGCTTATGAGTTTCAAGCAACTTTGAAACTTCAATTTATATGTTACCGTGTGTTTACGGTAGCATATATGTATGTACCATCAGCCGTAAAAGTGCATGGTGACTATTAATGAACTCATATATATACGAGACTGCTAGATGATATTTGTGAAAAGTCTGCGCTTGTCAGATTTCTAATTAAAGTTAAAGCGAAATTATTGGCAAATTCAACTTTGCGAGATAGAATAGGTACTTACCTACCTCGAATGTTTGTGTTCAAAGATTTTGGGGTTGATTTAGGATTCGCAAATATTCAGTAGTTAGGGGCTGTTTGTAGTGTTTGTACGAACTTTAGGGCATATTTAAGAGTTTACATAATCGAGATCCTTCTTCCATAGTTTAGGTAAACGTTGTATTTATTTGTTAGTATATTTGTACACGTGTCAAGAAAGTAAAATATATTGTTAAGTGTATATTGTATACTAATGCTTCAAAAATGTTATCCATCACAACCTACTAACCTCCATCGACATTCTTCGTGGCAAATGTGTAAACGGTGGATGCAACTCCAGCATCATTTGTAGCAGTCACTTTCAGTTGATACCAATTTGCAGAAGAGAGAGGGCCAATTGCAAAAGACGTCGGCATTGCGCGAAGGGGAGGAGCTTGGTACAGGCCTTCGTAGAAACTCCAGCCCATGTTCATATCGACAGGCTGTGAAACATATACTGGATTTTTACTACCCATACAGGTCATAGGCATAGGCATTTTAAAAGTTGTAATATATTTTGCTAAAAGAGAACATAAAAGACTATCTGAGAACAACAACATATAATAATTTAAGATATTGGGTGATATGATAAACTTACAGCTTTATTCTCCGCTCTGTGCCATAGGTTGGAGCCCAGAGGCCGATATTCAACGTCCCATTTTGTGACGTCACAGCCGCCATCATCCCAGCCGCTGAGTTGGATGTAGATGTGAGACGCGTTGCTCCATAACCAGTCGGTGGAAGGAGGGGGGACTGGCGCTATTGAAACACATTTTTGATTAAAGCTTATTATTTACAAGCCAAGTGCAATATACATAGGTACACCTAATTTACATAACTGCAACTTACCTCCTCCTAAGGTCATAACATCGGCTAGAGCAGGAATAGACGTTCCGACGGAATCGGTGGCGGTGACCCTGACTGAATACTTAGTCCCACACTTAAGACCAATCAGAGTATGCTGTTGAACTCCTGGTAGTCGGGACTCTCTAGCCACCGGCCAAGCCTCTTGCCATGGGCCGTCACTTTCCCTCCATGTAAGGTTGTAAGCTGTAAGATGTATTTATTTATAATACTTATGATATTAATTGCATTAATAATTTAAATATTTATTAATGAAACATTCTAAAAACTTGTCGAACGTTTTCGACTTAAAACACGTGAGTGACCCGTTATTAATGTATTTAATATGTTCTAAAAACTTAATTAAGCAAAAAACATTATTTTTGAATTTGAAGAGTTGAAGTTAAATAATATTATGGCAAAGATAAAAAATCTATTCAGGAGAACCAACAATGCAACCAAACATTCAGTTTGTTTCATTAATTTAATAGTAATACTTACTGATACCATAAGCCAGTGACTCGTTGTTATAGACTCTTATTTCGTCCCACTGCACTACAACAGAATCCTTGTAAGGCGTGGCTCTTAAACTTGGGGGGTCAGGCAAGGGCAAAACTTTGACTTGATACACCACGGAGTCAGATCCGTAGAGGTTTTTGGCTAGGCATGTGTAGTTGCCGCTGAGAGCTTGGTCAATACCTAGTAAAAAAGATGTTACTTACAAAAATATTTCAAAACTGTCCTAATTCTATTATACCACATATTAGGATAAAAATTACCATTATAGGCGATTACTGATTAATGTAGATGCACTTACTTTTAATCAGCAAACTATCATCTCTATTTCTGGTGAACCTAGGATGATGTGTGATGATGTTTTGATTGTGGTACCAGACCGTCCTCGGCGGAGGAGCGCCAACACTCTTGCATTCCAAGAGGAGGGAGTTCCTGACTGCAACAGATACCTCTCCACCTAACGATGCCACGCCTGCGACTACTGTTAGGAGAAGAGAGGATTAGAGAACATTATTGGTTGTATTTTTCAAGCTTAACGTTAGTGGAAAATGTTGGTTTATTGCGCTATAAAAAAGACTTGTCAAACCAATTTAGTTGAATTACCTCTTTGAGAAGGGGTGTTGGTAACCCGCCTGCTCTCTGGACCTTCTCCGATAGAAGTACTGGCGGTAACCCAAACATCGTACTGTCTTCCTTCCGTTAGTCCTTTTAGCTCCATGGTCTGAGTTCTTTCGTAAGCATCAGTATTAGGCTGGGTGTCCACGCGGTATGATTGCGGGCCATCATTGCTGTAAATATCTCGACATTAGTATAGTTATTAGTACAACTATATTCAAGCCGTAAAATGTATGTTTTTACCTTGATGCAGGCTTGCAGTAAACGGTATAGTGAAGTAATCTCCCATTGGGTTGGTTTGGTTTTTTCCAACTGACTAGCAATGCGTTGGACGATTGTGATAAAAGTTTGATTTCAGCTGGTGCTTCGGGTACTGAAAATATGAGTTTTAGGTACTTAAAATTTTAGCCATTTATTTTATATAATATTTAATTTTGCTAACAAGTGAGCTCGGTTGGTTTTCTGAATAACCGAGATTTAGATAAAAAGCTTCTACGAAACAAAATATGAAATGAAATTCAAACTACCAAGTTGTACCTGGTTAGTTATTTATGTTAATATCGAATTAATTCATTAATATTATTTAGTGTAGTTTTAATTAAGTACATAGATATGTGTTGATGTTACTCTTCACATTCCCTTTCACTGGGATAAGGTTCTGTCGGAACTTACAGTTACAGAATTTGTGCTTTTTATTCAAGTTATGTTACATAATATTTTAATGTTGATAACATCAATCAAAGTTTTATAAATAGTTAAGAAGTTATTTAAGAAAATAGCCAAAAAAAAGACAATTTTGAAATGATTTGAATCACTTCCCTTTTAGTTACTTTTTAAATATGTATTCAAATGAAGTTTAAAGAAACAATGAGATACACTTATTGTAACTATATTAAATTACACAGTAGTCTCCAAGAATTACCCAGTCAATACTTTGAACAAAGCAAAACTTTGTCAAAGCAATCCCTAAGTTGCTCCCTAAGTCCAGTGTAACTTACCGTCCTGTAGTGTGGCACAAACAATAGGGAATGAGAACGGACCGAGGCCGTAGTTCGAGAAACCCGCTACTTTGATTGTGTAGTTGGTGAACTTGGAGAGGCCTTGGAGTCTAAGCTCCGTGACTAGAGTTGTTGCATTGTGCCACTGGCGACCTGCGAAATAAGAAAATAAGTATTCTAATATCACAATGTTCCGTGAATAAAATGAAAAACTTTCCTTTTCGGCCTTGGAGGATACAACCAACGGAGACGCCTTGTCTGTAACAATTACAGTGTTATTTGCTGTACAAAAAAGTCTGCCAATTTTCAACGTCAAATGTATACGTGACGTCAAAATAGCCATGTCAGATAAACGTCAATCCATTGTGTATGACCATTGGCCGACTATTTTCGACAGAGGGGAACGCCTGTTAATGGCTACTCCGTTTGGTTATATACTCTAAGTTTTCGACCATGGGAATAAATTTACTAAGCATCTCTAATTCTGTACCTAATCACTCTTTCGCATTATAATCAAGCAGGTATTCGGATGTAAAACTAGTACGTTTCAACGAGTACAATACATACCTATGTGTATCAAGTGTAATAGTAAATAATTCAAGGTATTTTTTCTACGTCCAACCATGTTCCGAGCGCTGAATTAAAATATAAAGGTAGAAAACTGTGATCTATTTAGCTAAAACCTGTATTTTATTCTTATCCCTTTTTGCAAATTCAAGGATGATCCCATAGGTGAAAGCTTTGAGTACGACCTACATAAAATAGACTGTAATATATGCGAGAAATATATCTGCAATAACATCTGATATGGAGCAACCGCTATCAAAAGCATCACACGAAGCCGAAAGCAAAGCTTTCAGCAAATGGTCATGCCGTATATTTTCAGCAATTTATCCAACGCATAGGTACTACGCATAGGTACTATTTAGGTAAAATAACTACTATTTCAAACCGGGGATCCGGCAGACCTCGTCGGCGATGGCGGGATAACTTGGACTCCTTTTTGAGTGACTGGCCAGATATAGCTCAAAACTGGGAGGACTGGAAGAAGAGGGGGGAGGCCTTTGCCCAGCAGTGGGACACAGCGGGCTCGTAATAATAACTACTATTTAGGTATACCAACTTATATAAATATATAATATAATTTAGGGTTAAAAATAGACCATTATTTTCTTTAGCCGTGCGGTTAGAAATCGATAGAAAGCTACTTAATTACATTAAAATGTGGTTTAGTTTTCGTGGGTATTTTACACAAACTCTTTATAAATGCCATTATTCAATGATACCTAAACATTCCCGGAAAATAATGCTACCAGTCCAGCGAAATACTCTTGACAAATCCTGCTTAATAATGTTTTCGGAGAAATGTTGTTTGACAGGATTACGTACTTCCACAAAGACTTTTTTTCTCGTAACTAACATTATTGGTAGGTACAATCAGCAGGAGAAGTTGCTAAGCGGGCGAGGTGTTCAAAATTACCTTGACACGCTCTTGTTCTCTTTACAATAAAGTCGCGTCAAGATAATTTTGAACACCTCGTCCGCTTAGCAACTTCTGCTGCTGACTGTACTACATTTTAATGCTATCCAGGCACGTGCCTATTGTTTCGAAAATCGGATCAAAGCCCAATACTGGCACCTTTTTTTTCATATTTCCGGATAGCGAGTAGATTTAATAGTATGTAACTGACAGGCCGATATCGTCCGGCGCGACGGACTGATAGTCAGTGGGCCCCTTTATACCTTGCGTATCAAGTCGACCTCATATCATGTCAACTATTAAGTAAATTTTTGTGTGTCACAAAGATGTTAAATAAACTCTCTCTCTCTCTCTCTCTCTCTCTCTCTCTCTCTCTCTCTCTCTCTCTCTCTCTCATCGCTTTATTACAACATTGTCTTAGGTTTTTGAAAAAAAAAACGAATTCGGAGTTACACTAGAGTCTTCTGTATATAACAGAAAACTAATGTATGGGTTAATTTCACAGAACTAGTAAGAATACATTTTAGGTCTGTGGTTAATTTAAACACATATTTTATAAAAAAAATATAGTAGAGTTTAATAGCACAAGAAACAAGAATCAAAAGTCAACAACAACGTCAATCATATCTGAATGTCATATGCCGTCGGCCAGGATTACAGTAAGAAGGTTTATACTACCAGACAGATATTAAACCTCTTAATCTTGGACGACTTCCATCAAGTCCCGAACAAAAGACTCATGTTTACAATATGGCAATGCCTTGTACAGGTCTATTAAGAATGAAATTGAATCATAACAAACCTTGCGCTGCATATAACACTGTATATCCGATGAGTGCTCCTGCCTGTTTGTGCGGTGGAATGGGCTGCCAGCTCACTCGCAGAGCCGATGATGTCATACCACTACATTCCACTGACGACGGCCCTTCTTCTGGAGCTGTAGGCAACCGAAATATGTGCTATTCTCAATCAAAGGGGTACTTATTGTCGGTTGTCAATCAGACGCTATTTCCATATGGCTTCAATTTGAAATCAACCTTATCGACAACCGAGAATGTGGTACTTTTTGATTGAAAACGTCACATATGTGGAAATAAGGATGGTATTTAATTATGAATAACTAAACACTAGTAAAACATAATAAAAACATTATACCTACGCATAAAAAAAAAATGTTCTAGGTTTTTGTCGCTAGGTGCCCAGAAAGCTGTTCGCATTGCCGCGCTGAATCACAATGCTAATCCGCTGGGCGAGATAGTGGCCAGCGGCTTCTGGTTATCTGAAGCCTCTATAAGGTGGGCTGTTTTATTATGTTAGTGTTTCGGAGCATAAATTGTAAAATCGTGTACAGTCAAGTGTAAAATTATGGGTGTAGACAACTTACTCAAAAATATGTCCCATATAGTTTTTAATTCGCTGACATAATAAGGACATATTTTTGAGTATGATTTGTGCACCCATATTTTTACACTTGACTGTACTTATAATATTAGCCACAGGCATTTTTTTGAAGAACACAAAAATGAAGAAAGAGGTATGTCTGACGGCAGGAGTATCTATCCGCTTAAGATAGGTATGTTCCTAGCAAGGAAGAGTAAATTAAATATCTGAAAAGTATTTTAACTTATGTTTTTCACTATGCATAATTTTTATATTTAAATAAATTCAGTCCGGTTAGTACTTCGGTGTGTGGTAAAACCGCAGCTTTAGAAAAGTTAAACCACATTTGGAACACGTAATCCTCTTTACAATATTCTATAATTACTATTGCTTTTTGCATATATTGATTGATAATCAAGTTTCCAAAACCTACTAACTTGTAATAATCGATTGTCTTCGTTATATGTATAAGATCATATTCTGAGGGCACAAGTAATTAATATGTACGCACTCAATATGTTACGAACCATGGCGATTTTAGTCGACTCTTTTATCCAGTAGGTTTAAAAAGCGATACGTTACTGAATTTCAGGTGATTGAAGAAAATCAACTTAAATAATAGTCCAATAGAACAGGTAAAATCGTTTAAATATTTAGGCAGCATAATTACTAGTGATTCCAGATGTACACAAGATATTACTACTAGAATAGCATGGCTAAAAAAGCTTTTAACACAAAGAAGTGCCTATTTAAAGCCCGGATATCAGACAATATACGCAAAAGGCTCATAGAAGTGTACATCTGGAGCATTGCACTGTACGGAAGCGAAACGTGGACAATGAGGCAACGTGATAGGAAGAGACTGGAGGCTTTTGAGATGTGGTGCTTGCGTCGAATGGCAAAGATCAGTTGGACTGAAAAAAAACCAACGAAGAGGTTTTACGTATAGTAGGAGAAAAGAGGACTTTGTTAAGAACTATAGATAATAGAAGAGGAAAGATGCTTGGGCACCTGATACGACACGACGAATTTATCAAAAACATCATAGAAGGGAAAGTTGAAGCAAAGAGGAAGGAGGGAAGACCAAGGAGAGCGTACATGCATCAAATAAAGGAAAAACTCAACGTCGTGTCGTATCAGGCTGTCAAAGAGAAGGCAGAGGACCGCGAAACATGGAAATTGTTCCACCGACAAGAGACTTACTCTTAAGTATATGATGATGATGAAGAAAATTAATTGATTAGGTATCTACACCGTTACAACTGTTACAAGAAATACAATTCCTGTTTCAAATTGTAAAACAGTAAAAATAAATCTGTCACCAATTTTTATTTACCAAAAAGCTGAATTATCAATATTAACAAACGAGGGGCAAACTGAAAGGTTTTTAGAATGGAGAAACTGTAGTAATTAGGCCGCCATTCTTTATTTGAATAAGTGCTTTTTAACTCTACTGCTGACGTGTCAAATTTTTAGCATATTTAGTATCACCCTGAAACGCACACGGATCATTCTCTTAAAGCCCTCTTTGTACGGCGATTTTGGATCCGCAGAGGCTTTGTAGGAAATTCATGAGATATTTATTGAGATTAACTTTTTTTTGCTCATAAATATTTATGAATTTTTTTACGTGTGTTATAGGAATACTGAGAAATATCAGAATCTGCTGATATGAAACTTTTTTATGTGTTTTTTTATCGCACAAATAATTATTCGTTAAATAATTACGAAATCGATAAAATTTTAAATTCAGTGTAATCAGCTGTAGAAGAACTAAGCTTCGTTACAAAAATAAAACTGAAGCCTAATATTGTAAGATGCAACTCTATCGTTGGCTCTCCCCACAATTAATGCCCATAATATGTGAGAGAAAATCAAATGTCCTAAATTTTTGTAAAAGTACCCTACAATTATAAAACTTGTGTTGCAAATTTAGCTAAGTGTAGAATTAACCGACTCCATAAAACCGAACTTCAGAAGAACGAAGAAATTAACATAGAGATTGGAAAGTTTGCAAGAAATAATAAAACAAAAGTCATTTCATTACACGAGTACAAAGTTCCTGACTAGGCCGTTAACTTAAATGATTTAAATGTCTAAACCAACAGCCTCGGAGGCATGTTTACTTTTTGTTTACAACAATAGCCTAGATTTATCGTACTTGAAACTTCTCAGAAATTTTCAACAAACTTAACGTGCTCACAACAAAAATAAAAGAGAATTTTAAATGATATCTCCAGCTTTTTCAACATTAATTATTCCCAGTTGCAGATTCTGGTAATTAAAACTTGAACAAAACTTTCCCTATAAAGAATGACTCACGTTAGACCGGGCCGTGTCCGGGCCGGAGCTTCCGGCGCTTCGTTTTCTATGGAAAGCATCACGTGATCACCTGTCATGTCATAGAAAAGTAAGCGCCGGAAGCTCCGGCCCGGACATGGCCCGGTCTAACGTGAGTCATCCCTAAGGGATGGTAAAAAATGTAAGATAATGAAGCCAATTTGATTTTAATATCAGTGTGTCACTGATATGATTTTGTAATATGTGTCCGCGGCCGGCAAAACGTCCCACTTTGTCGCTTGCCATAAAGACGCTTTGACATGATGTTCGTAAAAAGATACAAGCTAATCTCGTCCTTAAGCTCGCCGTCGTTCGTCGTCTCGATAAGCGATAAAGTGGGACCTTTGACTAGACTTCGACACATACTCGTATTGTGCATCGTTCATTCTTTAAGTCGTGTTATATGAAAGGTGAACACGTTTTATTAGAAAAAATATATGTGTATTTTTTAAATAAATAAGTTGTATTAAAAAAAACAATCTATTTTACCCTTATATTGGCATTGTAATACCCGTGATACACGTAACACTAAAAAATCTAGCCGGTCCACTTTATTACCTAACAAAATAGTTCCGCTATAAAGATGTCGAGTTACCATCCTATGTTATAGTGAAAAATAATGAACATAGGTTTTATTGTAAGTTAATTAGTAATAATCAACATGGCGCCGCGGAAACAATAGATATCGTTTCGTACTGTAAGTTTTGCATTCATTTCTTAGATTAGTATATATTTTTGCATTATTTTGCATTTTGATGTCTCTTAGTGCAAATATTTTCATAGTGGTCGTATTTAAAAACATTTAATACACAGAATCTTTACATGAAACTGTTATGTATCATATTTGATACATTGTCAAGAACTTCAGAAAAGTACATGTCAAAGGAGTTGTATTACATTTAATACTTTGCCAAGTTGTCGTCAAAATATGTTAACATTTTTTTTGTGGTGTGTGGGGTGGATCTTAACATATTTCAAGTATGTCGTATTAATTATCGATATAATTATGATATTTAATTGTATATTCGCAAACGCTGTAGCCTTATTGCTACGCCGTAGACCGTAGAGCGGAACATTATATTTATGGCAAAAAATGCCATCTGTTTAAAAAAAAAATTACTCTTAATTTGTTATTTGCTTTTCCTATTTTACACAACTATTTATTGACGTGTTTTTTTGAATCTGTACGGAATAAAAAAATCTACCATGTAGTCAGGTATTCGTAGATATAATTTATTTTTACGGGTGTAATAGTCATCTGGATTTTTTTCTCTCTAGTATGCTCAATAGGTGACGAAAAACTAATTTTTAGGGTTCCGTACCCAAAGGGTAAAAACGGGACCCTATTACTAAGACTCCGCTGTCCGTCTGTCCGACCGTCTCCGTCTGTCCGTCTGTCTGTCTGTCACCAGGCTGTATCTCATGAACCGTGATAGCTAGACAGTTGAAATTTTCACAGATGATGTATTTCTGTTGCCGCTATAACAATAAATACTAAAAAGTACGGAACCCTCGGTGCGTGAGTCCGACTCGCACTTGGCCGGTTTTTTATTTTATTTTAAGGTATTTTCAGTCTTGCCCTTGTTAGGACAATTCATCTGTCGCCTCTCTGATTCGATCTGATGATTCTTAAGCTTATTTAAAAAAAGGTTCCGTTAGGTAAATAGACAAATATAACTTGCGGGTACAGAATAATTTTTTTAATGCCTGTATGACTTACAACACAGGTAAAACAATACATTGTATTGGCTGTCTAAAGATAGATAAAACATAATATTTATTTTACCGAATCCGGCTCCAAAAAACGGGCAAGGTGAGAAGCAATTACTTATAAAAACAATAAGAAACTTTTGGGCGGTAATTTTAATGGCGACAATAAAGCTTTACCTACGAGGGGAGTTCACGGCTCTTTGTTAATTCACCCATAACAATTGTTGCGTATTCCAATTGTTACATATTACGACTGTTACAAAGTTTCATGAATACCTTCGAATTTCAGATTAAAGCGGGTCTGCCATAAAACATAACCTCAATGTTATGGGTGACCGTTCAAATGCTTTTGGTAACGTGATATTGTTTCACTAACGCTACAGGAAAGGTCGATTGTGAACCTGTAGTTTTTCAACGACCTTAAATCATAAATGACAAAAAAATTGCTGGTATCGGCTAGTGTGAAATAATCATTAACTGTGCAATAAAATAAATAAATAAAATTACCATTTCATGAGGATAGAAGTCAAGTCTCTGAAACGGATATGCTACTGAAGTGCACACCTATCACTGAATATCGTAAAACAGCTATGAATTGAAATTTCAAAACATCGATAGGTTGCCTTCTATCAGCTTCTCTGGCTTCTCTTTACCAACGTTTTAAAAAAATAATATAATTATCACGTCATGTCTATTTCTGACCAACGGCCCAATTCGAACAATGCTTCTCTTCTAAGAGATCACTGCAGTACGATATCGATCTGTCAGTGTCCAGTGACATTTTTGGTTCAAGAAATGTCACTTTTGCCACTGACAGATCGGTATCGTACCGCAGTGATCTCTTAGAAGCATTGTTCGAATTGGGCCGCAAATTTAGTCTCTAGTTTTAGTCTTTCAAAGTAATAATAAAAATAGCTGAAGTTAAAAGTAGTTTACAATTCCAGATTTCTACATTCCAGACAAAATTTAATGCTTAAATAGGTTATACAAGTTCAAACTACATAAGATAAAGTTTGCATAAACTCACCACCTTCCCTGGTATCTTGAAATAAAGGAATTGAAAACGGCCCAGTACCAGCACTATTAAAGGCCGCAACTGACACAGCATACCTAAACAAGCAAAATATAAACAATAAAGAAAACCCGACAGCGAAGGTAATCAATCATTTAAATTTATTTAAGTGAAAACGGTTAACCAAATTTCAATCAATATTCTAGTAGATAAAAAATGGTCAGTCAATTTGCTAAATTATCAAAAAAACCTACTTAAAGATTTAAAATTATCTTTAAGTAGGTAATCTTTATAAAATGATACTTGACACGCCGATTTTTTATTTTTATTGTATATATATATATTTTATTTTAATTTTTATTGTTATGTCTTCAGTAACAATAGGACAAGTAGGACAAATCGATCGACGTGAGAATCATCAAAATGGTGTTTGGAGCTGATATCGAAATTAGATTATTTTGATATTTTTGTTGTTTTTGTTTACCTGACTCCTTTCAACAGTCCTGTTACTGTGTTTTCTTGTTTTGAGTACAATGAAGCTGTTTTGATGATCTTATCACTTGTCTCTTGGTTTTCTGTTAAATAAATATCATATTTTAACACAATACTGTTCTATTCATTATTATTCAAAAGGAATAATAAATTTTCCAAACATTTACTATAGAGAAAATTTTCTTCATTTTGATATCAAGTTTCAGGCATTTTTGCTTTGTAAAATAATATTCAACTTATTAAGTACCTTTAATTACACCCAATTGTGGCACCGCCCTAAGTCTATAACCAAGTATAAGTCCATTGTGTGCGTCGGCTGGAGGCGGAAGCCACCGCACCCTGATCTCCCCTGGAGACTCGGTCTGTTCCAGCTGAACCGCCAAAGGAGGAGAAGTTGGAGCTACAAAGAAAAAAATATGATTTTTTTATACTACGTCTGTGGCAAACAAGTATACGGCCCGCATGATGGTAAGCAGTCTCCGTAGACTATTAGACCGCAGGCCAGGAGCATATATCGTCAGTCATCGCCTCCCGGCTGATACTTTGTCAGATGATAGTTTAGATGCTATCATGAATTAAAAAATAGTCAGCCAGTTGTATCGCGGTGGAAACACCATCAGTTGATGACAGAACATGTAAAAAAATTTTTTTCAGTCATCGCCTCCTGATTGATATTGTATCAGATGAGTTTAGATGCTATTTTAAATAAATAAAACCCGTCGTTTATTGAAACGCCTGATGAAATGCTACAAGCCTGAGTTTGGCATTACTATTATAAAAAGTTAAAGCGATTCTGTTTTACATGTTCAGGCCACCAGCTGACGTTCTTTCCACCGCGATACAACCGGCTGACGATATTTATTATTCACAATAGCATCTAAATTATCATCTGACAAAGTATCAAACGGGAGGCGATGGCTAAGTTTTTTTTTACGTGTTTCAGTGGCTGCCATTCCTCAACCCACCAACGGAGCGGCAGCTGACGTCCACGACGGTTCATCATACATAGCCACTAACCACTATACGAGTTATCGCCCGGGAAGCGATTGGTCATGGAAATCTGTTCCTGGCTCGCGGCCTATGGACGCTTGCAACTCCAGAGTTGTTACATGCGCGTTGCCGGCCCTAAAACTCCACACGCTCGTTGAGCTCTGGGAACCTTACTCATCGGCAGGAACACAACACTATTAGTAGGGTAGGGTGCTGCCTGCATTGGTAGAAGTTACAGGAATAGTTACCAGCACTCATTTAATTGTATTAAGTATTACCTTCTTCAGTAGTTGTGAGGCGTACTGGCGTTGAAAAGAGGCTTAAATCAGCCTGGTTGCCCCCAGCTACTCTAGCAGTGTATCCTGTTGACGGCTGGAGGTCTTCAATTTCCACAACATGGCGAATTTCATCTGTTCTATTAAACAAAAACAAATATTGGTTAATTTCTACATGGCGGCACAGAATAAGTAATAGTACTAGAGTTTGTGCGGAAAGAGAAGATTCGTGGAATGTATGGGGCCCAATGCATTCCACAACTGTTCTCTTTTCGCACAGACTCTATTTTTTACTAAGGTGTGACAATAAAGAGTATTCTATCTATCTTTACAAACCGCGCTGAGTGGAGGAGCAGCCTTTCAAGGGGTCCCGAAACCCATGATAGGTCCTAGTTTCAAGAATTGGCCCGAAAACGGACAATAAGACACATGCGCGATGAGGATCGCCTTGGTGTGGACCCTCAATGTACTTTTATTTGTCATAAATGTGAACGATTGTGCCGTTCAAGGATCGGGTTATATAGCCACGAGCGACGCTATGGCTAGATAACACAATTCATAGATGCTGCTTAAATCATCTGTAAGGATGCACAAGGCCTAATGATGATGATCTATCCTTATACAGCTAGTAGATTACAATTTTATCTTGAATTATTATTAGTGATCGGTAACAACGTTTTAATTTCATGGCAGCGTTGATGAGTTAAGGGAATCCGTAAAGTAAAATTCAGCTCAAATTATTACTTAAATTTAATAACCTAGTAATGAACCTTAATCGATCGTTTGCTTCAAAATTGTTACTTTACTTTAACTCGACCACGCTGCCAGGGCTGGCAGTTTGTATGGCAGATTTTGGACTTTATTGCTAAGTCAATAAGATTTGTAATAGATGATTTTACTTTATGCTCTACAACAGAATAAGCAACTTTATGTCGTCTACACACGACTTAAAGTCGAACTTTACGAGCATGCGAAGTGAAAAATATATTAAAGAAAAATACCTGGTGACGTTGATTTCCCTTGCAGTACTCCATGACAGTCTTTGACTATTAGTGATCTGTACTGTGTAATATTGTGCCAGAGACCGGGCCATGTCGCGCCACGATAGTTTCACTGACCGACTTTTAATCGAATCTACTGATAAGTCCGTAGGAGGAGATGGCGGTTCTAAAAAAGAATACAAACGACTATAAAAACTGAAAACTGTATAAATTTATAAGTATATAACTATAATAATATATTATCTATATCACCATTTTTTTTATTTGTCGTCTAGTATCCACAACACAAGCCCTACTGATCTTAGTGTGGCTGTGGCTTACCTGAAATGTGGGACTAGGTTGATCTGTGTAACATGGCCCTATAATATTTTCTATTTATTTATGTTAAAAAAAGTTTAACAATGTTGAAACAGAGGGGTTAATGAATATCGATATTTGAAAAGAGTGACTAACACGTTTTGAGTTAACGTTTACCTTAAGTCTGAAACTCATAAGTGTCTAAGTTGTTTACCCAAAATATTGAGATAGACGGTGTAAACGTCAGCGCCGAAGGGGTTGCCCGCCCTGCACTGATACAGAGCGGCATCGCTTGTTTCCGTTTGCAAAAGCTCCAGCACACTCGTTATACCTTCGTCTGTTTTTGCTTCTGATATTTTAACCCTGAAATATTGCCATGTATGAAATATACTTTATTATTTACTCATATCTTCAATCAACTATACAAATATTATGAGAATAGATACCAGTTCTGATGTTTTTTCGCTTCCAATAATCTCAAACGTTGGTGTAAACACTAATATTTACGCACGCAAACGATCAATACATAGGTAGGTATTCATTAGGTTTCCTAACGTACCTTTAATATTCTAACGTAATTCGTAAAAACGTAACGTAAAAAATACCTTACCTTTGTGTCAATGGGTTAATTGGCTTCTCATTCCTAGTCCACATGATCCTTATAGGATCGTCACCTTTTGCTTGGCATTCTAAAGTAACTTGCTGACCGAGTTTTGCTGTCATATTCCTTAGTACGGTATCGAAAGTAACGGGTTCTGTAGAAAAAATGAATTGTATCAAGTATGGGATGTTAATTTATTTTAGTCGTAATACATACGATTACCGACTTAAGATACCATGTAATATCGTGTTTGACTAATAATAATAGAAAATGTTCCATAAAAGTTCATTTGCGTTATTGACGCCGCAAATATTTATATTTTTTCATAGGAAGTTAACTTAACCAGAACAGTGGAAAATAATACATATTTAACTACTTACTGTTAACAGATATCCATATAGTCTTGCTAAGCGCTTCCCCAACTCCATTTTCAACATGGCAAGTGTAAAGTCCAGCGTCTGATAGCGCCACGGTGTCAAACATCAAGGAACCATTCGACAAACTCAAGACCCCACCTCCGGCCACCTCAAGAACTGGACGCCATGTCTCCGATACAACTAAATAATTATAAATAAATAAATACTTACATTAACATGTTTTAATCTAAATATGTAATAAATACGAACTGAGTGAGTCGGTCACAAGTTAATGATAAACACTGTAAGTATACAAATATTATGTTATTATGTAAGTAAGTAAGTATTCTTATATACATTAGTAATAAACCTAATGTTAAAAGTTAATGTTGTTTTAATTAATCCGTTATACTAAGAAAAGTAATGACGCGACAGTGGCGCCCAACGTGGGGCCGTGGGGATTAATTTAGTTTTAGTTTTATTAGTAGTACCTAAATTTCTTAGTTCTTGGGATTTGTAGAGATTGTTTTTTTATGTCCATATAATACATAAGTTATAGTTTTTTTAATGGATTATTATGTTAATTTTAATTTGTAACTTGCTTTAACAAGTAAGTAATTTATTTATTGTAAACTGTGTAGGTACATAAAGATGTTCATTATATCAAATGGTATCAACAGTTGCTCTTTTCGAGCGTACAATTTATAGCCTTAAAAATAATTAAAAACTATATACATGTAACAACTGGTCTTAGCATCTAATACATATCACTTGCCGTTTCCATCGCTTCGAAAAATTCCTTTAAACTATAATATACATTGTCTGTAAGAAACCTTTTTAACTGTACTTAAATTTATTATCATTTATAATTTTAATATAGTTAGGTAGGGCATTAAATACACGTATGGAAGTATAGAAGGCGCTTTGGCAGAACAACGTGTTATTTGCCTTTGGACATATTAGGTTATACTTGTACTTTTCTCTTAGATTGTCTCTTAATGAAGACTTTTTAGGGAAATTAAAAATTATTCTTAACGAAAAGACAGAGTTCAAGTACATAAATACCCGTAAGAGTGAGTATCCGTTTGTCTTTAAATACATTCCGAAGTGATTCCTCGGTATTCATACGGTATATAGTACGTACGCATCTCTTGTAAAAGAAAAGTACTTTACACATCTACAGAATTTCCCCAAAAAATAATTCCGTAGGTCAGCAGGGGAAAAACATTGCCATAGTAAGAGTTTCTAACTATGATTTCGGAGCAAGTGCCCGATAAAATTGACAAAGCATAACATTGGCTAGAAATTAAATTATTAATTCGTGCAATATGCTCTTTCCAGTTAAGGAAAGTATCAATAATAACACCCAGGAAACGTATATTACTAACTTCTTCTATTGTCGTTCCCCCTTCTGTAATATTTAATTGTATGGGAGTTGTTTTATAATTCCTAAACTGGATATATTTAGTTTTATCTAAGTTGACTTTAAGATTTAGTGAGTGAAGCCAATCTATTACTTTTTTAAGGGTTGAGTTAATATTTTGTTCCATATGAGGTATGTTGTATATATCCCCTGAAAATAGTATAGTGGCATCATCCGCGAACAACACGCACAACTCGTCAACAATTTTAGGAAACTCGTTAACATACACTAAGAATAAAAGTAACATATGTAATATATGTAACATTTTATTGTAAGGTTTTATTTATTGCCAACTAAGAGGCGCCTAACTTCGAAATAGGTCCTGTGATGTTACCCTAAGGGACTTATATTAGAATAGAATATCATTTAATTCAGTACTATGAAGTTGTTATCGCATTTGTTAGTACTGCTATATTTTTTACTGTTAGTATTACGTACATCGAAATAAACCTCAGGTATCCACTCTTTAATAAGTATGTTCTTTTGACAACATCAGCGACATTTTCACGCATTCGTGGTTCTAAATGTAACCACATTTTCCGCTCCATAAATAAATTACCACATTCGTTGATCACACGTCAGACTCGTCATACCTAATAACGAACTAAAATTGCGTTGAATCCTGTTCCAGTTCAATGAATTTTATTTTCTCGCTGATGGATTCACAAAGAATTTTATTTACTTTTACAGATTGCTCCCACCAAAGCGATTTATACATGTTTTCTGAAAACCTATTTTGAAGCTTTAAGCAAATACGGAGCGTTCGATGTTTACGCCTCAACCCGTAGAGTAAAAGTTTATCTACGCTAGTTTAGGTTTCATCAAATAGCTAACGCTCTGAAATGTTAACAACACGTTGCTATTTAGCCACGTAATTTAATTAAGATAACAAACATACTTTCAATCATGGTTCTGACAAAAAAAATCAACATCAACATTATGCAAAGTGGAGTGATTTTGTTGTGTCTAATAAAATTTCAATCTTTAAGTTTAAATTTTATGTTCAACATACAATGCGCATGACCAGAGGCCGGAATTCTCGTGGCAATTTGAATTGTCATTAGGGACTTCTCATTTATCGACTTTCGATATACCTATATCTATACAATGTACAACATATTAAAAAGATTAAAAGTAGAGGTAAACAACAAGCGGTCTTATCGCTAAAGAGCGATTACGTCCAGATAACTTTTGAGTAGCTGAAAATGCGAAATAGAGATGTGCAATAAAAACAATGAAAACTTAATAGTTTCACATTTTAAGTTATTACTCAGTTCCGTATTTTTTCAATTTCACGTTCAAAGTCTGTTTTAGTCCTAAGAAATATTCCTCATGTTTTTTTCATATTATCTGCACTTACTCCAGTTACTCCTTTGACAGTCAAATATATATTAACATATTATAACTTAATATTGTCTTCGGTTACCACGATAGTTACTCATAAAAATAAAACTAAGTTACCCGTTGACCACGAACGCTGTAAAGGGTTCGAAACGTCGGGATGTATTATATATACAATATATGCGATATAATCCGTTTTCATAGTTTTATTTCATATTATAACTTTTTTTTTTTGTGTCCTACATTGTATCGATATTTGTGTATACAGGATGTTTCTGACCATGGGGCTTTAAATTCAGGGCTCGATTCTACTCACTAAACTGAGCTACTTTTATTATGGGACTAACCCCGAAATCGCGGAAAAAACTTGGCATTTTCAGACATTTTGGCTGATGTCGACGTTTTCTATGGAAAAGCAAAAAAAAAATCGCGATATTAGTGTTGGTCCCATAATAAAAGTAGCTCAGTTTAGCGAGTAGAATCGAGCCCTGAGTTTAAAGCCCCATGGGCAGAAACATACTGTATAAATAAGAACTCCCTATGACGGTTCAAAAATGCCACAATAATTCCGGTCTCTGCACATGACGGTGACGTAACACTTCATCATCCGTGACACTTCTTAAACATTCGTATTTGTCATGCTACTTCAGTCAACCTCAGTACTTTTTGTACCGAGACTGACTGAAATAGCAAGACACGTTGGTACGTTTCCGTGAAAATACGATGGAAAATAATTATGCACTACATCTGTAGATATAATCACTATGCAACGTCAGTCGAAGGCATTAATAATGAAATCAGCCCAAACACATCACTAATACTGAGGAATTACGAGAACCCAATAATAGTTAAGCCGATTTGGAGTTCTGCGTATGCAAAAGCAGATCTCTAGCGAGCAGGAAAGCGTCCACAATTGTTTTTAAATTTCGGAAGGTTGGTGAGGGCTTAAAATAATGTTAAGTAGTCTATGGATTTGGTCGTTTTGATCCAAACTATATTTTTCTATAACATAATATGACGCTTATTTGTACGCATTTCCTTAATCTGACGACCACAAGTTCGACGCCCGATTTTCGCACTGTAACCGTCAGATTAAGGAAATGCGTACAAATAATCATCAGATTTAGTAATAGCACAATTATAGCATTTATTTGGACTTAACGATTTGTTGAGCCCCCCACCAACCAACTGCTCAACATAGACGGCTAAAAGTGGATGGTAAGAGTAGACTCCACGGGGTAGCAAAATATCACTCATATCTTAATCTGACGCGCTCAAGTAACGACAAAAATCCCCTCTTGAGCTCCCCGACCATGCCCCTATGAACGACACACATATTGATGTCAATATTTAATATTGCATGTTAACTTACCATCTTTCTTAAGCCAGTGAGTCTGAGGCTGAGGATAGCCGTTAGCACTGCAGGAAATGTGACCGCTCCGTCCCAACAGCAATGATGTATTCTGAGGCTCCTCGCTCCACTTAGGGGCAACTGTTACGAACAAAACGAATGACTTTTTATATTAATTACTGTCATTACAATAGTATATGTATGTAAACATATTATGTTTCTTCGCTATTCCAGCAAAGCGACTGGACTGGACTATTTGGATTAAATATGGTTTACAGATTATTTTAGCTTATAATCTAGATCGACATGAAGGATAGTTTTGATCTTAGAAACTGTAGCCGCCGTGCAGGTCAGAATCATGACGACTCAAATAATAAGCTTCGATTTGAAGTAAACTGATATAATCTTCCAAAAGGTACTGGTTTACAAGGGTTCTTGCCAAAGCGGTTAAGTGGAGAAGTGGTGGTTATTGTATGGAGGGTGATGAAAGAGGGATAGCAAAATTTTACAGTAATAAAGGTGGTTTAAATTTCGGGGCCGCGATACAAAATATGTGGAACGCTCCTATTGGTACTTTAAAAAAGCCTCCGAATACTAGCCGAGCCCGACGGCTGCGTTCAGCTAAAGCATAAGGAATATTGTTATACAATAATAAGTTGCATCAGCAACAGAAACCATTACTTAAATGGTTGAAATAGAGAATAAAAGTTAGTCAGGGGTTACTTTTCAACTGGAGAGAGTGTGTGTATCCGTGTGGGAAGAGACAGTAGGTATAAGTAAAATGTATCGCAAAACACACTATACTGCAACGCTACTGAACCAATCCAAATGCGCCTCGACTTTGGATAATTGCAACACTGTATAGTTTTTTTTTTTTTATAATAATAAATAACATTTTCATTATATTACGTTATGTATATAGGATGACTCACGCTACGACGGTCCGGGCCCGGGCCGGGGCGTCTGACACTTCAGTTTTCTATAGAAAGCGTCACGTGATCACCGTTACATGTCATAGAAAAATAAGTGTCGGGCGCCACGGCCCGGGCCCGGACCGTTGAGGCATAAGTCATCCTTATAACTGCTGTATGGAACCGCTATATTGGCTTGATACTCAAAATAACATTTCTAAACCGTTGCTTAAATATTTGGCATGCATTTTGGAAAGTATCTTGGTAAGTTTTAGGTTAAATCAGATATAACGGCCTACGACCTAAAGAGTCAACTCCGTCAAGCCAAGTTTCATCCAATTATGTAATCTCAAATCAAATTATACTTAATTAACAAAAGTTAGAGCGGAATCCAAGATACTTTAAACGATCTGAATCTTATTAGGATAATAAGGATCCATTTAAATAAATTGATCTTGGTTCTGTATTGCTTTTCGCGGTATTAGCATGTTTCAAGATTATTTTTAATATTAATTCTATTCAAAATTGACAACAGTGGCTTTTTTGTGTAAGATTTTCTGGTTAATAATTATGTAAAAATAGCCAGTTTGATTGCGAAACCGTTGTTATTATTTAGGTTTGCCTGAATAATTAATTATTGTCAGAATGTAAAAGAAGCCAAGAGCTGTCATGAAATCCACACTTACTGAAAGGAACTTTAGCAATTTGTCTGGATAAATTTCTAGAAGTAAAAACAAACTACTTTTTTATTTAGGTAAATGTACCTTTTATGTAAAGGTTGACTGTCCGGTTGACTTTGGCCACGTGGTTTGCGGCCACGCAAGTGTACGTGCCGCAGTGGTCCAACGAGACGTTCTTTATTATCAGCACGCTGAACACTTCCAGACTCCTCTCCACTATCTGAAAATGACACATAATTTGTACCAGGTTTCCAAGTAACCACGTACCTCAAGACACAAGCCCCCCAACAGGGTTGACCGACAGTAATTGTGATGATTCTCAGCGATAGGATGACAATGATGATAAACCTATAGAGGCATTGTTAAAATTTATGTACTTAAGTAAAATATTATGTCTCAGATTGTGTTACCTACTGTAATTTGTAATGTCAAAATCCGGTTATATTTGAAAAAAAATGGGTTGGGCACATAAAGACGGATACTTTATAGAACTATGTCTGTTTCTGGATATTACATTTATTTATGTTTATAATTTTGCATATCCACTGATATTGAACTTGGCTCTCATTTACACATTTATTTTTTAACGGGATAATGTTTACAGAAACCACCTAAAAGAGTTAATCATGTATCTGACTGAGTAAATACTGAAATGTAAATCGCATCACTACAAAACATATAAAAATACCCAATATATTATATAATATGGCTACGAGAAGTACATGCAGCATCAAAAACAGTGGATCAGTCTACGCATCAAATGTATCTACGTTATCTAATAGTTCAACAAGAATAGCTATGCCTCTGTTACTATATAGAACAATAAGACTATGGCAGATACTTTTATATGTAAACTGAAGAGATAGGTATATATCTGTCTGGCTGATTCAGCAATTCAGCCCGAATAACTAATTATTGAAATGAGAAATTAACACGTAATACTGCTAAATAAAAGCAGTTTTCAACTCCAATTATCAATAATAACTGTTTGTTTGACTGGGTCATGTTATTTTAACGTTATGCAAATATAGGTCATTATTATCAAGTTTATCAACAAATATTTGTAACAAAATGTGATTTTATCACATAATCAAATCGAACAAAGCGACGAGTGAATCATGATCATTGACATTTAAGTTATATAATGATTTAATATAAATACTAATCCAGCCGAGTAAAATCTCGAGGTACCTATATATATTTATTTATATTATTATTTAAACAATAATACGAGTAATACATAGGTAAAATACAAATTGAAAATTTTAGAGTAGAAAAGGGGCTTCAATCTGTATCTCGAGATTTGCATGAAATGGGCTAGATATTTTTTTCCGAAACTGTACGTACTTAGATCATGTAGATAAAGCGCACTGCGAACGAAATGAACAAATCTGAGTAGGTAATACTATATCATATCAAAATTATATTTTAAAAGTTCGCATACTGGTAGTGATATATACTTGATACTTTATTTGTTGGGTGATTGTGACTTTTGTTACCAAAGAAGCATGAACCCCTGTTACGAGTATTTGACTTTTATCTCTTGGCACCAGAAGTGCGGAATAATGAATAAGTATAAAATTTGTCTGAATCTTTTATTTATATAAAGTTACTCTGGGTGCTACAAAATCTTGGCAAACCTTTCTCTAGTTGTCATAGCTGCACACACACACAATTTGTGTTAAACATAAAAAAGAAAAAACAAGAGGAAATACAGAGAGGTGGTAATCAATTCGATTAACCTATGTTTAAGGAGAGGTTTCTAAATTCGTTTGTATTTATTTGTTCCATTAACATTTGTATCAGTCGAAAAGACAAAATAATTGGTAACCACAATGCGGGTAGCACTACTAATAGGTAATATCTACAGTTTAAATTTGTTATAAAATAATATCACCTTTAGATGATTCGGTATTTTCTTCCCATCCTTCAACCACGAATAATACACAGGAGAATCCCCGCTCTTCAAATTACAATGTATCTGCACTATTTGTCCTTCTTGCAAGTCAGATGCCAGCAAAATCTCTTCCAGCTGAGGTGCTTCCACGACTTGTAATTCAAAAGATCTCTTAGCCATCTCCCCTGAAGGGCTCCTCACGACGCAAGCATAGCTACCACCATTATCATTCTTGTTTACTTTAGCTATGTTTAATACACCATCGCTTGTTACTGTGGCGTCTCTTTTGATTCTTAACTTGGGTTTTCTGCCAAATATTTCTATGCTGGAGGGCACGGAGCGTCGGTAGCGACTGGACTGTGATATGTCGGGCTTGATTTCTTTTCCCTTGTACTCCCACGTGATTTCTCTGGAATTGAAAAGAGCTTTTTCCATTAGAACACAATATTCATAGAACATGATGTTCTTAGTAACATGATTACATTGACTTTGTCATTGAAATATTAACCTTGTGATTTTAAAAATAAATTAATCACATCGTTAAGGTGTAATTTAGAAACGGCCATGAGGCCCAATAAAAAAGGATCTAAGTATGCATATAACAAATTAAAACATTTTTATACTTTTGAACGTTCGACCTTTTTCTCGTTATACATTCTCAAAACCTTTTTCACAAATGAAATACATGATAAAAGGTACCTCACGGGGTAGCCGTAGTAAGGGCACCTGAGAGTGACACTCTGGCCGCTTAGAACCTTGAATGGGGGCAACGTACGGATATACGGGGGACCTGTAACAAATGTGTTTTACAAGTTTTTTTTTAGCGTTCCGTACCCAGAGGGTAAAAACGGGACCCTATTACTAAGACTCCGCTGTCCGTCTGTCCTTCTGTCTGTCTGTCACCAGGCTATATCTCATGAACCGTGATAGCTAGACAGTTGAAATTTTCACAGATGATGTAATTCTGTTGCCGCTATAACAACAAATAATAAAAATTGAATAATATAAATATTTAAATGAGGCTCCCATACAACAAACGTGATTTTTTTGCTGTTTTTTTCGTAATGGTACGGAACCCTTCGTGCGCGAGTCCGACTCGCACTTGGCCGGTTTTTTTTGTGTTCCGTAGCTAACGCACACAACAGGATTCAACAGGTAACAGAGTTTTTCCTTATATATACTATCCGTTGTAGGTCTGTCTGCGGTTTAGTTCCGGTGACCCTGAGCATTAAAAAGGTAATATACATATAATTTGACATGGCTTATATTAATCACGCAACTAACCTACGAATTAATAAATAAGATACATAAATCAGAGGTTCGTTAAAAGACGATACCTAGGTACTTAAACTAGTTGACTCAGAGTGCAGATACGAAATCACACGTAACAGAAGCACAAATTTCTGTGAATGCTATTATTTCAATAATATAGTGTGACTGCGTCATTATCTCTTTATAATAATAGACCATCTACGATAAAACGATTTTGAATATTTTGAACATATCGTAATAGATAATGAATACTATAAGATACCTTTTCGTAAACTAGCGTACTGGCATATTATTCCAAACAAAATATACATAAAAGTATGCGTGCTAAATTTTATCCTCAACAAACAAAGGCATATTTCGCATTCCGCGTCTAAAATATTTAATCTTCAGCGTCACCAGTTGCAATAAAGTAGTATAAAACTGAAGTTTGTACGCTTTAATTTAGACTTTATATCATGATTACAAAGATGATTTTGTGTTGCTTTCCCTATGTTATCGAGAATGATCGATCGTGGCTTGTAGTGCAGTATTTTGATTTATTTATCTTGTGAAGTAAGTTTGCCTGAAAAGAGAAACTCCGTACAATAGTTTATCTACAACTATCTATACATTGTGATAGTTGTGGCTACTGGCTACCAATAGATTTTGAAGTCTGTGAGTCATATTGACGCAAAAATACTTTTCTTGATAGAAAACAACTGCTCTCAGCGACAACATGTCTCACACCAGCTCTGATGGACTTGGGTAGCCATATGAGCCAATCTATGGAAAGCAACATACGTACACAAGCTTTCGTCATACACACATACTTATAAATATGTGACATGTTCAGTTCCAAGAGCAGGCTCATGGTCATGATACCGTCATAGTTGATCAACCGTCTGTAGCTATAGCTCTTCATAATGAGCAGCGCAATGTCGTGGATACTAATATTGATATTCAGTTTCGACGTCACTATGCCGTCGAGGGCCATCGTTCAGAGATAAATACTTTGTTTTAGGTGGAATAGTTTAAGATAAATAAATATACTGACCATATACATTCATCCGGTCATGGTGCGCCAACTGAGTCTCTCCATGGTGAGCAACGCACGCGTACAGGCCTCCATCGTCCACCCGAATATGTGATATGTTAAGTTGCGACGTCACCCCGCCATTGGGAGACAACGTTTGGCTGATGCCGTACCTGTGGATAAAAAAACTTTAAAAAAAGAAAATCGACTTGCTTGCATTTACAAAACAGATCATTTTACTCTCTTTGTACTTTAAAATGCAACAAAAGATCCTATTACCGCTTTTATACATGCATTAAACCTCTTTGCGTGGCACGGCGTATTCTGATTCATGGGCGGTTGCATCTCCGTGGAAATATAATAGGACGCTTTGACATAGGGGACGCAACAAAATTTACCATTACTCACAAGGAAAATGTGATACTGTAGGGCTTTGAGATAAGTGGGTTTATTTATATGTTTTTCGTGTGTAAGAAAGGAAGGAGTCTCGTTATAATACATTGTATACTTTTTGTTTTATTGTACCTTAACCTGATTATGTTAACATTAAAGTTTTACATACATACAATTCGTGTATACTTAAATACAAAGAAAACATCCATGAATCAGGAACAAATATGTGTGTGCTCATCACATAAATAATGCACTTATATACGATATACGATATATATACGAACCCAGAACTATCGGCTTCATAGGCTCGGTCACTACCTATACTAGGCCAAACCATTTCGAGTTGTAATATCATTCATTTATGCTTCCAATGCGTTACAATATTTCGACTTTAATTGAGTTACTGTCAACATCGCATCACATGGCCGTCGCTGTCGGTAGTGTTCATTCTCACACTCTGAGATCTAAATGGTCGCAGTCTGGTCTCAGAGGAATTTCCTTCTAAGAACGTTCCATGAATGACCACCCTGGAGCCGGGGTTTACGAGAGACAACAGTATAGGGTACTTCACAAAAGGAGTATAAAAGATCTTAAAGACACTTTTGGAGAAAAGGAACGCGGGAAATTGGGAACATTTTAACAAATAGAAATGGAAAATACCTCACGGTGAACCGTAGTTACCTATAATCTTCATTATCATGTTAGCTTAAAATCGTATAATATTGTCCTCATAAATTAGGTACCTTTTCTTGTAAGTAAAGTTCTCGATATGTTGTTTTGATGCTACTTAAAATTGGATTCTTTGTAGTCTATAAAGTATCCCAATACCCAGTATGTCTGCTGGGTAAAGCCTTTCCCCAGAGTTCCAATCCTTAAAAGCAACCTAAATCATTACCAGTCGCCAGAATTGCCAGAATTGCCAGAAATAGTTGCTAACGGTAAACATGGATATCAGTGGGTAATTTTACAAGCTAAAAAGTTATGGAGACTATCCCGTTTTTTATCAATTTATCTTTGTCCTTAAATTTGAAAAAATAAAATAAAAAATAAGGTTTTTCATTTTATATTATTTGACATTGTTAATAATTTAGTTAATTAATAATGGTTACTGGTTTTTAAATTGTGTATTGCTTGACATTTGTGTAATTATAATCAATTGTTATTTTCCTACTTGACAATCATAATATAAATTCGTATAGATGTGTAAAATAATTTATATTGTAATTTAATATTATGAAATAAATAAATCTAATTCCAAATCTAAATCTAAACAAACACAAATGTCTCCCATAAATTGTGCCACAACTGGCAGCATTTCGCAGCGCGTCTGAGAGAAAGTACCGAGACTTGCTCGACGCAAGACAAGACTAAATTGCCACTAGAAACAAATGAACATTGGACCGACGGCGGATTAAATAAGAAAAATGAAAAAGTTTCAAATTAACTTCCAGTGCAATTTTCTTTTATTAAATGAACGTCCGGTTGATGTGATTGAGAATTTACGTAATAAAGTTAGTCCTTGCCTTTGGAGCTTCAAAGTTCAAACTTCAAAGTAATGACGCCAAATCATTTAGGCATTCTAGTTCAGCTAGTTAGTGATTATATAGGTTACATATAATGCATCAGGTAAATATTTTTGCCTACCCAGATAGCATAAATAAACTACACTAGGTATACGTATTTTAAAAGATTCATTTGCATGCATTTGCATATAATTGTGCTTAATTCACTGAGCGAAAATTACTTAAGAGGCCGGTGTCGATTTTAGTCGCAAAAATGTAAAATTAATAGATTTTGTCCGTGAAATTTTACACCTTTTGTTACCTAATTGAAATAACAACGACTGGTTTCTATTAGCACGTCTTCTTATCTTACCTTTTATCAGATCAGTTTTTTGAAAACAGACTCACTAAGTTAGTAATGTTTGCTTTTCTGATGGACGTTTAGGTAAACGCGCGTAAAGCACTGATTTTGTCGCTCTTATTTGTAAATTTCGTAAAGTTTGGACGGCTAAACATGGTAATTTTGTATTACACATATCCTGTACTTGACGTTTATCAGACTACATTTTTATTATTATGACTTTGAAGTAGTGTAAATGAAAGTTAGACGAAATCAATTTTCTCCAGAAATTACTTCAAAACAAGTGACAATTTCTCTGAAATTCGACTTAATTTTAACGTAATTTTGATACTTAAACAATCTACAACATTTGCTGAAACTATTCTTATACATCAATTTGTATAATTTACCACCATGATTTTTTGATGATTTTTTAAAAACTGCCCCTTCTCTTCATGCATTACCGGTGACGCACGCTCGCGACCTCATTATTAATAGGCAAGATGAGAAATCGTGCTAATATAAACCAATACTTGTTATTTAGATATTACGTAACAAAACGTGTATAATTTCAACGACTAAATATATCAATTTTACATTTTTGCTCCAAAATCGACTACGGCCTCTTAAATTCTATCTTCTTTTTGTATTCTACGAGTTAAAACCGTTTTAAAGATAACAATTTAAACATATTAGGGAATTAGGGTGATAATATCTTAAATTTCTCAAGGACGCAAAAGTCCAATTTAATTTTTAGGCATCGAAATAGGGTTTTTTTTTAATGTAGTCCTGTACACTTTACATTGAGTTCATTTATAAAGGTTTTAATGCTCATGCAAATTTTACCTCGAATCGGTATTTGACGAGATGAGTATGCCGTCCCTCTCCCAGATGAATTTCCCCGGATGCTGTCCGTTCACGGTGCACTGGAGATGTATCTGCACATAAACATGTTACTATTATTCCCTTTTCATTTGTGTTTATAAATTAATAACAGGTAGTTAACATTCAATATAACATTTATAATTTATACATGAAAGTTTTGTTATTTCGAAATTCATTGAGTAATTTACTATTTTTAGAAGAAATTGTATTATTTATACAATTTTATTATGAATTTAAGTAACCACTGTAATTTTCAAAAAAGAAAAATAAAATTCGTGTTTTTTTTAACATGACAGTATAATTTTTTATAGAATTTCTTGAGGATACTTTCAATTAATCATTTAGGTAAAAGTATGGTTATTTATGGAATGGGAAGTTAAATATCAGAATGGAAATTGTATGACAAATTCATTTAAAACCAAATTTTAATTGCTTATCGTAAAATAAAAAATAAAAAATCGTACTTGGATAGTAAAATGCTCTAGTGCAGAAAAGTATCACGTTCTGCACACTTTTTAGAACAACGATTCTTTCAGAGCATGAGAAATGAAAAAAATATTCCAGGGCCCAAAAAGAAAGGTGATAAATTGGTAATGCCAGCAAATTCTTTTCCCAAATTAAACCCTTCGGGACTTTCACCGTAAATAATTCATGTTGCTTTGAGCCAACAGGCCACTCCTGTTTATATTGTGTCACTTATTTTTTTCTCTGTTCAAGGGCTGTTCTTTATTAGCTAGATCTGGTTTGGGGTTTAACTGTGACCAGAGATGCGCGAGGATGCGTTACGTTACGTTACGTTACGTTACGTTAGAGATGTGTTTGTGAAGAACGAATAGAATGCAGTGATTCTATTGGTTGCTAGCTGTTAGCTGGTCGAAACGCAGAATTAAAGAAAAGAAAGATTAAACCAAAATTGGTCAGACAAAACAGCTAAGACCTCCCCCTAACCCTAGCCACCGCACGATGTAGATAAAAAAACTCATAACAAAGTCCACTTACGTCAGCTCCTGGCATCACGGTTGTTTCACCGAAGTGCTGCGACATCGCCATAGAAATGCTCCTACGGATTCTCATTGTTCTTAACTCTGCGGAAAATTTAGTGAGAAAATACTGCTATAGGTACCGAATAAGTTGATGCAAATTATTGGCGCCCAGAGAGCCTATCGCGAAAATCGATAATCATAATTGCATTAGAGTCAGACCAAGCTAAGGTGGCAGCGATTGTGCAAGTGTTAAGTTAATGTCATAATTTCATAGAAGTCTGTGCTATGCAA
Organism: Cydia strobilella; assembly: GCF_947568885.1. Lineage (NCBI taxonomy): Eukaryota > Metazoa > Arthropoda > Insecta > Lepidoptera > Tortricidae > Cydia > Cydia strobilella. The sequence continues at coordinate 23,471,205 of NC_086042.1, forward strand.
AATCGCTGTCAATATAGCTTGGTCTGACTCTCTGCCTCTCTATCGTAGCAAATAACGAAATTTTGATCTCCGGTTTTCGCGGTAGGCACGCAGACACTAATCAGTGACAATGACATGAGTAAGGAATATTGTCGTATATTCATTTTATTCCAAAGCCCTTAAAATATTACTAGACTTGGACCACGTTCACAGTTTGCACTGACTTGGCAGGGACAATACATTCATATCCCATGAGCACCATAACTACTTGACGTATCACTTGGCATGAAAACTTAGCGTGGCTATTTAACACTGTCAACAGTAATTTCATCACTTAAAACTACAAAGTAAGTAAAGAAAGAACCCTTTCAAAGCTTTTTATTATATGACTTACCGACTGTAGATGGGTCAAATAATGATCTGTAACAAAAATATTACATAAAAATGTGATCATGACTTACTCATAAAATAGCATTACACATTCGATTATAGGTAAATTACTTTTCGTCATATCAACTAATTTTACAGTGGTCGAGTGGCTATACTGTTTCCTGTTTATTTAAAAGATCCTTCTAAGCCATATGACACTAGTTATTCTCACAGTAGTTAATCAGATTTAATTATCGTATACAAAAGCATAATCGATTAAATCGCAATGAAACGGGTCAAAGAATTTGTAATTAAACAATACTCGGCTGTAAACGAACAACAAGCGAGTATAACTGCCAAGACTTAATTTATTTTACAGGATCAATTTCATAGAAATTGCGCTTCTCTGAAACATATCCTTCTCTGAACAATTAACGAGGCGTCGTTTGTTACCTTACAAGTAAAATATACCCGACAACACTAATGGGCATTATTCAAATATTTTGAGTAATATATGAATAATAAACCTGCGCATGGTAGTAGGGCGGCGGAACAGGTTTTAGGTTACTTTTCGTTCATGTCATCTTGGATATGGGTGAATGAATGAATATAAATCAATGCATTCAGTTTGATGTCCTGAATACAAATATATGAGATGACAAGCGCGAAAATGCTGGGGGTAGTTACTGTGACGTCATAAAGTCGGCAGTACAAAGTTTTTAACCTTTTTCTTTCAAACATCCCATGTATAACATACTCTAACATTTTCACTACTTGGTCTAACAAATTATTAGAAAACGTTAAAAAAATTCACAATCCAGAGTTCACTTTGAATTACTCTAGATTGAAAATGGCTGAATAGATTATTCCATTTTTTTTACGGAATAACTGTAAATATGCTCTTTATTATGTCTAAAAATAATTAACCAGATATCTCTTCTTTCTCCGTGCCTCTTCCCATTTACTTGGGGTCGGCCCTCTGAATATGTTTTCGCCATTTGGCTCTGTCAAAGTAGGTTGCTGGTATTTTTTGCGATTGCTTCTCTAGGTTTCTCCACCAGGTGGCTTTTGGGCGTCCTGGTGGTTGTTTGCCTGTATCAATTTCGAGAGCAATTTTTACCGGGTGATCTTTTTCTCGACGCATTACATGCCCGTACCATCGGAGTTGGCTTTCATGGAGTTTGTCTGGAATTGGGGTGACTTTGAAACTGCCTCTAACATATTCATTTCTAATTTTATCTAGCCTCGTGACGCCGCCTGCCCATCTGAGCATTTTCATCTCAGCGGCATGAATATTGCCCTCGTGCGCACAAGTTGTTGTCCAACACTGCGCCGTAGAGATAGTACGGGTCTGACACAAGTTTTGTATACTTTTCCCTTGGTTCTAATGGGCATTCTACGATCGCAGAGGACACCTGACAACGATCGCCATTTCATTCAGCCGGCATTTACTCATTTACTCAATAATTAACCAGATATATCCCAAAAAAAGACAAGTACTATCAAGTTGAATAACAGTATAATTTTCTGTTACAGTAGACTACTAAAATACAATTTTTTTAAATGAAAACATACCATGTGGGGTATGAAAAGCAAGAGCTTTGTCAGTAGATCACAAATATATAACACACTATAACATTTTCAATACTTGGTCCAATAAATTTTTAGAAAACGCATTTTTTTTAAACACCCAAGTAGTGGAAATGTTATAGTATGTTATACAGTGTGGAAAGATAAGTCGGGCCCTGGAGGGAAACTACCGTAAAATCCTTAAGCTGGCTCATTTTACTTAAAGGAGACATTCCTTTATTTTTAAAAAGAAATAAAACTGCATTCAAAGATTTTTTAAACTCGCTTGCCTCGCCCGGGACTCGAAACAACTAAAATTAAAGAAACAAACACTCCCTATTTTATTATACTAATCGATAGTATTATTATTCAGGATAAAATTTATCTAATAAACATTTGGTTACTATTCACATTCAACAAGTAAAAGACACGTAATAGTTCTCTTATCTCTCCAACATTCAAAGACTTCGTATGAAGTACACGCTTGCTAATTTATCGGTAAGTACCTTGTTGAAATCTTCGATAAGAAAATCGTTTAATGGTAGTAATACCTCTAAACTTGCTATGAAACCGTTCAAGAGCTAAGGGTTGAGGTAAAAATGTTATTAGGGGCATACACCACAACACTTTGCTGAAGGCTACAAGAAATGAATTTCAACGGCGACTAATTTTGTGTAGCCGGAACGAGGGGGCTCATTTCGAACAATTTATCAGTTAAATAATTTAAGTGTAACAAATTGATAGTAAAATAAAGTTAATGTTAGATTTAACGATCATTTTTATTTTTTAGACCAAATGTTTGTTAGAGAAATTTGTGCCATTTTCAACCAAAAGGGTACTTATTGTCGCTTGTCAGTAAGGCGCTATTTCCATATAGCTTCAATTAGAAATCAACCTTATCGACAAGCGGCAATGTGGTACCTTTTGATTGAAAACGTCACATTTTATCCTGAATAATAATACTATCGATTAGTATAATAAAATAGGGAGTGTTTGTTTTTTTAATTTTAGTTGGTTCGAGTCCCGAGCAAGGCAAGCTAGTTTCAGAAAATCTTTGAATGCAGTTTTGTTTCTTTTTAAAAATAAAGGAATGTCTCCTTTAAGTAAAATGAGCCAGCTTAAGGATTTAAGGTAGTTTCCCTCCAGGGCCCGACTTATCTTTCCACACTGTATATTTGTAATCTAATTATAAGGCGCTTTCATTTAATACCGCACATGGTATGTTTTCAGTGAAAAAAAAAAGTATTTTAGTAGTTTCCTATAACAGAAAATTATACTGTTATTCAAATTGATGTACCTACATAATAGGGTATTTGACTGTATTTAAAATAAATTATTTTACACCATGCATAAAATAAAGCACCAGAAGATTAATAGAGAAACGTAGACAGCAGTTATTTTTAGATACACTTTCTAATTTAAAACCCGTATGAAACTATAAAGAGTAGGTAATTTGATTGTGACATCACATCTTATTGTTTCATATAAATTCCATGGTAGTAAAATCGTTTTGACAGTTCTAAAAAAGAAAATGTTTTGACTGGTAGTCAAATACCCTGTTATGTAACGGTCGTATTTGTCTAATACGTGACAGCTGATTAATGACAGTGTCTGTCTCTTTCAATTTCGTGGTGTTAGAAAGTGACACTTATGTTATAACAGGTTTTTGCCTTTGAAAAAGACTATGAAAAACAACAATATATTTCAAAATATATTTCATCTGTCTTGCAACTTAAATAACCTATTCGCAATATTAAACTAGAACCAAAATAATCTTCAATTGGTATTAAATGCCCTTTCCTAAATAACTTATCGGATATTCAGTGACTCGGCAACTTACTTCGCAGCCTTTGAAGTAAATTCCAAGGATAAAGACAAACGGTAGAAGTATGGAAATAGTCATCAAAGGACCGAGTGAAGCGACAAAATGGAGATTATGAAAGGACTTAGCTGAGGTTTAAAGAACGTTTTTTCAAAGGAATAAGATTTTGGCAAAAATTTGCCCTGAACGGACTGCTAGAACGGAACAGAACTGTCTTTTATACATCCAGCCTTGACTAGGTTTTACTAGTGAAATAACGATAGTGAAGCTAAAACAGTCTTTTCTTTTCATTTTTATACGATTAATTTTAAGTAAAGGTTTCAAAATACAAAAGCAATTTACTTGGATTTTATAAAATTTATATTTGGAAAAAATAACAGAAAATTGACAAAGCAGCATAGATTGCCAATACAAGTAACGCCTGACCAGGAATATATGATCACGCGCCATGTTGCGGAATTTCACTGAAACAATTTTTTTCATACTATACTGAACTGTCACCCTATACATGAGAATAACAGCGCCCTCTTGACAATGATCATATATTTCTGGTTAGTTTAGTAAATGGAACTGATGAATGCGTCAAAAATAAATAATGTTTCTCATCATCTTATCCGGTTAAAAAAAATATATTTTTACTTAATCAATAACGTTTCCGTCATGATTATGATGTTGTCAGTGTACGTTGGCCTTTTAGTTTGTAAAACACAAAACAATCAAATTTTTGCGACAAATGAAAACTTTTTTCACGTGTCACGCAACCTTTTAAATTGAGGGACAAAGAAGAGTCGGCTCCAACTGCCATATCGCTCGATATCCGATATCTATATATGAAGTAACAAAACATGCGAGATTTGTCAAAATTATTTGCAACTGACATTTCATTTCAAATAAAATCTCATCTCGACTGATATACGAATAGAGGTCAAATCAAATTCCTTTGTTTTCAGAGATGTTCGAAATTTGTATGTCATTATTAAATCGATTTCAATATTCAGTGGCGTAAGTAGGGGGGGGGGGGGCTGAGAGGGCAAGTGCCCCGGGCGCCATCCAAGGGGGGGCGCCAAAATGGGCAAAAGGCAGCAGCAGGGAAACTTTTGTCAGTCGTCAGGGGGCGCATACTTGGTGACTGCCCTGGGCGCCATATCCTCTAGCTAGCTAGTTGTCGATGTTATTAATAACATTTTCATAGATAATATTTTTTATCTAACAAAACAATTTATTTTTATAACGCATCATAGAGGGTTTACGATCATATGTGTGTAGATATAGACTTTTATCCTAGGATATTTACTTAGATGCAAAGGTTTGTTCTCAGGTACAAGTAATTCAATTTAAATCTAATTTAACTCGCATCATTATCATTACGCGCCAGTTCCGGCGAGCACATGCAATCCATTAGTTTTCATCTATAGTTGGTCAAGCAGATCTTGTCAGTAGAAAAAGACGGCAAATTTAAAAAAAATTAGGCGCGAAGGGATATCGTCCCATAGAAAATTTTTATTTCGCGCATTTTGCTACAGACAAGATTTGCTTGACCAACTATACTTAATATATATGCATGGTCAATACATACGAGAATCTTGAATTACGACACTAATCTAGCTCAACCTGAAGAACAATGAGCCGTCGTGTAAGAAACAGAGCTTTTGTTCCTAAGTACTCTCGTATAAGCAGATATAGAAGTTACTTCGCAATATTTATGTTGGGAAGAGGTTCACGTGACTTGTTTTATTGTTGTGATAAAACTCCTGTACGTCTGTCGTTATTTTCCAGATACCCTTACCACGAGAAAGGATTGTGAATTAACTGATTTAATCTGAATTACTTTCCACCTAAATTATCCTTGTATTTTTATTACCCGATTGTGGAAGAGCCATAAAAGATGGTTGACTGTTTACACTAACTACATGTAGGTGTCCTATGTTTTTCTCTCAGTAACTAATAGTCTGGCAAGCCAACTATGTTTAATAATTGTATAGCAGATGGATCCTTCGTCGTTAGATTTTTTAGCATCATCACCAAGTACGAACATTTAAAAAATGTAAATAGCTATATTAAAAAATCTTTCTTTTAGGTGTCAAAATGGAGTTTAGCAAGTTCTTTCTTGTAAACGTAGGATATCTATAGAATAGTGTGTCAAAAAGGAGGCTATTTTCCGCCAAAATAAAATAAAATCTTGTTATTCTGATTTTTTTTATTGGGTTCAAAAGTTTAATTTCTTCAAACCCCGTCAAAAATTTCCTTTTAAGTCCCGAACTGTTCCCTACCTGGCCCAAATGTTCCAAATATGCCAGCTGCGTTGCCACGCTGAATGGCTAAGGATATTTGTTGGACCAGGTAAGATCCAGCACGGGGGTCACAGCCTCTGTCCCTCAACCGACGCCCGATCTCCCTGACCAGCTTTTTGGCCTCGGCGCACCATGGCCCAGCCGTTTCGACAGCAACCGGAATGAAGTCATACACTGGTCCAAGGTTGGCGTATTTGCTGTGTTTGACCTTAGCAGCGGCCTCAGCCGCTGCACCTGCCTTTTTAAATGTGTGGCCGACATGAGAGGGAGCAAACGTGCACACACATGTGGCATCCCACAGCAGGCTCCGGCCTTTTGCCCACGGGACCAGTGTAAGACCGTCCGGCCTTTTGCCATCTGTACGGCTTAAGCCAGGAGGCTCTAAAATGCATGGTATGTTCGCCGAGACTAAAGCGCGTCGAAGCAGCTCGTTAATGGCTTGGTGCCTAGGTATTCGCCCTACACATCGGACGCAACTAAGCCCGTGGTGCCCATTAACCTCGACCATTACCCCGCAAGGGCATCTGTGGGGCTCACATACCCTGCTCCCAAGACGTAATGCGACACTCACCCTCACAGTGTCATTGTCCAGCAACGTTCCTAAGTGAGGCGATGGCAACGCGTGCAGCCAAGCTCCTGATTCGGGCTCCGCAACGGCCTTCAAACGGGCTGCATCTGCCCCAAATGCGCCATCCAACAAACTCGCATGTACTTGTTTACAAAGAATGTCGTCCCAAAGCCTCTGTGAAGCAGGATTCTCGGGTTTTAAGCCTTCTGGCGAGCGAGAAGACCACTCAACCAGCGCCTCACGAACAAACGGAACGTAGGTACTGTCACCGTCCAAACACAATATCTTAGCGACAAGTACCGACGACGCGTGAGCCGAGGCAAGAAAAGCGACAACCCCGACATCTTGCATGGCACGGACTCCTACACCCCCATAACGAATAGGAAGCGTTGCCTGCCGCCACTGAACCTCATCAATCTTTTTTTTATTTGTATTATCCAAACATACCTACCCAATAATGTTAAGTTTTTTTTTATATTATTTTATTAAGACGATTCTCGCTGATTTGGCCTTGAGCGTCTCAGCGTCTCTGTACCCGCACCCCGCTCACTGCGATCGTACGTGAATTTCGTCTCGGTGCGGCGACTGCGGCGGAACGAGGTTCAAAGAATAACCTACAGCTATACTAGCCCAGAGGCGCGCGGCATTTGGCGTTTGTGTATCTTTTGCAGATATTTTGTTGTTTGAGTATGAGTAGATCATGCGTGTAAATTATAATAAAAATATATTCCCTTATGCATTATACTTTACAAGCCTCAATTAGTTAATTTGTGTTTTATCTGTTTCTTACAAATAAATACCTAAGTCAAATCGACGGATTAAGATTTATAGCTAAAGCTTGGTATGTACTAAATTGAGGCGTACAGTGCGTTTATTTTATACAGTTTTTTTTATCCGTAATAAATAAATATAAATAATGCCATTAATAGTTAACTTATAAAATTAAAGTACCTACTAGCTTCATATACTACTACAAATGTGTTATTTTTCGAAGTTCGAAGTTTTCTCAATCATTACGTGGGAATATCATCATTATTAGGGTTCCGTACCTCAAAAGGAAAAAACGAAACCCTTATAGGATCACTCGTGCGTCTGTCTGTCTGTCCGTCTGTCACAGCCTATTTTCTCGGAAACGACTGAACCAATTAAGTTGAAATTTGGTGTATATATGTAAGTTTGTGACCCAAAGACGGACATGTAACGTAAACAAATTAATTTTAAACACGGGGGCCACTTTTGGGGGGTAAAAGAGAAAATTAAAAAAAAAGTTTTTCAAACTATATCGTGTTACATATCAAATGAAAGAGCTCATTGTGAGAATCTAAAATGTATATTTTTTTATAATTTTAGGATAAACAGTCAATTCAATTCAATTCGATTCAATTCAATTCAATGTATTCTTTATTCAAATAGGCCTAGCAACAAGCACTTTTAAATTGTTTAGAAGTTATTCACGAAAATAGGCAGAAAATTAGCATTCCCCCCTTTATCTCCGAAACTACTGGGTATAAAATTTTGAAAAAAATACACAAAATAGATCTTTACCTATTATAGATCACAGGAAATCTTATTAGAAATGAGCAGTCAAGCGTGAGTCGGACTTAATTATTTAGTTTTTGATCCAACCCCTACGGGTTTATTAAAGACATTTCACGCACGTTTCACATAAAAAATAAATTGTTTAATTCGAGTAATGTACGGAACCCTTGGAACGCGACTCCGACTCACACTTGGCCGGTTTTTATTACAAGCGCGCCACAACCAAATCAGCGCTTTGCAGTCATTTATTTTTTTAGTGGTTAACGGCTATGTATGATGAACCCCTGTGGACGTCAGCTGCCGCGTCGTTGATGGGTTGAGAAATGGCAGCCACCGAAACACGCAAAAAAAATGTTATCGCCTCCCGCTTGGTACTGTGTCAGATGATAGTTTAGATGCTATTGTGAATTAAAAAAATGGTCAACCGGTTGTATCTCGGTGGACCGTCAGCTGGTCACATGAACATATAAAAAAATCTTTTCAGTCATCGCATCCCATTTCATACTTTGTCAGATGGTAGTTTAGATGATATTGTTAATAAAACAAATCGTCGGCCGGTTGTATCGCGGTGGAAAGACCGTCAGCTATTAAAACATTATTGTTAGTTTAAAAATAATTTTAATTGATTTAGCCGTTTAATAAAAATAACCAAAGTTAGCCGCAAAATGGCCTGTGTTATTATTTTTATTACGGTAAAACTATAAATATCAGGAAATAAGTTTAATTTTATAATTGTTGAACAATAAATGAAGATTCATATATATTTTTTTCATAATTTTTTGTTTACCCATTTAGAAGACATAATACACCAAGTTGACCCCAATGAAATAATTACTGAAATCCAGAAGGAGATACAAATAATAATAAAATAATTAAACGTTTATTAACAGGCAAGAATCACCCATGAAAAATTTACAGACATAACTACAATTACACTATTTAACACTAATTACTACTTAACTAAACCTACAATAAACTTAATAGTAAGTTTTTCCGTAAATAAAAATACGATAGGCCGTTTTGCTAGTTCTTAATCGATTAAAATTATTTTTAAACTACAAAAACAATGTGTTTTAACAGGTACTATTCATACATATAGGTACAACGTAATAGGTAGCTTATGTTAAATCAATTATTTATTGTTTCGAGATGGAATGGAACATTATTCAAAACGTAAAACTTTAATGACATTATAATATGTCGGTTAGAAAACATTTATTTATTTATTTCAAATGAAGTTTTCTCACACATACGTATATTATAGTATAATATATACGGATATTATCATTACATTCATTGTAATAGACCGCAAAATACCATGTTGCGCTCGCTAATGCGCGTCGCAACCAAATCAGCGCTCTGCAGTTATTTATTCTTTGGCCACAATAACTCCGATATTATAGCACTTTGCTTGTGCATAAGCGAACATAGTGCAAGGAAGGCACGGAGCGACGAGCGACACAGCCTCCTCGTCTCAAAGCTGGCACACGACTGCCGGCCACGCCATTTTCAGGCTGCATACGCATGAAATGTGGAAAAACGTTCGATTTCTTAAGAAAATATTTTTTGATTAAGAAAAGCTATGTTGTATTTGTAGAACCTGTTAAAACATTTTTGTTAGTTTAAAAATAATTTTAATCGATTAAGCCGTTTAGAAGTTATAAGCAAAGTTAGCCGCAAAACGGCCTGTCGTGTTATTTTTTTTTCGGTGAAACTACAAATTTCAGGAAAAAAGTCAAATGTTGCGATTGTTGTCCATAGAGTGAAGATGCATATATATTTTTTTCATAATTTTTGGTTGACTCATTTAGAAGTTATAAGCTCTAAAATGTAACAGTTTTTGGCCAAAAACTGCGCGAAGCGCCTTAAAGGCGCAGTCGGCGCAGACAACATTTTTTGAAGAGTAGGTACGTTGTTGAATTTTAGATACCTGCAGAGTTACAATACCTATGTAAATGTTTATAAATAGATTCCACGGTCATAAAGTTTTACCGACGGCCCGTGGTAGGGGTGGAAGTTATTACCCCGGGTAGGTTTGTACTTCCCTTTACGACCGCTTTATTGACTTTCAAGCATGAAGTGTTAGGATTAATCGTGAAACGTCATAATTATAAGCTTATTCACTACATATAATGTGAAACCAGTACCTTACTTTGAAATTGTATGGGAGACATGCGTTTCCAATAATACATAATAATAAGGCATGGCACAATCAATATGGTAAACTGGTCTCCCGCGGTACAGGCCTGGCCTAGTGCGGGGACCTCTGCAATTTCTGTATACGCACTGCTATGAATACCTACTGTTACTTGTATCTCTGTGTAACTTTTCTTTTTGTATGTGCAATAAAAAAACTTTTTTTATCTTTTTGTATTTATATTACCATAATAGAAACCAGCGGAGAGCTGAAGATGCGACGAGCTGAATTTGAAGTATTTTATAGCACTTTATGCCAATAAAGTGATGTACTCTGTAGGCTTTCGTAGCAGGAGCAGAAATTTTACTCGTAACAGTCCTAATCCAGTGGGGGCCTTGTAGGTACTTTTGCTTCATGACCACTTATACCATTGTGAAATACTGATTCAAACTTTCACGATTTTTACTCATTATTATTCACAACGACGGGACGTATTCGCGTAAAATTAAGTTTTATACCATTGTGAGACTAATAATACGGCCTTTATTACTTTTCAAGCATAATAATATCAAAGATAGATATAACTCCGTAATAGATAGATCTGTATATATATTATGTAAATTGGTAAATAACAAACGAAACCGTCAACTCCCTCTATACGAGAGTAGGCCAAAGGTACTGGCGCCATCTGTGCGAGAATAAAATGATCTTGAATTATGAGGCACGTTTTTTCCTTAGACTTTATTCATCTTATACGAGGTCTTTGGTAAGACGCAGCGTTAGCGTCGGGCGTGCGTTCCGTGGTTCTCGCGGGTACCGTTGCAACGTTGACGCGCATTACGTGAATTTCCTTGGTATATTGCATTGATGTCATCGCCGAATTACTGTCGTGATTAAAGATTAAGAGTACTCATTGATTCAATCCGTCACTCATTTTATTAAGGAGTTTGACAGTGACACCGCCCGCGGTCAGTGTCAATACTCCAGCAGTATTATTGCAATAGTACTGCTTTTGCAGTCATCATCCAAATGTCACCTTCAAAGATCATCGTTTTGCTTTCAATGCATATATTTAAATGCTATCCCACTTACAAGCTCATTAGTAGTTCCCAGCCAGGAGGAAGTTTGCAAACTGTCAGCGCCAACGAAATTAGTTTCTACTCAGTCACCAATTTTGCTCTAACTACACCATACTTCAGAAACTATGCTAAATAGTTTACAAGGCTCCCTGCATTGCAACTCAAGTCGTAAATGATCAAAGCCCTGTGATGTAATAACACTCAGTAGAGTATTTGAGGGTTAAGCTAAGTTGATCATTTGATCGCTGCTAAGGATAAAATTAAATGTAATTAAAACTAGTAAATGTACCTAAAGGTAAATACATGATACAAACATGGCATGTTGATTAGAACCTATATACTATACCTCTAAACCAAATAAATAGTCCCTCGCTGCCTCTGTCTGTCTGTATGTTTAAACTCTAAAACTACTGAACGAATTTTCATGCGGTTCTTACCTATCAATAGAGTGCTTCTTGAGGAAGGTTTAAGTAGTTATATAATTTGTTCAGGTTTTGTGTAACCCGCGTTAAGCCGGGGCGGGTTGCTAGTGAATAATAATTTGAAGTATCCAAGTCGTGCTATCTCTTAAGAGGACACGCTAACAATCCATACCGAACCAGAGCGGTTACAATTAAGTAAGTATAACCTGAGTAAAATTATTTCTTAGTGGACTTGAACACGTTGATTTTGAATGAAAAATATTTAAAGGAATTAATTTGGTTTCAATTTATAATGTGAGGTAAAAATGATTTGTTACACTCACTCGGCAGCAAAGCGTGTTTGTATTTCATTCCTTGAAACCCTCGCCATGCTCAATATTTCGCCTACTCAGATCTGAATATAAGCTCGAGAGATAAAAAAAAACACCATGCTCCGTTGTATAATATGTACAAATAACTATAGTTTGTTCATCATACTTACCTCTGAAAAGTAAAGGTTTCCGGATATTCGCTTAGATATGAGTACTTCTTCGTCGAAGAGGTGACATCTGTAACAGAAGGCAATAGGTTGTTTTTATGCAGTTTGATCAAAGTGGAAGAAGGATTTTTAAATAAATAAATGTAGTCCTCGATTATTGGCAATGCCGCTAACGCAGCGTACTACGTAGGCGAACAACACGCGAACGCGAAGCGAAAAGATGCGGCGCGGGGTGAATCAATCCTTTGATACCTATAGAAGTGTTCTACGTGGGCGATCTAGTTGCCAACGCGAACGCCGTGTTCGCTTACGTAAGACGCGTTCGTAGTTATTATTTTCCTCACGGGACAGGCTATGTCTATTACCACGAGGAATATCGTATAGTATGAATTTTCTCAATGATTTTTAGGCCTAAGACCCTAATCTGTTAAACAGAAGCCATTATTTCTTTTCTGTGAGCGGTCGGCCATTGTGTCTGAGCGCAGACACAATGGCCGACCGCTCGCACGAAAGAAACAATGGTTTTTGTTTAGCAGATCAGGGTCTTAGGCGTAAAAATCATTTTCTGGAGAAGATTCATACTATACATTGACCCACCTGTTCTTATCTCTATCGCACACGCGTGATTAAAATGCTGTCCCGCCCATGATGCCGGCGATTAATGACACTGAGCGAGTGGGACATCAATATCATATTGCGCGTGCGATAGAGATAGGAACAGGCGCGTCAGTGACGTCAGTGTACGAAAATTCCTCGTGCTAAGCGTTATTTCTTTAGTGTGGGGGCCAGTATAATAGTATTTTATACAATCGTCATCGAAATCGTAATCGTAATGTTGTATTGTATACAATACTTTTTCTACGAGTCATCTAAAATAATACTTTTTTTTACTATAAAACCTAAATACTTAATTAATGAAAATTGGTAAATATCTCAGTAGACAAAATAGTCGCGCGTTTATGTCTTTTCTATGGGAGCGCGGCGGCACGTGATTGGTCAAATTATTTTATAGTTGACTACAGCGTATCGAAATGAATATTATTGTTGAGTTGGGGGTCCATATATGAAACGTACGCAATTATAATTTGATATACGAAATCTTAATCAATCCTTTTATTGATTAAGATTTCGTACACTGTTTTATTTCATAATTAGCAATTTTATTTTATTTTTGTAAATAGTAATGCACCAAATGGTATGTAGGACTCGTAAACAAGATATATCTTCAACAGACACGGACTCAGAACATCGTTATTTTCACGCTGTATTCACATGACTGCAGGATTGCTCAACGACTCTGTTTTCGATAATACTCGCCTTTTTAATATCGTATACACCTAGAACCAGTTTCTTTAATATTGCGTATTTATTGCGACGAGAATATGTAGGTACCTACTCGTAACACTGAATAACATTTAGTTTAGGACCAATCTCGAAATCGCAAAAAAAACAATTATTAGCTGTTCTATGAAAACCTCGACATCTGATCAGACAAAATTTTGTGTATCCCAAGCTAAGTTGTTCGAGTTAATCTATAGGTACCTGGCATGTATTGTAATACTTTCTCTTGATAACAAAATTATAAAATTAAATAAGGCAGTCTAATCCACATTTTACATAGTATATACATATATTTGTGGACAACTAATTAAAGACATATGTGATGGCAAGATGTGTGAACGTCTAGTTATAACATTTATATAGGTATTCCGAAATCCGATAGTTTTTTGCCTTGATTTATAAAGAATATTGCCAGGATATTAGAAGTGAACAAAAGATGGCGCGCCGCGCGAAACTTTTTTTTATCTCAATTACTCTGAAAATACACAAATTTTTTTTTTGCTCCTCACGTCCCTAGGCTATATCACTAGTGCTGTGCTGTGTTATACATGCAGGGTAGCGATATACATTTTAAATAAAATTAAACTTATAGTATTTTTTTTCTATCGAGCCAACTTTAACCTAGATTTTGGTTGGAGTTTTCCCTTGCAAACATAATTTAGTTTCCCCGTATGATTTTTTTCATGGCGTTTGCCTTTGTATAAATGTGTATCAATTCAAATATAATTTTGCTTTAGCCTGTTCTTAAATGTGTCAAATGAAAATAAAATTACAAAACACATTAAGCACAAGTACTGAGACTGTTTACCATCAGGCGGGCCATATGCTTGTTTGCCACCGACGTAGTATAAAAAGTTTACATAAGAAAATTTATAATATTACTCAACGTAATTGTTATAGATTTAGATTTAGATATTTCTTCTCACAATATAAAATTACAATATAAATAATCATAGACAAATTTATACGAATTACCTACTTCATACCTAATTAAAATAAATTTACGTCCCATCTCTATGTGAATAAGTTTATAAACTCAGCTTACGGAATCAAACATAATAATAAAACTTAGCCTCTTTGCAATGGCGGCCCTAATATGTTACAAGCATATTCAACTCGAGTGGTTTAAGGGGCGAGGGCGCCGCGACGAGTTTCGATTCTACTTATATTTTCAAACTTGGGACCAGAAGCGGTATAATATTGTCAACAATATTATATTAGCGCTATGGACAAATGTTTAACTACTAAATTTTAACAAAAAATTATTTAATCCTAAAAGAAATTCGAAATTATAAAAATTGGTTAGGTGCATGTTATATAGGTATCAGACTTAATGTACCAAAATAATGTACTCAATAAAATAAAACACATTATTTGCAACGGCTTACAATCGAATATGTTCAGTAATATTCAAGCCTTTTATACAGGTGGTATTGTTGTTTATTAAATCAGTATTAATTTTCCGTCATTTCCGTATTTCGGTTCGGTTTAAAATTATTTATTCCCATAAGAATATAATACATATTCATTTAAATGAGAACATACAGGTTTTCTTATTATTGTATATACATTGGTAGCAGCAAATGTCAGCAAGGTTCATTCACATTTCTGATTAAATTTGGGAATAAAATATAAAATTTTGAGACCTAATATTATAAAGCCTAATTCCTGCTAACGCTCTATATTTACCCAAGTCAACAGTTTCCACATCACTAACATCCATGACATGTGACGTTCTTGCCAAGTTGGTAATTGGCCAAGTTTTAATGACGTCACCAAGTTGGCTCAATCGCTTAAACTCGCCTCATTATGGTTCGAGTGCGGCCCTGTTTTATGGCGTATTACGCTTAGTGGCGGTTTTTATATGTCTTCACCCAAGTGCTTGAGTTTATATTACTCGTTTCAGGAAACTTTCAGGGACCTATTATTGAAGATGTTTTATTAGTGAATCATGATCATGATCTGCTGATTTTAGGGAATGACGCAAGCAAATAGGAATATCAGGCGAACTTTGTCACTCCACCAGCCTTTACCCGAAAAGTTCATCTTATATTAGGTTATTGCTTAAACGCTTCGAGCAAAACCGGCTTCCGACACGTGTGTTGCTCGAAGCTTAAACGTCATGTCGTTTTTGTTTGTGACAGATTACCCATGGGTAATATTAGGCACAATAAATGAAATTCCTAGACTTCTACTAGAAATCACAGCATTCACAGCGCATCTTCTTTACCGATACCAGATAAGTGGTAGACCAACTGCATCTGCATTGTGTCATTGCGGTGTACATAAACCTATCCATTCTTTTACATAATATCAGCAGTAACCTATAAAATAGAATACCAAAACACCGTAAATTTCAAAGAAACATCGTCTGAGAAGATTAAAAAAGCTATCTAGGCTACATCTGTCCCGCGGCTATTCAACGCGAATTCAATGGCAGGCGAACTTGTGTGCATGTCTTGGCAGCAGTTTAAGAAACACTGTGCATGCGGCTAGAAATGTTGGACACATTTTGGGATAGAATGTTTAGCAAGTTGTTTGGATTTAAAGTATTGTCGCGAATATAAAACACAGATGTTGTGAATTACAGCCCGATGTATTGAGCGGAAAAAGGACGAAGTCACGTGACCGCTTATTATTATGTTTATTAACTTGAACGTTTTTCGTACTAGGGATATCACCGGATCGACACACAACACTCACGATATTCCATTTTTCAACTTTCGATATTTGTTTCCGCTTACATTTACTAATGACTGGATATAATAACAAGACCAAGTGCGGGTAGTTCGCAATAGTCGAGCGCCTAGATGTTGATGTCAATTTTAGGCGGTCTTCTCCGAGACCACGGGGACAACGCCGTCCTCGAAACGTCAGAGGTAAATTAAAACTTATTTTACGCGATTAAGTCCCGTCGTTGTGAATAATAATGGATAAAAATCGTGAAAGTTTAAACACGTGGCCGCTTCTTCTGGATATTAACATAATAGAAAATATTTTATTACAAAATTTGATGTACTTACATTAATTGTCAGCGACAAAATATTTTCCATATAGTCAATATCCAGGAAGGAAAATAGGGACTACGTTTGTACGGAGAAGTGATCGTCCACTATTGTCTTAAAGAAACAAACGTAACTGAGTATAAAATGATCGATTACGCGCCAGCTCGTGGTTGCACTATCAGACAAAATTGATGGCAAGTCAGATCATCTACCAAGCTACAGTAGCTACCATCGGCCCAGTGTTCCAAAACCTATGAATTTTTTAATAAATAAAATAAATTAACTAGTACGGTGACCTGCTAAGTATATAAATTAAAATATGTTCAAGTAAAAGCAGGATTAATTAAAATGGGTTACTTTGCATATAAATTGTAATACAGTGTGACAAATTTTCATGGCTCTTAGATATGCATTTTCATCCCTCGAACATCCCTCGAATCAATAAGTCGTTGCAAACTAGTTTGCTCCATGAGTGTAAACTTTGCGTCGTGAAAGTTTGTTGCCATGTAGGTAGAATATTAATCTGTTTTTTATGTTTCGACCTACATGTTGCCCAGTTAATAATAATTAGGCGCACATATTGCATTAATTAAATTGCTTTTTGATTAAAAAGCTCAAACAGATTTAATCAAAAATGTGTGCAATAACGCGATGAAGTCACTATTATGTAGGTATATTCTTTTTCTTTTTGGTTGTTCGCCACTTATTCTGTATGGAGATGAAGGAGGATCAAAGGATTAGTAAGGATCAAACTATAGCTCATAGAGCCACTAGTTTATTATGAATGTAAAATATTTACTATATTTTGTACATACTTTAATAAAAATCGAAATTCGGTAAAGCGAAAATTCTTTAAAATCGACAAAGCGGAATTCCTCTTTCAAAAACAATTTTTTTTAACATTTCATTTCAATTTTAATTTTATTTTACAAAGATATACTTATGTCCGTCAATTATTGCACATTATTTCCTTCAAATTATGACATTGTTAATTACTTGACTAATACAATTATCCCATACATCCTTTTCTTCCAAATAATCTGACACTTTATAGTACGATTTTTTCATTAATGTTGACAATTTTCTTAAATTTATAATCTGGAAAATTTATTATATGACTAGGAATTTTGTTGTAGAAATATACTGCAAGTCCAATAAATGATTTTCGAGCTTTAGCAATATTTCGTACAACAAGACGCATAAATTGTAAGAAATGTTATTTTATTTCATCCAGATATATTTTGACGTTCATACGTTGGAAGAGTGCCAGTTCTTTTCGCCCCAGAGACCGTAACGAGGCGTAAACAACCCCATTAGGATATTTACCCCCACTTTGTATATTACGAGCTCATAAAAGAATCAACAAGTTATAAAATATAAAAGAATCGAAAAGTGACACAATATTTAACAAAAAGCTAAAATCGTTACTTGTAGAAAAGGCTTACTACTCGATCGACGAATTCATGCTGTCTATGCGAAATGATCATTGATTCCATATCGTAACTTCCTCTAAACATTTATATCAACTTATTATTGTGAATAATAATTGTATTTTTATTTTATTTTAAGAATTGAGTGACTTGTAAAATGTATTTTATTTTACCAATAAAGATCTGTATATCTGTATAGGTCAAAAACTATAGCCCCTTCAGCAATAATTATTTGGATCACCGATTTGGAGCATTGGTAATAATTGTATAGATTTATCGCATGTTTTACGGACAAAAATAATACGGTAGGAAGAAAATTTGTGCGGTGTTTTTACAAAAATAAAATATCGTAATGTTGGTAATAAAGATACATTAATAAGTATTTATTAAAATTACTTATTACTTGAAAATTCATGAAATTAGACTATGTATGTATATATAAATAAATAAATAATAACCCACTGCACGTGGCAACGTGGGCAACCACTTTAGCACAATGCTGATTGGGGGCTTCAACATCCCAATTAATGTATGTTTTAAAACATATAAAATATTGTATTTCTTATTTAAAAAAAAAACGCTCAAAATGGATGGATTGTTCAGCCGTTAGCCTCTGGTTTAAAAATTAAATTGCATCATTACTTTACAATTTAGTACCCACCGGGCTATCGCGAAAACTCAGGCAAAGTAATTATTTTCAAAATAAACCGTAGCTTAATCGAATTGTCGTTTTCATACGCCCCTATATTGTAAATTTCATCGAAAATCCTTTTTTGATAAATTATTAAAAAATATATGCAAATTTATCTGAAAAAATATGATAGATTATTTGCCGCTACTGTAAATATGGTATTTCGAACCAGCCATCGTTTTTATAAATGGATTGTGTAGCAGGTTTTACGTTTTGATTCGTTACTATCTACATAATGAAAATAAATTAAACTATTTATTAGCTATACCTACCAAATTTGATATGGAACATAAATCAATTTATATGAAACATCTGGATTCCCTCGGTGTCTGTCTATCCGATTAGCTTTTGTTATTTGTGAAACTAAGATTAAGGCATTTGTAAAAACCTTTTTTTTATTTTCCGACAGGGAACCCCCTTCCCTTTATTATGTTACACTTATTATGCTGATAAAATACAGCAAGTTTTGTAACTTTATCTCAACTGTATGAAATCCAAAAAAAAAAAAAAACTTATCAAACACTATTTGAACATGTGATTTATAAGCTTTGAAGTAGAAAAACAGTTTTATTTCTTTTATTTATAATTTTTCATGTTAGATTTTTTAAATTGCACCTAAAAAAATCATACAAAATAAAAATAAAATTACTTAATAATTATATAGTTTGTCAAAGGATTTTCTAATTTCAAACATAGACGAGAGAACCAAATTTGATACTATCTTTGTCTTACACTAGTACTAGCAGACAAAAGAAAAGGATGAGTATAGTTTTTTTTTTGTTCTTATTTACTGACAATTTGGTTTGACCAACTATAAATCACATCCATACTATCCATACTTAATATTATAAATGCGAAAGTGTGTCTGTCTGTCGGTCTGTCTGTTACCACTTTACGTTTAAACCGCTGAACCGATTTAGTTGAAAGGTATACAGATAGTTTGAGTCCCGGGGAAGGACACAGGATACTTTATATCCCAGAATACCCCTCAATGAGGTGAAAAGGGTGGTGGAAATTTGTATGGGGAATCAATAACCGCTGAACCGATTTAGATGAAACTTGGTATGGGGATAGTTTTAGCCGTGGAAAAGGATATAGAATAACTTTTATCCCTGAAATCATCCCTGAAGGGTGTAAAAAATGGGGTTGAAATTTATAGGGTGGACCAATTTGGGGGTGAAAATAGGATGGATTTAAAAGCAGCTTTGTTTAAAAATTAAGGTACCCAAATTACTAATTCCACGAAGACGAAGTCGCGGGCAAAAGCTAGTTTTCAAATAATGTAAATACAGATATATCCGGTCAAATAACTTTGTCAGTAAACCCGGGCGAAATTCAAATCTTTGGGACGATTGCCCTTCGCCCCTACATTTTTTAAATTTGCCGCTTTTTTCTACTAACGCAAATAGCTTGAAAGCCTTTACTTGAATAAAAATCTAAAAAATATATATTTTTTTTTGGATTTCATACAACGTTGAAACATTTCAAACGTGGTTGAGCACCCCCTTGTAGTTGAGATAAGGTACAAAACTTGGCGTGTTTACCAACATAATAAGTGTAATAAAATAAGGGGATGCCGCTTCTTCTAGTTAGAGTTTGAATTTTTCCCATAAAACGTTAACCACCTTACAAAACAAATGTCTGAACCCTAAAAAACAAACGTCTCTTATCTTACGACAAATATCAAAGAACGTGTCAAGACGACGTTGCTTGTATCTTAACACAAAAAGTTAAATTTTCTTTAACTCACCAGTAAACAAAACAAACGAAAACAGAATCCAGAAGCGTACATCCATTTTGTTCAAATTACACCCACGCCCGAACTGTCATAATCATAATATCAAATGACACATAATATTGAGAAAGTTTAAGTTTCACGTCAAGAGAGTTCCCGCGTTTTTGATGAGAGCGCGCGCGCGGTCCCCTTAGCGGTTGGGAGCAAACTGAGGGCACTGAAACCTCTGAAGCTTTCCCACGAGCTTGTTTTTTTAATGTTTGAAAATGGAATTCCGCTTGGTGGCGTGATTTAATTTGGTGGTAACTGCCTTTGCCGCTAATGGTAATTGCTTGTTTCGGTTATGAGATTATTTATTATTACTTCGTTTAACACATTCATTGCCATTCTCTTGCTCGAAAAAAAACGCACCTAACTAGCTTAGCAGTTTTATTTTCATTTGGTGATAGCAATGGCAGTAAGTAGCTTAAATGTTTACCTGAAAGGTGATTGTTATGTGTTTAGGTAAGTAGGTACTTAATAACTAATTAACGGCTTAAAAAGCGTGATAATTTACGTGAGTAAAGTAGGTATACACTTAAGAGCATAGAAAATGGTCACTTTATATTGATTTTTTAGTTGTCTGGGCTTTTGAGCGTAGTACATACACACTACACATATAGGTATACTTATGTGTTGATGATTAAATATTATAGTAAAGTTATTAGTATATTTTTGACTGGTTCTGCGCTTGTAAATCCCTACTAATATTATTAATGCGGAAGTAACCTTATCTGTCTATTACCTCTTCACGCTTAATTAAACCGCTTAATCGATTTATAATTAAATTTGGTATTGAGATAGTTTAAGGCCCGGAGATGGACTGTCGAAGTGTCCATTTTATATAAAACTGTCCTAGATAGTTTTTATCAATCATCAAGCTCCCTATACTACCCTCCCTACTATATCAGAAGCTGATATACTATAGGTACTTACCCTTCCCACGCTCTTAAACTTAATGCAAAGTACCCGCCCGTCATTCAGAGCGCGCTTGGTGAGGTTCCGTTATAAAAATCCATTAATGCAGTTTTTTATCCAAACATGAAGGAACAAATTTTAACTACTCCCTCCTTTTTTCAATCGGATTAAACATGTACACTGTCGGTCGGTCCACTGGTTTAATCAATTCAGCACTAATCACAAACGGTCATGAAGGAATTTCATTAATTGCATATACCTATAATTAGTAATAGCCAACCACGCATAGGTATCAACCGTCAGTTGACATCGGAAAATCAGTTTAGACTTAGAACAGAATGTGGTGAACAATTTGAATGAGTTATATAATGTTACAGTTATTAATGGGTGGTAGAGGTAGGACAGAACAGAAAACAAATGTGGATTTTATTCTTACAAGCAATTTAGCACTAGCGTCGCTGTAGTGAGTTTATTTTTTTAATTTTGCTAGAATTTATGCAAAGGAAAAACGTAGATTACAGCACTTAAGTGAAGAGATCACGTTACGGCTCAAGATGCCATGTTTCTACGGCGACGTCTCAACTGGAGTAGCGCTTTGATGATTAAAAAAATATATTTAGATCCTTAATTGAAAATTGCTCGGACCTTCTTTAATTCAGTTAAGTACGCTTAAATTTAATATTATGTGTATATTTTTGTTTGAATGACGTTCCATTTCACAATTAACAACACACAAGTGACAATTAGGTATTGTACGAGTAAAAAGGCCTATTTGAGTTTCTATTGTTTGTCGGACCTTTATTTTACAACTCGTCGGTGCCAAACAAGCGTACAACCAGCTTGAATCCAAGCGGTTACCGTATCCTATGGACGCTTTCAACTTCAGGGCCCAGAGGTAACACATATTATTTAAAGTTGTCCCCTACACTTTTTTTTAGATGTGAATTTTTATGTTATTTCTACTCAGAATTACGAGCTCTTTATATTTTATATCCTTATAGGAGAAGAAAAGTGTCCCAAGGTTTTTATTTCCATTCCGATACCATTTTTCATATACTTTGTATGGCAGTCACGGAATGGAAAAGAACGAAAAATGTATGAAAATTTTGGGACACTTTTTTTTCTCCCATTAGGATCAAAAGAGCTCGTGATTCTGAGTAGAAATAACATAAAAAAAGGGGACAACTTTACCTAAATAAAATGGCCCACATGCACCATAACCGTTAGCTGTCACTTTAAAGAAGGGATTCCACGAGTGTGCGGCACTGTGCGGCACGGTTGATATTTAGTACACAAATGCTTGTGCCGCACAGTGCCACACACTATTCGAATCCCGCCTTAAGAAGTATCAAATCGCTAAAATCGCACAAGTATTGGTAAAATAGGTAAATAAATTACTTTAGAAATCACTTCCATTCATACTTTCAGAATAGGAAGACAAACAATGGAAATTCAACAGAATGAGAACACAAAAAAAAGAAAACGTGTCTTGCTTATAAGAAAAAATAAGAGATGTCAATCACAAACACTTTTCTCGATAAAAATAGGACCACATTTCTTAGAATTTTCTTAATAAGAGAGATGCCTTGGTTGAAGCGCGTGTGTATTTCTAGAGACACAGTTTGTTACATAAATACCTACTATACAGAGTTTTCTAGAGGAGTCTTCAGAACTACGTCCACGCATTGATACTATAGAGACTAGATAAATACTACTGAAATGTATATTTCAGTCTCAATATCAGAAATACCTACACCGTAAAAATCCTTTGGGGTCAGTCATCAAAGCTACCTGTAGATATAATGTTTTTGAACAGTAATACCGATTGCCATTGTTTTTTTTTTGTTCAATAGTAGGTAGTATAGCGTGTTTCTGCTGTTAGTACTAATATGCTGCTGTTATACATACATAATCTGTAGGAATGGTTTTAAGGTTCTTTCCTAGGGTAATATTTACATCAATTCTCACGCTCTCTACACAAATTCTGCAGGAAATTAATATAAAATTTAATTTCGCTTTCGGTACTTCCACAGCATTACGGAGCTCAATTCAAGTTGATTCAAAACCAGCACGCGATATGGCGACTATAACTTTATAACATCTCATACCTGGTCTCAGGCTCAGTCCTTGCTTCCACGGCCCCCACGGGTTGTTTCTCTTTGTATGTTATCTTTCCATATTTTTGTGTTCATAACACAAATAAATGCCCAGGATCATCGGCTTCACAGGCAGGGTCACTACCCACTAGGCCAGACCGGTCGTTAAATGAAAATTAAAATGAAAAAGCGTTTATTAGTTACAATATTGTTTACAGCAAATTATGGTTGGGATCTCCAACTAAGTAAAATTATACTTGTGGCAGGAGATTCCAATGATTCTTAGGTTCTAATTACTCTGTAATGTGGATAATAAAAGACTGTTTGTTTCTTAAATAAGTATAGGTAAATAAAAAATCACTTACTTTCCGACAACCAAATCTAAATTTTCCACTTCGGACTTTAACAAAATTAATCACTGATCAGAATATTAATACCAACTTTATTAATATTCTTAATTTATATAAAAGGGCAAATAGGGTCATACTTAATAAACATGCGATGTCATACACTTCTATAAATACAAAGCAATATGGAATTTTGCGTCTGCTACAAGTAGTAGGGTATAGGGAGTTTAGCGAGACGCCACGCGTTAGCTAATTCTCGTGTGTTGCAGCAGCTGGTACACCATTACTGTACATCATCTTTGTAATCGCATAGGCGTGGGATAGTATTTTTATCGATACATTTGTAAGATAAATATATCGATAAAACGATAACGTGCGTGATAAAAATTGGGTGATATGTAACTAATTACATATCACACAATTTTTAGATGCCATTTTATCGACATTTACAATATTGTATTTCAAATACTATTGGTCTGTATACATACAAAAACACCTTATTCGATCCGAATGCGATTATTTTACAAGCTGTTATTTAATTTTACTTGTTATTTTATCTGCTTGTATGTTGGTGACAGCAGTGTTATCTTGACAGTTGAATTTGTAACTGGGGTTATTTTGACGACAAGTGTAATTACTTACCTAAGTTATTTTACTGTAACAGATATGGATGTGCATACAAAAAATATATATAAATATTGGTATTAAACCGCTGTGGGTCAAAATTCTTTTCGTTGTCTTGTTTCTGACCACTCTGTCACGCTTTTATTTTTGTTGTTTATCAAATAAATAAATAAATAAAGTTGAGTGCTATTACGTCTTTCTAGCAGTTAATTACTAATTATCTTGAGAAAAATTAAAAACTAAATTTCACCCCATACAAAAAGCTCCACTCCGTCACAATTATTGGGGACAAAAACAAGACGACGAAAAGAATTTTGAGCTGTTTAATAAATAACGCTTGTTTAACTTACAACATAAAAAATGGTTTTGTCTAAAAATCCAACAAAAATCTCTTATAATGATGCTCCTTAATAAAAATAATGATAATAATAAAGCTTTATTACTTTCACACATACTTCAAACATTATGAATATAAAAACAGTAGAGTATAATAATAACTTAACTTAAAATTTAACTTAAAAAATATGTGGGCCCCTTTCGGGTAAAAGCCTCCCCCAAGGAATTCCACTTCTCTCTATCATGGGCTGTCTCTAGCCATTTTGGACCCGTCGTTGCTTCCAGTTCGTCTGACCATCTGCCACGTGGTCGGCCTTGGCCTCTAGAGCCCTGCGGCCCCGACCACTTTACTGTTCGTATGGTCCATCTGTCGTCTCTATATCTGGCAACGTCCTGCCCATTTCCACTTTCTCTCGAGTATGTTAAGGCGTCTGTAATTTTTGTTTTTCTTCTTATATGGTCATTCCTCACTCTATCCTTTAATTTTATGCCTAGTAGGCTTCTCTCCATTCGCCTCATGATGCTCCTTACATGTGTTATAATATATAAAGTTATGAAACATTTGTTGTATAAATAACATTTTATTACAAATTGTAACAAAAGTTACGCATTGTTATCATGTTATGTAATGTTGTTAATTTTTATTACTAGACAAACAAATTGCAACACTGTAACAAATTATAAATTTTGTTGTAAAATGTTTTATTACGTTATGAAACATGTTTTACATGTTAGATGTTATAAGCGCTCCCACTCCCACACTGGCGAAAATTTCTTGCAAATTATTGTTTAACATGGTAACAATTTATAACGGTTGTTACAATTTGTGATAAAGTTATAAAACAATTGTTATTCAACATCTATTTTGTTGTACAGCATAAGCTGTAACAAATGTTATAAAGTGTTAGTTAATGTCATCGTGTGCTATAACGTTTTATTATACTTCATAACATCTATGTGGGAGGACCATAAACGATAAAAGGTCCTTTTGTCTATCGAGCAAAAGCATTTTTCATATTTGTTGGTATGTATTAAAATTATAAGTTAAGTACAAAGTATCGATAAAAAGGCGTGACATCACTATCAAAAGGCTCGCTGTCTAAAAGCTATTAGCAGCTGCGACGGGAGCACCTGCGACTGTCATTTCCCCGCCAAAGTACCGCGGAGTAATGACAGACCTGCCGTGTGACTCAGCTTTACTTTGACAGCCAGTACACTGTCACTCAATGAATCTGCATAAACGAGTATTTTAACGAGACAATATATCGGGTGGAACAGAATGAGAGACTTTTATGCAAACGGAGAATTGTTTAGGCTACCATAGAGTAACTTATACTAGAGCGGTACTGTCATAGTAAGTTTTGTAACCCCAGTAAATTCACTGCCATCTGTCGACACACTTTAAAACTAAAAATGAAGATTTATAAAAATACGATAAAATGTATTTAAATATAGATAAATGATTTTTTTTATTTGCATTAATTATTTTTATGATTTTGACCCATGTTCTTTTACTGATATGCGTTAAAATTGTTAAATAACAAACGAAACCGTCAACGCCATCTATACGACAGTTGGCCAAAGCTAGTAGCGCCCTCTGAACGAGAATCAAATTTTCTTGATTTTCGAGGCACGTTTTTTCCTTAGACTGTATCTATCTATTACGGAGTTATATCTATCTTTGAGGGTACGTACTTTTTTTTTCACTTATTAATCACGTTAATATTTCTAACTGACAGTTACATACATTAGTGCAAAAATCTCTGTATGTTTCAACCATAGCAAGTAGATCCGATGAATGACGTGACATGACATGACATTTTAGTCAATTAAAAATGTTAATAACTTTGTAGGGTTGTCACTGATATAAAAATATTTCATTTTTATGATTTTGTTTTACTTTTAAATCCAGATTTACGATTGTAATAACTCGATTGTAGATCACTTATATAACACTATCCTTACAGCTCAGTCTCTAGAAATGTTCTAGCCTGTATATAAGGGCAATGAAAATGGGTCAACTTATATGAAAACAAAACGTTTTCGTTCTTTTCGAGGTTAGATGTAATTAAATACATATTATTGAATTTTGACACTGAATTGTGCTAGGTAAATTTTTAATTGTGTTTACTTATTTTTATATCGAATAACCACCACCCATGATGTTTTACAGCCAACAAGGGATTTAAGGAGTAGATAGCCGAGATGAAAACACGAATAAATGAAAAATATTACGCACTCATTTCGTTTATTTACTTACTTGAATACCTACAATGCAAAAACAATAGTTATTTGTTAAGGAGGCAATGCTAATATTGATACCCGAGCAAGCGAAAGATTCCAAAATTGAACCACGAGCGTAGTGAGTGGTTTGAAAAATAGAATCTCGAGCGTTGCGAGGGTTTCAAGGCACGAGGGTTAAACAAATTTTGCCACCGAGCTAAACAAAAATTTTCACGACACCAACACTAGGAAAGTACTAACTGTAAAATATCAAACAAAATCAAAGCAAATCGATTCAAAATAAATGTTATTAAATATTTTATCATTCAAAATCATCATTTAAAAGTCAATTCTACCAGCAAACATAAGAAAACAATCCACAATTTGCATTTAATTACTTTGCCTCACATGTGAAATAAAATGCAACTTTCTTATCAGTTTTTGAACAATCAATAGAGCCTTTACCAGCTGGTGTGGTGAAAAATATTTTTCCCCTCACTAACTCGGAAAGTTGTCTTTTATCCTTCAAAACAAGCGGGGAAAAACGCATTTTATCCACTAGTGGGGAAAGTAATTTGACCTTGGATGGAGCGTGTTTAAGTAGCTTGACAGATAACAAACGTAAAACGCTCATGATAATGGTTCGTTCGATATTAATTATCATTAAATAAATGGTTTGAGAATCTAATAAAAAATACCAAATTTGATGATTTTAAGTCATACACCTTAAAATTCCATAAGAAACGTGTTTTTTTAATAATGATGTTAAATATAATTCTGAACGCACAAGTTGAGTCGATGCAATACATTTCATACGTCAGAAATGTCAACATTGTCAACAAATTTTTTACTTAAAAACTTTTTTCACCGACTCGCGTAAAAATACACAACTTCAGAGTTTTCTGTTATAATATCGTAAAAAAATTAGTGATTCCAGTGATGAAGATGATCTAACGCCTGTGGATGTTGCACTTTCCTCGCTATAGTGAGGTGAAAAGTTTTGTGTTACACACGGGTGCAAATGTATTTTACTTCTCGTGTGATGAAACACTCGCGGGTAAAATACAACTTTGCACCCTTGTATAACAAATAACTATTTTTGGGTAGCATGTAGCATAGTGATGAGGGTATTGCTTTTACATTGTCATATTTAGTATTATTAATCATTCGAAGAACCATCAACTATCAAATGCACAATAATTTATGTATAGTTCCTTCCTCCAGTGGGTACAGTCAGCAGCAGAAGTTGCTAAGCGGGCGAGGTGTTCAAAATGATCTTGACGCGACTTTATTGTTCAGAGAATAAGAGCGTGTCAAGGTAATTTTGAACACCTCGCACGCTTAGCACCTTCTGCTGCAACATGGTCGCTCGCCGAAGGTTTGCCAACCAATGTAGTGCAGAATTCTATCATATGAGTCACGAGGACGGATCACATTTGGGACACTACGTTGCGCTCCAAAACAGGCATAGTTGAATTGGGCGCGAAAAGTCTAACTGGGCCGGTTCACGTAATCGCTAAAATTCGGATAGGCTGGTGTAGTGTGTAGTGGCCAAGTGGACTTTGGTGACTCCCGAATCTCCCAATGTTGTGTTTTTTCCGGTACAAAATCGGGAATCAGGAGTCGTGAAGATCATACCCCAGCTAATAAAATTTCAATCTGAAAATTTGTTCGCAATATATTTTAAACCATTTCACTTTTATTTAGTACGTAGATACAGTCGCCAAAATATCTAATGCGTTACAGTACGTGCTCAGATATTTTTGAGCACCGTTTCGATATATCTGATATTTTTGGTGACTGTACTTTACAATCATAAAAATAACCAGAAACTACCGAGATACCGATTTTATCTCAAAATAAAATACTATTTTTTCAATCAGTTCCTCGTTTCAGAATAAAACGAAGTAGTAGGCACAAAGTACAGGTATAGAGACGGAATTGAAAATTGTTTTTAATTCATTTCTTTTACCCACAAGCGTTCTGGGAAATGTTATTTTAGTCTCAACGACGTGCAGGGATGCTATTCAACTTTATCTTTTATCGCTCGCGACATCACAATCTTGTAATATTTTTTTCATGGTATAGGAGGCAAACGAGCAGACGAATCGCCTGATGGTAAGCAATTACGGTTGCACATGGACACCCGCAACATCAGAGGGATTGTAAGTGCGTTGCCGGCCTTCAAGATGGGGATACGTTCTTTTCTTAAAAGTTTAAAGGTCGTAACTCGTAACGGTCCGGAAATACCGCAGGCGAGGCAGGAATTTTCTGAAGAAACGTATGCGCACATTCTCGTGGAACTGAGCTTGGCTATTCAAAAACTTATTTTTATAGGTATTACGACATACATCTTTTCGATACAGACAGATCTATTAGACATACATAAAGTAGATCGTAAGTAGCTGACACACCATCAGACCGAATACACCGCCGCCCTGTTGGACAGAATGTAACACACGAACTAAGGAAATAAACATCTTTCTATT
Source organism: Cydia strobilella (assembly GCF_947568885.1). Taxonomy (NCBI): domain Eukaryota; kingdom Metazoa; phylum Arthropoda; class Insecta; order Lepidoptera; family Tortricidae; genus Cydia; species Cydia strobilella. The sequence goes on from NC_086042.1 coordinate 23,500,732, forward strand.
CTATTATACCTATCTACTACATACTATAGACAGATATCTCAGTACGGCTACCATCAGTTTGGCACTGACATAAACGCTAGCGTGAACGTAACTTACTTTCTATGCATCTCGCTCGTACTGACATATTAGTGTGAGCGAGATATATAGAAAGTAAATTACGTAGACTTTAGAGTATATGTCAGTTTTGACACTGTCAGTAACTCATGGTACGGGTACAGGTCTAATAAATAGTTATGCTCTTGTCCGACCCCTATAGGTACATAACTACTATGAATACTAATTATATACACTAAGTATTTTATTCTGTAAACAGGGAAATGTATTAAATTCACCGTGTTTACAGCTGATTTACATACTTATGTCATTATTAGGAAATACTCTTCAAACCTACACTTAGTTAGCAGCAGAAAAATTTAATACTCGTATGGTAGAAATATAAATAAAATATGATTGTTTCTTGAATCATGACAGTCGGATGTTTTTGATCGTACCACCACAGCGTTTAAAATTTAAGAATCGGCCCAAGCTAATTTTGCACCGATTTTGCAGTGACAAATTGTGGGAGTGCCATAAAAATTACATTTTCATATACATTTGACGTTTAAAGTGTAACATCCCAACTTTATCATTGCAAATTCTGTGCAAAATCTTGGGCCTATTCTTAATGTAAAGCCGCGAACTTGTTTTTACAAACGCGAACATTTGCTGAAAGGACGGAAATCTATCAACACAGATTTTCTAGTAACAACATCGTATAACATGGTCTTTTAGATCGTCTGTTTACTTTACCTTTCCAGTCAAATTATAAGCTTAGTGTATTTTAAGAGTTGATTACTTACTTGAGGATATTTTACTGATAATTTAAAAACTAAAATAATGAAACGTGAAAAACTTCGAATCTTTAGTCCATATTCACCGACTGAAACTTTTATTGTGGATAGAATATTGATTAAATGACTATTGTTATTTGCTATCCAATAAAGACTATCTCAAGGCTACTAATGGAGCCCGTATATTTATTAAACTACCTAGCAATGTTCATGTTGTTGGGTTTCGCTTAGTCAATTAAAACTCTGGAGGCACTTAGTCCTCCCCTCCCTTTTACTCATCCCACAAACCTCCCTCTGTGCCTAATGCGGAGACTGGGTATTTGTAATTATTAGGTAGCTATACTACCTTAAATACCGTAGTTTTCTTACGTACTCTAACGTATTATAATTATAAAAAGTTTTTGAAAAAAAAACAAGCTAAAGCTTCAATGAAACCAAATTTGTTTATCTATACTGGTTAGGGTTTGCTCCCGGGACTGAGTTTGTATGGCGAAAACCGGGAATTCCCGGGAATTCCCGGTGCGGAATACTGGTGTAACCATCTTTACCATAAATAAAAACAACCGTCATAATTAGAACTACTTTAACTTAATTATTATTTACAACGACGGGACTTAATCGCGTAAAATAAGTATTAAACCCACCTCCGACGTTTCGAGGACGGCGTTGTCCCCGTGGTCTCGGAGAAGACTGGCTAAAGTTGACATCAACATCTTCTAGGCGCGCGAGTTTTTCGAACTACCCGCACTTGGTCTTGTTTATTAACTTGAACGTTTCCCCGAGTCCCGTCGTTGTAAATAATAATGAGTAAAAATCGTGAAAGTTTAAATCAGTACTTTAACTTAAAACCTATATGTATGCGCTCTTTAAATTTCTGTTTTTGCCTCTCCATTAAAATGTTTAGTTCGCAGATAATCCATGAGTAACTAGACAAATTATGAAACTCGTAATAACTACAGAGAGTACAACGGAGCTAACGAGCCAAATTAATCCGTAGGGACAAATTAGAAACTATAGGATGGAATGTTCGAGCCCCGATGCATATGTTTTCGTCTAACAAGAGTACAAAAATAATGTTGTTAGTAGATCAATAATCAACACTGTTTAAGACGAATAATAATTTAGTTTATTTTGGTTTGGGAATATTTTATTCTACAATAACGAAAAGTTTATACAAGAAATAGCAATTGTACGACAAGAAAAAATAAACCGGCCAAGAGCGAGTCGGACTCGCGTTCCAAGGGTTCCGTACATTACACAACATTTTGTAACAATGTATTTTTAACCGACTTCAAGATTTCAAAGGAGGAGGTTCTCAATTCGGTTGTATGTTTTTTTTTTTAATGTTTGTTACTCCATAACTCCATCATTTCTGGACCGATTTTGAAAATTCTTTTTTTGATTGTAAGTATATACATACACATTGGTCCCGCTTTTGTCAAAAAGCAGTTCTGATGATGGGATCCATGAGGAATCGAGGGAACTCCTCAAATGTTAAAGGCATACATATACTGATTTTAGTATTTTCATCAACAAATCAAGCGCTTACATTTAAAAAAGTGACATTTGATGAAGTGGAACTGCTGATGATGATCAGAACGGAACTCTTCAATGACGCACAGTTCACGTTTGGCGATTTGTCCTCTTCGTTATGTTTGTTAAGCAAGTTAGGTTTTCAAGAAACATTTTTGTCAAGCTCGAGTTCTGATGATGGGATCCATGAGGAATCGAGGGAACTCCTCAAATGTGAAAGGCATACATATAGTGATTTTTGTATTTGTATAAACAAATCCAGCACTTCCATTTTAAAAAGTGACATTTGATGAAGTGGAACTGCTGATGATGATCAGAACGGAACTCTTCAATGACGCATAGTTCACGTTTGGCGATTTGTCCTCTTTGTTATGTTTGTTAAGCAAGTTAGGTTTTCAAGAAACATTTTTGTCAAGCTCGAGTTCTGATGATGGGATCCATGAGGAATCGACGGAACTCCTCAAATGTGAAAGGCATACATATAGTGATTTTTGTATTTTTATAAACAAATCCAGCACTTCCATTTTAAAAAGTGACATTTGATGAAGTGGAACTGCTGATGATGATCAGAACGGAACTCTTCAATGACGCATAGTTCACGTTTGGCGATTTGTCCTCTTCGTTATGTTTGTTAAGCAAGTTAGGTTTTCAAGAAACATTTTTGTCAACATCCATGAGGAATCGAGGGAACTCCTCAAATGTGAAAGGCATACATATAGTGATTTTTGTATTTTTATAAACAAATCCAGCACTTCCATTTTAAAAAGTGACATTTAATGAAGTGGAACTGCTGATGATGATCAGAATGGAACTCTTCAATGACACATAGTTCAAGTTTTGGGCGATTTGTTCTCTTCCTTATGGACCCAGACCTAAACTTGGACCCGGACCCGGGTCTGAACATGGACCCCAACTCGGACCCTGACCCGGACCGAACTCTGACCCAAACATGGACCCGGGCAGCCGGACACGGACCCGAATTCTGATCCTGACCCAGACCCTGACGAGTCCGGGTCCAAGTTTGGGTTTGGGTCCATAAGGAAGAGAACAAATCGCCAAACGTGAACTATGTGTCATTGAATAGTTCCATTCTGATCATCATCAGCAGTTCCACTTCATCAAATGTCACTTTTTTAAATGTAAATGCTGGATTTGTTGATGAAAATACAAAAATCACTATATGTATGCCTTTCACATTTGAGGAGTTCCCTCGGTTCCTCGTGGGTCTCATCATCAGAACTCGAGCTTGACAAAAATATGTCTTAAAAACTTAAGTTGCTTAACAAACATAAAGAAGTGGACAAATCGCCAAACGTAAACTATGCGTCATTAAAGAGTTCCATTCTGATCATCATCAGCAGTTCCACTTCATCAAATGTCACTTTTTAAAATGGAAATGCTGGATTTGTTGATATAAATACAAAAATCGCTATATGTATGCCTTTCACATTTGAGGAGTTCCCTCGATTCCTCATGGATCCCATCATCAGAACTCGAGTTTGACAAAAATGTTTCTTGAAAACCTAACTTGCTTAACAAACATAACGAAGAGGACAAATCGCCAAACGTGAACTATGCGTCATTGAAGAGTTCCGTTCTGATCATCATCAGCAGTTCCACTTCATCAAATGTCACTTTTTAAAATGGAAGTGCTGGATTTGTTTATAAAAATACAAAAATCACTATATGTATGCCTTTCATATTTGAGGAGTTCCCTCGATTCCTCATGGATCCCATCATCAGAACTCGAGCTTGACAAAAATGTTTCTTGAAACCTAACTTGCTTAACAAACATAACGAAGAGGACAAATCGCCAAACGTAAACTATGCGTCATTAAAGAGTTCCATTCTGATCATCATCAGCAGTTCCACTTCATCAAATGTCACTTTTTAAAATGGAAATGCTGGATTTGTTGATATAAATACAAAAATCGCTATATGTATGCCTTTCACATTTGAGGAGTTCCCTCGATTCCTCATGGATCCCATCATCAGAACTCGAGCTTGACAAAAATGTTTCTTGAAAACCTAACTTGCTTAACAAACATAACGAAGAGGGCAAATCGCCAAACGTGAACTATGCGTCATTGAAGAGTTCCGTTCTGATCATCATCAGCAGTTCCACTTCATCAAATGTCACTTTTTAAAATGGAAGTGCTGGATTTGTTTATAAAAATACAAAAATCACTATATGTATGCCTTTCATATTTGAGGAGTTCCCTCGATTCCTCATGGATCCCATCATCAGAACTCGAGCTTGACAAAAATGTTTCTTGAAAACCTAACTTGCTTAAAAAAAAAACATACAACCGAATTGAGAACCTCCTCCTTTGAAATCTTGAAGTCGGTTAAAAAGTGGGTTAGGTGGGTGGTTGGGTTTTGAACTGCGATTCTCACAGAACAGAAATGCTATCAGAAAAGTAGGTTAGGTTAGAGCTGTGACCCTTACAGAAACGAAATGCTATCAGAAAAGTAGGTTAGGTTAGGTTAGAACTGCGACCCTTACAGAAACGAAATGCTACTAGAAAAGTGGGTGGTTTTACCTCCTTTTCTACATTATTAGGCAAAAGATGCTGTCTTTTTCATTTCATTGTCTGGAATCTAAGAGTGTACCATCAACAATAAGTGAACTTTCAGCGGCATCCCCCATTGAAGTCGGTTTTTTTTTCTTAAAAATTATTTTATGTGAAAAAACCCGTAGGGGTCGGATCAAAACTAAGTAATTAAGTCCGACTCACGCTTGACTGCACATTTCTAATAGGTTTTCCTGTCATGTATAGGTAAAGAACTATTTTGTGTATTTTTTCAAAATTTTAGGCGCAGTAGTTTCGGAGATAAAGGGGGAATGGTCATTTTTTGGCTATTTTCTTAAATAACTTCTAAACTATTTATTTTAAAATTACAAAAAAAATATATTTAAGATTCTCGTCATGAGCTCTTTCATTTGATATATAACACGATATAGTTTGAAAAACTTTATTTTTTAATTTTCTCACTTACCCCCCAAAAGTGGGCCCCATGTTTAAAATTCATTTGTTTACGTTATGTCCGTCTTTGGGTCACAAACTTACATATGTGTTCCAAATTTCAATGTAATTGGTCCAGTAGTTTCGGAGAAAATAGGCTGTGACAGACGGGCAGACAGACAGACGCACGAGTGATCCTATAAGGGTTCCGTTGTTTCCTTTTTGAGGTACGGAACCCTAAAAACGCTTTACTTTTTTACATTATTTCGGGTAGGAATTGAACAGATGAAGAAATAGCTATTACTAGGGAAAGCACCATGAATCTGCCAATTACTGACAACCCATCACTGATATGTTCGCTTCGAGCCCATGAATGCAGAAGTGCAATTTACGCCTTAAAATACATGCGTGACTGTAGTAGTTTATATATAATATATACATATATATACACACATATATATATATATATATATATATATATACACATATATAATATATATTATATTGAGTGAGTAAAGGTACTTAAAAAAATCGGTTCAAGTATAAGTATACGAGTTTATTTCTTTCTGTTGAATTACCCAATGAGTTGGACTAATTATTTTTTTCAGCGTACACGAGTAAAAAATATCCAAATTATTATGATTTTTGTTCTCCACTACACCAGGGGTAGGCAAACTTTTGAGAAGGAGAGCCAACTGCAGTAGAAACCATTTAAGGAAGCTTAAAGAGCCGCAAATGTTGTTTTCAGTGGTGTAACTCGTGTAAGAACTCTTTAAGGGTTAATTTTATGGGTCACGTAAAAAACCACAATTGGACCTCCAAAGAGCCGGACTTAATTACTTACTTTTTGATCCGACCCCTACGGGTTTTTAAAGACATTTCACTCACGTTTCACATAAAAAAAATATTGTGTTAAAAATTGTATAATGTACGGAACCCTTGGAACGCGAGTCCGACTCGCACTTGGCCGGTTTTTTAGTATTTGTTGTTATAGCGGCAACAGAAATACATTATCTGTGAAAATTTCAACTGTCTAGCTATCACGGTTCATGAGATAGCCTGGTGGTGGTGGACGGACAGACAGACGGACAGCGGAGTCTTAGTAATAGGGTCCAGTTTTACCCTTTGGGTACGGAACCCTAAAAATTAAGATTCCAAGGAGCTGATATTTCTCTTTATGCAAATATTTTCCCTTATGCGAAACAATAAACCTACTTGATACTACAACAACGCTTAGATATTTTTTATTCATAAATCTGAGTTTGCGATCTCGGCAGATCTCGGATTCTCGGCATCTCCGTTCCTTGAATTTCTTAGACTTAGACGTAAAAGGTCTCAGACGTACTGGAATTTATATGTAATAACGGTACTTTTGCTTTGTTGAAGTTGTTCATGTTTTATTCATTCAGGCTCCTACGTATGACAGTAAGTTTGTAATAACTTTTGCAATTAGATCCATCAGCTGTGCGATTTACATTTTACGAACTTAGGTGTGAAGCACTTGTTGAATTCTCAGTGAAAAGTTCTGCGACATGTATTTGTGTCACTGTCAGTAAAGAGGAACAATACTATAGAGATGACAAGGGGGTAGGGACATGACCGAACGAGATAGTCTTATGGAACTTTCAGTAGGAGTAGCAAAGACAGCGCTATATTGTTTCTCCTTGTCATAGTCTTATAGGTACCTCTACTTTTCATTTCTGCCTACTTCTAAAGTCCTGTGCCACGTGAAAATGGTACACGTATTGTTATTCCCCACGAAAGCTTGGTGGGCAACAATGAACCCGACTAAATCACTTAGGTCGTTTTTGGTATGTAGTCAGGAAAGTTAAAACGTTTTTTGATTTCGTCGCATTGCGTATGTTTTGTCCCTCACGGGCGCATGCTTGTGGCAACTGACAATCTAAAATGAAAATCGAAAGCGCAACATACTGATTACGACAATATCAACAAGAGCTGTCACTGTCACTTAATCTTTACCCGCGCCATGCACTCGGTGCTCAACTAGGACCCACGGGAACGGGTCGTTCTCAGAATCAGATGTCGCGCGAAATTGCTACAACGCTGCACAACATCTCATCTTAAGCGAAGCTACACATATAAATATATATAATAGAATATAAATGATTTATTCATGGCAAACTAATATGGGTAATTAATTTTGTGTAGAAAAAAATGTTCATATTTTAATACAGAATTACGATTATAATTAGAATGTAGACTTAGCACAGAGCACCTAGCCTTTGAATATGGATTAAAATTTCTTCTGCACATTGAAGAGCATATTGGGCTTGAACCCCCCGCTGCTATGAGGGTTCATGGACCTGGTCGCCCCAAGATTCAGACTCATGGCGGAGGTAGGAGTCTGGTGCAGGTTAAACTTGGCGCCGATGTTTTGTTCCGTGTGCTTAAACATCGGCGTATGCGCCATCGAGGCGCTGGCACCGACCGTGTTTCTGTCAAAATAAAATTACTGATTTATAAATTTATTTACTTAAATATATTTTTCATTTATTTTACACTTTTAATTCATTATAAATTTCTTCGGGAAATTTTAAGGCGATTAATATTATTTTCATATTAAATAATATATGTATAACGAATTGACGCCAATTTTGTGATCAATGTGGATCACGTAAATGCAAAACATACTTGTACATATAGTCGACGCCTCCGCCATGGGTGACGAAGCTGGGGTGGTTGTTGGGCATGGTCTTTGTCGCGAAGGCGTGGACATCCATTTTATGGTTATCAGCATGGATCACGTTCATCCGGGCGGCAGCGGAGATCTGATCGGCTTTGGCAGAATGCACCGCGCCGAGTTGACCTCCGAAACCCGACCTACAAGCAGCAAGAATGATATTTTTCTGTACTTTTAAACCTGAGAACTTAAGAGGAAAGTCCGTCCGTCCGTCCAACCCACCGACCGTCGGGCACTATGGTCTTAATGTTTTATTTATAAAAAATACAAAATGATATGTCGGTAATTAAGTGTCAAATAATAACCTCAAGCATGCAAGCAGTTATTTAAAGTCGCTTATACACCACCGTTTGAGCCTGCGGTATGTTTTATTTCATTCAGATACAAAGTATAGGGGTACCGATTTAAAAGTCCTGTTTTCTATAATATATTTAAAAAACCGGCCAAGTGCGAGTCGGACTCGCGCACGAAGGGTTCCGTACCATTACGCAAAAAACGGCAAAATAATAACGTTAGTTTTATGGGAGCCCCACTTAAATATTTATTTTATTCTGTTTTTAGTATTTGTTGTTATAGCGGCAACAGAAATAATAAATAGTAATACGTATGTCCCGTTTTTACCCTTTAGGTACGGAACCCTAAAAAAGGAAACACAAAAACATAGACATAGGTACATCATTACAGCATTTTAAAATAAAAGAAACTCACTTTTCCATAGCCACGTTCCCACCAACGCTCTTGTGAGCACCGGCGTCCGTCAAGGAGTTGACAAACGCGGTACCCTTCAGACAATTACCAGGTTCGCCGTGGGTCGCACTAAGTTCGTAGTTCTTGCTCCTCTGCCTATCGTGGTTTTCGGACATATTACCCTCGACCGACATTGCTATATAACGATTCGAATCTCAAAAACTGCTTTAACGACAAATGAACAACTGACAATCAATTTATGTAAATCAAGTTAATAATTTTCTGATATTTTAAAGTGCGATATTTGTTCTTTTTAGTCTGACTGAAAACGAGTGAGTGAAGGCTAGAAGCATGCAGCTTTATATTATACCCTCCCCTCTTTTGGTCGGGAGTTCCCCTGGATCAGTTGCTGTTAGAATGCGTAGGTAGAAAGACTATATTATAATGAAGTACTAGCCTATATCTACAGAATGTAACAAAAATAGTGGGGATACGTCAACACCCAATGTCCATGAAATTAATGTTACCTACTTAAGAGTTTTTTAAGAAACACTATTTGTTTTAGTAAAGTAAAAAATATATAAGTATATACATTAAACGAAATCGGCTCGTTGGAAAATTGCAAAGATTGATCTTAAAATCACCATCAAACGGCTCTTTATTTTTTTTACTTATGGGTCTGCTATTTAAATCACAATTTCAATCACTTATACCTAAACCGCTAACGAGTGATATTACACAAATAATCCATATTTTTTTTATTTATTTTTTTCAATATATACGGACTTTATACGGCTATCTTTGCCCCGGAATCTTACTTTTTTTTCTGTATATGAGTTCTAGCCAAGTTCTAGCGTGCGCTGTCTCAAAGTATTCAATCAATCAAATCAATCAATGAAATCGATCAATCAAATCATTTATTTATTAATTGACATTCATTAAATAAATAATAATTACAATAATTTGACAAGTTAATTCAATCAGAAATTATTGTATCGGTGCATTGTTGACGTTGCTATTGTTGAAGTTACTAAATTAATTTATGAGACTAACTAATAGGTTACTAAACCACTGATACGCTAATATGTTAATTTTATTATGTTACCTTAATTGCAATGTGTAAATTAGAATTAATAGAATAGAAAAACTGTACTATTGTGTGCCCTTACAGGGTGTCATGAACTGGCTATATAAAATGTAACACCTTATTATGTACATGACAATGCAATATTGAATAAATGACTAAATGACTTTATTTTCAGGCAACTAAGGCCCTTACAAACTACAACTAACAAGATACATATTTTCCTTACAAACGAACATATACCTACCTATACAATAATAAAAAAGGTAAATATAAAACATATTTTACACGTTCATATATTTAAATGGTTTTAAAAATCAAATCACATTTAATTTCATAATATTTAAAACTATCAAAAAAACCATAGCTCTTTATCTAATCATATGATATTGTAATCAAACGTTTCCTGAATATTTCGAGATTCGAAGAAACCAAGCTACTCCTGCGCATGATTCACGACGACACGACACACTTCACTCATGGAAATACGAGTATCCAATTATAAAGTGCACTATGTTACGCAATTGTTTATTGTATTTTCAACCTTAACTAATAAATTTAAGCCTTAAATTTCAATGGTACAACATCCTTGTCATACTAAATTATTAAAGGTTGTTTTATCCAATTTGTTAAATTTAGAATGCCTCGGGGACTCCCTGGCGACGCGACGCTAACTCGCTACGACATGGTTCTATCTGATAAGTAGGGACTTTTTTTATCTGGTTTGAATAAATTATAAATATGTATGTACAAGTGTACATGTATATGTAGATTTTTTTGATTTTTTTATTATTTTTGTTCGTATAGGATGAGACAGGGAAAGTGGGACCATTGTAACATACAACATCTAGGTATACTAGTACCATAGAGTAACTTATACTAGAGTGGTACTGTCATAGTAAATTTTGTAACCCCAGTAAATTCACTGCCATCTGTCGTCACACTTTAAAACTAAAAATGAAGATTTATAAAAATACGATAAAATGTATTTAAATATGGATAAATGATTTTTTTTATTTGCATTAATTATTTTTATGATTTTGACCCATGTTCTTTCACTGATATGCGTTAAAATTGTTAAATAACAAACGAAACCGTCAACGCCATCTATACGACAGTAGGCCAAAGCTAGTAGCGCCCTCTGAACGAGAATCAAATTTTCTTGATTTTCGAGGCACGTTTTTTCCTTAGACTGTATCCATCTATTACGGAGTTATATCTATCTTTGCTAGTACCTATATAAATATGTTTTTATACAGACTTATACGATTCAATTTAGAGATAGGTACCTAAAATGGTCGGGAATTTCATTTAGTGAGTTTGCAAGAGAGACATAAGTTATTATGATATCAGAGAGTTTTTTCATTTATTAAAATTGGTCTGTAGGTAGATAATGTGATATAAATAAAACATAACGCAGAAAAATCCGGGCCCTGATTCTCTTGAGATATTTTTGGAAATTATCTCATTACTTAGTGCAAAATACGAAGTTGCAAAGTTGTTCCAGCTTTTTATTTGCTAAGTCGTTCTTGGCACAAAGTAAACATTTCCTGGACGTAAGACGGAAACAATAGGGATTGTACCTACAAGTATAATAAATTCACCGCTCCCTTACATTTTGGGTCGCCTTTTGTTCCCCGCAAAGTTATGTTGTTGAACTTGTTGATGAAGACTTTAACCTTTAGAATTACTGATTCTAAGAAGTCAAATAATTCCTGTTGGATGAGAGTTTTGTATAGAAAATTTCCAAGGAATAATTAAGAAACTTTTTCTTGTAGGCATAGTAGCATCGTTAAATATAGATAAAATAATACGCGTAATAGTACATGATAAAGCTAAATATATTATGTAGGCTAGAATGCGACGTGAACGCCATCAGGCCCAGCGGTAGGAGATTATGGGGTTCATAAAAAATAAAAAAATTATGTAGGTAACAACTGCAATAACGATAATTTATGCCATTATGCCACAATGATGAATGAGTGCAAAATGAGCAAAACATGAAAAAAGATTTTTTTTACAATGTGAAGGTGCCAAAATTATATGTTCCAAGAGTTTTCTATTGATACTAGTGAGATTTGTGACAAACCTGAAAAGTCGGCGACTTTAAAGCTAAAACCCCTAAATATTATATTGAACTATTACTACGTATAGAACCAGCACAGAGACCCAATATTCTACGCCATGAGTTGATGACGACGACGTTGACGTTCTTTTTTTACATTTAGTTGTGAATGAAACTACGGTGTAGGTAGGTACTTACTTATACTAGCTTCCGATGATTGATAAAAACTATCCTGTGTCCTTCCACGGACCTTAAACTCTCCATACCAAATTTCATCAAAGTCGGTTCAGCGGGTTAAGCGTAGAGGTAACAGACAGAGTAAATTTCTCATTTATACTTGTAATATTAGAAGGGATATTCTCATAGATCACTTAGGTACAATTCGGTCATAGCCACTCAGACATTCGAAAACTAGATTGAACTTGAAATTTATTGAGTGAGAATACGGTAAACGGGTGCAAAAAAATTGTACATAGTTAAGGAGCTGTAATTAGTCTAAAGTTAATTGATTTGATTGTGTTACAACAGTTAAACCATTTCTATTTAAATCATATATATGAAAGTGTGTCAGCGTATGCTATACAGTTATGTGTATGAATTAAGTACAATAAATACGATACAATACAATTTACATGGTTGAATATAGTAACACAATTGAATCAATTAACTTAAAGTTTTGAATGATTCACGGTTAGTTTCACTAGACTCACGGTCACGGTCTATATCCCGGTCAATATAAGTCTAGTGCAATTAACTTAAGACTAATCACAGCTTCTTAACTACGCTTAATTATGTAAAAAAAATTCAATTCACCCAAACAATTAAATTACCATTAAAATTTCAATGTGACACTGTTGTGAGTGTTGTGACGCGTGCTGGGGGCAGAAACTTTATCATTCGTTAGTCAGGTGCAAATCGATTGTTTCTAAACTGAATTTAAATCTACTTGGTCAGGTAAACTGGAATAATTGATAAGTATGAAAGGAAAAGACTGTTAGAGTAGGTCGCTCTAATAATAATCTAGTTTCATGCCAAGCCGTCCTCATGAATATGTAGGATATGTCCGCTCGAACATATTAATTATGCACGGTTTTCGTCCTCCGCTGTTAAGGAGAATGCTGTAGAAAAACGCTGAGCATGCCAATTTTGAACTATTAAAGTAAATGGTAGCGACTAGCGACGCGAGGAAGGTGTTCAAAATTATGCCATTTTGCATCGATATGCCATTGCAAAGTAATACTTAGTAAGTAAAGTAGGAAAAAATGGGAGATAAGAAAACAAGAAGATTACGCTAACTTTATAATCTTCTAAGTCTTCTAACATGTATATCGCTATTATTTAATAAATGTTTAATCTGTAGATAGGGCGAGAGACAGACTTACCTAAGTGAAGGTACATTAAATATTGTAAAAAAGACAAAAGACAAGAAGACGAAGTAAAAATACGGTTTTTAGGGTTACGTACCCAAGGGGTAAAACGGGACTCTATTACTAAGACTCCGCTGTCTGTCTGTCCGTCAGTCACCAGGCTGTATCTCATGAACCGTGATAGTTAGACAATTGAAATTTTCACAGATGATGTATTTCTGTTGCCGCTATAACAACAAATGCTAAAAAATAGAATAAAATAAATATTTAAGGGGGCTCCCATACAACAGACGTGATTTTTTTGCCGCTTTTATAGATAATGGTACGGAACCCTTCGTTCTGGAGTCCGACTCGCACTTGGCCGGTTTTTTAACCACGGACGCAAAAGGAGGGGTTTTACTACATATTTTGTTATTTACGTCACATGTAAATCGTGAATAAAACGACGTGTAACTTAATGAACAATAAATAATGTCATCAATGTTCATACTGGCGTATTCTAATGTTTTATATTTGTAAAAGAAATTAAAGATATCGTTTATATTTTTTAATTGTGGTCATACTTTTCTAAGACTTGTCAGTGTCATGTCATACGTCAAGATTGTGAAGTGAGGTTATGTAGATTGCAATGCCGCTTTAAATAATCGCCGTTATTATTGCTAATTGTTATTGAGAAAGGAGTGACTGAAGCAGGAATTAACTTTAAATGTCGTGTATTTGTTTACAGGTCGGTATTGTTACTAATAGTACATACAATGTAGGTTAAAATTAAACCTTGTAGTATTAAAAATAAATCTTTGTTTACAGAGCAACACATGAAATTATTCTTTGTTCCAATCCATATCAACAAAAGTGAAATCACCTTCAGATTTTAAAATTAGATGGCTTCAGTCCATTGGGACAATTTAGCCAGTGTCAATGTATAAGGAGCTATAATATAGATGAATATTGTACGGTTAGTACAAGACATTGTACGGTAACTAGCTCTTGTAAAGCGATAGCAGGACTATACAAGAGTCGATCCCAGTGCGCCCTCACGAACGGCATAGAGGGTGAAACGCCGGAGTGGGTTTAGTGGGTAGGGCCAATTCTCCCCGGAAAAGAAGCGGCGAGTCCCACACACCGTGCGTAAGTGCATTCTCACTCCGACAAAAAAAACAAAAAAAGGACTATACAAGGGCCACGTGGAGCTATTTGGCGTTGACGCCAGAACGGTGGATAAACTCGTGTCTAGATTAATTCTTCATTATCCGCACAATTCCACATTAGTTTACTGCATAATAAGATATCAGTATTACATACAGTTTACGTTAATGAGCAAAAACAAAAAAAATAATCACGACTCGATATCACCAAGATGGCGGTCGACAAGCAACTCCGAAATAATCTTATAAATTTTTCTTCAACCAAAAACGTCACTTTTGACACTGACAGGATCCGATCCATATCAAATCCAGATCGAATTCATATCCTATGATCAAAATTAGAATACGCCTCTTTATTCAATGTAACTTCAAAAAATCACAGAAATAACGTAAAGCAACTTCTTCTTAACTGCATACGGTTTTATAGTCTGGATTTTAAGCGCTGAAACTTGAGAGCGCTGAGTGGGCAAAAACGAGCAACGTCACAACGAAATATTTTACGGGTTTCATTTTATGTCGTTTTAATATTTAATGCTCTCTCGGTTTGGAAAAAGAAGGAAGAAAACATTTAACTTTCAAAACATGTTTTTCATAAAATTCTGTCTTCCTGTTCGTTTCAACAATGACTTTTGACAGCACATTTACGAGATAACATCAGCTCTCAAAACGGATATCGTAAAACCACCCAACTATAATCCAATACTGCAACCATTTAATGGGCCACAAGTTCAATACGTATCAATACGAATTGTATAAACTGTTCTGGGGTTTCTATTATATTTAAGAGAATATTTTGCCTCAGAACTAAGTAATTCAAATAATACTTACACATAAACTTTTGACGACCTGTCTGGCAAGTCTGGCCTAGTGGGTAGTGACCCTGCCTATGAAGCCGACGGTCCCGGGTTCGAATCCCGGTAAGGCATTTATTTGTGTGCTGAGCATGGATATTTGTTCCTGAGTCACGGGTGTTTTCTATGTATCTAAGTATTCTGAGTATGTATTTATCTATTTAAGTATGTATATCGTCGCCTAGTACCCATAGTACAAGCTTTGCATAATTTGGGGCTAGATCGATCTGTGTAATATTGTCCCCAAGTATTTATTTTATTTAAAATATTTATATTAAATTAGTTAGTTTAGGACCATGTAGTTGGGAGATTACATTTATTTCATACAAATGCACGTTACGCAAAGACGTTTAATCTCACTTTAGGTAGGTTAAAACGGTGTCCTCTCACAGAAGCGTTTTGATGTCAAAGTGGTTAGAAAGCTAGCCAGAATATCTAGCATCCCTTTGACATGAAATAGACGACCGGTGCGCTTGGTATCTGCCTCACACACCGGATTGCGCAATGACTCTAAAACATTGGATCCAAATCAATCCAAGCATATAACTTTATCTTCCATGTCGGGTTTACTAAGAACAAGCTTCCCAGTTGCTCTCAAAAAACCCCGTGTTCTACCTTAACTTGCTCTTAATACCATCAGAACAAAAACTAAAATTGCTTGATAGAATGAAGATGAGCTATAATCGACGGAAAACATAAGTTGGTCTATTACCGATAGCTGTGACAGTATGCCGGGTTATGCTTTTGGAGTCACTGGCCTCGATCATATAAAGCTTTCATGTGGAAATGTACAGGGTACTGGGCAAATTACGTATCCTAACGAAACGCATATTACATTGACTTACTAATACGACGGGAATGACTGTCATGTGTTACATTAAACCCAAGAGGAAAAAATGCGGGTGGTTTTCTGTGGAAGCTTCCATACAAAGTGGCCCGTTTTAATTGAGTCTATTTTTCCGTTGCTTAAATGTACTTAGTTATTATTCAACTGTAGTATAAATACAATATTAGGTTTGCTTCAGCTATTTGGAGCCCGTGGGCTTATAAGAAACTATGGGAAATACAATTACACAGAAAGTTCCACGACGTCCCAATTGATCGTCAAAATATTTTCGATCTACTGAACGGAATTAAATTATTCTTAAATTATAGTAAATATCTTAGAACAGGGCTTTATCTGAAAAAAAAATGAAAATGAAAAAATATTTATTTAAGATAAGTAAGTACTATAAACTTATTGAGTAACCTATATATACAGACTTATTCACTAATTTATTATGTAAGAAACTTATCTTAACGTGCGATGCAAACGCACTAGGCAAGCCTGTATCGCGGAGGCCAGTACTCGGTGTGGTACAGCCGGGCTAGCACATGATTGGCGCGAGAGTATCTCGCCGCAACATAGACTACCCGTCCCTCTTTAATTCATACAGTCAGTAAAAGACGGGTAGTCTATCTCGCGGCGAGATACTGTCGCGCCAATCATGTGCTCGGCCTACAGATAAGGTATGGTCGGTTGACACAACAGTCAAGTGAAAAAAAAAACTAGTATTTTGGAAAACATGTAGGAGAAAAACAAAAATTATAAAACAAATGGAAATAATTAAATGTGGGCTACGAAATAGTTTCTACAAAATACTAAACATGTTACTATTAACTTTTAATTAACTACAAACAAAAGGTTAAAGAAGCATAGGGGAATTAAAATTAAAGTAGATAATTATAACCAAGTTTAGTGAACGCGTGCTAACTCCAATTTAGTGAATTTACTTTAGTAACTCCTCCGTTTCGTCGTACGACAATCCGGTCAGCCAGTTTTTCAAAAGCTGTTTCACCTCATAAACTGAGCTGTCCTTAATTTGACACTTCTTCACGACTCTGTTGTAAATAAAACTTGAGATATATGATCGAATTTAAACTTTTAACTATAAAACTCCCGTGAGACTCAAACATATTAGATTATTTTAAACCGGGTCACTCACGTATTATTAAGTCGAATATCTCGACATACACACGCCGCGCCCTCGACCAGTGAAGACGTGTCGTGTCTCCGTGAAGACGGTCCTCGTAAATTGGACCGAAACATGTCGAGATATTCGACTTAATAATACGTGAGTGACCCGGTTTAAAATAATCTAATACGAATTTAAACTGTTGTGAGACATACTAACATTAAATAATTTCACGGTTTAGACTCACTTAAATTGTTTAGAGAAAGGAGACCTAGGCTCTCCAAAACATGCCGCGCGAGTGACAAGTGAGTCTAAACCGTAAAATTATTTAATGTTGAGATATATGGTTATGGTTCAAAACGACTAGCAAAAACGCTCTCTACAAAAACACACTCTTTTTGGGAGCATAGTATTTAGAAGTCGGTAAAAAATTGTGTTTTCGTATTAATATTTTAAAAATAAAAAGTTGTCGCACTGTGAGTACCTCAGCATCATTTTAAAGGCGTACTGTTGGGTATCTGAATGGTCTCCTTAGCATTGTTTTCAGCACTGCGCGTTGTGCTCTTTCGACATCGATAAGCACAGTCTTTGCAGCACTACCCCAACAAGAGTTGCAGTATGTTAAGATGGACTGACACAACGCGTAATAAACAGTTTTAAGTGTTAGAATATTAGCTGCATTTCGGAGGAGTCGCATAATTTAAATTAACCGTTGCTATAAAAACGGTATAGGAACGAAATTTTCCAAAGAAGTATTAACATTTCCATTACAAAGTGGCAGCCATTTTAAAGTGGATCGCAAATTAAATTACGTACTTTAAAAGGGTCAAAAAGAAACATTTTCCGTGATAATGTCGCAAGGAAATAACTTGCAAATTGGATAAAAATAAAATTGCTACAACGACATTGCAAAGACGACGCGACGGCTTGTTAGTAGCAAAAAACTTGATTTGACTAAGTCAATGTTTTTAACTGAACAGAATTTACTTCGGGACATATCCAAAAAAAATTTAGGGTTCCGTACCTCAAAGGAAAAAAACCGGCCAAGTGCGAGTCGGACTCGCGCACGAAGTGTTCCGTACCAATACGCAAAAGAAGGCAAAATAATCACGTTTGTTGTATGGGAGGCCCACTTAAATATTTATTTTATTCTGTTTTTAGTATTTGTTGTTATAGCGGCAACAGAAATACATACATCATCTGTGAAAATTTCAAGTGAGAGAAACGGTCGGTGGTCTATCACGGTGAGAAACAACCTGGTGACAGACAGATGGACAGACAGACAGACAGATAGACAGGCAGACAGACAGACGGTGACGACGGACGAGTATCGTAAATAAATAAATTTTTAATTTGGCGGCCAAGTTAGTTAGGTAAATGAAAAGATTCAAAGAAAAGATTAGAAAACTAATTGTGTGATAGATCAAATGCCCTTTCATTTGATCTATTATTACACTTGTTTTAGGGAATTTTAGTTTTGAAGTTTTGAGATAATAGGCGAAAATTGAGCTCCACGTAACTGTATCAATTTGAGTTAATTACTAGCAATGTATTTTCATAAGATCCATTTCGAAGGCGATCTAATTCAATTACATCAGTCACAGAATGTAATCATCCCGCAGAGTCCCAACAAAACAGAGCTCCGACGAAACTGGAATATTTCTCTTTTACAATGACAATTCTCGTCCCAAGGGAATTCGTACAATATTTTGTACAAAGCCTAGCATTACTCGAGAGCTGTCCGAGAAATTTTATATGCCCCGAGCGGGACGTGACGCGATAAAAAGGCATTTGGAGTTGGGAGGACTATTGCGGAAGGTCTCCCGAACCTATTCTTTAACAAGCTATAAGGTTAATCTGCATGACGAGTGATGATGTTACTACAGAGATATGGCTCACCTAGGGTTTACAATCATTCGGATCAGCAGTCGTATTATTTACCTACGACTAAATTATATTATCAACTCAATCGAACAACAATATGTGATATTCGGATGGCAGCAGCAGCAGCTTTACTGTTGCGACGTTACAGCTGCGGCGTTGATATTGACGCTGTCATTGTCAATTTTCTTGATAAAATGAGTGACGTTCGTTACCTTATTACTGTCGCGAAGGAAGGTCCATCCATCACTCATTTTGTCGAGGAAAATGACAGTGACAGCGCGCGCGTCAATGCCGCAACAGTATTAGGTAATACAACTCCAGTTGCCTTACGAATGTCACCTTAAGGCGGTTCCCTGAGCCAGACGGCGAAAAATCTCCTTATATGATCATGTTTTTCTAAGACGCGTTGATATTCCTAGACGTGGAAAAAATATATGTAGTTCTTGACTATATTATCATTAATAACATAGCTTCCGATACACGAATTATGACACTTCGCTCGATACAATTAATTCCCAAAGTAACCTCTAACTCGGACTTTTATTCAAACTTTACTCGGTTATTTATTATGTGATACTATAAACAAAAAAAGAAGAAAAAACAATCTTAACTTAAATAGTAATTTCATAGCTTTCGAATTTCGATATTGTAAGCTAACGTTTTTAAAATAAATAAAAATCGACAAAATTCGATCAAAATTGGCTTGGCGCGCATGATCTTTCCCGTTCTTTCTTGCGAAATGTGACAGTGACAGCGGCAAACCGATGGAACGGTCTTAAGAGTAAAGGGGACGGCTGTTTCTCCATACAAACTAAGTCCCCATTTTCCTCTCTGGATATTGACTTATGGAAATACTTATACGTTTGACTTTTTAACATTTTTTGATTATTGTAAAAATTAGCAGCGAAAACCAGATTTTCATACAAATTATTAAATGCTCCTAACTCTTATACTTAGTAATTAAAAAAAAAATTAAACGCGGGCATATGGTTGATATATAAAAAAAAGTGTCAAAATATTTTTAATAATGAGGAAAACGAGGACTACGTTTGTATGAAAAGGCGATTTCGCGCTGGTCCTCCACTTTCGTCTTAAGAAAACTAATGACGACCGTAAGAAAACGGTTACGATTTGAGATTTGTAAGCTTTAATTTTTTATACGAATAATTATCACTATTAGGGATTTTGACGTTCATAATTGTAAAATATTAACTAGGTATTAGTTTTTTGCTATCTACACTTACATACCTAAGTAATACTCGGTATACAAAGTTAACTAAGTTTACTATTTATGCTGATTAAGTGTGTTTCAGACGCCCTTCCGAATAAGGCTTCTCAACTTTTTGTACATTTAAATATCGGGGTACTGTTTTGTAAAGCAGTGCATTTATTGCTTTGCCAGCAGGACTTTAAAGGCTTTGTGACTATGGCTCCATATAAAACAGCACCCCAAATTACAAACAACTGTAAACAATTGTGGGTAGTCACTACCCACAATTGTTTACATATAAAACAGCACCCCAAATTACAAACAACTGTAAACAATTGTGGGTAGTCACTACCCACAATTGTTTACAGTTGTTTGTAATTTGGGGTGCTGTTTTATATGGAGCCATAGTCACAAAGCCTTTAAAGTCCTGCTGGCAAAGCAATAAATGCACTGCTTTACAAAACAGTACCCCGATATTTAAATGTACAAAAAGTTGAGAGTGCGCCAGAAGACAGCAGAGAAGAGTTGTTGTGGATTATAGTGTAAGTACGCGAGGCAGAGGCTGATATACTTAATACAAAATTACATTGTGATTTTATGAAGACGAGTAATAACTACGAGTGGTATTTTTTTAATACATTCACAGATATAATAGATACACTAGATAACGCAAATGCATCTACTTCGCGTGTCCGAACCCCAACCAAGCGTCGAGGTTGGCCGTCGCTACTGACAGTCCACGTGAGTCAGTTGTTGCAGCCGGACGTCCGCGAAAACTTAAAAAATGCCTCGTTGCGTGATAATTAACTTCAACAGCCCAAAAATTACGAGCACCCAAATGCAAGGACATATTTCCTATCACAACTAATTATTATTATTATTCAGAGCCCACTGTGTCCCACTGCTGGGCAAAGGCCTCCCCCCTCTTTTTCCACTCGTCTCTGTTTAGTGCTATATCTGGCCAGCCTCTTAAAAAAGGAGTCCAAGCTATCCCGCCATCGGCGACGAGGTCTGCCGGACCCCGGTTAGACTCGTAGGGTTCCCACTCAGTGTTTAACTTGGCCTACAGGTCGTCCGGCATTCGGCAGACACGACCAGCCCAATCCCATTTCAACTTAGCCGCTTTCCGAAACTCAACTAAGTAATTTTAAAATTATATTATGCGTAAATACATTTATATAGTGTACTCTATCTATATCTGTGCCTACAAAAATAAAGAAATAATAAAAATCTTAAGATTTTCCGTATACCAATGTGTGTTTTTGACCTAAATAATAAGCGGTTTTAGTGTTGGTCCAGACTCGAGTCCTTTGAGCCCTCTGCTTCATGACTCCACTCAGCTTTTCAGACTTTTATAATTCTGTTGAAACTCGAAGTCTTTTCAACTTATTAGAGGCCCGAGTCTTTCAAGTCCTTTTCAGAAAACATTCATATTTTTTGCAAAAAAAATCAAAATGCATTGTCTACATGTAAAATTCATATTAGGTACACAAATCATACGATAGCGCCTAGTTTATTGACCGAAGCGTAGCGAAGGTCTACGGTTTGACTCGCGCATTTTGCTTTTGTATGTCCGGATGTTCTCCTCTACAGGTCGCAATTCTCAACCGATTCTCGTGAAATTTTGTGACCAAATTCTATGACTAAATAGAATTTTTTTGTCGATCCGGTTTTTGGAAATTTTTCAAAATGGCGGAGTCGTGATAGCTCGCGCCTAAACAAATAGTCGTATCGATATCATAACAGTATTTTCTATTTAAGATATGTTTAAAGATTAAATATCGAAAAATGCAGACATTTTGTATTGCTGGCTTTGGCGGTATTTAGATATTTAGTTTTTACTCGAGAATGAGTAGCTGAATTTCATCAGCTTAGGTAAGCACTATCATGGCGTGTTTTGCAAACATTCGCTTTTTTCGTTTGCACCGGGTGGTCCCTGGTTCGATCCCCAGTAATTGTTATGCTGCTACGTAACTTTTTGTATTTTGTTTTTTACACTTAAAGTTAAATTTCGTAATGTTTTTTTATTTGTTTTTTATTTTTCTATATCCAAATTAATTGATCAAGCGCGGGCTTAGCGTATTCGTTTCACTTTTACAAGCTTTTATTTAACTAGAAAAAAGAAGTTTTATTTTTGTTATTTTAATTTTCTAGTGTTTTGAACGGCGGTTCTCTCCTTTTTCCGAATTTCATACAATTTTATTTACAGTTTTTCTTTTAAAATACGTAGGTTTCTTACACCACAAACTTTGAGGTTTATGTAGTATAGATTCGTTTGTCTGAGCGGGTTTATGGAGCCAATTATTCAATAATATTATTGAAAAATTCAATAAAAAATTGAGAAAATATTACTCAACGCCTGTTTGTGTGAGTGACCTTTACACTATACAAGTCAAACAAGTTGTTTAATAATAACTAACAAAGATGTCACTTTAACACAGGTGACCTAACTAAGTAGTACCTAATTTGTTCGACAGGTGGTGACATCGTTAGGTCGAAACGGGCCGATTTTTAGGGTTCCGTACCCAAAGGGTAAAAACGAGACCCTATTACTAAGACTCCTCTGTCCGTCTGTCTGTCACCAGGCTGTATCTAATGAACCGAAATTTTCACAAATGACGTATTTCTGTTGCCGATGCCGCTATAACAACAAATACTAAAACGTAAGGAACCCTCGGTGGGCGAGTCCGACCCGCACTGGTGCGGTTTTTAAAGTTTCGTGCGCTTGATTTCGTGTGGCTCCCTTTGACATATCTCCACTACTAAGCATTTCAATACTTTTAGAAATTCAAAAATCAGCCAGGTATACAGGTTGGTTTAAAAACGGGACCCTATTACTAAGACTCCACTGTCCGTCAGTCTGTCACCGGGCTGTATCTCATGAACCGTGATAGTTGAAATCTTCATAGATTACATACAGGGCGCCTGTGGCGCCCTTTACACTGTAAGGTCGGGCGAAGCCCGACATTCAAGCGCGCGAAGCGCGCTTTTACACACAGGCTTTACACTGTAGGGTCGAGAGAAGCCCGACAATCAAAAGCGCGCCTTACGTAAAGGGGGCCTGCGGCGCCTTTTACACTGTAAAGATTACGTACAGGGCGCCTGCGGCGCCTTTTTCCCTTACCTACAACCTTTTCACTGTAGGTTAGGGTAAAGCCCAACGTTTAAGTCTTATATAAACAGGGCGCCTGCTTTAGGCTATGAGGTCCCTAAGCGGCCCTATGCGGTCTTCGCAATGACTGTTTAGATTAGCTACCCAAAATTTTTGGTTACCAATAGCTTTTGTTCCATTCGCGTTTTTCTCCATTCTGCTTATTAACCAGGCGTTAATTTTTTCAGTAGTTAATTTAATCACACGCGTATGTCCCAGTCACTTTTTTCCCCAAAGATGAATGTTTTCACGATAGTCACACTAAGTCGATAGAGAGGTAGGTTAGGTTCGTTAGGTAGCTTCAGATGCCCGAAGGGCAAACCGCCCAGAAAAAGGAGCCCCGCGTAGCGGGGCTCCGTCGCCGTCGGCTCAGGGTAAGAAGGGCTTGTTCTCGGAAATATTACTCTTTGGGGAAAAAAGCGACTGGGACGTACGCGTGTGATTTTAAATTAACTACTGAAAATATATACGCCTGGTTAAAAAGCAGAATGGGGAAAAACGCGAATGGAACAAAAGCTATTGGGGAACAAAAATTTTGGCTAATTAATCTATACAGTCTTCGCAATAACTTCCACGCCACGTTTCACATCAACCACTGCGGCTGTATCCCTGATACAGCCTATCGAGGAAAACTTTTCCCATACAGTTTGTATGAAAATGAAAACTTTTATTTTTCACATGCTATTTTTATGACAATTATTTTTAAAGCGAAATTTACAAACCTACAATACATTATGCTGAAGCGATCAACATCAAAATCAAAGTGATCTGTTAAGATTTAGTTAGTGGAAACCGTTTTCTGCCGAAATGGAAATTGTATGAAAAAAGTACCTATTGTATGTAGCTATTCTACCCTCTTAAACGTAACAGGACTGATTGGCGAGATAGAAAAATGTGAATAAAATTTCACGTTTTCTGCATAGTAAATGTAAAATTTTGTTACCTACTCAAAAATGTGACTCGCACGCCAACTGCACTAAGCTCTCAATAGAAGCGTTATCGGTAGAAGAATTCGCGACAATTAATTGATAATAAGAATAACATACACTTAACTTGAAAAAGAACGTTAAAATTATTTTAAAAAAATTAGCACCGTCGGGGTTTGAACCATGTAGGTATCTCAGCTATTATCTGATTTTTTTTCAAACAAGAGATTACGGATGCTACGAGCACATGACAATTAATGTCTGAAAATATCAGTGCCTTGTCAAAGTCTCAAACAAGAATTTTAATTTATTTTCTAATCTTTTTTAACAATAAACATTGCATCCGCTATCTAGGTTACTTTACATTACGAATCTACTGATCTTTTGGTGGTTAGTCGGCAGGACAGCTGCTCTACACATCCATCTTATCTTAAGCTATGCTCGCGAGGTCTACAGCTCACAGAGCCACTAGTTTACTGTTATTTAGATAAAACCAATAAAATTGTTGATGGAGTCTTTATTCGGAGACACGGTCGTATCCTTTTGAGTCGACTCGCGTCATCAGGACTCAGAATTTTTTAAGCGCTGAGTCTCGTAAAAGCGAGTCGAGTTATTCACATTTAGACTCAAAAGACTCTAGTTCCTACCGACACCCAGCGGTTTCAACTACATAGGTACCTACCCACTATAATACATAACATAAATATAATTTTGTGTATGCAATTTAAGGATCAGAACGATATCCATCAATGCGTAATTGATAGGCATATAAAAGGCATATTAAATAGTTGCGATAACGAAATCCATGTTCCGACAATAAATATAAACAATAACTAATAACAGTAAATTACCGAGCCCTGAGGACTGCACAGCAGCCCCAACCACGAACTTATTAAGGCCGGAAACTGTAATGCCCTGTGAAGACCTTAGGCGGTGGCCCTATGTGTAAGACTGGGAGCTAACATGACAAAATTATTGCGTGATATTTTTATAAAACTTAATTACAAATGTGTTAATAAAATACAATAGTATAAACACTGCAAGAAATAACAACACTAACAATGCAGTTAAAAAAGTTAGAAACAATTTCAAAGACGGATCACAGAGAATAGGGACCCAAAACGCACGTCACAGAAAAAGATGACATGACGTGGCGTCATGTTGCTGCTCCAGTGACTGAATGTATGGAAAAAAATAATTACTTAATTGCTATTTTGTGTGCATTTAAAAGCAATTATGTACAGTATTATAATCCAATATTTTGCATTATCATACTATACAGATTGCATATTTTGTATTCATTAAACTATAGTTTAATGAATAAAAAATGCGACATAAAATAATAGAAATTAAATTAAATTGAACTAAAAGAAATCCATGTTAAATTGTTGCCAAAGAATTTTAAGTCAAAAATGTGACAGTTACATAGGAAGTGGCGACCTCGATAATTTTCTACAATTTCTTGTCGGACTATACGAACGGACTATTTTACATTATTATAATGAAATGAATAATTTATAATCAAAATTGCATTTGTTTTTCTTATTAATACGATTTCCTCCTTAAACATAAATTGTATGCAAACCAAATATTTCAAATTGGCCAAGTCCTGGGCCCCTTAACATTTTGCCTACTCACAGATAACTTACTTAACTTAAAAGACCCGAGACTGTTGTAGTTAGGAAATTCAAACCTGTGGACCGGATAGTTTGTATCCAGGGAAATCATCTTAGAACATGAAATCATAATGTTGCCACTTAAATTGGTGCTTAGGGTCGGAAAGGGTACGTTTAGAAGCCGGTCGTATAAATGATAAGATTATATGGGGCAATTCAAATAAATACATTACAAAATTTACAAATCATAACATGGTATACAGAGAATCCTTCAGAAATCCAAAAAAATTGTGCCCTCACTATTAGATTAAATACCTACATATATATTATTATTTACTTATAGACAAAACATCGACAATAATAACTTTTTTTGACTAATTTGAGAAAAACATGTTTATTTAATATGGCATAAATTTACTTGAATTCTTAGATCAATTATATTTTTAATTAAGCAACAAATTGAAATACCTACCGTTTTGAAATATGTTCTTAACCTCATTGAATAAAGTTTTAGTTTTCATTATCATCATCCTTTAAAATCTAAATGCTGAATAAACACTTTCAGTGAAAAAGCAGGGAAAGTACCAAGAATTCTCATTTAGATCGTCCGCAAATTATTATACAATAAAGAGCCAAGCTTCGTCCGAAGTAGTAGTGAGTAAAGTTTTAAAAGATCCTAAAAGTTTTCATGAAGATATTGGGTACTTTTAGTTATGGTATTTTCAAGTAAAACGTGGTTCCATAGTTTAATTTTCTTTTAAGATACTCGTAATACTGGTGCTTTGGCAAGCTGGAACTAGTAACTACAGTAAAAATGGCTATGTATAGAAAGTTTTTAACGGATCGTAGCCAAGAAACGGATAATTTACTAGCAGTTACTTCAGTAGCTTACACGGGCGTTTTTATTCAAAAGTGTACCATTTACTTTTCTTCGAAAATCCATCGACTTTTGGGTTATTTCTATTCAGAATCAGGAGGACTATCGATTTAAAAAGAAAAAAAAAATGTGTCCAAATAAATGTCGGTTTTGTAACGCATTTTCACATACATTTTGTATGGACCGTTACAAAACTGACACCCAAAATTTGTATGAAAAACTGGGGACACTTTTTTCTTTGTCTCAATCTTCTTCTTCTCTTCAATAACCCAAAATTGATGGTTTTTCGAAAAAAAGTAAATGGACCAATTTTTCTGAAAACCCCCATATTATGAAGAAGATTTTTAGGCACTTAACAGGTAGATTTTCTTTATTCCATTTACAAATAATCAATAACCTTATAGTGAAAAATATATCAAAGAGCTCACCACACAAGCATTCATTTCGTTCTCAAGTGCGAACACAAAAACTCTTGAAACAATCTTTAAATACGACCCCAATCTATAAGGAATTTGCTTGCGATTCCAAAATAAACCTTACTGCTTCTACATTTAAATCTATTTTCAAATTAAGCTTCATATATTTGAGGTCTCTGAATTGTAAACCCTAAACCCTACAGCTACAGAGTTGGAGTTTCAAAGCTTAAAATGTTGTACGGAGTGACAATCGATTGTTTGGAAATGGATTGAGGACAATGGATGCGTGAGCCCACTTGTGGGCCAGGAGTGGACTTGAATGTGAAACCAGGATTTACATACACGCGGAGAGTGCTAGAATGGGTTGATTCGTAAGTGTTTGGGGATCGAATGTCGCGGGGTGCGTGGCATAATTGAATGCTTGAGGATTTCAGATGCGTTCTGATTCATTTTTAAGACACCTAATATATTTCACCGAAATATTAATGACATACTTGCAATATTTTTATGAATAATCTATTCTATCTATAATAAAGGCAATTATGGCAATAAACTTGTTATTTTATGTATCTAAAAGCAACTGACGACAAGCACTGAACGGTAAAGCACGGACAGACTTATAATTTTTTTGATTTTCATATCACTAAATCTTAAATTAATATGTTAAATATGTAAAACTCGATGTTTACCTACATAAATCGGCCTGCGCTCACCTCGCTTTTCAGATTTCATTACGCGTCTCAATGTCGTTAACTCGTTGCATTTTGCCAATAACCCTTCAGTTTAAATTCAACTCTACTTTAACGGTATGAAAATACTGCCTAAGTTCTGGCTTCGAAGTTACCTTCATCAAAAATCCAGACATGTGTCTTTTCGTGATAGTTCAGCGGGATTACCTTGTCGTAAAATTGAATGTCCAATACAACTTTTATGAAGGAAAGAACTGACACCGTGCTCCGTGACTGACAGTTTGACAGTAATTCAATTTACTCATGAAATTGAAAAGGAAAATACAGACTTTCTCAAAGAAAGAACCCGGGCTAATGAGATAAGCGTATATTCCTGGGACTAATGTTGTTTGCTTGGGTGAGCTTAATTCGATAAGATATTTAAACGTAGGCACAAAATAGGACTGAAGCAATGAGAAAATTTGACGCAAACTGTTTAAAAGTAATAATTTAAAATGCGGTATTTAAATATGATCGCTATTTATAAGCAGAAATTACAGTTTTTAGAATATTCGTCAAAATATTTTGTGGAATGTATGTTTGTTATTTTATGATAATTGTTACTTAAGTATCTACCTATTCGGATTCAGACTACTGCTCCAGCGCTGCGTCTTACGTAAGCGAACAACTCGCGAACGCGAAGCGAAAAGAGATCGCCCACGTAGGACACTTCCATAGGTATCAAAGGATTGATTCATCCCGCGCTGCATCGCTTCGCTTCACGTTCGCGTGTTTTTCGCCTACGTAGTACCTTTTTGTTGATTTTCGAGGCACGTTTTTTCCTTAGACTGTAGGTATCCATCTATTACGGAGTTATATATCTATCTTTGGTAGTATGCTGCGTTACAGCAGTATTGCGCCGCGACATCGCTGCCGACTGTATAGCTGTTTCTGTGAGCGAGCACTTAATTAAAATCCTGCCAAATCATTTTTAGACATAAAGGCACTTCATACTTGAAGCTAAATATAAATTTGATTACCTAATTGAAAAAAAAAGTAATTTTATTTTTTTAAATTACAGGGGCCTTCTCGGGATTTTGAGAAAAATCTGTCTTAGTAAAAGGACAGTCGCAAATATACATCATATGATCCTTTTTTTGTATCGTTAGAGAGTATTCAACCCTGTATTATGCGTGGGCCGACACAAAGTTTGACAATTATAGATTCGATTGTGCCAATAGATATATAATTAGTTTTTAATGTAACTCCACATTTATATAGCATAACGAAAAATTATAAATTTAGTAGACGATACAAACGACATGATATGAAATAAGCAGCTTGATAAGATAAAGACGTAATAATCCGTAAATATGTACAACACAGAAAAAAACGCTATTTATATTTTGATAAACAATTTTCCTTATTACCTACCTCAACAGGGAATATAGCAACTTGCCCTTTTAAGGATCTTCATTTCAAATTACAACATAGTTATGAGTTTATGAGACATTAAATCAAATTAGTTTCCGCCGTCCTCCGTATAACTTTCGAAAGCAATAAGGTAAACGTATACAAGACTAACGTTCCCCCCGTTTTATTTGTATTTTAGAGCAGCAGCCATCAAGTATTTTTATTTATGTTATTATACATTAAAACGGCAATAGCAGCAGAGTTACTGCTGCAGCGCTGCAGCAACGGAAAACGGTCATTTGCGTTGCGGTGGTTGCCGTATTGCTGTGGCGATCAACGAGATATAAGGTAAGGTAGGGTAACGCAGCGTACTACGTAGGCGAATAACACGCGAACGCGAAGCGATGCGGCGCGGGGTGAATTAATCCTTTGATACCTATAGAAGTGTCCTACGTGGGCGATCTCGTTGCGAACGCGAACGTCGTGGGCCCGCCGCGTCGCTCGCTTTGCGTTCGCGAATTGTTCGCTTACGTAAGACGCAGCGTAAGACTAACATAGTTTATTTTGCTCGGGTCAACGGTATGAGGATTCCATACAAGTTACCCCACTTTACCTTACAGTGATATTGCCTGACCGTTTACCCAACTGCGAAAAAGCCAGAAAAGAAGTTATTATTAATTGTATACACCAGAAAACAGATAGATTCGTACTTAACCTCTAGCCGCCCAGAGGCCTATAAAAAGATCTCCTATTTAATTCTAATTTGAATCTTTATCTCAATTATCTTGGCAAGTTTTAATGTGTGGGCGGCTAGAGGTAAAATTTTATTTTCATTGCCCTCACCATTACCTATTTCACTCGTTGTATAACCCTTACTCCAAGATTAAAATATAGATTGGGTCCAGTACAGAAATACAGTGAAACTTCCAGTGACTGTATCAGGAGAATAAAGATAGCCACCGAGCGGGGCATGTTCCGTCCCGACTGCTTTTGTTCGGCTGACTTTATGATATCTTCACTCGTTTCATCTTGCAGCCACGGAGATGGTAAACGGGTGGCGAGGAATCTAGTGAAATAAAGGCAGTAATGAAGCGAAGCAGGTTCTTTATTACATCACTTACTTCAACTCAAAACTCACAAATTTCTGAGGAAAAATTGAGTATTTAGTATAGATATTCTAAGGAAATATCGAGGATTAAATCTTTTCATCAGAATGTTTACCTGTAACGTGTAACCTTTATAGATATCGAAAAATTATAAATCGATAAAATGTGTTTACACCTATGGTGTAGTCAATTTAGCCACTCGAATTCGTTCGGCATTAATCGACCGAGATTAAGTAGGTAACTTACAAAGAAAAATCACCTGTAAATGATTAGTCGAACCGGTAATCGAGCCGTATTACCAAAGTATCGAATATTGAATCCAAATTTAATTTCACGTACTCCAAGATTTTGCTGATAATACTTTATTTTTCTCCTGTATCTTTCCATCGCCGTGGTCGAACGCTCCTTTGTTCGATACATTATTGTTTACTTTTAGATAGAGCCTGGTTCAGATAAAAACCACTTCTGTTTTTTAATCTCGAGGTTTGCATGTTTCAATAAGGTCAAATTATTTACACATTTAATAATAAATAATCTATAATGATTCAATACCTAACACATAAGATCTCAGTTCTTGAAGTAACATTAGAAAAAAAAGTATGTCTGACAGGAGACCAGTCACGCTCTACTTTAAAGTTTGAACTGGTTTATATTTGATCATTAAGAGTGTACTTAACTGCAATTGAGGCATTTCGGTACAGTATTTTAAGTGGTTGAAACAGTAAAACATCGCAACCTGTATAGGTAAGCTATAAAGTTAGTATCGTAAGTAGCCATACAACTTTGTAAATTTTAAGTATGAGAAATTCTTTATACGTTGTAGATTAAGGTAATTTTATAATTTAAAAAAACGTTTTGATTGGTTTGTATGATCTGGTACATGGGGTATTAAACATTGTGATACAAATGTGCTACGTTGGTCATTACGACACACGAGGCGATATTGTGCGCGCGAGCTGCCGATGTGTGTAATGATCAATGCACACGCGTTTCATACGATGTTTTTCAGCACACTTGAAGGAAAAAGAAAGAAACTTTCATATTAATTAAATTGTCCCTTAAATGAGTCCGATAACGTTAAGTGTAAGTACCTATACCAAAATCTGAAAGATACGAGAAAAAAGAACGGTGTGGGCATACATGCTACCATGTACGTAGCTCCTACAGGTTTGTTGGCTCAATTAAGCCCTAGAATGGCACGGCTCGGGTCTGGCGATAGCTAGATTCGCTGACAGATAGACGTCATGGTTTAACTAGGATTTACTCTATCTTGGTTGGAATTTGTTCTACATTTATTTGGCACTTTTATTTCACAGAATAAGTAATAATATTTCATACAGAACAAACACCCTCCACCGCGCCCCGAATGGAATCACCTCATACCGGAATTTCAGATCGATTGGCAACGCGATGACTGAAAGTTTAAAATGTTGGTGCATTGTGCCAACTACGGTGCTTGTTAATTTCAATATAAATACTTTTTCTTGCACCACGTTGCCATGGTCCGCGTGTAAAAGTGTTCAAAATACAAGACTAAGGTACCAAACAACATTACCTATTCTAACCCACTAAAAACATGTGTAGATATCAAGGTTTTACGGGCATACGTATACTAACGGAATGTGTGGTTCCGACTGCGACAGATCAGTTGGCTAGATGAAGCCAATGCTTAGTTGATCATGGCTGACACGCCTGGCACGCGACAGGCTGACTATATATACACGGATCTACAGCGAGGATTTTTTAAACTAGAACTTGTATTTAGGGACTATAGATATGTATGAAGTATTTAAATTCTTGTAGGATTCGTATTTTTAACCACATCTCTACTTATCTTTACTACAGGGTGTCAAACCTTTCCGTGTTTTAATCAACTTTTACCTTTAACCGATTGGAGGTAGCTAAGCTTTGCCGACCGAAAAGCTATATATTTATAACCCGCGCGTATTTCAGTGGTATTATTTTTGACACAACCGTCGTGTTCAGAGGCATCAAAGTAATGTTTTGGAAGCATTCAGTCGGCGTCATGGAGTACGAAGCTTTTTTTTTAAACAATTACTCGCAGTGAACGACTGCTTGCAATTCCGCTAATAGTAGGTTTTTCATATGAACTTTGAATATATTTAAATTGTCTAGATCTTTGTCTAGTAGTACATACCTATTACGTTTTCTTGCTGATATACGATGATGTCTACTTTAGCTACACAGGTATACTTACTATCTATCTTATATTTTATAACTAATATTATATAAGCAGATTAAACAGTTTAAATTAATTAGCTATGGCGGTAGTTTGAGTCATAGGTTAGTTATTATCGCGGAAGTCGTCCCTTTCACTCACAGGGATAAAAAGATTTGGAATTAACTATGAAAGCAATTTTACGCAGACGAAGTCGTGAGCAAAGCTAGTCCCTTAATAAATTTTATAAGCATGCGAAATATAAATCGATCTAGTAAATGTGTGAGACACGTACGAAAGCACATTTTGAGAAAACCAGTGTACTAAATAAAACCGGCAAAGTGCGAGTCGGACTCGCGTTCCAAGGGTTCCGTACATTACACAATTTAAACAATGTATTTTTTTGTGAAATGTAAGTGAAATGTCTATAAAAACCCGTAGGGGTCGGATAAAAAACTAGGTAATTAAGTCCGACTCACGCTTGACTACACATTTCTAATAGGTTTTCCTGTGATCTATAGGTAAAGAACTATTTTGTGTATTTTTTTCAAAATTTTAGACCTAGTAGTTTCGGAGATAAAGGGGGGGAATGGTAATTTTTTTGTATATTTTCTTGAATAACTTCTAAACTGTTTATCCTAAAATTATAAAAAATATATATTTGAGTTTCTTGCAATGAGCTCTTTCATTTGATATGTAACACGATATAGTTTAAAAAACTTTATTTTTTAATTTTCTCATTTACCCCCCAAAAGTGGTCCCCATGTTTAAATTTTATTTGTTTACGTTACATGTCTATCTTTGGGTCACAAACGTACATATGTATACCAAATTTCAACTTAATTGGTTCAGTAGTTTCGGAGAAAATTGGCTGTGACAGACGGACAGACAGACAGACAGATAGACAGACAGACAGACAGACGCACGAGTGATCCTATAAGGGTTCCGTTTTTTTCCTTTTGAGGTACGGAACCCTAAGACAGACAGACAGACGCACGAGTGATCCTATAAGGGTTCCGTTTTTTCCTTTTGAGGTACGGAACCCTAAAAGCAATTTAAGTAAATGTTGTTAAAGATTTTTTCAAACTAAAGGCACATTTTAAACGCATTTAATAAAGTGGACAGCCATTTAAATTCCATTAGACACTGCTATTGCTTTTGCCTTTTTTCGAGGCGCTTCCTTTCCCATAACAGCGAATTTTAGACATTGCGACGCGTTGTGATATGCTAGTCTAACGTGGATAAGCTAATATAAGAAAAATATAGCGTAAATCAACGAAGCGTATGGAATCTAAAAATGAATAAAATGTTGATGGAGTATAATTAAATTACTGAAAACTAATAACTATATTGAGCCAAAATATGCCTCCACTACACGTCCGCAGAGATGCATCCAGAGATGACGTCCGCGGACGCATCTGCGGACGTGTAGTGAAGGCATTAGGTACAGTTTTTTTGCCTTTTGGGTGACTTGAAAAGGCCCCTACTTTTCATACATTCATGAGCAAGTAACAACTCAATTTCCTGTTGACTTTTATTTCCTGTCGCTTAGACTTCTATTTTGATACCTGTCTTTTCAAAATAGTTTGTGTTGAAAACGTTACTTTCTAACTGTTTTTTTAAGCAATTTCCAATCGATACCTGATATAAATAGAACTGGAATCAATGCTGCAAATCTCACAAGCGGCTATATTCATACCTGAATTTATAAGTACATAAGTACATACATAAATGATGTTTCAGCGGCAACAACCAAGTTTTAAGGTTTAAATAGTACATAGTCATATCCATGTTTTGCAAATGTTACCCTTATTTCCGCACTTGTTTTGCGGCCCCGAGCGCGAGACAGTTTGAAATTGAAAAGAAAACTCAGGGAAAATTCGCTTCGAAGAGAAATCGCTGTGTAAGATTGTTATGAGTTGAAGCTATGAATATTTTGATGGGTTCCATACTGATTGAGGCTTACTTGCTACTAAGTCTACCGAAAGTTTTTGTCGTGTTATGGTTGTTTATTTTTCTTACCCTACCGATTTAGGTCGGGTAATATTTTTCAATGTATGTTTTTTTTTTTCGGCGGCCACTACAACCCAAAATGTTTAATGGAATGGAATTGTGTTTTTGTAAATTTAATACAAAATGGTTAAAAACTTGTAATAGTATTATATAGTCATTCCTTTTTTATCAATTATTCCAAACTATAGCCTTCGCTCGCGACGTCATCGCCGTGAAAATCTTATTTTTATGCATTATGAACCTGAATACTTACATTAACTGCAGGGATTATAAATACAGTGATATTATAAATGAAGACTGTGACAAAAACTTATCTATAACCTTTTTTAGGGTTCCGTGCCCAAAGGGTAAAAACGAGACCCTATTACTAAGACTCCTATGTCCGTCTGTCCGTCTGTCTGTCTGTCACCAGGCTGTATCTCATGAACCGTGATAGCTAGACAGTTGAAATTTACACAGATGATGTATTTCTGTTGCCGCTATAACAACAAATACTAAACAGCACGGAATCCTCGGTGGGCGAGTCCGACTTGTCCGATTTTTTTACAAAATGTAAAAAAGCCATCGTCACCGCCTATTGTTTTACAGGAACTGGCTATGAAATCCTTCCAAACAATTTGCTCGAAACTAAACATTTAAACTGAAATAGAGCTGCTGCTACCGTATTTACAACAGGATAGGTAGGTTTAAGCAAATTTTGCGGTTTCACTCACATATGCAAGTAGTCACTATTTTTAGTTAGTATGTCTCACGATAGTTTAAATTCGAGGATAGGTAGACTTACCAATTAGAAACTTGAATCCACAAGAGGGCAAATGTATCGAGGTGTTACACGTTTGGATGGTTGAACCATGTGCGATTTTGACAGTTAGGCCCAAGGATTATTTTATAAAAATTAGTTTCGGTTGGGTTAGGTATCCAATATCTGGCTACAGTACAATCTCACTAATCCGGCACTAATGCTGACACAAGTGAGCCGGATTACTGGAAAATTCGCATTACTGGAAGTTAGAGCAAATCTGCATATTATTGATGCGTTTTTTAGTAATGTCGTAGAAATACATTTTACTAAAATACTAAATTTAAAGAAAATTCTACTCATCTGGAACTTCGCCATTAATAAATAGATTGAAGGGCGCTAGGGCACACATAGTAAATTAGAACATAAAATGATCATTTGTATCCCAATTTTAGTGCCAGATTACTGGGTATACCGGACCATCGAAGTGTCGGATTATCGAGATTTCACTGTATTAGATCATGAAGAAAAACTACATATTAAGTAGTAGATAATGCTACCAATGTAGTACCTCTGTGGTCGATTTCTATGACAT
Organism: Cydia strobilella; assembly: GCF_947568885.1. Classification (NCBI taxonomy): domain Eukaryota; kingdom Metazoa; phylum Arthropoda; class Insecta; order Lepidoptera; family Tortricidae; genus Cydia; species Cydia strobilella. The sequence continues at coordinate 23,536,709 of NC_086042.1, forward strand.
CATATTTAACATGCCACTACGCGTCGAAATTAGTTGCGGCGGCGGTGCGACTACGACTTTCCAATTTCTTAAGGTTTATAAAAAAATGTTGCTACCTCAATGCACCTGTTCTTACATCAAATAGAGCACGAACAGGACAATTGCCGCTCAACACCGTTTCCGAATTTCTTCATCTTCTCCAACTTTTTCTATTTCTCTACTTCTCCATCATCATTCGCTTGCCCTTGTCCCATTCACTTGGGGTCGGCGCAGCATGTCTTTTTCTTCCATACATCTCTGTCACCCGTCATCTCATCATTCACTTGCGTTAGTTTCATATCATCTTTCACACAGTCCATCCACCTTTTCCTCGGTTTTCCTCTCCTCGTACTTCCCTCCACATTCATTCTTAATACCTTTCTCGTCACATGACTTTCATCCCTCCGCATCACATGCCCGTACCATGCTAGGCGATTTGCCCTTACTCTACTTCTCCATCTACTACTAATTTCACCCAGACGAGGTCGCGGCAAAAGCTAGTAAATATATATACAAGAATTGCTCGTTTAAATTGAAAATATGTAACAAGTACATGAAATTGTGGAATACCAATTAAATGACGTACCAATATTTTTTCATAATAACACAGTAATGAGAATGGTAAATATGTTTGTATAAATCAACGGCCGTCCACTACCTTTTTACGAAACCCAACATCAACAGTGACAGATGGGTTGTCGCGTATCGCTTTAAATAGGACAAAGCCGTGAATTACGAATACCTGAGCAACTAAGCTGACTATCCTCTAGCACACATCAATGGCAGAACATTACAGGCCAGCGAGGTCACGGGCAATTAGAGACCAAAACGAGGAGGTCGCGTTTTAATGGGGTCTCTATCCGAACACCACGCAGCTACTAACATCACTAGAACTTACAACAGTTCAAATTAATACAAAGTTTGTTCTAGGTTCAATCAATTTTGGGTAACAGTAGGTAAACGAGTCCCAGAAGTAAATTTTACAAATTATATTCTCTCAAGGGAATCAAAATTGATAGGTTACTTTCCGTTGACCTAGAACTGTGAAATTTGGCAAATAATATCGTCTTACACTACAAATACAGGGAAAAATCTAAAAACTGTAAATTTGTAAAAAAAAAATAGTTAAATTTGTATGGATTTGTGGGCGAGTCCGACTCACACCTGGCCGGTTTTTTAAAAATAACAGGTATAGCGTAACAAAACTACAACCTTAGTATTTTTAAAATACACTGACTCACTGAGACTGTTATACCTGGAGTTACCATGGTTACCATGGTTTAACCGCTTAACCCCGGGTTAGTGGGATGGTACAAGTGGGCCTGAGTGTTATAACTACTCAAAATGTGTAATTTTGAAGCAAAGGGTAACTAACTGTCGGCAATCAATAAATAAGGTAGCCATTGTTGAAAATATACAATTAAAAATCTTTCTTATCGAAAACCGACAATACAGATACCCTTTTCTGAAAGCATCACGAATTATCCGTATGTTGCTAGTTCTGTAATTCATAAGCACCATCCAATATTAATTGGAGCGGCATTAATAATAGCGTAAGCGCCAACCGCCATAAGGTACCTTTTGCCGTAGAACGTCACATATCTTTACTATTTCATATCTAGTGAATCTCAAATTCATTTCCCGAATCGCGCCCGGAGTGTGTTTTCGACTGGAGGAGACCACAATCAGTTCCCAACTTTGACTCAAAGAAAACAATCAAATCTGTGGCCTTAGTGAAAAAGGGTACAAGTCGCGGGCAGCGCAGTTGTAAAAGGGTGTAAGTCCCACGTAACACTTATGCCCTTTTACACCTAAGCTGCTCGAGTCTTGTACCCTTTTTCACTAGGGCCACATAAATATACCGCACCGTTCCCATAATGGGGTCAATCTCAGAGGACCCGAGATCTATAGACAAGGTCAAACAATATAATGGAAATAAATTCCTCCAGGAGGCATGAAAAATGAAAAAGTTCGAGAAGGGTCGATCGGCCATTGATGTGGGTTTGCTTGGATGGAATATAGAAATGGTCGGGTTAGCAACAAAAGCTCTTTGGGGAAAGATCAACGTGCCAACGTTGATCGAAATTCTTGTATTTAAGTTGCCGAACCAAAGGCCTGCTTGCAGTAAGCAGACTTAAAAAATATGATACTCTTTTGATAGACCTAACAATGCGGAACAAAGCGGCATGACGAGTATAGGATAAAATGGGGATTTTAGGCCTAATTTTAGTTAAATCTACTAAAGAAACAACGCTTTGCACAAGGAATATCGTGCGCTGACCCGCTTGCGTCTATCTCTATCGCACGCGCATAATTATGTTGCTGCCCCGCCCATGATGCCGGCGGGCTATGGCACTGTGCGAGTTTCTCACCCTCTCATGATAGCATTGCATTTTCAGCTACAATTTCCGGATCTACAATTTACGAAAGTAGTCTACGGTAATATAACTAATATAGGAAACTATGAAAAAATGGAAAATTCTTGATTTGGTTATAATATTTCATGGTGATAATACAGTTTATGGTGCCTCCTAGTACCTAAGCATGTTTATACCTGTGAATCATAAATATCATTTTGAACCAAGTTTCAGATTCAGTTACATATTTTTTTTATTTACATACAAGATATATACAGTGGTACTACGTAAACGAAATTAATAACTAGCTTAAATCTAAAATAGGCCCTTCAGTTTCATTTCAGGGAAATAAATAGGATAAATTGTAAATAGTTTGTATAGGGACAAGTACCTATCTAAAAGTTATAGTTATAAGTTAAAGTTAAGTTTTGAGGTTGTCAGAATAAATGTTAACAAACAATAATAGTATTAAGTAACTATAAAGTACAAAACTCGTCAGTTCGTAGCTCGGAAACGCTCCGTAATTTAAACACCGGCTTGTCTAGTAACGACGAAGTTCTCGGCGAACAGTCGAACACTACACTATTTGTCCTCTAAGCCTGCTTTAAACTACAAACATTTCTCACCTATACGAGTTCTCCCCACTATGCCCAATCTTACGGAAAGAGCCGTTCAAAATTTAAAAAAGATTTTAACAATCAATAAATACTGGTACGGATTACAAGATGACTGATGATGATTGATTTGTCAATTAGATAGGTAATAAAATATCAAATTCTCTTCAAACGGAGAGATCAGGTTTTTAACGCATTTACAGCGTGTACCTGTGTGTCTCCCATGCTTATAATCAGGCGGGTCGAATTATACACAAATTGCCTACGACTCGTTAGGAAATGGTTACTTTCCATCCACATTTGTTTCACAAATAGATGTTTTTACAGCGCTCGACTTTAGCGTTCCCTCTTTAAACGCTCAGTGGCTTGTTATACTGCGTTAGACGCTATTAGCCAATAATCGATATAGAGTAAAACGATTGGCTAATAAAAGCAAATAAGCGGAACCCAACGCTGAAAGGAGGATGTCTGTTGGTGACATCTATTGTACACTGGTGCACAGCGGGCCAAAGAAACATGTAAGTACCTACACTTAAAAGTACTCACGATGCTATATAATACCGTAGTGATATTTAAAAATCATTTAATAGATACGACATGGAGATTAAGTGCTGCGAATAGAAAAATCGATTATACCTTTCTATTCACCTACTTCGTTCTGGAAATATTTCCTGAAAATTTTAGAGAAATATGTTTGTGAAACGACAGCAAAAAAAAATCTAAGTAAGGGTGATTTTTCTAATCCATATATGTACCTACGTAGCACCAATGACTGTGTAATTGTGTTAACAAAAAAAACCGGCCAAGTGCGAGTCGGACTCGCGCACGAAGGGTTCCACTACGCAAGAAAACGGCAAAACGGCGGCCATTTCTCACAAACAATAAAGATTATGATTATGAAAACATCACGTTTGTTGTATGGGAGCCCCACATAAATATTTATTTTATTCTGTTTTTAGTATTTGATGTTATAGCGGCAACAGAAATACAGCATCTGTGAAAATTGTAACTGCCTAGCTATCACGGTTCATGAGAACAGCCTGGTGACAGACAGCCAGACAGACAGACAAACGGACAGAGGAGTCTTAATAATAGGGTCCCGTTTTTACCCTGTGGGTACGGAACCCTAAAAATGAACATCCAAAAAACTTTACAAAATGAAGATTATTTAAAACGCTCCCGGTCGTTCCTGATGCCAACTGTAGTCCAAAAGGTCCCAACTATGGTCCAAAATTAACTCCGTAATTTTCGTTTAGGTATGACTATTATTTAAGTTTTGTAGTAAAGTAAAATATTTTTATAAATAAAAGAAAAAACTCAGACAAACCAGAAAGCACAATGGTATTTTCATACTTAATTACGTATTGAACTTGTCGACGATAATTGTAGTACTGGACTATAGTTCTTTTAGCTTATGTATGAGTGTTTATTTTAATTTGTAAATCTATTTAACCTTACAACTTTAAAAATCAAATAAAAGTTACACCTGAACGAAGATATATGTGGTATTTTCTATAAAAAGGGACCTTATTGTCGATGGCGCTTACGCCATTATACGATGCTCCGATATAAATACAATGCCGCGCGATGCTGTGCAGCGTAAGCGTCATTGACAATAAGGTCCCTTTTCATAGAAAATGCCCCATATGTATAGTTGAATTTGGACCACAGTTGGGAGCTTTTGGACTATAGTTGGGAGGTTTTACGGTACCTTTATTTACACAATAAAATATCTTTTTTAAGAATTTTCTCTATTTATTATAATTTTTATTTACCTTACATTGTCCGCCAGCGCACGTCCTGTTCTTAGTCAATGACAATAAAACGACATTTTAATAAATGTCGTACGCTTTTCTTACAGCTTTATTAGCTTATGGATTATATAAAAAGGGATTTTCATTCTATTTTATGGTTGACTAAATAAATTACAGATGTTAAAGCCAGTGGCTCTTCAAACAAGCTTGTTTTTTTGTCACTTGTACGTTTTTCAATGTGGGAAATTAATAATAGATTTTATTGATTTCATTGTGGTTTTAAAAGAAGTTTCTATGTCTATGGCCCCCTTTGCCTTTATCAGACTAATATCGTAATGTCGCATTCTAACCAAGTTTACATAGGAAGGTACTTTTCTGCGGAATAAGTCAACCAGCGGTGCGGTGCGGTGCGGTGGTCAGTCAGCGGTGCGGGTGATGCCAGCAAGTGATTGAACATTTTTAATTTAGAGAATAAGAGATAGAAAATACATTGTTGCCAACAAAGATTATCAACAAAGTCGCTAGACTCTTATGGATTTCCTCGTTTCTCACAATTGTACATACACAAATATTGACGTGGGACTGACGGTATGCACTAAGGCAGCCATCCTCTGGTCCTGTATAATTTACGATTTTTGTTGTTTTATTCAAAGGGCAGTATTTTAGTTTCAAAAAAATTACATTTGTACAGACGAAATGGCGGAAAATTAGGAAAAGTTGATGATTAGGCGGTTTTTTTGGGGTTTGCAATTATTTTATATTTAAAATCTTTATTATAACTATATTACAAACAGTGTAAATTTCTAATGGTAGTTTGATTTTTTCATATTTTTTACCAATAATTGTAGATTTACATACATAAATTATGATTTTCCCTAAGTATATAGATTCTAACACTGAATTAAGTGTGAAAATAGATGTTTTTTATTTATTTACTATTTCCCAGAATCAGTAAACAATTGTGTAACACATATTAATTTCATTTCAGGCAAAAATAAAAAAAATCATGCATTTAAGGGCTAACGGGCCAATTCGAAGAATGATCTAGATATCCACTAGATATGAAACAGAAACGTTAACGAGATATATGAAAATGAAATGAAAAAAAAATGAAAAAAAAATTAAAAAATGTTTATTGGTTCCTTACAAGTAGTTTACAGCATGGGATGGGATCTTCTTTTAAGCATTAGATATGCTTGTGACAGAAAACCCCGCTCTTCCGAAATCGCTAGTGTATAAACCATTATGTTTGTGTCTTTAAATCTAGTATTTAACACTTAAATCTAAAACTAAATACTTCTTTTATACTAAAAAGTAGTACTAGCATGATGGTTACAATTTTTTTTTTTTTTTTACTATTAATTACTTATTAATTACTTCAGTAACAATTCCTAATTATGTATTTAGAGCCAGAATGGCGCGCGCGTGTGTGTGTGTGTGTGTGTGTGTGTGTGTGTTCGAATTGACCGGTAAGTGTTTATGTTTGTAACATTGCCTCATTATAATCTATAGATTCAGAATCGCTGGTACTAACTCTGTTATTTCTTCGATATAATAAACGAGATAGTAAAATGTCCGATCGGGAGATAATGTTGTCAATGAAGACCGCCCTGTGGGGGTTCGGTGGTGGGACAAGGGGGACGCCAAAGTGCAGAAAAAAGATGAGGAGCTCGTAAGTTGGTGTAGAGTATACAGTATTTATTTAATGAATAGAATAAAATATGATATTTACACAAATTGTCCATAAGGTTCCAGTTTACACTGCACTTAGATTTTGGTCTACAGTTGACGCTGTGCGTTGCATAGAGTGTCACATTGTATAGGAAGATATACACACGTTGACGATGTACGCAGCGATCGGCGTGAATTCTTTATATGCCAATAAATTTTCTAGGTAAATTTATAAAAAAAAACGTAACAAGCCTATCTTTTGAGACAGGAAAATTAAGCTTAGGGCTTTTTACAACTTTCGGCAATGTTAGTAATATCATTGTTTTTGTTATGATTTTCGAAAACGCTTTTCCTCGTACTGAAACCAAACCGCAAGCCGTTCAGCGACCGGTAAAACAAGAGGCCCTATTGTCAAGTCTCCTATCTAGATACGTCCATACAAATTTGCACTAGTTATTCTCAAAGAAAAAACAACCTAAAGACACCTATTTTAAAACTCAAAGCGGGTGAACCGTTAAAATTGTCATCATGCGCAACGAGTAATTGTAAAAGCAGAGATGTAAGTAACAAGTTTGAACCTTAATGCTTTCAGTTAAAGGCGTACTCGGTTGTTTTAACAATTTTGTGCAAGCTCTTAGACGCGATGGTTAAACACTCAATGTACCCTTTATCTAAGATTAAAAAGGGGGGTTTTCCACTAGATAGTCAGGGAAGAGACAGGTGTTGAAAGATGAAATGTGTTTAGCAAAGCATAATTTATTAAAGGAGATATTTTACTTTGAAGCTCGTAAATTATGATGTATATTAAGTCCTAGATATAGCTCAAAGGAAAATGTGAAACGGATAAAGTAATACTATTTACTCAAAGAGTTTATAATAATTTATGAACTGTTTGAGTAAATAGTATGTTATACGTATGTACAGAGGTCTTATTTATGTACTTATAAGCGTTATGTCGGTAGGTACCGTAAAACCTCCCATAACTATAGTCCAATCCCACAAGTCAAGTCCCACAAGTTCAAAAAGATATTAAATGTCAATGTTCCTTATGGTTTACTCCGAGTTTTTTCTACCATATAAACATACTTTGCCTTAGAACTACAAAAAATACAGTAAAAGACGCACCTGAACGAAAAAAATTTACAGTTAATTTTGGACCATAGTTGGGAGTTTTGGAGTCCAAACTAGGAGGTCTTACGGTACTTAATAATTATGTGATCAATTAATTAATTTGTTTAAAAGTGATTCATTTAAATTAAGAATTATTTGTTTAATGCCATTTTTGTATTGACAGACAGTGCTTTCAAGTATTTAGCTTGTCTGATTGCGCTACTTCATAAACTGTATCAAAAAAAGAAAACTATCGCTACTTGAGAAAAGACCTGATTTAAATACTTAACTGCCAGAACTTCTAGCTGGAACTCCGATGTGAATACCAAATGCAGTTTGTAAGGACTTTCAAAAAGAACTCAAATTTAATTTGTGTACAGCATATAAACTTCCGTTTGGCTCACAGTTTGCTGGGTTCAGATACATCATAGTACCAAAAAGGAAAGGAGATATAAAGAGGGGCAGAATTACAGTCTAGTTACTAGTCAAGTGGTCATGTGGGGTATCGTTTGAAAGAGCTCAAATTGTAGAGTTCAAAACTAAAAAATATATATGAAGAAAAATTTAAAAAAAATTTAAGTCCCCCGCCTTATCTCCAAAGTTTACGAATGAAAAATCATGAAATGTTTACATAACATTAACATTATCATAAATATTACCAGAAAAATTTGGAAACTTGTTTTTTATTATCAAAAAACTTTCCGAATTGAATTTAAAATTTTGCCACCTTTGCGAGTGTTTATAATTCAAAGCAAATCGATTCAAAATGAATGTTCTTAAATTTGTATCGTTCAAAATCATCATTTAAAAGTCAATTTTACCAGCAAACAAGAAAACAACTCAAAATCTGCATTTGGTTACTTTGGCTCGCATGTGAACAAAATGTAACTTTCTTATTAGTTTTTTTGAACAATCAAGAGATAATGAATAGAATCAGGAGTTACTTTGCGGAAATCCATATTAATTAATACAAAAATATAACTAATCCCCGAAAAGATAACGTGCTAGTCAGTCAGTGCTAACCCGTTATAAATACTTAAGTACTTTCGTATTTTTAACATGCAATTACCCAACCCCCCGCCGCACAAATAAATACGCAAATAAATATAACAAACCACCTCCAAAAGAACAAAAAAAAACGCAAAAATGTTAGAAATACGCAAGTAAGTATAACGGGTTTAGCAGGGCATATAAATGAGAATAATGCAGCGCCCTCTTTAAAATGATCATATATTCCTGGTCAGGCTTTAATTACTGTGGCTTGGTATCTAGATATGTTTACCGTATCTACTCCATAATATTTACCTAAGTCAACCAAGTGAGTGATTCAACCGTTCCGTAAACATACCGAGGCGAAAAAGTTCTACTGCAAGTCTGCAATAGGAACGAACAGTCAAAAACCAGTTTACTGCTGTGAGTTCTCGACTCCGAGTACATTGAAGTTATTCTAAACTGTAGCAAAGGAAGTTTTTTACGATTAAGGACCAATCTCGAATCTGTCTCTTCTAATATTTAACTAGGCGGCCACGCCATAACATAATATTTACTTTCCGTTACATCTGGTTTTTGATGTGACCCCTACGGGTTTTTAAAGACGTTTCACTCACGTTTCAAGTATTTTTTTTTAATTCAGTTATGTACGGGACCCTTGGAACGCGAGTCCGACTCGCACTTGGCTTTATGACACAAAAATCCTGCCCTTTTTATTTACCTACAACTGATAAGTTTTTATTACATTACATAAAACACTAGTTTAATGTGAACTTCATGTAGGTGAAAAATTGTTTTGTTTTTGTATACTCTTTTAGTACTTAATAAGACTTCAGCATGAATTGTTGTAAATTATTTCTAGTCCTAGTATTCAGTTTACTTTACAATGGACAAGCTGCACGTATACTATCGTTTTTACCAGTGTCTGCAAGAAGTCATGGCATGGTATTTAAACCAATTCATGAAGAACTGCTAAGACGTGGGCATGAAATAGTGGTTGTAACTGCAAGCCCATTGTATAAAAATACACAGACCCCTGAAAATTTGACAGAAATAGATATTCATGACGTTACGTATTCACATGAAAGACAACATGTATTCACTAGTGTTACTAAGAAAGAAATAACAGACCCAATTCAAAACTTAAGACGTTATTTTGAATTAACTGCAGATACATTTGCTAAGCAAATCCAGACGCCAGAAGTACAACAGCTTCTTAAACACGAAAGCCGATACTTTGACCTTTTATTTTTAGATGCAACATCTAGAACATCTATTGTCCTCTCGTACGTGTTCAATGCTCCAGTTATTGCAGTATGTGCAGTAGGTGCAATCGAGAGGCATAACCATATCTTAGGAGTGTCTACGCATCCAATACTGTATCCTCAAATGCATAGACAGAGATTATATGACCTAAATATGTGGGAAAAAATTAAAGAGCTGATTACTGAAATTGTCATCCACAAAGTAACTAAGGATACAGAAGAACATGACAATCGGGTATTAAAACATTTATTTGGACCTAAAACACCAACTATTGCAGAATTGGAAAAAAATATTGATATGCTCTTTTATGGAGATGTACCAATTTGGGAAGACAATCGACCTATACCGCCTAGTGTAATTTATATTGGAGGTATTAATAAGGTCCCTGAAAAACCACTTCCAAAGGTAATTCATATTCAATTCTTTATTGCAGATAGCAAATGATCCATATAACATTAAAAATATTAAAATTATAGAAATTAAATTAAAATAACGTACACAGTTAAAATTACAATAAACAGAGAGACTTAAAAATTATTGAAATATTAAAATTTTAATTTCAGTCTTATACAAATAAAAAGGCAGGTTAAAATTACAAACAATCACAAAAAAAATTAATAATAGTTAAAATTTAGTCAATAAAATTCATTACATGGCAACTATTCCAGTGTCTATGGGGGAGTCTAAACTGTTAGCCGATCACAACCAGAATGCCGTTGTTACTCTCACCCACACGACACATGATGGCGGAGGCGACCGCTTCCGAATAATGGCATGGAAGCCGTATACTCGCGCTTTCGCAAACATGCCTGATGCGCTGCAGTACTGAACATCCTAAGCGTATTATTGTTTTGCACCCTTAAGGCACCGACTGCCCGCTGAGTTCACCCGACTGCACCCACAGGCAGGCTCACCAGTAACAGACAATGACATCATATTATTCGTTTCTGAAATGAACTTTGCATAAAAAAAACGTCGATATGGATATCACAATATTCACAATGCCCTTTTTTGATAAACTAAAATGTGCGTAATGTTGATTCTATAGACTAGAACTAAACAGGAACTAATAATATTGCTTCGTTATTACAGGACATCAAAACATATTTAGATGAATCTCCAGTAGAAGTTATATACGTTAGTTTTGGCAGTAATGTCGACCCACTCGATTTGCCGGCGAAAACATTACAAATAATAACTAAAGTTTTTTCAAATATTCCATACAATATATTCTGGAAATGGGACTCGGACGAATTTCCTGTCAGTTCGTCAAATATCAGGACTTTTAAGTGGCTGCCTCAAGCTGATGTCTTACGTAAGTCAAATAAACTCTTAACTGTTATCTGTTATTAAGTTAACGATTGTTACAACGTGAATTTTATCATACATGGAACGTTTTCTGAAGAACGCGGATAACGATTCTGCAAAGGATTTGTGATACGGTCGAGTTCATAAACATCTTTACAAGCCAACGTTCTGAGAACACGACGTTATTGTCAATTTCTTAGAGGCGTGTAAAACTATTTTTGGAAAGTTGTTTTTTAAAGATAATCATAATCATAATAAGATGTTTGTGAACTCGACTGTACAGTCAGCAAAACTGTTAGTACAGCACCCAGCATAAATTTTTATATGCAAGGGTGCTAAGCTAATAATAGTCTTGCTGACTGTACATGACCAACGCTTCTTAGATAGCTGTTATAACGGGGTGTCGGGGTAAACTGGTAAATTCTTACAAGATTATATTACTAAATTTCCAGGCCACCCAAAAGTAAAACTCTTTATTACTCAGGCTGGTCTCCGGTCCACAGAAGATGCAATTGAAGCCGGGGTACCCTTGATCGGCATACCTTTATTCATTGACCAGTTTTCTAACTCCGAGAAATATGTGCGTCACGGTATTGGCGTCAAATTGTGTAAGGACACACTCACTGAGCATCAGTTGACCGCAGCCATCAACATGATAATGACGAACAAGAGGTAAAATGAGTCCTCGACTCGTGGTTTTACGAAGACATACTGTTTTTTACTGATGTACATTCTACTATTAACCTTAATGTTAATAAAGACACTTTTTTTCCAGTTACGAGCAGAACGTGATCAAGCTCAGAAACATCATCAACGACCAGCCGATGTCTGCGCTGGAGCGCGCGGTGTGGTGGACGGAGCACGTGCTGCGGCACGGCGGCGCGCGCCATCTGCGAGCGCCCGCGGCCGGTATGGGCTGGGTCGAGTACTACGAACTGAATTTACTGCTTACCGTCCTGTTTTGTATTCTCGGTGCTATTGTGCTGGTAATTCTTTGTATTCATGTGTCAATCAAGCTCATATTTAAGAGAAATAAGCCAAAAGAGAAAGTATTTTAAGGTTTGTTATGATGATAAATTATGTTTTCTGTTTTCCAATCTTGAGCATATTTTTTTTTCAAAACCTTATGTTAATAAATAGGTATACAATGTTAATTCATGATATGAAATCTAGGTACATTAAACGTGCTGATGTTAGATACGTAGTATAGTAATGTTGCCTTACTGTGCTCCCCGCTGGGTAATAAAATTAAGCCCTGACATCAACTTTTTGCAACCTAACTTGACTTACGTGACTTGTATGTAGTATAGGTATATATAAGTAATATAATAAAATAACTATGGCCTTTTCGTCCCGGAAACCAATTTAAAAAATGACAGTTGTCATTAACTCTCATTTGAATAACAAAACCAAGGTAGGCATGTCGTAGGAACGTAACTTTGAAAGGGCCTCTGTGTAGTGAAGCTCAAGCGACGCAACTCAAGTGCGTCTGAGCCAAAAGCCTGAACAAAGCAAGACTTATAATAGAATCAAGCACTTTCTAGTTTGAGTACACCTACCCGTACCTACCTACTTGTGTAGGGTATATTTTCATAGCAAAACAAAAAAAAATTTTAGATTTTTTTATATTATGGACTAGGTTCCTAAAGACAATAATTATTAATCCCATCACCAACCGAGCGTATATTTTATCAAACTAAAAGTAGATTGTATACTATTATTACATTCAATTTTAGAGTTTAACCACAAATTATGATAGCGGGCTTGTATGACGAGTTTGGTTTTGTTGCTATGGGAATAGACTACAAATTAAATTTATAAATTTAAAAAATAAAAATTTAAATAAACCCTTAAATTTTTATTTGTTAAAAGTGAACCAATAAATAGAACCATTACAGTACTAGTTAGTTCACTTAATTTTGTCATGATCCTTATTTTCAATTGCCATTGAGGAAACGAAAATTATTGGAATAAATAAAAATGTCAAATTAACCAATTTTTGATCGTAAATTACTAAAAACGGGTAAATGCCAAGTATATAATTTAATCTTCGAAATTTGTAGCAAATTTCAAGGAGTACCTTTATATATTAAACCCATGTATTACTATACTTTTGATTAATATCAAACTTATCCACATGCTATTATTTTGTCAACTTTGCATCTAACTGTATAAGTAAGTGACGAAACCTAAGGTGGTTGAGCTTTCTGTATTTCTGTATTATGATGAAGCCTGCCCTGTGGATCTGCCCTGCACTTTTTTGCTCAATAAATTATGTGACTGTATAAGTAGCTTTGACTAATAAGACTACGAGTATTGTGACGCTGATGCTTGCCTAGACGTAGGTACGTTATGAGTGACGGAGCTTCGGAGTTTTGACTATAATAGGTATACAGACAAGGTAAATGGTTTTTTATAATACATGATAAATCTATTCAGGTAGCTCGCCTTTGGAACAGCATCCCTGTGAAAATTAGACAGTGTCCGAATAGATTTACTTAAAAAAAAAACCTTAAGTGAGTACCTACTTTGCTGGCAGAATGGCAAATTCTTAGCATCTATATTCTGTTAGTTTCATCTTATTTCTTAAGTGTGTGTATGCATATGTATTTTTATATGTTATTTACTTACATATGTATGTATTATACCTATGTATTATTTATTTGTTGTATGAGTTGTGTAAACGTATCCACTTTGTTTTGTAAAATACAACATGATGTTGCACCGTCTACCAGTTATCTGCTTTTCCCGAAGGTTGACTGGTAGAGAATGCCTCGTAGCATTAAGTCCGCCTTTCGTACGTTTGTATTTTTTTTTGTGCAACAATGATTAAATAAATACATAAATAAATCTAGATGAAACGTTAGTATTTTAACTTCGTCTTCTCTTTCCTTAAACAAGTAATGAGATTCATTCATCAACCGCAATATCACTATAAATCCTGTCTATAAGAGAAAATCCCCCGATACATTCGGTATAAAGTGGGTTCCAAGAGACATCAATTACTCCGTGACATCAAGGCTTTGCCCTTAACACTGGCTCCAATCACTTATTATCAAAACTAGCAACGGATGATCGGGTTTGACACGCAACGGATAATCGGGTTTGACACTCGTTACAGTTTAACAGGGTGATCAATCCAAGTAGATAAAGACGAAACGAGTGTCTATACTAAGTTAAAAAGTTGCGTTAATTTTACATACCTACTCGAACAATTAGTAGTACCAGAGAGTAACTAGTATATAAATAAAGATGACCGGCAACTGATGACAAGAATAAAAGTATTTTCTATTCCATATCTATAATAATAGCCTTTTAGTAAGTATGTATAGCTATCGATTAAGTAGGTGTAGGTATGTCTACGCACAAGCCAGTCATTCTCATAAAATCATATATATGTATATTCTTCCCTACTCGCAAAAAGATCTCATATTGTCATAGTAAGGGCTCAGCATGAGTACGGTTTTTATAACTCGGTTGCGTCCCAGCTTCCAAGAATTTAATCTGAAAATTGCTTGCTTAGCAGATTTCCGGCGCGGCATCAAAGCGATATTGCTTTTGCTCTGTTGCCGTTTAATGTCCCGATTGTTCTTCAATTTAAGAACAATGTAAGTGAAGATCGAGGCAACGTTGTTGGTGCACTACGGTAGTTGGAATTGAAAACGTGCGGACGGGTGGGGTATTCGGAGTACTTTGCAGCCTTAACTATTTTCTATATCGTATTTTAAAATTTTGCTACGGATTTTTACGTCACAAATTAACGTCCCCGTCCTTAAAGAGTTGGTTAAAATTGTAGCCTGTCACGTTGGTAATATAGACGAAACGATTAATTGACTGTAGCTTCCGACGCTACGGTAGCACGCGGCATATACACCCAGACTGTTTATAAGTGTCACCAGAAATATTATATAGGTACCTAATTACTAATTAGGTATCATAAGTATCGTAACCGCCTGCTCGTGACCAGATAAAAACAAAATAAAATGCTAATTAGCCCGTTGTATATACAATACAATACAAATACATACTCCTTATTGCACACCTCATTTAAAGTTTGAGGTAGAAATCACATTTTCAAACCACCCACTACACATAAATGTTAATTATTGTCGGACTACTGACAAAATTTTATAACAGGCGTCTTATCACTAAAAAGCGATCTCTTCCAGACAACCTTTAGGTAGCGGAAATTAATAAATTTATGTCATGTCAGTAGGTGTTTCAGATGCAATAAAAGAAATCTAGCACAGAAAAGGCACAAAACAACCATACATGAGCTATTAAGTGGTGGTAAATGCCCTGGTTTATGAATTATGTATAAGACACAAGTTATAAGAAACATGCACCGTTTGTGCCCAAATAAACCTTAAACCATACATATAAAAATAAAATATATTTTTTTATATATAAAGGTAATATATAAACGTAAAAATGTCAGCTATAAGGAAAAGGAAGCAGATAAAAAGTGAAGTTTAACGAGTCCCTTAAAAGAATATGGAGATTGTGCACACCTTAAGTCTACAGGCAGAGAATTCCATAGTCGAGCAGCTTGAAAAGTGAAAGAATTGTTATAGAATTTAGACGAGCATGACGGGACAGAAAGAAGCCAACTCTGGGTGGACCTATAAAACGGAGATAGCTGAAACGATTCTTGAGATAGCGGGGAGTTGCGGAGCCACTTGAGCTGCGACCGGAAGTAAGAGACATGGCCATATTTGCGTAACCCAAATATAAACCGTATACAGATATTTTGGATACCCTCAAGCTCATTAAGTTGCTCCTCAGTGAGATCGAGATAAGCAATTCAGAAAAGGGAGGAAAAGTGTTTGTGCGAGAGCAATTTTGGTAGGAATGGGAAGGAAGTTTCGTAATCTCCTGAGGGATCTGCCGCGAACATCTTCCTGCTGACTTCGCCCAACTGAGGTCCACACGATAAGGTCCTATCCATAATTATGCCAAGGTTTTTTACCTTCTGCGAGTAGGGTAGGGTAGGGTAAATAGGTAAGATGTTGTTAAAGTATATATGTATGTAACTGTACCAAAGTAGGTAAGTAAATTGGATTGGTCTTGTCACTTTGCCGCTTAGCGCGCAAAGCCGCGGTTCGGCCTGGCGTCTGGGAACTTAATTTATTCCCTAACAAAGTTTCGCCGCCAATCAAATTACTTGCTTGTAATTTCCTCGCAAACATAACATTAATCTCTAAATTGTTACGTTCATCGTCTAAAATATGAGCATTTTATAAACGAGCTACAAAGCTGTAAGATAGCCCATTTTAGTGCCTCCGTGCGTTCTAAATTGCCAATTATAGGTAATAAAGTATATGTTTTCTGATCAGATCTAAAGTATGTTTAGGGTTAAATATATCCCGCTTTTAGGGTTCTGTAGCCAAAATGACAAAAATAGAACCATTATAGTTTCGGCCGTCCGTCTGTCCGTATGTCACAGCAATTTTAATCGAAAACTACATATTAGCTATATTTTAATGAAATTTCTAACATAGGTGTATTTTGTGTGCGACTACTTATTTCGGAAAAAAAAGTATTTTTAGAATTGGCACTCCATTTATAAACGTGTGACTAAAAGTGAACAAAATCAGTTTTAAGCAATTAGCAATCAACTTTAGGGTTTCTAAAAATTTTTTTTTTTATTACCTAACTATTAGTACTTTTGAAAATAATCGCTTCGGACGTCCAAAGCAATGTTAATTGCATAAAGGTCGTGGTTCACAGGTGGGTTCATGATATCTAATTTTAACTTTCCTTTCCGTTAGACTAATCTATTTTGTTTCAATTGTCCATTCGTCAAACTTCTGTTAATGTACCTGTTGATGAATGTACCTATAAAATTTTGTAATTAATACATATTAGGGTGTAGAATTGTACTCGTTTTTTTTTTTTGCTGACTACGCTATCTGGGATCTAGATCTATGTTATCTATTGGTTATCTGTGTACCTATTCGTACTCTGAGCTTACTGTTATTGGGTAACTCGACTCGGGAATTTGCGCGAATTTTCTACTTCAGAGAATAGGTATAATGCAAATCCCCACATGCTCCAGCCTTTTATAACACCGTGATGTAAAAGTGATAAGCACAGCCCCATGCGGCCCAAGGCCAAGGTGGTCCAAGGCGGGTTATAGATTTCAAATATTTGATAATTCGATAGAAAAAAATCATATGTTGATATTGTTGATAATTATTAGATAAATTAAGACTTATAGACCAAAAACCTTACCCACTTCTAGATGACCTAGAAACTTGCTATTTGACATGAAGAGACTATTAGGCGTATACCTATATAAAGGAAAGAATGTGAAACTGAACTGCGAGGGTCTCCTTCTCAGTTTGGGCAAAACTGCTTTCATGATGAATACTAGTAATTTCTGTACAAAAAGTAATGATATCTCAACAAAAACATAAATGTGAAATGACAGCCAAGTTCAATATTAAGAATATATGTTGTTGTTGACTCGCCGACAAACAAATTGATATCTATGTGGTCGTCAAGTTCTGTGCTGTGTAGAAAGTCCTGAAATTATAAAGGATTTTACTTGACGACCATATAGATATCAATTTGTTTGTCGGCGAGTCAGCAAAAACATATATTCTTAATATTGAACTTGGCTGCCATTTCACAATTATGTTTTTGTTGGGATATTTGTTAACTGGAATACTGATCGTAAAAACAAAACAGTATTCCGTACATCATCCGAAAACTTATTGGCAACAAATCAATTCAAACCTATTATTAGGTTTTATATTTTGTAGCTGAGCTGGTGTTATGGTAATTAATATTTTTGGGCTTTTATTTCCAAGCAATCCAGTAATTCGAATACCAGAGACGAAAATTGAAATAGTAAAACCATTCGGATTTTTATATTTTTTATGAATATCAACTGTATTGGCATTGCGTTGACGCAAATGGATTTTAATATGCTATAAATAAATGTCTGCGTCTGAGTGCTCTATGAATAAATAAAATACAAATTTAACTTGTCAACAGTTTTAAAATGGCGAACATAAAATTGACGACGCGGAGGAATTTTTTACGACAAATTTACAACTTTTGCCTTCGTGATGGACGATAATACGATAAAGCAACTGTGTCGTTACAAGTTTGGAATAAAATAGATCGACCAAAGATAGAAGAAGAGTCTTCTTCTTTGTCCTACCCTTATCCCAGTTTATCTGGGGTCGCGTGTTCCCGTACATTTGCGCCAAAGATAGAAGATGATTCTTCTTCTTTGTCCTACCCTTATCCCAGTTTATCTGGGGTCGGGTATTCCCGTACATTGCGCCAAAGATAGAAGATGAGTCTTCTTCTTTGTCCTACCCTTATCCCAGTTTATCTGGGGTCGGGTGTTCCCGTACATTTGCGCCAAAGATAGAAGATGAGTCTTCTTCTTTGTCCTACCCTTATCCCAGTTTATCTGGGGTCGGGTGTTCCCGTACATTTGCGCCAAAGATAGAAGATGAGTCTTCTTCTTTGTCCTACCCTTATCCCAGTTTATCTGGGGTCGGGTGTTCCCGTACATTTGCGCCAAAGATAGAAGATGAGTCTTCTTATTTGTCCTACCCTTATCCTAGTTTATCTGGGATCGGGTGTTCCCGTACATTTGCGCCAAAGATAGAAGATGAGTCAAACATTTTTAGAGTCTGTAGAATTTATCACAAAAATCTTTCTAATAGGATTACACTGTGGTTGTTCATTAAGGAACCTGCTGTAGGTATCACAGAAGAAGGTAGGTAATCTAAGTATAGCGATACTTTTAGCAGACATCTAGCTGCCATTTCGTGTTGGTACCAAATTTGTTTTCTTTATTTGCGTCTTTCTGACGTCCACGTGTATAATTCATATTTACTTTTTTTTTTAAACTACATTAAAAATCATGAAATGCTGAAACGAATGCATTTAAAAACACTAAATGAACACGGGTTTAGCATAGAGTAGTCAAGAACAAACTGTAGCATATAAGTACTAATTTATAATATTCTACGATTCTGTCTAAAAAATAATTTTATTTTCACGGGTGAAGCTACCATTTTAGTCACACGTCATAATAATATACACGAGTCTACCCATCACGAAACAATGGCATTCCGGACATTTGGGAGGCGTGCGCGGAGCCGAAGCCAACACGTAGAGGCCACTTTGGCACTTTAATGAGGTACACCGAGTGGATGCTACCCTTGCCTGTGTCATGGGATGCAAGCAGAGGCAGCACCGGCCAGTTATTATTAAACCATACACGAGTTATTATTAAAGAAGCTGATGTTTGCTAATTTTTCCTCCTACCTACTTTAAAGAGCACAATAAGTGATATTTTTGCAAGTTTGTGATCGTAACAAGTACAATAAATTATGTATTGAAATTGCGTACTTTCCTCATTATGAAACTTAGGTCATTACCTAAGTTTCCTATTTTCGTAAACATGTTAAAAATGTTCAAAGGTGACCTTAATAAGCGAGTATTTTAAAAACTCGCAATAAAAATATAAGTTCTAGTGCGCACTTTCAAAGCAGTTGAATTGCTCCAAAAACACTAGAAAATAATTATATCTGCAAACATTTCGCATTGAATTTAGTTATGAGCGAGCGAGGAACAGGCAGTGATAGTTAAGTGCTTAATGTATCCTCGCGGCCGCCAGCCTGGAAATTGAAATTGCTTAAGCAGGAGTTCCTTTCTTGCGATTTAGGGGCAACAACGTTAATCTGGTCGCTTGTGTGGTGGTTCTCCTCGGGGCTGAAGGTCGTGACCTCGTCCGGATGGCAGATTTCCAGTCCTTTCGATCCCTTGTACACCGTATAGTGCAATGCACTAATATATATATATATATAATGCAGCCTTTCATAAAAAGTTAAGTTTCCTTTACATGAGACTAAAACCAATACGTTTTTCTGTCCAAACAAAATCCGTTTTTAGGGTTCCGTACCCACAGGGTAAAAACGGGACCCTATTACTAAGACTCCGCTATCTGTCTGTCTGTCCGTTTGTCACCAGGCTGTATCTCACGAACCATGATAGCTAGACAGTTGAAATTTTCACAGATGATGTATTTATGTTGCCGCTATAACAACAAATACTATAAACAGAATAAAATAGATATTTAAGTGGGGCTCCCATACAACAAACGTGATTTTATTGCCGTTTTTTTGCGTAATGGTATGGAACCCTTCGTGCGCGAGCCCGACTCGCACTTGGCCGGTTTTTATAGATGCTAGGTGGTACAATTAAATATCAACCCTAATATAATATGGATATGTATCCTGAGGTGTATTTGAGTCAAAATTAATATCCAGGTACTTACAAAAACAAGTGTGAAAAGAATGAAATTGTTTCATTTAAAAAAAAATCTTATCCATCCCTATTTAATGTATTGGATTATTAAAAGTAGAATTTGCGTTTTCAGGACGCGATAAAGAAACCAACACTTAAGAAAAGTCCACTTTATGAGAGTTATACAGTTTTAATATTTCGCGAGCGAAATAAGCTCTAATAGTGAACGTTTATGATAAAATCCTTCATTAAAGTTTTATATTATGTGCGTTTTTGAGTAATTACATAGTACGAGTATACCATAAATTTTATTATTAAGTAGTACCTAGTAGTAAAACACTTTATTGTACAAAAATCAAAACAAAACAGAAAAAATAACATTCGCATTAGTACAAAGGCGAACTTATCCCTTTAAGGGATCTCTTCCAGATTATTACCTACTAATATTACAGTACTTTTCGAGAAGTAGTTTAACGCCTTGTAGTAAAATATCTTAACACAAAAAGCCAATGCTGCGCTTTAAAGATTGCGCGAAACGTGACATGGTTGCCACATGGTTGCTCCTCTAAACGATGGGCCATCATACTGGCCCACTGAGATGGGCCAGGATGTAGAGAGGGTAGGTGAGGAGGAGGGGTGGTGTCGGATGGCTTATGGCGCGACAGGATGGCGATGGGATGGCCACGGTGTCGGTTTTTCTTCTTTTTTTTATGAAATAGGAGGCAAACGAGCAGACGGCTCACCTGATGGTAAGGGATTACCGCTGCCCATGGACACCCGCAACACCAGAGGGGTTGTAAGTGCGTTGCCGGCCTTTAAGATGGGAATACGCTCTTTTCTTGAAGGTTTGAAGGTCATATCGGTTATCCGCACATCAAAGGTAGTGGGACAACGATGGCGTGTACGCATCTACACGTGTTCCATTGAATAGTGCGTACACTCGACCATCGCATGGCCATCTCGCTGGCCCAGCACTGTACCATTGTGTAAAAGAGCCATAACATCTCATGCAACCAATGGCAGAAATTGGCCGAATACCGAGACATGTGGCGTCATTCACGATTATCAATCTAAGCACGACGAGCACCTGGGGGAGCATACACCTGCCGCGTGTGTGGACGCGGGATCCTCTCTCGCATAGGACTACACAGCCACGAACGCAAGTGTCGTAACCGGGATGCTGCTTAAAACATCTGAGACAGATAATAACACAGAGATTATAATGAATATATACATTATTTAAATTTATTGGATCGTGGTTTCATTGTTGAAAGTTTTGTTTTTAATGTATTTACTAACACATAGCTATAACGATGGTACTAACAATATTGTATGGAATTTTGAACGTTCCGAAATAAAGATATTTTTTTTAAAATAAAGGTTTATTATTAATAAAATATATCATACAAATTATTGGACCAGGATTGCGTCGCAGTAAATAGTTACCAATTAAGTTACACGAACTTGTTTAACCACTATATACTTAACAAAAGTCTATTAAAAGTACTGCTGTCCTTTATTCGGCAATTGTTCAACAATTATAACATTTGACACTTTATACATTAACATTTAACATGTACAATTTAAACTTATGCTAACAAAACCTAAAACTAAACCTTAAATATAAAAGACTTTACCCAAATCACCCCCTTCCAGCATGGTCGCAAGGACGCTAGCGGCGTTACCCCTCTGCACCGCCAGACTTAGCCTCTGGGCAAAGAAAGCGCCCGCCCTATGATCGCCTGAGACGCCTATCAACCGGACCGACACTTCCTTTACAAAATTCTTAGTGTCGGTCGACCACGGGCCCAATGTCTCTATTGCAAGCGCCGCAAACTCGTACTCATTCGACAAGAACGCGTATTTGCGGCGCTTGATAGTTTGGGCCTGGTCCGCGGCAGTCCCAGGCTTCCGAGCCGACCCTCCAACGTGGGACGGAGCCAGCGTGTCCACGCAGGTGGAGCCAGCGTGTCCACGCACCTAAGTACTTCATATAAATAAATCTGATCTAACTATACATATTACAGTAGCTTTCAAGTGTAGGTTTGAAAGGGAAAGTTTTAACAAGTATGCGCCCTATGTACCTATATTACTGTGGCTGATAAACAGCTAGATAAGTCAAGTACCTAATGATTAGAAATTCGCCGCAGTACCTACGTAAACAATATCTTTTATCGATCTAAAAGCTGGAGCGGTATTTGACATGCGTTAAGTGACGTTTCGTGTTGAACTTCAGTTGAATGGAAGAAATCGTGTGTTGTCGAATAGGTAAATTTGACATTAGCAATACACAGTTAGGTGACAACGAAACCAAACCGAACCACGCCGAGTTCAGAGCTATTTTAAACCGTATAGTAGTAAGAAAACAAAGTTGATTTTTGCTGCATAATTTTTTCAATGAATGAGTTTTGGTTGTACCAAATGATACTTTCCACAGTTGATGAACAAATGATTCATTCCACTGTTGAACTGATGTTGAAGCCGAAACTGACAGTTGTGCATCTCGAATAGGGCCCCTGGTAATCGTCTAAAATTTAATGGACCGGAACGGCTAGGTTGCGTAATTTATTTACAGTCATTGCGATTTTTATCACGTCTGCTGTTGAGAAACTCTCCTTTACAATTTAGTGCCTCTGGATCACCAACGGTTCTGTAGCTCTGTATGGTATAAAAAATCGTTTTCACTTTATAAGTTGATGCTGGCATAGCCACGTGACAATCATTAATAGTTATCGCCAATCGAAAAGTGAAAAATGTATCGAAATGTCAGTTATGTTAGACGAATGTCGTGTCAGTTTTCATACATTATTTACTATTGCATTATTATTAACTATTGCAGATATATCCACAGATTACTTATTTTACAATGTAAAAAGTAAATGGCGCGATGTGTACATTGACATGCTGTCAAATTTGGAATGTTTTACCGCTTGCTGTTGCCAGTAAGGTCATAACTGGAGCTATCAAGTAACAAAATGAAATTACAACCTATTATGAAGCATAATATAATATTTAGCTGTCCCAAAAACGGAAGTATTTAAAATAATGACTGCTTATTAACTCTCTCTACAAACTTCTCTAACAATGAATAATCCAGGACCATTAAGAGAGAAATTGAATTGAAATAATATCAACTCGGGACTTTTAAAATGATTTATTCATTTACGACCTGCCAAAGGATCCCTGAAAAAGGAAGTTACTTAGGTGATTGCGTTATGCTGGAAGATTTATGAATGCCGTCCATTATCATTGATTTCGTGACTTGAGCATCTTCAGGCTTTTACGGTTTAATATTTATGGTTATATGACGGTGTTATTTTTATTGACGTATAAAAGATTATATGTTTTGTGAACCAATTGGTTGGTGTGGTGTACACCATTAAACTTTTATACGTATTTGTTCTCGTTGGGGGGCATGTACAATATTTACATAGGTAATTTTTGACATGATATACTCGTACATAGCTTGCTTGATCGCATTATAAGTTAATGAATACGGGGAATTTGCCAGTGCGAAATCTGACTGATTTTCTAATCAATATTCGCGAATTGTAACCAGACGTGTAATATTTTGAGTATAAGCCATTTCATTAGCTAGTACCGTTTGAATCATATAATTTAGTAAAAACAGCTTTTTCACAGAAATGAGCGAGTCAGCTTAACTGTGGGAAAGGTCAAAAATAAACAAAATCCATTTCCACAAGCTAAGCTAAAAAATAAATACCTAATTGGATTGTGCTGAGTACACTGTTGGTGGAAATAAGATTCTGGGAATTTTATTCGCTACACATCAATATTTCTATAATATTCACCCAGTATGCGCTCCATTTTCAACTGCCCGTTTTCAATTATACATATTTTATTATCTGTATGTATTGCAAAATATGAAAAACCTGAACCTCCATAAAATTAAAATAAAACTATGAAAACGGATTATATCGCGTATATTGAATTTATAATACATCCCGACGTTTCGAACTTTTACAGCGAACGTCGGGATGTATTATAAATTCAATATACGCGATATAATCCGTTTTCATAGTTTTATTTCATGAGTAACTATCGCGGTAACCGAAGACAATATTTCTCCTAATAAATTGTTTTGTGTAGTCTATATATTTTTTTGGTGGCAACACGAATGGGAGAGTAGACTCCCGCTCCTATAAAATGCAAGCAGGTAGGCACTTAAGCTCTGGATGGGAGTACGTACAAAACCTGTCTCATTTCTACATCGATTCGAAACGTTTGTGACAAATAACTACCGTTACGTTACGTAGCCTGTCAGCGCATATTATAAATAAAAGAGTCTAAAGGGCCTTGCCTACACTTAATAAACTAGATATAAATATTTCCATACTCTATTGACTAGTCCCTTGAGAAAACCTTGGCAGGGTGTTAATTCCACAGCCGGAGAAAATTAGCGGAAGGAAATTCTGAAACTAGACTTATTTATACAAATATTATACTATTCATCATCATCTTCCTCGCGTTGTCCCGGATTTTTTGCCACGGCTCATGGGAGCAGGGGGTCCGCTTGACAATTAATCCCAAAAATTGACGTAGGCACTGATTTTTACGATAGTGACTGCCATCTGACCTTCCAACCCAGAGGGTAAACTGGAATTAGTCCGGTTTCTTCACGATGTTTTCCTTCACCGAAAAGCGACTGGTCACATATTTTGATGATTACCAGGAGGATTAACTTGCTATCACAAATCTACTTATACCTATAGCACTATCTAGCTATGCCTAAGTTTAGTCAGAACGAGGCAATCCTAGTGCAATTTGTCTTTAGGAGAACATTGTTTCGTATATAAACCCAATTGCACCTGGATACGGAATATATGTAGATGCTCGAACTAAAGTGCAGTGTGTAATCTGTTAAATTCTCGCGGGCGCAAGACACGTGAACACGGGTAACCCGGATCCGTGCATTTCGGGGCGCGCCGGACGTGTAACACGCTTCAATCACGGCCGCTCAGAGAGCGGTATTTACTCTGTATATAGAGGACGCGTTCCCATTGCACTGTGGTGCGGTTAGTTATCTAGGTTGCGCTTACAGTATTTTCACTACAGCATTTTACGTTTAATAGCTGCAATTTCAGTAGGAAGACAATGTCCCAAACCCGTGTTTGTACCGCGAGCTACAAAATTGCATCGACACAAATACACATGAATGGAATTATTTCATAAACTGTGCATGTACTTTTGCAGCTGGGTGTACAGTATGTATTCATATAGTAATGCAGCCTACTGCAAATATCAAATTCAATTACTGCCTGGGTTTTTGATACTGCAGCAGTAACGCAGGTGTTGTCTGAATCCGAACGGTATCTATAATAATAGGGATGCACGGGGAGTGACACCGCACCAGTGCCGGTACGCATTTACCTACTACCTACTAGGTACCGAATAATTATTTTATAATCATTTTTCTCGATGGTCATCTCTTCCACCCTTTTCCTCACCCTTTCCCTATAAAATACGTCAACTCGCGTTTCGTCAGACAACGAAAACGCGTCACTTCCCGTACAGTGCCTAGTCAACATAATGGATGAGCATTGCATTTGGCCAGCGCCCAAATTTACTGCTACACATAGATATATGTACTGCATGTTACTACCATACAATAAAAGAGGCTTATGCGCAAGGCTTGGATACGTATATGCCACCTTTTAGCAGCGACTGAATTGTGCCGGTGTTCATATTTCGGAGTATTAAGAGCTCAAAGTTATAGTAATAGATTATGTATAGCTTTGGAATTGGAAATGGTTCGAAATATTTAAATAAATAAATATTATAGATTATTCTTACACAAATTGACAGTCCCACAGTAAACTCAAGAAGGCTTCTGTTGTGGGTACTCAGACAACGATACATATAATAAATACAACGTGAAATTCGAAATCAAAACCTTTAATTTCAAATCTCTTTTCATCAGTACATATGAATCTACCGGCTGTACATTTTCCATCGATCAGAAGTCCTAAATAACTGATATGCTAGATTGCCTAGTTACTTGCTTACACTTACACTTTTAATGACCGTGAATGTGGATGTGGATGTGTAACATTTGTTTTTCTTTTAGTTTCCAGTTCTGGTTTTAAAATTTGGCTGCCTATGTACGGAGAACTATGAATTTACGCATAAGCTATTAGATCATCAGACAAATCCTCTGGTAACTAATTGGATTACAAAACTAAAAGTTAACACAAATGGCAAAGTTGTCGAGTTTTCCTAACGACTCTAATGAGGTTTACGTAAGCGATATCTATAACGATATTTCGTGAGGAAACCGGACTAATCCCAACAAGGCCTAGTTTCCCCTCTGGTATGGAAGGTCAGATGGCAGTCGCTTTCGTAAAAACTGGTGCCTACGCCAATTCTTGGGATTAGTTGCCAAGCGGACCCCAGTCTCCCATGAACCATGGCAAAATGCCGGGACAACGCGAGGAAGATGATGAATATCTATTGAAGAATAAAACTATTATTCTTGATTAATCTTGCTTTTTATTATAATAAATGTTTGTTCATCAGAAGAAAACTAACAATCCTCGTTTTACAGTCTTGCCTCCGAAAAGCTATCTGACAGTTCTCTTAAAAAAAGTCATTTGTACCATAGACTACAACCAGAGAGTATAGGCTAGATGCACAAGACATGGTATTACATAAAGCTATGAACAGACTATTACGATATGATGCTTATAGCTCGGCCGTCCTTTATATATATAAGTGAGTCCTCTCACTTTTAGTTATATCTATAAATAATTAAACAATCAAAGGTAACAAATCTAACTTTAACAATAGTACTCTACCACAGGCACATTCAGCCGTGTCCTTATAGGATACAGTTTTAAACAACAATAATCTGTTTTAAACTTCTAAACATAATTGTCTATTAAAGCCTCTCACTCTCTATGCAATTTTAATAACATATCACAAGTTTAGTTTACCTTAGCTAGAGATCAATCTTACTCTCTATGCAATTGTAATAACATATCACAAGTTTAGTTTACCTTAGCTAGAGATCAATCTTACTCTCTAAGCAATTGTAATAACATATCACAAGTTTAGTTTACCTTAGCTAGAGATCAATCTTACTCTCTATGCAATTGTAATAACATATCACAAGTTTAATTTACCTTACTATTAACAAGAGATCAATCTAACATTAACAATATTATATAATTATTTTACAATATTGTACCATTTACATACATCATCATCATCATCATCATCATCATTTATATTACTATCATATTACTTAGGTAGGTCTAATGTTATGGTTTAGTCTGATTACCTGTAATCACCTGAATATTTAGGGCCCCCTCTAGGCAGTCTGCCAAAATGTTTACCTAATCATCTACATTGTTATGGCCTGCTCTAGACATGCTGCCATGATTCATACCTTATCATTATAATAATTTAATTTGTTATGGCCTGCTCTAGACTAGACTAGTCTAGACAGTCTGCCATCACGGCCTGCTCTAGATGACAAGCTGCTATCAAAACTGGTTCTAGACAGTCTGCCTATTCATACCTAATCGATCAAATAATTTAGTTTGTTATGGCCTGCTCTAGACTAGATTAGTCTAGACAGTCTGCCATCATGGCCTGCTCTAGAAGACGGGCTGTTATCAAAGCCTGTTCCAGACAGTCTGCCAATATTCATACCTAATCAATTTAATAATTTAATTTGTTATGGCTTGCTCTAGACTAGACTAGTCTAGACAGTCTGCCATCACGGCCTGCTCTAGAAGGCAGGCTGTCATCAAAGCCTGTTCTAAACAGTCTGCCAAGACTCATACCTAAACATCTAATTTGTAATAGCCTGTTCTGAACAGGCTGCCATCTTGGACCTATATTATCGGTAATCGACTAATCGTATATAACCTACTACCATAACATTGACTATAATCTCAGTTAGCTCAATCTTACAATTAACTGTGACGACATTATTGTCACAACTCTTAGCAAAATCACAACCTTTGTTTGGTACTATCTTAAAATACCATAATTTTTATTTATTTATTTTTATCTCAGTAATTATTATATAATCGAACAAGACCGTGTTATACATTTACATGCAATGATTACTCATCATCACCGCTAGACTTATCGCCGCCACTTATGTCGTTTTCACTGGCCTCACTATCTAAATCTTTAAAATGTAACCAAGGATGAATCTTGTCCACGGCTACGATGTTCTCGTATCGTTTGCTACCCTTTTTTTTAAGTGGGGTATCTTCCACAACAAATCTATCATTAGGCAATATTTTCACTATACGATACGGTCCATGAAATTTTGGTGTTAACTTTTTGGATTTTCCTACAAGATCTTTATCGAACACATTCCTCTCGACCCTAACTAAGTCACCTTCTTTATATTCTGTACTAGTCTTTCTGTTCTTATCGAAAACCTTTTTTGTGGATTCTTGTTGCCTTTGTATAGAATCACCAGCTTCTGATCTCATGGATTGTAGTCGCTCGTCTGTCAGTGGTTCGATTGTATCATTAATTACGTTTCCTAGAATATTTTCCGAAGACGTGACCAATTTAAACCCGAACAAGAGTTCCGAAGGGCTTCTACCCGTTGCCTTGTTCCAAGTAGTATTCATTCCTAATTGTATACTACCTACGTGTTCATCCCAGGAACTATCGCTCTGGTCATGACATTTCGTGCTCAATGCTTCCGTGATTACCCGGTTATACCGTTCCACCTGTCCGTTCGCTCTAGGTGTTGCAACTGCATTTAGTACATGTTTTATGCCTAAACTTTCTGTAAAAGATCTAAATTTAGTACTCGTGAAGCACGACCCTCTATCAGTTATCAGACGGGTGGGCGTACCGAAATAACTGAAATGCTCTTTGAAGACTCGAATGGCAGTTGTCGTCTTTGTATCACGGACAGCTTTGATGTTAATATATTTTGTGAATGCGTCTATTATCACTAAAATATACATGTTGCCTCTCCTTGAACGAACGAACGGCCCTAAATGGTCTGCGTGTAAGGTGTGGAATGGTATTTCCAATTTTGGTATCGGGTGAAGCATACCTTCCTTACATCCTCCAGGTCTCTTATGATGAGCACATTGAAGACAGGCGTCTACGTACTTTTTGACGAAGCGACGCATCTTTGGGAACCAGAATATACCACGGATTCTACTTAGAGTTTTCTCGCACCCAAAGTGCCCCACGTCATCATGGTTCATGCGTAGGACCTGCCACCTCACAGACTTTGGGACTACCCAACGTATTCCGTCTTCAAGAACCTTGTATACATAATTCCCTTTGAGCTGATAGTTCTTATGTATATCAGCAGCACTTTTAGAATTTTTGTCTTGTTATACCTTTCTAATTCTACTTATCTCGTCA
Organism: Cydia strobilella; assembly: GCF_947568885.1. Classification (NCBI taxonomy): domain Eukaryota; kingdom Metazoa; phylum Arthropoda; class Insecta; order Lepidoptera; family Tortricidae; genus Cydia; species Cydia strobilella. The sequence goes on from NC_086042.1 coordinate 23,566,448, forward strand.
TCGTTACTTTGAACTGTCGATATCCAGTCTTTTACGTCAACATGTAGAATGTCAATGACATGTGTGTCATCCTCGGGGGCAGGGTCAGTCACAGGACCACGACTGAGAGCATCTACGTGCGCCATTTGGGTACCCGCTCTGTACTCAATCTCGCAGTCGTACTCCTGAAACTGCACCCACCACCGAGAGATTCGAGGAATAAGGTCTCTCTTCGTCAGTGTAGTTCGTAGCGCTCCACAGTCAGTGACTACTTTAAATCGTATGCCTAAGAGATATACACGGAATCTACTCAATGAACTTATAACAGCTAAAGTCTCTAGTTCAAAAGAATGCATTTTCTGTTCGTCTGCTGTCGTCTTACGACTATAGTATGCTACAGGTCTAAGTAATCCATCAGTTCCTCGTTGCATCAAAATTCCAGCTACGCCATATTTGGATGCATCTGTATGTAGTTCTGTCTCTAATGTGGCATCATACAAATCAAGTATAGGTCGCTCTACTAGTTTTTGTTTCAAGGTCTCAAACGCCCTCGCGTGCCCTTCGTCCCATTTCCACTCAAATTTCGCCTTTAGGAGGTCAGTGAGCGGGCACGCAATAAGCGCGAAACCCTCAACAAATCGTCTAAAGAAACTCGTCAAACCAAGGAAACGTCTCAAATCGTGCACATTCTTTGGTGTTGGGAACTTGGATATTGCGTCAGTTTTCTTTGTACCAGGGCGTATACCCTCGCTGTTAACTCGAAATCCTAGAAAGTCAATTTCAGTGTAAAAGAAGTGACATTTTTTTAACTTAAGAGTCAAACCAGCTCTTTGTAGAAGGTCAAGCACTTCTTCTAAACGACTTATACCCTCTTCAAAAGAGTTTGCTGGGATCAAGATATCGTCCATGTATATTAACGCATACTTAAGTTGTGATTTGGTAAGTATTCTGTTCATTGTTCTCTGGAACACGGACGGCGCGTTGGCTAACCCGAAGGGCATGCGCTTAAAATTATATTGTCCGTCAGGTGTCACAAACGAACTTTTATCCTGCGATGTCTCTGCGATAGGTATCTGATAATAACCGGACGCCAAATCCAGCGTTATAAACAACGAGTGCCCTGACAGCATATCTAGCTGATCGTCGATCAATGGTAGTGGATAATGCTCTTTTTTTGTTATTCTGTTTAATGCACGGTAATCCACACATAGTCTATGTTCGCCTGTTTTCTTCTTCACAAGAAGAATAGGACTCGCGTAGGAAGAGTTAGATTCACAAATAATACCTGCATCGAGCATTTCCTGTACCATTGATCGTACGCGTTCCCTTTCCACATACGAAAGTCTGTAAGGACGATACACGACCGGTTTATCGTCTGTCAATTCTATCTCCATCTGCGTTACGTTCGTGAGCCCAAGATCCTTTAAATTATCTGAAAAACAGGATTCATATTTTTTTAATAAATGTTTAAGCTGAGTCAGTTCATCCTTAGTTAATTGTTCACCGTGATTAAAATTATTTTTGAAATCAGTTCCGTCTATATTTATTAAGTTAACATACAAGGCATTATTCACACATAAGGCACGTGTAATCAAGGACCCTGCCTTAAGGACAATATTATTATCTGAAACGTTTAATAGCAATAATCCACCCCGACCCTCCTTAATACTGTATTCACCAGCCATCAAACAGAATTTATAGCTAGGCGACCCCCGTAGCGAACCATGTACATAAACCTTACCAGAATACTTCTGGTCACATGCAACTGGTGCAACAATTGTCTCATTTGGTTGTATCACTATGTCATCAAGTAAAGTTAAATTTTGTTTTGTTTGATAATCGCGTGTGAAAACCAATGAATCAGATGTTTTAATAATTGTAATACCTGGCTTTTCTGTAAAAGTATGTCCGACCAACATAGGATACTTGATAACACTATCTTCAACTATAATTACCTCAGTGCACTCTGAAATTCCCTGTATTTCTAAAGTTAAATTCACTTTCCCGATCGGAAATATAATGTGATCTTCTACACCTTTTAAAATGGGCAGATTATCAATTTCCCATGTTATGCCTAATTTTACTGCATCACTGTAACGCAAAAGTGTACCCTGGCTTCCTAAATCCACATAGGCATTTGTAGCATTTCCATTAATTTTTAACTGTATTTTATATTTATCATCATTCATATTACCTAAATTTATTTGTAAAACAGTCTTTTCAATAATTTTGTTATTATCTTTAGTATTAGACTCATTATTTACTTTGAGACAATTGGTACTAACATGTCCTAGTAAATTACATAGTGAACACTTCAGTAATTTCTTAGTACAGTTATAGCTGAAATGCCCCGGTTCCCTGCAGTTATAGCACGTCTTAACTGTAGTTCCACTGGCTTGTGGTCTAGTCATTTTGTTATTAGATGTCTGATTGGTGCCCGGGACATTAGACCGTCTTTCATGCATACTTTTACCTTGCTCACGTGATTGCTGTCTTATCGATTGGAAATATTCTAGAAGCTTCTCAGGCTCTTCGCATTTAAGCGCTTTTGCCCCGAGTCTAAGAGAACGGTCTTCTATCCCGTGCAACAAACAGGCAACAGCGCGCTTACCAGTAATCTCACAACGGTGCAATAAGTTAATTTTTTCATAGTAATATAATTCGACTGAGTCATTAAACTTAACCTTTTTTGCCAACATTTCGGATAGAAGTTCCGCATAATCATCACTACTGGGAAATGACTGAATTAGCTTTTTTTTCCACTCAGACCATGAAAACGACATTGTAGGGAGAGCCTGATACCAGGTGCGGGCTACCCCTGTCAATTTTGGCAAAGCATAATGAACTATTTGGTCATCCCCCCATTGGTACAACTTAGCACATTCTTCAACTTTGTTTAACCAAATGTGTATTGTTTGCCCTTTTGCCATTGGGTCAAACTCAGGGATAACATTGCCTAAAATTGGAAATTTGTTACCTTCTGGCCGTTTCCTAGCTAATGTTTTAACTAAGTTCGTTAAAATTTTTACCATGTTAGCTTCATCACCATCAGTTAAATGGACCTGCTGGGACATCTCTCTGTTCTCCACTTCTAGGCTCCTCCTCGCCTTACCCGAATGCTGCCTTCGACTGCGTTTCGACTTCTTGCGGTAATTTCGGCGTTCGACGAGGTCTTGCCGTGGATGCTCTTCCGAATCACCACTCCGTGTACTTTCATTAGAACAGTGTCGTCGATAACTACGGCTCCTTTTACGGCTACGTCGTGAATGGTGCCGCCGACGTTCACAGGATCTGCTGCTCCGCCCACCATCACTCGAAGAGACACGTCGACGATGGCTCCTGCTCCTTATACGCCTGCGACGAGAATGATGCCGTTGACGGTCACGGGATCTGCTCTGCCTTCCTTCAACGCCACTCTCACCATCACATTGGGGTAAACTCGGCGTACGTACACTGAAATCGTGGCGACTTCTTCTCTCGGATTTTCTACTTCGCCTTGAATGTCTTCCCTCGCCTCGGTCATTCCGTTGTCTTTTCCGCGATCGTGACTTCCTAGCCGAGGCAATGTTATCGTATTTCGAGTTATTATCCATATTATCTCACCAGTTGGATGTTTTGCGTATTGGCGTCACACGTATCACAATAGCAAATTGTCCTTCGTCCGAGCAATTTGTGGAGTGAATCTCTTGAATCCCTCTTCTGAGTTGAAGAATAAAACTATTATTCTTGATTAATCTTGCTTTTTATTATAATAAATGTTTGTTCATCAGAAGAAAACTAACAATCCTCGTTTTACAGTCTTGCCTCCGAAAAGCTATCTGACAGTTCTCTTAAAAAAAGTCATTTGTACCATAGACTACAACCAGAGAGTATAGGCTAGATGCACAAGACATGGTATTACATAAAGCTATGAACAGACTATTACGATATGATGCTTATACTATAGTCAATCTTAAAGTCACAACTAAATTTGGAGTATATTCATAAATAGAATATTTAAACGCATTAAAACTGTTATTTAGTAAACAAGCGGTTTAATACTTTAGCATGAAACTTGTGAGCAAGTCTAGATCAAAAGATGAGTACGATCACATTTGGTCATTATGACACATTGATTCTATGTACAATTGGGTACCTGGGTGCATCAATAATTTTCTGGGTATTATTCAGTTAGAAAAAATGTTGTAATGTGACAACGCATTTTACTTTTAATGTAATTAACGGTGGTCCCACACTGGCTGTAATATGACAGGGACAACATAATAAAACACTATCAATACTATCATGTTGTCCCTTTCACACAATGTTATACACCATTTTATAACAGCCAGTGTAGGACCACCATAAGACTGCACTGCACGATATGGCCCTTTACTTTAAGGAAAAGACAGTATGTTTCCAACATTGTATAAAACCATGGCTTAAAAGAGTGACGATGTAATTTACTAGGAAAGCAAGCTATAAGGGAAGGAGTTACAGAGTTAATCTGGATGAACCTAAATTAAAAGAGCCGAGAGTGAGCTGTCGTTGCGTATGAGATTTCAACGTAACGTGAGTTACTAAATGTTCGGAAATAGATTTTCATTCCTTATATCTACCGCAGCAGACCTTTGCATACGCTTTTGTCGTCTTGTCATTGTGGCTATCACTTTTTAATAAGAGGTATGTGAGTGAGGAAGAGTAAGTAAGAGCACTCTCTGCGTGATAGACGATAAAAGTGCATCTATGAGATAATATATGTACATGTACAGAAGCCATGGCTTTTAGTAAGTACCGTAAAATGGGCTGAGTAGGGTCCGCGGGGAGAGTTGGGTTATGAATGGGGAGAGAAGGATTCAAAGGGGGGTGAGATGGGTTTTTAAGGCTACTTCTACAAAAATAATTTAAAATTGAGCTATAGTAATACTCATAATAAAAACAAATCGATCCAACAATCTTCCAAAATCACCTTTGTATATAAATCCATCTCACCCCAATTACGAGGGACTACGGGGTGAGGTGGTATTTCCTGTTTATCGTCAAACTCGGCAAATGGTAAAGTCCCTCGCGGTAAAGAACCATTCTTCCTAAGAACTCTGTGAATCACGTCAATGTGCTCGGTCGTTATGTAGTCGGGGTCATTCCCTCTTGTACGATGACGTCATAAGCAAATAATAATGAAACAAAAAAATTATTAATCTTTTTAGACCCATTACATTATACATATTAAATAAAATTGCACAAATTTAATAATTGTGGTCATCGATTTGTCCCCTATCGCTATTTTTGTGATGTCACGGTTGAAATTTGAAATGTCAAATTTTGCAAGACTATTACCGATCTTTTAGTGTGACTTAAAATAGTAGAAATTACATAAAATGGAACTAAAACAGTTCCATACTAAATTGTTGCCATGTTTAAGCATTTTATGACAAAAATATAACAGTTAGATACGTATTAGGAAGTGGCGCCTCAATAATTTTTCGACATTTTTTCGACAATTTCTTGTCGGACTATATATAGCGGGAGTTTTCCGGTTGAATTTCAAAATGCCAAGTCGTCTCGAGGTTCTTTTTTTGGGTATTTGCTCACTAATGGAGAATAATTGTGCCATTCTCAATCAAAAGGGTACTTATTGTCGGTTGTCAATAAGGTGCTATTTCCATATAGAAGTTATATGGAAATCAACCTTATCGACAACCGACAATAAGTACCCATTGATTTGCTATACAGTTTGGCTGTGACATTGCAATGTAGTGATATAGTAACCACATTATAGAGACGTCACCTTAATCTGTAACTTTCTTAAGGCCTATCAGTTGTTCGGAACTGTCAAATTTTTGTTCCAACGTGGGACGTAACAGGCCGAGATCCTCCGGCGGACTGATAGTCAGTGGGCCCCTTTAACTTAAATAGGACCCATATTTTTGTAGTTATCTTACTCTGCAGTGAAGTGCAGTGTTAAAAGTGGCGGGAGACGTAACTAGAGATAACAGTTGACTTATTGTGAAGTTGACATTATTTAACCTTGTTATAAATTGACCGTGAAATAAGTTAATAACAGATGATAGCTGTTTTATCCCTATTCGTTATATTATAAGTATGTACAAAGATAGATATAACTCCGTAATCGATGGATACAGTCTAAGGAAAAAACGTGCCTCGAAAATCAAGAAAATTTGATTCTCGTTCAGAGGGCGCTACTAGTTTTGGCCTACAGTCGTATAGATGGCGTTGACGGTTTCGTTTGTTATTTAACAATTTTAACGCATATCAGTGAAAGAACAAGGGTCAAAATCATAAAAATAATTAATGCAAATAAAAAAAAAACATTTATCTATATTTAAATACATTCTATCGTATTTTTATAAATCTTAAAATTTACTATGACAGTACCGCTCTAGTATAAGTTACTCTATGGTATGTATGTAGTATGTTATATAATTATATAGTACCTATGTCATTAGTTAACGTAACAATATTTTTGGAATGCCGTTACTTTAGATGATCGAGGTCAAAAATCACACAAAAAAATATCCAAAAAAAATCAAGTACCAACCATATATCTTCTTTTTATATTTGGAATGACTATATGTAAAATATCATATGTTACTATACCTATAATATTATTTATTAGGCCGACAACACACTTGTAACCTCTGGTTTTGCAGGTGTCCATGGGCGACGGTAACTGTTTACCACCAGGTGATTTGTCTGCTTGTTTGCCTCCTATTAACTCCTATCTACTTGCCAAGATAAATTTCACTGCGGCTCTAACGAAACTGTAATTCCCCTCGGAGCGAAGGCAGGGAATTTACCATCCCGTATACTTTAGCATATAAACGCCAGAAACTGTCATTTGAACACAGTTGAAAGGAACTTCTCTTACGTTGCGAAGCCTACTATTAGCTAGTAAGTACCTACTATGTTTTAACTGACTGAGAGGTTTTACCACTTGTACCTAACTCGAATGTTATGTAGATACTTCCATAACATGGCGATTTGTGTCAAGAACGATATCGCTAAGCAAATATTTAAAATGACCTACGTTCAGTTTTACAATATCTCGTTTGTGTATAAATTTAAAAATTCAACCTCAGCTCATAAAATCCGTTCTTAAAGTCTATAAAGTTTTTTACGTCTTATAAATAGTGATGTGTATACAACCGGTACTAACCGAAAATAAACTATTGGGAGGTACTTATATTTGTTGATGAAGTGTCTGTAACACAATGAATGGATAATCCTTCCTAACGTGCTAAAAGGGGACAATAGGAGAGGAATTAAAAAGTGTTAAATGGTGTAGGTAAAAATGCCATCATTTTGAGGCATTAAGAAATTTTGTATACACAATATTTATAATGTTTAAAAGCGATTTCATTGTAAGATTAACAGTCACCTCGAAGCAACATATCATATTATAGTTCATAATGCACCAAGTTACTCATCATATTTCTCTACGTTCACTAAGTTTCATTTAAATGACCTAACTTTGTAGAGAAAAGAAGAGAATAGAAGAGAAGAGAAGAGTATGACTTCGGGAATAATAACTATTCTACACCCTTCCCAACAATTACGACTATCTCCATATCCAATTTCATCTAAATCGGTTTTATTGGGTCCCATACAAATTTCCACCCCCCTCTTCACCCCCTTTAGGGGTGAGTTCTGGGAAAAAAAGTATCCTATGTCCTTCTCCGGGACTCAAACTACCCCTATACCAAATTTCAACTAAATCGGTTCAGCTGTTTAAACGTGAAGAGGTAACGGACAGGAAGACACCGAACTGTTTTATAAATTTTCTCTTTAAGTAATAAAATATTTACTCGTAGGTAATTCATATTTTTTTTTTCAGAAATGCAGTATTCCATTCTTGTCGTTATAGCAGCTTTGGTGAGCATGGCTTTAGCTCAAGTGTGGCTCCTACCTGACGGAAGAGATAAGTAAGTACAAATAATAACAACTAATTAGAGGGAAGTCCCCCAGTGACGGACACCTAAGCCGTTTTGGAAAAAAAGTATTTGTAAAAGTATCTTTATTTATGAATTACTTTAGTCAACAAACTTATTTCGAAATCCTAGCACCGGACGGTTTGAAAACATTTGACACTGATCACAAATATAATCTTCTGAACATTCTGGAATGTCAAACACAGGCTTCCTGCGCCCACCTATGGTAACTGGAGCACTTTATCCAGTCTTCGTCATAGTCTAAACATACTACGGGTTGCTCTCACCAATGGCTGCAGTTTTCCCTCCTTTTTTAACTTTGCTCTTCACTTGTTTATTTAATTTCCCCTCAGTTTCACCTTTTTCTTATAATTTTATTGTAAGCTTGCTTTTCGTTATATATCAAATGTTCACTTCTTTCACACCTTCGTTTCCGAATATTATTTTTTCTTCTCTTCCTTTTTTACTTACCCGTTCTTCTATCTGAAACATCGTAGGTACAAAATACCACCGAAAAAAACATATTCACTGTCCGCCATTGCGGGACTACTACTGTGTTCAGTATTGAGGGATAGGAAATCATTATAATTATTTATTGTATACTTTTTTTTATTTTATTATTTCAATTATGTAACAAAACTTTTATAGTACGTAATTTAAGTGATTAGTGAGTTTATTAAAAATAAACACGTCCAGCTTAACACAAAACTAGGCCGAAACATTCACCCGAAACGTATGCGACGCAGCGCCTTCCGTTGCGCGTCCAATGCCATCCCGTTTCTCAACATTGGTACGTCCCCAACGCCACTTTTACTTATCCTTGAATTGCTCGCGTTGTTAGTTGCTGAGATATTACGTTTGTCCGGCACTATATGTCGTCCGTGGTTACGGGACTTCCCCCTACCTTGATTTGAAAATTTTCCCTAAATGCAGTAAGAAGGAATATGAACGGTAAAAATAGTGGCAACGTCGCTATTTACGCCAAACTAAAAAACCATGTAGTGTTAGCCTCAAATCGATTACAAAATTGTTCACTAGTTTACTTTTATAAACAATTTCTACATCATTTGTGTGCTTTATTTGTAATTTCATTTACAGGGACCTATATAGCAATGTCTGGGGAAGGGCACTTCGAAACAGCAATGGCGTTACATGGAACAAACCAATGGGTAACGGCAATGTCTTCGGCACTTTAGGCAGCAACGACCAAGGGCTATTTGTAAGTTCATCATATTTCACTGAGCCCTACTTCTTGTTTAGAGAGTATTCACTATTTTAAATAAGGAAATATCACATAGACTAGCTTTGCTTTGCCGGAAAGCTGAGGGCCTACCGCGAACACCGAAGTTCGCAAATTTGCGAACTTCGGTGTTAGCGGTTATAGCCCTGCTCTGAGCATGTTATAGCACGTAGCAGAGAATCTAAGCGTGACTAACGTTAAGTCGAGAAGAAGATTAGCTACAATTAGTGCAATTCAGCATAGCATCTAATGACGTTTTTTTCGTTTACTGTAATTTGCTCCTTTATAACAATAATTGTCATAATTTGAAGTATAAGAGAAAAATGTTTAAAGATAAGTGCTAATTGTAATCAGTTAGGTTTACCCTGACTGACATGGGACCTCACGGGTTCACGGCTTCGGCGGCTTTGCCGTGAGGCCCATTTAAAAGGCCCTAATTAACTAGCTTTCCTCGGTGTCATGCTTCAAAACTTGTTTAGGCGTGTCACCAAATAATGCGAGTTTACCCTACTCCATGTTGTAACCGGTAGTAATAGTATTAATAAGCTGTATGGCCATCTTTCTAGGGCAAGGCAGGTTACCAAGGCACCATCTTCAATGACGCCCGAGGCAAGATGGACGGGCAGGCCTACGGTACCCGAGTACTGAGCCCAGCTGGGGACACCAGCCACTTCGGGGGCAAGCTGAACTGGGCCAATGACAACGCCAAAGCCTCCGTGGACATCAGCAAGCAGATTCATGGAAAAACCACTGTGAGTCTTCGAAAAGTTTTTATAGTTTGATGCTTAAGACAATTCCTATATAGTGCCAACCCCTATGCATAGAACACTGTTGCTGAAAATAACTGTTGCACTGTTGTTGTATTTCGCTTTGTGCTGAAAAAACTTTACTTATAAACTGAAATAGAAAACACAAATCAAAAATATTTATTTAAATAATTTGATTTGTTACCGAAGTTGTGTAAAAATTTAACTTATTTAATTATTTGAGACCCACATTCTGACTTTTTGTAATACTTTCTAAGCAGTTCAATAGACTAGTTATTAGCACCTAAATGCAGGGATACTATAAACTGGCAATTTTGTCAGTAACAGTTCCTTGGGTTATCTTACTAACATAAGATAGCAGTAACTATGATTCCCTCTGCTTACATTCAACTGACAATCGACTTATCAAACTATATAGTTTTGTTTTATCGTACTTTCATTAGTAAGAAGTTCTTTTCTCGGTGCTAGTTTTATAAAAGAAATAATAACTAGTATTTATTATTTATCATTTGCCATACTGATTGATTGTTATGTTTCACAGGTGGAAGCGAGCGGCGCGGGAGTATGGAAAGTAGATAAGAACACGCAGGTGTCAGCTGGAGGCTCCTTGATCGGCGGCAACGGCAAGCCTGACGTTACTGTCAACGCGCAGATAGAAAGCAAATTTTAAAGCCATGCCAAGTATTGGCCGACGGACACACACCGGCGGCAAGTCAAACATCACCGTCAACGCGCAAATTATAGAACAGTGTCGACGTCATAGTCAATGAGCAGCAAAACGAAAGTTTCAGCTGACGGCGCCGTGTCGTATGTAGGTACAGTCAACCAATGTGATCCATAATGAATCAATTAGTTTATCTTCTACGACAGTATTTATTGAGTGATGTATGGATGGATCTAGTAGTTACAGCTACAAGGTTCTATAGTGGCCCAGGAATCGATTTGGTTGACTGTCAGCTTTCGGCTGACGTGTCGCACGCAAGCCGGCGGCACCGCACAAACAGAGCACAAATTGTAATATGCAGCTTCAGTGTGCTAAGATTTAAAATGTGCAACTTAATTTTGTATCAAGCAGAAACGTCTGCGATCGATGCTATTAAGCTTATAAATAAATTATAAGTGGAAACATTCACTGTCTTGGGTGGGACTTGAACCCACGACCATTGGATCACTAGTACAGTGCTCTACCATCTCAAGTTCAAGTAGGTGGGTTTAAGTCCCGTGTGGGTTTAAGTACAGTGAATTTTTCGACTTTTAATTTATTTCTAGGCTTAATGTGCAACTTGTCTTGCATATACGAATTGTCACCAGACTAGTCCCTGTAGCCATTTAAATATAACTATCCGAAGTTGTAATTTTTTTATGGCCGCAGTGACTAACACTTGTATGTATAGTTTTAGCTTTCCTCCTTGTTTTCTCTGTTTAAGATAAGTTACCAGAAATGACTGAGACTTAATAAATATAAATCGAGTTAGAAAATTCAATATTTCATAATATAAATTTAGATACGTTTTAGAGTATCGTTTACATTAACAATGACCAATTGATCCTAAGCCCTACCTAATGGATTGAAAATAAACTTTATTTCATTAAACTATGTCGTTATTTTGATGTCCGAATTCAGAACAGTGAAGTTTAGGAATATAAATCGTGGCTCGATGTTTAAGCTGGCCCTCACTGCTCTGGTTACTGGAGCTACGTGTTTGCAGCCAGTGAGCTTTTTCCTATTCCCGTCGCCTCCCATCCCAACTAATGTGCGCATCCGGCCTTAGAAATCTTTGAACACTAAAATAAGAGACCTATAGAAGAATACTAGAAAATAGCCTAAGAATATAAGAAATACTAATATAAGGGATCCTAGAGAAACGTTGTGGCTAACAAAAACCTGGTCCTTCTACCTTCAGATTTATCGCAGGACGACTACCCCCTTGCTTTATGAAATACGATACTTACCTGCCTGCTTGATGATTTTAATTTCTTGTTCTGAAACCGATGGATTGGATATGGATTTGATCTGTGCTGTCAACAGTGACATTTCTGGTAAAGAAATCTGGTTATAAAATCAGAGTCAGACTCCTGGAGTCCTGCCTATGATAAATGAGGCCTCCTTAGGTTATGTCCAGTTTTCACACGATGCACGATGGCTGTCTTCACCGAACAGCGCTCGCAAACATCAACTGATATTTCATATTGCTTCAACGATTATTTAACTATATAATGTGTAATTCTTCTGCAAAAAAATACCGCATTTCGAATTTCCATACCAAGTTTTTTGAAGCCTTTTGGAGTAAAATACGTTATTATTCTTCAATATCGGGTCTTTTGTAGGGAAACTGTCCCGAGAGCGGTCCTCAGTAAAATCCCACTAGTACAAAACCGTACTGCCTATGTGATTCCGGAGATTGCATTTAAACTGGTTTATCTAAAACGCATCCTCGCCTATTGCAAGAACAGCCCCGAAACTGGGGCTTACAGTTGGAATGTGGGTCGCTCCTATTTGTTTCCACATAGTTTTTTCAAGCATTAGCGTACAGATCGGGGAACGTGCATTAACAAGTTTCTCCTTAGCTCAGAAATGGTTTCAACAACTCAACTCAACTCTACTTATATAGGTATAATTGCGTTTCTGAACTCTAGCAAATATGCTACCAAATGCAGCAATAAGCGCGAGTGAGATGCACGGCGAGTTGTGTCAAGTTCGTATCTTATCAAAAACCAAAGATAGATATAACTCCGTAATAGATGGATACAGTCTAAGGAAAAAACGTGCCTCGAAAATCAAGAAAATTTGAAAAATTTGATTCTCGTTCAGAGGGCGCTACTAGTTTTGGCCTACAGTCGTATAGATGGCGTTTACGGTTTCGTTTGTTATTTAACAATTTTAACGCATATCAGTGAAAGAACATGGGTCAAAATCATAAAAATAATTAATGCAAATAAAAAAAAATCATTTATCTATATTTAAATACATTCTATCGTATTTTTATAAATCTTCATTTTTAGTTTTAAAGTGTGTCGACAGATGGCAGTGAATTTACTGGGGTTACAAAATTTACTATGACAGTACCGCTCTAGTATAAGTTACTCTATGTCAAAAACAAGGCAAGTTTGAATAAACTTGAGTTCAAGCCGATGGTAATCGAGTTCCGTGGATGCTTCGCCGCATACTTTAGTTACCTGCCAAGTGCGAGTCGGTCTCGCGCACGAAGGGTTCCGTACCATTACGCAAAAAATGACGTTTGTTGTATGGGAGCCCCATTTAAATATTTATATTTTTCTGTTTTTAGTATTTGTTGTTATAGCGGTAAAGACAGACAGACGGACATACGGACAGACGGACGGACAGACGGACAGCGGAGTCTTAGTAATAGGGTCCCGTTTTTACCCTTTGGGTACGGAACCCTAAAAATACCTATTTACAAATTGAATTCGCCATTTGATTTATATAGGTAATCACGCGCCATGTTGCGGAATTTCACTGGAACTAATTTTTTCATACTTTACAGAACTGTCACCCTATGAGAATGAACAGCGCCCTCTTGACAATGATCATATATTACTGGTCAGGCTTTTACCTGTCTAAAGTGTCTAAGTGCAGTTACTGGCAGCATATTGGAAGACTTTTAAAATCACTTTCAGTAACGAGAGTAAAATCTGTATTTTTCAGACCATAACGAATGAACGTAACGATTTTTACTCTATCTTTACGTTGCCTATAACGAACAACATTTTCTGCCAACATTTTGTAACAGAAAAATGCCAGAGAAAAAAACTGTGCATTGAATCTCTTCGCAATATTCGCAAACATCACTTTCGGCACAAACTTTTTAGAACCAAAACCTAGGTGTACGCAACAAAACAACTACGGTGCAATTACTTCTAGTTTGTGCTTGGTTTTTCTCGAATATTGCCGGATCAAGACGGAAAATGGCATTTAGTATTCATTTTCCACTTTACAGATCCGAAAAGCAATGTATTAGCATTTGCCATGATGTCATTTGGTAAGAATAGAGAGAGTCTAATAGGTATATAGCCGTTACGAGAAAAAGTGCACTTTGAGATGGAAGTAAGCGGCTTTGCGAGGTGGTAATAGACTTTGCTAGAGGCTCAAATAAGAGATTTTTTGAGCACTGCAATCCAGTATATTTTTTAATAGAACTCATTTTACCTTGGCTCCTTAGTTTGGAGAGCATCGAAAATAATCATTTATTTGGGTTTCTACCATGCAAAGTAGCTTTTTTCATCACAAATTAAAGATTTTTGACAAAAAAAAACGTCCATAATTAATATGACTAGATGTCGACAAACATTCATCCAGCACAGATATGATTCGTCGTTCTTGTCTACATGTCAGCGTCATAAAACGGCGTCCGTCACTTTTAATCGCCCGGTATTAAAAAGTGACGGTTGTTTTATCATGATAAATCCATCCATAATACGCCTGCTGAAGTATATACGAGTCTTACGTTTGATTGTATTTAAAGCCGCAGCTAAATATCCAAAGGTAACATGTGTATCCAATATCCTACCGGCCTAAATGAACAGCCGCCTAGATCTGATTTAATCCCGGTTCATGCTAATAGGTTTGAACTAGAAGGCAATTCCAGTAAGATGTCTGGCCATTTCGGGGACATTAATTCGAGCATTTCGAGCCGCTAGTCTTAACTAGCTACTTAACTAGCTATTCATCGATTATTACAAACAGTTAATTTTCGAATTTAGAGTAGTGTAACATGTAGATTTTTGAAATTAAGTAGGTATGCAATGAAAAATAATAAGTAGGTACGATATACCCTATTTCCCAATACAAAATGTTCGGCTATTAAAAAAAAGTTGTGATTGGTAATTTAAAGTTTTGATTGGCTAAAATAAAATTCTATATGTCAAACTTCTTGCGCGGTATTATATTAATCTTGATACGTGTTTAACCACCGTTCTGGCTCCAACGCCAAGTAGCCCCACGTGGCCCTTGTAAAGTCCAGCTATCGCCTTACAAGAGCTAATAAAATCACCGTACACTGTCTTGTACTAACCGTACAATTTTAGTCGTTTTTAAAGCTCCTAAGACCTGGCAAAATAGTCCCACTGGACTGAAGCCATAATTTTAAAAGAATGAATGAGTTGCACAGTGGCACAATACGCATGGGGTTATTTATGAACCCTATAGTTAAATTTCTAAAGTTAGTTCGTTGGTTGGTTGATTTCTAAAGTCATCGACAAAAAGACCGTAACCGTGATAGTGGCCTTACAAAAAGATAGCTGTTAATGTCATCTATTGGGCATTAGAATGCCGAGCACTAGGACGTTTATCTTACCTACCGTTGTGTAAATCAGTACAGATATGATGGTTGCACTTTTATCGTCTATCGTGGCATGTTTCACTCTCGCACTTATATAGGCACCAACTTGTTAGAACGCGAATTGCCGACTTATAGCCTACTTATTGGTAAGTGCAAATATGGTATTTGTCTCGCTATCAAATAAAAAATTACCTTTGTACATACATACATATTCTTTATAATAAATTATTCTATACTCGTCCTAATTAAGGTTCCAGAATTTCCAGACTATTGTCGTGTGTAGTTTAAAGTTTCCACCTTGCCTACAGGGGCCATGTTACCTTTGCTTAGTTAAAAATTATATATTTAGGTAAAGTACCTACTCTGTATTTAATTTGCTCTGAAAAACTTTAAATATATCTGTGTATTCAACTTCAATAGTTAGGTAATCATTCACGTACACACCATTCAATCTGTTTCACCAAAAACCACGTTAAAACCGATTATATAGGTACAGAGAGAAATTATTCATTCCAATAGCAAATATGAAAACGCTATTACAAACTAAGAATAGAAGTTACGAAACCGTATCAATCCCATCCCAGCAGCTGGAACATGCAAAGCTAGGCTTAAAATGTTTGGCGTTTCTGCATTTCCGCTTTCCCCCCACACTGGAGCCGAACTCTCAATCCTTGGAAACTCATTTAAACAAACAAAATTCAACCTAGAATGTAACGCAATACGGTTGTTGATTGATTGCCTTGTTATATATCGGAGTCAGGGGTTGTAAATTCGGGCTACATCGGCCATAGTAATTAAGATTGCATGTCAGCCCTAAATTTAGATTTGGACCAACTCTAATTTATTGGTGCGCTTGTGTTCGGAGTTCGCTTAAGGTATTGGTTTGGGAATATACCTTTGATCATGAACGCTCTGAGAATTTGGAACAGATTTCTTACTAACACTACCAGCAGACATAGGTTATACTAAATGAAATATCCTATAACTTGGTACATACCTATACCGGTTATATGCATAATATGAGCCGTTTTCAAGGAAACTTTACTGTCTTATTGATGGTCAATAAACGGCCGTAAAGATAGCCAGACCCGAGTACGAACCTCCTCTTTCTTGGAATTGAAGTCAGTTAAAAAAGAAGGTAAAATCACAATTAGCAAGAAGAGTTTTATACAAGAGAAGCTTATTTTTTTTTTAATGTAGCCTCTTAACACAGGTAATGATTACTATATTGTAAACTGTAAACTACTGTTGATTGAATTATCTAGTTATCTATCACATAGCGATACCACGAAACACAGTTGGGTGCGAGTAACACTAGGAAATGGCAATAAAACCCTTGATCCGGGCCATGATTTATTTTGACAGTTATTATAGACTGCTCTTTGCGCTATAATGCATAATGTTACTATACTAGCCTCTACCCGCGACATCGTCCGCGTAGAACGCGTCACGCTGTATTAGTACTACCTCGTACAAACTTTATCCCTAAATTTATGCTGCCACACAAAAGCAGTAGAATAGATTGGTATATAGATGTAAAAGCTATGGGGGTCTTGTAGGAAGTATATATACATACTTACATACACATCGTAGGCGAGTAACGAAACAGCAGGCATAAGGCAAAAGAGCAATGTGGAATTTAAGATCACCTCAAGCTGATTTTGCGTGTGGAGACTACTTATATGAAATTACTTCCTAAATAATAAATTAAACAATTTGTCACTGGTTACACTTTTACAGGTGTCGAAGTAATTTCCGTTACATCGCATACTTGCATTAACTGACCAAATTTTCCTATAATAAAGAGCATAAAATAAACTGGCCCTCGCTTACGTTTATACATGCAGCGTCCATTCGGACTTAGCGGATTATCCGGATATAAGCCCAGTTTAACATCTGCGCGGTGAAACTACGCAAAACGGGTGACGCAGTAGGTATGCCACTGCAGCGGTTTACAGAATAGGAACACAGGTCCCAGCGATACAATAGTAAGCGACTCCTCATGATCACGAAAATTACGTTAAGAAGTATGTAATATGATAACGAGTAGGTACACTGGACCTTTTGTTTTGCTGCATTCGACAGTCGATTACCTCGTGCTAAAATTATTTCGTGTTTACACATTTCTGGAGCCGAAAGATGAATATCGACAAACGCCTATCGAAAAACAATGTATAGCGATGTCAGAAGCTACGAAAAGTCAGGTGACTAGTTCCATACATTATTTAAGTTATTGTATCTTGACCAGGTACCCTTAGGTGCACCGCATTGGGTTTTCGGTTGGAAGAAATACAAACATATTAAAAACGGGTCACTATATAATATGTTTAATATGTCTGTGTCTCACAGAAGTTTTGTTATTAAAAAGGAAGAAATACAAAGTGATTTAAAGTAGAAATACTGTAAGGCGCTTCGACCTGTGGCTTTCCGGCGTCTGCTAATAGCACTACAGCCATAAATCGGACTCTGCGAAGTTTGTTCGCAAAACATACACAATTTTCATTAAATTTATTACCTTAATTGCTAAGGAAGTTTTTCAATTCCAGCCAGCTTACTTTTTTAACACAAACCACAGTTTTAGGTACTGTGCACAGATAAAGTTAAAAATCTTACTCGAATTAACCACCTGCATTATCACACCCTGTCTTACAGCTTTATTAGGCCTTACGATGATGGTATGGTAATTATCATCATGATTACCATCAATCGATCATCATCATCATATTGTTTACGCGAACAATGTAATGGTGCAAGTGATTAGTTAAATATGTAATAACCGATAACTTTATAAATACATTAGCGTGACAGATTGTGATGATCTCGCGGGCGCAGATGAGGACATAGAGGGCATACGTTTACGTAGACACGAGTAATGTATCACTAGAGAGGATTTACACTGAACCGATTGCCAATTAGCGTTTAAGTTACCTATTGATATATTTTAAAGCTTCCTAATTTGTTTTTATTTTATGTTATCAAATATGATGAAACAAAATATTGTCTTCGGTTACCGCGATAGTTACTCATGAAATAAAACTATGAAAACGGATTATATCGCGTTGACCACGAACGCTGTAAAGAGTTCGAAACGTCGGGATGTATTATAAATTCAATATACGCGATATAATCCGTTTTCATAGTTTTATTTCATGATGAAACAAGTAAAAAAATCTTATTTTATAAAGAAAAAGATGTACATATATGTAGAATCATAATTTACAGACTTTTTGTGATAGTACAGTGAATAAGCTGATATAACATTGGATGGTAAACGTATAATATACTCAGTATTAGGATGTCATTTTGTTTTACCAATGCAGCAATTTTTTATGCAATTTTGTTGAAAGTTTTCTAGCAGCAAAGTTTGATTGTATGACCTACCAAAAGTAATAGGTAATGTTATTATGTAATTACTAATTATATATTCTATATTGAATTAGTAATTACATACAACAAACACTATATTATGATAAGAAGTAATACTGATAAGTAAATATGTATAGGTACATATATGTATAAATAGCACATAACAAACGTATGTATACACAAAATAAAACGTCCGATAACATGCCACGCCAGTCACGGGGATTACTTCTTATCACTAAAGTTCATTCAAACGGGGGAAGTACTTTTAACAGGTCATTTAGGTGCCTATATTATATTTTGCACGCATATTAAGATGAATGCTAAATAAAGGATTCCCCTTTGCGTCTGGACGTTGTATAAATAGGTACGCTTTCGAGACTCTGGTATCATAAATCTACTTGTGTTCTTCGAAGTATCACTGAAGTCATATCAAAATTGGTGAGTTTTAATAATTAAAATATATTTATTTTTTGTTGACTAATGTAGTTGAGTAGTATAAACAAACAAAGTTTCCTTGTAATAATAGGGCAACCACCAAAGGACTAGTTTTTGTAAAATTTAATATGGTATTCTAATCCAGCAGGAAAACTAGACCTTCTTAGATTGGACGGTCTCTGCCGTTGTAAGAGTAGTATTAAAAGCAATGACCTTTTATTAATAATAGACGCGTGACGTTCATAGTTGACAAAACTCAAATGCAGGCAATATTTAGTAGATGATTGTGACAGTCTTGACATATTGGTTTCAGCCGTACGTCTTACTCAATATAGGTTCCGGAACCTATATTTGATGGCTCACGATCGAGCGCCTGGTGCCATATCTACCTCCCTCCCTTTACTTACATCCATGATTAAAAGTAGTTTTTCTTAAGCCGCACAAAGACCTCAAACTAACATTTGCAACAGCTTTAGTTTACTTACTGTTCTTATTCTCAGTCTCACCCTAACGATCCATATGATCCTTCGTACCGAGATACGTTTCTATCGGTTTAACTAACCAGTTTAAACCTGGTAGAAACGTATCTCGACATATACCCTTAAATTACCTTTGTATGAATTTCTGTAATTGCAGTAAACATGAAGCTGCTGTGTATGTTCGCTGCTCTACTGGTGTGCGTATGCGCACAGGAGTGGTACTACGGCGACGAGCAAGCGTTCGTCGACAACAGGTGAGTTCAACGAATAAACACACAGTTTTCTGTGTCTTCCTACAATGACAGCGATAATTATTTTATCAATTTATCACTTAGGGACTAGTGATACTGAACAAACTTTAATATCACCATTTCAATCTGTAGACCAAAAGACCTTATCCGCCACATATCGTGGTTTTTTTTGTTGAGAATTTACCTATATGTGCTGTAATCTTTTACTTCTATCACGTTTAACCCCAGTTTATAATAAGCTCTACAAATCTCTGCCGACTGTTGCAAAAAAAAACAATAGGGGTAACTACAACACTTACCTACGGCAAAAGCATGTTTATTAATTCAGTTCGTAACTATTTTACTTATACACGACTTTGGGAACATATTTTACTATATAGTTTGATTTGTGTTTTTTACGTAGTCACACTACTATATATAAATTATAAACTGATATAGATGTCATATATTAAAGAAAAAATTAGCCCGTTAGCCCGGATTGCTTATAAAGACGCCAGTTCGAATCCGGCCTTCACCACTGGAGGGCTTCGTCACTTTTTCTTCTTTATTGCATTGTATTTATTTATTCATGAACAATATGGCAATTGTATTTGAATATGCTAAGTTCCTTAAATCTAGATCCTTAAATCTAAGAATTATACAATATAACATGCAGAACAATATCAGACGTATTTACCTAAATTAATCTAAATAGGGATGATGACACATGTTGAATTTTATAACTAAATCTAGTAACATAGATAGCAAATGAGTAATTTATCACAATAATGTAGATATTAAAATAATATACAAAATGGAAATAATACAAAAATACAGGACTTGAAAGTTTCAAATTTTAAGTAATTTTTCAACTTGCAAAAAGGAAAAAAGTAAGGGTACCATTCGATTCCTTACATTTTATCCAAAAAAATATTCTACAGCAACTATAAACAAATACGCAATATTTCACCGACAAAAACGCAATTTTCTTATTTTGTCCATACATTCAAAATGGGCTCTTAGTGAACTTGACGTCACGTTCACATATCGTTTTGTTAGAAGCGTTTCGCGAATGAAGTACGACTGTCTGGCTTTGACTATCATTTCTGACTTTTGTATTTCTTTAATGCAATGGGTCGCATATAGACATTTGATCCTAAAAATAAACCTGATCGATTGACACCATTAATGAAAATTTGTCATCTAGCCTAACCAACATTACGTAGACAAATCACTAAATTAGGTCGTGAACTCTATAGAATAGAAGCACTCTTTCAGCAGCAGTGTTTTTAATTTATTTTTAAAGAAAACAAGGCTATCGATGGTCCTCCACTCACTGGTAAGCTTGTTGTAGAGCTGCACACTCTGAAATTCTGCGCAACGAGTGACTATATTAAGTTTAGGTTGCAGTTTACAGTGTAGGTATTTCCTTCTAGTACTTACACGTATCTCCCTCTCTTCATTGGTCTCGTACTCCTTTAGACTTTTGACCAGGTCAGTGAGGAGCAGAAGGATGTACAGACACGGGACAGTTAGTATTTTAAGGTTTATGAAATATTCCTTGCAGGACTCAGTTTGTGGAATACGCACTACAGTCCTCATGGCTCGCTTTTGGATAACAAAGGCTTTATTCATATTATACTCGTAGCTGTTCCCCCAGCACTTGACACTATAACGAAGTTTTGATTCCACCAGTGCATGATATATCATCTTGAGGTATCTTTGCTCCACTATGTTCCGTAAACTTCGCAAGATATAACAAGCCGAGCTAATGGAGTTAACTATGCTTACCAGTTCGTTTTTCCACGTGAGTAAATCGTCTATGTGAGTACCGAGAAACTTTACACTGCTTAAACGTTTTCTATCTTATCGCCACAGAACGACAAATTTAAATGGTCCCTTTGCCTGACTGTAGACCTCAATAGCATAGCGCAAGTTTTACTTGGGTTCACCTTTAGGTAGTTACAGCTGAACAAATTATATGACATCTATTTCAGTTTATATCTTATTTATACTTAACAAAATTAATTAGCAATTTAACAACCACCCGGAGGCTTCGAATATTGGGTTACTCTGATAGCCGATGGACGTAGCTTCACCTCAATTCTGCCTTTTATTCCAATTGTGCACCTACGCAGCATTATTAATATAAAATTCGATAAATCGTGGCAATACGGAACTGAGCTTCGAACAAGGTTCAACTATTTCCCTTCGAGAATTTACGGTTTTTTAAACAAATCGTTGAAGTTCCCAGGGCTATTTAAAGTTAGTCATATAACTAAGCGTTAGAAAATATTGAACAGGTAATTTTATTGTTTCAGCCAGTATCAATACAGATTGGATCAACTGAGGAAGCAACGCGACAGGAGACCCAAACGTGAGGTCACAGGTTCTATCCCGGTCGGAGACAATGGAAAACTTATCGGGTCCCTTGGAGACACAGCCAAGGGAGGACTATACGTTAGTACAATATGATATCACACATGACTCACTATACGTATCTGCCTACCCATACTACCTTTAGTATAATATTTAAGAAGACGGGACGTAGATAATACTTATAAACTAAATAAATAAATATTATAGGACATTCTTACACAGATTGACTAAGTCCTATATCACGGTAAGCCCAAGGAGACTTGTGTTATGGGTACTCAGACAACACTTCACAGGCAGGGTCACTACCCACTAGGCCAGACCGGTCGTCAACGTACTTAAGTAGCTCGATAAGGAAAGTTTTTCCGTAAAAGAAATTGGCAACTTTAGTCGCCTGAAAATTCAAGTGACAATAACATTTTCATCTACGTGAACGCTGTTAACCAACATTAGAGGATTTTCTCTGTCTTTCCTTATTACTAGTCAGCAATTTAAAAACTACTATGCGACTCCCATACGTTTTAACAATTGTGTCGGCTCCTTGATTGATTAGTAACGTGTTGCTGTATCAGGGCACCGGTGCCTACGAGCATACTCTCATCAACAACGATGGCGGGCGGCTGGCGGCGCAGGCGTACGGCACACGGGTGCTGAACCCCAACAAAGACTCCACCTACTACGGCGGCAAGCTCGACTGGAGCGACTCCAACATGCATGCATCCGCGGACGCGCGGCAGCGGATCGGCGGGCGCGCTAGAGTGAGTATTGTCTAATTCCCTGCAATAATTTACACATATTACTGCGAAAAGCTCGGCTTGGGCAAACCAAACATGCAGCTAGCTCTCAAGCGAACTTATTGCTCAACACCCACCGTAACACAAAATATACAATTATGCAGACAAACAACCTATACCTAAAAGGATGGCTAGACTAATTTACCGTTATACCATTAATTGTTATTCGATTCGAATTAGATATTCGGAGTAAAATTTCAAAAACATGTTGACGAGAAAGTGTCGGATCTCCATCTCAGATTTACTTCTTCTGTATCTTACTAGATGTTATTGACTCCAGGTGGATTTGGATGCCGGTGGTAGATGGGAGCCTTTCAAGAACTCCGAAGTGACAGCCGGAGGCTACTACAGCCACCGCGAGGGCAGGCCGTCAGACTATGGTGGCCGCGCCAACTTTAACTATCGTTTCTAAATTGCCAGTTCAATTGAACTTATCATTTAAGAACAATTCATACAGTTATTAGTAAAGGAAAGTGGGTTACAAATGCCTGAACTAGGAGTTCCTGTGTTTCAGGCAGCGAAGGACAAAAAAAATTAAAACGTGATAAATTTTGTCCTTCGCTGCCTGAAACACAGGAACTCCTAGTTCAGTTCATGCATTTGTAACACACTTTCCTCTGCTAATAACTCTTAGCCTTTAAGATGAACCTCTGTAAAATACGTTTTTCAATAAATTATTTGTATTTGTATCTGTGATCGGTGCGGCAAGAAATGCCGATCAGCCATTGGTCTTTACAGTCACCGCAGTCGATGTAGACTGTAGACATCTCCTCAAATACCTCTAGTCGCTGCAACTATCATCTGTAAAGATGCTGTGGCCAATGATGATAGATGATGATTTCAGACATAACTATGTAATATTATTAAATCATTTTACGGTTTAGACACTTGTTTTAGTCACTCGCGCGACATGTTTCGGAGAGCCTAGGTCTCCTTTCTCAAGCACTAATAGTGCGAGCAGCGTTCACGACGACCGTGTATTGCGTACTGCTGCACTATTAGTGCTTGAGAAAGGAGACCTAGGCTCTCCAAAACATGTCGCGCGAGTGACTAAAACAAGTACGTCTAAACCGTAAAATAATTTAATGTTAGTATGTCTCACAACAGTTTAAATTCGATTATCTAATATTAAATAAATATCTGTGATGTGGTATTTCAATGTGCATTTAAATAGTTGGAATTATTAAGTACTTTAACGTTACTGTTAAATAAATATGACAAGAACTACTTTATTATGTTTTGTTTATTTATCATACACATCCCCACCTTTAGTGCTAAAAAAAAAACATTTTTTTATACGCTTAACGTTCACTACAGACAAAAAATATACTACTACTACTAGGCTAAGTCAGATATTTAAATTTGAGTGAAACCGGTACGCGTGCTGTAGGAAAGTATGGATGGTATAGAAAGGATCGCAATCTCTTATGGCAGAATTGTTGTAAAAGTGACCGCGTTAAGCTTTAAATAATAGTTCCTAATCTCTCCAGTGGCGCTAGTTAGGCTCTGGGACATGAGTATAACAGGTTGTTTTTGGTAGTATTTCGGTGTATGGTGGCGCCGCCTAATTACTGTTTTTTAATGGACATAGAGATTTGGCTCCTTTATACAGTCTCCATGTAGGAAAGCACAAAAAATCGTAATTATGTATGTTACTGATTAAAAACCAGTTACTTAACTTACACAAAACAAATACACGCGTGAAAGTATAGCATTTATTTTGAAAATAACATTTATTTTTTTGTGACAATTTTGGCATTTACAAAGACAGTGTGGCGATATTCACTATATAAAAAATTTGACAATTTAGCTCATTTATTATTTATTCTGGAAATAATAGGCATTCATATTTTTTTTTGTCAAAAAAGTAATATTTGTAGCGCGTGGCGGTGACGATTTCCATAATAACTAATACATAATATTAAATATAGGTAGAGTTAGACCAGGATAAGTTTGAAGACGATATTTATACGTCATAATTTCATAGAAGTTAATACAGTTGTTCAAAAAGTGCTACTTTCCTATACGTGCTACTTTCATATACTTTACGTAATAGCTGTTTAGCGTTCGCAACATTCGTTTTTGCGAACTAATGCTTTTATCTTTTCCAGCTTTATAAATTTCATTCTGACCGTAACTCATATATTTTTATTTTACCATTACACATTTGTCACGTACAAAAAGTTATGTTACACGATATATAATACGATATTTCACTAAAAAACTTTTTATATTTGGCTGAATGGAACTATCCACAACTATCATTCCAAGTATAGTGTCGAGTATAGTGTTTAGATTTCAAACAGTCCCCTTACGGCTTATCCTTTATCAATTGTTTAGTGAAACCGCAAGTGCTACTTACTAACATAAAAAAATGGTAGGGCCGTTTTAACCGGTTATTCAATTACCACTCTATTGAGATTGCAGTAAGGTTTAAAATGAACTAATGGGAAAACATATTCCATAGCTGTGTGGTCTTTGCGGTTACTGAGTGCCGGCAAGTCGAACACTACAGAACCAGTCTAAAATGTGTCATCGATATGCGTAACAAAGGCGCGTTATCGGAGAGCGCACTTACACTGGTTTTTTTAGCGTTGGACTAGCCCTCGCTCGGGTGCCATTTAAAATTATGCACGAACCAGGTAAGGGACAAGGACGGATTGCGATTAAAACATTATTAAAATTATTACTAAATTAGCAGTACTGATAATTCCGCTACTTGACGCTAGATGTCGACTACGAAAATAATAGTCATTTTGGTAACAAAACTTATGTATGGAGTGAGCACTCTGTCTACTTAATTCTCTTTGGTAATAATACAAACGACTATCGCGTTCGAGAAAAGAATAAGAGGTTCACTAGATATGAAATAGGAAAAATATGTGACGTCCCACGGTAAAGGTACCTTATGGCGGTTGGCGCTTACGCTATTATTAAAAGCGCCGCAATAATTTGCGGCTTCTTTCTTTGACATCCAAAATGCACATGGTTATGAAACGCTATAATAAGTATAGGTAGCTAGGTACATAATAACAGTAAGATATTGAAAATAAAGAAATTAACCTACAGCAATAAAATAAACGTTATATCAATCTTAAAATAGAACATTGGAGCACCGGGTTCTTCCCCTTCTGTTGTTCTTATGCCAACGAATTTTCGTGATAAGGAATAATTCCTATTTTAATTGCAGAAGTTATCGTTTTCCTTCCCCTTTGTCTTTCTCATTTTCAAAAGAATTCCTTAATTAAGGCTTTTTGTTTAATAATAATGGAAAACGGATTAAATACAATGACCAAATTTCAATAAAATAAAATCTTCATTATCTTCCTAGAGTTGTTTCGGCTTTTTGCCATGAGGCTGGGTTTTGCTCGGTAACCCAGATGGGAAATTAGGCCTTACTGGGATTTTTCCGGTTTCTATGGTAAATATCTCATTAAAATACAACAAGTATTTACCGGAATATCGATTCGGTCGTTTTAAGAGCAGCTGAACTGGCAACGTAAAAACTATAAGAAACCAGCTCACTACTACTTGCTCCATGTACAAAGTGTCATAAGGTTGCCACCAACAGTTTAATTTTGAAACGGTGCTGCAGTCAATAATATCCAGAATGAAACTGATAATTTACGAAGCACCATAATTTTTTAGGGTTCCGTACCTCAAAAGGAAAAACGGAACCCTTATAGGATCACTCGTGCGTCTGTCTGTCTGTCTGTCTGACCGTCTGTCACAGCAGCCTATTTTCTCCGAAACCACTGGACCAATTAAGTTGAAATTCGGTATACATATGTAAGTTTGTGACCCAAAGACGGATATGTAACGTAAACAAATGAATTTTAAAAAGTGCCCCCATACTTTTGGGGGGGTAAATGAGAAAATTAAAAAATAAAGTTTTTCAAACTATATCGTGTTATATATCAAATGAAAGAACTCATTGTGAGAATCTCAAGTATATTTTTTTATAATTTTAGGATAAACAATTTAACCATTCCCCTCCCCCCCCCTTTATCTCCGAAACTAATGGGTCTAAAATTTTGAAAAAATACACAAAATAGATCTTTACCTATAGATTACAGGAAAACTTATTAGAAATTGCAGTCAAGCGTGAGTCGGACTTAATTACTTAGTTTTTGATCCGAGTACGGGTTTTTTAAAGACATTTCACTCACGTTTCACATAAAAAATAGGTACATTGTTTAAATTGTGTTATGTAATGTACGGAAACGGAACCCTTGGAACGCGAGTCCGACTCGGACTTGGCCGGTTTTTTTTTAAATTACCTACCGTGACAAAGTACTCGTTTGTACTTATTACCGCTAAGCAACTTAATTAAAACATGAAAATAACATGAAATCCATTACGAAGTCAGTTCAATTAGGATTAACCTATATACGTACTACAGTTATATACAAACAATTCTGATCGGTGGTGTTTATTCGATCCACCACTAGGTACATCAACATTTGTGTTTAATTTCCGGCGAAGGGTAGGTATGTGTGCCGGATGTGAACGTCGAACGGGGTCAGGCCCTTGCGTACCCACGTAGGTAAGTTATTGAAGCCTACAGTTCGTACAGGCACAGGATTTACACATAATTATATTTCATTACATGCTAGCTTGTGGCGGTTCTCGAACATATGTATATTTATAATTTTATAGGTACCTACTACCTAACATGCTTTACCTCTTGTGTACTTCGATCCCTTAAAGAAATTAATATCGCCTTTATTGTACCATTTAATTTTGTATTTTTCGGTATATTATGTGAGTTTACTTGCTTTGTGCAAAAAATATTTTAAGGCTATAATGGTGGCATTAGAAACTTAAGTCTTCCCTTTGTACATGATAGCAAGTATATCATAGTTTTCTTTTACAAAACCGAAATGATACCTAGACTATATAAGATAGGGAGTAGAGATTTTCAATGGTATGCTCGGCTTACATTACATTTGTGAAGTATGTCAACGTGAGTGAAGGCGAAAAAAATAACACAGGCTCTTAGAGTTTTGAATGATTCACTAGACTTATATTGACCGGGATATAGACCGTGATTACCTTTTGTATTATTTATGAGCTCCCGATATTTCGGCGCAGTTACATATATGCATCATGTTCACGGGTGACTGAAGATAGCGGGTGGGTGTCAAAGTTGTGTAGACAGCGCTCGGTCTACCCTCATTCTCACAGGCTCTAAGTTCAGTTCAAATACTTAAGTAATAGTAAGTAGGTATTACACTTAATTGATCTAAATATAAGTCATAATAATGTAACACAAATACTAACATCTTCAACTCAGCACTTGTGTCATCATGACATGACACCAGTGGGGCGACATCGTCACTCCTCCTTTCGGGCATTCTCGGCTCCGTTCGGCTCAGCATTGCTCCGAGCCATTATTAGGGTTGACGCAACTTGACGTCCCTTTGCGTGCACGATCGTAGATAAAATAAGACTTGAATTTTGACAACCCTAAATAGCCAAAAGGGATAGTGCCATACATAAGAAAGGGAAAACATGATTCGTCCTTGAATCGCTGTCAAACTTTGGTTTTGTAGGTTGCTGCTGAAAGCTGAAATTTATTATGACGGCGAGCTAATCTGATGATGATGATGATGGAGACAGGAGGTGCCCATAGGAACTCTGTGATAAAACAACGAAACCTAATTGTGTTTGGGGTTTTTAGAATTGCCTCGATGAGTATTAGTTACCTGTGGAAAGAAAAGTACAGTCAGCGATAAAAACTTTTACCAAAAACAAAATTTTTGCTAAAAAAAAAGTAGTAGACACAATCCTGCAGGAAAAAGATGTAGACACTATAATAGGCAATAAAAGATTTCTGATTCTGATTGTAAACTAAACCGAATTTCTACGTGCCTAGGGTTGTTGTGATGTTGTCCCAAGATAATTATATTAATGTATGTAAGTACTAAATGTGATTTGGAGTTAGTACGTAATTATATTTGGCCAAAAAAACAATGACTTCTTTTCTTGAACCCTTTATTTCTTACAAACCTTTCTAAACTATATTATGTACAATAGAAACCTTCACACGTGGAGTGTCAAAGAATACAACATAATTAAATTATAAAATAAAGTCATCCAAATAAAACACCGGCACGCGGCGTTTTGGTGAATCATGAGTAGAGGAATGATTTTTGAAAACTGCCGTTTCTTAAAACCATGGACTGTACTAAAAACGCTTTAGAAATAAGTTTTACGTTCACAGATGTGCAAAAATTAAATAGACAGTTTTAAAAAGCCACTCCTGCCTTGTGCCTTTACCAAACACTGGCCACCTAAGCTTAGCGTTAATATTATGTAGGTATATTGAAATTTTAACCCTTAAATGCATGATTTTTTCTCTTTGCCCGAAATTAATATGTGTCACGTAATAAATAAAATTAAAACATCGATTTTCACTGCTAATTCAGTGTTAGAAGTTACATAGGGTAAATCATAATTTTGTAAATATAATATTATTGGTAAAAGATAAGTATATGAAAAATCTTACTACCATCGGAAATTTACACTATTTGTGATATACCTATAATAAAGATTTGAAATATAGAATTATTGCAAACCCCAAACGAAACCGCCTAAATCACATACCTAAGAATCATCAAGTTTTGGCTTTTTCCAAATTTTCCGCCATTTCGTCTTAAAACAAATGTAAATCTTTAATACTAAAATACTGAACTTTGAATAAAAAATCGGAAAACGTATTAATTTACTGTCAAAACAAATGTACAGGAACAAATCGATGTTTTTGTTGTGTAGGCTGCATCCATCGCTATGCATTTAAGGGTTCATTTGTAGAACAGTTTCATACTATGCTTGCGGTGGTCAGAATAAGCTGGTGGATTAGGTATAAGTCAAAGGTAAAACGATTTTAGAGACCATCCATGTTGATATTAACGACTTTAATGAGATAATGAGGTAAAGCTGGCTGCATAGAATAATTATTTAAACAAAATGCATAAATTGGCCTAAAACGTTTTAAGTTGAAATCGTATGTTTGGTGTTGGACATGTTTGGTATGGATATAGCCTAGAAGACATTAAAAAACCTCACAAATAATAGATTAGAAAAAACTATGAACAGTGTTGTTTCCTAGGGGCCTAGCCCCTGGTGCTCTTTGATATTTAATAGTATTTTCACATGACGGTTTATTTATTATTTACATCAGCACTTTTAACTCTATAGTACTCATGAAATAAAACTATGAAAACGGATTATATCGCGTATATTGAACTTATAATACATCCCGACGTTTCGAACCCTTTACAGCGTTCGTGGTCAACGGGTGACTGAGGAAAAATTACAAAGTGCAAAAATACCCACATACTAAAAATAATGAACAAGAACTTTAAGGCTGGTTGTACATGCAAAATCGGTTCATAAGGCTAGTTATACACTACAATTATTTTCGAGTAAATACGTCGGCGTACGTACGTCGGGATGTATTATAAATTCAATATACGCGATATAATCCGTTTTCATAGTTTTATTTCATGAGTAACTATCGCGGTAACCAAAGACAATATTTTCTATAGTACTCGTACAATTCAAATGTACAATAACTTAATGTATGACCTGTACGACTACCACCAGTTTGACACTTGACATATTCGCTAGCGTGTGCGTAACTTTCCTTCTGTGCATCTCACTCGTAGGTACTCGCATATTAGTGCGAGCGAGATGTATAAAACCGGACAAGTGCGAGTCGAACTCGCCCACCGAGGATTCCGTACTTTTAGTATTTGTCGTTATAGCGGCAACAAAAATACATCTGTGAAAATTTCAACTGTCTAGCTATCACGGTTCATGAGATACAGCCTGTGACAGACAGACAGACGAACAGTGGAGTCTTAGTAATAGAGTCCCATTTTTACCCTTTGGGTACGGAACCCTAAAAACCGGCCAAGTGCGAGTCGGACTCGCACCGAGGGTTCCGTACTTTTTAGTATTTGTTGTTATAGCGGCAACAGAAATACATCATCTGTGAAAATTTCAACTGTCTAGCTATCACGGTTCATGAGATACAGCCTGGTGGTGACAGACAGACAGACGGACAGCGGAGTCTTAGTAATAGGATCCCGTTTTTACCCTTTGGGTACGGAACCCTAAAAAGTAAGTTAAGCAGACGTTAGGTAATATGTCAGTTTGACACTGCTAATGCAGTCGTAATAAGGCTACTGGAGTATTTATTTAAGAATATGTATGTATCTTTCATAATTTTCCGAATGCATGTTTTTAATCAATCATAACTTTATTATCTGTTTACTACTTCATACTAGGTATAGAAGTATTTCATTGTGTGATTTCACGCTTACGCATTTTGATAACAGTGGTGTAGCTATATTTTATAATAGAATTAACCCCTCGTATGCTGCCTGTCAAATTTGATCATTGACAAAGTGACCTTGACATTTAAAACAATAGATTAATTCCCACGCACGGATCCGTGTCTAAACATACATACGAGAGATTAATTACCAACAATTATACATGTAGTTACTAAAATCGTTAAATACGCAAGGATTTACATAACGGAATTTATTTTTAAATAACTTAGTAACATCAAATTATATATCTGCTGTAAACTATTCTCGTTTCGTACAATAAAAGTGTTCTTTACTTACTTATTTAATTATGTAAGTATATCATTTAAAAAAAAAAGTTTTCGGTTCAACAATATCTTCAGTTGTCAATGAATAAAAAATAAAATAGCTTTCCTTCGCTGTAAATTTTAAATTCCAAAATAAGCAAAATAACATAATGTTCTTTGAAGAATTAAACTTATATTCTACTACTAAACAAAATCGAAACTAAAATATTACAAAGAAAAACATAAAATAAAGTTACTTTTTATAATTAACGTAATAAAATCGACCATAAATATTGCTTCACTTAAATCACGGTACATTTAGCTTAAGTTAGATACACAAGATTACTTAAATTAAAGATGACACCACAAAAACTTAGACCGAAATTTTAACATAGGTAGGTACTTATACGAACACTAAATAGGAAGATTTAAAAATTGTACAAAACTATTTTTTAAGCACGGAATACAAGCATGTGCACTTTGGTGTCAATAACACCTAAATATATACGGAAAAGGTACAAGTGATATTTATTTTAGTAAAACAATCTATCGCTTGAACCGTCGTTCACAAACACGCAAGTTAAACATTAAATTTCTGAATGATTGTAAAGAATTCCAATATAAATCCAAGTGAATAGTGATATTGTTAAATATCATAATAGTATGTAATAGAAATACTTATCTAACACGATAATCTAAAAGCGTAATGACGTGTTCACACACAAATATTAAAAAAAAGGAACCTTAAAATTATATAAATACTAGAAAATAACTATAGTCAAATGTATTCACATGATAGGAGCTATTAAAGAAGATGTAAGCCTGAATATAAGTTTTATGGAAATGGAAGAACTCTTGACAATTAATCAAAAATAAATAACTACAAAATGGTATCAATAACTTTGATTTAACCTTTGACATAATAAGTGCAGAATCATACAAAAATTATTGACAACTTATCACAAGCACTGTGTTCAATTGAATGTATATTGTATCGTAGTAGTATTAGCATGGTGGATGAAAGTAGAACTTGTAGTTTACATGCACATGCATTCCATTCACCATTTATAAAACGATATCACACGGAAAAAACTCGATGTAAAAAAAATATTTGTGACGATTCTGTTCTCATAAATTGTTATCAAAAGTTGAGGGATCGTGGCTTGAGGGCAGTTTTCTTGAGGTACTGGTGGGCTAGCATGGTCAGTTCCAGTTGGTCATGCGTTTTTCCGCAAGCGTATGTCTTCCACCCGTCGTTCTGAAAAATAACACTATCATAGACGCAATACGTTTGATAAATCATGAAAATTCGTGAAATAACCATTTTTTCACCTCCCAACTACTCCGAGATAGACAGTGCCCGTTCGGTTTTTAGGTTTGGTCTAATCTAACAATCTAAAGTGAATCTTGTAAGAAAAAGCCAGCCTTCCTAAGACAGAGAGAATCATACTATCTTTGTCTGCACTAGTACTAGCAACCAAAAGAAAAGGATGAGTATAGTTTTTTTTGTTCTTATTTACTTTGGTTTGACCAACTATAGGTGAGTTGACCGTTTCATACTCGTATAAATTCCATTTTCCATTCCGTTTATTATTTATTTATTATTATTTATTTGTGTGTATCAGAATTTCTCATATCTAGACTTGTGACTAACTTATATATTTCCTTGGAGTTTTTACTTGATAGATATTTCTATTAGTACCTATCGAGCTATCTAATCATTGGGTGTACGCAATAGGGCTTGTATACTACGCCCATAGTGGTCTATGGGCGTATACGCTTAGGCTGTCCTGCGCGTCCATGATTAACAAGTATGAAATCATTTGGTTATTTATACGCCATAGGTACCTATATACTTGATGGATATTGGTAAAATTGGTAACATATCCATCAAGTAGGTACCTATATGTTGACATTGAAATCAACGGATTCTTTAGCCCTTAATATAACTATTTATCTTTCGAGTAAATTGTTGGAATCATAAAGCGTGTAGCAAGGGTCAGCAAACCGCGGCTCTTTGGAGGTACAATTGC
Organism: Cydia strobilella; assembly: GCF_947568885.1. Lineage (NCBI taxonomy): Eukaryota > Metazoa > Arthropoda > Insecta > Lepidoptera > Tortricidae > Cydia > Cydia strobilella. The sequence continues at coordinate 23,599,983 of NC_086042.1, forward strand.
GGCTCTTTACGTCACCCATAAAATTAACTCTTGAGTTCTTACACCACTGAAAACAACATTTGAGGTTCTGTAAACTTCCTTAAACTGGTGATTTCTACTGCAGTTGGCTCTTCTTCTCATAAGTTTGTCGACCCCTGGTGTAGCACACACGATAGAGCTAGCGGTAGTAGGTAGACTTTTCGAGATTGTATTTTCCTTGATCAATCTATACACGTACTTGATCGATACTAACCAGTATGAACTCAACGGGCTCCTCCTTGACATCGGGTTCCTTCTCGAACTTGATGGAGCGCACGGCGGACTTCTTCACCACCACCGGCTCTTCGGACATGCGGCGGACCTACAATACGACCTCTATGCAATCTCTGCCTTCTTATCGACCAATTTGTGTTAAATACTCTAATGCCCCTCGAATATCTTGCGTATAATTATGGTACAGATGCAAGGTCTAACAGTTTGGGATATACCCAGTTTTTGATTTAGGTACCTATTTCATAATTGCCGATGAAATGTGTGGTACAGTCTGCATCTATAGTAGCGGATGTAACAACGCGCCAAAAGTATCTGCCACCCTGGAATAGTCTTCCAAATAGCGATATACAACTACAGTTCGCGTTCAGAAGTATCTGTCTTCTTGTTGTTTTTTTTTTTAAATATATTATAGATAAAGACATCGATTTTTGTTAAGTTATTAGAGAATGATTGATATCTTTGAGGCCTGGTCTGATCCGTTACTTTTGATGCTGACATTTGAGGCCACAATATTCATTACATCTCGCATCTTAGTTTTTCTTTATTTATGCCAAATAATATAAAAAATGCCTCAAAACTTAGTCTCGCAAGAAGTAAATAGGCATTTTCTTTAGTGTGTATAGTGTGCCTATTAGGTATTCGCAATACTGATGAAACTACGAAACAGCCATTAAAATTTTGCTCTGCATACTCGAACATTTTGTAGCAAATTAAATGTCAAATGTCCATCACAATATGCGAAATACTCCTGAATGTAATAAATGGAGTAATATCAGATTGAAACGGAACTACAATCGTCAGTTTCTTTACTTGTTTACTTTAGTTCTTCAATTTAGGGGATATTTATTTTGTGACGAGCACTTGCGTTCCTACCAACCTGATATTAACCCTGCTCAATTGCTCATGTACAGAGAATGGAAGTCATTCATAAAGTGGCCAAGCACTTTTGCAGCTGGGTGTAAAAGCACGGTGTTGCCTCGAAATAAAAGGTTCCATTTAATAAATCAAATTACTCGAATAATTAGAATTTATCACTTCTGAGATAATTTTATTTCATTTAAGAACCTTTTGTTTGCCAGGTCATGAGAGGTATTTTAAAAATAAATCAACAGATTAATGTTCCAAAATACATTTATTGAAATAAAAAATGACATTGGATCTCTTTGGACAATGGAGTGGAAATACAATATACAATATTGACAGTGACATTAAACTACCAAGAAAAAATACGCAAATTAATACAAAATGTTGCCACAATACAGAGGCGCTACGACTATAAAATAAATTAAAACATTTTAGAGAATATAAATAGTAACAAAAAAAAAAACAATTTAACAAGATAAATAAGTTTTTTATAAATAAATAAAAAAACAACACTGGTCTGTCAATATTGTGATGAGGTTGGGTGTGGGCGAGGAGCGGGTATACGGGGTAATGTCATTTGTTTATTTCAAATAAAGTACTCGTTAAGTATAGCTGCCGATTCATATTTAAAATTGTTAGTTTTAACAAAAGATGACAGAAATAAATAGTTTACACAATTCCACAACCAACGCGTCAGTGAGACGATTTTAGTCAAAATATTAGATAAATTAATTGAAAAACGTTAATCAATATTTGTACGCAAAATTACAAAGCAAAATGCTATTAACAAATTCTAAATAAATAAATAAAGGACAGGATAGGGACGCCTAAAGGGATATGTTAGTATTTATACAGTTTTTAACTCGCGAATTATTGAACTTTTTTATTTTATGTTTTTTAGGTTGATTTTTATATCTAATGATTTTTATTAAGTATTTTGAATACTGTGATAACAGCTAATTTGTATGTAGTCCCGAAATTCCACTTTCTACAAAAACAAAGCATTTTAAACCTACTCTTAATACTTAAGATTCTTAACCGAAATAACACTAAAATAATTTGGTGCATGGTAAACTTGAGGTATATTTTTCGTTAATATTACATTATTTTATAATTAATTTTTACAACTAAAGTTTTACCAATATATTAATTTACAACGATTCATCTGATGAAGTTTTCATCTTTGGTTCCTACGTTCTAATCTCGTTAAACGTTGTTTTGGTGCTCTTACAACTAATAAAACCCTAAAACGTACTTAAAATCGACATAATTTAAACTTTTGAATTACGTTAGCTACGCAGTCCATAAAAATAATTAATACGTGAATGTAACTTAAATATAAATTCATTTAAAAGTAAATCCATTTATTGGAGTTAATAAAAATCTTAACGCGAATTTACATGTCGGAGAACACATAATAATCACTAGAAAACATTTCATCAGTTTGACCCGAATCTTTGTTTTCCATTTGCCACCATTGATTTTCTTTTTGCGTATAATCGGCGCCCCTACTCATTATTTTATTGGTTAAAATTTCATCTATCCTCGACGTCGACGGTTTCTGATTGGTCACTTTATAAATATGGTCCGCTAGAGCATTAGCTAGTACCTCTTTGGGAGCTATCAGATTCGAATTATTTTCACATGATAAATCATTTCCCGAAGTGATGGTTCTTAACCTATCTGCGTTTAACCTCGCGAAGGTTCTAGGGGATTCTATATTAGTTACGTTTCTAAAAACGGTAGGGTTGCTTTGTTCAGTAGTTACGTAGTAGTACATGTTAGGGTGTAGGTCGTCAGGTAAAGGATTAGTAGGGACATAGGACCTGTGTTGTACCTTCGTTTTTTCGACCGTTTCAATATCAAGCTCCTCGTATTTGAGGGTTTCGGGGGTGTTTTCGGCGCTCATCAGGCTGTGCAGGCTGGTGGACTCCTCGGCGAGCGAGTTCTTCACGATGGAGGGCGGCGAGAACATCACTGAACTGTCACCGGCAAGTGTTTTACTCTGAAACAATATAACAATGTTCAAATAAAGTTTTTTAGGGCTGGACAATAGGAGGGTTTATAGTAATCCGGGAGCAAATTATTTAAGCCCGAAACAAGTCTATATGCTCCTAGATAAATGTTATACAAAGTAAGATGCGGCATTTCTAATAAAATCGGTGAACAGGTGTTGCTTGTGTGCGCATACAGCATAAATACTTGTTACAGTAAATAAGGTTTTACTAACAACTTACGAATGTAAGTGATGTAGCCGGGGATCAAGTGACAAACGGAAACAGAAATGCCCGTCGTGCATCAGATTTAGTATGAGGTAAACCAGGGTCGACGAGTCAACTTTTTGATCGGATATCACGTCGAGCTTGGGTTTTACCTTTCTACCACTTAATTAAGGCGATCGGTAAAGAAGTCGGGTGTCTGAATTTTGGGACAAACTAGTTTAGTTCAGGAGGACATTGTTACTTATTTATCTGAATCTTAACAATTTATTATCATGCATCCAAGCTTTATAGTCCAGAACTGTCCATAATGACTTCTTAGCAACCACCTCAGTTAAATGGTAGACAGCGACATCGTTATACCGTTTCTTCGAACGAAGTGTCCGACCGAAACCGAGGGTTCGATTTAGCTCTAGTTTCAGTACATCGGTTGGACACGTCGGTGGCAGCAAAGGGGATATAATAAGATAGAGCGATACTGTCATAGTAAATTTTGTAACCACTGTAAATTCACTGCCATCTATCGACATACTTTAAAACTAAAAATGAAGATTTATAAAAATACGTTAAAATGTATTTAAATATGGATAAATGATTTTTTTATTTGCAATAATTATTTTTATATGATTTTGACCCATGCTCTTTCACTGATATGCTTTAAAATTATAAATAACAAACGAAATCGTCAGCGCCCTCTATACGAGAGTAGGCCAAAACTAGTGGCGCCGTCTGAACGAGAATCAAATTTTCGTGATGTTCGAGGCACGTTTTTTCCTTAGACTGTATCCATCTATTACGGAGTTATATCTTTGGTGGCAGGGTGAGACAGGGTGAGGACACTGACCGGCGTCTCGACGATGAAGGCGACGTCGGGCACCCTAGCGGCGCTGGGCGTGGAGGTGGCGGTGCCCCAGGAGTGCGCGTGCGCCAGCGCCTTGCGCGCCTTCTTGTGCGGCGCCGCGCCCGCGCCCGCGCCCGCGCTCGCGCTCGAGCTCGTCGAGCCCGCGCCCGCGCCCGCGCCGCTCCCCACGCTCGGCTGGTTCTCCTTGCCCTGGTCGGACGCGCGCCGCTTCAAGGTGCCGATGCCGGAGTCGTGAGCCTGGAACACGCCAGGGATGTTTAGATTGTGCCTCCGCTCCCCGCCCGCCATACATTTGTGGCGACGACGTTCGCAGCGTGCGTTTCTGACCCTCGGGTTAGGGCCAGTTGCACCGACCACGATTAACAGACTGATTAACGTCAAGCAGCATCTCTGCTGCTCACTATAAAACTTTCCATACGATAAAATTTAGCGAGCAGTTGTCGGTGCTATATACGCGATGCGCATCTATCGTGATCGTAAAATTTAAGATCACTTTTTTCTACAGCCCCTCCACCTGTAGGATTTTGGAACCAAAATAGACCATCCGAGTACTAAAACGTTCCATAACTTTGTTAATAGTGCCCTATTAGAACGCAGATATCACGTCATATGTGTTTCACAGGCTGGACACCGACGTCCTCTAATTGCCTTAAATTATAACAGTCCCCATACCCGTATATACAGATCCCGCGGTCGAGCTGTTATAATTAACTAATCGATTCCTTAGATACCACAGAAATCGGCAAACTTTTGAAACAGAAGAACAAATCCACAACAAAAATCACTAGTTCTAGTTAGGTATCTTTTAATGCTCTAAGTAAGAACATTTACAATATATTTTTTGGGTGGCTTAAAGAGCCGCAAGGCTACCTCCAAAGACCCGCATGCGACTCGCGAGCTGTAGTTTGCCCATATATTAGAAAAAAAAAAACAGTTTAATCATATAGACAATATAGATATACCTGAACAGCCGTCCCGTCTTGATCAGCCGTGGACGACAGCATGGAGTCGTTGAGCTGCACCGTGCTGTCGGACTCCTCCCGTTCGATGATCTCAGTGATGTCCTTCACGAGAACACCCGGACTCGACGGCTCGTAGTTAATACCAGATTTTCTGCTAATCTCCGCCATTGCAATTTTGAAGGGAGTTGGAGTTCTGTAAATTAATAAAATAGTGTTTTAGATATTAATTTAAATTATAGTTGTATTAATCTATCAATAGGCTCCTTTATATTAAGGGGCTCCCCGCGGTTTTCATTGATTATAATTGACAAGTTTTGAGCCGTATCTCCTATATTTCGTTTGGAAGGAGCGGTACCTCCTAACACAAGTCTTGCTGTACTTACCAGGAGGTATCCACTACAATAAAATCCAGCTAGATACCAAATAAATAATTTCGATTTTTTGACATTTGCACTACAGATAGAATTATAAGACAAACGCCTATCGGTTCTTCAATCTTTTATATCCATTCTTGTCAGCCGGATTTTGAAATAAATTAATACTTATTTTTTATGTTTTTTTTTTAAACATTGTCAAAAAAAACTCGTAACTCGATTGCTGTGAAGGACCTTACATATACGAAGTCTACATATTTGGGTTCGTTTTTGACGTCTCTAATAACTGGTCGAGAGATATTAATTTTAAACTAATTAACACAAAAGTTAATTAGTTTAAAATTAATATCTCCGAAAACCAGTTTTTTGGCCTACTTCCCGGTGTCCGACTGAGCAAATTTCGCATACCTAAAAAGTTTCACTGACAAAGTAATTGTATAGTATCATTAAGCGGATCTGATAATAAAAGGTGGCAACTACATCGAGGTCGGGCTAAATTACTGTCTAAAAAATTAATAAAATGTAGAGTTAACTTAAAGTACATCCACGATTGAACTCACTTGGGTGTGTTACTCCTGTGCTTGGTGTGGCTGTTGACGGGCGTGAGGTTGGGGCTGCAGGCCAGCGCGGGCGTGGGCGTGTGCAGCAAGGGACTCGCCAGTGGACCCCAATCCTGAAACACAATACTACCCATTACGACTAATTCTTTCTAGAGAAAGGGTCCCAAGGACAAGAGAAAGGAAAGAAAATGGTGAAGGTTTTTTTATACCACGGCGATGGCAAATAAGCATACGGCCCGCCTGATGGTAAACGATCACCGTAGCCTATGAAACCGGAGGTAATGGAAGTAGTTGGAAACATTGCAAAATAATCGAATGGTAATGGTAAACGCCTGGAAGGAGTTTTGGAACTGATACAATAGTATTTAGTGAACGCATTGTATTGCTAAATACTTTCGACCTAGACATTTGCAAATTAAGCGTTGCAAAAGTAAAATTCTCGAGTGGAGACCGCGTATCGGCAAACGTGGCGACGACGCCCTCAAACTATATGGAGCGATGACCTTCGCAAGGAGGCTGGCAAGATCTGGATCAGAGTAGCCGCAAATCGTGCTCAATGGCGTGCAATAGGAGAGGCCTATGTCCAGCAGTGGGTGAGAGTAGGCTGATGATGATGAAAGTAAAATTATATGACCGGGAGCATGACTGCAAATAGAAACTTTACAGCAACTGCTGTGTAGCGCATTTCATCATGCCTACGTACTGAATTACTTCTTTTGGTCGTTCATCGAAATTGAAAAGCGTATTAAATAGTTACGCTTAGAACGCACTGCGATTAATTTCTTGCGGTTTCAGTCTAGTTTCTTGCGGTTTTAGTCTTGCAAGTGCGTGCGCCTATGAAGCATGCCATAAGCAGTACGTTACACTTTTTGCGCAAATTAATCGCAGTGCGTTCTAAGCCTTAATACGCGCAAGCGACAAACCTTTTGCAATAAAAGAGATAGTATCTCACCTTAGTATGCAGCTGCTGCGAGAGCGAGGAGGGCGTGGCTTCAAACGGAGGGAAAGAGAGAGCGGCGGGCGAGTTGAGGAACTGAGAAGGACTGAACGGCAGCGCCTTGATGGGCGTCGCCCCGGTCGTCTCCATCGCTTTGTTTATGGTCTCTGACCAAGTCTGGAAGGTAAATAAAAACATAGATAAGAACTTATTATTATTGTTATTCAAAGCACACTGTGTCCCACTGCTGGGCAAAGGCCTACCACCTCTTTTTCAACTCGTCTGTTTAGTGCTATATCTGGATAAAAACTGCAAGAAATAAATGGTTTATACAAAGATTTAGGTTCTAATTTCTCTTCGGTTCTCTATATCCTAAACCTTTGGGAAAAGATGAGATAGGGAATGTTTCTGCGTGTGACACACAAATAAACATTAAGACAATTTGACGTAGTTCTATACAATCAGTTGGCCCGAGTATGACGTTACAGATGTAATGCATATTATATCTTTTCCGTCGCATTTTCACGGAAACGTACGAACGTGTCATGCTATTTCAGTAAGTCTCAGTACAAAAAGTACTAAGATTGACTGAAGTAGCATGACAAATACGAACGTTTCCGAAAAAATACGATGGTAGAGGATTATACACTACATCTTGTATATCAGCTTTATTCAATTATTAGACTAGACAGAGCATGATTCTAATACTGAATTTTTTCCAATCTTGCAAAAACGTTATTATATAACACACTACTGCGGTTGAATCTTCCCGAAAGTATACGTCTGTATTATTATAATACATATTTCTTGTTACGAACTTGGATACAAACTTAACAATCTCGTTACAATTTTGGCAGCATTTAAAAATCTTTTTTTTACAACATGGTTATTAGACCGGACGAAACCCAGCCCTATTTTTCTTTACCCTAGAAGCAAACGAGCCACGATTAAAATGAATGATACGATACAATACATGAACTCACGTTACGGTTAGGCGTGTTCATGTTGGGTTTCTTGTTCCTCCGGCGGAGGATGGGCGGCGGGCTGCTGGTGACGGAGGACTTCTTGGGGCTCATGTACACGGACGACGGCACCACGATCTCGCGCGTCGAGTCGGCTTGCACGGCGTATGTTACTGGAATTCATACACTTATTAACATGATATAGACACAAAATCTTGTATTTTCTTGAATGGAAGGCTTAACGCATACACTGCCAGCGCGTTTTTTTTCGCTTTATAGCAGACAGCGGCATGCGGATATTAATCGAGATCTCGAACAAAATTACAAAAATCGAGATTTCCTGCCGACGAGATTGAATCTCGAAAATTCGCTCGAAATCTGCCGAGATGGAGATTGCACTCCCAAGACAGCGTTTACTTACGTACAGAGAATCCGCTTAGCTGGCCGAGTACAGTGAATGTGTTAAATCTCAATGCGAAATAGAGTAAAAATCCAAACAAATAAAAAATTGTGTAAGTAAATATTTTATGATAAATAAATATTAAAGGACATTCTTACACAGATTGACTAAGTCCCACGGTAAAAGCCCAAGGAGGCTTGTGTTATGGGTACTCAGACAACGATATATATAATATATAAATACTTATAAATACATAGAAAACACCCATGACTCAGGAACAAATATCTGTGCTTATCACACAAATAAATGCCCTTACCGGGATTCGAACCCAGGACCATCGGCTTCACACGCAGGGTCAATACCCACCGCCAGACCGGTCGTCTAATACTAATACTTCAGGTAAACCACTCACCGACATTATCTTTGTTAGAAGTACCAGATGCGTTGGAAAGGTAGTTTTTGAGAGGAGAATCCGTGGGTAACGTTTCCAGGTTGATGAATCTGAAAGTAAATTGCTTAGTTAGCGAGATTTGTTTCGTGAGACAATTTATTAGGCAAAAGATCATATTCATTTAACAGTCTAACCTTATGGTACTTTGCATAATCCAATGATTGTCTATCAAGCAAACAATGTTATCGTATAACAATTTCACTTTAAATCTTAAATTCAGACCATACCTGTAAAACTTTTTTACATCTCATTCCATAACTTTTGCATTAATTATTAAATACACTATATAGGTATTTTTAATATATAAGGGCGTCCACTAGCTGGCGCGGTTGCACGGAGCGGGGGAGCGGGTTAACGGAAAATAGTATGAGCGTTGGTAACAGGGATGTTGCGAATATTCGCATCCGCATCGGCAACGGAGTAACTTGGGCATTATTTTCAACACCCGCATCCGCATCCTTATAAAATCGATGCGGAGTTTAATGGGGATGCGGATGTGGAACAGGTAGGTACAGGAACGTCTTAGCGGCGGCGTAAGTGCTAGGTAATTTCGTCATTAGCCAATAGAAATCTCGTTTCGTTTTTGTGATTCGTCGATCGAGCACTTTAGCCTATGACAGACAGCGACAAGAAGTGAAAAGTTTGTATTATTTGGACTTTAGTATAGTAATGCCATAGAGTAACTTATACTAGAGCGGTACTGTCATAGTAAATTTTGTAACCCCAGTAAATTCACTGCCATCTGTCGACACACTTTAAAACTAAAAATGAAGATTTATAAAAATACGATAGAATGTATTTAAATATAGATAAATGATTTTTTTTATTTGCATTAATTATTTTTATGATTTTGACCCATGTTCTTTCACTGATATGCGTTAAAATTGTTAAATAACAAACGAAACCGTCAACGCCATCTATTCGACTGTAGGCCAAAACTAGTAGCGCCCTCTGAACGAGAATCAAATTTTCTTGATTTTCGAGGCACGTTTTTTCCTTATACTGTATCTATCTATTACGGAGTTATATCTATCTTTGGTAATGCGATAGTGGGGCATCTATATTCTTGTTCAAATACTGTTTCTTTTTTTTAAATAAAAATTACTAAAGTGTAATATTTGACGTTTTTTATGTGCCTAATCTCGACATCCGCATCCGCGGATGTGAGCCTTTAAAAGTCCGCATTCGCATCCGCCTCCGCGGATGTCAAAAAATCGGCATCCGCAACATCCCTTGGTAACTGGCGCGGCCGCGTGTGACGGATGTTACCTACAATGGCGCCCGCTCCGTGCAACCGAAATTACGACTGTGCCCGACGACAGCGTTGTAACTAATAGGCCCGTGTTTTGTCAAAACTATTAAGCGAAAAGTAAGTAAATAATTTAAGTAAAAACTACTGAACTGATTTTTATGCGGTTTTCACCTATGTATACATGTATGTAGAGTGATTCTTGATAATAACAATAAACTTACTTGAACGGCGATTCACAGATCTCCACGTCGGCCGCGACCAGGTTCCCGCGGTCGGGCGACTTGACCCGCACCAACGTCTGTTGCTGGATGTTGCTGAGCTGATCCTTCAACAGTTGGCGGAACCGCATCACTTGCTTGGAGGCCGGCTGACTTGAGCCACTTTGGCTCGAGTCGTTGAATGAGTCCCAGTCCTTCAAATATGCAATATTATTAATACAACTACATTGACTACGCAACTCTCAGGAATCTAAATTTACCGGCCAAGAATTATCGACTTAATTTTGTATTTCTTTGCTGACGCCATATCAAGTCCGGGGGAAAACTACTGGGACAACTCCTATAGTACTCATAGGTACAATGTTATTTGCCGGATGTCACTAAAGACGATTTCTAATATTTGCAGCGTCTTAGCATTTATAGTGGTCAAGTAACATTTTTTAAATGGAAATAATAACATTATTAACTGGTAGTAACTGCATTGTCTAGATTCTAGAACTTAACAATCTAGTTACTGCGTTATGTATCGGTCCATACAACTCCGAGTATCTTTTGTCGATGGTATTTTTACAAAGTAATATATAATAAGCGTTTCTGTTCTTGTTATTAGTGCCTACGCCAATTCTTGGGATTAGTTGCCAAGGGGACCCCAGGCTCCCATGAGCCGTGGCAAAATATCGGGATGACGCGAGGAAGATGATGCGTTTCTGTTGCCATACCGCGAGAAATTAAGTTGAAATTGTAACATGGATACGCCAAGTAAGCCCGCGATAATGATCAGACTGTTCGATAAAAATGCTTTTCAAGTATAGGTAATATATTTATAAAATCAATCCATATTAATGATGACATAACTAGATATTCCTAATTAAACGTTAAAAATATGTGACCAAGGTAATACACTTTTATTTCACCCAATAGCGTATTATAAAAAAATGATGATGAAGTAAGTTTAAATTCGAAAGTTATTTATGGATAGAAAAGAAAAACAATCAAGCGAACACATAAATTAAAAAAAAACAAGCACCATGACACAAACCAATGAAATCAGATGAATACATATTCATCCTAATGTGTTTTTTTGTTCTAAAAAAACTACCCATTATTAAAAGGAGACAGCTGAAATTGTTTATCTAGAAGCAATTAGTGTGTCTTCTGTCTTGCTGTCATCTTAGACCATTACAAGAATACAAATAATGTGAAAAAAGTTTGTTACTGTTTAATTCAGAAATGCAACAGTCTTTGATAATATTAGTAATATAAGTTTGTAATACAACTGTTACAACTTAAGCTTTAACCCCCTGTTTTAAATAAATATCAATGCTACGAATATAGTTTCATAAAAAGCCCTGTTAGAAAAAGTTAGTAACAACATAAAGAATGACGTAGGCATTCTGGCATTATCCAGACAGGGCAGTAAAAAGCAAAGTTATGGATCAGAGCACTAATAATGAGAACACCACAACAAAAGTGGAAATGAAAATTAAGATATGGAAGCAAAGAAAAAGAAATAAAAGGTAAATATTGATTGTGTATTTTATTTTACTATTTGGTTCAAAGAAATAAAATACAGAAACAATATTAACCTTCTAAGCTCTGTTTACACCCCTGATACTAAAGTGACAGTCGTCCTACTTTTGTACCAATTTTGTAAAAATTGACAAATTGGGGCGATTGAACTGCTACTTTAGTATTTCTAGGGTATAAAAACAGATTAATGTTATGACATTTTGGAAAAAACTCAATAACAATGGAATGCAAATAGACAAAACTAAAATCTTAATTGGCTCTAGTTCAATTTTGACACGTCTATTTGAGTACTTACTTTTAAAAAAAAAATTTTTTTCCTTATTCACAACTTTTATTTATGAAATAAAACTATGAAAACGGATTATATGGCGTATATTGAATTTATAATACATCCCGACGTTAATCGAACCGCGCGATCGCGGTAACCGAAGACAATTATTAACTTTTATTTAATTTAATTTTACATTTTTTCCTCAACGAGGAAACTGTATTTATTTTTTAAACCAACAACATCCGGAAATTTACCACTGGCGCGTGTTTCGCGAACCATTTGCGAAGGGTACCTACGTAAGGGTCAGATCTGGACGCACCTTAAGAATATGTATGAACTTCACCAAAATGTCATAACCAAGAAACGAAAAACATAAAAAGCGACTAACATCGTTATATACGACTTGCACCGTCACTTGTGTATCACTTTGGTCAGTGTATGGGTTAGGATCGCGCTTTACCCGCCCCCGCCGGCGCAGGCTCTCGAAGCTGTCCAGCAGCTCCGGCTCGAACTTCCTTCGCATCGTCGAGTTCCAGTGGTTCTTTATTGCATTGTCCGTTCTGGAACGTTAACATTGTTGTTATTCATCAACATATGTGTAGTAACGTATACGTCCATTCACAAGAGCTGGCACGAATGAGTGAATGAAAATATCTGTGTGTATCACATTAACCAATAAAATGGTGGCTCTGTCTGTATACCGATACCGGTGTCACTCATACAATGAAAGTTTCGTTCATTCCATTCGTCCCAGCTTTCGTGAATCAACCATTAAGATACGTAAACTAGGAAAAACCGAAATAATAATAAGTGCTAATAATAATATAATAATATGTGCTTAGTACGCGCATGTCGTGAAAATACCATGGCGGTTTTGCGATGGAAATGCTTTGCACGACGAAACTAGTGATGTAGATTTATTTTTTCAAATGGTTGTAGAAAAGTGTAGACGTGTAGATATTGTGTACTATGTATTTAAATTGGATGAGACTAACCCAGGACCGGGATAAATGGCGTACACGAAGAGAGGCTATGCTCAGTGGGCGACTGAAGGCTAAAATGATGATGATGATGATGATGTATTTAAATTAATTTATCTGAGGTTGTTCTGTTTGAGAGTATGCCACCATAAAATCCACTTGACTTACATGAGCCCTTGGCTGGCAGGTCGGATCGATAAATTGCATCGGACAATATTGTTTGTTTTATGTTCTCGTAGGACGATGGACTGGATCAATGTTGTGTTCTCACCTGCCCGGCAATAGTTTGGCAATCTTAGCCCATTGGTTCCCTAGCTGCTTGTGCGCCTGGTATATGACGCGATCTTCGTGCTCCGTCCACGCGGTCTTCTTTATGGAAGGGTTCAAGTGGTTGTGCCATCGCTCTCTGTAATATGACACCATTATTCGGTTACTAAATGTAAAACATTAAATGTGATCTGGAAGGGGGTTTGGAGTGGATTATCGTTAAGGAGTCCAGTGAACTAAGTAATTTTTGTACTCCAGCACTCTTTATACGTAGATTAAATGACTGCCAGTGAGATTGAAATCAACTTCATAAGAAGCGCTACGGGCAGGGCCCCGTCGCAGTGTTCTTAGGAATATTCATACAAAATTCTCGCGGGCCTGTCTTTACAAAACTCAACTTCGTTTCGTTTTGTAACATCGGCCCTTGAATTTTAAGAACCCTTATTATGTACCTGTTGCACAAAATACTATTATAAGCAGAAAATACTATTCAGATTATTTAATTTGACAATGGTATAAGAATTTTAAATGTATTGACGCCAGATTATGCTGCACAGTGTTTTAAATATGCGTAGGTAATTGGTCCTTAATTTATTGAAATGAACAATGTTACTCGTAATGTCAATTTAAGGTATACCAAATTACCAATTTATTATAATTATGAATTTGTGATGCTCTTCTAGTCTTTTGTAGTTAATATATTAAGGTAAATGTATTTATATGTATTTACCTGCATTGTTTACCTATTCTGCCCTTGAGGTGTCGTGCGATGACTGTCCACTTCTTGGGACCATATTTTTGGACTAACTCTACGACCTTTTCATCTTCCTGTAAAAACAAAAAATATTGGATCAGACCATATGTGAAATATATTTTCTAGTTTCAATTATTTGTAAGAACGTTAGAGCGTATTCACATTGTCCGATCCGATATCGGATGTCGGAAGGAAGTAAAATGTAAGATATATGTTTTTCTCTGTATTTGCATTTAATAAATCATTATTACTAAAAAAATATAAATGACGCAAAAAAGGCGGACTTAATACCAATAGCACTCTCCTGCAGCTATTTTTGTCATAGGCGCCTTCCGACATCCGATATCGGAAAGGCACTTCCGATAAATAAATAAGGCATGTCGGGGCCCCCCGTCAACTGCCGGACCGATGATATTTATTTGTGTGCGTATGTGTAGGCATAATGCTTGTTGTTGTGTGCGTGACCGCTAAAGCCGGCGCCCGGGCGCGCCACCGCGGCCCGACTACGCGGATGTAGGATGCTACATCCGATATCTGATCTGACAATGTGAAAACGCTCTTAATGCGGGATTCCACCAGTGTGCGGCACATGTAAATTCAGTATAAAAACCGGCCAAGTGCGAGCCGGACTCGCCCACCGAGGGTTCCGTACTTTTTAGTATTTGTTGTTATAGCGGCAACAGAAATACATCATCTGTGAAAATTTCAACTGTCTAGCTATCACGGTTCATGAGACTGGTGACAGACAGACGGACACACAGACAGCGGAGTGTTAGTAATAGGGTCCAGTTTTTACCCTTTGGGTACGGAACCCTAAAAATGCTTGTGCCGCACACTGGCATGATTTCGCCTTTAAGCTTTAAGTACCTATGCACTTTTGACGCTAAGAGTGGAGAGGAATATTTAACATAAGAGGGTCGGCAACGCGCATGTAACATATCTAGAGTTGCAGGCGTCCATAGGCTACGGTGACTGCTTACCAACAGGCGTGCCATATGCTTGTTTACCACCGACGTGATATTAAAAAAAACTCCTAACTTAGTTTACCACAAATCAGCACACGGAACGGAAGATCCAACACTAATATTCAAAAGGACTACCCTTCTCTTAATCGTATCTTTGCAACGTTACTTAAGATAACAGATAACTACTTAAACCTCATCAATTAAAACTAATACATACTTTGCCCTCCCATCCTTTAAGGATCCTCAATCCAATACAATGGGTGGCAAAAAAGAATGACCAATCTGATTGGAAGCGTGCGAAAATTCGTTACTACACAAGGTGAGCTGGTTGCGTGGGTGGCGTAAAAAATACGAATTTGTATACGTTTAGAGAGCGCGCTATTAGTTTCGAGAGTTCAGTTCCAGATTTTATGATTGCTAAGAAAGGTAATTCCTAGCCTAAAATACTTCGTGGAAGGAATGACTGATAAGTTACAATTAAACTAGTGGCGAGTACGTTCTACGTGCTTGCTATAACAGCAAACTGAAAACAGGAATTATTGTTTTAATCAGTTTAAATAGTTTAAATATGAGATGAGTAAGAAGACCAAGACCCAAATTCATAAAAACTGACAAAATAATTAGACAAATCTGTAATCAGAAAATACCTACGACCAGCCTAAGACCCTTCTGATCATTCCATAACTAGAAAAACAGGAGATCCATTTACTAATGATTTTAAATGCCATAATTCAGCTGATACGGGAAATCCGATATAAACTTGTGGTTTTAGGTACATTAACTGGAAACTACCTAATAAGATAAAGTTAACTAAACCAACGCAAATAAAAAGGTGCGTCATACAAGCGTTATTTAGTTATGAAAATTACATTGTCATATAAAAAATTGCACGAGTTTTTGAAGGTGTAGTCTAAGTTTATGGATACGGAACTATAATACCAGTAAAGCGCGTAATTCAAAACCTAACATTAAAATGTAAAAATATATATATATATATATATATATATATATATATATATATATATATATATATATATATATATATATATAAGAATAGGAATCTTATATCACAATATTGACGAGATTGGACAAACCATGTTTGACAATTTTAATTCGTTTCGTTTTAAAAATTAGTTTTACTTTTACGATAAATTATTTTATGGGAATTACCACATCGCGTGATAGAAATAAACTTAAAATAGACGTTACTTACAAAAACAAGTATAGTCGGCAGCACAAGTAGCTCAGCGGGACAGGTGTACAAAATGATCTCAACACGCTTTGCTCTCATTACAATAAAGTCGAGCTGAGATTGTAAAATCTCGCTGACGTATGATTTTAATTGAAATAAATCGTTTTGAACGGGCCTTTAATTAGAGCAATTATTCAAGTATCGATAAAAAGGACAAAAAAAGCAGTAATTACTTTAATAGCCTTTGAATCCCTTCTCTCCATTTTTTTAGCTACGCGTATTGAATGAAATACCTAAAGTAATAATGAACGGAGTACCTAAGTATACATAACAAATTTAGGCGATGATTACACATGAAGTGGTTAAAAAACAGGAAATAGTTTCCAAGTTTTTTTCTACATTTAAGTAGATCGTTTAATTCAGATTATTTAAGGCACCATTTCCTCAGGCATACTTTAGTCTTTAAGTAGTCACACTACTATATATTATTATAAATTATATTATATTAAATTATAAACGAGAAATTTGACAGTAAAGTACAAATCTCTTATCAGTTCTTATGAATTAATATTCATTAAGTACTACGAGACTACACAAATTAAATAAACATAAAACATTTTTATTTTTTTAGGTAGGTTTAGTTTTAATCGTTTTATTTTATAAGTAGTCTTAATTTTGTTTTATACAATTAATGTAAATTTTATTTATCATCTTTTCAATAAAGCTTATGTTTATAAAACAATAAACTATAAATAATAAGCTTAAAATAATAATACAAACTATAAATAAACTTAAAATAAAGGCCCTATAACCAAGTCACTACCGATGGGCAGTGTGCCCGTACTCAGAAGGCTGGCCGCATCGCAACGTTGAATGGCAATGATAATGCGTTGAGCAAAATACCTGGCCAGCCTTCTGGTCCCTTGTGGCGTCTATAAGGCGCGCCGCTAAGTCCTTGGACACCCGGCTCGCGCTTCGACCCCAAACGCATCAAAAATATAACTACTTGCCAAGGGTAGCATATTTGCGGCGTTTGAGGTCTTCTGCCATGGACGCGGCATGACCAGCATGACTGCTGGTGCCCGGAAGGTGGGACGGCGCGAGGGTGTCAATACTGCAGTCAATGTGGCATCCGGCATCCCAGACTGACCGTCCCATCTTCCAAGGCACCAACGTCATACCGTCGGGCCTTTAGTCTTTTAAACCAAAGTTCACAACGACAAAATCCCGTCATGTAAAAAGCATGTTCCAGAATAATGCATGACCCATAAAGCAACATCTATAACAACAATGAGTGCTCTTAATGTAGAATGTAGATCAAAAAAGTGAATCATTTCATTTCCGATGACATCAAACGTCTCTCACGCCGTCACGCCACTTAAAAATAAAGTCCTTAAAAAAACAGAAACCTTTTAACCAAACAAACACGTGTGGTCACAGACAAACATACAAAAAGCGTTTGACCGAGTCGAGGTCAGAGTCATGGTCTAAATACGCGAGTTAATAATTCATTAAGATAGACTGGTTTGGGCCTAGCTATTCGATAAGCTGCGCCTGTAGTGACGTCATTTTAGATTTATAAATACTTAATACTTAGGCAGAATATCAGCGGTGTCTAAGTTTTAGATGGCTATAAGTATAAACTATGCGAGTACTTTACACAGAAATAATAATTGGGCGAGAATAAAAAAAACTATTTTTGCTCATTTTGTTTACATCCCTACGTATCCTATACTTATTCTTTTGTGATATATTTACATTTTGAGAATTACAAGTAAATATGTTCATATATTTACTAGGATGTTTTAACCGCTCTAGGATTATTTTATATCAATGATATTTTCTCAGGTTAATATTATGTAAATATTAATGCAATTTCTGACAGGTTTGCCTACCTCCACGTTCGTCTAATAAATTTAGATCTCACTTTATGACGTCATTCTAAACACTATTCCTAATGTCAAAAGTCCATAAGAATAATTTATATTCATAAGGTGTTAGGGATCACAATGGTATTATGTCGACCATAATTTATATTCAGCCGTTCCTCGAATTAATGGTTCTTTAGGTCAAGAATGTATGTTACAGCACTCGCGTTTATAGTCTTATAGTGTTGTTATTTTTATATGGAGACATGATTAAAAAGTAAGTAAGTAAGTAAGTAAGTAAGTAAATATTCTTTATTGCACCAAAATTATACATTTTACATACATGTAAAACTACAAAGAAATATTTAAAGAAAAAATAGAACCAGGTAACAACAGGCGGTCTTATCGCTAAAAAGCGATCTCTTCCAGACAACCTTTGGGTAGCAGGAAATGTAGAACTCATACAAAAGTCAACAGGTAGTGCAAAGAGCTTAAATATGGAGACTATTAAACACAAACACACATACTACAATTACTACTTATACATATAGGTATTAAAACGAAACCTAACACACAAATAAATATACAATACAATATATATATATATATATATATATATATATATATATATATATATATATAATATATATTTATACAAGCATATATACAATATATAAAATGGCAACTTAAGGCAGAGATAGAAAGTATAGTTTTAGCTGATTTTTGAATATGGGGAGAGATTTAGCTAATCTTAATTCTACTGGTAAAGCATTCCACAGCCGAACAGCCCGGAAGGTAAAAGAGCTATTATAAAATTTAGAAGTAGATGAGGGAGAAGCAAGAATATGAGTCTGAGAACATCTGATAGAAGAGAGATACTTGAAACGCTCTTTGAGATAAGGTGGTGTAGCGGGGTTAAAGAGAATGCCATAGAGAAGGGCGAGAACATGAGAGTCACGGCGAAGACGAATAGGAAGCCACTTGAGCTGAGAACGGAACTGTGACACATGGTCAAATTTGCGCAGACCAAATATAAACCTTATACCGAGATTCTGGAGGCGCTCGAGCTTATTCAGCTGGTCCTCCGTAAGGTCCAGATAGCAAATGTCGGCATAATCTAATATGGGCAATAAGAGGGATTGAGCTAGCGCAATCTTAGTGGCGTAAGGCAAGAAATTACGGAGTCTGCGGAGTGATGCAGTTGCAGCAAACATTTTCCTGCTAACCTCATTCACCTGAGGTACCCAAGAGAGACTCTGGTCCATCATGACACCGAGATTCTTTACCTGGAGAGAGTAGGGAATCTGAATACCGTCAAACACAATGGCAGGTAGAGAACCTAAATCAATCCGGGCAGTGAGCTAATAATAAAAAGATAATTTAGTTAAGGTAGAATTAAAACTAGGTCTATTTACGTACTATACGTTAATGCCTAATTGCAAGGTATTCAAATTTAAACTACACAAAAAGACAACACAAGAAAATCATTAATTCAAAACAAAATAGAATTCTCTGATCGAAGGAATGAGGAAGGCTGAACCTATTTGCATGCGAAATAGTTGGAGTGAATTCTACAAAACAATCAATGGAAACTAGTAAAATTCTATAAATCAAATGTAGGTATAGATAGCCTTATGAGTCCTTACGTAAGGTTCAAAGTGGAATGAAAACAACTCATAAATGGCTTAAACCGATGGCGTTCACTGCTTAATTATGCAGATATTCAATGCATGTAGGTAACCCGTGAGTCACTCGTAATACGTCCTGTTGCATATCGAATAACTTTCGCAATTACTCTTTCAATTGAACTTAAAAATGAATCACTAATGCATGGTGACATGGTTGCTTTTTAAACAGCAAAAGTGAGAAATATAGGTACGTGTCACAAATGTTACTCTGCTTTAAGACAGATTGGCGATCGATGCCTGGACGTCCATTCATAAAATGTGAATGTGTTTTATTTGTTTATTTATTTGTTTATTAGGATCACCAACAGCAGATACAATTTACATACTAGTATTAACTTACAAAAAGGGCACATTTTTTATTGATCCCCCACTTATAGGCAATCACAGCATGCATTATTATATTAATTTAAACATTTAGTCAAGTCAACAGTAACACCTAGTAACAACTAGTACTTTTACTATGCATAACTCGTTACGAGAATACACGTATTATAAAATAGCAATATTCTAGCGATGGCAGGTATTTGTGGCAAAATAATGTGGCAATAACAAGTAGGTGTGTTGGTAATAAATTCAACTTACATCTTAATCAGTAAGTGCTGCAAGCTGAAGCAAGCGCCAGGAAATGCTAAAAACTGCCATTTTAAAAACTTGGTGAGCGGAGCAGTCCATGGTCGGCAGTGAGGAAGCATCTTAGGCCTTTTCATACCTTGGCGGTATGTAATCAGTACCTGACTGACGTAGATGCGAGGGTGCGTCCGTGCCGACAAGTCACGCAAGGATCTTAAGAAAACAAGAGAGCTCACCTCCTTGGTCCACGGTCCCTTGACTAGCTCGGGGTTGACGACCTTCGTCCAGCGCTGCTGGCACTGAACATCGGACCTGTCTGAAAACTGCGACGCGATCAGCTCCCAGTTCTCGTTATACATCTTCACGTACATCTTGAGCCTTTTGTCCTGTAAATAGGGTTTATGTTTAAGTGATAACGTCGTGTTCTCAGTTTTGATTTTCAAGTACATGACGTTAATATCTGAGTAATGAAATTGTCGAGGTGAAATTGTAAACATTGGGAAAGTGTCAATGCTTGGTGTGAAATTTGGAACGAGTTTCTGTACGTAACCGAGTAAATCCAATTCTGTAGGTAACACAAGACTATTGCACCTACTACCTATGCATATCAGTGGCATATCATAAGGAAGCGTCGTAACGTAACTGCGCTAAAATGATATACCTACCCACTTGAAACATTACAAATTTCAGCCGCCGACATTTTACACTACCATTCATCTACTTTAGTAACATTCCACCTCATATTAATTTTGGGGAGTCGGCCAAATGGGTGCCCAGCGCATGTAAAGACTGTACGACTAAATCTATTGTCAACGCGACAATTTTTCAAAAATAAACAAAAGATGCTTCAACGGGACTGTATATCAATATATAATTATTGATAATATAACGATTGGATCGCACCAAGGTAAATGATGGTTATTAAGTGAACATATCTTACATACATGTTAAGCTACTCCTTACCTCGTCCTTCGTCCATCTCCCCCTGTTGATATTCTTCCTCGACCCAGAGCTTTTGGTTGTAGTCGTGACATCCTCGTAGGCCGCCGCCGAGTCCTCTGAATACTCGCTACTCTCCGACTCATAGCCGCTACGTCTGTTGGCAATGGAAATTTGACGTTAATTCAAGTAAAAAAAAATCTGAAGAAGTTTTGAGCAACCTTAATACAAAATAAGTAACCCTTGTTAAAGGCGGAAAATAGTAAATAACTACTAAAGAGGCTTGGCAGTAGCGCGTGGTAAGAGTTCTGTATTATCAATGTGGGCAGAAAAAGTAGTAAAACTGGATATACTGGATACCTATATCGATCGACTTAATGACCAAAGTAACAAGAAAATAATGGTGTAGTAAAGCACTAAATCTGCATTATTCGTTAACATAGGAGAGTAGGTATGTCAAGATTTATTAAAGACAAATATAGGTACCTACTAGCGTTTACCTGGCCATTAAACACATTTAAGGAATATAAGTTAATATTATTTGGAAAAAGCGCATTTTTTAGGTCATAAAATCGTAACTGAAGAGAGCGCAGAACGGGTTCAAAATCAGTATGGCTATGCCAATGACTAATTTACTATTTAGACATTGACATATAACTAAATATATAATTCGGCTTCCTGATTAAAAACATATGAAGTTGTTAGGGTTCCGTACCCAAAGGGTACCCTTTTACTATGACTCCGCTGTCCGTCTGTCTGTCTGTCTGTCACCAGGCTGTATCTCATGAACCGTGATAGCTAGACAGTTGAAATTTTCACAGATGATGTATTTCTGTTGCCGCTATAACAACAAATACTAAAAAGTACGGAACCCTCGGTGCGCGAGTCCGACTCGCACTTGGCCGGTTTTTTTTTTTAATTTAGCCTAAAATTTGATTTGGTCAGTCAGAACTAGTCAGAAGGTAATACATAACACCATAAAAACAGCCAGGATAGGATGTTAAGATACCTAGGACAAGTACGAGCGAAATGCACGATAACTGAATGACATAAGTTAGATCGAATCGAGTACATTCGAATTGACCTGTTAAGAAAATAATTGAAATGAAAGAGGAAAACAGGTTATAATATAACCCCGACTTTCTCATTAGACTATCCTAAATAATTCATGTAGAAAACAATAAATAGAATCTTAATCAGTTGCTTGCTGCCACGGATGACACGATATCATATATTATGACATGTTCGTTCCCAGCGACATTTAAATTAATATCACCCAGAGATAAATGATAGGTACACGGTACACGTGTATCTTTGATATCAACCGGAATCCTGTTTGTGTCCTGAACGCCATCACGTTCGTTGACGTAATCCTTTATTTTTGATCATATATATACCTATAAAACTAAACTACCAATGCGATTTATAATGCTGGCACCACACTTCGCCTTATTTGGCAAATATTCGTGTTGCATCTCTTTCCTTTGACATACAAAACAAAAGGGATGCAACACGAATATTTGCCAAATACAGCGAAGTGTAGTTAGTGCTGGCATGAGTTGGCTCAGATGTCAAACATCGGAAATCGGTAACAGTCGTACGATTCGCGCTTAACTCTAGGCTGGATAAATAAAACTACATGTCATTGTACACATAGAACGAGTATAGTTACTATAGCCCTGACAATCTTGTTATTTTGGTATATATGTAATATATTTATAAAACCAAGTACGAAAACGTGATACCATTTTAAGTATAAACGAAACCAAGGTCGAAAACAATCGTCAATATGGTTTTTCGTTAAGAAACTGGCGCCAGCTCATTCTTCGATTCGCAGACATGGAGGTACCTAACTACCTCCGGCAAAAAAGAAATCGCTCTTTATCTTTGTACTGCAAAAGATATTAAACCTTATTGCTTGGACTGAAAGTTTAAAACTCAATGAGAGGAGTATTGTGGTATTTATGTGAAATAAATCTGGAAAAAACTGTTTAAATCTTTTGAGACACTTGTTTTTTTTTGCTCTTAACTATAGTAGTTACCAGGAACGACAGGTCTTTATGGCATGTGATAATTGCACTAAAGTGACCCAAGATGAGGTGAAGTAGAAATCATACGGTTTGACTTAGTCTTGATACTCTTGATTCAAAACCATAAAAGATAGAAGTACCCCTTATTTGGTTTTAAAATCACAAATTGAGGTATATTTAGGACGTAAAAGACGGTACCTAAAATGAGTTTTATATAGATACCTTATGAAATGGTTTTTATCCCTCACTGTGGGTGACTGAAAGTATAACTTGATAAACTAAAAATAAACCAGATGGAGTAATACAAAAAAATATTGGAACGATTAATTTATGCATACCAAGAGTCGGCCATCAGCTGATAGCGAAACGTGTTTTTGTTCTCATTCAGTACCTATTGTGAATACTTTATGGTCTCAAACGGGTTTGCTAAGATTATACGCACGAAGACGAATTTTTCCTACTAGTTTCGGTCTACCCACCTCATATACACTTACCTAGGCATAATTTTAACTTTTAAAACCCTAGCACTTTTTCTCCACTATCATACAAAAGAAAATTCACAAAATGTAGGTACTTAGTATAAACTTAAAAGTAAAAATCAAACCTTACTCATATAACATGACGTTAAAAGGATCCATGAAGAAACACGACGACTTAGCACAAATCCAAAATAGGTCTCCATTATTCACTCAACTTCAAATAAACACACATTTTCATCAAACTGCAGTGTTCCATAAACAAATATTTCTATGAACGCACATTTTTATCAAACAGAAAATACATGTTCTATCAACTAATATTTCCCGCCAAAACAACTGAACACCGTCATCCCACGGCCGAAGACTCACTACGTTTAAAAAAAGGAACAAATTAAAGTCCCTGTTCCCACACTCCCATAATGGTTCTGTAATATTCACTAACACACCTACACCATGCGCGTACGCAAGACGTAATAAGGGTGAAGGGAATGCAGGAATAAAGGTGCCTGGAAGGGATGCCACGAAAAGGACAAGGATAGAATTAAAGACATGCAAGAAAGAGACGGGAGGCAAATCATACACTGTGAGAATGTGTGACGCAACACAGGCAAATTTAGGCAGGTGTAAGCTGGTATAGAAAAATGAACAAAGAGAAATCGATTTCATTGTGGTATTGGATAGGTCAGCGTCTAAGCCCTATCAAAATTAATGTAGCGATTAACGATACACATAAACTAGTAAATATGTACCTGATGCTATACGTTTTAAAAATATATATTTAGTACTGACGATTTACATGAACTTAAAATTTTCATATTCCTTGGATTCCAAAACAACCACAAAAAGTCAGTCCCAAAAGGTACCGGTAGAAAATTTTGCAAGCCCACCGAAAAAAAACCGAGGGTTCGGGACCGCATGCGCTACGGATGCCAATCTAATTTCATAACGGGGACTTTTTGCAACTTTCGATCGACGGTCGATATAACGGGATTGAATGCGCTGGAAATGTTTACAAAATCAGCTGATATTGAATCAAAGCATGGATGGAAAGTACCTATGCGAATTTTCAATGTAGATTTAAAAAGATACTTATATATTTCGAATAGAGAAAGAAAACATGCTAAGTATAATAATAATACCCAAACAAGATATATACAATATTTTTTTTTTGTAATTAAAACATTTATTATTATTAAATCAAAATAATTACACGTTACAGGTCAAAAACACAGAAATACAATGTCAAAATATAAAAAAATATACGACTAATAACAAATACCCAAAAACAAAGAAATAAATAAGCAATTAATTCTAAAACATAAACATAATCTATATACAATTTCATTTATATCCACGATCTGTTACAGGTTTGTCAAATAAAATTAAATACACTAATTCCATTACTGTATTTATTTAGGTAATAAGGTATAAGAAATTTAGTGTTACATAATGCTAATTCAAATTTCTTGTATAAACATATTAGAATTATTACATTACCTAAATGTATATGACATCAAGAACATCGTATTTTTCATTTCCTGTAATGTATGATAAGATATTAATTCTATGAATCAAGTAATTTCAGGGCAATGTCAGATACCGACGGATCTCTTGATAAGCTCAACTTTTTCACATCGATATCTAAGTCCCTGTTTTATTATTATTATTTAGCATTCTAAATTCAATCCATAAAATAAGGATAACAGCGAAAAAAATATTCCGTAAAAATCGATTTATTAAACAAGATAAATATTTACTTGAATTTATATTTATCTATCATTTTAGTAGGTAGCAAACAGTCCATTGATACGATAATCATCAACATCGTCATAATCATAACGCAAAATTGACGTTTAATTAATTTAATTTAATCACTTAATGAAAACGTGAGCTCTTGCTAATTCCCAATAAGGAGACATATTTGGCATATAAGGCATAAATATGTTCTGCTTTTTATTTTTAATGGAAGTACATAAATGGCATCTAATTAAAAGGAGGAAGTCGGTCGTTTACCTGTCGTCATTTCCACCTGTCTTCTAGCAATCTCCCATCTTTGAAGGGCTTTTGATTGAAGCCCGATTACAAATGAAATAGGTTTAATAATGGACCGGCTACCGCAACGGACATCTTTTTTTTAATACTGTGCAAGTCAGCTTAAGAGGCACCATATTTATAATTTTATAGTATTATGTGCAAACCTGCGTGCAAGGCCGATCCGTTATACATTTAATGCTAAAATAATAAAATAAACTTCGATAGTACGATTAGTACGTCGCCGTCCACATTTACATGTCACACATTTCAGGGCATACAATGTTGATATTTACTACTAAACAACCCTTTGATTATTTAAATCACAAGCCTGTCCCTAATTATAGGCCAACGTTATAAAGCTGGGCAAATGACAATTTCCTTAGACAAAGCACTGACATTTAAAAAAATGTCCACAAGGGGTTCCTCGAGGAAGCGGCGTGTTAACTCACGCATCGGCCGTACTTCCTGTCTTGTGCCCCTTTATTTTCTTTATTAGCAACTCCAAAGTTCACAAACATAGTCGAATACTATTCAACGAGCCGAATTTTTCAGCATTATCGACTCGCGCATGTATTGAACAATTGATAAGCTGGACGCTAACGAGAAAGAATGGGGTCACGGAATCATATGTGTCGGTGTTTGTTTAGCAACTATGTAATTAAAGTGATGTCATTAGTCGTCTGGATGAGGACCACTGTCATGTAGGTACATAAAAGAATTCTAAAATTAGATCAAAACTATCGATTTATAGATGACTTCACTATTTACATACTATAGTTTTGGTAGACATCATTTTACCCTTGAACGAGAGTAATACATACATATATTAAAAATCATCATTATTTGGTGTATCCGTGCTACAATGCGAATTCCTAGAAGTATCTCAAGTTACACGCGACAGAATTCTAAGCGCGACGCCATTGAGTCGCCACGGCCACGGCTTCAGACGGAGTCAAATGAACAGTGGAGTGGAACTAACGAGACAAATAGCTGGGCTCTAATTTCATTTAACGGGATGCCTTGTTGCCGAAACATAAATGAATAAGTCCTTACTAGATTGAGATGAGGTTAAAGCCAATATTTATTATTTAAGACCATCGTCATCGATCATGATTGATAGAAAATATCTTCGTCCTAACGTATAATATGACACCGGATGGAATGAGCCCGTGTCATGAGAAAAGCCTTAAAAAACACGTCGTGGTTTACTTGGTGGTCTTTCGCGTAATTGTATCCGAATCGATCAGGCGGAATTAATTATTCTCATCCTTGGGTCAGAAAAAAAGGGATTTCTTATATAATGTTTGAATGGAGTACTAATTAGGTATTATTTTTGTTAGCTGCAAGTAATAGAAGCATATTTAATCTTAACAAATACAGGTCTAAAAACCGAACGAATTATTGTCTGCCTTTCAATGCGGTTGGTGACTATAAAGTATTTAGGGCCAACGAGGACAGAGGTTCATCCCTTTATAATGTAAATTTATCGTCCCTTAGCTTTTTAGAATCACCGCCAGGCTGAAATAGTACAAAGTCGATACAGATTATATATAGAAATTTTAAGGGACAATGCGAAGATGTGCCTGCTAACAAAGTTGACGTTGACATATTATAAATAATAATAAAAATTAATAACCACTAGCAAAAGCATACAGCAGCTAGACATTCCAAAGCCCTTCTATCTAAGCTTAGAATAAATAGAGGGTTATCTACGAAACAGGTTTCAACCACGACGTGAGATAAAAGGGCTAAAAAGAATAGAGTAATAGACATCCACTGAAGGGGATAGAAAAGCAAATCTAGTGAATTAAGCCCAGCTATTATTTGAAAGAATATTTCTCACGCGAACAAAAGAAGCTCTGAAATTGAGTCATGTGCAAAACTTTTCACCAGATTAGTTTTTAATATTATTATAGAAGACCAGGGTAATTATTGCATAATAATAGGTATAGGTAGGTAGTCAAAATTAAGCTTAGCTTTGAGGATCAGCGACCATGATGTCTCAGTGCCCGGTTTGCCGCTATCACTGTCACATTTTGCAAGAAAAATCGGGAAAGACCATTCGCGCCAAGTGTCATTTTTGATCGATTTTTGTCGATTTTTATTTATTTTAATAACGTTGCCTTACAATATTGAAATTCGAAAGCTGACAAATTACTATTAAAATTTAAGTTAAGATTGTTTTTTTTTTTGTTTTTTTTGTTTATAGTGTCACATAATAAATAACCGAGTTAAGTTTGATTAAAAGTCTGAGTTAGAGGTTACTTTGGAAATTAATTGTATCGAACGAAGTGTCATAATTCGTGAATCGGAAGCTGTGTTATCAAAGATAATATAATCAAGGACTACATATATTTTATGGCCACGTCTACGAATATCAACGAATTTACCCTAAGGCCCAGTAGGGTGACAAAAAATTTGCTGATGATAACAAGAAATAACTCAAAATGTAGTCAATATGATGGGCGCTGAGAAAGGGGCGGCTACAGGGCCTGCGGCCTAGGACGGCAAAGACTGCAAATCCGCCACTGGGAATTCTTTGAATGAATTAAAACTAAAGTGACCAGCCGATTTATTTGTAGCGACACCTAATTGAATGTCCTTTTTCGAGGTCGTTAGTTATATAAAATTCGCTTGATATAATAAAATCGAAATAAATAAAATTTAATTTGCCTGCGCGTAGATAGCCGCCTTAACTAGGGGCCCCGAACACCATATGGCGTTATTCCGAAAAGATGACACATTTACAAGACATGTGTGAACTTTTTGCTTGTTAGTAAACTCGGACCGTACACTTAGCGGCTCTTTGCCAAATCGTTTCAGTTATCATCAATTTGATAAAAAATAAAAGCTTACTTTTACGCGACATTTGGTAGGTACGCGAAGCATTTAATTAAGAGTTATTAGTCGCTACTGAAACAAAGGCGCATTTTATTAGCAGGTTTTTACATGGATGGCATTATTGAGGGAGCAATGTGTGGGGTGCATAGCGTTAGGCACGAGGAGCAGCTGTTCCCTACAGAAGTGATTAACATTGCGACAGACTTGTCTGGACATGTTTTAAGTTACACTTTGTTATTACACGCAAAGAATACGATTTGCTTTCTTAAATTTTTGATATTGATACCTATTTTTTATTAAAAAAGGTCTTAGGGTATTCACCTGGCCTCCCATCAAGATTAATGTCTTGCGACCTAGCACAAAAGCACCCCCGAGCGCCTGGTCTGACATTTCATAACCCCGTATATATTTTTTCTACTTCCTCCCCTTATTATAGTCTTACAATAATAAGGCAGCACGCGCCCGAAAGGTGTTTAGAGAAAGCGCTAATGAACAAAGACTGTTTACCTTTATTTGTACACGAGAGCTATTATGATTTTTTTAAATTCACTTTTCAGATGTAAGCAGCAAAACAAAGTAGATACATACAACAAGTTTCACAAAATATCTTCGAGATTTAAGCGACTGGATTCTACATTAGGTTATCATCATTCGATTGCCCTTATCCCATTCATTGGGGGTCGGCGCAGCATGTATTTTTCTTATATACCTCTCTCTCGCCCGTCATCCCATCATTCACTCGCGTTCGTTTCATATCATCTCTCACACAAATCCATCCAGCTTTTCCCCGATTTTCCTCTCCCGTTATTACTTCTCCTCCACATTCATTCGTAATACTTTTCTCGTCACATGACATTCGGTTATAAATATAGATAATAAATCGTAGAAAACATTGCTAATAGCTTTTGTTGTGTACTCTACCGTTGTTCTCGAAATAAGCCTCAAACATTCTGCTTCAAACGAGTAGGAACAGTTTGAAACTCAAGACATTTTTGTTGGCAAAAGAATTCACATTCACAGTACAAACGAAGCTTATGTAAAACACACTTGGGTCCGAGGGGCCTCTTGGAAGGAAGACTGTGTTTATAATATGAGGTCATTGTTCCAAACGTCTAGTCTAAATTGCCTCAGCCTCAGTTATGAAGTCGAATTCCTGTTCACAAATCTTAGTAGTTTCTTAATACTTCGGAACTATTTAAACCAACGCATATTTCGTAACTATGTATGTGTAGCTGTCTTCGGAATAAATTAGCAAATAAAATTTAATGTTCTGATTAGTGTTGACATGCTACAATATTAAATAGGTATCTATCCATTCAATCTGTTGCGATAAGACTCCGTGGGGTAGGTATAGTCCGCGCATCATTTCTGTGCATTCGGGGATCGAGGAAGTGGGAGGGTGTGCATCACACCCCCCCCACATTCGCCCGGAACGGAACCAGTGTTGGTGACGATACGAATGAAATTTTTCGAGTCTTGTTGCTTGTCACTTGCCCCAAATCTAGATAGATAGATAGATAAATAATTTATTTGGCAGCTGCAAATGCTGCAATTACACACAATATTAATTTACAAACGAAAATACCATTATAAAAATGAAACAGAAATGGTGTAAAATTATGTACAAACTGTGTGCGTTGCAGCAGGACAAAAGGGTCACGGCTCAGTGATACGCTTCGCTCTTTGGAGCAAAGCACTGATTTTCTGCCGGACGGAACCCAGGTCACAACAGATAATATTATAAATACTATGTACTTACGTAAGCGGAATGAAATGTACTGTGTAAAGTGTGATTATACGAGGGAGTTCAATAAAAAATGAGAATGAGTATGTTATAAACAACTTTCATTAAATGTCATTTTATTTTTCGACATAGTCACCTTTTAGCATAATACACTTAGTGTATCTTTTTTCTAAACTTAAAATTCCATTTTTAAAAAAGGTGTCATCTTGAGTACTTAAAAAATCTTGTACTGCAGCGACTACCGCGTCGTCGTCTTCTAATTTCTGGCCTCTCAGGTATTATTTCAATCTCGGAAATAGATAGAAATCACTGGGGGCGAGATCTGGTGAATACGGAGGATGCTTAAGGATATCGAACTTAGCATCACGAATTGCGGCCATTGCAACGGCAGACTTTTGTGCCGGGGCATTGTCCTGGTGGAACAGCACAACTTTCGAGAGTTTACCTCTCCGTTTTTCGCGGATCTCATTGCGCAATGTTGCTATTTGTTTGGCATATGAAGTGCCCGTAATAGTAGCTCCGAGCTCGAGATACCCAATCATTACTACCCCTTTACCATCCCAAAAAACAGAGCCCATGACCTTACCGGCAGATGGGCCCACCTTGAATTTCTTCGGAGTTGGAGATGATGGCCTTTTCCATGTCATAGACTGCAGTTTCGTTTCAGGGTCATAATAATGGAGCCATGTTTCGTCCATTGTTATAAATCGCGCCTAAAAAAGTTTCCGGTCTTGCTGTATTAGGTCCAAAGCTTCTTGACACATCAAGACTCTATAAGTTTATTTTTACGTACGTTTCTTATAGTTTGTTTTTACGTGTCAGTAAGCATTCTTGGTACCCAACGCGCAGATACCTTTTTCATACTTAAGCGTTCATGTAAGATATTATGCACGCTCCCCGTTGAAATCTACATTTTCAGCAATAAAACGAACCGTGACACGACGATCCGCTTTTACTAAGTTTTCGACTTTTTTCACAATTTCTTCAGTTACTGCTGTAGTAGGGCGTCGTCTTGTCAAATGTTACGATGCGTTACAGGGGTGGGAGGGAGGTATTGGAACAAAGTGTTACGTAACAATGTTTTTTTTTTATAAAATAAAATACAAGGATTTTAAATCTCCTAAAGTTGGCAACTCTTTTCGTTGATGTTTTCCGGGGAATCCTTAAAGAGTTTATTGGTAGAAAAAATCTAAAATAAGAGAATGCATGAGTAGAACAATGAAAAATGATGCTAAAAATGTATGAACGGACAGGGCCAAGTTAGGAAAACGGCGTAATATAAAATTAATAGCAAAAGTTTATTAGGACTGCGCCCATTTTACATATTTAAAACTTATTTAATGAATAGAATCAGGCGTTACTTTGCGGAAATCCATATTAATTAATACCAAAATATTACTTTGCTAATCCGCGAAAAGATAACGTGTTAGTCAATCAGTGCTAACCCGTTATACTTACTTGCGTATTTTTTACATGCAATTAATGTTCCCACCCACAATACAATACGCAAGTAAGTGAAGTAAGTATATACTTACTTAAGCAAATGTTTATTAAACTGTAGTGACGATGTTTTTTTAATAACAATATGTGCCATTTTCAACCAGAAGGGTACTTATTGTTAATAAGGCGCTATTTCCATATAGTTTCAATTCGAAATCAACTTTATCGACAAGCGACAATGTGGTACCTTTTGGTTGAAAACGTCACATATGAATAAATAAACTAAACACTTACCTACACAAGGTATTATTACGAGTTAGAAATCTCTTGCTTTGTTTATTATTTATTATCGAATCGCGATTAACTTGTTTTTTTTTTTAATACTTGTCGATTTTTCATAATTATTTATATCCAAGCCACATTACCTAAAATGCAGTGTGACAACAACTTGAAAATCGAGCATAAAAGTCAATGACCGTGCTTGTGTCGGGAATTTGTTTTTGAAAAAGAATGCGGTCCCGAACGGAGTTCCGCAAAGTCTGGCACTGCAGTCCAGGCAGGTGATGCGCCATCTGGCCTTAAACGCGTGTCAATGGACGATATTATGTACTGCTCCGATCGCGCCGATATCTCAAATTTGATTAAGCAAAAGCATTTCTTATGGGAATTTCGATTTGTTAGTTAAGGGCTTTATCAGTTTTTAATTGGGCTTTCGATTTAGTTAAACAAGGGAAGATTAGCAGTAGTATGTCATGCTGTAGTGATTTAGGAGTTTTAATATTTTGGGCAAATCTCGCGCCCATTGTTGGGAGTGATTGTTGTATGTATGTATGACAGCTTTCCATGATAAACTCGTGAGACACCGTGTTGTTATAAACATAAGAGTTGAAGTCGGTTCTTACAGTAGTACCTAAGTAAACACTTGTCTGAAAAAGATGACGTCACCGGCCCCAGCAGGAGACATCAGGCAATCCTTCGAAGCAATCACTATGTAAACTGATGGACTCATTGGGTTTTTACTTGATATTTTTATAAGAAATAATTTTAATAAACGCAGAATTGCACTTACCAAAACCTGAAATGACCTAACACTATCGATCTACAACAACAAAGTCGGCGGGAGCGCCATCTGCCCCCCACGCACAACGCCGCGTTGATTGCCAGCAGCTGCGCGGGCGCAATGCCATCAGGGGATGCGCGCCCATAACTATGTAAGTGCAAAAGCTTATGAACTAAAAATCTAGTTAATTAAATTGTGCTTTAAACTTTCAATGAGCAAAGAGAGATGTGTTTTTAATATAAGCTCAAAAGAAAAAGCTTCGGGTGTTTAGCAACATTTGGAAGTTAAGATCAAAAATATTTGTGGGAGAGCCGGATCTAGTTAGGGTTTTCGTTTTATTTATGAGCCGTATTAAAAGTTCTAGCTGGCTTAAAATTAGGTAAGCCGGCGGGAATTGAGTTCTATGGGCGCTCCGTCATTGAATAGTTTGACATTAGTAAGTCGACATTTAATTTAATCTAATAATCGTCATTGAATCGATATGGAACATCTCTTGTTCTCAAGCATCCATATCTTAGCTAAACTTTGGTTGGTGCTTACAGCGTGTTTCTTGAATCAAATTATCTGTAGGTATACCTACAAGTTCTGTTTACTACACTTTGACTTAAATATTAAATGACGTAGGCATAAAATACCGGTGGGTAGCTCTTAAATTAATATTCACACATAACAAGAAATTAAAAGAACAAACACTACAAAAGGTATTACACAAAGACCAAGTGTAAATGACCCATTTTAAGGGCATTGCACTAACTGAAATATGTGAATCTTTAACAATACAACCCCTTCATATAAAGTAGGGGTTTGCAGTCAAAATCAGGTTTGAGCACAATTAATTAAAGTTTAATACGTTTATATTGTAATGAGAAAGTGTGCAAACTTATTAGGTAATACCTTTGCATTTATATTAGGGAAATATTCAGAGTAAACAAAGATATCGTGAGACACACTTCAGTCTGGTAAAATAAATTGAAAAGTATTGCATAGAACGAAGATAACCTTCGAGATAGTGTCTTAAAACCTTTTTTAAGATTAAGAATTTGGGAATGTGTGTGATAAGAAATGTCCTTACACAAGTTACACATTATTCAGAGTACGCCGAGTACGTAGGTATATTTTGTTTCTGTAGGAATGGACTGGCTTTTTTTCCATGTAGGGTTCCAAATCCGTTTCGAAAATAAAGAAAAAGGCATTCTAGGATAGATGGCGCCACACCTTTGGCCTATGCTCGGCTAGATGGCTTTGACGACATTTGATATTTAACAATTTTAACACATCAGTAAAAGAACATGGGTCAAAATTATATAAAAATAAAAAATAAAAAACATTTATCCATATATATATATGCATATACATTTATTTTTATTTTTATACATTTTCATTTTTAGTTTTAATCGTGTGTCGATAGATGGCTGTGACCACAAAATTAACTATGACAGTAACCCTCTACACTATCTATGCTATGACCAAGCTATCCGTCTGAAACGTTATTAAATTTTAATTAGAAAGTTTACAGGCATGAAAGTACGGAATTCAACAAGTGTCGCGATACGCATTTTGGCTGTTTGCCTTTTTGATAGCCTGTAAAACCTTAAATAAACAATTTTCAATAATGTAATCATTACATTGTACTAGACGTTACAATAATTGTAATGGAACGTCATTTACTACAACTTAGCAAGTACCCGCTAAATAGTTGAGGAGTGTCTTTTCAAAAGGGTTTATGTCTATGAAAACCATACAAAAAAAGCCGGTTTTTTTTGTATGGTTTTCATCAAGTGCGAGTCGGACTCGCGTTCCAAGGGTTCCGTACATTACACAATTTAAACAATGTATTTTTTATGTGACATGTCTTTAAAAAACCCATAGGGGTCGGATCAAAAACTAAGTAATTAAGTCAGACTCACGCTTGACTGCACATTTCTAATAGGTTTTCCGGTGATCTATATGTAGAGATCTATTTTGTGAATATTTTTCAAAATGTTTGACCTAGTAGTTTCGGAGATAAAGGGGAGAAATGGTCATTTTTTGCCTATTTTCTTGAATAACTTCTAAACTGTTTATCGTAAAATTATAAAAAAAAAATTATTTGAGATTCTCGCAATGAGCTCTTTCATTTAATATGTAACACGATATAGTTTGACAAAGTTTATTTTTTAATTTTCTCATTTACCCCCCAATGTTTAAAAATCATTTGTTTACGTTACATGTCCGTCTTTGGGTCACAAACTTACATATGTATACCAAATTTCAACTTAATTGGTCCAGTAGTTTCGGAGAAAATAGGCTGTGACAGACGCACGAGTGATCCTATAAGGGTTCCGTTTTTTCCTTTTGAGGTACGGAACCCTAATAAGCCTTGTGAAAGACACACAAGGCTTATTTTTGTATGGTTGACTGATGTCAGCCATGTGGCTATCATGAAGAATAAACCTAACAGAGTCCTAGCTAGTGTCCTAGACCTAACCATATGGATCATTATACCCTGGGCACCCTGAAATGCTATGTGTCTAAATCTAAAGCCCCAAGTTTTGCATAAATGATCTACCGATTCACGTCTCTACAAACAGTTAGAATTAAACCACTCTAATCAGCTTATTGTCAATCTTATCTCGGAGACATCTAGATCACAATGCATTGTTATGAGGGGTCAAAGTCGCATGGGAACTGCATTTTCTAAAAAAACACGGACTCATCTCATCTGTACAAATTTGGAATAAAAGATCAGGAGGACATGCACCAATGACTTGCCCCTCTTTCGAGCCCCTTCAAACAACGTGGGAATGTTCTATGGTTACCTGTCCGAGGGTACATACCCTTACATTAATTATAAGTGCAATAAATTACAATCAGTATTTTGATTACGTTCGCGCGTGATTAGGTAATTCGATGCAGGCATTACCATTATAATCAATATATCAAATTTCTTTGTGATTAAACTAGTAAGAAATTATAAAAAATTACTAGTTTTTTCAGTCTAATTTTAGTCTCGCATCGTACCTTACTACATATTTGCTTTCTTACGGAAAATCCTATACCTAGGCCAGGAAATAAATGCTCAAAAAAAGTTGAACACAATTTTTGACTCCGTAACTTTGTTTGGACTAGTTAGGAGGTTCGGTTAGTCACATAACTGTGCTGCGCCTAGTGACCATAAGGTCACTACACTATGTAGTTGTATAAAAATGTAAGCATATATATATATATATGTCTTTTATAATACTGAATAAAGATAATTTTGATTTTGTTTTTTTTTTTTTTTAACATTTCAAAAGTCCCCAGGCCGTAGCCCTTGAGCCAGGGGCCGGGGGAGCCGGGAGCTTGCGGGGGTTTGAAGGTCCCATTTTACGGTTTTTCGATTATATCTCTAAAACTATGCATCTTAGCGACATGGCCACTTAAACAAAATGAAAGTTAATTTAATTTGTTACAAGTTTCATTTAGTCAAGTTTTTCAATATCTTGTATAGTTTTTGAGATATACGCTCTTGAAAGTTTATTTAGGGCTCCCAATTTTATCTTGATATCTTCATTAGTGAAGCTGCTAGGCCGTGTTTGGTATCGTTGTCGTATAAATCGGGGGTGCTGAATCCATTTATGGTATCACATTGACACCATTCCGAAGTAAAAACAAAACTTATAAAAATACTTTTTTAAACTCCTCTTGCCGCTTAAGCCGCTGAACCGATTTCGTTGAAATTTGGTATAGAAATAGTTTGAGTCCCGGGACAAGATGGGGAATCAATAACCGCTGAACCGATTTAGACGAATTTTGGGATAGTTTGAAAATGATACCAAACATGACTTCAAACCTAAACTGAAACAGTATTAACTTCAGGAATTCAGTTTCGCCGAAGACGCTGAATTCCCCTAACACCCCATTTCACACCTTTAAAGGATGATTTATGAAATAAAAACTATCTTGTCCTGTCTCGGGACTCAAAATATATGTATATCAAATTTCAATTAAATCGGTTCAGCGGTTTAAGCCTGAAGAGGAGTTAAAAAAAAAAGGTATTTGTTTAAAGTTTATATGTTTTTACTTCAGAATGGTGTCAATCTCAATGTGATACCATAAATACATTTGGCACTCCCGATTAATACAAAAACGATACCAAACATGGCTTCACTAATGTAGAAGTTGAGATAAAATTGAGTCCCTAATAAACTTCAAGAGAAATATCCTAAAAACTATTCAAGATATCGAAAAACTTGACTATCGAAAAAGTTAAACTTGTAGCAAATTTAATCAGCTTTCGGTAATCATGTCGCTAAGATGCAAAGTTTCCAAGACGTTGTGAAAAACCGAAAAATGGGACCGTCTTACCCCCTCTCTCTCCCCCCAATGACTGAAGTTTAAAGTTGACATGTACTGAGATAGAGACGAGCACTCGGATATCTAGATACCTTAAGCATGAATCCGATGGTTTTGTTCAGCCGAGAGAAAAATTTACAGTATTTGACCGACAATTTTTCTAAACAGATAAAAAAACAAGTTTGGAAACAAATCAAATTATTTTATTAAATATTTTGATTTGTGTTTTTTAAGTAGTCACACTACTATACATATATAAATTATAAACTGTAATAGATGTCATATAGTAATAGTAATAGCCTTTATTTCATGCTTCTTTTTTACAATTACATAAAATTTCATATTGGTTTATTATTTGCATGTCGCTTGTGCGGAAAAGGCCTCCCGGCCTCCCCCAGTTTTTCCCATTCCTTCCTATCCTGTGCTGTTCTCCACCAGTATCTGTCGAAGTTCATTAGCTCGTCTCTCCATCTTTTATTTGGTCTTTTTCGCTTTCTCGCTATTCCTATTGGTGACCATTCTGTGACACGTTTAGTCCACCGGTTATCCGTTGTTCGACATATATTATGGACAGCCCAGGCCCATTTGCTCTTATTTATTGCATATATTATATCTTTTACTCCAGTTTTCTCTCTTATGACTTCGTTTCTGATTCTGTCCTTAATTTTAATTTTTAACATTGACCGTTCCATAGCTCTTTGACAGATTTTCAGTTTATGAATATGTTTCTCAATGGGGCTCCAGGTTTGGGCACCGTAAGTTAAGGTAGGTAGGACAGCAGTATCAAATACCTTTTTCTTTATGGCCATTGACATATCATTTTCAGAATTGATTTTAGAGACCAATATTTTCGCCACGCTCTACTAATCCTGTAGTCTACTTCCTTGTCGAGTCTGTTTTTGAAGGAAACTAGTTGTCCCAGGTATGTGAAGTCTTCAACATATTCCATATTGTTTCTTTCGTGCTTTATTGGTATTTATTTTATCTCCATTAGTAATGATTTTGCATTTTTTTCATGTTCATTGCTAGACCTGCTTCCTTGCATGCTGTGTCGAATTCTGAAATCATTTCTTCTAGTATTTTTGGTTTTTCGGCAACGATTATGACGTCATCCGCAAACCTTAGGTTATTTATGTACTTCCCATTAATATTTATTCCCTTGTTTTCCCATTCTAGTACTCTAAATATGGCCTCCAGGCATGCATTGAACAGTATCGGAGAGATAGGGTCTCCTTGCTTTACGCCTTTTTGCAACCAGAATGATTCGCCGTATTTATCTGTTTTTATTCTCGCCTTGCTATGTTGGTATATCTGTTTTAGTATGTTAACATATTTTACCTCTAGGCCTTGATCATCTAGTGTTTTGAATAAAAATTTATGGTCTATCGAGTCAAAGGCCTTTGTAAAATCTATAAATGCAATGTATATTTCTTTATTTTTGTATTCTGTGCTTTTTTCTATAAGTTGGTTAAGCGTATGTAGATGGTCCATTGTACTGTATTTTGACCGGAATCCAGCTTGTTCCACTGGCTGGTGTTCTTCTAGTGTGTTTTGTATTCTTTTGGTCATCACTGTCATGAACAGTTTATAGACGCAGGATATGATACTAATAGGTCTGATGTCGATGTCATATATTAAAGAAAAAGTGACGAAGCCCCAGTGGTGAAGGCCGGATTCGAACCGAAAAACTTTTTTTTTTCATATTTCCTTTTGCTTTTTTATTTATAAATTCGCAACACTGAATGTAAACAGACACAGTTCTCACCCTCGCCTGATGTCTTATCCATCCGGGTGTGAAATGACTCACGTGCAATATGGTCGTCACGGTAGCTGATACTTAAACGATGGTTAACGGGAAATTAACATTCGTTTAATTAGCTACATTCACATCATTCATCCGATTACATGCTCTAGTGACCTCATGATTTACTACAGACAAAACTACTACGATTTCATTTAATGTATGCGCTTAAGCAATAGGTACATATTAATTTAATTTCGGCTGCATATATATAATTATCATTGTTAATACTTACTTCCTATCCAAAATTGTCTTAAGTACTACCTACCATTCAACAAAATTGGACATCTGTACACCAAATAAGTACATAACTACCAAATAAGTACCTACATCAAAAATAACATGTGATTCTCCCATCACAATCAAATTTTAAATTTTAATAATCCAAAACTTAACAAAATAGGGAACAAAGGCCATAAAATCGATTTCAAATACGATCGCCATATGTCAGTGGAAACATGGTGTAAACCCTCATGCATGGTAATGGTGCCTATATACGTTGTAACGTAGGTACCTTTACTTAAAACAGTATAATCTATGTTTCATAGGGGTCG
The DNA here is from genome assembly GCF_947568885.1 of Cydia strobilella. Lineage (NCBI taxonomy): Eukaryota > Metazoa > Arthropoda > Insecta > Lepidoptera > Tortricidae > Cydia > Cydia strobilella. Next base: position 23,639,617 of record NC_086042.1, read on the forward strand.
ACCCCCTTGAGAACTTGTTTTTAACATTTTACCCGCATGCGATGCAGGCAAAGGTGCTTAGCTATTTTAATTTTATAGGTACTTTCCTTGTGGTTTTGAAAGGCAGTGTGAATCTTTTAGAGGACTTTGAAACAAAGGCATTCTTCCTGTAATAGTGTATGAAAAATCGGACACAAGAAATATTTACAAAAAATCTGACAAGTGGGAGTCGGACTCGCCCACCGAGGGTTCCTTATTTAGTATTTGTTATTAGAGCGGCAACAGAAAAACATCATCTTTAAAGATTTCAACTGTCTAGCTATAACGGTTCATGAGATACAGCCTGGTGACAGACAGACGGACAGTGGAGTCTTAGTAATAGGGTCCCGTTTTTACCCTTTGGGTACGGAACCCTAAAAACACACGAGGTAACCAACCTATATCAATACCATATAGGCATACAAATATGTTGTGCCTTATATCATATACATATGTGTAACATGTGCCATTATGCCATACGGTGAATATGTCGGGTTTTCCTGTTTAAATAAGGATAACATAAATACTTCATTTAATTCCAATTAGAATCTACCTCCTACTCTACCTACCTTTTAAGTATTCATAAACAAAAACAAATAAGCGCGACGATGACAAGACTTATGATTAAAATAAGTAAAAGGAATGTATTTAAACGCTGCATTTCCGACGAAGAAACTCATTTGAATATAGGAGTACGGGTGCATAAGTAATTTCTTAGAGCATTGTGCGGTGCGCACGCGCCGCGCAGCTGTTGCGGAGATATGAACTCCCACACGACGAATCGATTCATTCATAGTAACAATCGATTTTTTGCAAGATTGTCTACCTCGAGTTGTGAAAGCCGAATCAATAAAGATGTTTGCACAGGTAGAGCTATATTTGTGTTGTGAAACGATTAGATACTTTTTGATCTCGACTTTCTTAAGAATTGATAAAACCTATTTTCGTTTTACTAAGTCTACAACATTCATATTTTATAGACATAGACTTATTAATTATGTATTTAGTAGGTCCCTACCGTAGAGTTTAGGTGATAAATATGTATTCCAGTTAATGTTTTTCAACAATAACATAAAATATTAATAATAAATACATATAGGTACTTATAGTCATGCCGTTAAAAATCTGAACCAAAATCTCTAATGCACTAGTTAACAAATACATATAAGGGTCGTAAAATGTATTTTACCTCAAAACATCTCAAAAAGGTCGTGATGAACTTTGACACCAGAACAAGGCCGAATAGTGTTACAATAATTTACAAAATTCAGGAGCGTAAAAAACATCTGACGCGGGCCATCAACCATTGCGAATAAATGCGAATCTGTCGCGTCTCTAACAAAAGCTAGGCGCGTACCTAAAGCATTTTTATTCGACAGACGGTAAGAAATAATGTTCTCCCCCAATATCTTGAGCTCCCCTCGTAAATGTATACAATATTTCTTCTACCGGGTGTCAAACCAGCTGGTCTATTGAATGTTTTTTTGAAAACATCTTTAAGCTAACTGGGGTTGTTTGCGACCACGTGGTCGGAAATTCGTCCAAAAGTTCAAAGTCCAAACCAGTTCATGTTCAATAGGCGAGACGAAGACTTAATATCGATCTCGAAGTTTTATACCTAGGTCATACACAATACCCTGATTTTGAAAGACCACTATAGCAAAGGTTAATCCCGAAATTAGTCGTTCCATAAATTCATGTCCTGACCAAAATTAGACCTTAGCTACATTTTAACTACAATTCGAGCCATTTTTTTATTTTGCCAAAAAGAGGCACCTAATGTACCTATATACTTATCCGCTTACCGCTAAATTTTATTAGAAATATCTCCACTTCCCCATGCACACGTAAACCTAATCACGAATAGAATACGATTTAGGGGGGTCGAACATATCTTATTTTTTCTTATAAGGGTTTTCATAGTTTTTACGTAAAATCACAGATGCGATTTTTTTTAATTTCTATGAAATTATGACGTTTGAAATCCACAGTAATCCTATCAAACACTATGCTATCAAATACGGTGCAGAGTTAGCTTAAACGGGCTCCAGTACCTTTGTAGGTACAAACAAACATTCCAAAAATGATGTTTTTGCAAAATAAACAGTAAAACAAACACAAACGTGTACTTATTTCTTCTTTAGACTCTTACGTAATATATGTTAATATGGGGGGATGGGGGTCAGCCTATTCTTTCTTATTCTTATTCTTACATATTCTTTTTCTTACATAGGGGAGGGAGGAGGTCAAAAACTGGCAAATCGTCTTACGTAATAAATGAATGGCGCCATAGATATCTTATTTTTTTCTGAGGTAGGTACATATTTATGATAACTTGTACTATTAACTGAAGGTAGGGTAATGAAGTGTTACTAGGCGTAAGAAATGTAAAATAGGGAAAACTCATTTTCAATGAGCAAATGTAATGGTAGCTTCTTCTGAAGAGCTATAATCACTTGACTGTCCTGTAAAAAACTAGGAGTTCCGATTTTTCAAAATGAACCTAGCCCTGAAATAGAAGATTGATGGACGACATAAAAATAACTTATTTCATACTATATTAATTACACTAACGGATTAAAAGCCCTACCATAAACTGTAATTTTAAGGTACCAAATTAACTATGCGGCTTAGTTAAATAATACCTATTAATAAACAATTCATAGTTCGCAACAAAGCCTTAAAAAAAGGTTTCCTGAAATGTCAACTTAGCACGAAGCAAAAAGTTTATTAAAGACATAAAACATTCTTTATTAGAGCCTAGTGCAGTTGCAAGTTGCAATCGTGTGAAAGTTACGTCCTGCACTCACCCCAATTACATCGGCATTCATAGCAAAGCCAAGTTAGATACAGTAGTGATGGGCCTTGGTCATTAGAATCGATATTATCGATTAAGAAATTAGAGATAATGTTTTATTTTATGTATTTAGTCTGCGCAAATATTTATTGCATAACCGAACCGACATAGCAATGGCACCGCAAATTATTTTTGATGAGTAAGTTTCACAAAATATTGTCTTCGGTTACCGCGATAGTTACTCATGAAATAAAACTGTGCGTCCACTGATCCGTTGCGGCCCTGTGGACGTTTACCTAAAGCCAACCCTGCACCGGGCATGGCAGTGCCGCTTTAACCTTTTCGACGTCGTGTCAAACACAAAAGCTGTCACTCGGACGCCGTCACCGAAAACAAAACTAAAATGGAACTTTCTGCACATGCACGTAGGTCTATGTGGTCTGTGACGGATTAATCGGTCTTTGGCGCGTATACGAGTGTGAAGATATCGCTCCGCTCGCGTATCTTAGCTGTAAACGAGTACCTACTTTTGGTTTGTTTACCTATATGCTTCTACTAGTTGAAAGTATTTATTGTCTTGTAGAAAAAGTATTGTATACAATAGTGATATAATCAAGCTTTTCAATCTCGTACCTTACTTAAGCAACTCAGCAAGCTACGTTGCTTAAACACGGTACTCGACTGCTCTCTATTATATCACGATTGTATAAAATACTATTAATTCAATATAATATGATGTCCTTTACCATGTTAATGTCTACTACTTAGGTCATAGTTACTTCCTTATTTTTATCAACCCATCGATAAGGATGCGTTTATGTGTTCATCGACACGAGGCCAGCACTGTCTTGCACCTTGCTTACCATCTGCCGGTAAGCACGTGAAGCAATTAAGCCTCGGGGGTGCCACCCTCCTGGTCGTTTACCTCAGAGGGTGAGTGGTCAGAGCTTGTCATTGCTCATTTTTTAATTCTCACGGTGAGGTAAAGGTTGAGCTAATAGGACTTAGACATGAACTCTGGAGAATGTATAAGGGTAGTAAAAATGGGACACAAATACAGAATACAATTAGATGTTTAGTTTTAAATGGAAATAAGGTCAGTCTAATCTAAGGTACGAGTATGTTACATGCTGGAATTCTGGGATTGTAAGTTAAAATACTTAACCACTAATTAGTAGGATCCAATTGGGTCCTATAAAATCGAATCCAGAGTTTCTGGGGTCGTAGGGGATTATGAGAATAACTTGGTTCACGTCTTCGAGGTAGCAGACCACCAAACCTCGAAAAAAAATCGGAACACATGAAAGAAAATAGTGGTGACCCTCACCTGCAGTAGGTAAATTAAATTAAAACTAAATTAAATAGGCTAAATGAATAAGACCGACCAGCGAAACTTTTACAGAATGTCAAACACTAGCTAAACGTCCATTATGGCTGGACAAAAAACTTCCTACCTTCTCTGGCTACGTTATTTACAAAATTCTTCAAATAGTAGGTGCTAGGTGCCTACTGTGAGCCTGAGCGACCCGATATTTTAATTACATACGCGTTTCGAGGTCATCACCAGGAGAAAAAAAAAACCATGTCGAATTCGGGAATTTACACCAGTCAAATCTTACAAAAAAATCTCCTAAAAAAACAATGCGTAATGTAGTTCTGTATTCTTTGTATGTTGTTTAGAGTCCTTGGAGGAATGTGCAAGCAAAAAAAGTTGTGCCCCTGCGTAATTTGGGTTTTTGGTCAAACCTTGCTTCAAAAAAGGGATTTTTTCTTTGGAATGAAATTTTTAGAATTGGAATGAAACCCAGTTTTATAATGAAACTGCAAAAACTGAAAAAAGTCCGAAATTTTTGCAACTTTTATTTGCTTGCAAAACATAAGTTTCATATTCCTCTAAGGACTACAAACAACATACTAAAAATACATCACGCATTGTTTTTTATTGTAAGATTTGACTGAAGACTAGACAAGTTATATTTTTTAAGAAACGGTGTTTTTTATTTTTGCCAGTCAAGTGGCAAAGTTTACAATCTTTATGTAGGTATGGTAACTTTCTTAAATCTACACCGAATTCAGGCTATTAATACATTTTGGTCTTGCAATTAGAACAAGATTACGCTGTTTAAATTTTAAATGCCTGGTTTGTACGTAGCTTGCTTGCTCTCCTTGGCTTTCGAACATAACAATGTAAGTACGTAAGTAGGTAGATAAATTTACTACAATACCTAATGCGGACTTTTCGCCCATTTAACTGGGAGTTGTAATCGCAAATCTCAATAGTGACTATTCCAGTCTTTGAATGACACCGACGCGCTTCATTCAGCGTAGAGTACAATCACGAAGAAAAATGATTACTTACACACTTTGCGAGTACATATACGATTTTGTACACTGCCTAATGTGGCTTTCATTCATGCGGTCGAATTACCGGTGTGTTACTTAATAAGACGCAACAGCAGACACTGAGACGGCGAATCAAAACATAGTAGAATCTCTTAGAAAGTTTAATAAATGTATTCATTCATTGCACGTCTATATTTTGTACAAGGCACAAACAATAGATAAAAGACCCAACATTTCTTTTGGATATTATTGCCGAGTTCCGGGAATTCCAACTAAGAAGTCATTACAAAGTTTGCTAATTACGACTTACGGAGTAGTAGTAGTTTCTTACCTCAAAAGGAGAAAACGGAATCCTTATAGGATCACTCGTGCGTCTGTCTGTCCGTCCGTCTGTCCGTCTGCCTCAGCCTCTTGGCTCCGAAACTACTGGACCAATTAAGTTGAAATTTGGCACACATATATGTAAGTCTAGCTGTGACCCAAAGACGGACATGTAACGTCTACAAATAAATTTTAAAGCACCACGTGATCACCGATCAGTCGTTATAAAAAATGACGTGTCGGACGCCTCGGTCCGGGCTCGGGCCGCTCTAGCGTAAATTGCATTTTTTTTCGACTTACTGAGGATTACGACTTAACGGGGTTCGAGTTATCGAGATTCCACTGTGCCACGTTAGTAAAAGTCGATTTGGCTCTTTAGCTAAAAGAAATTCAGAAACTCGAAGATTAATGAAAACGGACCTCACAACTCTTTTTATATGGACTTTCCATACAAAAATACCATGTATTTATTGCTATTGAGTGTATTAGAACACGTGGTGGTTGACCTTTCTGTTTTTGCCCTTATAGGACCATTTGTATGTCTCATCAACAGCTTGTGGGTCTCTCCTTGTGTCTACTTTGTACTCTTTGTAGTCGTAGGAAATAATCTAAATAGTTGAAAGAAGAACATTTATGGCCTCGCTAATAATTATCATGAAGATTGCAACGAAAACATTACTAGTATGTCAAAATGTGCGTTTCTCCACTTTCTCCAGACACTTCCTGCCCCGCACAGCTAGACTGTGGAATGAACTGTCGCCTACGGTATTTACGGACCGATACCACAGTGTAAAAAGTAACAGTGGGCCGACGCCTTTGATGTGTACCGAGCTACTAACAATGGCGATGTATGCAGCTCGGGTGCGCGCGGTACACCCCTCGTCCCTCGCACCCCGCACGATGGCCCTGTCTAGACGGCTTAGTCGAATGACTGTATTGTTTTATAGACTGTTCCGATACGATACGACCTTCAAATCTCGAAGAAAAAGGCGTCTATGTAAGTCTCCCATCTAAAAGGCCAGCAACGCACTTCCAACCCCTTTGGTGATGCGGGTGTCCATGGGCGACGGTATATTAAAAAAACCGGCCAAGTGCGAGTCGGACTCGCGCACGGAGGGTTTCGTACTATTACGCAAAAAAAAACGGCAAAAAAATCACGTTTGTTGTATGAGAGCCCCACTACACAATATTTATTTTATTCTGTTTTTAGTATTTGTTGTTATAGCGGCAACAGAAATACATTTGTGAAAATTTCAACTGTCTAGCTATCACGGTTCATGAGATACAACCTGGTGACAGACAGCGGAGTCTTAGTAATACAGTAATAGGGTCCCGTTTTTACCCTTTGGGTACGGAACCCTAAAATAGTACATTTCGATGCTAGTGCGGAAAGTATGTCATTACTTGAGAATGATGACAAGAGAAGAATGACATTTCCGCACGTGTATCGAACGACGTTTTTTAATACAGTTGCGAAAAAATAAGAAAACAACCAGTAAAGAATTCGAAACTTATATTATTAATTCTGTGACACCATTGACATTATGAAGAGGTGTTTTTTTAGCTGGGTGTTATTATTATTGAACCCACTTCAATGAAAGTTTTTTTTTTAAATGCATGTTCTATAAGACAGAAACAATTGTAAATATAAAACATTGTACTATTATTACCCAAATATCGTTAATTACGATTATTTGTGTATCGTACATTTATAAAAACAATATCGAATGTTGCCTTTGGAAACTTAAAGCAGAAAGAAAAAACGCCTCTTCTTTGACAGGCGTTCCGTTCCATTCAGACAACTTATTAAGAACGGTTTTTCAATATTGAATATTTAAAAAAAATTACGTGTTATAATGATGAAGAGGTAAGTAATAAAATATGAAATATGTATATTTTTCGTATTCTTACATTAACAGTAGGTTTTAAAATGTTGATTACGACGTTTAAAGGAAACTAATATTAAAACTCATCGATAAGTAGTCATGAATTGGAACAAGCATAAATTAAAAAAAATTGGAAAATTAAAAAGCACAAGTTCGCGAAAACCAAATTTCCGCACGCTAAACAGCTACGTAAAGTAGCACTTTTTGAGCAACTGTATTAAAAAAAAGATTTAAGACATTTAAGCCTGACTGTACTCGTCCGCCTACATATTTGAAGGCTTTAGGTACCTACGATCTACATACCTCTTGTATGGTCGGGTATAAATTTTTCTCCTTATTCCAAGGCAACAAGATTCATATCTTAGCGGTGGTCTGTGCGTGAGACCTTGTACATGGGCACGTTCCAAGGTCTCTTAAAGCACGCAGGATAATCCAGAAGTTGAAGGTCGAGGGTGTACGCATTCAAATCGGGCATTAGATTATGGTAATACAAAGAATAGGAATGAAGTGTTAGCGGATGTGTTACTAATTGTTAGGGGGGGTAAAATCTGCTGTAGTCTATGTCATCTATAATATTATTTATGTGCAATAATTTATGGAAAAAAACCGGCCAAGTGCGAGTCGGACTCGCGTTCCAAGGGTTCCGTACATTACACAATGAAACGTAGGGTTCTGATCAAAAATTCAGTAATTAAGTCCGACTCACGCTTGACTGCACATTTCTAATAGGTTTTCCTGTCATCTATAGGTAAAGAACTATTCTCTGTTTTTTTTTTTTACTTTAGACCCAGTAGTTTCGGAGATAAAGGGGTGGAATGGTCATTTTTGTCTATTTTCTTTAATAACTTCTAAACTACTTATTTTAAAATGTATTTGAGATTTTCAAAATAAGGTCTTTCATTTGATATATAACGCGATATAGTTTGAAAAACTTTATTTTTTAATTTTCTCATTTACCAAAAGTGGCCACCATGTTTAAAATTTATTTGTTAAACATGATGTCCGTCTTTGGGTCACAAATTTACATATGTGTACCAAATTTTAACTTAATTGGTCCAGTAGTTTTGGAGAAAATGGGCTGTGACAGACGGACAGACAGACAGGCAGACGCACGAGTGATCCTATAAGGGTTACGTTTTTTCCTTTTGAGGTACGGAACCCTAAAAAGTAAATTGTTTGGGTCTAATGGCGTTATTCATTAACATTTGTCAAATCTTACAAACCGTTGATAATTATTTGTCCCTAATTCACAATTAATCCTAATCTTTAGAAAAAGACAAAATTTAACAGAGGCTTGTTTTGTAAGAGGTCGCCAAGTTTTATGAATAAGGGGATTGTAATATCTGTAAAGAAACAAAAGAAAAAGAAGATAGAGCGTTTTAAATGTGGCTTTCCATCAGAGGAGGGTCCTTATGCACATGAAGCATAATGTCCATACCTTCTCTGATGGTAAGCCACAAATGTTTACTGATTGGCAGATTATTTTTTATACTTGATATCCTATAAAATATGCATCTTAATTTACCCCTTATGGGACAAAGCTGGTACCAATATGGATTTAGGCTATAATAGGGAATAATAGCCCCTCTATTTGAATGTTTACACATACAAATAAGTGTTTCCATTTGTCTCCAAAAAGGCATGGCGAATTTGGTTGCTATTTCCTGTAATGGTTCCTAGATAGGTTAACTTAATTCAAATTTACTACTATAACTATGTTATCCAGCTGAATAAATAAACATACTTACATTATCAACACCAAGGGTTCATCCATTAATTACGTCACACGAATTTAGTGGTTTTCTGACCCCTCCCCCCTGGTGTGACGTCACATTTTTTCAATGAAATCAGCAAATCGAATCAAGTATTATTCATATTAAAAGAAATATTAATAATTTCATAACCCAAAACAGGTTAGGAAACAAAATAAAACGATTCAAACCGAATTTCATTCCAAAAACTTGTTATTTAACTGTACAGTGAATAAAATAATTTAAATAAGTTAAAGTGACGTCACAAAGTTTATGACTCCCCCTCCCCCTTGTCACAACATGTCACATTTTCTTGACCCCCTCCCCCCCTAAACGTGTGATGTAATTAAATTAATGGATGACCCCCAAGTGGTTTGTTGAAATTCAGGCATCATACCTACCTATATAAAAGTTGTGTGAATCCATTCTTATGATTCTACAAGTTGATCACCAGAAGATTTGAGTTCATTCGAAACTAAAGTTTAAGCATTTTAAGTTATATGAAGAGGTATAAAAATTCGTAAGTTTCATATACATAGGTATCTACTCTAATATCGTGTAATAACCTTGAAAATGCTGAGGCCACGTACTGAGGTACATGATAATAGATTTCAATGGATAGGTATACTAATCATACCTACAATTTATTGTAAATAAACGAAAGTAATAAACTCACTTTCTTCGGCGACCGCTGCCGGTGTTCGAACTGTTGCTCTCAGCTGGAAAGTTGAAGGATTCACCAAAAATACGATATTGCAGATCGTCATCCTCGTTGCTTTGATATTGCATCGCTTTTCACTAATTACAAAACCGAACCGAACTGAATTAACCACCTTTTTCATTACTTAAGTTTAGTATCATTGTTACGAAACATTAAAAAAATAAATAACTACATTCACTTCTTGTCAGCAAATGATGACATATCGCAAAATTCCCGCCTAAAGGCCCTAAAGGGTCAAAGACAGTGTTTACTTTTTAATTCTGATTTTTTAATTTAATTGAACCCCGACGCGATGAATCTCGGCCGTAACGCGCGCGAAGCCGGACTGACTGAACGACGAACGTGAACGCAGCGGGGTGCGCGGTGGTCGTCACGAGCGCGGGAACCGGCGCTGAGGCCCTCCCTGTCTTGCCCCGGGTTGTTTTTATAATGGCCAAGGCATTTCACATTTCATTGTGGGATGAGACGTGAGATCCTTTTTGAGATGTGTACAGGTAGGTTATTCAGATCAGATAGGATAGGTACTACAAACTACAAACAATTTGAAGAAGTAAGATGCTTTAAGGTACCGTACTAATTTACATAGTGCCTACCCACACAGCTTGAAACTGCTGTTTGAAAGTGCTCTTAGGTATGTACCTACTACTTAAGAAAAAAAATATGATGGTCTATGGGCCATTAAATAAAAGAAATCATGCGGGAATTAAAAATTTAAGACATTTAAGTCAGGAATTCCCGAAATAAATGCAATTATTTTGTCAGTTTTATAAAAATAAACCTCAGATTATGGAATAAGGATGAATGTTAAAGTCCATCTACCTATACATCTTAGATAGTTAATAGATCTTTTTAAAAATCATTTCGCGTTCCTGATGTTGTAGATTACATAAGTCTTTAAAACATAATACTTATGCGGATGCTGTGAAAAATAAAAATATACCACGGCCGACCGGTTCGGCGGTTTACATTCTTTAAAAACGAAGCCAGAGGTCACCGGTTCGATTCTTGTGATGCAAATATACCTGCATCCTGCATTTGCCATAATCTCTTCTCTAGGTACATATTTTAGTCAAATATAATTTTTTCCTGTCACTAAAAACACAACTATTACACGAGACAAGAAACCCAATTAAGCGCATTATTAAGGCATACTTAATTATGTTCGTTTTATAATTTCGAAAATAAAATAACTGCACATCTATTCAGAAAAGAGATTAGTTTCCCCGTTACAATTTTATTATTTTTCTTTTTTGCAGTTCGAAAAATAGTTAAATTTCTAAAATCTTATGGACGGGAATTTTATGGTCTGGATGCTAGCCTAGCTTTCAGGCTACATCTCAAAGAACAAAACTAGACACTGGTAAAACGTATGCATCGTCATCATCTATTTGAATATATTTGTTATTTTGTGTCTTTGAAAGGTTTGTACCTTTGACAGTTGCCAGCCCCATTGAATTTGACGTTTCAAATAATTTTCAAACCCATTGAGGTACTTCAAACCTTTGACCTCCTATTAAATTTACATCTTTGCCTTGACGGCCGGTCTGGCCTAGCGCCTAGCGGGTAGTGAGTGACCCTGCCTATGCAGCCGATGGTCCTGGGTTCGAATCCCGGTAAGGGCTTTTATTTGTGCGATGAGCATAGACATTTTTTCCTAAGTCATGGATGTTTTCTATGTATTTAAGTATTTGTATATTATATATATCGTTGCCTGAGTACCCACAACACAAGCCTTTTTGAGCTTACCGTGGGACAGTCGATGTGTGTAAGAATGTCCTTATAATATTTATTATTATTTATTATGCATAGATTAGCATTTGGTTACAAATTTTCTCAACATCGTAGAAAATGAACCTTTGTAATCACAAAAAACAACTACTTACTGTACTTCTTCTTTAACGATGACATAATCCTCTTCTGCTACAGTGTTAAGCTTCGCCCGCAATACTTGAAGGCGCTCTATCTGCATTTGCAGAGACGCCTTCGACTGGTCATCCTGCATGCTGGAGCTGCTGTAACAACATTGATAAAATATTATTCATATTATAGGTGACGAATGAAAAAATATTGCATGCAGCGGACATGAGAATGTTAAGATGGATGTGTGGCGTGATGATATTGGATAGGATATAGTACATTGTGCAACATGGGGCGTAAGTTAAATATTGCAAACGAGAGTATAGTTAAATCGCGACGGCTTGCCGGAGCAATTTATAGACTCGAGTTTGCAATACTATTACGCCCCTAGTTACACACAATGTTTTTCATCACACTTATACAAAAATGAGGTATAAAGACAAAAAACTGTTAATTATAATACTAGAAACTTCATAACTCCCTAGGGAAAACGCTTTTTCTATAGTTCCGCTAAGCCTGCGTGCAATTCCACATTTACTGAGCGAGTGTGATGAAAAGTAATGAGTATAAGTAAGAGGAAAGCAAAAATTGTATACTAATTGTAGCCTGAAAGTTGCACCCATGACCCTTAGTAGAAAAGGTAAGAACGAATCGCCTATCGTGGTACGGGCATGTATTGCGGAGGGATAAAAGTCATGTAACAAGAAAGTAAAAGTCACAGAAAACCTAACGTTATTTTATTATGATTGTGTTTTTATAATGTAGTTTGATATCCACAAAATATTAAAGAAAGTGCTGCTTAAAAATCCACGTTCATTTAAAAAAATTAGCATATCATGCAGTGTTGGCCGAACGCTAATGCCATTAACCATTAAAAATTAACAATTAAAAAGGTTAATGGCCATTAACCATTAGCCATTGACGGAAAATGAATTAGTAATGGCCATTAACATCAATGGCCATTAATGTTAATTTATTTCAAAAAATTAACAATTAAAACCAACTAATGGTTAATGGTTTACAAACCATTAAAAATTGATTTAATTTTAAAATTAAAAATGTGATTAAAAATTAACAATTAACAAGAAGAAATATCATAATTTTATAAAGGCGTCCAAGGGATCAAAGGTCTGCAAGACTGAACTTGTAAAAGTTTTGAGTATGTATTACTCATCCTCCTTATGAACCCTGGCAGTACCTAGTGGAACATAGGTTTGGTGCAACATAGGCGCACGCTGTTTTGGTCATCCGACTCGTCTTGATGAACACTTGGGAGAGCAGTACTCATGATAGAGCTGATGCTGAACCCTGGCAGTACATAGTGGTGCTCAGGTTTGGTGCAACATAGGCGTACGCTGTTTTGGTAATCCGACTCGTCTTGATGAGCACTTGGGAGAGCAGTACTCATGATAGAGCTGATGCTGAACCCTGGCAGTACATAGTGGAAGTAAGGTTTGGTGCAACATAGGCACGCGCTGTTTTGGTCATCCGACTCGTCTTGATGAGCACTTAGGAGAGCAGTACCCATAATGGAGCTGATGCTGAACCCTGGCAGTACCTAGCGGAACTAAGGATTGGTGCAACATAGGCACACGCTGTTTTAGTCATCCGACTCGTCTTGATGAGAACTTAGGAGAGCAGTACCCATGATAGAGCTGATGCTGAACCCTGGCAGTACCTAGCGGAACTAAGGTTTGGTGCAACATAGGCACACGCTGTTTTAGTCATCCGACTCGTCTTGATGAGCACTTAGGAGAGCGGTACCCATGGTAGAGCTGATGCTGAACCCTTTTTTTTTTTTTTTTTTTTTTTTATAGAGGGGAAAATGCTTTTCGCATACCACCCAGGCGCGGGGACGGGCCTGGGATGGTTATGTGGGACTCCCGTATAGGCTCATGGAACCCACGGTTTACCCACTAAAAACCCCTCTTGACCGCCTCAGGGCTATAAGGCGAGGCCACAGGAACACTGGAGCACTCTTCCGCAGCCTCGCCAGCGGCTGTCCGGACTCCGGACCCAACTCTGGAGGGATTTTTTTATTTTTTATTCCCCCTACCTCCCTAGTAGCGCGCCTTTTTATCAGCGTGCTCGCCATCCCAGGGACCCTTGTGTAGGCGACAGACGTCCCCGAGCCTGTCGCCCACAGGGACCCTTAAGGGGGAAGTCGGCGGTCATATGCCAGCCGCCGCCGCCCCACGCGCTTTCGGCGCATTGGCTGGGAAGCTGGATCGTTTTCCCTGCCGCGCTCTGCCATCTCCTTCTGCACCATGACCGCCTCGCAGAAGTCCAGCACAGCCTGCCACGACCTCTCATATTCCACCATGTTTCGGACCACGGTGGGCAGCGAGAGGTCATGGCCCACCACAGCTGTTAAAGTGCGGCGCTCCTCCTCCCAGGCTTTAAATCGTCTTGATGAGCACTTCGGAGAGCCGTACCCATGATAGAGCTGATGCTGAACCCTGGCAGTACCTAATGGATCTAAGGTTTGGTGCAACATAGGCACACTCTGTTTTAGTCATCCGACTCGTCTTGATGAGCACTTCGGAGAGCCATACCCATGATAGAGCTGATGCTGAACCCTGGCAGTACATAGTGGAACTAAGGTTTGGTGCAACATAGGCACGCGCTGTTTTGGTCATCCGACTCGTCTTGATGAGCACTTAGGAGAGCAGTACCCATGATAGAGCTGATGCTGAACCCTGGCAATACCTAGTGGATCTAAGGTTTGGTGCAATATAGGCACGCGCTGTTTTGGGCATCCGACTCGTCTTGATCAGGTTCAGCATCAGCTCTATCATGGGTACCGCTCTCCTCAGTGCTCATCAAGACGAGTCGGGTGACTAAAACAGCGTGTGCCTATGTTGCACCAAACCTTAGATCCACTAGGTAGTGCCAGGGTTCAGCATCAGCTCTATCATGGGTACTGCTCTCCTAAGTGCTCATCAAGACGAGTCGGATGACTAAAACAGCGTGTGCCTATGTTGCACCAAACCTTAGATCCATTAGGTACTGCCAGGGTTCAGCATCAGGTCTATCATGGGTATGGCTCTCCGAAGTGCTCATCACGACGAGTCGGATGACTAAAACAGCGTGTGCCTATGTTGCACCAAACCTTAGATCCATTAGGTACTGCCAGGGTTCAGCATCAGCTCTATCATGGGTACTGCTCTCCTAAGTGCTCATCAAGACGAGTCGGATGACTAAAACAGCGTGTGCCTATGTTGCACCAAACCTTAGATCCATTAGGTACTGCCAGGGTTCAGCATCAGCTCTATCATGGGTATGGCTCTCCGAAGTGCTCATCAAGACGAGTCGGATGACTAAAACAGCGTGTGCCTACGTTGCACCAAACCTTAGATCCACTAGGTACTGCCAGGGTTCAGCATCAGCTCTATCATGGGTACCGCTCTCCTAAGTGCTTATCAAGACGAGTCGGGTGACTAAAACAGCGTGTCCCTATGATGCACCAAACCTTAGATCCACTAGGTACTGCCAGGGTTCAGCATCAGCTCTATCATGGGTACTGCTCTCCTAAGTGATCATCAAGACGAGTCGGATGACTAAAACAGCGTGTGCCTACGTTGCACCAAACCTTAGATCCACTAGGTACTGCCAGGGTTCAGCATCAGCTCTATCATGGGTACTGCTCTCCTAAGTGCTCATCAAGACGAGTCGGATGACTAAAACAGCGTGTGCCTATGTTGCACCAAACCTTAGATCCATTAGGTACTGCCAGGGTTCAGCATCAGCTCTATCATGGGTACTGCTCTCCTAAGTGCTCATCAAGACGAGTCGGATGACTAAAACAGCGTGTGCCTATGTTGCACCAAACCTTAGATCCATTAGGTACTGCCAGGGTTCAGCATCAGCTCTATCATGGGTATGGCTCTCCGAAGTGCTCATCAAGACGAGTCGGATGACTAAAACAGAGTGTGCCTATGTTGCACCAAACCTTAGATCCATTAGGTACTGCCAGGGTTCAGCATCAGCTCTATCATGGGTACGGCTCTCCGAAGTGCTCATCAAGACGATTTAAATGACCAAAACCGCGTATGTCTGTGTTGCACCAAACCAGAATTCTACTAGGTAGTAGGTAGGTACTGCTACTACTGCCAGGGTTCAGTCAGGGTCATTTTGCTGTCTCATTTTAATATATCACGAATGTAATTTTATTAGACGTTAATGCAATTGAGAGTAATTCTAATTAATTTTTTGAAACTTTAATGGCCATTGAAGTTAATCCGAATTAAAATTAATCCGAATTAACTTCAATGGCCATTAACGTCTCAAAAATTTAATCCGAATTAACTTTAATCCGAATTAACTTTCATGCAATTGGTTAATGGCGGAACTAATGGTTAATAAAATTGATCAATGGTTAATTAAAATTAACAATTACGGCCAACACTATTATCATGCATGACCAGATTTTTTCGTGTCCACTCTTTGTATGAGGTCTCCAAATTCATCTTGCCGTAGCATAAGTTTTTAGAAAGTAAAATTTTTTAAATTGTAGAAAGCAAAAGATCCACAATTTCATGGTTTTTCAAATAATTCGACAACGACCCAGAGACCCTGAGGGCTTTCGAGGTACAAAACTCGGACGTGAGCATTTCGTCACACATGGTCACACACATAGGAGGACTGGAGGGACTGTGAGGTGCAAGCAAAGACGTTGAAGTGTAATAGTACATTTCGATGCTAGTGCGGAAAGTATGTCATTATCCATATCCGTAGGCGAGTGGCAAGACTCGGGACGAGTGGAGAATGACATATCCGCACGTGTATCGAACGACGTTTTTTAATACAGTTGCGAAAAAATAAGAAAAGCAACAAGTCAGGAATGGAATTCGAAACTTTTATATTATTAATTCTGTGACACTGACATCATTGACATTGACATTACGAAGAGGTGTTTTTCTAGCTTTTATTCGACTAGAATAGATTTTGTTATTATTATTGAACCCACTTCAATGAAAGTTTTTTTTTTCAAATGCATGTTCTATAAGACAGAAACAATTGTAAATATTAAAACATTGTACTATTATTACCTAAATATCGTTATTTTCGATTATTTGTGTATCGTATATTTATAAAAACAATATCGAATGTTGCCTTTGGAAACTTAAAACGCAGTAAGAAAATACGCCTCTTCTTTGACAGGCGTTCCGTTAGATTCAGACAACTTATTAAGAACGGTTTTTCAACATTAAAAAATAAAAGTGTTATAATACTTATAATGATGAAGAGGTAAGTAATAAAATATGAAATATGCATATTTTTCGTATTCTTACATTAACAGTAGGTTTTTATGTTGATTACGACGTTTAAAGGAAACTAATATTAACACTCATCAATAAGTAGTCATGAATTGGAACAAAGTAAAAATATAAAAAAATTGGAAAAGTAAAAAGCACTAATTCGCGAAAACCAACTTTCCGCACGCTAAACAGCCACGAAAAGTAGCACTTTTTGAGCAACTGTATTAAAAAAGTTTTTTGCTTCACGTTTGCTTGTATAGGGTGGTCAAATATAGTGAATGCGGGGCTCGAGTATGATCGCGTATGGATTCGCCGATGCAATTAGACACGTATGGTTCACGTCCACGTGATGGTTCGAGGTTAATTCACGTTCTTTGATCGGCACACCTACGTCTTAGAAATAGGACAACCGTGAATGTCATACATATTCGCGTAGCCATTTGTGTGTGTAGACCTAGAATCAAATGAGATCGTGCCTAGCCTTGTAGCGCTTCTGGGTTCTAGGGGCCGTTTTACAAATGCCAGAAATCATCTTCTTAGTGCGTATTTATCTATGTTAGGTATACTCTCTCGATACTCGAGGGCATGTTAGGACTCCGTCAAAACGTAGTAATAAGTTAGGTTAGGTTCACACAGCGTTAATTTTTCCCGTATACCGAATACGGGATTTTATCAAATACCTTAGTGACGGCTAAATTTGTATGGACGGCTTTCCCGCATAGACGCCGTGTAAACGATTTTGAACGTTGCCTACAAATTTTGGTATCACTACGGTATTCGATTAAATCCCGTATAAAAATTAACGCCGTGTGAACCTAGCCTAGGCTGTAGGTTGTCGAGCCTTTAGAGCATCTCGTTTATGTTACCTCTAATGTCTCTTATGGCAGAATTGTTGTAAAAGTGACCGCGTTAAGCTTTAAATAATAGTTCCTAATCTCTCCGGTGGCGCTAGTTAGACTCTGGGACATGAATATAACATGAACCATATAAGGCAACAAATAACCCGACCAAATTACGTAGGTTGTTTATGGTAGTATTTCGGTGTATGGTGGCGCCGCCTAATTACTGTTTTTTGATGGACACTTTTCATACATAGAGATTTGGCTCCTTTATACAGTCTCCATGCTCTAATGGCTCTATTTATGACGTTTCTTTTATTGAGGTGTGCAATAAAGAGTATTGTATTGTATGGGGATTTATCGATCTGAGCCAAAATACCAACACCATGGACTGTGGGTGGAGGTGGAAACTGGTACAGTCTATTAGATATCGGTCTGAACTGAACGTATAGGCGTAGAAACTAGAACTAGGTTCTAAAAGCCTTTAGACGCATAATGCCAAAAACGCAAAACGCCATTAATACGCGAAACGCCAAAGACGTGTATTACCAAATTCTGTTAATGCCAAACACGTGGAATGCCAAAGCTGTATAAAAACCAAACACGCGTAATGCCAAAAGCTAATGACACCCAGCAAATTATTTGATATCATCCAAACCTTGTTTTTGTTTTTGCACGAAACCCCTCGACCCGTTCTAGACGGAGCCCCGCTTCGCGGGGCTCCTATTTCTGGGCGGTTTGCCCTTCGGGTATCTGAAGCTACCTAACGAACCTAACCTACCTACCTATTGATTTAGTGTGACATCCGTGAAAACATTACACCGTGTGGAAAAAAGCGTTAAGTTGCGAAGGCTATGTACTCATACAAAAATTGAAAAATCTTGGAAACAGATTGATCTGAACTCTAACAGTGATCTGGCGTTTTGCGTTTTTGGCATTATGCGTTTTTTGGCATTCTGCGGTTATGGCATAAAGCTTATTTGGCGTTATGCGTATTTTTTTTTTAATTACGCGAAACGACAAAATGGCGTTTTGCGTTTTTGGCATTATGCGTCTTAAGGTCTAAAAGGGCGAGTTAGGCCAGTTAGTGTCGTATCAGAGAACAGAAGTTAGGTACTATGTTTTTTTTATACAACGACGGTGGCAAACAAGCCACTGGCGCTTTTTTAGGCTACCTTTTATACATTTTTTTTTTACCCTTTGGGTAATAGTAGGGTATCGTTGCATAGGTCTTTCAAAACGAATAAGGGTCTTCAACAACCATTTTTGATAGAGAATCGCTCCTAAAGAAAAAATATATCTGCCCCCATTCTAACTTTTGAACCATGGGTCCAAAAAATATGAAAAAAGTCAGTGCAAACTATAGCGAACATGTTCGATCCAGCCGTTTTTGAGTTACTTATTGCAAATTTAAAGTCTTCTCTTCTTAGTAAAAATACGTACAAAGCGCTGCGAAGGTAAGTACTCCCTTATGCTTGTCAAGTTGTAATGTTAACTAAATGTACTTCCTAACATGATAGGTAAGTACTTACTAATAGCCCCCCCCCCCCCCCCCCCCCGTTATAGCCTATTCTAACAGAATGGTAACTACGGAACCCTACACTAAGCATAGCCCAACATGCTCTTGGCCGATTTTTTTAATGAACTACCTACGATGCCTTAGTAGCTTAGTACTGTCCTGGTAATATATATGTATTCTACTTGGTTACCTACCTACTTCCTCATGTGTCGTAACTTATTGACGTTTATTAGATAGGCTAATTAGCATTTTCACTCGCTAGTCGTACTCATGGTTATTTCGTATTGTTGTCCAAGCAGAGTAAGCAGACTGAATACGCCAATTGAGCACTACCCTACACTAAGCATAGCCCAACATGCTCTTGGCCGATTTTTTTAATGAACTACCTACGATGCCTTAGTAGCTTAGTACTGTCCTGGTAATATATATGTATTCTACTTGGTTACCTACCTACTTCCTCATGTGTCGTAACTTATTGACGTTTATTAGATAGGCTAATTAGCATTTTCACTCGCTAGTCGTACTCATGGTTATTTCGTATTGTTGTCCAAGCAGAGTAAGCAGACTGAATACGCCAATTGAGCACTACATTTCGATTTTCAATAATGGCAGGATTGAATTGACAGGTAAGTAGTTGTAGAAAGGTACCTATCTACATAGTACATAGTACCTTAAAATCCTTAAATAGTTAAGTCTGTGTAAGTATCTGAGTAAACGCTCTCGATGCGCTATCTAGACCTCGGAAGAAATCCCATCACCTAGGTAGGTACCTAATACCTAAATCGATTCACTTGACGGCTTTGAAACGAAAATAATAAAGAGACCATTACCATTCTCATAACACATCGCAGTGTCAAGTGACGTCATCTTCGTCATACAGCTAATGATAACAAATACGCGAACGCGACTACACTTCAACGTATTCATGCGAAAATAACCTGCAGCGAAAACGTACTACTTACATTGCATTATTTACAGCAACCGCAGCCAATCTTATCTTATTGGAAGTAACCAATTCGTTTCCTTTATAAATGTTATCGTATAAACCCTTTTGACTAAAATGGCATCGCTTTTCATTGCATAATCATGGACGACATTGAACCAAATACGCGAATAAATGCACGTTTGATAGGAGTGACGCGACATAAACAGCATGATAAGAAAGAAAACAGTTGCTGTAGTATTTATTCAACGTCCTGTGCAATTGCAAAAACACGAAAAACATTCAAAAACAAGAATCCGTTAAATATTTAAAGATCGAATTCGAAGGAAAAACGTTGGAGTTAACGGTATTCCATATTTGAGGCTTAAATTGAAGTAATTAAGCGGATCTGGCATTGTTGTCATTAAATTCGTCGTTAAACCTCGTAAAAGTTACTTTAAAGTCAAAATTTGATGTCCTTCAGTCATAATTTAAGTCAGACAAGTGAAATTTGTGGTTATAACAACTACGGAATGACGACATTATCGATTGTACACATACCTGGAATTTTCATTATACGCCATGTAATCTTCTCGAGACCAATTTAATCATTTAAAAAAGGGTATACATAAAACAGGAAAAAGGGTCACATTATTAATATCCGTTAACACTACAAGTTATTAAAATAAATAAATCTACTTGATGTATAAAATAACCACGATTCGTTAGCATTCGTTACAATCAAAAGTGAACATCATCTATCTCTTACACACTATTCAGAATTGTGTTGCGTCTGAAAGAGATAGCTGATAATGCAACGTAAATAGAATAGAACTACTTCGAGCGCCATCTTAGATAGGAAATGGGTTACGCTTATTGTCTATGATAAATATGTTGCCAGCGTAAAAAATGTTAGCCGAAATCGGAGGGTTTCCTGATATCATCACCGTACAATAACTTAAAAAAAAAAAGATTTGAAATGGTTGCGGGTGATTTATCAAAGCGAAATCCTGATCAGCCGTAACAGACTTGATTTTGATGTTTCGATTCACGACGTTTGGAAATAAAGTATTATTTTTATTTGCAAATCTTGTTCTAGAAAGCAAGGGATTCGCAAACAAACATATTTTTTAAATTACTAAAAAAAACAATGTCATCGGCAGAAGACATCGTGAAACGCAATATTCAAATCAGTGAGCGTGGCCAAGCCGAATTCGACCTCGAAATAACGCAACGAGAAATGGAAGCCAAATTGTTACATGGATTTCTTTATTGATTTACTGACGACTTTCACTCATAATTTATAAAACTGAATCGGGACTTAATTGCGTACACTTACGTATTTTACTTAGCCTGACATTTCGAAAGTGACATTACGTGGTCACAGGCAGTAGAGCTTTTAAATGGCTCGCGGAGTTTTTCTACCTCATCATCATATATTTATGTTAGATTTGTCGGTGGAGCGATTTCTATGCATGTCGGTTCTCTGCCTTCTCCTCGACAGCCTGATACGACGCGACGACGACGTTAAGTTTTTCCTTATTTGTTCTATGTACGTTCTCCTTGTTGTTGTTTTTTTTTTACCTATACATATAGTTATAATTACTAAGGCAGTTTTTAATAAGAGATACATCTTTAAAAAAAATGATATGATTTAAGGGCTTCTGTAAATAATTAATACGCCAAATGATTTTTTAAGTTTTTTTATTATATTTTATCAATACATTAAATCCTTCATACGAATATCATTGTTTCCTACATTTCAACACGGTAAACCGAGTGTTTAATATTACGTAATCTATAAAACTCCCGTGAGACTCAAACATATTAGATTATTTTAAACCGGGTCATTCACGTATTATTACACATTTGACAAACGCAATACGGAGAGTAGAGCCATCCTCGCAATGGTGACGTCGCCGGCACCGCCGACGCCGTCTGTCGTGAGCGGCCGGGCGAGTCGGGCTTTGGCCCGCAGTACACGCCGCGCCCTCGACCAGTGAAGACGTGTCGTGTCTCCGTGAAGACGGTCCTCGTAAATTGGACCGAAACATGTCGACTTAATAATACGTGAGTGACCCGGTTTAAAATAATCTATCATAAGGAAACCATCTATATCTCGATGTATCCAAAACATCTCATTAAAATGTCAAAAGGGCCTCACGTGTTGGCTTAAACTCCGCGCACACCTTACAAATGTCCGGAGCACCTATAGGTTCATGACGGGTAGGCATGTATATGGGCGCAGCGATGTGACGACCCCATCGCCTGCTAATGGCCCAGTAGGCAGTACAATCAGCCAACGCAGGGCAGCTTGTGGAGAGCTGTTGGGGAGAACCATTCCCACGAACTTGACTGCTCCAGGGAAGTTCTGCCACCCGATAGATGAAAAGGGCCCTCTACCTCTATCGTGCTTTAGCCGGCCGTCCGTCCCGTTAAAGTCCACTGACACCTCTGTACTCTCAGCCCCAACACCGGTGTTGCTTTTGAGCCATCATAGATGTTGTTTTTTGTGAGGACCCATTTTGTGAGGGCGAGGTCATCGTCTGCTCATGCTGGCAATAAAATTTTATTTAGGCTCTCAATAGGCCTTACGCCGCGCCGTTCCGGTTGCTGCCTCTGCGTGCGTCCCATGACACGGGCAAAAGCAGCAACCTCTCGTTGTAAGTGTCAAAAAGGCCTCTACGTGTTGGCTTCGGCTCCGCGCAAGCCTCCTAAGTGGCCAGAACCATTGTACGGCGATGGGTGAAAGCATTAATATAATTTAATTTTTTCATGTTTTTTTACCAAGTTCTGCTGTATAATTCACGTTTAGACTGCAGTTTTCTATGCTTCTGTTAAAGGTATCGAGGATCTCATGATGACTGACGCTCCAATAGAATAGTTTTGCTATTTCACGCTCAACAATTATAACGCCTTTAACTTCACATTTATATATCCAACGATTTTGTTTATTATTGTAACCAGGGTGCGTACTTGCGTAGCCCACATAGCCTATCGTTTACGATCCGTAGCGAACGAAACGCAGCTTCACTGTCGCACTAATGAGGGCTAACGCGTATGAATTCGCCGCTAGGGGCGCTAGTGTAGATGGTGGTCTTTTCCATAGTTCGAAATGTCAAATGTCACTTGTCACTTCAATGAATGACAGCTGTTCTTTAGGCTTTTGGACCACCATCAACAGAGGCGCCAACTGGTGAGCAAAAAAACGATAGCCCTCATTAGAGTAATCTATAACTTGTCGTTTTAAAATGAGAGCGAGAGCGTAACAACGTTTGCAATGTATGGAAAACCGAGCTTGCTGCGGACTTTTAAGGTCGCAGCTATAAGTGAGAGCTAAGGAAGAAATATAGTGACCGGACCACGGTCGCTGTCCGGTACGACTGTCTGTTATAGCTTTTACTTTGTGTTTGCCTTTTTCAGGGTGCCGTACCCAAAAGGTGAAAACAGGACCCTATTACTAAGACTCCTCTGTCCGTCTGTCTGTCTGACACCAGGCTGTGTCTCATGAATCGTGATAGCTAATAGCCAGTTGAAATTTTCACAGATGATGTATTTCTGTTCCCGCTATAACATAACAACAAATACTAAAAAGTACGGAACCCTTGGTGGGCGAGTCCGACTCGCACTTGTCCGGTTTTTTACTACTAACGCCATCTGTTAGAAAAATTAAGAATTAACATACGGTACGAAGAACCCGTTAAATAAATAAATAATCTTTATTTACTTGAAACCTAATACATTATGTAAGCCTTAGACTAAATTACAAAATAAAACTTATATTAGGTTTGTAACAGTTTCATTTGGATTCTCTGTTTCCTGAACTAGGACAAAGCCTGTGACTCAGGATTCAGTGATTCATCCGTGAATGCGAGTGTGGAGTGGGAGTCGCAGATCTGCGAAATAGACTCCACACTCGCGTTCACGGCTTCGCGCCGCGGATTCATGCACGAGTGTGGAGGGACCTTTTTATTGTTCATCACAAGTGTGATGAAAAACATTTTTATTGTTTATGGTATTATTGGGGGGATTTACTCTTTTTAATATGGCAGCTGCCAACAAATGTCATTGAAAATGCATTGCTTTCGTGCTTTCGTGTTTACCGTGCAGTCTTTTGGCGCCAAAGTAAATAAAAACAACAGTAGAGCTGTCTGCATTTATTTAACTTTAAATATTGGATTTTACTTATAGTTGACGTGTAAGAAAAATGAAGTTTCGAGCAGTGATGGTAGATGCTGGTCCAATGCGAGAATTTACAAGTAAACATGTGTCCATGTTTGAATTTACCGATGTTTGATTAGTGTAATCAGTGTTTTGATATCCACTAAGGTTTACTCATTTTTCAGATATAGTTAGCACAATATCAAAGCTTTCTAAGGAATGTGTTGCGAGAATAGCCGATGATCAACTTTATTTCATCGTCAGCGATGAAAATAGTGGCCCCGCGCCACCGATATTATGGTGTGAAATTCCACAAGCTATGTTTTTTTCTGAATACCAAATGGTGGGTTTAGATGAAGATCACAAGGATATATACTTAGAATTTACTTCTGGTAAATATTCAAAGCTAAATAGCTAAGTAGTTATTCTGACTTAATCTATCAGTGTAGATAATCAAGAGAAAAAATATTTTGTGCTTTGGTAGCTTGTTTTTATGTAACAGATGATTTGTTTCCAGCGAATTTAGCAAGGTCTCTGCTAACCTTAAAAAGTGCAAAGAGTTTAAAAATGAAACTGACAAAGAAGCAATGCCCATGCCTTACATTAGAAATTGAAGTGGTATGTATAAGGTTAGCACCAATAAATATTTCTGGTTGGTTTAGGCAAAATATTATTACCGCTTACAAGTTAGTGTGATTTACTACATAGTATAAAACAAAGTCGCTTTCCGCTGTCTGTCCGTCCCGTCTGTCCCTATGTATGCTTAGGTCTTTAAAACTACGGTTACGGTTTTTTTAATAGAGTGATTCAAGAGAAAGGTTTATATGTATAATTTGTAAAGGTTTTGTGTAAATTAATTGAACTATCCATGCGGAGCCGTGGCGGGTCGTATAATTTTATAAATGTGAAAGTAACTGTCTACGCATTAGCTTTTCACGCTTAAACAGCTGAACAGATTTAGACAACATTTTGTATGGAGAGACAAGAAGAGCCGGTTTCCGAAATACGGCCCATGAGCCTGCCAATTCTGCCCACGAAAAAGTATCTTAATTTCATAAAATCCATCCCTTGAAAAGAAAGTGGGAGCTGGCTGTGGCTCTTAGGTCAAAAAACTTGGGAGACCCCTGTATTACACTATCATAGTATACCATTCTAAATTTATTTAAAACTACTCTTAATTAAAAAACATCTAAATAAGGCTCCCGCGGCATTGTGCCAAAGATGCTGGCAGCATTCCCTCGCTGAATGGCAATACTTATGCGCTGTGAGAGAAAGCTCTCTGGTCACCGGTTGCGTCGACGAGCTTTTTGCTTAGTTCTTTAAAAAGAACTTGTGCGCTTGGACCCCACAACCCCAATGTCTCGACACTAAATGCCACAAAGTGGTATTGTGGGCCCGAGGTCTCGGTACTTTGCGAACGTTAATTCTGAATTTATATTTTAGTCATCATCAACATCACAGCAGACGCGCCAAGTCACACACGACATACCTGTCAAGGTTATCCCAAGGAACTCGTGGTCAGATTTCCAAGAACCAAAGATACCCAAACCAGATGTAAGTTGGCATTGGCACTTTACCTACTCTTAGTAAACTTGATTGTATCTATCAGGAGCGAAGTCCATTCCTTAGCAGTTTGTACAGTCGCTATCAGATATATCGGAGGCTAAGATGCTTACAGATATCTGAACATGCCTCTAAGGTGTTAGCTCCGATATAGGTGTATGTACTAGGAATGGATGTTTCACTCATTCATTTCATTTCCTTTTCATTTTAGAATTTGATAATATGCTACTTATTTGTATGATTTGATGTACATATATATTTTTAAAACAAATTTCTATAAAGCAAAGTACCACCTGTATGTAATTACATAAATTATATAGTAATTAAAATTGTATTTTTTCTTATTTAAGCGTAATGCATGTTAATTATAAGATGTAATGTTTTGAAAAGATGTTTCCCGCCGAGTTTGTTGCGGTACCATATTGGGATACCCTCCTCCGATTGAGGGGGGATTTAAATCTTCTCGAGGCAGAGGTGTAGGGTTAGAGCCGGCGTAGCTTTATTTGACGTTCATAAGCGCATTGTAATACGCCTACATGAATAATAAACTATCTTTATCTTAAACTTATCTGTTGCCAAACTTCAGTTCACGAATTCTTTCAGATATCAATAGAACTGCCAGCACTCAAGCAGCTACGAACCACGATAGACCGCATGAGGACTATGGCTGCTGAAGTGATGATCCGAGCCTCCGCTGAGGGACAACTAACATTGCAGATTAAGACAGATACTAGCAAAGTGTCCACTAGATTCAAGGACTTGAGGGTGGAGGTGTTTGAGGGTTTGTATTACAGTAGCCAAAGTGGCAATAGTTATTTGTTTTACAAGGGGGCCAAGTTTTTGTTTAACCTCTCGTGCTAAGATTGATACCCGAAAGATTCTAAAAGTGGAATCTTGAGCATTGCAAGGACTGGACAAACTGCTCCAAAGTGAAACACCATACCAACACGAAGAAAATACTTTTTTTTTTTTTTATGAAATAGGAGGCAAACGAGCAGACGGATCACCTGATGGTAAGCGATTACCGCCGCCCATGGACACCCGCAACACCAGAGGGGTTGTAAGTGCGTTGCCGGCCTTTAAGATGGGAATACGCTCTTTTCTTGAAGGTTTGAAGGTCATATTGGTCCGGAAATACTTTAATTCATTCATTACAAATGAAATCCTTGAATGAATGTTATAAAATATTTATCATTCAAAATTATCATTTATTTAAAAAATTATTTTACCAGCCAACATGAGGAAACAACTTAAAATTTGCATCAGGTTACTTTGCTACAATTTTGGATGAAATTAAAATGTATGTCAGTGCAAGTCAGTGTAAGGAAATGAATGAAAATAGTATGTAGGTATTTTTTTCTATTTTAGGTCCCATAGAGCACTCCGACTCTGAAACAGAAACGCAGGCAAACGAAGACATGTCCCACATCTGCTTTTGCCGTGTAGATGCTAAGAAATTATCCATGTTCCTGAGTGCCGATCAAATCTCACATAACAGGACCGTGTGCAGTATAGTCCATAAGAGATTAGTAATTTTATGTTTGCAGACAGAAGAAAATGTCAAGTTGCAGTGCTTTATTACTGGTATTGTATTCTAATAGGTTAAACTTTTGACCTGACTGAAAAAAGGTAATGTTTTAAACAACGCGACTGGCCGTGGGACCCTTACTAAATGTTTGTTATTATTCTAAAATAAAACATCAAGACATTGCAAATTCTTTTATTTTTGTATAACAATGATGGACAATTTTCTTGCATTTTCAGTAATACAATTATGAATCTCCCGTTCTCCAATATGCAGAAAAGATTTTAATTTGAAATGCACTGGTTGTCGTTTCCAGAAAAAAAAAGGATAATGGCAGATGTTGTACTGATAGTTACAACAAACTGCAGGAATCGGTTCTGACTGATTGCAAAATAACGTTTTGTTGCAGTCAACTGCATCACATCTGTATTTGCAGTTTGCATCGATTATATTTGCTAGGTACGCTCCATACTACATTTAAAATACGCTCGTTATTTTTGTCTTTTTTTTGTCAGTACTAAACTTAAGTTTTTATTTTAATAGAAAGCCTAACAACAAAGCATTAATTAATTTAGTTATAAGCTAGATGAAACGATCTTTCGTTGTCCCGCCTCAGTGTGTCGTGAGTGGCTTTCAGCTGGTCCAGTTTTGTCGATATCTGAGCGATAGAGTTGTCTATCCATTGCATTGACGACATGTGTGCGTTTAGAATGCGCCCTATTTGACCGATCTGAAATCAAACAATTGATGGTTAATTATCTCTTCAGCAGACCAATGTTACATATTTTAGTTGCTTGATAGGTAATGTCTTGCCTTGTTGGTGTGAAATGCCTCGTGGCTGAAGGTAAATTAATCGATCATACAGGCGCGGATCCACCGTTGTGGGCAAGATGGGCATGCCCACAACCTTTTTTACACTTTCACGGTATATTGAGATCGATAGGCCTTCATAAAATAAAAAATAAAAACAATGAATCGTGCGTGATTCGGAACGCAGCAAAGAGCCATAGACAAAAATGGTGATACTTTTTGTCACATTTTTACAACATATTATCTGTTTCTTTTTGGCGCATGAATATGTATTAGAAAAAAAGAGATGACTACTGGTTGGAAGCGCGCACTCGCGCAGACCATAGACAATAGACAGATCTACTAATTTAAAAGCAAGAGTGTATTGAGTTGTATGCATGCACATGTAGATTCCCGCCAAAATGCCAAAAGTTCCGAGGCAAGCCGCCATTCTTGAAAAGTTTTTTGTTAATGTCAGTCAGGGTAAAATAGCTGTGATAGTGTGATTGTTGTTTCGACACAATGGTAAGTTATTTTAATGAAATTATTGCTATTTTACCGCTCTAATGCAATGCCCTACTCTATATATCATTTGTAACTTTATTTTAACTTTGTTTTTTGGTCATTTCGGCCAGGGTTTACCTAAACAATCAGAGCAATTTATCGCTCTGATTGAAATATGTATATTACTTTTATAATAAAACAAAGTTACAAATTATCCAATAAAATATTCATTACCTACATTGTTTATCGATTTATTATTTGTACCTATGATATTTCGTGTTGTGTGTGATTTGTTTTCTTGAGGGGGTTTTTTGGCGTCTTCTAGTCAATGACTAAGTAAATATCTTGAAAATTAAATCCTACAACTACTCACGCAGCTGTGCAATAGGTATATATTTATGGGGCATATCATGCTATCTCGACTGAACATTTAGATTTAAAAATTTTAATTGGGTAGATTCTTTATGTACCTAGTCAAATATAAAATAATTTACCTACATATTTAGTGGTCGATTGAGTAGTAATGGAATACCTCATACTATAGGGAAATAAGTCAGCTAAGCGTAACTACGTTTACTAAGTATTAGGTTCAAGGGAGTTTAAAAATGATTCATAATACATATGTATTATTAGTAATTTTCAAACTTTACCATACTATATATTAAGTAAGGAAACTGGTATATGTAGTACTCTATGCTTACTTATTTCTCTAAGATTTGTACCCTAACATCAAAATGTTTTTACAAATATTAGCAACTCTCCCGGTTAGCGTTGCTACCGCAGAGAGATCTTTTTCTACTCTTCGCAGAGTAAAATCTTGGTTGCGGGCCTCAATGGCAGAGGAAAGGTTATCCGGGCTAGCTCTCCTGAATATACATAAAGATACGAACCTAGATATAGATCAAATAATCAACGTTTTCGCAAAAAAGAAACGTAAGCTTGAATTTGTAATTTAAGTATATACTTAAATAGCAAAATCAAACTTACGTTTGGGTGCTCCCACAGTTATACCTCGTTACCTCGCGCGTCCAATGATGATGCCTATGACAGTTCATTTTTGTATGGAACAGCTGTCAAGTAAAATGTTCGTACACTTTTTTGGAAGTATAGCACATTCGTTTATTTAGAAATGTACTAATTAACTAATAAAAATACGGTATAAACATAAAATATTTCTTATCTTAAGTTCTTAAGCCTATTCAAATTTGACTTTGGAAAGTAGGTCTTTACCTAAAACTGAGTCAAAGTGTAAGAATGTCCTATAATATTTAGTCATTTATTTACTTACGCAAAAGGCTAAAATGTAAAATTCTTACTTTTTCATAACCTCGATACGAATGACTCCCTGTACTACATAAGTATATAACAGATTGGCTCAAATAATTTTTTGCAAAAAATTATTGTAAACAAAGAGAGTGGTGCAAAACTGAATCATTGCAAATAAATATGTATGAAGCAGACCACTGATTAATTTTTGCACGTAGTATTTATTTCTGCAATAATTACTAGATTTAAGATTTGAGAGAATTGCTGTTTATTATAAGACGCGTTACAATAACAAAACAAATTAATAATAAAATTTTATAGGAATGTAAATAGGTATAGTGTTGTAGCACTATACCTATTTACATAAAAAAATCCTATATTTTTTTTTAAAGTTCCTACTTAAACCAACTTGTCTGAATTATATTGGTTAAAAAGGAGTAGTTATATTACTAATCATCAGTCATGATCATTATCTTTAATTTCTATTTAAGTAAAAAAATAAATAAACTAATTATCTATTTTTAGTTCATGTACGTATAATAACTTGATGGATGTCAAAGGATATTTATGAAGATCTTAGAAGGTTTGTTATGAAAAAAAAATTGACTAACCGACTACCCGCCAATCATACCTCTATGATTGGTGCAAAACATGGTAATAACTTTTTAAAGATAAAATTCAACATCCTATTTTCAAATTACTCAAAATGAGAAATAATTTACAGCAAACATAATTGCTTACCAAATTCGTATACCTACATTTAAGATTCATTTCAAAGTAGAGTAGAATGCGGTTCGGTTTAGCATCTAACTGTAAATAAAGTTATTTAATGTAAAATGTATACTAGCGTTTAATTTAATTTGATATCATTTGAAGTAGCCGAAATTTCATCAAATCGGTTCAGTAGTTGTAAATTAAGTCTCGCCTGGTGCATGTCACTTGCTGGTCACACTACAATTTCCGAGACACCGTCAAGACACCGCCCAGTTTAGTGTCCCTATTGGCTTACTAGCTGTGGCTAGTATAGGAAACAAAAAAAAAGATTGATTGAAATTGATTTGGAATTTAATCAAAACTGACTATTTAATTGGACGAAATCAGCTCAGAATTAATTCAAAGCCAAAGTCCTGATGCGCAGGAAAAAGGAAATAGGTAATCAAATTCAAAAGTCATTCATGACTCATAATTGCTTTATGAGCGAACTTAGAGTCGCACTTGGCCGATTTTCGGTTTTCGGGTGGCTGTGACCACAACCTTTTTTGAGGGCTGGATCCGCGCCTGCGATCATAGCGCATTTTAAAATTTTTGTACATTTACATTTTGCACAGTACTATTTTTTCCACATTTTCCTTCCTAAATCAATTTAAAAAAAAAAAAAAAAATTGTTTTGGGATGTTTAATTTGAGCTCTTTCAAACGATCCCACTTCACCTCGTAAATAGACTTTGAAATTTGCCCCCTTTTTATATTGGTCATTATTCTTTAATTAATAAAAAAAAAATACTTGAAGTGTTTGGGTTAGCGTTGTTCATGACTATTTCAAGTTGATAGCTTAAGTAGTTCTTGAGATATTTAGCGATGTGACAGACGTGCGGGCAGAGTCGCACCATAAGGGGTCCCTTTTTCCTTTTGTACCTTTTTGGTACGGAACCCTAAAAATGGAAAATTCAGGTCACTTTCCGTGAAAATGTGCTCAAATATGAACATTACACGGGGCATGTCATGACTTTGCATCGGTCTTAAGTATCTTAAGAGCTCGAGGGAGAGGAGTGTTAGGGTCGGCAATGCGCATGTAACTCCTCTGGAGTTGCAGGCGTACATAGGCTATTGAGACTACTTAACATCAGGCGGGCCGTATGCTTGTTTGCCACCGACGTAGTATAAAAAAAAATATTTTTGGCCTCAATGGCGCTAGGCTCCACAGTAGTGCTCATAGCCAAAAGACATTAAAGGCCTTTAAAATGGCCTGTGAGATGACTGAACTGAACTTATGTTACTTACTGGATCATTACTATCTTGGCTTCTATTGGTCTCGTTGAGGTGTTCAATAACTTCCTTCAAGTCTTGCGACATTGTCTTCAGCTGCGAGTCTAGGTTTTCGGCTAAGTTGTACCTGTAAAAATGATTTATAATAAGTTTGGTCTTGCAGGTAATATCCAAATCGATTTAACTATCAAGGGTAGGCAAGCTCGTATAAAATTTTACGTAATAGACATAAGTACATATCGTATCCCTACTAATATTATAAATGCGGAAGTCTGCTTGTTGCCACTTCACGCTTAAACCGTTGAACCGATGATTTTGAGGCCCGGGAAGGACATAGGATAGCCTTCATCAATTACTATCATTATTCCACTTAGACCAAGTCGCGGGCAGAAGCTAGTATAATTTATAAAGCCATTCTTGAGCTGTCTAAGATTGCTAGTGGAGTCTACAGCAAACTGCCGAACTGCCTTTTTTTTCTTAGTCTAATAGTGGTACACTGCTGTGCAAAGGCCTCTCCCCTTAATCTCCACAACTCCCGTTGTTGTGATTTTTCCAGTCAGTTATCGAGGAAGGAAGTTAGCGTTAAAGATGATTCCTGATTCCTCAAATGGAATTGTAGTTAGTAATTCGGCTGTTAGATTACAAAGTAATTTGGGAATCGGTAATTCGATTCCAAAAGTAATTTAGAGTAATCATGGAATCAATTACGAAATGCCCATCTCTGCCGTCTAAGCCGTCCCACCATTCCGTGTATTGTGAAAAAACTGGGCAAATGCGAGTCGTACTCGCGCACGAAGGGTTCCCGTACCAGTATCTATAAAAACGGCAAAAAAATCAAGTTTGTTGTATGGGAGCCCCCCTGAAATATTTATTTTATTCTGTTTTTAGTATTTGTTGTTATAGCGGCAACAGAAATACATCATCTGTGAAAATTTCAACTCTAGCTATCACGGTTCATGAGATACAGCCTGGTGACCAACGGACAGACAGACAGCAGAGTCTTAGTTATAGGGTCCCGTTTTTACCCTTTGGGTACGGAACCCTAAAAAGGCAGTATTTTCTCATACGCTTAGAATTAAAAAGATGCTAAGAAGATGACACTCTCAAAACGTTGGAAACAATGGAAACCTTCTGCATTTAAATGTTTACTCACATCTGCTCCCTCTCAGGATCTCGCGCCCTGTCTCCGGACTCGAGCAGCTGTTTCTCGAGCGGCGCGAGCAAGTCCTCGAGCTCCTTCTGTTGCGCCAGCACGAAGTCGAGCTCCAACTCGAGACTTTGCTGCTCGTTCTTCACGGCTTGCACTGTGTCGTTTACTTCTACTATCTGTTACGTAACGTAAAAAAATAATAAAGCTCTGGTTTCATAGGAATGCGGTGTCATATAGCGGACGCAAAAAGACGGCCGTCTGTACGGTGACGACATGTGAAAAGTTCCACGGCGTCATAACACACCGTCAGCCACCAACGTCAAACGAAACGCACCCAGGAGAGAAAATGGACGACCTTGATTTAGTTTTAATAATTTACTTGGAGGATGAACGAGGAAAATAATCGTAGTGCGGAAGATCATTTATTCAAATCTCGTGGTACAGAAGGTCTCGTGGTGCATTTGAGATTTTAGTACAAATGGCTTCACCGCTATCAAATAAAATGTTCACGAAACTATCGACACCGTCAAGACGGCCGGCCGTCATGCAAATGGCGGCACCACTTTTTGACGTTACGGTGTCAACAACGGCCTCTAGGACACCGCGCCATTTGGTTTATATAGACAAGACAACGTTCTAGTTCAACGTACTTGTTGTTGATCAGCCGTGGCAATAAGCCTGGACAAAGCTAAAGGGACACATAAAACGTACCTTTTCTCCATTAGCAATAAGTAGCCGGTCCCACGCGTTGATCTGCGTGGCCTGGTTGATGAACGTCTTCTCCTGTTCCTCAAGTTCTAACGTCCACTTGTTGATGTTCTCTTCGAGCTGCGCGAAGGTGATCGAGGTGATTGGCTGAGGCGGCGCGGCTGCTGTGGTCCTGGGAAGTAAATAATAATGTAATATATTTTGGCAGATTAGTCCCACTGTTGGGTAAAGGTTTCCCCTCCTTTTAAAACGACCCTACAAATTTTCGTTCTCTGCCAAGTGCCAGTCGCTTTCGCAAAGGGCATATGACTAGAGGCTCTGTGAGCTGTAGACCTCGCGAACCCCCATGGCTCCGCCATTTTGAAAAAAATCCAATAACTGAATCGACAAATAAATTCTATATAATTATCGAATCTGCTCAACAAATTTCACCAGAATCGGTTGACAAATGCGACATGTAGAGAACATCCGGACATACGAAATAATTTTTTACGCTCTCGCTCGGTCAATACTCATTCAGTTGATTTCTGTTTCCCTTTTGTAAAATATATTACACGAAAGCCATGAGAAATCACATTATTGTCAGCTGTGAAATGATCCACAAGTCATTGGTTCATTTTACCTACACAAAAGCAATCTTTAAAGCCCATACAGCGGAATTTGGTATAAGAATAGCTGTTAGGTATACGGAACTTTCCTAGTATGTTTCTTTTCAAATATGTTACTTATAACCAAAGAGGATATAATACTCGTAAGATAGACCGGTACTGTCATAGTAAATTTTGTAACCACTGTAAATTCACTGCCATCTATCGAAATACTTTAAAACTAAAACTGAAGATTTATAAAAATATGTTAAAATGTATTTAAATATGGATGATTTTTTTATTTGCATTAATTATTTTTATATGATTTTGACCCATATTCTTTAACGAATATGCGTTAAAATTATAAATAACAAACGAAACCGTCAACGCCCTCTATACGAGAGTAGGCCAAAGCTAGTGGCGCCATCTGATCGAGAATCAAATTTTCGTGATTTTCGAGGCACGTTTTTTCCTTAGACTGTATCTATCTATTACGGAGTTATATCTATCTTTGCTTATAACTTACGTTACAGGGAGTAGAGACGGCATGGTGGTGGCCGCGGTGGTTTTTCCTAAAGCTGTTATGCCGGACGGTGCTGTCGTGGATGCTAAAAATAAACAGAAAATACATATAAATATGGCTAATAAAATTAAAGTATAGTTACCTTGGCGTAGCAAATGTGCTGTATCTACTTAAGTGTCTATGTTTTTAGGGTTCCGTACCTTAAAAGGAAAAAACGGAACCCTTATAGGATCACTCGTGCGCCTGTCTCTCCGTCTGTCACAGCCTATTTTCTCCGAAACTACTGGACCAATTAAGTTGAAGTTTGGTATACATATGTATTTTAGTAACCCAAAGACGGACATGTAACGTAAACAAATGAATTTTAAACATGGGGGCCACTTTTGGGGGGTAAATGAGAAAATTAAAAAATAAAGTTTTTCAAACTATATCTCGTTATATATCAAATGAAAGAGCTCATTGTGAGAATCTCAAAAATATTTTTTTTATAATTTTAGGATAAACAATTTAGAAGTTATTCAAGAAAATAGGCAAAAAATGACATTCCCCCTTTATCTCCGAAACTACTGGGACTAAAATTTAAAATAAAATACACAAAATAGATCTTTACCTATAGATTACAGGAAAACTTATTAGAAATTGCAGTCAAGCGTGAGTCGGACTTAATTACTTAGTTTTTGATACGACCCGTACGGGTTTTTTAAAGACATATCCTCACGTTTCACATAAAAAATACATTGTGTAAATTGTGTAATGTACGGAACCCTTGGAACGCGAGTCCGACTCGCACTTGGCCGGTTTTTTTAGGGTTCCGTACCCAAAGGGTAAAAACGGGACCCTATTATTGTCCGTCTGTCTGTCACCAGGCTGTATCTCATGAACCGTGATAGCTAGACAGTTGAAATTTTCACAGATGAAGTATTTCTGTTGCCGCTATAACAAATACTAAAATGTACGGAATCCTCGGTGGGCGAGTCCGACTCGCACTTGTCCGGTTTTACTTGTTAATAATTAGTGTAGGAATAGAAATTTTATATAGGTAAAAAAATACTTGTAGACAAGGGATCAATCACAAAATTAGGCTTTATCGCCCGTTACTTTGGGTATGTCCAGAGATGTGAACCTAATTGTTGTGTATGATGCTAGTAAGCATTGTGTAATTTACATTATAAATTAATAACAATTTTATACAGACCCGAACTTTGAATGTCAGACGTGCGAAAAGATTTATTCGGTGTTATATTCAACTAGAATTTTGTAACATTTTTTACGATTTATCTATAAATTTTCATACGAAATTTCAAGTATTTGTCATCCCTGACAAGGTTTTTTTCTTAATTTTATTAGGACACTTGCCAGTTTGTTAGTACATACCCGCGGACGAAGGTTGTGTGCTGACTGCCGAGGTGAGACTGAATCCGCCAGCACTGGTTGTGGCTGGTTTGCCGAGCTGGAAGCTTGCTGGAAGCATTATGTTCATGTTACCCTTTGACCGCCAAAGACGTCAATTGACGCGCGCAGCTTACAGCCCAATAACAACTTCGTTCATGAATTAAAAACAAGACGATTTTTGATAAATATCACTAAACTCTTAACATCAAATTTGGAAAAAATAATGATATGTGAATAAATAAAATTTAAAGCCCAAATTTCTCATTTTGTTGACATATGCCTACAATTTATTCAAACAGAGTACATAGGTAAACGAAACGGAGCGTACGATAATGAGATTATGTTTAGTCAAAAATATTTTAATGGAACAAAATGTGGCTTTCCATTACAGAAGGGTCCTTATGCTTCAAGTGCAATAAGGAACTTTTTATCTGAAATTCTGATAGAATGGTCGTTATTGCACATGAAGCATAAGGACCCTTCTCTGATGGAAAGCCACAAATACTCACAAGCGGCAGTAGTCGCAGCAGTACTAGCAGGAGTTTTCCCAAAACCGAGTGCACTACTTGTAGCAGTCCCAAAACTGAGCCCAGTCGCTGCTGAAGTGGCCGCGGTCGACGTCGTCCCAAAACTGAGCCCGGCCGTCGTCGCGGCAGTCGGAGTCGCTCCAAAACCGAGGCTTGCCGTCGTTTGTGCTGTAGATGTCGCTCCAAAACTAAGCCCTGTTCCACTTGAGGCAGGCGTTGTTCCAAAACTTAGCCCCGTACCGGTCGAAGCCGGCGCTCCAAAACTAAGCCCAGTCGCTGGTGTAGAAGCTGGAGTTGCACCAAAACTGAGTCCAGTTCCTTGTGTCGATGCTGGTGTTGTTCCAAAACTGAGCCCAGTTCCTTGGGTAGAGGCAGTAGTCGTTCCAAAACTAAGCCCAGTGCCTGTTGACGCGGGTGTTGTTCCAAAACCAAGCCCAGTTGCTTGAGTAGGTGCTGGTGCGGCTCCAAAACTCAGTCCAGTTCCTTGAGTTGAAGGTGCTGCTCCGAAACTAAGGCCCGTTGCAGGAGTTGTAGCTGGGGTTGTACCGAAACCGAGGCTCGAAGCTTGGGTGGCTTGTGGCGCAGAGAAACCTGTTGATAAAGTGAAGAAGTGCAAGGTGCGGATTTGGATACTTGACAATTTAGTTCCAGAAGTTTGAAATTTGTACTAATGGTACTTACTATAAAATTACATACTTACTTTTGGTTATGACTTGTAGGTACAGGTCGGTTTACCGAGCTGGGTTGCGTTTTATAAAGCTAAAAGTTCGCTTTTGTTTCTGTTTCTAAGTTGTACACCCTATTCTTAGAGCCCCCGGCCAGCTCGGCCGAATTTCACTTTCGCATACAAACGGTATTTCGTTCTCATTTTAAAACTACGCGTTGGATTGTAATGAAACATTGCACATACAATGACATTAGGTATATCTAGGTCTGTAATTAGTTTATATAGCTCTAGTATATGTATAAAACAAACTAAATAGAGCAAAAACTAATTTTGTATGCAAAACCAAAAATTGCTGCATTTTTTTAACTATTGTATCTGAAGCTACATAAACTAATTACAGACCTAGATATACCTTATCCTATTGTAAGTACAAAGTTTCAGAGCAATCAAGCTAGTCGTTTTAAAATGAGAGCGTAACTACGTTTGTATGGAGAACTGAGCATGCCGGGTTGGCCACCAACCAAGCTATGGTGGGGAACAACAAGACATCTACTTTTTTGACGTGAATTTTTAGAAGTCGGCAGAAATAAAGTACGTTTAAAACAAGGGAACAAACTATAATAGCACTTTCTCTACTACTCCTACCGAAAGTTCCGACATTAAAACCATTATCATTTCTATAGTGTACTTGCTTTTAGAACGAGTAGGCTGGTAACAATTATTACACGACTCACCTAAACCGGTTCCAGGTTGTGTCGCAGCGGGTTTCCCGAAGCTGGACCCGAAGCTCAACCCCGTGGCCGCCCCCGATGCAGGCTGGGTCAGGTTGAGACCCTGCGCCGGAGTCGAGGTTTGGCCAAAGCCGAACCCAGGGGCAGTGGCTGGCTGTGGTGCTGTGAAAATATAATTTATGTAAATCATGTTTACAGATTGATGGTGTCATGAAAATATACACAAACATAGGAAGGTCAGTATCAAACATATTTTTGCGCTCAAATCGCAGCATTTCGTAATGTCAGATTTAATTATATTACATAATGAAATTTGACAAGTTAGCCTATCGAAGACGCTCTATCTAAGGTGTGTGGTTTCCAAATAGTGATGAAACAATAGTTAGAATTTTAATAAGAACCTACCAGTGTAATTAGACTTTTTTAGGATGTCCGAAAGTTAGGTATGAACTACTCTTGGGTAACATTCTGGCACTAAAAAAACTGACCATACCCGTTTAGGGTTTAGTTAGCTATTAGCATTAGGTATAGTACGAAAATATGATAGTATTACCGGCAGTAGTGGCAGCGAAGCCGCCGAAGCCACCGGCCGTCGTCGCGGCGCCGAAACTCGAAACCTGCGCAGTTGTCGCCTTTAACAAACAGAACATAAGTTTAAGATGGATTACAGTTTAAACATTACGTACAATGTATGCTTTTTCTCCCCTCTGGCCCTGTTTCATCGTCTGGCGACTGTCTTGGATCTTCTTAATTGTCGCTTCTAGTTATAGCTGAGGATTAAATAAATAAATATTATAGCACATTCTTACACAGATTGACTAAGTCCCACGGTAAGCCTAAGGAGGCTTGTGTTATGGGTACTCAGGCAACGATATATATAATATATAAATACTTAAATACATAGAAAACACCCATGACTCAGGAACAAATATCTGTGCTCATCACACAAATAAATGCCCTTACCGGGATTCGAACCCAGGACCATCGGCTTCACAGGCAGGGTCACTACCCACTAGGCCAAACCGGTCGTCAGGATTGGAATCATATATCTGAAAATCGCCGACCTGCTGGGCCGATGATACATATGCCTGTCATGGATCAATACATTCACCTTTCCAAAAGACGAAAAATCGTCCGGATCGGAGAGACGGCGTACAAAGATCATCTTCATAAAACGGACCGAGCTCGGTATTTGATCGATAGTTTGAGTTCATTGTACTATCGGGGACATTCGCGGTGAACCAGTTCAGATTTTTTTTACCTAGATCCTTACGAGCGAGCTAAACTCCGCCTCCCATAGAGATTACGATCCTCCCAATTACGACGCATTTAGGATTCTTTATCATAATAATGAAAAGGGTAAAATAAGGTAATGAGACAAACAATAGGTAGTAAGGACAGTTTATTAGTTGTTATTGTTTAGGCTAAGCTTCGCCTCCCCATAAAGATAATCAATTAGAATGCATTTTTGATTCCTTATTTTAGTTTGCAAATGCCGGCCGTCACACAGACAATGGACGGCAATAAATTTTACCTGAGCTAACCTTTTTTCAACACCCACATTTTAAGTGCCATGCTATTGGTCATCACTTTTATTTAATCGCATTCACCGCGAATGTCCCCGATTGTACGCCGGTGGTCAGTATGGTAATGAAACGCACCGTTTTACCATAGAGTAACTTATACTAGAGCGGTACTGTCATAGTAAATTTTGTAACCCCAGTAAATTCACTGCCATCTGTCGACACACTTTAAAACTAAAAATAAATATTTATAAAAATACGATAAAATGTATTTAAATATGGATAAATGTTTTTTTTTATTTGCATTAATTATTTTTATGATTTTGACCCATGTTCTTTCACTGATATGCGTTAAAATTGTTAAATAACAAACGAAACCGTCAACGCCATCTATACGGCAGTAAGCCAAAGCTAGTAACGCCCTCTGAACGAGAATCAAATTTTCTTGATTTACGAGGCACGTTTTTTCCTTAGACTGTATACATCTATTACGGAGTTATATCTATCTTTGGTTTTACTTTACAAGCAATGAATACTTACGGCGGGCTGAGGCGCGGAGAAGCCTGACGGGGGCGTAGCGAAGGCGAAGGCACTAGCAGGCTTGTTTGCGCTCGCCGGCGAGCCGAATGTTAACCCTGAATTCACAAACATACACGTCACCGTATTTTTCATTGAAATTGTAAACAAAAACGAAGGGCGGAGTTAAGTGGTTCAATTTTTTTTAGATTTATAATTGAGTCCAAACCACACTACTGAAACGATTTTGATGACATTTGGTATGTAGAAAGCTTAAGCTTCATAAATAGACTTAGGTACTTACAAATCCCCTTCAAAGTTAATATGTCTAGTATTCAGATTTAGGTCACGGAACAAATCTTAATCTAAACACCCATCTAAACTTTCACGATTTCTACACATTATTAAATTGTAAAACGGGACTTAATCGCGTATCTTTTCCGAGACCACGGGGACAACGCCGTCCTCGAAACGTCGGAGGTAAATGTTAAAACTTAAATAAGCGATTAAGTCCTGTTTTACAATTTAATAAAATCTAAATCTAAATAAATAAAAAACACAATGTCATATTTGGATAATCAACGACTATCATAGTATTCTTAGAGTAGGCTAAAAAAACCCACAAAAGACACGTATCTGGACCTTTCAGAATAGGCAGGAAATGGTTATTATTACCTTGGGGTTGCGCAGCTTGTCCTAAAGCGGGTGTCTGCGTGGCACCGCCGAACGGTGAACTTTGTGCTCCAGTCTGAATTATAAGAAAAAATACATGAACACCAATTGATCCTATCAGATGACCCCAAAGGGAATATTTCATGAATTTTAATCTTAAATAACATATTTTAAAATATTTAAATAACAACGGTTACACTCACGTGAATTATTTGTCGCTATTGGTGACATGTTTCAGTTCGGACCCATCGGGGGTCCTTCTTCAGGCTTGAGTGCTCGCGACGGCTGCACTCCTTGCACTGCGCCTAGAGCCTGACGAAGGACCCCCGATGGGTCCGAAACATGTCGCCAATAGCGACAAATAATTTACGTGAGTGTAACCGTCGTTATTTAAATATTTTTATATAACATGACATTAAAAAGCGATTTTGGAGAAACATATAAGTGAAATGGCAATTTCACTTATGGCAAAAAGTGAAAGAAAACAATCATAAATAAAATAAAAATATTTACACAAGAGACCGCTGCTATATGCAAATCCATGTTAACAATCTGAATGACAGGCATGGATGCTTAATTTCAGCAAAATACTCATCTGTTTTTGCATCTGTTAGACTAATTTTCCTCTTTGTTAAATTCGGTTAAAATTAAGATACGTGCCTGTGCAGGTTGGCCAAAGCCAGGGCTCCCAACAGTTTGGTTCGGCGGGGAAGAGAACCCACCAAAGCCTCCAAGAGGCTTGCTTGCTCCGAAGGCGGGTGCTGCGGTTGTTGTACTAGGAGAACCAACTGTAAACAAGAAATATTGTCACTTACAGCCTACACAAACGGTTTACTTGTTCCTTTTTCCTAAGAATATTAAAGTGTAAAACTCCTCATAGCCACAGAATCAATAATAGTACTACCGTACAGAAAGGAAACTTCCTACAAAACCGGACAGCACATATGGCACTATCCCTTTCGGCTATTTAGGGTTGTCAAAATTCAAGTCATTACCTTATCTGTGGTCATGCACGCAAAGGGACGTCAAATTGTGCTAATACTAGTTGTGCTAATGGTGTAATTACTCGGAGCAAAGAGGATATAATAATTACGGAGTTATATCTATCTTTGCTCGGAGCAATGCTGACCCGAAAGGAGCCGAGTATGGCCGAAGCGAGGAGTTTCGCACCCCTGTCGTAGCTCAATAAAAGTTAAGCTAAAATAAGTGACACATACAACAATATTGAGTCGGAATAAAAAAATTAAAGTTTATCTGCTGATGGCTAAAATATCCTAAAATGATATTTAAAATGATTAAAATGTGGTATGTGGAATGAGCTTACATAATGATGAAGTGGGAGCGGTAGTTTTAGCTGCTGATCCAAATGAAAATGAAGAGCTGGCCCCAAATGCTGGTGCATTGCTGGTCGGACTGTTGAAGCTGAATGCTGGTTTATTCTCTGAAATACAATTTACACAATACAACAATGATACAATAAGGATACAGGAGGACGGAATTAGCTGGCTAAATCCTCAGCCCGGCATACACACCAAAAGTATGGAAACAAAGCTTTGTTTACTACTCAATTAAGTTAATACAATATGACTGTAATGTAAATAAAAATTATATTTTTACTTCTCATGCTTGTAAAGTTCGCATTTGTCATGCGTAGACGACATAAAGTTGCTTATTATGTTCTAGAGCATAAAGTAAAATCATCTATTTCGACCCTTATTTGACTTAGCAATAAAGACCAAAATTTGCCAGACCTTCTGCCAGCCGGGGGCATGCAGCCCAGTGCCCCCGACCCGCCCGATTACAATTTTCTTTAGTCTTGAATAAATACGGTAAAATAACCTACAATATTGCATAGGTATTTTTGTATATTTTACTTACAATCGAAGTGAAAAGTAGAGTGTATAACTTAGGCATAATATCCGTTTTTATCCTCGAGTATCCTGGGATAAAAATGGATCCCTTTATGCCCTTGTACAATCTACTATTTTCATCTTTTTAGGGTTCCATACCCAAGGGGTAAAAACGGGACCCTATTACTAAGACTCCGTTGTCCGTCTGTCTGTCTGTCACCAGGCTGTATCTCATGAACCGTGATAGCTAGACAGTTGAAATTTTTACAGATGATGTATTTCTGTTGCCGCTATAACAACAAATACTAAAAAGTACGGAACCCTCGGTGAGCGAGTCCGACTCGCACTTGGCCGGTTTTTTTAAACTTATGGTGTACTTTTAATCTTTCGAGGTTGCATAATGTAAGTTTTTGGTTATCAATATAAAATATTAATAATAGAAAGTAGAAGCCTGAGATTTTAAGGCATGCAAACATGGTTTCCATACTTTTGGGTGTACATACATGCCATGCACAAAGGCTAATACTAATATAATAATACAGATATCTGTAACAAATGTGTGGTTCTTGGCAAAAAAGAAAGTTTGTCAAATGCCCTTATCATTTAAGGATAAGGAATCACTGAATTAGACCACAAAGTTTTGGTGTAACTTAATGTTAATGAGACTAGACTAGGACAAACATGTTGTACAGACTGCTCCATATAATAATATCCATTATATCCATTATAAGGACAATCTTACACAAATCAACCTAGTCACACAGTAAGCTCAGTGAGGCTTGTGTTGTGTTGACGATATATAAAACATGGGTGTATATAAATACTTATATACATAGAAACATCCATGCTTTCTAGCCAGGGGTGCTACCAACAAAAATGGGAGCCATAAAAAAATGTATATTGATTACAATGGATGATCCAACTAAAATATTGAATATGGTACTACACACACGCACTAAAAATAAAATGCACTAGTAGAAACTTGAATAATAACATGGTGGCGTTACCAGTAGTTGCTGCCACTCCAAAAGTGGGCTTTGCTGCATCACCACTACCAAAAGAAAAGCCTGCAACATTTCAATGTATAAACTGAAATAGATATCATACACTAAAAAAAAGCAAGTCCACTGGTGACCGAGGCGGGAATCGAACCCATGTCTTCAGCTTACGCGGCTAACATCCTGAACACTACACCACCCGGCCACGGCGGTACCCATCCCAAATTCTCTGGTGTATGCTAACTTTTAAGGGTATTTCATAAAAATAATTGTATTTGTTCCCTAATTTTAATGTATGTTTGAAATTACTGTGCTAATATTAATTTTACTTTCTAGACCTAAAAAATTAAAAGCATATTTGTCTTGGCAGGTTTTGGTTTGTGAGCAGCTTAAGGAAAAGATCTTCTATGTTTGCAAAAAATATCTGTGTCAAATTGGCAATTTTGTCTCTGGACGCTAAAAGTAAATTAATTGTAATATTGATACTTATGATTTATGAACATCTTATGATGTTCTGGTCTGTTGGCACAGAATAAATAATAGTACTGTGCAGAAAGGAAACCTACAAAACCGA
The DNA here is from genome assembly GCF_947568885.1 of Cydia strobilella. Taxonomy (NCBI): domain Eukaryota; kingdom Metazoa; phylum Arthropoda; class Insecta; order Lepidoptera; family Tortricidae; genus Cydia; species Cydia strobilella. Next base: position 23,684,063 of record NC_086042.1, read on the forward strand.
AGTTTGACAGGGCTTCAGGGTCAAATCATGCTGTCCCTTTCGACTATTTAGGGTTGTCAAACTTTGAGTCATTATTTTATCTGTGGTCATGCATGCAAAGGGATGTCAAGTTGTGCCAACCCTAATAATTGCTCGGAACAATGCTGAACCAAACGGAGCCGAGTTTGCAAGAAGCGAGGAGTTTCGCACCCCTGCTATAATGGCTTATAATGGGAGAGCCTGACCTTTTTGTGTAAAATGTTTAATATAGGTGGCCAAGGAAATTGTAAAAGTATAACAAACCTGTGTTTGCTGATCCAAATACTGATTTGTTATCACTTGTTCCGCCAAACGAAAAACCTGAAAGCAACTTTGCATTAGATGATATTTGTTTTTTTATCACTTAAATACATAGAAAACATTAATAACTAAGGAATAAATCATTGTCATAAAGACACAAATCAATGCTGTTACTAGGATTCAAGCCCAGGGCCTCCTCATCCTGCTTCATAGGCCGGGGCCCAGTTCACTACCAACTAGATTAGTGAGTTGCTATTAGATGAATTTCATTAGCTCCAAGCATTAGGTATCTTGTAATCCCATTATACAAATTACCATTTCTTGAATTCTTTTTTGGACTTATTTTAATAGTAATAATTAAGAACAAACATTTAAGAACTGTACACTTTTATATTTTGATCTCGATCTAAGGCCGGATTATCAGGCTTAACTGTTTTAGGAAATAAAATGGTTTATTAGGTGTTTGGTGACAACACATTTAAGGTTATGTTCAAATGTTTGTGTATGGATTATTTCTGACAAAACACATTATTTACTAATGAAATGATAAATTGTATAATTTTGATCATTTGTTTTCACCTGTAGAAGGCGTAGCAGTGCCGAAGGTTCCTGCGGAAGTCGTGGTTGGTGATCCAAACAATGACATGATTTCGAACCGAGTTTAAATTTTAACACGAATATTTGATACGCGTTGTAATTAACAGTATATTTTCAATTAAGCTGTAGTGATTTTTGAGTATTACTTTAAAATATGCAAAAAACAGTCAAATTATTTTATTTCACAACTCTGTTTCTGTTAAAATAGTCAACGAATTCAGCGATACAGCGATTCTGGCGGTTGGTCAATTTGACAGTTGAGACAGTTGACTTGACGCATTCCTTTTTTTCGCTAAACCTTTTTTGAATAATGATTGATTGATTCTAGGTTATTGGCCAATTATAAATTGATGTAGATATTTGGTAGATATATAGTTGGCGAAACCAAATTGGCAGTAAATAAGAACAAAAAAAAAAACTATACTCATCCTTTTCTTTTGGGTTCTAGTACTAGTGTAAGACAAACATAGTATGATTCTCTCTGTCTATGCTTGAAATGAGACAGTACTTTGACAAACTATAGTAAAGCCTATAATACACAGTACTGATTTCGGTTTTGCAAGAGTCGCATTAGCAAATAATTGCATGTTTACATAGATTAGTATATGTTATTACTGTAATAGATAAGAAACTCTCGGACATTTCACGTTCACGTCTCTACTAGTGCTGCCTCTAGCGGTCCTGCTCTCAACTAATGAGACTATAGTAGAAAACACGCACACATGTACACACTACACACACACCCACACACACATGCGCATACTCGTGGGCTCTTTACCTGCAGGTAAGGTGAAGGGGGCGGAGTGCGCCTGCCGTGTAAGTGCGCCTACCCCTATATATCTATATAGACTATATAGATAGGCACACTTACACGGCAGGCGCACTTCGCCCCCTTCACCTTAACAATTTTATTATTGGAAACTGATTTATGTAGTAATCTTTGTCGTCCGTTGCACAGAAAATTACACAAATCAGTTTTAATTTTCAACAAATGAAAGAAAACTGACATTAGTTCAAGTATAATATATTATACAATATAAGTGATTATTTACACACGTTCCCAGTCACTAAGGCAGCGCATACTGTGTATACTATATTACTTTGCTAATCCTCGAAAAGTTAACGTGCTAGTCAATCAGTGGTCACCCGTTATACTTGCGCATTTTTACATGCAATTAATGTTCCCACCGCAAAAATAAGTACGCAAATAAATATTTTTGTATTAATTAATATGGATTTTCACAAAGTAACGCCTGATTCTATTCATTAAGGGGCTACTCGAGGTTTTCATCGATATTTGACAACTTTTGAATCATATCTCCTTCTACTTTTGGTTCTTCAATCTTTTATCTCCATTTTTGCCTACCGGACTTTGAAAGAAATGAATACTTATTTATTTATGATTTTTTTAAACATTGTCTAAAAAAACACTATTCTTCTAGTCTTTGACGTCCCTAAAAATTTGTCTAAGGATTTTAAAATAATTAACACTAAAATTGTTCTTTGATGCCAAATAGCTCGAAAACAACGAATTTTGAAGTAATTATATTGCTTAAAGCCGTTACTGTTAATATGATAAGCTACAAAAGACATTAGAAAACTAAGGGATTTCGATCAAAGGTCATTGGGGCATGGGATCCCCTTTATCTATCTCCTGACTTTGTGTTTTAAATAATATTCATAGGCGGTCTTTTTCATCTCGTCCTCCTGGTCCCAAAATGTGGTTTTGCCCATTAAAATCTCATTTATTTCTCTGCACCAATTATTGATAAAAAATATGATGCTTCGTTTTAACATAAACTTCGTCAACTCCTCGCCATGTTTTTCACATGTCAAAAAGGAAAAATCTAAATGTATTGCTGCGATTAATTCTATGTATTCGGTGAGCCTTCTTATGTGGCAAGAGACCTTTAAAACTTTAAGAGTAATATTCTCCATTTGGCAAAAAATATCGAAAATCGGTCTCGTTGGATATAAAAGCCAAGTTTTGTCATGCCTGTATTCTCTTATTTTGATGTATTCGTGAAATACTTGTAAGTTGTCGCTTTCTAAGTCGCACTTGCATTTGGGGCAATTTTTGTATATTTTCTTTTTTGATAATTTTATTAGCCATCCGCTACAATATGCCACTGCTGCAGATTTCTCTTTTTGAGTTTTAATTAAATTTTCTGTGTCTATAATCTCAATCATTAAATGAGCATTGTCTACAGTCAATTCATCTAAGTCAGGAACTGCTATTTTCTCAGTTAAGAAAAATCTTAAAGACTGAAGACAATAATTATCGTCTTCCTCACAATTGGACCCGATGGAATGAGGTGAGGTCAAATTATTAATCATTAGGGCTTTATATGAGTTTATAAACGTGTACACACTTGGTTTAGTGTTTCTTAAACCATGAGCCCTAATTGCACCAAAAAAGTTTTCTATGGGATCCTGATTAAAGTTTCGCAGCAGCAATGAATTCAAGCCAAGTGAGTGCAAGTATTTTGTGATGGCTTGAAAAGCTTCGATAGTTTTGATCCAACTTGATATTGATGGAACTACTGATTTCGACCCATTTTTGGTGACATATTTCATGGTTTTAAGGACTTTCAGGCTCTTTATCCACAATTTTCGGTGCGGTGACCTGGGTTTCACAGCGCATCGGTATATCTTTCCTTTTTTAGGCTCACTAAAATTACCATTGACAGAGTCAAACAGCTTGTCGAAGAAGAGCAGGATATCTGCCGTGTCGCAGCTTTCTTTCGGCAGTTGTTTAACACCTGAAAATGTTATCTACAATTAAGATCTTGTCGAATTACAAAAAGTTTTTTTTTTATATAGAGGAAAAGGAAGAAAATATGCCAATTTGTCTAATTTTATGTTTACCTAAAAATCTGTACCTATATAAATATATATGTTTTTAATATATATTTATATCGGGTTAAAGATATTTATTTGTCTCAAAAGAAAAATTACATTTTACTTATTGAGATAGGTCGGTACATTTGAGGACACTATAACTAAAATCATTTTTTAATTAGCGCCATTTCAATATACTTAAGCATATAAATATTTTACAATTTATTCAATACATTAAACGGGTCACTGTCAACTTTGTCTGACCGAGATTTAGTCAACGCGTGTGGAAGCGTCATCGTTGAAGAAAATGAACGAAAGTACGTGAGTGACCCGTATTAACATTTTAAGAGTCCCCGGCAAGCTCGGCCGAATTTCACCTTCCCATACAAACGGAGTTTCGTTCTCATTTTAAAACTACGTGTTGGATTGTAATGAAACCTTGCACATACAATGACATGAGGTATATCTAGGTCTGTAATTAGTTTATATAGCTCCAGCCGGGCTAGCACATGATTGGCGCGAGAGTATCTCGCCGCGACATAGACTACCCGTCCCCCTTTAATTCATACAGTTAGTAAAAGAGGGGTAGTCTATCTCGCGGCGAGATACTGTCGCGCCAATCATGTGCTCAGTCTACAGTTTATGAAACAATCGAAAAAGAGCAAAAACAAGTTTTGTGTGAAAAACTTAAATTCGCTCTATTTTTTTAACTATTGTATCTGAAATTACATAAACTAATTAAAGACCTAGATATACCTTATCCTATTGTTAGTACAAAGTTTCAGAGCAATCTAGCTAGTCGTTTTAAAATGAGAGCGTAACTACGTTTGTACAATGGAGAACCGAGCTTACCGGGGACTTAAGTTTCGTTATTAACATTTTACAAACCTGCCATGTATCCCATGGTGGCCCCTACGTTTTCACTGAATACTTGCGTACAGAATTTAACCTTCATCTTTGGTATACGATTTGATGTAACGTGTTCTGCAGTCAATTTACTAGCCAGTCGTACTCCTTTATAACTTGGGCCTCGTCTATACAGTGCCTCCAAGTGTGCCCATTTGGCTCTTTTAATTTTTTTGTCCTGAACATACTCTAAGTCTTTAGTCAGCAAATTATTGCGTATTCCTTTCATTAAATGAGGTGGGTCATAAATCGGGTAAATTTTCCTGCCACTTATCTCGAAAAATCCTCCTTTATATTCTTCATTACGCGCCAAATATGTCTCTTGCGTTTCCTTTATCAGTAGATTTATCGCAGCCATGTTGGTCGCACCTTGATCGCATATGGTGCCTATGACGTTAAGACCAGATTCTAGAACCTTTTTTGTTACTTCTTCAATTTGTCTTTTAAGGTCATTCGTCTTGGTTGTGTTTGAACAGAAAGTAAATGCAACCGGCTGCTTATATTTTTTGATAACACCTCGTACCATGAACACCAACACATGGTTGGAAAATATTTTTTCCCTTTTTACTCCGTTATCTAAAAATCCATAAATTTGGTCTTTGGTTTTGTCAAAACATATATGAGGTGTTAATGCCATCTCGTCAAAAACTAATGTGCAAAATCTATGATGATGAGGCATTTTTCGTACTCTTTTTTTTAAATTTTCAAAAATGATTTCATTTACTCCCGGGAATAACTGCACTTTTTGTAAAATTTTCTCTAAAGTTCTTCGTTTCGGTAAGATGCAAATTTTTTCAAGCAATCTGTAAGCTTTTGGACAAGGCTTGAATACCGAGAGGGCAAATATTTTTTCTTCCAAAGTAAATCTTCGACCTCTTGCTTTTTTTCCAAACTGGCTGATCTGCATTTTAAAAAATGTTTTTGCAGCAGGGGACATTTGGCTCTCCACCACCTGGAAAGCCTCGGTCTTCATTACTTTGTTTGCCAACATTAATCGAGTCTTAAACGTGTTCTTTGATTTATTGCATCTCCTTAAAGTGGCTTTAGTTGTTGCCAAGGTATCTCTTAATTCACGTTCCATTGTTGACATTGTGGAAGGACATTTTGATCTTATAGGTGTTGATCCTGAAACATAATTTAGTTACGTTTAATGAACATCACCGCACAATAATTATAAAAGACTCAGACTAACGAGTATTATAAATTATAGATCTAATATGCCATATCAAACGTGCACCTGACACCAACACGATATCTGAATAATGTACCTACTGCCATCATTATAAAGTTTAGTTATCATTCGCGCGTGCATCTCGATCGCGCTAATACATGTATAGACAAGTCCGAGCGAAATGAACGCGCAAATGATAACTAACTGAGATAATTTTGTTATCGTTTTATACATACATATGTCAGGTGCACGTCTGTAGATATATTTACCCTAACTAATTAACAGAGGGCCTACCGCTAACCACGTTGATGTGTTGCCTCCCTGTCACACTTATGTTACGTACGTTACGAATTTACAAGTGCGACAGAGAGGCAACACGTCGAACGTCGATCGCGGTAGGCCCTCAGTAACGAGAATTACACAATTAGTTATAGAAAATATGTTTAAAACGGCGATACAATTTAACGCTTAATATTGTTTGTGGCGTTTGTAGGAATAACTTAATGTTCCTTATTTTAGCAGGTTGCAGGTCGATTTATTAAAGGAAAGAGACTTTGTCTATATGTATAGGGCAGAGACAATATTCAATAAATAAACCTACCATGTGTAGCAGCTTTAGAGTTAGACTGTGGTGTTGCAGCTTCAACAGTTGTAGGTGAAGTATGCCCTTGTACGTCTGGAATACTTGGACGCGAAGCAGCAGCATGCACGCCTAAAGTAATGGTACAGTCAAAGAAATGCAATACACCATCAAACATTTGTAGCGAGAGGCGTACTGAAATCTGCCTCGGCTATTACCTACATGTTGATTTTGGAGTTCAGAGAAGAACATACCTACAATTTAAGATACAACCTGTTAAAGATGGAGAGAAGAAACGGTAGTGGAGATTTCAACAGGGTTCTATTTGAGTTTTATAATAAACATGTACAGTCGACGTCAAAGATATGTTTACACTTTTGCATCTTACTCCTTTGTAATACGGCGAAAAATGTAAACATATTTTTGACGTCGACTGTACCTACTTAAGATTGTTCAGTACAGGCCATAAAGCTTTAAATAGGGTCGAAGTAAGCAACTTAAACGAGCTTAAAATGGATAACATAATGACCACTACTTACTTAAGACTCAGAAAAAATTTGCCGCTAACTTAAAACCTAAGTTACGTTCATATTTTAAAGTAGCGAGTAGAAGTAATACCTGCAAAACTTCTACTCGCTCAATTTTTTTTGTATGACAATTTATATTTTATAACAACGAAAATGTAATGTAACATACCTAGGTGTTAGACCAACATAAGTCTGCAGGGATTTGATAGACTGTGCAAGTGTTATGTAAAACTTCTATGAAATTATGACGTTTGAAATAACACTTGCACAGTCTGAGCTATCAAAATCGCACCAGACTTATGTTGGTCTAATTCTACTTTAATGTCCATGTCAACTTTTATGTTATTTCAACATGTTATTGTTTTAAAATGAGATCGTAATAACTTTTTTTTGTATGACGGCGTCTTATTGTTTACTACGATGTATTAGTTAGACGTATAATTACCAGGTATATTCAGAGATGGAATTGCCAATTTTGTAAGTCTCTGATTGGGAAAGGTATGTCTTTCTTCAAAATGCCGATGGCATACGCGACGATTGTTGAAGATATCTTCATTTTTTTCGCCAACGATGGTGCCACCGATTTTCATAACCCACGTGCGAAACCTTTCGATTTCATCGGGCTTACCAGGGTTCGGAAACCCATGCAAAGGTAATCCTAGAAGCATAAAACAGGTATGTATACATTTCAATAAGTTTCAGTAACGTCTGTCATATTACAAGCGTCTGTCAAACCTAAGTCTAGTCTTATTTTCAAATGGTATTTTCATAATGTATTGAGCAATATATCCAACTAGCTTCTACCCGCGACTTCGTCTGCGTGGAACGACGACGATACTGGTCGATAAAAACTGTTTTGTCCTTCCTTGGGCCCTAAACTATCTGCATTCATTTCATCTAATTCGGTTTAGCAGTTTAAGCTTGAAGAGGTACGTAACAGACAGACAGAGTTGCTTTCCCATTTATAAAATTATATTATATGACATGAAAATTACATGAAATGTAATGAAAAAGCAAAGCAATTTGTATTACTATCCATTGAGCCATAAAAGTAGCAGAAAAAGTTTAATATTAAGAGAATGGCATTTAGTATTAAGTCCGCCAGTTGTATAATTTTTCTTTGTTTTTAGTATTTTAAATCTATTATTATTATCCCAATCTACCTTACACAAAGGGAAATAAGCACTAGTCCTAGCTGCTCATAATTTTGAAGTATTACAATTACAACTTACAATATAAATACCTACCACCGCCAACAATGTATAAATACATATTGTGCTTTGCCCGAAGCTACTGGTACCTAGAGAATGCTCCTATCAAAGCTGCCTTTTGCAGCCTGTATTTTTTATGCGACAAATATTAAATAATAAATAGATGTTCAGGAGCACCACGATAAAGTAATTACTTGAAACTTTACTTACCTTGTCCTTGTACCGATGTACAAGAAGGCACACAGCATCGGCGCGGTGCCATTTCTTTTCTTTCGGCTTGCCGGCGTTTTTTTATTCGTATGAGTAAAAGCTTGGCTTTATCACATATAAAGAAATATTGGGAATAATATTAATTTTGAAAATTCCCGTCAAACCAAACGTCAATTGGTTTTTTTATTCGTCAAAATACGTCAATCTGTCATTTTACGGTATTTGCACTATATATTAAAAAACCTACTTACGTTTCAAATTTAATTTGTTTCCTAGTTCATTTGCAACGTAAGGTTAGTAACACTATCAAAACATTTCTTATTAAAATATATTCATCTAGATTTAATTACATACGATTAAGTTAACTGCTTAAATATTTGTTTGGTATATTTTGTTTTCTACCATCTACATACAAGAATTATACCTAGCCACACTCAGCCCTCCTTATGCTAAAAGGCATTATCTCAAAAACGAATGAACTGGAAATGGAACTTTATGCTTAAAATTTAAGGTACTTATTTGCATTCAATTTTCAATTGAGATACCGCATTTTAGCAAAGCAGGGCACCACGGTTGAGGAATATATGTCAAGCATAACCCAAAGATGGCATTATTATCAGCATTACATTACTCTTCTTCAGAGATACTATACCAATGTTTATGGCGTTTGCACAATAGAGTATTTGACTGTATTTAAAATATAGCTGGTCAAGCAAATCTTGTCAGTAGAAAAAGGCGGCAAATTTGAAAAATGTAGGCGCGAAGGGATATCGCCCCATAGAAAATTTGAATTTCGCGCCTTTTTCTACTGACAAGATTTGCTTGACTAACTATAAATTATTTTATACCATGCAAGAAATAGAGCATCTGAAGATTTTCAAACGTCAAACTTCAAATATCTTTATTGCCAAAATATTACATTTACATGGAATATAGACCCTGTAAGGGCACAGGGATTTATAGAGAAACGTAGACAGTAGTTATTTTTAGACACAATTTCTATTTTAAAACCCGTATAAAACTATAAAAAATAGGTAATTTGACTACTAGTCAAATCAGTTTCTTTTTTCGAATTGTCAAAACGATTTTGCTACTAAGCATGGAGACTATATAAAGGGAGCCAAATATCTATGTATGAAAAGTGTCTATCAAAAAACAGTAATTAGGCGGCGCCACCATACACCGAAATACTACCAAAAACAACCTACGTAATTTGGTCGGGTTATTTGTTGCCGTATATGGTTCAATGGGTTCATGTTATACTTATGTCCCAGAGCCTAACTAGCGCCACCGGAGATATTAGGAACTATTATTTACAGCTGAAAGCTGGTCACTTTTGCAATAGTTCTGCCATAAGAGATTGTCCTTTCTATACCGTCCATACTACTAAGGAATTTAGATGAAACACTAGCATGTGACGTCACAATCAAATTACCTACTCTTTATAGTTTTGTACGGGTTTTAAAATAGAAACTGTGTCTAAATATAACTGCTGTCTACGTTACTCCATTAATCATCTGGTGCTTTATTTCATGCATGTTGTAAAATAATTTATTTTAAATACAGTCAAATACCCTATTGTGTCAAAAATGCCTAGAAAGCTATAGTATGGATGGTATAGAAAGGATGCCCATCTCTTATGGCAGAATTGTTGCAAAAGTGACCGCTTTCAGCTTTAAATAATAGTTCCTAATCTCTCCGGTGGCGCTAGTTAGGCTCTGGGACATGAGTATAACATGAACCATATAAGGCAACAAATATCCCGACCAAATTACGTAGGTTGTTTTTGGTAGTATTTCAGTGTATGGTGGCGCCGCCTAATTACTGTTTTTTGATCGACACTTTTCATACATAGAGATTTGGCTCCTTTATATAGTCTCCATGAGCTAGTTTACTTTTATTGTTATAGATGCATGTAAAATATTTTTAATTATTAAAAAAATAGGTATAGTTTGTCAAAGGACTGTCTCATTTCAAACATAGACAGAGAGAATCATACTATCTTTGTCTTACACTAGTACTAGCACCCAAAAGAAAAGGGTGAGTATAATTTTTTTAGTTCTTATTTACTGCCAATTTGGTTTGACCAACTATAGTAAGTACAGTCAACAACCTTTATTGTACGTAAACCTTATAGTGCGTTATTTTTTAGGGTTCGGTACCCAAAGGGTAAAAACCGGACCCTATTAAGTACTAAGACTCCACTGTCCGTCCGTCCGTCTGTCACCATCTTCAACGTTTCGACTTGGGTCACGTGATGTGTGTCAAAAGATATTTTAAATTCAATTTGTATAAAAATATCTCAGAATAATGACTAAAGCAAAGAAGCCGGGCAAAAATAAAAGCTTGGTAAAAGATATCGTATTCACAACACGTTATTACTTTTTGTCTATGAGTGAGTGAGACAACAATCCGCAAGTTCTTTCGTTTTTTTCAGTATTGTCATAAGATAAACTGAGGGAAATGTCAAATGGTCCTATGTGGTTCTATAATATAATCCAGCCAAATAAAATATAAGTTCGTTATTTCACAGGTAGGTGTCAACTGTAACAACTTGACATAGTCGTATTATTTTAGTTGAAATATTTCGGGATGTTTCAGCGGTCATCTTGGTTTATTTTAATTATATTTTTGCTATTCCTGAAAGATTGTTGGAAAACGTGCTGAGTTTTTATTTGTAATGGTTTGAAGTTCCCTTTGTGATAATGTCTTGTGTGATCGAGGGCTGTAAATCGCATACAGGAAGAAAAGAAAATACGCATGAACCGATAACCTTTAATCGGTGAGTTTTGTTCAATTTTGAAGAAATTTATTTATAGGACCTGACCCTAAACATAGAAATCGATATGTTGTTTATGTAATTATTACTTGCATTCAAGTCTATATAGATTTTTGCATATATTTTCGAACTTTTCTGCTAAGTATGAAAGGTTATATTTTTGGCATAGTGATGTATCGACCTCAGATCAATAACCTATCGACATTTACAGCTTTCTTATAGTTTGGCCCAGGACTGTCTCATTTTAATTGATGAGTACAGTCAAGGGCATAAATATATATACATTCCCAAAGTCTCAAAAATATGTGTACGCTTAGACAATAAAATCGTGTTCACATATTTTTAAGCCATTTGTCTGGATCGATATTTTTGCCTTCGACTGTACCTATAGTTTTCTTTGTTCTTACTTACTGACAGATTGTGTTTGCCAGACTATAGTTTAATACTAAAAACCGGTCAAGTGCGGGTCGGACGTGCGCACCAAGGGGACCGTACTTTTTAGTATTTGTTGTTATAGCGGCAGCAGAAATACATCATCTGTGAAAATTTCAACTGTCTAGCTATCACGGTTCATGAGATACAGCCTGGTGACAGACAGACGGACAGCGAAGTATTAGTAATAGGGTCCCGTTTTTACCCTTTGGGTACGGAACCCTAATAAAAAAGACATTAATGATCATTGATGAATGTTCCTTTAATTAATATTGTTGGTTTACCTATCTCACAAAACTCAACTTTTTATTTCAGATTTCCAAAGGACGAGGAATAGGGGATATTACTGCAATGTTCTGCCACCAGAGTGCAGTACTAGCTTTTTTAGTGCACCGTAGAGTAACTTATTTATACTGTACCTTTAACAGGTTTTTGACAAGTTTTCAGGGGACCTACCGGAAAACTCGAATCCGAAATTTCGTTATCTAGCTGCCTCTTTATCGCTCGAATACGCAAGAGTGACAGAGATGTTAGATAACGAAAGTTCGATTTTCTTGTTTCGCGATAGACCCTCAGATTGTGATAGTGGCGCCACCTACGCCGAGTTTCGCGTAATATTCCCTATTATTAAATAAAAAAAATATATTACACGAACGTTTTTTTTTTCATTTCCTATTTGGTACAGTCAGCTGCAGAGAAAAGGTACCCCACGTCCATACTAATTTACAGAACTTTGTATGCAGGGGGGGGGTGCCTTTTCTCTGCAGCTGACTGTACATGACTAGAAACTATACTTAGTCTTTTAGCATTAGAAAAAACGGTAAACCATTTCCATGTGTCTTTTTATTGACAAGTTTTTTTATAAATATAGCAATATTTTACTTATGAAAGCAAAAGTATGTAAATTATCGTATATTATATTTGTTGTGACTTATTTTTAAAGTGTTTTTCGATAAAACGACACGTTAAGATCGCTCGCCTTCTTTCTAATGATAAAAAAACGAGAGGTATAGTTAGACGGTTCTGAGTGGTAGACTGCAGATGAGATAAAAGCTATATTAGGTACATGCATTAATCCTCATATCAGGCGGCTCTTTGATTCCAAGGATTGCATAATTTTTATACTTTTTAATGATTTTTAGAATATGAAAATTATAAAAAGTATAAAAGTTATGCAATCCTTGTATTCAACGAGCCGCCTGCTACAGATTTCTTGAAATTGCCGCGTTTTTTCAGGTTCAACTTTCATTAGCCAGACTATTATCAATTTGCCAACTTCGTGATTATTCTTTTACACGGCACATAAACTTATGCAAAATTTATCGATATAAAAAGTCGACTCAGTTACATCCCTAACAAATTATCAAACTTATGACACCGTACGTAAATGAGAAATAACAAGCATATATGCATCTCTTTTCGACACATTATCTAATTCGTAAGGAAGTAAAGTACGGGTATACATATTTGCGAAGCATTTTTGCCCTACTTCTATGCTTTAGTCATTATTCTGAGAAAAATATGGTCATTAGAGGTCCACTAAAGGTAGTTTAACATGTTCTTATAATCCACAAGAATTGGGATACAATTCTGCCGTAAGATGTGTAGATGGAAACAACCCTATTACCGTAAAATACCTTACTACTTTAGATATTCACATTGGGTACTCATTCAAGTTACTGCATGTAAATTCAGTTAAATCTCTAATATATTATCCTTCCACAAAATTCAATAGGATCCGGGCTGAATGAATGACAAAAGCTTCCACTAAAATTTTACCTAGCCAGTTGGACGCAGGAGTAGTAAGAATAAAACTAGCAGACGCGTAACGTATGTGTTGATTACCCCCCTCATGTCGCATTTACATATGAGACGAGTCATCACAAGTCCCTAGGTGAATTGGTACAGTCTGGCAAAAAAGAGTAGAAATTAAAAAGTGGCAACACTGTAGTGTCGTCCCTTTCAAATCAATCTAAGAAAAACGGGACGACACTACAGTGTGGCCACTTTTTAATTTCTACTCTTTTTTGCCAGACTAGCGAACGCGAATATGTGGACGCAGGAAAAATGATGTTTGTATCGTTATTCGCTTCGCCACATGCATTATCACGGTTATGATGCGAAATCGCACGTCGCGTCGCGCATGTTTGTATCTCAGCGGGCGCAGCAATTTCATTTTTTATCGCCTGTCACTATGCCCGTCACTTTCGCACTTACATACTTGTTAGAACGTGACAGGCATAAAAATGCGACCGTGCTACCGCCGCTGAATTCTAGGGGGCAAGCGGAAAGGTGTGCGCTGCGATTGGCTATTTGGCGTGGTGGCGTTGGGACATAATTCGCTTCCTCGGTTCTCGTGTTTAACTGCAGAGCTCTTTTAATCTATTGCAGCCTGGGTCCACCCAGGTCCCAGAAATCGGATCCTAAGAATTAAAGACCCATTTAGGAAAACCACTGCCATATGTTAACTGACCTTCCCATCTCGCATGTTGCCTATTAGTCCTTATTGAGATTAGCCAAGATTCCTCAAGATGTTTTCCCTTGCCGTGGAGTTACTGGTAAATGCTTGTGTGCTGCCATCACTTGAAGGAATTCAATTTTATCTACGCTTAGTCTTTTACCGTCGCGGTTAAAAAAAGTAATAAAAAAAATTGATGCAAAATCAAAGATCCAGTTCTGCATTTTTATTCTTTACCCAGAATGTAGGTCTGGCGGGTTGCCAGCGGCGGAAGCGATGGCAGCAAATTATCCCCAATGCCTATCCTATGTTAACGACGTGTAAACAAGCCAAGCAGTCATACTTTGGATTTTTATACCTATAACATTTTGCCCATTTTGCTTGTACATCCACTAAATTCACTTTTTTGGAGATTGTAAAACTATACTTACATCTGGACTTGTCTCGATAATGCTCGTTTCAGGGTTAGCCAACTAACTCGGAGTTAACCGTTTAAAATATAGGTACTTTTAAGGCTGAGCACGCACTGCGATTATTTTTTTGCTGTTTCAGAACCGCAAAAAGTGTAACGCACGCACTTAAAAGACTGAAACCGTAAGAATTAATCGCAGTGCGTTCTAAGCCTAACTCCGAGTTTAAACGGTTAACTCCTAATTGGCTAACCCTGGAACGTGCAAGTTGCCTTAAGAAAGGTATTTTCTTGACACGTTTAAAGTCCACTTATGAAGTAATATAAAAAGCTTTAGGTACACCGGGTTTTGTCTAAATACTTACATACATATATGCAAGTTGCGGAAAGTTTAATAAAGTTGCAAACAACCTCGGAAAATTCTGGATGTTTTTACACAACATGAAGGAATCTTCCATTTAGAAACGGGAATGCATAACAACCAAGTATATGAGAAGTTTCCAAATGTTTTTCACTTGGAAAGTTTCGCTTGTTGGAAACTCCGCTTTAGCGTCTTATTTATTTATGACATCGAACCGTAGTATCATAGTCCGGCAAGAGCTGGATTAGGTTGTCCTGACGGTTAGCATCTGTTTTTATCCGGGGGTTTACTGCGAAATCAGATATCTTACTTTCATCTATTTCCATCTCTTTCTTTCTTACTAAATTTGAGTACCTACTAAATCGATATACGTGAATCTTCCACTAGGAATAAATAGGGCTTTACTCTGCACTTCGGCGGGTAGACGTTGGTCTTTTTAGGGTTCCGTACCCAAAGGGTAAAAACGGGACCCTATTACTAAGACTCCGCTGTCCGTCTGTCCGTCTGTCTGTCTGTCTCATGAACCGTGATAGCTAGACAGTTGAAATTTTCACAGATGATGTATTTCTGTTGCCGCTATAACAACCAATACTAAAAACAGAATAATATAAATATTTAAATGGGGCTCCCATACAACAAACGTGATTTTTTTGCTGTTTTTTTCCGTAATGGCACGGAACCCTTCGTGCGCGAGTCCGACTCGCACTTGGCCGGTTTTTAAGTTACATGAAATCGGAAACAGGGGTTAAAACGCCCTTTATGATACGAAAAAGCTTCCATGTTTCCGGCTTACGCTTTTAACATATTAATTCACATTTTAAATCGGGTCTATCGCGAATTTATTTTGTTACCTTTATTTACCGACGTTTCGACACACGTGACACCGGTCAAACTAAACTTGCCAAGTTTGCCATGTTCCTTTTTCGGATAAGTACGAACTAAATTATTGTTCTTAAAATTCTGCATAAAAAATAGCATTTTTAGGGTTCCGTAGCCAAAGGGTAAAAACGGTACCCTATTACTAACTCCGCTGTCCGTCCGCCTGTCACCAGGCTGTATCTCATGAACCGTGATAGCTAGACAGTTGAAATTTTCACAGATGTATTTCTGTTGCCGCTATAACAACAAATACTAAAAACAGAATAAAATATTATATTTAAGTGGGGCTTCCATACAACAAACGTGATATTTTTGCCCTTTGCGTAATGGTACGGGAACCCTTCGTGCGCGAGTCCGACTCGCACTTGGCCGGTTTTTTAAACAAAGAAAAAGCAAGGGAAAGTTATCGCCGCAAGCGAGATTCGAACTCGCAACTCTGGCAACTTGAGGATTAGTGCCTCAATGAGCACAGAGGGGTACTTACGTACGAAGTTACAAGTGCGACAGAGAGCCAACACGTCGAACGTGGTTCGGGGTAGACCCTCAGAACGCACTTAATGTGGTAGAATGAGATAAATGTATTGTGCCCTGATGGATGTTTGTTGTTTGTCACTGTCTTGGAGGCCGATTTTGATTTTACCAATTTGTTATGATTTTAATCTTGATTTTGATCTTGTCGAGTCGGGCCAAGCTTACTCTTCATGGATTTGTAATGACAAATGTCGAATTTCTATGAACAATGACGTATGAGTCATACATCGTGGTTTTCGGTGCGGAAATGATTTGAGTGAGAGTAGATATAATCTAACAGGTTAGTCTGAGAAAACATCATAGGTATTAATATTATGCCTAATGAATAACGACCTCTCTGCGGATTGTATACACACAATGATACAATTTTATTTTCACCTCAGCAGCTCGAACAAGCCTACTTTCGTCACTCCCTGGAGTGAGCAAAGTGCGACTTTCCTCACTCCAGGGAGTGAAACAATGTAGCTTTTTAATTTAGTGAAGGCCATGAACTTCATACTTTTATTACATTTTTTTAATGGTATGATACGGTACGGTACGGTACGGTACGGTCCGGTACGGTCCGGTACGGTACGGTCCGGTCCGGTCCGGTCCCGACCCGTATCGTATCGTACATATTATAATACTTTTTTTTTCTGTTTATTCTGTGTAATTTGAAATACCTTTAACCTTTAATACCTTAATTTTAACCTTTAATATGTTCTCACTACTGAGGTGAAAAATTATGTGTGCAACACGAGAGCAAAGTTATTTTACATCTCGTGTTTTTGAGTCCCTCGCTACGCTCAAGATTCTACCTTAGAATCACTCGCTTCGCTCGTGATTCAATTATAGAATCTTTCGCTTTCTCGGGACTCAAAATAAACACTCGCAAGGAAAAACCAACTTTCCTCTCTTGTTGCACAAATAACTATTTCACCACACTAGCGGTTGACTGGTAGAGAATGCCTTAAGGCATTAAGTCCGCCTTTTGTACAATTTTTATATCGTGCAATAAAGTTTAAATAAATAAATAAAAACGGAAGAGAAAATTGCATATTATCCACAAGAGTGACGAAGTAATTTGATGCAAATTTTGAGTTAATTTCTGATGTCGGTGAGTAGAATTGATTTTAAAATGATGATTTTGAATGATATGTAATTAAAAAAACTTGATTTGATTTGTAATATTTTACAGTAAGTATTTTCCTAGGGTTGGTGTGGTGAAGAAAATTGTGTTTCGCTTGTTAGCAAAGTTTGTTAATATAAAATCTTTTGTTAAATCATTATTAATTAGGTACAAACCTGCTAGAGTACATTCTGTTTTCAAGTCAATACCTACTCTTTGGCTAATGTCAAGCTCATGTATGACACACCCTCACTTTTCTCCTCCTCACTCACTTCACTTCCACTCCTGACACTCACTTCACTTTGTCCTGTTCAAGTCGGTGCGAAGTTTTACACGGACTCTAATGAAACGACGAACAGTGCATCTCACACGCACCAATAAGCGTGAGCGAGATGACAAATGACACGATGTTGCTCGCACTAATCAGCGTGAGCTATCGTCGAGGTCGTGTCAAAACACGATAGAAACCGTAACTAATTGTTAAATTAGAATCGGCCTCGCGTTAATGCAGCATTAACCCCGACTTGTTTCCTGCTGACTTACAAAGAAGTTATTGTATAATACGTTATCACTGAAAACCATTAAATAATTGAAGCCCGGAGTGGAAATAGTCGCAGTTCAGTTAAATTGTTTCAAGTTGAAACATAAAGACCGAAATTCCGAGTTTCGTGATGTGTGTAGAAACTTTTTCAAGGATAAGAACTTCGGCATACTTGCAAAGAGGGTCAGGATACACGAGTTCGCAATACAGTTATTATATCCAGAGCATTAACTTGTTGAATTTGGTTTAAGAGTCCCCGGCAAGCTCGGTTCTCCATACAAACGTAGTTACGCTCTTATTTTAAAACGACTATCTAGATTGCTCTGAAACTGTACTTACAATAGGATAAGGTATATCTAGTCCTGTAATTAGTTTATGTAGCTTCAGATATCATAGTTAAAAATATACAGCGAATTTAAGTTTTTCATACAGACATACATACTTACATTGTTTTTGCTCTATTTAGTTTTTTTTTATAAACTGGAGCTATATATTTATAAACTAATTATAGGACTAGATATACCTCATGTATGTACAAAGTTTCATTACAATCCAACACGTAGTTGTAAAATGAGAACGAAACATCGTTTGTATGGGAAGGTGAAATTCGGCCGAGCTTGCTGGGGACTCTTAACACTGAATAAATAGATGTGAAGCTTTTTGGAGCGCACCCGTACTGGGAATTCTTGAATACTAAACCAACTAAAACCGCACCTCACCGATCTAAACCTCACCATCCTCTGTAACTCGCCAATTGTCTGGAAACTTGTCCGCAACCCCATTAAATGCTACCTAATTGGATGTGCAAGCTGTGTACCTATATTGCCTTCAGTAGTGGAAGCCGTACGAGCCCAATTTCAAAGAAAAACCGCAAATCGATTCGATGTACAAGTTTAGCCATTTGGCACACGCAACAAGAGGTCAAAACAAAATTTTTGTCCGCAGTTCCAAAAAAAATAAATAGGTTTGCTGTCATGTTTTTTGTATGGGAATGAAATTATTTTAATAATTGCTTTCTTATGGTTAGATATAAGGGTATCACGTATCATTTGTGGTAGGAAACATAGGTATTGTACAAAAAAAATCAGCCATATCGTATCGGAGGAGCCCAAACTTGGTATGTTTTGAAATTTATTTTTGTTTTAATTAAAAACAAAAATGACTGAAATGTAATAATGTGGTATATTTTTAGAATCGCCTTAAAAAAAACCATATTATGATCCATCAGGATAGGTTTCTTAAAAAAATTTTTTTGGCCATACAAAAAAATTTGACTCAGCAACTACTTTTACTGCTAAGGGATTTTTTTTTAGGAACTGCGGATCAAAAATTTCATTTCGACTTCTAGTATGCGTGTGCCAAACGGTTAAACTGTACATCGATTTGAGTTTTTTTGGCATACACCTTACACTACAGTTGTTGGAGTTTCCATGCTAACCACATGTACTTAACGCACTGCGAACGTTACGTATGTAACCTGCACACAGCGTTATGCACGTATATAGCGCTGTCCCTCTCGCACGCCGATACGCGTTCAATGTGAAGACCACTTCGAGATCCATAATATGTACCTATGCGTAATAATCGGAGAGCGTATTAATTCTAAAGAAAAATATATTAGGCTGTGTTATGTGTAGGTAGTTGGTAATAGAAAAACTTACGTAAAAAATATTAGTTTTTTTTGTATTAACTAATTTGCGCCCGTTGTACTCGTTTGGGGACAATTTACGGTAACTTAGCGTTAAGTAAGTGCACTAATCCGGAGGATGGCAGACCCATGGGGCATGGCGTTAAAATATAAAATAAAAAAATAAGGAAAAAATGGGCTTACCGCGAAACCAGAAAAACGAAATTTTGTTATCTGCCTCTTTATCACTTAAGAGAAGTAGATAACGTAATTTCGATTTTCTTGTTTCGCGGTAGGTCCTCAGATTGTGCTTAGTGGCGCCTCCTACGCAAAGTTTTGCGTTATATTCCTTTTCCCTATTATAAATTTTCACTGACGCAGGTCGTTGAGGGTACCAATCGCTTTAACTGCAAACTCGCACTCGCTAACCGATTAAACCTATAACATTTTTATAAGCTTCAAAATATACTGATAAAAGTACCAGGGTAATTGTTAAATTTAATATTACGAAGTTAAATTACTGTTGCGATAACATCTGCGATTCTTCAGAATATATCACTTGTAAAGTACACGGATAAGTTTAAAGGATTGCGAGCAAAAGTAAAATAAACACACAACCAACATTCTATCCTCCCGATTTGTACATACTGCCATGGTTGTAAATGTAGCTAAGAATTGACTGCCTACGCTCGGAGGAATTAATAACTACCTACGAGTACTGAGTAGGTCAGTTTAGTGTTGTTATTGTTACTGCAGCGAAAAATTCGACTTCTTAACACTTTCAGTGCCACACACAATTTCCAATTCCAATACAAAATGAACCGTCGTTGAATGTGTTAAATATTACCTACCTATTTTTTTCTTATCTAGAAACCAGAAATAATGCCAAGGAGGAAAATCTATCGATTTTCTTTCTCACCATTCAGATGCGGTGGTGTGGAATAATTTTAAATGAAATTGTTAAAAAATAAAGGCTCATATAAAACTCGTTGCGAAACTACCAAAATAATGCAAGTGGCTCTTTCAAGATCTCCTTCATGCCACCTCCTCTTATATCTAGGGACCCAATGCATATATTATTATTAAAACTATAAAGTATCAATTGAAATAATGAATATTTCAAGTATTGATATTGATAATATGACACATCGTAAACTGCAATCAACATTGCATTGAGTAAACACGAACAACAAACAGCTATACCGTTTAATCAAATTAAACATTACAATGACAGCTGTAACAAGCATTATAACAAGCCCTAGATATTAATAATGAGCCGAATAAAATAAAATTAAACGGACATGCTTACACTATAATGTTGTATTGCGGTATATGCGCCATTTTGGACATTTAAGTGAAAATAATTGGACCGAATAATGTATCTTATACCTAAAAATATATACTCGCGCACGAAGGGTTCCTTACCATTACGCAAAAAACGGCAAAAAAATTACGTTTTTTGTATGGGAGTATCAAATATTTATTTTATTCTGTTTTTAGTATTTGTTGTTATAGCGGCAACAGAAATAAATTATCTGTGAAAACTTCAACTGTCTATATTACGGTTCATGAGCCTGGTGACAGACGGAAAGACGGACAGACAGACAGACAGACAGACGGACGGACGGGCATCGGAGTAAATTAGGATGCCGTTTTTACCCTTTGGGTACGGCACCCTAATAAGGCCTGAGGTTAAAGCAGCATTAGAGCTCTAATGATTTAAGATTCATTGCCAGCGAGCAGCGACCCGCTAGGCGGGTAGGTGCTATTCGTAGGCGCTTTTCGCTACAGACGGGAAAAACTTGTAAAATAAAACATTATATCAAATGTAACATTACGTCTAATAAAGCATTCAAAAGTTCCACACAACTAACGGCGGCTTCACACTATATTGTTGTACGGCCTCGGCACGAAGGGCACCGGGTCGGCGTCGGCGGCCAGCAGCAGGCGCACGTGCACGTTAGCACGCCGCCAGCGACTCCACAACACGTAGTGGTCCTTGCACAGCAGGTACACCGTCACAGAGTACCCGCACAACACTATCGCCATGAAGAAGTCCATTGCGGTCTCGGTTATGCGGTGCGATATGCCTGGGGATATAACGGTTAAATAGACTTGTGAAAGAGATTTCATTTGTGGTTGCAACGTTGCAATCATCTATGCACATTTAGGTAGTGACGTCACTGGGACGATTTCGTACAATACCGGCCGCAGACCGCACTACTGATGTGGTGGTGATCCGTGTACGGTCCGAGTTTTACACGAAACGAAAGTAACTGGTTATTTTATTGGAAGAAAGTTGCAAAATTAACTCGCTTTCTTCTTAAGAGACGCGTCTCGCAGAATTCGCCCGGTAGATAAAACTGTTTTTAAAGTTTTTCCGTTTTATTTGCAAAGTTACCAACGCAATTTACTATACGAAACTAGTTAAGCTGAATGCGGCCAAATCCATGTGCGGGAAATTCCGTACATGAGGGTGTTTCTTCTTTTTTTTAAACGTAATAGGCAATAACACAACACACCTGCTTTTGACTGCTGAAACTAAAAGCACTCGCTGTTTTGTCGATCAAGATGAAATATAAATCGCTAGGTAGGTACTATTGTTAAAAAAAAGCGTTCATGTACGGGGGACTATTGTTAAAAAAAGCGTTCATATACGGAATTCCCCACAGACGGATTTGGCCTCATTGAAGTAATTTAAAAAAAGCTTACAAAATAATTCCTAACTGTAAAAAATAATCCGTTACTCTTATTTTCAATTTGAGAGCTTAGCGTTATGTCGAATAGCATAAATATTTATATAATGTAATAAAGGAATATCGCAAATACTTTAATTAAAACATTCTAGATTGTTCGGTGCACTGCAGAAAGTTCGCACTAAAAGCGTTGATGAATGTGCCCATTGCAGCCACAAACTTATACGAAGAGCATTGAAACAATTTCAAAAGTAGCACAATATAGTACAGAAAATTTACGAAACTTGTTTATAGAACAGTATTTTAAGGAACTTTTATTTGTAGGGCTTGATCACCTTTTATTTTATAGAGGCGGAATGCATTACGTATAAAACCCAGGCTCGGGGATAGGCCTGGGATGGATATGTGGGACTCCCATATACGCTAATGAGACCCATGGTTTACCCACTAAACTCCCTCTTTGCCGCCTCAGGGCTTTATGGCGAGGCCACAGGAACGCCGAAGTACTCTTCCGCAATCTTGCCAGCGGCTGTCCGAACTCCGGACCCGACTGGCCCCCGGGGGCCTAGTCAGGATGGAAATCGTACATTGACAAACGCCAAACGAAAAGAAAAAAAAAATGTATCGGGATGACAGGTCCTACGACGAAATCACGTGATTATTTCCATACATTATTTGTTTAGTTTGGATTAGGTACTGTGCAGAGCATAAAATTTTGTTGAGTATGCAAGACTAAACAGTGTAGCAGGGAATTTATTTGCCCCTGGGACACGCCGCGATTTTATGAGAGTAAAATGTAGCGTTTATAACTGTTCCTGTTTTACTAATTGCTGCTCCAGCTACAATCAGTTTATGAAGACCGCGAAATCTCCACACATTAAGCGCTCTTTGACTGTGTAATATTTAACACATCGCTATTAGCCATACCGCTTAGTTGCATTTTACAATCATTACATACAAGTCAAGAAGATACGATACGGGTGGATTGTTAAAAAAAATTACATTAGTTGAGGACCTGTAAGTTATATGCATGAAAGTGTGTTAGCGTGGTGTTAGCGTATGCTATATGCACTATGTGTGTATATTAGTGATCGTTAAATTTAGGTACCTTACTAGGGCCACTTGCACCATACACTAACCCAGGATTAACCGGTTAAACCTAAAGGTTAAAATTGGATACTGGGTTAACGGTTTAACCAGTTCACTCCGGGTTAGTGGCCCTAAGAGGTTAGCACAACTGACAGGCTTTCGTTCACGCTTTTCGTTTTTTTCTATCACACAGTAATGATTAGAAAGAGGTTGGTAGTTCATGCGCGCAATTCGACTCTCCCGGTCAGTAGTGCTAAACCTTTGCTATTAATACAGAAAAAAGAAATAAAAAACAAAAACACACCTTCCTCTTTCCGGGCAATTCCGTGTATCTTACCAAATTTGTTGCCCTCAATGACGAAGTACTGCGTGCCAACGATGCAGACGGCGAGCAGGCCCGCGGTCACGGTGGACAGCAGCCAGAATATTAAGCAGTCGGACTGGAACAAAAAGATTATATGAATCCCGTTTTTATTCCATGGTCTGGTTTTAAAAAACTACAACAGTTTCAACAATGATATATGTTCTCGTTTCGTGTTTTTTAAAGTGAAGTACCTATCTTTAAAAAAAGTATACTACATAAAACATAGATCTAAATGTTTGACATTTTCTACCTATTATCGTTTCAGTTTCAGTCTTGCATACAATTGTGTTATATTTATTCACAAGTAACAACTATTACGTGCTACATATTTTAAATTATTGAAACATTTTAGAAAAGCTCATTACATATGTTTAATTTTCTCTAGAATGCCTCTAGAATCTGTAGATTAAATCTGTGTCGAAAAATCCTAAATACCTATGCATTACGTATTTTATTGAATTTTTACAAAATCACACATCTTGTTACAACGCGGAAGTATGTTGGGACTACTTGGGACAAAAAGATAAAATGAGGTACCTATGTCTACAATTAATTTTGATAATTAATGATTAAATCCTAAAGCTAACCTATAGGTGTTAATCGTGCCCGCTCCAATTCATTAAATAAACCTAATCGTGCCCCGCTCCAATTAATTCAATAAAGCAACGAGTGAAAATAACGTCACAAAATGAACAGGAAGTAATATTCCCGGTAAAGGGAATTACATTTTATTAATTTTGTTACTTCCATAATAACGGGGCCATGTTTCACCGTGCCTCAATAAGTGACAGAAATCCAATATGCTCGTGTCTTGTCAACGCAAGACGCTAACGGTGACGCTTGCGGTTAGGGCATCGGCAAGGGATTGACTGGATTGCCGATCTCTTAACTTGCCTCCAGAATCAGGCGAACTAAATTGACATGAGATTGACAGATAAAATGATACGACCGTGTTGCATAATAAACTACAACTAATAAATTACAAGCGGAACTCCTACTCTAATAAGTGAAATTAGAAAAGGAGTTCCGCTTGTAATATTATAATATAACTATAATATAATATAATATAACTATAGTTGCAGTTTATTATGCAACACGGTCCTAATGTTAAATTATGTTTGTAATTTTATTATGTAGTTTGATAACTACAAAAATTATTAAAAAACCGGTCAAGTGCGAGTCGGACTCGCGCACGAAGGGTTCCGTACCATTACGCAAAAAAAACCGGACAAGTGCGAATCGGACTCGCCCAGCGAGTTACGTACTTTTTAGTATTTGTATAGGGGCAGCAGAAATACATTATTTGTGAAAATTTCAACTGTCTAGCTATCATGGTTCATGAGATACAGCCTGGTGACAGACAGACGGTCAGAGGAGTCTTAGTAATAGGGTCCCGTTTTTACCCTTTGGGTACGGAACCCTAAAAACTGGCCAAGAGCATGTCGGGCCATGCTCAGTGTAGAGTTCCGTAGTTAATCTTCCGTTACGTCACAATTCACAATAGGCTAAACGGGAGCTAATAGTATTAATAATAGTAGACTGTTAACCAAGGGATGAATTTCAAATTTCCCCCGAGTTAAACACTATTTTTCATATGAAAAGCGAGGAATACAAATAACGCATGCGGAGTGAAATCTAAACAAAGTTTTGAACATGTAAAAAGTAAACAAAAAATTAAACTATAATTATATCTAACTGCCAATTTAAAGTCTATATATCTGTCAATGAATCCGGTAAGTTTCATGGGCACTGGATTCTTTCTCTTGAAATTGTGGTCAATCTAGAAGAACACCATTGCGAAACTGTATGTAATTTCTCCAGTACTATTTTCCTATGGCCGAAAGCGAAGATAGTGGAACATTTTGTGGGAGCGGGTTAGGGGTGAAGGTATGTTTATAATGTTTTTACATCCTTTTTCTTAAAAAAAGTCTGATTCAGGTAATCATTCCAGCATTAGCCACTTTCCTGGGAGGAATCGATTGAAGAAAATGACGGCCCGCTGAGTCACAAAATCTTATAGAGAGGTCATGAGATTGTCAAATGTGGCAGTAAAACTGTTTAAAAATATCTTGAAGATATGGGCATCAGCAAACATTCAAGAAAAGTCAAGGTCTCCGAAAATAAACTGTCTGCAAAAATAAAAAAATAACTGAAAATTTGGGTACGTCATACCGAGAAAAATGTACAAAAACTGTGCGTAATGGGTCTTATGGGGGACTAATCATATGTCAATTAAAATGGAAATTTATGGCAAGGTAACTATTATTTTAAGAACACCAATGGTCTAACGGACGAGAATGAAAAGTATGTCGAGCATACGAAGTTTCCTAAAAAAAGTTTTCCTAAGGAAGATAAAATTTTAACTTTAAAAAATGCCAACATGTGTGTTTTCGACACCGATGGCTTTAAAGTATTTCAACTTCCGTTAAAAAATCTCGCATTTGAGTAAACTTTATCTTCCATTTAACGTTGTTAAATACATTATTAAAATACATGAAAATTTATGAAAAATAACCATGTTGTTTTTATTTAATACGACAAGTTGTTTATTTCGAGAGTTCGGTTGTCGCCATAAATCTAAAATTGGTGATTTAATTTTGTAGATGTGGCCGGTAGATGAGATTGATGCATATTTAAATCCAGTTTAGGGACTGGCGTTTACAATCGAAGCAATGTACATCAGAAATTAATCAGGCTGGCCTTATTTGTATTTTGAGCCAAAACCTTTATTTAATTAGTTATATTTATCCAATCCAAGACTAACAATACAATATTCAGAACGTGTTGTGTTGTAGGGTCATATGCTAGGGTCAAAGCTGTATGAGGATGACTATTATTGGGTTTACTAATGTATTGCCAAAAATCGTTTCCCAAAGTATTACTTCCCGAACTATTTTACGCAAATTATCATTTGGCAAAATTTCATTTCGCAAATTTTCATAATCCAACCTAACCTAACCCAACCTAGTACCGCTAGTATGTCATTTTCATTTCGCAAGTATGGGGTTGGGAAATGAAATGGTTGCGAAGTAAAAAACTTGCTAAAATTTCATTTGGGAAATGAAACTGATGCTATAAGTTTGTTGGGAAGTGAAATTTGGCGAAAAATATTTTGGTTAAACGGCGGTATTCCCTATTATTGCTTTCAACAAGTCAGTGCCCCGTCTCACAAAGCTAAATGTATACAAAACTGGTGTCGAACAAATTTGACAGATGTATACCGTGGCAAGAATGGCCTGCATCTTCACCAGACTTGAATCCGTTGCTTTTCTATATGGGGATCCATGCTCAGCAGGATTGGGAGCACACAGGGAATGAATTTAAATTCATTCAAGCACATCCGTTGGTCAATATATGGGACGATATAACAGATGAGGAAGTACGTGCCGCGTGCAACTCATTCTATGGTAAGAATGCGTAAAGTTATACAGGTTAAAGGAGATCGATTTGAGCTAATGAATTAATTTTGTAAATATAGAGTATCCTTAAAATAAAAACAAGCTTAATATTTTGAAGTTGAGTTAAGTTTATGGCTATTTTAAACTAGGACACTTAATCTGCCCAACCCTGATGTAGTTTTACACTCTCATTTTAAAACGACTAGCTAGATTGCTCTAAAACTTTGTACTTACAATAGGATAAGGCATATCTAGTCCTGTAATTAGTTTATGTAGTTTCAGATACCATATAGTTAAAAAAATACAGCGAATTATTCATACAGTCATTCAAAGTTCTTAATCAAAAAATTTCATTAACTTCATCGTCATGCAACATCAGTCATCATTGCAACATATATGCAAAAAGATATCTAACGAGACATAAATTAAATTAAATTAAATAATTATTTATTTCAGAAATACAATTTCCATAATATATTAGTAACATTATTATAACTCTTAACCTATGTTAGCGACAATGTCTATGTATGTAATCTATGTATATAATTTAACTACTTATCATAAACATGTAGGCTACTCCAGTACTTCCAGAAAGCGCCATCTATCCTGTCTGCGACTGTGGCTAGGATGCTCGACACCACCCGCTTGCGCATGATGGCGTGGAAGCCTCGATGCGCGCATAAAAGAGACTGAAAACTCTCGAAATATCAATTATCTCTTTCCTAACGAGCAACTTTTAGTACAGAACCTTGACTATCCTACAAAAGTGCCAAAGGCAGCAGCATCTTGCGGTCAGTGCCGCCGCTGAAATATCGTCGCGTCGCAGCTCGAACAACTGAGGAGTGTCTCTTCAAAAGGGCTTATTTCTCTATGAAAACCATACAAAAATAAGCCCTTTTGAAAAGACACTTCTCAACTGATTGAATTTTGGCCACATTCCGTGTTTCAAGCAATATTTGTCATTGACAAAGACCTATGTAACTACGTACACGTAACTACCTACCTAATACCTACCTACGTATAAGATGAATAAGTCTAAGGAGAAAACGTGCCTCGGAAATCAAGAAAAAAATATTCTCGCTTGGATGGCGCTACCACCTTTGGCCTATTCTCGGCTAAATGGCGTTGACGGTTTCGCTTGTTATTTAACAATTTTAACACATATCAGTGAAAGAACATGGGTCAAAATCATATAAATTTAAAAGCAAATAAAAAAAACATCCATCAGGTGATCCGTCTGCTCGTTTGCCTCCTATTTCATAAAAAAAAAATATTTATGCATATAATATATGTATAATTTTTTTGGTATTTTATACATTTACATTTTTAGTTTTAATCGTGTGGCACTAAATTTACTGTGACTACAAAATTTACTATGACAGTAACCCTCTATCCTATATATTCTCTTTGTCATTGACAAACCTTGCAGATGTTGAACTATTGATATTAGATCGAAAATGTACCTATTGGTAGCATGCACTCGCTCACTTTACGATATAATTAATAGCATATAACTTCTGCGCGCAACTTCGTCTAGCGGAGAGTACTTTCATGACCCACTTCCATATATTTCACATCCTTTTTCGCCACCTTAACATATGATTTCCGTGATGAAATCTATCCTATGTCCTTTCCCGGGAAGCCAATCCTATCTAAATCAGTTCATTGGTTTAAGCGTGAAGAGTTAACATACAGACAGACAGACAGAGTTACTTTCTTAATTACAAAAGATGGTTGTGATTTGTTTTTTTATTTTTTTATTAGTCAATTATTACACTAAACGTGTATCGACGAACGACGGCCTAGCGGCGCCGGAAGTTTCAAAATACGGAAATAGCTTTACAATGCATGTGCTCGAAAAGTGCGTTTCCTACGGAGCCATATCATGCGGAAAGTACTTCTTTTCCGCACTAGTGCTTTTTGTTTTCAATTTTTTTTAACAGTACATTTGGTGCTACTTTCTCGCACTAGTGAAGAAAAGAGCACTTTTCCGCACTAGTGCTTTTTGTTTTCAATTTTTTAATAATTAAACTTATTTGCCATTATATGTTTTTTTTTATTTACTCGCACAATGCATAGTAAAACATTGTATGATACACGTGCGTAAAGATGATTTCCGCACTTGTTGCATATAGCTATAGGTACTTTGGGTGTAAGAAAGATCTACGAAGTACTCTACCAAGCACCTAAAACAATCAAGGAACCGCAACCGTATCGTTATAAAGTCTGTAGAATTTTTATTACACTGAATTAGTCATCATTTTAAACTGCTACATATGCACCTACAGGAATGCAAAAGTGGCAGTTTCACCCATTAGCATTACTCAAGAGCCTGGACAGTGGCATTACTGGCACCTAGTGACACATGTTAAGATTAATTCTCGACTAATGGTCGGGTCGTATCTGGAGACACGGCAGTGCCCCCGCCAAGTCGAGCAAAACAAACAAAGAAGGCAGAGCCGTGCCAGTTTCTCGAAGCTACTTACGGCATTTTCGACCACGACTAGGTAAATTAGCCTAAGCCTCCTTACAGTGGTGACCCTGTGTGAGGTCCCCACGGGGATCGACGTGCACGGTTGGTCGGTTGCCACTCTTCGCTATAGTAGTACCTATATAATCCCTCGAATGGAACACGCATCATTTGTAAGATTTTGTCAAAAGCGACAACCCTAACACTTTTGAAAATGCTGCATGCTACTTGTATGAGAAAGGGCAAAAACGGCTAGGAAACATTGCCCACCTATATTGTACCTACAGAAGTTTACATATTTTCCCCTTGAAGTGACCCTTGTTTCATCGTCTTACGAGCTGTTTATTCATACGAAATCGACATGGGTAACGTTCCAAAAACTTAACATAACTTTACCCGCCATTAAATTTTTTTTCGGTTCCGGTACCAGAGTAGGAGTTAGAAGACTGTTGAGGGCAAGTTTGAGATAAGAGCAAACGTTATGACAAATCGCAAATAATCAGGCAATTGACAATTCACCGTATATTGCTGGTTCAACAATTAAACTTTGACGCTAAAGTGCCGTCATTATCTACAGTCCTAAATATGTACAGGAAATTGACATTGATGAAAAAAGATTCGACGAAAGAAGACGTCACGCTGCATACCGTGGCATAATATAGAATCTTTGAATTCTAATAACTTCTGGCATAAGGTTCGAATGTCAAAACTAGCATTTTGGCTCAGAACGGCGTCTGCCAACGACGCGGTAGGTGTACGCATCGTTAGCTCCGCCAACACGATACCGCGGGTCGGGAAATTGGATAAAACTTTTTACACTTTGAGCCACGGAACGGTTAACATTAACATGATAACAACATTTAACCCATTAATTGTTAATATTACTCAAAATGTTATAGAAGTAGGTGACCTACTTACAATTGACTGAAATTAAATTAACGACATAAATTTACCTAAGCTACTTTAAAAGTATGTAAAACAAATGCCGTTGTTACCGGTAAATATTACATGATTTTGGAGTAACTCCAATGAGTTGCTACAAGCCAGAGTGGCTGACCTCTAGTTTGGAAGTTACACTCCTTAAATAGCTGCGCTTATTACTCTTATTAGCGTACTTAGAAAGTTAGGAATCAACTGACAATCGAAAATATGTACCTACATCTAGACCTGTTTCAACATAAAATACATGTAATGTCATGGGTAATTAGGTATGACCTTCTAAGGTACTGTGGCAGATCGAAAAACGAAGTCGTGCAAACTTTACACGGGTCTTTTCATCTTACGCCAACGTTAAAAACACAAAAAGACCCAGTAATTTATTACATTTTATACAAAACACGCATAACGGAAAGGGCTGCATTTACTCGTAGACTTCAGGCAAAAGGTCCTTCAAAAGGAAAGGCGACAAATTTGTAAGAAAGAAATCAAAATGAAGGAAAATTCACATATTCGACACTCAATTTCACGTGGCTCATTCGAATTTTGTTTGAGTGTTTTTCCGTTTCCCTCATTATTTTATGTTATAACATTTATAACGTTTTTCAGGGAAAATACATATGTTTTAGCTTCTAACGCTATGTAACGTAGATACATATTATCCTTTCTAACCGATATCACCTATCCCACCAGTTTCGCCCTTGTCGTCTCATATATTAGTCTTCAAGACATCATACTGAATGCATTGATTGAATATACCCATATCCGAGATGACATGAGCGAAAATCGATTTCTAGAAAACTTCTAGACAAAATACCGAAGACAGAATAGAAAACATGCTCAACTTCAAAATTAATTTATTGACTAAAAAACAAGAATTCTACCTCTACCTGTAGTAAATAGGTACCTAATTAACACTTGAGCAATACAGATATTGCTAGAAAATGTTAACTTCTTTGAACAATACAGCGGAAAAGTTTTGCAAAAGTTAACAATAAACTGAGACCAGTACGAGAGTAATAAACAAGCAGTTACGACCCAAATGGCCCTTTAAAAGCGTGCACCGATTTTGAATCGTCGAAAAACGCGCAAAAAAGTTTGAAAATCGCGGCAAAAATGTGAAGACGAATCGCCTGACGGTCCGCTGGACCTAAATGGCCGCGCCAAATGGATAGCGATGTAGGGAAGGGGATGATATTATGACGAGAGGAAGTTACAATTAGTCAAGTTTTCCATGTGTGTTACCTATCATGCCTTGGCTCACCTGCAATAGTACCTGCACTGTGTACTGTGTAGCGTGGCGTACCGTTGCGTTGGTCGGGTAAAAATGTTGCCTTGTATTTTACTACAATATGTTTTAATCCGGAAGAGAACTAAGGTTGTTGATATAGATCAGAGTTGCTAGACTAAAATGATAGTGGGATAGAACCTTTCCGCCCCATCAGTAGGACCGAAGGCTGATGGGGCGGAAAGGTTCTTGAGTGGCGAGTGTGGCGACCGCGAACCGGAAAACGCAGCAGTAAAACCTACAAATGGCTCCTGTTTCGAAGGTCGCCGAACCACATTCGCAGGACCTGTAGCACTATGTAGCGTAGCGTACCGTTGGTCGGGTAAAAATATTACCTAGTATTGTACCAAGTATTTTTACCTAATTTTTTTATAAGTGGCTCCTTAATGGCTTCTGTTCTGCGAGTTGCCGAACCACAGTAGTAGGGCTTGCAGCAGCCGTGTAGCGCGGCGTGCGGATGGTCGAATAAAAATATTAACTAGTATTTTACCAAGTATTTTTACTTAATATTTTAAGTAAAAATAGCCCATGCCTTATGCCTCTCACCTGCAAATGGCTCCTGTTTCGCGGGTTGCCGAACCACAGGCGTAGGGCTTGCAGCACAGTGTAGCGAGGCGTGCGGATGGCCGGGTAGCTACGGAACATTTAAGTGTCACATACATGTACAGACTAGACTACAGATATACCTACGAGCAGCTGTCGCCAGTGCAGGTTACAGTTGCAAGTAACAATAGAATATGAATATTTTATTTTGAAATCACATTACCTATCGCTGCCTTAACATGCCTTTAATTATGATTGTATAGGTATATTGTATATGTATGATGTATATGTGTATACTTATTGTATTATTTTAGTCTATGAATGTTTGTGTCTTCAGTTTGTTGAATTATATGTATACCTGCACTGTCCGTTTAATATTGTAAGTTCTTAATATCTCCTCAATCTCCTGCTAGGTACCCAAAGGATGTCTGGAAGATTGGTTTTTAGACCGCCTGTTGTTACCTAGTTTTTAAATATATATTTCATTTCCTGCGTATTTTTAACAGTATGTGCACAATACAGAATTTATTTACCTATAGATAGGAATAAATACTGTGTACGATACACTAAAAAGAATTTAAATTGAATTCTATACCCGGTACGTTACGCAATTCGAGAATATGAAACGCGAAATTGTTAAATGAATTCATAAATCGCAATGAATGGGTGTTTCATATTTTTATTGTGAAAGATTTTGTGTCAGTAATTTCTTTATTTGATTACATGAAAATTCAAATTTGAATTTTTTGGATTTTTATTCAGGTGTGAACGGGGGATATCCGAGTGTGGATTATGTTGAAATTAACGAATTTACGATTTTTGCACTTCGTTTCACTGTTTTACTCTATGGTTTTTCATTGTTAAATGAATGAATGAATGAACAGTTAGTACCTATGTAGGCTTACTTACGCCTACATACTAACTGTTTTTTAACTACATAAACAAAAAATATATAAGATAAATGAAAGGCAAATGAGCAGATCTTAGCCAGTTCAGTCTTAGTCTATTTCTTTATCAACTCGCTCACAAGGCAATTTGTTTCATATAGAAGTCTATACGACACAAGTTTAATAAAAACATAACGGCTCATAGCCCACAGGTGTCGCCGCTGTCTTCATTTCGGCGATTTGCATACTTGCATATATTAAGGTTGTATGTGGCGTGATTCGAAAACACCGCATACGCCACCGAGCCTACATTGAGCTAACGAGCTATCGCCTTATTTATAACCAATGTAATAGGGATCTCTATTTAAGAACAGTTGGTAACGGTCTTGAAATCACACTCAAAATGGTTCGAGTTGAGGCTATCGCTCGCCTGCGCTCGGTTACGGATGGTACAATATGCGAGATGCGAGTCTATTTCTCAAACCAACCAGTAGAAGTGTACTCTCTAATTTCGCATCGCTGTTAAGATTGTTAAGTTCTCACTACACTGGTAAACCCGGCCGTTCGGCTTGATTTTGGTACAGGACCAGGCTACGTGAATAAGTCCTTTTAGTTTGGCGAGAGAAAGGATCGTAACAACTTTACCAAAACGTGCATTGCTACGCGAAATTGCATATTGGTGATTTAGCATTTTAGTTTGAGACGTGGTTCTGTTAATTTATTTAAGGGTATTGGAACATGTGAAAATAATTGTATACTTAGTATGTATGTATATACAATAATACAACCATTCTGTAAAATAATTGTATAGTGTTTTATGTATGAAAAACAATCTATGAAAATGACTGAAATAGATAAAACGCTTTGAAATCAAAAATTCTTCGTATTTTATCTTTGACGAATTTCAGCAAATAACTAGTCGAAAAAAAGTCTTTTCCCCTCACTAGCTCGGAAAGCCGTCTTTTATCCTTTAAAACAAGCGGGGAAAAACGCATTTTATCCACTAGTGGGGAAAGTAATTTGACCTTGGATGGAGCGTGTTTAAGTAGCTTGACAGATAACAAAACGTAAAACGCTCATAATAATGGTTTCGTTCGATATTAATTATCATTAAATAAATGGTTTGAGAATCTAATAAAAAATATCAAATTTAGCTTTATTTAATAATTTTCATAAACCTTA
Source organism: Cydia strobilella (assembly GCF_947568885.1). Lineage (NCBI taxonomy): Eukaryota > Metazoa > Arthropoda > Insecta > Lepidoptera > Tortricidae > Cydia > Cydia strobilella. Next base: position 23,718,363 of record NC_086042.1, read on the forward strand.
AAATTCCATAAGAAACGTTAGATTTTTATGATTTTAAATATAATTCTGAACGCACAAGTTGAGTCGATGCAATTTCAAAACGCATGGTTGACATTTCATACGTCAGAACAGAAATGTCAACATTGTCAACAAAATTTTTACTTAAAAACACTTCTCATCGACTCACGTAAAAATCAGAATTTCCAGTGTTTGCTGTTATAATATCGTTAAAAAAAAGTGATTCCAGTGATGAAGATGATCTAACGTCTGTGGATGTTGCACTTTCCTCGCTATAGTGAGGGGAAAAGTTTTGTGTTTCACACGGGTGCAAATGTATTTTACTTCTCGTGTGTTTAAGCACTCGCTCCGCTCAGGATTCTATTTTAGAACCACTCGCTTTGGTTCAACTATAGAATCCTTTCGCTTGCTCGTGTTTCAATTCCACACTCGCGGGTAAAATACAACTTTGCACCCTTGTATAACAAATAACTATTAATTTTGCGTCAGTCACGAGCAAATCTAGTTCAGTTTTATTATACCTGCCGGGCTAGCACATGATTGGCGCGAGAGTATCTCGCCGCGACATAGACTACCCGTCCCTCTTTAATTCATATAGTTAGTAAAAGGCGTAGTCTATCTCGCGGCGAGATACTGTCGCGCCAATCATGTGCTCGGCCTACTGAAAGTACCTAATTTGTAAAGCTTTGAGACGAAATGTATAAAATACTATTTTCTACTCCAAGCACTCTTATTTGTAGATGAATGACTACCAGTGAGATTGAAATCAACTTCATAAGAAGCGCGACGCGCGGGGCCCCAGCGCAGTGTTCTTAGGATCCTAACAGCCACTGTTCTTAGGAATATGCATTAGTAGTTTATACAATCGTGATATAATGGAGAGCTTTTCAGTCGAGTACCGTGTTAAGGCCACAAAGCTTGCTGAGTGGCATTATTGGGTACCAGATTGAGAAGCTTGATTATATCACTATAATTGTATTATACAATACTTTTTCTACGAGTAAACAATAGTTATTTGTGCAACAAGAGAGGAAAGTTGGTTTTTCTTGCGAGTGTTGATTTTGAGTTCCGAGAAAGCGAAAGATTCTAAGTTAGAATCTTGAGCGTAGCGAGGGACTTAAAAACACGAGATGTAAAATAACTTTGCTCTCGTGTGACACATATAATTTTTCACCTCAGTAGTGAGAACATATTAAAGGTTAAAATGTATTTCGAATTTGTAATAGACCCCGAAGTATGAAGTGGCAGTTCATGACCTTCACTAAATTAAGCTAAGTACTTTGTTTCACTCCCTGGAGTGAGGAAAGTCGCAATTCTCGATTTTGGCCACCGTAGCCTATGGAGACTAACAAGCAACGCTAAGCGGTTTTCGTAGTCTATGGATGTTGCTATATTGTGGGTGTCACATGCGCGTTTCTGACTTATGAAGCGATTGTTTCAACTATGATACAACCTAAAATAAATCGTTCGTTTCTATCTATCGTTTTGTTTCTACCCCTTGGCCGTGGCGAGCTGGGATAAATTGACCAATCACAGCAATTCTGACTTCTAAGCAAAGATCTATAAACTTTGATTTTCAAACTCAATTTCGTTTCGTTTTGTAACATCGGCCCTTGAATTTTAAGAACCCTTATTATGTACCTGTTGCACAAAATACTATAAGGGCAATATAAAAGTGGCATGTTTTGTATTGTAAGTTGTACTTATTACTCCGAACTTCTTTTGATTTTGATTTAATTTTCAATATGCATGAAAATTGAGTGCTGGAGTGCTCGCGTATCTGTAGCTGTATACTTTAGGTTTGTTTACCTATATGATTATATTAGTTTAAATTATTATTTTTTCACCTCAGCAGCTCGAACAAGCCTACTTGCTTAGTTGAGGTTTTCCCGAGGGGCTACAGTATGGGGTTCTTCAAAAAAGGAGTGTACAGGTTTTTAAAGGGTCGGCAACGCGCGTGTAATATCTCCGGTGTTGTAGGCGTCCATAGGCCACGGTAACTGCTTACCATCAGGCGGGCCGTATGCTTGATTGCCACCGACGTGGTATAAAAAAAAATTGGGTGAGGTGCAAGAAGGTACCCATATTATTATATATACGCTTACACATCGAATGCCTAAATAAATTTTGACTTTTCTTAAGGGATTTTTTAGTAACTTAAGGATACAGGACAGGTACGGATATTAAGCGGAAAGTCAGACGAGGCATTATAAACCTTTGACACCTATGGAAGTGTCCTGCGTGGGCGATCTCGTTGCGAAAGCGAACGCTGTGGGCCCGCCGCGCCGCGCCGCTTCGCTTCGCGCTCGCGAGTTGTTCGCTTATGTAAGACGCTGCGACTCTGCAAAGACTTTTCCGTGACAGTGGCAGTTTCTAGTATGACACTTCAAAATCGTTGCAGAGTTAGATTAGACGGAGTCAAGCATAAGATGTCATACCTAAATCCACAAAGTTCACAATGGTTCCTCCCGACTTGGTTCAGCCATCGCTCCAGGCAAGTCAAATGCACGTTTGCCAAGGACCCTTTGCAGTTGCACGGTGATATCAATCTGGAATCAAATATCACAATAATTTACATTTTGGCTTGGCCAATGCCGCAGATGTACTTTGAAGTTCAAGCAGCGAGGAGAAGTAAAATGCTTTTCATCACACTTGCTTAGTAAGCTAGTATAAGTTCAAGGCATAGGTAATGAAGGACTTTGGGCATAATTCTTATTTAATGGCGCCATCTAGTGTTAGCATTTTATTAACCTTCAATAAAATATCACTAGATGGCGTCCTTATATAAAAATGTACCTAAATTGCTTTCGTTATGCTTTAATTGTACAGCGAGCTGCAAATATGCATAGACACATTATGAATGGAATTCAGTGCGCAGCGGCCAGGCAAGTCGGATTTTAAGTTAGGACTCATAAATAGGAGTAGGTGACATATTTAATACGCATAAGGCTTAGTGAAAAAACATTAAAAAGGGCCACCTACAACATTTGCACATGGGGAACGCTGTGTTATATATATATATGTATATATATATGTTTTTTTTTTTTTTTCAAAAAAGTATAACACATTTTAAACTTATACAAGTTTCGCCAAACTTGCGTTTAACGGCGAAAATATGGAAGTTGTCCGTCTTGATTATTTACTAGTCTTTGGTAAACATACGATTACATAGGAGAAACTTTCATTTTATTTTATTTTCTTTATTGGGGAAAAAAACAGATACAGACCAATAAGATTTACAGACAAAGTTAAAACAGTACAAATAGCCTACATCCTAAGACAATTCCCACTAGGAGGTCCGACAGTAGTTTTAGGATAGCATTGTGATCGGAACTAAATACACAGACATACACTATATACTTAAACTAAAGTACATAAGCACAAGCATAGGTCATAGGCATGTCGTCAAAACATTTTACTTACTATTGTATTTGCGCTTATTGGCAGTGAGACTTTCGTTTCCGGTATTAATTAAGGTAGATAGATAGATTTTGTAGTAGGTATCAGTTTATTGACGTCTTTTCCGAATCTGGCGGTTGGTACTAGTCAGAGTAAGTTTTTTGCTTTAATCGTGAATGGTTTTAATTCATTCCACTAGCTAGTTTAACCACAAGCGCTGAAGGAAGCGCTGGTGGCTTAGCGGTAAGAGCGTGCGACTTTCAATCCGGAGGTCGCGGGTTCAAACCCCGGCTCGTACCATTGAGTTTTTCGGAACTTATGTACGAAATATCATTTGATATTATTTTACCAGTCGCTTTTCGGTGAAGGAAAACATCGTGAGGAAACCGGACTAATCCTAACAAGCCATAGTTCCCTCTCTGGGTTGGAAGGTCATATGGCAGTCGCTTTCGTAAAAACTAGTGCTTACGTCAATTCTTAGGATTAGTTGTCAAGCGGACCCCAGGCTCCCATGAGCCGTGGCAAAATGCCGGGATAAAGCGAGGAAGAAGAAGAAGAAGCTAGTTTATCCAAGCAACTAACCTTTCCCTGCCTCGAGTCATACAAATTCTGCAAACGTTTGATCCAATACTTGACAACGAGTCCCTTTGCACAACTGCAAAGCCAGACCTCTCAGACAGAGTTCCCGAAGTTTTTTTCTTGTTCTCCGAACCAGACTTCGATAAGTTTGGATCTGGTGCTGGCTGGTTGGTCACTATCACATTCGCAGGTGCAGACGATTTGTCTTCCGTCTGAGCGGCCGTGACACAATTGGTATCATCTTGCATACCCGATACAGTACTCAATGCTGTGTTCTGGACTTCACTTATAGCAACCTGATTCTCTCTATCGACTCTAAAATACGATGCCATGAATTTTTTTATGTCAACTAACATGGAATCGTTTTTATTTGTTTCATCCCCGTTTAAATCTTTAGTATTGGCTATGTTTACATCGCGTACTTGTGGCCCGAAGCTTATAGAGGTTAGGTCAAGTGGTGCTCCATCTTTATGTGTGTATATTTGTCTAAAGCTTTGCTCGGACTTAGACAGCTTCAGCGGGTGGTTTGCTTTAAAAGGTATTGCTCCAGGTAGATCGTTTGTTTGTGAAGGTCCAGCGTCGTCTTCGAGCACTAGTTTGATTTTCCTTTCTGCTTCATCTTGTTGTTGTTTGACAGTATCTTCTTTTTCTGGAGAATGTGACACGTCCTGATTTTCCATTAAAACATGTGAAACATTTGTGTTTTTACTTAAAGTACAATTTTTGTTAGTATAGAAATAATTACGATTTGTGTTGGAAAATAAGCTTGATTTGTATTTATTGTTATGACAATTTCAAAATGACATTTCATGTTTCATTTACCCAGTGAATAAAATAATCAGATCAATGCAATAGTTAGGTTGTATAGCACATCACGCATTTTGTACGGTAGGGCACCTAGTGTATTAGTAATTTATGGACATAGAGCATAATTAAATGGGATTGCGGGTAAATCTCTTTCACGAATCAACTTTATTGCATTTCAATAACGTCCATACAAGCGTCCATATTGCACTGGTGAAATAAATGTGTATTAAAGGCTGGCTATATTAGAGTAAATATAGAGGTAAAACATTTCCATTTACAACTTGTTAACTGAACTGCTACAATTAGAATAGTTGTTTGAGAGCTACAAATAAATAACGCGAGTTCTACGTTAATTCGAGCCGCGGTCTGCGGGATTGCCATTCCAATTGCACGAGTTTGGGTGAGTCAATAATCCGACATACTAAACGTCCACCGCGAATATATAAATCTGTCTCCATCACTATCGTTCCAGCATTATTGGAGTGTTGGGGACACAAATCAGGGGCATAGTGCGACTATCATGCGATGCGGCTGAAGTGGGACACATTGCTTTTAAAGTGGACGGTTGCTGGAGCAATAAGGTTCTTGAGTGGTGGTCTTCATCAAGTTTAGTGTCTATTATCTACCCACAACCTTGTAAAGATCGCAGGATTCGCAGGTAACCGGCGGACATGGGTAACCTGAGAACGGACGTAGAGATCCTTGGGGGTGGGCTTTTTGTCTATTAGAGGAAGACTTGCGGTTAATATGACGATGCCTCGAGGCCTCTTTACATTGGTTCCTCGAATAACTATGCCTGCATTCGCCAACCATGTGAACTTATACACAGCCAGTTCTAAGTAATCCCACTGCACTAGAATCTTGGTCTATCCTATCCGTAGTGCGGTCAACCGTAGAGTGGTCTAATCGTAGTCCTTGCGGACCGGATTCCCGCGATTTTGAGATCGCATTGCATTCGTAGAAACTTCGAACCTGCAGCGTAATTGTGTAGTTTGCGAGAATTTGCGTCAGTCGGTTTGAGGATTTAAAGATGATTTAAAGTATTATAATAGTACCTAAATCGAACAATGATAACATACTCATATCTCATTTTACAGACTAAAACGAGAGATGATTTAAGTCGAAAGCAAAATGCATTCCAGTATAACATTTTTAAACTGGAGTTATACATAGGTAAACTGCTTTTTAGCATTTTTGAGAAATTTTACAGGAATATTGTATTACTTGTATTGTAATTTTAGGTCCAGTTTTAGCTAGGCAGCCTATATGCAATTTCTCATAGTATTCTATAGGTATTTATTATCTAATATATTATGGTCCCGGTTTTATTTCATTTAAACAAATGTAGTGCAATGGGATTAGATAAGAAACGGGCATCCTCGTCACTCGAACTATCGCTAAATTAAAGGACTTAAAATCCCATACACTATTAAATGTAACTATAATTTCGCTCGTAGTTACGAGTATCTAAGATGCCTCTGAATGTAAGCTAAGTTACAAGTCTAATTGTTTGGTAACAAAGTTACCTCAAGTAATTAGTGTTCCAATTGTTGTTACAACAATGTTAAATACGGTCCTACTATTCGTGTACAATGTAAAGTAATAAGTTAAGCTCGGAGTACAATAAATATGTTTCTGTTTGACTAAATAGGTAGGTAATGGTTGACTGGTAGAGAATGTCAATGTCAATACGTAGGTACCAAGGGCCTGACACTTTGATAGGGAAAGATAGTATTATTGCGATTCCTATAAGAGGAAAGAGAAAATAGTGCCATGCTTTGTCCTTATCACCGACCGAGTTTTTTTTTCATGGTCGGGTTTTCCAAAAAGGATTTCTGAAAATTCATCTCTAAGCGGGTCGAAACTTGGGTTGAATAAATTTTAACGACTTCTGCTCATACAAAAACGCGAAAACATAAATTTTATCTGGCGAATACATCAACCAAATAAATACCAACTTTTTCGAAAGTTGGTTCAAAATGAGAAAAACTAAGTCTTTAGTTATTCTGTGGTCTTATTTTAATTTTACTCGTTTCCCTACTTATACTTTACTCGTTTACTTCTCTGAAAATTAGTATAATTTCATGGCGGAATTTTCGCAAACTGTCGTATTCAAAATACCTACAGGCCAATTAATAGCATCAACTATTCAACGCCGTGTGTAAACAGTGTTGCTTTCATAAAATTCCACCCAACATCCATTTGCGTCCAATATCCACCTAAAAACTGTAGTCATAAAGCCTTAAACAGCTAACAATAAAGACTATATTTCTTTGTTATAGCAATAGGAAACCGTTTTAGAATTGTAAAAAGTTTCTCGATTTCCCGTTGCGCTAGAGTTGTCCCGTTAAAAACGAATCATTAATGAAATTAACGTTAAAAGTTACGCTTTATGACCTAAATAGTTGGATACAATGTTTCTTTATAGCTAGCGTAAACGTTTGCTAGACTCGTGATGTTTTTTGTATTCTTACGACGTAGCCTTTTTATTATTTTGTTGACAGCTCTTAGCATGTTTTATTTGCCGGTTTATTACCTACGTATTTTATGCGTGGGATTAAAAGGGCTTTTAGGTAAATGAATTCACATCTCTCGTAGTCAAGAAGGGCGCAGACATTAATGTAGGTACACCGTACACCTATAGGGCTATTCTCGAATGAATATTTAATTCTAGAGTATGCGCGGAAAGAGAAGAAGAGTTATGGATTGTATGAGAACCTGGAACCACAACAAACTAAATATGACTTCTCTTTCCGCACAGATTAACTTATCGTTATTGCATTGAAATCGTATTAGACGGAGAGATAGCCCCGGACAATGGCATTTATGTACATGATAATGAGGGCAACGAAACTTGACTGTTAGTTTGCTATACTATATCCTTATTACTGGATCAATCACACGTCTTCTGGCAGCTGTTCATCGGTGGAGGTCAGAGAATGCCGGCTACTTGAAGAATGTGAGTTTAAGAATTCTGGGTTTAGTGTAGTACATAATATTATTAAGGAGAATTAGGTATTTAATTTCAATATAATATTGTCTAACGACTGTTAGACTAACGCTTTTCATTGTCATCGTCTGCGGTTTTTGTTTCCGCAATAATGCTTTATGTCATTTATTCTTATGATAAAATATTGACCTAGCGGCGGCGGTAGGATAGGGGGCGTATTCTGAATGTAATAACAAATCCGGATTGGAGTACCTAGTTTATTGGGCTCGGGTCAAGACAAGAAAAACCGTATGAGGAAAGTCCTTCTACGTATGTATTTTGAAGTGATAACGTCTTATAAATCGATGAACACCGGTAGATATAGATAACCGGTAGCATGTGCACGAAAAAGTGTCACGTTGTGGACAGATCTCCATTGTAACGTTGTGGACATATCTCCATGGTAACGTTACGCATACAAAATAATGATAATTCAGTGATAATAATTCAAATCAATTCATAAATAAAAGTATGCAATTTTTCATCAATGTCATAAGAAATTATGACGTTATCACGCAAAATTATTGTCTGTAAACCGACTTTACAGACAACCATAATTTTATATATGCATTCGTTTTATTTATAGTATTATCTTTTACCTAATTTCGTTTTTAATATCTTTAAGTACCTCTAACTGTTGATTTTTGCTACAAGTGTTTGTCTTGCCCCATAGTTTCTATTACCCCACCTAACCTTATTACAACCAGAATACGCCGCTAGGTTGGGGGTGCCTATCGAATATCCGAGCAAAATAATTCGCACCCCGAAGTAGGCCACAGGAAGCAATAATATCCATAACATCATGTTATCGGTACTTTAATTAAGTAGACGAAGCAGCAAATTAATATTCATAGGTTTCTAAATTATTCTATGTTGTTGTAATATAATATAGCCAATTTGAAAACCTCGCCGCTCGCTTTTGATCTTGCAGTTTGTTGCATATAGGGAATATTACGCAAAACTTTGCGTAGAGGGCGTCACTAGCACAATCACAGGGCCTACCTCGAAACACGATAATCTAAATGTTTTTTTTTTTTTTGTACATTTTCCTTCAAAAATCTATTTTTTTGTTTCAGTACCTAAGTATGACTAAAAAAACCTAAAGCTGTTTTGAAAAGCACAATTTGAGCTCTTTCAAATTATACCCCACTAGACCTAATAAGTGACTAGACTTTGAAATTTTGCCCTCTCTTCATATGGGGCATTTTTCACATTTAAGTAAAAAAAATAACACAATGTGTCTGGGTTAGCGTTGTTTCTGACTTTTCCAAATTTTAAATCGATAGCTTTAGTAGTTCTCGAGATATTTAGCGATGTGTGATGTGACAGACAGACGAACGGGTAGTTGCACCATAAGGGTTCCTTTTGAACCTTTTTGGTACGGAACCCTAAAATGGTTAAAGCTCGACAAATAATGGAATTTGCGTAAAGTAAACCAAGCCTTTTATATTTTAATCGAACCCCTTGTGTAATGAGTAAAATGAAACTTAACCCTTAAATGCATGTTTTTTTATTTTTGGCGTTTGGTTTAAAGGTGCGTTCAAAAACTTAAGCTTTTTTCTGTTGAATCTATGAGCTGTCCAAGGTTTTGTATACATGTGGCTTTGGCAACAATATGCATTTTAAGGGTTAACGCAAACGCGTATGACGGCACGCTGTCGAATGAAATTTACACTAGGGGTCGTGGTAGTGACCATTTAAACTGTTCGTTCGTTTAGCTCCATTTTTAACTTTCAGAGCGATAGTCGAACATGTTTGAAGAAAATAGAAACCCTACCTACCAACGGAACTGTGCAGGTACTTATATTTCCTTTGTTTTATTGGCAAGTGCTGGCCAATTATCGGTAAGACAATGGTGGACAGAATGCGATAAGAAATGTTGAGCGTCCTCTTGTTAGCTTGGCTGCGTTCCAAACTTACCTCTAAGTTTACCTCAATTTCTGTCTGTTCTAAAAAGACGTGTTTTTAACAAATTTAATATTACAATGAGATCTTCAAATGAAGAATATAAACAAGTACTTAAATACAATTCAAGCAATAGATCCAGGGAATCGTACAGGGGCTCCATATGCCCCTTATGCGCCCAAGCGCGATGGACGCACCTCAGACCTGCTGCTCGAATTGTTTGTATATTTGATTATATCATTACATACTATCGCTCACGGAACTCGTCCAAAATCTTGTAATGACTGTAATGAGCCGATTTGTGTTCGGACGACTATCTGACGACCTCCACTTCTGCCCATATCGGACGTTGCCGGTCCTGCTGTGCAGGCTTGACTGTGCAGCGTAAGAGAACACGCGTTAAAATATCGGAAATTTCTATGGAGATCTGGCGAGTACTGGCGCAAGATTTTGGCAATAGAGGGTGTTCAGTAATTTGTGAGCACCTTGGCCACTCCTGTATATCTGATAACAACTACACGAGTAGGCGACTAAGCGTACCTACCTAATATTTGGCCGCGAGCCATTTTCTCGGAAAATCTTATCTCCAGGTAATTACTAAGAATACCTATAGTAGTATTTCTTCGTTGGAATTGATAACTTAGAATGATCTATAACAATGGCTATTGTAACTATAGGAGTATTTAGTGTTCATTTATTTTATAATAAAATTCAACTGCGGGAAGATCCGTACATGAGCGCGTTTTTCTAATAATCTACATTATTTTTAACTTCATCGATAGAATAGGTTCAAGTGAGGTAATTATAAGACACGGAAATAAGGCTACGTTTTTAACATTCAAAAACTTATTATATTTCATTCCTATTCCATTTGAAAAGGAACCTTGTGTGTAGACTTCTGTTTAAATGGAATAGGAATGAAATATAATAAGTTTTTGAGTATTAAAAACTTTGGCTTATTTTTACCCGTGTCTTATCTTATATTTACCCTACCTGACCCTACATTTTTAAATTCATTATATAATGAAGGAAATAAATTCATTTAATACCTAGTTTACTCAGAATCTGATTAGATCTTGGAGTTACTGCACTATTTTATGTCATGTGATACATGCCCGTGCTTTTATATCCGGATCACGCTAAGTTTTCATGCCCAGCGCTACGTCAAGTACCTATGGAGCATATAGGTACTTATGCACTCTTAATGCCAAGATTGTGCAAAGTTAGCGTAGTCAGTCAGTCTAATAGCTATGGTTTGGCTAACATGCTCGTAGTTTCAAAGGCTAGTGCGATTTTTACATTCCACTTTCACTTTACAAATACAAGAGGAAGAATGTAGGCAGGTAGGTATCCAATAGTAACAAAATGTACCTTTAAACAACACATATTGAAATATACTATTATCAGAGCTAACATATTTTAATATTCTTATCTACTCACTTGTATTACCTGTGTGTTTAATCCATTGATATTACTATGAAATCTAAGAATTCTGCTTGACATCACGAAATACATATGGAACAAGGTAGGGTTCGAAATTAATTTCGAGTCCCCATGGCACACATGTAGCTTTACCGTAAATTATCCGAAGCGTAATTCCTTTGAAAAATATTTCCCATATTTCTTAATCTCCTTCTAATTGGTGTCCGCCATTTTATTTTAATCCCCCCCGATTGGCGGGACTTATCGCTGCGCTGGCACTTCGCAATCCTGCGTTCGCGATCCGACAGCTCTTTTCTCGAATGCTCGTTAATGAAGTCCAGCTAGCTGCAACCATTGGTACATTCTGGAACATTCTGGTTTCAGTTGGCTGATACCGTAACACGCCTTTACTAGGCTAGGATTTTGATTTTTGTAGTAATTTTTAGCCAGCTTCAAAAGAAATATAAACGGCCGAAGTAGTCAAAGTAGTAGGGGCTTACGCGGCGTACTACGTAGGCGAACAACACGCGAACGCGAAGCGAAGCGATGCGGCGTGGGGTGAATAAATCCTTTGATACCTAGAAGTGTCCTACGTGGGCACTTCTAGGTATAATTACACACGTTAGTAGAATAACATACCTACACATAAGCAAAGGAGTAATGACTTTCACTATATGATAAAATTGATAAATGAATTATTACAAGGTACCTATACCATTTTATTATTCCGTAATAAACCTTTATTTATACTATAACGCAGTGAACAAACCACGAACAAACAATAAGCTTTTAAAGCTGTTTTAATACAAGGACCTTACGGACTAATACGAAGACCACTTAATATCGAAGATTATGACTGGAACACATTTCATCCTAATAACTCCGAAGTAACTACATTTTCTTTATGGCCCAATTACCAGGGCCTATTTTAACGAAAATAAAATGGCAACGTGTACGTCTAAGGGTTGCCAGAAGCACCTAGTTGGCACCCGAGAGCCCACTGCTGTAATTACAAAATATACAAATTAGTGAGCCCCTGCCCGCCAGTCAAAAATGCAGCGGCGTGAAAAGTGGATGACGGTATGCATTAAGTAAAATAGCAATTTAAAAAATAAGGCACCCAAAATTGATTTTCCAAAATTAACTGAAATAACCACAACACATACTAGATATATTCGTAGGTACATACACAGAAAAAAAGGTTGACATACCAAGAAAATTTGACGGAAGACCGAAATAATCTTGAACCAAGAAAAAAGTTCTTAGCTCGCGATTTTTTTTCTTAGACCAAGAACTTTTTTTTTGGTTCAAGATAATTTCGGTCTTCCTTTAAATTTTCTTGATTTAAGAATTTATTTCAACTTTTACTTCAAGTCAACATTTTTTTCTGTGTATGGTTTTATATTAACGAAATTAATGCCTTTTGGCATTAAGTCCGCCATTTGTACATAATTGTATATGTTTTCGTGCAATAAAGTTTAAATAAAGAAATAAATTTAAAGTCTCACGATACATTGCCATAAACAAATATAGCATGCTAAATTTATACAATATTACACATCTACATACAATATATACAACTTACACGTATGTAGGTATATGGAAATATCCATGGAGGTATCTATGTAAATGGAAATGATACAAGTTTTTCGCTGTTAAAAATGAAATTAATAATTAAATCAAATCGTGAAATTTCTGAAATGTGGAACTAAATTTAATTCCAGTTTCAATATTCAACTCAAATCGATGGACAAAAGCTCTACAAGTTTCTTCATAGTAAATCCTCTCTGAAAACTAACTGCAGAATTCTGCTGCTTACACAAAGAGGCAGATTCGACATTTTACAAGCGGTTTATCGTGATTATCAAGCGACATTTTGGCGTATAAACGTTCTTAGAATTTTATCATTCTCATTGATCTCAGTCCATCAAAACAGAACCTTTTGTTTTGAACGTTTTGAATAACTAATCGTTTTATTTGATACGTTGCGATTTCAACGGTTTCAGCTCGGTAAAGAAATCTTTTCTACTCTGATTCTAGTAATCGAATATAAAAATTATATATTATTATTATAGGATTTTAATACAAAAAGTGACTAAGTCCCGCAGTAACCTCAATAAGGCCTGTTTTGTGGATACTTATACAACGATATATATAATACTAGCTGTTGCGCGACTTCGTACGCGTGGATTTGTATGTTGATGGTTACATAAAACTTGGCGAAGAAATCTTTTCTACTTTGATTCTAGTAATCGAACATAAAAATTATATATTATTATTATAGGATTTTAATATACACAAAGTGACTAAGTCCCGCAGTAACCTCAATAAGGCTTGTTTTGTGGATACTTAGACAACGATGTATAACTTCGTACGCGTGGATTTGTATGTTAGTGGTTATGTATTCTACATGTGAGCATAGAACATTATGCAGTAAAGGATAGCAGTAGGGACGGTTAATCATTTGTTAATAATTATACAAAGTATGAGATCTGTCTGTCACACACAATCTACGAAGTTTCAAGCCCCTTAGAAGATTTTCTCCTTTTTAACCCTTTTAAGGGATGAATTTTTAAAAACATTACCATTCGTTTTCTTTTATTCTTATATTGCCTTTATACAAAGATTCAAATTCCGCGCTCAAAAAAAATGTTTGATCTTCGTACAAACTCTCAACCCCCTTTTTCACCACCTAAGGGGATGACATTTTAAAAACGCTGAAATTCGTTTTCTTGTTTTTTATTAAAATATACATTTTTACAGTTTCAAATTCCTAGCCTAAAATAAAACTTGAACCCCATACAAACTGTCAACCCCTTTTTAACCTACTAATACATAGGGGTTAAATTTTCAATCACGTTGAATTAACTTTTTTGTAATCTTAGGTATATTATGCCTTTCTAAGAACAGGGGGTGTTTGGGGAGTCTGAGGTTGGGGGTTGAGGGGTTAGGGTTTGATGAGTCAGGGTTTCCGAGGTAAGAGGGTTGAGGAGGCGGTGAGTCTGAGACTGAGGGGTTGGGAGTTGAGGGATCGGGGGTTAGATTAGGTTAAAACTAAAAATGGAAGAAGAAAACTTGTTACAAAAAAAAAAGAAAACCGACTTCAAAAAGGATAAAATAAAATATTATCCTTTATTAAGTATATTGCGTTACCAACTGATATGTTTGAAGTCGGTGCCAAGCCAAATAGAAACAATACCGGTTAAAAATAATCAGCTTTATATCTATAAATCACATTTACTAATATTATAAACGTGAAAGTAATTCTGTCTGTCTCTTTACTTGTCACCTTTTCACGGCTAAACAACTGAACCGATTTAGGAGAAATTTGGCATGAAGGTAAAAAGTTTAAGCCCTGTAGATGGCCCTTGAATTGTTTTATATTTAAATATGAAGTTATACGGATAAGGAACCTACTGGAAATAACTCAGTCCCAATTCCACACTTGCATGATATGGACAGTTCAAAAATTAGTAAAAATAGCTCTTTAAAAAATACGACGGCAAATAAACGCATTGGGTTTATACTAATGTACACCGTTAAACGTGGTACACAACAGACTGTGCTAAGAAGGTTTGACCGTGTGTTCTTAGGTACCTACAGAAAGTATGTTTATTGCCGCCGTGTAAGGCAATCCAACGTACATACGTATATAGCCCCATTCCATCCTTATCGAACCGCACCAAAATCATGGTATGCTTCAAAATTTGGCTTAGCACTGACTTCAAATGTATCAGTTGGTAACGCATGTACTTAACAAAGGATAATATTATATTTTATCCTTTTTGAAGTCGGTTTTCTTTTTTCGTAAAAAGTTTTTATGTTCTTTATATTCTTTTTCGGGTGTCCACATATAGTTTTTTTCCTTTTTTGGTTGATCTGCCGGTGCTTGGATTTATCCAGATAAAACTGATTTAGCTCATAGTTGATTGTCAATGTTTTAAGGCCTGAGTTCATTAAAAAAAACTTCTGATCAATTGATAGTTATATACTTATTACCAGCATCGAATATGGATGCATTTTATGACAAACGTAATATTATTCAATATAAAATTATGGAATATAAAAATAATGACATATATTATGAGATTAATGCAAATAAATTAAAATAAAATAAAATTATGGATTCCATTCATTAGTTATCCACACAAGTCAGTCGTAGTAAAGATAATAAGAACTAATAAGTAAATTCAGTGAAATCATTCCATCATTAAAACATTTTGCATCTTGAATAGGGTCTCCGATCGCCTCTTAGTAGTACAATGCCACAGTAAAGTCATTTACAGCGAAGCGAAGACAGAACTAACGGCGTTAAATTGCACAAGGATGCATCCGGATAAATGCAAATTGAGCTTCAATCATTAGGATTCAAATCTTAAAAGTTGGGTTTTATGTTATGGCTGGGGGGGCGGCGATGCTAGTTGTATAGAGTTACTCGAGCGTCTTAGAGACCTAGAGACCTTATATTGAAATCGAAAGATGAGATAGGAAGAAAAAAAGGTGATATAATATTTTCTTTTTTAGCGAGCAGGAAAGCGTCTACATATTTGAAAAATGTAAAAAACCACCATGTGGAGTTACTCGAGCGCGTCAGATAATTGGTAATGTCAGTAGCGCAACATGTCTCTGATAACAAGGGTATGTTAATCTGCCGGTTTACATGGGCAAGGGTGGTTCATGGTCATACGGAAGGGTAGAAAATTTAGAAAAAAATTATTTACTCGAGCGCGTCAGATATGCAAAGGGTTCCCTACAAAAGTGTCTATTTCAATAATCTGACGATTTCAGCGATCCGTAAATAAATGGTAGTCACAAAGTTGCAAAAAAAAAACCCGCCATCTTGAAATGCTCGAGCGTGTCAGATTATTATACAGACAGGTTCAGATTGATGTCCTAGTTATGTGAAATCTTAATCTGTCGATAATGTGGAGCAGTATCCTTGTTCTGACGATTTAAAAAAAAATGATTTTTTTTTTTCAAGATAATTTTAAAAATTTCCGTCGTTTATATATATATATATTTATGTATTTTTTATTTGTAAACTTTTTTGTGCATAAAAAACTATTTAGAATGCCGCGAAGTAGACCAAAATTGACCAACGAGTTCAAGAGATATCACAGTTTGAAGATTTCTCAATAAATGTTGGTTAACATCGAATTTCTTAAAGGTCAAGTTACTTCAAATTTATCATCTTGGGCTTTCCTGTTATTAACAAATTTAACAATTGTTTAATTATTTCGTTAATAGCGTATTATTAAAATAATGTCAACGATAGGAGTCAGAGATAGCGAAAAAGTTAAAAGGAAAAAGAGCTGAGCGCACTAAAGTTCATAAACGATTTTTACACTCCGGCTTGCACAAATCGGCAGATTTTTTTATTTAGTTATTCTTGCATCATTCCTTTTAAAATAAAATAAAAATTGAACGCGCTCGAGTAAGTCAAGGTCGCGATTTTTTTTGCCACTTTGTCACCCTGCCACTCGCCTACGTATCGCTAAATCGTCAGATTATTGAAATAGGCACTATTTACAAGTAATTAATGCACCATATCTTAATCAGACGCGCTCGAGTAACTCCAAACATCAACACACACACTTGGGCCTCCCCAACCATTAATAAAACTCATCAAGTAGAGAAAGTATTAACGTTCTGAACAGCACAATCTGCGCATAATTTCTTCCTTTGCGAAAATCTCAGTTAAAGAATAGTATTTATCACTTAAAAAACCGGACAAGTGCGAGTCGGACTCGCCCACCGAGGGTTCCGTACTGTTTAGTTTTTGTTGTTATAGCGGCAACAGAAATACATCATCTGTAATAGTACATTTCGATGCTAGTGCGGAAAGTATGTCATTACTTAATGAGTACCGAGATATCGTACTCGGGACGAGTGAAGAATGACATTTCCGCACGTGTATAGAACGACGTTTTTTAATACAGTTGAGAAAAAATAAGAAAAGCAACGAGTAAGGAATGGAATTCGGAACTTTTATATTATTAATTCTGTGACATCATTGCCATTGACATTATGAAGAGGTGCTTTTCTTCTAGCTTTTATTCGACTAGAATAGATTTTGTTATTATTATTGAACCCACTTCAATGAGTTTTTTTTCAAATGCATGTTCTATAAGACAGAAACATTAAAACATTAAATATTAAAACATTGTACTATTATTACCTAAATATCGTTATTTACGATTATTTGTGTATCGTATATTTATAAAAACAATATCTAATGTTGCCTTTGGAAACTTAAAACATTCTTGCAGTAAGAAAATACGCCTCTTCTTTGACAGGCGTTCCGTTCTATTCAGACAACTTATTAAGAACGGTTTTTCAATATTAAAAAATAAACGTGTTATAATACTTATAATGATGAAGAGGTAAGTAATAAAATATGAAATATGCATATTTTTCGTATTCTTACATTAACAGTAACTTTTTATGTTGATTACGACGTTTAAAGGAAACTAATATTAACACTCATCAATAAGTAGTCATGAATTGGAACAAGTAAAAATTTAAAAAAATTGGAAAAGTAAAAAGCACTAGTTCGCGAAAACCAACTTTCCGCCCGCTAAACAGCCACGGAAAGTAGCACTTTTTGAGCAACTGTATTAAAAAAACGGTCTAGCTATCACGGTTCATGAGATACAGCCTGGTGACAGACAGACGGACAGACGGACAGTGGAGTCTTAGTAATAGGGTCCCGTTTTTACCCTTTGGGTACGGACGGAACCCTAAAAACGAAGCCCCCGCCGACGCCGTGGCTGTTTTTTTGTGTGTATATATGTTCGCGATGAACTCAAAAACTACTGAACGGTTTTTTATGCGGTTTTCACCTATCAATAGAGACAATAGAGTGATTCTTGAGGAAGGTTTAGGTGTATTATTTGTTAAGGTTTTGTGAAATCCGTGTGAAGCTGGGGCGGGTCGCTAGTAATATTAATAGTATATAGGTAGGACAATCTCAGTCCTACTTGATTATTGATTTGCACTAACGGTTTAACTCACGTATTATACGAGTGTTAGAAATGTTAGAATGACTCACGACGGTCATGCAATTATTAATTTGGTTCGCTAAAACGATTTTGTATTAAATTATTTTCGTCTATGTCTAATCTACTCTTTATTTAAATTATTTTCATTCATATTATAAATCTTTACAATCATCTGTCTCTTCACGTTATAAAAATTAAATAAGTTAGGTATATATACATGTTTAACACTTCACCAAACACCAATCTCGACTTAAAGTGTTTAATCAATCTCAAATAAATCGTTTAAAAAAAATAAGTAAATTAGTTCGAATATTTATTCGCATGTTTTTGAATTTATGTAAGCAAAATGAGTCCTGGGAATATCGAATATACCTGTAATCACAGATCGCTATTTACTTACTACTAGATGCAGCATTATAGGCTCCGTCAGCGTCACACACGCGCGTTTTGCGGGCGGAGCGAGAGCGGACGCTGGCGCGACGGGAGCGCTCTCATCGCGCTCCGCTCACGCTCCGCCCGCAAAACGCGCGTGTGTGACGGAGCCTTATAAGTCAACTCGGTCGGTTTATTTTGGTAGAGTAGTCAGTCATGTTCATGGACTTCATGGTGGACTTTGATAATTTTATACCAGTGAGAACTGGTATGACTGACTGTTGTAATCTCGCGATTAACCATATGATAATCGAGGGATTTCATTACAATGGACCTCTATCTTATCGGCTTATAGTATTTTTCAAACTCGATGTCAGGACGGTGTCATCTTCATATAATTTATAACCTAAAAACGCCAAATCTCTAAAAATTGTATTGAGATGACATCTGGCAGCGTACCCATCAAGTTTGAAAAATACTATAGCTACCCTTCTATTTTTTACTTTGAACTATTACTTGCTTAGCATCCCATAAAGATATTTCATTTCATTTTATTTCAAAGACGCTGCAAAACAGCGAGACAGACGCCGATATACGTTAGAAACGATAGGATGTTTCTTTTATTGCGTCTTACGTGTAGCGGCGTCCCTCTTGTTAGTCACTAAATTTAGCAAAGTGTAATAAGCCCTTAAGTTAAGATACCTATGACTATCGGGGCGCTAGTTAGGTATCATGATTCATGCGTGATGTTGTGAGATGAATCTGTGTCTGCGCCTTTTTTACCTCTTTTAATATAGGTATGTTTTATAAAAATGTTAGGCAATCTGACGCACTTTCATACACCTTTCTCGCCTTCTTTGTCCTTGGATGCGCATCATACTCGTAATCTGTAAGATTTTGTATTTCATAGTGAAGCCTTTCGACAGACTATTAGGCGATTGTTTTATTAATAATATGATAAACAGTTTTTTACAAGCATTTGATAAGTAGATTAGCCCCGAAATAAAATCACGGAAGGAAAAACATAAGTATATTAAAATAACAAGGTCTTTTTATAACGTTTTATCAGATTCTGAGCAGAAAAGTTTTCTAATTTTGTAGGATTCTTTCAAGATACTCTCTTAATAAATTGGAAGCTGATTAAAATTAAAACAGGTTATTTTTGTATTTTAGGCGCTTTTAGCCCTTGATAACTTTATGAAAAATGGTCATCTTCGACTCAACCGTTTCTAGACCTTGATAAATAATTTGTGTCTCTACGTAAAATCTTCGTATTGGAATTGAAATAGTTGAAATAATATTTGGCTTTCCAATCTGTTACTATTATTAAGTATGTTTCATTTAAATGTTAAAGAAAGTAAATTGAATAGGTCAAATTGATTAACAAAAAGGCCATACCCCTTTGGTATTGAGACTTGAACTTGAGACGTGTGTCACGTGTGCGTTGCCGGTCGATTGTCGTGGTCCGTAGTGCATGCAATGGACGTCAGCTGACAGCACGAATAGGTATATAGTATATACATATATACCAAGATTACCAAGCGAACACAACAGACGGTAGAAACAGTAGAAACAACT
Source organism: Cydia strobilella (assembly GCF_947568885.1). Classification (NCBI taxonomy): domain Eukaryota; kingdom Metazoa; phylum Arthropoda; class Insecta; order Lepidoptera; family Tortricidae; genus Cydia; species Cydia strobilella. Next base: position 23,738,412 of record NC_086042.1, read on the forward strand.
GTACGTTGGCTTGGCGCTATAGGTATCTGTAAACCGACCGAAAACTGGCAGTAGGCCGAGCACATGATTGGCGCGACAGTATCTCGCCGCGAGATAGACTACCCGTCTTTAACTAACTGTATGAATTAAAGAGGGACGGCTAGTCTATGTCGCGGCGAGATACTCTCGCGCCAATCACGTGCTAGCCCGGCTGATACTGGTGTCGGATTTGCAACGGTATACCGTAAATCATCCTCGAAATAACGCTTCCTCATCGGCTTTTCGGTTCAGACCCTTAAACCCGGCACCTTAGAACTGATTTAATTAACCGTATGAAGGGTCACTCGGTCAAGTATAACGCCACCCTTAAGATTTTCGCTCCAAGGCATCTGTAATCGACTGAACTAAATCTAATATAAGGTCTAAATTGTAACTCGTGCCTATATTAGAGAATTTTGTTCATTACCGCTGAACGCCGTCCACACACGACCGGACTAACTAATTAAAACATTACGCCTAAAGAAAACCCTAACGAGGCACAACTTTATTATTATATATGAAATACTTACACAACGTTGTATAAATCTACATATTGGAAGGCAAATTGAGCTCTATTTCCTAAAAGCCCAAGATAGTTTTTCATAAAACGTATGTATACGAGATATCTCCATACTGAACTACTGAAATTTTGGGAGCCGATATTTCTTTACAATAATTATAGTACTGGAAACCTTTCCGATGATCAAGGTGGAATAAAATAATTAACGTTAATTTATGGTGTTGTTTGAAAATGCGGAATATTATTGCAAGGGAGCAAGTATGGGGTTAAGCGTGTTAAGGGTTTTTTTGGCAAAAATTAAATGGTGCCGTTTGCGGTTTTAGGGATAAACTCGGGATAAATAAGTAGTAGGTAAAATATATTATTTTGGGTTTTTGTGAAGCAACTTTACTTTACATTTGTATTTACCGTATACAACAAATTTTCGTTTCTCTAGCAAAACATTTTGAGCATACCGAGAAAGCGTGCCTAAAGGATGACTCACGTTAGACCGGGCCGTGTCCGGGCCGGAGCTTCCGGCGCTTCGTTTTCTATGCAAAGCATCACGTGATCACCTGTCATGTCATAGAAAAGTAAGCGCCGGAAGCTCCGGCCCGGACACGGCCCGGTCTAACGTGAGTCATCCTTAATACGAAACTTTTCCAAATGGCCCAAGCGGTGAGTAGGTATCAATAATGTCTTTCGGTCCAAAATTTCTTTGAAGGGGCAGTTAGGAAATTTATAAAACATCAAACAATCCAAGTATACATACGTACACAACTATTAATATACTTTGTAGATGTTACATAAATATTTATTAGGGTCCTTCTCCTCCGGAAGACCCGTCATTGATAGGGTGACTGCGTTTTCTGAGACGGCGGGACTTTCCGGGCCGGAATGGGACCGTCCTATCTGTGACAGTCCATTTATATGCCATATATGATGTGACTTCCCCTAGTTCCTTGTAGGAACGTTATTTGTTATAGGAATATCTAAATTTTTTTCTCGGTTAGGCCTATCCTATATTTAAATATAATTCTTGAGCTGATAAACCAATAAGAAATATCGATATTGGATTTGTCCTCCCGTCCCTATACTTGATCTTGCATCTACTATCTTCGGACCAGCTTATCGTCAAGGTTTCAAGGAGGTTATTTCACTAGCCAAAGGGGTGGCATAAGGGGTTGACGACCGGTCTGACCTAGTGGGCCTAGTGTGTAGTTATAGTGACCCTGCCTGCGAAGCCGATGGTCCTGGGTTCGAGTCCCGGTAAGGGCATTTATTTGTGTGAGGAGCACATATACTTGTTACTGAGTCATGGGTGTTTTCTATGTATTTAAGTATTTATATATTATATATATCGTTGTCAGAGTACTTACTATACCTACAAGCCTCCTTGGGGTTACCGTGGGACTTAGTCAATCTGTGTAAGAATGTCCTATAATATTTATTTATTTAAATAGGCTTGCTGGATAACCTCAGATAGCTTAACTGTGTCCCAGGTGTGTGTTATATGTGTCCCAGGAACAAGATTAATTTAGGGATAGTAATTGAATACCACTCAAACTATCATACCTTTGGATTCAGTTGAACGCTGGCTAGCAGATTCATTTTAATATGTAACATAAAATATTCAATATCAATACATTATTTGACGCGGCTACCTCCTATAACTTGCAGAAAGCGTCAAAATTCAAAAATGTCGTAATATTAGCAAAAATCATAAAAATACATAATTCTAAAACTACTTAAATGAAGACGTGTAACTTGTGCATGATACATTCAGCATCTGTCGGAGCACGCAGTCACTGATTTACAGTGAGTTTCAACTTACGAAATAAAATAAAAATTAATCATTCTATCTTCAACAGTAAAATATTAACGTCGATTACATTTTGACGATGTATTTAACAAAGACTGCTGATTTTGCAAATCTGGACGAAGCTAAAGTGATCATTTCTTGCCACCAAAATGAAAACTCATGGTCTCTCGTAGGTCCATATCCAGAGGGGCGCATAAAACGGAATCGCCTGAATTGGCTGCGCAACGCGTGTAGTTTTCTGATCGGCCCAACTTCCATGCACAACGCATGTTTCAACTACTTACTTTCAACCCTCTACGAGTTTTGGGAGTTTGTTGCCGATTAGGTATGTCCGTTCGATCGCCATGGCCTCGAAGAAAATACCTACTTGTATTGACTTAGTTTAGAATTATGTTTAGATATGAAAAGTACCTATGATACATTTTAATGTCAGCAGAGGGATTATAGTAATATATACATAAATTAAGAATTAACATATATAGCTGAAAAACTGATTAAATGTATGGCTCCGCCGTTTAGGAGAATTTAGAAAGACTAAATAGACAAAAAAAACGAACCTGTACTCACAAAATTTCACGGAAATACGATCCGTAGAGTATGGACCGCGAGTCAGGCGCAAATTTCGTCAGTCATCGCCTCCCGGGCGAAAACTCGTATAGCGGTTAACGGTTATGTATGATGAACCCTCATGAACGTCAGCTGCCGCTCCGTTGGTGGGTTGAGGAATGGCAGCCACCGAAACGCGTAACACGGTCTTTCCACCGCGATACAACCGGCTGACGATTTGTTTTATTAACAATAGCATCTAAACTATCATCTGACAAAGAATCAAACGGGAGGCGATGACGTCGATGACTGAAAATAATCTCTTTTTTACATGTTCAGGTGACCAGCTGACGGTCTTTCCACAGCAATACAATTGACTGACGATTTTGTTTATTCACAATAGCATCTAAACTATCATCTGACAAAGTATCAAGCGGGAGGCGATGTCAAAAAAAATTTATAGACTTTATTTGCTGCCATTCCTCAACCCACCAACGGAGCGGCAGCTGACGTTCACGAGGGTTCATAATACATAGCCGTTAACCACTATACGAGTTTTCGCCCGGGAGGCGATTGGTCATGGAAATCTGTTCCTGGCCTGCGGTCTAGTAGAAAAGATGGACATAAGAAACAATGTTTGCCTAACAGGCCAATTCGAACGTATTCTGATGTCATTGACATCTAAATGATGTCATTCAGTTATCGTCCATTTCGCTCGTACTCCGTACTTACATGTAGTGGCGCAACCGAGACGCACGTTAACTAAATAACAGGATTCATATAGGTATCATTTGTGCATTTTGATGTAAGTGTACGTTCGAAAATCGGAGTTTCGAAATAAGGAGTTTCATAGTCTTAATTTTAGCGGGGTGATCCAAATTAAAAGAATAGGGCGCGACGTATAAGCAACCTACAGCAAGTTACCCAAGGGCGACCACTACCCTACTCGTAAGCAATGTAAAGATAACGTTCGGATTCGGAAAAAAAATAACTGAAACACATCTTCGCACTCGCTTGAACAATCAACGGTACGAAATTTAAATGCAAAATGAATTCACTGTTCGGGGTTTGAACCCGGAACCTCGCCATTACAAAGCGAGTGTATTCCAACTGAGCCACGAAAGGATATATGTAATATGGTGAAATTAGGCTACTTATTCTCTAGTAAAAACCCAAATATCATAATACCCCCTAAACCAGCGTTCTAAAATATCTGAAATCTTTGCAAAGCACTGTAAATATGTCTCACAAGGAAGAAACTCTTATGATATCGATACGGCTGTTTGTTTAGTTGCGACGTACCACGACTGCGCCAGTTTGAAAAAATCCAAAAACTGGATCGACAAAAGAATTCTATTCCTTCACAGAATATAGTCACAAAATTTCACGCGAATTGGTTGAGAATTGCGACCTGTAGAGGAGAACATTCGGCCGGACATACGAAAGCAGATTGCCCAAGTCAAAACGTAGACCTTTGCTACGCTTCGGTCAAAAAAGTAGCAGTCATATAATGCTTACATGACATTACAGTTGAACCAATGCATCACGAAACTTAAGACTAAAAGCAATAAAAATACATATAACAGCAACAATTATAACAACAATAATAGCACATTAAATTAAATTAAATAACACATGGTCCATAACCGTAACCATGATTGAATAGTGATACTAAATAAAGCTTACTCGTACCTAACTTACTTACAAGGAAAGCTTTAATTTAGTTAGGTAACGTACCTACATACCTAGCGCGCAATCGTTTGTGTACTTTAGATTGCCTTAAGGTTCCTTCCTTGAATTCCCACAAACGAAGAGGACAAAAGTCAGTTTTAAATCTAAACTAGCGACTATTTTCTCTCTCATTGCTTTTCAATTTGTACCTCAATGCAGTTGCTAAGTCAAAGGTTATTTCGTTCACTGTATTTGTCCGTATTGAAACATACTAAGCTTTATTCCTTTGTGTAGGGATGTACTTATTCGGGATATTCATATCGATTGCTATAAATTCCGATTACCTTTTTATTTATCAAGGTTTTAGCTTTTAACTAACTACTATTAAATCATTTTACGGTTTAGACTCACTTGTTTTAGTCACTCGCGCGACATGTTTCGGAGAGCCTAATATTAGTATGTCTCACAACAGTTTAAATTCGATTAACTAACTACGTTACATATTTATATATTTGACTCAATGTGACCTTAATACTTAGGAAATCGATTTCTAGATCGAAAAATCGTAGTATTTAAAAAAAAAATACGGTCAGAAATACGTATCATTATAATTATTTCTGTTATTCTACTACAACTTATACAATTAATGGGTTCTACAAGGAAGGTTTCTTTTTATTAGTAGGAACATTTGCTGTCTAAAAAAAATCTGTTCGGTAGGAATACAATTAATAAAAGTATTTAAAAATATCGCAATTGGTTGATGACTATTAGTTATTTCAAACCAAACATGAATACAATGAATCAATAATGCTGTGTTTCTGACCACAAACTATAGCATCCTCATTTTTGTCATTTGAAATAAATACGTAAGCTCATAAATACGTTGATAAAGATTTTTTTTTAAATATTTTTCTTATTTGTACGTCTTTTACGAAATGTCATTAAAAATAAATACTTAAATCATTTAACTAATCCAGAACGTATTAGCTTCAAAATATTCGTCTTTAGCTTTGATACACAGACTCAATGTATCGACACTGCATTCGTGGAATCCACGACGTGGATACATTCTACATTTAAACAATGTTGTGGTACATAGGATAAACACAAATTATATACTTACAAATGAGATTACTTAATTAAAGGAAATAAAATTATCGGCGGGTAAAACTAAATAGCTCCTAGTTTGTAAAATTTATTAACAATGCCACAGTAAAAAAATAATTGTTGATATATTTTTGAGCCACCCTGTACTGTATATTGTATTAGACGTTAAGGATTTCTCGAACGATCTTTTAGTTTTTTTTATGTTTGTCAAGTGACAGATAGTTTTACCGCGGTTTTATGAAAAGTGACATTGACATTAAGATTACGACAGAGGAAAAAAATCAAGTCGTTGATTAAGAGATTTGTTTTGTTTTATTTATAGAAAACTCAAATTAAATAAACTTGTAAACTAATTCAGTATTTTAGTATGTCTTTTTATAATAATACTTATCAAATAGTTTCACTTTATTCACGCTTATTATAAAAATTAAATATCGATAAATTCATCCCGTCCCTATTCAATAATATAGTAGAAAAACAGAGAAAGAAGCAGCAAGCTGCCGTGTCGCAGACTGAATTGTTTACTTTTCATGTTCCCGATATATTGACTTCGTCTTCAGGACCGATTCTGATTAAACAATTTGTTAAGGTTTTAATCTTATGGTATGACCTTGACAAGACTGACAGTGCATCTCACGCGCAACAATAAGTACAAGTCTGCCCGCGTCTGAACGCCCGCGATTTCGTCTGCGTGGGCGTTGTTAAAAATTGTCATCCCCATTTTCACCCTCTTAGAGGTTGAATTTGTAATAAAATATTTTAGGGCTCTACAATAGATAGATATTCGAAGAATATTAGGTTCAAATTGCAAGCTCCTACCTTCGTCAACAGCTTAGGCTGTTTATCTGTCAGTCTAAATATCGGAGCTGTTTTATATTATTTATTCAGAAGATATCTTTTTTTGTCTATTGGATATCATAATTTTATTGGCAAGTTGGATATCATAATTTTATTGGCAAGTGTACTAACGGTCCAAATTATAGCATACATATTTAAGTATTATCTGGATGAATATTGCGTCACAATGTTACCTACATATTCCACCCTTCCTACAAAAAATTAAGTCAACTAATGTATATTCAAAAACTTAGTATAATTTGGCCGTCCGTACATGTTTTACGGCATAAATATTAATGGCGGAGCCGTCTCAACTCTCAAATAACATATTCGCGACGTGTCGCGGTCACGTGACAACTGTCACAGAAGTCTCCATGTCGAAAAAATTACAAGCTGCCGCCTTTTCTCGGAAAGTGAAAATCGAGGCTGATGAGTGAAGCTTACATCATTTTTCGTTATTAGGGTTGATTTGATTGAGGTTTTGTCCGGGCTTCGTAATGCTAGTATAGTTCCAGATAAATCCATCTACGCTATTAAAGCCTGACCAGTAATATATGATCATTGTCAAGAGGGCGCTGTTATTCTCATGTATAGGGTGACAGTTCAGTATAGTATGAAAAAATTAGTTCCAGGGAAATTCCACAACATGGTGCGTGATCATATATTCCTGGTCAGGCTTTAACATTACTAATATTTCATACTACATGTCATAATTGGATTTACATAATATTATTATATTCAATTCATTCATATAATCATTAGTTAAAGTAAAATAAAACAATATAAAAATAATCAACATTTCAATATCATTTCAATATACCTATAATAAGGACTTATATGTTTAAGGGCGGTTTCAGACTAGCTGCCTAATGTAGCGAAATATAGCGCGCGCGTAAGCGCGCGCAGAAACCGCCCCTAAGTTCTTAGTTTTACGTGGTTCTAGTCTAACGTACATACATACGTATACATAAACTGCTAAAATTCCCTTCCCCTAACTGTTTAATTTTCTATGTTAGTTTGCTGTAGCCTAGGGTTCGATTTTAATTGAATGCCTTTATCTGGTCACCGTAATCAAAGGAGACAGAATTATGATTAGAGATGATTCATTAATTAGTTGGTCTTAGAACATATCCATTGCAAATCGCTAACAGCCTTCGCGATTAATATGGACTGTGATAGCGACCGCGTACACTGCTCACTGAGCTTAAGTAGGTACCAGTTGTCCTAAAACGTAGTACTTACGCGACTAAGTTCCGTCGTTGTGAATAAAAATAATAAGTAAGTTTATATATACCGTGGCCTCGAACTTAAATGATCGCGTTTTTACAGGAATGTTCCACCGTGTTCCACCCTCGAACAGCTAGGTAAATCTCTGCCGAGGTTTTGTTTGTTTAAAGCAACTGGACCTAACTTCTGGTGTTCTAAAGTTGTTTTTTACATCTTCAATCATGTTATCAAAAAAATGTTGTTAATTCTATTCCGCAAAGGTATGCAGTGTACACCGAATCACGGCAGTAGATTAGTAGGGGTATAAATTTAACTCACTACTCGGCTGGCGGCGGCAACATTAATAACCCGGCCATCTTGGATCGAGATTGCCAGCAAAATAATTTGTTTGCGTTTAATTGACTCATAGATTTTCACGATCGGATTTACGCTTGAAATAAGATTTCCTCGCGGCTAATTTGCGCGGTTTATTGAATTTGAGATATTTTATTTTTCTCTTTGTGATCGGGATTCTTTCATCTATAAAGGAAGGACTATTAAGGTTCACGTAATGTATTTATACGCTTTAGTAATTGAGTAGGTAGAACAGATAGAAATTTTCAGATCAAAGAATATTCAGTAAATAATCCATTGAAGAAGATAAGTTGAAACAAAATGATTGTATTATTAAAGAAGCGCACAGTTAACATTAAAGAGTATTTACTTTTTGGTTTTGAACGGAAGAAGGATGGTTTTTATTGACAGGGAACAATGTAGTGCCTAATTGAATTAGAATCCCAAGAAAACTAGTCTTGATTTTGAGTGGAATGAAACCTAGAAATACTTAAGTCTTACATATTATTAGAATTTTAACTATTATACAAAGTATTTACGAAGTAGGTCAAGTAAACCAAAAATGAATCTAATGGAAAAAGTTGTTGTTAAAACGATTTCAGCACTTCATTTGCTTTAATTCCCAGTTGCTAGTACGTTGCTGTTTTTACTTCAGACATCAACATATCTGTGGCTTGGCATGAATAACCTGTTTTCGCCTAAGTTATGTTAATGTTTGCTCTATGCACGGCTTAGTTGCACTTAGTTGAATACGAATGGGATAATTCTGCAGTGATACTTTGTCGGCATTTGGAACGTATATACCTGTGTTTGTTGTATACATTTCGCGATTTCGTGGTTGGTCCCATAGTAAAAGTTGCTCAGTATACCTAATCCCAAAACCTCCCTGCCAACGGGAATGCACTTATTTTTTAGCCACCGTGTATATCGCAGATTAGTAATATAAAGGCAGATAGGTCAATGAAAAGTACCTATCACGCCAATTCGAACGTCCACCTGACATTAAAACGATAATCGATATTTGAATCCCCATATCCCTTAGCCCATATAATCTTAAAAATATAAGATTGGAGCTAGGAATGTTGTAATTCTTGTTCTTTATAAAAATAAACAGTTAAATTTTTTTTTTTTTTTTTTAATCATATTGGAATCATATCAGTTAGCTGTCATGCGCGCATTCATTACGCTCGGACTTGTCCGTACAAGCATAGAGTAACATATACTAGAGCGGTACTGTCATAGTAAATTTTGTAACCCCAGTAAATTCACTGCCATCTGTCGACACACTTTAAAACTAAAAATTAAGATTTATAAAAATACGATAAAATGTATTTAAATATAGATAAATGATTTTTTTTAAATGCATTAATTATTTTTATGATTTTGACCCATGTTCTTTCACTGATATGCGTTAAAATTGTTAAATAACAAACGAAACAGTCAACGCCATCTATACGACAGTGGGCCAAAACCAGTGGCGCCCTCTGAACGAGAATCAAATTTTCTTTATTTTCGAGGCACGTTTTTTCCTTAGACTGTAAACATCTATTACGGAGTTATATCTATCTTTGGTACAAGTATTAAAAATGCCCACTTGCATAAAGAACAGCAAGTCCAGTGTCTACAAAGTTTAATCAGTAAAGTGTGTAGGTATATGTACAATATGTGCGCGAATACATGCTGTGTATAATGCTAAGATGTATGTAGTCATGCAGTCTTTTATATTCGAATTAACCATTAACCAGAACAAATTGAACCGTAAACCGTAACGGGCGGTTACAGTTTACGGTTCAATAGGCTAGATGACAAATTTTCATTAAAGATATCAATCGATCAGGTTTATTTTTAGGATGAAATGTCTATTTGGGACCCATTGCATTAAAGCAATACAAAAGTCAGAAATTATAGTCAAAGTCCGACAGTCTTACTTCACTCGCGAAACGCGCCTAACAACACGATAAGTGAAGGTGACGTCAAGTTCACTGAGAGCCCATCTTGAATGTACGAGTATGGACAAAACAACAATATTGCGTTTTTGTGGGTGAAATATTGCGTTTATGTATATAGTTGCCATACAATCTTGTTTTGGATGAAATGTAAGGAATCGAATGGTACCCTTATTTTTTCCTTTTTCTAACTTAAAAAAAAACAAACTTCTGTATTTTTGTATTATTTCCATATATTATAATAATATCTACATTATTGTGATAAATTGCTCATTGGCTATCCATGTTACTAGATTTTGTTATAAAATTCAACATGTGTCATCATCCTTATTTGTACTGGTTAATGGTTAACTGCATTAACGTTTTGACCAACAATGTTTGTGAGCACCTTGGCCGAGGAATGATAATGATGATGATTGTCGTAAAGGGCAACGTTATGGAATAAAGATTAAAGATAGATAGATAGATAGATCATTTATTGATAAAAATATAAAAAGATTTACATGTCAATTTTGCTTATTCCTATTCTATATTATACATTATTATTAGGTACATTAGGTAATTAATATCACAGATTCAATAATTTTGTGGGTGGGTCAGTGACTTGTAGCAGGGAACGAATTCGTCGACACTATAGCACGCCATGTCCAACAATATTTGTTTAAGATTTTTCTCGAACATCGAGTCTGAAGTAGCTTTTAACTGCTCGTCTAGAGCATTGTAAAGTTTAATGCCTACTATGTGTAAGGATTTCCGAGACTTAGCTAGACGTCGCGGGGGCACGTATAGGAGGTTGCGTCTACGCGTTACGGTCTGTAGTTTTTGGAAATTAGAGGGGATCCGTTCGAGATTGCGTCGTATGTACTTGCATGCTTCGAGTACATAGACAGAAGGTAACGTCAAAATTTTTAGCTGCTTAAACAACTCCTTAGCATGATAGTCAGAGGGTTTTTTAGCCATGATACGGATTGCACGCTTTTGTAGTTTAAACACTTTTTCGCGTTCCGCACATGTTGCCCATAGGTCCACACCATAGACTAAGATTGAATGAAAGTACCCAAAGTATGCTGTTTTAAGGTTGTCCTGGGAGACGCTGTGGGCAAGTCTGGACAAGGCGAAACATGCTGAAGAGAGTTTTTTGCAGATTGCTTCTATGTGGGGAGACTATGTTAGACCATCATCAATTTTGAACCCTAGGTATTTAACCTCACTTACTTGAGGTACTGGTGTGTCATTTATTGTGATATCGAATCGCTCTTATGAGTTCTTTTTGAGTTGAAAGTACATTATGTTTGTTTTTTCGACATTAAGGAGCATGCCATTTGCTGTAAACCAGTCCGAGATATTCTGCATGGTTTGCGAGAGTTTTGATTCTAAATTACTAGAATTTTCTGCAGTGACTATTATGCAAGTGTCGTCAGCAAACATAATGTACTCCGCATCGTCCGAGGCGGAGGTTATGTCGTTGACAAGAATTAGGAATAAAGAATAATTTATGCGGCGTATCTGCTAAAATATTATGCATTCTGTGTTTTACTCCCGTTTATTGCAACTAATATTCATTTAGATTACATTGTTGCAGTGCATTAATACTAAATCATGATTTATTAGTATTGACATAAATAATGGTAATCCCTAGTGATCCTGTATCCTGCATGATTTAACCGATTAGAACTAAATCTACTAAATCATAATTAAAATACATTTAATATGTATAAAACTAATTCATAATATTGCATTTAGGTATTTCCGGAAGTTAATTAAGTTATTTTTTTGTAGGGAACTACAGGTAACCTAATTTCATGATTTGAATATAATGTATATTAAATGTATATCGAACTTAACTACATACATAATGTGAACGAGTACCTAGTGTCTTAAAGTACCTGGTAAGTAAAGGTATATGAAGGTAACTTCTTTTTTGGCAAACTTGTAAATTCAGATACAGCCTTTAACAGAAAAAAAACAATATCTACGACTACGACACGCCTGTGCCAACTTCTTGAATTGAATTTATGATGATAGTTTTTTTTTACCACACTAGCTTATAAAGGCTCTTTTTATTCTACAAAAACTGATGGGAAAGTTGCATTTTATCCACAAGAGTGGCAAAGTAATTAGATCAAAACTAACCCAGTGTCAAATTGTACTGGTAACCATGGTAACTCCAGGTTTAACCGGTTGACCTCGGGTTAGTGGGACGGTGCAAGTGGCCCGAGTATTATATTAATGTGCATCGCCATTGAGTAGGAATTTGGACAACAAGCTGTATATAGACCGCAACGTATGAAAAGGTGGGATAATTTGCTCAAAATGCGGACTCGTTAAGCCATCTAGCTATAAATACAATTTAAGCCAAAACAAATGGTCATCATTTATCAATTTCGTTACCAAAGGGCAAAGAAGGCACCTAATAGTGTTGAGTATTTTTACTGATACGATCAATTTAAGATTTTATGGAACACAAATTTCATTTTATTTAGGATCATTATTTCGGAGGCTTAAAAAGTTTCCTACATAATGAAACGTGCATGAAATTAATAATTTAACGAAACGTTTGTCTACAAAACGACAAGGCCCATTGTGTAATATTTAACGGCCTTACTTACAAGTTGCTTATCTACAACTTTACTAGTAAACAACTGTTTATATAAAATATCTAAAGTCCTAAGCTGGAGCTAATCTCGCTTTATTGCGTACTTTAGAATGTTGTGTTTTACAGAATTATAATTTAAACATTGCAAACCTATGTTGCATTATAGTTTTGTACTTACTCTACATTTATTTTTTATTTCTAGCTGTAGGTAGGGTAGAACGGGGACAATTGAAACACGTTATGATTGATACAAGCCAAATTTCTTGAAAACTACAACACCTATGTATGAGACGCAGTAGTCAGTCTATGCGGTCGGTCATTCTTAAATCCTTGACCAATAGCGCCCGAGCGCGCGAGCAACTCGGTATTAGTGTTCAGGGCCCGTTCAAAATTTTGCTGTATTTTGATTACTTGAATTCGTTTAGTGTTTTGGACGGGAATAATGGAATCTTTTAACTGCCATTAAACAAAGATGAAGTGTTGTTTGTAAATAATATTATTTGACCTTGAAACAAAAACTTACAACTTAAAACTTGCGATACAGGGACGCTAGAAACAACGCACTTGGGGACGATTCAATCGTCCCCACGACATATAACAGACTGAATGTATGGTAGCATTTGTATCCTGTAGTATTTGTTGTGGTTATGATTGAAACACTGTTATAATTGAAACACACTTTAGTATGAAACACAAGTATGCGTTTCTGTTAAAATTCTTTATCGTAATATCGTAGTGTTGCATTAAAACTAGTTTGATTAAGCTCTATGTATAAGGTAATCGCAACAAAGAAGTTTAGAAGTCTCACAATTTTGTTTTCGTATACATTCATTAATCATGATTTTCAGATGCTGATAAATTGTATCTTTTAATTAATAACGTTTACAAACTTTATTTGATCTCGTGGTATACAGTGAGCGTTATTAAAAATATATTAGAGAAAAAAAAAAAAATCAATTTGCCGAAAATATGATGGTGTTTCAAACGTCTTCACACAGTGTATCAATAAACACTCCCCACATTCTCTTGGATTCACTATCATTATATAACCATGGGCGGTAGGGCTTTCAAACAAATTTTATTTAAGATCTAAATAAATAGGGTTTAGAATAAATAAATAGGTGCATACTTTTTTAACTGTAAAAATGAAATAGTGTAGCTATTTAACATAAATTATTTCAATTGTCCCCATCTTAACCCATACATAAATAATATACATGTATTTACCAATATAGTCGATTTTTATCCGGTTCGCACAAATATCAACGATTGATATAACTGGTTAGAATTGTATGTTTGTTTTAGAGAAACGAGAAGAAGAATGACAATAACAAAAAAACCGGCCAAGTGCGAGTCGGACTCACGCACCGAGGGTTCCGTACTTTTTAGTATTTGTTATTATAGCGGCAACAGAAATACATCATCTGTGAAAATTTCAACTGTCTAGCTGTCACGGCTGATGAGATACAGCCTGGTGACAGACAGAAAGACGGACAGCGGAGTCTTAGTAATAGGGTCCCGTTTTTACCCTTTGGGTACGGAACCCTGAAAATTACTAAAAATAAAAATAAAACTAACTATATAAAGTAAAAATAGTTCAAAAACGGTGCGTCGCCCACATATTATGTTTCCACAACAAGCAAGCTACTTATTCTAAGAAGCTAAGTAGCCTGTCTATAAAAAGGACTAGACTAGATGTTTATAATTTATCTTATACCAAATTTGCCATCGTCTTGAACATGCTGGCAGCATTTCTTCGCTGAAACGCAATATGGATTGAGCAAGCAAGCTTCCAGCTCTTTAATGCCCAGTAGCGTGTACTAGCCCTTTAAAAGATACCTAGAGACGATGTGCTAATGGCGACTTTGAGGCGCCGGCGAGACGACAAAAGACAACAAAGTAGTGTTGAGATTATTACCTTTTTCTAAAATAATATAGTGAATTACGTCCCTTATGAAGTATGAAGAGCGCAAGAAATCCCATTTTTATGGATCAAGTGGTGTGCTCTAGTGCTATGATGGATATATACCTATAACGGAGTAGCCACAGATGAAGAAGTTTTAAATAAGTCACTTCTTCAATATTCTTAAATAGGTAGTTAATTTCTGTAAATTGTATGAATCAAATTGGTACATTTTTTTTATACCACGTCGGTGGCAATCAAGCATACGGCCCGCCTGATGGTAAGCAGTTACCGTAGCCTATGGACGCCTGCAACACCGGAGATATTACACGCGCGTTGCCGACCCTTTAAAAACCTGTACACTCCTTTTTTGAAGAACCCCATACTGTAACCCCTCGGGAAAACCTCGGCAGGGAGCATTTTATTGCAAGTGTGCAAAGTATGTCGTCATTATGTACGTCCCGTAATGTGATAATGATATTGTTAGTTCATCACTGTATAATAAATATATGATAAATACATTGTAAAAATAAATAACTTATTTTATACAAAAACATTCACAAAGTTGAAATTTCAGATGAATTATTTCTTCTTGTAAGGCACGTACATAATCAAAACAGGATGTCCTTTAATCTGAGTATTCTTTACATTTTTACTCTAGCACACCCTTTAAGTGAGGTAAGGGTTTGTTTTATGTAAATTTCTCACAACTCCGTAAGGGCCTCTGAGATGACTTCCTAGAAAGGATCCTATTTGATGTCAGTTACGTCTTGAAATAATCTAGTTGAAATGAGACACATTTAAATGTTCTGAAGGCTCGTTTGTGGTAAAAAGGTTTGTTTTGTTTTACGCTAGCTCGAAGAATATAATACTCACGCTAGCTAGTCCAAGTTATATGTATAGGCTTCTGAGGATCAGAAAGTCCAATGACTCAGAGCCTTTATACATATATCAGAGATAGCAAACGTTTCTCACAGTGACCGTGAGCCCGTTCTGATTTTAACATGAATCTAGTATTAACTCTGGATCGGTCATGAGGGGTGGGGCGAAATGACCGAACGGGATAGTCTTATGTATCTTTCAGTAGTAGTGACAGAGAGCAATATATTACTTTTTGTCTTTGTCATAGTTTCACTTTTCCACCGCTGCCACAACCGAAATTGTGGCAAACAAATAAGTACGTGACATGTCATGCTTGTTCGTTGCTTGTTTAATTATTGTTGTTTTCTATGAAATTGTGCTTTCTCTTATAAAACATAGTGATGGTTAGCGTTTTGAATTGATAAAATAATGGTAAATTATTCTGTAATCGGCTGTAATAGCCGCTCTGAGCAAAAATATGAGAACATAACCTTTCACACGTAAGTACGGTATTTTACACCTTCCTCTTAACGCAATATGTGAGAATAACATCGTAAAATTACGTTACACTCAAAGCAATGTAGAATCAAACGATTTCAATAAAAATATCACAATTATTTACGCAAATTAACAAAACATTATTTGTAAAATTATCCGCCCAAATTACGTAGGTTGTTTGTAGTAATCTGTCAGCTACTCAGACGAGTCTGAGGTCAGCCGTTTTTAATCTTCTTCTTAATTTAGCTGCATAACAATCATGCTAGGGATACCAGATGAAAATATCATAATTTTATGGGTAATTTTGACCTCTAAGCTTTTTCGTATTTATAATTCCAAAAAAAAAACAAATGTTGTGAAGATTAAATGTGGTGTACAATTAATTGGTGTGAATAATGTGATTGTGATTTGTGATTTCATAAAATTAAAACTCATAATACATTTTATTTTACGTTTTATTTACTAAACATGTTTAAGTAGGTATACTTAAGTAGGTAGTTCTTTTTTAGTTTCTAAATACGGCAATTAGCGCCACTTGCACCATCCCACTAACCCGGGGTTCACGGGTTCCCCCTGCCCCTGGGTTAGTGGGATGGGGCAAGTAACGTTTGGTCAAAAGTGTAACTGGGGTACATAAGTGTTTAATATTGTACATATCTTATGTACTCTGTTGGTGTCCCGTGTAACAAATAAAATAAAATAATAACGTCATTACAGAAATTGTTACGTTATAGCAAAATAGCAAGATTTGAAGCCCTTTTGTGTCTGAAGTTCGATATAATATCGAGTGGGCTGGATTGCCGGAGTCAATTAGCCGGTACAATTAATCTCTTGGGCGATACATCACATTGTTGACTCGCGATCAGTCTCCTTAATCGAAGGATTATCGATTTGATTTTAGTTGTGCGTGATGTTGTTGGATAAATCGTGGTTTCTAGGCTGTAAGGCGGATCTAGTAACGTAAAATATTGACATATTTATGTTAAGTACCTACTTTTATGACATTCGGTAATTTTAAGAAGGAAACAATTTGACATTGCTCAGGCTCCCATGAGCCGTGGCAAAAAGTTGGGACAACACTAGGAAAACAATACATAGTACTCATAGAAATAAGGATAATTATGTTCCAATATATTCGCCACTTTAGCCGTCACTATCTTTTTGATGCTGACTGTACCTGCTGTTATCTTGTTATCTGTGACCTATTATAGCGTGTCTGTATCGGACAGCGAAAAAAATGTATTCTAGTTATACGATTGCAAACGTTTAGAATTAAATAGTTGGAATGTATACGTGCGGTAAGGAAGTTGTCGTCAAGCTCACTATATTTATTAACCTATTGAATGAGCTGATGCCTTTACTGATACTGAAAAGTGATATGTAAACTTACTAATGTCATGATTTTGTAGTAATTATATCAAAAAGTGCAAGGAAATATGAATTTTACTTGGCAACATTCTTAAAATATCTGAATTTAATATTAGGGTGATGGGTAATGTTTAATGACTTACCTGGCAACACTAAGCGGGAGTTAAAGAGACGGTGGTTCAGACCCGTCCACTTGGATTGGGGAAGTCAAGGAGACAACATCTTGATGGTAACGGGTGGGCAAAGTTAAAGTAACGAGGTACCTCAACACGAGCAATCATAGAGATATGTGTTACATACCTATACGAGGCCTGGACGTTAGTGAGATGACGATAACTCATTGCTGGTATCCTACTTTATTATAAAAAAAATATAATAAATGGTATTTATACCTACATATAACATGAGTTTCATATGATTATCCATCTGGTTTCTTGAGCTTAAATAGTCGCCTCCATCCTCCCCTTATAGCGACCCCATTCCGCACACTAAGTTTACCTTAAGTTCATACCTATGATGAGTGGTTACACTTTCTCGTAACTACAATGTGTTCTATAATTCTATATTACTAATATCTTCGGACGAAACCCTTCGTATAATTATGATTGAACTTCACTTACAGTAGCCATCAACAATTCTCTCGGATCACTGTTCACACTGAATACTGATATCACAATAAATGTTAGTCACAATCTACAAGACACCTCATTATTCTAATAACACCATAAGAAAGTCCTTGAATAGATCCAAAAGCAAATATAATTCTTCCCGTAGCTTTGTTCGCACACAACCTCCTTTTCTTACTATCGTTCAGGCGTATACCCTTATTTCTTGTCTTACCCTCAAAAATCACCACAACCTAGAAGCGGTTATTTAACTTAAACGTGATTACGAGCGCCATCTACTCCATGACGTTGGCAGCTATTAGCCGATTCGCGATATTCGCGACAGAAGTTGCATATTTTGTCTTGCACCAGCATTTTTAAAAGGTTTCGAAAGTTTTGAATTTATATATATGTTTGTTATGTTTATAGGTGTGAGTTTTTTTTACCGGTGTGCAGTGAATGTCTCTTATAATAATAATAAAAGCCTTTATTAACAATCTAACTTACATACATATTTCTAGTACCTAAACTTATGTTTACTTACATATTTATTTATTTATTTTATAATATTTCTTCTTTTTATTCTATTTTTTCTTTTGGCACCGGTTATGTCGTTTCTGTAGATTGTCTTGCTTTGCAGCATAGGCCTCTCCAAGATTTCTCCATGCTAATCGGTCTCTTGCTATTCTCATCCATGTTGTTCATGGTGTTTTCTTTATGTCGTCCTCCCATCTACAGTATTGACCTCCTTCTTCTCTTATACTTAGATTTAAATATGCAAATTCAGGCAACCTTTAACATTCCAAAGGTTCTCTCACAAGGTTCAAAAGTACGTAAGTAAGTACGTCCCAGAGTTTTGAATGGGTAAAGTTGACATAAGACGTCCAAGTGCGTACACCTGCAGCCTTTTTTCGGAGTTATCTGTAACTACGATAGTAGTTTGACGACCAAAAACCTCATTTAAAGTAGGTACCCGAACACGCCCCGGCGAAGTTCGGAACAAATTACACCACGTAATCCTTCGTGCCATTGCAGCCATTGTATCGACTTCGCCCGAATATCGATTCGGAGCTTTTAGCTGTTGGGGTTCAGTATAAATTACTTAAGAATTGGGTAAGTAGACGGATTACAGGGCAGTGTTGTATAGGAACAGAACAGATAAAACCACAGAATAAATAAATACTTACTTGAATATTATAGGACATTTTTTTTTATCGCGTTTATATATATCTTTACTTAAAACATAATTGTAGTGTATAACTAGCCTTATGAACCGATTTTGCATGTACAACCAGCCTTAAAGTTTATAGTCTATGATGGTTCATTATTTTTAGTATGTGGGTATTTTTGCATTTTGTGCATGGAGATTATATAAAGGAGCCAAATCTCTATGCATGAAAAGTGTCCATCAAAAAACAGTAATTAGGCGGCGCCACCATACACCGAAATACTACCAAAAACAACCTACGTAATTTGGTCGGGTTATTTGTTGCCTTGTATGGTTCATGTTATACTCATGTCCCAGAGCCTAACTAGCGCCACCGGAGAGATTAGGAACTATTATTTAAAGCTGAAAGCGGTCACTTTTGCAACAATTCTGCCATAAGAGATTGGCATCCTTTCTATACCATCCATAATTTTGTGGTTTTTCCTCAGTCACCCGTTGACCACGAACGCTGTAAAAAGTTCGAAACGTCGGGATGTATTATAAATTCAATATACGCGATATAATCCGTTTTCATAGTTTTATTTCAGGACATTATCACACAAATTGACAGTTCTCAATAAGGCTCAATAAGGCTTGTGTTGTGTTGTGGGTATTCAGACAATGCTATATATATGTACCTAATATATAAATATGACTCAGGAACAAATATATGTGCTCATGACACAAATACAGGGTGGCCCAAAAATACGTTGCCAAAGTTTCTAATTATTTTATTGTGCTTACGTAACTGTACAAAAGTTAAAAATTCAAACTACAGTCTTTTTTATGCAACAAAAATTAATTGTCTTCAAAATAGCATCCTTTCGCTTTGATACACAAACGCAAACGTTTGTTAAAATTTTCAACGATATGCCGCAGCTCCTCCAAGGATATTTTTTCCTATTCTTTGGTAAGTGTTGCTTTCAGAGCGTTTACACTTTTTTGTTTAGTAATATAGTCCAGGCAGGCAGGTCTCTAAGATTGACCAGAAACTATAATCCATTGCATTTAGATCAGGCGAGTAGGGTGGCCACTCTTTTGGACTTATGAATTCGGGAAAATTATCTTTGCACCACTGCTGCACACTACTGCAAAAATACCACCCAAACCACAACTAAATGCGGCTTTTGGCGGCTTCTCCAAGGCGACTAGAAGAGTATATTCTGTTATTTTGGTAATTACGGGCCTGTTCAATATAAAAAAGTTTTTCATTAGTAAAAAGTAAATTTAGCCGACTAGAAAGTGTCTACGCTACGAAAAGCAGCATTCAGAAGATAATATATGGAGTGTGGTTATATCTCGAAATACGCCGTTACGTATGAAGGTACATACTTCCAATTATACTTGACATTATTCTGATCCGATTCGAGCTTCTGATCTTTGACAAGCAATCTTGTAGGTACCTACGTACCTACGTTCTAGATATGTGGATTAGCAAGGATTTCTTTGATGGATTGTCTGAGAGACTATATTTCACTGAAAATTATTATTATTAGATTTAGGGTATTAAAATCCCGTTTTTAGTCTTAACTTTATCAATAATTATCCTCTTTAAAATTATCTTACAAAAGCTCGCCCAACGCCAGTGTAATTCAGCTACTTAACACGGAATGGCGCTGTAATTACAAGTCGAGGCGAGTCAAGGACTAAAGAAACCGGTATTAGTAAGCTCTCCGATTACGCCTAGGTTGTTAAGGATCTCACGGTCACGTTACACTGGGGTTTCCGAGATGTCTACACGCTTGTGAGTAGCCAACCATTGGGAATTGTTTGACGGAATCGTGACGTCCGTGACGTTCGAAAACAAAAAATCGTATGTGACTGTAAACTTCCTATTATGATATGACTATTTGCTGACTAATTGCCATTTACCGTAGAATTTGACAGATGACGTATAACATTCATCGTTGGTATAAGGTTAATAAGGTCTACTGTTACTGTTTTGTATAAAATTACAAGCAAATATTATGCTTACTTCAAAGACTATGAACTCTTAAGTACTAGAAATAAAGTAGATTTTTTACTAAATGCTGTAATTCTGTAATGCGATATGCTAAAGACGGACCAAAAAATTCGAGGCGATAGAATAAAAGTATCACTTTAAAAAAACAAATCTACTAGGTAGTAAAACTAACGGAACCCAGGCGTCACGATAATGTCTTCCCAACCCGCCTGCCGTGCAAACTTTACTTTTATACCCGTAAAAACGCTATCGATCTATTCTTTCTTTTTATTATTGAGCATCGGCAAGTCAGTGTGCCGTGCCAGCTAGTATTTGCCGGTGTTTTGGCGGTTTGATAGTTCTTTGTTCGATTTTTAAATCACAGGATACATTAATGTAAGTAGAGTTTTACATTTTCAGGAACCTTTTAATATTTTTTTTTATTTTTAACATTGCATATTTTTCAAGTGTTATTAAAATTAGATTAGTGGTTGCCAAATATAATAATTTAGATTCTTAAACAAGTTCTTCACCTAGTAGACTAGAATCTCTAGTGTTTTAACTTGTTCAACAACTTAACTTACCTCTTAAGTTGTTATTTCTCTGTAAAATTATATTTGTCTTTTTACTTGAAATGACCAACGGTAGAATAATTTAATCAAGAATTGGCCCGACAGTCAGTTTGCATAGCAATCAACGCATTTCGTCTCCAATTCTCGGATGTCCACACATTATGTATTGGTGGTAAGGAACTTTAAATGAACTTTATAAGAAAATATCACCCCCATGCCACAGCTAAGAAAATATTAATATCACGAAAAATATTAACTTATTAACGATAAAAATATTAACGATTGTTGTAGATACATCTAAAATAAACGAGGAAAATGGGTCACTGTAAATGATTTGTTCCGAAATGCTAACTAAATATTAATACAAGTATTGTTTTGAATTAACTTGATACATAGATTTTGCATTAATATCGGTGAAAGAAACAACGAAAGTTAATAAGAATAAAAGAAAGTGGTGTATTGAGCTTAGAAACATATTAAAAGTTCCACCCAATACAGTGGATTTTTCCACTTTAAATTTGTTTCTAAGCTTAATACCATCGTCCGCAGACGTTTCTACTTGATACAAAATTAATGTGGTGTATTGAGTTAATATAGAGTCCAATTAACGGTTAAAACTTAACCATTTAAAATGTTTTACTTTCTCTCAGTCTTTAGAAGTTAGAGCGAATCGAAAACGGAAATCGGACTTTTTCTCCTGTGTTTCGCAAATGGCGTGACGGAAGTGAGTGCTTCCGCCGGCGAATTAAAACTTTTGCGGTTAGTAAAGACTTAATAAAAAGATTGCGTTAAATTACCTCGTTCAGTTAGTTCATGAAAATGGCTTCTTAACTTGAAGAACAGAATCAATTTTCGTTTTTACCTGCAAATTTATATTTACTGCTTCTCAAAATAATATACTTTATCAAACTTGTTGGTTGAAATTAGTGTTTATTGTGGCGATGAAAATAATAATTTACAATATGGGTTTTTAGAAGTTAAGCATTGGCAAGTTGACATATCTCCATCACTGTCCGTTTTTATACTCTTGCGAAGGAAATGAGGATAGCCGAGCTTCGGAAAATTCATTTCACGGTTATTGACCTCACTATCAAACCGCCTACGCATTTTAGGCCCTTGAAACATGAAATATGTAACTATAAGTACCTATTTAAAAAAGTATGAAATTTGAAAAAAAAAAAAATTATTCCTTTCGCCTCGAAGTAAAAAAAATATTTTACTCCTTTAGACTTCGAGCAACACGGAAGGGAGACAGCGGCATTCGTACTATTTCCCCTCTGCCGAAGCATAGGCACAACCGTGCCTATGGCGGTGCGTCTGGTGACTCGTCCGGACACAAAAAGAGATCTAGGTGTGCAAGATTTATCTTTGACGTGTGTCATTTTCTATGTATTTGTGTCGACATTACAGATTGGATTTTGTATATAGTGAGTGACAAGTGCGCCTGTGTGCACGTCTCTTCCCGCTAAAAATGGCAGAATAATTTGTACGGTAATATATCGCTTGGGCTCCTACCTTCCGACTTCCGACGTGTCAGAAGTCGGTGTTGCTCCAAGCCTATTAACCTTTGTCATGGTGTTAACCCTGTCTTATCATTGCTTCCACCTATGCATTTATCTGGTTCATAAACGTTGTCAAATCTAACACATCGTTGATAATCGTGTGTCCCTATCCGTTATTTTGACATTTCTTTTGCTAGAAAGAGACAAAATTTAACAGGGCTGAACTTTACTTAACACTGTGAGTTGTTAATATAGTCCGCTAATATCTCGAAGCATGGCCACCGAGCCGGAAGTAGCGCCGGAACCGGCAGGTGTTTTCTGATTAAACTCCGAACTAGGTAGCCATTGTTCACGTTTACATAAGCGATCTTAGGCGATGTGACACATTAATTTAAACGCATTGAATGTTCTGGTTACGCTGGAGGATATCAATGTTAAAACAGCTTAATAAAAATAATTTTATTATAGTCCAGATAGCTGAGTTCTGTAGTAGTTTTATAGTTATTTACGATACAAGCGCGAATTACCTATTCGCACGTGTATCGTACAACGTTTTACAGTATATTATGGCCCTTTAAATTTTCGACGTAGTGAAGAAATGTGCTTATTATATGCACATGATGTCTTAACGGAGCACCAGATGTATTGTAAAATATTTTCGTTCTTAGCTAAATACTTAAAAAAAACATGCTTTGTCTAGGAAAGAACAATCCATATAACATTACCGCTGTGTATCTATAGATGCGACTGGCTTTACTGGGACAAAACGTTACATACCGACACAACGGTTCCTAACTTTTATTATGGCTAAAGGGGCCCACTGACTATCAGTCCGCCGGACGATATCGGCCTGTCAGTTGTTCGAAATTAACTGTCAAATTTTTGTTCTAACTGACAGGCCGATATCGTCCGGCGGACTGATAGTCAGTGGGCCCCTTAAGACCACTTGTAAGGTTAAACTAATATTCCTGAAAACATACCAAAAACAACCTACGTAATTTAGTCAGAATTTAGTCGGCTTCATCATTGCCCATCAAGCTGTGGTGGGGATCAACAATATGTCAAACACAAAACCTTTAGTAATTTTTTTATTTCCGATGGCTTAAGATCACTAAATCTGGTTCAGATGAAACCGGTTCGCTACACTCGATAATTAGCACCGTGCTTGATTATGCTTGTTAGTCCAGTCCAAATTCCGATCATTACCTGCTCCTATCTTGATTTGGACGTACTTCATTTAATATCGACATATCGGCCAAAAGACGTGCAGGTACTCCGCAATCAACATCAAGTACTTGACAATATAGACCCGGGGGCCTAACCAAGATGATACTCGTAGGTACATCGATAAACGCTTAAAAACAGTAAAAAAATATAATCTGTCATAGATGCTACAAAAAGTCACATGACCATTTCCATACATAATTTAAGTATTTCAGGCTAGGCCCCCAGGTTGATGAGAGCCTTTTTATCTGACTTCAAGATTTCCTGAAGATTTTGAAGAAGATTCTCAATTCGTCAGCAGTATATTTCACAGATGGCACTGTTGTCAGGAACACAGGGTCTGATAAGTGATGATCGCCCTGGAGATATTAAGGAAATTCTTCAAATATTATAGGTATGCTTATAGTTATTTCAGTAAGCGCTAAAGGTCTTTTCCATGAGTTGAACACATTAACTTGTAAAATATGTTAGTACCTACGACATTTAAAACCTTTATGTACGGTTTACGTTCCAAACTCGTAATGACATTGATTTGTCAATTGGCATAGACTAACGTTATGTCACCGTTAAATGCCACGTCGACTCATCCAAGTTTTGTGATTAAATATAATTTTGTTATTTTATTTACAGTAATTTGCTAGTAATATATTGTAATTAAATTCTTAATTATTTGTATAGTATCTGTGAGTGTATACGGAGCGATTTCAGTTCAATTTTAGATTGATCGTGTTATTGACAAAGGTAGGTGACTAGCAAATATATTTTTTTAGGGTTCAGTACCCAAAGGAAACAAACGGGACCCTATTACTAAGGCTCATCTGTCCGTCTGTCACCAGACTGCATCTCATGAACCGTGATAGCGGTTGGACTAAAGCAAAGGGGGTGCCGACACTTAGCAAATTTTTCATTGGAGTGATGTTATTATGACACCAATTTTTTATTATGTTATCGTAGAGAATACGGTAAAAGAAGCATGTTTTGTAAGAAAAACTTTTCTCTAAAAATCAAAAATGGCCGAGATATTTGACCCGCAAGTTCAAACCACTACTTGACAAATTAAAATCAATCATTTGGAACAGTAAATTTAAGTAACAGAGACAAGATAGGTGCGACGACGAGCGAACCGAGGAGCAGTGTGTTAGGTTGACCGCGATGATCGCGATCACAGACATGTTATTGTACCTACTAAAAAAGGTTCTGTCTTTTTTTTGCACCCCCTTTGCTTTAGGCTAACCGTGATAGCTAGAGAGTTGAAATTTTCACAGATGATGTATTTCTGTTGCCGCTATAACAACAAATACTAAAAAGTACGGAACCCTCGGTGGGCGAGTCCGACTCGCACTTGTGCGGTTTTATTTCTATTTGGCACCAAATAATGTTTTTGTTGGTTTGGCACCGCCTTCAAATATTAAGTAATTACCCGGATGGATTTTAATTTGCTTATTAGAAGGTATTTACTTTTTGGCAGAAATTTTCTTTACGACGGGACCTAGGGACTGGATGAGGATAGGGGTGGGGTATATAAAAATTATTTTGTGCTTTTCCGTGGGTTGGTTTTTTGAAGGCGGTTTCCTTTTTTACAAAATATATGAAATTTTCAAGTTACTTTGTTTTTCTTTTTATTTTTTTTGTTACTAGTTAATAATTTGAAATTATGGGCCTATCCTAATGAGGCCCATGGTTAGCAGTGAGCGATAAAAGATTGATATGATGAATTTGACTTCAACACCACATTTCTTGCTGCACATGACACTGATGGGCTTAGTGTAGGTACTGTGCTGTGAGAGATGTATTGTCAGTTTGTATTCAGGTATAAGACCTGACTCAGGACTCTGAGGAGACAAACCTGGGAAATCGCCTTTGTAAGTACTTCCAGCCTAGATTCGCATTAACTGGCGGTGATAGTTATTACATCAACTATTGATAATTCTTCGTACTGCATGATTACGGTTATAGTGCTAAATGCCCGACGTTAGAGTTCCTCTGCCATATTCAATTTATTGCTTTAAGTAGGTACAAACGGTTTAACCTATTGCCAACGGCAACGTCAATGTAACCGTACTAGCACCGGTTAACCGTATCGCAGTCACTGATCCCGAATATGTGCGGTTGCCCGGACCGGTATGCCCGTATAGTTCTCCGGAGCCAACTGCACCGATCAGCCGTAAAGCAATGCTATTGACAAATTAATCGCCTGGCTTTTGTGGGAAAATATTTGAACAGTGCTGTATGGCAAAATATACATGAACGTGATTATGCAGATGTGATTCTAATTTAGAATACTATTTAGAGCACACGTGGTTAATATCAGAATAGCCTTACACATACACTCTCCATTGTGTACTTTCTTAATTTCAGGCTTTTATTTGACAGAGGTATAGGTATCTTACGTCATGCTCTCCAGTAACCCCACATTACATTCTGGAATTTTTATTATATGATGATTTAGTACACAATTGGTACTGCATTTGTACTTACTTGAAAAAAATTGTATCTCTATAGTTTAGGAGTACAAGCCAAATTAAGTTGGGGCTGCTGTAGATTATCTCTTCAGCAACCCCTACTGAATTCCTTATGCTATTTATATCTGTTTTAATATCCGTCTAAGAAAAACGCGATCCTGTACGATTTCAAATTAAGTCATCATCTTCCTAGCATTGTCTCGGCATTTTGCCACATCTTAAATTATGATTAAGAATACAGATACAGATAGTTTATTCATAACGCCAAGTTACATGTCATCAGGTACATAGTCAATAGTTACATATTCAATTTAACTGTTACACATTTAACACATTTTAATTGGTAATAACCTTGGATTAAGTTTCAATTTGACATCGGTGGGATGAGCTTAGGTGTACTTTTCTTTCGCGTGTTCCTGTTGTGTTACATTACGGTTTGTGGTTGGTTACGAAAAAATCCATAGGTAGTCAGTTATTATTTTTAAAATTTTGTTACCTACGCACATATCACAAACCTTCTATGACGCGTTCAAAAACAGCAATTTACGACTAGCTTAAAGATAAAATGTTTTATTAGAACAAATTTCTTATCTGTAAAAATGTTATTTTTGCATAATTATAACATCATTATCGATATTATAATTCCATTAAATTTCAAACCACTCTACAAAACAAAGCAATTTGATTTGATGCCTATTCTAATATCAGTCGAGATGTTTTCATTTAGTTACCTCCATTTTGACGTTCAATTTATCTGTTTTGCGTTTTGAGTTACTTTTGAGAGATTTACGGGCCAATTCTAACAATGATCTAGATATCCACTAGATATGAAACAGAAACGATAACGAGATATTTAAGAAAGTCATGTCAAATTTGACATTTCCGCGATTCCGAATGTCCATCCAATGGATATCTAATGTATATCCCAAAACGTCACAATAATTGTAGCGTGAAATGACAATATTGGTTTCTCGAATCGAACTGCAAAAGATAACTAGTTGAGAACGAAACTATAACGTATCTATTAGATCTCGTATTGTTCTCGTATCTAGTTATTATCACGTTGTTCGAATTGACCGGCTACTCACTCTCATTTATTTTAAATTTTTAATGCTTTTCATTATGTAGCAGTCACATAATAGTATTTTTCTCAAAAATGGACGGCAAAGTCGACGTTGCCGGTTAAAAAGTAAGTCGCGAAGTGCGTAGTTTATGGTCAGTCAAAAAATTAAAAAGTTTAAAACATTGCAGTCTCGATTTCGGGACTGCAATGTTGCATACAAATTCTTGTCGAGTTCCAAACTTTTTAAAAGTTGAAGTGGCCATATCAAATGAAGGCAGAGGTCCATTAAACAGCCAAACAGATGATCAGTACTTATTATTATAATGTTGGTACCGCGACTGTTTAGGTGTCTCAAATAGGTTGGCGTATTTTCAGCAGAAAAATACACTTCTATTTTTAATTAAAAAAATAAAAAGGCGTCAAAGCAAATCTTTTTACTTTTTCCTGTGAAAATGTATACATAAGAACGTTGCTTCTGTAAAATATTTCTACTATATTTGTATTTATTGCGCCATTTTTGAGAAAAGGGGGATTTTTGAAACTCGGTTGGAAGGCTACTTGCTGGCTTCGGATTCAATTAAACGGACTCCCAAGGTCGTCCGTTTAAAACGAAACCTCAGCCAGCAAGTAGCTACTTCCGAGCCTCGACAATAATGTACTATTGTGCAACAGGTACATAATAAGGGTTCATAAAATTCAAAAGCCGATGACAAAACGAAACGAAGTTGAGTTTTGTAGAGACAGGCCAGAGAATTTTAAGACCAATGCCAATGCAATATGTACCTACCGTTGCCGTTGCACACAATATTTTTTCCAAGACATCGGCAAACACCTAAAATTATAAATAAAATCAAAGTAAATAATTGTTTGTAGATCTTTGTTATTTTTTTACCAATTTACAGTTTTCTGATTTTTCCTAGTAGGTATGTGTACTGTAAGACGATATTACTTGCCAGATTTCATAGTCCTAGGTCAACGGGAAGTATTTACCTTATAAATTTTAATTCCTTTGAAACTCTTGAAAGTGTCGATATATGTATACGTTTTTTGAGGCATAAATGGCCGTATCTTTTTTTTACGCTAACTTAGAAATTTGGTTTTTTCACAGCTTTAAGGGACCGTAGACCTGAGTACATGGTTTAAATTTCAACTCAATACCACGCGTTCCCGAGATGAAGAGTCTTGACAGACAGACGGACGGACAACAAATGTGATCTTATAAGGGTTCAATTTTTTTTCCTTTTGAGGTACGGAACCCTGAAAACAACCGTTGCATAATATTGTATGAATACTCCTAAGAACACTGCTGTTAGGATTCCAAGAACACTGCGCCGGCGCCGGGGCCCACCGGGCCGCACTTCTTATGAAGTTGATTTCAGTCTCACTGGCAGTCATTTAATCTACAAATAAGAGATCTGCTGGAGTAGAGAAAGTACTTACCTAATACAACTTGGATTTGTTTTTTATTCATGTATTACAAAAAAAATCTAATTGAATCTAATCTCAATATTATCCCTAGCTTAACCATGGCGAAGATGACAGAAGCCGAGATCCTGGCCAAGATGAAGGTGCTGGAGGATCGAATCAAAGCACCCTCCATATGGGGCCGCGTGCCGTGCGGCGTCCGCTTCGAAGACCTCCAGGACAAATACTACGAGGACGCTGTGAGGCTGTTGAAGAAACATTACTTGTCCGAGGAAGTAAGTTATCCTAATTATTAAAATAATAATTCAGCCTATATACGTCCCACTTCTAGGCACAGGTCTCTTCTCACGCTCAAGGGCTATAGTCCCCATGCTGGCCTAATGCGAGTTGGGGACTTCACATACACCTTTGAATTTCTTCGCGGATATACACAAGTTACATCATGGTGTTTGCCATTCTCCGAACAACTAGTGGTAAATATCAAATTATATTCCATATATAAGACCTCTGGATTGAAAGTCGGACGCCAGATCCACTCATACCACGTCTCATACACTTGACGGCGGTGGTAGTCTTTTCTGCACTTAAGCGCTGCATCTTGTGTGCACTAACAACGGCCATGGCTGCTACTAAAGTATCTCTCTGAGGTGCATCGTCGACTTTCTTTATTGCTAGATTGCTACTGCGGTGCTGATTTTCTTTTCATATTTTATATTCCACGGAAAGTCATTGACTTTCCGTGAAAACTGCCTTTTTACAAAAGATAAATAATATGACTACAGGGGTTTGCACAACTTAAGATATTTTTTATTCATGCGATGCTGATTTGATATAAAGGATAAGATGGAATTGGTTTTTGATGAGGTGTTGCATTGGATCCATCGTAAAACAAAATACAAAAGTGTTGAAAATTTTGAGAAATTGTACATTGGGTGAGCGCGGTGAGCAAATAAATAGACTTTCCTTCTACCTTTTAAAAATACTTTCTGAAAAATAAAACCGAGGGATGTCATTGATGATCGGCAATAGAGAGTTTTTAGAATATTAAAAAGTCAACATTGACTCTCGTGTGAACCTCTGTTAAGGTAAAGGAGAAAAAAAAGATTTAGCTAAATACAAATTTGCTACGAGCACTTCAAGTGGGGATTGCCCACTGAGCGACGGGGCACAAGTAAATAGCAGTTGGAACAATGTTGCCAGCATGTTTTCAACTTACCCCAATGCACCTTATTTCAATGTATTCGTTGTTCAATTTGCTCCATTCACGACTATCTGATCAAGTTATGGATACACTTTATGGATCACTGGTCCAATTTGTAATCCTTTACAAAAACAGTATTTATTGCTGATAGCTAACGGTGGACTGTATAATGAGAATGAGATGATAGAAACACGTGTTATAAGTAAATTGTTTTAATAAAATACTAAGAAGTAAATACAGCACAATATTTTAACAGTGTCAAAGGCAGACTGACAATTAGTACTTGACATAGAACAAGAATGAAGAGTAATAAGATTTTACAAAATAACATCTACGAAAGAGGTCGAATGCCAGCCAGTCGCCAACAATTGCAGTAATCAAACCCTTATTGATCTAATTTTCTTTGAGTTTTTTCCATAAGCATCTCATGCCAGCTCAACACAAGCTTCAAAGGAACAAAGAATTTTCATTTCCCTCCCGTTTCACGAGCACAAAAACTCTTGCATCTGCTTTAGACATTGAGCACTTAATTAGTAAACTGACAGAGAGGGAAGATGAATTTTTAAATTCTAATTTAGTTAATTAAGATATTTTGCGCGGAGGGAAACTGACCGGAAAGCAATCGCGTTGAGCTGCAGTTCACGGGTCTACTGTAAGCGATTTTTTAGTTTTTTTGAGTAATTTGAATTTATTTAGGTATATTTCTACCTTGAAAAATCGAATACTATACAAAAAAAAATACAGTCGTCCCAGAACTCCAGTCCACATCGTTCCTGCCTGCCTAGGATATGTCGATATCACTTGAAAATCTTTGGTGTTTAATTATTGGAACCTGAATTTGAATTGAGTACACCTACGAAATTTTATTTCTTATTAAAAACACGTTTATTTTAAATTATACGCCAGTTAATTTACATTAGGGATATTAATGTTCGTGCTACCTTTATCAGTAAGTAAATTGTGATATTATTATTGACTAAGTGCGCGACGGTTGTGCTATGGTAGCTAAAAATGAGCTATACACCGTGTCCAATAAGTCCGAAGACTCATCGTTTTACCTTGGCTCCAAAGACATACGGATTACAGGCCATCAAATTCTTATTTTAATAATTATAAAACCGAGGTTTTGGAGGAGATTGTTGCCCTAAATTTAAAATGTATGTTTGGGAATGAATAAGTATTATGTGTTCCAACAAGACGGAGCTCCTTCACACACGGCAAATGCTCTTCAAGCTTGGTGTCAGGATAATTTTGACAGTTTGCCGAAACATAAATGGCCACTAGTTCTCCAGACTTGAACTTATTAGTTTATTTTGTATGGTCGTATATGCTTTCAAAACTACATGATTATAAAATCATAAACCCGGATCATTTCAAAAAGGTTATCAAGCGTATTTGGGGCGAAATGCCAATGGAAATGGTGCATGCTGCGTGTGATTCATTCGAGAAGCGTTTGAGGCTGGTAAAAAAAGTTGAAGGTGGAGTTATTCCGAAACATTTGTTGTAAATAAAATATAATTTTAATTGTAGTAACTATTCGTACATTTATTTTATTCAATATTTGTACTGTATTCGGACTTATTGGTCATCGTGTAAGTTAGTTGCTATAGTGTAAGTCAACGGTAAAATAGCTATTTGACCGTTGACAATAGCATTGGTCAACAAAATAATGCTATTTATTTTATGGGCTTAGTTCAAAGGTTAACTGGCAGAGAAAGTTCTTTAGCAGTAAGTCCATCTTCTGTAGATCAGATTTTTTTGTGCAATATGAATGAAATATAATAATATAATAATTTTATACCCTCGACACATGTCCACCTAACATAAGCAAGAACCGCCTTTAAAATCGTTTCATTTGGAAGAAAAATAGGACCTGTGATAGTTGTCATTTTTTGTCACAGCGCAAAGCAATCAGTGCGTTTAGTTTACCACCACACGCTTCGAATATAACCATTAGATGTTCTCAAGATCCGCTGCAAGACGCCCGCACCCCACTCTAGAGCACTCAAGAATTCTTTGGGATTCTTTTTTTAATAAACCTCTTTTGGAGTTTATCCAAGAGACATAGCTTTTCAATTCGCCTCCAATTCCCCAAGTTTCGTTTCACTCGGGTAATTAGATTAATTTATCAAAATTGCGTTTTCGTACAATGAAGAAATTTGAGGTGCGGTCATCGTTTCTGTGGATACAGTAATATAATAATCAGTATCTTGACTTCTTACAAAACTGTAATGTAATAAAATATGACTGGTATCATCATCATCATTTGACTTTTTGATACGACAAGATCCCTACTTTTTCTTTCACTTGTTCTTAAAAGCTGCGGCTGCCATACCTACAGCTATGTTGTGCAAGTTGCGGAAAGTTTCCAACAACGGAAAAGTTATCGGATATTTTGGAAAATTTCAGAAGATATAAAGGAAGTTTTCAAAATATCCGAGAACTTTTCTCTGCACATCTGTCGCTTTCTCCTGCTACTTTGCATCGAGGGAGGCTAATTTTTTCAGTTTATAATCCGCTTGTTATTCTGGGTTTCTTGTCAATTATGTTGAAATGACACATAATATGACCACACAAAACCATACCATTTGATGTGACTAGTATGTAAGCGCTTTGGTATAACACTGTAATGCTTATATATGCTAAATAAATGAAATGAAATATTATGAAAACAACAAGTACATTCTGTCATATTCTTAACAATCTGTCGGTGACATTGATAATAACACAACCTATTAAATATATTAATAACGGGTCACTCACGTATTGTAAGTCGAAAAAGGCTCGACGTTTCACTCCGTACCGAGGAGTGTCATCAGTGACCCGTTATTAATATATTTAATATGTCTGTGTCTCACGGAAGTTTTGTTATTAAAATAACACAACCTATGTTTAAAATGATTAAATAAATGGCTGTTTTACACAGTTACTTAACTTTTTGCAACAAGAATTGTTGTTTAAGTCAAATTGTTGGCAGTTCTATTACTGTTATTGATGGATATTTGTAAGATATCTGAGAGTTAAATAAAGCGGGAACAAAAAACAAAAACGTATTTCATATATTGTTGTAAGGCCAGGATTACACTCGTAAGTTTTACTTACGTAAGTAGGGACAAAGCTATTTGCTAGAATGAGATAACGATATTCATATCTTATACTGTAGTATAGCTGTGTCCCTACTTACGTAAGTAAAACTTACGAGTGTAATCCTGGCCTAAGTCAAGAAGTGCATGACAACACATGTCAGTAAGAACAGAAAAATAAAACCTATCTAATGAGGTTGCGTTCTTAATCTCCAACAGTTATTATAGTTACCAGAAAAATTAGCTATGACTATGAGTGCGGGGTTTTCCATTAAAACGATGTTCGCGCACTCTCGTTCTATTAAAAATAAAATCGTATCAAACAAAACATAGGTAATTCGGAGTATGATTCCAGATAATAGTCAGCAAAACATCATCAGCGTATGACGAGAACTAAATATAAGTTAGAGACTTAGCGCATACGCTGATCTAGTTATCATAATGCCTGTATCGCCGTAGGTTAACAATGTAGTAGGTATTAAATCTACTCACCAAAGGTAGCTTTTACTCACCAAGCCATTGCCAATAAACATCATTTTGATCACCATATTCGTTTCTACTTCTTCTGCTGACTGAATACAAAAACCCGCCCGAGTACCTATAAGTATAGCCTATCGAATTTACCTATAATTTCTGAATATTTGCCATTTATTTTCAATCTAAGAATTTCCAAATAAAATCGTTTTCACTCAAAATACCTACAACGAGACGTCGCTTGTCGTGGCTTGAGTAACTATTTAACAAATACGATCCAACTGAACTAAAATATCAGTTTTTCACCTAGCAGTGAACACAAAATTAAATTGCCTTATATTGTTATTTAACTTTAGATTTTATTAGACTAGTCAGACAAAGCACTATTCGTTTTCAAAACGTCATCTGCTCGCACAAATTATGTCTATTGTCTAATATGTTATCGTTTTGAAGGACCCTGACACTCACAACACGGGTTAACTTTACACTCTTAACTATTTCGCAATTATCAAGTTTAGTAATATTTAGCTTATTTTTAAAGGAAAAAATTACTTTATTATCGTGTAACCTTCTTTTTTAGCTGACGTATAGATCGGTAAAGATAAGCGAGGACAAAGAGGGCGTGGACGAGTTCACGCACAACTTGCGGATATGGATGAAGGACAAGATGTCCATCGCGGCGGTGAAGGAGGGCACGGAGAAACTCGTTGGCTGTCTCATCATGCGGATACAAGAAAAAAGTGAGTTAGGTACATAAAGTCATTCTGGGCGTTTATTTACTTACTTCCCGCTTAATAGTTGTGACAAAATACGTGCCTATAGTTGCAACCGCTGTGTGGCGCTGTCGTCGTGCACGGTCCCAAGTAACGTCAGGCGTGGCTCACTCCGCGATTTCGTCGCGTCGCTACAAGTACATGCGGCCCACACCAATTTTAGTGTCTAGCCACAGAAGTTGCCGTGCACCGCTATGGAATGGACGCCCGCTCGCGCTTGTGCTGCCGCCTTGCGGTCATATCTGTCGTAATAGACGTGTTTTGTTAGAGAGTGAACTTTCTGTACCTAGTACTATTATTTTTATTCTGTGGTAATGTAATGGAAAATCGATAGTGGTAGGAATACTTAGGACACTCTTTCTCCTAGTAGAATCAATAGTACTTGTGATTCTGAGTAGGAATGACCTAAAAGTTTTGTAAATCCTAGAATGTGTGAACTTACAATTTTATTACAACAATAAAATAATGCCCTTGCTCAACACTCGTGGCCGGGAGAAAGACTGGTAAAGCAGATACGCTTTCCACATATATTTTCGTACATTGACCCGCCTGTTGGTATCTCTATTGCTCGCAAATAATGGTATTGCTGTCCCACCCATGTTGTCGGTTGTCAATATCACTGTGTGAGCTTGACATCAATAAAATTATACGCGTGCAAGGAGATAGCAATAGGTGGGTCAATGTACGAAAATATATGTGGAAAGCGTCTCTTCTTTAGACGTCAACATCTTCTAAATAGTTACCCGCGCTTAGTCTTATTTATCATCTAGAACTTCTCGCACAGTAGGGGCAGGCCTATGGAACTCTCCGCGCGAGCTCGGATTTATACCTACGAATCGCCTCCCGTTCACGGTAGACAAGCAAGCTAGTTGGTTGTCACACGCGCTCACGAACGCACGTCACCGTGCGCCGCACTGGCAATTTTTACGATAGTTATAAGCTACGTAAGTACTATTTCTTTAATTAAACATGTAGTATTTATTTCGAACAATTTATAGTTAGATATCTATTTGAAATAGATAGCAAACTTAAGTTATTTTGGTAAATGTTTATTTTAACGACAGTAAGTTCTTAACTTTACATCGGAAAGTACCTACTCATTTATACTCTGGTTATAATTAATTACCTGTATTCATGGGTTCTCTATTTATTTTATTTTATTGTGTAACATTAATCTCTATCTGGTTTAAAAATAATTCTTGCTGGGTTCATTGCGCGGTTTATAAAACGCCGTAAACACTGCGGTTACTGCAGGGACATTATACCTATTAAAATGACTATTTCGCAAACACTGACGTATAAACGAAATATTATAATTATTGGAACTTAACTTGCTTATTATGTAGGTATTATAATCACTCAGAGAATTAAAAAAATCATACATTACATAAAGGAATAACAGTTTTAAATAAATGATTAAAATACATAATTTAAGATCAGATTTTATTTTATTTCACTCCGCTGTAAGTAGGTGTATCATTTCTAAGCGTCGGCAACCCTAGCGTTGTGCCGGTGCGCGCGGTGCGGGGAGCGGCGCGTTGAAGGTCACTCCATTGTATTTTTGTGTAGGTATCAAAACGGTCGGGGAGCGCCATGGTAGAGTGTACTCGATCCCATGGCGCCCCCACAAACGGCAGAGGGGATACGAAACGCCTAAGTGGGTTTAGTGGGTAGGGCCAGGTTCTCCCTCCCTTCTCGCCAGTTAAGAGGGGGACAGGAGCGGCGAGTCCCACACACCCCCCCATCAATGGCCTTCTCGCGGCCTGGGGGACGGTGCGTAACAGCATTCGCCCACTCCGTTAACAAAAAAAAAGGTATCAAAACGGTAGGTATTTGCGTTTTCTTTGAGAGATAAGTATCTGTTCGTAAGAACTGTTATATAATCTGTGGTAGGGGTGTCACTCGGTTGATACGTAACTGGCATAACACTCATAATGTCCAGTTTTACAACCTGTATTAAAGTCCATGTGGATGAGATCCTAAAACCATCGGGCATCATACCGATTTGCTCGTCGTCTCGAATAATGTTTTTGAATAAATAGCTTTTTTACAATAGGTATAACCGACGATCCGGGTTTCAGGATTATGAAACTTTTTCAGTGGTTTGTTTCTGATTCTGTAAAGTTAAAAAAATAACAAAAGCAAAATCAAAAATGATCAGTAAAGGCGGATTTGCGTCTCGTTATTGCTAGTAAGTATTTGTAAACAAACGTCATTATGTACAATTTCAATTATGTACATACATAGTAAATGTTTTAAAATTCTACCGTTTTTAACGGTGCCTAATCCTTTCCTCGTTCCCAAAGTCTATCTTAACCTAAATCCTATTCAAGCAAATTCCTCTTCTACCATATTTCTTTAGGTACAATTTTTTTAGATAATTGCCATGGGCAATAAATGTAATTAATTTGAGCAAATACAAAATTAATCATTCTAGTTTTTTGGCAACCAATCATAACCACGGTTAGTGAAAAAGATAAACCGTGCATTTTATTTTAAATTTTATAGTTTATAGGAATTGCTGTATCTGAGAATAAGCGGACTAGTCGGCCTTTTTATCCATATATGCGTCAAAGCCCCGGAGCGAGCGTTAGCAAACATGAAACTGCAGGATTGACGTGAACCAGTTCTCGGGTATAACTAACACCGCTATTCACTTCAGTTAGTTTGAAATCCGTATCCAGCTTAATTGAAATTATTTTGATGAGTTTTTCTAACATTTTTCATCCAGATTGCAAACCGATCGAATGCTGACCTGGGGTCAGCAAGCAATGAGAATATCGCCCAAGCTGTTATTACAACCGCTTGCGATTGCCGGCAAATTGATTACTCGGCAAACCAGTGTCAGGGCACTCGCGCTTTTCGCATAAGGTACATATGTTTCTTACGAATCTGGAGGTCAAGGTACTCTGGAACTCTATTCATGCTCGTGCAACCACTAAGGATACAAGGTCTGGCCTCGGAACAGATAAATCAATCGCGATTCGTGCCAGCTGTTTGTTCGCACAATGCGCTGGACTTTGTGCGATGTAGGTCAACCCTTAATCGCTTATTTTCTCGCTACTCTCCCTTTTTAAGGTTCCGTAGTGCAACTAGGAA
Source organism: Cydia strobilella (assembly GCF_947568885.1). NCBI lineage: Eukaryota > Metazoa > Arthropoda > Insecta > Lepidoptera > Tortricidae > Cydia > Cydia strobilella. Next base: position 23,776,276 of record NC_086042.1, read on the forward strand.
TTAACCTTTTGATTTATTGGTCGGTCCATCGGAGAAAGTCGAATATAATGAGCTTAATATTTAACCCTTAAATGCATGATTTTTTGTATAACTTTTTAATAAATTGAAATAGATGTGTCATGCTGTATAAAAGTAATAAATGTGATTTTGGATAGCTGCATATTGAGCCACGGACCATCAAATATACGATGCATATATACATCATTATGCATTTAAGGGTTAAGAAAGTTTGAAATCAAGGGTAGAAAATATGGATTTAAGTCAATGGCTTGCCGTAACTTGCTTATATGCTGGTCATTTTTCAGTTCACAATAATATTTGCTAACCGTTTAAATCACCGACCACATGGTTTAAATGATACATAGTTTATGAAGATGATGATGATGACTCATTGGACATTTCCAGCATCTAGGACAGAACTAGAATGCTGCCCTATGACTTGAATTAGAAGATATATATTCCGTTTGATTTTCCGTTGTGGACGAAGCCACATTGGTTCTAAAGCCCGATTATGATGAAAGAATTCGTTATGGGTTTGATCTTGTTTTGATACGACCTTGAAGATTTGAGAAATGATACAACCTGATCGAATTCAAATATATACAAATGTAAATGTTAATAAAATGCAAATCATATTTTTTTATAAAATATACTCAATCGATGAACAATGAATAAATTAAGATTTTAAATAACATATTATAATGAAATTATTAATTATTATATATAAATTGAATTATTTTATTGTCGACGTTAAATTTAACCAACTACTTTGTAACCTAGTTACAATGAAAAATATGTACTTTTAATAATTTTTAAATTTCTTTATAGTTTTCACTACCAAGACGTATTAAAAAAAAAGTTTAAATTTAAATGTTGAAATATTATTTTAATAATTGCTTTAGTATTAAGTTTTAGTTAATAAGTACATTGATATACCCTAACAGGGTTCATGTGAACTAGCTGTAAAATGCTCATTGTAAGACCTTATGTAACACATGAATTATAAATGCAATAAATGAATCATGAATTACGAATTATGATAAGACTTTCACTGCATTTCGTTTCGAACGCTTCAATAGGTGTGTGATCTTAAAGGTCGTATCAAAACGATATCAAAACCGTAACAAATTGGTAAATCAGGGATGACAAATCGCATCTAACTCCTCGAAGAGACGGATACTGTCTAGAATCTTTCCCTAACTGCAACTACCCGAACTGAGAATGCTTTTCCAAAGTTTGGTGTTCAACCCCGTAACTCTCCACTAACAATAACACAGTTCTAAGGGGATCTGTAGCTTCACATTTCGCTTTTATTGCATAGACGTCGTCAGATATATTTATATGTCGGATCCGATAGTTCTACGAAGGCATCAGGGGACCAGGCATCTGCTCCATAGTGGGCGGAAACAGTGGGTATATCACGCACACAAGACCAATACAATGTTAATGCAATAAACCCACTGACACTAGGACACGCATGTCACTAGTACATAAAACAAGGTCACAAGGTCGGTATGTCACTAAATAACAATGACAATTAAGTTCCAAATCACACCAAGTCCATCAAGCTTTTACACCACACAGTTATCAAAACGGATACGAATCCGTGGGTCAAGTGGTACAAGTAGGTACTTAAAGCACACACGAAATCTCACGGCACGGTTACGGGACTGCTCGCGTCCTTTTTTTTTTACATCAGGAATGCTTTTATGCATACCGCCGGGCCTGGACGGTTATGTGGGACTCAGGGCTGCACTACCCACTATACCCCATGGTGTCCTCTCGCCGCTGTGGTTGCGGGGTTACGGGGAAGCTCACGCAATGCGTCCGCGACCCCACTGCGGCTATCCTGACTAGGATCCATACCCTTTTTTATTCCCCTGACCTACCCAGTGGAAGCGCTTCCGGAACACTAGGTCGCGCTTACCATCTCGGGAGCCAGCGTCGTGGGCGGGGACGCCCCCGTGTCCACCGCCCGCTGGCTCTCATCAGGGCGGCAGGTTCCGCTTATGAGCGGCACGTCCGCGGCCTATGCGGCGGCGGCGCATCGGGTCAGCCTCGGCCTGGACTTCCCCTTCGCGCTCGGCCGCCTCCTTATCTCTCATGACGTGCTCGCAGAACGTGAGCACAGTCTCCCACGCACTTTCGCTGCCCAGCATGGCCTGAACTACGGCTGGCAGCGAAAGGTCTAGCCCTACTTGGGCGACCAACTCCTCCCGTTCCTCGCCAAAAACTGGGCACTCAGCCAATGTGTGTTGGGCCGAGTCTACGCCGGCTCCGCATTGGTGACACTCCGGTGTCGGTTCCCGCTGGGCAACCTTGTGCAGGTATCTGCCGAAACAGCCATGCCCGACAGTACCTGCGTTAGTCTGAAGGTAAGGATACCGGAGCGTCTTTCAACCCAGTCACGGAGGACTGGTCGTACCGCCTCTATAGTATGGGAGCCAGCCCTCGGCCGCTCTAGCCGTTGCACCCACATCTCCGTCACGTCTTCTAGCAGCTCAGTGTGCCGCTTCGCCACTTCCTGAGGTGCTTTCGGGTCACCTCGGGCTCGCGCCTCCCCGCGCCACTGGTACAGCGCCGCGAGGACCCTCGCGTCCAGGTCCCAGGGCAGAGAACCGGCGAGCACGCACGCGGCCGCCGCGCTCACTGTGCGGTATCCTCTGATTACCCTCAGCGCCATTGCCCTCTGCGGTCGTCCCAGTTGGGCAATGTTGTGGCTGCTCGCGTCCTAACTCAACCATGGCCTCTAATGGCATTCAAAGCTAAGCTCAGAACAAAGAACTAATATCAAATTTTATTCAAGTACTAGACTTACGGCTACGTTCAGCAGTGTTTACAATTAAATAACTGCCCCGCTTCAAGGAACAACGAGCTCTGTGACAATCACGCCTAATACAGTTAATGAATATATTTGACCAGGAATGCGGACCACCTTCGCGGGCCTCAGCCATTATAAGAATATACAGGTGCCTTGCGCCGACATATTCTACTTAAAGGAAAAAATCGTTTGTTTTTAAAAAGAAACAGAACTGCTTTCAAAGTTTTTTTTTCAATTTTGCTTGTCTAAAAATATTCTTGAGTACTAAATATTCGATTTTATGGATATTTTGTAAGACAGACGAGTGTAAGACCTTATGTTATCAATTATCATTAACATTAACTGTATCGACTAGTAGAACAAGTGTTTATTTTTTGGAATTTTTAGTCGGTTCGATTCCCGGGCGAAACAAGCGAATTTAAAAAAATCTTTGATTGCAGTTTTGTTTCTTTTAAAAAATAAAAAATGTTTCCTTTAAGTAAAATGAGCTAACTTAAGGTTTTAAGGTTTCCTTTCAGGGCCCATAAAAAAAATTCACACTGTATATTATTATACGTAGACGCGATAATTTACAGATTGTAATAATGTGGTACGACCCACAATAATAAAGGAAAACTATATTAACATTTAAGTTAACTACGCCACAATAATTACGGTTGTGATCACAGATTTGCAGTTGAATGAAATAACAATAACCAAGTGAAATATGGAAACTTTATATACGGATCCCGTCCGAAGTCAGGTTCGTATTTCAAAAGAGGTTGATTCAATTGGAAATCAGATATACAGGAAGGCGAGGAATGAAACGTGGCACAGGCCCCGACCTCCATTCTGCGACAAAAAATACCTGCTTATAAGGTGCTGCTGCATCACTTTTATTTTTTATTTTTACGAGCCTATTATGGTATCCCACTGCTGGGCAAAGGCCTCTCCCCTTGTCTTCCACGACTCCCGATATAGTGCCTCCTCCGGCCAGTTGTTGAGAAAGGTGTCTAGGTCGTCCCGCCATCTCCGCCTGGGCCTGCCGCGTTCGCGCCCCTCTTCTGGCATCCACTTCGTAGCTACGCTAGCCCATCTGTCTGGATGCATGCGGCTAACGTGGTCCGGCCCAGTCCCATTTGAGCCTAGCAGTCTTCTCGCCGACGTCAGCAATGCGGGTTTTTGCGCGCAGCGTGGTGTTCCGGATACGATCGGTCCTCTTCACACCTAAAATGCACGATTTTTTTACGTACTTTATCAGTTTTTCCTTTTTTTTTTACCCAGCGAATATACGCGAAATCCAGATGGATCGTGACCGGCCTCTTGGGGCTAATTTGTGAGCAACGAGCATTGTTTCTTTGACAATTGCCTCTCTGTGACGTAATATTGTATGCTGCGTTTTACGTAATATGTGCCTCCTGTACCGTTAATTTTGCCCTGCACGAGACAGCGCAGATGGTAGGTATATAGCGTCACAAACAATGTCTCCACCAATATTGAGAAAATGAGGCAGAAACAGCGAGACGAGGCGGTGTTACGAGGCTAATATCCCTTTTTCACGCATCTTTAGTGTAGTAAGTAATTTATATTTCAAGACGAATTGCTTCGCTCCGCAGATGTGCCCGACTTAATTCACTTTTCGATTGAAAGAAATTTCATTTCGTACAAATTGTTGGGAAATTATTTTAAATTTATGTAAATTATTCAGCAACTTGGTTTATATTACGAAGGGCGATATTTATGAATAGCTTGGAATTACCCTCATTATCACCAAACCCCCACATTAAAGCCCCTTATTCTGTTGTATGTGAAATAAAATGGGTGTATGCTTTTTCATGCTCCTATACTCGAGCTTTATGCACAAATGATCCATTGGGATGTTATCGATAGCTCGAAATAGTGACCCACTGCTCATTAGGTTTTCATTGGTTTTTGTAAGTAGGTTATTTTTAAATTGATATAGGTATTAATTTTTGGTATGAAATAAAAATACGTCGATAACCAAAATACCCCCTGATTAATTGTTAGGATTTTTTTTAATGAAATAAATTTCTCAGCAAGTACTCGTGACATGTTATTTTTAACCTTATCTTTAAACAAGTTTTGTTCCCATTGCAGTAAGAAATTTACAATGTTTTGTACTTTTTACATTTTTGTTACACTTAAATAAAAAGTTCTCGGAAAAATTCATGTGTCGTATTAACGCAAAATTAATAATACTCATTATATATTTACTTTGAATTACGCAATAAATACGTAAGCGGCCACACCCTCGCAAAAACTTCTAAATTTGCGAAGACTCGTGAATGCTCGATGAATCTAAGTCTAAATTATCTCGAATAACGCTAAAGAAGAAGTACAAGGTCCCTAAGTGGGTTCCCTCACCTCTCGGCTCCTTACTCGTATTGACGAAGCATCACGGCGCTCTACCGGCGTTATCCGAAGCGCACTACTTGGAATCCAATTTACGTACGGGATCGGCTGTTCTAAGTATTGAAATCTTGGCGAGTTAAGAAACTTGTGAGATTTCGGACAATAGAACCGACGTGCTAAAGACTTCGTTTGTTTTCGGCCTATGCACGATGTCGGGTCGTGGGGTCCGAGTCGATTGAATGGACCTCGAGCCAGGCGCAAATTTCGTCAGTCATCGCCTCCCGGGCGAAAATTCGTATAGCGGTTAACGGCTATGTATGATCAACCCTCGTGAACGTCAGCTGCCGATGCCGCTCTATTGGTGGGTTGAGGATGGCAGCCACCGAAACGCGTAACACGGTCTTTCCACCGCGATACAACCGGGTGACGATTTGTTTTATTAACAATAGCATCTAAACTATCATCTGACAAAGTATCAAACGGGAGGCGATGACGGCGATGACTGAAAAGAATTTTCTTTTTTACATGTTCATGTGACCAGCTGACGATCTTTCCACAGCGATACAATCGGCTGACGATTTTATTTATTCACAATAGCATCTAAACTATCATCTGACAAAGGATCAAGCGGGAGGCGATGACAATTTTTTATAGACTTTATTTGCTGCCATTCCTCAATCCACCAACGGAGCGGCAGCTGACGTTCACGAGGGTTCATCATACATAGCCGTTAACCACTATACGAGTTTTTGATTGGTCATGGAAATCTGTTCCTGGCCCGGGGTCTAGAAGGATCCATAAGTCGATTATTCGTCGGGAAATGTAAACATCCTAATACTAAACAGTTTATGTCTAATCTCTCGTACCGAATCTAGTTTGCGGCTGTTTTATTTTTAGAACTGGTTGCACCATACAATAATTAATTTAAATAAAAATTCAAATGCAATAGATAATGTCAAACATTCCGTACAAGAAATTTTAGCTAATTTTAACTTCCTGTAATCCTATATAATAGCAACCGGTTCGGGCCGCAGTGCGCTGGATGGATACCATGTATATGGGATGCCAGTTACTCGTAAAAGTGTGTCAAAATACTCTGAATTAGGATTGTTCATTTTTTTTAAATGTTCTATTTCGAAAACCATTTCGAGATATTAGGTTTTTAAACAGTTTCCGACATTTGCTGCGATATAATAATCGAGGATTGAAGATATTTCAACAAATATACTGATGACCTTAGTTTGACCTTCTCGCGAGGCTGAATATAATAATGTCATCGTATAGTAAAAGTTATCGAACCATAGTAAATAAATCCGTCACTCACGTAATTGTCAAAGATGTCATTGTCATCAATTGTCATAATAAAAAAATTCAGTTAAACCGCTAGTTTCTTACGATTTGATTTATAATTTTTAATACCTAAACAGTAGATTTTGATTGCTTAATATATCAAAAACCTTGTTTCCACTTGTGGGAATGATTTACAAAAATTATAGTCCGCGAAGACCTACGTGAAAGACGGTGTTGTCGTGAAGTAAATGTGGAATGGAATACTTCAAGTGTTACACACAATATTGCTGTGAGGATCACGTCGATGTAAGTATAAAATTAATATTATTTTACTACGAATATTTAAAAGTCCATTTTGGTGGTCGGGTCACTATTACCTATTTATTTTCTGTGATGATGTGGCCAGAATATCTAAAGACAAACCGTTTAACACAGCTTGTCCGCTACTAGCTCCGTTTTACTGATTTGAAGTTAAATTCAACAAACAGACATACATATATGTAACTTATAACCATCTTGCAAGCAATAAATCATATACATACAAAAATACATAGTTATACTCAAAATACAACATGAAACTGAAAAGATAATTTCTAATTTCCAGGTACCTACAAGTTGCAGTTCAAGGCTCAAGCTGCTGATATCACGATCATGGCGGACAAAACTAAAGTTAATAAAGAGTTGTGAAAAATAAAACATGTCTTTTTTTTTACTTTTTTATTAATTTAGGAAAAACCTGTTTCCCAAAAAAGTGTATACATTATATGTTCAACATGTTCTGCACGTGAGGTTGACATTGAGGGCTTTTATTTAGTAGCATTCAGTTGAAGTTGATTTAGGTTCTACTCTTGTTGATCCAGAAAATAATTGTATAGTTTATTATTAAATCTATGCCCACGCCCAGGCACTATTCTTGCTATAACTTTACATTCTCCGCCTTCTCTAGAGATTTGTACATTATATACATCCAATAAAACTAAGGTATATAACTTAAGGCAGATTTGTGGAGTCAGCTTTCACAAATTTAGCGTATTTTGAGATTATTGATTTAGGGATTCAAATAATACGACGATATTATTTATAGAAAAGCGTTATACTAACATTAATGACATTAATGACAGATGACAATTGCAATCAATTGACAACATAGAAGGTAGGATCCTGTAGAAGTGACAATAATAACGCTTTCTCTGCTACTCCTTCTGAAAGATACATAAGACTATCCCGTTCTGACAGTTCCCCCCACCACTCATGCCTATTCCAGATCTATACTAGATTCATGATTGACAATGACAACTACATATTTTTTAATGCTTGTTGTTGCTTGTGCTTTATCAACAGCCACGACATGTAATTTACGAGAAGTCGTATCTCATATTTTCAATAAATTATAAATATTCAACCGAGCCATGAATTACTAAATCATTCAAATTGGTATCTTAAATGAACCTATATTTTCAGAAAATAAAATAAAAATGGGGGGTTAAAAAAAATGAACAATGCTAATTAGCCGACTTACTTCTGTCTTTACACTCTTTACTGCTTAATACTGTCCAAGCCAGTAGCTAATCATGCCCTACTTTTTATAGTTCTTTCCCTTTTATTAAATAGAAATTCTGTAAAAAAATACCTAACTGCGGTTTACGTTTTTCTAATAAAGTTTTTTATAGAAAATTCTAGTGCTTCATTTTGTGCATGGTGTGAAATAATTTATTTTAAATACAATCAATATCCGAATCGTTGATGGTCTTTGAATTGAATTTTGTCAATGAATCCCTTATCACTCTGAAGAGTTAAAAATCACTGGCAATCACTACAAGGGGAAAATTAAACAGTATTTGATTATTCCGAGGTTAACAACTAAAAAGAAGTAAGTAGATACAAAGTACTGTGTAAAGTATCTGTTAAAAATATCTGCCCACGCCTTTTTCTTTTTTTTTAATCGCTCCGATATTGGACCATCAACCAAATCCTAAAGCTGAATCGGAATTCTTTTTACGGTGTGCACTAAAAATTTAGGCTCGAAGCATTCACGGGATCCCCCCCTAATGTTACTACCATCGATACAGCCCAAATCGAGTTTTACTCGGATCCGTACTGTACGCAAATAGATTCCGAATAGTGAGATTTGCTGATCGATTGTCGAAACGAGCGAAATATTTACACGGGCCTTTGGCAGTTTAGGAGATTGTTTTAAATTTCGTTTGGCGTCATTTCTACGTTAACTACGTTTACGGCTCTGGTAAGGTGTACGACGTGCTCAAGTTTTTGAGGTCATTATTTTTAATTTTCCTAGTGGTTCTAAAATACTCTTTAGTTTACACCAACTGTTACAGTTGTAGAAGTTTAATTGGGGGTAGAGAATTATAAACTGAAATCTACTACTCTACTGGAAAAATCACAAATTAAAATATTTTCATAGAAAATAATTTAATTTGTTCTTAGGGTAGAGAATTAGTCTCCAAATTAGCGTAGGGAGCTTACTCCCTTTTAGGTATATATATATTTATTTAATTATTTTTTATTTTATTTATTTGGGGCATCAACAGCAATACAAAAATTAATACAAATCATAGTGAACAGAAAACATAGCCAATAACAGATGTCCACAAAAGTACAATTAACATGCAATAACTAAGTGGAAACACAAAAAAAAAGAAGGGAGTAAAAAAGCATTCTATACAAACTAGATATGGCTTGCATAATATGTGTACGTGTGTGTTTTGAGTGATTGTGTGTGCGTGTTCGTGTGTGTGTGTATGTGACTGTGACTGAGTGTGTAATGGAAGACGGAAAGATTAAGGTGTGTAATTATTTACCTAGTTAGATTTCGTCAATTGTCGTTATTTTTAGATTTCAGTAGCAGTGACTGAACTCGTTTTTTTAAAGTTGATTTTGTGCAGTCGAACAAGTCGATACTACTAAATTGTTTATTATAAAGTTTTAGAATACGATTTATGGGCGAATTTTGAGCATAGTTGGTAGACTCTGGGTAGACTAAACAAGCAGCGCTCGGAATTACGCGTTCTAATAGATGCCACTGAGAAATTGATCTCCGACAGCAAAGAAGGACTGTCAATGCGACCTGAGAGTATATCATATAGTGCAGTGATGTCTAATAATACTCTTCTATTCTGGAGACTCAAAAAGCGGTGACGAATACATCTGGACTCGTAGTCGGTATCCCATTGCCTAATACGGAAGCCTAGGTGGCGCAAGAAGGAGCGCTGAATTTTTTCTATTTTTTCTTTATGAATTATATACTGGGGAGACCAAACGCAGCTAGCGTATTCAAGGACGCGGATTTATAGCCTTTTTCTTCCATATTCTTTCTTTTTGTTTAGGTTATGCATTTTTGAACAAGTTATTTTATTTGTCTATATGGATCCCTCTCTAGGTGAAGGCCTCCTCCAGTTTTTACCAACTTTCTCTATCCTCTGTCTCCGTCCAGTGTTTTCCGGCTATTTGGGTAATGTCTTCAGACCAGCGTTTCTTCGTCCTGCCTGGGTCCGTGCGGTCCCTTCCATTTTGTGGTTTGTATGGTCCATCTTTTGTCTGTCATGCGGGCTACGTGGCCAGCCCAGTTCCACTTAAGTTTGAGAGCATGGGTAAGAGCGTCGGTTACCTTGGTTTTTTTCTCTGATTCTTGCGTGTCTTATTTTGTATATTTTCCGCAGCCCCATCATACTTCTCTCCATAGCTCTCTGCGTAGTTCTCCTTCACTTTGTTGGTGTATATGTTTGTGAGCCATAGACTAGATATGGCAGGAGACAGGTGTCACTCACCACTTTTTTTAATGTCATGCTGTAGTCTCCCTTCAGAACTTCTTTCAGGGACCAGTACTGCTTCCAGGTTATAGTTGATCTTCTGTTGACCTCTTCTTCGTTGCTGGTTTTCGAGAATGACACCTGTTTACCTAAATTTATAGTTATTTACATACTCTATTGTCTTGTTACCAATGATTATAGGCTTTTCATAACTGTTAGTCATCAGTCAGGTATTCACTTGGGGCCTAATATCACAAAATAACCCTTTCTTTCATGCGCAGCCATATTTTGCCGAAATACAACGGCCATGTGTGTAGCAGGGGTTCGCGCGGAGTTAACCGACGCGACTTTGTTTTGCTGTTCTAAAGCTATTCAAGCGGTAATTGGCTGTTTGATATATTAAAAAGATTATCATGTTAATGGGCCGGTAGTTCGCGTACGAATATATAAAGAAAACGAATTGAAACCTCGCTTGCCCCCCCACCCCGTGTCCGGCAGCAGCACACATTACCTATTGCTTCCTCAGTCCCTGTGTCCACAGCCGTGCATTTTCGAACTGTCAGTCCCAAGTCCAAACCCTGATAAATTACACACACAGTACACGTACAGTTCGGACTGCAAGCAGAAAGAAAACACATGATTTATTTAAAACCTATTTCCACAGTTTTTACATTTATTTGTATTGTTCCTTTCAGATGCATATTCCCGGACATTCAGCCGCGTGAAGCTAACATATAACCCGCTTTACAGCACCGTTATGAAGTTTTACAACGATGTTGAGAAGCCTGTAAATTTATTTGAGAAGCTTGGCGTGAGAAAATATCTGAAGGTGTACATCATGGCTTTGAAGCACAGATACCGACATAGAGGTAGGTTTGCATTTTAACTGTCAATTTTGTCGACGCATCCTTGTTATTCGAAACGACGTCACGACGCATATAATATGTTGCTTTATAGATTAATAACCTCATTTATCTTGACCACATTGAGTATATCGCCTGGGCACATGAAATCTAGGATGAAAATAGTTTCCGTCGGTTTAAGACACAGAACACACGACAAAAAATAGTTGTGTGGCATCTTACAAATTTTCTCCGCGCCTCCTCGCGACCGACCGTTCCTCAGGTAGAAAGCTGGAAGGTTTGCCTATTTACTTATACGGTAGTGGTTCGACGCGTTTTACCGCGTATATATAAGGTCTTAAGACATTAAGGTGTGGGTACCCACTCGTAACACACGGTAACGCCATTCTGATATAATTTAAATCTTGGTATATGTTATGTATGACGATATGTAGGTACAGTTGGCATCACTATTAGTGGCGGATGAAACAACGCGCTAAAAGTATCTACCACATGAATACTATTCCGAGTAGGTAGATATACGTATATATATATCAAAAGTCAACAGACATCAACAGTTTAATGTGGTAAAAAAAATACAATTTATTATATAAATAAATGGTCAGCGAACTCGGCGCCGTCGACTGGACAGAAACGGTTTTGGACAGAGTAGCATGGCGGTCTTTGGTGTCGGAGGCCAAGATCCACTTCGGGTCGTCGCGCCACAGCAGTAAGTCAGTAAGTATTTAATGGCCAAAACAAAAGCTAAAAACCGGCCAAGTGCGAGTCGGACTCGCGCACGTAGGGTTCCGTACCATTACGGAAAAAAACAGCAAAAAAATCACGTTTGTTGTATGGGAGCCCCATTTAAATATTTCGTAGTAGTAGCGTAGTCTGATCCGCTACTTTTATGCTTTACTGTCCACTTAAAAATTAAACCCCATCTGGTAAAACAAAACATAGACAGGAATTTTATAATCAAGGGAATCAAAAATCTTAAGTATATTGTTTCTGATAAAAGGTAAATTATAAGAATTTAATTTACAAGAACACACAGGCCTTTTCATATACCTATCTATCAAAAACCAATTTAATTTGTCTAAATCAGCTTCAAAAATCCTTTTCTTTTGTTAAATACTGCCTCTTTCTTTCAGGCGTGACCTAACTCCTGTTCGCTCGACAGACTTCGATAAGATTTAGAGTATAATAATTTAAGGTATTTTCACAGACAATTTTTCGGTTTGATTTTCTTTTTACCCGCATCACTTGTTCCAAATTTACGCCTCTGGTGAAATATTTTATTTACACCATTGAACACATATAATTTATAATATCATGTGCGATATGGTGTTCGTTTTTACTCTAAAAAAAACCGGCCAAGTGCGAGTCGGACTCGCGCACCGAGGGTTCCGTACATTACATAATTTTAACAATGTATTTTTTATGTGAAACGTGAGTGAATGAAAGGTAAATTGCGGTTTACGATATATGACGTATTAAAAAAAATCTACTTACTAAATCTCGTTCAAACCAATTTTCGGTGGATGTTTGCATGGTAATGTACATCATATATTTTTTTCAGTTTTATCATTCTCTTATTTTAGAAGTTACGGGGGGGGGGAACACATTTTATCACTTTGGAAGTGTCTCTCGCGCAAACTGTTTAGAAAAAAATTATATTAGAAACCTCAATATCATTTTTGAAGACCTATCCATAGATACCCCACACGTGTGGGTTTGATGAAAATTTTTTTTGAGTTTCAGTTCCAAGTATGGAGAACCCCCAAAATTTATAGTTTTTTTTTTCTATTTTTGTGTGAAAATCTTAATGCGGTTCACAGAATACGTCTACTTACCAAGTTTCAACAGCTTATAGTTTCAGAGAAAAGTGGCTGTGACATACGGACGGACGGACAGACAGATAGACATGATGAATCTATAAGGGTTCCGTTTTTTGCCATTAAATTGGCTACGGAACCCTTTTGCGATACAAAAATGAAGTATAAAGACAAAAAACTGTTAATTATAATACTAGAAACTTCATAGCTCCCTAGGGAAAAAGCTTTTTTTTATACCACGTCAGTGGCAATCAAGCATACGGCCCGCCTGATGGTGAGCAGTTACCGTAGCCTATGGACGCCTGCAACACCGGAGATATTACACGCGCGATATTTTCTATAGTTCCCGCTAAGCCTGCGTGCAATTATTTATTAGATTGGTTAGGTAGATATTTTCCGGTCATAATTATCATATTGACATTGGTGCCTAAGCCTGCCTGAAAGTATTCGCAGACGATACTAACAAACAATATCGGCCCAATTCGAACAATGCTTATAAGATATCACAGCGATTCGTCAGTTGACAAGTGATAATCTTGGTTGCAGAAATGTCACTTTTGACACTGATAGATCGGTATCGTATCGCTGTGACATTTTATAAGCATTGTTCGAATTGGGCCGAATGTTTATGTAAAGCAATGAAATTTATTTCTATGAAGTTTATTGGGGAACATTTACTGATTATAAAAATCTGAATTAGGTATACTTTATATTTCTACATAGACACTATTTGACTTATTTAATAACATATTCTACAGTGACATTGATATTACTAAATTGATACCTACACTAATAAAATTAGATAAGGTAGATTGCATACATTACCAATAAATTAATATGGCCGATCAGCATTATTGTTATCATTAGGTAAGTAATTAATATAATTGAGCAATCAACAGAAATTAACATGAACGAAAATGGATCTACATTCGACCCAATTTCTGAATAAACTATTATTTGAATATTAAATTAATACGTCAATATGGCGATAGATTATTAATCACTCACAGTTCTAAATACCTCTATATCACTTAACTTAGGCCGTTGATAAAGTAGTTCAGCTAATATTTTCTACTCAAAGGGGGCTTAGTTTCGGATTAAGCCGCCGTGAGTTCAGAGGGCCTACCGCGAACCACGTTCGACGTGTTGCCTGCCTGTCACACTTACGTACGAATTAACAAGTGCGACAGAGAGGCAACACGTCAAACGTGGTTCGCGGTAGGCCCTCAGGTTCTACTTTTACTCTTAGTGAGCGTAAGCGTTATGCGTAGTGTGCGTGCCAGAGATCGCGAATAATACTCGTAATACTCGTAGTCTCACTCGTCAGACTCGTCATTGTGTTGAATTGATTTTGTTAGTTTTAACAAAACAAAAATCGACAAGTACGATCAAAAATAATTGCAAATATTGTTACAAATTTTTAATGATGCGTTTTAGACCTGTACATATTTATTCGTGATTTTTTTCTATTATATCGAGCGAAAGTTGTTTAATCAGGTTTCGAATAAATGAAGCTATTAGAGAAAGGCTTAGAGATTGCTATTCATATTTTTTGGCAATATTATGATCTAAAAAGCGCTACAATTTTTGAAAAACTCTGCTTATTACTTAAACTTAATAAAAATAAGTCGCACGTATCCCAGACTTCTACCAGTATGTAGAATCACAATAATAACTTATTTCCAACTATCTCAAATAAGTGATATATGTTTCATACTAATTTAAGTAGGTACTTATGAATGTATATACACGGTGTATCCTGTAACAGGAGCAATAAATTAAACTGGAGGCTGTACGTCTCAAACTGACCAACATTTTTTCAGCAACTTTCTAAAATTATGAAATTTTTAGATTATACCTTTTTCATACTAATTATATATTATATTCAATGTACGCTGCCATGTGTGTTTGACGTTGCTTGTCACCCTTTAAACAACAAATTTTGCAATACATTGCGTCTTAATTAAACTTTAAAGTGTAATGAAAATCAAAACACAAGTTATTTTTAAAAGTTGCTGAACAAATTTTGGTCAGTTTGAGGAGTACAGCCTTCAGCTTAATTTAATGCTCCTGTTACAGAAAACACCCGGTACATTTGATAATTATATGAGGATGAAAATAAAAATTATGTAAAATTAAAAAGAAATTGCGAAGAAAGCGTTAAAGTATAAAAAAGGTAATATGAACGAGGTCAGTTGTGTGTGTTGGCTTAAATACATTGGTATCTAAAGAGAAGTCGATCAAATACTGCGGCGATGTCTTTCTTTCTGTTAGTTATAAGCGTATACGTTTAGTGTGAAACACACTCATGCTGTGGAGGCTAGGGACTTTGTGAGGGATTTGGGTCGGCGGCTGAGGGACAGGGGGTGCGACCCTCGGTCCGGATCGTACCTGGTCCAACAGATCTCGTTGGCCATTCAGCGCGGTAACGCTGCCAGCGTAATGGGGACATTTGAACCAGGTGCGATTCGTGACGGTTATTTTATTTAAAAAAAAAAGTGACGAAGCCTGTTGCGGATATCATCATTGGTATTTTTGGGACGAAGCATGTTGCTGATTTGCATTTGTAGCCACCTGACGAAGCCTGCGTTGCGGATTTTTTACATGTAACTAAATATTATTATTTTTTAAGATTTTCTTTATAAATAAAATTTCTAACTATATTAAAAAAAAAAAATAATAATAATAAAGTATAAAGTATTAAAACACACTCATTCTCTTTGTCAAAATCCCAACATACCGCAGAGTAATTCTTAGCTTATAGTCCAATCCTCTCTGTATTCGGCGATCATAATATTCAGGCTATACTCGTAAGCGTTGTCGGACGCTTCTTTATGTTTGACCATTCATTTCTATTGCCTCTCTTTGCATACATCGATTCCCTTTCTGCCATAAAACTAGCATAATATTATGCCTTTGTTTTATTTATCGTGGGTTTCGTTGATTCTTCAGTTTTCTATAAACATAAGTGTAAAGATATCTAGTTTATTTGCTGCGCGTAGTGACTTTAAGTTGATGGCTGATGAAATATTTCAGGGACAGAATTGTCAGTATTCAGTGTTTTCATTGTCACTACACATAGTTTTTGTTTGCCTCTAACTTCAGTTAGGTACATCGATTAACGACTATCATGATTGTCGCACCAATAAACTGGACTTAATCCCGTACCTTTAATTTTTTTATAGAGACATTCTTACACAAATTGACTAAGTCCCACCGTAAGCTCAAGAAGGCTTGTTGTGGATACTCAGACAAATGTAAATGTAAATACATAGAAAACATCCATGACTCAGGAACAAAAGTCTGTCCTCATCACACATATAAATGCCCCTACCGGGATTCGAACCCAGGACCATCGGCTTCATACTCAGGGTCACTGTCACTACCCACTAGGCCAGACCGATCGTAATTACATATGTTGAGCTGTTGTAAAATTCTGCCGACTTGTTTTCTCATTTATCCTTTTCCAACCTTCCTATTCCTCTAAGCTCCTAAACCTTTTCAGGTATAGGAGCCGAGCTGCTCAAAGCTGCGTTCCCTTTAGCGGCCAGTGGCTTCATACCAGCTGTAACCGGTATTATTTCAACCGGACACATGCAGAAGGAGGCAGAAAAGCTGGGCTTTCAAAAATTTAATGAGATATATTATGTTAGGTATCTTATTGATGATGAGGTAAGCCTGAATTTATTATTTTATTCATACGTAGATATACACGGTGTTACTTGAGCCACTGAAAACCTGAGACACCCCAACAGATTTTTTTTAATTTTAAACTCATCTTGAGTATTTATTTTTTAATCCGATAAATATTTAAAAATATCGTTGTTTAGTTTTCTTAGGTAATTCTACACAAGATACTTCGTCGTTTTAGTTACATCCAACAATAATTGCTAGTTACCATCGTAAACACTGTTAACTGACCATTTGTATACCTTACTGCAACGAGATAAGGTTTACCAATGGCAAGTTAAGGGTGTTGCTCATTGACAATTTAAAACTACCTCTAGTCAATAATAAAACTTACGATAAAAGCACATATATTACTGCCATTCGCGTTTTTAATCAGCTTCCAGATGAATTGAAAATGTTAGATGGCATAGAATTTATGCGTAGTTTAAAAAAATGGCTTATTAAGAATGAATTCTATTCACTAAAGGATTTCTTTGAATTATATTCTTTATGATACTGTGTCCCCTGTATTGATAGCTATGCTATGTACGTGTATAATAGTTAAGTGTTTCTTAGTTTTAATTTAGTTTTAAGTGTCCATTGTATACCCGAATTGGGTTACCGTTGAAACTCACATGTATCACACCACATAACACCTCTGTAACACGGTTGTACAATAAAGAAATATCTTATCTTATCTTATAGACTCTAGTATACTGGTGGTATTAGAATACGGTGTACTAGGTAACACTGTGCTAGTAACATATGAAATCCATTAGTAACTATTTACAATTTTGATTAAAATTACTTGAATGGTTTCATTTTTTATCCAATCTTAAATTAGGGATACTAACGAAATAAAACGAAGTTTAAAATAGGCTATAGACATATAGATATTAAAATCTTCAACAATAGAATAAACCTAAAAAAAAAGGTTTTTAGTCGTATTAAACCTCTGTAATAATGCGAACTGCAATAAATCTGGATTAGCTCTAGCCCTCTGTATTCGCTGATAAATACGATCGCTTTGATACAAGAGTAAAAGCTTAGTTAATTAAGCAATTAATGGCTCAGTTAATTACACATTTGTCCCTCACGTTTAGGGGTTAATCGTTGGTCAGTGTATAAAAATACTGTACAGTTTCCTTTCGTTTCTCATAGATTGTGTTCTGGGACACGGGCCTTGGTAACTACGGCGCTGCCCTGATGGGTTATCGTCTGCCGGACGTCGAGGAGATACCCGAGCTGCAGCCGGCGCGCTCTTCCAGATTCCAAGTTATCAAACCAGAAGACGACGACGATTCATGACCCAAGATGGGTTGCTAACCATGCTTAGAAAAATATTGGGACTATTTGTACACTATTTACTCAAAACCTTGTAAAAAAATAACTGGTAAATAAAATTTACAAATGGTTAACATTCATCTTATTTGGTACAAATAACCTTTGTTTTGGCTAAGCTATGACGATTTTACCTAAGGGCCGGTACAGACGGAGTGTAACCCGACTGCAACTTGTATGGGAACTGCGCGCCGACGTTGCAGTTGGCGTGCAGTCGGTGTGCAGTTCCCATACAAATTGCAGTCCGTTTGCAGTCGGTTTGCAGTCCGTCTGTATCGGCTCTAAAGTGCAGTGATTTTACCTATTCACTGCAGTAGTAGGTCGGCTGGTTTTCAAGTTCTTCGATGCTGTGTCTACTGATCAATATAATATGTGAAATAATCTCAACAATAACCATTATTTACAGCCAGTTTCATTGGTTGGTCAAACAAAGAATAGGTACATTCGTTACACATCTTATGTAATGAATTTTGTACGATTATAATATAATTATTACATAATAGCTACCAACTAAAGAGCTCTTCAACAACACAGGAGTATTTTTGGTCGTGACTGTAATAATACCTAGGTAAATAAGTGCTAGTATATCAGTAATCTCTATCGCAATACTCTGCAAAGTGAGCTCAAACTAACCAAGTTTGAGCTCAGAACTCTGCCCGCTGCGGATACCGACTGGTAGGTATAATAAATCTGTGTAAAAGTTCAGCGGACCACCTACGAACGTACACGTATATGAAAAATGGTATTTAGAAAGGTTAAGTACTTAAATATTATCAAAAATGACAAAAACCACACACCCCACACCTTGTCCACATATTCTCATGTTTGTTTCGTCGTAAGTAAAGAAGACTGGCTTTGAGGTTTCGTTTTTGTTGTAAGTCTTGTTAAAGTAACTGAAATTAAACGATTTGGTGCCTATAGTAATTAGGTTGTTTTTTGCTGTAACAGTGGACTTTATTGTTCGAAGAAACGGCAATGTATTCTCAGAAAGTGCCATAGTGTATACCGTGGACTTACGAGTAGGTACCTACATCCTGGGAATTGTAGTACATATTAGAACAATTACCTGAAAGTTCCAGGTTTTTAAAATTAGGTTACTGATAGGAACTTGTTTAACAAATTAAAATCAAAACTGAACTGTGCAAAACGCGTTATTTTCACTTTAAGCTAGGACTTGGATTCTGTAAAATGAGCTTGGATGGTGTAGTAACTAATTGATTGTTTGTGGCTTAAGATCCTGCATCTTATTTACCCTCAGGGTTAATGAAAGAGATGCTGACAGCGGCTGTAGCTTTATGCGTGAACGCCCACATTCCCGCCATCACCGGCATCTTCACCACTAGCCGTTTGCACCAGGTCGCTGAGGAAATGGGTTTTCACAAGTACCAAGAGATATACTACAAGGACTATAAAGTAGATGATAAGGTGAGTGCGTCAATAAAGTAAATACAGTGAAACTTGGTTAAGTGGGACCTGGATAAGTGGGAAACCTCTATAGCTGGGACTCATGGTGCGGTTCCGACACTTTAGCATTATATAAATTTACCCCTTTTACTGAGACTATATTTGAAAGAATACTTTTGCCCAATTGTTTTTTTAGAATGTTATGGAACTGACCTCTGTATCTAAGATAACGTCAATCTATGACAAGTTGGACTTTATTGCAGATCAATTTTAATTTTTTTACTAATTCTTAGTCTGCCCTCAGATTCCGCATTTGGTTGGCTAACTGAAACCCTGGGTAAATGGAATACCTCTTTAAGTGAGACATATTTACTCGCCCCTTGATGTCCCACTTGTCCAGGTTTCACGTATTTGTTTATTGATTAGTCACACCCGTTGTTCTTTGACAGGAAACGACGCGTGACGTATGATGATTGATGACACGCTTAACTCTGCATAACTTTCTTGTTTTAGACAATGCTCGTAGAGGTTGTAAATATTCTTACCTCTTAATGTAGGAAGATCCTTTTCTTATATCTCGGCTACGAAAAAAATGCCAGTGACTATCTCATATTCGAGCTTTATTTCAAGCAAGTAAAAATAATCTATGAATTGTATATACAGATGTCAATCACAATGAAAAAATCAACGATGATCAACTCTGGTCAACGTGGGACTCGAACCCACATCCTTGGATTGCCGGTCCAATGCGTTACCAATTGCCAGCTGACCATCCGTCAATCAACGCGAATTTAATCATTGCAACTATGACGACGTCACTAGCGTCATCTATATATTAAGGTTCACAACCTAACGCATACGCAACGCATTGGTAACGCATTGGACCAGCAATCCAAGGATGTGGGTTCGAGTCCCACGTTGACCAGAGTTGATCATCGTTGATTTTTTCATTGTGATTGACATCTGTATATACAATTTATAGATTGTAATAATGTGATACGTCCCACAATAATTTATCCTTAAATAATTTGTCCTTAGTTTAAGTTCAAATAAATTGTAATGTACATATGTACTTATATAATTATGAATATTATGATGTTTGACAATAATTATTTCAAATACGTATAAGTTTGTGATACAAATTTGTATTGTGTTTTTATAATGAATTCTATTCTATTCTATTCAATAAAAAAGGAAAAAAATTATTAACATTTAAGTAAAAATAAGTTTATATTTACCTTGTTAAAAAAAACTGGCCAAATGCGAGTCGTACTCGCGCACGAAGGGTTCCGTATCATTACGAAAAAAAAGGCAAAAAAAACACGTTTGTTGTATGGCAGCCCAACATATTTAAATATTTATTTTATTCTGTTTTTAGTATTTGTTGTTATAGCGGCAACAGAAATACATCATCTGTGAAAATTTCAACTGTCTAGCTATCACGGTTCATAAGATACAGCTTGGCGACAGACGGACGGACCGCGGAGTCTTAGTAATAGGGTCCCGTTTTTACCCTTTGGGTACGGAACCCTAAAAATTAAGATTGTTTCTTCTTTCGGCATTATTAGGTAAAGTAGGCCTTTAAAAACCAGTGATTTTGCTGTTTTCCTTTGTCAATTTAATGTATGATGTAGATATTTTATTTCATTGTATTTTTTTAATATATTAATATACTTAGATACAATTTATCGTTCTATTAGGTAGCATTCGAAGACGTTGGCATTGGCAACCATGGGTCAGCATTAATGGCATATCGCATCCCTGAGGTGGAGGAACTACAAGAGGTGGAGGTGCAGCACTCGTCGCGCTTCAATATCCAGTCCCTCGACGAGGGGTCCGAACCCACGCCAACGCTTCAAATGGTTGTCTGAAATTAGATCAATAGTCTATTCTGCCTACTCTATCTAGTCCATCATGCCTTAATTGACCGCTGCGGACTTAGGTATGGGCGGTCAAACCCGATAAGTCGTGCAAATGGGTTTTTGAAATAAAAACTATATGTGACGTGCGTAGAGTTCTTATTTAAGTAACAAAATATCTCCACTTATCGGGTTTGACCGCCCATCCCTCGATAACATAAAATTGTGCAGTAATGTAATACTTCTAGTAGAAGTGTTAAAAAAAGGTATTATAATTTGTCGTAACATCATTTTTGTAACGGTGTTGACGACGTGATGAAATGACCACTGTCTTGCAACTTAGAATACACAGGCAACGTTAGAAGCCATCGAAAGTCGAAACCATGGGAAAGTATTAGGGCGGCTTTCAAGGTATATCACATCTCAAAGGGCGAAAAATACGTACAAGATCTAGAATAATATGGATAATATGCAAGTTGTGCAAATCTCGTTTCCCATAGGAAATTGAGTGTCCTAGATTTGGCATTGTGTAAACGTTTCGCATTTTTAGAAATGATAATAAATAGACTTTTGACCTAACTTTATACAATAAATCTATATACTTCTAGATTGTTCAAAGTTTGGTTACAGGTTTTGCCTTGTGCTTTAGATTCTAATGGTTTTGAAATAATATCTTACTGAAATATGCAGGTATATTGTTTTACAGTACATATGGTGCTACTTTACCGCACTAGTGCGATAATAAGCTCATCACGCAACTATGTCGAAAACTTAAAGGGCCATATGTACTGTAAAACTTTGTACGATACATGTGCTAATAGGTAATTCGCAACTCTTGTCGACTTAAAACACTCTCTTCGGTCGTGTTTTAATTTATCGCCACTCGTTGCGAGTTTCAAATTTTTCGCACTTGTATCGTAATGTACTATTATGGTGTTATGATAAAAATTGTTATGCGAGACGCGTTGTTTGGCTTTGATTGTTTGTTTAATTGGAATAACAAACGCTTTTCTGGCACTCGTCGCGCGTACACAAAATACGGAATATTCTCGTTTCATGTTAAATTATATCCGGTATTTATTTTGGTAAGTTTTTGAATAAACATGAATGAAAGTGGCGTGGCATTTTGTCGTTTTACTGATCGACCTATAAACCAGTTTTGTTCATATTTTCAGTAGCTATACCTATTGAGGAGAAAGGTCTTCATATCCTACTACTCTTTTCGTATCGATATAGAGAAAAACCTCTTCACAGCAAGTATGAAAACTTTTCATGGAGACGAATTATGAATTTATAAGATAATCCCACTTTACGATCTTTGCTTAAAATATCGCGAGGAAACCTTACTCGCAATAAGGCCTGGTTTCCCTTTTGTGTTAGAAGGACGGATGGCAGCCATTTTCGTCAAGTGCCTGTGCCAATTCTTGGGGATTAGGTTTTCGAGCGGATCTCTTGGACTATGTGAGCTGTGGAAAAAATGTTAGGACAGTGCTAGAACGATGGAGTATTATAGCTTACGATCGATCCTCGGAGAATGTACCTATTGTATTGGTAGATTGGAAAAACCTCCCGAAGCTGGCAGGCGGTGGAAGGCTCCAATCTCTCAGGTGTACCACTGCCCCTGTTTGTCCTAAACTTTCGCTCCGTAACTTTGTTTAACATCGAATTAGACCTTTTTTATTGCTAAAAATGTTACGACCCAACTGGACAACTCGCGTATCCTTAAAAAGTATTTTACGATATGACAGTAAAACTGTAATCGTAGGACGTCGAATGGTAGCAATTTGGATCGTTCTATCTTCGGTAGTTAAACGCTACAGGTGTTGCGAGTTGGCAGGGAATTAAATTTTAAATTGCTAATTTGGGTGGCTATCGCTTTGCTCTGTAATTTGGTTCGTGCATTGAGTTAGTGAAAAGGTGTTTCGTATCGCGAGGTTTCTAACGTTTGACGGGTTTAGTATTAGATTGGTAGAAAAGCAACTGGCCCCAGTTCAGGCGTATTCTGATACCTAATATAAGGTTACGAATCGGATCTGGATTTGTTTTGCGAATCGGGTATGATATGTCAATATCAAAAGTGATGTTTCAGGTTGACGAAATGTCATTTTTGATACTGACAGATGATATCTATAAAGGGGCCCACTGACTATCAGTCCGCCGGACGATATCGGCCTGTCAGTTGTTCGGAACTGTCAATTTTTTGTTCTAACCGACAGGCCGATATCGTACGGCGGACTGATAGTCAGTGGGCCCCTTTACAAATCTAGGTCAAATTCATAACCTGTTACACTTATATTATCTTTAATTTATAAGCTTCCGATACACGAATCGCCCATCATACTTCGCTCGCTCGCTCGATACAATTAATTCCCAAAATAACTAACTATCAGTTTAAATCCAACTTTACTCGGTTATTTATTATGTGACACTATAAACAAAACAAAAGAAGAAAAAACAATCTTAACTTAAATAGTAATTTTTCCGCTTTCGAATTTCGATATTGTAAGGTTAAGGCAACGTTCTTAAAATAAATAAAAATCGTCAAAATTCGATCAAAATTGACACTTGGCGCGCATGGTCTTTCCCGTTCTTTCTTGCGAAATGTGACAGTGATAGCGGCAAACCGATGGAACGGCCTTAACAGTTTTTTGACAAGTTTTCAGATAATAAAATATGAAATTGATGCATCAAGGCGGTTTGTTTACAGAGGACCTACGGGAAACGCGAATCCGAAATATCGCTATCTGCCTCTTTATCGCTCGAATATGCAAGAGTGGCAGAGATGTTAGATAACGAAATTTAGATGCGTCCCCTGCGCAGTTTCGCGTAATATTTCCTATTAGGTACAAAGTTGAGGTATTACATTAAAACTCCTAAAGATAGTAGCGTCTTAAATTGAAAAGCCTATCGTTGCACCGGCAACTTACTATTAAGTACCCTTTTGCGATAGGCGCAGCGCGTTGTAACAAAGTTTTTTAATGAAGCCTCAAAGTTCCTTTCATAAAAATAACTTATTAAGTTTAACTTTGGCGTTGATTCGTATCTGGACGTTACTACAATTACTGCTAAGGCAATAAAATTGGCACTTTGAACAGCATCTCATTATCACCATCGACATCAATGGGAATTGTGTGAAATTTGATAAAGTTAGACCAAGATAAGTCTGCAACGATTTTGATAGGACACGCAGTGCAAGTGTTATTTTAAACGTCAAACTTCTATGGAATTATGACGTATAAATAACGCACTGCGTGTGCTATCAATATCGTTGTAATCTTATTGTTTGCGCAAGTACCAGCGAAGACCAGTTGATGACACATGACGTCACACACATACGTCACGGCTCCCCGTTCCGCGTACAGTCGCCATCAGATATATCGGAGAGGCCAAGGTGCTCACAAATATCTCTACACGCCTCTATTGTCAAGGCGCTAGGTGCGTGTTCAGATATGTTTGAGCACCTCGGCCGCTCCGATATATCTGATGGCGACTGTACCTACATTTAGAGTGCACCGTACAGCCCAAGCGGCTACACATATGATTTATTTTATATAGATATATTGATTACCTAAACATTACTTGTACCTATTAGTTATTAAGTAATTTATTTATTTTATTTTATTTAATTTATTTGGGGCACCAACAGCAATACAATAGAATAATTAAAAGAAGATTAGTACTATCCTGGAGTTCCTTCATTCTTCATCAGAAGAGCTTAATTGAGGACATCGAACACTTCTTCTTGGTCTTCTAACTCTAGTCACTATGTGTAAATTTTTGTTATTTCAACTGATGCAGCTTCGCTCATGATAATTTTGTTAATGTACTAGTATAAGGGTTTACTTATTGCCATTTGAAAAGAAAAAGATTCATTTGGATATGTAGTTCAGCTTATTATCCTTTCATATGTGTGTGGTAGTCAAACATCGTGGGATCTGAAAAAATCGACCTCGGAAAAAATGCAAAAATATGACTAAATATTCGGTCAGGATCCTTAATATCCTTATTATACACAGACAAGAGGTTAAACTGCCTTATCCAGCATTGGAATCCGTAAGTGATATTCAAAAAATTCCTGCCCTTACGTTTGTTATAGTGTGGTATATACATTTACATTCCAATAAACCACAACATAATAACTTTAATCACAATGTTTAACCAACATTTGACGAACGTGTATTTAAGTAACATGGTAAAATATTAAAGTTAAACCTAAAACTTTTAATGTTGGTATTCGTGACGAAGGTCGGACAGGGTTGAACAAAGCGAATAAACAATTAACTCAGCCCTAACAAATGGAGTGACACTTAACAAAGTAAATAAGTACTCAATCGAAGAGTCGTCAAAGTGGTTGCGGCTGCTTCGAAAAGTAGCAACTTGAAGTTAGGGTTGGCAAATTATTAATTATGATATGTGATTGATGATGATTTACGTTGAAATCATGAGTAAGTAAATGTAGTAAATTTTAAGTCATTCATGTCAGGGTCGAATCCATAAATCTATATGAAACCGCGTCCCAATCATGATTACCTAATTAATTTCGATGAAATCAAAATGTATATAAAACTGTAAAATCGAAAAAGCCGGTTTTATCAAAGTTAAAACCCGGTTTTTGCAATTGGCTGTAAACTCGGGTTTTCCGGTTTTTTCGATCTCGGTAAAACCGGCTTTGTGACCCCTATATACGAGGGAGGGGCGTTCAATAAATTCTCGATATTGATATCTTACAACCTTTTTGAGTATTTCTTTTGTTACTGGCCACTAAGAGTCATTCATAGACTAAAAATAAAAAGATACATAGAAGTAAAATTCAAACCGATATGTTCTTGTTTTTCTGCAATTGCCGAACAAACGTGAGCACCATGAGCGATTTAACAATGTTAATTAAATTAGAGCATCGAGCCGTAATAAAATTCTTGACCAAACAGGGTAAAAATCAAAAAACTATAAAAGAGGAAATGGATTGTGTTTACCGTGAGTCTGCTCCTTCTTTATCTACCATTCAAAAGTGGTCAAGTGAATTTAAACGTGGGAGAGAGAGTATTGAAGATGATCCTAGACCTGGCCGGCCTGTAGTAGTTACTTCACAAGAAAATATTATCAAAGTGGAAAAACTTATATTGGAAGATGGCCGAGTGAAGGTAAAATCAATAGCTCAAATAACCGGTCTTTCTGTTGGTACCATACATGATATTATACATTACCATCTTAATATGTCAAAAGTAAGTGCGAGATGGGTTCCGCGAATGCTGACACCGGTTCAAAAAGATATGCGAGTAGCTTGTTGTTCCGATTTTGTTGACCTGTGCGGTGAAAATCCTGATGAGGTGCTGCAAAAGGTAGTTACTGGAGATGAAACCTGGGTTCATTATTATGACCCAGAAAGTAAAGTGGAGCTGTAGCTCATCCCAAGAAGTTCAAGGTCATCCCTTCAGCTGGCAAGGTCATGGCCACAATATTTTGTGATTGTGAAGGAATATTACTGATCGATTACAAACAAAAGGGTGTAAATATCACAGGACAGTACTACGCTAACATTCTACGTCAATTAAGGGGTGCAATCAAAGACAAGAGGCGAGGAAAATTAACCAAAAGTGTTCTGCTTCTGCATGACAACCCCCCTGTGCATACTGCTCATATTGGCAAGGCGGCTATTCTTGAATCTGGGTTTGAAACTATTACTCACCCACCGTATAGTCCGGACTTAGTGACTTCTTTTTGTTCCCCAATCTTAAAAAGGATCTGCGTGGAAATCGATTTTCTGACGATGAAGCGTTGAAGGCAGCAGCGGAGGAGCATTTTGACACCAAAGATAAAAATTATTTTTATGAGAGATTAAAAAAATAATAGATCGATCTTTTAAGTGTATCAACATAGGGGGGAGTATATTGAAAAATAAAAATATTAAACTTATCGTATTTGTTTGTTTTCATTCACATACCGAGAATTTATTGAACGCCCCTCGTATGTATAGCTTACGTATTACTTTGGATCTCTTTTTGGGATGACTGATTTTCTTCATAAAATATTTACTGAAATTTTTGATGAATAATATAAGTACAAAATTATTATATGGGCGAATCAACTATTTATTGTATCCAATCAACTTTTTTTTACAAAAAAATTGGATATTGATTTTTGCTAACAATTTCATTGAATATGGATAAATAGCATTACATACATTGTATACATTATAAAACTGCAACATTCATAAAGCTTTTCGGATCATGTTGCCAGTATACTTCAGTGTAGTAAGCGTACCTACTCCTACCTATTCAATAAAATAATCCTGATATGGCGCCGAACGCAACGCAACGCATAATCCAAATGTATAATAAACCTGAAATTCGACCTATTCAAATAGACTTAAGCAAATTTGATTAAGGTTGATACGATTATATGTATATAGAGTTGCGCTCATTTCGATGCATTTCGCTTATCGTGGCATACACGAGCGCGACAAGTGCTAACGCCATCATGCGAAGTGAGGATGTGAGATAGGTTACGTTGGCAGGGTAAGTAAGTAAATACACTTTATTGCACCACAAAGAAAAGTCAATAACATAATCATTGAAAACATAACAACACAATTAACATCATTGAAAAGGGCTTTTAAATATTAATTTTGAATTTTTGGATACCATCATAATTTTAGTTTAAAACACACACACACAATTACAATACACAACACAACACACACACACACACACACACACACACAATTACACAGTTACACAATTTTCCTATGATAGAGATAAAGTGATTAGATATACTTATGCAGTGACAAAAATTGACAGAGGCTCGAACCGAATCGAATCGGCAGTGGCAATGGAATAAGGCCAAACGAAATTATTAACACTAGCAAAAACCAACAAACACACAAAGCTTCAAGCGTGTTATTTCTAGCTAGGGCCAGGCCGTACATGAGCATTCATCGCCGTTGAAAACGGCGATAGCTACATTGACTAACCACTATCTCTCCACACCAGTGAGCACGAGGTAATTGGTTCGGAATTATAACGTCATCCGATACTGCCTGCATCGCTGTCACAGCAGGGGCCTATTTCGCGAACGGTATTAGGCTAAATTATACGATTCGACAGTTCGTGAACTAATAATATTAGTCTAATGCCGCCGGAGAAATGGGCCTCAGGTCATGAGTAGCGGCTCTATTTTGACATTCAAATAGCGACATCACGGTTGTAATATTGCTATAAATATTGCCATAATTATATAAATTCTCAACAATACCCAGCAATATTTAGGATGGAGTTGAGTCCTACACCGATTCGTACTTACAAATTGATGTATATTTGGTCTCATATTGATATCATTCGCTCGTATATTTCGCTGGTTCGTGTAAATCTGCTGCGACGGTAGCTGGATATTATATGATCAAACTTTCGAATTCCAAAAAAAAACCGGCCAAGTGCGAGTCGGACTCGCGTACCGAGGGTTCCGTACTTTTTAGTATTTATTGTTATAGCGGCAACAGAAATACATCATCTGTGAAAATTTCAACTGTCTAGCTATCACGGTTAATGAAATACAGCCTGGTGACAGACAGACAGACGGACAGACGGACAGGCGGACAGACGGACAGCGGAGCCTTAGTAATAGGGTCCCGTTTTTACCCTTTGGGTACGGAACCCTAAAAATGAACCGTATTCCATTGTTTACTAGTCGATCGAGTTTATTGAGAATTTTGATCCATGTTCGTTGTACACACATCAGCATAATCAATGAAAAGGGAGGATGATTGCTTGAACGAGCAATTTCTTTGTTCATACCGGAAGGAAGTTTTTGAAACGGTAGACTGTATGTACCAGGCACTTAAAAATATATGTCATTTAGCTAAGTTTAGTCTGTCTTCTTTGCATGCTTTGTTAAGCAGAATGTATTGGACATCTTTATATTGTAAGAACTTGTTTTGTGTACTACATTCTTGCAAATGAATAAATGATTTAATTTAATGTAAATAAGGTACAGGCCACTTAGCCAACATGCTAATCGCTTACGCTCCGCGCTCCGTAGCGATCGAAATTTTCTGTCGCACTAATATGGAAGAAAAAGACACAAAGCGTTTGGTTGTCGAGGCGATAGCGATTGTCACCTTGGCTAGGCCGGCATGTGACCCGTCCCATGAGAGATGCCTGTCAATGATTAAACCTCGGTCCTTCACTTGACTCGAAATTGGGATGACAGAGCCGTCAAAAATTATCGGTGCAACAGAAACCGCATCTAACTTCAAGAGTTGCCTTCGACTACCCAGAATGATGGCCTGGTACATGGAGACTGTATAAAGGAGCCAAATCTCTATGTATGAAAAGTGTCCATCAAAGAACAGTAATTAGGCGGCGCCACCATACACCGAAATACTACCAAAAACAACCTACGTAATTTGGTTGGTTTATTTGTTGCCTTATATGGTTCATGTTATACTCATGTCAGTCATGTCCCAGAGCCTAACTAGCGCCACCGGAGAGATTAGGAACTATTATTTAAAGCTTAACGCGGTCACTTTTGCAACAATTCTGCCATAAGAGATTGCGATCCTTTCTATAGCATCCATAGCCTGGTACTTAGAGAGGTTGACAAAAATGCCAAAAGAACTATACCAGCCACTTATGTGATCCAGGTCATCATTGAGTAATAATGATAATAAAACAAATCTATTCGAGAGCCACTCACGGTTTAATTAATTAAATGGAATTTCACGTTAATTCTAGATTGGCTCTTAAAATATTAAATTAATACGACTAAGTGTGCTTTTTGTGATGTGTTGGTTAAATTTACCAAATTTCTATTTCAGATGTAGGTATTGTAAAGGTGTATACTACATGTTTTGTACAATTATATTTTACAGTGGTATCCAGGCTAAGCCGAATTGAACAATACAGATCAATACAACACAATACAATATTAATCGGAGAATAAAATCTCATTATAATGAAGAAACTCTTTAGACAAGTAAGCGTTTTACGGCCGGCGTAAGAAACAAATAAAACCTCCAAGTTGTTTCGACTCGATCCGGAAAACTTGGATACTACTTATTGCCTTTAGTTTATATGGAAAGTTCCTTTGTTTATCGTCGGAGAGTTATATGGCGAGTACGACCAGTGTTAGGTGAGCTTTTGGGTCATTTTACGCTAAGGCGTGAAATTGCTGTTTTAGGGCTTAGTAACGTAATTCTTTTGAGTAAATAATACAAACCTCCTTTCGGAAGCCCAATTAAACAGGTGTAAAATTTTTACATTTAACTATACAATATGACCTTTCACTTGTTCTATGTTGAGTTAAACTAAACTTAACTATGTGTTTGTACGTTTAACGTTGGTCTACATGCCAAAAAGAGGGGAGAAAAAACAACTCCCACCCTTAATTTATAGTCTGTAGGCCAAGGTTTTCTTATTTTCGTATAATTTAAGGACAATGAATATTTTTGTTTGGCTTAAATCCGTCTTAATCCGAAACTGGCCTATGTAGGTATATTGTTACATAGGGATACCTAGCATAATATTTTAAATAACCGTAGGTAAAGATAGATGTGTCATACGTGTAGTGTGTTTTTAGTCTGGTTTATAAAAATACCTCCGATTGGATTAAACATTATAAGCTAATCGTAGATCTTAGAAGTGATTACCAATGCCATTGCAACGGATTATCCTAAGTAAATAAAAAGTTTTTTATTTAGTCCTGGATTAGTGAAAAGCCTACTTTCACTGCGTCTGAGATATGATAATGATAAGTTAAAAGAACATTAGGATAAACAAATCCACTTGCGCAAAAAGACGGCCATTATTTTGATCAATATCTAAAAACAGATAGATCTAAAGATACTCTAAAGAGTATTACGGTATCGGAGCGAGACATTCTTGGAATTATTTTGTAAAAAAAATACAAGTAAGAGTTATTTCTGTGATTGGATTTAAAAGCTTACTTAAGAAATCAGAATATTCAGTCGATTGGCTTGAATTCTGAAAATTCATTTTAACGAACAGTTTTTAAGTTAAATCGTGTCATTATTGGCATAATACATGTATGTACACACCTTGAGTTCTAAAAATGATAATCGGGCTTTACTTTTGGCGATTTGTCCTCTTCGTTATGTTTGTTAAGCAAGTAAGTTCTTAAGGAACTTTGTATTAAGATCTAATTCTGATGATGGGTTTAATGAGGTCCGACTCTTCAAATCTTGATACCTTCAGATCCAGAACTTGAACATCGATACGTACCCGAAGCGCGAAAATGTTTAGTGACATGACAGTTTTGCCAGACAGAAACGAGTTCAGTCCAGTTTTAAAATATTTAGGTATAAAATCATAGTACAAGTTTGTCCTTAAGACCCCTTCCATAACAAATTCAAAGCCATATTAATCGCTGTCTCAGAAGCGACAGCAGAAAAGTGTCAAGACGCCGTCAAATTAATGTTACTGCTCCCTTTATTGGTCGAGTTAGACGCGTGACGATGGGGAAAATAGGCTTTGTTACGTTACTACATTAATACCAATATGGAACGCTTGAACTTAATAACATTTTTCTTACATGCTTTTAATGTAACCTATTTATGGAAGCTGTTCGAAACGCAGCATGTAGAAGCCGAGATCTATTTATTTCAATCGTATTATTTCCGAGGAAGAAATAAAATAAATCATAATCAGTAGGTATTTTTCAAAACGCTTCAAAAGCCCTTGTTCTTGCCGGGATTCGAACCCAGGTCCGCCTGTTTCTTAGGTAGGGTCGCTGCCATCTAGGCTCTTGCCATTCATTAGGCCTGTCCCGTTAAGTCTTTTTACAATAACTGATGCTGACTTTGGTAGGTATTTCTGGTTTATTTACTTTCATATTTTAATATTTTATGTGGTATACTCTTAAGCCTTTATTTACAACATTTATCAATTATTTTATTGTGTAATGTGAGCAGGAGCAATATTTTTCCTTTAAGTCCCATATAAAATCTTGCGAGAACTATGTTCGGATATATTTGCACCTGACGCACATATATTATTTTTATTTCACTAGTTAATTATTCCGTAAATTCAAGAATGTCATTAAATTTCGCTTCTGATAATGCTAAACTTTGTAAAAGTTTCGCAAAATTATATGCGTTTGAATACTTTCATACCTATCATGCTATTTCGATTTTGTATGAAAACAGGAGCCATTTTATTTCTCTTTTTATCTATATATTTTGATGATATTCTGTCGCCAATTTGAGGTCTTAGCAATGATTTTAGCCTTCTTCTTTGGAATCTTGGACCTTGTTATGACTTTGTGATATATTTTTACTAATAATTATCTCGCGAATACAAAATATTAGTGGCAAATCGATCGAAAGTTTCGCAAATAACAATTTCTTAATTTATGCACTAGGGTGCAGTATGTGTATTATATGTGTGTATCAAAATGGTTTATTTTGAAATTAATCACTAGTCTAGCGCTATAGTATAATTATAGTTATTTAAATAACATAGTAACAGATAAAATATTTTAGTTCATCAGAAAGTTTTATCTTAATGTGTTCATGTAAAAAAACTTGCTTAAAGGTCCCTTTTTATTTTTTCGTAAATAACTCGAAAACGGTAGCCCATAGTAAAACATAATCTGTATAAAATTTCCTACAAAATAGATATACAGGCTGTCCCAAAAATAGCACGTCTTCGTTAATTTTGCCCTTTTTTAGGGTTCCGTACCCAAAGGGTAAACACGGGAACCTATTACTAAGACTCCGCTGTCCGTCTAACTGTCCGTTTGTCACCAGGCTGTATCTCATGAACCGTGATAGATAGACAGTTAAAATTTTCACAGATGATGTATTTCTGTTGCCGGTATAACAACAAAATTAAATACTAAAAAGTACGGAACCCTCGGTGGGCGGTTTTTGTCACTGACGATTGAGTGACGGTGCCGGTATTCACTCAGTTAATTTGAGTTAACATTCACGAGGCATGCAGGCTGTTTTTTCATTTAATTTTTACTACTAGGGTGTCCTACCTCCAGTGTCAGTTTAACGTGGTATTTTTGGGACACTGTATATCTATTTTATACAAATTATTTAAATATGTACGTAAATGACAATTTTTTGATATGGGCTACCGTTTACGAGTTATTTACAAAAAAACTAAAAATAACGATCTTAGGATTGATTATAAGTAAGTAACTTTCCCGCTTTATCTAAGCTAAATCTTTTTAAATATGGGTCAGCAGAAAGTGTACATAATCTTTTATGAAGATAACTTTATGTAGATTATGTATGTATGTAAAATAACATTTTTGCTACGGGCCACCGTTTATGAGTTATTAACGAAAAAGTATAAAAAGGGACCTATAAACCTGAGAAATGCTAATGTCTCTGTCTCATGCACTTATATGAAAGAGTGATAGAGACATTACAGTTTCGTCCACTACAGTGCAAAAGATTGGCATATTGGCTAGGCCCTCTGAGCACGTCACGAGTGCGTAGTCAGCCAAACGCGTAACGAGCTTTGAACGCGGAATAGCGATCGCATATTCACTGTTGGAAATGTACGTTTGAACTCGTTGCGATCTCAAAGATGTGACTCGACTGGTTCTTGAGAACCATCATATACACTCGGCCCAATTCGAATTATGCTTATAAGATATCACAGCCATATTATACCGATTTGTAATAAAGTGTCAAAAGTGACGTTTTTGGTTAAAGAAATGTCACTGACAGATCAGTATCATATTGGAAACAGATCTAATAACTAAAACTCGAATTGGCCTGTTATATTTTGTAAGTAACAATAATAAGTATTAAATATGTAATTTAAGCTCGATGTTGGTAATGGGACTGGAATAAAATATATTTTCTGTAGGTCGTATATCTATCCGCCAGAATTATAGAGAATTAAGTATTGATATTGATGATTCTTATGTAATATGTATGATTTAGTTTAAGTAGGTACATAATCTATTTTTTTAAAGATATAATTTTATCTTGAAGTAGGGTAAACTCGCATAATTTGGTGACACGCCTAATTCGGTGATACAAGTTTTGAAGCATGACACCCAGGAAAGCTAGTGAATTAGGGCCTTTTAAATGGGCCTCAAGGCAAAGCCGCCGAAGCCGTGAAGCCGTGAGGTCCCATTTAAAAGGCCCTAATTCACTAGCTTTCCTGGGTGTCATGCTTCAAAACTTGTATCACCGAATTAGGCGTGTCACCAAATAATGCGAGTTTACCCTAGTTACTAATATTTTAATAATTATAGTAAAGTAAGGAAAACTTGGCAAATATATTTTGGGAAAAAGACATGCTAGCTACCCTTTTCTTAATATCTAAGAAGATAGCAATGTTTGAATTATATCAGAAAAATTTCATTTACATAAACTCATTTTTAGAAATACATAACAGTATCTAAAAATGTAGTAGCGAATGCAAAAGAGCAACTTAAATATTGAAAACATTACACACTCTTTTTTGGGCAGTCGTGTAACAAAGTTTTATTTAGAATTCCAAGGAAAAGAAATTGCTTATTTCCCTTTATAAAATACAGTTCTCATTTAGACATCGTTAGCGTAATTTATATTTTAATTGTATACGGTATAAGGAGGTCAATTGGAGCATACATTTAGACATCAAAATGATATGTTGTTTATGCAGATTTTTTTTATGTACCATTCGTGCGTGTATTTTGTCCGTACATGTATTATCGCGTTTTGTACACATGATGTATGTCATTACCGGGTCTAACGCGATTAATTTTCATTATTTTACCCGTTTTCCGACGTTTTAACTAGGTTGCACTAGCTGATGCTAGCTGTGGTCACGGAAGACTGACGTCCCAGCAAATGTCAATTGAGATATTGGTAAACAACACTAAACTACCCGACATTAGTTTATATAAATATTCGGGGTAGACAAATAAATTTTATCTACCCGTTTCTGTTTAATGTTTATTGTCCACGGCACGACACACACAACACACACGGGACGTACATGTATTGCCACGAGCGAGACGCACGGGCAAATAATACCAAAATAACATCATTTAGATTTCAAAATATAAGTTTTAATTGGCCTTTACGATAGCTGGCTCTTATTTACCTTCTATTAAAACAGAAAAGGGAACCAGATTTTTTTAGACAAAGACAGTATCATAATTATCACTGTCAGTATGTACGTTAAGATTGATCGGAATGATAATGTAAGGTGTAAGTATTCCAACAATTGCGCGTTTTACAATTTAGGTTATTTCTAGTTACTCAGAATCGCAAGCACTATTAATTCGGTTAGAAGTAAAAAGTGTCTTAATTTATACCAACTAATTTCCCAAGAGTGGAAGAGACCCATGCACCTGAGTGTACGCCACCAGTGTGCCTATTTCGAGTAAGTCTAGTATCGTTAGCTATCGTCCGGGAAAACTACACCAACGACAATGCATATGGAAAACATGGAAAATGAAATACACGTTGGTATAAAAACGCACGACTTTTTGCCTTTTATTGGAAAGATTATGTCTACGCCTTGCTAGTATGCCTTGAATTTAAGCCAGATTCGTTTTTAATGTAAAATAAATCAACTGAAAAATTTGGTACAAGAACGAAATATTACGAATAGAAGAATTCATCGTGATTATAATGAATGAATATTAAAAATACAGGAATTCTAGGACTGCGTTGAGTGCAACGTTTCCTCATTTCGTTTTGTCGAGAGACCGTTCTACAAAGACGAGTCTATTTGATATTTCCTTTCATAACATTGGCTGAATTTCATACTGCGCTTCTCACATAATTTGTTTAATTTTTGTTTGAATTGTGCACGCTTATTAGAAATAAAATACACTAAGAAAATAACAGCTGTTTCATAAATCATACAGACATAGATTTTTTTTATTCCCAAAAGTTACAGATACTTAGCCTTTATTTCTGGTTGACGTGGCCTGTACAAAAATGGTGAGTTAATTTATCAAACGTAATTATTACACCCGAACCGAGATTTCTTTATGTCTCTTATACTTAGGGAATGAGTGTATCAAAAAACCTAAATGCTCTCCTGAATATCATGTCAACAACTTACCCTCGATAAAGTTCATTACTCAAACTCAACTCTAAGACAGACTGAATAAATATTTGGCAAACACGTAGGCCAATAAACAGGGCACAATACAAACTCTTCTAGTTAGATCCCCTATTGTCAGAGCTTTGTTCGGTTAAGTTGGTTAACAAATATTTGTCAAAGAACGGAATCACCTCACCTGTTCCGTTTCTTTGATTCATTATCAACCTTAGATGTATTATTATTTAAGTACATTTCTGCGTGTATCTGTCTTGATCACTCTGACGATGCTCATTATTGTTGAGCTGGTGCTTACCCTCGCATTTTGTTTATCGAGGATGGGTTCAATGTATCCCTATCGGTATAAGATGACATTTAATGTTTTTTCGATTGCTAGAGAAGATTTTGTCGTGTGTCGCACGTGCGATGGTTTAATTTAGTGTCACTGCCCTGAAACAGGGCAATAGTCGACAGAGAAAGAGGGCAACTAATAAAATATTATTTTATGTTATTTTGCGAATGAGCAATCCAGATAAGGGTCAGTACCGCCGCAGACGAGCACCTACGTACTCGGTACTAAGTCTGACCTTGAACAAATAAGAAACTGCGTAGTGCCCCATCTGTAATGGAAAATAACCAATTTTTATTATTGGTTAACGATATTACTACTGCGTGTGGGGACTCTTGAGCGTGTAAATCGTGTAATGTTCGCGGATGACACCTGCCTTATAGTAAACGCTGATGACATAGACGGATTAAGATTTAAGTTAGGGCATGTATGTGCCAAATGACTAAATGGTTTTCGGCAAACGCGACGCTACACTAATATCATACATTTTAGGTTAAGGAAAATTAATATTCTACTGAATATAGTGACCAACAATACTCCCGTTCCGCAAGTTGACGTCACCAGGTACCTGGGCTTCGTGATCGACTTCGGGCTGACGTGGTCTTCGCACATCAACTATGCGCGTGACAGGCTGTTCTCGGCGTGCTATGCCCTCTCGAGACTGGCACCAACGTTAACAAGTGAAAACTTAAAGAAAGCCTACTAAAGCTTACTAGTTATGGCTATTTTCACTTTGACATAAAGGTGTCGATCTCTGGGCGGCGTCAGCTGGCCGAGACAGACTGTTCAAATTGCAAAAAAGAGCGCTGCGCATCATTGACCGAAAGCCAACCAATCACCCGGCTCAGGACCTGTTTAGGAAACATCGAGTCCTGACTTTGCCCTGTGTCTTTATCTTAACTGCCTGTAAACATGTTCGGTCTAACCTACACAATTATAAAACTTACGGCAACAAGACAACACCTTCTAGTACCACCTCGCCGAAGACTGGCAAAGGCCCGCGCGATGCTCGACGTTGTCGGACCTAACCTATACAAACGTGTCCCTATGGACCTGTGGATCTAAAACCTGTGGACGCCTTCAATTCAAGGTACTTATTTCTTGAGATGTTCATGTGTACATTTAAGTGTGGTGCTTTATGCGCATTTCTTTTAATATTCTGGTTTAAGGCATGCAAGTTTCTAAAAAAAAAACAGAAGAAAACGTATATTTTTCAAATACAAAATTCTAATAGCAAGACGGCCAGTACGTTTTTATGTCTAGTCTTACTTAGACAAAGATAATACGTATAGAAAATGTGAAATATAAGTATCTCATATATACTTTCACCCAATTTGGACTGCTCTCTTCTTTAACATTGTATGTAACGAAGAAACTTTATTTGCTGACTGTACCTCGGAATAAAAACTTCCTATTACCGCAACCCGTTCGTGCGTTAACAGTAGCCGTCTGTTGCAGGCTCCTTGTTAACTTGCTGACCCTACGCGGTTGCGATGTATTATATGTAGGTGTATATCTATTAGCAGGGTTTCTTAAACTTTTTGCAGTCACGGACCATTCTCACAATTTAAACAATTCCACGGACCCCGGTCAAAAACTATTTAAGGAAAATAATAAACAATCTATTTATATTTTAAAATTTACTTAATAGTTTCAATAGATTCCTACAAGTTACTATAAGTATGTTTACAGTAGGTAACTGACCTACTCCGGACCCCTGATAAACATGCTACAGACCCCTAAGGGATCCTTGGACCCCACTTTAAGAAACCCTGGTCTATAGACTATTGGATGTTATTTGATGTTATGTAGACTCAATTCACGACTTATATCGTGTATTTATTAATTAAGGAAAAAAACGTGAAGAAAATCACAGTTCACGGAAATAGGGGGCGATTTAAATGTTACTTATTGAATATATTTTTACTAGGTATAAATATAATAAATATTATAGGACAATTTGACACAAATCGACCTAGTCCCACAAGTGACAGTAAGATGAGTAAGGCTTGTGTTGTGGGTTCTAGACGACGATATATTATGGTAGGTATATAGTTATATCAAAGAGAATAATTTACTGTGACTACAAAATTTACTTTACTGTCATAGTAAATTTCGTAGTCACAGTAAATTTACGGCCATCTATCGATACACAATTAAAACTTAAAAAACAAGGTATAAAATTAAAAAAAAAATGTGCGTGTCCGTTATGTATGGATAAATGGTTTTTTATTTCTATTTATTATTTTTATATGATTTTGACCCAGGCATGTTCTTTCACTGATATGTGTTAAAATTGTTAAATATCAAACGGTGTCGTCAACGCCATCTAGCCGAGCATAGGCCAAAGGTGTGGCGCCATCTAACCGAGAATGATTTTTGCTGGATTTCCGATGCACGTTTTTTCCCATGACTTTATTCATCTTATACGGAGTTACATATATGTCTTAGGTTATATATAAGTATTTGAGCTGTTTCATAAATCCAAATGCATAGAAACAACTTATATATATAGAAAAAATGCACAACTCAGGAACAAATATTTGTGATAAACACACAAATAAATGCCCTTACAAGATGGGCAGGACGGACTCGGGACCTCCTTCTTGGTAGGCAGGGCTCTATTACCGACTATAGGCTGGGAGGCCGTCAACACGTTTTTAAAAGGTACTTTGACAAAATTTCATTTGGCAGATACAGTTATTTGTGCAATAAAGTCGGATATTTTTTCGAGTGCTTATTTTCAGTCCCGTGCAAGCGAAAGCTTCAATAATATTATTTATTCTATAAATTTTAAGGCAGTCAAAAGCACGCGATGTAAATATCTTTGAGCTCGTGTTGAACTTATAACTTTTCATCTCAGTGGTGAGAACTGTTTAGAGGAAAAAAAAACAGACAAGCGTGAGTCGGACTCGCCCACCGAGGGTTCCGTACTTTTTAGTATTTGTGGTTATAGCGGCAACAGAAAAACATCATCTGTGAAAATTTCAACTGTCTAGCTATCACGGTTCATGAGATACAGCCTGGTGACAGCAGACGGACGGACGGACAGACGGACAGTGGAGTCTTAGTAATAGGGTCCCGTTTTTACTCTCACGGTCTCACTGCGTTCGAGCGCCAAAGTAACTCAACAGGAATGGGTGGCTATCAACCCTATACTAAGGTTCCGTCGCAATAATTCACTGCTTGGTCGACGTGGCAGTCAGTCCCACAACACCCCAATAATAAATAAGGTAATAGGAAACAGCTTATTGAAATATCTACAGTACCTACATACCTACATGAACACTTCCTCAATAGGTGCCTTATTCTTACCGCGCTGGCAGTGGATGTAGAAACTTCTTTATCGAAAGCCACGGCAATGCTGAAAAATCAGACGGCTTCTGCAAGTAAGGCTTATGTGACACACAGACCGATGTCGTAACAAATAAATTAATATTAGTTCAATTCAAAGCCATTGCCTTGTTTCAAATGTAGTTAAGTTGCAAAAATACAAAACGTAAATATTTTAATAGGCAGGAGACGTTTTATT
Organism: Cydia strobilella; assembly: GCF_947568885.1. Taxonomy (NCBI): domain Eukaryota; kingdom Metazoa; phylum Arthropoda; class Insecta; order Lepidoptera; family Tortricidae; genus Cydia; species Cydia strobilella. The sequence goes on from NC_086042.1 coordinate 23,816,360, forward strand.
CTAATTTCAGTCCGTGAAAGAATGATAATCGGGTTTCGGTTAGAATTTGACGTAATTATGTAATAGAAAATGACAATTACAAAATTAATTTTTGATTTATTTGAATTATTTGTCAGAAACTGACAGAAACAATAAATGAAGGTGTGACATTCTCTATTTAAATTATAGCCAGAGGAATTGAATAGTTATGAAAATAAAGCCAAATTGCGTTAAATAAATTATTAAACATAATAGCAGAAAGTTAGTCTTCGGTTACCGCGATAGTTACTCATGAAATAAAACTTCGAACTCTTTACAGCGTTCGTGGTCACCCGTTGACCACGAACGCTGTAAAGAGTTCGAAACGTCGGGATGTATTATAAATTCAATATACGCGATATAATCCGTTTTCATAGTTTTATTTCAGCAGAAAGTTAGGTTTAAGGTAAAAGAAATATATTTTATGGTAAGTTAAAAAAACGTGTTTTAAGAAAACCGATACCGACCTACCCGAAGTATCTTTTTACAGCCTGAATGTCCTAAGGCTCACGGACTTTACCAGGTTTGATTTCGATGTATACCTATAAATATATATAATAGTTTAGTGTATGTACTTCGAAACGTATTTTTCAAGAATGTATATCCAAAATTGATAAAATAAGAGTAGGTGCTGCATAATAGTTTAATCAAAAATATTAGTGAAACAAAAGCAAGCAGTGTTGCTGCTAACATGTTAATACTGCAGACTGCATTGCTAGCATTGCTGCTGAGAACTTAAAATTTTATATAAATGTCTGACTAAAACAATTTTTTAGTCGTTGCAGCACTGCATTTCTGTATAGCATTGTTATTTCTGTATAGCAACGAAGTCGGCATCAATGCTGCACAGCAACGCATCAGCAGTATTGCTGGTCCAGTCTCAATACCAACGCAATCTTAAAACAGAAGTACTTCACTACTCAAACTTCAGAGCTAAACCGATCCGAAGTGCTCCCTAAAAACAAGTCGAAGTTACTTCACAAACTCAGTGACCATGATTCGATCGGTAGGATTTCCTCCGGGATACCTAACTCCCGGCGCCGGCTGCGGATCGAACCGAAATGTTGTAGAACGGTTACATTGTATAGTAATTTATTGGCTTCCTTTTTAAGGGAATGCGCGATAAGTGGGTAAAAGTGGGATAACTAGACGCATTCCAGAGTTTTATGTGACTAGATACTTTTTTCTACGAATTAGTTAACATTTAATGGTTGTTATATAATAATTAAATATTTATACCCTATCTACGACATGTAAACATAATGTGGTCATAGTGACGTATCATATCAGTTGGAAAACAATATTAGGATATTAGGTATCGCAATATTGTTATTATGTGTTTAACTGTGTACTATAAGTATAATATTAAAATTTGTATCTCCTTGGATATCACGGGCCTATAAATCCCGGTCTTTTGATAGGCTTGCGTGGGGGTATAGATCCAACACGTAGAGGCCCCTTGGAGAGCTTTAATGTCATGTAGAACGCCTGCTGGAACCCGTTCACAGGCGCAACAATAGACACCCATGAACCGGTCGCAGCAGGAATTGGGACTATTGTAGAAAAAGTGAACAGTATACCGGTCTATGGATTGAAGTTTGGGTGGACAATGAGACTGGGCTATTGTAAAGAAGACCGGACACCTACCATAACAATGTTAAAACACGTTATCGAGGCAGGTGGTAACTTACCGCTGACTAGATGGGCCCCTGAAACTGCCGTCGTGAAGACGACCAGGAGCAACACCGGTGTGAGCGGCTCAGGGGTGTCGAGAGGTGTGCGCCGCTTTTTACCCAGTGACTGTTAACAGCCACTGTGCCACTCGCGTCTTATGCATCTTTCACTTCCATCCCTGGAGCTTATATCTCGTACGACTCCCCTCTGGACGGCCAATCAAGGCAACCCAGAGCTGAGAGTCCTATAATTAGTAATTTATTGTTTTGGAATTAATTGTTTATTTATTTTTTAGTGTTTAGGTATTTATTTTAAACTTTATTGCACATAAAAATGAGTACAACAGGCGCACTTAATGCCATTATAGGCATTCTTTACCAGTCAACCATAGGGCTAAACAGAAAAGCGTCAAGGTGGGTGCGGTGAGAAAAAAACAAAAAAAAACCGGCCAAGTGCGAGTCGGACTCGCGTTCCAAGGGTTCCGTACATTACACAAATTTTAACAATGTATTTTTTATGTGAAACTGTGACACGTAAGTGAAATGTCTTAAAAAAATCCGTACCCGTCGGATCAAAAACTAAGTAATTAAGACCAACTCACGCTTGACTGCACATTTCTAATAGATTTTCCTGTAATCTATAGGTAAAGAACTATTTTGTGTAAATTTTTCAAAATTTTAAATCCAGTAGTTTCGGAGGTTAAGGGGGGGGGGGTGTCAAATGGTCATTTTTGTTTATTTCTTTAATAACTTCTAAACTGTTAAATTCCAAAAAATTGTCATCGTTCTCTTCTATGAAAACCAATCGAAGTAGATAGGTAGGCAAATTATGTCTATGACATATTTTTTAAGACATAACTTACCTTAACAACTGATATGGTACAGTGGATTTCGGATATGACGACGATAAAGGGACCACCGAAATTTCGTCGTTATATCCGGAAGTCGTTATAGGCAAAGGTAAAGAGATAAGTACATTTATGTATAAATTTAAACCGAAAGGTTTCGAACGAGTCTTCACGCTATACCATACTACCTATAATATAAGTCGCTATATCCACATGAATCTTGTACTAAAATATGCTTTAAATTCATGGGACTTGGATTTTACGTAGCTATATAGCCGAATGGTCGCTACAACCAAGGTAATAAATGAAATCCACTGTATTTTCATATAATTAACAATTTCTATTTTTCTTACTCAATTACTTAAGGATGGCTGAACGGATTTAATTTAAGACAGTATCATGAATTTAATATAATATTCGTTATTTTTTATTCTGGAAAGTATGTCTACACCACTCTATATAAAAAGGAGGTTAATATTAGTAAAATGGAATGTACCTTATTCGCGAATTTAACGAGGATGAAATCATGGGCAATTCCGAGGGATAAATAAATATTTATGTACCATCAGCCGCAAAAGTGCATGGCGGCTTTATCAATGAATTCATTCATAATTTCTCCATGCAATTTCGCAGTTCACTGTACAGTCACTATGCTGTTCAAATGTATAATACTTGTAGAAGCTCTCATTATTTTCTGCCTCCGAATCAATAGAGAGGTAAAGTCTAAGAAAAAACCTGCCCCTTAGTTTGACATCCAAAACAGATGGCGCTGTACTACGCCATATGTTTTACGGTCAATGATTTGTCAAACGTCAACTTCTGATATTCAGTTACCGCAAAATGTATGGAGCTGTACAGCGCCATCTCGTTTACCTGTCGAATTCAAAGCACGAAATTGTCTTAGATTTCACGCATCTTACTCAATCAATGTATCTTTGCGCCGAATTCTTTCTCAATCTGCTCCACAGTCTTCCCTTTTGTCTCTGGCATTGTTATATACACCAAACCAGCTCCTATAAAATTAACGCAGGCAAAACCGAAGAATAAAGTATGCCTCCCGAAGTATTCGGATATCGGCGTGAACAGGATAGCCTGTAACGCGCAGAACAACCAACCGGATGTCACGATAACACCAAGCACTTTTGTTCTCAGCTGAAACAAGAATACATTATCAACTCGGAGCACTACTTATTAGAGCGGTACAAATTGTAAAATCTGAATACCGACAGAAGCTTATCTCATGAACCGCATCTGAGGGGGCATAAAGTCAGGAAAGTAGAAAGCAAACTAAAGGTATGGTGCGCCGAGCGAAACTTGCGACGGAAGATTTGGCAATGGCACGGGTTTTAATTTTAATGTTTTACCTCAATAACTACGATGTACCCCTTGCGTTTGAGACTACTGGGTGCTGGGGGTCTGAGGCTATTGCCTTTATTAGGGACGTAGAATTAGGGAGAGGGGGTCTGACGCCCGCGCGGGTTCGTACCTGGTGCAAAGGTTGTCCATCGCCATTCAACGTGGTAATGCGGCTAGTGTGATGGGTACCTTTGCGCCAGGGACGGCTCGAGGGGGACTGTTTGACTAGGCTTAAGCTATGTAGTCTTAAGCTATAATTTTGTTGTTATTTATATTGTATTGACATGATTTTATTTGATATAAACAAAAAAAACTACGAGTTTAATTCTGTTTTTTAATTTTGCTACTGAAATCCCTCGGCTATATCACTAGCTATTTAATACTAAAATTTTGTAGTTATGGTATGTAGGGTTACGATGTACTCGTACAATTGAAAAAAAATAAAAAATAAATTTGTTTCGTGTTTTTCATTTTCCATCGATTCAACTTTAACCTTAAGTTTTGGTTGGTCTGGCCCTGCAATAAAATTATAGTCTAGTTTCTGTGTAATTTTTTTCATGGCATTTACCTTTATATAAAGGCGTGTAATAAAATAATCCAATATAAAAACTACAATTTTGCATTAGCCCCCCTCTTAAGTTATGTGCATGTTTTATATTCATACGAGATCTAATCAGTTATGTGCCTTATGGTACCTAATGATATCTTTAATGTCAAAAGATTACCTGTGTAGTAAAATAATATTAACATAATTACCTCTATGCTGAATATTTCCGACATGACCACGTATGGTATCGGATATAGCAGTCCGCTCGCATACAAGCATGCGCTTATACAAACTACTGATAACCACGATGGAAATGAACCTCCATTCTGTTGTATGAGAAGCAGTGCTCCTAATATCGCCAAAGGTACTCCAATTAGAATTGCACTTGTTATCATTAAAGGCTGAAAAAAAAAACTTCGATCATGCACAAAAAGGTTTTGTTAAGCCAAATAAGATTAATTAAGGTGATGAGATAACTTAAGGTGATATTCGGGTGTCAACTGCAACAGCTGTCAGCATTACTGCTCGTTAGCTTATTAGTGACGTTCGTATAGTCGCATTAATGCCGCCATTAGAACGTTCAATCCGTCATTCATTTTATCAAGGAAATTGTCAGTGTCAGCGCTTACGGCAAAATCGTAGCAGTAACACCACAACAATAATGCAGCTGCATTTGACATACGAATATCGCCAATAGATGATGCGTAAATCAAAATAATACCTTTCTTCCAAATTTTTCCACGGTGAAAACAGATAACAAACACCCTAGTGCCAAAAGGGCAGGAAAAGACAATGCTTGCAATTCTGGAGAAATTGTCACTCCGGAGTCTTTAAGTATTACTGAAGCATAAACGAGGATCGCGTAATTTCCTCCCAAGTCCAGCAATGTGAGTGCAAGAAAAGATAAACATAGAGCTCTTCTGGATATCTTGTTTGATACTGCAACATACAAAAATTAAACTTAGATCGATAACAAAATATTTATTTATATATGATTAAATAAAGTGAAAACATAGTTTTACAACATTCAATACTTAAAAATAACCACAAATATACTTAACTAATACTAAACCTAAACTAACCCTTAAAAACTAGTCGAACAACCCACCCCGCATCGCTCCCGACGCAAAGATTGATTAAATAGGTTTATGTACAGAGACCAAACATTTATTATTGAATAAACCAAGGAACTTATATTAGTTATTTACATAGTTATGATGTAATTACGTTTTAACTATGTAGGAAAGTACTTATTGTAAAAACTATGTTGATAAAATTTAAGAAAGTGTTAACCAGATATATCACAGTTTATTTGAAACATTCCTTTTGGATTTCATAACGTTTTAATTAAGGATCATTCGAAAATTTGACATGTAATTAACACTTTATTTAAAGAAAAAACTTTAATGTAAGAACCTAATTGTCATATTAGCACATCCCATCACAAAATGTTTGTTATGACTATACTTAATAAAGTTCAACTAGGGAACGAATCAAACAATTTTTATGAAATATTTTGATTTGTGTTTTTAAGTAGTCACACTACTATATATAAATTATAAACTAAAATAGATATCATACACTAAAGAAAAAGTTGGTTTAATTGTTAGAACCGGTCTGGCCTAGTCGGTAGTGACCCTGCCTGTGAAGCCGATGGTCCTGGATTCGAATCCCGGTAAGGGCATTTATTTGTTTGATGTACACACATATTTGTTCCCGAGTCATGGGTGTTGTCTATGTATATAAGTATGTATTAATCTATATAATGAAAAAGCTTTGCTTAGTTTAGGGCTAGGGTGATTTGTGTAAGATGTCCCCTAATAATTATTTATTTATTCAGTGCTTTTATTTTTCTTAACAATTTAGGAACTGATTACATCAATAATTCTCCAAGGATAACATTGCAATTTTTCTTCGCGTCTTGTTGTTTCTGATCACGTCTGATTATCACAAATCAACCTTTTGGATATATCCGTTAGATTAAATAATGAATATTTACTAATAGTCTTCCATGATACTGCTGGTAAGTTTTCGTATGTTGCTATTTCATTTTTGGCAATTAAAATGTCCCTCTCCACTTCTTTGTCATTTTCTTCCACTCCTCTCAGCCACGCCATCACTTTAGTGGCTTCCTTTGAAAAAAAAAAAGTTATGAACAGCTGTGTAATGAGCTCCCTGCCAAGGTTCTCCCGAGGGTCTACAGCATGGGGTTCTTGAAAAAAGGAGTGTACCTACTGGTTTTAAAGGGTCGGCAACGCGCATGTAACACCTCTAGAGTTGCAGGCGTCCATAGGCTACGGTGACTATTTAACATCAGGCGGGTCATATGCTTGTTTTCCACCAATGTGGTATAGAAAAATATCATTATGGCCGGACATGTAAGTATTTATATTGGGGTATACACATAAGTTTATGTCAAAAATGTTATTATGATGGGGGTTTTACGAGTATAAGCGACCGTACTTTTCTTCAGACGGTCATCTACTAAACAAGCTCAAGTTCACTTAAATTGTGTTGTTTTATGTACTTTCTTGCTCGCATGTGCAAGGAGAAATCACATTTTAATAAATTTATTTATTAATTTATTATATCTATTAATTAATTAATTATTTATTTAAAAGTAATTTATAATACTGAAATTCCTCAGCATCTATTGGAGCATTACCTCTACTTTTCCTTTTTTTATTAGGAAAGCTGGTGATTCGGGTATTTTAAATAGCGAGACTAAATTTAGAATAGGTAGCCACACTACTATCCAGAGTACTGTGTAATAGCTCATGTATCCTCCCATTGCATACATTATCAGTTGACCGAGAATCTGAAAAAATCAAGAAAGTAAAGGATTCGTCCAGCGCTTCGTTTTCTATGGAAAGTATTACGTGGTCACTGGTTACCCGTCATGTGTCATAGAAAAGCGCCGGAAGCTCCGGCCGGACCCGGCCCGGTCTAACGTGAGTCATCTTTTAACGTGTTTTACCATAAAACGGAATAAAATTACTTACCTACTTCAAAGAGAATTAAGTAGACATAGAGTGTTCACTCCATACCTACATCAGTTTTGTTACCGAAAAGTCGATGTCGCGACGAACGGAAAGTCTAATGCTCAACGATTTTCAGCTAATTAATACTATAACCGGAACTTTATTTTAAACTTTTTCTGCTTATAATATTAGTTGTACTTAAATTGTTGAGCAATACACTTCTCGTCAGTCGCGACACAAGTGACATCTAGTGTCGAGTAGTAGTACTGATAATCCCGCTATTTAGCGCTAGATGTCGACTACGAAAATAATAGTCTTTTTGTTAACAAAACTCTATGTCTACTTAATTCTCTTTGCCTACTATTTAGAGCAAAGTAGCAATGAATTTTAACATTAAATATTATCATTAGCTGGCGAAACTGATATCATAGAGTAACTTATACTAGAGCGGTACTGTCATAGTAAATTTTGTAACCACAGTAAATTCACTGCCATCTATCGACACATGATTAAAACTAAAAATGAAGATTTATAAAAATACGATAAAATGTATTTAAACATGGATAAATGATTTTTTTATTTGCATTAATTATTTTTATATGATTTTGACCCATGTTCTTTCACTGATATGCGTTAAAATTATAAATAACAAACGAAAATGTCAACGCCCTCTATACGAGAGTAGGCCAAAACTAGTGGCGCCATCTGATCAAAAATCAAATTTTCGTGATTTTCGAGGCACGTTTTTTCCTTAGACTGTATCCATCTATTACGGAGTTATATCTATCTTTGCTGATATTAACAATGCGTTCTCCTCAATAAAAGTTTATTTATAGCATATAGGTACAGGCTGTGTTTTCAAATGGTGTGGGGCAACTAGCAGAACCCCAGCTCCTAGGCGAAAATTATTTGACAAAATCTTCCATCGCTTAGAAAAACAAAATCTGTTTACTGATGTTTATCAAACTTATGACTTCTGTGAAGAAAACTTAACAGCTTGTGCACATATATGAACATAAGTAATGATTTACATACTTTTAATTTAAAAAAATGCCTTTTTTTACCATTTTGGGTATGTCCACAAGAGATATATCCAAGTCAAAAGTATGAATATTTTTGCAGTTCAATACAATGGAAGATACAAGGTAAAAGAAATTCCGGATGAAAAAGAATAGGTATCTTGGCTTAGAAATCTGCGTCAATGGTTCCAAAATAGCATTAAGAATGTCACTTTTCAGAGCTGCTGTGTTAAAGGTTGAAATAGCTTTAACTATTGCCAAATTGCGATAGTCGAATATATAGGTATATAATTATGTGATCCTAATCAATGTGTATGAACCTTTTATAATTTATAAGTAAATATACCCCTAAAAACATTCCGGAGGATCCCAGAATGCCTCTCAAGGAGTCCTGTGCGATTTCCTTAATGTATATAGGAGCGACAGTGAACACGCCTCCACCGGCGACTCCCGCCAGAGCCTGGGACACCATGAGGCATATAGGGTGAGCTGACACTAGCTTTAATGCAAAACATAACTGGAAAAAATTGGCAAATTAAGAGACACGAACCCGCCGCCTATTAGCCGCTCCCATACAATCGATTATACGCTCTCATTTCAAAACGACATGCTTAAACTAGTAGGTCGCCCCTAACTCGCAATTTGCCAGAAACGTGCAATTGAAAGTATTAATACCACAGAATTGTAGGTATGTATAACTAGCTTTTGCCCGCGAGCTCTTACGCGTGGATTTTTCTGTGGGTTGCTGTATATTCTACGGGAAAATTGAACATTGTGCAAACCTACATCAAAATATAGCAGTAGGGTTAATAATTTAACAACACGTGACACTGTCTATCTATCACAATGTCGTTCAGTAAAACAAAACATATTTCTCAATGTAAAGCAATAAAGTTTTCTATGTAAAGCTTCTATTTGCTCTAAATTCTTTGTTTTACAATTTCTAGCAACGAAAACTATTATCATACATATGTTACTTGAATGTTTATGTCACATGTTATTTCAGGATGTAGCTTTAAAACGAGAACGTAACTTTGATTGTGTGGCGGCGCGGCGACTAAAGGATGACTCACGTTAGACCGGGCCGTGTCCGGACCGGAGCTTCCGGCGCTTACTTTTCTATGACATGACAGGTAATCACGTGGTGCTTTCCATAGAAAACGAAGCGCCGAAAGCTCCGGGCGGACACGGCCCGGTCTAACGTGAGTCATTCTTAAGTTCGATATAAGTGGTTAACTACTTCTTTTCAATTCACTATGGATTAAATATTCTAAAGAATAGTAGATTGTGTCACAAGGGAGCAAAATGACATATTTACGGCGAGGGCGTACAATTGAATCCTAAACGAAGCGAAGGATTCTATAATAGAATCCTGAGCGTAGCGAGGGATTCTATCATAGAATCCTGAGCGTAGTGAGGGATTCAAGTGTTAACGCCCAAGGTGAAAATAATTTTGCTACCATGTGACACATACTGCTTTTCACATCACCTATGAGGAAATTACATACTAACATTAGGTTTCAAAACATTATTATTTTAAGCAAAGATCGATACGGACAAAGTGCCAAAAATATGTGTACACGACCTTAGTATAGGTACATACTTCTGGCACTTTGTCCGTATCGATATTTTCAGACGTGACTGTAGTGACAAATTAAAAGTACTTACCTACAGCTCATAATTATGTACCTAATATCTTTTCAAAAACAGCAGCAAACAACAAAAATGATACAATGAAAATCAAGTACATTATTTTTGTAGATTTTTCTGATAACAAATTAGCTCTTACCCCTTTGAACCAAATCTTCGGAAGAACACTATGAAGACTGATATCACTTATATTTATTATTATTAGTGTCGTTACCGGGATGCTGCTTAAAACATCTGACACAGATGAAAAGGCCTATTATTATTGATTTAAACTAAGTATTTACAAATTTATACAGAATACAGAACCGCATAATGCTTTGTGAAATATTTGTACAATTTTTTTAAATATAAACTTTTTAAATTGCATAGACAAGTATGGCTGCGTTTAAGGAGACCTAAAATGTCAAAATGAAAATTAAATTATTAAACTAAAGTTTTTTTACGTTTCTTTGAAAATATTACGCTAATTAATTAATTTACTTAATTTAAATATGATATTAATTAATTTAAAATACGTTAATTACATAATTACATTTTTTGTTTACAATTACAACAAAATATTATTTAAGTTAGAAAAATTGTATGCACGTAATCGATTATAAAGAAATTGTAATCGATTATCTGCATACTAATTTCATATGTCTTTGTGTCAATATTTCATACTGGCAACAAAATGTCCTTGAACAGAAAAGTGCCACTTTGATCCCTCCTAGCAGGGAAGAAAAGTTCCCTTTTCGAATAGGTGATGTGAAAAGAAATATAACAAGAGTGCGACCACTCTCTGTTTGCACTGGCTTGGCAGTGACAACACATAATGTATATTATGAAATATTATAATACTTGACGTAGCATTTGACGTGAAAACGTAATGATCTAATGACTAGGATTGTAACATTTAAAATATTCGATACTATAATAAACGGTGGGTAATATGTATCGGATATTGAGTTGACCTCTATCAAACTGTACTTAATTTTGAATGTAGTTGTTTATGTGTGGAAATTTAAAGTTATCATGGCTAAGTTAGGTATGATCATAAAAGTGTACTTACAATCTGTGGAATGACTATAACGATCAATGTCCAGCGTCGACCAATACAGTCCGATATGTATCCGTATATTACCGCTGTGAATGTGGCTAGGACACTAATGCCACTAGCGATTAAAGAGATGTCGTAGTCGGACAAGGGGTAGCCAGCCGGGCTGGTCTCTGACTGCAATACGGTGATGGCAGGCGACACCCAGCCGCTTTGCATCCCGTATGTTAGCATGGTTGTCGTTGCTGGAGGCGATTATACAACGTGGTGTTATTAAAAGAGTAAACTAATGTTCAGTTATTTGTTTTAAATATATTTTATAACCTTGCGTTATAGAAATGATTAGTTTACGGTGCATGCAAGTTATCCTTCAGATATATCTCCATAACGGTTTATTGGGATGGTCGCGCTCCTGGTAGTTACACCACAGATAATATTTATGTTGTTATTAAAAACAAAAAAACACTTCAGCCTTCGGTAGCTGAGGTTGGATTTAAACCAAAGTCTTTCGCTCTCTTTCTCTATGTCAGCATGAACAAGATAAGTTGTGGGGACTAATTTTCTAGCGCTAAGTTTAGTTACGATGGGCAAGGATAACATAGTTAATTAATCTATTTTTAAATTAAATGAAAAGTTCAATAACTTTTTTGCTTAAGTGCAATTGGACCGGTGTTCTAAAAACGGTGTCGCTAGTTCGAATCTAGCCCGAAAAGATTTTATTTTATTTTTTTTACCTTAATTTCAAAATTAGTTATCCGAAACTTACCAATAAAACCGACAATCCATTGCTTATACACAGAAACCTTTTTGGAACTATTATCGTTAGCTGTCATTTTGATAATATAAAATTCAGTTTTCACTTTCTAAAAAAACTATTATAACAAGTTATCATGAAAATATTATTTATTTATATTTATTACACTTCCCGCGTCATTGTGCTAAGTGCTTAGTATACACTGTATACTGAGTATATAGAAGGCGACAGGTTGTTATTGTGTGTAGCCAACAGAACAGACAAACACTTGCAGAGCTGTTTGATCCGGTTATTAAATTATCGATATCTTTCTAACTACTTGATTCATTAAAATGAAATTATTAGAAAATATTGATAATGACTTATGACTTCTGATTAAGGCGACATTTTTCGACGGAATGATTTGTAACGGTACAAATGTAATGTGTTGAAACTATTTTTAGCCTAGATACTGTTATTTGTCGTCACCTTCAAGGTGTCAGTAACTATGTTTAATTATTTGATTTAAATGTAATGATAAGGATCACAACCAAACAATATACCTGACGCAATAAGGGGATTTGCATTCGTAATGGAAGATACTCATGTTTGACCTTTTGTATCTAAGGCATCTACATTAGGAGGTAGGTATACTACACGTATAGATAATACAGGTATCTCTTACTTCGTCGATTTAAATGTAAGGATCAATGTATCTTCAAACGCAAATTTGGGCGTTAGAAATCCAATGGATATCATCATTAATATTAATGCCCATAATTAATGCCAATGCCTATACTTATCAGGCCGAAACTTTAACCGTTTGAGTTGTTGGCGTGTGTGTGACATTTTTTGATTTGACAAATGGCGGTACACAATTTAACCAGGTAAACTAATCGGTCTAGGAGAAATTTATTTCTCTAATACCATTCTGAAGGGGAAAAACGTTCGCCATTATTGTTTTTACGTATTCAGACCGCTAAACGAGCGAACATCAATCGAAATGAGTGCTTGTGTATTCTGCGGTGAATTGGAGTTTGGTTATAGGACATCGGTAATACGTATTATGTTTAGATTGCGTTTGCAACAGCATTGATGCAGTAATAAAATAAATAATAATAAATATTTAAATATTATTAATATTATAGGACATTCTTACACAAATTTACTAAGCCCAAGCTAAAGAAAGTAAAGCTCAAGAAGGCTTGTTGCGTTGTGGGTACTTAGACAAAGATATATACAGGGTGATCAATCCAAATGGGTCAGTATGGAGAAGTCAGAAATTATGAGAGATAGCGAAAACTGTTCTTAGGAACCATGGCGTCGATTTTAGATTTAATAATAAAGACATTTAAACTTTTTTTTAACTCTCATACATAACCGGGAATCGAACCTGGTCAATATTCTTTATGTAATCGCGTGTAGTACCTATTTGTTTTATATAATTGGAAATTATAAAAAATGTAATGACATCATCATCTTCCTCGCGTTGTCCCGGCATTTTGTCTCGGCTCATGGAAGCCTGGGGTCTGTTTGGCAACCAATCCCCAGAATTGACGTGGGCACTAGTTTTTACGAAAGCGACAGCCATCTGACCATTCAACCCAGAGGGGAAACTAGGCCTTATTGGGATTAGTCCGGTTTCCTCACGATGTTTTCCTTCACCGAAAAACGACTGGTAAATATCAAAGATATTTCATACATAATTTTCGAAAAACTCATTGACGAAGCCGGGGTTTGAACCCGCGACCGCACCGCGATTGCAAGCCGCACGCCCTTACTGCTAGGCCATCAGCGCTTTGCAAAAAAAACTGAATGCCATTATTATTAAATCTAAAATCGAAGCCATGGTTCCTAACAACAGATGTCTCTATCTCTCATAGTTTCTGACTTCTCCCTATGACGCATTTGGATTGATCACCCTGTATAATATACAAATACTTTAATACATAGAAAACACCCATGACTCGGGAACAAATACCTGTGCTTATCACACAAATAAATGCCCTTACCGGGATTCGAACCTACGACCATCGGCTTCATAGGCAGGGTAAACGAGGTCATTAAATAAACGTTTTTTTTTTTTTTTTTTTTTTTTTTTTCAATTTATTTAGGTAAACAAACAATCACTACAAGGGAAACTTAAATATAGTAGTTTTAACACTATTTACAGTATGTGTGACCAACACCGTTCACCACTTAATAAATACAGAAATTTTGATTATTCGGAGCTTATATACAACTGGAGCTTAAGGCTCCGGGAGACATTGATAAAAGAAAATATAAGTATTATTAATACATTATAAATTCATGAAGAAGATAAGAAAAAAAAAACCTGAAAAAAATGTTAAGTAAATGCCAATTATCCAGGGGCCTTAGAATGGTCGCGGTTTTATTGTCTGTCACCATGCCTGTCACTTATACTAGAGCGGTACTGTCATAGTAAATTTTGTAACCCCAGTAAATTCACTGCCATCTGTCGACACACTTTAAAACTAAAAATGAAGATTTATAAAAATATGGATAAATGATTTTTTTTATTTGCATTAATTATTTTTATGATTTTGACCCATGTTCTTTCACTGATATGCGTTAAAATTGTTAAATAACAAACGAAACCGTCAACGCCATCTATACGACAGTAGGCCAAAGCTAGTAGCGCCCTCTGAACGAGAATCAAATTTTCTTGATTTTCGAGGCACGTTTTTTCCTTAGACTGTATCCATCTATTACGGAGTTATATCTATCTTTGCTAGTTCTAACTAGTATGTGCAAGTGCAAAAGGGACAGGTGATAAAAACGCGACCATGCTGCCGCCCCAGGACGTCGACGTCGCTCTTGACATTTCTTGCAGCAATACAGTAGTAATCCTAGTGCTGTCTAAATCCGAATGTTATCTTTATAAAATGTGTTTTTTACTGACTTCAAAATTCCAGAAGCAGAAATATAATATATTTTTATACGGTGTATAATCATTTGTGAATTGCCATGATTTAACTTAAACTTATTGATGTTGAAATTTGGAATTGTATATGTAACAGGATTCAAATATAATAAATATAAAAACGTCTCTATACTCAACTGGGATAAAATTACGCATTTGCCTACAAATAATAATGTACCTTTTCCATTTGCTATTTCTAAGTTGAAATTTATTTAGGTAATAAAAATATACTAGAGACCATTCGATTAATAGAAAGAACTTGTTGCTTTTCTTGGCTGTCATAATATTAGCATTTCTGATTGAAGATGGAAGAAAATTTCCAAAGTGTTCTATTGGATTTGACGAAAGTATTAAATTTGATGAAATTTTTTAATTGATTTATTAATTTCGTTCTATAAGTTAAGCTTTATTAAAAAAAAGTCGGCCAAGTGCGAGTCGGACTCGCGCACTAAGGGTTCCGAGCTTTTAGTATTTGTTGAAAAAAAGCGGCAACAGAAATACATCATCTGTGAAAATTTCAACTGTCTAGCTATCACGGTTCATGAGATACAGCCTGGTGACAGACGGACAGATGGACAGACGGACAGCGGAGTCTGATTAATAGGGTCCCGTTTTTACCCTTTGGGTACGGAACCCTAAAAAACGCCTTGGCTCCATTAAGATTTAGTAGGTACTATCAAGTACTATGTATATATCTGTACCTAGTGTATTGCTCTTACAATATCTATTACTTTTAATTTTATACGAAATTAATTTAAGTTAGTGTACTTCGTATTAGACCGCACAACTTCACAAAATTCGAATGACAAAGTCGGCCAAGCTCACCCACATCATGAATTGAGGCCCGCCGTCTACAACAACCTGCCCGACAGCTGATATGAGGCTGCAGCGAGCGCCCAGAGCTGAGCAGCAGTTTGAAATGTAGCCTCAAACGTTGACTTGTTTAGCAGCCGTTTTATGATTATCACGAGTACCTAAACTTTCAGAACAAAGATGTCATGTAATCGATATTATTATATTATTATAAATAATTGTTACGATTTATTTAAAATTGATGTATATAACGTGTAAATTGGCTTTATGAAAAAATTAGGTACTCATGACTTATCATTCCTCTCAGCCAGGCTGATCGTCCGGGTTATTTTATGGGAAAACTAGAGGTGGTAGGACTTGACGGGCGGTACGATTACGATATAGCATAGCCGACTCTCCCCTAATTGGGTGTTTTAGTGGACCTATCTACCTACACGTAAAACGAATTTGCAGCTCTCCAACATCAATCTTACCTTTAAACGAGCTATTCTTGTATATATATATATAATAGTTATTTACGACACAAGTGCGAAAAAGAGGAAATTCGAAAAGAGTGTCGAAAATATAAAACACGACCGAAGGGAGTGTTTTAAATCGACACGAGTTGCGAATTACCTATTCGCACGTGTATCGTACAACGTTTTACAGTACATATGGCAGTTAAATTTTTTGACATAGTTACGAAATGTGCTAATTTACGCACTAGTGCGGAAAAGTAGCACCGTATGTACTGTAAATATATATTTCATTCATTTATTCCTTTATAAAACATAGTTTTACATGTCAAATACAGTATTTCATATTTACGGTGATCTCGGAAACGGCTCTAACGATTTCGATGAAATTTGCTATATGGAGGGTTTTCGGCGGCGAAAAATCGATCTAGCTAGGTCTTATCCCTGCGACAACGCGCATATTTGAGTTTTTATATGTTTTCCGAGCAAAGCTCGGTCTCCCAGATATTTATTAACTAGACTGAAATAATATTTTTTTGAAAGATGGCTGGCAGATTCTGGTAGTCTTCTTAGTAAGAATTTAAGTCAGTGTCAACAAAATTGGTCACTTAAGTTTCAATTGTTTTCTCAATTCAACGGCCACACTAATATGTAATTCTTTAGCCCGAGACGAGCATAAAAATTCAAATGGCTTGTAAATTTTACTTTAGAGATCGAAGTAAATGGTTGAACTGTTCCACCTTATTTGATTTATAGTACTTTAGAGCAGGTTCATAAATTATTTTTATGAGAACGAACACTCAGGACCAAACGAACTGGATGGAACTGGCTTCAAATTATGAAAATAGGTTACAAATTTTAAGGCGCTTTTGCACTTTACCCTCCCAATGCAGTAGATATGCGCTATATTTGGTGCTTTATTTGTGAAAAATGCTTTTCATATCCATTTATGTTTCTTTTATTCTTTGATGCCCAAAGCAAGACTGAAGAGATGTTTTCCACATTAACTATCTCCTTTCGCCTCTTAAAGAACAAACCTCCTTACAGTAGCACATGTACACGGATAATGACTTTACAAAATGTCATTTGTGTGGGTAATTTTGAAGGATAACGACTAGTAATGTAGTAATCTGCAGATCCTAAACGGCCACAGATGGTACGGCGCTCCTGAACGTACACATCACGGCCACACCGATTTTTAAAATAACCGGTCTTTTGCATTTACTCACGTTAAGATTCGTGTAAGAAAATATAAAAAAATACGTTTTCATAAAATGCCATGCCGAATGTTAATTTTAAAATTTATAGTTAGTATCATTCTGTTTTCCACTGCGGACAGCAACCGCACGATCCGTAAAGTAAAAGGCTCAAAACGACCCAACCGCACGGCGACAGTGCATATAACATTACTACTACTTAATATGTTCCCGTGAAAACCCGTTCTTAGTAAAAAAGTTTTTTCCTGGTCAAGTTAAACTAGTAGCTTGGAACGCCTTGGTAAAAACTAGTTTTAACTGAGATTTTTAAGTCTGAACTAGTTTTCGCAATATGATTAATAATAACGGTTTTTGGAGCTCCGTACAAAACCATGTTCACTGAGTTCTTATGGTATCACTTCGGTCTTAGAAAGCGGTAAAATGTGTTAGTTATTATTAGCTAATACCAAAGCTAGTTTTCACAATTGTTCAAAAAACTACGCGTATTGTACGCGCATTCTGTAATAGTATTATGCAATAAAGCGGTTCAGAACCGACCCTGCATTATTCAACCCTCGTGGGCAACACACATTACTTTAATAGCGCCTTTATAACACCCATATGATATAAAAACATTTAAAGCACATAATATTTGCAATAACGCGAAAGTCTTAATTATGAAGGTCGGTTGGAAAGATACCGGATATTTGTGCTAGATAAATAAAATCATGATTGGTTATGTTTTGTGTTGTCGAGTTTATTGACGTTTGCCGCTTTTACAAGTTTTAAAACTAAAACATTCCTTTCTTGTTGTTTGAATATTTTATTACTTTTAACTAAAAGTAATAAAATATCCAAACAACGTGTAACTACACGTCGTATATTTTGCTGGATACATAATAGTGTATATGGTGTGGTGAGATGTTGAGAATATTGTCAAAACGGAGACTGCTTGGTACGAGTAATCTCAAATATTCTGCAGTTAGCTTGTAAACATGCCGGGACCATTAACAGGATGAGACGCATTGTCGCGTGACTGGAAATACATTTTCTTGATCTAAACTTTTCCGAAGCAGGGTAAACATATTTACGCGAGATCATGTCAATGACATTGTCTTATCGTCTAACGACATGATGCAGACAGTGTTCTAACTGGAGCCACTATGACAGCCACGCAGTGGCCGCGGAAAAGAAACCTTTGCGTTGTTTGGCAAAATTAAAGGTACTTACGCCAAGTGTATAAATATGGTGCATACAACTAATTAAAAAATATGTCCCATCGTTCTTAATTCGCTGACATAAGAGCTATGGGACATACTTTTGAGTATGATGAGTGCACCCATGTTTTTACACTTGACTGTATACCTCACCTTGAGTGTAGACTCTCTACACTCCAACAAAATCAAGTCAAATATACAACAAATTCAGAGTACTGTAAAGATCAATAATGGTTCTCATTAATTTGGCTTTATTGTTCTTTAGAGTAAAATCAAGATTTCGTAATTGAAGCGAAGTTTTGTTTTCATTCATATTAACGTTATATCTATCTTTGATATTAATTACTATAGGTTCGCCTATTTGTAGCATGGGTTCCTTTACACGTGGATTCTATATTTCGTAGATCGCTGGACAAAGACGCTTACAGGATTCACAATAACAAACTGCATAGGTACATGTCATGAATATGAGATAAAGGGCACACAGTAACAAGAAACCCCTGCATATTTATAGCCTATCGTCTCCCGTGCGTTGGCGTCGAGTCAACGCTATGGTTGCTATGGCTTTGCTGCATGCATCTACCAAATTTTTACAGGCCTATATCATTAGTTATTAATACTGATCGTCTCAAAAGTTTTTTTGCGTTTATTGAGTAATTAAGAGGATAATGCACCACCTCACTGCTAATAACATATTGAATGAACGACAAAATGCCTCAAGGTGCACGCGGCGTGCGACAGGCCACAAGTTGCAGCGATATTCTGCGACGCGTTGCGACTTGCGTGCATTCGAAATGGTTGACCACTCACTGCTCATAAGAAAATTGGCGCGCTACGGTGTTAAAGGCAGTCTTGTGCAAACAATAGTATCGTTTCTATGTAAACGAATGCAATGTACTTATGTGCTTAATTCCAGATCCGGCATTGAATCATAGATGTGATATACCTAGATAAAATATAATTCTATATACGTAGTCATAATATATATTTTTGTACCTGACATGTAAAATGCTTTTATCACTAAATTTCTGATTCTGATTCTGCGACATTACCTACGCCAACGTTGCGTTTTATAGAGCTGACTGGATGCTGACGCCCGAGAGACATGCTGATGTGGGGATCACTTAAAGTACACTGTAATTTGAATCTACTTTTTATCTCTTTTAAACATAAAATTGTGATGAGTTCAACTTCATATAAAGTGTATGTAGTAATTAGTAATACAACTTGAATCTCAATCGTCTCAATTTTTATCTAATAAGTGATAGGTAATATTGTTTTTTTTTTTAATCTCGTATATATATATATATTTTTAATCTCGTATATATATATATATCTTTACTTGAAAATAATTGTAGTGTATAACTAGCCTTATGAACCTTATGAACCGATTTTGCATGTACAACCAGCCCTAAAGTTTATAGTCTATGATGGTTCATTATTTTTATTTTGTGGGTATTTTTGCACTTTGTAATTTTTCCTCAGTCACCCGTTGAACACGAACGCTGTAAAGAGTTCGAAACGTCGGGATGTATTATAAATTCAATATATGCGATATAATCCGTTTTCATAGTTTTATTTCATAAGTGATAGGTATTTAAATGAAAGTGTTAGTTTTCTACTGTACAAATTCAAGTATCCAATAAAGTCTTCCCTCGCAGATGCAGGTAGCGAGTGACACACTTTCAAACTTGCATTAATATGGAACAAAATTAAAATATTTTCCCTAGTGAATTTGGCAGTCAATAAATCAGGAGACCCAGTCGCCACCTGTCGCTTGCGGCATTTATTAAAAAAGTTCCTATTGTTCTGAAAGGAATTTAATTCGCGAATTTTGACCTTGCGTTAAAAATTAATCTCAACTCATTAATTCAGGGCTCCAGTCCATAATGACTCATTTGAAGAGACTTCAGAAGGCGGTTTGTAAATTTGCTTTTTGAAGCACAGACGTGCCCGTTTACAGTTTTTGATGTGACGCAGTTGTTTTAAAGTGAAATGCTTTGCTCGAGGAATGTAGTTACTTGACGTTAAACAATCCTTTGCTTGTTTTTGCGGCAAGGGTATGGAACTAGTAATTTACTTATTCTGTTCGGTTATTTTTCTTCATTCGTGAAATAAAATTAACTAATTGTTCGTATTTCATATCGAGTAAAATTTTAATAGAAATTTTGCTGTGACCTCACTGCCGTGTCAGACGTATCTCTGCTATCTTTAGATAGTAGAGATACGCCTAACCAGTGCAAAATAAAACTAGACACTATGCTTTACATGATACTTAAACAAAATTTCAAAAAATGTCTTTAGTTACTGAGATATTTCATGTTTTAAGATAGACGTTTTCGAATTTTTGGATATTGAGTTATGCGTATCTCTTCTAACTCATGTTAGAATAATTATGCGTAACTCTTCGCAGTTTTTTTACGGCAAACTGGATATCTACTATTTCGAGTTATCATAGTTTCGCGTAACCACACGCAGGTAGTACGGCGATAGGCAGCTCGCGGTGAGGCGGGGCGCGGAGGGAGCGGCTCGTCGCTCCTTGCCACGTGTAGGTATTTGTTTATTTATGTCGTTTTCAAGCAAAAGGTATCACTTTGTCGCTTATCATAAGGACATTCTAACAGGTTTTTCGTATAAAGATACAAGCAATTTTCGTCCTTATGGTAAGCGACAATGTGGTACCTTTTGATTGAAAACGTCACATTTACATTTCATTACGTACGTAATATTGACCCGGTAAGGTTGTGCGACTAATTATCTTAGCTAATCTCACTTTGTAATCATTGCTGAAAACCCTGTGAAAAACTAAACTATTTCGTTTTTTTTTTTAATATTAAGATAACCTACATAGGTACTGAACTGTTTATCGTCTTCCGCTGTCTGTCATGAACTAGTCGTCAACTGGTCTTGTGATTGTCATGTCTAATTTTGAATTTAAATGTCGGTCGTTCCAAATGTTCCAATATTCCAAATATGTATGTCAGTCAGCCAGTCAGTCAGTCGGTCTATGTCAGGTCGCCACGGAGGTTAGAAGCCCCGACAGGTACCTACTTACAAAAATCTTAACGTAAATTAAAAATAAAAAGTGACAAACACAAAATTAATTGAATGATAGTTATACCTGACAATATAATATAAGTAATGAACGAGTACTATCTTGTTACATACTTCTGTAGTAGTTTCTTTCTTCTGTAGAAGATAACTAATAAATGCATAAAAAGTAAGTAAAATTATGAACATAATTTATAAAACATATTTTTTTTACTCTTCTTTTTATTTTTATTACTAAAAGCAATAAAAAGTTTCAAACAGTGTCAGTAGAGGCAAAATATTAGTTTAAACATATATTTGGATCGCTGGAGTGTGTTATTTTCAAATACATAGAAACATATAGTTAATGATTCTGATTCTGAATAAAATTTTTGGAGTAACTGACCTTAATATTTTTACTATGTATCTTCTAATACCCACAATAAATTAACACCAAACCTGAACCAAAACCTGAGTTCCACTAGGTACAGCCGGGGTTCATCATCAGCTCTATCTTGGGTACTGCTCTCCCAAGTGCTCATCAAGGCGAGTCGGAGGACCAAAACAGCGTTTGCCTACGTTGCACCAAACCTGAGTTCCACTAGGTACTACCAGGGTTCAGCATCAGCTTTATCTTGGGTACTGCTCTCCCAAGTGCTCATTAAGACGTGTTGGATGACCAAAACAGCGTGTGCCTATGTTACACCAAACGTGAGTTCCACTAGGTACAGCCGGGGTTCAGCATCAGCTCTATCTTGGGTACTGCTCTCCCAAGTGCTCATCAAGGCGTGTCGGATGACCAAAACAGCATTTGCCTACGTTGCACCAAACCTGAGTTCCACTATTAGGTACAGCTCTCCCAAGTGCTCATCAAGGCGTGTCGGATGACCAAAACAGCGTTTGCCTATGTTACACCAAACCTGAGTTCCAATAGGTACAGCCGGGGTTCAGCATCAGCTCTATCTTGGGTACTGCTCTCCCAAGTGCTCATCAAGGCGTGTCGGATGACCAAAACAGCGTTTGCCTACGTTGCACCAAACCTGAGTTCCACTAGATACAGCCAGGGTTCAGCATCAGCTCTATCTTGGGTACTGCTCTCCCAATTGCTCATTAAGACGTGTTAGATGACCAAAACAGCGTGTGCCTATGTTACACCAAACCTGAGTTCCACTAGGTACAGCCGGGGTTCAGAATCAGCTCTATCTTGGGTACTGCTCTCCCAAGTGCTCATCAAGGCGTGTCGGATGACCAAAACAGCGTTTGCCTACGTTGCACCAAACCTGAGTTCCACTAGGTACAGCCAGGGTTCAGCATCAGCTCAGATCTATGTATACTAAAACCTTCTCCAGAAAGTAACAAACACATTTCTGAAAACCGCATCAAACTCGGTTCAGCCAAACGCGAGATAGTCTCGGACAAACATACGGGTCAAACTGAGCACCTTTTTTTTTAATGCGGTTAAATTTTTTGGAGTAACTGACCTTCTGCCGTTAATTCCGCCTTTTACACTTACTGGGATTAAATATTAAATAAAGTACATACAAACAAACAAACACACACACACACACACACACACACACACACACACACACACACACACACACACACACACACACACACACACACACACACACACACACGCGTACATACATACATACATACATACATACATACACACATACATACATACATGCAATACTATTAAACATAAGGCTCTTTCCACCAATCGATTGATCTACTTTATAACCAATGATGTAAGGACTGATGGAAATCGGGCTCCTTGTATGTAATGTGAGTTAGCACATTATAAAATGGATTATCTTGTGTAGTCTGGTTACGCGTTTTACTAAGAGCACTAATACAACGAACTCTTACAACTTAAGATAAAAGAACTACGCGTGACCACCTCAATATTCCCCATGCCCTGGTTACACGTTTTACTAGAAGTTGATACAATGTAGTCTTCTAACTTTAGATAAACGAAAACCTCAATAAGCCCGCGAGCCGTGGCCACGCGAAATATTATGAGCGCTCATACAACGAACTCGTCTAACTTTAAGTTAACATAGTTACGCGCAACCACCAAATGTATGAAACAGTGGTTACGCCAAACTATGTTTATGCGTTTATTTCAAAAACTATGCACTTTTACAAAAAAAAAGTAAAGAAATATTATTCTTCACGTCTATTGAAACACAAAACACATATTAAAAATGACTTAACTCAATAAACTCACGAAATATATGAGTTTATTAGTTTTCACGCTCACCAAAAACTTTAAAGTCGATTTACTCAAAACTATGTTTTTTGAGATAGCAGAGATACGTCTGACACGGCAGCTCATTTATCTACGTTTACGTAGGTACTTATAATCTTTCAAAATTTTTAGATAAATCCTGAAATCCGAAAATTGTACTTTAACTACCTAAGGGTACTTCTGCGAGCAATATTGTGAACATTTTCTATGAAAGAGTAAAGATTATTTCTAAATTCGGCTGCAAGAATAATTGCCGCGCGCCAATATTTATGTATTAAAAAAATTTGCAATTCATATGTGACGCATCAAAAAAATTATGAGGGATAGATAGAGATTGAGTTATTTTTGTTCTTCAACGTGCAACAACTGACGTGCACCAAAGGCGAAATGCGGTTGCATCTGATTTGGAAGCCTGTGTGTGCCAGCGACTTTCAAACGTATCCTAACGAGTGTGTTTTGGGTTGTGAGAATCGGCGCCGCGTTCACGCTGGTCTACCAGCACTGCAACCCAGTATGGGTAATGTGGCTGCAATTGTAATTCCAACTTCAAGCTCGAAGTCTGCGGCTCTGACAGACGCACATACCTACTTTAACGGCTGCTGGGTCAACTGCGCCAATTTCTATCTTATTCGCAACGGCAAGCCAGTTATCACCATTCTTAAGAATGGCCCTTGCTAAATGTTATTAGGTCACTAAAAAAATAATTATTTTGAGTTTTAGGCTATTTTTGTTACAAACAGTAGGTAAAATAAAGATATTTCTAAATTGAGAATGATTCTTTCATTTTTAATATTAACGCCTAGGATGCCTGTGAACGCGCTAAGCTAATTATTTGTGTAATACATAAATCGCTCTAAAATATGCTTCTGCAATTTTATTATTGCTCAAGTCCTTCTCTGTTTCAAAGGTTTTTATATTTAAATTATTTATAAATGTAAAAGTTTAATAACTGTAAGTACCTATCAAAGCTTTTAGAAATTATCACAAGTCCTTTTTAACGATAACTGATTAAATATTTATTGAATTTGTACGTTATAAAAGACTAATAAAGCGTGTATTCTAGTCGTACGTGTACTACAACTCAATTACTATAATAAATAACCAAAAGCCCTTTCATCCCTTTATTACATAAAGAGGGACTAAGTAAAATTTAGTAGCTAAGCAGTTCATAAGAAATGGAACTAACTTATCCCCACTAACTTACACCGTATTATATTTATGATTGTCGCTACGTGAAACCGCAGTATTTCTTTGCTAACAGTAGGCAAAAGCTTTATTTATCACCTCAGCAGCTCGAACAAGGGTACTTTGCCTTTCCTTTTGCTATGCTCATGATTCTGAATTAGAAGCACTGGCTCCGTTTTGGGCGTAGATAGTGCACCGTGAGTGAGTAGTTTGTCTTATTGTAATGTCTCAAAAAAGTAAAAAAAAACAAACCAAGATCATATTGTCAGGCAACAAAAGTACATAGGTACCTTACAGATTAACATACATAAAAAAATCTTAAGTATTAAAAATCATTTTGGCAACACAACAGTATAAAGTTTGATTTTAAATTCGGAAGTTCGTACTATTCAATCAATTATCTTTCGATTCATATAAGAATATCCCAATGTTTATTCCAAAAATGCCGAGGATAGTCTGGCCAGAAAAAAGGTAGCTGGCACGTACTCGTACTCTTTATAATCTGTCATGTGTGCCTACAACCGTGTAACATATCGTCGTAAAAAGTATTTCGTCGACCGCTCGTAATTTCCCTGGATATAAAAGTTGGGTATCGTGATATGTGGGTAAGGGTATGATTGAGGAGCTGATCATGATCATCATTTCGACGGATACTCTCAAGAGGGTACCTTTAAGTGGTCATTCTAATAGAACGAGCGTGATGTCAAAAGATTTTAGGAATGGTAAGCTTTTACGAGGAAGAGAGTGCTTCGATGTCATGAGAACCGATCTGGTTTTAGAGTCAATGAAACTCGACTTTACTCGTCTTAAATAATTTATAGGGATATAATAATTATAATATGAATGAAATACGGTCGTGATACTCTGTATAAGAAAGAACTTTTCCTGTCTTGTTTTAATTTAGTTATGATACGACCTTGATAGGATTTCCTTTCTACACAGCGTGTGATCGTAGATTTCATATCATAACAAGATCAAAACCTCATCAAAATGTTAATTCTGAATAACGCTCCTAATTAACAATTTTATTTCAAACCGGAAGATTGTGACGTAGGCACCTAATAAAGGGGAAAACCGCAGCCATTACAAATCAGACAAAGACCGTGAGCTCTGCACTGAATTTTTAAATTGACTAATAACAAAACAATGCAGAATATGCTAACAAAGATAATCCTTTTTGTAGAGAGAACAAAGGATACAACTGAACAAAACTCAACTTGTATTGCATACTGCTGGCCACAACCCACAACACCATTAAAGATAACGGGTTTGCCGAAAAATATTAGTGAGAACAGAAATAAAAGCATGACGACCGGTCTGGCCTAGTGGATAGTGACCCTGCCTATGAAGCCGATGGTCCTGGGTTCGAATCCCGGTAAGGGCATTTATTTGTGTGATGAGCACAGATATTTGTCCCTGAGTCATGGGTGTTTTCTATGTATTTAAGTATTTGTATATTATATATATCGTTGTCCGAGTACCCACAACACAAGCCTTCCTGTGCTTACTGTGGGCCTTAGTCAATTTGTGTAATAATGTCATATAATATTTATTTATTTATTAAGCAGCCTGTGGTTCAACTGCACTCAGAAGGCGCTCAGTGCCCTGAGGGTTCAATATAATAACGGCTTTCGGGCGTTGTTGAAGCTGCCCCGCTTCTGCAGTGCTTCTAAAATGTTTGCGGAGGCACGCACAGATGGGTTTCACGCCATAGTGCGTAAAAGAACTGCCTCGCTAGTTAGTAGGATGCGGAGCAGCTCTAACGGCATCCTAAAAATGTTTGTAGAAAAGCCTGACTCTCCCATGCACAAACATCTTAACAATTTAATGGTCATGGGTAGCTGATTTTGTCAAATTTAAGTTTATATTTTTAATTTAATTATTTTAATTTAATGTACTTGTTATTAATTTTTTACAAACATTAACAATAGATTTTAAGTAATTATGTACTCTAACCAATGGATCATAGAAATCTGAATAAAGAAATTATATTATTATTATTAAGAGCAAGTTAGCATGTATGCCTTTGTGGGTTTAGTGCAGCAGTGCAGCTATAAACCGCTTCATAAAACGGTTCTAGTTGTTTTACGTTTGAGTCAAATTGAGCACTTATGCACGGCTAGCACGTCCAGCCGGGCTATGATGCTTTGTCACCATTTCATTTATCATTGTATAAGTGAAAAGACGGCATATCTGATAAGTGATTTAATTCGGTATAAAGTCGCGAGGATAACGTATAAGTGACAAATGATAGCGATGAGGTTTTGAAAAATGAATTTTAAGCTCGATGACTTAAGGTGTATTTTAAAGAATAGATTGTTAAATCACATTCTACCACTTATCCATGTATAAATGACATAGACAGTTATAAATTATCCATGGTTTGAGCTTTTGAAAAATCAATTCTAAACAAGTTTACTTAAAGTGTATTTTAATGAATATTTGGCTAAATGACATCCTATCACTTATCTATGTACATGTGATATTGATAGTTAAAATTATCCATGGTGTAAGCTTTTGAAAAATAAACTCTAATTGAGTTTATTTAAGGCGTTTATTAAAGTAAAACTTTTATACCGTCGCCTCAAATTTAACCGTCTTTAGCATGTCGCATTACAGCAGTAGTAAAATTCTACTTTAATCATATAATATATATGTAAAAATGTTCTTTTAAAATGGAAATATGCAATGTAAGAATTTTATGCTACGGTTTGAAATTGTGTTACGATTACGACCCTATCGAATTCATTGTTTACCGATGTCCCCGAAGGCGCCTGTAAAAAATTAGGCCTACCCATTGGAGTGCCGGCTTTCGCCTGCCGTAAGGACCCTTTCGTTTCGACGCCCCGTCTGAGGCCTAGCGCTCCGTCTCCGACCAAGTCCCCGCTGCCGCCGCTAGTCGCGACGGTGCACCGTGCACCACACATCGAGAGAGTATCGACTCTGCAGTATCGTGCCAGACGTTAATTGTGAATTGTTTAGTTATACGTAATTATATACTGTGGTTTGTGTTTGTTATTTGATATAAGTTTCTCATTTACTATGTTACTATTTTATGGTGTTAGATGCAATGAGTTCTCTGTCTGAGTCGTCGTGCCCCTTACTGTCTTGACTCGTCGCGAGTGTTCACATCCCGAGGTCTTAAGTCGCATATTACTCGTAAACACAAAGATGTTCCCCACCTTATGCCTCCGCAACCCGCCGGCGAGGCCTCTGTAAGCTTTAATATCACACCACCAGCTCCAGCTTCACAAACACATAGCTGTAGCCTGGACCAACTTGTTTCATTAAGGGTCAGTGCGAGTTTTTCCTAACATTCCAAATGGAGCGAGGAGTATCGCCGCTAGTAACTGATGTAGTATCATTGATAATTGCATTACAATTAATGGATTGAACGAATGGTTCGCCCTCCTATCTTTTTCCTACAGAGCCCTACGAACGCCTGTATCAGAAGAAGCAGGATTTCTTACCGCCATGCCATTTTAAATGCGTCTATCTTTCTCAAACATGCATGAATTAGGTATTTTATTTAGTAACTAGGTTTTACATGTGACTCTGGTCCTATTAGCACATGCTTTTAGGGGTAAAAGCTATCCTATATGTTCATCTTATGAATGATACTTTTTGTTCCGCCATGTAAACAGTAATCTTCATTTAAGAGTCCCGGGCAAGCTCGGCCGAATTTCACCTTCCCATACAAGCGGAGTTTCGTTCTCATTTTAAAACTAAGTGTTGGATTTTAATCAAACCTTGCATATTCGATAACATGAGGTATATCTAGGTCTGTAATTAGTTTATATAGCTCTCGTAAACGTAAACGAAATAGAGCAAAAACAAGTTTTCTATAAAAAACTTATATTCGCTGTATTTTTTTTACTATGGTATCTGAAGCTACATAAACTAATTACAGCCGGGCTAGCACATGTTTGGCGCGAGAGTATCTCGTCACGGCATAGAATACCCGACCCCCTTTAATTCATACAGAAAGACGGGTAGTCTATATATATATATATCTATGCGAGATACTGTCGCGTCAATCATTAGGTAAAGGAAATTAGCTAAAATTACGGCATAATTAATGGAAGACTTTTTTAAATTGGGATATATACGTTATGAACCGAAGTTATTTTTCATCAACCCTCCCCATCCCTCCCCCCTCTGCGTCACCCCCCCCCCCCCCCCCCCCGGCCCGGGCCCGAAACCCGGTTTTTCTCAATTTTTAAGGAAACCGTTCAAGATACAGAAAAAGTGTGTAGAAACGAAGTGATCCTTAATAAATTTGCTATTAATCTTTTATACACACCACAGTGCTATCACTTATAGTTTTTGTGCAATCTGTCACCAAAGATGCAAATTTTTTAGCATTTAACGTTTTTTTTCTTTTTTAAGATAACTTTTCTCAAAAAATACTCACGATATCGCCCAATTTTGTTTTATTTAAGTAAATAGTTAATATGTTCTTTAAAACGAAGTATTATTTATTATTAAACTCCTTCATTTGACGATTTTATGCCATTTTGAAAATACATCCTCGTCAAACATATTCAAAGTCAGCGAATATCCTTATTAACCACTTGTCTGTATGAAACGGACCCTAACCGAAATTCATACCTAAAGCACAACCCGAGGGTGAACACACGATTTTCGACCACCACATACATATGAAAAGTAATGAGCGAAAGAGATAAAGATAGTTGGATTTTGCTGTTAGGACACTCTTTACGAATGGGAAACGTAAACATTTCAAAAGTTCCCTACGTGTGTCCAATGTATATGGTTCCGTGGTTACTTTTTAGGTTTCCGTACCCAAAGTGTAAAAACGGGACTCTATTACTAAGAATCTACTGTCCGTCTGTCTGTCACCAGGCTGTATCTCATAAACCATGATGACAACACGTGCGCTTGTTTTTTAAGAAATTCAGCACCTGAATAGATATTCAGGTCAATTTGGTATAAATTCAGATATTCTTTGTCAAATAAACTGGTCGGAATGTCTATCCTACCTATTCATAAACTTTGTCTTAAACTGAAACTGAAAAGTCCAGACTCAAGGTTTGTCAGAGAGCAATGGAACGCAGCATGCTGGATGTTCGTAGAACCGACCAACCGAGCATATTACATATAAACACCGCACTGCGATCCAAAACCGGTATTGTGGATGTGGGCATGAAGGTCGCAAAGCTATAAGTGGGCTAAATGGGGCTGGGCAGGGCACGTTGGCCGAATTAACGAACTAGCCACATATTGGATCCCACAGGATGGACCTCGGAGCAGAGGAAGACCAAAATAGAGATGGCAGGACACTTATTTAGAAAAGAAGTGGGAGTGTGCATTGGACAATTTGGATAGGACTAAATAGGGGTGAGAGGGAAGGCCTTTGCCGAGCAGTGGAACACTCTTATATATGTATAGGCTAGTAAAAAAACACACAAAATAGGTGACATAGACAATAAAACAATTCCGATTGGTCTAAATTAATTCCGTGACCATAAGTGCTGAATATCTGAAAAAAAGGCATAGAGCATGTCGGGCCATGCTCATTGTAGGGCTCCGTAGTTACCCGTCCGTCACAATAGGCTGCCTTGAATGGAGCCTATTAGTAAGTAACAACATAACATAACAGGCAAAAGGGAGTAGGTGCATACCTTCGTAACGCTTTGTACATAGGTACGTCTTTTTACTAAGAAGGGAAGTTTTAGCGATAAGTCAAAAACGACCTTTCATTGAATGTCTTTCTACAGCTCTACATTCACGATATTTTTTTTTGTTTTGAACCCATGGTTCAAATGATACATAAGTCTAGATGTTTAACTCCAAAAACTGGTATATTTCACAATTTTATATTCCACAAGTCTTTTTCGCTAATCTTAGCAGAACAAACGAAAGATGTACTATCCTCACAAAAAGACCTTAAACCAAACTTCACGGTAGAATATGATGGAACTTGCATTAATTCTAACTTAAGATCACATCAATGTTCATATTCTGACAAATAAATACTTTTCATTTCATTTCATTTCAAATCCCCTTCTAGTATTCAAGTCCATGTGTTTCCACTTATCGTGCCCAGTGAGCACTACGATAAATTAATCAAAGGCTAGCCGTCAAAAATCGACTATATGTCTAATTATCCAACAATCGTAGCCATTTACCGGCTATTGCTGTCAAAGTGGACAAAAGTGTATAAAAATGTATAAATCTGGACAAGTGTCATATATATCATTTAACTTATCCACTTATCATCAAATTTTAAGGTGGAAATTTAGACAAATGACATATTATCCAACGACCATGTTATGCAGTATATCATTTACCGGCTATCGTTGTCAAAAGTGGATAAGACGTCAAAACTGGATAAAATGTCAGTTTTATCATCATTTATACAGCTATATCATTTATACAGTCGAGCATCATAGCCCGGCTGAACGATATATGAAATAGTATTGGTTGTGTCAAGATATGCTAGCCTTACGTAAGCTATTATTTATAATATGGTTACTGTTCGTTTATTACATCTACCTATTGCTGCTTTAAGCAAAATACTTACTTCTATCATCATCATCATATTACCCGAAAGACCTACCTAAGAACTTACACCTGGACATAAGTCTACCCTACCCCAGGGATCTCTATTATAGAAGTCGTGCTCGACTCTTATTTAAGATTCCGTAATCGGTATACGGGTATATTGTTTCCAGATTGTCGATCTTGTTTGTATTGTGCCCAGGGATCGAAAACCGGTATTTTTTGTATGGTAACGAAAACGGTATTTTTTCGTTCTTTGCTAATTATTTCATTTCTAATTGGGCAATCTAATAATGCGATGTCGTTACCTAAAAACACAACTGAGACACAAAATATTTCTAAATATATGTTTATTTTGATGTTTTTGTAAAAAAACCGGTTCCGATTCCTGAGTGTGCCCTTCCCTTGCTTTGTTCTCCTGCTAGATGGAAAAGTCGAGTTCTGATGCTAGGTATTATTTACCTGGTCCATGTTATGATTTCGCTTTACATTTCAGATTAACGAACATGTGAGCGACGTGAGTTATTGTAGCAGAGTTTTTTGATATTTTACCGCAGGATCCCGATTGGCTATCCCATCGGAACTTTTTCCACCGCCGACCAGGCTCCGCTCCGAATAGTGACTGGTCAGAAAGTTTAATCATGTGAGGACGTATTCTGGAGATGATACTAAATCGCTAACGAGATAGATCACCTTAAATATTTACTTTGTACTGAATAGCTGTTACTTGAACGAACACTAAGTACGTACCTACTTACCTAATTTATGTATCAAATATGTACAAATGAGTAAATTGTACAGCCCCGCTTGGAACGAAAACGGTTTACGTACTAAATAGCATAGTATTCTAACCCAACTACACATAACTTACTTACTTTACTTATTACTTAGTTTATTGTGTAGTACTCTATATTTTAACTGTTAATAATTATAACTGTACCTGGTTCCCCGCGATACAGGCGTAGCGGAGACCCCTAACGTTTTCTGTTATGTGTTTCATTGATAATAAAATTTATTCTTATAACACGTAACAACTGAATGTGATAGAGGAAAAGTCTCAATTGTATTCTTGCGGACAAAAGTACACATTTGAACTTCGTGGATAACTTTTTAACATTTACATATTTGTTTGTAAGTAGTAGGTACAGGGCAAAAGATTATGCATTTCGAAAAGATTATTTATCCGCAAGTTATTGTCTCAATGACTCTATCTTGCTGAACAGTAAATACATTATCGAATTCACAACGATCAGAATCAGCCTCCCTCCTATCGAAGCAGTCGGTGCATGACTTGCGAATCCCCCCCTTTAGATACCATTATCTTATGTATTGTATGTATTTCGTGTTCGTTCGTTTGGCGATCATCGCCATTCAGCCCGTTGGATTTTTTCTCTTGAAAATATATTGTTGAGAAAAAAATTAAGCTTAGTTGTAGAATATTAGCCTACAATACGTATTACATTACAGCATTTGTAGTTAAACGTTTTCAAAGAACAGGGCTCTCCATCTCAGTCTTAGTAAACTAAGTAGTACTCGTAGTAGTCGGTTAGTAGAGCAACAATATACCTACTCTTAGTTCATGGATTCAACTCAGATGCATACCACGGACGGAGCGCAAAGTAATATTTTAAGAAATGAACTATTATAATTACTATGCGGACTAGTTTCACAATTTTATGTTGCCAATTGTATTGAAATTATATCGTCTTCGGTTACTGAGATTACTGCTGCTGCTGATAACATAACTTTGCGATAACACTTTCAACTTGTCAAAATGAGCATAGGCTGTGTCAGTTTCAGCCATTTTATTCCACATGCACCGCAGTTGACACATTTTATGACACATAACGTTTTTCGAGTCACACTAAAGTGACCAAGCTGTCAATAAAATGTTGTAAAACTGTTTTATCTGTCATAAGCTGCGGGTTAACTGAATTCTCGCTGTTCGGAATTTAAATGTCGATTTTAAATGATTGTGCCATTGAGAGTTTTCATGTCGTGTTTGCCTTTTTATACAAAGTCCTTTGACTACAAAAATTTAATATTCAATTTAATTTACTTATATGTTATTTCGTTCCATTTAAACTTAAACGAGGTATTTTACAAAAATTATTTGTGAAAAAACTTTTACACTTCACAACATTTGCTCCGTGCATAACTGTGATGTCGCCCCTTAGAGGATATAACCAAACGGAGTAGCTATTAACAGGCGTTCCCCTCTGTCGAAAATAGTCGGCCAATGGTCATACACAATGTATGGACTGACGTTTATCTGACATATGGCTATTTTGACGTTACTACATTTGACGTTCCCCTCCCCCGCAAAAATTGGCAGACTTTTTTGTACAGCAAATTACAGACAAGGCGTCTCCGTTGGTTATATCCTCCAAGTGTCGCCCTGACGGGTACCGAACACAACACAGCCGTTAAATAGTTACGAAGACTTTGTCCCTTGAAGTTGACGTTTTTTGCTATAATATATACACACGCCGTGTATTGTTGTCGCTTGTATTTTTCCAAATCGCACTTCGCATGTAGCCAATAACCATTATTCGCTTCATAGTTTGACTAAAATATGAAAAGCGGACGAACAAATGAATAGACTAGAGATTTTGCAATTTCAGTATATATCGTTACTGTAACGAATACACAGAAGACTTATGGTAATTGGCAAGCTTTGGTAGCTAAGAGGAGGCAATTGAGCTCTGGCACTTAATACAATTTAAAAGTAGTTACCGATTGCCAACGAGCCATGGGGCGTAGCATATTAGGTGTCAAATTGGTGGATCTCCAAGATCCAAATCGTCTATGTAGTTCGGAAGGCGGCCAAGCTAAAATGGGACTGGGCTGGTCACGTCTGCCGAATGCCGAATGAGTTTTGGGGCAAAATCACTTCATAGTGGGAGTCCGAAAACTCAAATCGGGGATCTGGCAGACCCTGCCGGCTATGGCGGGATGAACTAGACTCCTTCTAAAGGAGTGGCCAGACATAGCACTGGACAGAGATCTGTGGAGAAATTGGGGGAGGCCTTTGCCCAGCAGTGGGACCCAGGGGCTCCAAATAATAATGATACCGATTGTAAAATGAACTGAATTAAAGGTGTCAAGATAGACTTCGTACTGAATTTACAAGAGTACCTACAGTGTGTCGAGCAAACAAAAGCCCGAGTCGATACCGTTAAGCGACGACTAATCGCGAAATTATCGATCCTAACAGTTATGTACGTTATATAATGATTGAAGTACAATTGGTGCGATTTTCTATCGATCCGTCAGTTTCTGGGTTTCAATTCATTACTTCGTACTGAATTTACAAGAGTACCTACAGTGTGTCGAGCAAACAAAAGCCCGAGTCGATACCGTTAAGCGACGACTAATCGCGAAATTATCGATCCTAACAGTTATGTACGTTATATAATGATTGAAGTACAATTGGTGCGATTTTCTATCGATCCGTCAGTTTCTGGGTTTCAATTCATTACTTCGATCCAGTAAAATTGAGGATAGACAAAATATTAATCCGACCCGATTGTTCTTAAGATCCGAAAACTCACTAGGCTACCAACGCTTCCTTAGCTTTATGAGTACCACTTTATAATTAAAAGATATACTAACATAGGTACCCCGAATATGTTTAAACGTGTACAGAATATGTTACTTTCATTATGGCTCTTTCTCAAACCCATTTATTTACTTTAATGTTGATAAAATTCAAGAGAGATACAAAGTCTAACATCATTCAGATCCACTCCACGTTGGTCAATTAAGTACGTGCCCTCGTACGCACTGCTTTGATTTATCGAAAGGCAGGGCTGAAATAGCGGGTTCATTATGGAAGTTAGTAACTGCAGACTTGCCTGTTTTCTAAGATCAGCTGAAATATGTGCCGCTTTGCTCTACTTGTGTCAAGTATTAAAATATGGCTAATAATTGTCTCGAGTAGGTATTGTATGCGACACGTTTGAAATAAAAGTATTAAAATTTACATAATTTTAATATAATTATAACAAACACAAAAATCTATAGTTTGTGTAATTTTGATTTATATTTTTTTTTAATGTTTGCCCACGTTAAATTAGATTCTGATAATTATAGATCTTAACCTCATGCTTTTAAATGCGATTTTCTGGGAATATATTAATAAAACTCATCTATGTCCATAATTCGAAGACCACTAGTCTTCGAATTATGGACATAGATAAAAATTTATACCCTTTATAATTATACGTAAAATGAAATTACTAAAAACTTAATACTTCGAACAAGGATAATAGTTATTTTAATCAATTATTCACTTGGTGCGCTAGCAAACCCAGATAAAAAAAATTGAATGTAGGCAAATTTTCTGGGTGTTACTTAAATTATGGAATTTATATTCATTAGATATACTCCTATTACTAAAACTCTATTGTTTACAGCCTATTAATATTAATCTGCCCCCGCCAAGACGAGCAAAGCGAAGGGCAAGGCCTACCTACCTACCTTTTCTCGAAGCGCTTCGTCGTTTTTTTAACCCTCATAACTTGGGTTTGGAATACACCAGATAAATAACATTCTCGGGGTATGATGCCAATAGTGGACTTATTAAGCATAAAAATTTTCAATTGCATAGCTCTTATACTTTAGATTTTATTCATATCTAAAAAACCCCGATTTCGTCACTCACTCACTCCCGAACTCACTCACTCATCAAAACCTTTAGGGTACTTCCTGAAGATCTAGGAAGCTGAAATTTCTTATGTAACATAGTCTTAGTACACAAACGACAAAAAATTCAAATAATTGATATTTTTAGCCCCTAAGGGGGTGAAAAGGGGGGTGGAATTTTGTATGGAAAATCAATAACCGCTGTACCGATATAGTTAAAATTTGGTATGTAGATAGTTTTTGTTATGGGGAATGATATAGAATAGTTTTCAACCCCAAAATCACCCTGTAAGGGTGAAAAGGGGGTGGAAAAGGGCGTAATCAGTAAAAAGCAGATTGTATAAAAGATGCCCCCAGATACGAAATCTCAGGATTTTTAATAGTAAATTACCCCCAACCCTTTAAATTAGGGGATGGAAGATTGTCATAAGCAACTTACAGAAAGAAGTGAAATCCCACCAAAAACATTTCATGTAAAATGTTGCCAAGACAAAACCATATGGCTCGCACTGTCACATATTTCGACTAAGGTGTAGAGTTTGTGAAGTCAGGGCCTGTAGAGTTAGAAGCTTGGCTCTACAAAAGATCTGATAACTTTTTGACAGTGCGAGCCATATGATTTCGTCTTGGCAACATTTTACATGAAATGTTGGTGGGATATAACTATTATTGAAACTTTAAAAAAACCCCTACGTCCAAAAATAAAATCCATTTTATGCCAAAAATGCCTAACATAATTTTGGATAAAAACTGATACTCTTCAAACAGCTAGATCGGTTTCTATGGAACATAACTAGCTAAGAACCACTGCAAGTAACTCACTTTCACGTAAAAAAAACCGCATCGAAATCGGACTATCCGTTGGAGAGCTACGCTCCTACGCTGCCACAGACAGACAGACGTTAGCTTCTAACATATAACACACGTTTTGCCTCTGGGGTTTAAAAATAAGGGTGCCATTTAGGTTTCAAGCGCCAAGCAGCACACACTTGTCGCAAACTAGGAGAAAGTTGTGGAGTCGTTAGCGCACTAGTATTGCTTATCTGGCGGTGGCACGTTCTTTGATACGCGTTGTCGGCATAATTACCGCTTTATTAACACACTAGCTTTTGCCCGCGACTTCGTCTGCGTGGACTCAGTAACCGCAGCTAGAGTAAGAATAGCGCCTGGGTAAAGTGTAATAGCTATCATGCAATAAAACTATGAAAACGGATTATATCGCGTATATTGAATTTATAATACATCCCGACGTTTCGAACCCTTTATTTCATGAGTAACTATCGCGGTAACCGAAGACAATATTATAGCAATCATGCAAATTGAGCATTGCTTAATATGTACACAAATTATCAGGCACTTCATTATTTCAATTCCACCCCGTTTTCGACCCTCTTAATCCCTGATTTTCGGGATAAAAACTCTCCTGTCCTTTTCCGAGACTCAAACTACCCCTATGCCAAATTTCAACTGAATCGGTTCAGCGGTTTAATCGTGAAGAGGTAACACACAGACAGACAGAATATGAAGTTTATTTGGTTTATCATACGATGCATATAGCATTACACAATTAGGAGATATACGAGCCATAGAAAAGTATTAATTTATTTGATAAAAGCCAAACTTCTATTCATATCGCTTATCGAGGGCAAGCGAGCTTTAGTTTAAGCTAGGTAACCAGTATAAATGTAATCTTCAAATTGTAGGTTATGATTCTTGAAGTAAAACTAAGAAGCCCTAAAATACGACAAATTTTAATTATTTGTTACCGTATTTGCCTAAGTAAAACATGTTATTTGGGGCATTGCATTCAGAAAACTCTTGGCATGTTAAATCCATGTAACTACACATTGTAGGTACACCACAAATACTATCTACTAGGCTCTGTTTCCCACGACTTCGTTCTCGTGAATTTTTAAATTGGATGTTGTAGTTCTACATGAACTTTGTGCAGCTAAAAAGCAGTTGAAAGTACTTGATAATTGTGTTACAATATCTTCTTCCAGTTTCAAATCTTCTCAATACAAACTGTCAATCTCCTTTCAACCCCCTTACAGATATTTTTTTCCAAAACTTGCTCGAAAACATTTTCGTTCTCCATACAAAGTTTCAACACCTTTTTCATATGAAATAGATTAATTTTCAAAAACACTGAAATTAGTTCTTTTGTTTTATTACGGTTCTTCGGAAGTTTCAAGTCCCTCACTCACAAAAACCTTCGTTCACTACCCTGAGGGGGATGATTTTTCAAAAACGCTGACATTACTTTTCTTGTATTTTATTAAAATGCCTTTTTCCGAAGTCAAGTTCCTAGCTTAAAATAAGACTTCAATCCCATACAAACTTTCATCCCCCTTTTTAACCCTCTTTGAGGCTGAATTTCTAGAGATCGCTTCTTATTTCTTGTCCAAATTTCAACTTTCTAGTCTCTTACCAACTCAAGTCGTTCCCGTAACAAACTTTCAACCCCCTTTTAGCCCGTGTTCAAAGGACAATGTGAATCACAGCCCAGGTTTGCATTAATCAAAGAGAGAATTAAAAAGTTTGACAGTTCTATCCCATTGATCCGGTGTCGAGATTGTATGGGCGCGAGATAAATGACTAGAATTAGAGGATTGAATTGTCACTTAATTACCTTTGTAAAGGTATTA
The DNA here is from genome assembly GCF_947568885.1 of Cydia strobilella. Taxonomy (NCBI): domain Eukaryota; kingdom Metazoa; phylum Arthropoda; class Insecta; order Lepidoptera; family Tortricidae; genus Cydia; species Cydia strobilella. Next base: position 23,855,138 of record NC_086042.1, read on the forward strand.
CACCTACCCACTTTGATGTTGATTGTTAAAACGAATTTAGATGACACGGCACGTAGTATGGAGAACCGATCGTCCACTATGCTCTTAACAGTTATGATGCAAAACACTTATTTTTTGAGTTTTTTTTTTAATTTACATATATAATGAACAAGTTTCGAAACAAATCAAATTATTTTATTAAATATTTTGATGTTTTTTTTTAAGTAGTCACATGTATAAATTATAAACTGTAACAGATGTCATATATTAAAGAAAAAGTGACGAAGCCAGTGGTGAAGGCCGGATTCGAACCGTCGTCTTTAGCTATCGCGGCTAACGCCATGAACCCCTAGGCCACCTCGCCACCAGGCCCCGCCAGGGGGCACCAGGGGGAGGGAAAGTGGCGAGGTGGCCATGGCCTAGGGGTTCATGGCGTTAGCCGCGATAGCTAAATACGCCGGTTCGAATCCGGCCTTCACCACTGGAGGGCTTCGTCACTTTTTCTTTAATACATATGACATCTGTTACAGTTTATACTTCATATTATATGATGTCATTGTAAATGTAGTATTGACTTGTAAAAGAGCCATTGAGGCCCACTTACAGAATAAGTACTTACATTTTGAATTTTTTCATTTTTAAATTTTGATTGAAGTGGTTTCCCCTGTAGAATCCATCTTACAAACAAAAAGTAGGTATAACATTTAAAACTTTCGCGGTTTAAACACATATTAAATCACATTTAGAAACGGGTCTATCGCGAATTTATTTTGTTACCTTTATTTACCGACGTTTCGACACAGGTTTCACTGGTCGTGGTCGCGGCTAACTGACGTCCCAGCAAAATGTCAAAACAGAGATTTGTGTGACTACCCCACGAAAAGTGCATTTAAAGTTCGAGGTAGACATCACATTTTCAAACCACCCACTACACATAAAAGTTAATTATTGTCAATAGTCCGACACACAACACTCACAACATCCGCGCACACATCCGAAGATAGATCCCTTGGCTTTAACTTCTAGATCACTGGTCCCCAAGTTGCCGATAAGTTAAAACCATCTTCCCTATTAAAATTTCTGGGGTGCTTGAAATCAAGAAGCACCCCAGAAATTTTGTGTCGACACGTCGGTAAATAAAGGTAACAAAATAAATTCGCGATAGACCCGTTTCTAAATGTGATTTAAAAAGTAGGTACTTAATCTTAAAGGAAAAATCTAGATGTATATAAAGAGGTGGATTATTCAAAAACTAGTGGTTAGATTGTTTGGGTATAATCCTGTGACTCTCTAGTGAAAATATCTTGTGTAGGTGCGAAAGGGTAAAAGTTCCATACCTATAACACTTTATATTCGAATTGCAAGCCCAAGCTGTAATGCAACTTAGTGAAACTAGTGGTTTATTTGTGTCGGGTCACGCACTTATAAGTAATATATTTCTCATCATATCCTACACGAACATGGCTCTGCAAAGTTTCGTTTTTTCCATCTTTATTACTTCTAACAGTAACTAACACTAGCCATAGAGGCGATTATTAAATTAAAATAAATAATTTTCAATTTCCGGAGTTCGTTTCTAAGGTTACTTTAAATTAAATTTGAATTTGAATTTAAACTGTCTTGAGACATAATATTGTCTTCGGTTACCGCGATAGTTACTCATGAAATAAAACTATGAAAACGGATTATATCGCGTATTATATTGTCTTGAGACATACTAATATTTAAAAAAAAAACAAAAAAGGTGCTTGAGAAAGACCTAGGCTCTCGAAACATGTCGCGCGAGTGAATAGAGACACGTGAGTCTAAACCGTAATAATTACTTTAAATTACGTTGGGTTATTTTAAGATTATCAAGCCTAAGGTCAAGGGATTAATTATATAAATTAAACCCTGTTGTGTGAAAAGGCCAATTAAACTTACTTACTTAAATCTACCATCTTAATGCCTACACTACCTTATGGGATCACTTCGGTCTTGCAAATCAGTTAAATGCGTTTTTCTCAGAGACCGTTTGACGTAGATACCTAAAATTTGAAATAGTTATAGCAATTACCACCACTAATATTGTAAATAAGTCAAAACCGCTTATTTCTTATTTTAGGGGGTTGAGAGGGGTTACCTGATTTTTTATTTCATTTGTAAGAATCGTGTGGGGTACCATTAGAAAGCTTGCAAAAAATTGAGTCGATGGACTGATTTTGACTTAATTTTAGACTGCAGTAGTTTCGATAAAAAATGCATTTAAAGTTGCAAGTTTTCATACAAAAATATTCGCCTCTGTCCTGGGGATTTTCGCAAAAACTATAGCTAACAGCCAGCTAACCAGACAATAACCTACTAAAACGAGCATGAAGACGGCGGGAAGATTATCAGGATAACGTAACCTTTACTCGTTTTTTGACTGCAGCTTGATCTTAGGTTACTTAGGGAATCAGTACTTGGTAATTCTGTACTTTACAATGGTTGCCCTATACCTTAAAAAAACAACCTTATTGGAATAGAAATAAGTTTAAATTTGGAACGGGATTTTTCACATACTTAAGTCATTTAGTTAATTTGTTTGTGGAATTTATATGTGCATAGAGTTACTAAATCGTAGATAGCTAGATAAATTAATTTAATATTTATTTAATAGTGTTGATGATTTCTAATCTACGACTTTTGACTACTACGACGTTCAGTATCTGATTAGTCAAATTACTGTCGAGTTAAGTAAACCTGGATAAGGGTTGTGTGATGGACAGATATGATTTAGGAACCTAGCACATATTACAAATTATTGGTCATTTATACAATATAGTACAACACAGGTTCATGTCAATAATGTACCTATGTAAATAAATAAATAATTATTCCAAATTGATTGCAGTTAAAACTAGTTTTGACTTTTCAGGAAAACGCATTTTCACTAGGTGAAACTAGTTTTCACTGTAGGTATTCTGCCAGAGTTAAAGGATAGGTGCGACGATGAGCAGGTTTCATGTCCTATTCTTTCTCTATTCAGGCAGCTCGCCTTTGGAATAGTCTCCCTGTTAAAATTAGACAGTGTCCGAATAGATTTGCATTTAAAAAATCCTTACGTGAGTACTTTGCTGGCAGAACGATGAATTCTTAGTGTTTCTGTTTTGAAAATTTCATCTGATATCTTATGTATTTGTATGTATGTATATTGTATGTATTTATATGAATATTATATATACAGATATACGCCTATGCCTATCCATTTTTTAACTATACTTGTATATATGTAATCACTATGTTGCACCGCCTACAAATTATCTGCTTTGCCCGAAGGTTGACTGGTAGAGAATGCCTCATATCATTAAGTCCGCCTTTTGTACGATTGTATTTTCTTTTGTGCAATAAAGATTAAATAAATAAATGAGCAAAGCGAGAAGGAGTATGTTAGGCTGATTGGTCACGGTTAGCCTAACGCTAACCGTGACCAATCAACGCGAATTCGAGAGAATGGTGGTAAATTAAATGTCGCATAATTTAATACTGAAACGGGATTTAATAGAAAGCACTTACTTTTATCATTTTGGCCTGACGTTTTGAACGTCACATTACGTCCGCGGCGACAGGCAAACTCAAATCAATATTATAATGTATTTTTTCTTATTGCTACTTTCATATACCTTTGATTAAAAATTTCGGTATTTGTAAGAAACGAACAAGAGACAAAAACTGACTTTTCATTTTGAGTCGTGTCCAGTCTATAAGTTTTATATGTATAATAACATGAGGTCATAATAACACCTACTTACTGTTTTTGACGTATTTAGTTTTTTACATACGAAGTTGTCATTTTTATTGTCAACTTTGACGTATATTGTTGTTATTATGGTGTTTGGTAAATAAAGATATTAAGAGGGACTTCCGGTTCGAGCGCCATCTTGATAGTTAGCATCGTGATTAATTACTTTGTTTTTTGCTTATTAATATTGTTTAAAGTTTAATATCGATAGCTTATTATACAGTAAACTAATGTGGTAGTGTGCAGTGAATGGAGAATTAATTTTGAAGCGCGTTTAACCACCATCTTGGAGTCAACGGCCGGTAGTCCACGTGCTTCTTGTAAAGACTAGCTATCGATTTACAAGAGCTAACAAATCACCGTACACTGTCTTGTACAACCGTACAATTTTTGTCGTTTGTAAACCTCTCAATACCTTGATACTGGCGAAATAGTCCCACTGGGCTGAAGCCATAATTTTAAAAGAAGAAGAAGAAGATATTAAGAGAGATTTTATGCTACTGGACGTGAGATATAAGCGGGACAGTCGGTGTCTACGACACAGATATCAAATGACGCCTCCCTCTGTGCATCCTAGACGCCGCGGCACCGGCGGCGGCGCCGTCCACCGTCGCCTTCGTTGATGATGGGTTCTTTGACCACGTTCCTCCAGATTATATTATATTATTATAAGAGTTAGGGGCGAAAACCAGGTTTCATACAATTTTAAAAAAAATCCTAAATAGCTACGATTAAAATATACCAAATTGTGTAAAAATATTTTTCAATATCTAGGGAGGGAAAGTGAGGACTACGTTTGTGCGCAGAATCGATTGTTCCCTATCCTCTTAATGTATGCTAGAGACCTCATACCTACTATTGTCACTGTGACAAGATACAAAATGGGTCATAAATTAAGCCTGTTCGAAATACCTTAAGCAATGATAAAAGCTTTATCTATTTAATAAGCTTTATCATTTCATAGTGTTTGAGATATGCCTAAACTTTAATGCGTCATAACGATGCGTACATCACTTGCAATAATATGTTACTCTTCAAATGACGCAAAAATATGAGACACGCTCAGGCTCTACAAATAAGACCATGTCAGATATTTTTGCGGCCTTCGAAGAGTAACATATTATTGTAGATGACTGTTAGATAGTAGATAGATTACCTACTCACGAAACACTTTGCTGCCGCAGTTGTGTCTGCGGGCTTGGCCAAATTATTTTTATTAGATTTTGGAGTATTTAGGAGTTCCTTGGCTTCATTAGTATATCTTTTGCGTTAAAAACGGGTGTCCAGGAGCGAATGAACTTTCAACATTCCCACCAACCGATAGTTCCCCCTATCCTACCTTAATACTCGTAGTTAAAATTTGAAACGAAAGTTAAAAATTTTGTTCAGTTGTACTTACAGCATGCGATTTAACTTTGTTCTCTACTACGAATTTTGTACATACCATTCCAGTCGTACTTACCTGGTCACAGCAATAATTTACTTTATTTTTAAAGTCACAAACGCAACCGCAGTTTCTTTCCTTCCACCTTTCCCGAAGTACCTATATAGTCGGGATTCCACAAAGCCTGAAATACCAACCGAGCCCCAGCCCCAAGTACGCAAAGTATTAGCTGTGAGAAAAAGCGTTTGAATATTTATATCTTGCTCCAGAGGCTAATTTCCAAGATATTAATCCAGACGAAGATTAAAGAAACTATTAAACCGGCATTATTTTGTATTCATTGCGCGTTGTTAAAAATTGTGGATTAATACGGTGGGGGAAAAGATGAACACGGGATAGGAGTATAATGGTTGTTGTTTGTCCGCTTCTCTAGGTGACACCAAAAATATACAACTAGCAAACCAATGCGTTATCTTTTTTAAACAAAAAACATATATACCTAGGCTCGCAGAAACGAAATCTTCCTTAGAGGTAATACATTTAGTATACTCAGTTTTTTTTTATATAATCAGAATCAGGATGCATTTATTCGTTATAAGTGGTACTTGCATTGTATTGGTCTTATAAATAAAGAATATTGCGAACACTATGTTTTGCCGCTAGGCGTACGAATTTGTTTACCTATACACGGTGGCTAAAAAATAAGTGCATTCCCGTTGCCAGGGAGGGTTTGGGATTATACTCAGCAACTTTTACTATGGGACTAACCCCGAAATCGCAAAAAAAAATTTGGCTGTTTCATAAATTTTGGCTGGTCCGTTTTCTATGGGAGGGTACTTTTTTTTTCGCGATTTCGTTTTTGATCTCATAGTAAAAGTTACTCAGTATTATCCCAAAACCTCACTGGCAAAGGGAAAGCACACCAGCTTGTATATAAACTAAATTAAGCATGCACAAGTCTTAGGTATTCATGCTTATATATAAACTAAATTTTATGCAAATTTCATAGGTTTATAAGTCACTAAGGCCCGCTTGCAACATCCCACTAACCCGGGGTTTAGCAGTTAAACCTTTAACCCAGTGTCTAATAGTACTGGTACCTATGGTAACTCCAGGTTTAACCGGTTAATCCCGGGTTAGTAGAACTTTGCAAGTGGGCCTAATAGTCAAACAACCACACCTATTTACGCACTTTTTCTATTTTTGTTTACGAGAACAGTTGTAAAGTGACCGCTTCCAATCAGTGCCGCACGCATAAATATAGTAGCTGATATGTGCTGAATTGCTGATATTATATTTTTCGCTTTTGATATGCGCGTAGCAAAAAAGACTGCAGCGCGTGCTTGCGCTGCATTATTTTGTTCTACACTCCTTGATAACTTTACCTAACAGACGCTACAGCATGCATGACGCACGTGAAAAGTAGAAATAATTTGTCGTTAAAAACATAATGCCATGTCGTCAATAAGAGGACTCGTTTTAAATCTTAATCTGTTAAGTTATTAGTAAACTGAATGAGCAAACAGCGCGCAAAAATTTTCAATCCAAACTTGCCAAGCATTTAAATGTAACTACATAATATCAAAGATAGATATAACTCCGTAATAGATGGATACAGTCTAAGGAAAAAACGTGCCTCGAAAATCACGAAAATTTGATTCTCGATCAGATGGCGCCACTAGTTTTGGCCTACACTCGTATAGAGGGCGTTGACTGTTTCGTTTGTTATTTATAATTTTAACGCATACCAGTGAAAGAACATGGGTCAAAATCATATAAAAATAATTAATGCTAATAAAAAAATCATTTATCCATATTTAAATACATTTTATCGTATTTTTATAAATATTTATTTTTAGTTTTAAAGTGTGTCGACAGATGGCAGTGAATTTACTGGGGTTACAAAATTTACTATGACAGTACCGCTCTAGTATAAGTTACTCTATGATAATATAAATATATCACAGCGAGATCAGCACAACTTCTCGTTTTCTCCGTTCTCAAGAGTAAACAGTTTTCATAAACGTCAAGTTCCTCAGAAATTTAAAATAAAATCACCTTTTTCAGTAAGAAGGATTTTGAAACCCGGCGATTTTCTGCGAAGTATCTTGAATTCAGTAGAATAGATTCAAAGACAACTTTAACTCGCCTGGGAAAGTTTGCTTCAAAACTAGTGATGCGAGGGGTTCGATGTGTCCACAATTGATATTTATGTAAAAAAGAGAAAAAATGGATATCTCTTCGTAATACCTAATTCATGGTTCTGATTTGCTAAGTTTTTATTAGTCTCAACATTATTTTGTTTATATCACGAAAATTCTGAAGTCGACATCATTAAATAAGAGATTGTATTAAAATAAATTAACAAAACCAGATACATAATTCGAGCTGATAGCAAAAGTTTTAATTAAAAAAATTGCAAGAATCTTTTAGCTGTTTTGGTTTCTGTTTCTCCAATAAGTAATAACATAGAGTAACTTATACTAGAGCGGTACTGTCATAGTAAATTTTGTAACCCCAGTAAATTCTCTGCCATCTGTCGACACACTTTCAAACTAAAAATGAAGATTTATAAAAATACGATAGAATGTATTTAAATATAGATAAATGATTTTTTTTATTTGCATTAATTATTTTTATGATTTTGAACCATGTTCTTTCACTGATATGCGTTAAAATTGTTAAATAACAAACGAAACCGTCAACGCCATCTATACGACTGTAGGCCAAAACTAGTAGCGCCCTCTGAACGAGAATCAAATTTTCTTGATTTTCGAGGCACGTTTTTTCCTTAGACTGTATCCATCTATTACGGAGTTATATCTATCTTTGGTAATAAGCAGTGGAAGTGTTTAGGACGACAGTGCCGCCGAAGTAAAATAAATATCGAGGAAGTTTTTTTTAAATTAATTTAACATTATTTATTGTACATCAGACACTATCATTAAGCACTACCAGCACTGCCAGTAGTAATTCCATAACATTAATGCTTTTTACTGAATGTGTCTGGTAGGAACGCATTAAAACTTAAAATAATGTTACAGTAATAAAAAGTAACTTCATCGATACGAGCACATCCCTGTGATCAACTGTACGAGAAAAAGATAACAAAGAATAGTGCCGCAGACATCTTAATGGAATTCCTTCTTTTAGAATCATGTTGAGTGTTTATTTTAGGTGTTGAGCAATGCTTTCGCTGTCATACTGCTACTTAAACCTATGCAGTAATTATCTAAACCCAGGACGAGGCGTAAGCTTGTGAAAGCCCTCTGTACCATGTACTTCGGGTTACCATCGAAACAACAATGGTAATCAAATACGTACATATTAATATTACACGTGTATGTCATGTGTAACATTAACTAACACGACTTACACGACATTCCATCAAAATGGCGATATTTCTCTTTAATCCGGAAGTTAAAACTGCTTATAAAAAAGAAATCATGCTAAGAAAAAAGGTAGGACCAAAGTTTTGGGAGCATTCAAGGCAATAGGAAGTTCGATAAAAAAAAAACCGGCCAAGTGCGAGGCGGACTTGCCCACCAAGGGTTCCGTACTTTTTAGTATTTGTTGTTATAGCGGCAACAGAAATACATCATCTGTGAAAATTTCAACTGTCTAGCTATCACGGTTCATGAGATACAGCCTGGTGACAGACGGACAGACGGACAGCTAAGTCTTAGTAATAGGGTCCCGTTTTTACCTTTTGGGTACGGAGATATTTAAAATTAGAGTTAGTAAAGTTATGAATTCCTCATATTTAACCTACAATTTTAAGAAAACATACAAGGCAAAACAATAAAAAAGAGCAGTCATTGAAAAAGTAAAATATTGTCACACTTTAAAGCGATCTCCACAAAGAAGGTACTTAAAACAAAACTTGCATATTCATGAGAGGGCAACGAAGACTCATTTGCAAAATTAATCCTTAAGCCTAAGAAATTCCTTATTGTTCAGCCAGATTTGTTTCTCGCCGTTTACCGGGTTTTAGACTACGAGAGCTGCCTTATTAAATTTGAGAAAGCGAGTTCCAAACTAATATAATAAATTAAATTTGGGCACATTGTTGAATAAGGTTATGAATATACACAGCTTTTGATTTAGGCACCGATTTAAAAGATTCAATTCTATTGTTTCGTTATAAATGACGTTATGAGTGTACAGTAAGCATCAAAACTAGCGGTTCATACTAAACTATCTACCAATATTTTATCATTTTCTCTTTATGTAGAACAATTAAATAGCTACAGATACTTTTGAACGCAAACTATAGAGATACTTCTATTTGGGAACGTATTCTAGAGTGGCAAATACCTAGGTACTTTTGGCGCGTTTCACCCGCCATTATTAATGTTATACGCGAATAGTAGTTACCTAGTGTTTCTTATTTCAAATAACACAGGTACAATAAAATAATTTGATTTGTTCATATTTTTAATAATTTTGTCCGTTATTTTTGTAGAAGCTATGCTGTGCTCGCAATTCTTATTTACTTGACATTTAGTGAATTAACACAGTGCACAAAACAGGCAGGACGAAGTTGTATATGTTTAAGATAAGTTTTGGAGACGCGAACTTTCAAGCAATTTGGCAGTAAGTCGAGAACGTGCGACGTAGTGGGTTCTACCATATCCTAAAGAATAAGTAGCAAGTCACAGAAGGTTGCGCTTATAAGTACAATTGCATCAGTTAAAAAATAATGTTTTACTGACCTAGCAAAGCCAAACTTCTCCGTTTCAGCTTTTCAGGCAAAAATACTTTTCACCACACTAGCCGGTAAAGGCTCTCTTGATTATTCAAAAACTAATGAGTTATTCGTTATTCAAAAAGTAATCGAGTTGTTTGTTTTATGTTGGCTGGTAGAATTGACTTTTAAATGATGAATTTGAATGATAAATGTTTAATAACGTCTATTTGGATTTGATTTTGTTTGATATTTTACAGTAAGTATTTTCCTCGCGTTGGTGTGGTGAAAAATTTTGTGTTTCACTCGGTGGCAAAATTTGATTAACCCTCGCAACGCTCAAGATTCCACTTTATAAACCACTATAGTTACGCTAGAACTGCTATAGCTACGCTCGTGGTTCAATTTTGGAATTTTTCTTTTGCTCGGGTATCAATAACTAAATTAGCACGAGCGGTTAAACAACTACGTGCCTGTCAACCAAATTTTAACTATTGTCCGGCTGTTCTCCTCTACAGCCTTTACGTATTTATATTCGCTACAAGAAGGATTTATGAAAACCTGTATAGGTATTCCTGTCTGGTAGGTAAAGTGTTATAAGCAGTGATTAGAATTTTTGGAGTACCTTAATTTTTACTTACTTAATATGTGAAAAAAAAAAAACATTTTTGTTAGGTTTATAGAACTTTATTTTCTCAAAGAAGTTATACATCTCACTTCAGAGAAACTTAACTACAGCAGAACTAAATATAAATAATCAGTAAGTATAGCGAGTGCATGCGTACTCACTTACAAAGCTCTTAACTAACTAAAATTTAAAAATAAATAAATACTAAAATTTATGTTTGGTAACTACAAACTTAACTACTTGATACTTGAACCACTTCCTGTTTTGTACGTACGTATAATATTTCTTCACATGTAAACTTTCTTGAGACATTATTATTATATAATTTTACTGTTTTAAGGGGCCCACTGATTACCAGTCCGCCGGACGATGTCGGCCTGTCTATCTGTCTGCCTAATTTTTGTTCTAACTGACAGGCTGATATCGTCCGGCGGACTGATAATCAGTGGGCCCCTTTAGATACCTACTTATAAGTATAATAATATAGTTAAAACGCGCATAATGTGTCATAGACCCATGTTTCCATTTTAAAAATTGAGACTGGGTTTCGTAAAAAGTGCGCAGCTAACTGATTTTAATTTTAATTTCAATCATTCTTTATGCCACTTCACAATGTAGTACCTAAGTAGAAAAAAGTAAACAAAAGGTAAAAAGCTTTGTCAACTTTAAATAGTAATAAAACTGACTAATGCATATTGGCTCACCTTATGTTTTTTTAGTTAAACATATGAAAGCAACTACAATTCATGACAGACCTGTAAGCGGTGATCGTGCTCGACGTGTCATAAATGTGGACATTCTTAGGCACAAACATCAAACTATTTTATTGTATAGATATGTGACATGCTTGCGCCCATGAGAGATATATTATAGCATTGTGTATATTAAATAAAGTCCCGTTCTTCCTTAGTATTATTATGACGTCATACTTAGTTTAAGGCCCAAACTTTCATATCTTTGATGTCTGTGAACTAAAAACAAATATTTTACTTGACTTTTATCAGAAGCAAATTCCATTTACTTTTTGATAAAGTCTTAGGGACAAATACCTTAAATGCATGATATAGTAGGTATATTACATAATATAGGTACTTGCAAGTAAATACAGCATAAACCTTGTAACTCAAACCTTCTGTAATCAGACAGCAACTAGTATTAGACAAGTTAATATTTGCACCAGCTTAACCTAAGGCCTGTTTAAAAAATTGACTATTATACATATAAGTAACTATGTACATATTAACGTCTAAGCCACATTTTTTGTCTTAAATTGTGCGATAATATAATGCTGTAATAAACTGAGATTTAGTTTCTTACAATAATAATCTTCTACAATTAATTTCTAGATATTAACCAGACTAAACTAAAATGATTTAAACGATTAATATGTATGAAAGTTAGAGCTTCCAAAAGTTTAAATCTGTTTCTGCATTGTTTCATGTACACCTCCTATTATTCAAGTTAGGGTCATGGCACACTGCGTCCGATTCACAACTCCTCGTCGTCGTTATCTCGCTCAAACTTCGGAGCGACGTACGATTCGGACGCAGTGGGCCACGCCCCTAAGGCATGCATACCGGAATTCCAGAATCTCGAAATACCGGAATATCGGACCGATATTTACGAAAATGAAGATGGCCAATATAGAAATTTGATATTTCTGGTATGTTAACTTTTTGGTTTCGTTTTATAAAATATGATGGTAGGTACGACGAAAACTACCATTGTTACGACGAAGAAATACTTTTGGTGTTCATATCTATATCTATCTATATATATAAACGTAAAAGTCCTGACTGACTGACTAACTTAAATCAATGCCCAGCCCAAACCGTTGCCCCTAGAGAGCTGAATTTTTCACATTAGGTAGCTTTTATGATGATAGTATCCACTAAGAAGGGGTTTTTCAAAATTCACCCCCTAAGGTGGTGAAAAAGGGGTTGAAAGTTTGTATGTAGATCAAAATTTTTATCAAATGCGGGACTTAAAACTTTGTATATGGGCATATTATTAGAATACAGGAAAAGTAATTTCAGCGTTTTTTAAAATTCATCCCCTAAAAGGGTTAAAAAGGGGTTGAGAAGTTTGAAACCATTACAAATGCTTTGAAATTTCTTAGAAAGGCATAATAGCCGCTTCCAAAAAAAATATTCGACGTATTTGGATATTTAACCCCTACGGGGGTTGAAAAGGGGATGAAAGTTTGTCTTGGGTTTCAAATTTTATTATAAGCTAGGAACTTAAAACTTTGCATAAAGGTATTATATTAAAAAACAAGAAAACTAATTTCAGCGTTTTTAAAAATTCATCCCCCAAGGTGGTGAAAAGGGGGGTTGAAAGTTTGAATGGAAATCAAACATTTTATTGACTGCGGGACTTGAATCTTTGTATAAAGGTATATTATTAGAATAGAAGAAAAGTAATTTCAGCGATTTTAAAAATTCACCCCTTAAAGGGATGTGTGAAAGTTTGTATAGGGTTCAAATTTAATTTTAAGCTAGAAATTAGAAACTTCGTAAAAAGGTATATCATTAAAAGAGTAGAAATTGATTTTAGCGTTTTTGAAAATTCATCCCCCAAGGTGGTGAAAAGGGGTTGAAAGTTTGTCTAGAGATCAAACATTTCTTTGAGTGCGGGACTTGAATCTTTGTATAAAGGCATATTATTAGAATACAATAAAAGTTATTTCAGCGTTTTTAAAAATTCATCCCGTAAATAACCACTTTACGGGATGAATTTTAAAGGGGTTTAAAATTTGTAGTCCTAATTTTATTTTAAGCTAGGTACTTTAAACTTCGTAGAAAGATATTCAATTAAAAGGGAAGAAAACTTATTTCAGCATTTTTGAAAATTCATCCCCCAAGGTGGTAAAAAAGAGGTTGAAAGTTTGTATGGAAATCAAATCTTTTTTTGAGTATAGAACTTCAGTCTTTGTATAAAGGCATATTATTAGAATACAAGAATAATAATTTTAAATATATAAGCGTTTTTAAATATTCATCCCCTAAAAGGGTTAAAAAGGGGTTGAAAGTTTTAATCCATTACAAATGCTTTGAAACTTCTTAGAAAGGCATTGTATAATATTACAAAAAAAAGTTATTTAACGTTTTTAATAATTCAACCCCTAAGGGGGTTAAAAAGGGGATGTAAGTTTATATGTATTACAAGTTTACGTTTAAGTTAGGAACGGGCATTATCTTAAATTAAAATAGACGAAAACTGATTTGTGTGTTCGTGTTTGAAAAGTTTGTATTAATAAAGTTTGCATCGGGAGCGAACATTTAAAAAAAAATATGGACTTGAAAATCTAAGTGTTGAGAGGGATTATATCGAGAAGAATTTTTTTCAGTTAGGGGCTTAAAACTTCGTACTTTGTGAAAGACAAATTTCATGCGTTGTTGTAACAAATGATCAACCATCCCTAATACTGATATCTTTTGCTGCATAATGTTCTATGCTCATGTAAAATATTTAACCACCAACATACAAATCCACGCGTACGAAGTCGCGGGCAACAGCTAGTTTAATATAATTCCGGAATTTTGGTATTGTGCACCAATATCGGATTTTCAATAGCAGTATTGAGAATCGACCGATATTGGTTGCCCTTTATTCAAATCTGTAAGAATTCCGTCAACCATGCATCAACATTCAAAATTGCAAATTTTACCTACTTGAATTTTGACTGCTGGTTCAATTTCTAATTTGGATGAAACAGCGAATTCGACCGATTTTCTCTTTATTTCATTGCTGAACTGTTCCGCTTGCGTTTGCAGAAAAAGAAAAAAATAATCTAGTTTGAACTGACATAATATGAGAACTGTCTGCAATATGACAAAGAAAAATATGCGCAAATAAGTTGTGCTCCAGGAACCTAGTGCTATATGTATGGACGAGAAAATAGTGATTTGCTACCTATTATGGAACTATTCAGCAGCCTCCAGTGCAAAGGTAAGTAAGGCGAACATTATTTCCATAAAGCATAAAATCTGCCATTGCGACAGCTGGTGTATGGTTTTCCATAGAGTTACAGTTTTCCTCACATCAACACGAGCTGTTAAAAAGTAACGTGAAACTGCGTGCGATTCTGTCTGCTCTTATGACACAAGCTTGAACTATGTATGTGCAGATAAATCTCGTAACAATCCCGTTTTTATACAATTCCGGGGAGATAACAACGAACACCGATAGCGGAACACACCTCATGCTTTTAGTATTGTTTGTGGAAATAAAAATAAAACTACAATAGCGGAGAGGGCTTGACACGGAGATAAAATAACGCGGTTCCGTGGAAAATGAGCGAAGTGGCGGACCATTAAGGTGTCTGCCGCGGCGTGAAGTAGGGATGGGAAACAAGAATATCGATATTTTTTTCAACACTATAGTGGTAATTAATGCTCTGTAGACTTAAAGTATGTTCTGTTCCTAGTTGAAATTCTTTTCAAGTAAGCGTTTTTGCAAACTATGAAAACGCTCGCTTATCACGTTTGTGGTAAAATGAAAAACAAAGTTGGCGCTGATTTTGGCTTTATATTTACAATTATTGTTTTTTAGTTGATGTAAGAATTTGTTGCTTTATGAAAAACTAAAAAAAAACATACCTACACATATTACACATTCTACCTACAGTGAAATATGGTACCTACTTAGAACCATTTTCAGGTCGTTCGAACTGCGTAATATTAAGAAAACTTTTTTGCAAATGTATTACAAAAATTACATAATTTATGTGAAAAGAAAATATTAGAATCTGCATTATAATGAAAATTAACCGTCCTGGCCGTAAATGTGATAATCGATTTATTCGACTACGGTTGACGAATCTATGCAATGAAAATATGACGAAAATATAAATAGACAAGTGAAAAAATTAGAGTATAATTTATATCGTAAAACGAGAACACGATCCCTTCCCTAACTACTTCTATGCAGTTGAGCGGGGGACAATGGTCTCTAGTATAGTAAGAGGCAAATTGGTGCACTAAGAGAAGCTCTAAATAACCCAGGGTCTGAGGCATTATTTAAACGTATTGTATTTATTATTACAGACAATGTATAGTAATTGCATAATTTATTTTTTACAAAATGTTATTATGTATTAGTAGGAATTGTATTGTAATGTTCTGGGCTTTTGCAAATAGACTACTAGCGCCTATCTTGCATGTGGTACAGTCAGCTGCACAGAAAAGGTACCCCGCCTGCATAGAAGCTTGTATGCAAAGGTGCTAAGCGAATAGTATTGCTGACTGTACCTAATTATATGTTTTATTTTATTTAGTTACAACAACCCGTTGGTTGTAATGAATTGGTTGTGATGATGATTATAGTATATGAGTAATTTATTTATTTATTTTATACTCAATTACAAATTATGTCAAAAATTACAAAATGAAGTTCCAAAATAATAACCTAATTAATAACCTAACAGATAAAATGAACAGCGAAACATTATAAACTAAAATCTACATAATTATTACAAAAATCTTAACCTAAATTAAAATAAATCCTAAACTAACTATATTCACAAAATACGCCTCGCGCCCCTACAGATGCAAAGGAGCCCATCACGCTCGCCGCCGTTATCACGTTGAACAGCGATGGACAACCTTTGCATAAGTTATTAATATATTTTAGATTTAATTTGTACGTATTTATTTATTTATTAATAATACAGAGGGCGCTCAGGTCAGCTGGTGTTCCATCCGTGCTTGAGCCTCCGGGTCTAAGTCGCACGGATGGCAAGCGGCCTGATGGCCTAACTTTAGTGCCGTGGGAGAGAGGACGGTGCTTGGTCTGGGATGCTACGTGCGACAGCACCTTCGCCGCCTCTCACATCAGTCGCACAGCACGCGCGGCCGGGGCGGCGGCCGAATCTCAGGCGGCGGTGAAGCGCCAAAAGTATGCTCCATTGGGCTCGGGGTACATTTTTGTCCCTTTTGCGATGGAAACGGCGGGCTGCTGGGGTGCTGACGCGAAACAATTTGTGCGTGACCTATGTCACCGCCTTGCCGTCGACTTAGGCAAAAGGGAGAGGACCCCCGCTCCGAATCGTTTCTGGTGCAGAGGGTGTCCATAGCCATCCAGCGGGGTAATGCCGTGAGCATTATGGGCACTTTTGCTAAATTTGGTTTGACTAAATTACCTCGTGTAATTATATAATTATTTGTAAGGTATAAGTTGTGACATGTAAATTATTTGTACGTATACTTAGGTTTAATTTGTATGTTATCTTGCATTTGCTTTCATTTAATTCACAAATGTTTTCATAATTTTTCTTTGTATAACGTTTCTCTATTGCTTTTTTACTGCTGTCTCTTTTGTCACTAGTGGTTGATCATACCGTGAGTATGCGCGCGCACCACGCGCGCACTGCTAGGTCCCGGCAGAATACCAGCGCTGCGGCAGCAATGCTGCAGCACATGCTGAGTCGGCGCCTTTTCGCGACTACACAGTCGTGACAAAAAAAACCTAGTAGTTAGTAAGTAATTAGTTTAATATAGTACTTAGACCTAAGTTTTAGTTTTATTATAAGTACATATTTTTTTGTCACGATAATGTTTAGCATTAAAGTTCTTCTAAGAACAAATTAAATTATTTTATATGAAAATATTTTAATTTGTGTTTTTTCAAGTAGACACACTACTATTCAAACTATAAACTGAAATAAATGTCATATACGAAGGAAAAAATGACCCAAGCTTCCAGTAAACGGGGGACGCTGGTTCGATTCCAGCTCTGGACACTCATTGACGGGGTCATTTTTTCCTTCGTGTATTATGACATTTATTTCAGTTAATAAAGTTCTTATCTATCTATCTATCTATCATAAGAAACGACCGATAAGTATAATAGGATTTATTTGGACGCGGGTAGTTACGATTATGAGTAAGTATCTCCATTAATGTTTTAAATATTAATATCCAATCCGGTTTAATCTCCTAGAGATAATATCGCAAATGAATATTATACTAGCAAATGATACATGATTACTAATAACAGATTCAGTAATATTTTTCATTAGTTGATATTCGATATCAACGATCAGTTTTAGAAATGCGTACCTATTGTGGTTTGATATTATCGATAATCCATTACTTTTATACAAGCCTGTTTACAAATAAATTGTTGCTATAATATAAATATCCGATCCCATTCATTTTATTATTATGTACCGGGTATTCTTGTTTTTAGCTGCAAAGACGCGGCTGAACTTGGTCTTGGGCTTGTCTATTTACGACTCTTGTCACTCGAATATTGCAAGAGCGATAGATGTCAATATTTTTGGAATTTAGATTTTCACGCCATTCAGTATCACATATTTTAGAGGCCCGTTGCTAGACAACCATCCGTAGGCGAAGTACGCTGCTGTTTAAAGTTGTATAAGCCTATTGTCAGCTGTACCAACGTGAGCCGGATATAGGGATAGGGTGTTCAAGGTTGAGAGCTACCTTTTTGTCATAATTATATTTGGCGTCGTGTACTTATCCAAACGTCCTGCAAAATTACGTCTTATTAGGATATATCTGCCAGTGTTGTCGAAACACCAATGGCAAATAAATTACCCCAATAGCGGTACACATTTAGCAATCTTGCAATTATTCAGGAAACTAGGACGGCCTTGCGCTCCTGTAGCAGTGCCGCCACTGGGCTGATCTCGGAAATTGTCCATACACATCGTAATTAACTAATTAAGGGTCGAATTCCCAAATAGGCGATATAAGCAATCATTCCCACGAAACGACCACTTGGGCTTTGTATTTATGTCCATCTCGGAATCGGAAGAAGAAAATCTCAAACATCAAGCCAGTGTCGCGTTCTGGAACGTTCTAGCCTTCTTAATGTTCCGTTAGGTATGGGAAATTATAAATGAGTAGGCAGAAGAACGGTCAAAATAAATTATTTATTCTATGATCAGCTTTTTTTTTATTTATTTACACAAAGGGTACATGCTTACAAACAAAATTTATGCATCGCCAAACTGTAACCAGTTCAGCTCAGTTGGTAAAAACGGGTTAAATGTCGTGGTTCGCGGTAATACTTTATAAGGATCGGATTCCGCTAAACGTTTGCAGCCACGGTGCCGAGGTGGTAGGCGCTGGTTTTCTGATCAGTTCAGCGCAGCTCGCAACTGCGAGGCGCTGAGTCGGGGTAAGGGCCAGAAGCACGCCAGTAGCAAAAAGGCAAGCGGCGCGGCGGCAAGCAGGAAGCCAACAAAAGTCACTTTGAACTTTAGACCATCAAGCCTCAATCTCAATAACACCTTGTTCAACAGTGTTGATGAAGTGAAGGTGATGATGACACTTGATTGACATCGAGTTCGCACCTACGCGTTCAAACAAGTTGAATGCCCGGTTGTGATCGATTTATGACTAAAGGGCATCCCTCAAGACTTATTAGTTATAGAGAGGTATATTTGTTATTTATTTATCTGATTTTATATTATTATGTATATGACACCATAAGATAGGTTAGGTTATTTTGTAATCTTCTTACCGTCAGTTTATAATTTAACTAGCGAGATTATAAACTGACGAGTGTTTACAATTTTACGGTGACATCTAGGTATAAGAACTTAAATACATTATAAAATATTCATAACTCACGAACAAGAAGGTATTCCTTATAAACACGAAATTAAATACCCTTACCTGGATTCGAACCCAGGCCCTCCAACTTCGTACATTATTATTTATTTATTATTGTGTTATTGTGGGCCCTTTGAGTGACCAAGCAGTGATCTATTATGACGCTTCGTACATAACTAGGGTGACTGCCGATTAAGCTAGGCTACGAAGGCGTTAAAACCCTACACTTTCTACATTTGTTAAGTAAATATATTCCTGTATAGGTAAAGGTGCCATACGGATGGGGGCCCACTGAGTATCAGTCCGCGGGACGATATCAGCCTGTCAGTTAGAACAAAAATTTGACAGTTCCGAACAACCGACAGGCCGATATCGTCCGGCGGACTGGTAATCAGTTGGCCCCTTTACTATGGCAGCATTACCGCTGAATTTCCATGACAAAATGAGTGACGTTCGTCGCCGCATTACTTTCACGATTCGTACGTTCAATCCGTCACTCATTTTATTTAGGCAATAGACAGTGACAGTCGCGGGTACTGTCAAGGCCGCAGCAGTAATACCGCAACAGTAATGTAGCTGCAGTTGCTATCCGAATGTCACCTTAACGTTGCATTCATAATTACCTAATTAGTGTAGACACTAATTACAACAATTTTAATGATAGTGTTTGCGTTTGAATGATTAATCTGATTTGCATTCACATTTTGCTCTGTTGTAGCTGTAAATTAATTATTATCATATTACAATTGGGGTCTATTTTTGAAATTATACCTATGGTTAAAAAATGACGTGTATTGATGAAAAGCAGACGTGATAGGTTATTAAGGTAGTAGTTTACCAATATATTCATTGACATTTTGCTGGGACGTCAGTCTTCCGTGACCACAGTTAGTGCAACCTGGCTGAAACGTCGAAAAAAAGGTAAAATAATGAAGTTTAATCGCGTTAGACCCGTTAGTAACATTAATTATCGTTAATTCTCTTGTCGAAGCAGGCAAACCTCTAAAAGCACTAAGCCAATTACCATGCAAAAGTATTCTGAAAAGAAAGCCACTTTTCCTTAATACAAGCACAAAGTTTGACAGTATGCAGGCGGATGCAACTTTGATGTAAAATTTAAATGAGTAGCCCAGGTACTCTAATTTTCTTTGCAAACTTTCCAGGATTTTCCAACTGGAATTAATTCCCATAATGATCTATTTGAATTTTAAAATTCATTCGATTTAAAGCAACGCGATTCTAGAGTTTTAGTGCTCTTGTCGTATTGGATTTTACTCAGTCTCTGTAAAGGAATATTTTGTTACAACAATTGAGATTTATTAAAGAGTACCCAGAACAGAATTAGAACATTTTTCATAATGTGTAATAATATAAATGCGTAGTTTGTTTTCTAGTTAGTGACTTGCCCGTTTCCACAGAATGTTTCCTAATTTGTGTAGGAGATTGTCACCTCATAAAACACCTCAGGTGTTTTTCTTTTAACAAATGTATAATAGTAGTTTATGTGACTGCTACATAATGAAAGGCAAATACGAGTATGGGTTTATTAAAAGGAAGGAAGGAAGTTTCGTAAAAGGATCATACGAGTATTTTAATGCCTAATTATGTACAGTTATATACACTGCTTTATCTGTATCGTTTCAATATCGTAAGCTTCAACAAAATAAAGTAATTTTATACTTATAAAAAAATTAAACTTCAAATGGCGGTAATGTAAACTTTTTCGCGCATGTCACGCATTCGTTTTTTTTTTAAATTGAAACTAGTCGGGGCCGACTGTCATATCGTTCAATATTAAGTAACATTCGAAACATTGTCAAAATTGTTTGCAACTGACACTTCATTTCGAATAAAATGTCATCTCGACTGATATTAGAATAAAGGCCAAATCAAATTTCTTTGATTTTCCGAGATGTTCTAAATTTTAATGTAATTAAGGTATCGGTTATCGATAATGTAAAGTTAAAATTAAGGTGCACCTACAGATAGGTTTATTAATAATATAGGCCGTTAGCTTTTCGTTTCTGAATATATTGTAGGGAGGTTATGATATAGAAGTAATAAATACCAATCATCTTATTTTAACCCACTCAGCGCTAAACATGACAAGTTGTTGTTTTAGCTACATTGCGGGAAACCCATGTTATCGGATACGACTGTAGTTCCGCGGTGAATGTGTTAAGGCGAGATACTCCCAGGTCGATTTTTACCAGCTGTTTTCGATTCTATTTTCTATCAAGCAAACTTTTTTAATGACAGAACTAGATTTATGGGAACTCGCAATCTCATTGCCTTCAATACTACCTACTTGTGTAAAGTATCAAGTCATGCATATATTGGTTCGTCAAAAAATACTATCACAATAAACAGTAAAACAATATAAACTTAATTTTACTGTTCATACAGACCTGGTTAAAGTGCTAAAATGTATCAAGCAAATGAGGGAATATGGATAATAACTTAACGCAGTTATCCGAGTTTACTCCTGAAACAGAACTAATTTACTGGTCTCTAGCTGTCACTGTCGCTCCCACTGTATTGGTAAGAGAGCTCCGAATTAAGCCGTAAATAAGCTATTTCATTTGATATCGAGTTGTCGCTGCGCTGCGTGTCGGAAGTTCGCTTTGCACTCAATAATGGCGTAATTTGAATTGCCCGAGTTACGTAATGAACGTTACGCGAATACATTCCATTATTTTCAGCAATTATACCAACATTCTTTAAAAAGAAGACAATGCTGTAATAGGGCAGGCCTAAAAGTAGTATATATTTTTTACCCAGCTTAAATTTCGTAGGGGTTTTCAAGAAAAAAAATCTAGGTTTAGACTGCTTGTCTATCAGTTAAATTGTACATGTCGCTGGTTCATAATGCTGGTATTTAATAACGCAGTCAAGTTTAGTATCTATAGGGTTTTTTACTGACATCCTACATGTTAGTTATTCAATTCAATTCAATACTTTATTCATAAAATACAATTTTACAAGTCAGGTAGGTAGGTGCATGCCAAATACTTAGTGCTAAGTCTTATATACTTATTTTGTTATTTACATAGTTTAGGAGGCAAGGCTGAGTGAGCGAACCAGTTGCTTTTTTTTAAATATATATTTTTCAATAATAATAAGTTTTACCCACTTAGTACAGTGCTAGGTCTCGTAAAAGGCATCGATTGTGTAGTATGCATCAGACGCCAATTTAGATTTAAGTTTTTTGTAAAAACATAGGTTTTGATAGTCTTTTTAGCGATAAGACCACAATTATTAATTATTTTTTCTGTATTGTTTTCTTGTAATGAGGTGTGAAAAAAGGAGTATTCCATCTGTCTAACATCATGATACTTACGGCCGTTTTTAGGGTTCCGTACCCAAAGGGTAAAAACGGGACCCTATTACTAAGACTCCGCTGTCCGTCTGTCCGTCCGTCCGTCCGTCTGTCCGTCTGTCTGTCTGTCTGTCTGTCTGTCTGTCTGTCACCAGGCTGTATCTCATGAACCATAGTTAGACAGTTGAAATTTTCACAGATGATGTATTTCTGTTGCCGCTATAACAACAAATACTAAAAACAGAATAATATAAATATTTAAATGGGGCTCCTATACAACAAACGTGATTTTTTGCTGTTTTTTCCGTAATGGTACGGAACCCTTCGTGCGCGAGTCCGACTCTGGAACCTAAAACGGTCGCATACTGTGTGGTTTTAAACGAGTTTACTTCTGGGACATCCTAGCGTTTTCAAGAAATCGGGCGACATAAAATCCCAACTCTTTTACTTGGCTCAGGTATGTGATTCTAGGCTTTCCACTGCCTCTCGTCACGAGCAAATCAAAAGACTGGCTCAGGAAAGAAAGGACTGGCAATTACTCCACCGACAAGAGCAAAGCTCTTAAGTGATGATGATGATGAAAATCCCAACTAATTGAGAACCATCTCATTCAAGATTTTCAAGTCGGTTAAAACATGCAGCCATCTAGGTAGTTTCACGTAAAGCCCAGTTATGTTGTAGGCCGAGTGAGTAGAAACAAGAAAGTTACGAACAAAGACCAACAAAATATCTCGCGCTGACTCATCTGCAAGAAAATCTTCGGGCCACGAAAATAATATCGGAAGAAAGGAATATCTACAGGTTTTTAAAGGGTTATTAACGCGCATGTCACATTCCAGGCACCAGGTATCACAGGCACTCGGTAAGGCTATTGTAACCGCCACCGTACGCTTCTTTGCCACCAATTTAATATAAAAAAGATGAGGTAGGTAGGTACTTCCTCAAAATTAATATTTTATTATATTTCCAAAAATCGCGAGTTGGATTAGACTAAAATAATGAGTAAACTGGCGTGCTTTTGTATTGTGTTGGAAGCCAAGTCTCATTTTGGGTCATCTCGCCTGCCAAATAAGTAAGTAGTAAAATAATGATGTCTTATACATGGTTTACCGATTACCCTTTTGTATTTTTTTTATAATTTTTAATGTAGTTAACAGGTGCGATGCGTTGACAAGTGTTGTATAAAATTTCTGCCGGATAGGGATTAAAATAGTATTCGCGCACTTTGTGGCCTCACTCAAGACCCATCTGCTGTTGCTGCACCCCCATTATCTGCCTCCATAAACCGCGTACAATTCCAAGCTTCTGAAATCATCACCATTTTAAACTGGCCTTCCTTCCCCCGTCCAAATTAAGAATCCCCACATCCTCTACGGTATACGAGAAGTGATGGGCAGATCAAAATAAAATGGTCGTTTATTTTATAGTACGGAGCTTCATCAAAGAACTATAAATAATGGCTGATTGTTATGTGTTTAGTGTTTTAATGCTGGTTAAAACTAAAGTTTCTTCCTTGTCGTAAACGTTAATGTGTGTAAGAGCTTAATTAGCTACTTAATTTAGTGATATAGACGTCAGCAAGAGAGTTGGGCGAATAATTACACATTACACACACCACACACAGCACCGAATATCGTCGGCCTAAATCGCAAACCTCGTAACTCAATTTGACCAAATTTTACAGGAGGCACAAAAAACTTCATTACCAAAAATTTTGCATGAAGACTTACTCAGTATTTTTTTTAGATAATGTTAAATTAAATTTACCCATCAGATTGTTAAAACCTATTTTTTTTAAATCACCTGAACCTGGAAAATTTGGAGTTACTAGTTTTTCTTCAAAATTTCTAGAAAGCTAATCGGGAGTTAAGAGTTTTGCTATAAAAATCCGTAAAAATAGAGGATAATCTTTTGATCTCAACAAGGTAATTGTGGATTTAAAAAAAATAACTTGCAAATTAAAAAATGTTTATTAAACTTAAAAACAGAAAAGCCTCCTCTGGCTTCCCAAGTTAAAGTGGGAGCACAGAATTGCAGCGAGTCGGTAGTAGGATCCCATGGTTTGGGTAGCCAGAATCATAGGGGGCAAATTTAATGCTTGTCAACTTCCACGAGAGAGGGGCTTTTCTTGATGAATTCGTTCTTCAACCATTCTAGGGCATTTATTTGTGTGATGAGCACAGAATAGATATTAAATTTGTTCCTGAGTCATGGGTGTTTTCTATGTATTTAAGTATTTATATATTATATATATCGTTGTCTGAGTACCCATAACACAAGCCTCCTTGGGCTTACCGTGGGACTTTGTCAATCTGTGTAAGATTGTCCTATAATATTTATTTATTTATTCAAGAAATAGCCCCAAAGGAACATGGAAGTGGACGTGATGGAGCCCAGATACTATGACAAAAAATGAGATCACAAAAAGCATATATATTCAGAGACGTCTCAGTAATCAACAGGTTCAACACCGGTAGTGATCACCGACTTGTTAGAGGCTCTCTGAATACAACCATAAGATCGAACGTGTCCGTTTGATAAGTCCAGGCTCCGACTTCTGACCTAGGCTACTCCAAACCATGGTAGGATCTAAAGCATTTCAGTCGAACCTGGAGAACCGATTCGCTGCCGTGGAAAGCACAAATGCCGTTGACATAAACCAGACCCTCAAAAATGTGGTTGGAATCCTCAGGAAAGAAGGTATGAGATCTTGCGAAGTACAGCGTAAAGCCGGGAGGTCGAAGCTTTCAGAGGAAACCCTCAACCTCATAATGGAACGATGGGAAAGACCCACCTGCCAAGTTGCAGAAGAAGAAGGAAGGGAGGGAAGGTGGAAGAAGTCTTCACAGCGACGGGCTCTAAACAAGAAGATCGGCAACTAGTACGACGTGACTTCCGGTGCTCCATTACACGCTTCATTGAGCAAGCAATCGGGGGTCAAAAGTTTTTGTCCAGTCCCTTGGAAGAAGCCACCTGACGAAGCTGACCACAACTGATGGGGCTGTTGTATCCTCCCGGTCGGGGATTCTCTCTGAAATCAAATCCTTCTATAGCCTACGCTTCGCACGCATCTCAGTCAGATCCCGAAATGAGGATTCTAGAGCCACATTGATCCACACACATTTTATGCGGCAAAGCTTCTGGTTTATGATGAGCGGTTCTCATCACGATGAGCCGATTTCGTGGCTTGAAAAGCGATTTTTTTGTGTCCACAAGGTGCCTCCAGAGGCAAGCTCTTGAAACTAGTTACCAGCAGAAAACCACGTAACTAATCTTCATGAGTAAAGATCCAGGCGAAGCAAACCTCGTATGTCCATGGCACGCAACCAAAGGACATTTTCAATAGTCTAATGTGTTTAAATATGATAAATATCTATCAAGAATAAACAATCAGTAAAATCGTAGAACCTTATACACATACCTGTTATTCAGCACCCGTTTTCTTCCTAAATATTTACGCAAAACTGACGAGCAGTCACAACGCCATCGCAAACTGTACTGATGGGAGTGGCGGCGGGGGAGATACGAGGTATTTCTTTTACAAAAATGGTGGTCGGGAGTTGCGAGGTTTTCTATTTTGCTTTTTAAACGTAAACGGTTTATTTTTGGTATTTAAGAGTTTTGCCGTTAGATGCGTTCAGAATAGTACTATCTAAAAGTGTCAAAACATGATTTTCAAAAAAAAATGGAGTTACGAGGTATGCGATTTAGGCCGACGTTATTTGAATCTGAATTTTTGAAAATTTGTGCTGGGAAAACAAAAAAAAAAATTTGCAGTTCGTATTACTTGAAATTACTATCGGCACAAAACAATAATTTCAAAATCCCGTCTCTGGAGCTGATACCTATATTTCATAAATAAATAGACTTATAACTTCCTAATACGGTAATCATTAGTAAAAGTAACATCGTTTGTCATTAATAATTATTTTGTATTTAAGATGTAATAGGTAAAGAAAATAAGCCAAACAAAATATCATGAGCTAATTAACGTGTCCTACATACTAAGTACAATCATCAAAAATGACCAATAACCTAATAATATAATTCATAAATTTTCTTAGTGCGAAAAAATTGTCCAATTTTTTTTATACTTATTTCTATATTTTCAATAATTTGTATAGAATCTCTGCTCTTGAATATAAATGTTCAGACGACCAATGATATAAGCTTATAAGCTTCATTAAGAAACTTGCTATATCGGCACACAACAGAAATTCTTCGTCACCAATTACGTAAGGCCTTTTATGTTAAAAACAGATAAACCACTCAATTATGTTTCTTAAGATAATACTCATAAGATACTTTCCGCTTGCGTAAGATCTAGAAGAAGAAGGAAATTCGCGCACGACTCCTAACAAGATAAAACAAAATACAATCGCACACGGCACCGTGCACGCTCTAATTGTATATCTCTTGTTAAAGTCTCTCTTTCCAGATATGTTTCCTAGAAACGGCTTGCAGTTAAGAAAAGTTTGAAACGTTGATGTACTCATTGCATAGAAATAAGACGTTCGATATAAATGCACTCAAATCAGTTTGTTGTATTGCAAATATAATCGCCATCATTTTTTCCAGTTCAGCCTTTGGGGCTCATAACTTTGGGCAATTTGTTTCATTTCAAATGGGCCCACTGTGCACTGCTTAAATTTGGTTATTGACTGTTTCTTTAATCTTAATCTTAATTCATTTACGTATCGACGCGTCAGTTCATACTACAGACAAATTGTAGTTAATTAATAGTTAATCTTGCTAAATTAAACTAAAAGTGTGATATTCGGACTTCGGAAGTAACAATTCTTCGGACAAATTGTTATTCCATAAAAAAATTGTGCAATTTTAGAGAAATCAGTGCCCGCAACGTACCTACCAGAAACTTAACCTCAAAATTTTGAATTATTTTGTGTTTTTTTGTGTGGAAAGCGTAAAAACTTACTATGTCGGTCGATAATAACTCAGATCACGGATAAATAATAACGTTTCAACCAACACAATGAAAAACAACGACATGAATATGCAAAATCCTCATGAACAAACCGCACCAAACCATGCAAACAAAACACTTGTTCAACAAGTATTTCACAAAGGAATGTTCAATACCTCTCCTAGACCAAAAAATAATTCGACCGGAGATGATAATAAAGCTATCGCAAGTGACACAGTCGAAATTAATAGTGATCAAATGATGACGCCGCAACATGAAGCACAAACTTCAATCAAACCTACCCTGCCTGAAAACAGTGTAACTACAATTAAAACTACACCAAACCAAGCAAAGCAACCTGGTGCTCCAGCCCCAGTACCCTGGCAAAGGGTTCCTGTCAATTATAACAAAAGGATCCGTTCCCCAGAGGAAAACCAAACTACCCGCAAGTCTCAAAAAAGAAATGAAGAGAGACAAGACCTATTCAACAAGAACCGACCAATACAGGAAAGTATTCCAATAAAAACTAGTAACAGATTTTCGGACCTCCCTGAAGAGGTAAGCTCAAAAAGTGATGATACCACACCAGCTAAACCAAACCCAAACCAAACCAAACCAAAGCCGATCTCAAAACCACCCCCAATTAAGTTGGATGGCATTCAGGATGTAGAACAACTAACACGTTTTATTCGTGAAGTGATAAGTGGCAATGACTTCTCATATAAAGTGTTATCGAATAATGCCGTCATAATCTCTACTAAAAATGTTGATATTTACAAGACACTAATCGACCACATTAGACTGAAAGGGTTGATTGGACATACCTTTACTAGAAAAGATAAACGGAGTCAAAAGTTTGTTATTAAAAACTTACACCATACAACCCCCAAAGAGGCTATTATACAAGCCATTGAAGCAACTGGAAATAAAGTCAACGGTGAGATAGTAAATGCCCGTGAAAAAACCTCAAAAGCACCATTTAATATATTCTTTGTAAATGTGGAACCTAGTGATAACCTCTCACTTGTTAAAAAAATTGAATATATCTATCACCAAAGAGTTAAAATTGAAGACCCTAGAAAATCTAACATTATAGTTCAATGCACAAGGTGCCAGCAATACGGCCACACGAAAAATAACTGCATGAGGCCATACAGGTGTGTAAAATGTGCTGGCGCTCATGACTCAACAGTATGCAAAAAAGATAAGAACACTCCAGCTACATGTGCACTCTGTCTAGGCAATCATCCTGGAAACTATAAAGGCTGCCAAGTGTACCGTGAAATGTACGCAAGGTTTAAAAAGAATAAACACAGAGATGAAACAAAAACACAGCAAGAAACCCAGAAGACTAACAACAATCCGAATACAGAGAAGTCTAAGCCTCCAGGCGAAGAATCAAATCAGTATCCACCACCAAATGCTGAAGTACCACAACTGAGTCCACCAGCAACTATAAACCAAACTCATCTCTACAGTAATACACTTCAAAGGCAACACAATGCAAGTCCTAAATTCTTTGACGTCCAGAACACTACTGGCACACAAAACTGTCCATCAACATATTCAGCTCCGACTGATAGCCAAACCAGTAACGACTTTGCAACTACGCTATTAGCTATAATAAACAGACAAGCACAAAAAATAGATTTACTAGTTACACAAATGGGGACACTTATGAACCTCATCACAACATTAATAACAAAATCAAAATAACATCTATACGCATAGGAGCATGGAACGCAAACGGACTAGCTCCTATAAAAAATGAACTTCAAGTCATACTCGAGAGCAACAAAATTGATATTATGCTAATACACACCTTAATGACAGAAAAACCTTTCAAATTCAGAATTATGCTGTCTACTGCACTAACCATCCAGATGGCAGCTCCCATGGTGGGACCGCTGTGTTGATAAAGAAACATTTCAAACATCACATATACCATCAGTTCAGAGAGGATTACCTACAAGCCACAACAATCACAGTAGAAGACAAAAATGGATCCATTAATCTTAGTGCTGTTTATTGTCCGCCGAGACACCGAATATCTCATGAAATGTTTAAAAATTACTTTCAAACCCTTGGAGACAGATACATATGTGGAGGAGACTGGAACAGTAAACACACACATTGGGGATCACGGCTAATTACAACACGAGGAAGAGAACTAAAAAAATGCGTAGATAATCTAAAGTTAAAAGTAATGTCAACAGGAGAACCAACTTATTGGCCAACTGACGGAAACAAAATTCCTGACCTGATAGACTTTTTTGTCATTAAGGGACTTGCAGAAACATATCTTGATGTTGAAAGCTGCCTGGACTCGACATCTGATCACTCACCAATAATATGCACATTAAGTAGAACGGTAATTTACAGAGAGCCATATTCAACCTTGTACAATCATAAAACGGACTGGATAGCTTTTGCTGAATTCCTGGAGAAAAAAACAAATCTGCAAGTTAAGCTTAAAACTGAGAGTGATATTGATGATGCAACATTTTATATAACTAATTTGATACAGGAAGCAGCATGGCGTTGTACACCGTATCTACAAACAACGAGTAGACGTGTGGTAAACATTCCTCTTTGCATACGAGAAAAACTTGCAGAGAAAAGAAGACTTAGAAGAGTCTGGCAACTTAGTAGACATCTGGAGGACAGGCGGCTGTTTCAAAAAACTGCTCGGGAACTAAAAGTGATGATTGCCGAAAATGAAAACTACACATTTCAACAACAACTTTTGTCACTATCGGCGAAGAAGTGTGATGAGTACTCCTTGTGGAAACTTACAAAACAATTCAAAAGGCCTTAACAAGCTGTTCCGCCACTGAAATCTCAGTCGGGTTCATGGGTTAAAAGTCCCAAAGAAAAAGCCGAACTCTTCGCGCAACACCTTAGCAAAGTTTTTATGCCCAATACTAGCTCAATGACAGACTTCGAACATGAGGTGAAGGCGTACCTGGAAAGCGATCAACAACTATCACTGCCTATCCATGCTATTACTCCAAGAGAACTACAAAAGGCAATAAAAATGCTAAGCAATAAGAAGGCACCTAGTTTCGACTTAATAACGGCAGAAGTCTTGAAACACATACCTAAAAAATCTATTGTCTATGTGACTATGCTTTTTAATGCCATAATGCGAATACATTATTATCCCAGACTATGGACAGTTTCTCAAATCTGTATGATACCCAAACCAGGAAAAACGCCTACAGACCCAAGTTCCTATAGACCAATTAGTCTTCTGCCAATAATGTCAAAACTCTTCGAAAAGCTTTTCCTGCGGAGACTCAAGCCAATCCTAGAAAAAGAAGCTATCATACCCAACCACCAGTTTGGATTTCGAGAACAACATTCAACAGTAGAACAAGTACATCGTGTGGTAAACAAGATAAAACAATCATTGGAACAAAAGGAATACTGTGCCGCTGTGTTTCTGGATATCCAGCAAGCATTTGATAGAGTCTGGCACGATGGACTATTGCATAAACTGAAAATGTTATTACCAAACTCATTTTATATGGTTTTAAGATCTTACATACAAGACAGAAAGTTTCAGGTCAAGTTTGGCGATGAAGTATCCCAGTTGTACAACATCAAAGCCTCTGTCCCGCAAGGCTCGGTACTTGGTCCTGTTCTTTACTCAATTTTTACGGCTGACCTACCATGTAGTGAAGAAGTAGTAACGGCAACATATGCAGACGATACAGCCTGTCTTGCAAGCCACGTAAACCCAACCATAGCAGCTGAAAAATTACAAACTCATTTACGCAAGATAGAAGAATGGCTTGAAACGTGGAGAATAAAGCCAAATGTTAATAAATCAGTACAAATAACATTCACACTACGAAGAGAGAGCTGTCCAGCCGTGAACCTGAGAGGAGAACAGCTACCCCAGGAAACTTGTGTAAGATACCTTGGTCTTCACCTGGATAGGAGACTAACATGGGCCAACCATATTAAAACAAAGAGAAAAGAAGCAGACCTTCGTTACAAGCGCCTGTACTGGCTGATCGGCCGACAATCACCTCTGACACTATCTAATAAAATGCTAGTGTATAAAAGCATTATAAAACCCATATGGACATACGGGATTGAACTCTGGGGAACGGCCAGTAACTCAAACCTCGAGATTCTACAAAGGTTTCAGAATAATGTCCTAAGGGCTGTAACATGTGCACCATGGTTTGCAAAGAATACAGAGATACATGAATACCTAAATATTCCAACAATCAAAGAGGAGGTTAACAGATATTGTGTTAAGTACAAAGAACGACTAAAAAAACATACAAACGAACTTGCAAGGGACTTGGTTAACATCAATGACAATCCGAGTAGGCTGAAAAGGTGGCAAATACTGCGGCTAGACCAGAGGCACTAGAAGATAAATTATATTTTATAAAAGTCAAGAGAGAGTATTTAATGGAAGACCTCTCAAAACCCTTAAAAAGACAGAACATCTGATTATGGCTAGAACGGCCGATTGCAGATAAAATGAGAGAAAAAAAAAAAAAAAAATTGACTGTTTGGGGTATTTAACTGTCGATTAACATAATTAAAAATAGATTGGTAGACTATCTTGCATGTGAGATATCGTCGCGGCGCACCTGTGCTAGGGTGCTAGGAGAGAAGGTTAAATAATTTCAAGCTTGAGAATTGTCAAATAATTTAATTACAGTAACACTTCCTGTTTGTCATATTACGCGTTCTTGTAGTCCACTACACCAGCTGGTAGCTAGTCTCAAGCCTGTGATTTATGTTAGAAATCTGGACTAGAAAGTACACTAGTAACCTATTCCTTAAACTATCTCAAATGGCAACTTGCACTAAAATACCTCCTCTTTTAACGAAAACTTTAACGTCGGTTCAGTGGACGAACGGCTTTTAATAATCGTATTTGAAACAAAATCGTAATCTGTATCGTATCTGTAAGCGAAAGAGGTATGTCAGGATCGTAGCAAGTGGAAATCCGTGGTCTCTGCCTACCCCTCCGGGAAATAGGCGTGATTATATGTATGTATGTATGAATATTTCTGAAACATTATTTTTTTAACAATATTCCTCCTTGATTAAGTCAGCGGCCTTTTCAGCGATCATTATCGCAGGGGCATTTAAGTTTCCTCTAATAATCTGCGGCATAATTGAACAATCTACCACCCTTAACTTATTAATGCCATACACTCTTAGCCTTGCGTCAACTACAGCCTCGGTATCCGTGCTTGGGCCCATTTTACAAGTGCCAGCCGGGTGAAATATAGTAGTCGTATAGTGTGTCAATAAGCAAGAGAAATATTCATTAGTGCCCCAATTAGAATTTTCACACCCTGATATAGGTACCTTTACAAAATAAGCACCATTTTGTATAAACGCTGGGGTATCTTCTAGAGAGGTAGCGTATTTTATCCCAGATATTAAAACCTCTAAGTCTCCTCGTTCAGTAAAGAATCTAGGATAAATTAGCGGAGGACCATGAACAGGGTCAGTGTGGTTAAGAATTATGTACCCTCTACTTTTAGGAACCAATAACAAAGGTTTCACTGACAAGCCAGTATAATAAGCCAAAGGGAATATATTACTAGCTATGGATGACGGAGGATCAGCATATAATTCTTCGATATTTCTCCCATCAAAGTGAAACTGAATATCAGGTAAATCGTGTGTTGATAAATTTGTTTTAATAAAGGCGACTGCGTTTAGAGTACTTGTAGAAGCCAAAGAACCATTCTTTTGAGGTGGTTGATTATAATAATCATAAATGTTATTCAGTAAATGCGGGCCATCAACCGCAGTGTTGTTGGTAAAAGCAATAAGCAACGCGTTAGTCGTGACATGGTCTTGTAGGTTACGGCCAACTGAAATATTTGATAAAACTGTTATATTATGTTTCGATAAATGCTCTATGGGTCCTACACCAGATAACATCAGTAACTTTGGAGAATTTATCGCACCTGCACTTGATATAACTTCTTTAGAAGCATATGCAGTTAACACCGCTCCATCTTTGATGTACTCTACTCCAACAGCAGTTTTAGTAACCGGATTTATAATAGTTTTGGTTACATACGCTTTTGTTACTATTTTTAAATTAGACCTAATATGGCGTATTGGCCTGATATAGGCCGCATTTACGGACAGTCTTTGTCCATGCAGTGAAGTCGACTGAGCTATACCTGTTCCAAGTTGGTTTTCTCCATTGAAATCTGTGACCGGTAGACCTCTTTCGCTGAATGCTTGGACTAACATTAAAACGTTATTGTCTATATATGGAAACCTTTCTACATTCAGGGGTCCCCCTTCAGAATGATACTTTTTGTCGTATGCTTCAAGATTTCTATTGTTCTCTGCTTTCTTGAAATACGGCAACACCTGAGGTAAATAAATATTGGTTAATTTTATTAAGTATATTGAATTCTAAATTAAAAAAAGAGACGAAGAAGTTGCCGTTTGCTAACTTAAATCGAGTTTCGCTGCATTTCGTAGATGCAGGGTCATATTTGTTTAGTCTTAGTAATTAAAACATAGTGATAAATTGGTAGTTCTAAGTGCGTTACTTTTGTCTTCTTTACTTTCTACCCATTATATGTATATTAAGTAAACTTCAATACTCATATGTTTTTGTACAAAGTTATTACTAATTAAATATCTTCATTTTCAATGCCTGTAGGTATGACCGGTTTGATGTCAGCTAACTATTAAGATTTAAACAAAAATACCTCTCGATAGCTCCAGCCGGGGTTGCCAGCGGTTGCCCATCCATCGTAGTCTCCTTTGTTGCCCCTCATGTACACCATGTAGTTTACCGCACTAGAGCCGCCCAAGGTTTTCCCTCTGAAATTTGTTAACTATTTTTAAAACATTCGGTATATTAAAATGCATAGAAAGTTAAATTAACTTAACGGGGGTAAGCGGTAAAAATATATTCAGTCAGCAACAACAGCCGCTTAAAGACCTCCCTAACATAAAAGTACGAAACGGAGCAACACCGTGAAGTCGCCAAAATCAAATTGGTTCGTAGGGTAGATGAGGCGAATCTAATCACTCAAACAAATCTAGCATTTCAGCCAAGTTCTTAAGAAGATTGTGGCTCTAGCTAGGGATTGTGCCACTAGTTTAATAGCCAAACAGCATCATTTTGATGTACTTCAAGTTCTAAAGTAAGTACGAGGGATTCAAAGCTTTAAGGTACGGTAAGGTAGATTATCTACATATTTGCTTTTACAGCATAAAAATAATACCTACTAAATAATACACAATAGACAACATAGGAGTAGATACGCGTACCTAGTCCAGTGGCATGTGTGTCCCTTTAGCCCCCGACATGAAAGCTGATCTGGTTGCGTATTGTAGCCCCAATCGATACTGGAAGATGTCAGAACCGGTGAAAGCGCTGGAACGCTAGTTACATTCGGTTCTTCGGGGCCCGCTTCCAGGAGGAGAATCTAGGAACAAATAAACAACGTTTTGGGGACAAATCCATACAGATCAACCTTGACATCATAGCATAGGTATGCATAAATATAATTATGTTCATCTATAAATAGGTAACTTATAGGAACATGCTCTTATTTTCCGAGGATTAGCCTTTTGCGGATTGAATTGAACCTTTGCGGACAAAGTCATTACTATTTAAACTTGGTCGTATAAATGAATTTAGTACTGTTGGTAATACAGACCAGACAGTATCAATAAGAATGGAATTACCCTAACCTAAAGTAATTTCCTACATTAATAATTGGCAGTGATGTGATTGGAATACTTGCAACGTAATGAAATAAATTTCATTCATACTGATACTATAGCAGAAAACTCTTACATTTTTAAATAAGTATAATGTATCAATATTTCTTAAATCAACCTAGTCTCACCATAAGATCAATAAGGCTCTATAATTACTTTTAAGTCTAATCGAATACGATTACGATGAAACTAGGACTCAAAAATAAAATAAAAAAATGGATTACCTTCCAACTTTTAATTTCGGACAAGCGGTTAGCTAGTACGCACCCTGCCGAGCCAGCACCAACTATGATAAAGTCATATTCTCCTGGTGGTGATGGTGGGTCTTCTGGTACCACAACCAGTTGTGGTCTTTTTTTCCTTATTTTCTTTTTTCCTTTTTCAACCGCCATATTCACGTGAATCGCATGTCTAACGCAAGTTTTGGCTTTACTGTTTTTCAAGACAGGGTCTAAAGGAGGTGGTGAAATTATTGCATTCAAATCCAACAACTTTGACTTTAATGGCTCTTCTGTAGATTCTGATGAACTGGTTTCAATGTCGGAAAGTGAAATATCATCATACGGGTCCCTTCCAGAGTACGGTTTATCATCTACTGAATGGCCGTACAGTTGAGCAAGGAGTGTCAAATAAAGAACACCTGTTTCTGAACACTGGGACAATGGTGCAGTTGCTCTAGCGCAAATTTGGCTGATGTCGTGCGATATCCACTGAGAGGCCATCGTCACATCAATGCATTAACTGAAACACTGAGTCCCATTTACATATCGTCGGCATATTTAGCTACGCACGTCCGCGCGATTAAGCATTAGTATAAAACAAGTGCCATTCTATATCTTTCGGCTTTTATGGCAGTAGTGTGGACCTTATCTTCATGCTTCAGTGGCGTCTTTATAATGGTGATGATAAAAACTGGTACTGTTACGCTATATAGGATAAAAAAGAACTTACTTTTGATTATTTGTGAATTATGTACCTACTTATTTTTTAATAGCGTTTTATAAGCATTTGGTGACTTTCCGAATTGATGCCCTATGATAAAAAAATATTGATTTGATACCAACCGTTCGCTATCTGGCGCAGTTCACGGAGCAGGCGCACGCACGCGGGTGCCATTTCATTTTATGTAAAAGCTAGCGGACAAAAGCACTTTTAATTACTTACACTAAAAGGGCTTGTACAGTATGACTTTGAATTTAATGGTAATATCGACTTCATAGCTCACTATAATCTGCCCGTGGGATGAAAACTCCGATGCTTAAACATTATACTCAATCCCAAACATATCCCAATATCCTCCATATTCCGAAACTTATGAACTACCAATCATATTACATTTAAATATATTTATATAAGTAGTCGTATACATGTTAAATACTTTTTAATGCATAAATACAATAAAATTGAAACGCTCGTCATTATAAAACTTATGTAATTCTTCGTTTTGTACATGGTTCGTCTATTGTATAATTCTAATAATTTAAATAAGTTAAAATGAAATATAATCTTCCTTAATCATATCAGAAGTTTTTTCTGCAATCATTACTGTAGGTGCATTTAAATTACCTCTAATAATCTGAGGCATAATTGAAGAATCTATGACCCTTAACCTCTTTATACCATACACTCTCAGTTTATTGTCAACTACAGCCTCGGTATCCCAACTAGGACCCATTTTACAAGTACCAGCAGGGTGATATATGGTAGATGTATAGTGTGTTAGCAAACAAGTAAAATACTCATTAGATCCCCACAAGAAACCTTCACATCCGGGAACGGGAATCTTTACAAAAGAAGCGCCGCTTTGTTTAAACGCGGGAGTATCTTCTAAAGATACAGCAAACCTCATACTAGATACTAACGTATCTATGTCAAGCCGATGAGTAAAGAATCTGGGATATATAAGTGGTGAACCGAAAAGAGGATCAGTATAGTTAAGGGTTATGTATCCTCTACTTTTTGGTACTAAGAGTAAGGGCCTCGCTGCCAATCCATTATAAAATGCTAAAGGAAAGATGTTACTTGCTAACGATGATGGCGGATCGGCATAAAATTCTTCCACGATTCTGCCATCAAAGTGAAACTGAATGTCAGGCAAGCCTTGTTCAGAAAATTCTGTCTTAATAAATGCCACAGCATTTAACGTACTGCTAGATGATAACGGCCCGTGTTTATGTGAATGCTGTCTAGAATAATCATAATGCTCATTCAGTAATTGCTGACCATCCACTAGCGTTGAAGTTTTGTTTGAAAGAGAAATTACTAACGCATCCGTCGTAACGTGATCTTGCAGATTATAACCTACTCTTAGATTAGATAATACTGGTATACCATGATGTGCTAACTGCTCTTTAGGCCCTACGCCGGAAAGCATCAGTAACTTTGGGGAATTGACTGGACCGGAACTTACAATAACTTCTTTACCGGCATATGCAGTGAATACTGCGTGATGTTTGATATACTCTACTCCGATAGCGGTTTTGGTTACCGGGTTAATAATAATTTTAGTGACATACGCCTGACTTTCTATTTTCAAATTTGGTCTAATGTGTCGTATAGGTCTGATGTAGGCCGCATTTACAGAAAATCTTCTACCATGGAGTGACGTTGATTGAGCTACATCTGTTCCTAATTGGTGTTCTCCGTTAAAATCAGTCACCGGTAGACCTCTTTCTCTGAATGCCTCCACTAACATTAAAACATTGTTATCTATATATGGATATCGTTCTACATTAAGCGGACCGCCGACAGAATGGTAGTATGTGTTGTGTGACTCGATATCCTGATTATTCTCCGCTTTCTTGAAATAAGGTAGCACCTGAAATTAAAGTATATAAGTTAATACATTAATTAATCGATTGGTTAAAACATTATGTAAATAAATTGAAAAGGTGCAACTAATAAAAAAAAAAACGTTTTTTGTCAAGGTTATACACAGTTTAGTATGTCTGAGTTGTAGTTAAATGAATTTTTGTTTTCTTGCATAAATCTAATATCATAAAATATTATAATTTTATCTAACCTCTCGATAGCTCCAACCCGGGTTGCCAGCGGCGGCCCATCCGTCATAGTCAGCTTTGTTGCCTCTCATGTAGACCATGTAGTTTACCGCACTCGAGCCGCCCATAGTTTTTCCCCTGGAAACATGACAACATAATCAATAAAGTGATCAAAACATTAATGCTTACAGATTGAAATTGCTCTAATGAGAATAATTTAAACAAAAAGTGAGAGTAACGAGAAATTCCAGAATTGCGACATATTTTTTTAGAGCAATGTCCAACCTGGTCAACACAATACGAGTATTAATCTAACTACTATGATTAAAGTTAATAACTATCTATGTACTACGTAAGTACTGATAAAATGTACCTGAACGTATATGTATGTAGGTATATGTTTTAGCCCGCAGACCGACCAATACATATTTGCCTTCTAGCAGCCGAGGGGGTTGACCTGAATCACTATTTTTGTTTATAAAATCTGCTTGCTCTTGGAATACTTCTGAAAATGTGTGAATATTGGTTTGATGCTATTTGACGTCTTGGACTAAAAATGAAACAGTGTCAAACCAAAACGGTTTGTCAGTTCAATAAAAAAATAACTTTAGTAAGCAATCTCTGAAGTAGTGCTCCATTTATAAATTTTCATTTTTTGTGAAGAAATTATTATCTTTGCAAGGTTGCTATGCTCTTACACTTCTTGTAATATTCATTTTCGTAGCATGTTTAAAATGCAGACGCCTTTTAAAAATATCTTAATCAAATAATCTAGTTTTGCTTTTTAGGCTCCGACCACGCTAAGTTTGCACCGACTTGGTACTTGGCAGTAACCTTGTTTGATTGGGCTATTAATACTTCACTTAAAACTTGGCGGGAAACTTAGCGTGGACAGATTCTAGCTTGTTTATCTAGCCGAGAAAAACTGTTTTAATTAACAACATAAAGGTATCAATATAAAGCCTAACATTTTTTATAAATATATTTTACAGTTATTAGTTAAATAAAATGAAGTAAATGTAAGCATTTACTACAGTAAGCTGTATGAATAATATATTGTGTGTGCGTGTATAAGAATTTTATCTACTGTGTAACACATGGATTTTATCTAGTGTCTTACTAATAGTGCAAACGGGGTATTAATTCTTCTACTTTATAATTCAATCGGTACTTACAGTCGATTCACTAGTTTAAAAAAAAGTAAGAAAGGATGCATAACCTAATAAGAAAAAAGAAGGCGGCATTATGTAAATACGTAATAATTTTTATTTGTAAATAAAGTAGTTATAAAATGGCAAATTGAAATTGTAGATAGTTCTAAGATTGGCCTCTCCATTCGTCTTTAATAATTTCCGCAGCTTTTTCTCCAATCATAATTACAGGAGCGTTTGTATTTCCACGAACTATATTTGGCATTATTGATGCGTCAGCCACTCTTAAACGTTTTACTCCATATACTTTTAGTCTCGGATCAACTACTGCATATTCATCGTATTTTGGGCCCATTTTGCATGTTCCTGAAGGGTGATAAATAGTTCCAGTATATCTTGTAAATAAACATGAAAAATAATCATCAGTCCCCCAATTGAACTCATTGCACGCTAATACCGGTTTTTTTATGAATTTAGTACCGGAGTCTCTGAATGGTGCAGTTTCCTCTAATTGCACGGCAAACCTTAATGCTGCTACTAATGTTTTCAAATCTTCTTCTTCAGTGAAGAACCTTGGATATATTAACGGCTGACCGAATACAGGATTTGTCTTGTTCAATGTTAGGTAACCTCTACTTTTGGGTGATAGAAGTATTGGCCTAACATTGAGACTATCATAGAAAGCAAACGGTAAAGTATTCGTTTCCAGGTAAGTAGTCGGGTCTGAATAAAATTCTTCTTTATTTCTACCGTCAAAGTGGAACTGTATATCAGGGACTGTTTTATCTTCTGTTGCATATTTAGTTTGAATAAAAGCAGTTGCATGAAGAGGCCCAGTAGCTGCTAATGGTCCATTATTTTGGTATGAACTGTTATAATTATTTATTTCTTTTATCAGTTTCGTACCGCTCACCAGCGTTGAGGTTGCACTCGTGAGCTCCATCAACATGGCATTAGTAGTTACGTGGTCTTGCAAGTTATATCCCACTTTTAAGTCCTTGATAATTGGTATTTTTAGAAATTTCAATTCATCAAGTGGTCCAATTCCCGAAAGCATTAAAATTTTAGGAGAATTTAATGCGCCTGCGCTGAGTATAACCTCTTTTGTAGCATGAGCTGTTTTCCATGTATTATTTTCAATGTAATTCACGCCATAGGCAATTTTTCTTGCAGGTTCTATGAGAACTCGAGTAACTTGAACATTCGTTTTTACTGTCAGGTTTCGTCGATAATTTCTTATTGGCCTTATAAAAGCTTTATTTGTTGATACTCTTTTCCCATCTCGAGATGTTGTCTGGGTTATCATTGTGCCTATTTGTCCTTGACCATTAAAATCTACGAAAGGCAGTCCAGTTTCGTGAAATGCTTTTACGAGCATTACGACATTTGGGTCCACGAAAGTAAATCGTTCAACATTCAAAGGTCCATCTACACCATGATATGTCTTGTCTTTGGCTTCTATATCTTGATTGCTTTCAGATTTTTTGAAGAACGGAAGTACCTGGAAAAGTTTTGTGCCATTTTTAATAATTAAGTAACTCCTAAGATGCTTATTTACTTTTTTTTAAATGACTTATTGAAATGGTGCGAGACCTACTTCTTTGTAGCTCCAGCCAATATTTCCTAAAGCTGCCCATCCATCGTAGTCCTTTCTGTTGCCTCTCATGTATACTAGATAGTTAATTGAGCTCGAACCACCCATCACTTTACCACTGTAAAATAAAAATTATTGGGGACCGCAGAGACTGAGATTGTTCGAACTAAATAACTCACTATAATTAAATATGAAATAATTTCATTACTTTTATTTATTAATAAATAATAAAATCAGGTAGGTAGTGTTTTGTTAAGTTTGTGTTGTGTGAGGTTGTGCTCTTACATTTCGACAATAATACGATAAAAAACACTAATGAGCAATATCAACTTATCCACGTTTAAAAATATAATAAAAAGAAATAAACCATAGTTGTATTTAGAACATGCGCATTTTAGCAAAAAAATTAGGATTTAAATAATCTCATACACCAGTGTACATCTTCACCGGCTTATGAAAATCCCACTATCTAATAACCCCACCTACGATCTTAGCGATATGAACTACTAAGTATAAGTACTTAGCTAGGCAAGTGTCAGTTAACAGAGGTGTATTCTTATTCTTATTCTTTGAATTTGATCTGGAGTTGATCTGTTGGTATCAAAACTGACATTTCTGGTCGAGTAAATGTCAATTTTGATAGATCATATCCTTAACAAATCCAGATCAAATTATTACCTACAATCAGAATACGCCTTACGGTTTCCTCACAAATGTTTCCATTCCCACGCGCGCACGTTGTTGCGTTCCGAGAAATACATTGGCACAGGGCAGGATCAACCCATGACCTAGTATTTGAAAGTCGCACGCCTGCATAGACTTTCCGTATCCGAAAGAGTCAGGCATGCGGCTTGTTATTTACTATTTGACATTTGCTTCCAGCCACACCTGAGGGCTTATCGCAGACTAACTACATACTTTGTTCGTTTGTTCGACCATTTGCTTCTCTTTCGTTCGAATATACGAGAGCGATAGACAGACAGAGAACAAAATTTATTGATTTTCGCGGTAGACCTGTCTTATAAATAAGATGTTGGATAACGTACGCACCTAGTCCAAGAACAAGTGCGACCTCTTTGAGCCAGGCAAGTCAACTCTTCCGGTTGCGTTCGGTAGCCCCAGTCAATACTGGAGGTGGCTAAAACCGGCGCCAGCGCAGGCACGCTGGTTACCTCCGGTTCCTCGGGACCCGCTTCTAGGAGGAGTATCTGAAAAGAGAATAAGTGCTTTTTATATTTTGGTTCAATTTGATGTATCGTTGCCCCCTTTCAAATAGCTAGTATCACATATTATATGAAGTATATAAACGTATAGAAACCACGAATCCACGAATGCCTCTTAAACTTAAGGGGAAAATTTACAGGACGATCGTGAGACCTGTTGTAATGTATGGATCAGAATGCTGGGCGACGAAAGTGACGGATGAAAGAAGAGTGCACGCAGCGGAAATGAGAATGTTGAGATGGATGTGTGGAGTGACGAGGAAGGATCGGATTAAAAATGAATATATTAGGGGAAGTTTGAAAGTAGCACCAGTAACGGAGAAGATAAGACGTAGTAAGTTAGCGTGGTATGGGCATGTGATGAGGAGGGATGAATGCCATATAGGCAAAAGAATGTTAGGGATGAATGTTGATGGACGGAGAGCGTATGGTAGACCCAAAAAGCGATGGATGGATTGTGTGAAAGAGGATATGAGAAAGAAAGGAGTGAGTGCTGAGGTGACGAAAGATAGAGGAGAATGGAAGAGAAAAACATGTTGTGCCGACCCCACATAACGTGGGATAAGGGTAGGAAGAAGAAGATAAACGTATAGAAACATATATTATCGTAATCCGTTATAGGTAAGTAAGTAGTATAATGTAGGTAGGTATTGATGATGTATTTGTATAAAAACGGTAAGCGTATGCTAAATATTTTGCAATAAAGTATACCTAAAATTGTATAGCTTGCAATAATAATGCTAAGGAGAGAGAGCATATTACCAATTGGTTTAAAA
This sequence comes from Cydia strobilella, assembly GCF_947568885.1. Classification (NCBI taxonomy): domain Eukaryota; kingdom Metazoa; phylum Arthropoda; class Insecta; order Lepidoptera; family Tortricidae; genus Cydia; species Cydia strobilella. The sequence continues at coordinate 23,897,893 of NC_086042.1, forward strand.
TAGATATATTTACGTAGGTACAATTTATTGAGAAAATACTAGATTAGATGATTAGGTTAGATGATTTATTAAATGAAAGACAATTACATAATAAGTTTACATTGATATCAAAAATATAAGAATTTCTATCATGTTCGTCAAAATAAAATAAAAATGAAAATAATAACATACTAATTAAATAAAATTATAGCACCAATAAGGATTATCTACTAAATAAATATTTAACTTTTTAAATCCCATGCCGAAATTTATTAGAATTAGTAATTAAATAGTAATAAGTAACAATAGGTACGTATCTACAGGAAGATTAATTTATGTAGATTGTCGCACTTATCGGGCAGTACACGACAATTTTTCATCACTTTCTACTTATCATGCCTTGTTTGTTTTATTCGTAAGAGTATTACATTATATATAGGTTATAATTGCCAATACAATCACTTACTAATAAAATTACAATTTTACACGTCGTAATAATTACAATACATTACTATTCTAAATTACATTATTTTTCATATACATACACTTAATTATTAAAATTACAATGCATTGTTATAAATTCGGTACACTATTGTTAACCTAATGTATAATGCAGCACTCATGTGCCAAAACGCCGCCATATTACCTATGCTTGCAATCTAATTGACAATGAACCAATTATAATTTCAAACGCTACTTCCAATACACAGCCCTGGTTGCGACAGACACTACTAGTATTTATTGTATGTACTCACCATCGGCGAACGTAGCCATTATGCATTTATTACGATCCAAGTTTCAAGCTAGTTGCTTAAACTAGTTTTAACGTCAGAATTCTGCAGCCATTGTGATTATTTAGCTATTATCTCTTCATTAATATTATGTCCTTTTCATTTTATTACTTCCTCGGCTTCATGGTTGCCACACAAATTTTGAGAAACTCATTCTCTTGAACGAGAGGGGATTCAAGCCCACGACTTCCGATTACTAAGCTGCTAAAAAACTATTTTGATCTCATTTTGCACTGAACACGTTTGGAGTCTAAGAGTACCTATTCAGTAGATTCACCTGAAAACACATCAGCTCGATTTAATGTCATGACGAATATAAAAGATATTTTTTATGCCACAAAAGGAGTAACGTAAAATTTCATAGCCGAATATCCCATTTAATAGCTTAATACATCCTGTAAGTGAATACCGATGCTAGCGCACAACGGAGCTTTGCGGAGCTTGTGTCAGGTTCCAAATTACTCTAGCTTTGCAAGTTAAACTGCAGCATATTCAAAGCAATATTGGTCGCTTATTTACTTTTTAACTAATATTCGAGCAGTTAGAGTTTCAAACGCCGGTGCAACTCAATTTTCCAGCGCCAATTTGCGAGACAAACTTGTATCAGCGTTTGAGTTACTCTGCTGTGATTTTCATCGAATGAGAAAGCTATTTCATTCTACGTTATTTTTGAGAGTATGATAACCTGAAAGGTAACCCTTACCCAATAGACTTTATTATATGTACCTAGGGCGGTTTTGTTCTGTTTTGATTCGATTTCTCGCGCTTATTGGTACGCGCAAGATGCAATGCAAGTAACACAACAAACGAAAATTGAAATATGAATACTGCACCCACTTATTATTGGTACTCGTAATTTCAATAATTATTTTACTAATTACAGCAGTTAAAACCTCTTTTGCGGTTAATCAAAAATCTTGACTTATGGGTATTATAAGAAACGGTAGGTACTTAAACCCAATGCTTATTAGCTTACAATTACAAAGTGAAGTCACATGACGTTAATACGGATATTTTATAATTCGGTTACAGTTCTGAGTGCCATTACGTTAAATTTACCACCGCTCTGTCCTTTATTTGCATTAGATGCGCAAGCGCTGGGGAGTCGATTTCTAATTGAAACCATTGTAAAGCGACCTCGAGAACCATAAATTAAGTCTAGTCGTAGAACACACTTAATCCGGCTGAACCTAGACATCGACTCACTCACTCTTGGTCCGCGATTCGAATGATACCCCCTGCAAGCGCGACAAACTTGCAGAATCAGTGTCCAAGTTCCAACGCCTATGCTTTAAAGGGGTCTATTTTACGTTTATTGCGATACTGTACCGATGCGGTACCAAAGTTAACCAGCTGATTGCAATAGTTCTACCGCTAGCTCCGGAGTTCGAATAATTAACTTTCTGACCACTCTGACGTATTGAATAAAGGATCCAAGCGATGAGGAATAATATGGAATAGACAATATCTGAATTTATTACGTGCCATGTCTGATAATTTCAGAGCATGTGTGGTGCGCTTATGGCATTAAGAGGCCGTAGTCGATTTTGGAGCCAAAATTTTAAATTGATAGATTTAGTCGTTGAAATTACACACGTTTTGTTACGTAATATCTAAATAACAAGTATTGGTTTCTATTAGCACGTTTTCTCATCTTGCCTTTTAATAATGAGGTCGCGAGCGTGCGTCACCAGTAATATATGAAAAGAAGGGTTAGTTTTTAAAAATTCATCAAAAAATTATGGTGGTATATTATACAAATTGATGTATAAGAATAGTTTCAGCAAATGTTGTAGATTGTTTAAGTATCAAAATTACGTTGAAATTAAGTCGATTTTCAGAGAAATTGTCACTTGTTTTGAAGTAATTTCTGGAGAAAATTTAATTCGTTTAACTTTCATTTCCTCGAAATCTAAGTCATATAACAAAAATGTAATCTGATAAAGGTCAAGTACAGAATATGCATAATACAAATTTACCACTTTTAGCAGTCCAAACTTTACGAAATTTATAAATAAGAGCGACAAAATCAGTGCTTTACGCGCGTTTGCCTAAACGTCCTTCAGAAAAAAAAAACATTACTAATTTAGTGAGTCCGTTTTCAAAAAATTGATCTGATAAAAGGCAAGATAAGAAGACGTGCTAATAGAAACCAGTACTTGTTATTTCAATTTGGTAACAAAAGGTGTACAATTTCATCGACTAAATCTATCAATTTTACATTTTTGCGACTAAAATCGATACTGGCCTCTTAACGTAACTTGCTAATTAACTAAAACATGTACAAGTAGTTCCTTTTCTTCAAAGTAACATTTAGGTTTAACATAACAAATATCATAATTCACAACATTGTATGATCGCACCAAACTCCCCAGCTCCGGGCAGCATTTTCTCGCGGTGTCAATCGGCCCGATTCGAACAATGCTTATAAGAAGTCACAGCGGTACGATTACGATCTGTCAGTGTCAAAAGTGATATTTCTTCAACCAAAAAACGTCACTTTTGACACCGACATACCTTTTGTAACCGACGGCTAAACGAAAAGTTGCATATTTTGTTAAACTTATTAGTAGTTCGTTTTGTAAAACGTTCCATTTCTTTCAAAATAGTTCCACAATTACATGCCTTGTAAAAACCAAATTCCTCTCTCCCTTCGATGTGTCTCCTTCGATTTCGTTTAACATATATCGACTATATTTGTGTGTTAGAGCGTTTTTCACATTGTCCGATCCGATATCGGATGTCGGAACGTAGTAATATGTAAGATTATATGTGTTTCTCTGTATTTATTTTGCATTTAATAAATCATTATTACTAAAAAACGATAAATAACGCAAAAAAGGCAAACTTAATGCAAATAGCACTCTCCTGCAGCTGTTTTTGTCATAGGCGCCTTTCGACATGCGATATCGAAAAGTCGCTTCCGATAAATTCAGCCATGTCGGAGCCCACCGTCAGCTGTCGGACCGATGATATTTGTTTGTGTGCGTATGTGTAGGCAATAATGCTTGTTGTAGTGTGCGTGACCGCTAAATCCGGCGTCCGGGCGCGCCCCCGCGGCCTGACCACCCGGATGTAGGATCCTACATCCGATATCGGATCGGAAAATATGAAACGCTCTTAAGTACCTATCACCGAAAATATTTCGCGCTTAGTGATTTGCGATATTTAAAAGTATCTTCGGGTACGTATTGACAGTTATAGGAGCTAATTTAATAATAAAAAACGGCCATGAGCATGTCGAGCCATGAGCGCATGTCCGTAGTTACCCTTCCGTCACAATAGGCTAAACTGGATCAATTAGTATAGAATATTGTTAACAAAGGGATGAAATAATGCTTGATGCCTTTTACTTGAGTTAAAAAATCTACTTTTCATATCGAATACGAGGAAACCAGAAAGACAATCAAATTTGCATAATCACTAATTAAAATAAAATTAAAGTAATATAATGATCTTTTTTTTTCCTTAGATTCTAAGTTCTAAGGCTTAGAACTTACCTTCAATCGGAGACTTTGCATGTCTAGTCATAATAATCCATAGCGAAAATCATTAAATTGCAATATTTATGAAAAAAACATATATTTTAGGTAACTGCAGTACGTATTTCTAAAGTGATTTGTTAATTAAAGTATGAAAATCAGCGATTTGCCTCTTACTTTTTAATTTTTTACTTTTTTATTCTAAAATTGCCAATCGGCAACGGCATTACTCATTCAGCCAATGAAACTGTTTTAGTGAAATTAAATATTATAGTTTGTCAAAGGACTGTCTCATTTTAAAAGTAGACAGAGAGAATCATACTAGCTTTGTCTTACACTAGTACTAGCACCCAAAAGAAAAGAAAGAGTATATAGTTTTTTTTGTTCTTATTTACTGCCAATTTGGTTTAACCCACTATAAATAACAATATAATGAGCAAAATAAGCAATTTTTATCTTACATTTTACTTTATTTGTATAAAAACCTTTGTTAACGTCTTTTTACTACGAAGAGGAGACTTTTTGCGATAACTCAAAAACGGCTAAACTGATCATGTTCGCTATAGTTTTCTTTTAATATCTTTTTTAAGGTCTATTACTATAATGTTGTTCATAATTTTTGGACCCATGGTTCAAAAGTTAGAGGGCAACACAATTTTTTTTTCTTTTGGAGCGATTATTTGCGAAATTACTCACTTTATCAAACAATTAAAGACTATTTCCTTCTGAAAGACCTATCCAATGATACCCCACACTGTAGGGTGAAAGCGAAAAAAAAATACACGCCCACTTTACGTGTAGGGGAGGTACCCTAAAAAAGTTTTTTTTAGATTTTATTCTACGACCAAATACGACGGCGAGGATTTTATTGATTTATATATCCATGTCAAATTGCAGCTTCCTAGCACTAACGATCACGGCGCAAAGCCTCGGACAGACGGACATAGCGAAACTATAAGGGTTACGAGTTGACTACGGAACCTAATTTAAATCATAATTTAAAAAAAAAACGCCATACACGGTATTTCACACATTGGTTTCTTTCCGTCTGATGCACGTGATGGATTCACGGTGGCACGACCGCTTCCATAAAATAAACAACTATGCATAAAAAATCCAACTCAATAATAAACAAGCTCGTATTCTGGAAACTATACTGAAAGCAATTAATTTAATTTTGATAGTTTACACTCAATAGAAGTTTCATCATCGTCAGATGAGTTTGTTAAACTTTCAGTTAATTGCCACTCTGACGCGGTTAGTTTAAAAAACTCGTTCAGGGAGGTGTTTAAGTATGAAAATGAGTATGCTACTCCATTTACTATTTTCTCTATAACAGTGGTATTTGTTTGTTATACCTATGTATTAATACCTACTGATATTATAAATGTGAAAGTAACTCTGTCTGTCTGTCTGTTAATCTCCTCTTCACGCTTAAACCGCTAAGCCGATTTAGATAAAATTTAGTATGGAGAAAGTTTAAGGCCCGGGGAAGGACAAGGGGTAATTTTTAATAATAATAATCATCATTATTTCATGCAGACGAAGTCGCGGGCAGAAACTCGGAACTCAAACAATCTCCTCACCAAATTTCATTTAAATCGGTTCAGCGGTTTAAGCGTCAAGAGATAACAGACAGACATACAAAGTTACTTTCGCATTTATAATAAGTATTAGTAGGGATTAAAACATACCGACATCATACGTTATTCTGTCCTTCCACGGCCAAGATGAATTGATAAAAAAAAGTCGTAGTAAAGTCAGCCTCATGCTGTAATAAAATTATCTTAATGATAAAGTTGTGTTCAGATCATCTTGGACACCTCGCAAGCTTAGCTACTGTTGCTGACTTTAAAAATACTTCGTTTACTTGCCTTGTACTGTTTATTGTACAGGCGAAAGGTGTTGCAATAGGAACTTGTCTTTGACCTGGTCCAAGTACAAAGGCTGTTGCGTTCACTGTAGCCCTGACCGTGGATAAATAACAAAAGAACCGTTGTTTTTTTGCAACGTTTGTTAGCAGAAAATCCGTTTTCAGGGTTCTCCTTTTTCCGTAGTGAAAATAGCAGAATCAGATCTATTCGTCCGTTCATATTTCACACAGAACCTACTTAGTTAGATAAAAAAAAAAATTATTACTCCTTACATGCCATTGAAAATCAAACAAATCAAATAGGGACATACATAAACCTTTCTAAAATAACTTGAAATTTTTGTAATAATTGTTCCGAGGAAAAATTAACCCCCACCCCCTCCCCCCAATTTTTAAACCGGCTATCCATAAAATATAACTTTAATTTTATTTATTTCATTAAAAAAATATGTGATTGTATGGAAGCCTCGGGGCGCGAGTCCGACTCGCACTTGACCGGATTTTTAATTTTGTAGCACCACGAGTAAATAGGTAGGTACCTTACATGGGGTCCCTTTGTTTGACATAATTATTAAAAGTCATAATGTAATGATTGTCATATTATAATTAGTCATAATTCTGAAACCGTTAACTTTTCAGAGTTTTCCTCTGGTTATCCTATAGATAGGTTAAGTTAGGTTTGTTTTATGGCAATCCTGAAAAGTTACGCGTTTCTGAGAAAAACCAAATTATGACTAATGATAATATGACAATCATTACATTATGACTTTCAATAATTATGTCAAACAATAGAGACCTATAGGTACGTGGTGGTGTACAACAATAGTATTGTCAAATCAATTTCATAATTAACAAGTTGTCTAAAACTTTTTGTTTCCGACCAGATCAATAGTGTCAATACTAATAGATATAATATACTTAAGAAATAACATTTAATTAAATGTATATGTAGTGAACTGTTTCTAAAGAATGACACCACGAACCATGACCATGACACTTTGTTTTTGCTTGCCCTTGTTTGCTGTCAATATTGATTTAGTAACAATAATAAAGGGCGAAATGTCCGATAGTGACAAAAAACTGTCATTGGAGAGACCGTGACCAAATATAGTACAAGCTTTTCTGGCTTTTCTGTTTCCGTAAGTGTCGTCAATAATAATCATTGAGGTTTTGAAAGTATGATTGATTAAAAAATTGCCACATAATGTATGCATGGGAAATTATGTTACAGATTCCTAAAGGTTACATTCTAATTACGACATAATCGAAGTGCGATAGCTGCAAAATGTAGCAATTACTTCTAACTGATGCGATCAGACAAAAACGCGCGGTCATAATGCCGGAGCCACACTAACGGGAAACGCCGCGAAACGCCGTTGATTATCGCGATAATCCCAGTGTGACCGTATTAAAAACGACCAATTAACGCGATAATTTTCCGTAAGTGTGGCCCCGGCATAAAGGGGCCCACTGACTTTCAGTCCGCCGGACGATATCGGCCTGTCAGTTAGAACAAAAATTTGACAGTTCTGAACAACTGACAGGCCGATATCGTCCGGCGGACTGATAGTTAGTGGGCCCCTTTACACGACACAGCCGAGCATTTGTTTTCTTTTAATATGTTTTTTCTTGTGCTGGGGCCACACCAAACGGAAAACGCCGTTGGTTATCGCGTTGATGGACGTTTTCATACGGCCACACTGGGATCATCGGGATAATCAAAGGCATTTCCTGTTAGTGTGGCCCAGGCATTACGATAACGTTGTCGATGTATGCTAATGAAAATGAAAAAATGAAATATATGAATGAAATGTATGTTACTGAAATTATGTTTATAACCTTACAAATATTAAGTCGAAAAGTTTTAACAATATAACACAGTTACTACATTGATTGATTTGACTTTCCCCAGCAGGTTCGTTGCACCAGACCAAAGAAAGGTGTCACCTTCTTTCTTTAGCGTCAAAGACTCGTCAATGTCGCAAAGTTGTTGTTGTTTTGCCTTATTGCCTACGCGTATTAGTTGAAAGAAATGGAATATACCTAAGCATAAAACAAGACGCTAATAACACTGTAATAGACACTTTAAAATATTACTAGGTTAAAATAATATTTTAACAGATTTTTATTGTTCTTCAAAATTGGCTTCGGCGACGATAACTTAAAATAGAATTTGTGAAAGGCTAATGTGAAGTTGTTCTGACAGTTTGCGTTTTAACAAAAGTCGCTTCAATGATTAAATATGAGAGTCCGTCTAAGCTAACTCTGCGCCGATTTTGATACAACATAGTGTCACTTGTCTCCACAATCATGTCATTATACCTAAACGTACTATTTTCATGGTTTGACTTTATTATTACATTCCCGCATTTTGCCATTACAAATGCCATGCAGCGTTTGCTTGGTCTGACTCTATTGATTTTTGAACGTGATTTACAATACTTTTTTAGATACGCAGAAGACCAAAGTACTATTAGTACCTACATTAAATCTATTAAAATAATTAAAAAATACTATGAAAGCAGCAAAATTGTTGCAAACCTATTTAGCTTACACTGTAGGTGTATCTACAACTATTAAGTACCTAAGCTTGTAGAGAAAGAGAATACAGTTCAGACAAAACTCACAAACTGCAATTGTACAAGTTTTTCGCTTTGAGACCAACTCTCATTGTTTTAGTTTTACTGTGGAAGAGGCGTTGTGCTGGAAGCGACACCAAGAACAACAACGATGTTTATAGAAGTGGCAAGATTTTTTAAAGGGATGCTGGCACTTCATTTATTATCCTAATACTCCCAGAAACCTTAGTAGACCATTTTAATACATTTACCTATAATTCTTATAAACATGATTTACGAGTATCCTCTTCGATTTAATCTTACTCGTATGGCTTTGTACGAGCGAAATGTTTTGCAAGTAATGCCAAAGAAATATCAAATCAAGATCAGATTTTTACAGTACGAATGCCGCTCCAGGAGATTTTTGGAAACGTTTTCAAAGAGCTGAAGGTCTGTCTGTGTGTTTAGGGTAGTTTAACGACTACGTAATAGTCGTGGGCAGAGTCTAGGTTACTACTAAACGTTCCATCCACATCCAGTTGAACTATTTCCGTAAGGCCAACTTTAGTACGGACATACTAATTTAAAGACGATCTGAGTAAACGATATCGTCAGTGAGAATAATAGTTTTTCTTTTCAGGAACGCAGTTTCTTATTTCTTTACGGGTTTTCTCGGCGTGTCTTCTGAATTTCCTTAAGCATTCATGTTAAATGGTTTGAGATCCTTTTTTTAAGGTACGATAAAAGATTCCAAGTCGAAATGTTCTTATTAAAAACTTACACTCTCAATGTAATTATCTTTATTTCAATTACAAAACTACGAACTACGTTTTATCATACAATTAAGTACCTACCTACGTTAAAATCAACCTTCCTTTCTTCCTTTTATTTCCATTAAAAAAATAAAATAAAATGACACACGATGATTTATTTTTACAACAATGTCCATAAATGTTTTAGTTACACTTTCTTAAAACTCGACCCTTCGACCTTTTATAATATCATACCTTTTTCTAAACACGGAACGATATAAAAGGTTCTAAATACTTACATGATGTATCATGACACGATTGTGTAGGTATAAAAAAACCGCCCAAGTGCGAGTCGGACTCGCGCACGAAGGGTTCCGTACCATTATCTATAAAAACGGCAAGAAAATCACGTCCCCCTTAATTATAAAAAACAAACAGGCCCCCTTAAATATTTATTTTATTCTATTTTTTAGTATTTGTTGCTATAGCGGCAACAGAAATACATCAACTGTGAAAATTTCAACTGTCTATCACGGTTCATGAGATACCGCCTGGTGACAGACAGACAGCGGAGTCTTAGTAATAGTGTCCCGTTTTACCCCTTGGGTACGGAACCCTAAAAATACGAGTACACAAGGTGTCACAAAAATGCTGTTGATCCGCTTTAGGTCATATCAGTAGTAAATTTTTACAACACATTTTATTAGGAACTCCTACATTTATTTACACTTTTAAGAATAAGAATAAGAATAAGAATATTTTTTATTGACAATAGAAAACAATTTGCAGACACATGGATACAGTGGATCCCAAACTAGGCTATGCCTGTGACTTGGGGTCCTAGAATGCAGTTGACATTAAAGAATATTACACCTATTTTATTTAAATTTGAATAATTAAGACTAACTATACTACTATAAAAGGAAAAGTTTATTTAAGAAGAGATTAATTAAAATAAGAGGAAAATTACAGCTAATAACGACTAATAAATTTACAAATTAAAGTCGGTGAGTGAGGTGTGTGAGAGAGCGTATGTGTGGGTGTGTTTGTATATAAGGGTGTGAAAGAGAGAGGGAGGATGGGAGGAGAGGATGGGAGGAGAGGATGGGAGTATCAAATATAATATAAAATTTTACTCAAACTATTAGATATTTAGGTTTCGTAGGTTCCTATTAATTTTACTATCAATATCATACTGCCGTCTCTTACGAAACCTGGTAAAACCGACTGGGGCCAGACATTTCATAAAATTCTCTTACGAGTAGGTATATCTACATATGTATTTAACGCATTCACTGCCAGGGGGCTTGGCCTAGGAACAAACTTGTATGACGGTGAACGCACATCTGCGTTGGAGGCAGTCAATGTGTTAACAATAACTTTATTGACAGGTGAATAACACAATAAAATCATTATATATGTATTGTTTAATCATTATGTCGCAACGCAGTCTCCCACAGCATAGCATAAAAAAGTGGGGCATTGTTGCATGACAATGCACTGTTCCTAGTTTACTTTTACTCTTCTACATACTTGTAGATGCTTATTGAATATTTGTCAAAATAGGACGTTGTATACGTAACGTGATTTTCATCGGACTGGCAAAAAGTAGGATCGTCCCCGCCGTACACATACACACATTACATAGGACGTTACATAGGAGAGCTGCTCGGAAACTTGTTAGCTGTTCCGGCTCTACACATGCGATTGCAATATTATTTATACCATTGTGATGAGGGATATTTCTATGCTAATTATGGCCATGATTAAGTAATGGAAATACTTCTTTGATCATATATTTTAACGATAAAAAAGGCAATTCTGACCAGTCGACAGTCTATAAAATTAAGTTGCACGTGGAAGTGAATCTTTCTTAGTGCATATATGTGTCCATTTCGTAAACCCCACAATTTTTACCAGAACCAAGTCTAGGGTCTAGTGGCAACTTTATGTATAAACTAACTGTTAATTAATTGTGTTTTGTCTTTATTCTATGTATGATTTCCCAATAACCGTTCATTTTGATTGTATTTTGTCTTTATTCTATGATTGTCAAATTGATTCTCGACTTTATAATGCACCAAAATATGCAAATTAATATGTATATTTTCACAAAAATAATAAAATCATAGCCTTACCGAAAAAAACCTTGAAGGTTTTATGAAAATTCAATGCACAATGCTAAGCATTGTCTCTTTTCAATGAAATTGTTTAATGTCATGAGTGTGATGACTTAGGCAATTTTGCTGCTAGTTTTTAAATAAACAGGATACGTTTTCTTTAACTTTTTCTCTAAAACGCGAAATAACCTGTTGATAAAAGTTTTAATATGGGTTAAAAACTTTTTAGTATAAGTTAAGGTTACGGGTCTTTCCTGTGGACATCATTTTAATAAATTGGATTTAAACCCAAATTATAATCATGATCTATTTCTTAAAAGCAATATGTAAAAAGCATCACTAAAATGTAAAAATATACCTAAATCGTTCCTGAAATGTACCTAAACCACAGATAACGTACTTACCCTAATTATAACAAATGACTTAATAATTCTATTCTTTGTATTGAGATTGATTGCGCCGCAATTTAGGATATAGATTTTTCTTAATACAACAGTAGGTACTTTAAATCTATTTTTATACGTAAATTTTCAAATAGATTGAGTTTTACAAAATCGATTTATGGCCAGCTGAGTTATTTAATTTTCCTCTCTAAATAGTGTAGTCAACAAATAATTTTATAATTAGTTAATTGTGCAAATATAGAAATAACATACCTTCCACTTCTTAACTTCAGATAAACGATTTGCGAGAACACACCCCGCCGATCCGGCACCGACTATGATGAAGTCATATTCTTCTGGCACCTGTCTTTTCTTTCTGCGTTTCGTTGTTTTCTTCTCCACAGCCACCGGTATTTTCTTAGAGTCAGCTATATCCGCATCAAAATATCTGTTTTCATTAAATCCAAACTCAAACGGTTTATCAAACTTCGAATACGGATGCTCGAATTTCCTCCCAAATTCAAATTTAGGCTCCTGTTTATCCGGTTTCAAATAGAACGTTTGCATGATATAACTTTTACCATCCGGTGATTTGTACTGATTGATTGTAGAGCTTGGCAAGAGAGGGCCTAAGGGAGTCGCGTTAATTTCCGGGTTTAATTTTAAAGGTGCCGGTCCTAATGGAACTTGCCTTAGAAAACTTGTTTCAAAACTTGACCCGATCGAGCTAGGAGCATTCAAATATGGGTTTCTTCTAGGGTAAGCGTCGTCATCTATTGAGCGTCCGAATAGTTGGGCAAGGAGGGTTAAATAGAGGAACCCTGTTTGGGAACATTGAGTCAACGGCGCGGTTGCTTCAGCGCATATTTGGCTTATATCGGGCGGGATCCACTGAGAGGCCATCGTCACTGAGTTTACCGAGTTTATTAAGGCACTACAACAGTCGGCAACTCTGGCAAGTGCTGTTTCACCGTGAGCGCGCGTTCAACTACATTCGCCTTAGCGGTAAGCGGGTGGCGATGGCGTGTCCTTAGTCTTAGGTTATTCATAAACGTGCGAAAGATCTAACGGCGGCTAATTGCAAAATCTTATCTTTTCAATTCAGTGGAGCCTTTCGATGGTTAAGTTATGCCTTTCATTACGACGCGCTAACAACAATGTATGTGCATTGATGCATTTAATTAATTTTAGCTGCAATATCTCCTATTCATCTGTAACCATAAAAGACAGACTGTATTGCAAATATTTTTTTCACTTAGTAGAGTATAAATAAGCGCTTAAAATATAACAAAACACAGTGTTTCAAAACTTCTTCTTTAGATTGAATATCTAAAGAAAAAAAATTGCTACATGAAAACCTCTCCTGGCAACATTATAGTTGCCACAATCAATCACCCTGTAAATTCGGAACAGTTATTTTAAAAAACATATTGTACCTAAGCTAACAAATCATTATACATATTAAAAATTAAAGATATCTAATATTGATACGGTTTTAACACCCCCTGGCACTGACTAAAATAACCGACTCGGTATCAGCGCATTACATCTCAAAACTTTTTTGAAGTAGAAGAATTTTTGATGGGATCCCTATTTACCCGGCCCATAGTTTCAAATGTATTAGGTAATAGGTAGATATGTACGAGTATAATGTTCCTTAAATTCCCAATTCCAATGCCATACTCGGAAATATTATTAAGTATTTATACAATGAAATCACATTCATCCTTGTAAATAATAATTTTGATATTTTAGCTATGAAATCCAACCACTCTCGAGGGAAATCTGAGGCTAACTTCCGACTAAATTAATTACGTTAAGAAATGGCAAAGTAATTTAATTTAAAGAAATATGCCACTTGAATCATGGTTACTGACGCTAGCCCGTATTGGGTACTTTATCATCATCATCATGCCAGCCGATAGACGTCCACTGCTGCACATTGCACACATGCATTGGGTACTTAGTCAACTTTAATTATAAGGCCTTTTTTTACATAGCACCTCTCATAGTCCTGTAACTGAAACAAAACGAATTTGTTACTAGTTATAAAAAATATCAGAATTGTGAAATTTTGGATAGGATCGTTTTTTTTTCCGCGCCCGATCTGTTTTTATTTCATGATTAAAAAATATGTATAGTAAAATTTCCAACATACTATATTGAAATAAAACCAATTTATTAAAATATAAAAGGAGCAAAAACACCCATAAAAGGATGCACATGATTAAACCTTATGATTTTTTCTATCGAAGCAATTTAATAAAATTTTAAACGAGTCCCAAGGAATTATAGAAAATAACTATCTTGAAGTAACATGAAAAGGGAATAAATTCATAATTGTAGATTTCATGAATTGTATTTGATATTTCCAAGTAGTAATTTAATTTAACCTTACTCTGAACTGAACCTGAAATAAGTTACCTTAAGAGGTAGGTGTTTACAACTTTGGGAACAAATCAAATTATTTATTAAATATTTTGATTTGTGTTTTTAAGTAGTCACACTACTATATATAAATTATAAACTGTAACTTGGACTTGGACTGAACTGGATGTCATATATTTAAGAAAAGGTTACGAAGCCCTCCAGTTTTTCTTTAATATATGACATCTATTACAGTTTGTAGGTAGGTATTTAATTGGAAGTAAATACTCAAAGGGTATCTATCACGTGTTCGCTTGTGTGCTATACATATGCGAGCGCTTACCTAACCCCATTAAATTGAATGCAGTAGGGATATCATTATTTGTTGTTGAATTCAGTCCATTCTATTAGTTCTACAATAAATATTATTGCCTGCATACTAAATACACATTGGTATTTATGAAAATCGCATTTATGAAATGTATAAAAATATACACGAAACAAATCCCATTTCGTTCCATCTGTATTTTATTATTAAAAGGGGAGAAATGGAGCATCTCTATTCATGCAGTGTTCAGTAAGTTGTTATTTCCATCTTGTTTACAGTCTGATATTTTCGAGTTTTCTCTAACACCGCTGCTCCGTAATGAAGTGGTACTACGCGAAAGAAATGTCAACTTATATTTTTTGACGCTTATTCTACAAGAGCACCTGAAATATTATATTTTGTTAATTATGTCACTAAATCTACGTACCTTAATTACCCCTTCTAGCATACTCCCGAAAAACTATGAAACGATATTAACTTCCAATAAATTTATTTAATAGCTGAGAAACAAGAAGTTTGCTTCACTGGTAGTAAACACAATCTTTTCACTTTGCAGAAATGTAGGTAGATGAATCAGCGATAAACTCAACAGGTAACAAAGTGATGTGGTCGAGCTCTGAGATTGGATCCCGACGTGGCTGACATTGTTTTACTAGGTAGTATATAGATATATAACCGATTCAAATTAGTAAAACGTTACATAGTTAAAGCAAGACTCAAAATTTTATACTTAGTATTGTGCAATTTTTTTGGATTATACATATTTCTTGCCTTGTTTCCTGTTCCTCCAAAATCTGACTTGAGATTTTTTTTATATGAGATCGAATTTCGTTTTTCCCTGGAATAACCATTTTATTTAAAGCGAGAATAACGTACATTAGCACCAGACTTTTTATTTCTTAGGTATGTACACATCAAAGCACGGCAGAGTGGTCAGAAACATGACAACGAAAAGAATGCTTGATCTTTTGACTAGAAAAGATTCAGAATGCATTACTTTTCCTTTATTTTCTTTTATACTTATCATTTCTTTGAGTTAATAAAATAAAAGAAATACACAGACATAATTATCATAAATAATTTTGACTGGCATTCCGACGCCATTCCAAAATATCTGTAAATTTATTCCACATATAAATTCAACAAAAGTTGGGGCTTACCCAATAGTTATTTGTTTTACAGCGAGCGAGCGAAAGATTCCAAAATTGAACCACGGGCGTAGCGAGTGGTTCGAAAAGTAGAATCTTGAGCGTTGCGAGGGTTTCAAGGCACGAGGGGTAAAACAAATTTCGCCACCGAGTGAAACACAAAGTTTTTCACCGAATCAAATACAAAGGAAAATACTGACTGTAAAATATCAAACAAAAACAAACCAAATCAATTCAAAATGTATGTAATTAAATATATATCATTCAAAATCATAATTTAAAAGTCAATTCTACTAGCCAACATAAGGAAACAACTCAATATTTGCATTTGATTACTTTGCCACACATGTGGATAAAATCCAACTTCTCCCTCATCAGTTTTTGATCAATCAAGAGAGCGATTGAGCAAAATTTGAAGTGCCAGCTGGTGTTGTGAAAAATCCTTTATTTTTTCTTAAATAATATTGGTAAGTACCTACTCCCAATTTTTCACACGTAAGTAGAACAATCGACTAAACCTCCAGCGGTAACGCTTTGAGCCCAGCATTATGTTTTTTCGCAACATTTGAGCCGCCATAACAATATTGGCGCAGCCGCAGCGGGGAATTCACCTGTTTTATGTTCCACAAGGCAGGTATGAGAACTGTTATGGCCGCTTTATAGTGCAAGCCTGAATTTTTGATGGCGTTCGCCTCAACTCGGGCTTTGTAAATGTGTTGATATACGTACGTATACGACTGCGGCGACATAGATGCCGAGAATTGCAGCATTGGGACTTGTAGAGCTTGTTATCTATTATATAATTCTATAGGTAGTTGTATGTAGACTGTTTTTCAAATCAGCTACAAATATATACGGAGAAATACGATTGTTTTTGCGATTAAACTTTATTGGCATAATATATAATAGTGTTTTAGTCAGATAAACTATCTTAGTCATGCCCATTTCTTAACTGATCATTTCAATCACTTTGTAGCCTTAGGCCAGTCACGAGAGCGGTAAATACTTAGTAAATAAACAGTGTCTATACAACCTGTTATACCTACACAGTGTTTTCATCGAATTTTGTTAACTTCGGAGTATGATTAAGTACATTTTAAGAAAACCAAATGGTGTAGATAATTTTCGTTTTTCTTTTTCTAATAAAGTTTCTAACGAAGTAAGAGGGGGTTAAAAATGACGAAATGGTTTGTTTGCTTTCTCGTCTTGGCAGACAGAATTTGTCAAAGTTGCGACCACGCAGTATTCATCTGGCCACACATGGAAATAATTTAAAATTTGTTACGGATAAGTTACATATAAAAAATCTAGTATCCACTGAAAGGACTTAAGGTATTAATAGGTATTAAATATTTATAGGTAGGTACCTAACCTTTAGCAGGTACTATGAAAGAAAAATAAAAACTAATTAATAATAAAAAAAATGCTTAATAATTTCATTTCTGGTGTCCCGGGAGGCAGTTTAATGCACGTCGCAATTACATTTCTACATTTTTTTTATTTTACAGAAAGTTTTGCAAAATATTCGTTCATTTGAGAACAATGTGCATCTTTCACATGAGGCGACGCAACTGACGTGTAATTTAAGTTTTTGCAGCGTTTCCAGTGTAGCGGCAATGTTGGTGGAACGAAAATGTTATACCTAGTCTGAAACTTGGCAGTAACTATCAAAATTATGTTGGCTGTTAAATAATATGTATGAAACAAATTAATATAAAATAATTATGGATATATATATATATAATTATAACACTGATTATTTATTTCAATAAACAGGTTAGATATTTACGTTAGCATCAGTTTATTTCCTGTTTTTGTTTGCATTCAGAATTTGTGTCAAAATATAGGCATTCCTAAATAATATCCTTAAGCCTTTAACTCTCTTATTTCCTTTTACCTAAAACATTTTAACAAAACTTATTTAATTTTAACTGTTTACCGTAATTTCGTGTGTATGGTTATGGCTGTTACGCTTGGTATAGTTCAGAAACTTCAGAATGGCACTTACATCTATTACAGTCAAGAGCAAAAAAAAAACGTGTCAATTTGTTATGTATTTCCTATAAAAACTGACTGATTCACTGCTCTTGTGTGTATGATGGTATGTCTGTAAATGATAATATTTAAAAGATATTATATAATATTGTCTTCGGTTACCGCGATAGTTACTCATGAAATAAAACTATGAAAACGGATTATATCGCGTATATTGAATTTATAATACATCCCGACGTTCCTCAGTCACCCATTGACCACGAACGCTGTAAAGGGTTCGAAACGTCGGGATGTATTATAAATTCAATATACGCGATATAATCCGATTTCATAGTTTTATTTCAAGATATTATATAGTATGTCATGTAAAACCTAAATATTTGTCGTATCCAAATTTACCAAAAAAATGTTGAAAATTTTGTCGTTAACCTTTTGAATGCTTTACATCATAAACAAAAAACGCATTTAACTGATTTGCAAGACCAAAGTGATCCCATGTGCTCCGTTTGTCAAATCAAAATTTTGCACGGAACACTAAACACGTCACTGTCACGCCAAGGTAACAGGCGCGAGCGAGCGAATGTAAATTTTACTTGAAAGTGTCAAGGTTACTTTGACAGCGTCCGCCATAACACCAACCTATAGTGGTCCTTGGCGCTGTGGGCACTACTAGTAACGACCACTTTAGGGGTTCTTGGCGTTTAAAGGGTTAAAAAGTGAAACATGTACTTACTCTGTACATTTGTATATTTTCAAATTTTATTACAGAGAAAAACAATTCCTTAGTTAATTTATGGCTCAGCTTTTATCCCAGACGTAACATTCGCCAATGCAGAATTTATACGTCCATTTAAATATAGTATTGTAGCAGTTGGAAGTTTTTGCAGTAAGTTACCCGAACAATACCGGTCGGAAATAATGTAGCAGTACATTTGCGAACACTGACATTTCCTACACTTAACCTTTACTTTTGTAACTCGATATCGAAATCTAAGTGAAATCAATGAGAGTTGTATGATACTGCAATGTAACTACTAAATAAATTATGTAGGTACTACTCACCCAACTTGATTATTGGTTGGTTCAAACTAACAAAAGAAATTTGGTTCATTAAAACAAACTTCAGAGGCCACTTGAATGAGAAGCTCTTGATGTGAGAAGCTCTTTTTTTGGAAGCCGATTAAGACAAAAATATTTGAATTAGTATCAAAAAATTTATATTACTAAATAATTTGCCTTACATACTCGTAATATACTTTAGTCTTATACAATGATTACATCCATGGCAATTTATACCTTATATTACTCGTACTTAAAAAAATTCTCAGTATGAAGAGAACAGCTTTTAAGAGTAATCTGCAACGACCTTAATCGAATGGTAAAGGCATATCTTAGTTTGTGATCATCCAGTGCTGCTACAGTTGGTAATTTTCAGATCATAAACGAATCAACATAGGTGAGTTAGGCGACATGTAAAACGAATACAATATTTTAACGTCAAGACAGTAATTTATTGAATCAGACGTAAATTTGCGGAAGTCCATTAATTAAAATAATAATATTGCTTTTCTCACACATGCAATGAAATATTGATGTTATGATCTTCATATTAGGCTGGGAAGTATCACGTCTCAGGCGCGGCTAGACGAGAGGTCTGTAATGAAATTTTATACAAAGGCTCTTAAGGTACGGACAAGTAAATGCACGCGGGACTGACGTGTAAGTTTAAATTTGTTTATTTGGCTTTGTAGTTTGACTGTGTCCAATAAAGACTCGTAGTGACGCGCTTACTCCTGTGGGAAACAACACGGTGTTCAATAAAGTGGTTTGCTCCATTTCTAGTTGCTTTGAATGCAATTTTGTTGTGTCGTGTAGTACCCAGTTATAATGCTACAATTTCCTGCAAAATACAAGATATCGCCGCTATACTTACTCAACCTCGTATCCGCAACACTCATTTGATGACAAAAACACCCGTATTCCGAATGAAAGAAAAGCGACATTTCCATCAAATGATTGTTGCAGATATGAGGTTGAGTAAGTATAGCGACGATATAGTGATGGTGGTCCAAATTATTTTCGTTGTAGTGTTTTTTGTCCCCGAACGTGTGACGGAGTGGAGCTTTTTGTATGGGGAAAAATATAGTTTTTAATTATTTTCAAGATAATTATAATCTACCGCTAGAGAGACATGCAATATAGCACTCAACTTTTTTATTTACTTGATAAAAGACAAAAATAGAAGCGTGACAGAGTGGTCAGAAACAAAACAACAAAAATAATTTTTCTCAAAAATGGACGGCAAAGTCGACGTTGCCGGTTAAAAAGTAAGTCGCGAAGTGCGTTGTTTATGCTAACATTGCAGTCTCGATTTCGGGACTGCAATGTTGCATACAAATTCCATTATTTGTCGAGTTCCAAACTTATTAAAAGTTGAAGTGGCCATATCAAATGTAGGCATAGGTCCATTAAACAGCCAAACAGATGATCAGTACTTATTATTATAATGTTGGTACCGCGACTATTTAGGTGTCTCAAATAGGTTGGCGTATTTTCAGCAGAAAAATACACTTCTATTTTTAATTTAAAAAAAACGACGGCAAAGCAAATCTTATTACTTTTTTCTGTGAAAATATATACATAAGAACGTTGCTTCTGTAAAATATTTCTATTATATTTGTATTTATTGCGCCATTTTTGAGAAAAGCGCTATATATGACTCGGCTGGAAGGCTACTTGCTGGCTTCGGATTCAATTAAACGGACTCCCAAGGTCGTCCGCTTAAAACGAATCCTCAGCCAGCAAGTAGCTACTTCCGAGCCTCAACAATAATGTACTATTGACCCATGGACTGATGGAGACAGTTACGTTCAGTGTTACGTTATATGTTCAGCGCCTTTGAAGATTCCAGATGTTTTACACAGCATGAGGCAAAGTGGTTAGTAATATACTATTTAAGGCAGCTCGTGCAACAGGCGATTATTTCAACTGGCTGGGAGATATAAAATAAACTAATAAAAAATAGAAAAAATTCAAATAATACCTTCATTAAGTAAGTAAAGCTGCACTTAAATCCTGTCATGAAGTCATGATCATTAACATATAATTTCCCTTCTGAAAAATCGTAAGCGTAATCAAGGATATATAATTAAGAAAGTCAAGTACACACCAGTATATTTTCAAACATGCCAATTAATAATGATTTTAGCATCAAAAGATTTCAGCCGTTAAGTCAAGAAAGCGTAACTCATGCACTGACCTTAATGTTATACAAAAACAAGTGTTAATTTACTATCTACCGTTAATGAATTGTTAATTATATGTTCTGCCAAGAACTGCACTAAGTGATTTACACCTTAATTAGTAAGCCGTTAAACGTAAACATTCCCAAATAAATAGCAATATACTTAATAGATATAGGCCTCATCATCATCATCATCATGTCAGGCGATAGACGTCCACTGCTGGACATAGGCCTCCCCCAAGGCTCGCCACTCCGACCGATCCTGTGCCGCTCGCGTCCACCGAATTCCCGCGACCTTCACCAGGTCGTCGCTCCATCTCGTTGGAGGCCTACCGGCAGTTCGTCTTCCGGTACGCGGACGCCACTCCAGAACCTTCCGGCCCCACCGGCCATCAGTTCTGCGAGCAATGTAGGTCTAAAAATATGAAATTGTTACTGTTTTATTTATCGTTATCGTTTACCTTAATACAAACAATTATCATTTGAGTTTGATTAAAGTAAACAAAATATAAAAAAAGCGCTGGCAAGCGGTAAAAACTCTAACAATTCTTGGGATTAGTTGCCAAGCGGAACCCAGGCTCCCATGAGCCGTGGCAAAATGCCGGGATAACGTGAGGAAGAAGAAAGGGAATACTTCTACGTCAAAACAATGGCACCATGGACCCTCCCATCACTGGAATTCTTCTTAAACATATACAAGAAAATAATACAAAACTAGATCATCAGCTCTACATTTTCTAGTACTTACCATCTTATGTCTATTGTCCATCTCTTATTTCTTCTTATATGCTTCCTAACTGTCAAAACTGTCGCCTTTCCCGCTCTCTTGTTATAATGTCCTGTGATGTCCATAACAATAAATGTTTTTTGTTTGGTACCCAACACAATTCTTTTTACCAAATCAAAATACCTCATATACATCAAACATTCTTACCGTGCGAGGTACGTCTTGAAACGTCATTGGCAAAATCCCTCCTGCCAAAACACACAAGAGGGGAAACCCATAATAAAAAAAATAAAAAAAACAATGGCACAACTCAAAACCATCAAGAACACCATAAAACCTGTCATAAAGTACAAAGTCGCAATTTAGACTTTACATCCATAAATCGTGAAGAGATATATAGGTAGAATATTGAATTCCGGATCATAAAGAACGAAAGTACGGTGTTGGGTAAACTTGTAAAGATTGTATACATCTCGTTGCCTACCGCAGGTTACTCGCGGTTACGGTCTTGTCATTCGATTCTCATTGTTTTATTTATCAATTCGTCGTTTCATGATTGTGTATAATAAAGTGACACATAATCCATAATAAACGTGTAGAATGACGTCAGTTGACAGGTACTTCAAACTCTAATGACGGTAAAGGTGACATTCAGAGGGCGACTTCAGTTGCATTACTGTTGCAACATTACTGCTGTGTAGTGTGACCTTGACGTGGGCGCTATATCTCAATTTCCTTAATGAAATGAGTGACGGATTGAATGTCATAACCGCAGAAGTAATGCAGCCGCGAACGTCACTTATCCTTTAAACACATATCCTAATAAGAAAACACACTTAAACAAAATCAATAATTTTGAATAGCATTTTAAATCCACACTCGAAAGTACCGTCAGCAATGCAAATCCTAAACTAATAAAACTCGAGCACATAACATTTTTACTTGTCGCTGCCAACTCTATGAGTTCATGTTGCGCTGTAAAATACCTCATCCGTTCTTTTTGAATTCTTTCACTGGATTTTTATATTTAAAGAATTGTTCTTTTTATAGAACCATTCTTTTGTGTACACGGCAACAGGAATGTGCTGGAAAGCGCCTCTAATAAAAGCTGTGAATAAATTTCAGTCATGATTTAAGATTTTTCAGAAGAATTTTAACAAAAAATGTACATCTGGGTATTTTTTGTTTTAAAACTAAGAGTTGTTGTAAAAATCTAATTTGTCATTATTCCTATAAGGTAAGGCATTCATGTTCCAAACCCGATATCGTGGGATCTAAGGCGGTTATCACACTGGATGCGATGCGTACCTCTCCTCCGATGTCCGAGCGAGATAAATAAATAAATAAATACATTTTTATAGGACATTCTTACACTAAGTCCCACGGTAAGCCCAAGGAGGCTTGTGTTATGGGTACTCAGACAACGATATATATAATATATAAATACTTAAATACATAGAAAACATCCATGACTCAGGAACAAATATCTGTGCTCATCACACAAAATAAATGCCCTTACCGGGATTCGAACCCAGGACCATCGGCTTCACAGGCAGGGTCACTACCCACTAGGCCAGACCGGTCGTCAATGATGATCAGAGATGTCGCTATAATACGCGCATAGCGTTGTCTCACTCAAACATCGTGCGAATCACATCCAGTGTGATAACCACCTAACACCGAGCAACTGTTGATACGATTTGATATAATGAACATCTTTATGTACCTACACAGTTTACAATAAATGAATTACTTACTTACTAATACTGACTCGTACCAATTTAAATTTTTTTGGAGTATTGACTACTGTGGAGGGAAATGTGGCGAGAAAGTTGGTTTATTCCCAACGGATTGATAGGTCACACGTTGTGCTGTAAGAAACAGTGCCTGCGCTAGTTCTTTAGTTCTTTGTCGCCAAAAGCGGAACTCGGGCTCCGTTAGGATGCGATTGGGAAAGCACTTAGATAAAGAGAAGGAGAATTTTGTGGATACCTTTGTGATTTTACGTACAAAATCACTAATAGTATTAGCTTGTATTTTATTATGCAATAGGCTCCAGGAGTTGTACAAACAAACTTCTATGCAGGGGGGGTCACCTCTCTCTGCAGCTGACTCGTAACAGAATCATACTAATTTAGCAAACGTTACATTATCTCTACTAAAATCGTTCCTAAAATGACTAGTAAATATAACAAACAAAGCGTAATGCAGTATAATACGAAATTTATGAGCAGTTCTTCCCTTGGGAATTACCTATATCTAAATGACCTACTCTAGCCTTAGGAATTATTTGTTCGCAGATAACGATGCAATCGGTACGAGTATGTACCTACCAAGTAAATAGTATAGGTATATTTTATATGTAACTACCTGGAATTAAATTTGTGAGGTTAACAGATCTGTAAAAGCCAAACTGGCCTCCAAAAAGCTTGGGGTGCTTAACAGAGCCAGACAGTACTTTACACCGGATCACCGACTTTTGTTATATAAAGCGCAGGTTCGACCCCATATGGAGTACTGTTCTCATCTCTGGTCTGGCGCTCCACAATACCAGCTCCTTCCCCTTGACTCCATCCAACGGCGGGCAGTTCGTATTGTCGGCAATCCCAAACTTACTGACGGCTTAGAACCTCTTAGTCTTCGGAGAGACGTTGGCTCTCTTTGCATGTTCTACCGTCTGTACAATGGGGAATGTTTCGAGGAACTGTTTGATCTGGTGCCATCGTCTCGTTTCTATCACCGCACCTCCCGTCAAAGGAGCAAAGCTCATCCTCACTTCTTAGTCACATGGCATACCAAGAATAAGCGGGCATCTCACTCGTTTCTTCCCAGAACGTGCAGAATGTGGAATGAGTTGCCTCCTGATGTATTTTCTTTGTGCTACGACATGGGATTCTTCAAGAAGCGGGTATTTAGGGTTGTCAAGGGTCGGCAATGCTTAAGTGGCTCCTGTGATGTTGCTTATGTCCATGGGCGACGATGACTGCTTCCCATCAGGCGGCTCGTCTGCTCGTTTGCTGACTATCACATTAAAAAAAACTATGAAATACATTAATTGTAAAACTTACAAACCAGTTATTTTAGTATAGTGTCGCAGCAGCTTTGCGGTCAGATTGCATTTGCGCTACTGCTGTTCATAAAAAAATTAATGCATAGAAAAATATTATAATATATATTATTCACACACAATAAACTATTTAAGTGCTCAGTGGTCTGTAACAGGACGCTTTTGAACATTATGCCAATTGTTCACGTTCGACACACATATTTTACGTGAACGATCATTTACGTTCCATTGTTTAATTCTGGCGTAATCTGGCCATAACCTATCGCTTAACAATACTAATTACCTGATACCGTACCTATACCGGCTGGGAATCGGTTTTATAAATTGAATTTTCACATGTAAATTAAAATGCCTTTTACAAATAAAATGTATTTTGCTAGTTGAGTAAGAGGAATTCCATCTTTTGTTAATATAATATAACCATACATTAAAATTAGAATTAAAAAAATAGAAAAAAAAACATTTAATTTAAAGAAACTTACTCCGTCCATGTGAAAAAGAGGGTTTACGAGTAAGGTTTTGTTCTCGACATTTTCCATCAAAGAAAAAAAGGGTAAGGGTTGTTTGTACACAATTTCATTTCTTTGACTATGCATATTTTACTGAATAAGTACTTAAGATGCTGGACCACAACTACCATTGGCCACCAAGTCATTGACAATGCCACAGATAGAGGGAGTCCAAAGAAAAAAAAAACTTAATTCAAATCTCGAAAGTATTAAAGGCACATTAAGGCAAGTTTAATGCGGACACCGTGTGTGTCGTAATGCGAGCTCATTTTTCATTTTTACGAGCGGACCGCGACGTTCGCGGGTGCTTACACGGCTTCACTTGATAATGTTTGTTACATGCAGAATTACAGATTTTTGATACTTATGTAAGTGTTATTAGGCTGTAGGTTTTACAAAAAATACTGCTGTCCGACCTTTTAACTTTACTAGGAAACATGCAGGAGTAGAGAAGACGGGGACTGGTGGAGGAATATGAGAGAGGCCTATGCCAAGAGCAACCAGAGAGTATGTGAAGAAAGGCTAGCAGTAAGCAGTAAGGAAACGTGCCCCAGTGCTGGTATAAATATTATGTCCTGGACCCTATCAGCCGAAACTGATCCGGTTAATATGAAATGATATTTCGTACATAAGATACGATTAAAACATTAAACAGTTTTTGATTTCTTTTATTTAATAAAATCTATGGTTTGATACACAAGGCACATTGGCCCATAATAATTATAGCTATCATTTAGTATTGTTTACAATATGGTGAATTGTGAGTGTCGAAACGAGCGGAGTAAACACAACAATCGCTATTCATGCAACCTAGCACACCTTGGGACTAAGAAGAAGGGCAGGAAATAGAGATTACTAGAAAATTTAAAAAAATATAATAATAATAAAAATATTACATAACAGCAAACTTCTCCAAAGGGCCTCTACGTGTTGGATCTGTATCCCCACCCACGCCTATCAAATGACCGGGATGTACGAGTATATACCCGTGAGTTTAAACGAGATACAAATAAAAATGTTATGTTAAGATAATAATAATAGTAAAAAATCACTATGCTGCCTAAGATATGAATTTCAGTTATCCCAAAATAACTCGAGCCAAATTTGTGTCATGTAAATAAGAATTGAATCGTAGAGCCATTATTTCTTTTGTGTGAGCGCGTGGCGTTTGTGCCTGAGGCTCACACACAATGGCCACGCGCTCAGGCACAAACGCCACGCGCTCACACAAAAGAAATAATGGCTTTTGTTTAACAGAATGCCATTGTTAGTACAGGTAAGTGCACGAGCTCAGTAGAGATAGCGTTAACTATACCTACTTAAATGTTTGTTGTTAATTGCTCTAGATCAAAAATATACCTTTTAATATAAAACTAATACACATCAACATTAAAGAATATGTAAATCTAAACTATACAACGTTGAAACCTAACCAAACTTTCGCGATAGATAACCTAAGCCGCTGCATCTGAAATGAACCGAAACGAGGTTTACAACCTCCCCTTAAGTCTAAATTAGATAAATGATTTATTTTTATCGGCTTTGTTTTCTTACGTATAAACTCTTAAGTAGGTAAGTTTACGTCTTATCTTCAAGTGTGACTGTGCTGTAACAACTTATTTTTAGCACTAAAAACGAATAAAATGTTTCCAAGCGCATGACATTTGTTGTATATATTATGTTCTCCGTTAGTAATTCTATGTGAATACTTAATGTCATCTCCGTCTGATACATCTAGAGAAATCGTATATCTGTGCATATTCATGATGCAGATTTAGTGGCACCATCTGATCGCTAAACATGATCAAATGGACCCGAGCGCGCTAAACCACATAGTGAGGGTTTATGAGAAGATAATGTACATGTAATGTACACTATCATCCTGTCAAACCTCGCGCTGTAACATAGGTACCTATACAGTTACTAATATAAATAATATATTAAATCACATTTAAAATCGGGTCTATCGCGAATGCATTTATGTGTAGTGGGTGGTTTGAAAATGTGATGTCTACCCCAAACTTTAAATACACTTTTCATCGGGTAGTCACACAAATCTCTGTTTTGACATTTTGCTGGGACATCAACATCAGTTAGCCGCGACCACGACCAGTGAAACCTGTGTCTAAACGTCGGTAAATAAAGGTAAAAAATAAATACGCGATAGACCCGAATTTAAATGTGATTTAATATGTGTTCAAAACGCGAAAATTTAAATGTTATAATATATTAAATGTCTCATGATAGCAGCTATCTTGGTTACAAGAATAGATAGCATCTGAAACAACAGTGACAGTGCATCTTGATCTTGACGTCATTCCGTTTTTAGACGCCTTTTGCATTTGATAAGTTAGGTTAATGTACACCGTGTCCAATAAGTCCGAATACAGTACAAATATTGAATAAAATAAATGTACGATTAGTTACTACAATTAAAATTATATTTTATTAATATGTTCCAAAATCTTTTGCTATTGTGTTACATCATACAAAGTGTAATACGAGTATAGCGGTGAATATAGTAAATTTTGACATAATTTTGCTAGTGATAAGGGCTCAATATAACGTATTTTAATGGCAGCTAAATGGTTATTTTTTATGAAACTTGGAAACCACCGAAGACTTGGTAAATATGATATTCTGATGCTACGAATATATACAATAAACAACCAATTTCATGAACCTACTTGTATCAGCCATGTCACGAATTGTGAAAAACAACGTGAGAATGGGCCTGGGGTTATGCAATCTACAGAATGTAATTCATCATCGTTTCAACATCGAAATTCGAATCAGAGCGCTTGGATGATAAATAGACATAAACAGCAAAATGTTTGTATCAGTGGTCAGATGCAATAAAAATGCCTGAATTACATACGCTAAAAAGTTTCTTACGTTAAATGAGGCACAGCTAATCTATTTTTGACATTAAAGTTATGCTAATTTACGATTATACTTATACAATTGACTCATAGTTTCGCACCTTATTAGAAACTAGCTTAGCTTAGTTTTTTTGGAAAAGCAGTCTTAGAAAATGACAGCGTACAACCGGTTGTATACCTAAATACAGAAGACATATTTAAAGTTATTTCATCGTACAACTAAAGTCCCAATCAAATTATATTTAGTAAACATTTTGATTTGTATTTTTAAGTACTAAGACGCCTAGCCTTTTAATGATTGCATGTATATATTCGAGAATTTGGGACGGGCACCGCCGTAGCCGAGTGGCATAGCGCAAACCACGTGATGCGACGTGTTGCCTCCCTGTGACACTTACGTACGAATTTACAAGTGCGACAGAGAGGCAACACGTCGAACGTGGTTCGCGGTAGGCCTCCAGGGCGTTAGCCGCGTAAGCTGAAGACGCCGGTTCAATTCCGGCTCGGCCACTCAAGGGCTTGGTCACTTCTTTTTTAGTTTATGACGTTTATCTACAGTTTATTATTTCAACATATTTTTATTTATATGTAGACTAAAAATCAGGCCCGGCGTGAGCAACAATAAGCGCAAGCGAGATGCACTGCGAGTCGTGTTCGTATCATATCAACAACAAATCAAGTTGAGATATTTAAAATCTGGATGCCACTCCAAGTTTAAAAAGAAGATTTACGTTTTGCCCTATTTAGCATAAAAACCCTTTTCACACTCATCCCTTAAGCTTGACTTTACGAACATCAAACAGGGGGCAGTTCAGAGCACCAATCATTTTGCCTTCTCTCGTTCAGTAAATAGCTCCATTTCCTAGAAACTGGTCTTAACGAGAACTGTAAATACAAACGTCCTCGAGGTTAACTAGAAATTAGCTTTCAACGTGCCAATGAACGAAACATGATACATTTTACGTTGGGAAACTCCCGAGGAAATAGAAAAGTTAAATTAGGTTTTGCTATTTAGTTTTCCCGGTACCATGGACGTACATACAATGGTAATAGGCTTGTTACCCTTAAGCATTACTCTGTCTTCATGGTTTTTGCATGATTTTAACAAATCGGGAATTAATTTCGCACATGTTCATAAATATACTTTCCCTGATATTTTGAACGTGGTTATATTTTTGAGCGCGAATATAAGTACTTGATTACAATACCAAATTATGGTTAGGTACATTCTGATTGCGACTACAGCATTGTAGCAACGAGATACGGACGTCGTCACGACATTATCAATTTGATTGATAAAATGAGTGACGGAACCAACACAACACCAGCAACGTTGCAACATTAACGCTGCTTAAGATCCAATCCGATAATCCGTTAATCACCTTTTGCGCTCAACTAATATGATTTGCTTAATGCACGACCCCATCGCAAGATTTGTTCTATCCTATGCGATACATTGTTACACACGTAAATAGATCGTGAATATGCATGCCGGCTGTCCGGATGTCCGCTGATTGCCTGGGTTTACATTTTAGGTTCCACTTTGATGAATGACGCAAAAGCAATTCTACAAAGCTTTGAAGATTAGATCGTTTCACAATTATTGCTTTATGAGTGCCTACACATTATTTATCAGAAAAACATTGTATATATAAAACATTGTATAGGGTATGATGGTACATAGTAAAACTTAAAATTATTTTATTTTGTAAAAAGGTGACCCTTCAAAGTATCTCTTGAGGCAAATTTTATGACAGAATAAAATATACAAAGTACTGATGAAATAAAACTATGAAAACGGATTACATCGCGTATATTAAATTTATATTACATCCCCACGTTTCCCGACGACGACGTGTCCCGTTGACCACGAACGCTGTAAAGGGTTCGAAACGTCGGGATGTATTATAAATTCAATATAGGCGATACAATCCGTTTTCATAGTTATATTTCATGAGTAACTATCGCGGCGGTCTCACTGCGTTCGAGCGCCAAAATACCTCGGCAGAAATGAGTGCCTTTCATCCCTTGGTTAACAATATACTATTTCACTGGACAAGTTAACATTTAGACAGCAAAATGGTGTCACTACTTGCAACTTTGAGTGGCATTAAATTTACAATTTTGCTGAAATATTTTGCACCATTTTACCTAACCAAATATCCTTATTTAATATTGAATTATCGTGGCTAGTGACGTTTTGAAAGGCTGTTATGTCGTGCATTTCACATCATTGCAATAGCGGATACAGGTGTAAATTAAGGCGTATGTACATAGCCGCGACATATTTGGTCTAAGGTAGTTTAGCTAAAATTTCCAAAAAATGATTCGTAAGGTTTTCACTAGTTTTTTCAAAGTATTGAACAACCCCCAAGCCAGAAAAAAAATTAGACCTATATTGTTCTCATTACGTGGAGTTTTTTGAGGAACGGGAACGACGTGACCTTTGCACCTATTAGTTATACTTATTTATTTATTTATTGAATCAAGTTATGTAACATGAAGTTACAAGTTATGTAAGAATGCATGACCTTGAGAGATAATAAATACCTGTAATGTACTTTTACTCCTAGTCCCCTTAAGTACGAGTCCTCGGTTCTACATACAAACGTAGTTACGCTCTCATTTTAAAACGACTAGCTACATAGATTGCTCTGAAACTTTGTACTTACAATAGGATAAGGTATATCTAGGTCTGAAATTAGTTTATGTAGCTTCAGATACCATAGTTAAAAAAATACAGCGAATTTAAGTGTTTCATACAAAACTTGTTTTTGCTCTATTTCATTTGTTTTATATACTAGAGCTATATAAACTAATTACAAAACTAGATATACCTAATGTCAATGTGCAAAGTTTCATTACAATCCAACACGTAGTTTTAAAATGAGAACGAAACTCCGTTTGTATGGCAAGGTTAAATTCGGCCGAGCTTGCTAGGGACTCTTAACGCGATTTAATTTAAACGATAACGAGGTTGAATTGCATTATCGTGTGCTGTATTAAGTCAAGGTCCAAGTATTTCCTGCTGGGTAACAATACAGTTCTGAATACCTATCGATAGAAATGAGCATGAACCGCTCATTTATTTAATTCAATGCCATTGGTTATCAGTTACAATATAATTGCAGCCGATTGCGACACTTGTGATTATGATCATACTTCAGCACGTGATTTAGCATACTCCTCTGTTTTTGACGATTCTTAGAAGAAGAACAACAGAACAACAACAAGTTCATATGTTTAGAATCATTTAGAATAATAAAGTAAAAGTCTGTATCATTCTTAATCCATACATTACAGTATCGCTAGTCCAATCGATTATTGTTTATGAAACTAGGTTTTTAGGCTTAAAATTCGAAGCTTAAGCTACTTTCAATGTGAGCAGCGCCTTCAGATGGTTAGAATCTACGAAGGCCTCAATAGAATGTAAAGGGACTTACGATGGCCACAGAAATTATAACCTAGTAGGGAAGGTTTGTAAATAAAATCTTGCTAAAGACAAAGCTTGCGTAGATTCCGGAACACCGTCCGCAAAACACCTGGTCCACTGAAATTGCTCCCTAATTTCCTTACAAAGCGTGTTGTGCGGTAGTCGAGAAACAATGTGTAGATACAACAGAGTGCCACGTTTGGCGGTGAGGTTGCCCCAAATATACATTAAACAGACAAAGTAGCTAACGTTGTGACCTTAATTATTTAATTTTCTCTCAGCGTGCAAAATAAACCTGAGAAGCGTTAAAAAAATGATTAAAGGAATTTTTAATTATAATACAGTCGCCCTTGACTTCATAACAAAATGTAGAAAATTTAAAACGTATTTACGAAGCTTTTTCTGGGCTAATTGGTTCCGCGTAACATAAAAATTATCTAAACGATATCTCAAGCTAATACCTATAAATTTACACAAAAAGCACTTAATTAGTAACCAGCGGTGTCAGCATGGTTGCATTTTTATCACCTGTCACTATGCCTGTCACTCGCACGTACCTACTTGTTAGAACGTGACAGGCGATAAAAATGCTACCGTGCTAAGCCCGCAGATAGGATAGAGGGTTAGGTACTGCCTTAATAAATTTTGTAGTCACAGTAAATTCTAACTCACGACTAAAGCTAAAATATATAAAGATGCATATATATATATGCATTTTTATATATATGAATATACTGGTTTTTTTTTTGTATTTTAATAAATAAAATAATTTATATGATTTTGACCCATGTTCATTCACTGATGTGTGAAAATTGTTAAATATCAAACGGGGTCGTCAACGCCATTTAGCCGAGAATAGGCCAAAGATTTTTCCGAAAGAAATTTCCGAGACACGTTTTTTCCTTAGACTGTATTCATCTTATACGGAGTTACATAGGTCATTGTTACTAAGCCTAAACCAACCTACTGGGATCTAAACTACCAGTTATCAGCAGGTATTTATATTTAACGCTCAATCCATTAGCATAAACAATGAAGCACGGAACTCATTCTGTAATCTCACTGCGCATTTCTCTCATTTTCTGGGGCAAAAAATGTACCAGTTTTTCCCCTTTCTCCGCTGCGATTAATTGTCACTTTTTCATGTAAGCTTGTATGGGAACAATGACTAGTGTTTCAATGCAAACTTGTTATTTCCCGAACAATAGTGCATTCGACTAATGGAAGCATAACCGGACGATTGCTTTTGGTACAAGGATTGGGAGGCGAGCGGGTGAAGGTTTTGCACGTTTAGAGGATTCTGTGTTTGTATTAGCAGGAGTGGGCTTCCCTCAACTTAACCTACAATCTAGGTATGCACCAACATGCAACATTGCAACTGTGTCCAACATGCCCCGTAAAGAAGCGTGTAAGGAGAGAGCAAAGAGGGCGTGAAATAATTTGTGTTGATTTTTATTCACAAAAAAAGAGGACTATATAAATATAACTAGATAACTACTACTAACAAAAACCGGTTTATATGGCAAAATTACCTGCATATTGCTGTCATCTCAATAACAACTATAGGAAGACCCACAAATCGATAGTCGAAATTGTTATTTTTTTTATTTTTTTTTGTGTTTCTAAATTAAAAAACATCGTAACAATATGTCTCCAACAGGCATACCTATGCAGTGATATATAGTTAGGTATACTTAAGTAGTAATACTGAAATATCAAATACATCGCTTAAGCTTATGACTTGCGATAATCACTTTATGCACCACGAAGCACCTGCACCACGTTCGCGGTGTAATTGAGGCTGCGACAACGTGCCGTTTCAAAATGTATTATCTACGTTCGAGAACCAATTGCACATACGACGTTTTTAATATATACGCTTGGATACGAGCCCCAGTTACTGGACGTTTACGAAATCGCCATTTTAATAGTTTTTCATGCAGAGTTCAATATAGCAGGTAATTGTTGAGAAAATTGCTTAATAAGGTTGTAATTTTGTACAAAGAGCATCGTCGTTAATAGTTAGTTTTTTATTATTAAGTAGATCTTTAAGAGAACTCCGCTAAACATTGTAAGCGTCTTTCTTTTTTCAGATAATAGCCTTGTACAAAAAAGGAGAAATAAGGTCTCAAAACTGAAAGGCTACTACGAGTAAGAGGTACTTACCTACTACTTAAAATAGATTGCTTATAGGCATCGAATTACGGTAAATATTTGCGTCACGTTTGTTATACTATGAGTAAATACGTATGTACATATTAAAACATCAAAGTAAAAATATTATGGAATAGCTTTTTTACTGTTACTGTCACATTTATCCGGTATTTTTTTCAACCCTCAGGCAAATTTTTCTAGGTGAATATAGGTCATACCGATCAACCACAACCCCTAAATTATTAGTAAGTCACCAGGGGCCCATTTCTCGAACGATATTAGACTAATCGTAGGGGTGTCCATGACAACACATTAATAATATTAGTCCAATATCGTTCGACTTAGTACTGGTACATATTTAGCTACTATAAAAAAAAATGTTTTACCAATGTTAAGGTTCCACGTGTGTTCCATTTTAAGTACTAACCTATTTTAGACAAAATGCGAAAAACATGTACATACCTACATAAAAAACGAACTATTATCTCCACCAATCTATTGCGCAATTGTTACTTACATTTTTATAACGAATATCTGGTGTTCAATGGAATAACCTTGAACTGGCAACGATCAACAGTGATGTTTTTGCATCTTGCAAAATCAAAGAAATCTACAAATAGAAAAGTATCAATGCCAAATCCGCTCGCGTGAAAAGAACAGTGTCTTATAAAATTATAACATAAAGCACGTGTGTCATATTTGTCATATTTCGCGTTTGTGTTATGTTATTTTTCGCTTATCAATTGAGAACAGAGCGTATAATTTACCGTCCACCACAAGTTTTGTCAAAAACACGAAACTAACTTTAAAAGAAAAAATATTGATAAGGTAGATGACCGCAGTAGATACATATCATCTTTAAACTTACGTCGTTAGCAAAGCAATAGATGAAGTGACAGCCAGGGACCGGACAACCCTTTCCGCGATAAAACCCTTTCAATGGGCGACACTTAAACACGGCTCACACATTGAAAGACTTTCCCTTTTGAACTGCAAGCCCATTCATACCCCTACCTTTGACTAACCCTTACCGAAAAGCTAACCAAAAATAAGACTAGCCCTTAATAAGGGTTACCATTATCTTTAAGCGCTTTTTATAAAGGTTTCCCTTTGCGTGAAAGAGACAGGATTAGTATATATCTACGGTAGTGTATGAAAAGAAAAGAAAATACGTGGCTAGTCAAAGAACGCCGCCGTCGCCGCCGACGATCGCTCGGATTCGAAGTAATGTGTGCTTTATGAACAACGTAGACGACTTAAATTAGCACGCTTATATGCTAAAAGGGAAGCCCTTTATAAGGCTAACCCTTATAAGCAATATGCAAGGTGTTGGTGAGCGGATGATAAGGGTTTTGTAAGGGTATTTGGGCTACTGATTACTCAAATGTGGTAGCTTTATATAAGGGTTTTTAAAAGCAAAACAAAGGGTTTCGTCTAGCAAAGGGTATGGTGAGTTAAGCCTTATGAAATACCCTTATAAAACCCCGATAAGGGATAGCGGGCCGGTCCCTGGTGACAGCAGGGTGTAACTATTTGGCATTCGATTGTCGTGTAGGTACTGATACGTTAACCTTAATAGTCTAAAAACATAACGACAAATTTCTAAACCAAAATAAATGCGTTTAATTACCTTTTCGTAACAATTAAATAAAGTAGAATATATTACTAACCGAAACGGAGCTTCTAGCTGACCATGCAGGGTAGCGACGATCAAATCGATACGCGATTATGCCGTAGATTCGATTTAATTAATGCACTACCGATTTCCCAGTCCGATGCGGCGGGACACCGCATCTAATGCCCACAATAGTGATATACTGCCGCTGCTTGTTTCACTATGTATAGGTATTACAAACACTAGTACTTTCAAGCCTTTTTTGAATGGGCTAAATTCAAAAGGTATTGAAGAAATATTCTATTACCGCATTTTTATTAAAAGTTAATTCTTTTCAAAATGATTGTATGTCGTTCGTCCGTTATAACTTCCGCTATAGATGAAGTATGTTGGCATTGATTTATCATAATATATTAATTTTGTCTACCAGATCCGTGCTTCTTAATTTGATTTCACAATAAGTGGCTTTTAAAAATACTGATGAGCTCCGCAGAATATCCGTTTGCTTAACAATCCTTACAAATACCAATTTCTTTTTTACTTATTTGATTTTAAAACAAGATGGATTACTAGTCGAATTTTGAAAAGTCACGGCGAATTGTACAAACGCTGTTTTGAGTTGTGTTATGTAGTTATGTTGTCAATCAGTCCAAGCGTCAGTTCTCTCTGTTTTTGTATCTTTTAATATAATTGGACTGGAATAACGAACTAAGCGACAAAATCGAAAAAATGTTATGAATGCAGATCGAATCTGCGTATGAAAATCTATGTACTCGACTATTTCTGTGTTCAAGAATCATGCCAACAGCCTTAATAAAAGGGTTAGAACTCATGAGAAGCGACACATCAAAATATGTGGCCTATGCACTTACTCGTTATAAACATAGATTTTAAATTGCAAACGAATTAAGTAAACGCCTAAAATCTGTCGTGATTTGTTAAACGCAAAATCGATTGAACCTCCACTTGTGTCGTTTAATTCGTTATTACATTATCTCAAATCGCAATATCTTTCGCTTGGTTGAGAACTACATAAGTGCCAATTTTATGCCATGTTTGATGATAACGTTTTTCGTTTAATTCTCGAAAGGATTTTTTTGCTTTTTATAAATAATGTTATTATACTTAATACTAAACCAAATTGTTATCAGTTATTAGGTATTCTAACAATTGTCGTGGCTCAAAACTGTATAACTATTTGAGTTATTTAATCTTATTATTATTTATTTTATTTATTTCACCTCAAACAAATTGCTTTAAAGAATCAAGCGACAAATATGTCGCATAGTACGTTACTACAAAATAAATTACTATCATCGTAGATTTAGTGAAAAAAAGGATTAAGCGGAAAAACCCTAATCATTTTAAAACTTTAATGTTATTGTGTTTTTTTTAACTTATGTATACAATTATTAAACACTTTTATAGATTCACAGTAAAAATTGAACTTTTTACTTTAAAAATGCACTTAAAACAACCAATTCAAATTTCAAATCTCTCGAGCTCATTTTCTCGATTTCAACTGATTGTCGCTTGATCGCTTATTCCATAACGCAGTCCAATTATGTAGACATCCACAATTTCCTCAATCAAAGGTCACTGGTTATTTTATGGAGATGCGACTTGTAAGCGTATGATAAACAGGCCCAACTACGTCAAATGTGGAAACAACGAAGTAGATTTTTATATGATAGCGGACAGGGTTGACTGTCCCTACTTGTCGCACTGTGAGGAATTGCATTCCCCCATCAGTGTTGCTTTGTTTCAAATTTAAGTTACCTAGTTACCCCTAAGTTTGTAAGTTCTACTAATAAAAATATGTGTCCATGTGTTGAAATAAAAATATTCATTCATTCATTCATATGCGATATGGCGACAACAATATGCCCTACCTAATTTTCCATTATTTTTACAAGATTTATATCAAATATATGTACAAAACATACGTGGCGGATCTGAACAACTACAGAATTGAATTACCTACTAACTTATACTCGTACTTATAGACTTTCAAAAGTCGGAAAGGAAAATGTGAATAATGTTAAAACCCGACAATGTTGCTTGCAAACATCTTGGGAATTAAATAGTTTAAAAGTCAGACAAACTGCTTATGTAAGCGTAAACGTTCCCGATTTCAATTTTCCGCTGCAATAAATATAATGGGTAGAAATGTGCGAGCCGACGACCGAAGTGGCGACTTTACTGGATATAGGAACAGTAGTTTTGTCGTAAATAACTTAATATAGCGGATCAATTGAAATTAACTAGTAGTACCTATGTCGTAATTGTAATTAGTTATTTCGTCTTACCAACATAAGCTCACAACTCACAATATTTGTAGACCTACGTAATTTTGGTGATAAATAGTGATTTTGAGTATTAAGTATGATGAAGAACGAAAGTCCCATAGGGTCGGGTCTGTAATAAAACAAACGAGTCTTAAATGACTACTTGTCTAAAGAAGAACAATAAAGTGTTTTATTATTACTAATATACTCGTAAGTTTATTCACGAAAGCTGGAGCGGATTTTGTATGAAAATTTTAATATTTCAGTATGAATCTCGCCATCTCTTACGAATTCATCTATACTACTACAATAGTAGTAGTAAAATACTTTCTGTCTGTCAAATCTAACAAGCCGTTATTTTTTTTTGTCCCTGCCCTTCACTTTCACCCTTTATTTTGTTTGAAAGAGACCAAATGTAACAGAGACTTGCCAAGTTTTATGAATAAAGAGTAATTAAAGTGTGGACACGAAAAAATTAATGTCGTTTTATATTTTCCACCGTGCCTATATTCTTTTTCGCTTCCTGCTACAATGCCACAATTGTATTTCTATTTTTACAAGCTGTTTTATGCACATTAGAATATTATATTAATAAAAAAATATTTTTTTTTCAACTTTTCTTTTTTAGCAGTCAAGAAGACTTCTACTCCAAGCGCTGAAAATTGTGTTTGTATGAGAGGTATTTTTTTGTCGAAAAGAAAAAATTACCAAAGTTAAAAAAGCCTCAGAACTATCTCAAATTGAATAAAAAAAAAATGTTTGCTATCATGAAAAGAGGACGTAATAAGGTATAATTTAGGTTATCTAATAAAAAATAAAATAAAATATTTTAAACAGTAAAACTTGGTAAAGACTGCCAGAAGATGATGTTCAAAGGAATATAGGCACGGTGGAGCATATGATGCTGAAAGTCACAGACAACCTAACGTTATATTTATTGTCCTGTGGGCTATTTATTGTCCACAAGCTAGCTTAATGCGGATTGGGAGCTTATCTTTGAATATCTACCTACTTCTGCCTTACTGAGGTAATTATATTTATGCAGGTTTCCTCACGATTTTTGATACAAGAGCGCACATTTATAATACCTAACACATTAGTCACTAAACCTGTTAAGATTACATTTGCAAACGAAGGCGCGAATATATCGTTATATTATCGGTAAAGATATGTTTGGGCATACCTACTCATGACATCATTTAATGCAAAAAAAAAGGTTATATACGAACCTCGGACCTACTGTTGATACTTGATAATTTCAGCCATTCCAGTGGCCTCTGTTTACGTCGTTCCCACTTGACATAAAACCAATTTAAACGTTTTATTTTTATTGACAATCACCGGACCTCTGCTCCTGAAGCCGTCGCGATATGCCATTTACTGAGCTCTTTGGTCATTTCAATGTCGAAGATTAAACAAGGAGCTATGTTCGATGTTGCTTTTTGCATCGTTTGATGTGGTTTTGATATGGGTACTAGGATACCCACAATATAAGCGTTATTGAGCTTACTCTGATAGCCTCTGTTTGCCTTGTTGCCTATAAAAAGGCGTTACTCATTTAGCACCACCCAGGGGACACGTGCAGGGTAGTGGTGGGTACTTCCTGCGGACGCAAGTAACAATTGTCCCCATTGAGCTATGTTGGGCTAGGTCGGTTTGTGTAACATTGTCCTATATTTATCTATGATTATACACACTAGCGTAAATGATAGCGTATAATTCTTTTAATTTGTCACCAGGTCACCACACCACCACATGTACCGATTGTCGTCTAATTCCTATATAAGTCACCAGCTCGTTCGACAACTTAGACGGGAAGTATACGCATAAAGACACCACACATTTCCATTTCAGTCATATTTCTGAAAAAAACTTAGTAAGTTCGAGATCACTTTACATGGCTTCGAGTATTAGATCGGAAAGTTCTCACAGCAATCTCTAAATATGTCGAAACTTCGTCGATCCTTGCCAAAGTTTGAATCTTCAATTTCTGCGATCAGGTTGGAATCCCAACACAGCGCCAGAACTAGTACTCTCTAGGCGATGTCAAGCAAGCAAGCAGTCAGATTGATATTTGTCAGAAACCATATTACTCGTACTGACTGAAACATAAACCGTATATTATTAATGCTTGCCAAACTTTGTATGTAGGATGTTGGATTCAGTTCGAGTTAGTTGCATGTATTCAAGAAGTAAATTCGAGGGAAACGAGAATTACAACCGTAGGTAGTGTAAATAACGGCACAGATCTGATTTAATTGAGCTAGAATTGATGATGAATTGAATAGATTTTTAGTAGAAAACCAGGGGATGGTAATAATTACTCCAAATCTAACAACCCAATTTAATAGGATATAAATCGCTACTCAATCCGTACTCAAGCTTCAAAATTGCGGTATTACGAGAAAGGGGCCCACTGATTATCAGGCCGCCGGACGATATCAGTCTGTCTGTTGTAACAAAAATTTGGCAGTTTCGAACAACAGACAGGCCGATACGGCGAACTGGTAGTCAGTGGGCCCCTTCAGGTATTTGTTAGTTTACAGTCGGGAAAATTAACCAATATACGAAGGTAACTAACTCATCATAATCACTTATCGACAAATCTAAATTGCTCATATATTTCCTATACGCCCAAAAACTATGAGTTATTAAGTTTCAACGTATCTGCTGACATAAATCCTTTCTCATTTCGCGCCCCTTGAAATATAGCAGCGCGTGAGAGGAAAAATGTTTGATAATGGGCATTAATAACACAGGCACTGCTCAGCTCAGGACTCGTTCGAGGAACAGCACGTTTCTGATAAATCGGCAGTCTTTTGATAAATAATTTGTTTGAATCGTGATCTTTTAATGTTTTAAATGTGAACTCTTCTTCCTCGTCGTAGCGTTCTTCTGGTTTAATCGACTAGGGTCCCGTCTAAGGCCCATCCTGTGGTCCGTGTCGCTTAAGTTAGGGCCTGAAAATTAAGTAATTCTAATCCGAACCTTGAGGCTATGTAACAAGTGTTTATCACCATCATCATCATGTCATCATATGGAACAATCTTAAACAAATTGACTTATCCCCACGAATGACCCGATGGACAGTGAATGCATTAGTGTCGTGGTTTCTAAACCACTCTATAGGTGTGCGTATTAAAATATGTACGTATTACGTAATAAGATGCTTATAATATGAAACGTTACATCAAAATCAAAGATTCTAACAGGTGTTATCCAAATCCCATTTAACTATGAGTCAATTCTGGAAAGAGGAAATTACGAACTCCAAAACGCGGCTGCTTTGGGTTGTTTTATGTAGCTAAAATCGACTAAGCGGAAGTTGTCCCACTTATACGCTATCTAATTGAAAGCCTCATGTTAAAAATAAAATAAAAATGTTCGGGGTTCCCTATCCTCTTGATAGGTTTCACACTTGACGCTACATAGATAGTATCAAAGGCTCAGCGTTATTAATTATCTAGAGATGGTTGGCGCGATTACCGGTTATCTATCAATTGCGGCGGAATGTCGCAGCAATATCCGCATTTAGTGCGATTGATGATAGATTACGATCCCTAATTGGCTCTTGGGTCATCTTGGATCACGTCACAGTTACGTCATGTTTCATTCGGGGTCATGAGTATACAAAGAAAAATCTAAAATAATAATATCTCTCTTTTAAATGATATTTTGAAATCGTGAAGGTTTAAAACATATTTTAAACATATGTTTAAAGCATTTTATTTTACATTTGCTTGTAATTTTATTATGTACATACTTAGGTACTATTTTAAACCACTGGCTAACAATGCGAATTTAATTTTCATTTTTTTTAGTTAAACAGCCAAGCCAGGGTCACTACCCTGCCTAAGAAGCAGGTGGTCCAGGGCAGGCCTATGGAACTCCCCGCGCGAGCTCTGATTTATGCCTACGAATCTCGTCCCGCCGGCGGGTCAAAAGTCAGCTATAGTTGGTTGCCACACGCGCTCACACACGCCCGTCACTGCGCGTTATGCTAAAGAAATGTCTTCGTCACGAACAAATAACACAGCTTGTAGTGTAACACAACAAGTAAAAATGTTAAAAACTGTAATAGATGTCATATATTAAAGAAAAAGTGACGAAGCCCTCCAGTGGTGAAGGCCGGACGGAGTGGTGGTAAGTAAAAATGTTATTTTTTCCTCTTTTGACAGATGAGAAGTAAGTAGGCATTCTCAATATAGGTACTTACACCTACTGTTTTTATTTTTACGATAGTTACAAGCAACGTAGGTACTATTAAATTGTTTTAAAGATGTACCTAAGTAATGTTTTTACGACACATTTACAGTTAGTTATCTACCTACGACACCTAAGTATTAGAAAGAAGTGTGGGCAACCCTAGCGTTGTGTCGGCGCGCGCGGTGCGGGGAGCGGCGCGTTGAAGGTAACTCCATTGTAAATATACAAATATGTTTAGGTGTAAAAATGGTAGGTATTTACGTTTTCATTGAGAGATGTGTCTGTTCGTAAGAACTATTGTATAATCTCTGTCCAGGGTTCGAATCCTGGTAAAGGCATTTATTTGTGTGCTTATCATTATCACAAGTGTTTATTCCGGATCTACAAGCCTTATTGAGCTTGCTATGCGACTAGGTCGGTTTGTGTAAGCTTGACCTTTAATATTTATTTATTTAATTATATGTCTTGTAGATGCCGAGTGAAATAGCTGTGCCATATGGGCAGACAAATAAACATACGCACACAGCATAATGATTCATTTTTTATAATTTCAAAAGATACGGAATACCGATAAAGTTCTATCGAAGAGATACGCTACTTTTTTCCTCATTAATGTTTTATGCAAAGTTACATAAGTACTCAGCTTTAGTCAGGGGAATAAAAAAGACTAGAAACAATTTGTTACTCTATATTATTCGTCGACACTTCTGCATTTACTTTTTCTTACAAAAGCTTCGTTTAAATCTTATGGTTTTTTCAAGTGGGAAATTGGTAAATAACGGTGAATGAAAGTCTAAATACAGCGTGGTTCGTTAATTAAGAGTAAATCCCATCGTGTGCGTGTCGGCAACGTACTGTGAGTGACAGTGATTGGAACGCGGCATTCCCAATTAGGCCTTTCCAAACAGGTCTCCGCGGAAAATGCTCGCCTAATTTAGTATAAGGATCACTGCATAGTGTAACGATTTATGGACTAGTTCAGGATAGCAGCCGGATAGGGAGTAAGCCATAGATTACGGATTAGATAAGGATGTCTGAGGACCGAGAAGTGTGGCGATATAAAGAAGAAATACTAAGAGTGTAGTAGTATTAGTATTATTTTAAACCAGCCTTCATGTGGATGGATATAAGCCGGGCTACTATACTGCTTCAATGGTGACTAGATTACTTTAAGTGAATACCTAAGTCCACTTGAGAGAGGTGGAAACTACATATTAAAGAAAGACTCCAACCATTATTTATATAGATATACTTAAATTGGATTCCATTATGCAAAAAAAAAGCTAAAGCGCAGTTAATTTTGCATTGTGCAAAATTAACTGCACAAGTTATTTCAAATCTTATGTTACTCTTCTTTCTATGTTATATTCTCTTATGTAGGTAATCTTTTGTAATACTCCATCAAGAGAAACAAACTCATCCATGAAATAAAACTATGAAAACGGATTATTACGGGTAAACGGGTTAGTTTTGTTTCATGAGTAACTATCGCGGTAACCGAAAACAATATTATAAACTCATCAATATTATAAAATTCACGCCTATGCGAGAACACGTCCTTACTTAGCGCTGAAAGTCAATAATCAATAACGAAGTGTGCCTGAAGAGAATTCTGTCAATCTACTAATCACAGGGAAAATCAGCAAGGACAACTTGTGGCAAGGCGACCACTTATAGACAATACGTCAGAATAACTACGTTTTACCGCGTTCGAGCGGAATTACATACCTCACCGTGCCTCACCCCACGGCGGCAGTGACCAAAAATTGGCCGAATCTCAGTATAATTGGCAACACGATGATACAAAATACTTGTCAATTTTAATAATTGAAAGGGATTGAAACATTAAAAGTGCGTACTTTTTTTTTTCAGAACATTGATGCATATATGTAGGTACGTACACATATTATTTGAGAATGACCGTTTGTAAGCCAAGCATTCAATAACATTTTCATCCTGAAGTGTAGTCGTGCAAAAAGGTAAATTTTGAAAAAAGCGTAGCCGCTGAAGTAGACGTAATTCATTTTTAAGCTATTTCATAACTGGGTCTTTGAATCTTCCACACACTACGGAGTTACCTAAAGGAAAAACAGTCCCACTTTACGTGATATTTCTGAATTGAATTTTAACAGTTTTTTAAAGTAACATGCGTTTAAAGGCTGCAAACCCATTCCTAGTTTTTTGAATTTTTTAGGAAGGCCCTAAAGAAAAAAAAAACAAGTAGTAAAAACTACTTTACGTATTCAGCTTAAGTATAGTTCCGGAGTTTTCGCAAGAAACCCAGACATAGGTAATGATAGCTGAGACGGACCATACGCGGCGAAGCAAATTGCTTTCAGATGACATGTATATGTAGCATTAGTGAGAGCATGTGGATGGTACAGAATATTAGAAACAACGTAGATAAGTTACTACGTGGAAAAAGGAGTGCAGAATAAGTTCTAGATAGTATTAAATTTTGTTTAGAAACTTTTATTCTCTGTTTGTTTAAATAATCACTTTGCAGAAACTCACTAGTTAACATTAA
Source organism: Cydia strobilella (assembly GCF_947568885.1). Lineage (NCBI taxonomy): Eukaryota > Metazoa > Arthropoda > Insecta > Lepidoptera > Tortricidae > Cydia > Cydia strobilella. The sequence continues at coordinate 23,942,321 of NC_086042.1, forward strand.
CCCAACATGCTTATACATACCAGTACCATTTATAATAAGTGACATACACTTTTAGCGTTCCGTACCTCAAAAAGGAAAAAAGGAACCCTTATAGGATGACTCGTGCGTCTGTCTGTCTGTCTGTCCGTCTGTCACAGCCTTTTTTCTCCAAAGCTACTGGACCAATTCAGTTGAAATTTGGTACACATATGTAAGTTTGTAACCCGAAGCCGGATATGTAACGTAAACAAACGAATTATTTTATTAATTCAAAAAATTTACACAGCATTACAGCGAACTAATACACTGAGAAATTTATAATAGAAAGTATTTAACATAGGTTAGAAGTTATTTAAGAAAATAGCAAAAAAATGACCATTCCCCCCTTTATCTCCGAAAGTTCCGAAACTACTGGGTCTAAAAGTTTGAAAAAAAAAAACCGGCCAAGTGCTTGAGATCAATAGAAATAGAGCTGCAATTATTAGCATTGCTTTGTGACGCGTCTTTTTCTTTTATCGCTAAGAACCCCTTGTGTAAATTTTATTCGATAGCGTGACGAGCGTTCGCGTTTGCGTTATGTCTATTTTTGTTTGGGATTTTGAACAGCGCGCCAAACGGGATGTTTTTAAAACTCAAAATCCCATACAAAATGACACCTCACGTCACGCTTATGATATTTACACTAGGGTTACAGTTAGGTCAACGACCATTACATCCATTACTAACACGATTATTTATGATTTCCAAGATAACGCATATCTAAAATATTTTCTTCTAATATTGTCTTCGGTTACCGCGATAGTTACTCATGAAATAAAACTATGAAAACGGATTATATCGTGTATATTGAATTTATAATACATCCCGACGTTTCAAACCCTTTACAGCGTTCGTGGACCCACCCACCCAGCCTCACTCAGTCACCCGTTGACCACGAACGCTGTAAAGGGATGTATTATAAATTCAATATACGCGATATAATCCGTTTTCATAGTTTTATTTTCTTCTATTTAATATATTATTCACCTCACCAGCAAGTAAAAACTGATGAGAAAGTTGTATTTTATTCACAATAGTAGCAAAGTAATTGATGCAAATTTTTAGTTGTGTCCTCGTGCTGGCCGAGAAAGTGGTTTGAATGACAAATATTTAAAAGCGTTCTTTTGGATTTGATTTGTAATGTTTTACATTTAGTATTTTCCTCGCATTGGTATGGTGAAATTTTTTGTGTTTCACTCGGTAGCAAAGTTTGTTTCAACCTCGTGCCTTGAAACACGCTACGCTTAATTATGGCTAAATTTTTTAATTTTCTTAATTTTTTATTTTTTTTGTTAAACAACAACTTTGCTCCTTTGCAAAACAAATATCTATTCTAGTTCACTACAAGCTCTTTGCTTGGTTACTAAGCGTTGTGTGAGTTGAGTACAGTGTACTTATGTATGTACAGAAAATTTAAAGCGTTTTCACACAGGTGCCAACTTTTGTACCGTCACCAGAACGATTGTTAGGAATTGAAGATGACAATACATAGTCACACAACTGTGATACGAGAAAAAATCTAATAAAGCTTCCGAATACCCATATGAAAAACGAGACACTGCAAGTGGCAGTCCCATTCGACCTCTTCCCATTCGTGTGAGCGAAATTGTACCTACCTCGCCGTACAACGAGAATTTAGAATTTTAGTTACATTCAACCGGAATGCATGGAGAAAACCGTGAAAAAGAAATTCTATTCACGGCCAAAAAGCGAGGAATATTAGAGAACGGCAGAGTAAACAGCGCGACGAGCATTCGATTGAAAAATAAATCTCAAAAACGTCGATTTTTACTGCCAATACTAAAATAGAATAAAAACGAGTAAGTGCGTGTCGCATCACGCATTATGGAGGATTCTTATCACACGAAATAAGGATTTTTTTTTGTAGAAAATTTAAAAACAGCTTAACCTGTCACATGTACACCTAACTTTTGGACTATCTTAGCAATCATTTATAAAATTACCCACTGGCCTGAAGAATAAATGGCCCACACTTTTAGATATACTTACAGACAATCCTGGATGATTGAAAACTCAAGGGACCGGCAATTTTATGTTAATTTAAGCAGTTCGTACCAAATATCCAGGTTCAAAAAAAAGGTTCACAATCTTATACTCTGCTCTTCTTGTACATTATTTAACTTGCAATTTTATACTACATTATTTACAAGTTTTTTTTATTGTACCTAATCGTTTGGGTTTTAAAATTTTTCGCGTGAATTATATAATAAAGATTTATTGAAATGTAAAATATATATATATATATATATAATTAATTAGACTTGAATAGTTTTAAAACAGGGAAAATTATTGCAATGAAAAACATTTTTCCTGCTAGCCCCAGTATTCCGATTAAAGAGGTAATAAATATGACCCGTTTCAATAGTAGAGGTAAAAAAAGGGACCAAAATAATGAAAGAGTAAATAGAGGTTTTGGATGCAATGCAATGTGTTCAGTTACAGAGGCAAAAAAAAAACTAAAATCTGAATTGCATTTTAGGGCCGTAACCAAAGGGTAAAAACAGGACCCTATTACTAAGACTCCACTGTCCGTCTATCTGTCACCAGGCTGTATCTCATGAACCGTGATAGCTAGACAGTTGTAATGAATTGAACTATTGAATACTTCGACATGTAACAAAAAAATTGTTATTAATAATATATTTCATTTCATTTCAGTTGAAATTTTCACAGATTCTATGATGTAGTTCTGTTGCCGCTATAACAACAAATACTAAAAAAGTACGAAACCATCGGTGGGTGAGTCCTACTCGCATTTGTCGGTTTTTTTAATATAAATATAATTTCTAATTTTGAGTGCCAAGGGACCGGGACTGGGCCTTTGGTTGCAGTTATTGAGGTTTTCCGTTTATCCAGGTCCCAATTAACCAGGTTTTACTGTATATATGTATCGTTCTACCTATTTTTTTCATTCATTACAAATCTACTTCGTGGTTTACAAAGGAATTCCATTATTTTCATGGTTATTGAAACAGAGATGAAAGTATAAAGGTTCTGTTTTTACTATAATGTCTACGGAACTCTATCAAAAATTTGATTCCACCATTAAACGTCGGGCAATTTTCAGCAGTTTTCTAAAAATCACATTGGTATTATGAAACGTGCTGGTAGAATTCAAGTACCATTTTGTGTTCTTTGTAGTTTTAGTTTCACACAGTATTCGATTCGTCTTTTACCTACCAAAATATACCTACCCATTTCCTTGGAAACCTTAAAACTTATACATATACTTGCAATTTCTGAAATAACTGCTCCAGTCTTTAGCTCATTCCGTTACATTACATTGCATTTGAATCACTCAAATTTAAAGCTTTTGAACTTAAACGGTGCTTCAAGAGAACATTAAGAACCTTTTATTTTTATTATCTGTGCGCTCTGCGTAATTTAAATCGCTTGTTAGAGATTAAGTATAATAGATTCAGATGACATACATATAATATAAAGGGTGACCTTAGCCATTAGATAAACCCTGAAATCCCACGTAGGGTTACTTCTCAGGACAGCTCTAACGTTAGTATTTTTTTAATAAAAACAAAATATAAAAAAAAAAATTTCAAACAAAAGTTATTTCCAATAATCGACAACAAAAAGAAATATACTGTATTAATCATTGGCAGTGCTTTTGACAATTTGTTCGAAAATATGCGGCAAATGATGACATTTGTCAAAAGTCAAAATCTTATTAGTGTCATAAATAAAAAAGATAAACAAAAAGGTTAAAGAAGGTTTAATACTATTTTCAACACACTTGCTCAAAACGACGTTTTTATTCCACCGAATTTTGGCTCATAATCCTAGATATTAAACACGCGTGCAGCGCGTGCTCTTTCAGTGTATTATTCCACTCGTGCTTTTTCATTATATTATCCGACTGAGTTAAGAAGCTAACTGATTGCTAATAATATGCATGGAAAGGGAGCTTCTTTAATTGGTCGGACTGGCGGGCACGGGCGCGCCCGACCGCCTGCGCAGCACGAGTATGACAGATGAAACACACAATACTGTTATAACTATTAAAATTTGATTAATATGAGTTTCTTTTTTTTCTCGCAAGTGTGTTGAAAAAGTCGTATGAAACGCGTGTGCATTGGTCATTACACACATCGGCTTTCTTATTGCGCGCTCGCTTACAGCTCGCCTATCGCCTCGTGTGTAATGACCAACTTAGCACACTTGTATCATAATGTACTATTATGACTTCAGGAGCTACTAACACATACATGCTGCTCCAAAGTAAAAAATCGTAATTTGTTTATTTCTTCGTAACCGCTATACCGATTGTTATGATACTTTGTATACTGGTTCTAAATACCCTAAATATTTACATTTCGGCTTTGTCCAATGGCTAGGGACATCATGTATAAGCACTCTTTGAAAGACAAAGTGCGGAAAGTAGGAAATTCGCAACGAGCGGCGATAATTTAACACACTACCGAAGGGAGTGTTTTAAATCGACACGAGTCGCGAATTACCCATTCGCACGTGTATCGTACAACGTTTAACAGTACATTATGGCCTTTAAACTTTCGACATAGGCACGGAGTGCTCATTCCCGCACTAGTGCGGGAAAGTAGCAATATGTACCTACTGTAAATTTTTGCCACAGCTCTCGTATCCTGTATGGGGCCCGCTTGGAAACCTTTTCCGAGAAATTGACATGAGAATTAGTTAGGAAATCTTTCTTACGAGTTACATAATAACCTAACACCAAGATAAATTTTATAAAAACTTGCAAATACCTATATAAGTAGTACGAATTGCTTTCATTAACTACTTTTCATGTTGTATTTTATACCTGATTAAAAAGCTTATATTATAGGGGCTGTTGAGCGTAGACTGTTTTTCGTTGAAGCTCGTACGCCGAAGACTGGAACGCGCTGGCCGAAGTGAAGCTGCCGCTGCCAATTACCTCAGAAATACCACCACCATGTTACCGGGTTAGTGTGAGGGTTAGTAAGAACACTTATTTTAGGGTTAATAAGTTGTTAAGTGTAGACTAGTTGTTGATGGACTGACGAGGCTCTTTTTTTTTTTTTTTTTGAACCTGACTTGGGCTCTATTGCAGGGGGGGCAAGTAGAGCGGTAGGACTGTGTGGGGGGATGGTAGCCTGGGGAAAATCCAGGACCCTTCCGCATCACACGAGACGGTTTTTGCTACGCTGGAATACTCCTAAAGAGTTTTCGCTCCAGCGCAGATCGGTTGAGCGGTCTCAACCTGATCTGAGGGTGTAAAGGGAATCGAGCTAATGGGAGTTTTGTCGCTGGTTCGCTACAACCTAGCCTAGCCGAGAAGACTCCAGCAAGTAACTCAGCTAGGCCCGACGACTGTCGGAATGATGCTAACCGGTACGCGGCGGTACCGGGTTGATAACGGACTGAATGTGTCGATGTGGTCGCGTGGTGGACGTCCCCGCCGGCGGGCAAGCCTTTGTGTACGCGTTGTGTCCGCGATGGACGCCGCACGCTCAGCGGCCATCCTAGCGATGGACGCTGAGATTGCGTCGTCCGGATCCGTGAGTGTGTGCCTGGGACGACGGACCGAGCGTCCCCTAATCAGTGTGGATCGGGTTACTTCAGAGGGGGGAGGTGGAGGAGTGGGAACGTAGTTTGCAGCCTTCCTAACTAACGGATTTCTATGGTGCGGAGCGTTATCAAAGTAACGCCGCGAAGTCTGCTTAAAGAAACCGTAAATGGAGTTAAGCCCCGAGTCACGGTGCAAACTGAGGTTCGTCTGGTACCACGGGGCACCAGTCGCCCTACGGAGGAAACGATTTTGAACGACCTGAAGCGGCTTGAGACTTGACATACTCACGTGTGAGAATGCCACACTTGAGTATGTCATGATTGGACGAACACAAGTCTTGTAAAGGGTCAGCTTATTTCTAAGTGACATTTTACTAAACTTGTTAATCATCGACCCGAGCCTTCCTAATACGAACAGCGCTCTGTTACGTACCCTACGGATGTGGTTTCGGAAAGTCAGCCGACGGTCGAGTGTGACGCCGAGATATTTGACCTCGTTCACCCACGGGATGGGTTGGTCAAATAGCCGTACCGGTTCCACCTTCCTTTCGACCGGCGCGGTGAAAGTAGGGTGGAATATGATAGCCGCGCTCTTATCCGGATTGACTTCAATACGCCAAAGACGAAACCATTGACCGAGGTCGATGATTGCCTCTTGGAGGTATTTCCGGATAAGGTCGCGACGAACGTGAGACGTGAAAAGCGCGGTGTCATCAGCAAACAGACCAAGTTGCACCATCGGGTGTCTTGGAATGTCATTTGTGAACAACGAATAAAGCGTAGGAGAAAGGACGGAGCCTTGCGGGACTCCTGCCCTAATGGGGTGTGGGGCTGATAGCGTTCCCTCCAATCTGTAGCAAAAGCTTCTGTCCGTAAGGAAATCTCGTATTATGAGTACGAGTCTGTCCGGCATTCCGATCTGATATAACTTGTATATCAGCCCGTTATGCCAGACCTTGTCGAAGGCTTTTGCTACGTCAAGAAAGATCGCACCAGTCTTTACCCCACTTAGCCGTGAGAAGCCGTCTAAGATGTGCTCCGTGAGGCGGTGCACCTGCTGGACACACGAGTGCCCTGCGCGGAACCCGAACTGTTCGTCAATGACGATTGAATTTGCGACCGTGAAGTTAAGAATCCTAGTAAGAAGGATTCGCTCGAATAGCTTCGCGACGGAACTAAGTAAGCTAATCGGCCTGTAAGAGGACGCAGACGTACGGGGTTTACCCGGTTTCGGAATTCCGATGACCGTTGCACGTTTCCACGCGGCTGGAAAGTGACAATTGGCCAGGGCGGCATTGAAGATGCCGAACAAAACGAGCAGTAGATGCGCGGGCAAAAGTCTCAGCATGCGGTTGGAAATGCCATCCGCACCCGGAGACTTCCGAACACGCAGATACCTTACGCGGGAGCTGACTTCCTCAACCGACACCGGAACGAAAGGTGAAGTTACTGGGAGACGCGATCTCCTGTCCACCTCGGAATTCACCCTCTCGACGTGGGCTTCATCGGCAGGCAGGAGGCTGGGCGTACATTGGGACTCTAAGCTACTCGCAAGGCATTCGGCTTTCTCGTCGTCCTCGAACGCGGGGGTCGGGTGATCCGGGCGATCCAAGGGGGGAGTAGACCAAACGGCATCTGATTTGAGAGATCTAGCTAGTTTCCAGTACGCCAGATGACTAGGCTTTATCTCACCCATCAGATCCCTGAACGAGTTCTCCCGAAATTCGGCAATTCGCTGCTTGGACTCGCGGCACAAGTCCTTCAGGATTTGACGGTTTTCGGGGGAAGGCCAGTTAGAGTAAGTCCTGATAGCACGATTTTTCCTAGTCACCAACTCTCTCAGCTCCCTAGGCAGAGGGCGGCGTTGGATGTCCTCGGCCGACACCTCCCTTGAGGCCTCGCTTTTTACAGCGTTGAGGTAGTTGGTGAAAAGGTCGATCGCTTCGTCTGTCTGTTGCGTTGTGGTAATGTTGTCGGGGATGGCTCTTAATAGGGGAGAATCTGTCTTTAGGAGACCACGCGCTACCTGATCCCAGTCCACAACTGTCCTGGTAGGAGGTGCATGATTGGGGTGCGGCCCGAGTCTCAAAAGGACCGGCCTGTGATCCGAGGCTTTTTTTATTTTTTTTTTAATGTTAAACTGAGTTGGAAGATTCCTTCCGTTACTACTGCTATGACGCCGGGGGGTCCCGGAGGGACACCCCGGGGAAAAAGGGGGTTGCCTGTGGCCAGAGGGGACACAGGTCTTAGAGAAAGTTAATTATGTCGGTAAGTAAGTAAGTCAGTCGTAAAAACTGTTTTTAAACGGAGATTGTAAAGTCTGTAGGTCAGTTAGTTACTATGATGGATCAGTTGAAGAGAACATCATCCAGGGTCATGCGGCAGAACCGGGGATGACCGAATATCGGGTCCCAGGCTCCTCCCCACTCTCCTTTTGGTAATATTTGGCCGATACCTACAAGACGGAGCAGACAAGGCAGCACCCATGTCTTTTAGTTGATTTAGTAAAGCATCAAATTCTTCTTCAGTTGCGTTAGTGATATCAATTGTGGGACCAACTGGGAAGCGCTTAGGCGGATTAAAAGTACCCTTATTAATGGCGGCAGTGAGGGTATCTTCCGGGTCATGAAGGACATGTTTGGGGCGTCTATTTAGGGGATTAGAGACAGGATAAGGCGTGTAACTTACCAACTCTCTAATGGGGGGGTCAAAGTACCGTCTTGAGCAGGTATTCATAAAATGGGCTACGGATGTTATGCGAAGATCCCTGTGGAGATCAGCAACTCTGATATAAATTGGAGCACCGACTGCACTCCTCAGGAATCTGTTTTGAAGTATTTGAAACCTCTCAAGGCGTCTCTTTGATGTGTGTGCAAATACCACACTGGCATAGGTAAGAATGGGTCTTATACAAGTTTTAAAAATGGTTAATTTATGTCTGGTGGCCATTTTGTTTGAATTAATCATTGGATGGAGACGTCCCATTACAAAAGCTGCCCTATCCCTTACAGTTTTTATGTGGGATTTAAAGTTTAAATGTCTGTCTAGTATGACTCCTAAATATTTTGTTTTGTCGGTCCAATTTATAGGCCTGCCGTAAAGTTTGATTGGAGGGTGTGCCTCCAGCTGTTTTGGGTAGTTTTGTTTTTTCCTTGAAAAGAGCACAGCAGCGCTCTTATCTGGATTGACCTCTATTCTCCATCGATCAAACCAACTCCCGAGAGAGTCGATAGCCCGCTGGAGAAGCGAGGTCAATCTTGAAGGGATGTGGGATGAGGCATAAATAGCAGTATCATCAGCGAATAGGGAATAGTGAACTCCTGGAATCTTAGGCAGGTCGTTGATGTAAAGAGCAAATACGGTGGGTGAGAGGACCGAGCCTTGGGGGACGCCCGCTCTCACTGGGTGACGCTCCGAAAGGGTTCCCTCGACTCTATAGCTAAAGCTTCTATTCGACAAGAAGTCTCGTATGATAAGAACGAGATTGTCTGGCACTTGAAGTTCAAGCAGCTTGTACAGCAAGCCGTCGTGCCAGACCTTGTCAAAAGCTTTAGCTACGTCCAGGAATATAGCTCCTGTTGGGACTCCCTTCCAGTTCGTCAACCAGTAAAGTATGTGCTCAGTAAGGCGATGCACTTGATGTACGCAAGAATGTTGGGCTCTAAACCCGAATTGCTCTTGAATTATAAGATCCCTGGAGTTCACCACCTCCATTAATCTGATATGAATGATTTTTTCATAAAGTTTGCCTAGGGTGTTCAAAAGAGAAATGGGTCTGTAGTTGGCAGGCTCATTTCTAGGTTTACCAATTTTAGGAATTCCAATGACAACTGCCACTTTCCATGCGGCTGGAAAGTGACAGTTGGTCAAGGCAGCGTTGAAGATGTTTACCAGTAGAACGATCAGGTTATCAGGGAGTAAACGTAGCAACCTGTTCGGAATCGCATCCTCACCCGGGGCTTTTTTGACTTTTAATTTATTTATAAGTCGTTTGACCTCAGTGAATGAAGTGGGCCTAGGAGGAGGATCTGATGGAGCTGTGGAGAGTTTGTCTACCACCATCTCCTCCACCAGTGGAATATGGTCAGGGTCGCAGGGCTCTTTACCTGGAGAGCATTGCGATTCCAAACAGATTGCTAAAGATTCCGCTTTTTCGTCGTCCGTAAAGGCTGGGGTCGGGAGATCAGGTCGGACCAGTGGCGGCATAGACACAACAGTGTCTGCCCTGAGGGTTCTCGCCAGCCTCCAATACGCTTGGTGACTGGGTGACAACTCCTCAAGGAAACCATTCCACTTTTCCTCTCTGAACTCCTTCACCCTCTCCTTTACTTGTCTGCGGAGCCTATTTAATAAGTTTTTATTTTCATGAGATGGAAACCTGTCATACTCTCTTGTAGCATAATTTTTATTTTTAATAAGTTCTCTGATGTCGGCTGGTAAACGCCATTTGTGATCGTCTTCAACTGGAACTTCTTTGGAACACTTGTCAATAATTGCACGGATACCGTTTGTGAGGGAAGATACTGCCGCATCTATGTCTTTCGTGGAGGAGATTGGGAGCTGGGAAATATCTTTGAGTGGGCATTCCTCTTTGTTAAGTTCAACTCCCACATTAACCCAGTTAGTGACCTTTTTAAGCACTGGTGAATCACTAGGGGAAGATCCAAGGCGGAGGATTACAGGACGATGGTCTGAGTCGGCCGCGTGAATGACCTCAATGGAGCTCACTCTTAGGGAAATTCCCTTCAGAAGAGCCACATCAAGGACATCAGGCCTATGATTAAGCTGGTGAGGAAAATGAGTTGGCTCAAGCGGGGCTAGCATATCTATATTGGGAGTGGATAATAGGAATTTGTGAAGGTTTCTTCCATTAGTATTAGTGGAGTTGCAATTCCACTGGCTGTGCTTGGCGTTAAGATCACCTGCCAATATGACAGCTTCGTCAACGCCAAACACCGCCTCTAGGTCTGAATCTAGTATTGCTTTATCAGGTGGTAGATAGGCGGAAATTATAGTGATTGGGATATGGCCATTAAGGGAAATCCGACACGCGGTTGCCTCTAGGTTAGTGAGAGATGGTAGATCAACCGGACAGCAATGTAAAACGCGGCGATAGTAAATGAGGGTGCCTCCTCCTCTGGAGGTCAGTCTGTCAGTTCTTGTGGATGAGTAGTTGGCTATTCTAGGGGTTCTACGACTAGGTTTAAGGAATGATTCTTGGATCAGTAACAAATCTAATTTGTTTTCATTCAGTAAACAAGATAAATCATCTTTTTTGCCATTTATACCATTAATGTTCAAGAAACTTAAGTTCACCGATTTGGGTTTCAGTCTTTGATTGGGTGTACTATCCATTATGGACTGGCCGGGGAACACAACCTCCTTACTGTTCTTATTATATTCGCATGTTGCGCCATTATTAGCTATTGTTGACCAGGGGAGGCCGCGCTTCTTAGCCTTGATGCCAATAAGCAAACCTCATCTATATCTAAAGCGTTGGCTAGATCCATTACTAATTGAAGATCGGCTGTAGGGTCACCCATCGGCGGGTTTTTGGGATAAGACGAAGCATTAACTGCTGTTATGTGATGATTGTGATTGGGTATTTGGGTTTGGGTAGGATATGGAATTGCGTGCTGTGAGGCAGTGCCTCTCACTCTTGGAGGATTAGGTGTATTAGGGGTCGGGGCCCCTCCATTATTTACAGTATTACTAAAGTGATTTTCATGCATTTGCTTAGATAACGCTGATCTTGGGGTTCGGAGGGGTGGGTAGCTGGTGTTGGATTGCGGGTTTGGGTGGTGGGTTAGGCCTTGATGGAATTGTGACTGAGCTTGATGGGAAATCGTGTGGGCTTGGGTAAGGGGCTGATTAACGGCATGGGGTAGCTGAGGGGGGAGTGGGTGTGGTTGGTTAAGGGAGATGCTCGTGGCAGTTTGCGTGTTGATTGTAGGGAGTTGCCAAGCGTTCACTACCTCTGTGTGGTTTGGTTTGGGATCGAACACCCTTCTAGATTTGGGTTGCTTGGGAGGAGGAGCCTTAGGGCATTGCGTAAAGCTAGCAACATGATCGAGTTTGCAATTGCAACATTTAATTGGGTCTTTTTTCCGATCACATTGATCAGTGGGGTGAGAATTGCCACATTTAACACACCTCGGGGAGAGATGGCAGTGCTTGTGAGTGTGGCCCCACCTTTGACAATTGTAGCATTGTGGGGGGCGGAGGCTACGATGAGGTGGCTCGATCTTAAGGCCACTTAGACCGCAGATCGCTTTTAAGTTGAAGGCCTTCCGCCCCTCTGGGGTGCGTTCTGATACCACTCGAACAGCGTTAAAAGGCTCACGTTTTGGGCCTTTAAGCATACGATGGACCTCAAGGACTGGGAGACCTTGACTCCTCAGGTCTTCCAGGATGTCGTTGAGCTCCATCGAGACAGGAAGGCCCAGTATCACTGTTTGCAGCTTCTTCTCCTCCTCTGGTGGGTAGGAGAAGAAACCGTCAACTAGGAGGCGCCTCCAAGCCCAGTACTGTGCTGGGGTCTGAGTTTGGATAAAAAGAAATGTTTCTTCAGTATCTTTATCTTTACCTATGCTGGCATAAAGGTATCCTAGGTTAGTTCTTTGCGCCTCTTGGGAGAGCTTTTTCCATCTGCTTGGGTCTTCTATTCCAAGCAATGGTGGTTTTTTGGTTTTGGGCGGTGTCTCCTTCGTAGGGGAGGTCTCGGTAGCTGAGTTGGGTTTGCGGGGGTCGCGGTCGTCTGCGATATCATTGTTGATAATCGGGAATTTATCTTGGGGTAGTATAGTAAAACTATTCTGGGTTGAAGTTGTGTTACTGTTATTAAGGTATACACTGTGACAAGTTGACTTACTGATTTTAGAACGTTCACTGTGATTTGGTCGAGTCGTGTTTGTTGAGGGGTATGATTGAGTGAGAAGGCCTGATCTGCGTCTACGTCTTTCCTTCCTACCCTCTACTAAGGTGAAATCGTCATCTGAATTAATAGATTCGTATTCCATGTCGGAATAATATTTTGACTTGTCATTGTCCGAGGTCAGTTCGATTGAGTCTTTTTGTGTGAAGTCTCCTTGAGACTTTTGACTATAATCAGTTTGGGATTGGGAATTGGGTGGTATTTGGGGCGTAAAGGGGGTGGGGGGGCGGGGGTCACGAAGATATTTTGGTCGTTAGATAAGGAATTTGGATAATTACTGTGGATGTTGTTATTTACTGTGAAGTGGTCTGTTTCAACCTCTGTTTGGGGAGAGCGCGATCGGGAACGCGTGACTGGAGCACTGCGGCCACTGCGGGCGCTTGAGTTAGATGGGGAGCGCTCTTGCGAGCGAGTATAAGGGTGAGAGCGGGAAGACACACTCGCGCGCCGCCGCGCGTGCGAGGGGGACAGCGTGCGTACGCCGTCAACTGAATGAGAATCGGAGTTACCGGATACTCTTTTAACCTTTTTCCGCCTAAGCGCTTTTATACGAATGATTTCATCATTATTGACATTCATATCTTTAATGGGTGCTGCCTTACCTGCCTCATCCCGGTCAGGTTGCTGCGATGGTGGAGTCTGCGACAATAATGGGGGAACCGCCATTTCGGCGGCGGGCGGCACAGCGGGGGCCGCCTGTTTTTTGAGTTGATGTTCCTTCCACTGATCAATTAAGTGAGGGTAATAATATCGGACAAAATCTTCAAAGGAGGGCATGTTGGCAATTGAACGTAAGAGTCACTGTCTCTGGATTAAAACACACGGCAAGGTGGCACTGCACTAGGCACTAGAGTAAGAGTCACTATCTCTGATAATTTTTTAATGTAGCACTGCAATCCTTAAGCACAAACACAGGCACACGGAGCGAGGCTCAACGTGGCAGGGCGCAGGTGGCGGTACGTAATCGAACTGGTACGAGCATCTCGCGGAGCGCACGCGTGCGCTCAACGCGGCGGTCGGAGGCGGACACTCCTACCAGGCGGACACTCCTACCACTGATCCGAGGCTCGGTTGGGCGGTCATATTTATATGAGAGCGCGACCGCGCCCCGCCCACTGTGTCACGTGGGTGAGTTGTGCAGAGTCAGTTTCCATTTATTGGCCAATCAGCTTACGCTATTTTACAAAGTTAGGGAATAGGTAATATTTATTGTGGGACATTGATTCTTAATAATAAACATTGATTGACTTATAACTATGCACGAAATATAGAAATAAAAACATAAACACACAATGATTAAAAGACATAGAAAATTACACAACAATAAAACACAAAATACAAAACAGAATATCTACCTATTTACACGTCAACTTATACCTATTCGCGACAGGGGCTTTTGTCTATTGCTCGAGACTCGAGATCATCTAAGGACCTTTAAAACCCTTAAGGCTTCGCTTTGAACTTTTAAAGACTCAATTTAAATAATTGAAACCCCACCTTGTTGCGTTTCGCCTTTCAGAGACCCTGTTATAATTGTGTGTTCCATTTATGTAGTTCAATGATGACCTATTTAATAAATGACTTCAGAATTATGCACAATACGTAGACTTCATTATGAAAATGGATGTTATATAACTGGCAAATGATTTATTTTGTAATGACGTCATAAATGATTCTGTCTGTTAGCATGACTTTTTTTGCGGTCTGAAGAATTAGGTGTAAATATTTATTTAGAATGCGTCGTCATGAACTTAATTTTCTATTAAGTTTTTCTCATTATATGCCATGTGAGAAAAACTATTGAGAAGAGACTTACTTTTTACTGATAGAATTTTTTTTGTTGAGATTTATTAAATTTGACGACCTTTTTGTAAAATTCTGAGTATGGATTCTGGAATAATATTAACATCAATAAATTGCTTTGATAATTAGCTTAAGATGATACCTATATATGTACATAATACCTGTACATATTCATAAGTGCTTGTTGCTAGGCCTACAACATGTATAAAGTATATTTGAACTGAACTGAACCTATTAGTAGACATGTAAATACTTGTATGTAATCAATAATCATTTTCGTACACTGATACGCTAACACCGTTAACAGGAAATTACAACTAAAATGTATGTAATTCGAAATTTCCGTGTATTCCGTACTTTCAATGAATGAAATCAAAAAGTCTTTCATGTCAATACAGTTGAAATTTGCCCGACTGTTTTCGTGGATTTGACGGAGAGCAGTTGAGCGTGGATAATTGTAACTTGTAACTCGTTTATTTTCTAACGCCTGTTAATTTAAATATGCAAATTTTAAACTAAATTTGCACATATCACCTGAAGCGGAATTAAGGGTTGGTAACGCTTATAGATTAAATTCCATTAAACTCATAAATGAAATTAAATAAACTTCTGTCGCAGCCGTAATCTTTACTGTATATTTTTGAACAGCAGGACAAGTAAAACATAATTATTTCATCGGTTATTAATAAAATGTTGGTAGATTCAGTGTTTAAAAAACAATGTTATCCTATCTAATATGATTTTTAAGTGTTAAACCTAAGTATTGTGTTTGTACTTTTCAATACGCGCAAACGGGGTCAAACGTCAAACCCGACCGACTTGAATAACTTTGTACCTGATAGTAAAATAAATAAAATAAAAAAAATAAAAAAGCCTTTTATTCTAAGCACTGAGTTTTCCTAGTTACATATACTCGTATTGTATAAAGAAAACATTTTTATTTGAAATTTGTTTTAGGTTTTTTATATATTCTTGTTTTGTGCGTTAGACCCCTTCTGGGTGAAGGCCTCCTCCATCGATTTCCACTTGTCTCTGTCTTGAGCCATTCGGATCCAGTTTTTTCCAGACGTTTTTTTGATGTCTTCGTCCCATCTTGTACATGGTTTGCCGCTACGTCGTTTGCCTAGAGGGCCACCCCATTTTGTGATCTCAGATGTCCATGTGTCATCTTCGAGTCGTGCCACATGACCTGCCCATCGAAATTTCAATTTTTTTGCATAGCACAAAGCATCTATAGTTTTTGTTACACTTCTTATTTTAGTGTGCCGAACTTTCTCAATTTTTTTAATTTTTAGGATGCTGCGTTCCATGGCTCTTTGGCATGTAGTGATTTTGTTTGAGACCTTTTTTGTAAATTTCCAAGTCTGGCAGCCATATGTTAGGCACGGAAGTATGCAGGAGTCCATTATTTTTCTTTTTAATTCAATTGACATATTGCTTTTTAATATTTCTTTGTAGCTCCAGAACTTATTCCAGCTTTGTCGTGATCTTCTTTCTATCTCGAGCTCGTTGTTGTTGCTTTCAAATCCGATTTGCTTGCCGAGATAGATATACTGTTCAACATACTGTACTGGTTCATTTTCCAAGGTGATATTTTTCTTTATGCTGTTTGTCATAATTTTGGTTTTTGATAGGTTGATCTCCAGGCCTACTTTTTTACTAGCTGCTTGGAGTGTTTCCATCATGTATTGTAAATTTGCACTTGTTTCAGCTAATAGGACCAGATCGTCTGCAAATCTTAGGTGTGTAAGGCATCTTCCTCTGACTTTTAAGCCATAATTTTTCCAGTCTAGTGGGCTTATAACTGATTCCAGTACAGAAATAAATAATTTTGGCGATAATGGATCCCCCTGCCTAACTCCTCTTTTTATGGGAAAGCTGCAGCCTGCTGTCTCTAGTTTGATTTTACTTGTGCTTTGTTTATATATGTGTTTTATTATTGCTATATATTCTCTTTCTACTCCTTGGCTTTTCAGTGCTTGCCAGATACTGGAATGTGAGATTGTATCAAATGCTTTTTGGTAATCAATGTAAGCTATGTATAAGGATCTTCGTTTTTCTTGGTACTTTTCGATAACAAGTTCGAGTGTGTGTATATGATCTATTGTAGAGAAGCCTTTTCGGAATCCCGCTTGCTCTACAGGTTGTGTTTCTTCTAGTTGTTTGCTTATTCTGCGGTCTATAATAGATGTGAAGATTTTGTATAAGGTTGATAAGAGGCTTATAGGCCTGTAGTTGCCCATGTCGTTAGGGTCTCCTTTTTTATATAATAATATAATCTCAGATTCTGACCACTGCGAGGGAGTTTCTGCTGTCTCTAGTATTAAGTTGAATAAAAATGCGAGTGGAGTAGCTAATATTTCAATTCCTAATTTTATATCTTCGTTTCTTATGTTGTCACAGCCGGGGCTTTTTTCAGATTTTAGTTTTTTTACAACTTGAATGATCTCATCCTCATCAATTTGTTGTATCTGATTTACTTGATTTAAGCATGATTCCGTTTCAACATTATTGTTTTCTGTGTCTTGAGTAGCACTGTATAGCTTTTTGTAGAAGTTGGTAGCAATAGTAATAATATCTGTGCGGTTTTGTGTTGTTTCACCTGACTGTTTTAAGCCTTCTATCCAGGTTTTATTTGTTTGCAGCTTTTTGTATGCCTTTTTTAAACCCTTGCCTTGATCAAGATAGGATTGGAATGTCTTCAATCTGTAGTTCTTATAATCCGATTTTATATATTTACTGGTGAGTTTATATAGAGCACTGAGTTCATTCTTTTCCGATCTAGATTTTCCTGAAATTTTTTGTAGTTGCTGTCTTCTCTGTATCAGTGCCAAAGTTCTTTCTGTTAAGATGTTATGTTTTGTAGTGGATTTTTTTGGCGATTTTGCTTGTTTTAGACTGTCCTTGATGATGTGTATTAATTTATTATAGTGGGTTTGAACAGACCTGATAGTATTTATTACAAAATTACGAATAACTTTTTGCTTATGATTAGTCCATTGCGTATTCGTATCGTAAAGAGTATTTTATTTATTTATGTAGTTTATCAACATGGATAACGTTGGGCACTGGAGGCATTGGTCACTTTTTCTTAGTAAGTATATGATATTTATTTTAGTTTATAGTTAATGTTTATTTACTTTGTGTAAATGGCGCCTTAGTTCACTCTATTGTTTATTTTGTAACAAAAAATACGTCGTAAACTAATCTAATTATTTTTGACAATTTGTTGTTTCCAATAAAGCATTTAAAGTGTTTCACGTGATCTCTTCTGACCCTCTTATTCCTATGTAAATCAATATAATGCGACTTGGAACAAATAAAAAATTACTTTACTTGCGTCTTTTCACCTAGAAATCCTAGAACACTTTAAATAATGTTATTATAATATTACCGTGTATTAATATTTATTTTAATTGGCATTGTCTAAAACATTTACAACCAGTTTCCATAAACTCCCAGAGACGACCAGTAAAACTGACATACGCTGAATTCTGTGGCAACACTGCGTTATAAAGCAGTTACATTTGATTATGACAACACTGTTCATCTCTACAATGTTAGGCTAATGAACGGAACTGAAGCTTCCGGTTTATGCATCGGTCAGTTTTGGATATTACGGATCAATGGTATGGTATACTCGACGATTTATTGCAACATCGGATACAATGGAATTGATACGGATATTGAATGTTTCGGTATATTAAGATCTCAATTTTGTAAATAGATCATTTGCCCGCATTCAAAGGGTGTGATAAATACTGATAAATAATGTTTCATTTGGTAAATAATAAACAAATTTAGTCGAAATTAAACTATCGTGAGAGTGCACGGAGTACAGCCGCCGCGGACACTCGTGCCTGAGGAAGGATTCCCGACAAATCCGAAATATGTCGCCAAAAGCGCCTTAAAATAATAGTGAGTGAAACCGTACTGACCTAAACAAAGTTAGTATTGTAAACCAGCGTTGGACTATAGTATTAGTAAAGTCAGCTGAGTTTTTATTCTTAATCAGGAAAAAATAATACATTTTTTTTATAAATTTGGGTAGCTAAATTAAGGACGCTAAGGACGAAAAATATCGTACAAACACCCGCCTGTTCTCGCACAGTGGCATTGACCACCGGCATCACAGACGGGACAGCAATATAATCACGCGCGTGTGATAGAGATAGGAACAGGCGGGTCAGTGTTACGATAATCATCATGATTAGCGTCCTTACTTTATCGTTCATAATTCACCAACGGATAGACAGTTGAAATTCACAATACCTACATCTTTTCTTACCTATTTAGAAGTGATAGTTCGGAAAGAAATATCTAAAAAATAAATCTTCGAAATTTTGTTCCTAATAGGCCGAATCTGGGTAGTTAGTCCTACCTTAAAATTCTAAAATATTTTTCATTTATGTACACCAAATCCTAAGGCGTGTATATGTTGTAATAAACGACTTTTAGCTTGTCACCTGGTCTAGTCAGGTACATATGTACCTACCTAATATTGTTACATTAAGGTGCATAAAAGTATTGGAGCAGCACCGATGATATAAGACTGGGTTTCCACAGCAGCCTCGCATCCGTAAAACGTAAAGTTTAATATCCTGGTTTGACTTGCCACGCCTAAATCTGGGGGATATAAAATATTTAACAATCGCGCCCGCAGAGGCGTAAACGTTGTATTTGGTCCTCGCTCCGCAATGCGACGCCACGGTATGCATGGGTCTTGGATTTCCTATTAGAATAGAGGAGCCTCTCCCAAAACGGACAATACTTCTTTAATTTCAAAAAACTTTCAGTTTACTAAGTTTTAAAGAAGTTTACTAACGTTTGTTCCCATGCATTAATTTTATCCCGTTAATATTATTATTATTTGTGTCTCATATAAACTCATGGATATATACATCCCGGTCATTTGATAGGCGTGCGTGGGGATACAGATCCAACACGTAGAGGCCCTTTGGAGAAGTTTGCTGTTATGTAATACACATGCTAGAACCCATTCACGGGTACCAACCCGGGGGAGGTACGGGTAGATACCCGTAAATCGGTCCCAACAGGCGTAGGGACTATTATAAACACAGTGGAAAAGAGTGCCGGTTATGGTGTTGAGGTTTGGCTGGTCAAAAGATTGGGCTATTGCTGAGAGGTCCGGACACCTGCCATAACAATTGAATTGAAAAACTTTATTTCAGACACATTAGGTATCCATAAACATTGGTTAGTACTTAACAAATAATAAAACAAAAACAAAACAAGGATAAGGTCTGTACACGTTATCGTTATTATTATTATTATTATTTCTGTCTAATCTAGCCTAAACACATATAAAAAAACATTAAAACTACATATAAACTAAACAAATTAAAACTAAACTAACATTAAAATAAAACTACTTAAAATTTTAAATAATATAGAAAAATACCCACCTATACCCTAGTTTACTAACTAAGCGTTCCATTTTAATTATTACAATCGGAACCTAAGCTGACCTAATGTTTAAGTCTTTCGGGTAATTGAATTCCACAGTTTATAAAAACAGACAGACGAACGCTCTACATTGGGTTTCTTAATGCCGTTCAAACGTATTTGGCTAAAAAGAGTCACGTATGAAATCTCTCCTAGGTTATAATTTTATAACACGTCTTCCCTAGTTAGCACTCATTTATTTACACAATATACAAATAAATAAATAATAACAACTTACATACTAAGGAAAGTTAGACAACAGGTGGCCGTATCACTTAAAAAGCGAGCAATAATACCCCGTATATGTTATTGCTCGCTTGGGCAGATTAAGTGTCCTAGTTTAAAATAGCCATAAAATTAAAACAAAACTTCATATTTCAATATTAAACTTGTGTTTATTTTAAGCATACTCCATATTTACAAAATTAATTCATTAACTCAAATCGCTCTCCTTTAACTTGTATGACTTTACCCATTCTACCATAGAATGAGTTGCACGCGGCACGCACTACCTCATCTGGTATATCGTCCCATATCTTCACCAACCGATGCTTGAATGAATTTAAATTTATTCCCTGTGTGCTCCCAATCCGGCTGAGCATTTATCCCCATATAGAAAAGTCCAACGGATTTAAGTCTGGTGAAGATGTAGGCCATTCTTGCCATGTGGTAGCTTGTCCCTAAGTAGGTGATATGGCACCCCATACTATGACAGCCGACGCACTTTGAAACCGCTATACGGCTGATTTGTCTACTGGAATATCCCTCAATGAAAAACCGTTAACACGATCATTTTGTTGATTACCATTATCTTGCAATTGAAACATAATTTCTTCGGAAAAAATAATTTCATCAACCTCATACCCAGCTAGCAAGTCCCTGCATTTTTTCAGTCTTACTTTTTCTGGGCATCAGGTATTTCATGAATTTTTTGCTTTTTAGGCCTTCAATCCAAGATCATGTCGTAATAAACGACTCATTGATCGTCAGGATAATTTCATATCTTTAGCGAGTTTACTTGCACTTTGGGCTGGATTTCGCCGAATACGCTCACAAACGCCTTTAATTATATTTTTGTCACGAACAGATAGTTTTCATTTAGGTTTGGGCCTGATTCTTGAAAATCATGTTTTTTTTAAATCGCTTAACAGTACGGGATATGAACCCTACATTAATATCTAAATGTTTTAGCTTCTTAAATATCTCGCACGGTCGGAATTTTTGCTTGTATAAATTTACAACGAGCTGGCGTTTCGCGTTAATGTTGAAAACAATATAAAAAAAAACCGGCAAAGTGCGAGTCGGACTCGCGCACCGAGGGTTCCATACTTTTTAGTATTTGTTGTTATTGCGGCAACAGAAATATATCATCTGTGAAAATTTCAACTGTCTAGCTATCACGGTTCATGAGATACAGCCTGGTGACAGACGGACAGACGGACGGACAGACGGACAGACGGACGGCGGAGTCTTAGTAATGGCAAAGATTGATATAACTCCGTAATAGATGGATACAGTCTAAGGAAAA
Source organism: Cydia strobilella (assembly GCF_947568885.1). Taxonomy (NCBI): domain Eukaryota; kingdom Metazoa; phylum Arthropoda; class Insecta; order Lepidoptera; family Tortricidae; genus Cydia; species Cydia strobilella. Next base: position 23,963,614 of record NC_086042.1, read on the forward strand.
AACGTGCCTCGAAAATCACGAAAATTTGATTCTCGATCAGATGGCGCCACTAGTTTTGGCCTACACTCGTATAGAGGGCGTTGACTGTTTCGTTTGTTATTTATAATTTTAACGCAAACCAGTGAAAGAACATGGGTCAAAATCATATAAAAATAATTAATGCAAATAAAAAAATCATTTATCCATATTTAAATACATTTTATCGTATTTTTATAAATATTTATTTTTAGTTTTAAAGTGTGTCGACAGATGGCAGTGAATTTACTGGGGTTACAAAATTTACTATGACAGTACCGCTCTAGTATAAGTTACTCTATGGTAATGGGGTCCCGTTTTTACTCTTTGAGTACGGAACCCTAACAATATATATCAAGCTCACGTCTAGAAATCATAGGGAAATCATTTTCGATTAATAAAAAATAATATAATAAAAATAGTTCCGCTATATTTAAGTAAAATGGCAGTACAAAACTAGGGTACTTAATCTGCCCAACCCTGTATATTACACACGGTGAGAAGACAGCAATAAAAGAAGGATGTCATGGCTTGTATGTCCATTTTTAGAATAAAATATTCGTAGGGCATTGCCCACAATGTCCGCAGGACTTGTTTAAAAGAAACATATATAGCATTGGGGTTGTTGGAGCCACTTTAGAGCGGTATTATTTCGGAGTTGGGGGTCACTATCCCGTCATTGAAGTGTTAGGAATTTTTCTGAACTTTATATGACAGGGTTCATGTAACAGATAATTCAGATATCCCGTGAGGGCCGTGAGTTCAAGTCTCACCCAAGGCAGTAATTTTTCCACTTTTAAATTTATTCTAAGCTTAATAGCATCGATCGCAGACGTTTCTGCTTGTTAAAAATTAATTCAGATATCGTTTGTACAGAAGGGTAATTCTGTTGTTAAGTACCTATTTGTAACCCTTAGTAAAATTTATGAATCCATATTTAGTTATTTTTGTGTTTTTATGTAATATCATATTAATTTTATCATGAACAATCACTAAATACATAAAGTGTCCAATAATATATGTATAATTATATGTCCAATAATATAATCTAACACGCCTTTAAATCTAAATTTAATTTAAAAAAATCCAACATATAACAAAGAGTTATTATACTATTTTATAAAGCTGTACAAAATATTTCGCATGAAGGAAATCTTTAACTTTAAAGAACTAACCAACTTTCCATAAGTTGAGCGGATGAACTAACAATAAACAATACTTTGCTACCTCGAAGTCTTGGCGGCGAAACTCATACGGCAAGATATACTTTTTAAAAGCTGACTGAAAGATATCGATACTATAGCTATTGTCTGTGTAGATTGACATATGTGCGATAACCTTTATATGTCGTAAAGACGCAGTCACGGTTTTAGAAGTTATATACCTATTCAGGTATCTAGTGATAAAACTGAGAAGGTATGCTAAGATGGTTCGTATGTAAATAAATGTAGGCTTACTAATACAAGGAAGTTGGCATGTATTATTTATTTGTTATCTCATTTTGAGGATCATAATATGTATTCATGAAAATTTACATAGCTTAGAAATTTATAATGCAATGCTATTATGAAAGAAAATAAAATTAAATCTAATTTATCCGATCAAATTCCTCCTAAAGGGGCAGTCCACAAGAATGTCACTCACGAAATGCTTTGCCTTGTAGTATGGCACCCACCTCAATGAAATGCGTAAAGCTCGAAAATATACTGCCAATTTATTCTGTGCCTCGGTGAAAACTAGTTTTAACTGGAATTTTTCAGTCAAATTTAGTTTTCGTAGTGCCGTGGTGAAAACTAGTTTTGAGTAATGGTTCAAAGATGTATTTCAGTAAAAATTAGTTTTCCTTTCAAAATTTACTTAAAAAAATACATAAACCATATTTGTACGTGATTGGTAAAAATGGAGAGTTTCAAGTTGTTCATAACACCGAACATTGTTGTAAGTTAACAATGTACAACACAACAGTATCAGAGATATTGAAGTATCCATAGCTTTACACTTCAGCGCGTTCGGTGAGAGTCAATCGTAGATCCAAGGAAGCTGTATTTTCAATTTTAAAAGGAATTTTTATTCGCTTCTCCATGTAATTCAAGTAATTCGATGTAGGAACGGCATTGCAGTGTAGTCGTGTACACCGTGACCAGAATACAGGTTAAAGTAAAATAAAGTTGAATGTATACCTACACACGTTAAGTATGTAGGATTCTGTTCTGTTAGATAAAATATTAATGACTTTTTTAAAGCATTTTTTTGGATTTTCAAGACGATTTTTTACAAGCATTAGTATGTATAAAAATAAACCTTTCGTTTTAAGCGCCACTAGCACCATCCATCCCACTAACACGATACCTACCAGTACAATTTGACACTGGGTTAAACCGTTAACCCAGTGTCTAATTGTACTGGTAGCCATGCCATGGTAACTCCAGGTTTAACCGGTTAATCCCGGGTTATTGAAAGGTGCAAGTGACCCTAGCATGTATATTAACCCATTTAGACCCAAATACAAACGAGTCATGCAATTTTTATAATAACTTTATTTTTACAACAATTAGGGGCTAATAAATCACGTTATTAGAAAAAACCTCAAAAAACATTCAGGTGTCTGAAAAAAACACCCGTCCTGAATTGGGGCCAATGGGCTCACACCGTGTGGTATTTTTCAAAACATCCCTTCTCGATGCACAATGTTTTAGTTCATTTTTTACATTACCAACGTGCTTTCATGCATCGTAGTTGGCTCGGTAGCTTCTGGGGGAAGTGTCCAACGTTCAACACCATCTTGACTTAAATTTGGCACCACTGAAGAAGGTTTATGGCGCCTTCCGTCGGGTTTTTCAGTGCCTACACTCTGACCTGAAAACTTTGTCCCGATAACAGTATTGAACAGGAAGACAGTATAACGGAATGATGCAAAAATCACCATTTTCCCATGGCCGTTCCGCCGACAGCTGAACAATAAAACAACTGCACCATAATGACCTACTACAATAAGCGTAAATATTTTATGGTCAAAAATGGTCGCCTGTACCATATGTATTCTGTCTCTACATTTTGATCCTGTCAAGTTGTCCTAATAATACTTTCATGAGAAACAGTATCGAATGTTTTTTGGTAATCGATAAACGCAATATATTTATAGTGGTCGTCGAAATTCTTGGTATTTCTCAATGATTTGTTCTAAGGTGTGTATGTGATCTATGGTCGAGAAACCCTTTCTGAAGCCGGCTTGTTCGATAGGTTGTTTCTTTTCCAGTGTGACTCTTAATCTTTAATTAATGATCGCAGAGAAGAGTTTGTATGTTGCTGATAGTAGACTTATGGGTCTGTAATTGCTGATGTATTTGTGGTCTTATTTTTAGGAAGTATCAGATTCTGACCATTGTGACGGCGTTTTACATGTCTTGAGTATTTTGCTAAATAGACTTACTAGTGGTACCGCTAAAATATCTTTGGCTGCCTTTATAATGTTTTTTGTCTTTATCTCTTCTTATCTAATGTCTTTTTGACCTCTGGTGTTCCTCACTCAATATCCATATTGTTTTGTTACAAGAGATTCATTTGTTTCGGGTTGACCAATTTTTGCATTAAAATCTCCGATTAGTATGAAATCCTTATGCGCAGTGTTGACCGCTTCGTTTATGGTATTATAAAAAGAGTTGACCTCTTCTGCGGTTTGCACATTGCACATTAAATAACTTGAATTTTGTTTTTGTTGTTGCTGTGCTGGATAAAAACCGGAAGTTATTACACTTCAACTATAGAGAAATTAATACTTTCCACGTGCACATGAACCCAATAGACCGATCGGTATCGAAGTGTACTTCCAAACTCTAAGTCCCACGTCGACGTTCGCTCATTCTCAAAAGGGTAAGTTGACGGGTTTTATCGATTACCTGAAATGTATCGAACCCTGGGGCAAAACTGGTTATGTAGCCAAAATCAGAGCATATGCATATATAGTTATTGTAAGTATTATACCATCAAATATTAATAGTTATGCAACATCAACTTCAGAAAACCAATCCATTATAAATATATTAATTAATAGAAAAGACATTATTAAGTTTCATAATTTTACCCAAGGTATAACTGGAAAGATATTATTTATGCACATACATGTAAATTAAATCACACCAATAAAAAAGATACATAATAAAAATAATATAAAAAATAATAAGTTCGTCTTATATCGATTCTGAGAACTTTTCAGTAAGAAAGTTGTACTCTTACGTCGTACTATTGCCAGAAGTAATGATATCGTAATAATCTTGTAATACCTTTCCTATCAGAATGGGGTTGGCAACTGTCAAAGGTTTGCAGAGATGGCGCCATCATAGCTTGCCCCTTTTTCTATGAGATTTGGCTTAAAGGGCTGGCATCCAGGGCATTAAAAAAACAAAAATTTGACACAATTCTAAGGATTGACAGGGCAAGCTATGCTGGCGCCATCTGCTAAACACTTTGACCGGCCAACCCCATTGTATATGTATACCTAATTCAATGTTTTAACACGACCAAAAAGCAAATCATTATCATCTATCAAAAAAAATTACTTTCTTAACAATTATTACTTATTCGTTAATAAGTACCTAATTTTAGGTCATATTCGGTCAAAAGTTTTCAACACATTTTTTTTGGGAATCCATATGTGCCAACTGATACTTTACAATAATAAATGGGCTATAAATTCTACTTGATAAGGCTAACGAAATATGTATAGGTCTAAAAAAAGCAATTGAATCGGGTATCCGGTGTGATCTTTGAATTTACAGTCAGCAATATTTACGGACTCATTTAGATAACTAAATAGCTAGACAGGTTAGACTATAAACACGTCTAAAAGCTTAAACATAAATTTAAAATTTGATTTGAAATTTAAACTTGTTAACATCAAATCATAATGCATAAATATTCGCGCCGTATCGCCGCATAATGTTAAAAATTGGATAAATGTTGATTACAATGGCATTGCCATTCATACTTAATGGCGACATAATTTACGTTGACTCGGCATAAATGAGCCGGCATAAAAATACAGCGCACTCGAATGTTTCCCGAATAAATTGTCACCCAGCTCCACCGCAGACCAAGCTCGAAATTTGTTAATTCAACTCAATTCGAGTCATTGTCAACCGCGGTCGTTGTGACGTATTTTATCGATACCTATGATAATCTTATTCTCCTCCAATTCAGTAATGCGCTTTTCCATTAGGCCGATTGGGCTGATTATAATTGAATATCTGGACGAGCCGCTGTGCTTTGCACCGATTCTGATTGTTAACAATATATGACCGTACAATTCAACTTAACTTTTTGTGTAAAAGTAAATTTTATTTTAAGAACGTAATTTGGCTACATCCATTTTAAAAATTTTTTTCTTTGAACCTATATATATATATTGTAAACGAATTACTTAAACTGATGAAATTGAAACTCATTTAAACTATTTTCAGCTACTAAATTTAAAAGTAACTTATAGGTAGTATAGCAGGAACTATTTCCTATAGGTACAGTACAGACCCACAACAAATGCGAAATTTAACAGCTCACTGCAGTACTCACACGACATTGTGAAACATATAACCTACACCGTCTCATTATTGTCGTACAGAATACAATATCGCTACTATAATCGAGGGAAAAAACCTTTGACTTTTTTGTAAATAATAAATCTACGCTTTCAGAACATATTTATGATGTAGAAACAATTGTATTTCACAATAGATGAAAGCTGACGTAAAATGGGCGTTTAGACTTTATCCTAATTGTTCTGTTAAGGTTATATGTATAAATTGAATATACAATAGTAATATCCAACAAGTGAGTATAATATCTAAGCTACAAACTGTATGACTTACTTACTTGACTTAATGAATGAATGAATGAAATTATTTAATCCAGATTTTTTTTTTCCATATGAATTTAAAACATTTAAAACTAATTACATAATGATATATGATTAAATTAAATTAGATTAAGACATACACAAACACAAAAACAAATACACAAAAATCTTTAAATAAGGACCTGCGTCTCGGGTCACCCCGACCCCGATTCAACAGGCTTGTGGTAGGCCCTCCAGCGCTCGTGTCCTGTGTCCCCTAGATAGGGCAGAGGGCGTCCACAGGCGCCGCCATCTGGATCGTTCTTGAGCTTCGTGCTTGACTTCGATCCAAGTCTTCCCCTGTATGCCTGCCAAATTTTATAATTTTATCTATTAGTGTGATAATAAATCATTAAGTGATTAATAATAATAATAAAATAATTAATAATCAAACGTTCACAAAACTGCCTAATCTAAATTGAAGTCATGATTAACTAAATGAAAATTGATTAAAATCTATTCAAACCGGAAAGTTTTATATTCATTTTATTGCGGTTACATTAAGTAGGTTTTCCTGGTAAATAGATGCAAAAAACAAACAAACAAATAACTCAACAAACAAACCAAATCAAATAACAAACGTCTCTTTTTGGCCCAGTGGTTGACTGGTAGAGAATGCCTTTAGGCATTAAGTCCACCATTTGTACTTATTTTATGTGCAATAAAGTATAAATAAATAAATAAATAACTCACGAGAAATCCAAAATTTTAAAAAATGTGTAATAAAAACCTAGTTAATGAATTTCATTTTTTTAAACAGTATAATGTATAAATTGTTTATTCGTAAATGTGAATTCTCAATAATCACACACTTATACAAATTAAAACTAAACTAAACCTATCTTAACCTATTCATGAGGTCTAAATTATATCTACAACAAAATATATCCCGTACGCCGCTGCATTTCATCACTACACTTGGAGGACTTAGTAAAGGAGACGCCTTCATGTCGTTTCCCTCTGCTAAAAACACCGGTGCAATGTTAAGACCATTTTTAACCGAATTCCAGAAAAAAATGGAAGTTCTCAGTTTGACCCGTATGTTTGTATGTACGTATATATGTATGTATGTACATACATATATATGTATGTATGTTTGTCCGCGATTATCTCGCGTTTGGCTGAACCGATTTAGATACGGTTTTCATAAAAGTGTGTGTGTTACATCCTGGAGAAGGTTTTAGTATACACAGAGCTGAGTTGATGCTAAACCATGGCTGTATCTAGTGGAACTCAGGTTTGGTGCAACATAGGCACACACTGTTTTGGTCATCCAATACGTCTTTATGAGCACTGGGGAGACCAGTACCCAAGATATAATTCATGCTGAACCCTGGCTGTACCTAGTGGAACTCAGGTTCGGTGCCACATAAGCACACTCTGTTTTGGTCATCCGACACGCCTTGATGAGCACTTGGGAGAGCCATTTCGTGGCACTTTTTCTTTTTTATGTTTCTCTGTTTTGTATAATTTTCTGTTTGTGTGTGCTAACGAATAAATTATTTCTATTCTATTCTATTCAGTACCCAAAATAGAGCTGATGCTGAACCCTGACTGTACCTAGTGGAACTCAGGTTTGGTAACCGACTCGTCGTCGTGTGCCTATGTTGCAGAGTTCCACTAGGTGCGTTGATCAACTTTTTAACCGCCTTCAAAAATAAGGAGGTTCTCAGTTTGACCCGTATGTTTGTATGTATGTTTGCTTGTTCGCGATTATCTCGCGTTTGGCTGAACCGATTTTGATGCAGATTCCAGAAAAGTGTTTGTGTAGGTAGGTATTTTGTAATACATGGATGGTTTGAAAAACCAATTGGACTGTAGGTGGCGCTGCTATCGGTATACCTACCGTCAAATAACTACTGTTGAACTAGGTCGATTTGTGTAACATTGTTCCATAATATTTATTTATTATAAATAAGTAAAATTTTAGGTTAATAAATAAATCATAATAAATTTTGGACATTCTTACAAAAATTGACTAAGCCCCACAGTGAGCTCAAGAAGGATTATTTATAATGTACCTACAATACAATTTAGATTGCAAATTGAATTGACATAAGCATAAATCTGACCTGGTTCTATGTAGAAAGCAAACATAATTATTGGAAAATACCAAAAACATTGCACGTGAAACCACAATGAAATGATAATTCGAAAATTAAACCAATAAATTGTTTAATTACTTGCATCGATTTGACGTTCACCGGTACAAAGTGGCTATGTATTTGATTTTTAAAGAAGAGCGTATGTCCTAGGTATGTTTTGGTAATTTATGTCTTTTTATGCACAAAAAGCTGAACAATGCCCGTTGGTAGCCCGCACGGATGGAAATGTCAGCGAACATGGTGAATAAGCAATGCCGTTTATCCGAATGCCTTTTAAAAAGTAATATGATTGACGTATCAGTAAACGTTGCGAATAACGTAAATAAACCAAAATTTTAAGCCTGCATTTTGTGGCGGGGATTCAGACGTGAATTCTAAATGGTATAAGGCCGGGCGGGGTGGCTGTTCTATATGAAACGTCTCTATAATCTGACGCGTCCTGCAGCGGTATCATGATCGTGTTTTTATCACCATCACCTGTCATGTCATGCGTCACTTTCGCACTTACATACTTCTTAGAACGTGACAGGTGATCTTGTCTACGAATGATGTGTTTGCCACTTGCCACTCTGATACGTAACCTGGTGCACTAAAAAGGTTTACGAAAAACTAGTATAGTATTTTATTAAAGAATACTAAACAGTAAATACCTGTCTTTAAACATTAAATTTGTAGTTAGTTTAGTATACTAAATACGCAAAATGCTTACATACAAACTAAAATTTAAAACAACGAAAAAAATCTAACTAATCAGTAAAACGGTTCAAACCATACAACTAATAAGCTGGATCAAAGTCAATCATCAGAGCGGTCTCCATGAGAATTAGAGGAATGAGAAGTAGAATAGAAAAATTTGGTTGCGAAGACGGTTGTGGAATACCCACCATTCCCCTTCTTTTTATGATATTGTTTTATATATTTTGTATTATTTAACGTAATAAAGTTTATTTCACACAACTATTACTGATTGTAATGCAATCGTGTGAAAAATTGTTTACCTATATGTTTTTTTGTTACACTTGGTAAAACTCTTGGTGGCTTAATGGGCTGCTCACGTGTTAATCGTGCCCTGAGGGCCTACCGTGAACCACGTTCGACTTGTGGCCTGCCTATCACACTTAACGTACGAATTTACAAGTGCGACAGAGAGGCAATACGTCGAACGTGGTTTCAGGCCTTTAGAATCCTCAGATGCCATAACGACCCTTTTACACGATGACACAAACTCAAGCTTGTTAAAGCATTTTTTTATTTTAGGACATTCTTACACAGATTGACTAAGTCCCACAGTAAGATCAACATACATAGATAACACCCAAGACTCAGGAACAAATACTTGTGTTCATCACACAAATAAATGCCCTTACCAGGATTCGAACCCAGGACCATCGGCTTCCCAGGCAGGGTCACTACCCACTAGGCCCGACCGGTCGTCAAATTGATTCCCTTTAGGTATAAAATTAGTTTGAATTTACTGTCGCGTGGCTATCTTGGAACTGGTCCTGGGTATATTATTAAGAAATAAAGGAGTCACATACATTGTGACCGAAAATTCGTGTCTTGTCTAATGTTAGGTACGAAATATTCGGAACCAATGCACTTGACGTGTACAACGAGGTTAGGTCAAATTAGGTACGTGAAACCGAAATCATTTTTTATGGCAGCGGTTCCTATATCGCCTCAGGAACCCGAAATATTTCGCCTCAGGAACCCGAAAAGCCGATAGTTTGGCAAACTTTCATTCCGCACACAGGCGCAATCAGTTTAAATTTCCGCTTCGGATATGAAATCCTACATTTTGGACGTTGCACTTTTCAAACGATAAATTCCTGGCGCTCTGGCGAATTTCTTATTTACACTCCTGTTTGGATAGGTAAGGTACATTCGTAATTTTTTTTATAGAACTTAACTATAAACAATGTGTTTTTTAGACCTCATTAGACAGGCCGTCGGTAAGAGCAAGTGCTGCCGATGGACTCAAAATGCTTATTCATTACTTAAACTGCAAGTTATACTTATTTACAATCGGGTCTATCGCGAATTTACCAACTCGCAACTTGGGGACCAGTGATCCAGATCTATCTTCGGATGTGTGCGCGGATGTAGTGAGTGTTGCGTGTCGGACTATTGACAATAACTAACATTTATGTGTAGTGGGTGGTTTGAAAATGTGATGTCTACCCCAAATGCACTTTGCGTGGGGTAGTCACACAAATCTCTGTTTTGACATTTTGCTGGGACGTCAGTTAGCCGCGACCACGACCAGTGAAACCTGTGTCGAAACGGCGGTAAATAAAGTAACATAATAAATTCGCGATAGACCCGATTGTAAATGTGATGTTCAAAACGCGAAAGTTTTAAATCTTATATACTTTTAACTCTTCTAAGCGCTTAAAATAAACAAGGTACTAAACTGTCTTAATGATTTTTGTTAAGAATATTTAAAAAAAAAAAAAAGTAGACTACAACAATTTTGTTAAAAACTTGACCTAATTTTACATTTTGTGTTTTTGTTGGGTTTAAGTACGTATAGGTACCTAAATGAAGTGCGTGATAAAGCTCGATTTAATGTAATTAGAGCAACCCCATTTCAATTTATGTAATTAAACAATAGAGCTTTGATTTCAAATACAATTATGTTTGTAGATCCTCATGCGTAAAATAGGTACCTCCGTGTTAACTACTGTCGACCAAAATGGTAAGTTTATTTAGAATTTTTTCAACACAATTTTAAGGTTGCGATTGATTTAAATATTCAGTTGTAGATTTGATTTAAAAGCCTGGAGTGGCCAAGTGAAATGTCAATTTTATTAAGTAATAAGAGCCGTAAAACGAAGATTATAATGTTTTTAAAACTGGAAGGGTACGATGATAGATGTCATCTCCATAGAATTTATAACCTAAAAATGCCAAATGTCGCAAAATTCGTACCCTTCCAGTTTGAAAATTATTATATAGTCATAACAAGTAAAAACCAAATGCAAGCGCGAATGACGTCATTTAGTAAATTTTCCTAAATGGCATATGGTTTTCCCCCACATAAGACCGAGGTAGATTCGAGACAGGAATGGCATTCTTTAAAGTGCTAAAAATAAACAAGATACCAACTAAATTGTCTTAATAATTTTGTGTAAGAAAAATATGCAAAAAGACAGTCTTATGTTATTTCTGATCTACATTATGTAAGATTATTCAATTAAATGTCAATGGGTTAACTACACACCATAACACTAACTGCTTTGCCATAGTGACAAAGCCAAGATAAGCCACGGACGTGAATCATTGTCTCATACATAAACATGTATGTTAACACCGGGATATCTGACCTTATCGACGGTACTTAGCCGAATTAAGTCCGTGGGCCGTCCTTTCTTCATCTTACGGTATTGGGTACTTAGGGTTGCCAAGCAGACGGACAATCTTTATCCTTTCTCGTTTTAAAAGATGCATTTATCAACCGTTCCATTACATGCTCAAAAAAAATGTTAACAAAAAATCTGCAGCACCATGAATTTATATGAATTTCATGTTATCAATTTTTTTTGTACAATAAAGTGATTTACTACTACTACTACTACTACTGCTATAGGCAGGCATTTGATGTATATGGAAATTTAATCGAGAGTGAAAGACATTTATGTAGCCAAATACTAAAACCGCGACGTAAACCGCATATAGGTACACCTAACTCACTTTTAACCTCATTTTCTTTTCTTCTTAAAGGACTCATTTTTACCATGTTAATCATTCAGATTCATAATATCAGACGGTCGTAACGTAACATTTATTTTACGGCAATGGTAAAATTTAATTAGCCCCAAAGCATACTTACCTACATAAATACAACACCAATTCGCATAGGTTATTCAAATAGCACTAAGCGAGCAGAAGCTTATTTGATTAGGTGCGCATAGCTTAACACCTACTTCGTCGGCAGCCCTGCTAAACCTAACGGGCCATTCAAAATAATATAGAAAAGGGAGGGGGCGAAAAAAGCAATCTACTTTCTCATTTATACAAACTGCCTTCATTCCACTTTGGTATTTAGAAATATAATTCTAATCTCCCCAATTTACATGGCATTTTGGAAAATTTAAATTGAGTAACCACACTTTGATGACCAACATATTGGATAAACTATCCTAATGTGGGCTATCTAACTATCCTAATCCTAACTACCCTACAATGATTGGCTTCTGCAACATTATTTATGGGCAACTACCTTTCTTCCAAAAATACGGACCAATGACTGTAAAATAAAAAATATATGTGACTGTATAATAGGGCCAATTATTTGATAGTGTGTTGGTTGCCATCAACATAAACTGAGTGGCATCTCCATTTTAAACTTACCGCAATATACCAACTGGCGACCGAGATCATAATCTATCAGACCAAGTCTAGCATCTCCTTTACCTACCCTTCTTAAGACCAACCAAGAGTGAAAGAGTGGCATTAAGACCTCAGTCGCCAGTTGGTATTGCGGTAAGTATAGTAGGTATTCTGTACTTTAGAGCGTTGAAAATCTCCTGAGTGGCTTCGAGAAAAGGATGGTACAGCCGTGCTTCTTTGTTTTGCTCGACTTGGCGGGGGCACTGCCGTGCCCCCAGATACTTAACAAGATTAATGGGCATTCATAATATACCTACATATTCCACTTACTGAGCAGTTTTCTTGAGAATCTAACAGTAATAAGTTGTGACATTATCAATAAAAAGGGACCTTATTGTTGAAGGCGCTTACGCCATTAACTGCGATGACTACAACAGTAGGTTTAAATTTTGGATTCTGGCCCACCTCGTTTCGCTCGGTTTGATTCCCAATTTAGCAATTAAGTTTCTGTGAATAAGTGAACATTCAATCTTGCTGTCTAGTGTCTATTCACCCTGGCAGTACCATATTCAACAGCCAGGGTTCGGCATCAGTTCTATCTTGGGTACTGCTCTACCAAGTGCTCATCAAGACGAGTCGGATGACCAAAACAGCGTGTACGTATGTTGCACCAAACCCGAGTTTCTTAATAGAAACTCAGGTTTGGTGCAATACCTAATGGTATTGTCAGGGTTCACCTTCAGCTCTATCTTGGGTACTGCTCTCCCAAGTGCTCATAAAGACGAGTTGGATGACTAAAACAGCGTATGCCTATGTTGCACCAAACCTGAGTTCCACTAGGTACTGCCAGGGTGAATAGACAGCAATATTGAATGTTCACTTATTCACAGAAACTTAACTGCTAAATCGGGAATCAATCCGAACGAAGCGAGGTGAGCCAGAATCCAAAATTTTGGATCTATATTCTATATCGGAATCCCTAAAAATTTTTATCCTATTTTTTCATTCTCTAATATTGTTTGTCATAATGATCATTAAATTTGTCCTAACACTCATATGCCCTAATTTTGGTTTCCCTAACATTTTACGGATGTTTTTTTTTTGCCCTAATATAACGGTGTCAGTTCTAACTTAACCTAACCTACTTTTTTGGCAGCGGTTCGTTTTTGCGAGGGTCACAGTTCTAACCTAACCTAACCTAATTTTCTGGCAGCGGTTCGTTTACGCAAGTTGATTGTTAGGACAAACACCCATTAGGACAAAAAAAGTTAGGGCAAGTGATATGAGGACAAACGATGTTAGCGACTGCGAGGATTATGGAAAAAATCATTAGGAATATTGATTATTATGCTAAAAATAGTAAAAATGCTTAGGACAGATGAGTTTTAGGACAACCATTACATTATGTAAAACAATTGTTATGACAATAAAATTGATCGTTAGGGCTAGTGCCCATTAGGACAAAACAGTTAGGGCAAGTGACTTTAGGACAAACGTTAGAGATTCCGAAGGAGACCCAGAATTTTAACCTACTATAGTATTCATCGTAGTTAATGGCGTAAGCGCCATCGACATTAAGGTCCCTTTTTATGGATTATGTCACAATTTGTTTTCGTGTTGGATTTTGTCTGCCATCGTGTTATCAATGAGTTAAAAATATACCTTGCAGACAGCCCAGAGACAGACAACATTATATGTATTTTTTATTATCAACCCTTCTCAATCTCAAATTAGTTGAAAATTTATTTTACTTTATAAACAATAATTTCGCTCGTTAGTTAGAATAAGCGTATGTTGCTCAATGCATGAAAACAAAGTGCAATAAATGATTATGACTTAATTTAGGACAAAATATTTTTGTCTTTGTTTTACATTTAGGTTTTAGAGTGAGGGCGGTTTCCGACACAGTCCAAATTTCTTAACACTGGACCACGTCTAGGTTTATCATCCTTTTCAAGCAAATTCTTTCATCATAGTTCTTCAGAAAAACAAATTTCCTAGTAATGATTTGATTAAAAAAGTCTGAGAAAGAAAATGAGACCACGAAAGTATACGAAGTAAATCAGAGTTGGGTAGTTTTTCCATTACAAGTTGTGCACGCAACTCAAGGATTAGCTCTTCCATTAGCAGAGCAAAGAACAAAGCGTGGCAAACGGCATTTTGTAACAAATCTGTTTATTTATTAGACACCTGAGGCTAGATTGTGTTGTGTTTAACTTTGCCTGACTTTGACGCCGGTAAATGGGAACGATGAAAATATAGATAACGTATTTTACCCAACCCTCTGACACATTTGGAGTAGAAAAGGTTACATTTTGTTAGAGATAGTGCTGTCGGTAATGTCGTCTGGTAACACCTTTTGCTAAAAATGATACGGTGGTCACCTAGGTCGTTCTATAATAAATTTGAATATTCGTTTTTTATAAACATTTTTAAGAATATTTTCATTTTGCTTCTGAAAACTAAATCTCGTAGGGCGCTATCTAGCCGTTTTATATTATAAAAATTCTTTAAAGAATAAACTCTTAATGGTATGGATTTCTGTTAGGTACGTATACCTAAACAAAGAAAATCTTGTATAGGTAAATATACAAAAACCTTTCTTTGATTTTGCTTCGTTAGTCATTTGTTTCTGACTTTTCCCTAATGTAGGTACATTAATATATTTATTCTCTGTTTCGCTAACAAAAAATACTAACATTATTTACGTAGTCGCGGAGAAAGGGCTCTCGCTGAATCTATTGTAGTATTTTTGGGACGCGATAATTCCCTGTCGCCTATTGTGGCCGGTGAAAGGGTGTATTGTGCTGGATGCACAGAGGAACCAACCTTTTGAATGAATAAGTTCGGCGTTTCGAAGGGTAATCTATATTAATATTTGTTATTAAATCTCAGGTAACTGTTTGACGAATTTTTGGGACAGACTTAACCTTTTAAGGTGGCTGGATGTCGTTATTAGCAGTGAACTATTTATATTGAGTGAAATATTTCGCTCATAACTCAGGCGGTTGATAAGAATTTAGTAGTTATTAAATTATTTACTATTGATATGCGATTGAATTATATTACCTATAATTATTGCTCAAATAGGGCTAGTACCTAGACGTTCTTACATTAAGGAGTTCCGTTGACCATGATATTTATGATTTTCGTGATTGATCATTAAATATAGATATAAAATAAAGTTCAAATATTTGAAAATCTCCCCCTTTTAATATTGAAAACAAAGAGAGATAAAAAAGACACACATTTGAACCAAACATGTTACTTATTGTTATCTAAATGTAAAAAAGTTATTATTTCAGTAATCTAATTTAACTATTCTTTCATATACTAAATTCTACATCAACTAACACTATTTTTTCATAGTGTAACTATGTCTAAACATTCTACTGAGTTAATTAATACCTTATAATACAGCTAATAAATAAATGCTTATGACTGACTGACGGCATACCAGTAAAACCGAAATTCGCAAATTGCGGGGATCTTTCTCTGTTACTTCATTTAAGGCGTAATCGGAGTGACAAAAAAAGATGCCCGCAATTTGCGAACTTCCATTTTCATTTTCAGGTATGCCCTTTTAGCGCCGCGATCCTCCTCCATTCTCAAAACGTGGCCGAGCCAGCGGAGACAGTGAGTTTTGTCTCGCCTATAGTATTGGGTGCAGCCACAAGATCTTCAATCGACGTTTTTTCGGAGTCTAAAGTCGAGTCCGCAAATAAATGCTCATAGCCGTTAATAATAATATTACTTCAGTTAATAACTACAATAGGATAAAAATAAAAAGTTAATAACAAAGGGTAAAAACCGGACCATATTACTAAAGACTCCGCTGTCCGTCTGTCTGTCTGTCTGTCACCTGGCTGTATCTCATGAACCGTGATAGTTCAACTGTCTAGTTGAAATATTCACAGATGATGTATTTCTGTTTTCGCTATTAACAACAAATACTAAAAAGTACGGAACCCTCGGTGGGCGAGTCCGACTCGCACTTGTCCGGTTTTTATTATTATCCAAGCGCAGTCATGTAATGTGCTACCACAATGTGCATTAAAATGATTAAGTAAATAAATCTTTTCATCTCTTTGAAGGTTTATTTTTGTTTTCGTCTACCGCGATTTTTCAATGTCACATACAGTATAAGCACTTCATTAAGGCGTCTGCGAGTTGAACTGTGTTTGTCGTTTTACGACTCTCGTATTAGGCAACGGATTTATTTAGAAACGTTATAGCAATTTTATTGCCTGCTTTTTATTTTTACTTAATTGCATACCTATACGAGTACAATTAAAAAAACCGGCCAAGTGCGAGTCAGACTCGCGCACCGAGGGTTCCGTACTTTTTAGTGTTTGTTGTTATAGCGGCAACAGAAATACATCATCTGTGAAAATTTCAACTGCCTAGCTATCACGGTTCATGAGATACAACCTGGTGACAGACAGACGGACAGGCGGCTAGACGGACAGACGAGACGGACAGACGGACAGCGGAGTCTTAATAATAGGGTCCCGTTTTTACCCTTTGGGTACGGAACCCTAAAAACGTGGTATTATGTTGCCAGTATATACATATTAGGTACAGTCCGTTAACTCTCAGAATGACATTCGTTTTTTGGGTAAAATCAGACATAATCGCGTAATAGAAAATGACAGTGTCTCACTGATTTAGTTACAATCCAACAACCAAAGACTGCAGCCTTAAACTATATAGAGTAGTTAATACCACCATAACTAGTAGGTAAATATTTAATTTCATATTTTTCGGCAATTAATTTAATGGGGACTCAACTCAAAAAGGGTATTTCTGTAAATGGTCAATCACGAGAAATCATATAAAGTATATACATTTTTTTATTAAAGAAGCAGATAACTTTAAAAAAGTGAATTGTAAATATTTTAATAAAATTCAAGACCGGGTGATAGAAGTAACAGGAATTCCAAAAAGCACATTAAGAAAAATAAAGATTCAAGGTCTCCCGAATTCGAAAAATTGTATAATTTTACTAAGTATACGAATGAAATAAGTGACTGGTATTAACAACTCTATATATAGTTTCCGCCAGAAGTAGTAAATGACGGTGTGACGTTCTGTTTTCAAATGACCTCCGAACGAATTTCAAATTCTGATTCCATTTTATTTAGATTATAATAAAAGGTCATTCGCAATGTAGTCATTAACCGAATATTAAGCATAATGTCATTAGATTAGGGCTTATTTTACATTGAGACAATAGGTATCCTTAACTTTTTGCGGTAAGTTTAAAACTTTTTGTGTTAATAAGAAAGCAGAATAGCAGTATCACCTTCACGTGTTACCGCCGATACCCAATGTATCTTTCTAATATCCGAAGGTCATATTCAGAGTTAACGTACTTGTATTGTATTTGTATTTTTATACTCATACGGTATTGTTTTCAATGCATCGTAATGTGTTAAATTTAGTTAATACATATGTTTTAAAACTTGAGAAAATAGGTGAAATCCAATAACGGGGCATCCGTATAACTAGATTCCCACCGGTTTGTCTCTAGGTATTTTGCGACAAATTGAGCATCTACCTATAATTCTACGTGCCTCATAAAAAATAACAAGTCTAATAAGCTCCGACCACTAAGTTACTATCTCAAATCAAGTTGAAGTTTTCATATCTCGAATACTACTACTTTTTTAATATTATGACATGTTCCTATGGTATGTGACACCTTGACAACTTGACACAACACTTTCAGTGCCAAGCGCCCCATTTCTAAATAAAATAAATAAATAAAATAAATTTCCAATACAAAGTGAACCCTCCTAGCGGGTTCGGGGCAGTAAATGTGTTAATAATAATAATAAGCCCGCAGGGCAGCTTGTGGCGAGCTGTTGGGGAGTGACGACCCCACGGACCCGAGTGCAGAGAGTCGGTCAGGGTCTCCGTCTCCGGCGTGTCTTCTTCGGTCGGAGTGGACTTCGTAGTCGTGTCAGCGAACGGTCTCATAGCGAAGAGTCTCGACCAACACCTAGAGAGACCCTCGCTGGGTGGCTGAATCAAGGGTCAGAAGGCAATTTTTGATATGTAAATGATGTAATTTTGTTTTCTTTCGCGCATGCATTTCGCTCGTACTTTCTCGACATGCGCGAGCAAGGCGCACCGGCAAATGATAACTAAAATGACATTATTTTGATGTCAAAATGTAAGTTCGAATTAGCCTCTCGATAGGCAATCGATGAATGATATTACGTGTATTATGAAATGAAATTTATTTAAGCAAAAATTCAGAAGTCTACTGTCGATATTTGGATTTCAGTATTTTTATCCTTGAATATTTTTATTCTTAGAATATATTTACATGAATAAATCCATTCGATAAGACATGTCTGCTAAAATTCGATAATATTAGGCACAGCCTAGTTAGGTATCCCGAAATAGGTATTATTATCCTATCGAACGTTGTTAGGTAAGTTTGTGGTTGAAAGAGATGAGCCAGGGATTTATCATACCTACAAGGTGTAACAAAAATAGTGCGGATCCGTTTAAGGTCATATTCGGTATCGTATTATAGTCTGATTAGGAAAAAGTAAAAATAAAAATATTTTTTGAGACGAAAATTTTTTTTTTATTGGGCAGGTCGTCCAAGTTGGCCAACCCACCATACAAAGACCAAAAATTTTTCGCGTTAAAGAAATGTTTCCTCTGTATTTTGTAATCAGAACACGATACCGAATATGATGATGATGATGTATCCCTGTTATCCTTCATTAGGGACATAGGGCTCGCAGAAGAATCCTCCATTTGTCACGATCTTGAGCGGCTACTTCCAGCTCTTTCCAGTTGATACCGAATATATGCCCTTAAAAGGATCCCCACTATTTTTGTTACACCTTGTATATTCTGCTCGTGACTACGTGATTTCGTCTCTGTATAATGATTATTGCCGCATTAAAACTATATCGCCAATCTATTCCCCGGGACTCAAACTATCTTCAGTTATCCATAGGTACCAAATTTCATATTGATGGGTTCAGCAAGCGGGTTTAATATAAAAGATTTACAGACGAGTTACTTTCACATTTATAATATTAGTAGGGATGATATGTCAAATAATATATTTAGTTTTTACCAGATTACCTAGCATCGTACCAGTATATTTTGGTTTATAAATAAACATTTTGGGACCAATGGAGGTACAAAAACCACACAGCTTTTAAGATAAAATTAAATTATTGATATTTTTATGAAGTACTTCAAACAAATGTAAGAGTAGGTTCTTGGTAGCTTAATCAATTTCATATTAATTTTAAAAGAGTAAAATAGTGTACGTTGGCATCACGCCCCAGACTAGATATTAATTACAGTTGACAGCACTTCCAACGGTTGTGGGTGACAGTTTCTGATGAAGGGATTAATTTGCTACAACACACTAACATTTAATATGAGACAGACCAGTATAAGTATTAAGAAAATAAGAATTGTGACAATATTTTTCATGATTTTAAGGAATGCATTCTTTTTTCATAAATTAATCAGTAAGAAACGATATGATGTCAGTTTCAAAGTGTAAGTAGATGCACACATCTATAATTAAGTTTTCAAACCTGAGCCTGGATGTTTCTTAATTTATCAGTGACAGGGGTGGCGTGGGTACCATATGGCTGGTGAAGAAAATTTTTACTCAACACCTTCACTGCTACACTTTCGATTTATAGCAACAATCTCAACACCATAATATAATGTCGAAATATCATATAAACATTCACATACATAATTTTCATAATTCATCATTGCTGTCGTTTTGTGGAAGATTTACCAGCAAAAACCACAAATTATCAGGATGAAACCAAAACCTCAAGTCAGGTAACTTAGTAAGTCCGATACGAAATTGATTAAAGTACCTACCTATTAGTTAAGTGGCGAGAGTAAGGAGTAGCCACCAACGTGATTGATCGTATTTGGCCAATTGAACGGACCCTCGCTTGTTTTCGCCACAAAGTCATGAGTAGTCATGACGATAACAAATATATATGTAGATACATACAGTCAAGGAATTGGAACCTTAGGAGGTAAACCATCTTATAATGTAATTGGCAAGATGGCTTAATGTGATATTCGGGTGTCAACTGCTGTATTGCATTGTTGCGACATTACTGCGATATCAATGCCGCTCTATCTCTCAATATACTGGATAAAATGAGGGAAATTGACAGAGACAGTGTCCACGTTAAGGCCGCAGCAGTATTGTCACAAAAGCAGCGGCAATTAGCTCCATGCATGAATTTATTTTTATTTTTGGATTCATAATTTATATCGTTGGAACACCGGAAATGATAAAAATACTTACCTTACCTTAACATTATTTTATTAAAAAATATTTAAAATGTTGAAAATTTTTGAGCGGTTGAAACGCTCATAATTTTTGGCGCGAATTCGACAGAGCGTGATGACGTCACACGTTGGGCGGCCCAACTGACGTTTGCTACTAATGACACTAATCTGTCGAACGTGTGACGTCACGTGGCGTTTCGAGCGTTTCGCTCACTAGCTTTTCGCGGGCAAATTTTTGTACTTTTTATTTATAATTTTAAGTAATTAAATGGTAATTTAAAAACGGAAATGCATTTGTAACATGATATAACGGTAACAAACATCCGAATAAAACATATTTCGTTCAAATATAAACTTCATGCATGAGGCTAATTGCCATCCGAACGACACCTGAGTATACAATTTTATTTTATTTAATAAAACGTCACTTTGGCCTAGGGCAATAAAACGAACAGTAGTTATTTATTTATTTATTTTAAATTTTTATTCTGACAACAAGGCCCATATTACATATACCTTATAAACTAACATACTCGTACATATAAATTTCATAAACTTAAAAACTAAACATTTTGTCGACAGAACGGCGTGGCTCCGCTGAATCATCTGCTCTTGTGTCGGATTCGGCAGTTATAAGCTGTGCTTGGAACCTCCTAGTAAAACTAAAGCACTGTACGCTGGCAAACATAGGTACGAGTATTGTATCTAGAGTATCTTATTATTACGGAGATGGAAACTTAAGAAACGCGTACATTACTTTATATATACTACTACTATTACTTTGCCCGGAAAATTGTAATTGAATCTAAAACCTAATTTCAAACGTTGCTTTGATACTCTGTAGGAGAATAATTATTGTTCCCTATGGAGTATCCAGGTTATACCTACCTACTCCACTTATAGCAAATATAATTAGTAGGAATAACTATTTATTCAGTGTGTGAACCACAATAAGTAGGTACAAAGTTCAATATTTTCAATATTTCATAATATCTGTACCCTCTGCTTCATATATTATTTAATACCAACCAGGTATTAAAAAGCTATTATTTTGAGGATTACATTATCCATTCTTTAGAATAGGTACCTACTGTTTCATGAATCCTAAATTTAGGAATTAAATAGGCATTCGCGAGTTTAATGAGTATTTTGAAGGAAAAAGAAACCTCGAAGTGTAAGGTTTATAGAAGCGAAGTTTACAAAGGTGGTCGCTTATCGGCATTGATTGGGCGCAATCGGCGCTTAACTCCGAGTAGCGATTGCCTGGAATTTATCACACAAATGGCCGTTCTTACCACCGGTGGACGATAACCTTTATATACCTTGGAAAAGTTTATTGTAGTCTTTATCATAGCGTAAAGGAATACAGAGGCCAAATGATTTAATTAGGTAGGTAACGCTAACTATGGACTCCACCGAATAATACAATTATAGGTATAAACAGTTTTATTTCCTAATTAAATGAACGATTCTGAAATATCCTGGCAAACTCACTCTTATTAGTCAAACAACGTACCTTACGTACCCCTTAGGCTTAAAACGCTGTGTAGCTTTTGAACGAAATCGATAAAAAAAAATTAGCATTTAAAAATATTTATAAAGGTTTCAATATCACTTTTGAATTTAAAGTACAGATTTCAATTACTTTACAGCCTCAATCAGACTGCAGTGAAAGAGAAATAATTTCCATTCTATAAGAATACCAGGACAGCGCTAGACCGCACCTTCAATTAACTATAAACACAATACTGTTTCTAAGGCTCCGTCTGGGACAGAGCGAAAAATGTACGCGAATGTTTATTTGTTGTATAAAATGTAACATTTGAGTGACTTGATAAAGTAATGAAACTATTAAATAAAGTCCCTTACCCTTAGCTTATGTATATCCTTATGTCACAATATTAATTTGATGTCCCACAAATGAAAATTAAAATACAACCATATTTTGGTAAAAACAAGTACATATTTAATTTCAAATGTTGATTTAAACAATTATATGGATAAAATAAGGAATATTTAACTAATTAACGATCTTAATAAATGATGGCTTCACATAAAAAAGCTAGTTACCTACCTACCTATTTAAAACATTCAATATCTGGTAGACATTATGGTCATTTTTTTCCTGTTAGAGCCCGTGGGTATTATTTGAATTAGGTACCTATGTTAATTGTATTATAAACATGTAATAGCGTCATTTAATCTTAAGTATCCTAAGCACTAGCCTCGCTTACGATGACTATCCTTTAATATTAATTGACCGAGCAAAACAAAATACTCTATTTCAGCTTGGGCAAAAACCCATTCGTATATTCGGGTGTTCTCCTCTACAGGTCGCATTTTCCAACCAATTTCTTGTAATATTTTGTGAATAGAATCGAAATTTATATAGATTTTTTATCAATTGCATTATTTTTCGATTCAGTTCATAGTCACAAAGATAAAAAGGTTTCCCTAGGTATTTGGTGCAAAACTATGTAGGATTCTTGAAAATTGTACAGCTAAATATTACAAAAACAGAAGTAACTACTATACACCATAATACATGTTACTCAGCATAAAATAAACAAACTAACCAGTCTGTAAAACCTGTCTTTATCACAGTCTCTAATAGAATTACACGAACGTTTCAATTACTTAGACAATTTCGAGGCAATGCATGCTAGGGTTGCAACCTCAATACCGATGTCACGGCATGTTTTTACTAAAATAAAGGACTGCATGATGCAGAACATGATTATTAGGTACCTAATGACAATTCTGGAGTAAAATGTTTCATTGATGATGATTGATGAGATTTTGTAATTTTCTAACTAACCTAAAAATCAAGACGCTTGTACCTACCAAGGGACTACAAAATTGCAAAATTATAGTCAAATAAATATACCAACTGAATCATGTTTTCTGATAAGAAAACTAAATTACCTACCTATTTCCGTAAACCATCAGATATGTAGGTACGTAGTTTTCCAAAGACTTTAAAGTTGTAATTCTACAATCACAAAGAATCACACGCTTTGTAGAACAACTGTATTTGATTCAGATTTTTTACAGCAGCAGCTGCAATTTCCTTTTACTGTAGAACAAAACAAATTGAAATGATTTTACTTCACGACGAAGTACGAGTATTTACAATGAAATGCTTCAACACTCTTTAATTGTTTTTGTTCTTTTCTTACGGTTGAGAAAATAAGAAATGTAATGTATGTAGGTATTATTAATTTAATACTATGACACATTAAATAATACTAGGCACTTTTTATTTGATAGTTTACCGTTTTCGTGTATGGTCAATACGCATAAGTGTGACTGCGTGATAAGTATGGCTGGCCTTTACATCAAAGCCTGTTTATATATTGAAACACCGAAGGTAGTCCACCACTAACTATTCAAAGAAGCTTTCGTCCTTAGCGTCCGGCGGTTGTTCCTGTTGCGCCTCACCATCCATGTCCTACACAGTAGGACCTGGAATTCGCCTCAGCATTGCACATTGAAATGTGCAAAACTGTTTTTACAGACAAACTGTGAAAACAGTTTTGCAGAACACTGTGTAACATAATGTATAACTTTTGAATAATAAATCTCTCTATCTATCTATTGGTACTAAGAAAAGTCTACAAAACTCCTACAGTTAGTGTAAATACAGCGGTTGCGAAGAGATTCCATGCATTTCTTATTCCGCATGTATACAAGAAAATGGTAAAAATCTGTGATATAAGGAACTGTAACATAACCGAGGCGTAAAAGGCGTATACCCAGTCTGCAATTATGTCCTGGAGTTACGATGAGTCAGAATACATTCTGCACCCATAGCCAAACTTTTGTTATCGTAGTGGACGACGGCCCTGGGCTGTCATCCGATCCCAAGAGTATAACTCCTCGTAGTGCTACCTTCATTGACCTTCATAGTCTTTCATGATCCGGTCACACGTTTTTGCTCGCAAACACCTGCTCTCACTCACACTAATGCACTATTAACCCTAAACTCCATATCGTATCTACTAGATACGATATGGAGATGATAGACTTTTTGAAAGGCAAACTGTTCTTATTTTTCGTGTAGCATGTACCTAGCATTATCGTCACTTTATTCTTCTCGTAAAAATACGAAAGTATTTGTATTTTTGTATAGGTCCTACATTATTTATGACGACATTGACAAGCCACTAACGAACGCTGTTGCGACACTTGCGACTGCACGCCGCAACAGCCGCAGTCGCCGCTACAGCACGCTGCTGCAGTAGTGCTACACCGGTAACGGCGCAACAACAGTGCAGCTGCAGTCCGAAATGGACTGTCACCTTTAACCTTAGCCACACTTGCCCGTTTTGACCGTAACGGTGTAAACATAAAATCTGTTTTATAAGATATATGAGCATATTTGATTTAAATTCAATTGGAATGATGGCTGTCAGCCAGCTTTCAGACCTGGTTGAGTTAACTAATGTTATTATTTACAGGTATATGTTTCACGTGAAATTCAATAGGCACTTCGGCTCGGCGGGTCGAGTTTCAAAGAGTTCTATTTAGTAGTAGTACTAGTAATAGTAGTAGTAATCACTTTATTGTACACAACACAGGTTTACAAAAATAAATTATAGTAATGGAAGTACAAATGCGAACTTATCCCTATAAGGGATCTCTTCCAGCTAACCTTCGAGTAGATGAGTGGAAAACTATAGCCAGGTCAGATAGACAAACTTACAGGATGTACAAATTAATATTTAAAAAAAGAAATAACACTAAAGATTAAAATACATAAAATACATACTAGCATACATACATACAATACTAAATATATATTATAATATATATAAATATCACAAGTGTAAGAAAATAAAAATAAAGGTTAGTACTTAACCAGATCACGCTGATTGGAAAGCCAAAGCTTCTTCAGATTAGCCTTGAGTGACGCTACAGACTGGGACTGTTTGAGCGACAGGGGCAACTCGTTCCACAACTTCACAGCGCGAACCGTGAAAGAATTTGCATACGATCGCGTCTTATTAGGAGGAATAGCAAGCGTGAGATTAGAACTCGATCGTAAGCGGTGATCACTGCCTTCAGCCAGATATCTTTCCGTTAGGTAAGATGAGGAACGGGGGTCGAAGAGTATATTGAACAGCAACGACACGACATGCACATCTCTGCGTTGGCGGGTCGGTAACCACTCGAGCTGGGAGCGGAATTTGGAGACGTGATCATATTTCCGGAGGCCAAATATATACTTAATACAAACATTATGTAAACGCTCAAGTTTATTTAGCAATTCCTCATTACAATTCAGAAACGCAATGTCCCCATAGTCCAGAAGAGGGAGCAAGAGAGAACGGGCAAGAGTCAGTTTAGGATGAAGAGGGAGAAAATTCTGCAGCCGTCGAAGAGAGTAAAGGGATCCAAAAATGTTTTTACTCACCTCAGCAACATGGGGAGCCCAAGAAAGCGTCTGATCCATGGTGATACCCAAACTTCGGACAGTAGAGGAGAAAGGGATATTAGTCCCATCGAACAAAATGTCAGGTACCACCATGTCTGAGAGCTTGTCTACGTAGTAAGGACTGCCAATGACTATCGCCTGTGACTTCTGAGCATTAATTTTTAGACCAAATTTGCACGCCCAATCCCGTATGGACTCTAAATCATAATTAATCTGAGCAATTAATGAGGGGAGATCGTCTATGCCAGCCGCTGCATAAATCTGCAGGTCATCTGCGTATAGATGGTATGATGACGTAAGTGATTTGGTGATACCATTAATAAAAATAGAGAACAGGAGTGGAGAGAGCACCCCTCCCTGTGGGACGCCAGCGGTGAGCTCACACCAGTCGGACAGTTTGTCATCTACTCTAACACGCTGGCGTCTGCCAGAAAGGTAACTACGGAACCAAGATAGTGAAATTTGGGAAATGTTCAGTGTGTTGAGTGTGCCTAAAAGGATCTCAAGAGTTCTATTCACATGTATATTACTAGCTTTTGCCCGCGACTTCGCCTGCGTGGAGTTCGTAATTTGGGGAGCTTATTGTTTATCTAATCTGCTATTACACCCCCTTAAAGAATGATTTCTGGGATAAAAACTACCCTATGTAAGGACATAGTCCCGGGTAAGGACCCGGGACTCAAACTATCTCTATACCAAATTTCAACTAAATCGGTTCAGCGGTATAAGCGTGAAGAGGTAACAGACAGACAGACACATTTTCGCATTTATAATATTAGTAGGGATAGTAGTGTGACTACTTAAAACACAAATCAAAATATTTAATAAAATAATCTTGGTATGTTCCCTAGTTGCCTACTATTTTAGCTTACATAAAAATATTTAGCTCATTTACAAAATAAACACAGCCCGTAATTACGCCTGAACTTTAAAATAAATCGAAACATAAGTCAATTAACTACAAATTACTAAATGCTTCATTTTTTTTTGTATTATACTTAAGTAGTACTTGCACTGAAAGTTCCTATAATCTCAAAAACTTTGGTAAAAATGTTATTTTTTTACGATAATCCTTCCTAAAAAATGCACGGCCCATCTTTGCTCAGGCACTTTTTGTATGAGGGCCCCTCAGTAATTTTGTATACACAAATATGGTTTGCGATAGTAAAGTACTTAACCTAATTTAAGTATTTTGGAAAACTACATCTAGGTACCTATTCGGAGACAATTTGGGGTTTATTTGTGCAAAATGAAATTCCGTCAAGCTTTATATCGAAATGTAAACTCGTTGCTAAGCTTTAATAATATCTACTCGTAGAAATCTAAGACTAATATATAATAATGTTATAAACCTTGAATAGAGTTTAATGTAATCTGCAACAAACACTGTAATCAGAGTGTGCAAGCGCTAATATCTTCCACCTCCAACTCAATAGCGTGGTATTAGAAACAGCTATGTTCGTGAAATATGTCTGCGCTGCTACGTGAGCCACACTTGCTACCTGCATTGATAGCGGGTCGGCTGCAAGTTTAAATTTGCAGCGTATACAGTCGCCATCAGATATATCGGAGCGCCCAAAGTGATCACAAATATCTGAACACGCATCTATTGTCAAGGCGTTAGAGTGCGTGTTCAGATATTTTTGAGCACCTCGGCCGCTCCGATATATCTGATGACGACTGTACTGTAATCACAAAGTTTTTGGTTTTCATGAAGTTTTTTAGACTGAAATAAAACTATGAAAACGGATTATATCGCGTATATTGAATTTATAATACATCCCGACGTTTCGAACCCTTTACAGCGTTCGTGGTCAACGGGTGACTGAGGAAAAATTACAAAGTGCAAAAATACCCACATACTAAAATAGTGAACAATCATAGACTACAAACTTTAAGGCTGGTTGTACATGCAAAATCGGTTCATAAGGCTAGTTATACACTACAATTATTTTCAAGTAAAGATATATATATACGCGATAAAAAAAACTGACTTTTTTAGACTGATTTATCTGTTGATAATATTGTCTTCGGTTACCGCGATAGTTACTCATGAAATAAAACTATGAAAACGGATTATATCGCGTATATTGAATTTATAATACATCCCGACGTTTCGAACTCTTTACAGCGTTCGTGGTCAACGGGTGACCCGTGGGATTATAAATTCAATATACGCGATATAATCCGTTTTCATAGTTTTATTTATCTGTTGATGTTAACAAATTCGCTGCTTATGGGAAGCATTTGACCTATTTGACTCTCCGCCGGTGTGGCAGCTGGCTGTGCTGGCCTTACTCTCGGTGCGTAGGTACCGGTAGGTAGGTAGGTAGTTTTCTATATTCCCGCAAAAATCAAGAAATAAATAATTAAGTTCACGATATTCTTGATTCAGGTTTAGGCAACAACACTGTCGTCACTAGATTTTTCATTATAAAAATTAATTATTTATGCTCCTAGTCAAGACAAAAATAAAATTGTAGATTTGGCTCATAGCAGTGCAGTGTAGTCGAGATAAAATTTGTGATTATATAAAAAACACGCTGTAGGAAACAACTTACGAAGTTAAATTTTCCTTAAGACGTCCAAGTTTGAACGTGTAATTAGAGTAAGAGCAGAAAGAACAAACGTTTTTATTTCATTCAATTAACCAGATGAGTGATCCAAGCACCTATCGACCTTAAGGGTTTCTAGCTAATAAATAACCTCTCCCCTCGTCCATTCTTGCATGGAAGCCTCTGCAAATTTTATCCAAGACGCATTTTTTCACTCAATGCAACCCCTCACGATATGACTTTTCTTTAGGTGTGTCTAATCAAATGTGGCGCGTAGCACGTGCCAAGGCAATTGTTACATTAGAGGGCGAGGGAATGATTCCAATAAATTCCTAATTATTATTGGAAGATTATTATGAACTATTGTTTGTTACATAAAAGTATTATTAACTTCGTTTAGAAATTAGTAGTTTTACATGGAGGTATCTAATACAAAAAAACTGCTTAATTAGTGAGCAATCACCTATTACAATCACAGAACGAACATTACGGGCACGAATGAAGAAAGGTTAAATTTTTACTCATATACTGTGCATAGCCTGTCTCTTGACAGCTATAGCTTTACAGCTTTTCTTGCTTAAAAGGTGTCTTCTAGTCGCCCATATAATTCTGTCATAAAGTGATTTCTATCAATCTGCCATACGGCAGAGTACAAAGATGCCTAAGAGGCATATAGCAAGTTAAAAAAGAACTATTCTTTTTTATATTATAACATCCATATGCTCGTTGCTTGCACCACAAGCCACAGCGGATTCCAGTCACATACATGTTCGATACAGAAAATTGAGTTGCACACTCAAACCCACCGCTCGATGAAATATTTTCGTCAAGCCCCGGTCGGTTGTAACGCTTGTAACCTTGGGGCGAGCATTACAAATTACGCACTAGTGAAGAATTCTTGATGCGATATGATCGACAAAAAATATTATAAGGCTCGCTTCTGAACAGGTTGAGTCGATTCACTCGTTAATTTAATAAGGAAATTGGTAAATTGGCCCTTAAGAAATTTTAGCAAAGATGATGAAAGGAAAAACTCAAGGTTGAAAATATTATATAGTTTTTAACAATCATATTATATTATTTTTCTACTCGTCGAGTATAATCTGTGTATTTACAACTTCATTATGCAACACTACAACCTTACTCTTTTCAACGTTGTATAGTCTATGGCACTTCCGACTCAAGCATAAGAATTTTATCGATACGGTTTAGTCAAATATAAAAATTTTGAAAATAGAACTTCATACATTTAGATAAAATATTTCTTGTTTAAGGAGACTCGATTCAATGCAAATGCGTCGCATCTGCTTTGTGACCAATCACACCAACTAACACACCAACAAAAACATTTTATTTTATGTTGTAGTAGAAACAATAGCTTCATAAGTCAGAAACGCGCATGTGACACCCTTCATATAGCAACAACCATACCCTACAAAAACAGCTTAGCGTTGCTTGTTAGTCTCCATAGGCTACGGTGGCCAAAATCGAGAAAACTGTCTTAAAATTGAATTTAGCAAGGAGTAAGTACCAGGGCCTCATGAGTTACGAGGAGGCGTCGTTGACCAACCCGCCGGGGGCGCCGGGCCCGCGGCGGCCGGGAAGCGTACGAGTATGAAGGTATCGCAGGCTGCGGCAGCTCGCGTATCTTAGCTGTATACTTTTGGTTTGTTTACCTATATGATTCTACTAGTTGAAAGTATTATTTTTTTGTCTCGTAGAAAAAGTATTGTATACAATAGTGATATAATCAAGCTTTTCAATCTCGTACCTTAACTTAAACACGGTACTCGACTGAAAAGCTCTCTATTATATCACGATTGTATAAAATACTATTCCACTTCGTGCTCCACTTTATCTTCAGGCAAAATTAAAATATCAAATAAGTCAGTTCCTAAAAACTAATAGCTTTATTCCAATGTATTTTAATAAATATTTAACATGAAACTAAGTAATCAATATCCTGAGGTATGTATGACAAAGCTTTGATACTTATTTCCCTAATAATGCAATATGCAAAATTAAATCTGGTGGTGCATTCGGAAAGTGGTCAACTCCTCGAAAACACGCAATCAAGTCGAGTTTGAGTTCGTCATACATAATATATCCAGAGAAGTAACTGATAAAAAAAATATTATTTAACTACTTAATGTACTTCTCGTTCACATTACGTTACAAAAATATGAAAAAAAAAAGTTAGCTTGCTTGTAAAAAGTACGCACCTACATACCTAGTTTTTATGATACGTTAAATATTAAGATCATCAAATTCAAACTGACCTATCACTACATCTTATAAAACAAAGTCCTCCGATCTGTTTGTATGTCTGTATGTTCGCGGCAAATTAAAAAAACTGCTAACGGATTTTCATGCGGTTTTCACCGACCAACAGTGATTTTTGAGGAAGGTTTAGGTGTATAATTATACAAAAGTATAATTTGTTATGTTCTTGTGTAACCCGTGCGACGCTGGGGCGGGTCACTAGCTAGGTACAAATTTGTCCATATTGACAAACTTTATCTGGATAACGTAACTTTAATGATAATGTGACGTTTCACGTTTAATATAACGTTCTGTGCTAGAAAATCGCTGCAGAGTTGTAATGGTTAACTCTATCTAGTATGAACAGTACAAATAAATTTGTTACTCCTACAGTGTGGAAAAAAATAATGGACCCTGGAGGAAAAATGCCTTAAAACGTTAAGTTAGCTAATTTTACTTAATGGAAACATTCTTTTATATTCAAAAACAAACAAAACAGCATTCAGTTTTTTTTATATTTGCTTGTTTCGCCTGTGTATCGAGTTAGCAAAAAAAACGTTGAATGCAGTTTTGTTTCTTTTTTTTAATAAAATAATGTTTCCTTTAAGCAAAATGGGCTAACTTAAGGTTTTAAGGTACTTTCCCTCCAGGGCCCATTATTTTATTGCACTGTATATTTAGTTATATCATTTAGTATAATTGTATTGTTCAACTAAAACATGATGGAAAGATGTAGCTTTCAAGACATCATGATCTTTAAAACCAAAACCGAAACATATTTCCAATACTGCACTGGTATTTATATTCACGAAGACGTTTCGACATTAGGGATTCCGGGCAACGTCGTTCGTGCTAGAATTGAGTCTACTAGCCTCCGGCGACTGCGGATAAGAGTGACGTAAGTGAAAATTCTGGGCGGTTGGGTACGATCTTTAGAGGCGAGCGACATTTTTATAGGATTAGGCTCCATGAATGTAAATAGAGAGGCAGCTTTGCAAGGGACAGTGCTGCAACATCGAAGCGAAAACCTGAAAAGTGGAATCGAAGACAATTTTGTCTAGCCTTAAGGCGGAAATCCAACTGGGAGACGTCCGGTCGGAAGGCCTAGGTACCGGTGGATCGATGAGGTCCAGAAAGACCTATGTGACATCCAAGCGGATGAATGGCGTCGGATCGCACATGATAGGAAAGAATGGCGAAATCTAGTATCGGAGGCCAAGATCCACTTCGGGTCGCTGAGCCAGCGAAGTAAGTTAGTAAGGCGGAAATGCATAATAAAATGTCATAAAATATTTATTTATTAGCAGAGGGTGATTCATACGGTTTTATTCTCTTTTACTCTTAATTTTACATTTTTTAAATTTGTTCGTAGGGTGTGCCAAATTTTCGGGAGAATGAATAACAATTATTCTATACTTTAATCTTTCAATATATTTTTTCACCTAACCAGCTGGTGATTTTGAGTAGTTTTCTTTATTTGCTGGTAGAATTGACTTTTAAAATGATGATTTTGAATGATAAATATTTAATAACATTCATTTTGAATCGATTTAGTTTGATTTTGTTTGATATTTGACAGTTATTATTTTCCTTGTGTTGGTGTGGTGAAAATTGTTGTGTTTCACTCGGTGGCAAAATTTGTTTAACCCTCGTGCCTTGAAACCCTCGCAACGCTCACAATTCCAATTTTCGAACCACTCGCTATGCTTTTGGTTAAATTTTGGAATCTTTCGCTTGCTCGGGTATCAATATTAGCACGAGAGGTTAAACATCAACTTAAATTTTAGTTCTTTTTAAACATCCAAAAAGGAAAAAATATGGTAAGATTAGCAAAAAAAAAAAATATCGTATGGCAACAATACACACAAACGCAATGTTACACACACACACACACACATACACACACACACACACACACACACACACACACACACACACACACACACACACACACACACACACACACGCGCGCGCGCGCGCGCGCGCGCACACACCACGATAGCACGATGTATTGCCATTTTGTTAGGAGCGTTACGTCATTAAAGTGCGGGTGCCACACTTTGACCAACATTTGTGACTTTTGTATTGCTTTAAGACAATGGGTCCCATACAGACATTTGATCCTCAAAACAAACCTGATCGACTGATACTGGTATCATTAATAAAAAAATGTCAAATACCCTACTACCGACGTCTGCTCGTCGTCTAATGACGATTAGGAAATAGTAGTTAATTTTGAGAAAGAGAGAGAGAGAAGATTGCCTTGGCTCTACTGGAGCGGGTGTACGGCTCAGTCTTATCTGTTAGTGACGTTTCTGGTTGAAGAAAACTCATAATTGTAATAACAATCAGAAATACGCCTCCTGCTTCGTCTGCAAAAATCTTTTTAACACATGTAGCGCTATTTTAAAACCGTGTGAATTCAGACACAATGTTTGCAAGACTTAGGACCTGCAATCTTCTTAGTGCACCCAGTTCTTAGCATGACAAATGGTACATGTGGAGTAAATCCTGTATATACGAGGTACCTATTTGAAGTTCGTTTTTCCTCAACATCTATGAACTTTTATGTTGCGACACAGCGCGCACATACATACCTACAGTTTTAGAGCGTTTTCACATTGGCTATCCAATATCGGATGTAGGATACTACATCCGCGCCGTCTTTAGCGGTCACGCACACTACAAGCATTATACCTACACATACGCACACAAAAAATATTATCGGTCCGACAGCTGACGGGAGGCTCCGACATGGCTGAAATTATCGGAAGCGCCCTTCCGATATCGAATGTCGGAAGGCGCTACATGCTGCAGGAGCCATTTGGCATCAAGTCCGCCTTTTATGCGTTGTGTTTCGTTTTTTAGTAGTAATGGTTTAATAAATCTATAAATAAATACAGAGAAATAAATATTCCTTACATTTTACTTACTTCCGACATCCGATATCGGATCGGAAAATGTGAAAACGCTCTTACACGTGCTTAGTTCGGGATACGTTAGAAAAAAGTTAATAAAAACTATTTTTTTACTATACTACTTATTACTACATATTTGCTTCTACCACATTATGACATGTATCACACGCGCCGCACATTTGTAGATAATAGCTTACATGCATGAACTGATTTTTGGGCAAAAATATATATAATATTAAAGATATAATATTAATTATTTGAAATAATAGAAACGGGGTATTTTTAGGGTTCCGTACCTCAAAAGGAAAAAACGGAACCCTTATAGGATCACTCGTGCGTCTGTCTGTCTGTCTGTCCGTCTGCCACAGCCTATTTTCTCCGAAACTACTGGACCAATTAAGTTGAAATTTGGTACACATATGTAAGTTTGTGACCCAAAGACGGACATGTAACGTAAACAAATTAATTTTAAACATAGGGGGCCACTTTTAATCAGAAAATTTAAATTTTCAAACTATATCGTGTTATATATCAAATGAAAGAGCTCATTGTGAAAATCTCAAATATATATTTTTTATAATTTTAGGATAAACAATTTAGAAGAATTCAAGAAAATAAGCAAAAAATGACCATTCCCCCTTTATCTCCGAAACTACTAGTTCTAAAGTTTTGAAAAAAATACACAAAATAGATCTTTACTTATAGATTACAGGAAAACCTATTAGAAATTGCAGTCAAGCGTGAGTCGGGCTTAATTACTAAGTTTTTGATCCGACCGGGTTTTTTAAAGACATTTCACTCACGTTTCACATAGAAAATACATTGTTTAAATTGTGTACTTAATGTACGGAACCCTTGCACCGCGAGTCCGACTCGCACTTGGCCGGTTTTTTCCTATTTATGTGTATGAGTGGATGTGTAGATTTGATGCATATAATATCATATGTAAATGTCTTATTAGAATGATATTTAAATATAATCAGGCTATTATAATAATATTTTGCTCAAACGTATCTTGGGTGGGTTCGAAAATTTTACCAATCTGTCTAGGCTTACCGTACTACTATTAAATTCTTGAGACTATTTTACAAAGACAATATAACACAAGCGATTAAAAAAGAAAGCTGCAAATCTAGTAAACTGGTTCGGAATAAATCGGCGCGAGTGACGGCGGCCAATTATTGAGATGGATCGTCGCCCTGGGGCCGGAGATTTGCCTTCAGGAGGCACTATGCGTGGAACTTTGGAAACCTTTATCTACTATAAGGAAGGCCCATTTGACATGTTTTTTGTATTTCCCGCTGGTGGTTAACAAGCTCACTTCAATCTCTTATCTGGTTTAGGCACATATGCAGATCGTCCACACAAACATTTTCCTCCCTGGATATTGAATTTATCGAAAATATTATACTATTTATGACATATGTATTAACCATAGCTATTCCCCTTCGTTTAACTTTGTTTTTATTTTTTGATTAGGTATTATAACAGATAGAAGCGAAAAACTAATACCATACAATTTTTTCACAGCATTACTCTTATAACTCTTAACTTTCTTGATACATTGCGTTTTTGTCGTTACCGCATTGTTGTCGCGATTAGGATGTTTAATCAGCAACTATTAAAATATGGCGAAGGCTGCTGCTGCATTCGTCATCCGAATCTGATCTGTCTTCGGGAGCTCTGGCATTATTCCAACCTTTCAGGAATGTGATACTCTCTTCTTGATCGTTCCCTCACTGCTGAGGATCTTGACTCCTTATGATCGAGTTGACCAGTTGTCGCCATCGGTTACGTTCAGTCGCCTGGTGTAGTGCAGTGCTGACGGTCATATTCAGCTGTTGGGGTATCTGGTCTGACCATGGAATGGGACTGCGGCCTCGAGGTCTTTTTCCCTCGATCTTACCTGTGACCATAAGTTTTTCAAGGTTTTCCGCGCCCCTGCGCGCAACATGGCCGAAATATCTCACAACGCGCTGCAAGCAGGCAGAAGACAGACTAGGCATGGTTTCCAATTTGAGCTCTTTTAGAACCGAGCTGTTTGTGCGATGGGCTGTCAACGGTATCCTCAGTAGGCGACGCCAGCACCACATTTCAAATGCATCAATGCGTTGCCTATCCGCGGCTTTGAGCGTCCATGTCAATGCCAATGTGATACTAGAAGCTGCAAAATTTCATGGACACATCATGAATGAATTTAGTAAAAAAGTGATCAAGCAATTTTTTGACTGGGTGTTATGTAGTGCTTAAGAAAAAATAATCGTTTTTAGGGTTCCATGCCTCAAAAGGAACCCTTATAGGATCACTCGTGCGTCTGTCTGTCTGTCTGTCCGTCTGTCACAGCCTATTTTTTCCGAAACTACTGGACCAATTAAGTTGAAATTTGGTATACATACTCGTATGTAAGTTTGTGACCCAAAGACGGACATGTAACTTAAACAAATGAAATTTAAACACGGGGGCCACTTTTGGGGGATCACTAAATGTGCAAATTAAAAAATAAAGTTTTTCAAACTATATCATGTTACATATCAAACGAAAGAGCTCATTGTGAGAATTTCAAATATTTTTTTTTTATAATTTTAGGAGAAACAGTTATGAAGTTATTCAAGAAAATAGGGAAAAAAGGACCATTCCCCCTTTATCTCTGAAACTACTGAGTCTAAAATTTTGAAAAAAATACACAAAATAGATCTTTACCTATAGATTACAGGAAAACCTATTAGAAATGCGCAGTCAAGCGTGAGTCGGACTTAATTACTTAGTTTTTGATCTGACCCCTACGGGTTTTCTAAAGACATTTCACTCACGTTTCACATAAAAAATACAAATTTGTTTAAATTGTGTAATGTACGGAACCCTTGGAACGCGAGTCCGACTCGCACTTGGCCGGTTTTCTTATGGATGCGGTCTCCTGTAAGCTGGAGACGGAAACATAAGTACAAACTTTCCCAAGTGGGCTTCTTTAGGTTCGAGCGAGATGACATTTATTTGTTCCCGACCTCTCTCAACGAGAGGTGATACGGCGTGAAAAGGTCACGACAATTTAATTGACAGTTTAATACGTGTGTGTTTGTATGTATAGCTTCTGCTGCAAAATTTTATACACCAGAACATAGAAACATCCCCTTTATTGAATTTGAAATTGTATATTTTTAGGTTATTATTAGATGTCCTTGCGAATAAATGTTACGCAACCAAGCAATATGGCTTAACAAATGTGACAGGTTTTTTTCTTAAAATCACCCCTAAGAGGGCAAATGCAGGCAAAAAAAGGGATTGCATTTAGTGACTTTTAAAAGCAAACGAAGTCGCAGGCCAGTGCTAGTAAAGGTTTAAAACAATAGTGAAAACTGTGTCAAATATTTTTATGGCTATGAATCTGATTACTAGCTGCCCAAAAACATTGACCAATCCTGCAGATGTAAGTATTATGCATTGGATGGCTTTAATATCCACGTGATAAAATATGTGTCACTTTTTAATACAAGAGACTGTCATCATCACGCTATCACCCTGACGCTGACCCTTTCTGACGCTGGTCAGAAATGAAGTAACAGATTCGTAGTTATTCTGGTCAAAGCAGTTTCAACATTTCATAATTAGCAACGCCTGTTCATTTAAAAGTCATATTTTATTTGTTTGTGTTTTATCATCACAGAACACAATATGCAAGTTAATTGTGAATGCATAATGATGATTGCCGCAGTGTAATTTTGTACTGGTTTAAACAAAATTTCGGCCGAGTCAGGAGTTCATCAAACTGTCGTTAAGCGAAATGAGAAAAGTCAAAGTAAAACTAATTTAGCTTGATTTTGAGTGTAATTGAATTATTTACTTTATTCTTACAATCCTGGTGACTATTTAATTTCGAAAACAACGAAGAAAAACTTTATTATTATAATGGTCTTTTGAGATTATTAAATTGTAAATAAATAATTGTTTATTTGTCTAGATCCACGTATAGAATGAGGGCTACCGCGTTTAATTTCGCCGCTAAGGGCGCTAGTGTAGATGGAGGTCTTTTAAAATTTTTAATCGGGAATTTTCACTCCTTATTCATGGTTGTGGTAAATCTTTGGCCATCTTTGATTAATCATGATTCATGGTAATCATGGTAAACAATAGATACTCGTATAGCTCAATAAATGTTAGTGTTTAAAAAAAACCGGCCAAGTGCGAGTCGGACTCGCGCACCGAGGGTTCCGTACTTTTTAGTATTTGTTGTTATAGCGGCTACAGAAATACATCATCTGTGAAAATTTCAACTGTCTAGCTATCACGGTTCATGAGATACAGCCTGGTGACAGACAGACAGACGGACAGACGGACAGACGGACAGACGGACAGACGGATAGACGGACAGCGGAGTCTTAGTAATAGGGTCCCGTTTTTACCCTTTGGGTACTACGGAACCCTAAAAAGTGCCAACTAATATATACCTATATATGACAAATTAAACAGCATGATAAAATGGCACATTTAGACGTTAAAATACCTTTGTGTATATTAGAATGTATTGATTTTATAAAAATAAGCATAGAAGAATTTTGAGATCTGTTTTTCTGGACCGACATCTCTACAGTGGCGCCAACTGGTGAGCACAAAAACGGTAGCCCTCATTCAGTTTATGTGCGTAGCTTGTTTTTAGGGTTCCGTACCTCAAAGGGAAAAAACGGAACCCTTATAGGATCACTCGTGCGTCTGTCTGTCCGTCTGTCACAGCCTATTTACTCCGAAACTACTGGACCAATTAAGTTGAAATTTGGTACACATATGTAAGTTTCTAACCCAAAGAAGGATATGTAACGTAAACAAATGAATTTTAAACACGGGGCCACTTTTGTGGGGTAAATGAGAAAATTAAAAAATAAAGTTTTTAAACTATATCGTGTTACATATCAAATGAAAAAGCTCATTATGAGAATCTCAAATATATATTTTTTATAAATTTAGGATAAACAGTTTAGAAGTTATTCAAGAAAATAGGCAAAAAATGACCGCCCCCCCCCTTATCTCCGAAACTAATGGGTCAAAAATTTCGAAAAAAAATACACAAAATAGATCTTTACCTATAGATCACAGGAAAACCTATTAGAAATGTGCAGTCAAGCGTGAGTCGGACTTAATTACTTAGTTTTTGATCCGACCGCTACGGGTTTTTTAAAGACATTTCACTCACGTTTCACATAAAAATACATTGTTTAAATTGTGTAATGTACGGAACCCTTGGAACGCGAGTCCGACTCGCACTTGGCCGGTTTTTTTTTTCAGGTCGCATAATTTAAATTCAGTTAAAGGAATCAGATATGGGATCTCGTATTAATCGATTAATGTAATGACTCGTTAAATTGTGCGCACCATACACTCATATCAATTGAATTATGCGGCACGGTTTAATTGTGTTAGGTATGCTCCTATTCTACTGTGCTGATTGTAGGTAATCACTCAGAGCCTGCTTAAACCATAAAACATGTAATTGATCGCTTCTCCTTTTCAGCTTGGGTAAAAATACTTTCGTATGTCCGGCGGTTTAGAAGAACAACTTGAGGAAAGTGAGCTGTATAGGATGGTTACATTTTTCAATCGATTCACTTGAAATTTTGTGATCAGGTTTAGTAATTATATGTATTATGTGGATTTTTGTAATGCGGTAGATTTGGACTTGTGAGGTCTACAACTCACAGAGCCACTGGTTGTTCCTTGATAATTAACTTTCATACACATGCTTAGAGGATATACCCAAACGAAGACGACATGTCTGTAATTTTCTGTACAAAACAGTCTGCCGATTTTTGCGGGGGAGGGGCACGACAAATGTATACGTAACGTAAAAATAGCCATGTCAGATAAACGTCAGTCCATACATTGTGTATGACCATTGGTCGTCTATGTTCGATCGGCTTCTCCGTTTGGTTATGTCCTCTAAGTACACTTAAGTTAAACGAAAACGATTTGCAAATAGTTAAAAATCCAACTTAAGAAAATCGGCGTCGACACGCCCCGCATTTAAGAGCATGGCACATAAAGGAAGCACTCAATCGCCGCGAGAATGCAGAGTGCAACTTTGGTGTAGCTCAACTACGCATTTGCTAGGCCAGGAGACCGCAGGTGAATCTTTACCTTTACCTATTCCGCCCCAAGAAATATCAGGAGTCTATTGTGTAACTCTGATTTACGTATAATTTTCATGGCTGTAAGGATAGTATAATGTACAGTTTCTTGATCCAATGTGTATTTGCGTCTTATATTTTGCTCAATGAGAGAGTGAGACGCAATTTGGACCAAGAAATTGGACAGTTGGAATTCCACCCTTAGATGTGTTCGAGAAATTACGAAATGAAAACACTAAAAAAGAGGCGGATAATTCCGAAAAGGGACTCTTAATTACAACGGATTATGAATGATTTATAAACGATTTTCGGGATTACCCTCTTTTGGAAATTACCCAAATACTCCTTATGTATTTTTTATTTACCTGAAATTCAGTTTAGTTTGAGAGTATCATTTCGTTCCATTTGGAGTTGAAACTCTAGGTCCATGGGGTCCCAGCGCGCATAAGTTGTTTGCAGAAATCGCGAAGCGTCTGGTTGACGTAACTGGTGACCGAAGACCTGGCGGCTTTCTCGCACAACGTATCATCATTGCGATACAGCGGGGAAATGCCGCCAGCATCCTTTGTACAATGCCTCAAGGGCCTATTTTAGATTTAAGCTAGTTATTAATTTCGTTTACGTAGTACCACTGTATATATCTTGTTAATAAATAGTTTCGTTACTAGTTAACTTACTTTATTTACTTACAATACAACGATAAAACAACATAATGCTAAATGACGCCTCATCTGTGTAACTGGAGAAGGTATTAACTTTATATTGTTTCGAAAGAAACAGTTATGTTACTTTAATCAAATAATTCAAGAAGACTTAATTTAAAATATATTATTATTATGCATGCCAGACACAATTGTAAGCTTTATTCATTGGCACATGCTTTGTTTATATACCATTTCTAAAACCAAAATAAGAAAAAATCCAGTTTTTGTCTTGTAAAGATCAAGCGTACGTTATTATACAAGTTGATATTTTCCCAGCCAGCCCTCGTACTAGTATCAGCTTCATTCACCGAGCATTTACCCGCTACTGTAATTACTCGCAAGGCAACTGCACTGAAATGCATGCAATCGTGCTTCTATGTACATGTTATTCGCGGGCTTTTGCGAGCAATTTGGTTAAAGATTGTGAACGAGAACACGACCTGTATACATGCAGGATTATTTTGATGTGCCTGATAAAATTTGTAAAATATAGTAATCAGTGAAGAAATGTTTAAGTACCTATTTAATACTTATTACTTTCCATACCGGTCTGGCCTGACGACCGATCTGGCCTGACGACCGATCTGGCCTAGTGAGTAAAACATTTATAAATACTTACATAGAAAACACCCACGGCTCAGGATCAAATATCTGTTCTCATCACACAAATAAATTGTATGTCCTTACCAGGATTAGAACCCGGGACTGTCGGATTCAAAGGCAGGGTCACTACCCACTAGGCCAGATAGGTCGTCTATGGATATGCACTGTGAAAATAGTGTCGACAGTAAATACTGCAGAATTTCGCTTACACATTTGACATAAGCCTGGACACTTCTTCCGAGCTTCTTCCTTAACGTCAGTTTAAACTCAACAGATTTAAAGCTGTATACCGCATTTAGCAAACAGAAAAATATAATGCCTACTCTATTATCGCCTCCCATTATCTCAATGCAACGTAAAACTTGTGGCGCAGGAATTGAGTTTAAAATTGAACCAAATCCGATTCCTATTCCCGCTGAGAACAATACGTTACCTGCGAACCTAGCTTTTCCCGGCTTTAATATTTTCCGCAAACTCCTTAGAGATTTCCTTTAAAATTTATAACACTAGCCCTCACGTGTGGGTATGTTCTCGTTGCTCATACTGAAAATGCAAAGGCGTTTTATTTGTAGCTTTTATCCCGATAAGCTTATAAAGGCTTTTGTTAAAGTTGAAATGTTTGCCTTTGTTGTTCCAAAAATAATACCTAATTCTTATTATTTACAAAAAGTTACATTTTTTTTTATACCATGTCGTTGGCAAACAAGCATACCCCCCGCCTGATGGTAAGCGGTCACCGTAGCCTATGGACGCCTGCAACACCAAAGATATTACATGCGCGTTGCCGACCCATTAAAAACCTGTAAACTTCTTTTTTTGAAGAAACCCATACCACAGAATAAGTAATAGTATGATCACAGAACAGCCACGCACCGCCCCGCCCAGAGTCTCGACTCGAATTACCTCGCCCCGCGACAAAAATATTGCGGTGCTCTCAGTACTATTTTTAAGCAACTTACACACTATGACGCATGACGCGTGTACGAACGTGCCGTTCACACATAAAAACGCGAGTGATTTTTGATGTATAGCGTGTTCTGTCGGCGCTGTAGCCCCTCGGGAAAACCATGGCAGGGAGCTCATTTCATATTTCAGTGAGACCTAGGACCACTCCACACTAGCGACTCCCGAGCGTCGGCGTGTAGTCAACTCTATGGCTGCTGCTCGGCTCGACGCAACGTTGGCGCAACTGCGCAGCGACGCCATTTTCCAGAGCGCCGACTATATAGACGGCGACGCTCAAAAGAAGCTAGTGTGTCCACGGCACAGAAAGTAACATAATATTATTACTATTCGTTTCTATGTCTATGCATAAACACTTTCGTAGGAGATGTATTATAATTAAGTATTATAACGTAGGCACTGTGTAAATTGTTGTATTTATAAAGCGGCGTCTTTTTTCGTTAATTTAATGTTACCTACAATCAAATTGTTGTAGATTGTATGTACAACAGCATACCATCAAAGAGTGCTCTGTAATGCAATGCAAAGTGCTTTGAATTTAATTTATAATGTGAGCATACTGTCATGACTGTATACATTTTTACAGTACCTATATTTAGATATCAAATCAGCTATAAGTATACCATTATTATATACATTTACAAGTTTCTTCTTTTCATTTGTTTTAGTTTTTAATAGCACACTCAATTCTACTCACATAGTAATATAGGTAATATTAGTGTGTAGATTAGGAATATTTAATTGTAAATCGGAACAATTATTTGTCGTAAATGAGTTATTTTAAGGTATATTATTATTATCAATGATCAAATGTTTTGATGTTTAATTTTATTGTTTTTGCTAAATAAAATATATCTTCGTCTTGGTGTGGATACAGAACATAGAATAGGTAGTATCTTAAGTAAATTTATGCAATCACAGAGGTCAAACCAGACAACTCAATGCCTGGGGCACTAGTTGAACTTTACCTAAACTTAAACTTCATTGTATAATCACCATTAAAACTTACTACTTAGGTGTCTACGGATCCTTCCTCAGCCAGTTTAATTGTGACTGAAACAGATTTGCCTGAAACTTTGTGATACAGAATAAGTAATTACATTTTATAAATAAAATGACGTTATCCTACAAACGAGTCTTTTGTTCATGTAAATTATGATTTTATAAAAAAGACAAACAATTTTTTTCTTTTTAAAGAATTTAGCAAAAAGCTCGTCGACGCAACCGGTGACCAGAGAGCTGGCGGCTTTCTCTCGCAGCGCATAAGTATTGCCATTCAGCGAGGGAATGCTGCCAGCATCTTTGGCACAATGCCGCGGGGGCCTTATTTAGATGTATTTTAATTAAGAGTAGTTTTGTTTTTTAATTTTTATTATTTATAACTTGTTTTTCTTAGTTAGTTTTACTTTTAATTGAATAATAATATGTTGTACAAGTTGTAAAAAAAGATTCCTAATATTAAAGATAACAAGGTAACAAATTTTAATACAAAGATATTTTTTTACTATAACAGCATATAAATTAAATCTCTAATAAAATTATTATATAATATATGTGGTTTTTAATTTTGTATAGAGCCTGTAACAGTAGATTGTAATGTAATGTCAATAGGAGAAATCGACTTTGAATTATTTCCTGAAGACCGCAATTCACAACCAGAAGATTTGGCGACAAAATAAATCCTTCAATCGACTGGGAACTATTTCAATAGATCCATTGTAGAGACATCA
Source organism: Cydia strobilella (assembly GCF_947568885.1). Classification (NCBI taxonomy): domain Eukaryota; kingdom Metazoa; phylum Arthropoda; class Insecta; order Lepidoptera; family Tortricidae; genus Cydia; species Cydia strobilella. The sequence goes on from NC_086042.1 coordinate 24,007,545, forward strand.
AAGATAGGGCGCGATTGGGTCAAGTTTGAGCAGTGCCCAGTTTTCAATTTCCGTCGCTCCCCGAACAGAAAGTTGCTACTTATGGTAGTATGTCGCAAGGTATAGACTTACTTGATTATTACATTTAAAAAAAGAAACATGAAATATCAAAAAGTTTGCAGGGTTTAAATATAACGTGAAACCGACGCATAAAGATTTAAACTAAGTAATTATTAGTACGACGAATTTCTGGAGACGGTCACTTATTAAAAACTATTAGAAGGAAATAAAACTGAAGTAAAACTAAAAAAATATAAAGTACTTACATGTTGAAAACATGGAGTAGCTGGCAACATGAAAATACTACATAATTATTCAGCCAGTAGGTACCTATCTAAAATTTAGTACAAAAACATACAAAAAATCCTTTATCATTATTACATTGTTTATGAATGAATCTCTTTATTTTAAGGTAACTATGGCCCATAGATAAATACCTTAAAACTAGCATACATATTATTATAAAATATATCTTAAAAGTAAAACTAAAAACACACAATTATGGCTGCGATGCCTGCGATGCAGTTCGCAACCCCGCAGTGTCAGGAAGCCAATCGCGGAATTGCCGTTACTTGACACTCTTCGGCCAGAACTCCTCCTTAGTGAAGGTTTATAAATTTCATAATACTCGCATGTATGTAGTTTGTCTCTGTTTTTAACTCACTTTGAATTTAAATTTTTGGTTCCATCAAAAAATCGGAAGAAAATAATGAATTAAAAAGTCGCTACAGCTTGTTAACTCAGACCCCAGCTAAAAGATCGGCAAGTTTATCTAGACCGAACCGCGGGGACCACCGGTATAACTTTGTTTATAAAGATCCTGCTTTACAGCTGTCGATCGTTTTATATGTCTCCCGACCGTAGGGCTATCAGTTAATGGAAGATATTGACGCTGTGATATTAAAGATCTGTTTAAGATATTTGTTTGAGTTAAAGATATCTGCATTAGAATTTGTTACACAAATTTTTCTCTAATCTAGAACCAAAGTTTGTTATAAATTACAACGATTGCCAATTGTATGTTTTATAGATACAATATTTAATATAATGAAATAATATGAATATGATATGATTATAATGAATAGCAACATGACGGTCCGGGGTGGCACCATAGCCTAGTTTAATTTAGTGGTTAAGATTGACAAAGTCTGTTGCGGATTACATTATTTGTAAGTAGATGCCGAAGCCTGTTGCTGATTTGCTTTTGTGTCCACTTGACGAAGCCTGCGTTGCCGATCACGATCTATGCATGGACTTTCTATTTACTGTTTTATTTATTGTGACGTGAAAATAAATATCATCAATTTAGACAGTAATTGAGATAGGATAAAATATCTTCAGACTTATTATTAGTACTAAATAGAAGTGCTCAGACGACAAATTATTTTTATAATAAATACGTTATTCAGATTTTAAAAAAAAATAGCAACATTCGCTAACAAATATACATATCGAAAACCTACTCAACATAATAATAGATAAGTAAGGCATTTACAGTAGACAGCTTATCTCAACATCTCAATAATAATAAAAAGTAATTGTGCGGTTTTATGAAACCACAATGCAAGTGAAACTTTTTTCGGATTGTAGGAATTTAACTAAAAAATTGCGGAAAATAAAATCACGTTTTTAACCTTAACTTAATAAATATCCTCTTTAAAATTATCTTACAAAAGCTCGCCCAACGCCAAATTAATGCAGAGCTACTCAACACGGAATGACGCTGTTATTCATTTGCGCCATTGCCTATCAATTTTATCATACGCGAGTCAAGGACTAAAGAAACCAGTATATCAGTAGGTCATGTTACACTGGCGTTTTCGAGATGTCTACATTGTCTACACGCTGGCCTCATCCCAAATACAACTTAGGTACGTAGGTTCCTAATAATTTAGTCGGATTCATTATTGCCCACCAATCGCTGTTGGGTAACGACAATACGTTTACCGTTTTGACGTGGCATTACGGAATTTTTAGAAGAAGGCAGAAATAAAAAATTAGACTGACAAGGAAAAACAAATAGCGCTTTCCCTGCTACTCTTACTGAAAGCTAGATAAGATTATCACGTTCGGTCATCTCCCTCCCCCCCTTTGTCGCTTTTGTAATATTGTTGCTCTGAGCTAAATTCTAATCGAATAGTCTGTGCATATTGTATTGGTTTCCTTATATTCCACGACTCTTTTCTTCCCGCACAGACCCTACGTACAAGTATGCCACTTAACAAGTCCCAGTAGTCAAAATAATATTTATTCATGGTCGAATTTATAAAATAAATTGAATCGGCAAAAAATATAAATGTCGATTGCAGCCCTGTTACCTGAAAGTTTTTTACGACTATTCGAAGCTGTTTTCCATTAAATGATCGGTGTTATGTATAATTTAAACGTTGGTGTTTTTAAATTGACTGTTAGTTTATGGGGTTTATGGGGGATTAAATAAATAAAGTAGTACGACGAAAAACATTTTTACATTTTAAAATAAATTTTAAAATATTACCAGCGGAATATAATTTATTTTAAATGAGTTCCTTGTAGTCAAAGCTTACAACGAAATATCTTAATATGTAAAACACTGATGTAAAATTTATACCGTTCTGTACATTTAAGACGAAAGGGGACGGCCGTTTTTCCATACAAACGTAGTTCCAATTTTCCTCCCTGGATATTGACATTATCGAAAAAAAAGAAATATTTGATGTATATTAACTATAGCTATGCCACTTCGTTTGACTTATTTCGAATTTTTGATTATTGTAGAAATTAGGAGAGTAAAACATATTTTATACAAATTTTAAAATGCTCACTCTTGTAATAATTAAAAATTCGAAAAAAAGTCATAGCTATAGTTGATATACAACAAATTGTGTCAAAATATCTTCAATAATGTTCATATCCAGAGAGGAAAATGAGGACTACGTTTGTATGAAAAGGCGATTCGCACGGGTCCTCCACTGTGTCGTCTTAAGTTATATTATGTATTATATTTAAAAAGTTACCATTTTAGCTGGAGTGCACACCACTACCGCTGCTATTGAGTCTGTCATTGTATAGTATAGGCCATAAACAATTTACACATTTTGTCCGTATTACAATGACAAGGAACAGCATCTCAATTCAGAACAATTATAAAAAAAAAAAGTAATACTCGTAAAATAAAACTATGAAAACGGATTATATCGCGTATATTGAAAATACATCCCGACGTTTCGAACTCTTTACAGCGTTCGTGGTCAACGGGTGACTGACGAAAAATTACAAAGTGCAAAAATACCCACATACTAAAATAATAAACAATCATAGACTACAAACTTTAAGGCTGGTTGTACATGCAAAATCGGTTCATAAGGCTAGTTATACACTATAATTATTTTTCAAGTAAAGATATATATATATATATATACGCGATAAAAACTATGCCGGCTCCAACCCTACACCACGGACCCGAGAAGATTTAATTCCCTCCTAAATTGTAGGAGGGTATCCCAATATGGGACCGGCAACAAACTCGGCGGGACACATCTTTTCAAAACATCAGAATGTCCAGCATCATCCAACACTAAGGTCTCACAGTCTATGTCTCGCTTGCTCCTTTATCAGATGGACTACAGGATCCCAAGCTGGTGGTAGAGAAAAGCCATCTTCCCTATTAAAGTTTGGATATTTCTTAATCTCAATGGCCTCGCGCAGCATTAATACTCGTACTTTACATAACACCACAACCTGAAACAATGTAGAGGAGGTTACTTAGACAAGAATAAAAAATAATAAAAATCATTTCGTATGTAGGTACCTATCATATTTTTGACCTTGAATTTATAACAAACCTTTTGTTTTCATCGATAATTCCTCTTTTTTAAAATCTTTAATTTTAACACATTTACTGAGAAGTAAGATACTAAGAAGTAAACCTCGTATTATTTATTACGTATTCTTTGTAAACTTTTTTATTAAGATAGATTCAAACTTCGTATAATTATTATCGCTCCTATTCCAAGAATCGAAGCGTTCCACTGTAACACAGTAAGTAAAATAAAACAGTAGATCCGTAAATAGGTACTCATATTTATGTAGATTTGGGGTATTTTATGGCTGGGTCCGAACGGCCGTTGATTTTTTCTAGTTTACGACAAGCGTAGTAACAATAAAATTGTATTCAGGTACATTATAATATTGCTGAAAAATTCTGTTTTCCACTAGGTATAGTAAGTATCCTCTTAAAGGTTAGTACTTTACGCTAGGTAGCTGTTTTTACAGAAAAGGAATCGTACGGCGCCATCTAGTCACGAAGGCTTAAAGTGATTTGCCTGATGACTGAGTCAGTCGTAAAAACGGCAGCTCTTACTCGTAGTTATTTACACATCAGACACCTAAATGTAAATGACGCGCTTTAATTAAAAATAAACAAATTGAATATACTTTAATAATAAAAAAAAGATCTTTCGTGCAAAAGTCATCAGTAAATTATTATTCCCTACCTACCAATCAATCTGTGTAATGCGGGGAAGTTCAGTTGAGTCGTAATCCTCTGGGATTTGTAAGTTCATTACAGCCAGTAAAAGTTCTCGGGAATTAAAACGCAGATAAAAACTTGGCAAGAGGGTGAGATGATCGAGCATTTTTGCTAAGTACGACTCAATGGTTTGTGAGAATTTGTCCATAGCGCACGGAACGTAATCGCGACACGCTTTTCAACAACTTACGTACACGAGTAAATATTTACCATCAGCCGCAAAAGTGTATGGCGACATTATCATTTTTCACCGTGCAATATCGCAGCTCACTGTTCGTAAAAAAGCCATGAATGTCAAATACAAATGTCAAAAGGACTTGACATGTACAATAGTTTTTCAAATGCATAGATAATAAAATAAGTCACGCGTATCCTCTTGCACCATCCCACTAACCCAAGTGTCAAGTGTCAAATTGTACTGGTAACCATGGTAACCCCAGGTTTAACCGGTTAACCGCGGGTTAGTTAATGGTGATAGTGGCCCTAACATGATGTTGTGGATCAATATAGTATAGAAGTTGGTCATGCGGAACTCCTTAACTCGAATAAAATGAAAACTATTCTAAATTAAACTAAAAAAATATTTAAAGCCCCTATTCTGTGACCATATTTCCTACATCTACATATATTATATAATAAAAATTAATTACGATGAATCGTCAAAGATAACAGCATTTAAATCATTAAAACTTTAAACCTAATTATCTCGAAACTAATGTTTTAAAGTTTAAAGGTCCCTTTTTATAGTTTCTCGTAAATAACTCGTAAACGGTGGCCTGGCAAACAATGTTCTGTTACATACATAATCTACATAAAATTGTCTACATAAAAGTTTTGATACACTTTCTGCTAGGAAACTTACTTGTAATCGCTCCTAAGATCGTTTGTTTTTAGTTTTTCGTAAATAACTCGCAAACGATAGCCCATAGCAAAAAATAGTCTTTTACGTAAATAATTTTTATTAAATTTCCTACAAAATAGATATCCTACAAAGAAGATAGGATGTCCCAAAGATATCACGTCAAACTGACACTGGAGGTAGGACACCCCAAAAGGATCATCCAAACCAGCTTAACATGACCATTATTTGCCTTCATTTGTCAAGAAACTACTATTGCGAAGAAATTAAAACAAATGCTTGTAACAAAAACCTACTATTCTGTAAATGAATATTTATACGACCAACTCTAAAATGTAATTTTTTGTACAATAAGTTAGTTACAGTTGTTACCTTGTGTATAAAAAACATTAGTTTAAGTTAGCTTAAGTTACTTTTAAGAATTGCCGTGCCCTAACGGGGCTCATGTTTGATACTTTTATCTTATAAGAACCTATGTACAACAACATGAAAGCAAATAAACTACTTGAATACTTGAATAAATGGGACAGTCAAACCTACACGCAAACAGTCCCAGGATGCTGTTGCTGCTGCTTCGAACGTGACTGAGTAGGGAGGCTAATACTTTCTTGTGGATGATGGCGTCGAACCCATCCGTGTAATAATATAATTATATTTTTTCTGGTTTCTTTTATTAAATGTTTTTTGTATATACTAAATTGTACTGTTTTGTATTACTTTTAAGTACTCATGTATTGAATAGAAAAGTTGAAACTAAAAGCAAAAAAATTGTGTTTCTCATATTTTGACTCAAAAACGTATTAATAATAAAAAAAACAATGTATTTAAGGATCGTTTGTAATTTAATACAGATAAGGAAAAAAACACCTTTTGTCTCTAAATGTCACGATGATACCTAAAAGTTACATGACGTAGGAAAACCTACTAGGTATAAAAGTCCATGTATTTCAGTGAATAAACAGGCAGTAACATACCTTCTATCGTAATTGGTACAGTCAGCATCAGAAGTTGCTAAGCGGGTGAGGTGTTTAAAATGGTCTTGACGCGACTTTATTGCTAAGAGAATAAGAGCGTGTCAAGGTAATTTTGAACACCTCGCCCGCTTAGCAACTTCTGCTGCTGACTGTATTTCACCCTCCAAAACCACACAATTCACTTGAATTATCTAACACATTCTTCGTCCTATAAAAACTTTCAAATATAAATATATTTTGTCAAACAGTTATTTCCTGTTATATACAAATGTATCGAGTACGAGCATAGTAAGTTTTTATATAAATTTTCCATACAGCTTTTTACAACTTGTTCATAACCAAATAACAGACATTATGTTTAAAAGGTTTTTGAAAGGGATAGGTACGGTTGTTGTGCATTTAAATAAAATTCAAGTTAACATAAAATTTCTGAGTCAGATCTAAATTATAGTTAGCTTTCAGGGTAGACCGCATTCAGGAGAGGGCAGTGCAGCAGTGGAAAATGCGACAACTGTAGAGATTTATACGTTTATTAAAACGTGGACAGGATCATATTATCCTCTGCGGTCTTCGGAGGAGCGCCCTTGCTCTGTCTTTTAGGCGCTCTGCCCATATCGGCGGCCCATATAGCGCCATACTTCGCACCACCATTGCGAAAAGGCGCCGGCATAGGGCTTTGGGTCCTCCAACGCCAAGTAAGTTCCTATATTTACTACATTATTATGCAGAATGAGTTTTATTATTCTTGCGTGTTCATTACTGTTCATTAACTACCCATTTGAAGGAACTAAGAATCTTGAGCGATTGAAATACGCAAACACAAAACATAATGTTCACCTTTTGATTCTCACGTTTTGACGAGGGTTCCACCAGCCATGGTGGCGGAAAACTTTGCATGGTTGTTAAAAAAGAAAAGACCTCGTTTATTGTAGGTATAAGAAATATTTTGGAACATATTTTATTTCCTATTTTTTACCATTGAGTTAAATGAAGCTTTCTTCATGTATATTGTATAAATGATTTTATAATAAAAACATTCCCGCCATATACGTCATAAACGAGACGTTTCACTCAAATAATCATAAACCCACTATATCGATATCTCAAGTGGAAGCAAATCGCTGTTTGTACCGAGTTTCTGGCAAACCGTGAAATTGAATATGTCCACTGGATTTATACGGAAAAGGGAATAACATAACATGCCATTTTGACATAGAATTATGGAAGAGTACCTATTTGGTTTTCTTGATACTATTTGACACTTCGTTGTAAAATTAAGCTTTAGCATCTGCACGTACGTTAAAGTAATTAGTAATAAGAAGGACACAGATCCTAGCTTCGCGTACTTATCACAACTTAGTTGTTAACTAAGTAGTCAGCCAATATCAAACTAGGTATTGTAATAACGAGCGCCGGCTTCCGAACAGGAGGTACATTCGAACCGGCGTCGGCAAAAGGGACATAGCGAGGAACTATTTCCGGACTCATCACAGGCTAGGCTTATTAGATTCCTCTGTTCTGTGGGTTGGAGAGTCAGATGTCAATTGCTGTCATCAGAACCAGTTCCTGCGCCAAGTCCTTGGATTAAATTGCCGCGGGCATTTTGGCCCAAAGAATAATTAATTAAGTAGCGAGCGGGCGAAATGGTATGGTATGTCCACCGATCAATGGTTATAATTGTATTACTATTTTGGTTTTTATTATTATGACATTTATGACCGTACACGTAATATAGGTTGTGATATGGGCCTCACTGCCTGATTCAAATTATAAAATTAATAAATAAGTTTGGCTATAACTACATAGCTATAATAACCACAATATATAGTTATCTACCTTGGAATTTACATAAAAGTTTCGGAATTAAGAAGACATCAACAAATAGAAGCAAAATAACGGAAAGTGGCCTATCTAGTATATTCCGGTAGGTCTAGCTCTTTGGCACCGAGATAAACCGTCTGCCATTCCTCATTCATCATTTTGCTTTCCTTTTTCACAAAGCGTAGGTATGTAACCCTTTGCAACATTAAGGGAGTTTTGTATTTGCAAAGTGGACAATATTATCATGTAGGTATTCTGTATAAACGTAAGTGCTATTGAGCAAGTGCACTTTGTTTCAATTAATCAAGTTGTGATCAGAAAGTAGTATCAGGATCAGAAATTGGACAAAATATAAGTTTACTTTAGTGTTTGCTATAATATTTGAAGAACTAAGGGAAGTGTATTGTTTTTAAATTTTATATTATTAAACTCATCTAAAAAAGTATAGGGATAAAATTCTGTAAATTGTATGTTGTTATGTTATTTGATGTCACCGCTGTGTCACAATTTAGATAAAATGAGTGACTGATTGAACGTCATAATCACGGTAGTAATGCGGCGACGAACGTCACTATAAATAATATAATAATCTCACGTCACGTTTGTTTGGCTGAAAATTAGTCTTGCCAATGATTTTACTTACCTATTACGTACTGGTAGAACTTTCGAAAGCAAAAGTAATACGATTATAGAAACTTATTTTTATTACGTACTATTGTTATAGTAATACCTATTTAAATAACCTACTTAACCTACCTGAATACTAGAAATATTTGGTATTGCCTTTGAATTACAAATTAATCCACCAATCATAGATAAGTATATAATTATGAGTATCATTATTTGATTCTGCTTACACTCACACAAAGAGTGGAAAACTAAGTAAATTTTTCGTTAACAACAAACTGAATAGCTAAATCAAAACGAATACCTTACCACCAATATGAATCTATGTGGCCCATTACATCCAACACATGCAACCCCATTTGGCCACACAATAACATTAGGACAATAATTCACGCAGTTTCACGTTCACTTGCCCATAGCGGACACGCAAAACGATAAATACCAATAAATTCATGCCCAAAAATCCGGTTCACGTTTGTCATATGGATATATCGGGTACTATATTAATATAGGCGTGGGGCACATATGTGTTCGAGTGCTGCTTGGTGATTGTGCTGGATAGCAGCGAGTTATGAATGGTAAAACTTCAACTATGTGATTTTCTCTGTTCGGGTATTTTTGTAAATTTGGACATTTGCCGACTTTGAGGCAGTCTAATGATGATAATATTAGTAAAAGAAAATCATAGCTTACCAAAGTGCGGTTATTGGCAACTGCTTACCAAAATACTGTAACAATCACTGTTCCTGTTGCATCTACTAACAGATGTAGGCGATATTTTACAGGTCATAAGTAGTACAAGTACGGGTCATAAGTACGTGGTCATCTTTCGCCCGGTAGTAGGTAAATTTCAGTCAGACATTAACCATGACTAATTGACTATTTGAAGAATTTAAACTAACACGATTAAATTACATACGGCACTTACACGCCACTTAATAGTATGCACTTACTTTTATTTAGGGTTCCGTACCTCAAAAAGAAAAAACGGAACCCTTATAGGATCACTCGTGCGTCTGTCTGTCTGTCCGTCTGTTACAGCCTATTTTCTCCGAAACTACTGGACCAATTAAGTTGAGAGGTACACATATGTAAGTTTGTGACCCAAAGACGGACATGTAACGTAAACAAATGAATTTTAAACACGGGGGCCACTTTTGGGGTGTATATGAGAAAATTTAAAATTAAAGTTTTTCAAACTATATTGTGTTACATATCAAATGAAAGAGCTCATTGTGAGAATCTCAAATATTTTTTTTGTTATTTTAAATATATAGTTTAGAAAATATTTAAGAAAATACCCAAAAAATTACCCCCCCCCCCCCCCCCGTTTATCTCCGAAACTACTGGCTCTAAAATTTTGAAAAAAATACACAAATTAGTTCTTTACCTATAGATGACAGGAAAACCTTTTAGAAATGTGCAGTCAAGCGTGAGTCGGACTTAATTACTTAGTTTTTGATCCGACCCCTGACGGGTTTTTTTATAAGACATTTAACTCACGTTTCACATAGAAAAAAACATTGTTTAAATTGTGTAATGTACGGAACCCCTGGAACGCGAGTCCGACTCGCACTTGGCCGGTTTTATTATTTGGCCTGTCCCCTACAACCCTATTGTACAAGTGAATAATCAAGACCAAGTGAGGGTAGTTCGCAAAACCTGCGCAGCTAGAAGAAAAAATAAACTTCCATGTGAGATGCCGGTGAAAGATTATTGTTGATAGTGCACGATTCCATACAATGAAGTGATAAAGACAGCATCTTTTGCCTAATTATGTAGAAAAGGAGGTAAAACCTCCCACTTTTCTAGTAGCATTTCGTTTCTGTGAGGATCGCAGTTCTAACCTAACCCAATTTTTTTTTGATAACAGTTCAGTTCTGTGTGCATCGCAGTTCAAACCTAACCTAACCCACTTTTCTAGTAGCATTTCCGGGTCCGGGTCCGGGTCTGGGTTCGGGTCCGGGTCCTGAATCGGGTACGGGTCAAAGTCCGGGTTCAGGTTCAGGTTCAGGTCCAGGACCAAGTCCAGATCCGGGTCCGGGTCCAAGTTTGGGTCCGAGTCGGAGTCGGGGTCTGGGTTCGAGTCCGGGTTTGGGTCTGGGGCTGGTTCCAGATCTAGGGACTAGGACAGGTCCATGTCCAGATCCAGGTCCGAGTCCGGGTCCAAGTTTGAGTCCGGGTCCGTAACGAAGTATTAAAAATGAAAATATTTATTGGTAACGAAGAGGCCAAATCGCCAAATGTGAACTATGTGTCGTTGAAGAGTTCCATTCTGATCATCATCAGCAGTTTCACTTCGTCAAATGTCACTTTTTTAAGTGTAAATGCTTGATTTGTTGATGAAAATACTAAAATCACTATATGTATGCCTTTAACATTTGAGGATTTTCCTCGATTCCTCATGGATCCCATCATCAGAACTGCGTTTTGACAAAAACGGGACCAATCTGTATCCTTACAATCAAAAATAGAATTTTCATAATCGGTCCAGAAATGACGGAGATATGGAGTAACAAACATTAAAAAAATTAGATTTGGGAGACGGTTAAAAATGCTCTTACTGCAATGTCAATGAAAGACCATTATGATACTAAGAACTATAGCGATTAAAGATTAATGCTTCCGTCATTGAAAGGTACTAAAAACATTTTCAGTTAACAACTTCTACGGTCCGAATATCTCGCAAACAATTCACACAAGATTGAAACGGATTGCCCGTTCTGTAAAGTTTCCCAACTCTATTTGCCGATCAGGAATTACATGCCAAACGATACAAGGACTAATGGTGTCAGATATAGGTACTCATTTGGGTTTGTCAGGTGCAAATAGAAGATGGTCAACGGGTATTGAGTGATTGATCACCATGCGTTGCGTAGTTTGAAATATTGGTATGCATTTATGCTGACCTGAGAAGTTGGAACAAAATAGTTGCGTATTTTCGTCTCGTTAGTGAACAAACCGGTGCGTAATGATGTTTGCTCCAGTTTCGTGAACATTATTCCAGATAAAGTTGGCTAAATGATGCAAGGAAGAAATGTTTTCGTCGTTAAATAAAAAAAGGTTTTTCGCTTTTTATGCCTTGGAGAAATGATAATGACAACAGCAAACATAAAGGGTTCAAGACAAATTTTCTTTAAAATACGTGTGTCAGTGTGTCCGATTACATTTCCTACTTTTCAATAATTCAAGCCATACTATAGTTATAATTGGATATATTTATTATAGTATTTTTCCTCTTCAAACGATCAGCATTCAGTAGATTTTAACTGGCATTGTTTACCAGTACCTACTGAAAATAATAATAACTTGCGTGCTTTTACATGTTCTTTTTATTTACGTAAGTATTAACAATGTACACTTTCGTATAGGTAACTAATATCATAATAAATGTGATTCGTTCAACATATTAATACTGCATAAATGAAATCTAGAATAAGCTACGGGGTCTCCTAATATAAGTTATAAAATAAAATAAAAAAACAATTCAATTGAATAAATATCACATAGTATTTTGAGGTATAAAACCAATCAATGCAGCAACAGAAAAAGCGAATAGATTTCTTATCATGGAATCACCGGATATTGCGACTCTGTACCAGTCGGTACTGTAAATAACTTGACGCTTTTTTGTTCCCTTTACGAATATTGAAATCTTGTAGGTGCAATCAGCGTCAAATAGATAGTGACGGGCTGACGGCCAAAGGCAGACACATTCTTCTTTATTCTGGTAACAAAGGTGTGATATTTGGCCACTTTAGATAAAGATAAAAGATATTTACTTTGGATATCATGATCTGTTTGATGTTGACTGTATTATAGAAATGAATATAAAAAAGTGAATATAGGTAAGTATATTATATATGTACTGCCGTCTCAAGGAAAAAAACCATAACTGACAAAAAGTAAGTTTCGAGAAAAAGCCAAAAAACTTTGCGCTCCTGTTCAAATAGGTTAAATTCTAAGTACAAAGTTAAAACTTTTGTTAATGAACAAAGTAATAGTGTAGAATTTTTATGCATTATAAATTATTCGATTATCTATTTATTTAAATAAGTTATTTAGAAAAAATAGTTACTACCTCGTAAAACAAATAGAATAAAAATATCTTTACTAAGATTAAATGACATAAGTGCGTACTTATGTTTTTTGTGTTAGTTTTGCACTACGATGTCTAAGAAATAAAAGCACAAGTACACAGTTGTGCTTATGTTACTAATCGATCTAGAAGCTGAAAAAGCACAATTGGGTACTTTGTGGTTTTTTGCTTAGTTAAAGTAATCAAATTATGGTTTATCTCGTTAAAGGAATTCATAAAAATACGATGAGGAATCAAAATTATTTATTAAAAGAAAACAAATAAGATACTTTTAGACATCTTTGAGTAATAATGTAACACAAATCTAAAATTAACCACAATTTGATTGCACTAAGTAATTACTAATTCTTTGAGATACCCGTAATAATATTAATAATGTAATACAAAACTTAAATTTATTACAATTAGATTCCACTAAGTACAGATGCTTTTAGTGATATTTAGGTAATAATGTAATGAAAATGAGGTACAATCTAAAGATCGATAATGTCACTACTAGAGGAATTTAAAATAAAAATTAACAATTAACAAAGGATACATTATCGCAACTCATAAAACAATTACGATCATCGCCAGGCTCAAATCCGAGTATCGTCGACTTACGAAAATTGCTTCCAGAATAAGAAAAAACCAAAAACATTAAGATGTCACACCAGTCATGCTCCCTGTTACGATTTTAGAATTTTTTTTTGGTGGAAGTTGGAGGAGTTACGAGGAACAACTGAATTGTTATAATTACAAGTTATTACATGACATTTCGGAAGAAAAAAAGGTCTCTCTCTTGATAACAAAATTAAATAGTAACGTTTATGACACATTGCCATTAGGTGCTCCAAATATACCCAACCCAAATTTCGTATTCTAGACAAGCTAAGGGGCTTGAATAAATGTGCCAATTTTCATATGTGCAGGTTATATAAAGGTTTCAAGTTATGAAGGGGTCAAAAGTAGCTCGAAATGGTTCGTGTTCGTGTATTACACACGGTTGCTGCTTTTTCTTTTAACTTGGCTGCACACGCTGCCGCGTGTCTAGATGTTCCAACTAAACAGCTGGGCGTATCTAGAGAAAATAAAAAAAAGAGCTCTTTTGTATTTGAACCAGGCTGGGGTAGTTTTAAAAAGGCAAATATAACCCTGAAACTGAAACCAAATGCCAAGCCAAAATTTTTACCTGCAAAAATGTCCTTTTGTATTAAAATCTAAGGTTGAAACAGAATGCGGTACACCAATACACGTTAACACTTCTCATGTTTTTCAAAATAAGCACGAGTTTAATACGTGCGTACTGCGTCGTACTCGCAACCTCTTCCAAAGGAAAAAAACCGATCACGCCGCGCGCGCCAAGTGAACCGCCCGAAATCTGTCTTTGAGGAGACCGGAGGGGGACTACCTACTAGCCTGATAAAGCATAACTGACAACAATGTTTAAGAAATAAACCACAAGTTCACTGTTTTTGAAACCGACACTAAGCAGAAAAAGCATAAGGAAGAGTCATACGAGACAGAAAAAACATAACGTGCAACTTATGTTTTTTTAGGTTCCAAGAGTTATGACTAATAATATTTTTTTACTAACAAAAATGATCATTTTTGTCAACTTAAGGGTTTTTTACATAGAAATTTTATGTAATACTAAACTATGGTTTTTCTTCTTATGAAATAGATGTTGGGCTTAAATTCAACACAAAAGGAAAATAAAACACAAGTCGTCACTTTAGTACTTTTCTGTCTATGAATATATACTTATGCTTTTTCTTTCTCAAAAATGAACTAACTTTACCAAAATGGCGTGTAGTTATGCTTGTCTAAATCTTGACCTGTAAGAGATAAAGAAATAACTGCTAGATAGAAAAATCACATTTTTCTTCCTGATTTCGAGGGTGTCAATAACTCAATTTTGCAAAAATTGTCACTTATGGTTTTTCTCCTTAAGGCGGCAGTGGTATGAAGGTATATTTTATTTGACACAATGTATATTTAGCCCAAACTGCTGGTTCGTTTTTACGTGTGTGTTGTCGTTAGATTCATCTTGATTATAATAAAGACTAATGGTTGTAGAAATAGTAGTAAATAAAAGTTATCAATAATTTTGGTACAAACAATACCTTCTATTTGGCAGTGTATAATAATTAAGCTATGTTATTATATACTTACTTACCTACCCAAGTGGACAACCAGATGCTAACGTATATTTACACAGTTTGGTAGCCTATATATAAACGTAAACCAACACATAACAACACACACTTATTGCACATAACAATATTCACGTTCAACGTTGTTTAACATTTTTAATTTTATACATTTGGTAACATGTTAAGTATTAAACCTTTACCTATGTAAAAATTTTTTTTATTGTTAAGTGTGTATTATCAATACACTCAAGTGTGGAATGAAAAACCTTTACCTATGTAAAAATATTTTATTTCATCTCTATATTATAATCTCTTGTTAATGTTGTTATTAACTGTCTCTGCTTAGCCCAATGGTTGACTGGTAGAGACATCCTCAAGGCGTTAGGTCCGCCATTTGTACTCTTTTTGTGTAAATTTGTGAAAAGTGAATATAGGTAAGTATATTATATATGTAGTAGGTATGAAGGTATATTTTATTTGACACGATGTATATTTAGCCCAAACGGCTGCTTCGTTTTTACGTGTGTGTTGTTGTTAGATTCATCTTGATTATAATAAAGACTAATGGTTGTAGAAATAGTAGTAAATAAAAGTTATCAATAATTTTGGTACAAACAATACCTTCTATTTGGCAGTGTATATAGGTAATAATGCTATGTTATTATATACTTACTTACCTACCCAAGTGGACAACCAGATGCTAACGTATATTTACACAGTTTGGTAGCCTATATATAAACGTAAACCAACACATAACAACACACACATATTGCACATAACAATATTCACGTTCAACGTTGTTTAACATTTTTAATTTTATACATTTGGTAACATGTTAAGTATTAAACCTTTACCTATGTAAAAAAAATTTCTATTGTTAAGTGTGTATTATCAATACACTCAAGTGTGGAATGAAAAACCTTTACCTATGTAAAAATATTTTATTTCATCTCTATATTATAATCTCTTGTTAATGTTGTTATTAACTGTCTCTGCTTAGCCCAATGGTTGACTGGTAGAGACATCCTCAAGGCGTTAGGTCCGCCATTTGTACTCTTTTTGTGTAAATTTGTGCAATAAAGTTTAAATAAATAAATAAAAATTAAACACGCCTTAGATTTTTCCTATATAACCTACAGCAACAAACGAAACCAAACACAAAGTTGTAATATAAAGATAAGAGGATAAAATATCTAACCTAAGATATTGAGAGCATTCACCCATCACCTTTGGCAGATTGCCTTTATATCGCCTTCAAGCGCTAGAAATACAAATATATCAGCCAAGGAAGTGTGGAGTGTGTGTGTGTGTGTGTGTGTGTATTTAATAAGGAAGTGTACCATCTATTAGGTACCTATATGGTTACCGTACCACAGTACAAAGCTTCTTTCTAAAAAGTTAGTGTGACTTTAATTACGGTACTTTTACCACTTTGATTTTTCGGCACGGTAAATTCGGCATGAATACCTACGAGGTTTCGCACTCAACTGTTTCCTCCTCCAAAACAACCAAATATAACGAAATTTTGAGATCTAAATGGTAAAACCTACCACCTGGTGGTACCTTCAAGAAAAGAGCGTACTCCCATCTTAAAGGCCGGCAACGCACTTACAACCCCTCTGGTGTTGCGGGTGTTCATGGGCGGCGGTAATCGCTTACCATCAGGTGATCCGTCTGCTCGTTTGCCTCCTATTTCATAAAAAAAAAAAAAAAAAAATTATCTGTGTGGAACTGTTTTGCTTTTTAGGCTAATTATGTCAGTTTTGAATACCATGCTCCTCTTTGCGGTCTAAATTAGGCCGTTTTTGCGTATATTTGAAGTGCTCTAGCGCCTTAAAAAACAAAAAATATAAAAACGTCCCGACACAGATATTAATAATAATAATCTGTAATTTCTAAGCCTGTGTAATTTATTTTTAAGCTTAATAGCATCGTTCGCAGACCTTTCTGCTTAACACAAAATTAAAAATAATAAGATTCTTTGTTAAAAAAAAATCATTGCTCTTTAACAGTCGAGTACGTTTTTATGGAGAAATGACCACTCCTGTTGCCTCTTAACATAGTTTAAAATCCTATAAACTTGTTTTGCCTGCTTAACAAGGACTCGTAGTTCAAGAACCTACTACAACATCATATGATTGAAATATGATTATTTTCTTACTATGCTTATAAAGCCACTAAATCATGAACTATCAATTATAATGCCAATTGTAAATAATAAATAAATAAATAAATATTATAGGACATTTTTACACAAATTGACTAACCCCACATTAAGCTCAAGAAGGCTTGTGTAGTGGTTACTCAGACAACGCTATATATAATATATAAATACTTAAATACATAAAAACCAACCATGACTCAGGAACAAATATCTGTGTCATCACACAAATATATGCCCTTACCGGGATGCGAACCCGGGACCATCGGCTTCATAGGCAGGGTCACTACCCACTAGGCCGGACTCGTCGTCATTTTCCCAACGTTTCCATTGGTCACCTAACCATTGCCCTAACGGCCTGTGGTTTTTCATTTTATTGTAGTTTAAAATCACCGTACTTGCTCTAGTCAATAGTAAGTTAATATTCGTATTAATCCTGAAATTATGGCAATTACTTCTAAACTAAGCTGTTGTCATTTAAAAGTTTGATGGCAGTTATCTTGGAAATCCATTGTTTTACGAATAAAACTAAGTTTTTAACACTAAAAAAAGCCTTGTGTGTAGACTTCTTTTTACCCGACTACGGCATCGCAAAAGGAGGGTTAGGGTTTTGACCGGTATGTATGTATGTATGTAAAATGGAATAGGAATGAAATGGAATGTTTTTGAGTGTTAAAAAGTTAGTCTTATTTTTAGTATTTTACCCGTGTTATATATTATTTACCCCACCTGACAATACACAATAATATTCGAAAGCCAATTTTGAGCAGCGTCCTCGATAGAAACTTGAGAAACTTTACATCTTAGGTTTCAAATTATAACTGTTAAGTATTTGTTTATTGTTCAAATGTATGTCTGTTCAAAGTTTGATTCAAATACTTGTTGAACAGAAAAGTAAGAATTTAAGTGGCAAGAAGTAATCTTATTTTCGGTTTCACAACCGTAATATTTACTTACTTATTTTTAATAAAGTTATGAATAATTGTATGCTCTTAACAATTTGTAAATGTCAGCCAATTAATAATTAAAATGCCAATTGGGTTTTCATTCACATGATGAACATCAACTGCTGAAATAAAAGTAGTTCCATACATTATTTATAAAAACTCATAAGCGCTGTATAGCTTAAACTTTTACTGCAATTCAGACAGAAAACTAGTCATTGTACTTTAGAAACCTTTAAACGTATCCTTGTCAAGCTAAATTAGACCGTGCACGATAAAAAATAGGGGCGCTAAAGTGGCCCGTCGAGGATAGTCAGCGTGCATTCACTCAGTGCCTTTATAAGAGTGTCCTTTCAACTCACTCCTTTTTAACCCGAGGCGCAATTATAGCTGACGTGCCCTGGGGGTACTTTTCAGGGTTCCTCAGACGATAAATAAATCTTTAATATAAACTTAGAAAGAAAGTTAGTTATATACATATAATAAACATAAATACTCATGAGGAGTATAACACGTGTTTTTTTTGTTTCATTACGGAGCATACCTATTCGCACCTATTTTACGAGTATATTACCTATTCGCACGTGTATCGTACAACGTTTTACAGGACATATATAGCTCTTTAAATTTTCGACGTAGTTACGTAATGTGCTTATGTAATGTAGCACCAGATTTACTGTAAACTTTTTTATTCAATCATGCCCAATTCACATTTTTTTTTAAGTAAAACTGTGAGCATTATCAGTAGTCGACTGTTATTAGTAAAATCTATCTTTAAACCGAAAAGGCAGAGCGGAAATCTATAAGTTAATAAAAACTATCATACTGAACCATATAAAGATAAACAGTCTAGTCCATTCGATATTTTTCTAACTTTTGTGGTACACCCCGTAAAGACTGCGTTATCCAGTTTTTGTTGACGGAAAACCGTCTTTTCTCTATTAAGTCTTTTTTTATACTGCATACAGGGAATACATTTTTACGATGTTGTCTTAAACCCGGTACTTTGGCTTTTGAAAAGAAAAGTTGGAACAAGTACAATTTAGTCGTATAGCCTATAGGTATTTATAGCGGTAATGTAACATCTACGTAAGTTACTTAATCGGGCTTACATACCGCATATTTAGCAAGCTTGTACTTATATACAACATATATACACAAAGATCTAGGTACTTTTTAATGAATTGAGTATCCTTGGTACAATGCCTCAAGGGCCTATTTTAGATTTAAGCTAGTTATTAATTTCGTTTACGTAGTACCACTGTATATGTATGTAAATAAAGAAAATTTATTAAGTAACTAGCTTTTGCCCGCGACTTCGTCTGCGTGGACTTAGTAACCCCAGCTAGAGTAAGAATAGCGCCTGGAGAAAGTCTTATAGCAATTATTCAATTTGAGCATATTATGCACACAAATTAGCAGACACTTCATTATTTATCTCAATTCCACCCCGCTTTTTACTTTCTTAAGGGATGATTTTGGGATAAAAACTATCATATGTCCTTCTCAGGGACTCAACCTATCTCTATGCCAAATTTCATCTAAATCGATTCAGCGGTTTAAGCGTGAAGAGGGAACACACAGACAGACACACAGACAGACAGACAGACTTTTGCATTTATAATATTAGTATGGATAGTATGGATATGTAGGTAATGTAAGTAGGTAGTGTAAGTATGTAGGTAAGTAAAAACAGACTTAGTAGTCTAGTGATTTAGTCAGGGTACTTACATGCCAGACAAGATTTAGGAACTTAGATCTGAAAGGAAATCTTCAACCCCAAATAGATCAATGACTACATTAGATCTCAATCTCTTTAATATTAACACAAGAGCGATATAAATCAAGCGTTATGGCGGCACCGATCCAGAACATGGAGTATAAATTTATTGAACCCACCCTAAGTTATATGTGGGTGCGAATCTAATCCAAGTTATTGCATTTATGTGTTTCAGTTGAGTTCGGGACGCGCCTGGAATTTCAAGCGAGGATCGATTTATGTTACACTTGGCCGTTATGGCTTCTGTTTTCAATTAGTTTTAAGTGATATGGCTGCTTGCTTTGGGCTCGGTAAGCAAACATGGTCCCGAGAGGATTGAAGGCGATGTACTCGATTTAGCTGGTACATTTTGTTTAATTTCTGAACCCTTAAACTTTTGGAGTGCTCTTGTAATGGGCGCAACTAAACAAAACTGAGGTTATTGTTAAATGTTTCAACACACTGAACAAATAATAACATAAAAATGCAGATAAGTATACGCACAGATATTGTCGCGTTCTAGAGTGTTCTGACCTACTAATTGTCCCGATAGGTATGGGAAATTGTAAATGAGTAGGCAGAAGAACGTTCAATATATTTATTTCCACAACTAGCTCAGTTAGTAAAACGGGTAAATGTCGTGGTTCGCGCTAATACTGTCAAGATCGGATTCTGCTAGTCGTTTGCAGCCGAAGTACTCCCCTGACGGTGCCGAGGTGGTAGGCGCAGGTTTTTCGGGTCGGCGCTGAGTTCAGCGCAACTCGGAACTGTGTGGCGCTGAGTCGGGGAAAGGGCCAGAAGCACGCCAGTAGCAGAACGGCAAGCGGGCCGTAAGCAGAAAGCCAATAAAAGTCACTCTGGACTTTGGACCTCAATTCGGGGTACACTTTAAAACATAATTAAACACCACAGTGATTTTATAATCGTTGAGGGACGCGTAGGGACGAAGTTAAAATTCGATTACTGATTCGTTATTTCAAACCGTAGCAGAGATCGATAATAAGCGACGTGCGTTCCACTCAACTTCAGTGATAGAATGAACGAGCGAGCGGCTACGTGCGATTACACAGCGCACCGATAAGTGCATTCATTCATGCGCTCGCGAATGTGAACATTATTGTGAATGAATGTTATATGGTAGGTTTTTAAAGGGTCGGCAACGCGCGTGTATTATCTCCGGTGTTGCAGGCGTCCATAGGCTACGGTAACTGCTTACAATCAGGCGGGCCGTATGCTTGATTGCCACCGACGTGGTATAAAAAAAAACTATGGCGCGACATATTTGAATTAATCAGCGTGATGATGATTTTATAATCGTAAATATATTTTTAATTTGGTAAGTAGTAGTTCTTAAGGTCTATTTATATGAAACATGTAACGTATTACGTTACAATATCCAGGTAAAATTGTGTTACGACCTTCACGAGTTATTTATCAAATTTATTTCAGATTTTTGGCGCATTGGAAAATCAAGTTACTGTTATTGCTTGAAATCAATTTTCTAACAAAATGTCTGTAAACTAAAAAAATACAATTTAACGGAGATGAAAATACATGAAGCATTTTTAAAGTAAATTCTATTTTTGTTTGGTCGGATTGACTACTCGACTTACATTGCCTACCGTACATAAACATGTAATATACCTACGTGTGGCTTCTACATCTTGGCTCAATACAACCTTACAATTTTTCTCCCACCACCAGCTTATCTGGGTCCTTATTGAAAGTAAAGCGGTCCCAGCGGCCAGCAGGGGATGAAAAATGGCGGCCCATGCCCGTATTCACAACACGTATTTAGCGCAGGCTAGCGTTCCACCAACGTAAACCAGTGTAACGATGGGCATAAAATCCGTAAAATCTATTCGTTATCAAAGACCACAGTCATTATTGGTTTATTACGACGAATGCTTGAAAAGCGATTGGAATATTAGACCAGTAACGTGGGGATAGCGAGATTATGGAGTGAGGAATAAGGCAATTATTACTAGTTATTACAGAGGTAAGGGGCGTTTTGAGAGGAAATTATCGACAATGTTGTTAGTGTCGGTTATTTAACATTGTGTAGGGCGTTTGTTTATAAACTCTTCTTTAAAAGGGTTGCACTCGGCAAAATAAATTTAAATGTATTGCTATATAGTCTGCATCTTCTCAAATGATTTTTGTCGCCCAAGACCCTAATCTGTTAAACAAAAGCCTTTGTTCCTTTTATGTGTGCGCGTGCCCATTGTTGGTGAGCGCGTGCCCATTGTTGGTGAGCGCGTGGCCATTGTCGGTGAGCGCATGTCACTCGCTGATACACAATGGTCACGCGCTCAACAACAATGGGCACGCGCTCGCATAAAAGGAACAAAGGCTTTTGTTTAACCGATTAGGGTCTTTGGCGAAACAACCAAGAAAATTGCATAAAAGAATGTTGGTCAACAGAGCGAACTCCAGATATTAAATGGTTTTTTATAAAATTTGTAAAGCGATTATCTCTTTTTTAAGCGCTTATATGTAGACATACTATGTAAAACGTTAAGTAGACAATAATTGAATAAAAGTACACTGACTAAATAAATCGACAAAGTGTATTTTTGATAAATCCGGTTTTTAATAAAATATCACACGATTTTGTGCCTTAAAAACGTAATATATTTACTTACTCAACATAGCTTGAAAACTTTACAAAAGCAGCAAATGGGAAAAATCGTGAGAGTTCAAACATTCATGAAGTTGCATTTCATCCTGTTACTTATTTGATTTTAAATTCACAAAACGGGCATCGTATCGTACGAGTACATTTGGTTCTGTAAGCAGTTTCCCGAGAATTTTTAGAGGAAGTTACGTCACATTATTCCGGGCAACGTTCTTTGTAGGGAGTTCGGTAAACGCTGTGTCCGTCGTCACAGAACTTTAACCCCTAAGTAAAGTTAGTGAGACTAAATGACCCGCTATTTGTGCAGCAGCGACATAGACAAAATCAATAAAACTCCCGTGAGACTCAAACATATTAGATTATTTTAAATCGAGTCACTCACTCAGTGTGGTCCGGCCTTTAGCAAGTGACTCAGTGAGTGTTGTGTGCGATCCGACATTTGACAAACGCAATACGGAGGGTAGAGCACACCGACGCCGTCTGTCGTGAGCGGCCGGGCGAGTCGGGCTTTGGCCCGCAGTACACGCCGCACCCTCGACCAGTGAAGACGTGTCGTGTCTCCGTGAAGACAGTCCTCGTAAATTGGACCGAAACATGTCGAGCTATTCGACTTAATAATACGTGAGTGACCCGGTTTAAAATAATCTAATAGACAAAATCGTGAAAATTGCGGCGTGAGAGTCGGAAACATAGTCGTGTACCTTACGTGCATACCGAGACTGTTGGAACTGAAGCGATCCGGCAATTTTCGTACGTGTACGTGTCGACTTAGACATTTAGTTCCGTTTTCAAACAACTTTATTTGACTAACTACTACAATAAATTGGTAACGCGTATGAAATAAATTGGAAACGCGCATGAAAAAAAAGAAACGCAAGGACATTGTCTTGCCCTTTTATACTACTACAAACTATTTTATTTAATAGTTTCTAATAATGATACTAAAAAAAAAACATTTATTTCAGGTCTTACAAACCCATATTTTACCACATTACAAAAATTACAAAAACAAAAATAGAAAATAAAAATGAAAAATATAAAATAACATTGATAAAAATTCAAAATTAAAATTATACAATATTAACCCTATTATTATTAACCCTACAAACATGTTTTTTATATATATGTACATTAATTAATTACTTACTAAATAAATTACGAATCGACACTAGGTAAAATTCATCAGTTTGTTTGGCATTTGTTTGGTTTTAAACGCCATGCACGAATAAGTTGGATAAATAAACTGAATAGTTGCCTTTCGTAATTCGCTATATTTATTTATATTTTTTACACGTGATTGTATGCTACCGATTTGTGTAAGTAATATTTCTATAATATTGCATTCCTTTCCATTTTGGATGTATATGGTTAAAAAAAAAGTACGGCTATGAGACTTAAGTCCATACGTATCCTAATAAGCTTTAATTTTGTTTCACAATAGTTTTTATATCGAATCCAATATTCATTCAATGGTTTAATTAAGATACGACACGACACGATAGAAAATAAATAGAAAACAGAAGCTATTATGTACCTATAATAACGCTGCAACAGTCTTTGCCGCTGCGCAAGCCTTTTATTAGAGGGTATTTTTTTTGTACTCACCTTATCATTTCAGGAAAAGCTGTAGAGGCACAATGATGCAATGTCACTACTATTGTATGTACATTATTTACAAACATACGTTTTTGTATTGGCCCTGACTACTGGCATAGACGGGTTTTGGTACACACTTAAAACACCAGCACCGTTTTAATCTGGCGGATCGGGTAGAAATCGGGTGCCGTGTGGTGTCTTTTCGGATGTTCGTTATTGTGAATCTCTTCATAGACCATGGACAGTTTCGAATTAATTTGATTTAATTTATCGAAAACTGTTGAATTCGTGATTTAAGTTTACAATAACGGCATCCCAAACACGCCCAGATTTCTCAATAAATCTACCAGTCCTCTCTAGCATGAAAAACTGTCAATGTATGGCGAGAAACGAGCATTAACAAGCATAACTCTTGGCATACGTTGACAGATTTTTCTCTAGATATAATTTTCAGATAGATTTAAGCTATACGTAAAAACCACGGCATATACTGTAAGAACAACTAATTTGAAGTAAGCCCTGACCCCCAGAGTTCTAATAGCGTGGAACAAGCGCCTAAGTGGCGGCCACATTTCATTCACGGGTTGTGAATCTCTACGTGAAACACATTTTTCCAGGAGCCCATTATGTAAACAAAGTTTTTGAATCTTATTTCTACTTATAGAAAACTGTTTTTTCATACCTACAGAGTAAGGTATTGGTCAGAATATTGTCATTGTGATAACATGCGCAATGGCGGACTGAAATATAATTAATTATATTGCAGCTATATTATACCACGTTTTACTGATAAAAATAATAATATAATGCTGTGTCGAAATATACATCATTTCTGTTAGGGTGCGGTATGGAATGCAATATCGGCTGGCATTCAAAAATGGTCACACTGCTGCACGGTTTGTATCGAATGCTTTTGTGCGGCGTTGCGTGCATTGTCGACAATCCAATCTTTAAAGGAATTTCTCGTTATGTATCAACAAAAGGTATTTCTCAAAAGTAAAAGGATTTGCTTTGTATTTGTATGTGAAGAAATTTGTATTTGTATATGTTTGCAGAGGAAATGCGTTTCAAATACATAATGCAATAAATGTGTTGTAACGAGGATAGCAGCAGTTTTTCTATCGATAAAATGATAGAAGCAGCATAATGGGTACAATCATAGTATAGGTATAAAGGTGTTTAATTATGTATCGGGTCAGTTGCACGATACATAAAAACTAACTGTTGTTTTATTTGACCATGAGTGGGAAATTTGTATTTAGCATATACGCTTTAATCATGAAATCATTAGTCAAACAAAACCGGTCAAGTGCGAGTTCGTTTAACTCGCGCACCGAGAGTTCCGTACAAACTTTAAATTTTCTCATGTAACTATAATGACGAAAGACTTGACCAGAAGCACAATTGTAATGGCTAAGCATAATTGTTTACGGCGCCATCTATCGGCAACTTGGTTAACTAATTTGCGCGACCTGTATGTATGTTGGTTTTTCAGGGATAATTCTTTATCATGTGAACCGATTTCAACAATTTTTGATATATTAATCTAAAAGAAATTTCAATTATAATAGATACCCGCAAATTAGTAAATGTTTATTGATCATTTAAAAAATGCTTTCTAGATATAAGTGTGATTATATTTTTCCTGTAATATTTATAATAATGTTATTATTATGTAAAAATTTCGTAATTTTTCGTTGGTAAACTTCGGAGATAAAGGGGGGGGGGGATGGTATTTTCCTTCATAACTCAATTTTTTTTCCTACGAAAAAAAAATGCTTTGTAATGTTCAATTTGAGCTTTTTCAAATGATATCCCACTTGACCTGGTAAATAGAGTTTGAAATTTTGCCCCCTCTTTAAATTGGGTATTTTCCATAATTTATTTAAAAAAAATTTTTAAATACGCTTCCAAGATGTCTGGGTTAGCGTTGTTCAGTCAAGGGCATAATTATATATACATTTCCAAATAAATATGTGTACACCTTAGACAATAAAGTCGTGTTCACATATTTTTGAGCCATTTGTCCGGATCGATATTTTTGCCTTCGACTGTTCATAAACTATTCCAAATTTCAAATCGATAGCGTAAGCGTAAGTAGTTCTCGAGATATTTAGCAATGTGACAGACAGATGGACGGACAGAGTCGCACCATAAGGGTTCCTTTTGTACCTTATTATTAAGGAAAAAAAACAGAAAATAATTACCTTATTGATGCGGTAAAATATGTCAAAGGAAATAAAAGTCAGAGGTATTTTTAGAAACTCGTCCAATGCAATCAGGTTGAGGAATTATTTGTAAAAAGCACATAAAGAACTCTGTTTGTAAGGACAGGATATTGTAATTAACTTCAAATTATTCCGTCATTATTACATTCCAAATCGAAAACTTATAATATTAATCCAATAAAATTAATCCACGGGATCCTTGAGATACAATTCTGTAAAAAGAAAATAAATTTTAACTTTCACTTGCAAGTTTAGAGATGACAGCGATATTCATAATATTGTGTTACTTATTGTAAAAGTGTACAGTCGGCAGTAAAAGTAGCTAAGCGATTGACCTTCATACATCTTATTCTCTAAACAATATGTTCGGGTGTGTAATATTTAACATAATTATTAATAAAACTATCATACACTTGCCTGCCACTTGATGTATCATTACATTTTAAAGTATTATTTTTATTATACATCGCTTTTGTTACGTTTTTGTTGTATTATGATTTAATCTATACCGTAATGGATATAATGCCTATTTTTATATAATTTTTAATTAGTATTAATACAAACCTGCGCCTCTCGTTCGATTACAGTAATTGCGAAATCCTCTTCGGAATTAGATTTTCGATTTCGTATCATCCGAAACCTCCCGAATAGTTCCTAGAATTTATACAATTCCAATATCTTGATAACTTTCCAATTAGTATATGTATATGGTAAGCCCAATAGTAGGTAGGTTAAATTTAGTTTGCACTAGGTATTTGCTAAAAAAAATCCCAGAATTTTGCAATTTGTCATTTAGACTGATAATTAATTTAAGACAAAGCGATCCAAAGACGTACTGGAAACGTTTGGACGAGGTAGGTATTTTAATAACAAAACTTCAGTGAGGCTCCTCGGTACGGAGTGAAACATGTCGAGCGTTTTCGACTTGAAACACGTGAGGTAGGTATTGGTAAAAGAAATGTCTCCTGTAGGGCAACCTACCTACCTCCTACCTAAGGAAATTGACAGTGTTACCGCTCGCATCAGTCGCATCAACAGTAATGTTGCAATCTAAACAAATTTGCCTTAAAAGTATTTTTTTTCTATAATTTTATCGGTTTCGGTATAATACTTCTTTAACAAAAAAATTCTGCACAAACCCTTACATTTTCAATACAATAATAGCTTATTTCTTTCAGGGCTAACATTGTAACCTTCAACACATGAATTGAAAAACAGTAGGTACAGACGATTCTGATCTCCAGAGTTACAGACCAATCCGCACATTTTCTTCGAAACTCGTAAGTCACACAAGCACGTTTATCGCTTGCTCCTTCTGACCTTTACGTTAAATTAGATATCCTTTGAAATGGCGCGTAAATGTAATATCCTGCGTGTGTCATGTATTGATAGATAGAATGTGTTACTTTTTTAGATGCCTGGTTGCCACGTGGATGTATAAGTACTTGACATGACTTTATTGCCGAGTTTTCATTAAAATAAAAAAATGTGTATATAATTACATAATTCTTGACACAATCCTATTTTTTAATACTACGTCGGTGGCAAACAAGCATACGGCCCGCCTGATGTACTTCCACGATAAAACCAAAGAGGATATAATATTATAGAGCGGTACTGTCATAGTAAATTTTGTAACCACAGTAAATTCACTGCCATCTATCGACACACTTTAAAACTAAAAATGAAGTTATAAAAATACGATAAAATGTATTTAAATATGGATAAATGATTTTTTTATTTGCATTAATTATTTTTATTATTTTGACCCATGTTCTGTCACTGATATGCGTTAAAATTGTTAAATAACAAACGAAACCGTCAACGCCTTCTATACGAGAGTAGGCCAAAGGTAGTAGCGACATCTGATCGAAAATCAAATTTTCGTGATTTTCGAGGCACGTTTTTTCCTTAGACTGTACCCATCTATTACGGAGTTATATCTATCTTTGATAAAACCAACAACGCGCACACTTTGCATTGAATTTCGTTATGATAATAATATTATTAGAAAAATGTTTCCACCTCTAACCCATTTCTGCATACTTGGCTTTCTGTCTTTTGCAGTGTGCAAAACAAATTGTTTCGTGTCTGGGTATGCAATATCTTGCATATGGTGCATTCAGACGCGCACGCTAGTAGCCGCTTTATGAATGTTTAGTTAAAAGGCTTACCGTCGCTGTGTAAAGCTGAAGTTAATCTATTTTGTGTACGTTTTATTATTTTGTAACAGTGTTTTTGTAAAGCGGGCTGTTTTTGTAATATATTAAAGTTGAAGCCCATAAGTATTGAAAACCAAACGCTCGCTAAAAACTTAATGAGATTTTATCAAATCAAATATCTTTGATTATTTCGCAATATTCTTTAGCTAGTATTTATGCAATTGCTGCTATGCTGTATGCTTTATGCTGATATTAATACAATAAAATTATAGAATATACATTTGTTTTCGAAATCCATCATTTATTTACGTAAAAAATAATCCAAATTACATACAATATCAATACTTAACAGTCTCAATACTGCTTATTTATAGTTTTTTTTTATTAATTTTTAATGTAGTAAAATCTTTACAATACAATACTCTTTATTGCACCTTTCAATAAAAAAAAAACGATACAAATCACAATATTAAACACACACAGTTGGAGGTTTTATCACTAAAGAGCGTTCTCTGCCAGACAACTTTTGGGTAGTGAATTAACTGCAAAATTATATCCATATGAGTAGGAATCTTTATATTGCAATAAGTACAGCCAAATAATTTAATTTCTGACCCATTTTGTACCTTGTCACAGTGACAATGTACGAGGTCTCTATCGACTTTCATATTGATTGTCACTGTGACAAGGTACGAAATGGGTCAGAAATTAAATTCTTTGTACACACTCATATAAAAAAATACCATAGTAAATCGTCATTTTCAGGACATGTATGTGTGACTAGTCTCTAAGCTCAAACCACCTTCTTAAGGCAACAGCGGCCTCAAACGCCGTGAGAATGTTCTGAATTGTTTTCTAGAGGATTCTCAACGTAAATGCTTGGAATTTTGCGCTGATAACAACCAAATGTTTGTAAACTACGGATGCAAACTATGTATCAAGTAAAATAGTTAATCCATTGTCAAAGTATAGGAAGGATTGCTTATAAACTTTGCAATTAATATGCTTGAAACAAAGACTTTTTAATTAACATTAATTTAATTTCATGTGTTCAATATAATTCTAAAACCAATAAGCTGATGTCAATATATATGTTTATAAAGGGTGGCAAAAAAATAGGGAGGTTTTGGGATTATACTGAGCAACTTTTACTATGGGACCAACCACGAAATCGCGAAAAAAACATTACCCCCATAGAAAATGGACCAGCCAAAATGTATGAAACAGCCATTTCTTTTCGCGATTTCGGGGTTGGTCTCATAGTAAAAGTTGCTCAGTATAATCTCAAAACCTATATACCTGGCAACGGGAATGCACTTTTTGAGCCACCGCGTACATGTTCCGATATATTTGTCCACTTTGGCCGTCACTATCTATTTGACGTTGACTGTACCTAAACTATAGGTCGACTTGTAGCTGTAGCATCGCTTAACAAACACGATGTAATGAGCACTTACAAAAGAGCCCGCCAGAGGCGTCAGTCAACAGGGGCTTGGGATAATTGCGCCCCCAGGGCTCACTACAAAGGGATCGTATTTAAATGTTTAGCACCAAAACGCAGATTTTATAGGTTGTTTTTATCACTATTTCGTTCTATCTGAAGATTGTAAGTAATGATTTAAGTTAGAGGTATTCGTAGTATCTTATAGCCATCACCATGTATCACGTGGACGTGGTTTTATCTGTGTTACCAATACGGAACGTTACCTAGAGTAATCTAACACTTTAAATTTTAGAGGCAGGTGATTTTTTCATAATGGCGAGGAACTTGCTATTTAATCTGCAAAGATGAGCTTATCCATATTCGGCTAGAAGTTTGACAACGTGCATACATTCCTGAAGTTACAAGCGTTCGTAGTCTATATGGTGTACAACGGGTACTTACCGTAAGTTCGGTCGTGTAATTGATATTTACCATATCATGCCACCACCATACCATACTAAAGTGATTACCTACCAATTGTGATGACTTACATATACTCATTATGACAAAAAAAAATTGAACATAGCTTTTTTTCACTCTGAAGGTACAATTAATTCATATTGTTTGGTAAAAAACGCACAAGCTGTTTTAGAATTCAGTGGTAGCCATTTTGTCTGTCCTGCACACGATTTATGGACCTATATATATCTTACAACATCTGTGGCGATGTCTATCAATATCGGACAGCTTATGGACAAAAAATTGGCCTACGTTGTCTCCTGTTTACTCATTTTCAGTTACCAATATTAGCCTTACCACGAGTTTAACACTGACTTATTTGCCAGCGTGTGCGTACTGCGTAACTTACTTTCTATGTATCTCGCTCATACTGGCATATTAGTGCGAGCAAGATAGAGCGAGAGTGGGTTACGCATACGTTAGCGAATATGTCAGTGGCAAACTCGCGGTAAGGCTACTGATGCTAAATATTGGGAAACTATTAAAATAGGGTACCTAGCCCATAAGTATAAGACGAAATAGTCTACAGCCAACAGCAATGAAAATGGGCAATGCCCGTCGGACAATGGATTGTATTGGTTTGTGAGCGCCTTCTTCCGCTGACGTGACACTATTGTCTAAAACGAGTACTCTGAGGAGGGAACAGAGTTTAACCTTCATAGCAACCTACACGAGCAGCGGAATTGCGTTACAGACATTTAGTTACATCCGTATCCGTATAGTGACTGCGCCAGCCAGCAGTACTGCTGCAAGGACGCAGAAGCGTTGGTCACACAAGAGAGGGAGGGATGGATAGGCTCATCGAGTTTGCTCAAATGCACGTGCTGGTACGATCTAGGCCGTTAGAGGCGTAGGCTACAGTACGCTAACAACCTCCGTCCAGACAGACCCGTTCCGAGCTATGATGTATCCGGGCCTACTCGTGTACATCTTCCATCATCTGCCGCCCCGGCATGCTCAACTGACCCTCCTGCCCGAGACACCGGTGAGCCAATAATACAGGCGAGGAGTGTGGGGCGTGTGCAGTCGAGGATAGGAGTTGACGGGAGTAGAAAAACCAGACCGAATACCAGATAGTGTATTCAGACATTTAGTTACATAAATATTGAGATTGATGATTCTTCGTAGGGCATACTTTTTAAATATGATCAATTAATGTTAAACAACATATTGGTCGCCATCGGCAACCAGTCCTCACATGTTCCAGCTAGAATACGTACTACAATCCGTTTGTATTTTTTTAATGCCGTTATGAAAGTAATTTAGTTTTAGATTTATTTCTTTCATAATATTAAATTACAATATCATCATCTTCCTCGCGTTTTTCCGGCATTTTGCAACGGCTCATGGGAGCTTGGGGTCCGCTTGGCATCTAATCCTAAGAACTGGCTTAGGCAAAAATAATAGTTTTAAATTACAATATAATAGTAGCTTATGTGACTGCTACATAATGAAAGGCATTAAAATACGAGTGTGGGTTTATGGAACGAATAAAATGAGTTTCATAATAGGAGCACACAAGTATTTTAATGAATTATTATGTACAGTTCCATACACTGCTTTATCTACATCCATATCATAAGCTTCACCAAAAAAAAAATTCACAAAACGTCAAATGGCGGTAAATGAAAACTTTTTCACGCATCCGTTTTTTTTAAATTTAGAGACAAACTAGAGTCGGGGTCGACTGTAATATCGTTCGATATCAAGCAACATGCGAGATATGTCAAAATTGTTTGCAACTGACATTTCATTTCGAATAAAACGTCATCTCGACTGATATTAGAATAGAAGTCAAAACAAATTCCTTTGTTTCTCAGAGGTGTTCTAAATTTGAATCTAATTAAATAATCGGCTATCGATAACGTAAAGTAAAAATTATGATTCAACTACATACGAAGGTTTGTTAATAATATAGGTCATTAAGTTTATCGCTTCTGAACATATTATAGGGAAGTTATGATATGGAAGTAGATAAATTGTTTTAAGCTAATCTACGTGAATTTATATTATGATCGTAAACTATTTATTATATACCTACATATTATGTCAATACAAATAAAAATCATTACCAAATTCGGCTATTAAATGTATGAGCCACTCAAATACCAACAATGGCACTCGTTGCGCTAGCTAAGCACCAAATACTGTTAAGCTATCTACGCAACCGATCCATGTTGTTTTATTATTAATCAAAGGACAAGTTACAGTGACAGCCTGCCAGATGTTTTTTCAACTGTCGCTAAATCGCTGGCCCAATATTACAGGGTTCTATGTTTCACTTTAATCGAACTGAAATTTGAACATTATCATAGTGACATTAAGTCGATTTTCAACTATCTGGAAAATGTAACATATAACCTTGTAATATTGAGCCAGCGAAACAACATCGCGTTTTCAGTTTGTCGCAGCCTGACATGCTCACGATGACATGTTCATAAACACACACATAATATATGACAGAATTTTCAAGGAATTTTCAGTGCTTGCTTTATTACATCATTGAAGTTTGTAGCTAAATCCTTTATTTAAATAGGTAGTGAGACTAGTGACGTCTAAGTGCAACAACAAAAAGTTTTTAATGCTTATAGGTAACAATATGGTTCAATAAAACTTAAGCGCTTAAGGTACAAACTACTTTGCTTGTATTAGGTGAATACCTACCTATTGCATAATCCCGCACTTAAAAAATTAACATGGTGCTATGATGTACCATACACTACCTCACCTAATTACAAGGTAGTAGGTTGGGACTTCCTTTTAAGTATATTATACCTGTATCAGGAAGCCCCGCTCCTCCGTAGCAACAAATAGTTTTTAGTTTAACAAAAGCAGAAAGAAAACTTAAGCTAATACAAATTTTATCTACATTAAATGTGTATGAGATCGTGTGAGTGCAGGTGGGTGTATCTTAGTAAAATTCATTTGATTTAAACATGAGGTTACTACACTTCACACTTTATATACAATCAGACATATATTTGTTTACTCCATGATTCGACAAAACGAGATAGTAAATCGCGTTTCGACGTTTGAATAATGTGTATCAACCTAATGTAAATCCCACACTAGCGTACAAAGCAAACCTAAACGATGGGGCCAACTTTAATGGCTTTATTTAATACGAGTTCGATTATTGTTCGACCCGAAAGCGAAAACTGGCGAAAACCCGGTTATGTGACACAGCGCTTCAGATTTCGTGTAATATGTTTATTGCGATTAGATTTGAGCATAATAAAACAAACGGCCTTATTCGGATACCTACGTCAAATATTAGTAGGTAATATCTTGCAAGTCGACTTCAATCTACTTTAAACAGTCGTATCGATAATAAAACTTTCCAAGCATAGTGTATAAGCCAGATAACAATATAATAATTTATTACCATCGGTAACTGCAAGGTCGTCAAACTTGGGCTGATAATGTTGTTTTGATGAGCCGATTTCTGAATTCTTTGGAAGCATGAAGAACAGTCGGCAGTAAATATGAAATTTTTGACATAAACTTATTAATGACCGAAAGTGTGAGTTGCTCCCTGCAAGAATTTTCAGCTTCTTCGTCTTCAGATACAATTAAACATCAGGTTTATTCTTAAGGCATTGGATTCAGTCACAAGCCGAAATAATTTTCTGGACTACTACTTATTACAATGAAATCTAGTTAGACCAAGAAAAGTCTGCAGCGATTTTGATGGCACACGCGGTACAAATGTTATTTTAAACGTCAATCTTCTATGAAATTATGACGTATAAATAACACTTGCATTGCGTGTGCTATCAAAGTCGTTGCAGACTTGTCTGACTCTACCTATACTCGTATTATTCTATCCCAAAACAACATAAACAAATGCAATTCGTTATAGTATTACTATCTCAAGACGTCGGCACTGCGCACTGCACAAACAGCTTTCAGACAGACAAGCACGTTAGACCAGGCTACTGTGTAAATTGATTCGATTTGGTGCTTTGGTACTGCTTAATTGCCAATGACGTGTTCTGCAAATCCAAATTAAACGATGAAGGTTACACTCGAATTACGCCCGCAGCAGCTTTACTACTGCCGCATTCTTCCGGGCGATGTTACTGTCAATTTCCTCAATTAATTGCGATGCTTTCGTTACAGCTTCAGCGTTGAAACACAAAAAAAGGTAAATATACCCTAACTATTACTACTGTCGCGATTGGAAAGTGATATCCGTCACTCGATTTATTTAGGGAGACTGACAGTGACATCGCCCACGCTAATGCCGCAGCAGTGACGTGGTGACAGATGCTGCTGCAGTCGCCGTAAGAACGTCACTTTAAAACAAAACGACATTTTTTTCTGCCAAAATTTGCCTGTAACAATTTTATGTAGAATTTACGTTTGAGATTTACCTACGTCACTTTTATGTCTCATTTGGTGATGGCTTTGATTTAAAAAAATAACACGGTAATCACAATATAGCTGTTTATGCTGTGATCAGCAATAGTGATGGCATTGGAGTCAAGGGTTCAATCTTAAGTCGTACCTGTAATATAATCAAAAGAAAGCCGTCGCTATAACAAATAATGTTGTTTTATTCGCCCTGTTTACGTTCTGTGTGTCCCAAATGTAAAAGGCACCCGATTAATGAAAAGCGCCAGGACCCAAACTCTTCTATTTAACACCTCAACTCGCTTATTCGATTTATAGAACAACTTTCCTTCAGAAATGAAGAGTTCCTTCTTACCGCGTATTATGGACGGAACAATACATTTAAAACTTGGCTCTTAAACAATTATTTAAGTTCACAGGAATTAAATTTGAGTGGAAATTTGAATAATTTTAGGGATTAGGGATAAACAAAATTAAGACAAATACAAAAATACAAAAGCTAAAGTTCATAAGGTTATAATATACGTATAGTGAGTAGTAGGTAGCTATAATATAGAGGTATCCAATCAGTACTTAAAAAAGTACCTAGTTAGGATTTGAGAGTCTATTTACCTATCTACCAAGAAAGATATCAAGGCTGTGTTTTAGCGCATTCGAGTTTTATTTGATTTTTAGTTTAATAGGTTGGTACTATCAATATCTTTGTAAATATTAAGGCTACGCCACTTGTTTACATGACTATTAGTCTTAGATAAATACTTAAGATTATTTCCCTATGGTTAAATGCAACTAGTACATTTGCAGCTGAAAAGAGACACGCAAAAACGAAAACACTCACTATAATATAGTGTTTTTACATAGTATTTTTATTTCATCAGAATTTGAAACGTGTTCTATCCATCCGCAGGATGTAAAGCAACCTTTTCTCCTCCGTGACATTTACCGCACTTTACCCACTACAGTTGCTAACGATGCTTTACAAATGACCATTTAACACTTCCATAATGAGACAGCAAGAGTCGGTCGTTATTCAAAGTTCGCGACTTTGCCTGAAGTTCTAACTGCAGTAAATCACGACGACGTGCGATGCAAGCACAATAAGTGCGCGGTTGACGCTGACATGGATCTTTTGATTTATTAGCGTTTTTTGTAGGAAAATACATAGGTAGTGAAAAG
The DNA here is from genome assembly GCF_947568885.1 of Cydia strobilella. Lineage (NCBI taxonomy): Eukaryota > Metazoa > Arthropoda > Insecta > Lepidoptera > Tortricidae > Cydia > Cydia strobilella. Next base: position 24,043,571 of record NC_086042.1, read on the forward strand.
AAATAGTGTTATTATATTTATATTTTATTTTTGTTATGTTAAAGGAATGAGCATAGTTTTGGAAACAAAGAGAGAGAGTGAGAGAGAGAGAGAGAGAGTTAATTTTAAAGATAATTATACAAGTACAAAATTTGTGTGATGAGACTGATGATAAAATAATAATCAAATCATATGATGGACGACAGAGAGGTGTGAATGAATAAAAAATTGGATAAACTAACTAATTTGATAGCGACAAGCGGTTGGTAGTGGAGGCGTAGCGACATGAAAAAGTTATGCCCGCAGGGCACAGTCCGAATAAAAATATGCGAAGTGGGAACCCAAATCGTGCTGCGATTTTTCCGAATCGTGCGCCACTAGTTTTGGCCTACTCTCGTATAGAGGGCGTTGACGGTTTCATTTGTTATTTATAATTTTAACGCATATCAGTGAAAGAACATGGGTCGAAATCATATAAAAATAATTAATGCAAATAAAAAAATAATTTATCCATATTTAAATACATTTTAACTTATTTTTATAAATCTTCATTTTTAGTTATAAAGTATGTCGATAGATGGCAGTGAATTTACAGTGGGGACAAAATTTACTATGACAGTACCGCTCTATCTTATTATATCCTCTTTGGTTTAACTGACTGTGAAGTTGCATCTTTTATTATTATAATTATTTATACAGGAAAACAAAACAAAACTTTCTTGTTATTTTTTTTATTATTGTTTGATTTGTAGCAACAATAGATATTAGGGTTTGCTCCCGGTACACTCCCGGTTCACCGGTACACTCAGTACCGGGAGCAAACTCTAATAGATATATACACAGTGGGGTAAATTTTAACTACCTATACATATCTACCTTTTTACACGTTATAGAGAGCTTACTATAGATTGTAAATTAATACCGCAAATCACAGTTTTTGAATGAGCCCCATTTATTATTATATTTGTAATTTGCTGCTGTAGTAGGTATTAGCAAAGATAGATATAACTCCGTAATAGATGGATACAGTCTAAGGAAAAAACGTGCCTCGAAAATCAAGAAAATTTGATTCTCGTTCAGAGGGCGCTACTAGTTTTGGCCTACAGTCGTATAGATGGCGTTGACGGTTTCGTTTGTTATTTAACAATTTTAACGCATATCAGTGAAAGAACATGGGTCAAAATCATAAAAATAATAAATGCAAATAAAAAAAATCATTTATCTATATTTAAATACATTCTATCGTATTTTTATAAATATTCATTTTTAGTTTTTAAGTGTGTCGACAGATGGCAGTGAATTTACTGGGGTTACAAAATTTACTATGACAGTACCGCTCTAGTATAAGTTACTCTATGGTATTAGACAAACTCACTGTGTAAAATAACACACATATTTGTATAGGGTTCCGGTCATCACACCCTTCAGGTAACATTAAAAAATCGATTTTTATGTATAAAATAAACCTAACCAAAAATTTACGAATAGCGGATACATGTTATTTGCTGATGAAAATTTACTCGTAAAGAAAGTTACACCGAATTAAAAAGTTTTTCATGGTTCAAGTATTTCATTTTTTATAGAACAGATTTTATAAACCAAGTAATTTGACTTCTTTAAAGTTCATTAATAAAATTCTAACAAATTACTCTGGCTAGCTGAAAAAAACCGGACAAGTGCGAGTCGGACTCGCCCACCGAGGGTTCCGTACTTTTTAGTATTTGTTGTTGTAGCGGCAACAGAAATACATCATCTGTGAGAATTTCAACTGTCTAGCTATCACGGTTCATGAGATAGAGCCTGATGACAGACAGACGGACAGACGGACAGCGGAGTCTTAGTAATTGGGTCCCGTTTTTGCCCTTTGGGTACGGAACCCTAAAAATAGAAAATTTAAACCTGCACTGCACAGTAAATTATTGATTTTTGTTATAAGAGATTTGGCCTAGTAAGGTTTTTGTAAAAGAAAAATTATACATCACTGATTGGGATCAACCTTATGGATACCTTTTGTCTCCATTATGACACAAGCTCGACATCACCGTCATAATATACCTAGAATTGTCACCGGTCTTTCGTAAGTAGGTGTATCCATTAGCATTGTAACACTTTTTATCTCGCGTTTTGTACACATATTTTATGATATTAACGGGTTTACCTCACTATCCGACATTTCTGCTGGGTTGCACCAGCTGTGGTCTGGGCACGGAAGACTGATATGCCAGCAAATTTCAATAATAAATGTTGATAAATAGTTTGTTCTGGGAAGACAAATAAATTCAAGCTCCGTTTTTGTTTAGATAATGTATGTTGTCTACGGCACGACACAACACTAACAATATCCGCGCACTGGTCCGAAGATAAGTAGATCCTCTGGTTTCAACATTTGAATCACTGTTCCCCAAGTTGACGATAATTTGTATCCTCCTCTCACTGTTGAAATTTTGAGGGTATTTTTAAATTTCTATCGCCTCGTACGATCCGAGGGCAATAGTGACCGAGTGTCACTATTTATTAGCTTCCAAGATATGGCCCAAAATAACATACATACTAACTAACACAGCAAGTTCAATAAAAGGTTGTAAAAATAAAAAAAAACAGAAATGTATGATGTTAAAATAAGGTATCTAGGGAAACGAGTTCACCGTGACAAGTAGCCCAATCAAGACTGCTGCAGCACACTGCGCACTGGCTCGATTTTCGCCCGATATTTGTACGATATTGCCGTCACCGGATACGCCGACAGCGTCCGGTACGATTGCTTTCCAAATTCAAGTTTTCAACTAAAATTCGAATTTGAAGTTGGATGAAAACGATATTTTAAATTAGAACAAAGTAATCTATTAGTAGTAAATCTAAACCTACCTATGAAATTAAACAAAATAAATTATTGCGTAATATAATAATTTTATATAATTATGTAACATGAAAATACATCTCGGCGTTTAAAGCCCTTTTCAGAACTCGGGGATATGACGACGGCGTACATAGTCAAAGCACCCCGAAAAAAATTGGGTACTTACCTTTAACGCCTCAAATCAGTAATTTTACTTTTTATATTCCTACTTATATTCTTACTTCCTAGTATCAGCACAATAAAGGCATATCATTAATTAAAATCAGTTCAGTTTTGAGAAGCTTCGAGAGAATTCACAATTGGACAGATAGACAACATAGAGTTATAGGCATAGACATCCTTATTGCACCCCGTTTCGTAAAACCCACACTTTCACTAATTGACTCAGAATTAGCACTTGTCCCGTATGCTCCCGTGTTCCATCATGCAGCTCCTCACACTGGATAGTGGATATGTCAAATAAAAAGCCAATAGGTACCCGATTCTGGGTAAAATTGCAACGAACGATGTTCTTTTCTGTACCCAAAGTCAGTAATTTTCTAGCTTTTAGGTTTTACTTATTGATCTCTTTTTTTATTTAAACTTTATTGCACAATATAACAAATAAAGTACAAATGGCGGACTTAATGCCTAAGGGCATATCTTATATAATGAAAATACTTTGTCTTGTTACTAATTACAATTAGTAATAATTATTAGGTACTTAGTTTATATTTACATGCTACTGATTAAGTACACCTATTTAATTTTCTGAAGCGACAACGTGGCAACATTTCTTGGAACAATAATTTACGTAATTACATAAATAAAAATACAGAAGTGGATGTCTTATACGATCACTCATGTCACAGTTGAGTTCGTTGGAGTTGCGTCAGCGTTAACTACGATATAGTACAATAGAATATAAAGACTAAGATTAAAATTGTTGGTACCAAAAGTAATATAATTGCCATAAAATGACCTAATTTATATTCATTTACTTACTTAAGTGTGTTCATTTCTGAACTACCCAAGAACTTGTTAAAACTGCTTTAAAATTTTCAGTCAGGCTTTAGAGCTACCATTCGACCTCATTTTGCATTCAACACCCATAAATTATCATCAGATCGGATTCCGACTACAGCGTTCCGGAATTAGCGCAATTCGCACTCTATGCCTAGCTCGCATCAAATTCACAATTCGGCGAGCTATTCTTCGTAGCTGCTCTAGATTGTATTTTGAATTAGGTACCTACGTGACATAAAACACCTGCCGTTGAATTAGTAAAGGTCTCGTACACGTCTCTAGGATAGAACATGTAAACGGATCGTCATTTATTGAATTAAAATGTTAATTATTAGAATTCGAAACATCAAATAAAAATTATTATTTTGAACCTTTTTTTTCTCACCGTCATAATTAATTAAAACATTTGGAAAGTGAAACATCCTTAGGGTAGAACAAGCGATTTGGAACCCGGCTATCTACATTCATAAGTACCTACATAAATATTATGAAACGAGAACTTTCCGAGCGATGGAAATTAAAATATTCTTATTTGCTACAAAAAGTAAAATAACGATGTTGTGTTGCACAATGGTACTTTATTAGTCACCTACACGACTTGGATACTATAAAGTAACCTAATAGTATCGTTATAGTTACCAATTAAATTGGTACCTACTCGTATTATGTTTATTATTTCTGTCTATCAAGGTGATATTTTCATCGACCTGAACCTTGTAGTGAAGCATTCTAGCAAATTGCGATAGGTAATGTATCGCCATAACATGAACATTCCCAATATTCCTGCAACATACCTACTTATAGGTTCGTGTGTTTCGTTGCCCTGACGCTTTCCACAGAGTGTTCAAACCTAACCATTCCAAAACAGAAACACATCGTTCTAAAATTAGCACATTTTGCACCCCTATTCCAGATCGTCGCCATCGCCAATAATTGCTAGCTCCGTATTCGAGCAAGTGAGTCAGCAGTAGGGAGAACTGTCGCGAATAGGTATAAGTAAGTCTAGGCATAAAATAACGTGTAAATAATTGACGATTCTGTTTTATATTCTGTTTGTGTGATAACTGTTTTATTTCCATTTCGTGTGTTTATGTTTTTACTTTTATATGTTTTACTTCTTTTTTGTGCATAGTTATAAGCCAATCAATGTTTAAATATTAAGAATCAATGTCCCACAATAAATATTACCTATTCCCTAACTCTGTAAAATAGCGTAAGCTGATTGGCCAATAAATGGAAACTGACTCTGCACAACTCACCCACGTGACACAGTGGGCGGGGCGCGGTCGCGCTCTCATATAAATATGACTGCCCAACCTAGCCTCGTCAGTCCATCAACAACTAGTCTACACTTAACAACTTTAACCCTGAAATAAGTGTTCTTACTAACCCTCACACTAACCCGGTAACATGGTGGTGGTATTTCTGAGGTAATTGGCAGCGGTAGCTTCACTTCGGCCAGCGCGTTCCAGTCTTCGGCGTACGAGCTTCAAGAAAAACAGTCTACGCTCAACAATGGTACTTTATTAGTCACCTACACGACTTGGATAATATAAAGTAACCTAATAGTATCGTTATAGTTACCAATTATAATTGGTACCTACTCGTATTATGTTTATTATTTCTGTCTATCGAAGGTGATATTTTCATCAACCTGAACCTTGTAGTGAAGCATTCTAGCAAATTGCGATAGGTAATGTATCGCCATAACATGAACATTCCCAATATTCCTGCAACATACCTACTTATAGGTTCGTGTGTTTCGTTGCCCTGACGCTTTCCACAGTGTTCAAACCTAACCATTCCAAAACAGAAACACATCGTTCTAAAATTAGCACATTTTGCACCCCTATTCCAGATCGTCGCCATCGCCAATAATTGCTAGCTCCGTATTCGAGCAAGTGAGTCAGCAGTAGGTATTGATTGGGACGTTCGATTCGATTGGTCCTGAATAGGTTGGATTACAGGGCGTCAACACAGGAAGTAATCAAGTGACCGACGTCTGATGACGCGACGGTTTCAATTCCAGAATAGAGGTGTGGATACTTTTTAGGTGGCAGAGTTTTGAGAGTGGCAATTTCGTAGCGAATTCAAGAGTTGAATTTGATTGTTTACGGTGCTTTAAAATAATCATGGATAAAGTTTGATAACATATACCTTCTTATATGTAATATATCTTTAGCGACGAAAGACACACCACGACACATTTCAGCTCGGATAGAATGGTTGCTCCTACATACTTGTAAGAATCTGACACCCACAATGACTAGAGTGGCCAACCTATTAAATACATATACGGATGAACTCAAGCAAGAAATATACATATTTTTAAAAGAACAGTTAATATTATTTAAATTACACTTAATTTGCATGCTTGATGAAGAACACTCGGACTCGTAACTTGGAGGGTAAGAATATTGCAAACTCGGGTCTTTAATACCCTTCAGCTTGCGGCTGTCGGAAATTATCACCCTCGTCTCCAATATTTCACCTACCCCCAGTCCAACGTTGGGTAAGTGTCCAATGTACTATTTTCTTTGATAATGCAATTAGTAATGGCTCAATAAAAACCGGTCAAGTGCGAGTCGGACTCGCGTTCCAAGGGTTCCGTATATTACACAATTTAAAACAATTTATTTTTTATGTGAAACGCGAGTGAAATGTCTTGAAAAAACCCGTAGGGGTCGGATCAAAAACTAAGTAATTAAGTCCGACTCACGCTTGACTGCAATTTCTAATAGGTTTTCCTGTAATCTATAGGTAAAGATTTATTTTGTATATTTTTTTCAATATTTTAGACCCAGTAGTTTCGGAGATAAAGGGGGGGAATGGTCATTTTTTGCCTATTTTCTTGAATAACTTCTAAATTGTTTATCCTAAAATTAGAAAAAGAATATATTTGAGATTCTCACAATGAGCTCTTTCATTTGATATATAACACGATATAGTTTGAAAAACTTTATTTTTTAATTTTCACATTTAAAATTTCACAAAAGTGGCCCCCATGTTTAAAATTCATTTGTTTGCATTACATGTACGTCTTTGGGTCACAAACTTACATATGTATACCAAATTTCAACTTAATTGGTCCAGTAGTTTTGGAGAAAATAGGCTGTGACAGACGGACAGACAGACAGACAGACGCACGAGTGATCCTATAAGGGTTCCGTTTTTTTTCCTTTTGAGGTACGGAACCCTGAAAATGGCAGTAATAATTACGAGTAACGCAAATATTTACATAGTGTTTTAAGGTGCAATATTTAATTCCTGTCTCCTCTATATTCTCTTATGTTTGTAAGTGAGACCTAACTTTGTTACTGACTTAATAATCTCTTTAACGAGATCCCTAAGCTGTATTGCAATTCAATTAATTAATTTTAAATTAATTATTTCAGAAACAAACTTGGCTCTAAAGGACAATGCCTATACTTTTCTCTGCATTTGAAATTTAATTATAGTCGTTGTGTCGCGGGGGAACAATTTGTTACTAAACGGATTCTTAATTGAATAATTATTTTGTCAAACGCTGACAGTTTTCTAAGAATACTAGCATCCAACAGAGACTTTATTGGTATAAAATACCGGCCAAGTGCGAGTCGGACTAGCGTTCCTAGGGTTCCGTATATTACACAATTTAAACAATGTATTTTTTATGTGAAACGTGAGTGAAATGTCTTTAAAAAACGCTTAGGGGTCGGATCAAAAACTAAGTAATTAAGTCCGACTCACGCTTGACTGCGATTTCTAATAGGTTTTCCTGTAATCTATAAGTAAATATCTATTTTGTTTATTTTTTTTACCAAAATTTTAGACCCAGTAGTTTCGGAGATAAAGGGGGAGGAATGGTCACTTTTTGCCTATTTTCTTGAATAACTTCTAAATTATTTATCCTAAAATTATAAAAAAAATATATTTGAGATTCTCAACCCCCCCCCCAAAAGTGGCCCCCATGTTTAAAATTCATTTGTTAGCGTTACATGTCCGTCTTTGGGTCACAAACGTACATATGTATACCAAATTTTAACTTAATTGGTCCATTAGTTTCGGAGAAAATAGGCTGTGACGGACAGACAGACAGACAGACAGACATACAGACGCACGAGTGATACTATAAGGGTTCCGTTTTTTCCTTTTGAGGTACGAAACTCTAAAAATGGACCAGGTATACGCAAATGTCGCTAAACGACCTACGCGTCCAATACAACAATGCATTCAGGCCGCTGTTGCGGTTGCTTCGCTGGTGCAGCGCGTCTGGGATATTCTACACACATGAGGGATACACGTGAGTGTATGTAGTTATTATTAGTAGTGTTTATGCCTGGCTCCTGCCAAATAGATATACTGTAAATTAAAATTAATAACAATAATTTTTTTCAGTTGTTTAAGATAGTATTAATTACTAACACGTATGGACCATTTATGAAGAAGTTTAGTCTAAAATAAATGAATTTTATTTAAATTTTTATTTAGTATTTATAATGTTAAATGACTTGTACTAATTTTAATTTAATAAAAAAAAAAATGGTATTACACTAGAATGTTACCGTTCATTATTAGTATACCTTCAACACACTAAATTATATAATTCTCTATATGAAGGTATGACCTCCCTTTAAATAACGTACTTTTTTATTACATTCAGCCTTTAAAATCACAGAATTTTGCTGGCAATTAAAATACGTACAGCTACCTAACTGGTTAACCAACGAGAACAAGTGGAACATTTATAGAAATAAACTTCGGTTCAAACGTGTAGACGGAAAAGCTGTTTCTTTTAATTAACATGGAATGAGCTGGCATGGAAATATTTTAAAAATATTTTAATAAGATTGAGTTTGTTGACAACCATTTTTTTCATTTCAAATGTTATTTATTAAATTTCATCAACATTTCAGCCGAATTTTTTTGCAAGACCAATATTATACCTTGGCACTGGGAACTAGAAGAATGGTTTTGCCAATCCCTGCCCTATCCCTGCCCCTGTCTATTCTGATAGTAGGTACTCGTAATTATCTTGTTATCAGACGATTATGAATATGATCTTTCCGTTAACAGATCACATCCAAAACCGTTTGAAAACTGGAAATCACTATCTGAATAGGCCTCCAGACTCCATATTGTAAATTGTAATGTTTCTCTAGCATGTTGGAGAACACCTCACGCTGCCATTTCCGGTACTCAACAAACGTGACCCCATGTATGTAAGTAAAGGGAGGTAGATATGGCACCAGGCGCTCGATCGTGAGCCATCAAATATAGGTCCCGGAACCTATATTGAGTAAGACGTACGGCTGACGCCAATGTGTCAAGATTGTCAAAATCATCTACTAAATATTGCCTGCATTTTAGTTTTGTCAAGTATGAACGTCACGCGTCTATTATTAATAAAAGGTCATTGTGTGACCCACCCGCTTATGACGGGAAACTGTCGACTGACGTGATTGTGTGACTTACGACGACTTTGTTCCACGTGGTGATCTTCTCTTGTGAACTAGACATTTGTATATATTCGCGTGCTGATAAGATCAGTGAAACGGGGTTCAATATGTATTTTAAGATGACATTCTCCTTACGTCTGCAGCAGCGTTGGGTACTTTGATGTAGCATTACTGTGCAGCATTGCTAACGACTGCATTTCCGCAGGTAATGTACATTTAAATATTAAACAGTTTATTTTCAGACTTTGTTTCATAAATAAACGTTGACCCGCCCCCTTCCCTCCCAAAATAATTTGGGATGTCGACAATGATTTTTACATTTTCTGCAGCAATACTGCACAGTAACGTCGCAGCAGTCGTTATTCGAATGTAACCTTTAATTTTTCCAGGTTTATGCATTAAAGGTTAATGACCGATAAATAAGAACTCGCCACATTCTGTTATCGTGTTTGGTGACACTTAATATCCAGGCTTTCTGAGACGGGCAGTTTGACCTCATTCATCTATTCTATTAATAAATGTATCTGAAGCGAAGGGTAAATAGCTAACGAATAGACTCAGAATAATATATGTTTCAATGTAAATGACCTTTTGGTTATTTACCTTTTGATGGCCATCGTCTGATATGATTATATATTTTGAGACCGCGTATATCACATTTTCATGAAAAATCAACATAAAATATATAATATGCAAACATATTTACTGGCAGGTGGCAAGAAAACCTAATATTTTTGAACTTAGGTTCACATTAAATCGAAGACGAGCGAAATTTTCAGCTTCTATGATTATGTATATGTCTATTGAATGCATTGAATACTAGATTCATGTAAACATCCTACTGACCCACTTTATCCCTCACATCAAGACGATGTCTTAGAAGAGTCAAAATTACCATACGCATTCTCAAGATTTATAGGTACAGCACCTACTTACGGTACCTTTTCCCCGCATTATCGACAGTCCAACCCTTTTCAGCTGTCAGGAGGCTATTCTTGAGTACATTTTGAGATTTCAACTCTTTGTTGGGATTTAAAAGCACTGGAACCTTGCATTTAATAAAAAAACCGGCCAAGTGCTAGTCGGACTTGCGCACGTACCATTACGGAAAAAAACAGCAAAAAATCACGTTTGTTGTATGGGGGCCTTATTTAAATATTTATATTATTCTGTTTTTAATATTTGTTGTTATAGCGGCAACAGAAATACATCATCTGTGAAAATTTCAACTGTCTAGCTATCACGGTTCATGAGATACAGCCTAGTGACAGACAGACGGACAGACGGACGGACAGACGGACAGACGGACGGCGGAATCTTAGTAATAGGGTCCCGTTTTTACCCTTTGGGTACGGAACCCTAAAAATGGAGATTCAGAAAATGGGTTTGAATGAAGTTATAGACCGCAGGCCAGGAACAGATTTCCATGACCAATCGCCTCCCGGGCGAAAACTCGTATAGTGGTTAACGGCTATTTATGATGAACCCTCGTGAACGTCAGCTGCCGCTCCGTTGGTGGGTTGAAGTATGGCAGCAAATAAAATCTATAAAAAAAGTTTAGTCATCGCCTCACACTTGATACTTTGGCAGATGATAGTTTAGATGCTATGTGAATAAACAAAATCGTCAGCCGATTGTATCGCTGTGGAAAGACCGTCAGCTGGTCACGTGAACATGTAAAAAAGAAAATTCTTTTCAGTCATCGGCGTCATCGCCTCCCGATTGATACTTTGTCAGATGATAGTTTAGATGCTATTGTTAATAAAACAAATCATCAGCCGGTTAGTGCCGGCCGTTGGAAAGACCGTGTTACGCGTTTCGGTGGCTGCCATTCCTCGACCCACCAACGGAGCGGCAGCTGACGTTCACGAGGGTTCATCATACATAGCCGTTAACCGCTTTACGGGTTTTCGCCTGGGAGGCGATGACTGACAAAATTTGCGCTTGGCTCGCGGTCTATTAGTTATTACAATGTAGGTAATTGTAATAACTGTTTAATGTTGCACTAAGGTCCTGAATAGGGAAGTAAGAAACAAACAGAGTTTAATCATTAACAAACGTTTGTTTAAACTAGCTCTTCTTTAAACAAATCCATGTCTAAAACACGCCGGCTCTGACCAGGGCGATAGGGAGTATCAAGGGTGCCTACGCGTCTAAAACACGCCGGCTCTGACCAAGATACAGGGTAGGACAGGTTACGTAATCCAGGTGCCTACGCGTCTGAAAACACGCCGGCTCTGACTGGGCTACGGGAATCAGGAAGGGTCGGAGGGGAACCGGGTGCCTACGCGTCTGAAAACACGCCGGCTCGACCGGGAGATCAGCTGTCCTCACTGCGGAAGGCCGTGAGCCCAACTGACGCTGTTGTATGGGCGCGCGCCGCTTTTATACGCTCGGCCCGGCGCGCGACGGGTGGGGCGAGTGGGCTGGCACTCGATCGGTGGCCGCGGCTCGATAGGTAGCTCCGCTGTCTGTCACGTGGCGGCGGCGTGGTGTTGTAATGCGCGGCTGTGTGCGCCATTACAGTCCCGTCACCCGTCTGGAGATTTTTACCTATGGGGAAAAATCACCGTTAGAATATGCTGGCTGAAAGGCGTTACACTTTTTTTTTTTATTTTTTTTTTTTGTATTTTTTTTTTATTATTTACTGGATGCTAAATGTTTATCTCTCCTTTTTGTATTTATTCTAAGTATTCGTTTTCCTATTTGCAACACGTTTATTTATTTTGAGCTTACGTTCTCTGTTTGACCCCACGTCGTTTGTTTATTTATGCTTATTTTAAGTATCTATTGCGGTTTAACTGGTCCCATTTTTGATTACACTTATTCTTTCTTTAATAACTATATTTTATGTAAACAATACGGTTTTTTTCTATACACTTTTTTTTTAATGCTTTTTTTTGTACTTTAATCTATTAACGGTTTTTTTTGATACTACAGTATATTACGTTTTTTTTTTTATTATTACGGTACTTGAATGTAATCACTATTATATTTTTATATTATTTAACTACCCTATTATTTTACTATTTATTTATTCTTGTTTCCCCCCTTTTTCCTTTCCGGTGACGTTCGTAGGGCGGGTGCACCTGCCGCGTTCGCGGCCTCCTCGTATGGCCGTGTTGTTGGCCGCCGTTCCTCTTTCTGCCCGCCCTGCGCGTCCTTTTCTTGTTTCCGCCCTCCGTGTCTGGTCTCGAGGACGGTGCCGGTGCCAGGGGGCTGGCGATCTGTAACTTACTTTTTGTTATCCCTCCGATATCTATTTTTCTTTTATTAAATTTACGTTTATGTTCCATTTCTGAAGTCGGTTCGTGTCCGCGCTGCGTGGTTTGTGTTTTTCGAATTTTCTTCTTCCGGTTGTATTTTATCGCTGGACTCTGTGTGTGTTGTGTAAGGTTCGCTTTTGCTCGGCGGTGCGGGACTCGGTTTGTTGTGTATTTACCTTTTTCGGATATCTGGTCAATGTTCCTGGTATGTGGTAAATCTACCTGTGGTAGCGGGTACGCATCCTTTTCGGATATCTGGTTATTCTCACGGTAATCTACACGGAATCGGTACTGACCTGACGGTTTTTCCACTGTTACGACGGGGAAACTATGTGGGCTGTGTGACCTCTCGATCATGCCCTGTTGAAGCATGTCACTCACGTGTTTGTCGGTTATTTCTTGCTGTTTCGGATTTCGCGGATTGTATCTCTGTTTTACGGGTCCTGTGTGCTTTAGTTCTATTCTGTGATGTACCTTTGTGAACGGTGTGGTTGACTGCTGTTGACTGGATTCGGCGGTTATGCTATTCTGGTTTTCTTCTGGCGTGTCTATTTTTTTGCTCTGGGTATCTTTGTCATCGGGGTCTTCTTCGTCTTGGCTCTCTCCTGGCCATTTTATTGACATTCCAAGTCGTTTCAGGACGTCCATTCCTATTATAATGTCCGTCGCTGACGGCAGCACCCTCAGCCAGTGTCTGATTTTTACCTCTTTGACTTCTATGTCGACCAACAAGTTGTTGTGGGTTTTTGTCCTGGTCCCATTCGCTAGTATTACTTCTCTTGTTTTTAGCTTATTCTGGTACGCGATGTTCTTACATTCATTATATACTTGCTGGTTGATGTACGAGTTGGTCGATCCTGTGTCTATTACGTCTCGGTAGTTTCTTCCCATTATGTGCAAATCGGTGTATATGCGGTTGTCGCTCGCCTGTGGGTTGTCGGCTGCTCCTAACTTCTCCTGCCCTTTCCAGGTTGTTTTCTTGCAGCAGTTCCTGCTTAGCACTCCCAGCTTCCCACACTGGCTGCAAAACACTTGGCGTCTGCCCCTGCAGGCGTCTGCGTTATGTCCCGGTTTCCCACAGGACCAGCAGCTGGTCTTGGGGTCATACCTCGGATGCACTGTGTGGCTCGTACTCTGTCTCGGCTCGGGTTTCGGTTTCTGGTTGTCGCTGCGTCGGTCGTCCCTACCTTGGGTCGTTTGTTCGCTACTTGCTTGTTTGTCCTCCCTCCATTTGCTGTCGTCGCTGGCGTCTCGCCACGCTCCTGACGACGTCGTTGCACCGTACGTGGGTGTCCTTATATTTTCATACTCGGTTCCTAATTTCAATAGTTCTGGTAAGGTCTTATAGTCTTGCCTTTTGATGTATAGCTTGTAGCTATGTAACATATTCTCGTGGATGCGGTGTAACTTCGCTGCTTCGTCGAGACTTCCGTACCTACGCATCAGCGTCAGAATGTCTGTGACGTAGTCGGTAAACCTCTCCTGGTCTCCTTGTTTTCTAGTGACAATTTTGGCTATGAGATCCTCTTCATAATTGGCCGGGTAGTAGTACAGCTTAAATGTTTGCAGGAATTGATTCCAATCGGTCCATGAGTCTACGTAATTTCTGTACCACAGGAGCGCTCTGCCCTGCAGGATGCGTGGTAGTGCGGGCAGTATGTCCTCTTTTCCGACCTTGCTGGCGTCGATGAGCTCTTCCAATCTTTCGATTAACTCGACGGCGTTGTCTGTAGTTTTAAACGAGAGGTTCCATTCTTTTATTAATTTTGTGATCACCTTTGCATTGTTTTCCGCCATTTTATCGGCTTCTTCCTCTTTCAGGATCTCCACCAAGCCCTTGCGTATCTCCTCTACGGTTAAGTCTTCAGTCGGTACGCCACGTGCCGTGGCTTCTTGTATTAATTCGGGTTTTTTCAGTCGGTATATCCAACTTGTGTGTACTTGGTGTGGTGATGCTACGTGTAGCGGCTGTATCGAATATATGAGTACATGGGGCGGTATATGTTAAATATTTATTTATTTATTTATTCTGTCCTCTCTCGAGCAATGGTTCCTTCCAGGATACCGTATGGACTCCTACGTGAGTTTTTTTGTTGGGCGCCAGATGTGATGGGGTCACGTTCGCCGGGGCGGGCGCGGCCTCATACACCTCCCTTGTTCCAGACGGGAGCAAGGGTTTCCTAGTTAGCTCAGAGGAGAGAGAGGGTGCAGAGTGAGACAAGGAAACACAGGTTTCATGCTGTAGTATAGATCGGCGGGCTTTTATGCCGGTTTATTATAAATCAAGATTCCTTAGGTCTAGGTATCCTAAACTAGGTACGACGCGGGGTGGCTTCTACTTATCGCAACGGTACGGCGCGGACCCTAAGCTACTCGCGGATTCGGTAACGGTATCCCCTAAGAGTGAAGGGGATGGCGAGACGGGAAGGATATGCGAATCGGGGGGGAGCGCCTAGGGTGCCTACGCGTCTAAAACACGCCGGCTCTGACCAGGGCGATAGGGAGTATCAAGGGTGCCTACGCGTCTAAAACACGCCGGCTCTGACCAAGATACAGGGTAGGACAGGTTACCTGGACAGCTGTCCTCACTGCGGAAGGCCGTGAGCCCAACTGACGCTGTTGTATGGGCGCGCGCCGCTTTTATACGCTCGGCCCGGCGCGCGACGGGTGGGGCGAGTGGGCTGGCACTCGATCGGTGGCCGCGGCTCGATAGGTAGCTCCGCTGTCTGTCACGTGGCGGCGGCGTGGTGTTGTAATGCGCGGCTGTGCGCGCCATTACAGATTTTTCGGTGAACTTTCTCGCGGATATTCGCCGGTAATAACAGCGCCATTTACCGGGATATTAGATATACCAAATCCGTAAGCGTTTGTACAAAAACAAAGTTTAAAATATTGTTTTGTTTTCTATGTTTATTATCCATTTAAAAGCAGCAGAACCCCAGATTAGAAGCGCTGGAAGGTAAATAGCTATCAAGTATTATAATTGTACTAAAACTCTATTATTATCTAGTTTAGTCTCAAATTTATACTTATTGTAAATATAAACGCACCATGTCACCACTGCAAGTAGATGTTTTATGAGTTTTATATAACAAGTTTATTTTACATAGAATACAAAAAAGTGCAAGTATCTTGAATTAAGATCAGTAACAGTTACATGCCGCTTTAATTAAAATTATTCTAACCATTTCTGCAAATCAAAGCAGTCACGACCATCTTGACACTTTATAAACATTGTCACATAAAAACTTGAATGATTGGCTTCGGCCCGAGCCAGCAATCCAACTTTTTAAATTAAGCCCAACAAGAAAATTCCAATTTTTTTCCGGAATGAAAGAAACAGGCGAGTTTATGTCCATTATATGAATTCGTAAGTTATTGCTTATTTTGTGCACAGTAACACCAAAATATCCAAAAAAGTCTGAAACATTATTTTCTTGCAGCATCTATTAATTATCCCTAAGGTCAGTTAATTATTATAGCTAATAAAGACAATTTTGTGACAAGTTTTCCGTGTATTTCTTCACTTTTTTGTGATGCCTTTGAGTACCTAAATACGAGTATGTGATGAATTATATCAAAAAATAAATAAAACTAAATTTACACAATCAAAAAATAAATAAAACAAATTAAGAAATAATGTAAAACTATATAGTTATTAATTTTACGTGAAATAAGAATTGAGACGCCATTTGCAACACAATTAAATTATTATATTTAAACAAGTATACATGTTAACACGGTAAAGACTATTAAAAAACCGGCCAAGTATGAGTTGGACTCGCGCACGAAGGGTTCCGTACCATTACGCAAAAAACGGCAAAAAATCACGTTTGTTGTAAGGGAGCCCCACTTAAATATTTATATTATTCTGTTTCTAGTATTTGTTGTTATAGCGGCAACAGAAATACATCATCTAACTGTAAATTTTAAACGGCTGTAATTTTCCTTCCAAGCAAGATGACGACAGCTTTCTAACCGCGGTTAAAAGTCCTATTATTTAAATAAATTATATATTCTAATATAAATAATTCTGATTTTACGCCATGCGACGTTACACCGGTGAACAGAAGAGATCACTGAAATTTAATCTTTTCCAAATGGCAAGAAAATTTTCTACATCCTCCATGCTTGCTTTCGATACACTTAAAATTACCTCGAAGTTTCGTGCATTTCATAATATAAATAAATAATTTTGTACGTTGTCTCCTGAACAGAGGTCTCGAAGCGGCGGACCTAGGGAACAAGTGACCCTAGGACCATAAGAAAGATTGTTAGGTAATATAATTTGCGCCCGCCCCCGCATGCCGTCATATTTATCGTGAAAAATTGGGGTACATATATGCGGCTTAAGTGAAACGAACTATAAAGAAACATAGTGTATAGATTCGCACAAAAGTAAGGATAGCTAAAGTAATCGAAAATTAGCGTTATTAATTTCCTTCGTACAAAAAGTCGCATTTTGTAATAGACGATGAGCAAAGTAAGACCGCCATACTAAGGTAATTTCATATAAGGAAGTCGTTTTAGCGAGAAAGATCTTTACTTAAAACTTTGGCATTGAAATTAATGACTTACGTGTGTGACACAAAGTTTAATTCAACTTGCTTATTTTTGTGGGTTATTTAATTTTTTTGTAATAGTCTACTAAACGAATGAGAGAAAAAAAGATCTACAAAATACAACCTTGTTATAATACAAATAAGCTTAAATTTTGAACGGGCTTTCCAACCAATGGACTATCTCAATGTCGCCGCTATACTTACTCAACCTCGTATCTGCAACACTCATTTGATGACAAAAACACCCGTATTCCGAATGAAAGAAAAGCGACATTTCCATCAAATGATTGTTGCAGATATGAAGTTGAGTAAGTATACCGACGATGTGATCAGTAAGAATCATATTTATTGTTGGAGTAAACTTTAAATTTTTAAATTAAGAATTCCGTTCTTTACTGTCATTTTTTTTTTACACAATAAAGCATATAGAGTTAGTAAGACGTATAGAGATAACAAAGTCATTTAATATTTATTAGAGAGTATCTAATTCGTCGAAACAATATACTCAATATCCCTTTGCATTAAGTACGACGACATTTGTGTATAATTGTATACAGTATTTATGTATATTTTTGAAAGAATCGGTGAAAGCAGCAACCAGATCCCGTTCTGTTACGAGAAAATAATCTTGGAAGACCTGTATATGACAGTTAAAAAAATTATTCTAGTTTTTGGAAACAGGTAAAGTTGACGAAATTGAGCCGATGTTGTTCAAACTTGTTTGAGAGATCGGCTCACTTTATCGGCCCGATTCGAACTTTAAGATACGTCAAATTTAATATTACGATTATAATACGATACGTTTTTGTTTGAACAAACTTAACTTTTGACACTGACATATCTAATCCATATCGTATCTAGTCGAAATATTTGACGTATCTTAAAGTTCAAATCGGGCAGTATATTTCGTCAACCTTAGAGCCAGCGACAAAAATATCAGTTAAGATTTGGTACTCATGAACCCAAGTTCTACTAAAATATTTTGATTCTTTTAAAAACAATAATGGAAAAGATTTTCTTTTTTAAATTCTTTGAAAAACACGATAATATTATATATTTATCCTCGTCCTAAATTCAAGACGTGCAGAAAATATAAATAACTTACTCATAACTTATACTTTTTTGACAGCTTAAGTAATAACATTAATGCGGTTTATATTGTTATAAAAACATTTTAAAAACTTGACTGAATTCAGTATCAAACTGAACGTAGTTTAGCGAAAAGGAGTCATCCATAAAATATGACATTTAAATTATTTGATTTTCTGTTTGAAGGAAACATATTTTTTTTAACAAATCGTTTGTCTCACTCTTACACTACTTACTTACACTCTCTCACTTTGTTAGCTTAGACGAACTCTACATTTTTAGCAGTTCTAAATAATATTAAAGTCTATATATATTTAAGGCATGGAACTAAAAACAAAATCAAATCAAAATAATAAGTTATAAATTTAATTCAAATTGAAGCAGTATAGAATACCGAGCTATAATTGTGAACCATAAAATACTAATGATGATGACTTGTTAGATAATTTTCACAAAAGCATTTTTTCTGAGTAGCGAATTTTCAATTCGCGGTTTTTACGATTGCAAATTTATTTATTCGTCTTTTTTCATGTAGCGATTTTTCATGGAGCGTTTTACAATGTTCACCTTTATTTGTTTCGCTCATTTTACCAGTAGATTATTTAATTATTCGCAACTATTATCAGTATAATATAGTGCGGTTTGTTAGATATTTTACTCGAAATAATTATTCTAACAAATCGTTACCCCTTAGTGTCCACTGTCAACGTTATTACACATTAATAGGTAGGTAGGTTAGGTTTGTTAGGTATCTTCAGATGCCCGAAGGGCAGACCGCCTAGAAATAGGAGCCCCGCGAAGCGGAGCTTCGTCGAAATAAGGCGTGGGTTGCCTAATACTGCGGAAAATATATGCGACTGATAAAATAATCTAGGGTAAAATAAGCGAAAAAAATAAACGCGAACATTTTAAAACGCTTCATGAAAAATCGCTACATGAAGAAAGACGAATAAAGAAATTTGCGATCGTGAAAAACCGCAATGTGAAAATTCGCTACTCAGAAAAAATGCGTTTGTGAAAATTATCTAATAAATCATGCGCACGGAACACTAAATGCCTCGAGCTTTGACTCGGGCTTGGCCAATTATTTTTTTCATTTAAAGTTTATAGTTTTTTTTCGGTACACCCCGATTTTATATGGATAAATATAAATATAAATTATATATGGATAAATATTCTTTTATAAACTTTTTCAGTTTTTATTATTTTTAGAACGCCATATGAGTTTGACCCATGTTCTTTCAGTTCTTAAATATCAAACGGTGTCACCATCTACCCGAGTATAGGCCAAAGGTGGCGCCATCTATTCAAGAATACATTTTTATTGATTTTCCGAGGCAGGTTTATTCCTTAGATTTTACTTATCTTATACGGAGTTAAATATCTTTCGTATCCTACATTATTGCTACAAATATGAAATCAAAAGTCCACCAATCTTAATTGCTTTCTTACAATAAAAAACTTTCTTAATAAAACCTAATTTCTTACCGGTAAAGCAAAAAACACTCGAATGCCAGTGAAAAATGGAATATACCATACAAATAGTATATATAAACATACTTAATCGTATATAAATATTTTCGGACCAAAATTAAATGCCTCTTCCGCAATCGTGGCTCCCAATATGCGGATAAAGATTGTTCGCCTTGAGCCATCTCAGATTAATAAGGAGTAGCCCATTCAGGTTATCACAGAAATTGCGGAAAAATGTCTTATAAATTGAGACACAGAGCTACGTTGAATGGTAAACAGTCCTCAACTGTGCGTTTCTCCAGAATCTTCCTGCCTCGCACAGCTAAACTGTGGAATGAACTGTCGCCTGCGGTATTTCCGGACCGATACGACCTTCAAACCTTCAAAAAAAGAGCGTACCCCCATCTTAAAGGCCGGCAACGTACTTAAACCCCTCTGGTGTTGCGGGTGTCCAGGGGCGGCGGTAATCTCTAACCATCAGGTAAAAAAAAGTTCATAAAAAAAAACAAGAAATTTAGTTAATAAAAATAAATTAGTTACCTAACTTACATAAACAAGTGATCAAAGAAAGACAAGAGTAAGTATAATATAAAGGTACGTACTTTTTGTAGTTTATCATTAAGGATGACTCAAGCTAGAACGGTCCGGGTCCGGGTAAATGCTTTCTATAGAAAACGAAGTGTCTAATGCCTCGACGTTTTAACGTGAGTCATCCTTTGCGCTCCAAAAAGTTATTGCAATAAAAATTATTATTTTTCCAAAACGCACTGAAAATTTAATGATGGACTTTCAATGAAATTGTGTATCCAAGTTTCAAGAAATTTATTGGTCAGTTCTCGTCATTAAAATTTTAACATGTACTCTCACAGATTTGTGAGGAAATCTGTAAAACCGTTCAAATATGTGCATAAGTTGTGCGACGACCAGATGTTCCCGATTTCTCACAATCATACAATCCGACCACGCTAATATTGCACTGACTTGGCCGTGCCAATGCAAAGATGTCCCATAGTAGGAGGAATACAGAGCCATACTTGACGTACGTAGCACTTGGCATGAAAACTTACCGTGGCCGAACAATAGGATCCATACATCTAAGCAGGTGGTGACGTGGATGAAAATATAGGAAGGTAGTTTCACTTACACATAGCCATATTTATTTTGAGCGTGATAGCTGGCTGCGTATGACAGGCGTCAGCTCATTGAGTAGCACATATTTGAGAGACTGATATTATTCTTCTCAGACAGAATTGTTCATAAATGACACAATGATTAGGTTCCCGACTATTGTTGCAAGAAAGACGAATTCACTTGTTACAGAAATGCTAGGAATTATGCTTTATGAATCTGAATCAGAATCACAATGGATAGGATTATAAGCTTTCTATTGGTGTGAAGTTCATTCTTTAGAAGTGTCTTGTTTCTGATGATATTATTTTCCAGCTATCTTTTTGTGTCTCTATTTGAATTTGGAGAACTTACTCGGTTTGAATATGTGCCCTTTCAAATTTGAACTCAGGAGAACAAGTTTTGCATTCAGTCATTATAGTCATCAGATATTGGTTATGTGCAGTTAAAGCCAGGGACACTTAGGATACCGAAGCCAAAAATTATTTATACATCACGATATCCGTTCATCTATCTTGCCGTAAGTACCTTCTCGAAAGGAATTTTAACTGCCGCGACAACGCGCAACGGCTTACTGGTATGTAGCGGAATGAATAATGTAAAGGGTTATCTATAATATGTCGCTCAATGGTTACTTCTTTCGCGCATAAGTGTGCAATATAGCTACGCCTATGTTTATTGGAATAATAAAATAAAAAAAACGGACTTCAATGGGGGATGCCGTTGAAATGTTACTTATTGTTGATGGTGCACTTAGATTCCAGACAATGAAATGAAAAAGACAGCATCTTTTGCCTAATTATGTAGAGAAGGAGGTAAAACCACCCACTTTTCTAGTAGCATTTCGTTTCTGTAAGGGTCACAGTTCTAACCTAACCTAACCCACTTTTCTGATAGCAGTTCGGTTCTGTGAGGATCGCAGTTCAAAGCCACCCACCCACCTAACCCACTTTTCTAGTAGCATTTCCGGGTCCGGGTCTTAGTCCGGGTCCAGGTTCAGGTTCAGGTTCAAGACGATGTCCAGATCCGAGTCCGGGTCCGTGTCCGGCTGTCCGGGTCCAAGTCCACACTCATGTAATAGGTAGTTAGTATCAAAATTGAAAACTTAATGCTTGTTGCTGTAATGGACCCGGGTATGTCCTTAAACTGCGTCCGGACCCGGATATGTCCTTAAACTACGTCCACAAGAGAGGTATGGGCACTGTGAATGACATCTCGCTTTGTGTGGTAGGGCACAGGACAGCGGATGTCATTCCAGATCTAGAGCAGAGCCCAACTGGGGAAGTACCTCCACCTTACAGAAAACCGCAGCCAAATAACACTAGACCCTACTCATAGTGTTGTGTTCCTGCAGGTAAGTAAGGTTGCCAGAGCTCGAGGGAGAGGAGTGTTAGGGTCGGCAACGCGCGTGTAATATCTTCGGTGTTGCAGGCGTCCATAGGCTACGGTAACTGCTTACCATCAGGCGGGCCGTATGCTTGATTGCCACCGACGTGGTATAAAAAAAAAAAAAAAAAAAAAATGTATGAAGTCCGCAAACAAGCCAAGGTTACATATCCCTTACCAGGTGACTTCAATATATTCCAAACAAGCCGTGCTACTACATATAAAGATCCCTTGCCCTTCTAAGATTTATGGCAACCGCAACCTTTCGCTGCAATATGTACGATATTGCATTTCTTACGGTGACGCGTGTGAAATTGCGTGATTTGTGACTTGAGCACCTGAATTTTGGGGGCGTTTTGATATTAAAGTTTTCGGTCGAATGAATAATGTTATTGTTATGGTTTTAAGTTTATGTGGGTATCTGGCGTAACGGTCGTTACGTTGGGATAAATAAATATGCGACCTATATACGTTCACACACTCCCTAAATATACCCGCAAAAGGTAGGTTGTGATACTTACATTTTATTTAAGAAATTCGTGTTTTCCAGTAACGAAATATTTTAGTATGTTGCGCTGTTTATCACAAAATAACCGTCTAGACATTTATTGGTGAAAATACTAAATTCTTGATCAGGAGGTATTTATTTTTGTTATCAAAACCAGAGAATAAGGATCTCCTAATGACTAACTTCAAACAAATCTCACTTATATTATGGCTTTGACTAAATTAATTACTTAACTAAATTAATTAGTCCAGTCTGAAAATATACAAATACTTTGATCTTAAAATTGCCAGACTGTAAGAGACGTTGTTTAAAAATCAAACCTTATCGAATTCGCCTAGACACCACCAGCACCAACTAAGTACTCATTAAACTTGAAATGTTTCTGTGTAATACTCTTGGTTCTTCGAGTATTAAGTTAATTAAGTCCCAATAAATAACATGATTGATTATAGACTATTACGAGCGATTTCTAGAACAACAAACCCTGTCTAGTAAATTTTTGCTATACTATTTATTCTTATTACTAGATACAAGCGACTAGCATTGCTGCATTGTCGCCATGCCAAAAATAGTAGATTGTGTAACAAGAGAGCAAAATGACATATTTACGGCGAGGGCGTACATTGAATCCTGAACGAAGCGAAGGATTCTATAATTAAATCCTGAGCGTAGTGAGGGATTCAAGTGTTAACGCCCAGGGTGGAAATAATTTTGCTACCATGTGACACAATATACTGTTTTTCACATCCCCTATGAGGAAATTGTTATGTTCCAAAATATTATAAATTAACCTAAAAAAATGTACGCAAAAGAAAAAAAACTCATGTCCTGCAACAGAAAAGTGCCACTTTGATCCCTCTTAGCAGGGAAGAAAAGTGCCATTTTGATCCCTCCTAGCGGGAAACAAAAGGCCTTTTTTCGAATAGGTGATGTGAAAAGGTTGTTTATATAATGCTTTTACATCAAATGTATAAATTAATCAACTCATCATGATATAGTGTAGCAAAATTTGGTAGTACAATGTGTGAATGTTAATAGATAAATGTTAGTTATTTTATTTTACTTTATCACATTTTAAAATAACATTTAAACCATAATTATTTAGTAATTTAAGTTTAAAGTTGGTCAGAAAATAATTGACAATAAAACTTATCTGGAAGCACTACGTATCCTAATTATTAATTCCATTTATCCTAATTTATTAGCTTTTATTCCATTTTTCTTCAAAATTTGTTCTACAAATTCTAAATGATCCCAACTAATATTAGGGAGACTTTGAATGTAAATCAAGTACTCTAATGAGTTTCTCTTCCCATAAATCTCTTTGACACTCATTAAGTTGTCCCGAAATTCAGACTTTTGACACAGACTAATAAAAACAGACTTAGTACCCTACTTAGGAAATTTTAGTCCGCATTAAGGTTCATATTAAGGTCAATGTGAGGAATATAAAATGTATTGCAGGGAAGACCGTCATAGGGCAAAAACTCGTATTTATTTATTTTAAACTTTATTGAACATAAAAAGTGTACAATAGGCGGACTTAATGCCATTATAGGCATTCTCTATCAGTCAACCATAGGGCTAAACAGAAAAGCGTAAGGTGGGTGTACTGAGAAAAAAACAAAAAAAACGTAACTTTACACACGTAACGCATTTGTATGTAGATCACTCAGACACAGTCAGAAAGGAAGAGCTTCACTCCTTCTACTCTACCGATCTTCTGTAAGTGGAGTATGTGTGCAAACACAAGAGTTAATAGCGACGAAGAGCTTGTAGACTATTTTTCCTTATAGACGGTCTTCACCACATCTTATACCTTTAAACGAGCAATTCTTGTAGATATATTATCATCGTCATATATATCGGGGATATCGGAAACGGCTCTAACGATTTCGATGAAATTTGCTATATGGAGGTTTTCGGGGCGAAAAATCGATCTACCTAGAGGTCTTATCTCTGGGAAAACGCGCATTTTTGAGTTATTATATGTTTTCCGAGCAAAACTCGGTCTCTCAGATATTTTACCTTAATTGCATATGGCAGTGTGGTCCAGACGCAAAAATAACTTTCATCATCTTATTTTACAAAGGAGCGTTGTTTAACTTTAGATGTTAAAAAGCAATTCAAACAACATTGTTGGTTGCGTTATATCCGTTATCTCAAGTATTTGCCTCTCTTTTATTTAATTGGCTCCGATTAGGTACTTAGGGCCAAGATTAAACTATTTTACATAGACTAGTGTTCTCACGATTTACAACAAAAAAAAATCCAATTACCTGGAACACTAACAACACTATTGGGCTATTGTTTACTTTTTTACTTTTTTTTTTTATACCACGTCGGTGGCAATCAAGCATACGGCCCGCCTGATGGTAAGCAGTTACCGTAGCCTATGAACGCCTGCAACACCAGAGATATTACACGCGCGTTGCCGACCCTTTATTACATTGCTGACCCTGCGCCAAATATAATAGTTCGCCGCTGACTGTAACAAAAACGAATGCAAAAGTATCCTAGGGCGAACATCAAACAATGTTTGATATCGACCATATAAAAGCCAAAACATATCCGTATCACCAAGTATTCCTTTGTCACAAAGAGGTACCTAATAAATAAGAATGTTAAGATTTTCTGTATGTTGGTACGAGTACCATTATGTTATCTCAGATATTTTATTGTCATTCTAGCACACACGGCAACTCACTTTATACATAAAACGTAAATTATCTTGAGATATTTTCAAAGACGCTTTATCTCTACATTTGTGATGGTGAGTTGCCAGGAACACCGTGTGCCTACACAGTGAGAACCAACATTTCTCTCTATCTATTATCATTTGTATATGTACATAATTATTAGGTTCGGAAACATGCTCGCGATATTTACAAATTACTTAAAGGATATCAAAATTGTATTCTGAATATAGTACTAAAATAGTATAAGAAGGTAACTCATTTTAGCATTGACAACATTTTCCACTTTTTCTATCTCAAGCAAGGGCCTGACACTCTTTGATAGAGAAATATAGTCTTATTGCGATTCCTATAAGAGGAAAGTGAAAATAGTGCCATGCTTTGTCCTTATCACCGATCGGGTGGCATCATAGGTAGGAGGCGATGGCGAAATACCGAAATTTATAAGAGTGAATGAGAAAAAATCCTATGCTGCCCAAATTTTATATGAATATTCTTTCTCTTACCCCCGGTCGCTTGGTGACTGGTGGTGTATGACTTGAGATCATAGACATAGTATATACCTGCAAGTAGTTATAGACGCGCCACCGAGAGACCGGGGGTAAGAGAAAGAATATTCGTATAAAATGTATACTACGCAATTTATCCGGTTTGCGTGTCCAATGTCTTTTCTCTTTTACTCTTATAAATTTCGGTATTTCGACATAGCCTCCTTGCTATGATGCCCGCATGATGCCATAACCCGACCATGATAAAATGCCTGGTCGGTGATAAAGACAAAGCATGGCACTCTTTTCTCTTTCCTCTTATAGGAATCGCAATAAGACTATCTTTCTCTATCAAAGAGTGTCAGGCCCTTGATCTCAAGTGGACCGTTTTCTCTGGTCTGGTACAAACACCTATCTGGCTCGGTGATAAGGTTCAATTTAGTATGACAAAAGAAGTGATAGCGCTCTTCACTTTAAATAAAGCTTCACGCTTCCTCCTTTTTAAAGTGGACTTTCTGCTCCGACCACGATGCGATCTCGTAATGTTCTTCATTAGAAAAAAACGGCTCGATGTCGTCTTGATACATTTTAAATGCTTTTTTAAGGGCGAGATAGCGAGGCGTGTTTTAGTGCCTATAAAAAGTTTGATTTGCCTCGATATTGAGGCTTGACGCAGAATATTTAAGTATGGCAAGCAAATTTAACTTTTGTCAGTGGGGTGACACTGGACCTTTCGGGCGCTCTCGGCTCCGTTCGGCTCAGCGTTGCAACGAGCAATTTAGGGTTGGCAAAACTTGACGTTACTTTGCGTCACAACCACAGATAAAATAATGTGTGTCGTTTGGTCTTATATTACATAGTCTGTGGCGTTGCTTGACGTTGGCAGCGCGCAAACTTGACAACCCTAAATAGCCGATAGGGAAAGTGCCATACATTAGAATGGGACAACATGATTCGTCCTTGAATCGCTGTCAGACTTTGGTTTTGTAGGAAGTGTCATTTCTGTGCGGTAGTACAGTCGCCATCAGATATATCGGAGCGCCCGAGGTGCTCAAAAATATCTGAACACGCACTCTAGCTCCATGTAAATAGAGGCGTGTTCAAATTATTGTGTTGTGTATTTGTGAGCACCATGGCCGCTGCGATATATCTGATGGCGACTGTACTATTATTTATTATGTGCTTTTGTTCTTTTATTCACTACGTTATCAAGTAATATGAAATATGAATGAAGCAAAATATTAATAAAACTTTTATTCATTTGGTTTGGTTGAGCCATGCGACTTCCAATCCGAAGGTAATGGATTTTTATCCTGGCATGTAAGTGCATAGTAGGTAATATTATATGGTAATATTGGTAATCCATATGAAGCAATTCGAGAAATTTAGCTGACCGGTCTGGCCTTGTGGGCAGTGACCCTGCCTGTGAAGCCAATGGTCCTGGGTTCGAATCCCGGTAAGGGTATTTATTTGTGTGATGAACACAAATATTTATTCCTGAGTCATGGGTGTTTTCTGTGTATATAAGCATGTGTTATCTATAAAAGTATATTATATCATCGCCTAGCAGCAATAGCACAAGCTTTGCTTAGTTTGTGTAAGATGTCCCCTGATTTATTTTATTGTGCGGTTTTAATACACGTAACATAAGGTATTATGTATGGACAGTTTCCACTGATGTATTACGCTATTACAACTTAAGCCTCGTGTTATTTTATGTGTCATTAAAATGGAAATAGACGCATTGATCAGGGAATTTTAAAAATAAAACAGGCAGCATTTTCGAAGAAGTCGATAAAACTTTTTTCCCCTCACTAACTCGGAAAGTTGTCGTTTATCCTTCAATACAAGCGGGGAAAAACGCGTTTTATCCACTAGTGGGGAAAGTAATTTGACCTTGGATGGAGCGTGTTTAAGTAGCTTGATAGATAACAAAACGTAAAACGCTCATGATAATGGTTCGTTCGATATTAATTATCATTAAATAAATGGTTTGAGAATCTAATAAAAATACCAAATTTAGCTTTATTTAATGACTTTAAGTCATAAACCTTAAAATTCCATAAGAAACGTTTGTTTTTTTATAATGATGTTAAATATAATTCTGAACGCACAAGTTGAGTCGATGCAATTTCAAAACGCATCGTTGACATTTCATACATCAGAAATGTCAACATTGTCAACAAATTTTTTACTTAAAACCTTTTCTCACCGACTCGCGTAAAAATACACAACTTCCAGAGTTTTCTGTTATAATATCGTAAAGAAATGAGTGATTCCAGTGATGAAGATGATCTAACGCCTGTGGATGTTGCACTTTCCTCGCTATAGTGAGGTGAAAAGTTTTGTGTTACACACGGGCGCAAATGTATTTTACTTCTCGTGTGTTGAAACACTCGCTACGCTCAGGATTCTATTTTAGAACCACTCGCTTCGCTCGTGGTTCACCTATAGAATCCTTTCGCTTGCTCGTCTTTCAATTCTACACTCGCGGGTAAAATACAACTTTGCACCCTTGTATAACATGCGTAGTAATAAAATATATAAGTAATAAAATGCAAATTTTGAGTTGTTTTCTTGTTTGCTTACCAAACGCTTACGCTCGTGGTTCAATTTTGGAATCTTTTGCTTGCTCGGGTTACCCGCTCGGGTATCAATATTGGCACGAGAGGTTAAACAAAAACTTTGCCCCCTTGTAAAACAAATAGCCGTCCGTCTGTCTGTCTGTCTGTCTGTCTGTCTGTCTGTTCGTCTGTCCGTCTGTCTGTCTGTCCGTCTGTCCGTCTGTCCATCCGTCTGTCCGTCCGTCCGTCCGTCCGTCCGTCCGTCCGTCCGTTATTTTACGCGATTAAGTCCCGTCGTTGTGAATAATAAAGGAAAGTAATATTACAATGGATAAGAAATATACTGTCATTTGTCATTATTATCATTGTTATGTTTTATTTGTAGATCTTATATATTGTTGAATAATAATATCAATTATATTAAAGTCGATTTTTTTATATGTCTAAGTATATAATTTAAAATTATGTTTAAACTTGGTCATATCATATCATACTTAACAACGAAATAGAACTTTTAATAAACAAAATTTACTAGGTAGGTACCCATCTAAATAATGTGAGGATAATAACGCATTTGTGTGTCAGAGGACATACACCCGCTTTGTGATATTGTATCCAAGGGTATTTTATTTCCAAAACAGCATTGTTATTTACTTGAGAGTGTTTTCGCAAATACGTGGATGTGGGCGGATTATTTTAGGTACAAAATTAGTAGGTAGGTACGTACATTTTTGATTTCAGTAAATAAATTCACAATTGTCTTCGTTTAATTTTGTTCTCTGCGCCAACGTTCTCTTAAGTTCAAATTTTATTGGCAACGTACATGTAGCTCCAAATGCTAGGGTTACTATGAAACCGACGTTACCCCAGAAGTAACCAAGTGTCTCATTAATATACCCAAATGTTAAGGTTGTCGCAAAAGTGAATAGTAAAGACATCATGTTCATAATAGTTCCGATAATAAGTTCTGACTCAGGGTACGTCAGTTCGGTTGCAACGTCGAAGCTTACGGCAGTAAATCCACAGAGAAATGTTCTGAAAAATAAATGTTATATCCTCATTTATATTTCGTAAGTTTCTTATTATAATAAATAGCACACAAAACACTATCTATAAAGCAAGTGTCAAGCTGATCGTATTTTACAAGATATACAGGTTGGCTAAAAAATAAGTTCATTCCCATTGCCAGGGAGGTTTTGGGATTATACTGAGCAACTTTTGCTATGGGACCAACCTCGAAATCGCGCAAAAAAAATTCCCTCCCATAGAAAATGGACCAGCCAAAATGTATGAAATAGCCCAATTTTTTTCACGATTTCAGGGTTGGTCCCATACATTAGTATAAGTTGCTCAGTATAATCCCAAAACCTCCCTGGCAACGGGAATGCACTTATGTTTCAGCCACCGTGTATATTAAATACAATATTTAGGACTGCTGAGTATTTGTGTTCAATATCTAAGTAACCTAATAACTAAAAACGTATCAAAATTTGAAATTTCCAAAAGAGGGACCTCATTTAAAGTTAAACGTTTGTTAAAGTTCCAGTTTCACCTCTATCATCCTTAAAACACTTACCCAACAACAGCTGCCCCAGCGAACATAACCCACACCACCTTACAGTAAACCAAAAGAGCAGTCAACACCGCCATAGCAACAGCAGACATGTAGTAAATAAATGTAAGCAGAAACTTGAATTTCTTCGTTTTGTCAAGTATGAAGCCATATGTCACAGATGCCGTCATACCGAAGACTATCATAGTCACGCCTATGTTACCGGCGGTTTCTTCTTGACCCTCAAATCAAATAAAAGTACGTAATAAATTATAAAGAAATGTTATATTATATTTATTAAATAATTCTGGGGCCCATTTCTCGAACGGTAACTATTAAACTAATATTATTAGTCCACGAACTGTCAAGTCGTATGGGTTACCATGGCAACACACTAATTATATTGGACTAATACCGTTCGATAAATGGGGCCCTGATGTTACAAATAATAATTAGGAGATAGCTGCCTAAAAGTTGCCTCCAGAATCAGGCGAATTAAATTGACAAGTTCACAAATGATACCACAGTTTGGCCAGTGCTGTTCATATCGATATTTTCAAAAAAGTTTGAAATAGAGAATATAGTGAGAATTTACCGCTAGGCGGCGCTACTGTTACGCGGTCAGTTCAAATGTAACTGAGTATTTTTTTTGTTATTTTACAAATGCTCGTTGGTATTTCGAAAATTGTGCAAATTTATAGTAATAGAAACAAATATATTGGATAAATATATTGTTTTTAAATACATATTTTGGCTCGAAATATAATTAAGGCCAGCCCAGACGGGCCAATTTTTCGTACAATCTGATTAATTGACATTTACATTGTGTGGTGTGGACGCAAAAAATCCCCAAACTCCCCACAAGTCTCCAAACTAGACATTCAAGTTGACAATTAGGTCAGAAATTTAAATATGCATTAATCTCATATACCGGCCACATGTACAAAACTAAATCACCAATTTTAAATTTATGGCGACAACCGAACTCTCGAAATAAACAACTTGCCCCCAAACCTGCATACTTAGGCTACGGAGACTGCTTAACATCAGGCGGGCCGTATGCTTGTTTGCCACCGACGTAGTATAAAAAAATACTTACATCGAAATTTAGCATTTTCGCTTCCGCAACTCCTGATTTGATCGGTAACGTCAAAATCTTACAATCGAATCAACCACTTTTCTCGTCAAATTTATACATATAAATGGGTGGTAATTGCAATATCTTATTTTTCGATATAATGTTATCGACATATACTCGTGACTATTTTTTCTTTGCTCTTCCTGGTATCATTTTATCTGTCAATCTCATGTCAATTTAGTTCGCCCAATTCTGGAGGCAAGTTTAGAGGCGTATTCGACTTATAATAATATATTATGAATTTGATCTGGATCTGTTATAGATATAATCTGTCAGTGTCAAAAGTGATATTTCTTCTACTAAACCTTCACTTTTGATACTGACATATCATACCAATAACAAATCCAGATATTCATTACCTGTTACTGTCATCATTATCACAATCATGCTATCCGTATCTAACAAAATTTTATCAAGGT
Source organism: Cydia strobilella (assembly GCF_947568885.1). NCBI lineage: Eukaryota > Metazoa > Arthropoda > Insecta > Lepidoptera > Tortricidae > Cydia > Cydia strobilella. The sequence continues at coordinate 24,075,119 of NC_086042.1, forward strand.
ACCAAAAGTTTTGTGAAAAAGTTCAGATTTGGACAAACATAATGAAAACAATAGTTGGCACGTAATTATATTGCTAAAGTAAGACTTTCAAAGTAAGTAAGTACTTAAGTAATATATTTTCACAAAACTTTCTGACTTACATTCACTATCTAATTTTATAAGAGCAAAAGCTAGTAACAAACTTACCGGAAAATAATTCACGAATATCTGGCTTAACAAAGTGGAGAGGCCATTAAAACATCCATTATTGATGCCCGTCGTAATAAAAAGTGCTACCAAACTACGTTGAGAAAAGATTCTTTTAAGAGTTCTCATGTACAAGCTCAAGTTACTTTTGGTTGCCAATCTCGCTCTCGCTTGGCTTAGGGTTGGTGGTAAAGGTGGTTCGGCCTGAAAAGCTGAAACATAGAATTGGCATCTACAGTAGGTATACCTAAATTAATTTTCACCACAAACAGAAAACGGTTCTTCAAAAACGGTTTCAAATGTGGAGCAAATTTGTAATGTGTAGGTAGTACCTAAACCAAATAATCTTTAATATTAAAAAACCGGCCAAGCGCGAGTTGGACTCGCGCACGAAAGGTTCCGTACCATTACGCAAAAAACTGCAAAAAAATCACGTTTGTTGTATGGGAGCCCCACCTAAATATTTATTTTATTCTGTTTTTAGTATTTGTTGTTATAGCGGCAACAGAAAAACATCATCAGATCTGTGAAAATTTCAACTGTCTAGCTATCACTGCCTGGTGACAGACGGCGACAGACAGACAGACAGCGAAGTCTTAGTAATAGGGTCCCGTTTTTACCCTTTGGGTGCGGAACCCTAAAAAAGACCACGAAGTAGTTTGAAATGCCATTAAAATTCTTTACGGCCATAGTTCATCTCCAAACAATAAAGATTAGCCCCAAGAAGTAAAATACTTGTCGTGGAAGAGTTCTATTCTTGTCTTCATCAGCAATGACATTTCACCAAATTTCACTGTTTATTCAAATTCTTGGGTTTTATATAACAATAAATGTAAATAATTTGGGGAATTACCTCGAATATAGAGAACTGGATTTTGACAAAAATGGGACCAATCTGTAAGTATTACTTTCTAACAAAAATATTTTTCTATTTTTTTTTATTTTTAAGTCGGTTAAAAAGAAAATCATATATAAATTTCAATATTTCAGTCATTTACGTGATGATGACATAAGTGTGATTTTTTATGATTAACAAACAACGATAGGTATATATTTTTGAATTATCAACAAAATAAAAGAAAAATGCAACCCGGTATAAAAATGACAACTGCCATCTATGTGTGTGAATCTGTGAATTAATATTAATATACTATGCAAATAAAACACTTACTGAAAATAACTAGAGCTGCTACTAAACTAGACGTTGCTGCAAAATAAGCAAACATTTTAAATAAATCATCTCCAATCTGGTTTGGGTCATCGTGGTCTGAGACTAATATTGGAGGCAAGAAAAATCCCACAACTAGACCGAATTGGAAACCAAAGACTCCAATACTGCAAGCCGATGATACCTGAAAAAGGAATCGAAAGTGAATTTTTACGAACATTTAATCATACTACATATTATTAAAGTTTGTTGTCTTGGTTTATAAATCACATTATTACTGTTCCTAAGATTAGGAACTTTTTTTAAATATTAAAATACTCTTTATTTACATACAAGATATATACAGTAGTACTACGTAAACGAAATTAATAACTAGCTTAAATCTAAAACTGGCCCTTGAGGCATTGTACCAAGGATGCTGGCGGCAGTTCCTCGCTGTATCGCAATGCTGATACGTTGTGCGAGGAAGCTCATTAAGCTTCGTTGCTTATTCACGGTACTCGACTGAAAAGCTCTCTATTATATCACGATTGTATAATAGTATTTTATGCAATCGTAATATAATAGAGAGCTTTTCAGTCGAGTACCGTGTTTAAGCAACGAAGCTTGCTGAGTTGCTTAAGTTAAGGTACAAGATTGAAAAGCTTGATTATATCACTATTGTATACAATACTTTTTCTACGAGACAAAAAAATAATACTTTCAACTAGTAATCATATAGGTAAACAAACCAAAAGTATACAGCTAAGATACGCGAGCTGCCGCAGCCCGCGATATACGCGCCCCGGCCGCCGGGCCCGGCGCCCCCGGCGGGTTGGTCAACGACACCTCCTCGTAACTCATGAGGCCCTGGTACTTGCTCCTTGCTAAATTCAATTTTAAAACAGTTTTTTTTCTCGATTTTGGCCACCGTGGCCTATGGAGACTAACAAGCAACGCTAAGCGGTTTTCGTAGGGTATGGATGTTGCTAAATGAAGGGTGTCACATGCGCGTTTCTGACTTACGAAGCAATTGTTTCTACTACAACATAAAATAAAATGTTTTTGTTGGCCGACCAATCACAAAGCAGATGCGACGCAGCAGCGTGTTTAAGTAGGCTAATTTGCATTGAATCGAGTCTCCTTAAACAAGAAATATTTTATCGAAATGTATGAAGTTCTATTTTCAAAAATTGTATAATTGACTAAACCGTATCGATCAAATTCTTATGCTTGAGTCAGAAGTGCCATAGACTATCCAACGTTGAAAAGAGTAAGGTTTTAGTGTGCATATGAAGTTGTAATACACAGATTATACTCGACGAGTAGAAAAAATACTATTTCAGTGACGTTCGACTGAGCACGCACGTATGACGCACGAATGATTATAATGCAATTTATATCACCTGTCAAATTGCGATTACCAATAATAAAATAAAAATTCTAACAAATGTCGAACTCGAACAAATATTCAAGTTATTTATGAATGTGATAAACAAAATAAGGTGCACATTTGAGGATTAGTTCAATTTGCATTTTAGGCCTCAAAGAGCATTTAAGTGTTTTTACGCTCCTCAGTTAACAGTAAATATAAAACTACGGAATAAGTAAATTTATATGAGTTTTGCTTAATAGTTTTGTCTATTATTAAATGTAACGTAACATGCAACAGTTGAACTACAAAATAAGTTCCTTCGGAAGCTGCAGCAATTCAGTTCGTATCGGGAATTATGCACCAGTTAGTTCCTGTAATCAATTGGGAAAGTAATTTTCACCACCATTAGCTGCACAATTATCGCTCCGGGACAGCTGAGCTGATCGACTCGAGACGTCTTAAGTGCTGGTTGAGGGTTGGCGAGTGGTTATCGATAGTTTCTGTGTGATAATATTTTAATCAGACATTTAAATTATCTGCTAAACAGTGTTTCGTTTAATAGTGCATGGTGCGGTTTTAGGCGAAGGTTATTTTTAGCTAAGTCCTTATGATTACATAATTTATCATCTTCTTCTTTGTCGCTACACTCTTCACGCACGACAAGGTGTTCTATGGAGTCATTTCCGCGCCTATTCACATGACCTAAACAAGTAAGAATCCACCTTTGCACAATTATCTATACTAGACAGATGTCTGTGATACCCCAGACCCCAAACATTTTCCTCCAGCAAATCTCTAGTGCGTCTTGTTTTTTTTGATAAGGTTTACCTGAAGGTCCATGTCTCTACACTCTGTACCGTACAATAATAATGATCTTGAGAGCCCAATCTACGTTGCCTTCTTAAGTCCCGATTTCTCCAAATTTTTTATTAGATTATTAGAGATGTTTATCTAACACAATTTTGAACTAGGTTTTCCGATACAGTTATTAAGGTTAGGTTAGGTTGAATATCAAGGGAAATTATAAACTAAAATTGATGTCATAATTATGTCATAAAGAAAAAGTGACCAAGCCCTCCAGTGGCGGAGGCCGGATTCGGACTTTTTAGAGTTGCGTACCCAAAGGTAGACAGTTCCACAGATGATTTATTTTATTTCTGTTGCCGCTATAACAAAAAATGTGGGCGAGTCCGACTCACACTTATCCGGTTTTTTCTTTGATATCTGACATCTATTTGAGATTTTAATTTTTGTATAGTAGTGTAACTTATTAAACACAAATAAATAATATATAATATTGTCTTCGGTTACCGCGATAGTTACTCATGAATAAAACCCTCCTACAATTTTATTTAGGAGGGAATTAAATCTTCTCGGGTCAGAGGTGTAGGGTTGGAGCCGGCGTAGCTTTATCGCGTATATATAATATATCTTTACTTGAAAATAGTTGTATTGTACAACTAGCCTTATGAACCGATTTCGCATGTACAACCAGCCTTAAAGTTTATAGTTTATGATAGTTCATTATTAATGTATGTGGCTAATTTTGGCACTTTGTAGCTTTTCCTCAGTCACCCGTTGACCAAAAACGCTGTAAAGGTTCGAAACGTCGGGATGTGTTATAAATTCAATATACGCGACATAATTCGTTTTCATAGTTTTATTTCACAAATAAATATCTATAATAAAATAATTTAATTCGTTTTCTAAGTTGTATGTTTAATATCGATATGCACACTATCGACAGAATCATGTACGTTACTTTACCGACTCGATTATCGAACTTAATCAAAGATGCAAGGGAACAGTTCAATTTACGGCTCGCTTTGTAACACCACTGCGTTCAAGAATGTTCCTTCATTTAACCTACGTACGTACGTTTGCAATGGGGAGTAAACATTCTGTTACTTCTTTATGGTTGACATTTTAATCCTGCAACTTCCCACTATCCCAAGGAGCGCTTTTATCCTTTCTTTTTTAAGGTGTGCCAAATTTGTTCTTCTCTCTGTTCCTTTGTCAAGCTTTACATAAATTATTTTACGTTCCAAGCCTAAATTTATGAAATTCTCTACCTGACAACAAACGCTCAAAATCCTCGCACATTTTCAAACAAACGAAAATCATACCTATTGTAGGTAATTTAATATATCCTGTGACTAGACTAAAACGACATTTGAACATTAATTAGGGCCACTTGCGCCATCCCAGTAACCCGAGGTTAACCGGTTAAATCGTCAACTCCAGGTTAACCCCGGGTTAGTGAATGGTGCAAATGGCTCTAAGTGAATTAAAAAGTTATATTAAATTGTAGTAAATGTAATTGGTTTAGCATTAGGTACTGGAATACCTACAATAATTGCTTGCACCAATCATAAGTAAACGTAGGAACGAGCGAGATACACTGCGAGTATTAAGATATTATACGCACGGGAGGAGAAGCGCTTGCGCACAGCCGTCGCGTCGGCGAGAGCGACGCGCGGCACACAGTACTTCACCGGCAACGGACGAATACCGAATTAGTTTTTATAATTGTTTGGCCGGGATTTTCTCTGTAATTAAGGCGGGAAAAACCAGCCTGTACCTGTATTAAAATAGTTTAATACAGTCCGCGATATTATTTCTACGTCCTCCCAGTAGGACCCTACAGCGAGCGACTTAAAATAAATATCAAATAAGGATCAGATGTTTAAATTACGCTTTTTCTTTGCCATAACATGATAATATTACATTTATGTTACGCAAACAACGCTCTCAAATTGTGATATAATAGAATATGATATTTGATTAAGGCTAATTATATTCAGATGAATATAATTAGTCTTAATTCATCTTACATTTCAAAGGTAATTAATACTAGCAAACCGACTCATGCTAATTAAGCGGTCGTATAATTGTGTATACACCACAATGAAACATATTTTGCTTTATTACATCTCGACGAAACATTCTACACGGCATAGTTTTGTCGCGAGCTGTAGGTAAATATCGTTCAGGTATATTTTCATCCACTTACATTCATTTTGATGACGTGACGTTGAAATAAAACGTATTTATTAAGCGTGGTCTTTAAAAAAATCTTATTTTATTTATATTCGTAACACTATTACCACTCGGCACTCATGATATAGTTGAAGTATGGCTCGCTGAAAACATCTAAGTTATTTGTTTTACAAGGGTGCAAAGTTATGCATTGAAACCCTCGCGACACTCAAGACTCCAGTTTTCGAACCACTCGCTAAGCTCGTAGTTAAATTTTGGAGTCTTTCGTTTGCTCGGATGTCAATATTAGCACGAGGAGTTAAACAAACTTTGCTCCCGAGTGAAACACAAAAATTTTCACCATACAAACGCGAGTAATTTAAATTTATTCTAATTATTAAAAAAACATTATTTTACGAATGAGCGTATATTCAAATTGTTGAACTTGGCATTTAAAATGAATTGCTAAAAAAACTACAGCATTTAGTGGTTTTGTTTAATTTATTTCGGAAAACTTACCTAAAAAATAAAACCCTTAAAATCTAGTGTGATTACGCATTAAAAATACCTAATTCGATTAGCATTAGTATTTATCTTTTGAAAAATGCAACAATTAATAGATTTGTGCACTAAATTCGTAAAATTACTTATTATAAACACAGTTTTTTGCAGCACTTACCTTCAGAGCGCTTCTGGTAAAACAGAACTAATGGAATGAGATTTCCGCAATAATGAGTTAACCTCTCTTAATACATTATTGACATTTTAGTATGCGTTCTGCCCATTACTGCAATAAGTTAAGGTACTAGACGCATTAATGCAAAACAGATAACACGTGTTAACGGATTTGTGTTAACCTTTCTTCCTTCTTTTGGAATAGTTATAAATTTCAAATCACTAAGGTCATTTTTGCAAAATAAAGTAGAGCGGACAAGCTACAATATGGCATTTTAAAATCAATTTTTTAATACCTATTAGTTTTAATATTTAGATGTAATAAAATTATACATTCCTTGAAAATTTCACAATTGGTCTAAGTATCGAAACACGACTATCGACTTTGTTCAGCTAAAAGACGAGAAACTATGAGGCCATTCTAATCCTTCGTTATTGCATTACATATGTAATAGGTCTAGGAATTTAATCATAGTGAGAGAGACCACACACACAAGAATATCCATGTTTAATGTCTTTAAAACTGCCAGCGTCATTTAAAATTTAAAATTGTCATGTTCAATTCTTTTATCTGATCTTTTTATTATTATTGATTAACAAGAACGGTTAAAACTAAGTATACTTGTAATTATTTAGTCATTTTCTCCATTCGTTTCTTTGTAAATTACAAGACCTGTATCAATGAGAACACTAGCCCCGATAGGCAGGTATCACATGAGTATCCTACACTATGCATGTTTGCGGGGCGGCACGACCAAAGGCTTATTCCACTGAAGCCAATCGCCGGCCGTCTATTCTCTGACGTGTGTGATTTGGAATGTACAGAAATCGAAATTGGTTTCGAATAGTCGACTTTGAAACTAAGTGACTACGCCAAAAAATTGGATTAGCGAAAAATAACGGCACGTGTAAAACCTTTAAAACAAATTATGTTCCTACTAATCCTACGTAAACTAAAGTAACTTTTGTACATTTAGCACAAAGTATTATTATTTATTAGGAGATACGTTATAAAATATACCCTCATCTGTTATTTATTTATGATAAGAAATTAATGATACATATATAATAAGTATTCACATTGACACATTGGAAATAAGTTGCCTTAGTTAAATTGCGTACGGACAGTTTTTTTTTTTGTTATTTAATCGTAGGTATATTATATCAAATGAAAGCTAACTTTATATATAATCTAACTATAATAGGTTGCCTTATTAAAATTGGATTTTCAAACATCACTGTTTTTGTTTGATCTTTATCCTCAATAATGATCTTTGCATTTTTCTAACTGATAGGTTGCCTTATTAAAAAGTTGGTCCAGTCCCTGGTTTCCTAGATTTTGAAAAAATGAAAATGAAAAATGAAAATGAAAATGAAATGAAATGAAATGAATGAATGAAATGAATGAATTTTATATGTATATTTTTGAAATCGGTTAATCTAGGCAACCATGGACTGGACCAACTATAATAAGGCAACCTATCAGTTAGAAAAATGCAAACATCATAATTTGAGGATGCAGATCAAACAAAAACAGTTATGTTTGAAAATCCACTGGAGCTACAGAATCAGTTCCATTTGTGGTAGACAAAATTCACAATGCGTTTCCGTGATTGAGATTGATCCTGTCACGTGAGCGCGGTTGCAAAATAAATGAACCAATTTTTCATTCGCAAAAAATATCTTTCGTGGAAGATAAAAGCCAACCTACTTTTGCAGGAAATGAATTCTCTCCACCAAAAGATAACAAGGGTAACCATTACAAATACATTACACGTGGCACATCCTCGTTAAGCGGAAACAACATGACTAAGTACTTGTAAGTACCTTTATTTACATGTTTCATACGTTTGCTTCTTGGGAATTGTAATCTTTAGGGGTTATTACCACCGCAATTCTTACTTATTTTATAAATGCGAAAGTAACTCTCTGTCTGTCTGTCTGTAACCTCTTCGCGCTTAAACCGCTCAACAGATTTAAATTATATTTGGTATGGAAATGGATTGAAGGCCGAGAAATCATCATCATCACACCACGCAAACGAAGTTTACAATAGTGGCATACTGGCAAAAGTTGTATGAATATTTAAAGTGAATAAATAAATTAAAAAAAAAAAAAAAAAAAAGTCGAGGGCAGAAGCTAGTAAAAATATATTTTTCCTAACTATTTATAGGGGAGACCGAGGTGAGTTGTGACAGAGGAGAGTTGTGACGTCGATTTTTTGGAATCTATTAACTACCTAATAACTAGTCTCATAGGTGCAAAAAAATCGTTTTGATTTTTTTATGCCGTGCTATTTAATTTACTCGTTTCGCTTCAGTCAGAGCATAACAGTCGTAAATGAAGCGTGATAACCAGAGGGCGGAATTGCTCATGTCAAAAATCAAACGTTAAAAGAGTTGGAACGTTGAATTTTATCGACTCTTTCAGCTATCGATAAGTTCAGTCACCTTAAAAATTCCGGAAATGTGGATTATTAATTTTTTTCATGGAATGTTGCAACAAACGAGAAATATTATCAAATCTAGATAAAAACTGTTATCGTTCTTTACCTCTTTAAACTCAGGTGAATGTGTTTTGCTCGTTATGTGAGTTTCAACGCAATATTTTTTAGTTTCTTTAAGTGAACCTTACATTTAGAGCAGTATATTGTTGAGTTGTTTTCGTTATAAGTAAGACAAGGATACTTCTTTATCAATTTGTTAATTGTTTTTCTTTTTGGATTAACAATTTTTTACAAACGTGAATTAGTTGCAAAAAGACTAGTGGCAGAAATGACAGTTAACTGCCATGCAATTTACTTTCAATCTAATCAAAGAGGTCAAATGGTCAACTAGCTAATCAAAGAGGTTAATGTTAAAGTCAGAAATGTGACTGGACTTATCGATAGCTGAAAAAGTCGATAAAATTCAACGTTCCAACTCTATTAACGTTTGATTTTTGCCATGAGCAATTCCGCCCTCTGGTGATAACAATTGATTTATTAAAAAAACATTGGTTATTTTATTTAACTTGTTTTTACCGTAGTTAGACAGATATTTTCATTAAACTTACCTCACGTTCTCCAAACCAAATACTCGATAATTTCTGCGGTACGCTCAGCATTAAGACTTGGGCGACGGCTACCACAGCTTGGCCGGTCAGAGTTACATAGAACCCGCCAGGAGTAGCGGAGAACACCTTGATACAGGAACCAAGTGCAGTTCCTGATGAGCCAAGAATCGCTATCCACCTGAGGCTCTAGAATAGATTGTTGGCATTGTTGAACATGTTTAGTTGTGCTTTACGTTATCACATCGTGAAACCATTTACTAACGTCATTGTCACTAATGTCCCAGAATAGTGATTTAGTGGGTACTACTGGTCACATGTTTCAATATTTTTTATTTAACAATATATCGAACCAAAAGTCCATATAGGCCGATATCGCCTTAATGGCGAAATACACTTTTAAAACGCTAAGTCAATTTTAACTAAAAACAACGTACTTTTTAAAATGATAACATTATGAAATCTATAAACCGAAATAACTACTTGAAATAACACAAATTGAAATACTTTCATAGAAAGTTAAGAGTATTATAAAATCTAGTTTTTAAATAAGTACCCAGGCATGTTTATATGTTTAAGTTAATAAACAAGTAGTAAAAATCCGCGCACGCGACGACGCAACTTATAGAAGGCGCCAGATTTATCTCCGATAATTAATATCGAACAATAGCGACTTACAATCCGGTCCATAAAACTTGCTGCGGGCAATGCTAATGGCAAGTAACATCCCATCATCACAAGCGATGTCAAATTGACGTGCCAGTTAGTGACTCCATAAAATTTCATCACGGCGTTTGGAATAATAGAGTACTGAAGCCATTGCGATGAATTGCATATCATATACACCACGTACAAAGCAAGTATGTACCATCTTTGGGGATACACTTTGAGTGATTCTTTCCTTTCAGACTGATTATTTTTATTTAGTACATTTTGGTCAACTTCAACCGCTCTCGATTCCTCTTTCCCAAGGTTTAACGGTTGATTTTCGCTTTCCATTGGCTCTTCCAATTTTGTAACCTCTTAAAGTATAAAGTTTTTCTAATAGGACGGTATGCCGAAGAAGACTCCATAAGCTTTTTATTGGACTCCACAAAAAATTTAAAGTAATCAAGTATCTGGAAACAAATCAGTAAATTAAACAAAATCAGAATAAACGAAACTGCTGACGCAAAAAACACATATGATACGAATAACTCTGTTGTAGACAATACGAATATAAATAACAAAAATGGCGGGTCGGCTATCTTATCTAGTATTTACAGTTATAAACTCGTGCATTGTTAGACACATTATTCAGATAGACTACTCGTTCTTTGTGTATAATATAGTTAACAAATAAAAACTTTCTAGATTGTTTTTAACCCGGCCATTAAATTTCAGGTACCAGTTTATGAAAACGTTCACTAAAATGTAAATAAAAGTTTGCGTATCAAGCGTGAATCATTTATTTAAATAGTGTCTGGAATCCAGATGAGTTTGGCAATATGTCGCGCGAATTCTGTATGAATTTATTTGTATTATAACGAATACGAATACATTCTTAAGTTATTCAGCTATGAAGATTTGAATATCGAGGGCTGGGAGGTCAAACCGACGGTCGACTTTGAAAGTTTAGAGGTCGACAAATATGTTTGCTTAGGTGATCACATCATGAATGTATATCATATGAAAATACCTGTTATTAACATATATTTTTGAGAGTAACAAAGATTATTAAATTTTTGTGGTCCTGTTTTATTTCAGATTTACTGTCGACAGGGAATTACTTATTGGATTTTTCATTTAAATAATAGTAAAGTTTAGGAGGAATTATATGGCTTAATTCAGAATTAAATTAAAATTTTCATTTGAAAATAGTTATATCCGTGGCTTTAGCCGCGTGAACTTCGGCAGTTGGTTGCTTTTCTTTCTATACTCTCCAGTCCAGTTCTAAAATTAACGCTTTCTACGCTTTTCAGCTTTCGTTTTAAATCTTAACATTGCATGGATGTTTTACAGGAGAACACATTAATTTATAGTTACAGGTTTTTATCATGTATAAAATATATTCTATTCTATGTGTGTGTGATATTTTAATAATCGTTCTTTACTTAAATTAAAAAGTCAATATGAAGATGTAAACTATGATTTATAGTTACAGGTTTTTATCATGAACGTATGTATAAAATATATTATATTCTATTCTGTTCTGTTCCGTTCCGTTCCGTTCCGTTCCGTTCCGTTTCGTTCCGTTTCGTTCCTTTCCGTTCCGTTCCGTTCCGTTCCGTTCCGTTCCGTTCCGTTCCGTTCCGTTCCGTTCCGTTCCATTCCATTCCGTTCCATTCCATTCCATTCCATTCTATTCTATTCTATTCTATTCTATTCTATTCTATTCTATTCTATTCTATTCTATTCTATTCTATTCTATTCTATTCTATTCTATTCTATTCTATTCTATTCTATTCTATTCTATTCTATTCTATTCTATTCTATTCTATTCTATTCTATTCTATTCTATTCTATGTGTGTGTGTGATATTTTAATAATTGTTCGTTACTTAAATTAAAAAGTCAACATGAAGATGTAAACTATTGTGGTCAATTCCTATACACGCAGGTATTATTATCAAGTTTTTGCTCTTGAAGTTTTATAAAAGAGGCCTTTATCGCTCCTTACATGATTTTATTGTAAGTGCCCTCTAAACATATTTAGTATTTATTGGGTTTCCGCAGGACTAAAAACATAAATGCGGGCTTAAATCACAATATCTGTTTCGACCACTAAAACGAGATTGAAAGTAGTGTATGAAAACGTTATTAACTCAATTTCGAAAAAAATTCGACATCTGGTTTGACCTCCCAGCCCTCGATATCATATAAACTCAACTTTCACTCATATTATCTAAAGGGTGCCAGTATTTCTATGCATGTTAAGTTAGATCAAAACAATATAAATTGACTGCCAGAAATGTTTTTCCTTTACGCGGAGTGTCTATTATCTTGCTTGATAAGCACTTGTGTTTGCTGTTACTCCGAGGAATAAGCTCCTAATCCTTTCGCAATATTTTATCCTCACGAGGTGTTTTATCACTTCTGACGTAAAATTTATTAGAATAAGTGCCTTGTTTGGTGAACATTAAATTTGATTCATAAATAATTGAGCTGGCGACTTAATATGTACATAATATGTTGATAAGTTATTTTATAACGATTGTTAGTTCAAACGACAATAAAATAATGTTATACAAAGTACTATAATTAGGTTTTTAGTAGGTACTTAATGTTGCTACAAATACATTTTACTCATATAATTGTTACGTACCTTGAAGGCTTACTCCGGTTTAGTTATTTTTGTAGTCCTTTTCTTTTTCAGACGTATTTCGTGTTGTTATAAATTTTAATAAAATAATTTACTTTAATCTCTACTAAATTATTTCCTAATCTGATAAAATTCAAAACAAGCGGAGCATTTGCAGAAAATACACCGATGTACACTGTTAGCAAAACTAGCAACGAAAAGGATGTCGTCAATCTTGTACTTTACACATTGACGTAGGGAGGGAGAACTGACGGCCGATTCAATTTTCACAATTTAATAGGGTTTCATCTCAGTTTGATCGGACCTAGAGCCAGCGTGTACCACTGCACTAATCAGCGTGAGCCGTTAACGCTGATTGGTTTTTTGTTGACATGCAATCAAAGGTCGTTTCAAAACGCATCTCTCTCGTACTTATTCGTGCGCGTGAGATGCCTGATGATACGACTCAAGGTCTTATCAAAATAAGATGAATCAATGAATCATTTTTGTTTAAATAGAATCGGCCTCCTGAACTGCCGTGTATGTGGTACCTACATCATTTGGCGTTAATATGAAAATTACATGAGTTGTTTCAATTGGCATTCCGGATATAGTAAGGTTTATTATGATCCACTTGAGAAATACGTAACTATAAATAAAGACGAATTAATAACGCATACAAGTATTAAACATGGCTTTATTAGCTTGTACATATTTTTCTTAATATGCACTACAAATATACAGTGTTTTCAGTTTCGTTAATTTCGAAGGTGCACTCCTGAACTTAAATTTAGTAACTTTCTCAAAGACACCGGTGTTCTAATTAACTCCATTTCGGAGATAATCTATAATTTAATTCGCGTTCGCGTTCTGGACTATATACAGGTTTTGGTATGGTGTTCTTTTGGATTGAAAGTCGGATACCTGAATCATTAATAATAAATATAGTTTTAATTTATTTAATTCGGCCTGTCCATTTAGTATTTTAGAATAGCTACGTCTACTTTGTTTTTGTTGTTTTAATCCAAATTACACCACAAAAAGTTTTCCAAAAACCCTGCTTGTTCATCTGAAAATAGAACTAAAACTAGGGTTAAAAGGGATGGTTGTATTGCAGAGAAGCATTAACAACTGTAGGATCTTTCGGCCCTTTTGCCAAACTACGTTGTTTTGCCCAATATAACGCCCTAACGGAATTAATTAACGTTCATTTCGAGGGTCAAACGTCGCAAACTTACATTTTAAATATTCGCGTCTAAATGACATTTTGGAACTTTAATTCATGTTAACAAGGTTGGATTTAGAACCATGTAATATGTATATACGAGTTCGTGGAAATTATATAGATTGGTAGGTATAAGACTAAAAACTATATACCTTAACTTGATATCCCATTTCTGACAGCAAGTAGCAACTGAACTTTATAAAGATATTTACTAGTATTTACTTTATTTATTGTGTTTAACCATTGATGGACTTATACTAATATTATAATAAAATGTATTAAACTGGAATGCCTTGGAATTGACTTTTAAAATGTTGGGAACTGTATTCTGTTAAAGTCGGTTATGCGAATAACCATGGCTCTCGAGTATTAAGCAGAATATTACATTAGCATCATTACATAACTACTACATGAGAATAACCTCTCATCTTTGATGCGTCCATTCATTCACATTCCAGACACGTACAAAAAAAGGTCCAAGATGAAGAATCGAATCGAATCGCCCAACGCGAGGAATTCATATAATCGCATACCGATTATTATTATGCATCGAGCACCAGTCGAATAATTCGAATAGAACTTGCGCGCGAGACGTGCAAATGGTTTTTGATAGTTCGTATCTGTTTTATTGGCGAATGTGTTTAATTTAAAGCGGATTGTGCCATTCCGCTGTTTTTTTTTAAATGGTATCACTTTCTTTTGTTTCGTGATCGTACCGTATCGTACCATTTTATATGATTGTTGTAACTAATTTTCCCGTAAAATTGGCCATTAGCATTTTTTTAAATATAATTAAAATGATGTCATTCAATCCTGGTTTTTGTACGGAAAAAGGTATAAGTTAATTGTAAAGAAAATGGTATATCAGATAACACCGATTACAAGCTCTTTAATCGCTTCTTAGCTTCTTACTCTTCCATTCTGACTGTGTCTGTGCGAAGTGGTTTACTGATGTTTCGGCGAAAATTACTTGACAAACTTTCAGTTCCCAAACTATTTATCCCATATTTTTAGTTGGGCGAAATTTCATTCCGTAAATTTACATAATCCAACCTAACCTAACCCAACCGAGTACGTCATTTTCATTTCGCAAGTATGGGGTTGGGAAATGAAATGGTTGCGAAGTATGGTTATGCCAACGATTGGGTTGTCAAATGAAACTTTGGCGAAAAGTTGGTTGCCAAGTGAAATTTGGCGAAATAAATTTCGCCAAAAAGGAAGTACACCGTTTTGGTTAATTTTTCTATATAAATATTTTTTTGTAACTAATTATTTGCAGTTTCAAAAATGCACAATGCAAATAACATATTTAATAGATGTATACCTACATTATATACGCCACTTGAATTTACTGCTTGGAAAAAATCGAAAAAATCAAAAGCTGTTACAACTTCGACGACAGAACTGTCAGAAACAGGTGACAAGTGGAGATATTGAATTTATTGCAACACAACACAAAAATGTGGTGGGCCATTTTTTTACCATGTTCATTGGCTAAGTGTATCCTTAAAGCTCAATTGTATATATATATATATATGTAATCAATATATATATATATATATACAGGATGACCTTAGCATTAGACAAACCCTGAAATCCCACGTAGGGTTACTTGTCAGGAATGCTCTAACGTTAATATTTTTTTAATTAGAACAAGAGATAAAAAAAAATTTGTTCAAACAAAAATTAATTCCAATGATCGACTACAAAAAGAAACATACTGTATTAATCATTGGCAGTGTTTTTGACAACTTGTTCGAAAATGTGCGGCAATGATGACATTTTTCAGAAGTCAGTATCTTATTAATGTCATAAATAAAATAGATCATCAATAAGGTCGAAGAAAGTTTCATACTATTTATTACCTCAGGAGCTATTAACACATACAGGCTGCTCCAAAGTAAAAAATCGTAATCGCTACACCGGTTGTTATGATACTTGGTAATACTTATTCTAAATACCCTAATGCATATGTACATTACGGCTTTGTCCAATTGGCTAAGGACAACCTGTATATAACTAATATTTAAAATAAGTGGGTATTCATTAATAAATATTTTATTGTTGTCTAAGCAATTTATTTATTAATTATAACACTTAAATCAGCCTACATTGACAAAGTAGCCTGTTAATAACAAGTCAAACTTTGTAACGATTCTGCACTATCGACGGATCTGAAAATTCCACTTCTTTATTATGAATTTTATATTACTATCATCTTTGCTGCAAGAGTGACTTGCTTTTATAAACGTCCGTCGATTTCAATGTTTAGCAAAATTAATGAGCCGACCTTTTTACCCATACTATTTTGTATTGTTTTAGTAAAACATGACTTTTCAATATGTCGTGTATTTATTAGTTTTCTCTTTTACCGAGTAGAAAATCAACAAAATGCATACAAAAACAGCCAATAATTTGTTTGTTGTACTTTAATCTTGTCGTTAGAAAAAACTTGAAACCCGGAAGTTTTAAAACTCAAGCACAGTTATTTGACTTGTTGCTTAGCCAAGATTTCGAAAATTATATATTTAAAACGCCAGTGACCCGTTTTCACCCAACTACGACAAAACCAAAACGAAGTTATGAATACATAATATGGATAGGATTTTTAGACACTGATTCTAATTCTATCTCTGAAGCCACATGATATACACATCAACACTGTCTTTTACACTATTTAACATTTGTTTGAAATAAAACCCACGCAACTTATATAAACTTTAGCAATACAATTGTGCTTATTGAATTTAGCCTTTGAAAGCGATATGGAAAGTTGGACAAAATTCTGTTTCCCAGCCATTAGTGAAGAACGACCAATTAAACTTTAACTCGGATGAATGAAACGTAAACTGACTAGCGAATCAGCCACAGTAGGTCAGGAGCAGCTCTTGAACTTTGAAGAGTGCTAACAGGGGCCCTCTTACTAAATTTACACCATCCCGTCCGTCTATCCACCTGACCTCTGAAAGTGATTTTGGTAACTATACAACATGTTTAATTATAAGAACAAATGATTGTACCTATGTTTTACGAATAAATGATTTCTTATTTCTGATTTCTAATGGTAATGGCATTCCCATTACCAAATGGACTGGATGATAATTTTGCCATAATCGTGATTTAATTCCGAAAAAAAAAAATGAAAAAATAATAATAATAATAAAGGTGTCCGGCGCCTACAGGTTTTGGTTATGAATTTGTTCCAGTCTTTACAATCAGAATAATCCACCTGTACATTACTGTTTTTAACATTAAACGACTTACTAACACGAGGCACACCGTGCGCTTAATTGCCTTTACCAGAGTCGAAAACAAATTACCTATGCACAATCACAATGTATTTACATAGTGACCCTTGTCTTTTCTGTCCTTCTGTACTTCTTGTATCAACTGAAACTCAAATTTCAGCAACCCAAGCGGATGGTAGAAACATAACTGACTTAAGTAACAGTTAGCAGTTAATTTGGTATCTTATCTACCGGCTCACTTTGCAGTCGAGAACGCACGGATCTGTTTAGTTTCTACTATCTGCCTGTTCTCTGAAACTATGAATTACCATATTTCACCCCGACTTTGAATTATATTCACATATAAATTCATGTATGACTTATGAAAATGGACTGAACTTTTTAAAATGTATAAAGTGACATTCTTAGACAGATTGACTAAGCCCAAGAAGGCTTTGTGTTGTGAGCACTGATATGTATAGACAAGCGGTCGAGAACAACTTCTGTCCGCGAGGTGTCCGCCATTTTCTGCGTTTGACGTCTAAGCTAAGCTAAAGAATAAGCGCAGCTAGCCAGAGGTGAAACTGTTATGACAACTGTTCATATTCTGCCTACATACGCATTGTAAAGAATCGTGATTAATTGTTATTTACTTATTTTCAACTGTGACAGAAAATGTTTTTCTTATGTAACACGGGCGATATAAAAATTATGTAAAAATAGTCATAACAACCTTTCTTTGACTCGTAACAATTTCGATCTAATCGCACTTAAAGAACAAAGACTCTTTGAGTAAAATAAAAAAGTAAAAACACTACAAAAACAGCAAGATAATAGTAGTTTATGTGACTGCTACATAATGAAAGGCATTAAAAGTCGAGTGTGGGTTTATGAAACGAACGTAGTGAGTTTCATAATAGAATCACACGAGTGTTTTAATGCCTAATTATGTACAGTTACATACACTGCTTAATCTACACACATATTATAAACTTTCTATGATATATTCACTAACCTCATATTACAGCCGACATTGGGGCATAGTTGCTCTCTGGCGGAATTCGCGGATATGAGGTGGCGTCTCCGAAATATCTTTATCGCACATTTTACACGAAACTTCACTAGAGTTACTTTAAAAACAACAAAACAAATTATTTTTTATTTACAAACTAATTAAAAGATAAACTGCACGTCAAATGGCGGCAAAGAAAACTTTTTTCACGCATGTCACGCATCCGTAGTTTTTTTTTAATTCAGAGACAAACTAGAGTGGGGGTCGATTGCCATATCGTTCGATACCAACTAACATGCGAGATTTGTCAAATTTGTATGTCGAATAAAACGTCATCTCGACTGATATTAGAATAGAGGTCAAATCAAATTTCTTTGTTTTTCAGAGATGTTCGAAATTTAAATAAAATAATGTTATCGAAATCGATGTTATTATTTAGCAATAATAACATTTTCACAGATAAAAAATTTGCTGTAACAAAACAGTTTATCTTAATGTTGGCCATTATTTACGGATTTTGAAGGCATCATAGAGGGTTTATGATATGTATGTAGATAAAGAATTATATGTCAATACTTTGCATTATGTTATGTGAACAATAACCTACCTACGTGTTACGTCTGCGAAATGGTAATCTATGCGTCAAAGTAAAATGGCGTCAGGTCGCGAGCGATTTTAAGTGAAATTTCAAAATAATCTAAATGAGCTTAAATAAAACAGTTTTGTGCTGTGGAATGTTATATTGCTTTTATTAGGTTTATAGATATTATTAGTATAAAATTAAATTATCATTACGCACAAAGGCATTTTTAATATTTATTTTAAATTTTCGTCGGATGTGTGGCTTCTCGCCAGCAGTCGGAGGCGGACTAAACGCAATGAAGTGCATACACTTCATTGAAGTGCGGACACATTTTCTTCGAGAGGCCGAATCTAGTGTACCTATACATAATACCTCAATGGTTGTGGGTACTCAGACAATGATATATATAATATACAAATACTTAAATACTTACATCGAAAATACCCATGACTCAGGAACAAATATGCTCATATGCTGTGTTCATCACACAAATAAATGCCCTTATCAGGATTCGAACCCAGGACCATCGGCTTCATAGGCAGGATCACTTCCCACTTTATGTGTTACGTGCTACGTTGTAGCGCTGCCCCTGCGAACGCTGCTCAGTTGTATACTCTTTTTAGGTTTCCGTACTCAAAGAGTAAAAACGGGACCCTATTAATTACTAAGACTCCGCTGTCCTGACCAACATTTTGCTCAGCAACTTTTTTAAATTATGAAATTTTTAGATTATACTTTTTCATACCAATTAAATATTATTTTCAATGTACGAGTACACTGCCATTTGTGTGTTTGACGTTGCTTGTCACCCTTTAAACATAACAAATTTTGAAATACATTGCGTCTCAGAATAAACTTTAAAGTGTAATGAAAATCAAAACACAAGTTATTTTTAAGTGGCTGAACAAATGTTGGTCAGTTTGAAGAGTACAGCCTACAGCTTAATTTATTGCTTCTGTTACAGGAAACACCCGGTATAAGCTCGCGGCTTTTTGTCTTCGGCCCTCGCCATCCCGCACTATAGTGGCGCCCAACGTGGGGCCAGTCTGCGTGACGTCATCGTGGTGCTACGGGACTCGCTACGTCATCATGCTACAAGAAGTGACGTCATCGGCGTGCTACGACATTCGTAGCATCATCGTCGCACTACACGCTACGCTACGCAAGACGACCTATTTTAATGAGCGGAAGAGGCGAACTGCGAAGTTGAAGAGCACAACTTTTGTTGTTACGCGCGCCGGACTTACGTTACCAGCTTTAAAAGAACACACGCCAAGATGCTGTCGCCGGAACGGAAAGAATACCTGTGGCAGCGCAACCTAACCGGGGTTCCTTCATCACTTGCAAATATTCGTTTACCAGTGAAAATAATCTGTCGGCCATCAACATTTATAAACGCTCGGCGGATATCGGCGATGTGACTGCATTAAGCGAACTCCCTATTATACTAAAAGGCGAAGCAGGAGTTTGGTGGTTAGTTGTGCAGAATGACGTAAATACGTGGCCCGATTTTGAAGCTCGACTTCGGGAATACTTTGCGCCTGCCCGCGAACCTTATCAAATAATTTATACCTGGGCATAACGCAGGAAAAGCAAGTCAAAGGAACTACTACTGATGATTTTGTCAGGCATAAGCAGATGCTGTTCTCTCAGCTGCCTAGCCCAGGTCACAGTGATAAGAATAATAATTATGCATCCAGAAACTAGATATGATTTAGGGCTTGCTGCTTCTAGACATCCGAGATAAGGCTAACATCGTTCTGAAGGCTAATCTTCAGAACTACGATGAAGAATGTGACCTAGATGGTATTGATGACACGCTTTTTCCATCAATATCGATTTCATCGATCGATGTCACGGTACTGGATGACTTCTTGGATAGAAATCAAGACGTCTTTACACGACATGTGATCGAGACAGGGGAGCAACCGCCGACGAGTGCGCCAAGCGAGTCAAGCCTGAAGGAGTAACCAGAACCAGTGGCAGACCACGCACCCAGACCAAAATTAGAGATTACCTATTAATGTCTTACTTGTCGGGACGACTGCGTGGACAAAGGGGGAGAGTTGTAACGCCCCTACCACTACACGTCAACAGATGTCGCTAGTAGTACTGCATCTTGCAGCAAACAAGATGTAAGTCGACCTCTGCACCAATGCAACTACGCTTCGATGCTAGCCGTCTACCAATAGATGGATAGATAGATCTCTCTAACGTTTGTTCAACGTAGAAACATGACCTTCAGACCACGGCCGAGGGTTATTTGAGGAGAGTCGCAGTAGGGTCTGCCTCAGCGCACGCTTATGTCTATTTATAAAGCAGGTATTTACTTACCTTAGATTAGTTAATAAAAACACAATGCTCGTTGTTTATTACGCGTTAGTGGACTCAATCATTGGTTACGGTCTTAGTGTTTATGGTCGAACTTTTCATACTTATTTAGATGAAATTAGAAAACTACAGTTAAGATCTATGAAATACCTAGTTCATAAAAAAATTAAAAATATGCTTAAAGGAAATTACGACAAATTGTATAAGATATGTAAAATACTTCCTATACATCAAAAGGTGCAATATAGGATAGCAGTAGAAAATTGTTTTGATGGTAAATTTAAGGTGCTGAAACAAAGTAGATATAGAACAAAGAGCATAAGGCTTAAAAAAGTTGTACAAAACACTGCTAAAAACTATTATGGCAAAAGGACTAATTTGTTTTTGATACCAAAATTGTATAACGAAATTAACTACCTAAGGGAAGAAAATAAATGTAGTATGGCTAAATTTAAAAATGAGTTAAAAAAAACGTTATTGGAAAAGATACCCTAATATTAAAACTGTTAACTATATTTGAATATACCTTAATTAGTTGTTAAAATAGTTTAAAAGGTGTAGTGACAATTAAACAAAAAGATAAAATAATATATCTTTTTTTTAATAGTCATCATAAACTATCGCCATGCATGTTCGCTTTTCGGATAGTATCTAAGTTTAAGTTTAGTTTAAGTTTAGTTTTTTTTAAGTGCATAAATGCTTAAAATGTAAAAATGAGCGCTATCTCGCCAACAAACTGCAATCGCAGTTTGGCGAGGAATATAATTATAAGAAAATTGTTGTGATGTACATTGAGATAAAAAAAAAAAAAAAAAAACCTAAGTCGTTAAAATAAGTAAACATACCGCTGCTAGCGTAATTAAAAGCGTTACATGGAGTTGATTAGGACCAAATTAATTATAAATTTTATTCTTAGCAAGCAAATATTCAAAAAGCTTACGTCACTTAATTAAGCATTGTATGTATTAGTGACTTTCCTATTTTACAATAAAATTAAACTAAAGCTGAACATGAGGTATACATAGATTCACAATCTCAAACTATGACCGTCTGAGATTTAATTACGCAAGCCGGATGTGCTCGCGACACAGGGGACGGATGTCTTTGTTCTGGACCCCTGCGGAGACTCCATCTAAAGAAAGTAGGTACACTGTGAACTAAGCAACGCGGCGTTGTAGGTAGGTACTCCGGAGGTGACACTTCTCTGGGGCGCACTAGCACCGGGAACGAAACGGCAAAGAGAGCGGTAAACCCGGCAGGTACCAGAGTTTTTCGAAATGGTGGTGAAACATGAATAATCGACGCATTCTACATTTTGCCACGCTTCTCTTTGGTATCTGTAACAGTAAAAGGCCGGTGTACTTATTTGAGAAATTGACCATCTATCAGGCGCGTAACACATCAGGCGTGGTCCCAGACTACTATGCCCAAGGCACAGAACCGCTGCATTCCGTGGCAGCTTTCGTTACGCTACCACGAAGTTCTGGAATAATCTTCCGCCACCAATCCGACAGAGCAGAACTATTGGTTCCTTTAAATCAAGACTCAAAAATTTTGCTGCCTGCAGCGGATTTAAAAAAAATCCGGATCCCGTCACCGTCATTATTACCTATTTTGTGCTTTAGTTACTCACCAGTTAAGTTATGTATATATATTATATGTATATATAAACTCGATGTATATATTTATATTATTAGTACTCAATATTATTATGTCACGTCGTCCACAACGTCTCCCGTCCCGCACTATGCTGTCCCGCACTACGTTGACCACGCTAGTCGTGCCAGCTGCATTGCTGAGTGGAGACCATTTCGGCTTCACATCTCTATTTCTACTGTTATGTTCATCTTTGTCTTGTATTTGCTATATATGTGTTGTATTGATGTGTTGTCTGAATAAATGATTTCTATTCTAATTTATTCTAAAAAAAATTTTTTTTTGCGCTAATGAGGAAAAAGGGGGTACAGTTTTTCTTGTAATCCATTATCATAATGATGTTTTATTATCTCCATAGATAGTGATTTCAGTGATATCAAAATTTTCATCCTGGAATCCCTCACTACATTCAAGATTATATGTTAAAATCCGTCATTCTGTTCAAAATTAAGTCTAGTCGTACGCCCTCACGGTAAATATATAATTCTGTAACTTTGTGCATATGCATGCATGTGCATGTGACTTACAACATCGCATCATACAGATTCTATTTCAATTCCAATTTCAATCGGCGAGGAGTAGCGCAGAACCGAGAAAAGTGGCGCTTTCTTGTGTCAAGGGACCCACTGACTATTAGTCCGCTGGACGATATCGGCCTGTCAGTTAGAACAAAAATTTTATAGTTCTGAACAACCTGACAGGCCGATAACGTCCGGCGGACTGATAGTCAGTGGGCCCCTTCAGAGGCCAGATCTCATTTTGGGTCACTGAGCCAACGAAATTACTTACTACACTTTGCTACTCCAATTAAGTTCGCCTTTGTACACATTTAGGTAATGTATTCTCTCTGTGTTATGTACTTGTTTTGTGCAATAAAGTGTTTACTACTACTACTACTTACTGTACAGTAAGTAAGTTCATCAAAATTAATTAGCACTAAAAATGTAATTTAAAAAGTGTAAGTGGGTTCAAAATACTTATTGATGACAGGGCGTTATGTATGGAACGGGTTACTTTTTTTTCAATTTGCTCTACATTCGTTCAGGCGCTCAACAACGAACGGCAACAAAATAGGTTTATCGAAATATTAAATATTTTATCCATCGTCTTTAGCGTCATTGGAAGTGACTTTTATTCTGACAAAGTAAGGGTGTAAGTTTTTTCTGTGTGCTTGCAAAAAGGGTGTACGTTTTTCTTCTGTATTAATGCTTCTGTGTGCTTGCTTCCAGGAAAATTATTTTGAATATGTTTGGTTGAGCCATTAAGAACGTCAATGCCGCGCGCCGTACCGCGAAGGTACGCCCTTTTGCTTGTATGGCTTTTTCATATCATGTGAAGGTACGGAACCCTTCATCATACCATCAGAAATGTATTTTTGTCACAAGCCGGTTTTGTCAGTATATCTTTGACTTGTCTAGCAGCCTTTGGCTTTAGTACTTTGGATTGTGTCATAAATTGAAGAAGAAACTATTTGTAAAGCAATATGTAACAATAGTTATTTAGTTGAAATAAAAAATATTTTAGTTAACATTTTAGCGCGCTTGGCTTACATATGTGTCAAAGTCTAGCAAAAGGTCCCACTTTGTCGCTTGCCATAAGGACGATATTTGCTGGTATCTTTATACGAATAACCTGTCAAAGCGTTCTTGTGGCAAGCCGGCAAGCGAAAGTGGGACTTTTTGCATGGAAATGACACATACAGTTATCCAAATATGTGAATAATAGCCAACTGTCGATTTAAATATGCAAACTAAATACTAAAATAAAAAAAAACTTTCTTATTTTAGTACTTAAATAATGTCTATTAAAATTATTTTGAGGCAAAATTGCGACGAAAAAATTAATTCTATGAGCCCGTCCTTCCGTTATTTATGTGAGAAACATGAGCTCATTAACCTTTATTACATGACTGTGCACCTAATGAGATTGTACTTTTAAAGAACAGGAAAAGGAGTGGTTATGCATCGAAATACCTTCTACCTAATTTGGAGGTACAATCTACTGAAAACCCCATTACTAATGGCCGCGAATTCATGTCAAGGAAATTTCCTAGTTATTATATATTCAGAACTGCGCCCCTTTCCTGCGCGGGAGGATGAAAGTTTGTACATAAATATTAGGCTCCATGCCCAATTTTAGCTTTTTATTTAGGACATCGAGAAGTACCCTAGCGGTTTGTTTCAGTGAGTGAGTGAGTGATTGTAAAGTATTTCATATGTTCCCTAACTACATCATTATCCTGTGAATTTGAGCTCTCTGGTTTTATCTGCGAACTATGAGGGTTTTAAAATAAGACGAAACTGTTCGGGAAAATGTAGGTAGCACCAAAGAAAGGGCTATAAAATTAATATTTATAAAAGTCATAAATATTAATATTAGTCATAATATTTGTCTAACCTTTTGCAAGTATATTTTATTAGCATTTACGTTTACGCAATAATATTAGGCTAATAAATTATATTAAGAAGCTGAGTGTTTTAATTGTTGAGTGCTTCATTCAACATGAGCAAACGGTCCTAATAAGACACATTACGGTTTGGATTCAAATTTGAAGAGTAAGGACATTTGCAAAGTCAATACTTACTTTATCTCTAATTAAAATGTAAACTAGGTTTAATTAAAATAGTATTATTGTATTATTAATTTCTAGGTATGTACGTAAATACCAGAGTTAGCAATTATTACACTCTATATGTTTTTAAAACGGTTTTATATTTTTGAGAAAAAGAAAAACTTTATACGCAAGGTGATATTAAAGATGCGCTTAAGTATAATATGAAATAGGTAGTCTGTGCATGTAATGACGGAGAATATTACAAATAAACTCATATTTATATCATATTTTAATTTAACGTAGGTATAATCATTACTATAAATTTTATAACATAAATAACTAGCGACCCGCCCCGGCTTCGCACGGGTAGTTCAACTAATTTACACAAAACCTTTACAAATTATACATATAAACCTTTCTCTTGAATTACTCTATCTATTTAAAAAAACTGCATGAAAATCCGTTGCCTAGTTTTAAAGATCTAAACATACATAGGGACAGATATACATTATTAAGCGGAAATTAAGCGACTTTGTTTTATACTATGTGTTTTATTCAAATTAAACAAAAATTCTCTAATATTGGTTTGGAATTAAATTTTGACAAGTGCGAATTATACATACCCGATCATGTGAATACGCACTCCCTAATTATACAAAATTTTAATAACGTTGCTCAAAATATTAAAATAGTCCCTAAAGACAGTCTGCACCTGCTCGGCTCTCCCATCTTCGATGAGGCAATCCCCCTCCTTTTAAATAAATCAACCACAAAATTTAGCAATTATTCGGACCGCCTTGTCAAAATTAGTAGTCACTCCGCTTTATTTATTTTAAAATTTTGTTTATTTGTTCCCAAATTTACTTACCTGCTCCGCTGCTGTTCAATCTGGAAATTCCCCCATTTGATCCAACCTATTGATAACCTTATGAAATCCCACATTGAATCTATTTTGAACATACACTTAAGCGAGCAGGCATGGGCCCAAGCAGCTTTACCAATACGGCACGGCGGCTTGGGGACCCGCAAAATTTCGAGCATCGCTTTGCCGGCCTTCCTGTCCTCCATCCACAGCACGTCAGATCTGGCAGGTAAAATACGAAAACCACCACGCCACGAATGCCTGGCTAGCTGGACCGAGTCCAAATTTTCCAAGTAGACCAAAAAGGCAAAGGGCCTGGGACACTTTGACCTCCATCGCCACGCTTAAATCACTCACAGAGACATCATCAGGCAGGGATATGGCTAGGTTATTGGCAGTGTCTGAGCCCGAGTCTGGGCACTGGCTACATGCCTACCCCTTGCCCCATTTAGGAACATTCATAGACCCCGAAACCCTCCGGATAGCTGTCGGTCTCCGGCTCGGAGCTGGGATTTGCACAGGCCACAGGTGCGCCTCTTGTGGAGCCCCTGTAGATCGACTCGGCCACCACGGCCTCTCATGCTCCTCGGGCGCCGGCCGTCTCTCCCGCCACGCCGCTCTTAACGACATCCTCCGAAGGGCGCTCGTCAGTGCCAACGTCCCCGCAGCTCTGGAACCCCAGATTGTGCGGGGCGACGGTAAGCGCCCTGACGGGATGTCTTTGATTCCATGGAGGATGGGCCGCGCGCTGGTATGGGACGCCACTTGCACCGACACGCTGGCGGCGTCCTACCTCCCAGCAACCACCAAACGAGCGGGAGCCGCGGCGGACGCCCGGGAACGCCTCAAGGTCACTAAATATAGTTGTCTCGGCGCCCAATACTTTTTCTCACCATTTGGCGTCGAGACACTTGGACCTTGGGGCAAGGGTGCACTCGAGCTCCACAAGGAGCTCAGTAAACGCCTGAGGGAGGCAACGGGCGACCCTCGCGCGGGCAGCTTTCTCGCACAAAGGATTGCCATTGCAATACAGCGCGGGAATGCTGCCTGCGTGTTGGGAACCCTGCCCAAGGGTCCCGGTTTAGTTGTAAGTTTTTAGTTTTTAGTATTTATTTTTAAGTTAGGTTTTTTAGTTTTAGTTAGTTTATTTTAATGGTAGTTTTAGTTTGATATATATTATTAGTTTATAATTATTATGTTATTTAAGTTTTTATAATATTGTATAATTATATTGTTTTTATTATGAATAAATGATGTAGTGATTAAATTTTTGCCTAATTTCCAAAGAGCAAGACAGTGCATTTTAAAAATTTGTACTCGTTTTATATCGTTTATAACATACAAACTTGACACGACAGGTTGCGTATCTATTATGTCTTGAGCTTTTTGGGGTGTGCAAAATTCACTGCGAGCCGTATCAACGTCGCATCATATTAATAACTAATCAGCACACGACAGGTATATTACTAAAATTAATCGTACCTACCTGTAAAGGCAAAATTACCGCTCAAATGTTAGACGACGTCAAAAATCTAGAACTACATCAAGGTACAAACCTGAACTTTTCCAAATAGTAATAAAGATAGTGCCGACTATACAAAGCAAACGGGAAAGCTATGAATCAAGCTTTAAAGAGTCAAATAAACTCGACTCAACTGTTAGTCAGTGTTAACAGTTTGTGCTACTTTTTCGCTTTAATGGATACAAGTTTGAAAACTTCGAGCATAAGATTGAGACGTTAATAAGAACGTTATATATTACTGCATTAAAATGCACAAGGAAACTGCATTTTATTCCAAGAAATCTCCCTATGCATTCCTAGAATACTACAAAGAACAAGCTCTTCGTAGGAATCGTAGGTAATTTGTTGTATAATTTGCTTTTATGGAGAGTTGAAAGTTATAAATGGTTTAAAATTCAGACAACGACAAGTTGTTATGGATGTCCACTCGTAGGTCGTTAGGGGCACGATATTGCAGTGTTCAGTTGGTGACACCGCGACATGCTTCAGCAGCTTTTCGTGGGAGCTTTCGATACATGGCCAGCCGCTGTTGGAACAATATACCTCCCCCCCTCAGGAACCTACAAAGTATCATCAGTTTTAAAGCCAAACTTAAACTATGTATACTTCAACACCAGCGGTAGCAGGAAGTTTTTAGAAATGACACAAGTTTCATCTAGTGTAATATAATTTTAGTCAAATAGTTATGTGCTTACTATATTGTTGTCATGATTTCCACTTCGTTTATTGTTTGTTTTACGTTGTATGCTTGTATTGTAAGTCATCATGACATTTTAGCGCAGGCTCAGGGACGTCACCGCAAAGTGGATGCGTTCGGTGATAGATAAGGCCGTGTTGTACGGTTGCGTTCGTGGCCCACAAATGGTCTAGCCGGAAGACCAGCGCTGACTTTAAGGTTAGCATTATGCTGAGGCGGGACCATTTCGTGTTAAACTAGGTACAGTCCGTTAACTCTGAGAATGACCTTCGGATTTTAGAAAGATACATCGGGTATCGGCGGTAACATGCGAAGGTGATACTGCTGTTCTGCTTTCTTATTAACTCACAATAAGTTTTAACTTACCGCAAAAAGTTAAGGATACCTATTGCCTCAATGTAAAATGAGCCCTTATTTAATGACATTGTGCTTAGCATTCGCTTGGTGACTTTCGGATATTGCGATTTGACTTTTTGTCATAATCTAAATGAAATAGAATCAGAATTTGAAATTCATCCGGAGTTAATTTGAAAACAGAACGTCACACCGTCATTTACTTCTGGCGGAAATTATATAGAGTTGTTAAAACCAGTCACATATTTCAAATCATATGGTAAAATTAGTTTTGAATGATTCACGGTTAGTTTTACTAGACTTATACAAGACAGGAGTATTGCGTTTCTGGATGTGAGACTGAATGTTACAGGTTGTGGCATGCTGGGACACTCAGTCTATAGGAAACCGACTCACACGGACCGCTATTTACACGCGAGCTCGCACCATCATCCCAGACAGTTAAACTCGGTTGTGGCATCACTGACTAATCGAGCACACGCTCTGTGTGACTCGCTACATCTAAATCAGGAGCTGAACCATGTTCAGAGTGTCCTGAGGATGAATGGCTACAGAGTTAACATTGACAAGCGGGACACAAAAACCAAGCGCCTCACTCATCGCGTTGAGACACAGCCAGCGTTTATGCCGTACGTCAAGGTTGTGACAGACAAGATATCAAAATACTAAATAACTACTCTGTAAAAACTATCTTCACCCCGCACAGGAAAATTGCACAATTTCTGCGGTCGCCTAAAGACAATTTTCCCCTGGAAAAACCTGGTATATACAAAGTTGAGTGCAGCTGTGGTAGTTCGTACATTGGGCAGACCAAACGCACTATTGCCTGCAGAATTAAAGAACACATTGCTGCGGTCAAGAACAATGACGTTCGCAAGTCAGCTATTGCTCAGCATCTCCTTGAGTCGGGTACAAATCACTGATCGAGTTGCATAGTCCCAAGGTCATTTCGACAGAACGCCACTATATACCAAGATAAGAAGAATATGCCGTTGAAATTCACAAATACAAAAATCTCAATCGTGAAGATGGGTTTAAACTGTCAAATGTGTGGAATCCTGTGATTTGTTTGTGTAAAAAACCAGTAATATCCGAATCAAACACGCGTAGTGACACCGTAAGTGTAGTGTGTTTGGACAGACCAACGAGTGAGAACGCGACTGGACTAACAAGTGTGAATGCGACCGTTGGCAACGTTGAAAGTCAACGCTGCCGACGCGCAAGAATGAGGGTAGACAGAGCGCTGTCTACACAACTTTGACACCCACCCGCTATCTTCAGTCACCCGTGAACATGATGCATGTAACTGCGTCGAAACATCGGGAGCTCACAAATAATACAAAAGGTAATCACGGTCTATATCCCGGTCAATATAAGTCTATATGGTAAAATTATACAATTTTTCAAATTCAGGAGATCTTTGAATCTTAATATTTTTATTAATGTATTTTTTGAAATTTCTGTTACTTTTATCACCCGGTCTTGAATTTTATTAAAATATTTACAATTATCACTTTTCTTAAAAGTTTCCGCTTCTTTTCAAAAATATTTATATACATTATTTCAATTTCTCGTGATTGATTTTTGAGATGAGTCCCCATTAAATTAATTGCCAAAAAATATGCAATTAAATATTTACCTACTAGTTATGGTGGTATTAACTGCAGTCTTTGGGTGTTGGATTGCAACTAAATCAGTAAGACACTGTCATTTTCTATTACGCGATTACGTCCGATTTTACCCAAAAAACTAATGTCATTCTAAGAGTTAACGGACTGTATATACCTACTTTTTTGTTTTAATTATACTTTTTCTTTGTAATACGTTTGTATGAAATGTAGTTTACCATGAATAAATGAATTCTATTCTATTCTATTCTAAAATTGTTTTTTTTCTTATACCCCAAGGGTGCCAAATAACCATGTGGCCCGCCTGATAGTAAGCGGTGTATGAATGCTTTCTACACCAGCAGTGAACCATTCACTGTGCTGACAATACATATTTATAAATTGACCTTTTCCTGTTGGCCGCAGCCAAAAAATCGAACACAATAATATATAGGTTGAATGCCAAGAAGGTTATTGTTATTGTGAAACAGACCGTGAAGGCTACACCCAGCTCCAATTTTTAGAGCTTTACCTAGAATAATATTTTTATTGATTTATCAATCTAACCGTTAATGTTGAAATGAGAAACTTATCGTACAAAAGGCAGACATGCGTGTCAAATCACATTAACTATAAGCATTATTAGCCTTTTTTCCATCGTAACATTTTTTGATAGTAAATAGGATGACAAGAAATTGATGGAGGAAGTTGAGTTTTTGTGCAACTATAACGAAAGATCAGAATTCAGAACCCTTTAAGTATGTTAACGCGATTAACAGGCCAATTCGAACGTACACTGATATCAGAATGACACCTAAATAATGTCACTCAGTTCTTCAGTAGCGAGACGCACTATAACTAAATTACATCATTCATTCATTCAGATATAAGTAATTTTGATATTTAGTGTACGTTCGAATTGGTCTGGATGTCCTGCTTGGTTGAAATATTTTGCGACGTCTCTAGCATTGATCTTAGTTATAAAGTTTAAATCTTACCCAATGTAGAACCTAACTCAAAATATAATATCTAAGCTTAATGTTAGTTTTGCAACTAGTGTAAGATTGATTATCGCCGTACACCTAGTAGGCCTAATTGATTAAGCCCCTAAGCTTTACTCTGGGGTATCGTAACGTAACGGCAAACTTGCTTGAAGCCGTCAATAGGACCATGTTAGGCCCGTTTTGGTTGTCCCTTTAATTACTTGTAGGTTAAAGGATGTAACGCAACACCCAAAGGATCTTAAGAATCCCCATCAAGCTCGGCCGAATTTCACCATCCCATACCATTAAAGTGCAAGTAGCTACTACATTGATTAATTGAGTAAAGGCTTATTACATATCATGTGTCAGGATTTTCACAATGTGATTTTTCTCAAATATGCTCAGAAAAGCCTGTTTCGTCCGTGAATCAAACACAAGAAGTGACCAATTTTTATCATTTCAAATTTAAAATGTAACGAGTAGTTCGCCCTGAGCTTTACTCGCGATTCTAAAAAAATGTGCAGTTTATACCTAAAGCTATGCTTTTAACCACATAATTATGTAGAGTAGATATCTCATCATTGGCCACAGCATCTTAATAGGTATTAAGGGACCTTTCGGATCCTCAGATATCAATTTTCAACATGATCATGATTATTTTAGTGTTGTGTTTCTGCTGGTGAATAACGTTGCCAGAGCTCAATGAGGGTGCGGAGTGTCAGGGTCGGCAACGCGCATGACACAGCTTTCGAGATGCAGGCGCCCATAGGCTACGGAGACTGCTTACTATCAGGCGGACCGGGATATAGACCGTGATTGCCTTTTGTATTGTTTTTGAGCTCCCGATATTTCGACGCAGTTATATGCATCTTGTTCACGGGTAAACAAAAGCAAAAGCAAAAAAAAAGCAAAAGGCAAAAGCAAAAGGTAATCACGGTCTATATCCCGGTCAATATAAGTCTAGTGAAACTAACCGTGAATCTCCGTATGCTTGTTTGCCACCGACGTAGTATTAAAAAACACTGAATAATGAAATCATTTAACTAAAACTTTAACCACTTTTCTATTTTTGTGTCCATTGTGTGTCTTTCTGCGTCCATTGAGTTGAAAAGTTAAGTGATCTTCTGTAAGTAGCCAAAGGAATTTCTCGATAGAAATACTCAAACACATTGAGTTCAGGATCATTATGAGAAAGGTCTAAAGGAGTATTTCATTGATATAATATAATGTATCCTGCCCGTCCTAACCTACGGTGCTCAAACATGGTCACTCACAGAGAGTCAGAAGTCCAAGTTGAAGGTTTGCCAACGGGCTATTGAGCGCAGCATTTTAGGTATGAAGAGGACCGATCGTATCCGGAACACCACGCTGCTACCATGCTGCACGAAAGACTGCTGGGCTCAAATGGGATTGGGCCAGTCACGTCTGCCGCATGCATCCAGACAGATGGGCTAGCATAGCTACCAAATGGATGCCAGAAGAGGGGCGCGGACCCGGCAGGCCCAGACGGAGATAGCGGGACGACCTAGACACCTTTCTCAACAACTGGCCGGAGGAGGCACTATATCGGGAGCAGTGGAAGACAAGGGGAGAGGCCTTTCCCCAGCAATGGGACACCATAATAGGCTAGTAAAAAAAAAATGTAAAGACAAAAGAAAAAGCTACAGTCAGCAATAAAAGTACAATAAAAAAACCAGTACCTAACTTCTAACCTAATCGCCTTGTTTACACACATTAAGAAGAAAGGGAAGAAGTTACGTGACCGCTTCTCCATACAAACGTGGTCATTTTCCTCTCTCGATATCAACATTATATAAATCAATTTAACATCATATATATTAATTTATAATATCAACCACAGCAGCTATGCCCCTTGGTTAGATTTATTTTTTATTATTGTAAACTCTTAAAATAAATAAGAAAGCTTAGGAGCTTTTAAAAAATTGTATGGATTTTTTTCGCACCTTACGCAAGGTTATATGTATGGTTAATATACAAAAAAATGTGTTTTAAAAACATTTACCATAAAGTCAATATCCGGGGCAGAAAATTGGGACTTGTAATTTGTTTGGAGAAGCGGTCGCTCCATTATCGTCTTAACATTGCATTGCACAATTCTAAATGAGTGCCACTTGAGTTTCAATCAAGTAAACATACTTGCTGTGTCCTTTCATAAAGCAAAGTCAGTATAATTAGCTGGTATCAAAAGCTGCGAATGGCGTTTCATTAACGGCTGAAAATGCTGCTAGAATTATGGTACAAGTTAAAAGATTGTGGAGTACGGAGTTTTTGATCTATTTAAGTTACAGTTGCAAATACTGATTTCTAAACAATGAAATATACGTTCTGGTTAAAAAAAAATAACGTGTCAGTCTCATTCAAAGGACTATGCGTCAAAATGGCCCCAAAACTAACAAAATTGAGAGTTAGGTCATTAGATAGGTATTTATATATTATGTACTTAATTTTGTTCTATGGAGACCAAGCGGAATTCCATTGCAGAACTGAGATATTTGTATTTTAGTCAAAATGTCGACATCCTTAATAACTAACCAATAGAGACTACCGTCGGGCAAGCGCGGCAAACCATTCGCCGTGGTGCTCGCCCGGCGGTGCGCGAACATCTACCCTGCCGGGCTAGCACATGATTGGCGCGAGAGTATCTCGCCGCGACATATAGACTACCCGTCCCTCTTTTATTCATACAGTTAGTAAAAGACGGGTAGTCTATCTCGCGGCGAGATACTGTCGCGCCAATCATGTGCTTGGCCTAGATTGGCGCGAGAGTATCTCGCCGCGACATATAGACTACCCGTCCCTCTTTTATTCATACAGTTAGTAAAAGACGGGTAGTCTATCTCGCGGCGAGATACTGTCGCGCCAATCATGTGCTTGGCCTACTGCAGCAATTAACTCTCAACTCTGTTGGTTATGGGACCAGGCTCCATACAGTTGTTGCATGTTTTTTTTTGGCCGAAATTAATATATGTGTCATGTAATTGAGTTTATTCTGGGAAAAATAATAAATAAAATTAAAACATCTACATAGATGTTCATAGAAAATTCACAGCTAAATCAGTGTTAGAATTTACATAGCGTAAATCATAATTTATTAAATATAAACAAACGTAATTTTTTTTTACTAAAATACTGCTCAAATTTTTACTTTCGGAGCAACCAAACCAACTAGACCAGAGAGAGATGGGCATAATTCTATGACACGTGATATTCCATACGTATTCTGGCAAATAAAGAAATTCTATTCTATTCTAATAAAGGCCTTAGCTCTAGTGACATGGACTGGGTTCGAAACGCTAAAGCCTGATGAATACTTCATTACTACGGAAATAGGGCGAAGGTTACCTTCCAAAATGCTTTGTACATTTTTTATTTTGTTTTGAATCATTTTATTAATCTAATTAGTGTGTACCGGCTTTGATGTTTACCTAATCATTCAATTATAGACGTAAAGTATCTTTTTAGTGTTATTTTATTATTAAAGAAATAAGTACCTAATTAAGTAGGGAGAGTCCGGGAAATTTGCCCAAGTGGAAAAATTTTACGAGTTCTAAAAATTGCCCAAATCAACGTATTTATTTTTTGTTATGCCCGAAGAGGTATAGATAAAATTAAGTTTGAAAAAAAAGTGCCAATTTTTTAAAAATGATTCAAGTCACAGACTCCCCCTATAGTATAGTATCTGGCCTATACTAAAAAGTAGTTCAAACTATGAACTTCTTATTAGTATAGACCTTATACTATACTATAGGGGCTGTCTGTGACTTGAATCATTTAAAAAAAAATCAAACTTGGGTCTTATTTGTTTATTTTAATTTCAATATCGTAAATCGCCGAAGTTTATTTATTCATAGGTATAAAATTATGGATTACCTTTTTTAGGGTTTCGTACCCAAAGGGTAAAAACAGGACCCTATTACTAAGACTTCGCTGTCCGTCTGTCACCAGGCTGTATCTCGTGATCTGTGATAGCTACACAGCTGAAATTTTCATAGATGATGTATTTCGGTTGCCGCTATAACGACAAATACTAAAAACAGAATAAAATAGAGATTTAAGTGGGGCTCCCATACAACAAACGTGATTTTTGACCGAAGTTAAGCAACGTCGGGTGGGGTCAGTACTTGGATGGGTGACCGTTTTTATAGAAGATAATGGTATGGAACCCTTCGTGTGCGAGTCCGACTCGCACTTGGCCGGTTTTTTCTTTATGCAATGTAATTTTACTATTTTTTTTTCTTGAACTTAACTTCATAGTAACAAATCTGGGCAGTCTGTGACTTGAATCATTTAAAAAAAATTCAAACTTGGGTCTTATTTGTTTATTTTAATTTCAATATCGTAAATCGCCGAAGTTTATTTATTCATATGTATAAAATTATGGATTGCCTTTTTTTCTTTATGCAATGTAACTTTACTATTTTTTTTCTTGAACTTAACTTCATAGTAACAAATCTTTTGTTGTTTCATAAAGAGTATCTGATTTAAATGACATATACCTACTATTCTTGCCTAAAAAAACTTTTATTCTGCCTTGAGTGTAGTATGACTTTCTTAAACATCGGTAGTTTTGATACATTGTTACAAAGACCGTGTACTCCATAATTGTTGATTCTTAAGACGATATTATATGAACATATTTGTTGTCTGCGGGTTGTACGCTAATATAATAATAATTATGATTCAAATATCTCTATTAATGTTGTTTGAACCCTTGTCTTAATAAATGGTTGCTGCAAAACCCTAATATAACGTTTACATATAGTGGTAACAAACTTTCAATTGTAGAAGTTTTAAGCACTTCCGGTTTTGCGGAAACCACGCGTTGAAACTAATAAAAAAGAAATAGTTTTTAAAATCGCTGCCCAAAATACCAAAGCTCGAACACCTGGCCCTGAGCACTTAAACTCGGCGACGTACTGTATTTTAGTAGCGAATTTTCACTTGAAAATTTATCGTAGTGACCATGAAGTGAAATGGCCAATAGCGCTTTATGAAGTGAGCAGATGTCTTGAATGCTAGGTGCAAAAATGAAATCGTTGAAAGTGACTGTTATTCAATTTAGTTGTGAATTGATATCAACACAAGTCTTGTATAAATCAGAAAAAGGGTTCTTCAGTGAGTTGAATAACTACTGATTTTTTATAATATGGTTTCCACGTGAAAAAACACGAACTTTACTTAATGTAGATACTTATTATATATTGCTGACTATTAGTTTATATCTAGCATTTTTTTCAAAAGAGTCGAATCGAAACTCGTTCACGTGTACTCTGAATATTTTAATCTTTTTGTGCCGGTGCGTTAAATAGTACGTGAGGCATCGCTACTGAAATCGGACGCTATTTTAGTTTTTTCGTCAAATATTTAAAAGGCAATGTCTGCGTCGCCTTTCATTTGATTTCGCATTTCAATTTTAAAACTTTATCAGTTGAAACGTATTGTCTTTAAAAAGAACCGATGTTTTGAGCTTGAGTTAATAAAGCGTTTTATTTTATTTTAGAGTGATAAAAATATATTTTAGCCCAAACTACTAGAAGCTCGCCTTTAAGATTTATCTGGTAAACAGTGAGTTATTTCTGTCAAGTACTTTGTTTTGCAACAATTGTTGCTTTTGTGATTCATCTCTTTATTGCTATCATGTTCATCAGAGTACAGGTGTTACAATAAATACATTTGTAGGTACATAACACCCTGTTAGGGCACTGCAACATTCTTAAATGTAGGTACATTTTTACATTTCTAGTACTAATCATAATATGTACATATTTAAAATTAATATCATTAACATAAATTGAATAAAAATCTAATTGTGAAATATGCATCAAAATATTTGCTTACAATATTTATGGTTCACGAAGCATTCAAATTAGTTAGATTGATTCCCTGTCATTCGCGCGGGCGGGGATACTTGTGGGGACTGACGTGACGTGATTCTGAGCGAAATAAACGCACGAATGACAGCTAACATATCCTACGAGTATCTAATACAACTGTTGAAACAAATAACTACAAATATTGTCTTCGGTTACCGCGATAGTTACTCATGAAATAAAACTATGAAAACGGATTATATCGCGTATATTGAATTTATAATACATCCCGACGTTTCGAACTCTTGACAGCGTTCGTGGTCAACGGGTGACTGGACAACGAAAAAGTAAAATTGGAATATTGTTTCGGAAAACTTGTTAAAACTCCACATTTTAGATGTTTAACCTTTAAACAGGCCTAAAGTTTTTTTTTTTACTTTTGATTATTGATTCGGGTAGATAATAGCGTTAAAAGAAAAGTAAATTCTTGTTTTTATTTTTATTATCTGTAATAAAATAAAATAAAAAAACAATATATGGCCACTACCCGTTACCAATGGTGCTACGTGGTACATATATGGCCACTGCCTTGTTATTCATACAGAGTAGTTTATAAGTCACGTGCACGTCACATTTACACTTGCGTCACAAAATGCAGTAACTGGCCAGCTCTTGCTTGGGTAGCGGATGTCGTGGCTCGTAAGATTAACCGATTAATAAATATTTAATTTAAAAATCAAAGTAAAATATATTATTATTACTTTTGTATTATGAGAGTTTATTCATAGTAATTAATCTTACCCTTAAATTTCATGTAAACTACCTGCAGGGCACTGGCCACTTAGATACCACTTGAACGTGCCCCAACCGGGCAGAGGGTTCATAAGAACCACAAACTTATTAAATATTTTATCAGAAAACAATAACTAAGACAAATTATGGCTTAAGTAACAAATACTTTATCTAATAATCTACCAAAAAAATACAACACAAAATACTTAGTATTTTTTGGCGTAGCGAACTTTTGTGCGAAATTTACAAAAACTGCCATTTGAACTTAACAACTAAAATGTCGAAGAAATTTGTTTTGACACCTCCCATTTTTTTACGTTCGGAAATCACCCACTTTAGACTTTACGGCAAAGACATTTTGTGGTCGTTGTATTTACTCTGCTCGTCAAAAAAAATCATTTGTTAAGTGGTACCTATTGATACACTATATACCTGGTTAAGGGTTAAGAATCACAAAACACTTTGTTATAATTGTATGTAGCTATGTTTTTCTTAATCAAATTAAATAAAAGTTATCTCAAAAATATAAAAAAAAATATTCAAATTAGGGTATTCTATTATAAAGTGGTGGTGGCCGAGTAGATTTGAGGTCCGAGTTTAAGTCCAGAGTGTTTGTGGCGAATATCGCGAATCGTTTAATAGTTGCCAACGTCATGGAGTAGATGGCGCTCGTAGTCACGTTTAAGTTAAATAACCGCTTCTAAGTGGTTGTGATTTTTTGAGTGGAGACAAGAGGGTAGACGCCCGAACGTCAGTATGAAGAGTAGGTTGTGTGCGAACAAATCAACGGGAAGAGTGATATTTGATTTTGGATCAATTCAAGAACTTTATGGTGTTATTAGAATTATGAGATTCTAATAACACCATAAAGTCCTTGTAGATTGTGACTAACGTATATCAGTATATAGAGTGTGAAGTGTGATCCGAGGGAATTGTTGATGGCTAATGTATAGGTAAGTGAAGTTCAATCATAATTATACGAAGGGTTTCATCCTAAGATATTGGTAATTTAGAATTATAGAACACATTGTAGTTACGCAAAAGTGTAACCACTCATCATATGAACTTAAGGTAAACTTAGTGTGCGGAATGGGGTCGCTATAAGGGGAGGTTGGAGGCGACTATTAGCTCAAGAAACCAGATGGATAATCATGTGAAACTCATGTTATACCTATGAAGATAATAAAGTAGGACACCAGCAATAAGTTATCGTCATCTCACTAACGTCCAGGCCTCGTATAGGTATGTAGTATGATTACATATCGCTTTCCAGTATCAGTAAAGGCTATGGTAAAGGTATCAGCTCATTCAATAGGTTCATAAGTATAGTGAGCTTGACGACAGGGTTCGCGGGTTCAAATCCTTGCTCATACCTATGCGTTTATCGGAACCACTAGTTCTTCGGTCGAGGAAAACATAATGAGAAAACCTGCATACAACCGCGAAGAAATTCAGAGGTGTATGTGAACCTGTGCCCAGTACGTATATAGGCAGAATTTTTGTAATTATTTTAAAGTATGTAATTTATTTAAGTGGTTTATGGTGGTGAATGGTTTTAGCTTAAGTTTAAAATATGATTAAAGTTCACTTCCTTCACTTTCATAAAATTCTTCACACACGCTCGCTGGTTTAGGGTGTTCTTGACCTGGCCTTTCTTCAGGATTTTCCCGATCTGATCAGAAAAAGTCCGCCGAGGTCTACCCCTTCCAACTCCCGCTTCTACTTCTACCTTATAATATGATAAGGTAGAAGTAGAAGCTCTTTGAAAGTATGTCAGGATCGTAGCAAGTGGAAAACCGTGGTCTCTGCCTACCTCTCCGGGAAACAGGCGTGATTATATGTATGTATGATTAAAGATCATTAATGGCTATTTCAAACGATTCATTTGCTAACTCAACTTAAATGTGAACAGTTTGGCGCTAAGTAACTAGTAATAGTACAATAAGAAGTGGTACTTAAAGTGACAATGCAGTCTTTACAAACCTATTTTAAGACGAAAGGGATGACCCGCGCGATATCGCCTTATCATACAAACGTAGTCCTCATATTCCTCTCTGGTTATGAACATTATTGAAAATATTTTTCGAATTTTAAATTATTTTTCTCAAACATGCTATGTAATATTGATATTACGTTCTTTATATTAGGCTGGGAAGTATCACGACTCCGGCGCGGCTAGACGAGGGGCCTGTAATGAAATTTCATACAAAGTTGCAGGCCTAGGCCGGGAAGTGGCTCTTTTTTAATTTCCATTTCACATATATTTGTGACACAGCATCATGGCATTCAGCCAAAAAAAAACTATAACCAATATTTGCTTATGGTTCCGAATGACATTCTGCCAATACCCCTTAAAAAAAAAACAATAAACGATAATTAATATATTTTGCAGTTTTATTTGTAAAAAAAATTATAAATTAAAAATTATTTACAAAAAATA
The DNA here is from genome assembly GCF_947568885.1 of Cydia strobilella. Taxonomy (NCBI): domain Eukaryota; kingdom Metazoa; phylum Arthropoda; class Insecta; order Lepidoptera; family Tortricidae; genus Cydia; species Cydia strobilella. The sequence continues at coordinate 24,115,487 of NC_086042.1, forward strand.
TATAAATAAAACATTATTAACAAATTCCAATAATATTGAATTGCAAATTTACCTTCAAATACAGATTTAAAATATAGTTGGTCAAACCAGTTTGTCAGTAAATAAGAACAAAAAAACTATACTCATCCTTTTCTTTTGGGTGCTAGTACCAATGTAAGACAAAGTGTTGGGTTTCGTGATTATTTTAATATATTTGTGGTAACTATAATAAAACGCGCGAATTTAATTTTAATACTGGCAACATTGGACATGCCGAGAGGTGGCGTGACCGAGCGGCGGTTTTTAGAAAGTTACGAACAGTTGGCTGGCGGGTCATTCTTGGCTTGACTTCGAGAGTGTGAACAACGAGTTGTCTGATTATATCTAAAAGTGTGTATACCTAAGTGTAAATGCAAGTTTAAGTGGTAGTTGAATAAATTGTAGTTCAAGTGATTGAGTTGTTTTACTGATCATCGGGTGGTGGTCATACAACAATTCAGAAATTGGGATAACCAACGCTAAATTGCGTAAGTACATGTCCATATCTTATACTTTTATTTCGTTTTCGAGTTATTTCGTTTTAAATTCCGTTTGTGCCATCAAGCGATAACGTAAGAAAAGCGAATTATTAAAATACATTCTTGTTTAAATTAATATTTGAATAAGGAGGTAGCATTGGACAAGGCCGCTCCGTGGTAATGCTATGGGAACGATTACCGACGAACTATATAGGGTAATTTTAAATAATAAACGTCATGTTACACTTTTTCGGAGGGTTTGGTTCGGCCAGGGATCGGCAAACGTTAAACGCAGCAAGAACCGTTGACGAGTAAAGAGATTAATTTATTCCGTATTAATTGTGCTTATATACAGTTCAGTAATCAGAATTCTACATCTTTAATCTACGTTGTACAAACATTATCTGACTTGGATCAGCGCGTGAGGTTACGAATATCGAACCATCGTCACACGCTGATATTATTTTGCTGACCGCCATAATAGATATGTAGCAAAAGCCACAAGTGTTGTTTCTAAGTGGTCTAAGAAGGTATGTACTAATTATAAGAAGGTGTTATTTTTGTATGGCTTAACCGCAACCGCAATTGTACTGTACCTTCTAAAGGTTCGCCGACCCCTGATGATGATGATGATGATGATGATGACGATGACGATGACGATGACCATGACGATGACGATGACGATGCCGATGACGATGACGATGCCGATGATGATGATGATGATGATGATGATGACGATGATGATGATGACGATGATGATGATGATGATGATAATGATGATGATGATGATGATGATTTCATTTTTATTAATCGTTTACGTCGCGTTATTAACATTATCACCTTGTGTTGGTTTAACCACTGTTGTGTCCTACCTAATGCTTATTATTATTTTGTTTGAGGTTTAAATCATGAGTGACATTGGCGGTGGAGAACCAAGCCACAAAAGGAGACGCTTGAAAACGCCAAACAGTCTTAATGATGCTTCTCGTCGGACGTCTCCAGCGCGATCTCCACGTCGGGAGCGCACCCCCAGCCGTCTAGAACGAAGAAGCCGCAGCCGTTCCCGTCGTCGAAGTGGCACAGTACGTACCCGAAATAGTAGGTCGCACGGACGTGAACGTGAGTTGCTACATTTACGCGCTCAATTGGATACTTTGCAACGCGAGTTACAAAAGGATCGCGATAGTAGGGCGCGATCGCGGCTGTCGGAGGACATACGACGCTCATCTCGTAGATCTCGCAGTCCTCACAATGGCACCAAGTGCACTGATACTGATATCGTGAGGGCTAGTGCTAGTCGTGATGGCGAGCAACAGCAACGAAGGTCAAGGAGTCACAACTTCTCTACCGATGATGTAGCACAAATAGTTAGTTCTATTAGAAATAGTCTATCATCTCAACCGCATACATTAAACAAAAGCATAGACCATAAAAACATTCTCCCGAATTTTGATCCCTCTTCTAAAAGTCAACGTATTGTGGTATGGCTGAAAAAGGTCAATGAATGTGCGGCTGTATACGGATGGGATGATAAGACTACGATACATTTTTCCATGCAAAAGCTCCAAGGTTTGGCCAAACTGTGGTACGAAAGTTTAGATACTATATTGTACTCATGGCCTGAATGGCAAGAGAAATTGATCAAAGCATTTCCGTGTGAGGAAAACTATGGCCAAATCTTGGAGGAAATGCTGAAGCGGAAGAGCAAATTTAACGAAGCTATAGAGGTTTACTATTATGAAAAATTGGCTCTCCTGCATCAGTGCGGCCTTAGTGGCAAGAAGGCTGTAGATTGTATAATTCACGGTATAACCGACAGAACAACAAAATCGAGCGCTGTGGCCGTGCGATGTTCTGATCCAGAACAACTATTGCAATTTTTGATGAGTAATAAAGAGTTAAGTAACTCAGATCGAGGACATATGAGAAACAAAAGTTGGTCTGACAATTCTAATGCTAATAATCAAGGTTCTAAGAATGAGGCACAGCCACAGGGCCCATTTTGTTTTAACTGTAAAGAGAAAGGTCATCACTTCTTACAATGCCCGAAACCACTACTTAAATGCCATCATTGTAACAAGGTCGGTCATAATCCTGAGGACTGTTTTAGTAGAAAGTCTGACAACAAGTCTACTAAAACCCCAGAGGTCAGGTCATTGTGTGCATCAGAGAAAGGTAACGCTAAATATTATAAAAATGCCCATATAAACGGTAAAGCGATGGAAGTTTTTATTGACTTTGGCAGTGAACTTACCATTGCTAAACAATCTCTTGTTTCTTCTTCGGGTATTGTATATGATCAGGTAGAGTCTATAATGAAAGGGTTTGGAAACGTATTGGTGAAATCCATTGGTGAAATACGGCTCGATATCGACATTGATGGTGTTAAAGCTAACGTCCCTTGCAAAGTAGTGGAGGATAGTCTCCTTGACAGACCTGTTCTGGTTGGGCAGTCGTTTACCGAGTTGCCTCAAATCATAGTTATCAAAGATTGTAAGAACTTACGTTTCATAGATATTGGAAATGAAATGCCACAGCCAGAACCAAATCGTTCTTCTATAGCCAAAATTTCGATTGCCAATGATATTAAACTGTACGGTCCTGCGTCAATTAAAGCTGTCACGGAAGACGAATTTAGTGGAAGCATCGTGGTTAGGAAAAGTATAATAGGCAAACCCGGACAGCAATTCTTTTTAACTGGGGGCCTTTATACTGTAAAGAAAGGTTTTGTTCATGTAGTCGTAACCCCGTGTTGCTGCCCCTGTTTGATGATGGAAAATTTCACTGTATGTCGTGTCGAAAGAGTAGCATTGGTGAACCGAATTACTGCGCAGTCCCCTACAATACTTGAGTGTGTAGAATCCAATCATATAACAGAGTCTCAACTTCGTATAGGTAACGATGTTGCTGAAGAGCACAGACATAAGCTTTTACAGTTAATAAACAAATATAAACATTGCTTTGCGTCTAGTTTAGAAGAGTTAGGATGCACAAATGTTACTCAAATGACTATTGAATTAAATGATCAACGTCCTATAGCATCTCGACCATATAGGCTGTCCCACCATGAAAGAGAGCAAGTTCGTAACATGGTTAATGAAATGCTGGCAGCTGGCATAATCCGAGAATCGGTATCGGGATATGCCAGTCCCATCATTCTTGTACGGAAACCCGAGGAAAAGAGTTACCATTCATACGAATTGGAAACTTTAGCCGTTGTCTGTTCCTTAAAGAAGTTTCGTGTATATTTGGTCGGAAAGGACTTCAAAATCATGACTGACTGTAGCGCGTTGCGTTCCACATTCTAATGCGAGATTTAATACCACGTATTGCTCGTTGGTGGCTCATGCTACAAGAGTACAATTGTTCCATAGAGTACAGGGCTGGAATGAAAATGTCACATGTCGATGCACTCTCCCGTAACCCAGCTGCTGATCCTGTCACTAATTTTGAGCCCTTCCCGTCGTTATTGAATATAAACAATAATTATGAATATGTTTTAGTCACTCGCGCGACATGTTATGTTATGTTAGTATGTCTCACAACAGTTTAAATTCGATCTGCAACATATTAGGGATAATTATGTCGTCAAAGACAACAAATTGTTTAGGTACCTTAAAGGTGACAGAAATGACCTTGGGCCCTCTATAAAATCAAAGAGGGGAAATTCTTACATGTTAGTAGTTGTCGACGCCTTTACCAAATTTACATTCGTACGACCTGTGAGAAATACCAAGACCTTGAACGTCATTAGGGTTTGAATGATATATTTTATACTTTCAAAGTTCCGGTTCGCATGACAGATCGGGGTAGTTACTTCACTTCCCATTCCTTCCAACGGTATTGCGTTGAGAAGGGAATTAAACATATACTAAATTGCAATAGCTAGTCCACAGTCAAATGAACAAGTGGAGCGCTACAATCGCACCATTTTAAATTCCTTAACAGCGCTAAACCTAAACCAGCATGAGAAGGATAGTAAAAGTAAGAAATTACTACCTGCATATAGCCATAGCCATTTCGGGTATCAAAAGTGCTAGGAAATGACCGCTATAAAATAACGTCAGTACCGGGGTTCAGCAACATGAAAAGGGATATGATTCATATGATTCCACTGTAGCCGCTGAACGTATGAAGCCCTGGGTTCATGTTGCTGCCCTTGAAATCCATGACGATACTGATACTGAAGAGGATACAGATACTCATTGATGAATTGTTGAGTTGATATAATTTTGTACTATAAGAGACTATTTTGGACTAATGAATAAGTATAATTATAAAGTTTATTAACCAGAACGTATGATTAAAATGAGTTTTAATAAATCCTTAATGTTTTATAATAAGCTTATTTTGTTAAATGGTTGTATTCTAACTATACCTAAAGAGTATATTTATATTTTTCTTCTACAGTGAGAACAGTTTTGCTCACTGGAGTAAATAAGAAAGTGAGAACAGGTTAGCTCACTCTAAATAAGTAAGGTAAATAAGAAAGTGAGAACAGTTTAGCTCACTATATGTACAAAATATGAAAATAACTGATTATTTAGTGTGTTGGGTATAACGAGACCAGATTTGCTCATATATCAACACATAAAGTTAATGTCAAATGCACTGTGGGATCAGATTTGCTCACATAATTATAATTTATTTTAATATTTATCGTTCAAAAATACTTAGATGAATCAAGTTTTTTTTTGTCTTAGTTGTAGCAAAATAAATTATGTACTTTATTTAAATCCTGTCAGCCGATTGTTGGGTTTCACATGATGCGTGCATGGGGACATGCACGTTATCAGGATGGACGATTGTTGGGTTTCGTGATTATTTTAATATATTTGTGGTAACTATAATAAAACGCGCGAATTTAATTTTAATACTGGCAACATTGGACATGCCGAGAGGTGGCGTGACCGAGCGGCGGTTTTTAGAAAGTTACGAACAGTTGGCTGGCGGGTCATTCTTGGCTTGACTTCGAGAGTGTGAACAACGAGTTGTCTGATTATATCTAAAAGTGTGTATACCTAAGTGTAAATGCAAGTTTAAGTGGTAGTTGAATAAATTGTAGTTCAAGTGATTGAGTTGTTTTACTGATCATCGGGTGGTGGTCATACAACAAAAGATAGTATGATTATCTCTGTCTATGTTTGAAATGAGACAGTCCTTTGACAAACTATATTTCATTTAAATATTACCGGTAAAAATGTCTACTCAAACACGCGTAGGTATTTTTTTAATCGTTTTGGAGGTAAAGTTGAACATTTGTCATTCTATAATTCTATTTTATTGGATTTATTGTGCGTTGTTGATTGTGTTATTTAATATGAGTTCCGACGAAAATATTAAATGAATACCTGTTAATTATACTCCATGTTTAAGGCAACGATGTATGTGAAGCATAATATCAACATAAAAAACGATGTAATCTTAGTTATGTGGCTAAAACTACAGTCAGAAGGATGAAAGGCGAAAAATCAAAGATACATAAATATACCTTTGAACATTTGTGTAATAAATTGATTAACTGCATGTTTAAAATATACGACACGTGTGATAAAGATAGGTACAGGTGGTAGTTATATTTTGTGCCTAGTTTACTTGTAGTTTCTTTAGAATTAAAACTTTGATTTCGTGGAGATTTCTTTATTTATTTCATTGCATGTTTGAGAAAAGCACTATACATACATCGGCGTGAAAAGGGGTTGTCGGCCTCATAACTATCCGGCCTCACTACGTTCGGCCGTATATATGCATTCGGCCGGCATCCCCTTACTTCCCGGCCTCTGTAGTAATGTACTAATAAGTTAGGAGCATTTAAAAATTTGTATGTTTGTTTTTCGATCCTAATTTTAACAATAAACAAAAAATATAAAAAGCTAACGTAGGAGCATGGTTAATATACATCAAGTTATGTAAAAATATTTTTCATAATGTTAATATCCAGAGAGAGAAATGGGGGCAACGTTTGTATGGAGAAGCGACCGTTCCCTTTTCTCAACTATTAATATAACATTGTCTAGTCCTATTGATATCATTGAGTTTTGGTTCTAACTAGTGTTCATTTCGGGCTCTTAAATTAGGATGTCATCACATATATTCCTCGCCAGAGATAAAAACGATGTAATAAATTAATAAAATATCACTTTTATTTTTTTGCAACTTTTTCAATATTTATTGTACGCCATTCTTTTATTTGAAAGGCACAGACATTCAAGACGTCGTTAGATGTCTCAAGATAGACAGGAGACAGGAGTGACAACCTTCGCATTCATATTTAGTGTTTTTTTTATTGTTTTTTAAAATATTCGTCTGATATGACAGTTATAATAAAGATGACGATGCTGTTAACTTTGCAGAAATATATTTTACTTTTCTTTTAGGTACTTAAAAAAAGACACAAAATCAAGCGAGTTACGTATTTTAGCCCAGTCTTTTAACGGACCGCTGGTAATGAATTAGTATGAAAAAATATTTAATAAGTAACAGATTATTTATTGCACAGGATATATCATGAACTCGTAGTTTGATATTCAAATTTGTATCAAACAACGTACAAAATTATGTATGCACATATTACAACCTTTTTTAAGTAGAAATAAAATAAAATAAATTAGATCGTTTAATAATCATATAAACAAAGTGCTTGATACTGCCTATTTGGAGTTGTTCCCATAAAATTAAATAACCGAGCTATACATTTCTGGATGTTATTACTTTTAGTTCTATATATTGTTTTTTAAATTCGCTTTTTTCTAAAACAAAAATGTCATTATAGTTTCAAATAAAAATAAAATGTTCAAAACAATTTTATTTTTATTTTACATCTGATGACTAAAAAAAGGCCACTGTGTTGGTGAAAGCTACTTTAACGTTAGTATGTAAAAAGAACCTCATCATCGTCATCATCATATGAGCCAGAGGACGTCCACTGCTGGACATAGGCCTCCCTCAAAGAGTGCAGTGGCACTCTTTGGGGGAGGCCTATGTCCATATGTGTCATAGTGTGTGTCATAGTGATGACCGGTGTTGCGCCACCCGCATCCAGCGGACTCCCGCGACCTTTACCAGGTCATCAGTCCACCTTGTGGGAGTCTACCCACGCTGCGCATACCCAGGTTGTATTCCCTACGGCGTTGGCTAGTCTCAGACCGCGATGGCACTGGAGGCGAACGCGGGCAGCTTACTTGCTAACAACTCGTTGTTGCACTATTGTGCTACCTTCAGTAACACGTAATAACGTATGGGCGTACGCATCATGTTAGACGTATTGAGTCTTCACACCGGCTGGCCGGTGTGTTTCTACAAATGTTACTCCTGTTAACGAAAGGTACTCGTAGTGATTCGAAACATATCGAGTGTCGAGAGTCGATATATTACATGAGTGTTATAGATACTGGTTACAAGACCTTGCCCGAAAACGAGTAAAGAGGCACAATTCACCAGAAGCAGCCGACATGGCTCGTTACTTCAGCTGCCACAATATATGCGGTCGCAAATGCCGGTCCCGTATTGGCTTATACAGCCACTAGAGACGTTGTCCCTCACATACAGGCGCTGCTTAAATCATCTGTCAAGATGTTAAGGGCCTCATGATTATAAATACTTACATAAATATGTTTCAGTCTCACGGGAGTGTCCTAGGTTAAAAATTACCTACTCTACTCCTTAAAACGAAAATACTTAAAAGTAAAACGGATATTTGTAAGAAGTTTGACAACCCCTGGTAAAATGCCCTAGTATTTTTCCAGTGAGGGGCCAGAATATATCTACATGATTATATAATATACATAATCATGTAGAAACAATAAATGTGGAAAAAGTACGAAGTGTTTCTTGTTTAATAGAAATTTAAAAAGAGGTATCAAATTAACAAAATTTTCAAGGTTATCTCAACGCACCTTACGTACATATATAAGTAGATACAAAAAGCGTTTTCAGTCGAAAATGGGTCCAGCTTAAGTGCCAGCCAACAGTCATCGATCAAGGAGTTACAAACTAAGTTAGGAGTTTGCACAATGGAGTGGATATATTTTTCATTATTTGTTGGGTGTTTTTGCAGTGGTTCAAAGTCTTGGCTCATTTGTAAAAGTTATTAAATTCCAATCCTTTTTCAGATTGGTTGTAACCGCAGTTCACACAAAAATGTTAATTTGTAATATTAGTAATTAATTTTTCGAACGATAACAGAAAAACAATTCATATGCAAAACTGAGGAACCTACAATTTGTAATCAGCAACAGGGTTCGTCAATATTATAAATATCTAATAAATATTTACCAAAATGGGTTTAAATATACCTTGTTTTATATGGCATAGGTAATGCAGTTTGTATTACATGTTGCAGTTTCTTGACACACGGCATTGTGTCAGAAAAGTTCGCAACGCAAAAAAGGCGACATTGGCCGTGGGCTATATAATATTACTATTTCTTCTTCTTTCCGTGACTCTTCCCATTATTTGGGGTCGGCCCTCCTCGTTCTCAAAGGCCAGGTCGGTCGATCCTGGGTTGTCAACTGGGTCTGTTTCAAATCCATTGATACGGTGGACCACCACGTAGCAGGCGGGCGGCCTGTGCCTCTCTTATTATCCGATAGTGCAAGGGCTTTCCTCACGACATGGTCTTCGTCACGTCTCATGATATGTCCGTACCATCTCAATCGAGATTCTTGAATCTTGTCGGTGATGGGGGCGACCTTGTAGCTTCCTCTGATGTGTTCGTTACGTACTCTATCGAGTCTCGTCACACCTGCCGCCCAACTCAACATCTTCATCTAATTGACATGGAGTTTTTGTTCATGCGCTTGTTTAATCGTCCAGCATTCTACATCATACGCCATAGTCTTTATCGGTACACGGAGGTCACAGAGCACCCCCGAGAGCGCCCTCCACCTCATCCAAGCTACATTTACTATTTATTTATATATTTATTTATAATTGGCGCCAAATATCTTCATACATTCTGGTACCGATTAATGAAAGGACCCGAATTTTGCCCAACTGTAATCCGTTTAACACCTCAACTTAGCGCTCATCGCAAACTTCGAACCGTCGGGAACAAATTCCTAACTGATTATGCTTATTTATTCAATGAGATAAGTATGTTTGTTTGCAAGCATTTCATTAATATTTTTGATAGACGGAGAATGTTACTTTTCATCAAAACAAATTTTGTTTAATTTATTTATTGTTTTAATTCAGGCTTAAAAAACATCCCATCAGAGCGCTAACCATGATCCCATCACTATTTGAGGCTTCCAACTGTGAAATATGTGTTTATGAGCGCTCTAGAATATCGTTGTTATATTTTGAGTATTAAATAATTGCTGAGAGTTATCCAAGTTGTGACATGACGGGATAAGCGGTCTGCGCCCGGCCGAGAGCAGAGTCCATGATAGTCAAGATGATCTACGGGGGCCCCACAACGGGCGCAGCTGCTGTATTCCACACATATATCAGCCCCGACTCGGAGACCGATGGCTACACGCACGGGTCAATAAATTTGTCATATTAGGTGATGGATATGCACGGAGCCAGTATCCAGACTTTGGTGTCCGGTCGAGTCGATCCTATGTTTGTTTCTTATTCAGATTTAAATTTTATATCTGATTTATAATGTATAAGCATACCTATACATTTTCTCAGGCATAAGGTTAATGTAATTATACTATAATTATATTACACTTACAAACTAAGTGCAGCATGTCTCTCTTCAAGTATTCCTCTCATCCCAGCTCTGCGCTAGTCTTATCCAGTGCCCAGTGCCCAATGTATGGGTACAAATATTATCATTAAATAAATTTCAAATATATGCATAAACATACATAAATAGCCCTATATCAGAGAGTTCTCAAATTTAAAGGGATATTAATATAGCAAACCAAACTTTCAGGATTAATTCGACTGAACATTTTTAGCAACCGGAAACCATAGTAAAGCTCGTGTTTGCTCGCGGCGGCGGCAGCCACTCCCGCTTACTTCCGCCCGCCATCTTTACTAAAAGGAAGTTTGCTTAGTAGAAGAACACATTGTTCCCAAAGTTGCCGAAGTGGCTCTCAGCCAAGACTCAGGTTCGGATTTGTCTCTAAGCCTTCGTAATTTTAAGCATCTGAGATTGTAAAGGATAGGAGTTCAGAACTTCGTGAAGTTATGCAAATATTTCTATTAAGACTACCCAGCTAGAATGGAATAATGATTCTTGTACAATTGATTGGTTTTGGTTTGTGTTTTTGCAAGCTGATGTTTGTATTCGTGTAATAATCATGGAAAGGGCTAAAATTTAAATTTAAATTGTCAATGCACGTGCCTCAAGTGCTCCCACTGGAAAGCAAATAAATGGGACCTACGAGACACTCGTCTTCGTATTTACAAATGCTGAAACTTATGAAGAAAAGTCGTGTTCAAGGATGGGGCAGCATTGAATTTCATTGTTATTTGCTGATCGAGAACTGCTAAACGTAAAAAGTGTTAGACTAGGATAACTCTAAAGCTCGCACTTAAACTATCGTGAGACATATTTCAAAATATTTATCAGTACGGTTTTTACTCAGTGCACGACGAACAACCGCCGCGGACACTCGTGCCTGAGGATGGATTCCCAAAGAATCCGAAACATGTCGCCAAAAGCGACTAAAAATAATAGTGAGTAAAAACCGTACTGATAAATATTTTGAACTCTAAAGCTGTTTCAGTTTAACGTAAATTATTTCGAAATCACTGTAACAATTTACTTTAGGTCAAACCGATTATTGCAGTACGGGCGGGAACCGTATGATCTACTACGTAATCTGATACAAGCCACATGGCACACCAGTCTCATGTCTCATCTTTGTATCAGATGACGTAAATTTCACTTTTTTGTAACCGGAAGTGGTACTTTTTTTTCGTGCTTTCGGCCAATTTTTTTTTTTACTATTTTTTCCAAACTTAGCTTCACTTTTATGAACGTGTGCCATGGGGCTTATCCTTGTATCAGATGATGCAGTAGATCATACTGTCCCCACCCGTACTATTGGAAAAGTTCAAAGTTCAATTCAACAAAGGCTGTTTAGAAGTAAAGTTGGAATAATAACAAATCCAATGAGGCCAGATTTTAATATCTGGGCATTATTAAATTAATTAGGTGCCCTTATGAATTCATTATATGTTTAAATTGTACGAGGCGTTGTCGTTAAATATGTTATTTCGAAATAAAATCGCTTACATATTTACTAAAAATCACCTAATTGAAAAAAATCATTACCTTAAATAAATTTCAATTATATATATAGTATATGTAGGTACATTAAGTCTTGTGAATATTTGAACTCAATATTGATAAAATGTTAAGTTTTTTACCACAGTATACACAAGTAGGAAGGCGAATAACCGCATTAAAATAATCATAAAAATCATAATTAGCGTCTAATACGTCCCAAAACACTAATTACCGAAACTCGCTAAAATACTAAGCATTATCGGACCAGAAAATACCAGGTGCATCGTTTTACGGGCGGGTATAATGCGGCCCGTCAATTTCACTTTATGACTGCGTTGCGCACCGCCGCGTTGGGGTGGCCATCCGAGCGGGGCCACCTGCGGGGCGCTTGTGACAGCGGGGTTAACTCGACTCTACTCACTCGACCTCTATTTAGTTTTAGACTTCTGTATTGACATATTATAACGAAAAGGCGAAAGCAACGAGATGAAAATGTCATCTTAGGTTAAGGTAGTCTGCGTGAAGAGTATGTCATTTATACCACAGTGGTTACCTGCGAAATATATAACCATCTACCTACTTACTCGTACAAAAACAAAATGATAAATACCTTTAGATTCATATATTTATTGTATAGGTAACAGACCATCTGATGGTATTCGTTTTCTTGAGGACTGGTTTTATACTGGCAAAGTAGAAAAAAGTGGACTGTAATTTAAAGATCTTTAAATATAGGACAAAATATGTAATAGTCAAAAAGAAGAGATCAGTATGGTGACAAATAATAATACTAGGCCAAGCAATAAGAAGGTATAGAGGGAAATGCTAGGAACATTCTCTCTATACCTTTTTTTGGGCATTTATTTCCTAGCCTATACCTAATATCATAGTTTTTATATATAAAAAGAACATTATTAGAATGTAATATTTTTAATGTAGCTAACAAACATGAAATATTGTAATGAAATCAATTAAACTATTGAAAGGCAAGGACTATGTATATATAGGTTTAATATTCATCTTGATATTTGCACAAAAGGTGGTAAAAATGCTAATAATGATTTACAAAAAAAGGCATCATCTAATCATTGACTGCCGCCCTCAATCGCAATGCAACTCAAACAAAGTTTCAAAACCACATTTTCATAACAACATCCTTGCATTTTTTTCTTGCGCACAATAAAACCGAATGAAATGCTTACAACACTAAGTCGAAATTCAATTAACATTTTACGAGGCAGCGGTCACAAAAACATGAAGTGCAGTAATGAAGTGGCCATAAAAACTGGAGGAGTTTTTCGGGCCCATAAAAAGAATGAAACTCTGAAACGATTTTACGCTATATTAACTAAATAATAAAGTCGAGTTTAATGATTTAAGATAACTCCTGAGCTAGAAAGGCTTTTAACGTCACCTTAAACAAACGACTATCGCTCTATAAAGTTCAAGAATATCTTAATTTTCCTTTCAAGGAAGTTAACATGCAGGAATTTGGTACCCAAGAATATTTTATATCACAATCTTTCACAGATCATTTTCGTCCCAAACTAAGCAAAGCTTGCTGTACTATTAGGTGCTAGGCCAATACATTAAATAAAACTATGGAAGAGGATAATTTATTTATCTCACAATATACAATTGCACTTAAAATTACACATGGTAAATAGCGTATAATTAATTTAAAATACATCCCGACGTTTGGAACCCTTTAAACTTTAAAGCGTTGGTGGTCAACCATAGTTCCATAGTTTTATTTCATGAGTAACTGTCACGGTAACCGAAGACAATATAAGTAACGATACATTAACTTAAAGAGGTAAATAGTTACAGTATATAACTAAGTACATATTTAGATACCTGGGTATGAGTCCTAGATCTGAGGTCACAATTCGATAAAAAACTATTTTGATCAACTAGTTATATATCACAATATGTATTGTAATACAAAAAACAACTATGCATTCGGAGTGACTGTAATAACTTCAAAACAGATAGTTACTTATACGTTGACAGGGGTCGGAAACCGGTATTTGCTCCATACAAAAATACCGGTATTATTAAGTTCTTTTTCGTTCTTTTGTTTATAATTTCATTTTTAATGGGACGTTTTAATAATGCAAAATTGTTTCCTAAATACATGATTCAGTCCTACGTAATGAGCATAAAAAAATCAAAATATTGGGCTATTTCGGGGTTTTTAAAAAATACCGGTTCCGAGCCCTGTACGTTGAACACTTTGTTATATGTACCATGGTGGTTATATTAACATTTATTTACAAACATATAAGTACGTTAATGGTTGGTTTAGTTACAATATTATAACCTACCATAACTCTTTCGAGATGATCTAACATGAAATGAAAGATCTCAACGCCTTCTTAAATTTCTCGTAATTTTACACATAGGTACACCCACAATTATAGTAGCTTTGCACAAACAAGCAAATTTAAGCAACGAAAAGTGTATTTGCATCCCAGCATGTTTGGGAATTAGATAATTTAATTAACAAGTATTTACAGTGTTATTAAGTTACAAACAATATTGTTAAAACAAGTTTGCGACTGTAATTAACAGAGCTCAGGCTGAAATCCATTTAGAATATACTGGCCAGCAAGTTAAGCGAAGTTTCCTAATCAAGGCAGTTTTTATTCCTACAGGAATTAACTCGGATTATTAGAAGAATCAATTAGCAAAGTCCTAACTTAGACATATAATGTACATTACATTATAATGTACCTAATAACACAAATAACGGGAAATCGACATTATCAATGGTTTAATACCAGTGATGAAAAATAATGAAACTGTACATAACAGCTAAATATTTAGTTTGTCCTTAGGGACCATGAGGACTTCTTTAGAATGAGAAAAATGGCATCAAACATTTAAAAAAAAAACCGAACAAGTGCGAGTCGGATTCGTACTTTTTAGTATTTGTTGTTATAGCGGCAACAGAAATACATCATCTGTAAAAATTTCAACTGTCTAGCTATCACGGTTCATGAGATACAGCCTGGTGACAGACAGACGGACAGATGGACAATGGAGTCTTAGTAATAATGTCCCGTTTTTGCCCTACGGGTACGGAACTCTAAACAACGAGTTTTAATGAAATAAAACTATGAAAACGGATTATATCGCGTATATTGAATTTATAATACATCCCGACGTTTCGAACTCTTTACAGCGTTCGTGGTCAACGGGTGACTGAGGAAAAATTACAAAATGCAAAAATACCCACATACTAAAATAATGAACAATCATAGACTACAAACTTTAAGGCTGGTTGTACATGCAAAATCGGTTCATAAGGCTAGTTATACACTATAATTATTTTTCAAGTAAAGATATATATATATATACGCGATAAAAATAAACTATGCCGGCTCCAACCCTACACCACGGACCCGAGAAGATTTAATTCCCTCCTAAATTGTAGGAGGGTATCCCAATATGGGACCGGCAACAAACTCGGCGGGACACATCTTTTCAAAACATCAGAATGTCCAGCATCATCCAACACTACGGTCTCACAGTCTATGTCTCGCTTGCTCCTTTATCAGGTGGACTACAGGATCCCAAGCTGGTGGTAGAGAAAAGCCATCTTCCCTATTAAAGTTTGGATATTTCTTAATCTCAATGGCCTCGCGCAGCATTCTGGGTATGTAACGCTTCTCCTTGGCAAGAACCAGAGGCTTATCAAACTTGATTGAGTGATTGGCTTTATCCATGACATGCTCACAGACAGCAGACCTAGGTCGACGGTGCTTGACATCAGCTATGTGTTCCTTCACCCGAGTGGAAATGCTCCGTTTCGTCTGCCCGACATATGATAGGCCACACTCACAGTCCAGCCTGTACACTCCTGCAGTTTGTAGAGGGGTATTGCATTTTACAGGCCTCAGGAATTGTGACATCTTCTTCATTGGCTTGAAATATGTTTTTATAGAAGCACGCTTCAAGATGTGGCTGATCCTGTCCGTGACCCCCCTGACAAAAGGCAGAATGGCAGGCCTGCGCTCGACTGTGGGGATCTTAATGTGGGACCTCTGGTTGACCCGCGGTATCCTGAGCTCGTTTGCCTGGAGCGCGCGCCTGGCATGCTGGAGCTCCGCGGCTAGATGCTGGTCATCACATATCCTCTGGGCTCTCTGAAACAAAGATTTGCCTACTGTAACAAGTTGACTGGGATGGTGATGCGATTTGCCATTTAAGTACCTATCAGTATGAGTAGGTTTCCTATACACAGTGCGACCTAGGGTGTTATCAGGATTTCTTTTTACCAATACATCTAAGAATCATTGGCTCCTGTGCGACCGAAGATATTTAAAAGATACGTAGATGACACTTTTACTATACTTCCAAAAAGTAGTGTTTCAACTTTCTTGGATCACCTAAATTCCATCCATAGCAAAATAAAATTTACTATGGAGTTGGAAAAAGACTGTTCTCTCCCCTTCTTAGATGTATTGGTAAAAAGAAATCCTGATAACACCCTAGGTCGCACTGTGTATAGGAAACCTACTCATACTGATAGGTACTTAAATGGCAAATCGCATCACCATCCCAGTCAACTTGTTACAGTAGGCAAATCTTTGTTTCAGAGAGCCCAGAGGATATGTGATGACCAGCATCTGGCCGCGGAGCTCCAGCATGCCAGGCGCGCGCTCCAGGCAAACGAGCTCAGGATACCGCGGGTCAACCAGAGGTCCCACATTAAGATCCCCACAGTCGAGCGCAGGCCTGCCATTCTGCCTTTTGTCAGGGGGGTCACGGACAGGATCAGCCACATCTTGAAGCGTGCTTCTATAAAAACATATTTCAAGCCAATGAAGAAGATGTCACAATTCCTGAGGCCTGTAAAATGCAATACCCCTCTACAAACTGCAGGAGTGTACAGGCTGGACTGTGAGTGTGGCCTATCATATGTCGGGCAGACGAAACGGAGCATTTCCACTCGGGTGAAGGAACACATAGCTGATGTCAAGCACCGTCGACCTAGGTCTGCTGTCTGTGAGCATGTCATGGATAAAGCCAATCACTCAATCAAGTTTGATAAGCCTCTGGTTCTTGCCAAGGAGAAGCGTTACATACCCAGAATGCTGCGCGAGGCCATTGAGATTAAGAAATATCCAAACTTTAATAGGGAAGATGGCTTTTCTCTACCACCAGCTTGGGATCCTGTAGTCCACCTGATAAAGGAGCAAGCGAGACATAGACTGTGAGACCGTAGTGTTGGATGATGCTGGACATTCTGATGTTTTGAAAAGATGTGTCCCGCCGAGTTTGTTGCCGGTCCCATATTGGGATACCCTCCTACAATTTAGGAGGGAATTAAATCTTCTCGGGTCCGTGGTGTAGGGTTGGAGCCGGCATAGTTTATTTTTATCGCGTATATATATATATCTTTACTTGAAAAATAATTATAGTGTATAACTAGCCTTATGAACCGATTTTGCATGTACAACCAGCCTTAAAGTTTGTAGTCTATGATTGTTCATTATTTTAGTATGTGGGTATTTTTGCATTTTGTAATTTTTCCTCAGTCACCCGTTGACCACGAACGCTGTAAAGAGTTCGAAACGTCGGGATGTATTATAAATTCAATATACGCGATATAATCCGTTTTCATAGTTTTATTTCATGAGTAACTATCGCGGTAACCGAAGACAATATTATTAACGAGTTTTAAGTTAACAGCATCTCTAGTACCTATTAATATATCGAAAATGCGAAACAGTCTACCTATCTGTTACCTATTCACGCTGTTTAATCGGCTAGAGACGCTTGGTATAAATATAGTTTATAAGTCCCTAGAAAGGGTATAGGATAGTTTTCATTACGGAAATAATTCCTTGAAGAGGTGAACGAGGGTGAGATTACCTAATGAAGTGGGAAATGAAAGTAATAATTGAACGCAGACGACATTGCGGCCAGATGCTAGTTGTTTATACTGTATTGTTAGTTCCTTAATAGGTAATTATGAAACTTGTCAGGTATAATCCGAGCCCTATTTTGAACTAACCCGAAAGTTAAACCTCCTAGCCCCCCGCCAAACAATTATTCCGTTCAATTTTCATATCGACTCAACTAAAACAACTCAAGTAAAAGAATATTATTTATCACTTCCGTAATGTTTTTTTTTTTATGCCCGGTTTCTGTTTCCTTTAAGTTGTTGTTGGCCGCATTTTGTTTTTTTTTTAAATATATATTCGTAAATGTGTTATATATGATATGTATTTATGTATGGTAGTGTACATATGTAGCTTATACTATTTATTTGCCATTTATGTAGTATGTGTATCATTAGGTATTTTGATTTCTCATCTTCTATCACTCACTGCATCACCTACTTACACTACTTGTTTTTTTGCCTTGTCTCTACTACCCTAAGGCACAGTATAACAAATATTGTAATACTGTGCCTAAGGTTGTCTGGAAGAGCGATCTCTTTAGCCATAAGACCGTCTGTTGTCTACCTTTGTATGTCACGTTATTTTTCATATTGGTGAGCAATAAATAATATTCGTATTGTATTGTATTGACATACACATACACAGTAGAAACCCATATAATGCAAAAAAACACGGCATTGTCTGATTATCAACCAGATTTGTCCGGATTCGTGCGGATTTGGTTTAAGCAGGTTTAATGACCGGCAATCAAATCCGATTTTAAGCTAGTCTGTAGTGATAGGTCAAGCAGGACTAGTAGGTAAGCCTAGAAGGTCACGTTTAATGAGTCCTTTTTTATTTATCACCGTATTTATTGTAAGAGACACGTCAAATCCTATTTGAAAAGGGTAGCCTTTTTTATTCAAAATTAAAGCAAAATTGAACGTTCTATCTATTCTTTTATATAGGTAATGCGGGGTTTGACTATTTTTTTCTATTTTCTTGCTTTATGGCAAGACAAAACGAAGTCGGTCCAAGAGTCCAAGCTACCTACAGTAGCGGAGAAAAAAACTATCATACTGCTAATTTTTTGCAGGCATTCATTCGAAAATTCGTGAAATTAGATTTTTTAAATTAATTTTTAACAAGCAGAAACGTCTGCGATCGATGCTATTAAGCTTAGAATAAATTTAAAAGTGGAAAAATTACTGCCTTGGGTGAGACTTGAACTCACGGCCTCTGGATCACCCAAGGCAGTAATTTTTCCACTTTTAAATTTATTCTAAGCTTATTAGATTTTTTATCATGTAAACAATGACTGTATCATTATCACGACCATATAATACTTACGTCCCATTCACTGCACGTAGCAATATAGGCACACGTTAGCACAATGCGGATTGGGGACTTCACACACACTAATTAATGTATTTTATAAATATTGAATTTCTTATTTGAAAACATTCAAAAACAAATCTTACCAACAATAAAACCTAGATGGATCGATTTTTGGCTCTCGTTAGCCTCTGGTTTGAAAATTAGATCGAATCAGTACTTAATATCCACCGGTGCACCGCTAAAACTCGGACAAAATAATTAATTTTAAAATGTACCCTAGTTTGATAGAATTGTTCTTTTTCATATGCCCTTATATTGTAAATTTCATCGAAATCGCTTGAGCCGTTTCTGAGAAATCAACAAAAATATTATGCAAATGTACCTGAAAAAAAAAATGATAGATTATTTTCCGCTACTGTATGTATCTTATCTTATGGTTTTCGGGGGCCCTTGCGGATACACTTCGACCCATAGGGATCTTTTGTGCATTTACCCCCTAGGAAAGATCCGTCCGCTACTCAAGAGCTTTTCCCACCATCTCCATATGATGGAGCTTATGGGTAGCGTTTTAAATTCCTTTGGTTCCAGATAGCCGGTTCCAAATTCCTTCATTCTTTGTCTGGCGAGGGCGTGACATTCACACATAAGGTGTTCCATTGTCTCTTCCTCTTCGCCGCACATACGACAATCGGTGTTGTCAGCCTATCCCATCTTGGCCAGGATTCCCTTGACCCCGTAATGGCCAGTAAACACCCCTGTTATTATTTGGAGTTGTCGTTATACGTTAATATATTCTTTATTCAAATAGGCCTAGCAACAAGCACTTTTAAATTGTCAAGTTTTAAATATTACCTTAATTTAAATATCAGAGCAATTTATTGATGCAGTTATTATTATTCTTAACAACATTGAATTATTATAGATATGTCAAACTTAATAATAAGAATTCACAAAAGGATCGTCAAACACCAAATCACCACACACCATCTGCAGTTTCATTGCCTATGAGTCCCTCCTGCCCTGGGATCCATACCAGTTGCACTTTGTTTTGCCTTCCAAGCTTGTTCAGAGCTTGGATGCCATTGTATACCAGTCTAGGGTCCACTCTGGGAGCCTTAAGCGCTTTGAGTGCAGCCTGACTGTCGCTGAGTATATAGATATTCTTCCCTTGGGTTTGCCTAACTATATTCTCATGCACACATGCAATTATGATGTATGTCTCGGCTTGGAAGACAGTTGCGTAATTGCCCATGCTTATGCTACCACTAATTAAAGTCATTTGTATAAATGCCTGCCCCTGTACCAGATTCTGTCTAGGACCCAATCTGTGTACCATATGACGTCATTTTCATTAGAAATTGGTGCTTCAAGACCTTCGGTCCATTCAGCCCTTGTTGGAACTTACGGAACACAAACTTGGGTTGCATCTTATCACAGCCCATATTCGTAATCCTTTTCATGAAATTGTCACATTGTTCCGCTACTGTAACTCCGTATGACATTTACAATGACACGTTGTGCAATTGCATCATTAATGCAAATTATTACCAATTATTACGGACTCTGTTTATATATACCGTAGGTTTACGCAAGCTAATAAAAAAAAACTTTCATAAAAATATGTCTTTTTAACGTCACATAAAGTCACATCATGACTCTTCCCTCTGTAAAAAAAAACTAAAATAAAAACAAGTGCGAGTCAGACTCGCCCACCGAGGGACCGACGGTTCCGTACTTTTTAGTATTTGTTGTTATAGCGACAACAGAACTACATCATCTGTGAAAATTTAAACTGTCTAGCTATCACGGTTCATGAAATACAGCCTGGTGACAGACAGGCAGACGGACGGACAGACGGACAGTCGGGCAGACGGACAGTGGGGTCTTAGTAATAGGGTCCCGTTTTTACCCTTTGGGCACGGAACCCTAAAAATTAAAAACCTGACATGTTTATATAAAATAACACTGAAAACCTGTCCCGTTAAATCTTATAAAAAATGGAAACCAGTCCCACTATATTTGTTGTAATTTACAATATGGCCCATGAAAGCATTGATTGAGTGCAGGTATAATCACAAGTTTAATTAGAAACTCCAATACACCACATAGGTAATAACGTTAGATCATAATTTAAATTAATGACACGGTTTGCCTACTTATGATTAATTTTCGTGTCGAACTCCCATTATTACCTACGCCGGCCGCCAAAATGAGACATTTTCGTCAGTCGACAAAATTGCCTAGGGTCAAATCTAACAGGTTTAGTTTATTGGGTGTGCCAATAAAAGCTTGGGTTCGTTATAATATCCGAGTTACGGGCAGTTATCACGCTACCTGCGCGCCCAGATATTGAAATAGGGGAGAATAGAATGCATGGATAAGGCATACCTTATCCATGCATTCATAAATATAAATATGACAATTTAAAAGTGCTTGTTGCTAGGCCTATTTGAATAAAGAATATTTTGAGTTTAACTTTGAGTTTGAAATAAATTACCACTTTTCATATTTAGTTAACGGTAGAAACTACACGTGTAAGTTTACAGGCCTTACAGCAAAACATAAAAAATATGCAAACAAACAATCAAACATGTTATTTATAAAATAAAACTATGAAATCGGATTATATCGCGTATATTGAACCCTAAAAAGCAAACTTCAAAGTTTCCTATTTCTTATCGTTGAAGACACACTAACCGTGTAATTTTGTTAATATCTTAGGATTCCGTAACCATAGAGTAAAATCGGGACCCTATTACGAAGACTCCACTGTCCGCCTGTCTGTCTGTCTGTCACCAGGCTGTATCTCATGAACCGTGATAGAATTTTCACAGATAATGTATTTCTGTTGCCGCTAAAACAACAAATACTAAAAAGTACGGAACCCTCGGTGGGCGAGTCCAACTCGCACTTTTCCGGTTTACTGATCATGGAAGATTTACAGTCCAAACTTTGAAGGATAATTTTACGATGATATGGGCTTGAGCCAATATAACAAAACACGTACTTACGTACGTTACGCACGTAATGTTTTCATATTCTTGAACATTTATAATCAAACTATGTAGTAACAAACTTTATAATGTTCGTTTTACCTAAGTACCTATATAAAAAAAAAAATCACGTAAAAGCCCACCTGTTGTTTTGCCTCTTCTTAATTTTCTGTATTCTTTCTATTGTTTTCTGTATTGAGGTGTACAATAAATAGTATTTGTATTGCATTGTATTGTACACATACACATAGGTAATTAAAAGCTATGAAATAAGAAATGTATATAACTGGCCTATATCTTGAAAACAGGATGGTAAGAGTTTAGGGTCATTTAATATATAATTCAGAAATTATGATTTGTATTAGTGTTAATGTAGAATAAGGTCACGATGATGCTTGTGCGGATTGTGTTTGTGTTTTGACGAAGCATATGACGGATTACCTTTTTGTATGATTTGATTATGTTTGAATGAAATAGAATAAAGATCTTGAAAATTCAGAAATTGTTAGTCTTTTCAAGAAAAGTTCTGATGACCGTACAGTACCGTACATTTTCAGGACAATATTTCAAGACTTGGTTAAAGGACGACAAGCTCGATCGTTCCGGGTCCGGGCAGAGGCGTTCGACACATATTTTTTTATAAAAACCGTACGCAAAAAACGGCAAAAAAATCATGTTTGTTGTATGGGAGCCCCACTTAAATATTTATTTTATTCTGTTTTTAGTATTTGTTGTTATAGCGGCAACAGAAATACATCATCTGTGAAAATTTCAACTGTCTAGCTTTCACGGTTCATTAGATACAGCCTGGTGACAGACAGACGGACAGACGGACAGACGGAAAGCGGAGTCTTAGTAATAGGGTCCCGTTTTTACCCTTTGGGTACGGAACCCTAAAAAGTATGACGTGATCACCGAGAGTCCGTCATACAAAACGAAGTGTCGGACAATAAGTAGTCATCCTTTATGATGTCAAGCTATTTAACCGTTTATCAAAATGTTAATAAGAGATCAACTGCAACAAATGATACTATAAAGAAAGTCATAATTAAAGATAGAAAGGAGAGTCAAAATCCGAAATGCATTTGCATCAGTATGTTGCATTTTTGCTTTCCGAACTTAGATCCATGTGTATCGGATATAGCAGCAATTATAGGTAATTATAATTACATTAAATGTGTACTTGACTTACCTACTCTGGAATTTAGGCCGTTTTCGCATTGTTTGTAATACGAGTGAACAATAACATAATAATGCAGAAAGTTCAAAAGTAAATTCAGTTTTTACGCTGACTGTACACCAGTTCTGTTTCACTAAAACCACGAACTATTGAAGCACTAACCTGAATCCATGATGCTAATTGCGTAGTTGCCAAACGAAAGAATCGTTCGTATTTCAACCAATTGAAAATTCATAGTTCTAGAGCGAAGTTGCACAAATAAAATGACGAGTCACGGAGCATGGTTCCGTATGAATTTAGATTTGCTTGAAGATTGTCCGGGTTGCTGCCATATTTTGAAACAAAGTAATTGGTTTTATATTTGACAAACCTTAATTAGCGTTAAGGTCATAAGTGAATTATCATTATGGGCAAAAAACTGCTAAAAAAAATATATATCTTTATTTCAGAACATTTAAAATTCCATACAATATTGTTAGTACCATCGTTATACCTATGTGTTAGTAAATACATTAAAAATAAAAACAAAACTTTTAACAATAAAATCAAAATCCAATAAATTTAAATAATTAATATGTCAGATTCAAAATAATATAGACTAGAATAATAATTAGAATGTCAAAAATTTACCATTTTCTCTTAATTTAAATTCATATAAATAATGATTTCATGTCAAAAGAGCAACAGATACACGCATAACAAATGTCGATATATGTATTCTACTTAATAGTTTTGACCCATGCACACAGGATGGAACTATCAGGTCTATCGGCGGTGACCTTCAGTATCCCGTTGTCGCTGCGTCGGATGCGATTTAGGATAGATGCGACCCGCTTTCGCCTGATCGCATAAAAGTCGTGCTAAGTATTAAACCTAAAATTTGGAGAAACAGTAGTATATTCGTAATAACGGCAAAGATAAACATTGGACAGTGATTTTAAATTATATTGAAGGTGCCTTTAAATGCTGTCTTATGTTTGATAATAAAATACAGTTTAACCTTTTAATTACCACGTCGGTCCTCGATGGAAAACAAGCATACCACCAGTGGAGTTAGCAATACGCCTAAAACAACGCCAAGATGATAGTCGTTTATCAACGATCCCACATCCTGTGTATGCAAATTTTCAGCTTCATTGGAAGCCGGGAAGTGGGTAAAATTTAACTTGCAAGATTTGACCCGTACAAACATAGTTACATAAGTACATACATAGAACATTTAAAACTTTCGCGTTCTGAACACATATTAAATCACATTTACAATCGCGAGCACAATAAAGATAAACAAGACACAAAACAAATAAAACACAATACAATAAAATAAATTCGCAACAACAAAACAAGGTAACAAAATAAATTCGCGGTAGATCCGATTGTAAATGTGATTTAATAATACATACATACCTACCTACATTTTACGTTAATAAAAAGCTTGTAAAATGTTCAGAACAGAAAGGTCACGGGATCAGATCAATTCCATAAAGTGAATATAATTATAACCCATTATAACAGCAGTAGAATGCACATAATATGGAATTAATACGAAGTTACTGACTCAGACTTGCAGGTTCACTTGTATGTTGGTGCAGGTTATCCCCTCGAAACTAAAACTACATTCAAAAAGTCCTAACTCGATGGCAATAAAAATATTCAATAAAATTAGTAACGAAATAAAAAACACCAAGTTCGACAATGAATTCTTTAAAAAATTAGCAGAACACCTGATTAAAAAAGCCTTTATACATTAAATGAATTTTTTCACGACCAATAATTATAATTAATAAAGTACCCATTATATAACCTTGTACAAAAACCTCGTTCTCCTCTTGAATAAACTGTTTGCTGTGCCCTACAGGGTGTCATGTTGTACACAATTATATGTTAAGTATAGGTTAAGATACAATGTGATATGCAATAAAGATTATGAGTATGAGTATGAGTATGTAGGTAAGTTTAGGATCATCTTTTAATTCATAACTAAAATCGATCGGTTTCAATTTGGCAGGACCAGGACCCATATTTATAAACGAAAGCCATACTATTTGTAACAGCAATAATTAAGTTCCTATTGGTTTAATTTAAAAAAGTGTCTTTGTCTTTATTCGGTCGATTTTAATAGGTTGCAGTGAATATAAATATGTAATGTTTTTTTAAATTAAAGTACATGCCATTTTATTTTATTATATCAGGCGTTTCATCAAGCGTTCGCGGAACCCAAAGACAAGACAAAACACAGGTAACGTATCCACATTTTTTCTCTCCAGCCACAATTCCCCGGGGTAGCTCGCATACCGAATAGAAATGTGTTGATTATTTACAAATAGCGTGATTGCACGATTTCTAGTCTAATATCGTCTATTCTGATGAGATTCAGACTTTTATTGGATGTAGTGCAAGGTTTCAATTCGATTTGGTTTACAAATAGAGTAATTAGAGTGCTTTTGATTTGTTAAAAGCCGGTGAGTTCTGAGGGAGCAAACGTTTAATACGCTTTTGTTTTGTTTTGTCAATGTATTTTGGTTAAGGTTTAGCTTTTTTAGATATTTGCAATACCTGTAGCTATGTAGTTGGAAAAGGAATTATTATTTGTTTTGTATATTTTTTTTTTATTTTTTTTTATTAGTTAGTAATTACAAGTTATAACACACATGTCATACAAAATAAAACATTACAAAGATCTTAACCTAAACTAAAACCTAACAAACACAGAAACTATTCACAAAATGCGCCCCGCGCCCCTCCAGATGCAAAGGAGCCCATCACGCTCGCCGCGTTTTGTATATTGGTTTAAGCTCTCATGATTTTAATACATTGTTTTCATTTAGAGTTTATGTATTCCAGGTAAGACTTAAAAACTAAATAAATGTCGCGCCACGATATGATCCGACCGCACCGGTACATGTTCGATCGGTTGATCCGTGTAATTTTATTCTACTTAATGTTATGTTCTTATGCCGTCATATTGTATCTCTTTTTTGTGTTAGTTTGTGTAAACTGTGTGTAATTTATTTTTCGCCATATTTTATGTTTCTTTCCTTTATGTTGCTTTCTTTTTGTCTGTTACCTTCCGTGATTTTCACTTGATGGTCTCATCGGAAGATCAGCGCTGGAAGTCGCCAGCAGCATGCTGAGATGGGGCCATTTCGTGACACTTTATTTTCACTATGTTCTTTTAATATATATGTCTATTGTCTGTGTGTTTACGAATAAAAGCTATTATATTCTATTCTGTTCCAAATATTGGAATACAGTAGGATTTTTTTTTCAAGTTAGGTGTTGTCTACATTTTTCTGAAACTCCATTGAAGCCATGGAGCAGTATTTGATTTATTATTGGTGTGAAAATAATATGACGTTGACACGACTCGTATGCATCTCACGCTCAATCAATAAATAAGTATCGCATCATAATATCAATTACCAGAATGCAGTTATGATTTTTAAATTTCATGACCGCTCATAGACGTTTCAAATGACGGAAAGAAATCACGACCATTTAAAATAATTAGAGCTTTGTTTCAGCATAACAAAATAATAGGTATATTTTCTTCCTCCCTTCTAAAGTAGAGGTATTTCTAGAATATCATACTATTCACTTTAAGGGAATAATAAGTGAATAGTATGATATTCTAGAAATATGTTGAATATTAAATCTGATCTCATGTATTGAATCTGATGTGCCCCAAGGGAGAATATTGGGGCCAATCTTGTTTCTTTTGTACGTAAATTACTTACAACGGCGATTATCCAACAAAATAATTATATTTGCTGATGACATTTCCATGTTATTTAAATTTAAGAAAAATGAAACTGAAGGCCTTAACAATTTAATTACAAATAACTTGTCTACTGTTGTAAATTGGTTAAGTATGCTCAATCTTAACAAACAAATCTTGATAAACAGTAAAAAAACTAAATGTATGCACCTTAGAAACATAAGAACTGGAAGTGTTAGGCTAGACATAATTTCAAATAACTTGTATGTTCTGGCTGTAAATGAAACTAAATTTCAGGCTATCTATGTGGATGAGAATATTGAGAACTAAAATTGGAAAAAAACATGTTGACTTTCTCTGCAACAAATTTAGTAGTTTCACTTTTGCTCTGAAAGGATTGAAAAATATTTTTACACCAAAAGCGGCTTTGCAGGCGTATCATGCGTTTTCCAATCACACGTCCTCTGTGGATATTAGCCATATGGGGTAGTTGTACCGAAGTCCATCGTCTATTTATACTACAAAAGAGATGTGTACGTTTCTTAGTTGGCAGCAAATCCAACCGAGAGTCGTGCAGTGCCTCTTTAAAAAAAAAAACAGGTTTGCCAACTCTTTCTGCACTGTATATATTATTCGTAATAGAGCTCGGCAGACTAGTTCGCCGGCATGTAATTAAATTTCCTGCAAAAAATTACTTTAATAGCAACAGACTAAACTCAAATAGGACTCCTCCAATCGTGGGGCGATTTAAATCTTCTCGAGGCAGAGGTGTAGGGTTAGAGCCGGCGTAGCTTTATTTGACGTTCATAAGCGCATTGTAATACGCCTACTTGAATAATAAACTATCTTTATCTTTTTTTTATTTTTTATTTTTTTATTTTTTTTGTGATAGTCAGCAAACGAGCAGACGAGCCGCCTGATGGGAAGCAGTCATCGTCGCCCATGGACGTAAGCAACATCACAGGAGCCACTTAAGCATTGCCGACCCTTGAGAACCCTAAATACCCGCTTCTTGAAGAATCCCATGTCGTAGCACAAAGGAAATACCTCAGGAGGCAACTCATTCCACATTCTGCACGTTCTGGGAAGAAACGAGCGGGATGCCCGCTTATTCATGGTGTGCCATGTGTTTATACTACGTCGGTGGCAAACAAGCATACGGCCCGCCTGATGTTAAGCAGTCTCCGTAGCCTATGTACGCCTGCAACTCCAGAGGAGCTATCATGCGCGTTTCCGACCCTAACACTCCTCTCCCTCGTTGAGCTTTTGCTCACGGCATCCGGGCTCTTGCTGCTACAACACCAATCTACCAGCGTAGCACTATCTATGTTGCTACTAAAGTATTTAATACGTTGCCCGTAAGTCACTCAATGACCTGAACATTTTGACAGCACTTAAAATAAACTGGCTAAGCCCGCAGTCATAACTGCGGTAAGTGTCCCGTGCGTAATAGGTAATCTATCTACAATCACCTATGATTACACACCTATGATTATGACTTCCCACTGCCGTTCACTCCTATAATCACTACACCTGATAAAACAAAGGGTCTTAAATGCCCCTTCTTGTCTTAAATGTCTTATGTCCCTACAGCATAAGTGAATATTTCCACACATACAATTATCATTACATGATTAACCCAATATTATAATATAACCTGTTAGTTAATAAGTCATATGTAAATATGTAGCCTACACCCACTGGGTAAAATTGTATTGATTAAATTCTCACTGTATTGTCTAATATCAACATGTGCAAATACAATCTATGGCTTATGATTCTTATGTATAAATAAATAAAAAACGCCTGAAAAGTAAATGTAAGTACCTTCCTAAATAATACAGTACCTGTGTTTTGTTTTTGTGAGTTTTAACGATTCATAAATATATCCCAATGATCGATGAATATTAAGTGCAACATAACAAATCGTCTGCAAGTAAGCGGTTAACAAGACCCACCAACCAAAGCAATTATGGAAGCGAAAGCACAGAATAAGTAATAGTAAGTAATAGTATTATCATACAGAACGGCCACGCACCGCCCCGCCCTGACTCGAATTACCTCGCCCCGCGACACCAGATTGACGGCCGTTTGCCGACCGCTCAGTACTATTTTTGAGCAACTTGCAGTATTAACTATTATTCTGGATCCAGAGGCCGTGAGTTCAAGTCTCACCCAAGGCAGTAATTTTTCCACTTTTAAATTTATTCTAAGCTTAATAGCATCGATCGCAGACGTTTCTGCTTGTTAAAAAATTACCTTGCACTATGACGCATGACACGTGTAAAGACGTGCCGTTCACACGAAAAAAACGCAAGTGATTTTTGATGTATAGCGTGTCCGCCCTGTGGCGAAAGCGTGTTCCAGAAGAGATCAACTCAACGTTTACGTTTAATTTTGCTCATGCCTACCAAGCTTCTTAATTGTTGTTATAGGCCGCGTTTGATATAATTATAATTACCATGAATGAATAACAGGTTACACCTTTGATTAAATTATCAAGAGATCTTGACTATCTTCCTGTTGATATCTGAATTAGTTAGCAGCAGAATGAGCTAAGCGGGTGCAGTGTACTTACCTACTTTCTTGTGAGCAATAGTAGCTGCTTTTGCTTCTGAATGTAGAGACATTTACTCCTATGTAGGTAAATAAGACAGTATTTTTTTAGGAGCCTCACACTAAAAAAAAAACGATTTGCGAACGAGCTAGTGCTTAAAACAAAAAAAGGGAGTGATAATAACATACTTACAAATTAAATTCATTTATTACATTGTTTCATAAAATAAGTTTGAGAATTTCGCGTAGACGAGAGCGCCAGTGTCGCAAAAAATTCATTTTTTTTATTCGTCACAGTCGGACGTGTTATACCGGCAATGCGGTTATTAGGCGTGTTTGTAAATTGTTCAATATAAGAAACTCAGAAACATGGCTTCATAGGACATATAAGTAAAACTACTTCACTGAAAACAGCTTAGATTGCTATTTGTGACCTCTGTTTGCTATTTGTGAT
Organism: Cydia strobilella; assembly: GCF_947568885.1. Classification (NCBI taxonomy): domain Eukaryota; kingdom Metazoa; phylum Arthropoda; class Insecta; order Lepidoptera; family Tortricidae; genus Cydia; species Cydia strobilella. The sequence goes on from NC_086042.1 coordinate 24,145,305, forward strand.
TAAATTTTATCTTAACTTTGTAAATTAAAATAAAACTATGAAAACGGATTATACCGCGTATATTGAATTTATAACACATCCCGACGTTTCGAACCCTTTACAGCGTTCAGCGTTGTTTTTTTTTTATAGCAATCGCGTGTAACGTTATGTGGACAAGCTTGAAAATGTTATAGGTACGATTTTTTTTAATGTGCATTAGCTACGTATTTGAATATGTGAATTAAAGAAATCATTTTCTGCTGCTTTATCGTCTGTTTAATGTTGGTTCATGAATGACTGTTTGTTTCTCGATGAATGAAATATACCGGGTGCCGCCTATAACAGGAACAAATCATTAAAACATAGATTGTACTCCTCAAACGGTGAAACAAGTCTTTAAATTTCCTATTTTTCATACAAATTAAATATTATCTTCAATGTACGCCATTATCATTGTGATTGACGTTGCTTGTCACGCCTTAAAGATGACAAAATTCGCAATATATTGCGCCTTAGGATAAACTTTAAAGTGTACTAAAATGCAAAACACAAGTTATTTTTAAAAGTCGTTGAACTAATCTTGGTCAGTATGAGGAGTACAGCCTACAGTTTAATTTTTTGATCGTATTACAGGCCACACCCGGTATATGTATATGTTAATATATATATAAGATTGTCCCATTAGAAATTAAATAATAAACCAAAGAGCGTAAAAGAACGTAATAATACCGGTATTATTTGTATGAAGAAAAAACAGGTTCCAAGTCTATGCATTTAGGTAAGGGTTAAGTCTGTAAGCCGAAGGAACTCAAAGCTTTTTAATTTTTTCCTAAATCGAGTTATTTCTTTTAAATGCACAACAGCAACACGTCAACAAGATACTTACATGTGGTACCTATACTCGTAACTTAACTACTTAAGTACCAAATATTCCTAATCATAATTTACCGCCAGCGCACTGAACTGTTATTATCTCTATGAGCATTGTATTTTTTATCGCATTGTTATCAAGAACGAATGATTAATAAATTAAACCCTATGATTGTTGCCGCATTAAGGTCATTACTTTTATCTTTTCATGCGGGCAGTGGACATGAATGTTTTGTAAAATAATGACTTTTTTATGTGTTTTCTTTTAATTTTGTTATAGGTCTATATTACAACAAGTTAAATTATTTCTTTTTGGTGCGTTGTTCTTTCTGATAGTAAACTGTAGCTGGCTGTACATATACTCAACACCTCTATGTAACATACATACCGACCTAGGAAAAATATTTCAGTAGCTAGCTGGCTATGAAAAGCAGTATTTTTCTGTACATAAAGTATACATTCTTAACAATCTTGATTGGATTACCGTTGTTAACTATACCAACAGCCATTCTATTCCGCCAAATATTATCAAAGTTATTTAATCTTAAAGGACCTTTATTTTTATGTACATGTTTTGCGGGAGGCTTCTTCCCACGTAAACAATAGCTCCGAAGCAGGCCTTACGTTGGCTTCGAAACTACAGATAAACAGATCGATCTACATCAAATATCAGTGCGAGTCATAAGCGAAACGATAAAACGAACTATCGAAATATAGTTCCAAGAAAATAAGTTGTCAGAAAATTTTAATATTCCAGTTTTCTAATTCTGTAAGCCACTGCGGAAGAACGATTATCATATTCTTATGTATTCAGATGCACATCTCACACTAGAGAATGTCGACAGCCAGCTTTAGCTCCGTATATTTCATACTAGCTTTTGCCCGCGACTTCGTCTGCGTGGGTAGATTAGTAATTTGGGTAGATAGCCTATTTTTACAGCAACCACCACTACATATGGTCGAACTACATAAATAAAAACTTCTGTAGCTATCTGCTAAAATATTTCAACATTACAATATTAAACAGACGTTCCCCCATAGTAAATTATGCCTAATAATAAGTTTTTGACAAAAATTTCATTTTGGTACAAGCTTTTATCGCTGACTGTATTTTTTTTCCACAGGCAACTAATACTCATCGAGACAATTCTAAAAACCCCAAACACAATTAGGTTGCGTTGTTTTATCACAGAGTTCCTATAACCACCTCCTGTCTTCATCATCAGATCAGCTCGATGGTACCATAATATTGCATCGTCACCCGACTGACATGCGTATGCAAATTTTCAGCTTCATCGGAAACCGGGAAGATGGTTAAATTAGTTACCTTAGATTCCATTACATAGTTCAGAGTTCCTATGACCACCTCCTGTCTTCTTCATCAGATCAGCTCGATGGTACCATAATATTGCATTGTCACCCGACTTACATGCTTAAGCAAATTTTCAGCTTCATCGGAAACCGGGAATATGGTTAAATTAGTTACCTTAGATTCCATTACATAGTTAGTTACATACAGGTCGATCTAATAAAAGCGTGTTAAAAATAAGAGTAGTTAGTGTTTATTAATTTATCCGCTCCTTCTCGTACTCTGCACTTCGCTCCTTCCCAGCCCAGAATTCAAGATCATACCTAGCCTACTCGCAACTTTCAAGGGATTTTTATCTTTAGATAGCTCTGCTCTCGAAGCGCGATGAGGTTCGATTTAACCTTTAATACAAACCTGTTTAACTCTAGGATAAGAGTGATATTGATTGATACAGATTATAATTGTAATTTCTGCTTGTCTTTATTTCGTTGTGAGCTTTTTTCATGCATCAAAGAAAGCCATGTCAGCCATGTGTGTTGCCGGGATAAGAATAAACGAACTCAGCATATTTCTTGCTTAGAATAAAGGCTTAGTCTTCCCTGCCGCCAGTGGAGGAAGCATTATTTCCGACATCAGTAATTGAAACCGAGACAAAAAATATTTAATAAAAAAAAAGTATTATTTTGCATGGCATGATTTTTTTGTACTAGTTGTTTCCATTTAGTCACTACTCACTAGCAGTTTTAATCTTGCTACTAAAAAACGTTCCACGTTTCTTATGAACAATTCAATTTACAATTTGTCACACCCTTAATACCTACTTAATGGACTTACATTTTTATTTTTTAATGAAATGGACTAAATTTGTCACATAACACTTTTCTTATATCTGGATAGAAAAAAACCGTTAGAATTTTCTTTGAGTATCCAGATCTGTCATAATACGCAGATAAACTCATTTATTAGATAATAAGTGTTACAAAATGAGTATAAAACTAAAACTAACTACAATTATAATAACTAAAAATTAAAAATACCTATCAAAATTTTGAGCCCTTGGTAGGGTGCCCATCACGCAGGCAGCGTTCCCGCGCTGGAATGCTATGGCCAATCTTTGCGCGAGAAAGCCGCCCGCGCGAGGGTCACCTGTGGCCTCCCTTAGGCGTTTGCTGTCATAATATTATGTTTTTGCTAATTCACGATATCCTGTAGGCGACATCATGTACTAGTAATGTGATAAAACTAATGCTGAATAATTAGCCTTATTTATGGAGCCTCAAGAACGTGTCATATCCTTTGGCCCGCAAGTTGTGCAAAATATTAATTACACGTGACTGTACCTATGCGCACTGAGACGGTTTGAAAGTGAGAAATAAATTTAAATGCATTAATATTAAGCAGCAAGTGGGCATTAGGTTGGCAGATGAGAGTAGGTAAGTTAATGGATAACATAAAATTATGAAGCTGTTTATGATATATTTAATATGGAATACCTATACTTTATTCGTATGTTTAATTTTAAATACCTATTATGCTGGAAATTGAAAGGGCTCAACGCTCTGTTTTAAAAGTGATGCTTAAAAAACCCTTTCGATTTCCATCCATAGATCTCTATGCCGAAGCAAAGGTCTTGACCGTACGTCAGTTATTTTTAATGAAAATCTCTTTACACACACATACATTCTCAAAATTGTTGCCTTGCTATAGTTCTCTAATCAAAAAACGCACCTTTAACTTACCAATTTCAGAAGTCCGTTCCGCCTTTGGGAAACGTTTCGGGCAAAGAATCCGAGTGACCACTTACAACGCTTTGCTTAAACATTGTAACCTTAAAGACTGCACCATTGTAGAAGCTAAGATACTCTTATTTAAATTTTTACATTCACTTTCTTATGCCGAGGCAGAACATATTATAACTAAAATATTTTAGTTTAGTTTTCAATATTGTATAATTTTTTTTTTCTTTTTTCGTACTTTCAAGTACTTCATTTAAGTTTGTTTTTCAATACCTACTTTGTTGTGTAGTACTCTATATTTTAACTATTAATAATTTTAATTGTACCTGGTTCCCCGCGATACAGGCGTAGCCTAGTGCGGAGACCCCTGACATTCTCTGTTATATATTTCATTGATAATAAATTTATTCTTATTCTTATACGTACCCGTTGTACCTAAAACACCTAGTAAATTACCACCTATCTATTCTATAAAACTTGATGGCCGATTGGTTGAATCACTTTCAAAAGTAAAATAGTTTCTGCCTGTAATAAGATGTTATGTTAATTATTTTATCTGCTAATATCATAATCACTACAATACAAACCGTAGTTTAAAGAAAACTACAAACTTTTATTAAGAACATTCACTTATTCGTCGCATATTCACTGCGCAATATACAAATAGAGCGCCAAATGGATATATTTTTCAAGATTTTCGGTCATGCGCGAGCTGCCCGGGTACCAATACACGTTTCGTTGTGATCGGGTACACACATTCATAATCGCCGACTATCAGTACTTGGAAAATCACGGACACAGGCAAAGAAAATCACGCACACTTCCACCCAATCTCTGTTGTACACTGTGTAAGTATGGGGGTTTCACGCACACTAGCACAGCGTCAACCCTGCGATGCTGTATACATTAGTCTCCTTCTGGGTACCGTGTCGCAGGGACGTGTATTTGATCACCATTGTATGACGTTCGGGAGTGTAACGATGTGAACTTGGTATCATAAGAGTTAACTCGAGTGTTAAGCCTTTCACAAGTTTGTATGGATAGTGGATGTTTCAAACTTTTTCAGTGTATTTATGTGGAGTGTTGATACAGCTGTGTGAAATTTTAAAGGAAATGAAATCGCCATTCTGTGGATAAATTAGTAGGTAAGAAAAGGAAGCGTTTAATAATTTTTTTAACACGATGATTATTTCCTGCAATCAGAAAAAAAAATATTTTTTTTAAATTGTCTTTTGTTATTTACCTACTTGAAGTAGGTATATTAAGATATATCAATTGAATAAAAAGTAACCTACCCCACAAGAATGGTCGGTTGCTTTTAGGCCCTGGCTCTACTCTTGCAGTACTTAGTATTTAACTGATTTTACGCGTTTTACCTGACATAAGTCTTGTTTCGCTTACATTTTAAGTGTCCAACATGATACTAAACGATAGGTAATTATCACGATATTTATCGTTATTATTTACGTAGTAATTATTGCGATATTTATCAAGAAGTATTAATTATTTATCATGGTAATTTCGAGCCCTGGTGCGCAAATGTTTTCAAACTATGTAGTTTATATTTTGAAATGTTAAAAAGCTCGTGGTTATTTTTAGAGAGAATCGATATTTTAAAAACAAAACTTCCGTAAGACACAGATATTAAATATTATGTTAAAACGTCACTCATGTATTTTAAGTCGTAAATTCTGCGTCGCTTCGCCAACGCGTACTCCCGATGATGCTACTCGGTATGGAGTGAAAAATGTCGAGCAATTTTCGACTTACAATGTGAATAAAAAATCATTTTTCTTACAACGCTAAGTAAAAATAGTTTATTTGGATATTTTTTTTTTCTTTTTGAGCAAGAATATTTTTATTTGTAAGAAAAAAATACTATATGTAACAAAAACCTTTTTGTCTCACAATGCAAAAAGTACACATGTCATGTATTTACATTTTACAATATGAACATAACAATTGAATTGTTGTGTTTTTAATTTATGTACAAATGTACCAACAGTAACAGTAACGATTTTCCGGAACAGTGTATTTGTTACAAGAAGCACTTAAAAAATTGTATCCGCGTCGTTAGGCACGTTCAAAACGAACACTCACTCATTAAGTATAGGTAGCCACATGTTTTTAATTACCTACCTATAAAATAAAGTAATATTAGAAAAAGAAAAACCGGCCAAGTGCGAGTCGGACTCGCGTACGAAGGGTTCCGTACCATTACGCAAAAAACGGCAAAAAAATCACGTTTATTGTATGGGAGCCCCACTTAGATGTTTTAGATATTTAATTTATTCTGTTTTTAGGGTTCCGTACCCAAAGGGTAAAAACGGGACCCTATTACTAAGACTCTGCTGTCCGTCTGTCCGTCTGTCTGTCTGTCTGTCACCAGGCTGTATCTCGTGATCTGTGATAGCTAGACAGCTGAAATTTTCACAGATGATGTATTGTATTGTATTGTAGTTCGGGCGATTTTCCGCAACTCGACGACTGGCGCCTATTTTGCGTGACATGGGGGTGGGCTAGTCCTGCCAGCCTAGCTCCTCGAGGAAACCTATCAAACCTTTGATGTTGAGTAGGACCTCGGGGAGGTCTCTCGGGGATCCGAGATGTTTTGCCCTGTATGGGGCCACTCCGCTGCACTCCAGCACCACGTGAGAGGCTGTTTCTTCTGTCTCCATGCATCCTCTGCATAGGGGACTGTCTGTGACACCTGTTATAAAAAGATGTTTGTTAAATAGTCCATGCCCTGTTATGACACTGGTTACCATGCTCAGTCGGGTCTTTCCTAATTGAAGGAGCACCCATGCCAGGCATGGCTTGTTTGGCCTGTCTGCATCCAGTCTGGTTTAGCCAATGTTCTGTGTGTAGTTTCCCTGTACGTGCCAGCAGCATTGAGCGTACCTTGCTAAACGGTATCGGGAGGATCGGTTCTGGGCCAATCGCTCCCGCACTCGATCCTTGCCTGGCAAGCTCGTCCGCAGCATCGTTACCCCTGGATCCGCTGTCCTTTGATCCATTGTAGGGTGATCTTATTGTTATGAGATACCTCCATTAGTCGTTCGTGGTATTCGTGTATAAGTTTGGATGTGACTATATGGCTTTTTAGAGCAGATGATGTATTTCGGTTGCCGCTATAACAACAAATACTAAAAACATAATAAAATAGAGATTTTAAGTGGGGCTCTCATACAACAAACATGATTTTTGACCAAAGTTAAGCAACGTCGGGTAGGGTCAGTACTTGGATGGGTGACCGTTTTTATAGTTAATGGTACGGAACCCTTCGTGTGTGAGTCCGACTCGCACTTGGCCGGTTTTTAGTATTTGTTTTTATAGCAGTTATAGCGACAACAGAAATACATCATCTGTGAAAATTTAAACTGTCTAGATATCACGGTTCATGAAATACAGCCTGGTGACAGACAGACAGACGGACGGACAGACGGACAGTCGGGCAGACGGACAGTGGAGTCTTAGTAATAGGGTCCCGTTTTTACCCTTTAGGTACGGAACCCTAAAAATTAAAAACCTGAAATGTTCATGGTTCATGCGATACCTACAGCCTGGTGACAGACATACAGACAGACGGACAGTGGAGTCTTAGTAATAGGATCCCTTTTTCACTCTTTGGGTACGCAACCCTAAAAACGCAACAGTGGGGTATCCCAGAAGTAAAGAGACTTTATTTTCAAAATATTGAATATAAACTAAGCATTGAAAGTAATAATTTCGGTTTAAAGTTAATCAAAAAAACAAACAACAGAATGGAAAAATTAATCAAATTTTTAAGTTAATATACAATTTGCGCCCCCAACAACTTCAAACGCATTTTTTTGTTTGATTGTTCGCGGCCCGCCGGCCCCGCCGCATTACGGCTGTTTGAGATTTTGTACCCACTTCTTTGGCCATATCATAGAGTAACTTATACTAGAGCGGTACTGTCATAGTAAATTTTGTAACCCCAGTAAATTCACTGCCATCTTTCGACACATTTTAAAACTAAAAATGAAGATTTATAAAAATACGATAGAATGTATTTAAATATAGATAAATGATTTTTTTTATTTGCATTTATTATTATTATGATTTTGACCCATGTTCTTTCACTGATATGCGTTAAAATTGTTAAATAACTAACGAAACCGTCAACGCCATCTATACGACTGTAGGCCAAAACTAGTAGCGCCCTCTGAACGAGAATCAAATTTTCTTGATTTTCGAGGCACGTTTATTCCTTAGACTGTATCCATCTATTACGGAGTTATATCTATCTTTGGCCATACTAAATATTTTGTGAAAAATTTGGCTTTACGTCCAAATTTTTGGTCGTAATTCACAAATACAGCCAACGTTATACAAGATAGAATTAGGAGCAGTGTGATAAGGGAAAAGTGTGGACTGAGCGAAGATGTAGTGACAAAAATTGAGAAAGGTATGTTGAGATGGTTTGGACACGTGGAAAGAATGAGTGAAAGAAGGCTAACAAAGAGAGTGTATAAGGGAGAGGTAGAAACGGGAGTTGGAAGGGGCAGACCTCGGCAGACTTTCTCTGATCAGATCGGGGAAATCCTGAAGAAAGGCCAGGTCAAGAGCACCCTAAACCGGCGACCGTGTATGAGGAATGTTATGAAAGTGAAGGAAGCGAAAGAGGTATGTCAGGATCGTAGTAAGTGGAAATCCGTGGTCTCTGCCTACCCCTCCGGGAAATAGGCGTGATTATATGTATGTATGTATGTATGTATGTATTTATTCATTGGTATTTAAGGTCTAGTTCCGTCCTATGTAATACATATTTATTATTCCCTGTAACGGCTGGATTCCTATTTATATTGAGATTTTACGCTTCGTTGGGAATCAAAACAAACTGCCAAGGCGGGCTAATCCGCTAGACTCCCAAGGGTTAAGATGAATGCTCTAAGATCTCGGCCACCTAGAAACCTCACTTAAAAATGAGTCGTTTTTAATGTCCACCATTAGTTATTTCAGGCAGTATTAGCTAGGCTTTAAAGTAGAATCTTGGGGTAAAATATGTTTGTACAGTCGACGTCAGAGATGTATATTTACACTTTACCACTTAACTCCTTTGTAATAAGGCAAAAACTGTAAACATATGACGTGGACTGTACATACAGTTGTGTGCTATATAATAGCAGTCAATAAGAATATGAAAATTAAGGGAAAACTATAACTTTAGATCAATCAAATGACATTGTTTCAGAATTAACTGTAACCTTTACTTAAATAATATTGGAAGTAAAAAATATATATTGAAAACCGTCTTTTTTACTGACTCGTGGAAATTCTTATAAAAATGTAGAACCCTATGAAAGAAATCCAGTTTTTTTTTACTTCCAAAGTAGTCAAGTAAATAAAATTCTACTTGTGCACGTAAGTATACGAGTACGTCAATAAACGACTTTAAATATAGTATATTTTCATACAAAAAGTGCCTGAGGAAAAATGGACGGTTGTACTTTTCATATTGATCATATCGTAAAGAAAATTTGTACGCAATGTCGGTGTTTAGAAAACCGATTATAAAACAAAATGTTGCATATCTACTACAGTGTTTGGGATTATACGAATTTTTAGTATGACCTAAGTACAGTAAGCTGCATAGATAACTGACCCCCTGCAAACGAATTTATATGCAGGGGGTCAGTTACCTATGTAGCTTACTGTACCTACACCGGTTACTTTTATAACTAAAACAATTTTATTTTATTAATTTTGACACAAGTCGTATACCTAATATTTAATTTGGTATAGTCAATATAGGTTGTCTGGAAGAGATCGTTTTAGCGATAAGACCGTTGTATTGTCAATATACCAGTTAATCGATTACAACAAATTATATTCATGTGAACTAGTGTTTCTTTCATAAACCTAACTGCCCGTTTTAATACTCTCATTGTCTGTTTTTGTCTTTAACGTACAATAGGCGTCGGCGTCCCGAATTGAGGAGTTTGGAAATTCATTATCAAAGTCCTTGCTCAAGCGAAGTACAAAGGGATGGTTAAAAAGCCTGATATGACGGAATTTGATGATTGATAGGGCACGATTTCATTGGGTTTAGTGGGGCAAATGTTGGCGTGACAAAATAAAAATTTTGATCGACCTAAGGCATAGTAAGTTCGTGTGGTATTCTCTCACTCTCACTGAGCGCAAACGTGAGCGAGATGGAAGTGCGTGCCCGGGTGGGCGGATAACATGTTTTTTAATTTATTTTTTGTACGTTTAAATAAAATAAAAAAGTAATCAATACTTTCCCTCAAACTATATATTGTCGATTTTAAGAAGGAATATTCATATTTTTAGGTTTTGTGCATAATATGTTACAAAGTGTATTTTAGACCTATGTTCGTGATTTTATTATATCGAGCGAAAGTCAAAAATTCAGGATTCTAATCGATACAGTCCCTCGAGAAAGGCCTCAAGATAACTAATTAAATTTATGGCAGCCGTATTGTGATCCAAAAAAACTCCATTCATCTGAACCTACTCCACCATAAAATTATTTTAAATATGTCCGTTAATACTTTTAAGGTGGCGTAGGTTCAAATGAACGGAGTTTTTAAAAAGTCGTAACGCTTTTTTGGATCATACAAAAATCGACCTATAGGCCAATTAGAACGTACACTGACATCTAAATGATGTTATTCAGTTATCGTGCATTTCCAACCAATACATGTACCGACAAGTACAAACTGGTCGGTACATGTATTGGTGCGACCGAGACGCACTATAACTAATTGAGATCATTCGATGTAATTCTCATATCAGTGTACGTTCGAAATGTTGTGGGTAATTTGCGACTATGGTATATAATATATTCTATGAACTTTCTCTTTCCGCACAGATTATAGCTGTTTTTTTTTTCTTTGCCACGCACACAATAATAGTTATCAAAATAATTAACATCTTACTAACGTGTTATACAAAGCGCTTACCTATTGATAATTAAGTCGCAGGTGTCACTGGCAATTTTCTCTAACAAAGCGCGATCAAGTATCTCAATAATAAATCTGCTTATGAATTGCTGAATTACCGGTTCTATCGACATGAATGGAAAAAGGTCACGCGGTCCTTATCCTTTTAATTAAAAAGTTAAACCTTCCATATACTTGGAACCCTGGTTTGAAAAATTAAAATTGAATAATGGGCGAATATTAAATATAAAAGTGAGATAAACACGTTATTCGGAAATTTGACGATCAATATTGGCTGTAAGCGACCAAAGATTTTAAGAGTAAAAGCTTTAGTTGGTTTTAAAAATTTATTTTTTGTAAAAATATTTCAGGCAATATATTAATAGACAATGCGCGAAGGATAAATTATTTTGATTTGTAAAATTATCAATTTTATTTGTAGAATTGTGTCGCCCGATCATTGTCTTACACTTACCCGTCTATCGTAAATCGTAGCACGAATTCAGTAGTAAAAATGGAGCTGGTCACATTGTGACAGCCAATTAATTTTATTGCCATTCTACTGAAAATATTTGATGATTGTGTTGCAAGTGCCATATTAAATAATAATATGTATTATCGCTTTATCGCTACGCGGTTTTGGGCTTACATAGTTACTTAATGAAATACGTAAAACTTGCTATTTAATTAATTTAATTACCTAGCCTAGCCATAAATTCTGTTACAAAGTTAATTGTATCTAGAGACTATAATTTTAAGTTTTTTAATAAAATTGTCGGCGATAACTATCATGAAATAAAACTATGAAAACTATGGAAACGTCGGGATGTATTATAAATTCAATATACGCGATATAATCCGTTTTCATAGTTTTATTTTTTAATAAAGTTTTATATACCTAATAAAGGGACTGCAGATAACGAATAAAAAATGCCTAATAATTATTCCATGTTGCCAGCCCTCACCGTAATAAAGTCATGCCTTTAAAGGAGCAAGTGAAGAGGGCCTAATTTACGCACAATTTTTTTGCGGAAATATGACATTCCTGTTTTCAAAATAATATTCAGGTGATCAAATTTTTTACAATATTCAATGTATTTCTTGCCTGAATACAGATCTAAGAAAGCGGCAGATGTAGTTAACAAAGTGCTGCGAGACAATCATCTCGTGTATTTTATAGTTTTGTGAGCAGGCCCAGATAAAAGGGTCACTAAGCCCAATTTTTGCGAAAAATTGATCCATATTAGTGAATACACGTGCACGAGTGTAACAAAATACCGTAATAGACGCTTAAGTTTACCTATTTGAAACACCGTATTCCATGATAAAATATTGACATTTTATTGTCTTCGGTTACCGCGATAGTTACTCATGAAATAAAACTATGAAAACGGATTATATCGCGTATATTGAATTTATAATACATCCCGACGTTTCGAACCCTTTACAGCGTTCGTGGTCAACGGGTGACTGAGGAAAAATTACTAAGTGCAAAAATACCCACATACTAAAATAATGAACAATCATAGACTACAAACTTTAAGGCTGGTTGTACATGCAAAATCGGTTCATAAGGCTAGTTATACACTACAATTATTTTCAAGTAAAGATATATATATACGCGATAAAAACTACTATATTGACATTTTGTTTAAGGGCATACCTAAAACACGTAACTCCTACTTCCCAAACCTGAATATTAATTAATTTACCAAGGTTATTGAGGCAACTTACTGACTCTCGGCCAGTCAATGTTTGATCCACTGAATATAAAAAAAAAATCATGTATCTTAGAGAGCAAGGCCTGCTCTATGCGATACAGAATTTGTTACAGAAAAAAATTAAAGCTGGGGTCGAAATTCCCGACGGAGGTGGTGAAAAAGACGTGCGTATTTTTGAGGTACTTCGCTGCTTCATTAAAAAGCACGTAAATATGCAAGAGATAACAAAATCTAATAATCATTATATTTTTAAATACGTCATTAGTTTGTCTGTTTCATGTACATATAAAATTTGTTTCAATAACTTTTAATTTATAGTTGTTGAAATTATTTTAATTTATTTTATATTTTTTAGTACGTAATGTTTGACGATCATGATAAGAAGATAAGCATAATTTTGACATTGATGCAAATTTATAGTGTAATTTTTATCCTGAAATAAATATTTAAATATAAATCTAAATCTATGTGTAATTTACGTTATAATGGAATTAATGGCTAGACTAGGTAGCTGTTTAATCAATTAACCGGTGTCTTCATTATTTATTTCAGGGTTTAATCAGTAAAGGGAACGAGATGTAGATCCTTAGATACTCGTATTTATCGAGGTCATGTCCATAATGTATGCAGTCGAGAACTTTGTCGCTTTAAGAAAACGTGTATAAGCAAGAGTTAATGTCGTGGAAAGTTACAACGGTGTAAAAGTTTACTGACGGTAGATTTAACAAACAGTTTGTAACACTAACTTTTAGCTATTTTAGTTCACATTACCGAAGCGATGTTGAAGTTATTAATTGTGTCGTATTTTAAAAATTATCGATCGTTTCTTCTTATTTGTATGTCTCAATGGTCTCAGTTGATATTGGTAATTTGTGATGGCGGCATTGACTCCTTTAACCTGCTTAGATAAGCTAATAACCCTCTTACCATCTTGTAAATGGATAGACAGACGGATAGATATCAAAGTGATTACATTATGAGACAAGTGCTAGATTTGCAAAAAATGCCGATAAATTAAAACACGACCGCACAAACACGGCACGTAACAAACACGGCTTTCAACAAAGACACGTAAAGTATGTACTGTAAACTAAATTTACATAATACAGGATACAAGACGTTTATTGATAAAAGTTAATTCAGCTCATCAGATAACTAGAATCCAAGGAATATACGTTATGCTTTACAATGTCTGCAGCTTGGGCTCTTTCCTCGATCACTAACTTGGTACTTATCAGAGAATGTAGAGCGGATGTTCCTAATGTTTACATTTCTAGGAATCCGGAAGAAAGCCGGGCAAAAATGCTTTGCAAATATGTATACCCGTCCTTTACGAATTAGATAATGTGTCGAACAGAGATGCATATATGCTTGTTATTCCTCATTTGTGTAGGGTGTCACAAGTTTGATAATTTGCTAGGGATGTAATTGTGTCGACTTTTTATATCGATAAATTATGCATAAGATTATGTGCCGTGTAAAAAAATAATCACGAAATTTGCAAATTGATAATAGTCTGACTAATGAAAGTTGAACCTGAAAAAACGCGGCAATTTCAAGAAATCTGTAGCAGGCGGCTCGTTGAATACAAGGATTGCATAACTTTTATACTTTTTATAATTTTCATTTTCTAAAAATCATAAAAAGTATAAAAATTATGCAATCCTTGTAATCAAAGAGCCGCCTGATATGAGGATTAATGCATATACCTAATATAGCTTTTATCTCATTTGCAGTCTACCACTCCAAACCGTCTAACTATACTTCTCGTTTTTTTTTATCATCTCGTCTAGTCTCAAGGCGAGCGATCTTAACGTGTCGTTTTATCGAAAAACACTTTGAAAATAAGTCGCAACAAATATAATATACGATCATTTACATAGTTTTGCTTTCATAAGTCAAATATTGCTATATTTATAAAAAAAACTTGTCAATAAAAAGACACGTGGAAATGGTTTACCTTTTTTCCAATGCTAAAAGACTAAGTACTTATAGTTTCTAGTCATGTACCAAATAGGAAATGAAAAAAAAAAAAAAAAAAAGTTTGTGTAGTATATTTATTTTATTTAATAATAGGGAATATTACGCGAAACTCGGCATAGGTGGCGCCACTATCACAATCTGAGGGTCTATCGCGAAACAAGAAAATCGAACTTTCGTTATCTAACATCTCTGTCACTCTTGCGTATTCGAGCGATAAAGAGGCAGCTAGATAACGAAATTCGAGTTTTCCGGTAGGTCCCCTGAAAACTTGTCAAAAACCTGTTAAAGGTACAGTATGAATAAGTTACTCTACGGTGCACTAAAAAAGCTAGTGCTGCACTCTGGTGGCAGAACATTGCAGTAATATCCCCTATTCCTCGTCCTTTGGAAATCTGAAATAAAAAGTTGAGTTTTGTGAGATAGGTAAACCAACAATATTAATAAAAGGAACATTCATCAATGATCATTAATGTCTTTTTTATTAGGGTTCCGTACCCAAAGGGTAAAAACGGGACCCTATTACTAAAACTTCGCTGTCCGTCTGTCTGTCACCAGGCTGTATCTCATCAACCCCGATAGCTAGACAGTTTAAATTTTCACATATGATGTATTTCTGTTGCCGCTATAACAACAAATACTAAAATCTATACAGACTTGAATGCAAGTAATAATTACATAAACAACATATCGATTTCAATGTTTAGGGTCACGTCCTATAAATTAATTTCTTCAAAACTGAACAAAACTCACCGATTAAAGGTTACCGGTTCGTGCGTATTTTCTTTTCTTCCTGTATGCGATTTACAGCCCTCGATCACACAAGACATAATCACATAGGGAACTTCAAACCATTACAAATAAAAACTCAGCACGTTTTCCAACAATCTTTCAGGAATAGCAACAATATAATAAACCAAGATGACCGCTGAAATTCCCGAAATAATTTAACTAAAATAATACGACTATGTCAAGTTGTTACAGTTGACACCTACCTGTGAAATAACGAACATATATTTTATTTGGTTGGATTATATTAGAACCAATTAGAACCATTTGACATTTTCCTCAGTTCATCTTATGACAATACTGAAAAAACGAAAGAACTTGCGGATTGTTGTCTCACTCACTCATAGACAAAAAGTGATAGCGTGTTGTGAATACGATACCTTTTACCAAGCTTTTATTTTTGCCCGGCTTCTATGTTTCAGTTATTATTCTGAGCCCTAGTGTGCCAAATTAGTCTAGGTTGTTCCGCTGTGAATTTAGTAAATTGTGCATTTTGTATGGAGCCTGGGCAATTTTATATGGAGCCTGGTCCAAAAAACCAACATAGATGAGAGTTAGGTCATTAAATATAGATAGGTATTTCTATGTACTTCATTTCGTTATATGAGCACCATGCGGAATTACATAGAAGAACTGAGATATTGATATTTAAGTCAAAATGTTGTTACCCTTATTACCTAGGCAATATTATAAGGTCCAAATAAGTAAATTAATTGCTGCAGGGCAGATTGCACTGTTAGCAATTCGTATTTGAGGAGGCATACAGATATAATTTATTAGGTGAGTCAAATCTGGAATAACTTTTATTATTAAAAGAAAATTAATTCAGGCTCTGACAGCAGTGACAATAACTAGTTCATTATATGTATTAATTTGTTGTTAAAAATTACGTAGTTATAAAAAAATATAATTATTAACAAAATACTAACACAAAATGTTACATATAAAAGCAAACTTCTCAGATTGGTTCAAATTTGAACGAATACTTGGAAATATAAAGGAAAACTAAGACAAAAATGTACAATGTAAGCCATGATGGCCCATTCGGTATGGAACCGTCGTAATTTCATTGTATTGTTCTCTGTTTGCCATATTGTCTGCTATTAAAATAAAATTGTGCTCCCTTTCATATCAACGTGCCAACAAATTTAATACATGGCATCAATTTACAAGGTTTGGATGTTATTGTCTGGTTTTCATTTTTATTTAATTATTTTCAGAAGGTCGCCTTTGATAACAATTTTACAGTTGTTTATGTATACTTTATTTATTCAATTATTATTTAATACTTTAATTATTAGTTGTAAAATGTGTTTTTTTTTGTACAAATGGCTATTATATTAATCAGATGTATTATATAAATGTCATAAGAATTATTAGATTAATTACATAAAATTATTACATAAATTACGCGACAACATATAACTATAACCTTATAGAATAAATTACAACTAAATTAAAACTAAAATATGAATTATATGCATTTTGTTTTAAAAAGTAAAGGGGCCCACTGACTATCAGTCCGCCGGACGATATCGGCCTGTCAGTTGTTCGGAACTGTCAAATTCTTGTTCTTGTTCTTTATGTAAATGCACCGCACTGGTGTGGGCGACACATAAAGTTACAAACAAGTATAACACAACCTATTAAGCTTTGTTTGTAACTTTATGTGTCGCCCACACCAGTGCGGTGCATTTACATAAAGAGGTGCCTTTATAAAAAAATAGAAAAACCCTTTATTTAAAAAATGTTTTAAGATAAGATAATTATTTTTTTGCTTTGACATAATCGGTATAAGAATGCAGAATCACATGTTTAGCCAAGGGCAGCATGCAAATATTGATCATAAAATTAAACTATTTACATTATGTATATTAACAATCAATTATTTACATTACATCCATTTTCCATTACAACTATCAATTAAATTTATAAAATTTACCTTATATTAATCTTAAGTTACATGAACAGCGAAATCTCCGAAAAAAATCAAGCTACACGACAACGAGAAATTACATTGCGTCAAGAAGAAACTACACTGCTGACACCTTCCTTTACATCTACGTATTGGTAGGTACACATACTGAAATAAAAGCCTCGCACCGGACTACTTTTACACCCGCTGTCGTCACACGTAAAGGCATAATCACCGAGCATTAGCACCCCATTCACGACACTGTTAATTAAGAAGGGTGTTTACTGATTAAACAGATTGAAGGCGTCATAGTTATACATAACTACGCAAGCTTCCTGAGGGAAATTAGAATGTACGCGGGTTTTTGATTTACGATTCAAATGGGAAATGATTGCTGGGATTGGCTATCTACTAACCATTACAAAGTCATTTATTAATATAGTGCTGGATGACGCTTTTGCAATCAGGTTCTTGCGTTGTTGTTGATTGCTTGCATATATAAATAAATCACAAACAAACATAAAAATGTTCCGAATATTCTTTATCGATAATATATCGCGAATTTTGGTATATTGTTTAAAGTGTGACAAGTAAGTCAATCACAATGATGTCAGCGTTGAATTGAAGACAATATTTATTTCGTATGAAAAATAGGAAGACTAAAGGATTCATAATTTTTAAAAGTTGTTAAATGAAAGTTTTATCTTTTGAGAAGTACAATATATGTTTTAATTATTAGGCCACACCCGGTATATTAACAAAAGCTATAAGTACATGTAAGTGCTTTGCATCGTTTTATTTGATTGCAAACGGGACTGAAATGTATAAAAAATCAATAGTAATTTAAATAGTCAACCGTCCATTTGTCACTTCTGTGTGGCAACTAACTAATGGAGCGATGTTAAGCACTTGGACATTTATGTTAATGCAAAGTTATTAGCTCTTATTGGAATCCGAAACCCGAAGAGTTAAACATTACGTTACTAGGGATTTCTTTCGTGCCTTGTTGATATAAAATAATAAAAAGCTTTTGGTTTTTTTTTCTGCTACTGTCTGCTAGCTTTAAAATACTAGATTGCAGATTTCACAAAAAAAAATTAAATCAAAAAGCTACAAAAATCTTCGAGTAAATTGCGTTGATGGCCCTTCAAAGACAGGAGACAAATATTAGAAACGAGCGCCAAAAGGAATGGAAATACCTTTTGAAATGAAATGTCTTCTTGAGGAAGGTGATTTATTCAAAAATGTATATAGAACAGAAGACAACTACTTACTTTGGAATATTGTCAAATTGATTTAAACGTCATGGCTACTGTTTCAATTTAGTCTGGGGTTCTGTAGAGTTTAGAGTTAGTTATAAATAAACTTTTAGTACCTTTTTGAACCCTATTAATTTAAGATGTCCGAGGAACTCAATTTAATTATTACAAATAAGTAATCGAATGAGCGAGCGAAGCGAAGTATTTACATTCAATTTTGAACAAATGGCCCAGGGCCCGTCGCAAGTTTTTGATTTTCAATAGTTTATTCCGGGATGTCTTTAGTAAATGTGTTCTAATTTAAATGAAATCAAATATTGTCTTCGGTTACCGCGGTAGTTACTCATAAAATAAAACTATGAAAACGGATTATATAGCGTATATTGAATTTATAACACATCCCGACGTTTCGAACCCTTTACAGCGTTCGTGGTCAACGGGTGACTGAGGAAAAATTACAAAGTGCAAAAATACCCACATAGTAAAATAATGAACAATCATAGACTATAAACTTTAAGGCTGGTTGTACATGCAAAATCGGTTCATAAGGCTAGTTATACACTACAATTATTTTCAAGTAAAGATATATATATATATACGCGATAAAAACTACGCCGGCTCCACTCTGAGTATAATATGTTTTGAAAAGATGTGTCCTGCCGAGTTTGTTGCCGGTCCCATATTGGGATACCCTCCTACAATTTAGGAGGGAATGAAATCTTCTCGGGTCCGTGGTGTAGGGTTGGAGCCGGCGTAGTTTTTATCGCGTATATATATATATATATATATATATCTTTACTTGAAAATAATTGTAGTGTATAACTAGCCTTATGAACCGATTTTGCATGTACAACCAGCCTTAAAGTTTATAGTCTATGATTGTTCATTATTTTAGTATGTGGGTATTTTTGCACTTTGTAATTTTTCCTCAGTCACCCGTTGACCACGAATGCTGTAAAGGGTTCGGAACGTCGGGATATGTTATAAATTCAATATACGCGATATAATCCGTTTTCATAGTTTTATTTCATGAAATCAAATACTTATATCTAAGCGTTAATAAGGATAGTATATTTTTTAAGTTTTAACAACAGCAGGATCGGTCAAGGGATTATGGTACTAGAAGGCCCAAAGCTATTTGACGAGGGGTCTTGCTACACTAGGGTAGTCAAAATGACAATCGATGATAGAAAACGCCAATCGAAACTTAAATAATGTATGGAAATAGTCACGGGACTTTTCGTAACATCTGTCATCACCATGGTATAATAATATACTCCGCCTGGTACTCTCTTCCGAGACTCGCGAACCCCGTGACTGACACAAGCCTAATACGTTATATTAGGTAGATGTAAGAGATTAAATACAACCTACATTATGTAGCGAAAATTCATACTTAAATATAATCTTTATACACTGTATAAAATGTGACATGTAATTTATATTATTAATAAATATTATGATTATGATTATGATTATGATTATCATGAACCTGTGAACAGCATGATGACGTAGACGTGTCAGTCACGTGGTTCGAGAGTCTCGGAAGAGAGTACCAGGCGGACTATATTATTATACCTTGGTCATCACGATACATTTATTCTTTTCATTTGGCGATTGTCGATGTACGATTGTGACCTTGGCTAGGCCCAATAGTCAACTCGTTTGCAAGAAAGTATTTAGAAATTTTATTTCACAACGGATGTCACGGCCGCTAAATATGGATCCGTAGTCAATATTGGAGCAAACGGCCGCCATATTCAACTTCTTCATTTTTGGACTGATCATGTTGAAAGTGGATATATGTATAAGAATCCAAAAAGCTTCTTTATATGAATCTGTATTCAAAATTCGATAAAACGGCCGCCATTTTAAATTTTGTTTCTTTTTGGCACAGATTTAATATTATACATACGCTGGATGACGCAAATGCCACGATTTGTATTGAAACCATGCGTGCCGACTTTTTCATACAAAATTTACGCATAATATAATTTTAAAATTACTTCTGTGATAGGAAATATGATCTTGCCTTTGGGTGCTCGCAATGTTTGGGCTGTTGCAGTTAAGCATTTTTTAAGTTTTCGCGGACGTACGGCTGCAACAACTGACGCGCGTGGACTGTAACTAAATAACGACAGTCAACCTCGACGCTTGGTCGGGGTTCGGACACGCGACGTAGATGCATTTGCGTCTTCTATGGTATATTTATTTCTGTGATTTTTGGTCTGAGTATGTTGAAAATTGGTATCTGAGGATTCGAAAGCCTCCTGAATATGAAACCGTAGTGGAAATTATAGAAACTGGCCGTTATCTCGAATTTAGTTATTTTTATCCCGATCATAAAGAAAATAGAGATCTAAAGATCCGTAGACGAAATTGTAAAAAATGGCAAACATCTTGAATTTCTACGCTTTTTATACAATGTCGTCGAAAATTAAATTGGTACGAAATTACGAATATTTTTTTTCACCTCAGCAGCTCGAACAAGCCTACTTTCGTCACTCCCTGGAGTGAGGAAAGTGCGACTTTCCTCGCTCCAGGGAGTGAAACAATGTAGCTTTTTAATTTAGTGAAGGCCATGAACTTTCATACTTTTATTACATTTTTTTTTATGGTACGGTACGGTACGGTACGGTACGGTCCGGTCCGGTCCGGTCCGGTCCGGTCCGGTCTCGTATCGTATCGTATCTTATCGTATCGTACATATTATAATACTTTTTTTCTGTTTATTCTGTGTAATTCGAAATACATTTTAACCTTTAATATGTTCTCACTACTGAGGTGAAAAATTATGTGTGCAACACGAGAGCAAAGTTATTTTACATCTCGTGTTTTTGAGTCCCTCGCTACGCTCAAGATTCTACCTTAGAATCACTCGCTTCGCTCGTGATTCAATTATAGAATCTTTCGCTGTCTCGGGACTCAAAATAAACACTTGCAAGAAAAACCAACTTTCCTCTCTTGTTGCACAAATAACTATTATTGACCCACTCTATGTTTAAAATTCTGTGGTCAAAAGAATTTTTCAATTGTTCTTTTATGGTAGGGAATAAATAAATAAATATAATAATACATAGAAAATAATAAAATTATTTAGGTTACAGTTGTATTGGCATAATTTCCTTTCCTACTCATGAATTAATCATACTTGGCTCACATAAATATAAGACAACCAAATAAGAGTCGCGTACTATGTCTTAAGCGTGGTGTAAAGCCAGGAAATTAGAAGAAACAAAACTTGCGACAGAAGATATTGAAGTTGCGCGGGTTTTTACCTTTAATCTCAATAACTGAAAATAATATAAATAAATAAATAGATAAAGTAACCCCTTGGAAAAGTATATCACTAGCTTTTATACTAAAATAATACTGATATGTTATGCAGAATAGCAATATTCAACTGAAAGCAAATAAAAAATCTTTATCTTTAAAGCAAATGAACATTATACATGTTTTTGCGTTTTTTGACCTTTTATGGATTTGGTTAAATACCGCCCTTGCAAATCATGTAGTCTAGTATCCGTATACATTTTTTTATGGTACCTACTTTGCTTTTATAATTATGCTCCTTAAATGCGGTAGTCGACTAAAAAGCTGTGTATTTGTAAAAATACTATATATCAGTATCATTTTACCTTGGGACTTAGTCAATCTGTGTTAGAATGTCCTATAATATTTATTTTTTTATTTTATCAGTATGAAATAATCAATCTTTTGCAACTACTTTAATTTTCCTATTTATGTTGTCCGGCTTAAGGAAAGGTAAAATGTCGACAAGCAAAGTTGAAGATTGGCCCCTAAATATGTATATGTCTTAGAATTCCTTCCATCGCTACCTTCCTTAATCCAATTATTTAGGGATCGGCATTACATTTAAGGGACGCTAAAGAATTTACCTGAATTCAGATTTTGTCTTGAAAGTCCTTGTAAGGGCTGAGGGTGACTTACCTTATTTCAATGAAGTGTACCCTTAGAAACAATTAAAAATAAAGTGTTACACATGGTCTTGGGCTTTCAATTATTAATTTAAAAAATATATTTTATACTCTCTCTCTTTCCCCCAGCCCTCGCCCTCCCTCTCTCCGTAAGTGTGAAAGGAAGGCAAAACGTGGTTCGCGGTAGGCCCTCTGGGTGCGTTTTTCGACTTTTTGCTGCCACTTCGCGCGCATGTCAAACCTTTTAAATAGTATAACCCTCAAAATGTTGTATGTGTAGATTATGGTATCGTATGAGTCATCGCCAACCATGTCAAATTTGGAGTTTTTATAAAGGCCGTCGTTACGTAAAACTGTAAATAATAATATAAATAACATAATTTGATTTCCGCTAGCAATTAAAACTCAACTAGTTACCCCAACAAAAGAAATATTTTTTCAACAAGAATCATAATATCTCACCTAACGTATTATATTGAATAAAGGTAGGTATATATCTCGATTCAAGACATAATATCTGGGAGACCGAGCTTTGCTCGGAAAACATGTAATAACTCAAAATGCGCGTTTTCCTAGAGATTTTTCGCCCCCAAAAACCCCCATATAGCAAGTTTCATCGAAATCGTTAGAGCCATTTCCAAGATCCCCGAAATATATAAATAAATAAAATATATAGATAGATAGATATATACAAGAATTGCTCGTTTTAAAGGTATATAAGATTATATACACCTTGGAATAAAATAATCTAATTTACGTTTCAAGAATTTTAAATTATTAAAATTCAAGATTGAAAGTCTTGTGACCAAAATAGAACTTTAGTAATTGGGTCAAGATATACATATTGAATAAATAAAACTAACCTTTTTTTATTTCTTATTAGGTACAAGAAAGTAATTTATGGCCCAAGATCTATAAACCAGACATTTTATTTCTTTGACGAAGACATTTTCGGGTTTCCTTATAAGTCGAAATCTTAAGTAAGATCTTTTTTATACCTGTCAGAATTTCCTCGCTGGATGGATGCGTTGAGCGAGAAATCTGCCAGCTATTTGGGTCTCCTGTGGAGTGTCTTAGTCTATTCGAAAGATCTTTGAAGATACTTAGAGCTCCAGGGCCTCAACGCCGAATATAATTTTATTATTTTATTAATTAATTCGGCCCCTGTATTTTTATACCCTTGCGTTTTCCGTCGCCTCTACCGCCGCCGCTTTAAACTTAACTGCTAAATTTGTAAGATGACCTTCCAGAACCCTAAAAATAAATGCCACTGTCCCATTTTCTCACAAGTGTTTGCCGGTTGGGATTCGGCTGATTTCCATTTCACTAGCATGTTTGTGTAATGCGGTCCATCTGTTTATGTTTTCCTTTTATGCTAATACAACTTAAGTTTATTGAACGTTTATTTATTCAGTACCTAACACTTTTTCTAAAATCTACATTATGTAGGTATTTTCAATAGTTCCGTTAGGTATGTACCTACTTAGATATTGATAGACGACAACACTATATAGGTACACCTTTGAAGGACAGGTAGGAAATTTAAAAAAACGTAGGTACTTATAATTATTTTAATTATTAGATACTCCGAGCGCCGAAGTAGGGATTCGGAATTGTAATGGTTTGGGCAATCAAAATACACCCCAATGTGTTGTGCTGATTTATGTTTGTTTATTTTTGTTTTCAGTTTTATTATTAATCTAATCTATGTGGTACTTTCCTTTCAAAACAGTAGGTAAATATGAAATACACTTTTAATGTCTGTTTTTTTTTCATCTCATAGTGATCATTATTTGATAATAAATACTTCTTTTGAGGTAGCAACCTAATCACACTTAAGTTCGTTTAAAAGCGTCAGAGCACCAAGAAATCCCAAGGTACATAAAAATATAAGTACCTAAGTGAACAGGCGCTGGTCTCCGCTTAAAGCAATAAGGGTATTATCTTTTAGTTCCTTTGCATTTTCCTTCTTAATCACTAACAGTGCGTTTTGCTCTGGGAATTAGAGTGCGGATTATGAAATATAAATCGTATTAGGTTGCTTTTGCTCATGCTGTCGTTTGACCTCGTTTATGGGTACACTAAGCCATTAGTTTTAGCCGGATTTTTTCCAATGCAAGTCAATTTCTTTTTATTACTTATAAGTGTTATCTTTGAAATATAGGACTTCTCAATAAACATAGTTACGATAGTAGGTAGGTACCTAAAATTAAATGATACGAATCGATATCAAATTAGTTAATAAAGTTCACATGAAATATTAAAATTTATTAAAATCAGACGATCATCGTCGAAGAAGACATTTGACAAGTACTCTACTCATTCTCATTGAAAACAACTTTATCCACAAAAAAATGAAACAGTCACGGTAACGCTTCACATCTTCGCCTAACATGCAGTGGCTGCCAACTCCATATACTGAATGTACCGATCAAAATTTATTTCCGATCACTTTTAGGCATTTTGATCTTTGCACTTGCCAAATAATTTTCGGGCATTAATAATATACTAAAATATATTATATTATAATAATAATAAAATATATTAAAATTAATATTGACACAAAAATTATGATGTACCCTAGATAAGTAAGTAATATTTTATTCAAAATATAATAAAATGCTATTCCCATTAGCTGTAAATATTGTATTGACATGTAAAATATTTACTTGTATTTTATCAATAAATGATTGATTGATTGATAGATTGAATACTTAAAAGATTTTTGCGAATACTTTAAATCTTTTGTCACAAACAAAATGTATCTTCGAATGATAAAATGCTACTTTACAATTATTCACTGAGACAATCATTTGATGTAACAAAAAATCTAAAAAAGGTATACCTGAGTGATTCTCAAAATAGTGGCATCGACAGGTTAAAGTGAAACCTTTTTTTTTATTTTTACTTTTTTCACATTTTAAGGATGGAAAAATATTATTAAAGTATCACTTTTAGCATTTTTACTAAAGGCCACGAAAAAATCATACAAATGTAAAAGTTATAGCCTGTTAAAGATTTGAAGGTACAGGTGAGAGTGACATTAGACAGGTTAAAGAGAGTTGTATGGAAAATAAAATAAAAGTGTTATCAATTAATCAATATATTTTTGAAATATTTTTACAACCAACGTTTTGATCGTAGCTAAGCCGAATCTGAAAGTGCTCTGATTTTAATTAGTTTATACCAAAAATATGTGCGGTCGAGTTATGGTAACAATACCAATTATGTTTAAGAAATTTGTTAATTTTTATTATGCTTATTTCTACGAACAATAACTAAATGGCAGTAACTATATATTTCACAACCTCAGTATAATCATTCACAATCACCATGGACATAGAAAAATAAGTAAGCTTATAGAGTCCTCACTCCATACATTAGTTTCCTTACTTAATAAGTAATATTAAGTTGTTTGGTTTGGGAGGTATGATAAAAAGTTTTATTAATAAGTTCAAAACTCGCTTAAAACTTAATAGCAAAGTACTTATTATCAACTCTAAAAGTGTTACAAATATAATAAAACTATGAAAACGGATTATATTGCGTATAATCGGTATATTGAATTTATAATACATCCCGACGTTTCGAACTCTTTACAGCGTTCGTGGTCAACGGGTGACTGAGGAAAAACTACAAAGTGCAAAAATACCCACATACTAAAAATAATGAACCATCATAGATCATAAACTTTAAGGCTGGTTGTACATGCAAAATCGGTTCATAAGACTAGTTATAAAACACAACCATTTTCAAGTAAAGATATATATATAGGTATACGCGATAAAAACTACGCAGAGTTTTGAATGATTCACGGTTAGTTTCACTAGACTTATATTGATCCCGGTCTATATCCCGGTCAATATAAGTCTAGGAAAACTACGTTGGCTCCAACCCTACACCTCGAACCCGAGAATATTTAATTCCCTCCTAAATTGTAGGAGGGTATCCCAATATGAGTATAATATGTTTTGAAAAGATGTGTCCCGCCGAGTTTGTTGCCGATCCCATATTGGCATATTTCAAATGACTACAATTTAGGAGGGAATTAAATCTTCTCGGGTCCGAGGTGTAGGGTTGGAGCCGGCGTAGTTTTGAAGTTATATATATATTATTTAATTTTGCCCTCTATTTAACATATCAAATTTATACAAATTTATACATAACACACTCAAATCCAAACAAAATAAACAAAGAAAAGCACTCATATTCATCGTGTTCGAAATTCAAATGACTTTTGCACGCTAGCGGATAAAATAGACTTTTGCACGCAGATTTCGCACTATAAACTGAGATTTTCCGAGCGAGTGAGGTGAAAAAATATTTTTCCCCTGGCAAGCGTCCCATTAACATCCATCCATTGTACATGGGGCTCTTTAACCTGTCTATGATCACTTTAACTTTTACATTGATTACAGGTTAAAGTTACACAGGTTAGAGTGAAAAGTGTTGTTTATTTATTTTATCTCTAAAACCGTTAATCATACGCATTGCTCATTTTTAGTATCAATCAGTATTACTTATTACAACATTAAAATGGTATAAGCAAAAAAGGCTCCATACCAAAATGATAAAATAAATTAAGGTAAGTTAAAGTCAACATACCTGTTACAAACTCCGGATTCTTTCCTTCAATTAGTTTTATCCACAAAACTACGACACCTCAGGCACGAAAGTTTACTACGACGGGTAGTTCGATACTGGCGGCATGTTTTGCAGGGATTATGATCTTAATATGTTTTTCTATCTGTGAGTCAGATGCATAACCACGGATGTACAGGTTACAGTGAAAATATCGCTGGACAAACTTCGTGCGCAAATATTGTTGTATAAAAAATATATAAAAGACCAGTGCTATAAAAAAAACTAAAGGTATTATTCTTGTTGTTATATAGCATGATATTTTTGTGACATTAATTGGTGCTTATAAAATCTAAAGAACTAAAACTAGAACAGCGATGCGTTTGGACAAGACAGGTTACAGTGAAAACTGGTACTCTTTATTTTTTTTAAATATAAGTATTAAATAAAAATAAAAATAAAGACTTGGCCTCGATAAACATTGTTTTTGTTTATCTATACATATTTTTGTTTCATATGAAAAAGAGAAAATAAGCATACATTCCATTCAAAAACTCGATGACAGGTTAAGATGCCACTATTTTGAGAATCATCTCAAGACAGTGGTAATGGCATTTTAATTAATATTAAATACATTCTGTAAGTGTCTGAAATATATTTCTAGCGTGACATGTTTTATCTCTTTCATGCTATTTTAATATTTGTAAGTAGGTACTAAAGTTAGGACAAGTATACGTAGAAGAAAGGTAAGGTAGACAGTAATTGTGTAACAAATTGAGTGTATTATTTGCCAAAATTTTGTTACTAAGTGAACAGAACACGATAGAAGTTCGAATAACAATAGTTCGAATGCTCTTTGATTTGTCAAGAAAGTACTTGTCCAATCAAACGCAATCTCAGTCGAAGACGGAGTGTGTTTTATAGGCAATAAATCAACTTATAAAACACAAGCCAATATGAAATGATATCCCTTCTAGTTGTAACATGTCCTTTATTACTCAACGTATTTGGTCGTAAAAAAATAAATGAGATCTTTTGTCTCTAAGGAAGAAATCCTCTTTACCGCGATGGAATCGCAGACCATTCAATTTTGCGAGGACTCCATCGATCAATACCCCGTGGGATGATATATGGTTGATAGAACGTGTCACAACCTCACCGATGAAATTATATTGGCTCGCTACTTCAACTTGGGCTTATTCGATAAATCTTCTTCGGATTACATTTAATTAATATAATATGATAAACGCACGGTCTTATCATTTTAATTCAAATTATTATTTAATATATTCTTGACTCCTGTTGTGTGACCACAAAAGTTATTATACGAGTATGTCGCTATTATTTACGCACATAGGTAGGTAGATAGTTTTTCGATAAAATTTCCGCAGTAATTATCAAGCACCTTAACAATTACATATATTAAAATTAATTGTTTGGATAGATCTACAATGTGATTTGTTATGATGAGGATATTATATTTTAAATTGATTATTTTATCTAATAAATCATGTAATTAAGATGTTTGAACCGTACTCGATTAGTTACTAGAAGCAACAACCCACTGTATGTAAATATTCTGACTGGGGCAAAAACATGCTGGTAAGTCAGACTTTATTTCTGAGGAATAACAGGAATACTTTCGGGATAGCAGGATAACATTGAAATTACGTGCTTCTATAAATAAATTAAAACTAACAGAAATAAATTAGACTATGAAAAAAACTAAACTAAACTAAAAGTAGGTACCTAAAACGTAACAGCCACGAACGAAGTGTCGTAACCGGAATGCTGCTTAAAACATCTGACCTAGATGATAAAGGCCTATTAATGTCCCCGGTGACCTCGCAGATTTTTCTAGCCAGCTGCCGAAATAATTTGTGATTGCTTGGGCACCACGGTCCAAGAGTCTCGACTGCAAATGCCGCAAATATATGCCGGTCAGTGAGAGCCATATATTTGTGGCATTTTGCCGCCTCAGCCGCCGCCTTAAATAAGTTATTGTGTAAAAGCAAAAATATTGTATATGGTTCAAAGTATGGCATTACCTATAGTTACCCACCTTCTTCTGTGTCATTTCACTCTTGACAGAGTACCTAACTATGTAATAATACTCTAAAGTTAAACGTCTGTTTCATGACGTATTTAAGTAATAAATAAATAACAACCATATAGCACCACAACCGTCTTTTTAGTCAATTATGATTTCCTTAACTTTAATAAAATTGAACTCTGTACAATTGCTCTTTTCAACGGCCGTTGGGAACACAAATGTACCAAATTACAACTTCTGATTTTGCGTCTATTTAAATACCGCTTCGTGTCAAAGCGTACCCATGTAAATGAACTGGAACTCCAGACGCCGCACAGAGAATTGCTTACAAGCCCTTTAGAATCAAATTTATTTTGAACTTGGGTAAAAGGTTCGTCTGATTTAATTTATGTATGCTGTTACAATGATTTTGATCACTTACTTAGATACATTACTTAATTTGGAGATAGAAGTGTGCTTTCATATGTGTTAGCTGGTTTACATTTTGGCTAATCTTTTTAACAAGACTTATCCGCGGAATAATAGCTCTTGTTTTAAATTATTAAATAACAAGGTAAAAATATTAATACAGGTTGGCCCAAAAATACGTTGACAAAGTTTTTTCTAATTATGTTATTAAGTTCTTACCTACGTAACTAGTACAATAGTAAATTGTGTCACAAGGGAGAAAAATGACATATTTACGGCGAGGGCATACATTGGATCCTGAACGAAGTGAAGGATTTAATTGTTAACGCCCAAGGTGAAAATAATTTTGCTACAATGTGACACATACTGCTTTTCACATCACCTATGAGGAAATTATTATGTTCCAAAATATTATTGAACCAAAAAAAAAAGTATGCAAAAAAGAAAAAAAAATGGTGTCCTTGAACAGAAAAATGCCACTTTGATCCCTCTTAGCAGGGAAGAAAAGTGCCACTTTGATCCCTCCTAGCGGGGAAGAAAAAGCCCTTTTTCGAATAGGTGATGTGAAAAATAAGTTAAAAATTAAAACTTCAGTCTTTTTTATGCAACAAAAATTAATTGTCTTCAAAATAGCCTCCTTTCGCTCTAATACATAAACGCAAACGTTTGTTATATTTTCAACGATATACCGCAGCTCCTCCAAGGATATTTTTTCCCAATCTTTACTAAGTGTTGCTTTTAGAGCGTTTTGTGTTTAGTAGCACAGACCCTTGTCTCTAAGATTGACCACAAACTACATATAATCCATTGAATTTAGATCAGGCGAGTAGGGTGGCCATTCTTTTGAACCTAAAATGAATCCGGGAAAATTATCTTTGCACCACTGCTGCACACTACTGCAAATACCACCCCAAACCATAACTGTATGCGGCTTTTGGGGATGATGAATGACTGCGGCTTCTCCAAGGCGACTAGAAGAGTTCATTCTGTCATTTTGGTGATTATGGGCCTGTTCAATACAAAAAAGTTTTTCATCAGTAAAAAGTACATTTTCCCACTTTTTCAGTAGCGGCACGTTGCTTAATCAATCGACATCTCTCCAAGCGAACTTTTTTATCTTTATCCTCAAGGAGTTGTGCTTTACGTAGCTTGTATGCTTTCAAAAATACTGTAGTTTTAATTTATAACTTATTTTGTACTAGTTACGTAAGTACTTATTAAAATAATTAGAAAAAACTTTGTCAACCTATATTTGGGCCACCCTGTAAAGTAAAAGATGGTAAACATTTTTTTCTTCATAAAATTAAATTCCCAAACCCATTAGGTATGCATTGTAAATCTACCTTAAGAAACCACACTAAAATATGTAGTTAAATTTTAAATAAGGAAAAAAGACTCCGAGTGATATCTTCTTTTTCCTTAACAAACCTAAAAATGGGTATTTTTGGGCGTATTATGAACAAAACATCAATACCAAAGACCGGTAATGAAATAAATCCCGATCCGTCAGTTAGAAAGCTTAATGTTTTCTCCCTATAATTTATCAATATTTTTCTTATTTTCACTTTCGCTGCGGTGTCATGCCGCATTGTACCGCTTCTGTCACGACCTCATACGAAATGAGATATAAATCTCTTTACAGACCTGCCAGTTAAGCTTGAGCTATGACAGGTCCGAGGTTTCCTCTGCTTTTGTGCCAATTTCAAAGCTATAGATGAAGAGGGGGTATCAACAGAATTGGTCTTTTCGTATCAGTGACATACGTTTCTAAGATGCTCAGTATCGCGTGGCTGCCTTCGATTTCTATATTTTCTCGGCCTATTGTAAGAAGGAGTAGGGTTTATTAGGTTACTTTGGGTTAGATTCTGAAAGCGTTACACGTTTTAGGGCCCGCTGAGCATTTGGCTCTTTGAGACAATGCAAGTGAAGGTTAAAATTAATCAGTTTTTGCACTCATATCATATAATACATTTGAAATAAAAATACTAACATTTACTTTTAACTTTTACCTACGATAGGTATAAATGAAATTCGTTTAATATTTAAAATATTTTTCGAGTAAAAATAATTTTCTAATGAAATTTCTTTTCGATTTGAACAATATTCGACGATATGTCAGTTTTACAAACTTTATCCACAAAACAGTAAAGTTGTACAGTATTATTGTACCTTTAGGTGACAAATTCCAGTGCAAATATGTGACCAGAAGGGTGCGTATCCCTTAATTATTGATTTACTTGCGGTTTTCCCTCTCGTCGACCAGCGGCCTGGAATTTGTACACAAAAAGCAATTACTTATAGAGGGACAGAATTTGGGATTTGCTTCCGGTTTGGTTGTTGTTTAGATTTACTACATCGTTGACATATATATGTTTAGGTACGTCCCAAAGGATAATGTTTAACTAACACTTACTAAGTTAACAATAATGTTTATTAGAATGTATATGAAATTAACAGCAAATATTATTATGCTTACGAAAGTTAAAAAGGTTTTTGTTTATGGTATACCAGTACTATTTATTATTTATAATTACAGAATTCGAAGGCTTCGTATTAGTTTCACGGAATTTGGTTTAACGTTTGAAATAAACTGAATACGACAGGCTAAATGCTCCAGGAGCGGCATCCAAAGTTTAATACCTGTTCTTAATTTTATATTGATTTGCAATTATTTGCACTTCGTCTCACTCGCACCTATATTATAAGCATAAGCTTACAGAGCGAATAAAAAATAAAAAAGTCAAATCAGAAACATATTTTTAATTTCAAATGCCTCTTCAGATTCAGAATAAAGTTTCTTAATACTAAATAGGAAGCAAAGCTACTGGGTACATGTGCTTGCAAATGGAACTTGCACGGAATTACTCGTTACGTTCGTGGTTAGATCTATACCTGGGATCTGGAAAGTTTCCGACGACAAATAAGTCATTATTGTCTTTCGAAATATAATATATACTCGTATATACACTGGATGTGTATGTAGATTGTACCTACATCTGGTTGCGGAATTGCATGGAAATTATGAATGAGATCCATTGCTAAAGTCCCCGTCAATTTTGTTTTTGTTTTTTTCTGTGCACATATATATCTATATATAAAGACGAATAACAAATATTTTTCACCACAGTAGCTGGATGCTCGGGGTTCTATTTTGTATTCTTTCGCTTGCTCGGGTATTAATATTTACGAGAGGTTAAACAACAACTATGCCCCCTTGTAAAACAAATAACTATTTAAGTTTTATTTATAGCTTTTATTACCTATATTTTAATTCAATTAATTACTTGACATAAAATATCGACGCATATTACAGCGCTGCGCTATTAACAGCGATTTTTG
Source organism: Cydia strobilella (assembly GCF_947568885.1). Taxonomy (NCBI): domain Eukaryota; kingdom Metazoa; phylum Arthropoda; class Insecta; order Lepidoptera; family Tortricidae; genus Cydia; species Cydia strobilella. The sequence continues at coordinate 24,178,111 of NC_086042.1, forward strand.
TCACTTCACAAACAATACATTTTGACACTACGAGTAACATACTGACATGGTCGATTGCCATAGACAAAGGTGCTATCTGCAATTCTGTAACACTAAAAAGATTGGGGTTCTGTGTATGTACACTTGTACAGGATTTACAACCTCCTGTCCTGGGCTGCAAGTAAATAAAGGTAGTTTAGGTACGTAAAATACGGTTTGTATTTACAATTTTCTTGGTTCATCTATTTCTAAAATGTTAAATGTTTCCAAGAAATATCACAATCAAAATAATTTATTCTTCACTAATTGCTGTTTTATCTGTTGCAGGTGTGCTTGCCTTTAACAAAGTCAGGCTTTAATTCCTGAATAAGTAAGTACTCGCAATGACAAATCGTAGTTTTTTTTCATTCTAGTATTTAAATAAGATAATATTTTTTAATAAGATAATATTTATTCATTTAAAACTTATGCTAATTGGATTTTCCTATGGTAATTATACACTTTATACTTAAATACTAGTACATTGTGAGTACATTAATAGATTCAACTTAAAATAAGTACAGGTCAAGTTAAAAACTAAAATATCGAACAAATTTCTATTTTCTGTCGCTAATGTAAAGATAACAATTTAAACTAAGTAAACATTTACTTGTATCTTAGGTATTACACTTTTAGTAGGTCAATGTATCAATGGGGTAATGCTTACCGGACAGAATGATTATTTATAACAACAATAAACTAAATGACTATGACTATCTTCTACTCTCTAGAATGTTAATTGGTGACATAACTAAACAATTTGTTTGTACAGTATATAAATCTCTCCTACTTTTCTTAACTTCTATGTAGCTACTTCTAGTTGCATTTCTGTGTCCTCGTACGTCTTGCTAATGAGCAATGTTTGTACAGCTTTTATGTAGACTACTGGGCATTGGGTAAATATAGTGCGGCCGTTTTTGGTCTAGAAGTCTTCTGGAAATCGATTTTCGCTCATGGTTGTCGCAGACATGGACATATTTGGTATCAGTGCATTCAGTGTGACGTCCTGAACACAAATATATGAGACGACAAGCGCGAAAGTGGTGGGGGTAGTTGCTGTGACGTCAAAAAGTAGGCATTACAAAGTTTTTTACTTTTTTTCTTTAATCATACCATGTGGGATATCAAATGAAAGGGCTTTGTGAGTAGATCACAAATATATAACATACTGTAACATTTTTACTACTTCGTCTAACAAATTATTAGAAAACGTTCAAAAATTTCACAATCCAGTTGACTTTGAACTGCTCTAAATTGAAAATGACTGAATGGAACATTCCAAAATACCTACAAAGTGACTGTGAATATTCTCTATATAATGTTAAAAAATAATTAACCAGATATAATCAAAAATAAGAAAAGTACATTGTTGAAAAAAAGTATAATTTTCTATTACATTAAACTGCAACTATTATTAAAACAAACAAAAAAACAGACTGTTTACATTTTACATATATTTTTGAAATGGTCTTTTCACTAGCTTTCATTTGGTACCCATATTGCTATAGTAAGAAAAATAAAGCCCCTACCCACCCCTCCCTTTTTTCATTAGCGGGGGCCATTTTCAAAATATATATATAGCCCATATGAGATGTGGTTGAATTAATCAGAATTGTGTTAGTGACATAGGCTATACATATAAATTTTGAAAATGGCGCCCGCTAATGAAAAAGGGTGGGGGGAATTGTTTTTTTTTTTCTTACTATAGCAATATGGGTACCAAATGAAAGCTAGTGAATAGACCATTTCAAAAATATATGTATATAGTCTGGTTTTAGTAATGAGCTTGAGCTTCGTAGGTAAAAATCAATTTTATAGAAAACAAGAAAATTTATATCAGGGTATTTTAAAAATTCATCCCTTAACGGGGTTAAAAATGGTTGAAAGTTTGCGTCGGGTACAATTTTTTTTTGAGTGGGGTGTACTTGAAACTCTGTAGAAAGACATTGATGACAGACAAATGTCTGTTGTCAAATTATTAACCCAACTGCTATTTTTCTATGCACAATGTTCATGAAGAATTACAAGGATCAACATAAAAACTCACGCGAAAGAAGTGGCGGGCAACAGCTAGTTGTAATATAAATTTTATTCGTAGATAAACCATTACTCAAGCTACCGATACCGATCCCATGTCATGCGATTAACGTACGTTACGCCGATTAAATTCAAATGAGCGTATGCACACTACATCCCCGTTACACTTTAGTCACTTTACACTATCGTGCTCAGGATTAATCTCTTGAATAATTCCTCCTTCAAATGCGGACTTAATACACAATCCTGTGTAGGCGTGAAATCATCTTAGCTTTAACATGATGTACCTACTTAACAGAAACTAAAATTATGTATCACTTTGAAAGGAATTTAACAGTAAACGAGTTGTGAAATAAAACGATGAAAACGGATTAACTATCACTTCACTTTCATGAGTAACTATCGCGGTAACCGAAGACAATATTAAGTAAACGAGTTGTGTTAAAGTTACACGTATAATGGCTCCTCTACACGATGGGCCATCATAGTGGGCCACTAAGATGGGCCAGCGTGTAGAGAGGGTAGTGGTGTCGGTTGGCTTGTGACGCGGCGGGATGGCGATGGGATGGCCGCGGTGTCGGTTTTTCGTCCGCACATCAAAGGTATAGTGGGCCAGCGATGGCAGTACGCATGTACAAGTGGCCCTTTCCACAGAACGTGCTCGAACGTGGTTGAGTGTGGACGTTTGTGTTGTGTATCAATTTCGAATTTTTTTGATTAAAAATGACGAGTTCGTGGCCTCATCATGAAGTTAATTAGAGGTATAGGAAAATTACACATACATTACGCAGACAGTACATTTACAATTTAAATAAATATATATACCAATAGTAAAATAAATAAATATTAGATACATATCTAAATATACATATATACACAGCGGCACATTAAGGAAGAGACAAGTAATGATTTTTCAGTAGAGTTTTACAGCTTTGAAGTTTTTGCACAAATTTATATTGAGGTACTTGGTTCTATTGCGATGGATATATATCATCCACCATCTTTTACGCGGGTGCGTCTTATAATATATACCAACATTTAATATAATCTAATTTTAATATCATTCCCAACATATAACACAGGTTAGGGATACGGGAACGAAATTGTTTAACGGTTGTTATTAAGGGAATTTTCGAGTGGTTGAAATAAAAAAAATAAAAAATATAGTATTTATGTTCTTAGACCTGCTAACTGATGATATGGTTTTTGACCGTTCGACTATATAATTTTTATGAAATTTAACTTTTATACAACATGTAATTGTCTATATTGAATGTTAGTTAAAAACAAAGTACACATTTTGACAATACAATTCAGGTTTTATAAATTTCAAATCTGAAGATTATTTAAAATTATACCAAGTGAGCGTATATCTATATACTATGTTAACGATAAGTGAAGATAAATACTGGACTTTTAAAATAGGTACTTTATTAAATCAAGTTGATGACAAAATACGTAATAGTGTACAATTCAAGTAACCCTAACGAAAGTCGCCGCAACAAGAGAGCTCTGAAGGTCGTGCAGCCCCTTTTATCGGTTCAGTATCCCCACCGAAGTCGGCCGGTAGACGGGGCGGCGGCCACCTGGGCCTATGACGCAGCTCTCCGATAGATGGCGCTGTAGCGGCTCCTCGTAGTGTCTTCGTGAGCCGCTAGGTGGCGCGTTCAGCGCTTGGCGCCATGGTTGCCAACACGGCCCTCCTGCAAGGGGCCCGCCTCGGGCACCTCACGAGTTAAGATGAAATGCTGTAACACACACAAATCATAATTAGCATATATTGTACATTTATTTGACGGAAAACATCTTGGCTTGCAAAGTTTCTTCATTACTCCGTTCAAGTCCCGAATTCCAGGCACCGACTAAAGGGCTGTAGCCGCACTTAGTTTTTTGGCCTTTGTACATCGGAATAACTTGCACTTAAAGGGCATTTCGCCGCACTTAAGATTTTCAAGCTTAACTTGGATGGCAGTTATGATAGAAATATTTGCAAGTCGTAATGATCCCGTAAACAATGCATTTTATCTTGACTCGCCCTATCATATATTATTGTAAGTAAAAATGTATAATATATTGTAGAAATAAAGTTTCTATTTATTTTACTACAGGCGTTTTATTTTCCTTGCCAACACGGCAACTCAAAAACTATAGGCATGCAAAAAAAAAATGAACTACAGTTAATTTCGTATCTTGGAATAATTGGGTTAATAAAATATTGTAAATCTTACAAGCAAAACTAAACTTCAAAAATGTTTATATCTACAATATATATAAAAGACAATAAATGACCGTAATACATACTTTTGATTTGATTAAGATAGGTCCCATTCGTCAATTTTTATCCATGGTTTTATATTCTCTGCCGACGTAATGCCAGTATACTTTTTAGCGGTTCTCTCACTACCTTTTACATCCGTCACCTCATATCTATCGTTACCCAATACTTTCTTAACTTGAAATGGACCTTTGAATGTAGGTAACAGCTTTCTACTTTTGCCGTCATTATTTTGACTTTGGATTCTGATTAAAACTAAATCACCCTCAGTATACTTCCGTGCTTTGATTCTTGATCGATCGAATCTCTGCTTTTGTGCTTCAGCGTCAGCTCTAATATTTTCATCAACTTCCTCGCGCAACTTTGTCACGTCTAATAATTGTTGAGAGTCATCATCCGGGGCTAAACTATCACTATCCATACGCAATCGGTAACCGAAAAATACCTCACTCGGGACCGCTTTAATTGTCTTATGGAATGTAGTGTTTAAGCCCTGCTGTAAAGGTTTGATATACTGGTCCCACCTATCATCTGACGTATCCGCGCCGATTGTTTTTAAAGCCTCTAAAATTGTTTTATTGAAACGTTCCACTTGTCCGTTTGAACGTGGCATCCCTGTTGCTATAGTATGCAAATGGATGTTTTTACTTACACAATATTCAACGAATTCGTTCGAAGTAAAACATGACCCAGCATCCGTTATTATTCTCTTAGGGTTACCGAACGATTTTGAAATATTTTCTAACTCGTTTATTGCACAAGATGATTTTGTTGATTTCACCGCCGAAATAAAAACAAATTTTGTAAATGCGTCAACGACTACCAGTAAATACTCATTTTTAGTTTTGGTTTTCACAAAAGGGCCTAGGTGGTCTAGGTGTAGTGTGTGGAACGGTTGAGCGTATTTGGGGAGTGGATATAATTCTCCTTCTTTAGGTCCGCCTTTGTTTTTATAATATATGCAGTTTAAACAATTTTTTATGTATTTTTTTACAACGTGTCTCATTCTTGCAAACCAATATTGACAACCTATTCGCTCAACCGTTTTGTCTAGAGAGAAATGCCCCAGGTCGTCGTGATTACACTTAATTATTTGCCATATACATTTTTTTGGCACAACCCAGCGACGACCGTGGGCAGTTCTTCTGTACACTTTTCCACCTAGTAATTCATATTGGGAAAAAATAGTTTTGTTGCTAGCCAAGTCACCCGATTCAATAATGCTTTTAATTCTTTGTAATTCTGGGTCCTGTAATTGTACCGAAAGCAACCAATCAGATTCCGTTATTGACATAATGACCTCGGTTTCCGATTTTTCTCCGGATGGCACGGGGTTGCGACTTAATGCATCCACGTGCTGCATCCGAGTGCCTTCGCGATGCACAATATCAAATGAAAATTCTTGCGTGGATAGCACCCAACGGGCAATCCGGGGAATTATCTCTTTTTTGGATAGGGCAAATCTAACTGCATTGCAATCGGTGACAATTTTAAAGGTTGACCCCAATAGGTATAGCCGGAACTTTTGCAGGGAACAAACGATTGCCAATAGCTCCAATTCGAAAGAATGGAATTTTTTTTCATCTAAAGTAGTCTGTCTACTATAGAAATGTACAGGCTTTTCGCCTTCGCTTGTAACCTGCATTAATATTCCGGCGATGCCATCTCTACTCGCGTCTGTATATAACACGTTTTCTTTGTTAGGATCAAACATTGCTAAAACGCTATCTGACGTTAATTTATTTTTAAGCAACTGAAACGTCTCATCATGAACTGGCTTCCATTCCCAAGTCGTGTCATTTTTCAATAATTTAGTTAATGGGGCCGAAATTAAGGCACAGTCTTTAATGAATTTCCTGAAATAATTTATCAAACCGAGAAATTGCCGCAGTTGATGGACGGTTTTAGGAACGGCAAATTTGTGTACAGCTTCTAACTTCTTCTCATTCGGCATAACGCAATCGGGTTTAATTTTATATCCGAGAAAATCAATCTCTTTTTTGAAAAAGTGACACTTCTTTAGGTTTAAAGTCAGTCCGTTTTCCTTAAATATTTTTAGAACCTCTTCTAGAAGTTTCAAGTTCTCCTCAACTGTTTCAGTTACTAGATAAACGTCATCTAAGTAAAGAATAACATTTCCAAACCGTAAATTCCCCAAAACCTTATTCATCATGCTTTGAAAACAGCTAGGTCCATTGGCTAACCCGAACGGGACACGTAAAAACTCCCAATGCCCGTCTTCTGTGACGAACGCGCTTTTAGGTATTGATTCCTCACTCATCGCGATTTGATAATATCCGCTTTTCAGATCTAAACTTGTAAAACATTTATGGCCTTGAAGTCTGTCTATCAGTTCCTCAATCCGTGGCATGGGATACTTATCCTTAACTGTAATTTTATTTAAAGCCCGATAGTCAATGCAGAGCCTTTTTTCACCGTTTTTCTTGTTAACAAGTAAAGCTGGACTGGCATACGGTGATTTGCTTTCACGAATAATGTTATTTTCTAAAAGTTCATTTACCATCTCCCGAATTTTTTTTCGGTCTGGAATAGAGGCTCTAAAAGGTCTGCATTGAACTGGTTGAGGACTGGTTAGGTCAATTGTCATTTCATGCCCGTTGACTTTACCTAGATCTTTAATATTTGACGAGATACAACCGTCATACTTTCTGAAAAGCGCTATCAATTCGTTCTGGTGAGAATCAGCATCTAACTCAAGATCGGTCACTGTATTACAGAATTCTTTGAATGAAGACGCATAGTCAAACTTCAGTGAATTCCCTACTCGTGAATACATTAAATCATCGCGTTCGGTCACGTTCCTGCCAATCAGTATGTCGTAATCCGCTAAATCGTCCATAACGTAAAAATCTATTCCTGTCAAACAAACCGCATCGATTTTCAGATCAACTGTTATCTTGTGCGTAACTGTATCTGTGTTTTGTTTTTTAAAGCTATGCAATGTTACAGGCAAGGGCAGCCTAATTTTCTTTATTTCCTGTTTCTTAACCAAATCTGCAGAAATGAGTGAACAGCTACTACCCGGGTCGACAAAAGCTTCATGTTCAAAATTGTTAATATTAATATTCTTTATAAATTTGTTTCGCGGATTGTGGGTAGACACGAATTTTGTTTCATGTTTCTCCATTTTAACTGCATTCTTTTTATGGTAACATTCATTTTCTAAATGCCCCTGCTTGTTACAGTAACTGCATTGCTTTTTATTTGCAATTTTATTAACAACAACATCACAATTTGCTTTTGTATGGTTACCGCCACAATTATAACATTTGATCTGTTTTCGTTGGTGCGTATTATTATTACGTGCGGTGGTGGGTCGTTCAGATACGTTAGGTGAAACTGAAGACCCAGACGAAGAAACGTTTTGACTTGTCGACGGTTGTGTTTCAGTTTTCGACGGAACGTCTCGAGAAATCGCGCCTACATTTTTCGCGTTTTTAGATGGTTTATATACGCGACCATGTAAAAAACTTGCTAAATTGTCACTGGTTCCGAAATTAGTAGCTTCGATAGCTGCTCCTATACCGCAATCTCCTATATTACCCACAATAATAGAAATTATATCTTGTTCCGAAAAACCCAACGATAACCTATCAATTTTGCATTTCTGTTCGAAAAAGAACTCATAAAGAGATTGATTATCGTTAGGTTTATTCTCGACAATTTCCTTTAATAGTTCAAACATGTTTCTACGCCGTTGAAAACTAGATGTTAACTTTCTATTCCAATCCTCCCATTTCCACGAGGGCCAAGAACAATCGGTGCGCAAGAGAGAGTCGTACCATACTTTAGCGGGACCTTTTAATTTGTTTAAAGCCTGATACCGGATCATTTCGTCAGTCCATGAAAAGGTTCGCGCGTAGTTCATGATTATATTGAGCCAAGCACATACGTCATCATTTAGTGGATTAAACTCTGGTATCATATTATTTAAGGTAGGAACATTATTTGTACTCACTGTTTGGGTATCAGTTCTATGTGATACCTTATTTCTCTTTGGTGGTGGAGGTGACGGAGTTCTCCCTGTAGACACGCTAATGGCGCTGGATGAACTCGAACTTGACCGTTGCCGCTTCCGTTTAGCTTTCGAGCGTTTACTACGTTTACCCATTTGGACGAAGGTAAGAACACTTCTGATGTTAACGATAAGTGAAGATAAATACTGGACTTTTAAAATAGGTACTTTATTAAATCAAGTTGATGACAAAATACGTAATAGTGTACAATTCAAGTAACCCTAACGAAAGTCGCCGCAACAAGAGAGCTCTGAAGGTCGTGCAGCCCCTTTTATCGGTTCAGTATCCCCACCGAAGTCGGCCGGTAGACGGGGCGGCGGCCACCTGGGCCTATGACGCAGCTCTCCGATAGATGGCGCTGTAGCGGCTCCTCGTAGTGTCTTCGTTACTTAATATATATTACTTAATATTTTGTCTAATACCAAATTAAATTGTTTATTTGACAAACAGGTTTATTGGCACATAAATTAAAGGCGCTCAGCAATTTTATGGCAAGTACATATAAAAATACGATAGATGTCGTAAAAAGAGATTGATTTGACGAATTGGTTGCGCTGTTGGGTGTCATCGATAGCTTCGATCGCCTATAGCTATACGAGTGCTTTTCCTCCGCCAAGGTGAGGTGAGGATGAGCGGGATAGGTATTTTATAACGACGAGATATGAAATAGTATGACAAATGTCGCTTTTCTCCGTGTTGCCGGTAGAGAGAGACGCATCATAAATTTATGTCATTTGAAGTTAGAGTAACAATGTTGAACACACAAATACATAAAAACAACATTTTTGTTATTATTAGTCCCCTCGGGAGTAAATTGAACATGATTTTGTACCAATATAGTTTGTTTTTAAATTAATAAGCAACGTTTTGATGCTATTTCCATGAAATACTTTAAAGTTTAAAGACATTATATTGTCTTCGACATTAAAAGATATTTAAAAAGACAAAGACAAAGACAAAGACATTATTATTTATTTATCGTATTACTTCTTAAATTAAACTTAACATCAAAATTTACAATTCCGCAGATACAAACTCGCAAAACACACTAACACAATTAAACATCATTAAACATCATGCATTAAACTCGCAAAGATATTATTTAGATAAACGTATAATTTATAAATTCTGCAACGTTTCCATTCTAGTTTTAGTCCACTTAACTGTCAAAGACTAAACTAACCATCAATTCAAAGAACCAAGTTTAGCAATTCGCGTTCAAGTCGGGGCCAGGACGAAATGTTCTTACTCGTAGCTGTAATTATCTCAAATCCGCTCTGACCACCCGGGAAAGTTTAAAACACTAGATATAGATTTGAGAAGTTTAATCTTCGGAGATTGTAAAAGTTTATGGAAAGTTGATTCAGATAAAGTATTAAATTTGCTCTTCAAGGAGGTTCATTGAGGATTTTATTAAAAAGAGATCCAAATTGCATCTTTCGCTTGGTCGGATTTTTCGAAGTTATAGAATATTTTTGTGCTTAGTGCGTTGCTTCGTAGCTACAAGTTAGATTGTAAATTTTTGAAATGCTCAAATAGTTGGATATGGCTTGACTTAGACTTTTAAAGTCAACTTAATGCTAATTCGTAATTCATTCGGGAAATATAAATACAATTTGTTGATTTATGCTAAACGTATACTCTGCGCGTTGTTGCGTAGGTATACAGGTACCTAAAAGCTGGCCGTCACTTCCTTTGAAATCAAGTGCCATTCTACGCCATTCTCTTTGTCATAGTTATGTTGTGAAAGCTACCTTTCTCATCCATATTACTTTGTGACGTTCGATATATCCATAGCTAGGCGGCCGTATTTTCGTTAGTCAAGTACAGACTACTAATATAAATAAAGCTAAACGTAAACCTTATCAGTCATTTTCGTAAGATATTGTTATAGTGTTTTTTTTCTCATTATTTGTTTACTATAATGTAACCATAGTTTGATGCTTATCAGCTGATGAACTGACGATTTAAGTAAAGTAATAAAACATGTATTTGTATAAGTACATGAAACGCGCAGCAATTTCAAATTTTTCGTGATCTGAAAATGATTTGAAAATAATAACGAGCATTCCCAAATCATGTAAAAAGTATACACTTAACATGCATTTCCAAATGGGCCAAAGATTGTTACGTGCTACTAGATAAGGTTTTCATATTTTGCATGTTAAAATTAAAAAGGTATTAATATCTCTTCTCTCTAATCTAATTAGATAATAAATCTAATCTCTAATTTCATAGTTTTATTACTTAACAGTTGAATTCTACCGTGATATTGAAGAAAATAAATTACCGCCAAAAATCCAGTAATGTGCTTATAAAATATATTCGGAGGCCGATTGTCTTTAGATCTTATTTTGATGATGATGATGATGATGATGATCCTTCCGGCCGATTTCGACCATGGCGACCACTTCGACTCCTAGTAACTAAGAGCTAACTGTTACAGTTAGCACGGCGCTCGTGCGCCCGAATATGGCTGACGTAGCCGATCTTCGAGGCGAACCCCCGCGCACATTGAGACTTATTTTGATACGACCTTGTCGTGTCATCAAGCATCTCACGCGTAAGGACTAATCAGTGGTATTTGCGGCTCATACACACACACATAGTGGTACAGCGGCATACGCTGACTACACAGGTCATAATTATCAAAGTAAGATGAAAACCATACCAAATTGTTATCGGCCTCATACTTTTTTTTATTAATACATAATTTGTCTTCACCAAGATTTTAACACGACATCGCTTGCTTTAGCTCAACTTTACTAACTTAGGCTATACAGTATTACATATAGTGTATCACTAGTAAATATAATTATTTAATACCAAAATCATGTCGATAAGCAACAACTGGTATAACAAGTTCACTACGACAACCAATTCTTTTTACTGACTTCTAGCCAGTTTTCATGTTTACTCCACTGGCCAGATAAATCTTTCCTATTTTCGTCACGACCTACTTTCTTCATTATGGTAATCATTCATCTCTCTTTGTTCTGTGATATATAGCGATGTTTAAATCAGAGATATCTAACCTTGCCAGCAAAGCTACGTTAATGCCGCCCAAGAAATCATTTTCCTGTTTGCATGTTGGTATTAATTATTTTCTTTGATTCCTTTCCTTGTTTGAGATGGAAGATTAAGTAAATTATTTTATCGTTTAGTAAACTCGTTGGTTGCCAGATTCACTTAGTATTCTTGTTTTGTTGTTAGTCAGAAAAGAAAACGTTAAGTAAGCTCGTGTTAAACACAAGTATGCACAAAACGGCTTTAGGTTACAATTGAATTCGAGGGTGGCTGTGTTATTTTAACTTGAGTAGATATTAAATATTACTTTGCTAATCCGCGAAAAGATAACGTGCTAGTCAATCAGTGCTAACCCGTTATACTTACATGCGTATTTTTTACTTGCAAATTATGTTCCCACCCTCCCACAGCAAAAATAAATACGCAAATAAATATAACAAACCACCACCAAAAGAACAATACTCGACAAGTGTTTCGCCTCTCTACGAGGCATCCTCTGGGAGATGTTGACGGTCTGACGCCCGGCATACAAAAGCTAACTAGTTAGCATTTACTTACGATCACTTCTGCTGCTCGCTTTAACACAGGTACAGTCACAAAATAACAGATCCACTCAGCAGAACTACTGTCATAGAATATGGATATTTCAAAACGGCTAGTTCATATTATATTATTAAGGTTCGTAAAGTGCAGCTGTACTCAACTTGCCACTCAACCTATTGAATTCGGACCGCTTAACTAGTTTTAAGTGGCTTACTTGTCAGTCTTCGCATTGATACATTGGAACACTATTTTGCTACCTACTTAGGTCCATAAAAAAGTTACATTTCCTTTTCCATTCCAGCACAAGTTCCCTTAGCTTGTAAGGAATCTGTAGATCTCGTGAAAAACATATGTATAAGTAGCTAAGTAGTAACGTTAAATACAATAACAACGTTTGAAAACTATTTAACTTCAGAGTAACATTTTGTTTGAAAAGATTTCTATCACATACTACTACTACTTGATACTTGTGATACTTGAGCCACTGAAAACCTGAGACACCCCAACAGTATTTTTTTATTTTGAACTCATCTTGATTATTTATTCTTTAATATGGTAAATATAAAAAAAAAAATAGTTTTCTTAACATTTCTATTCGACTGGTAATTCTATTCGTTTTAGTGACATCGAACAGTTACCATCGTAAACACTGTTAACAGATCATTTGCATACCTTACTGCAACGAGATAAGGTTTACCAATGGCCAGTTAAGGGTGTTGCTCAATGACAAATAACGTGTCAAATGCTAGTTATTGATATTGTTGCATTACAAACCTGTAGAATGGGCATGTAAAAAGAAAAAAATAAATAAAAAAATGTACCCCCATTAAAACATAGCGCGATCGATTCTCCTATCGATTCTGAATAGTTTTTAGGTTTTCAGTGGGTTATGAAACATGCAATATTGCGTAGTGCCTATGAATTTTTTAACCAGACGTTAAAAACTACACTGATTTTAAGCACTGTAAAGTTTCTAAAGCATCCTATTACCACAAGGATAGTGTCAGCAGAAGTAGAGACAAGTAACCTGTAAAACCTGTTATCTTTGAATTTACCAAAATCACACTGCAAGCCTTTGTACGTCTCGCTCGCCACTATATTTGAATTTAAATGACCACAGCCACAAAAGCCCTCGGGGAATCGATGAGCTGAAACAATCATATACATATTTATGGGCGTGTGAATGAATAGACAAGTTTAGTTTGTATACAGAACGAAGTATTTGTAAGATATCTTAGTATATTAAGTTGTTCCGGCTTGGGATTATTATCTAATGCTTTGTTTTCAGTTTTCTACCGAGAATGATTCGTTTGAAGTAGGGATTAATGGCAATGTGGGTTGTACCGGGGTAAACAAGAAGTTACAAATATAGGTACCTATGTGATTTCAGATTTCTAGTTTCTTAATTATTTTAGTTCAATTAGAATATTTTGCTAATTTATGTATTTTATTATTTTTATTATATAATAGTTTTTAGTCGATAACATTATTCTCCACTAATTACTACTCAGAGTCGCAACGCATTTAATGAAAATTAGTCGTTTTACGTACATTTTTATGACGTTGGCATGTCACAAAAATGTATATATGACACTTCTATATAGGTAGTAGGTATCAAAGGATTGATTCACCCCGCGCCGTATCGCTTCACTTCGCGTTCGCGTGTTGTTCGCCTACGTAGTACGCTGCGTTATCGTCTTTTTTTTTCTTTTCTTGATGGACTTGAGGGCGGTGTTGCCCGTAGCCAATGTCACGTAAAAGGGTAGGAACAAAATAAATGCTCTTAGAGCACGACGCTGTTCGGTGGTTGTTGTAGTTGTCTCGTAAAACCGATAGCTGGATTTTACGAGAAGCACGTGGACTACCGGCCGTTGACTCCAAAATGGTGGTTAAACACGCTTTGAGATTAATTCTCCATTCACTGCACACTACCACATTAGATTATTGTATAATAAAGCTATCGATATTACACTTTAAACAATATTAATGAGCAAAAAACAAAGGAATTAATCACGAGGCTACTATCAAGATGGCGTTCGAACCGGAAGTCTTGTCTTGTTTTCTGCGTTATCGTCGTTTACTGTACAGAAGCTTCAAGCATAGTTTTTAGGGTTCCGTACCCAAAGGCTAAAACTGGACCCTATTACTAAGAATCCGCTGTCCGTCCGTCTGACACCAGGCTGTATCTCATGAACCATGATAGTTAGATAGTTGACACAGATGATATTATTATATTTCTGTTGCCGCTATAACAATAAATACTAAAAACAGAATAAAATAAATATTTAAGTGCTAGGGGGGAGAGGGGGGTTTAAAGGTTCCATTTTTATGTTTTTCGATTATATCTCGGGGCTCCCATACAACAAACGTGATTTGTTTGTCGTTTTTTGCGTAATGGTACGGAACCCTTTATGCGGGGGTCCTACTCGCACTTTGCCGGTTTTTACATTTATAAATATACCATTATTTTAATCTGCAGTTCGTTCTCTACACAAGGTGAATATTCATAATTTATCTATAATATCGTCTGTAACTCTTCCAAGTCTACAACCAATGAGGTACAAAATAGGGTATTGGACTGTATTTAAAATAATTTTTTTCTACTCGTCGAGTATAATCTGTGTATTACAACTTCATATGCAACACTGTATTTACTCTTTTCAACGTTGGATAGTCTATGACACTTCCGACTCAAGCATAAGAATTTTATCGATACGGTTTAGTCAAGTATAAAAATTTTGAAAATAGAACTTCATACATTTCGATAAAATATTTCTTAACACTGATTTAAACTTTCACGATTTTTACTCATTATTATTTACGCGATTAAGTCCCGTCGTTGTAAATAATAATAACAATATTTCTTGTTTAAGGAGACTCGGTTCGATGCAAATTAGCCAGATTAGCCTACTTAAACACGCTGCGTCGCATCTGCTTTGTGATTGGTTGGCCAACAAACACATTTTATTTTATGTTGGAGTAGAAACAATTGCTTCATAAGTCAGAAACGCGCATGTGACACCCTTCATATTATAGCAACATTCATACCCTACGAAAACCGCTTAGCGTTTCTTGTTAGTCTCCATAGGCTACGGTGGCCAAAATCGAGAAAAAAACTGTCTTAAAATTGAATTTAGCAAGAAGCAGGTACCAGGGCCTCATGAGTTACGAGGGGGTGTCGTTGACCAACCCGCCGGGGGCGCTAGGCCCGGCGGCCGGGGCGCGTACGAGTATGAAGGTATCGCGGGCTGCGGCAGCTTGCGTATCTTAGCTGTATACTTTTGGTTTGTTTACCTATATGATTCAACTAGTTGAAAGTATTATTTTTTTGTCTCGTAGAAAAAGTATTGTAGACAATAGTGATATAATCAAGTTTTTTAATCTCGTACCAACTTAAGCAACTCAGCAAGCTTCGTTGCTTAAACACGGTACTCGACTGAAAAGCTCTCTATTATATCACGATTGTATAAAATACTAATTTCACACCACGCATAAAATAAAGCATCTGATAATTATTAGGAAAACATAGATAGCAGTTATTTTGAACGAAAGTTCTATTTAATAAATCAGATAGAAATATAAAATGTAGGTGAGTTGACCGTGGCGTTATTGTGTAATGTTTCATATAAAATCCATATTAGCAAATCGTTTTGACAGTTCTAAAAAAGAAACTAATTTGACTAGTAGGAGAATAGGTACCCTATTATCCAATAGAGTATACGTCCTCAAGTGTCGCTAGAAACTAAGCGACCGGCGTCCAAAATCGAGACAGTTAGGAGATAAATAGATTATCAAGCTGGCGTCACCCTTAATTCTATTAGATACTGTGTTGTTGACCGTACGTAAGTGAACTAAGGATATTCACAAAGCTTATTGAGCGCATCGCATAGTGAAACCAGTAAATTATTATACAATAATTAACTAACTATACAGTTAGGTAGTATTTTATTCCTGTCTGGGCGAACGAAAGTGGTCGAAGCAGGAAAGATAAAGCAGTCACGGTCAAATTTGAAAAGATGAATTCGTTAGTTGATCGCGGACACCATGTTTTTGAACTGACCAATAAATAGTAACCGAGAAATAATTTTAACATTATGTGCTTTTGTGCAAAAATTGTCACAAAATCAGGTTTCGAAACAATGAAGTTACTAGATAATTACCTGAAGATTGCTAGTCATATTTTTTGGAAACGTATTATGCTTAAAATAAATTAAAATGGGAAAAAATACAGTTTTTCCTGTGTTGTTTTTTGTTGTTGTTTTTGTTTTTTTTTTTTCACTTTTAATTTATTTCTAAGCTTAACATCATCGTTCGCAGAGTACGTTTCTGCTTGATACAAAATTAACCGTATTATGGTCTAAAAAAGCCCTACTATATAAATAAAACTGTTGGCTGAACATATGGCACCATAAATTCTGTATTTGATTCCGAGTTAATTAGCTTATCAATTCCTTAAATTAAAATTGTATTTAGTTTTGGTCAGTTTTTAATTCCGATTTAATAAATAAAAAAAATACCTGGACTGTGACATACCTAACCACATATTTTTTTAGAGGCCAAGTTATATAGGGAATTAGATCTCCGTCGAGACGTTCTGTGAACTAGATAGCATCATGGGCGCGTGGCGTAGGAGTGATCGATGACCTCTGTGGCTGCGGTTGTGATTGGCCACAATTTGCGGGCCTATGACTCGCGTTTATAGCCATTGATAAAGCATCCATCTCTTTCTGACAGGGAACATTTGGAGGAGTGACGGATGCCTACTATAATTAGATTCTATACTTGCTTATTATTCTCGAGTTCTTATGACCAAGGAATTATAATTGTAAAAATTACTCGATTACTTTCTATTAAAAGTGTTGACTTTAATAATAATAGATTTATATAATTGAATTATTGCCTACGACGCCGGCGTACGACTTTGTTCCGGTCGCGGTGGAGACGGCTGGGCCGTGGTGTTTGGAAGCGAAGAAGTTGGTAAGGGACTTGGGGCGGCGTTTGCGTGATAGAGGTTGCGGTCCCCGTTCAGGCTCCTACTTGGTCCAACAAATATCGCTTGCTATCCAGCGCGGCAATGCCGCAAGTATATTTGGCGCGTTTGGACAGGGTGGGGGTCGGAATGGGGTTTATGTTTAGTATAGATAATGTGTATTTTCTAGTTAGTTTTAGTGTTTTTGTTTAGTTTTATTATGTAGTGTTAAGTTACTTTGTTCATAAGTTTTTGTTTTTGTAAGTATTACTCTGTTGGCTAGGAGCGCTGTAAAAATGTAAGTGTTATTAATAAAAAACATACAATAACATTATTGCCTTGTATCTTTTTGGTTTTAAACTGATATGTAATGTGATTTCGCTTACTATGTAAGGATTATTTATTTTCAGTATTTTTTTTTAAATGGTATCCAGACTGACATGTAATAAGCTTTACCAATAAAATGATTATGATTATGATTATTATAAATGTGGTATAATGGTGGACCCGGGTATATCCCTAAACTACGTCCAAAAGAGAGGTATGGGCATTGTGAATGTCATCTCACACTTTGTGTGGTAGGGCACAGGACAGCGGATGTCATTCCAGATTTAGAGCAGAGCCCAACTGGGGAAGTACGTCCACCTAACAGGAAACCGCAGCCAAATAACTAGACCCTACTCATAGTGTTGTGTTCATGCCGGTGAGTAAGGTTGCCAGAGCTCAGTGAGGGTGTTAGGGTCGGCAACGCGCATGTAGCTCCTCTGGAGTTGCAGGCGTACATAGGCTACGGTGACTGCTTAACATCAGGCGGGTCGTATGCTTGTTTGCCACCGACGTAGTATAAATTAAACTGTCATTTTCCAGCTTTGGTACTTCAGCTTCACGACTTCCTCGGAAAAATTCGTGTGTAAAACGTAAAAACAAGTCCTTATTTGAAGACACTTATTGTATTTGTCAGGGACAAAGCGACTGAAGAGAATTCAACTTCTTAGCAGGTCTCTATTAAATTAAGTGAAGTAATCTAGCAAATCGAAAAGATGCGGCTTTGCCTACGTCTTAGACATTTCAAGAAAATCTTGGTATTTCGTGGCACATTTCTGTCTCTTACCATAAAATAAATTTACTTGATGTGTATGTGAGCTTTACTCTTTGGATATTGAATTTGATTCGTCTAAAGATAGTGATGTACGTTAGAGAAATATATCGATATACTTACTTTTTTCATGTACCTTAATATAACAAGAACAAATATTACGTTTTGTGAAATGGAAATAATCGTTGTTCTTAATTTGACATTACTTCACTGAAACTCGCTTACACTGACATAAAACAGTCAACGTGAGTTTCACTACAACCAATGTCAGATCAATACCAGATATATACGGAACGAATTTGACAGGTCGGCACATTTAAACTCCAGAGAGAAAGTCTAATACCGGTATCATAAGTTTAAATTTTTAAACTTCGAATATGCTGCTACTGTGAGACATAGACATATTAAATATACTAATAACGGGTCACTCACGTGTTTTAAGTCAAAACGCAAGCTCCTGATGACGCTCCTCGGTACGGAGTGAAACATGTCGAGCGTTTTCGACTTAAAACACGTGAGTGACCCGTTATTAATATATTTAATATGCTGCTACTGCTATATATTCGTCCGTTTATCCCAAAGGAATCAGGACATGAGAGCAAGGCCAATAATCTTTTGATCCAGGGAATACAAATTTGGAGCCAGGTCGATGCTTTGCCGTTGGAGGGAGGGTTCCTTTTATTTTTAAAATTTAAAAGTATGGCTGTATTAATTTTTATAACGTACATATTTATTTAACAAATACTAGAAAACGAAGAAAAATTATTTTAACAAATACATCTTACTATTCTTACCAAACTAGCTGCGATTGTAAGTACCTAGTTCTTGTGCATTTGCAAAAATAAAATGTACCATTTCAAAATGGAACACACAGTTGACTCTCGCTGGGCACTTAAAAAGGAGCTGAGGATGCTTAAGGGGAAAACTTAAAGTAATGCGCTAAAATAGTTAATATTTAATTAAAAA
This sequence comes from Cydia strobilella, assembly GCF_947568885.1. Lineage (NCBI taxonomy): Eukaryota > Metazoa > Arthropoda > Insecta > Lepidoptera > Tortricidae > Cydia > Cydia strobilella. The sequence goes on from NC_086042.1 coordinate 24,197,079, forward strand.
ATCGGACACGATCTATCGGGTGTGCTATGCGACAGCAGAATGCCGGTGCGTGTGAAGGGGAAGGTGTACAAGTCCGCAATCAGACCGGCACTCATCTACGGCGCTGAATGTTGGGCTTTGAAGAAGGTCCATATCACAAAACTACACACAACCGACATGAAGATATTGAGGTGGGCAGGAGGTTTCACTCGACTCGACAGGGTGAGAAACGAGCCCATCCGCGGCAGCTTTAAGATCCGGCCAATAGAAGATAAGCTAAAAACTGTAATAGATGTCATATATTAAAGAAAAAGTGACGAAGCCCTCCAGTGGTGAAGGCCGGATTCGAACCGACAAAGACGCCTAGTCTTACTTACATGGCATATAGTCGAGAAATTCGGACGGGCACCGCCGTGGCGGGGTGGCCTCCCTAGGTAGGAACCCCTGTTCATGGCGTTAGCCGCGATAGCTAAAGACGCCGGTTCGAATCCGGCCTTCACCACTGGAGGGCTTCGTCACTTTTTCTTTAATATATGACATCTATTACAGTTTTTAATTTATATATATAGTAGTGTGACTACTTTAAAAAACACAAATCAAAATATTTAATAAAATAATTTGATTTGTTCTCAAACTTGTTCAGAAGATAAGCTCTCCGAATCGCGCTTAAAGTGGTATGGTCATGTCATGAGGAGGCCAGAAGATCACATGACTATACAAGTCCTTAACATCAACATCGGCTCCAAAAGATCGGGCAGAGGTAGACCCCTTACGACCTGGATGTCCGTCATAAATAAAGACCTTAATAATAATAATAAAACGTTTATTTATTTAGATAACAAGATCCACTTTGTTAGTATTCTAACTATGTTGTAACTCACTAATGACAACGTATTTTTAATTAAGTGTTGCATTATTGAGCACTACTTCCTTACAGCTAGCTATTGTCTTCAGGAGGCTGTTCGGGCTGTCACGTATTTTGTTCAGAAGCGATGCCATCTTTTTCCGCAGCACAACATTGAAACTGTCTACGCGTGCTTCCGCGAACATGGTCGATGCACTGCAGAAACGTTAAGAAAGCCCAAGTAGATGTCTCGACGACCCAGAACAGATACGCCTGGCCCTGACCCCAAATTAATGATATGGGAAAAGGCTAGGCGAAGAAGACAATATTTTTCTTGCGATGTTACTACAGATTTACGGTTTTCGGGCTTTTTATTTTACGTTACTTGTGCTACATAGTATTGCATTTTGCCAAATTTCATGATTGTAGGTTAAAGGGAAGTCCCCTATAAATTTGATTCCCTTGCGACTGCGAGTGTCATATGTTAAATAATATATATATATATATATATATTCAGTAGCCGTACCGTACCATTGTTAATGTAATATTTGTGTACGTACATAATAGTTGTAAACGTATTATATTTCCCTTCTGGGAATAGGCCTTAAGAATATAGATTTCCATTTTTCTGAAACATAATGCATTTGACATCAAATCTAAAAAAAAACCAAACCTTTCACAAACTTAATTAAAGTTCCTCTCACAAAAGTTTTTCGTGTACCTATTTTATAAGGTTTCGCCTAGCTTCCTGATACTTCGCGGTGCAAGTTAGAGGTGGACTGATTAATGTTATGAAGCGAAGTTTTAATTGAAATAGTCCAATACCTTAGTTTCGCAGCAAGCTAAACATAGCAGACGAGACACGTTGGCACAGGTGGATAGTTAGCCCTTGCCTTTTGATTAAAACCTTGAAACCTGATACTTTCACAGTAAGTACCTAACTGGTAGTTCATAAAAATAGGAGCAAAGAGCACAGTGCATACAGCGAAAAAAGGAACTGCTCACTTACAATAATCTTTTTGTTACGTCAATCATATATTAATTTTACACTACTCTAATTATTTACCTTACTATAGTAAGCTCCAGTAAAATAACTTAGATAACACGCAATTACGTGATAAATCACAAACTGATTATTATCATCGATTATGTATTATAGTATATTTGGAGTGGAAAGTAGGAAATTATATTGTTGACTTAAATATTCTGCCTGAAGAAGCGGCTGCTTATCTTAGTTAGGACCAAATTTTAGTTTTAAGGTGTTACTATAATATATTCTCTAAAATTTTGCATCCAGTGACATGTAACGAAGCCATACGATAAATAAATAATAATTGTTGACGATTGACCTCATTCGGGTAGTTTTTGAATGAATTTATAATGTTTTATTTTACCAATTAAACAACAAAGTTGCATAAAATTAATCTGTGGTTACAGCTTCTCTGATAGCCATCGAATCGAGACGTTTCCGCAGGTTTGCGGTCGTTCAGTTAAATGTTATTGTTAATTATTATTGACTGTAAAATACGGATCATTACTATAAAACTATGGTTCCGATGAGCGTTCCAATATGATGATATGGGTACTTCACTGGATTTATGATTTTATAAAAAAAAATATTGGATGGTGTGCAAAGAACATTGTTTTTTACATAGTCAAACAAACATCAAACATTTATTCAGCAAATAGGCCACAGGGGCACTTTTACATGTCAAATTAATAAAAATAACCAAAAATTACAAAAATCAATTACAAATATGGAATCAATGAAATTATAGATACTTTGTTAGAGATGTATCCAGTCTGTAAATGTCGAAATACACGAAAAAAACTACAATAAAAAAATATACAAACAACAGACAACAGTCGCGTAACAAAGATAGCTGATAGGGCCCGAAAAGGGACAGATAAAGGTACCTATTAATAATTATTCATTAAAAATTATCTTCTTTCAATAATATCAAATGGGGGAAATTGTAATTGCCTATAGACGACCACGTAGTCAAGGTAGCTCTGAAATTTTTAAAGTTAGACCCAAAGATGGCACTAAATCGTGCAGTGGAAAAAAAGGACAGGGAAAGTCAGCCCCAAGTAAATGAGATAAAGACAGAAGAACAAGAAGGAGGAAATTGTAATAAGGCTCTTACGTGCCCTATTAAATCATGACTTTACTTAAGTTCATACAATTTCGTTGACACAGTTAACTGACGATTTTTGAATGTATTTGCCACGAGATGATGTCCAATATCTGATGATTGCAGCATAACAGTTTTATATTTCACAGCTTTTTACAATTGGTCTCTTTCAACGTTTCGTCTATTGCCTCCGTTTGCTGCTCCAAGACGGAAAATAACTCGTATTTGCGCGACAAATGTATGATGATAATATGATGTATTCCACGAGCGTCGGAGAACACACGTAACGTACCGGGCACGGTATGGGTAAAGTGAGTCATATAGCACTGATATGCACGTTCTGGTACCTAACTTGCACCACACAAATAAACAGTACCTACAGCTGAAATGATTTGGCAACAAGCCAAATGCCTGGTATGTTTCTTACAAGCTGAGCATTTATCATGGCGATGAAGTAAACACGTTTTAATAAGCCTTTTTATTCTGAAGTTTTTCTACGATACTTCAAAGTTGAATCTTGCAGTTTTAAATTATACCTACATGAGCCCCTCCAGTGTAGGTCCGGTTTTATTTTGGTTTATTATTATCTGGACAGTTTGAATATAGGTACCTAATGTTACGTGAAGTTATATTTTTTGGGCAAAATTGCTTACCTAGTAGCTACTATATGTATGTATGTATGTATAAACTCTTTATTGTACAACAAAACACAGAACACAAATATGGCACAGAAATAGGCAGTACAAAGGCGAACTTATCCCTTTGTTTTCTTCTTCTTAATCAAAGTTGATTGAGCCTGTCGGGCTTTCCACAGCTTAGGGGCTATAATATTCCATGCTATATGCTATGCAATATGCTTAGGGGCTATGACATATGTAAAATTAAAAATTGCTTGCCCCCCGGGCCCGTTCACAGCTGAGGGCATAGTTAAGTACTGAAACCTTCAGCTATAGTTTCTGTAAGCTACAAATAATATATTTGAAAAATAAATTAGACAGATATATATTTGGGTCATTACTAGTACAAAAAAAAAACAGTTAAAATCTACTGCCACTTTTATAAAAACGTATTCACAAAAGTGATTTTAGCCAAACGTCGTTAGATATTAAATCCAAAAGAGTATGGATTGAATTAGGTTAATATAAAATCGATCACGTTCAATATCTCAAAGTACTTACGTCCGATTTACTTTATTGCTTTTCAGTACGAGTATCTCGTCTTAGCTACATGCATTGCAATACGCAGTATGCGATACTCTTAGCTATATAGCTATGTCAGTCCTGAATGTTGTAATACGAGGTAGATACTACTTAGAAAATAATGTTGTACGTAAGGAAAATTAAATTAAATGAGGGTAAATACTACTTACAGTTAATCTTATAAAAAATCTTGTGACATGGCTCAGCTCCTATTTATGACTACTGTAATGGCAAAATTTGACAGAGCGCCATATTTAGGTATATTCATTTTATACATTTATAAAACCGTCGCCATGACACTGAGTCATTATCATTATCCTTTCATATTCCGGAACGCGGATCCTCGTTAGTTGGTATTGAACTCTAATTTAAATTACAGATAATGTTACCGCATAAATAGGAGAGGTTAAAAGTACTTTAATACATCTTCAAGGAAAAAAAGATTCATTATTTAAGCAGTGAGGCTTAAAACGAAACTTAGCAAAAAGCCTTAATCCCCAATTTCGCAAGACAGTCTTAATTTTGGCGTGAAACTCAGCTCCATAAAAACCGCTAGTTTGATCTTTATTCTTAAAGCGTTGGATACAAGGACATATAAAATATAGTGTAAAAACTCCGTAATGTCAGCTGCTGCGCTCAAAGTTGGCTGAGGCTTCGACCCACTTGGCAACTCTCATAGATACATGCCTCAGTTTTATATTTACTATCTGGGTAAACATCGCCTTGGCTTTGAACAGTGGCCATTAAAAAGATACATGCCAAGCGTGTCAAGCGATTTAATTTGGGATAAAAAAAACCTTAAACCCCTCTCTCTAAAAATCCTTATCCCTATCCTTTATTTATCTTTATCAATAGTTCTATGGACGCCCGACACTAGTAGGTAATTTATTGTAACCAATGCGAGGTGATCGCTCGTCTACATTCTGTATGCATTAAACATAAATGGCCAGGAAGGGCCTCATCTTACCAATTTCATTAACGAGAAGACCTCTGCCGATCTGTGTTGAATGGCACAACTCAGTAAACTACGGAATAGAATCGCAAACAGTACAGCCAAAACTTCATTATCTCGGTACTGTCGGCCCGTAAAACTATTTCCATTTGCCTCGACCTCACTTAGCGTAATCAACTCAGTATCGTTAAGCGGTGATCAAACGGTGATCATTCATAATAGCATCAACTGATAGATTCATAAATAAACACAGGTCAGTCAATTATTTAAAGTGAGTAACTTAAAAAAGAAACTTGCTGGTATTTTACAACAGATGGACAGGTAGGTACATCGATACTAAAACACATTAAAAGAAAACTGCACACAGAGAAAATACACAAGTGCAAACATCAACCCAATATTTACATTTTAACGCGCTAATTGTCTCTTGCTATCACAATAAACTTAGGTACAATAACCCAATCACATAGCATGCTTACCTTAAGAACGTTCCTCTTTCCAGAGGGCCTAGTTAAAATATCAATCGTTTGCGCCGTAGCGAACGATAATCTCTCTCTATCACTCTTCCATATTAGCGCGACATAGACATTAAGAGCCCGTAGTCGATTTGAAAACGCGCGAAGATACGACTTTTACACAGTAACCGAACGCCGGCCGCTGCTTGAAATAACGCGACCGCCTAAACAATATTGATACTTTCGCAACATTATGCGTCACTTTATAACTTTAATTAGGTTAAAATAAAACTTTCGGTAAATTTGATATAATCGTTTATTACTCTTAACAATTTACCTATGTATTCATATAATACATACAAAGTATATAGCATGATGATAATGATTTGCACTAAGGCAATATCTTATATATATATAATAATCTTACTCGCGTTATCCCAGCCTTTTTGCCACGGCTCATGGAAGTCTGCTGGGGTCCGCTTGGCAACTAATCCCAAGAATTGGCGTAGGCACTAGTTTTTACGAAAGCGACTGCCATCTGACTTTCCAACGTTCCAACCCAGAGGGGAAACTAGCCTTTTGTTGAAATTTGGTATACAGATAGTTTGAATCCCGGGGAAGGACATAGAATACTTTTTATTCAAGAACTCACCCTTTAAGGGGGTGGAAATTTGTATGGGGAATCAATAAACGCTGAACCGATTAAGATGAAAAGTCATCCTCTTCTCTTCTCCACTCTTCTAACACTCGCTCAACGTGTTGTTGGTTGTACGATGAATACTGCTCAAGACCTGGAACACCTGGAGTGCTTCTGGGTGCAAAGGGTCAGGGGTAACACTCGCTCAACGTGCCGCTGGTAGAGTATGATGGGGAAAACTCAAGACCTGGAACACCTGAAGTGCTGCTGGGTGCAAAGGGTCAGGGGTAACACTCGCTCAACATGCCGCTGGTAGTGTGTAGTGTACGATGGATACAGCTCAAGACCTGGAACACCTGGAATGCTTCTGGGTGCAAAGAGTCAGGGGTAACACTCGCTCAACGTGCTGCTGGTAGTGTATGATAGGGAAAGCTCCAGACCTGGAACACCTGGAGTGCTGCTGGGTACAAAGGGTCAGGGGTAACGGGTAACACTCGCTCAACGTGCCGCTGGTAGTGTATGATGGGGAAAGCTCCAGATCTGAAACACCTGGAGTGCTGCTGAGTGCAAAGGGTCAAGGGCAAAGGGTGGGTAACACTCGCTCAACGTGTTGTGGGTAGTGTATGACGGAGACAGCTCAAAACCTGGAACACCTGGAGTGCTGCTGGACGCATCGGATAAGGGGTAAAACTCTTTTAATCTGAAGTTGGTAGAGTATGCTGTAGGCAGGTTAAGTTCTTCAAGACCGGGAACACCTGGAGGGATGCCAGATGAAGCAGGCACCTGACCAGAGCTACCACACGTTTAACATGCAGTAGGTACTGGGGGTTAAAAGGGGGTGGAAGTTCTGATAACAATAAATGAACCTGAGTTCCACTAAGTACAGCCAGGGTTCATCATCAGCTCTATCTTGGGTACTGCTCTCCCATTTGCTCATCAAGACGTGTCAGAAGACCGAAACAGCGTGTGCCTATATTGCACCAAACCTGAGTTCCACTAGGTACATCCAGGGTTCAGCATCAGCTCTATCTTGGGTACTGCTCTCCCAAGTGTTCATCAAGACGTGTCGGAGTACCAAAACAGCGTGTGCCTATGTTGCACGAAACCTGAGTTCCACTAGGTACAGCCAGGGTTCAGCACCAGCTCCATCTTGGGTACTGCTCTCCTAATTGCTCATCAAGACGTGTCGGAAGACCAAAACAGCGTGTGCCTATGTTGCACGAAACCTGAGTTCCACTAGGTACAGCCAGGGTTCAGCATCAGCTCCATCTTGGGTACTGCTCTCCTAATTGCTCATCAAGACGTGTCGGAAGACCAAAACAGCGTGTGCCTATGTTGCACCAAACCTGCGTTCCACTAGGTACAGCCAGGGTTCAGCATCAGCTCCATCTTGGGTACTGCTCTCCTAATTGCTCATCAAGACGTGTCGAATAACCAAAACAGCGTGTGCCTATGTTGCACGAAACCTGAGTTCCACTAAGTACAGCCAGGGTTCATCATCAGCTCTATCTTGGGTACTGCTCTCCCATTTGCTCATCAAGACGTGTCAGAAGACCAAAACAGCGTGTGCCTATATTGCACCAAACCTGAGTTTCACTAGGTACATCCAGGGTTCAGCATCAGCTCTATCTTGGGTACTGCTCTCCCAAGTGTTCATCAAGACGTGTCGGAGTACCAAAACAGCGTGTGCCTATGTTGCACGAAACCTGAGTTCCACTAGGTACAGCCAGGGTTCAGCATCAGCTCCATCTTGGGTACTGCTCTCCTAATTGCTCATCAAGACGTGTCGAATAACCAAAACAGCGTGTGCCTATGTTGCACGAAACCTGATTTCCACTAGGTACAGCCAGGGTTCAGCATCAGCTCCATCTTGGGTACTGCTCTCCTAATTGCTCATCAAGACGTGTCGGAAGACCAAAATAGCGTGTGCCTATGTTGCACCAAACCTGCGTTCCACTAGGTACAGCCAGGGTTCAGCATCAGCTCCATCTTGGGTACTGCTCTCCTAATTGCTCATCAAGACGTGTCGAATAACCAAAACAGCGTGTGCCTATGTTGCACGAAACCTGATTTCCACTAGGTACAGACAGGGTTCAGCATCAGCTCCATCTTGGGTACTGCTCTCCTAATTGCTCATCAAGACGTGTCGGAAGACCAAAACAGCGTGTGCCTATGTTGCACCAAACCTGCGTTCCATTAGGTACAGCCAGGGTTCAGCATCAGCTCTATCTTGGGTACTGCTCTCCCAAGTGCTCATCAAGACGTGTCGGAAGACCAAAACAGCGTGTGCCTATGTTGCACGAAACCTGATTTCCACTAGGTACAGCCAGGGTTCAGCATCAGCTCCATCTTGGGTACTGCTCTCCTAATTGCTCATCAAGACAGACCAAAACAGCGTGTGCCTATGTTGCACTAAACCTGCGTTCCACTAGGTACAGCCAGGGTTCAGCATCAGCTCAGCTCTATGTATACTAAAACCTTCTCCAGAATGTAACAAACACTTTTCTAAAAACCCCATCAAAATCGGTTCAGCCAAATGCGAGATAATCGCGAACAAACATACATACATACATACATACATACATATACATACAAACATACGGATCAAACTGAGAACCTCCTTTTTTTTGAAGGCGGTTAATAAACAAGTACTTACAACCCAAGGATTAAAGTTTCTGGTCGCAGTTTACACGCACACAGTACAGCCAAACACGCAAACAAATATAACTTTTTAGACGGCGAGCGACGCACACAATGATAAATAACTTCGTCGTCGTCGATGCAACGTGCGGAGCCGATCGACAAACGTCCTGCCTCTACCAGCTCCCGCGCGGGAATGAGGCCGCGAGCGCGTGTCACCGATAAAAGGGGAAGTTTTTAAAAAATCGTCAGAAAATAAAAGTTGCAATTTAAATAAAATGAAGTAAAGCAACAGTTTAAGTAAACATTGCAGATTATTTGAGTATGCAATCTACGTCGAAAATAAGTAGATTTTCGGAGAAATTGTCACTTGTTTTGAGGTCATTTCTGGAGAAAATTGAATTCGTTTAACTTTCATTTCCTCGAACTCTAAGTCATATAACAACAATGTAATCTGATAAACCTAGAGTACAGAATATGTGTAATACAAATTTAGCATTTTTAGCAGTCCAAACTTTACGAAATTTACAAATAAGAGCATCAAAATCAGTGCTTTACACGCGTTTACCTAAACGTCCATCAGAAAAAAATTCATTACTAATTTAGTAAGCCTTTTTTCAAAAAATTGATCTGATAAACCTAGAGATAAGAAGTCGTGCTAATAGAAACCAGTACTTGTTATTTCAATTAGGTAACAAAAGGTGTACAATTTCACAGAAGAAATCTATCAACTTTACATTTTTGCGACTAAAATCGTAACCGGGCTCTTAAGCATTTCGCAAACTCTTGGCGTCTTGACTAGACCTCCTGAACAGCTCCGCCCACATTCTAAATAAATGGTTTTTTTTTTAATACCACGACGGTGGCAAACAAGCATACGGCCCGCCTGATGGTAAGCAGTCGCCGTAGCCTATGGACGCTTGCAACACGAGATATATTACATGCGTTTATTATGACCGCAAGGTACAAAAATTTGGCAATAAAACAGACTTTTATTCTCTGCGTACCGTACGTGCGATTTACTTTACACAACTTTTAAACTTAGTAATGGCTCAAAATAGTTATTTGTTATACAGGGGTGCAAAGTTGTATTTTACCCGCGCGTGTGGAATTGAGACACGAGCAAGCGAAAGGATTCTATAGTTGAACCACGAGCGAAGCGAGTGGTTCTAAAATATAATCCTGAGCGTAGCGAGTGTTTCAACACACGAGAAGTAAAATACATTTGCACCAGTGTGTAACAAAAAACTTCATTTCATCTCATTTCATTTCAAAAAAACAGCTCATAAGAAAATAAGTCTTTATTTCTACACATTATAATAATGATCAGGTTATTTTTTTTCTCTTAATGTAATACTTAAAGGATAAAAGACGGTTTTCCGAGCTAGTGAGGGGAAAATAATTTGTTATATTCCAAATTTCATTTAAATATACATTATAGATTTTGATATGTTGAGGGACAGACAGACATGATGAAACTATACCTATGGGTTGCGTTATTGCCATTTTGGTTCAGAAATTCTAAAAAAGCGATGGGGGGTCGCGCAGTTCAAAAATGTTTTATATACAGGAATTATTTGTTGTTTGAGAATGATTTAATCTCTGCCATTTCTACAATTTGTTACCCCTACTCTCCAGAATATGGTTTAATTGAATGATTTCTACGTGGCTTTATGCAGTGGGTAATAATAATAAACTGATGAAGCGTACGGGTGTGTGGGTTTGTGCATGTTCTAAAAGTCCTAACACTTAGTAAAGTTAACCCTTTAGTACGGAAAGCCTATAAGGACTCCTTAGTAAAGTTATGTAGTGTCATTAATTTAGAGACGCCAACCCTTTTCAGTAATCAATACATTTATGCGTAGGACGCTTTCTAGTTCCTAGTATAAGAAAGTAAGGATCTTATTCCAACCTTGACTTTTATATTTAGATTTGATGAACTTATAGTTCTAAAACCTAACTAGTAGGCATTTTAGTTATGTCTCCTTAAAAGTAATAACAACATTTTTAGCAATTTTTCTAGATACATAAGTCCTTTTTAGCCTTAAGCCATACGACGGCAGTAAGTTTGTTTAGGGCTGTCCATCGTAACTGGACCCGAATCAATGTAATTATATAATTCAAGTGCAACCCTTCTGGAAGCTGTGCCAATCAAATAAAGGCGGGATCTCAAACCGAACACCTTTCTTAGCGGACGGGATTTTCCACTTAGTTTCGAGGGGACAACTTCAGGCTGAGATGATATAGTTATGTACTAAGTTACGTCCTTATATTGATTTAAATTTACGTTTATATGGTTAAGTTTTAATAATTAATCTTATTTTTATCGAACAGATACAAATACCAATTTTTAACTTTTTCCTTTATTATAAAATGTTTACCTAATATTTATTAAGTTACGTACACGGTATACTGTGAATTTATTCAATTATTACTAAAATGTTGTGTTTTGTTCCTCAAATAATGAATACCAATAAATAGGTATAACAACTACGGATATGTGATGAAATAATAAATCAAAGCCGTGCCAATAAAAATCCCAGCCCAATAGGTAGATAATGCTCTTGGTAGCATTAAAGTGCGCACTAAAGACGATACCTATTGAGAATTTAGATTATAAAAAAAATATAATTAATAAGTATGTAATAAAATTATAATGACGACCGGTCTCTAGCCTAGTCGGTAGTAACACTGCCTGTGAGGCCGATGGTCCTGGGTTCGAATCCCGGTAAGAGCATTTATTTGTGTGATGAACACAAATATTAGTTCCTGAATCATGGGTGTTTTCTATGTATATAAAGTATGTATTTATCTACATAAGTATGTATATCGTCGCCTAGCACCCGTAGTACAAGCTTTGCTTAGTTTGGGGCAAGGTTGATCTGTGTTAGATGTCCCCTAATATTTATTTATTATTATTATTTATTAATACTGCGCTACTAAGCAAAATAATGTAATTTGGCTAGTCGGTAGATATAAATGAACACTTTTTTAAATGACATTAAACAACTTAAATCTGTGGGATACCTACCTATATTTTTATACTGTTTACTAAGTAAATGAACAAGAAATTCTCTTGTTAGTAAACCCGATACATCTCAGGATAAGGGATGACATTGATAAGGGTGGTCCATGCATGCAATATGCTCTTTGCATGTCAATGCTTTACTTTTTGGCCCAGGGTTTGAATATATTAAACACTAGTTCAAACGTGGCCTGTATTCTATTTTCAAACTAGCTTCAATAATAATAACAAAGACGATCAAAGCCTTTGATGAAGTAGTTTGTCGTAGTAAGACATCGTCTTAATGATAATTACAAAGGTTTCAGTAATTATAATCTACATATATGCCCTATATCAACCTTCACGATTTTCACGAAATTTTGAACATTAAGATTTTTTTATAGCTAGGAATTGCCAGGTTTTATTAAATTTTATTTTATTTTCCAGACACCCATATATACAACTATTTTAACTAACATGCAAACATCAAAAATTATGCCGAAATACATTTTTTATAAAAATAATGTCAAATGATTCATAATAATTACATGGGACCTGTCCCGGATCCCAGTATTTCTTGTGGAGCGACTCTTTACATATTTATTCTAAGTTTTGGAAAACAGCTCATTTTAAAAGTTATTTTAGGTTTGTAAAGCTAAACAATAGTGCAAAGGATTCTAACTAAGCCGCAATATTTTTCAACTGAAACAAACTTCCTTTCTGCCTCTGATTCATTTCAACCAGCATTAACTCTGAGTTTAAAGACAAACGTTCTTCTCATTACAATAATTACACGAATTTCTCACTCGAAGCCACGTATTTGCTAACATTAATCCCTGTTATTTAGAGTCCCATGATACATTCGACCAAAGTTTTGCCGCTACTGCCTTATTACACACATATAAGTAAGACTTGTGCGTGTGAGGTAAGTTCACCATTTTGTGTGATAAACAAACGAGTGCTAAACAAAATTATGATCCTATCCTTTCATTTTAGATTTTATTTAGAAATTCTACTTGTTGTTAGGTATCATTTTTTAATAATAAATATCAAAGATAGATATAACTCCGTAATAGATGGATACAGTCTAAGGAAAAACGTGCCTCGAAAATCACGAAAATTTGATTCTCGATCAGATGTCGCTACTACCTTTGGCCTACTCTCGTATAGAGGGCGTTGACGGTTTCGTTTGTTATTTAACAATTTTAACACATATCAGTGAAAGAACATGGGTCAAAATAATAAAAATAATTAATGCAAATAAAAAAAAACATTTATCCATATTTAAATACATTTTGTCGTATTTTTATAAATCTTCATTTTTAGTTTTAAAGTGTGTCGATAGATGGCAGTAAATTTACTGTGGTTACAAAATTTACTATGACAGTACCGCTCTATAATATTATATCCTCTTTGGTAAATATAGAAAACAACTTGTAAAAAACAGACGGATGAAGAATAAATGTCACAATAATAGCTGTAGCACACAATACAACATTCAACTTTATTAAATAGAATAAGTTCAATATCTTTTTAGCATTAAACTATAGAAACTTTTAGAATTTTCCTACTATCACGCGTTAAATCCGCTCGAACGTAGTAGATACAAAGGACGTCGCGCCGCGCCGCGCCGCACCACCGCACTGCTTCGCGTTCGCATCAAGATCGCTCACCACAAACTCCGCCCTTAACCGCTTTAGAACCGGAATTGGTAACTGTGCACACCACTGGCACAAATGGGGCTGGAGCGCCTCGCCTGCCTGCGATTGTGGATACCCAGACCAGACCATCGAACACATAGTGCTGGAATGTCCCCTCACAAAATACACGGGCCATGTGAGTGACTTCAATATCCTGGCTGAAGAAGCGGCTGCTTACCTGAGCAGGGCGAAATTTTAATTTTAAGTTTATTTTTGTATCCAGTGACATATAACGAAGCCATACGATAAATAAATAAATACCACAAACTCCATGTGGCGCCATATTGAAAAGTGTTTATGCTCAAATCTGCTTATTCATAAAACTTCATTGAATATTTACCTTCATCTACACAGGTATTTAAGTAGGTAAATAGTATGTATTAAATTTGTTAAATAATATGGATTCACATCAACTCTGAAATTAGGTTGGGAAACTTGGGAATGAATTAACAATAATCCTTATCCTAACCTTACATGAGTTCGGATTCTAAGACCTCTATCTGAACGTGAGCACGCATACACTTAGCACATTGAATGTTAGTAAACTTGCGAAGTTTGAGGACTGTTGTTTGATGATTATATTGATTATACAAGTAGGATTTAATAACGTACCTATTTATTAGGTTGATTTGGAGTTAAATTTCGGTATACATTTTAGCAGCCATTCTCAAAGTGTGCTCCGCGGACCCCTAGGGGTCCGCAAAGCCTCTGTTGGGGCTCCGCGATAAGGATACTGGTAATAAGACAAAAAAAACGGACAAGTGCGAATCGGACTCGCCAACCGAGGGTTCCGTACTTTTTAGTATTTGTTGTTATAGCGGCAGCAGAAATACATCATCTGTGAAAATTTCAACTGTCTAGCTATCACGGTTTATGAGATACAGCTTGGTGACAGACAGACGGACAGACGGACAGAGGAGTCTTAGTAATAGGGTCCCGTTTTTACCCTTTGGGTACGGAACTCTAAAATCCAGTTCTTCTATCGGTATATCTGGATCACAGTGATAAACGAAATTGTTTAATTTTGGGTCTCCGCCAAATATTTCGTTTTCCAAAAGGGTTTCGTCAGCAAAAAAGTTTGAGAACCGCTGGTATAGAGCAAACAAATAAGTACAGTCTCTTAAACAAGCACCACGATTTTCGATAGTTCGATATACTTTACCCAATCAGACGTATCCCTCGTCACAATAAGATACGTAGAACTCTAATAAACTCTTTCAACTTCCAGGTTTGTCGTAAATCAACTCGTTAAGTATAAAGAAACAAATCTAACTTCGTTCGACCGTAGTTCTGCGTACGAGAACAAAACTGGATGCCTTCGTTTCTTCGCAAACCAATTCGTGTACTGACTTCCAAATAAATACGGTTACCTAATAAATGTATGTACTATTGAAATAAGGTTTTATCTTTATTCACTTGTAAATAAGTAAAATCATAAATGATTAATTTCTTTACAAACAACCCATTGAAGAGTTTTATTAGATTGGGTACTCATATTATTAATTTGCTGTGGAAATTTTGTGTGGAGTTAGCACGTATTTTAACAATCAGATGCTTGATTTGTTTAGCGAATTGTAAGACCACCACCAAGTGGGTGTGCACCGGATTAGAATTAGATGTATTTCAAAATAGGATTTTACTTGTAATCTGGAATGCATACGGACAGAGCAGACTTCAACGCGAATAAGGTTACTATTACCATATTATAATATAACCACGACCTAGATTATGAAGTCCGTTTGATTCATTCCAGATTACAAGTAAAATCCTATTTTTTTTAACCCGGGGGGGGGAAAATAAATGAATAAATAAATATTATAGGACATTCTTACACACATTGACTAAAAGGGTAGTATAAATGCTCTTATCGGGATTCGAACCCAGGACCATCGGCTTCACAGGCAGGGTCACTACCCACTAGGCCAGACCGGTCGGAACGGTCGGTGGTCGGTTCATTACATAATTTAAATGTTTAATTGTCTTTTACAGGTAAGCTAGGAGTCGTCATACTATGTAAATTCGTGCGTGAAGGTGCGTATTCGTAAGGATTGCTGATCTGATCGAGAAGTGAATTTAAATTGACACATTTTTTTCTAACAAAACTGTTTTTAACAAAATTAACTTACTAACGGCATACATTCAATGGCATTATTAGAAAACCGCAGTTATTTTGCTTTACTTTTATAAAGTGTGAAATGAGATGCTCAATTGGCAAATAGTTAGAATTATCGTTGTTTTAAAGCCCTTATTATATAACGTTTGCTACAATAGCCGACCCATTTACCTATAAGCCAACCGTTCTGACCACATTTTATAATATTGGTTTCTTTCCAAAGAGGAACTGAAAATAATAATTTTCTCGAAGTAATATTCAAGTTTGTCAGCAAACAATGTAAATCAATGAAAACAAAGCTAAATGTTTTAACGAAATACCTGTTGTTTTCACCTGTTTCTCGTTGGGTTTGGGTTAAATATTTTACGGTTGAGAAAAAATATAGAGCTGATTGTCTGGATTCCGGGCTCGGAGGGCAATTTAAGAATATTGTACCTATATAGGTGGATAACAAAGGTTGACCGAACAGAAATATTTGTATAGGCTTTTGGGCATATTATAACTAGGGATTGGGGGAATAAAATGCATGTAACTTGAGTAATAAGATGCTTTATATTCTTTAACCGATAGATTATATATTATTGTAAGAATTGAACAATGTCGCTTTCAAGCTTTTATATACCTAAGTCCGATACATATTTGTTTAGTCCCTTAAGACTAGTAGCCAAGTCTATGTGTGCTCCTATAATAAAATTGTACTGTAGATGTTAGTGATGAAATATTGAATTGAAGGATGCTTTTATTCAAAATGTGTATTTTATATTCCTACTTCATTCAGTTTGATTTTAATAAAAAATCTTTCAATAAATTTTAAACCATCAAATGCTTCATTTAATGTAACATTATTGAAATTGAAAATTAAAATTCATTTATTCCAGCAACATTTCCATATACATGTACAATTAAAATAATCTTTAATAGGAAACAAAACGGACTTCACAAAACAATTTGAAATACCATTTAATTATTTAAAACCATAGTGCATCTCATAAAAATTAAAATTAGACTTAAAAATCGTAAAGGGGTTCCATTCTGATCTTCATGAGCAGTTCACTATTCTATGAACAGTTCTATTTCACTTAATAGCACTATTTAAATGCAAATGCTTGTTTGTTTTCAAATAAGAACTAAAAACTCGCTATAAGTATTATAACAGTTCAGGAATTCATTAAATTACTCATAGTATTTACATCATCAGAACTAGAGCTTGACAAAAATGTGACTTGAAAACCTAACTTGCTTCATACAGTCAATTCATAACGAAGAAAACAAATCGCTAAACGTGATCTATGCGTCGTTGAAGAGTTCCGTTCTATTTTTGTTTTATAATACAGTCTTCCTCCTTCTGGGCCGAATTGCATAATAAAGTACAAGCTATTATTATTAGTGGTTTTACATACAAAATCACAAATAAATAGTACTTATTAGCTTGTATGTTATAATGCAATAGGCCCCTCGCCTACTTGTTAGCTATTAGCTAAAGCATTGGACTAGGTAATTAGATACGTGATTTAGCTTATTAAGTGCGAAAGTTACCTTAACGGGTAAACCTACCAAAACCCTTTCAAATTCAGCCAAAATTGCAGAAAACTCGACATACTTAAAATTATAGATATAAATAACTGAGTCCAACAAAATATGAGGGCTTACTCGTACATTGTCAGTGCCAAACGGGTGAACATTAAAATGCAATTTTTGTATCAGGCAATGGAAAACGACTTTTATTGCGATGGATCTGAAAATAAATGCAACTTTAATGGTCTTGGAAATTATTTCGTGGATTACGGCACCATTTTCCTACAGGTTTATTTCGTGAATTAAGTACTTACATATTATAATAAAATTCACTTACTTATGACGAGCATTTACGCCGAAATTTATACTTTTTTTTTATCTAAACATATCATAAACCCTATGATGCTTTCAAAATCCGTAAATAATGGCCGACATTAAGATGTTTTGTTACAGCAAATTTCTTATCTGTGAAAATGTAGCTTCATTATTATATCAAAATCGATTTGGTAATGACATTCAAATATCGAACATCTCTGAAAAAAAGCAATTTGATTTGACCCCTATTTAATTCTAATACCTATCATTCGAGATGACGTTTAATTCGAAATGAAATGTCAATTGCATATAATTTTGACAAATCTCGCATGTTAAATGGTACCGAACGATATGGTAATCGATCCCGACTAGTTTGTCTCTGAAAAATAAATTCGTATTTGCTAAGAAAATATATTGATTCGTTGGTTGACATTAAATTTTTCAATTTAAATATAATATATCATACCATACCCTCTTGCTACTCTAGCGCTACTCTGGAGAGATTTGGAACTGTTATTTATAGCTTACAGCTGGACACTTTCAACGTTTCCCTCATATGAGAGTGCTCTCCTTTACTCTCCATAGGCTTATATTTCATTTCATTTCATTTATTTCGTTGTAAAGTCATGTACATAGTAAATCAAGCTGTTATTGAATAAAATACAAGTCAGACCATGACACCCTGTAAGGGCAAACAACATTAATTTAAAAACTAAACTATACAAGTCTTCCCATTTCTAAATAACAATTAATAATATATTACAAAAAAAAATGTTATAAACTATCATCATTAAGAATATTCTTAACCGAATTTTCCATTGAGCCAATATTATGGTCCGTAGAGTGACATAGACCTTATAGTACTCGCCACTAAATCAGCAGAAGATATGCAAAGGGAGCTTACGTCTTGGGTTAAGCCATTGGAACAAAATGATCTTCGCCTTAGCAGGAGCAAAACCGAATATATGCCCTGCTTTGCTTCTAATGCCCAAACTGACAAAAATGTATACATCGGCGACCTACCTTGTACCGAAGGTCAAACGGTTTAAATACTTGGGATCAGTTATAACATCTGACGCAGATATACATGCAGACGTCTGTCATAGAACTCAAGCAGCGTGGCTTAAGTGGCGAAACCTGTCCGGGGTCCGATGTGACAACCATATGCCCATAAAAACAAAAGGAAAAGTTTACAAAACTGCAGTGAGTTCAGCCTATTTGTATGGGTCGGAATGCTGGGCTGTAAATAAATCTCATGAGCAATTCCTGCATGTCAATGAGATGAAGATGCTTCGCTGGGCAGGACGAGACTAGACCGGATAAGGAACGAATACGTCCACGGAAGCTTCAAAGTAGCCCAATTAGAGATAAACTCCTTGAAACCCGAATGAGATGGTACGACCACATACAAAGAAGAGGAAAAGACCATGTCGTCAATATTGCACCGAACCTTCCGGAACAACCGAGAGGAAGAGGAAGACCAAAATCCACATGGTGGTCCAATATTAGAACGAACCTGAACATTAGCAGAAACCCAGAATCGACTACTCTGGCGAGTCTGGCGCAAAATGACAAGGAGACCAGACCCCACGCAGGTGGGATAAGGGAAGGAAGAAGAAGAAGAAGAGTGACATAGACCTTCATTCTATTATGTCATTTCATGCGCGGCTCTCTAGGTTCAAGCAAAATGTCATGGCCATGGTAAGATGCTAGAATAGATAATTCAAATAAAATCAAACTAATTTAAGTTTCAGTACCTATGACTATTGTCATAACAAAAAGAAAAACCGAACAAAACGTTATACGTTAAAAAAGAGAAGTATTTTCTTTATTTACGACAATTCAGACAAAAGCTCGAACATCGCCAATGTTTTTCATAATCCAAAACAAACAACGGCTCAAAGTGTACCAAAAGAACTTGTCAAAACAAAGTGCTATTTTTCCCACTAGAATGTTCTTGTTTTCGAGAAAACGTCATTTGGACGGATGTTAGTTTGTTTTGTGCGGCGACCGAATTGGGTAATGACCAGGAGGTGAAATATTGCGAGTACTTGAGATTCGGCGATAATAGCCTGAAAAGGATGTTTTTTGCAAAGGTCAGACGTAAACAAAGTAAAATTTAATGACCTGATAAGAAGGGGATTAAGATTTCATACGATGCTAGATAAAGTTTTTGTTCTTCTTAGATTATACGATCAAGCTATAATTTATAGTAATTAGTAAACTTTTTCACAAACACTTGCTATTTAACAAATAGAAATAAACACTGGTGATTTTGATAATTCTGCGAGCTTTTTTTGATTAAAGTTTGGACATCTATACTATTTTTTCATACTCTCAGCACTCTGCTTATGTAAAATATTTAAAATGAAATATAACTATTTAAACATATATCGCGTGTAATGAATTTAAAATACATCCCGATGTATCGAACTCTTTACAGCGTTCGTAGTCAATGGGAGACTGATGAAAAACACTTAGAGTTAGACCACGATAAGTCTGCAAAGATTTTGATAACACACGCAGTGCAAGCGTTATTTGTACGTCATAATTTCATAGAAGTTTGGCGTTTAAAATAACACTTGCACTGTGTGTGTGTGTGTGCTCTCAAAATAGTTACAGACTTATCTTGGTCTAACTCTATATATTAACCTCTGGCAAAACTACAATGTGCATAACTACCCACTATCCACTAAAAAATTAACAAAACCAAAGGTAAATATATTTCTCACCACACCACACGGTAAAGGCTCTCTTGATTATTCGAAAACTGATGAGAACATTGCTTTTTATCCAGATGTGGGGCAAAGTAACCTGATGAAAATGTTGAGTTGTTTACTTATAATATGTTGGCTGGTAGAATTAACTCTTAAATGAATGAATTAACTTTCAAATAACGTTCATTTGGATTTGATTTGGTTTGATTTTGTTTTTATATTTTAGTTAGTATTTTTTTCTCGCGTTGGTACGAGTATGGTGAAATATTTTGTTTCACTCGGTAGCAAAATTAGTGTAACCCTCGTACCTTGAAATCTCGCCACGCTCAAAATTCCACTTTTCGAACCACTCGCTACGCTCGTAGTAATTTTGGAATCTTTCGCTTGCTCGGGTATCAATTTTAGCACGAGCGGTTAAAAAACAAGTTTACCCCCTTGTAAAACAAATACATGGTAACTATTTCCTTAGTCTCTCGTTGACCACGAACGCTGTATAGGGTTTGCAACGTCGGGTTGTATTTAAAATTAATTATGCGACATAATCCGGTTAAATAGTTTAATTTCATAAGTAATTATCTCGGTAATCGAGGACAATATTATGGAAAATACTCTCCCCTCTCTTGGTTATATTTTTTGTGAAAACTCAAGTTTAAAGTTCCACTTAAAACGGCATTATGGTCAGAGAACGGTCGCGCCGATCCCTTTATCAACGGGCTTTAATAGCAGTTATGCCTCAACGCTTCGCTGGCTGAAACACGCAAAATGTTAATTTAATTTATTTAATTTGTCGAGCGAAATAATTGAAAATTATATCCTGTCAGTACAATGGGGAATACTCTGAAGAACTTTTTGAATTGGTGCCATGGTATCGCTTTTATCACCATACCTCCCGCCGGAGCAAAGCTCATTCTTACTTTTAAGACATGTCATACCAAGAAAAAGCGGGCATCTCGCTCGTTTCCTCACAGAACGTGCAATATGTGGAATGAATTACCTCCTGAGGTATTTCCTTTGCGCTACAATATGGGGTTTTTCAAAAATCGTGTATTCAGGGTTCTCAAGGGCCGGTAGGTGGCTCCTACGATGTTGTCATGGGCGAAGGTTACCGCATTCCATTAGGCGGCTCGTCTGCTCATTTGCTGAACATTTATCATATATTATTTTGTGAAAATTTAAACCATCTACAGTAACTATAGGGTATTCTCCTAATAGTCAAATCAGTTTATTTTGTAGAACTGTCAAAACAATTTGCTAATATGAAATTTATATGAAACATTACACAATGACGTCACGGTCAACTCACCTACTTTTATATTTCTATCCGATTTATTAAATAGAACTTGTCTTTAAAAATAACTGCTATCTATGTTTTTATAATAATTATCTAGTGCTTTGTTTTATGCATTCTGTGAAATAATTTATTTTAAATACAGTCAAATACCATATTTAGTCATACTTGTTATGGCCATTTTTTGCCCGGATGCTGCACTTCATGATAAAAGCAAGCCGCTTTGCACAGTGATAGAAGGGACCAAACTGAGTGATTTGACCCGCAGCAGCGCAAGTTTCACCCCTTAAGAACAGAGATGGCGCCACTTCTTTAAAAAATATTTCAAAAAATTCTACAAGCTAAACCAATGAACCGATTTAAATGTTTAATATCTCAAATGAAAGCTTATTATATACGTTACTTTTAAAAAAATACTCAAAAAATATATACTGAATACTTTTGACAAGAAACGGCATCTTAAGTTTTTTTTTTACTCGATTGATAGTTTTTACTTGATTTCTCAAAAAAATGCATGGAACATGAATAGTTTAATACATGTGCATATTACTGAATAAACAACAAGTATAATACAAAAAACTCGACACCGATACCTCTCATACTTCACGAAATATGAAAGTTTGAATGTGAGTGTAAATTTCTTCAAAATATATTTCAAAAAATTCTACAAGCTAAACTATTTAACCGATTTCAATTTTAAATATCTAAAATTAAAGCTCATTATATACATTACTTATAAAAAAATACTCAAAAAACATACACAGAATACTTTTGGAAAAAACGGCATCTTAAGTTTTTTTTCTTACTCGATTGATAGTTTTTACTTGATTTCTTAAAAAAATAATATGGAACATGAATAGTTTAATACATGTATATATTACTTTATAAATAATAAGTATTATAAAAAAAACCCGACACCGATACCTTTTATTCTTCACGAAATATTTAAGTTCAATTATGCACGCAAATGCAAATTTATTTAAAAGAAATCTTCAACCGCAGTAAGTGCACTGATTTTAATATGGAATGTGTCATATGAAATGAAATCACCCAATTTATTTTAATAAATAAAAAATAAATAAATAAAAACTAAATAAAGTTTTTTCCGGGTGCTGAATTACAAAAAAATATAACAAAATAGAAATTATTTTTATTTAAAGTGACTACATTTGTAAACGAAAAACTTAAATGTCCTCTTCGGTAGATGTAGAACTGAAAAAGAAAAGTCGTTTTGAAGCACTCGTACCATTTCAATACTACAAAATCACCGATCATACATGAACTGGTTGCTGTAGATTACTGTTGAATTTTTATTTTTATTTTCTATTAAAACAATAAAGTGAGCTAATAACATAATGACCTAAACTAAAAAACTTACAAATAAAAAATCTGACCTAGGTCTTGGTCGTGTGGTAGGGTGCCTAGAAGGCTGGCCTCATTTCCGCGCTGTATAGCTATGCTGATGCGCTGCGCGAAATAGTGACCAGCCCTCTGGTCACAAAGGGCTTCTGTTGAATTATATTTGTGCCTAGCTGATTACCATTAAACCTATAATTTTGTGCCAGACCTATAATCAGTGGTCAGCATGCAAAATAACCCTGGATTGAGAACTACATTAACTTACTTATGATTTGTACAAACCACCTTTGCATGATTTACACTGGGCTGTGCATGGTAAGCTGACGCGACGATACCCACAACGCATAGTTTCGCAGCCAGATTTACAGCCACAATGGTCCAAGAGGCTTAATTGCGACCAAATCGCTGTAACTGCCGACCATTCTGGAGTCCTGCATTCTGTAGTCTCTTTTTCCTTAGTCCATCCCCAAGAAGATGGACATGGTATGGAAACTTCTGGTTTCAGAGCGTTTCCCCATATATGGCCCGCTTGGTAAGCTGCTCGAAGTGCATGATGTAGGTGGCAGGGTAGGCAGGTTCCAATTTCTCGGCCAAATCATCTGCTTTGAAATTGGCCGAGAGATTTGTTCCCTGAACGAAGCCCTCCATTGACTGACAACGAAGGTGGACAAATTTGGTTTTCGTACTGGAAGAATTCGTTCAGATCAAGCTGCCTTTCTCTGGCCACTATAACAAGACGGGAAAATAGGAGTACGTCAACTTTTATAAGTTTTTTATTTTGTCAGTTGTTAGGTGTATACCTAAATATTTTAATTTTAGTATAAAGTAACCCTAGATTTATGTTATTGCTTTGCTATAGTTACAATTTCAAAAAACAAGCTTGTGACAAGCCTGCCACCTACATCAGCTGCTCTCTATAAACATGCACTTCGAGCAGCTTACCAAGCGGGCCATATATGGGGAAACGCTCCTCTGGAACCAGAAGTTTCCATACCATGTACATCTTCTTAGGGATGGACTAAGGAAAAAGAGAGTTGCACTGCAGAATTGTCGGCAGTTACAGCGATTTGGTCGCAATTAAGCCTCTTGGACCATCTGGCTGCGAAACTATGCGTTGTGGGTGTCGACTGTCGTCGCGTCAGCTTAACATGCACAGCCCAGTGTAAATCATGCAAAGGTGGCTGTACAAATCAAAATTAAGTTAATGTAATTTTCAATCCAGGGTTATTTTGCATGCTGAGTTGCTGACCACTGATTATAGGTTTGGCACAAAATTATAGGTTTAATGGTAATCAGCTAGGCACAAAAATAATTCAGCAGTAATCTACAGGCACAAAAATAATTCAACAGTAATCTACAGCAACCAGTTCATGTATGATCGGTGATTTTGTAGTATTGGAATGGTACGAGTCCTTCAAAACGACTTTTCTTTTTCAGTTCTACATCTACCGGTGAACCCGAAAAGGACATTTAAGTTTTTTGTTTACGAATGTAGTCACTTTAAATAAAAATAATTTCTATTTTGTTATATTTTTTTTTGTAATTCAGCACCAGGAGAAAACTTTATTCAGGTTTTATTTATTTATTTTTTATTTATTAAACTAAATTGGGTGATTTCTTTTCATATGACACATTTCATATTAAAATCAGTGCACTTACTGCGGTTGAAGATTTCTTTTAAATAAATTTATTTGTAAGAGCGTGCATAATTGAACTTAAATATTTCGTGAAGAATAAAAGGTATCGGTGTCGGGTTTTTTTAATAAAACTTGTTATTTATTCAGTAATATATACATGTATTAAACTATTCATGTTCCATATTTTTTTTTTAAGAAATCAAGTAAAAACTATCAATCGAGTAAGAAAAAAAAACTTAAGATGCCGTTTTTTGCCAAAAGTATTCAGTATATGTTTTTTTAGTATTTTTTTATAAGTAATGTATATAATGAGCTTTTATTTTAGATATTAAACATTGAAATCGGTCAAAAAGTTTAGCTTGTAGAATTTTTTGAAATATATTTTGAAGAAATTTACACTCACATTCAAACTTTCATATTTCGTGAAGTATGAGAGGTATCGGTGTCGGGTTTTTTTATAATACTTGTTATTTATTCAGTAATATATACATGTATTAAACTATTCATGTTCCATACATTTTTTTTGAGAAATCAAGTAAAAACTATCAATCGAAAAAAAAATAACTTAAGATGCCGTTTTTTGTCAAAAGTATTCAGTATATATTTTTGAGTATTTTTTTTAAAAGTAACGTATATTTGCTTTCATTTGAGATATTAAACATTTAAATCGGTTCATTGGTTTAGCTTGTAGAATTTTTTGAAATATTTTTTAAAGAAGTGGCGCCATCTCTGTTCCTAAGGGGTGAAACTGCCGCTGCTGCGGGTCAAATCGCTCAGTTTGGTCCCTACTATCACTGTGCAAAGCGGCTTGCTTTTATCATGAAGTGCAGCATTTTGTTCATAACAAGTATGACTAATTTTAGAGGTCGCAAAGACGGATAGGAGGTGTAAGCTCGGTATTTTTTTCGTGGCAATAAATGTTTTCTGATTCTGATTCTGATTCTGATTTTATACTAAGTGCCCCGTTAGCACTTCACGGGTACGGAGCCCTATGGCTGGTTTTAGTATCGCTGACTATCAGCGCTGATAGGCCAATATATGTCATAATGTCTAGAGAGCGTTCTAGATTGAATAATTATGTGACCTACTCCTATTGACATACATCTCTAACGCAGTCCATTAAAAATGCGATTTGGGATTTCACGAACAGAAGACTTTCTGCACTAACATTTTTTGTCGACCAACCTATTTTGTTGCACCCGTGATCCTAAATATACAACAAAAACAACACTTCGATCGAGCCGCTCCTTGAGATTGAAATTGCACACGATACTCTACTCAAACACAATATCGAAGTCCTGAATAATTCCCCCCGAGCGGCACGTAATCAACTTACTAAATCAATGTTGACGCAAGTATTAAGTCACGCCAGAGATTTCACTTACTGAATCCGTAGGGCTTCATGCTGTATATATTCAGTTTGGTGCATTGTTTTGACATAATTACTGTTGATTGAACTGGGGTATTGAATTTGCAATATGTAGGTTCGAGTTTGATTAAAATATTTCTAGAGAAAAGCATAACAGTTTTTATTTTATTTTTTATAATGTCAGGTATGTTTGTTAAAAAATACTAGAGGTATTTATTTTACCTAATTAGATTACATGTAGGCCAAAGTGATGTATTTTTAAGAAATATTACTAAGTGTTTAAAATGGTATCAGTTGAAGGTATATACTTTTCAATTAGACCGAAGGCGGTGGCAACATTAAGCTAAAACTTCCCTTGTTACGACACGTCGACTTAAGTAAAAAACGTGATTTTTGTTAGAGCCGACCATTAATTAGCTGCCCCTAACACGCGAGCCTGTCATTTCAGTGGACAGAGAGCACGCGCAGTGATCGTATTCGAAGCGGCTTGATTGTAGTTTACTCGTTTTCTTCGGAAATACTCATGTAGCTTACAAAAATTTTGTAAGGTGGGCCAGGTACAAAGATTGACACTAAATCAAACAAAAAATCCTATACTGTAACTGGATAGGTATGTACAGCTATTTCTACCGAGGAGAGTCAAATAAATAAGCTAGAGTTCGTTTTATAATTGATGTTAGTTACTTACGATTTCTTATTTCGATTTAAACTAAATATCATCCGGTGATATCTATCCAATTATTTTAGTTGTGGTAAATTGGTTCAGATATAAAAAAAAATATGTTTAATATTAAGAGCGGTGGTGGCCGAGTGGATATGACGTCCAACTTTCAATCCGGAGGTCGCGGATTCAAATCCTGGCTCGTACCAATGAGTTTTTCGGAACTTATGCACGAAATATCATTTGATATTTTACCACTAGCTTTTCGGTGAAGGAAAATATCGTGAGGAAACCTGCATACATCTGTGAAGAAATTCAAATATGTATGTAAAGTCCCCAATCCGCATTGGGCTAGCGTGGGGACTACATATAGCCCAAGCCCTCTCACGCATGACAGGAGGCCTGTGCCCAGCAGTGGGACTTATATAGGCTGAATTTTTATTATTATTGTTTTATATAACGAGAAAGCTCCAAAATTGTATATCTAAGGCTTTTATTGCCTAGTGACCTTCATATTTATGGATGTTCGCACAGCGTTTTCTGATTTATAGCAGGACCAAGATGGCCGGAACGCCGGAAATCGAGAATACAAATCTCTTACGTAAGGGTATGTGGACATACAGAATATATGTAGTACTATCACTTTGAATATCCATACCGTCATAAATATATGAATAGACGACCAAACTCAACTTAATAGTTTTTATTGTTTTCTACATAACCTCGTTTTTGTAACCTCGTGTTAACATTTTCTCGTGAATATAGAAAGAAGCTAACCTAAGTCGTTTATCCTGGCTGGCTCCTAGCTGACAGAAAAAGCGAGATATAGCAAATTCCAGCAGGTTAACCCTTAACCAGGTTGTGATCTCATAGCTACTACATAGAAAATCCATTTTTTTGACGAGCAGAGTGACTCCAAGGACTACTAATGTATATCATTTACGTATAGGCTATAGAGTAACCGAGAGCGCTGGTGGCCGGTAAGAGCGTGCGACTTGCAATCCGGAGGTTGCGGGTTCAAACCACGGCTCGTATCATTTGATATTTACCAGTCGCTTTTCGGTGAAGGAAAACATCGTGAGGAACACCGGACTAATCCCAACTAGGCCTAGTTTTTCCCCTATGGGTTGGAAGGTCAGATGGCAGTCTGTTTCGTAAAAACTAGTGCCTACGCCAATTCTTGGGATTAGTTGCCAAGTGGACCCCAGGCTCCCATGAGCCGTGGCAAAATGTCGGGACAACGCGAGGAAGATGATGAGCTTACTTTACAGGTTTTATGTATCGTTATATTTCTAATGGATTTATATTAAGGTTGCCAGAAGTCTTACTTTATTCTTTCACCTCTTAAGTTGCACAATTTCATATCCGATGATGTTTGCTTACCATTACACGGGCTATACGCTTGATTGTCACTATCGTAGAGTAAAAACTAATTGTTCAAGATAATCCCTGGCCGCCTGGTTGCCGCTTTCGTGACAATAAAAAAACATGTCAAAAATTCAGGATAGACCAAGGTTTGTCTGTAAAATGGTCTTGTACAACTTGTTGTACAAGACCATTTTAAATCATGTACCTAATTTATGATCATAGTTTTTTTACATGTAAGCAAAAAGCATAGCTTAGAAGGCAATGATGATGTATCTCAGTTGCCGCTATTACAACAAATACTAAAAAGTACGGAACCCTCGGTGCGCGAGTCCGACTCGCACTTGGCCGGTTTTTTATTCTAACTACACTGCATTTTCCTCAGTATTTGCCTCGCTATTTGAAATGGTAAGCAAAGCGTGTAAACATTGTGACTGTGTTTGTTTTCTGTCTTTTACGTACCTATAGCTTGTTTTCAAAGTTCGTTTGTAAATTGTATAAACAAAGTTTCTCTGTAATCGGGTTTGACTTTAAGCCGTTGTAGTATTCATTGCTAGACCGCGTTTCGTTTTCACATGATGTTAATTTTACTCCTTACATTATAGGATTTATAAGTTTCGTAGGAATTAAAAAAGTATGAATAAAAATATAAATTTTAACACACTCAGTGCCAGCGCGTGCTACGCGCTACGAGCGTAGCCGATAAAATGCAATATCCGTACATAAAGAACAGCGGCTATGAACAGAGAACCCGATACCGGGTCACTGGCACTGAACGTTTTACTAGTTATATAACTAGATTTACTACTACAAAGTATAGAATATTTATTATTAATTATAATAACTAGTATTTGTTAATGTGAAAAGAGTAAAAAATTGAGAGTTCTGTTTTCGAAACGAGGCTCTGAAAGATAAGTATACCGTTTAAATTTACAGGTAAGTGAAACCAATGTTAGATGTAGAACGTATTTTCTTTTTCGGTCGATATAAATTATTTAAAACGTATAGGAATTTTTGTTCAACCTTTATAACTAAATAAAAGATACATGAAATCTCTTCAACATTTCCATCAAAACCCGGTAATGAAACATCACTCAGAAACATTAGCGTCCACAAAGGTGAACATGAACATGTGAAATATTATCAGCCAATGCGACTGACACCTATCTCTTATCCGTTGGCGTCGGAGCGATTTACATAGGACGAGGAGGCGTATTCTGTTTGTAATAATATGTTATGAATTTGATTTTCTTCAACCAGAAACGTAGAGAACCATTGATGTAGGTACACCATGGTGAAAAATGAGGAATATTCTAATAGGCGGTAATGAAATTATACGTTTGTGTCATGTTACGCCGCTTAACGTAATTGTTCTTTAAGTTTAGGTCAAACTAGGTTCATCTAGTCAGACTACCACTAGTGAGACTAGCCACTCAATCAAAATTTGATTTAGCTTATGACTAGGTGTCCCTTAAAAAGAGGGGGATAATAGATTCGCGGTACAGCCCATACGCTCTATTTCTACCTAACTGTAGCTACTGGATTAATTTTAGTAGGTATAGTTCTATTATTCTATAAATTACCTTGTAGTATGAAATTACTGTAAATATTATTATTTATTTATTAATCTTTATTATATGTATTTATTAACTTCAGCTACTTATGTCTATATTGTGATTATTGACCATTGTGATTCAAGACTTTTCTAACATTTTAATAGAATTTAAATTTTGGTATGTATTTGGTAAGATATTCCTTTCAGTATGTGTTTTGATACTTTTAATTCATCCAATGTGCATTTATTTAAGATACTTCTTGCGTTGAGATAAAATATATTCAAGGATGACTTGTTTGTACTTATATCTTCATAACAAGCTATCAGTTGGAATTCATTTTTTTTGTGTCTAATACATTTTCTGTGGTGTATACCCCCAGGTGTTTCAAGTTTTGGGTCCTCTTTAATGATTCTAAGGCAACCCTTTATAAATTTTATTGACATATATTGCTTTCTCCGCTGTCCTGGCGTCGCTTTAACTCACTTCTCAGATCTTTGAGGAGCTCGTTCTGGGCGCGTGTTTGGTATGAATGTATTTTGATATGCTCATCGCACTTAGATCTATTTCGCAATATGTGTTTTACCGTTGCCGTTGCTTCAAAAGACACTTTTAAAGGGCGATTTTTCTCAGCGGCATATTTTCCAAATCTGGATACTTTCAGCGGCTCCGGACCACGCTTTACTTCATACGTTTTAGTGATAATCTTTGACACTTGTTCCCTGTCCATTTTGTATCGTTTCGCCCTAGTGTTTCCGGTAGCTTCTTTTTTATACTTAAATACATATAAAACATCCATGACTCAGGCACAAATATCTGTGCTCATCACACAAATAAATGCCCTTACCGGAATTCGAACCCAGAACCATCGGCTTCATAGGCAAGGTCAACCCACTAGTTAGGCCAGACCGGTTATAGTTACGGCCAGAGTGGGCAAACATATCGTACCAGATCTTTGTTACCATAGAAATAAGGATATTGTCCCGATATATTTCGCTACTTTAGCTCTCATTATCTATTTGATGCTATTATTTGATGCCTTATTCACTATGAAACTTTCACTGACAACAGTGACATGAATACAGGGTCCCTATGCGAGTTTATGTAGGTTCGAGGTTCATATTATATGTCGTATATTGTAGTTTTTGAAGTAGGTTAGGTTTACAATAAATCTATTAAGTGCAAATATCAGACAGAAACTGTTAATTCAACTTAGTTAACGAGTAAGTATTAGAGATTCACTAAATAATACCTAGCTAATCATAAATATCAGATTCAATCTACGCTAATACTGAGCTTAGCCATTAAGCTCAACCCAGTATTACCTAATAATGTAGGTACTTAAATCAACAGCAAATTGGGAACTATGCAGTCTAAATATTAGTAATTCTGATCTGCAAATATTGGTTATATCCAATGTTATGTAAATATTTTTTTCTTTGTGACTGTTTAGATATTCATATATAAGGTATAAAAACATGTCGAAAACAATAATAGGTATATAAAAACAACTTAAAATTGCAATAAATCTAAACTATTTTGTATTATGTAGTACCTATAGGTAGAGTACAGGTTAATTTCAATACATAGTTCTGTCTTCATTTTATAAGTATTAAAATGTCCTTGCAGGATTTATTTAGGCATGTGTAAAACTATAAAAATTGGATATTCTATTTCATAATAAATATATGTACAGTCGAGGGCATAAATATATATACATTCCCAAAGTTTCAAAAATATGTGTATGCTCTTACCTTACCTTACCTTAGACAATAAAATCGTGTTCACATATTTTTGAGCAATTTGTCTGGATCGATATTTTTTCCTTCGACTGTACCTAATAAAAAATGAAATCTTTTTTAAGCTCATAGAGGCAATAAATCCCAGTGCAGTAGAGGTTAAAATATTATCGGCAAGGCCTACGCTGCCTATGCTTCAGAATCATAATGTCCCGTTAACTCTTGGCTTCACACCGGGCCAGTTGGCTCGGCTCCATTCCGCTCTTGTTCAATGAAACATGAGAGTATTAGCCTCGATGACGTCATGCTGGTAATTCTTCCTATAATTGGATTTATACTGGAATTACTGGGCTGTTTCAGGATTTATTACATTTGTCAAGCATGAATAAACTACATATACAGACTTTTTATAAAAAAATGATTCACTGATAATATCAAAAATTGCGTTAAGAGGAAAGTGGACGAAACTGGAGCTTCCAAAATATGTTCGGAATTTTGTTTTATTACGCTCTCCTAACTCTTATATTCTTAAAAACCGGCCAAGTGCGAGTCGGACTCGCGCACGAAGGGTTCCGTACCATTATCTATAAAAACGGAAAAAAAACACGTTTGTTGTATGGAAGCCCACCTAAAATATTTATTTTATTCTGTTTTTAGTAGCTATAGCGGCAACAGGAATACAATATCTGTGAAAATTTCAACTGTCTAGCTATCACGGTTTATGAGATACAGCCTGGTGACAGATGGACAGACAGACAGCGAAGTCTTAGCATTAATAGGGTCCCTTTGGGTACGGAGCCCTAAAAAATGGACAATTAGACACAAGAGTGGTCCTATTAGGGTTCCGGTTTTTTCCTTTTGAGAAACAAAACCCTAAAAATAAAAACAAACACCTCTTGGTTTAATTTTTTTCATAATGTCATTATCCAAAGGGAATAATGAGGTCTAGTTTATCAGAGAAGCGACCTCAACGCCTCGAATGGAGCGCGCATCTAGATATTAGATGACATGAATGTTTGTAGCAACGCAACGACACCAACTCAATTTATCGGCGAAATTGACAGGTACAATGGCGATGGTCAATTGAGTCACAATAATAATGTAAACTTAAGACTAACCCATAAACAATCTTCGGATGCATGATTAATTAATTAGTGCAATAATATCTCTTAAAACTCACCAACAATACCAATTATCCATTGTTTATAAATCGTGCCCTTTTTAGAATTTACCAAAGCTGTCATTTTATTTCTCTTAGTCGTGATCAAATATCCTCAGTACCTTGGTACTGAATAATACTTGTATCAGACAGATTATACATTTATTTAAAAATACTCACAAAAACTACGTAAACACATTTAACTTATAGCCACGTTTTGCTGGAACGAGTGCAAGTAATAGTTTAACAAAGTCAATTAATACGTTTATTTATATTTAAGCATACCTAAATATATGCAGACAAAATATTCATTTTCTCCTTTATAGTATCAGTAGAGATAAGTAAAAGTCTTGTGTGACGAAGATTCGAATTTTTATTATATCTGCACATCCAAAAATATTAAAGGTGAGATATTAAAGAAACATAGGTAACGTAAACAACATTTGGTAAATATGTTGTGTTACTAGAAAGGACGACAAATATCAGTGTCTTTGTATGCTATATATTAAATATTAAGTAGGTTGGTATTTTATGAAATCCTATCTTTAAGATTTGGTAAATATGTATATTTTTTCAATAAGCTTCTGTATTCGTTTTCGTAGGAATAAGTTAATAAATTGTTTACCTTTTGAATTGACCAATTTCAAATAAAAAAATTAACCACAGTGTAAAAATATAAAATGAATGCACGCATTGTACCCAAATTGGTTATGTAATCGCATGTATTGTGTGCCCAATGTGTCCAGTATGAGATTCAATAACTGTCAGGATACAGACAATTACCAATTAAGTCACTGCAATTTTACCTCATTGCGCATCGTAATTCAATCGCATCCTTATCACAAGGCAGACAGCTGTCGTCGGTGGTTTTATTCATCCACCACGTTTAAGGGTAACGACCTACAAGGTTTTTTGTAGCATTATATAAATATTGGTTTTTCCCAATAAATTAACAATATTCTTATTGACACAACAAAAAAAAAAGTAAGTAAAACATAATATAAACAAATAAGGTGTAGTGATAAGAATAAGCTTAAGTTGACATGAGAAAATAGTGGACCTTTTCCAAAGTAAAAGAAAAGCCATTTAACTACTTTAGTCCTTATCCTACGAGATAATCTGGAACTAATAAAGTCTCTGAAAGGAAGTCTGACGTACCTCTACGGTGACAAAGTTCTATAGACCAATGGCCCCTAAGTGGTCTTATATAAAATAATAACACTTTTTCCATAATAAAATCACGTTACTGTAATATTTCAACTTGAATCTAACTATTTTACACAATGAAATAAACGATAGCGCCCTTCTTGGGCCTTGGCCATTGGCGTGGAAAAAAGGAAGATTTCATAACGTTCAATGCACTTGTCAATAACAGTATTGTAACATTACCATAATAGGATTTTTCACCGCCAGTGATATTTAGGGTATAAATGAGTTTTGCTGAAGTTTATATTATTATAGTACTTATTTTGTTTTGTGAACAGGTACAACATACAATCATATATAAACCATTCCTAGCCACGTCCGTGTCAAGACATAAAAACTATTGAAGTAGGTATCATGCTTAATTTAAAGTTTCGCAAATTCATGAAGCCTTTAGAACAATTTGTTTTGAAATGTATTCGAGTTTGTAAAGACCTAGGGTTATTTTCTACTTATTTTATATTCTTTTGAAAGTAGTAAAAGCTTTTAGTCTGAAACTACGTGGTGAGGCTATTCAACATGCATAGTTTCAAAGTCACGTCTATTGTGTCCTTTGCATTTTATAAGCTCTTTCCAAGCGTTACTTTTTCAATCTCAAAGAAGTCATTGTAATAATTTTGTTAGTAAATCCTGTTTTAAATAAACAAACAAATATTATAGGACATTATTACACAAATGGTATAATTATTTTATTTCCAACAAAACAATAGTCTAACTGAACTTACGTCAAATAATGGTCTGTAGCACCCGAAACGAAAGCAGCCGAGAGTTGCCGAAAATGGCCGATCGTCGTAAAATGAGGATTATTATGAAAATTTCTTCTCTTATTGTAAACTAAATACGCAGCGAAAGCGATAGTTTTTATACTCTAGTTCTATTCTCATATTTAGATAATAGATTTGAACAGTTTTTTCTTATCATACGTGCGTCGTATTCGAGAAAAGTGTCAAAAACTTTTTTAGAAATTTGTAAGGCGCCATCTCGCTTCTTCCCTAGTTTTTTATCCCGTTCTGGTTTTTCAATTATATATATATATATATATATATATATAGGTACGAAATTTACTTTTGCAAATAAATTTATCATCTTTAGCAAGCACTTTTTGTTCAAAATTTTTAATTCATCTGACTGGCGAGAGCTTTTTTTCTATTAAAAATGGTGTTTTCACAAAGTTCCTCGAACGCCTGTCTGTCACAGAGCTGTAACTTTCAGACCGTTTCGCTCAGACAAATACCATCGCGTTGAATTTTTTATTTCTAGATTTAACTTTATGGCTTTTTAATTGTAAATTTCTCGTTACGTACTCGAGCGCTTTTTACTCGCTTTGTTTCTATTTTGACACATGGTGACATTCGTGACACACATAATCATGGTTTGATTTTGTGTGATAAATATTTCATTGTATTTTGAGTTGAGACGACATCATGCAGAACGATCTTGCAGTAATAGTATTCAATTGCACGAAACTACTAGCTACGAGTAGACAAATAGGTACATGATAGTTAAAGAAAAAGGTAAAATTATTAATTACAATGGCAAAAATCAGCCCTTGTCTTCTCATTGTTTGCAAAATTATGCCGAACTTGCCGAAGCAGGAAAATGCCGAACACCCAAAAAATGCCAAAACCAACCGACACTATTTAAGCAAATGCATAAAATAATTGCATACATGGCAAAGTTGAAATGCTATTAAATCACCAATCAGATAACTGTGTCGCTATTAATTATCATTTTTAATTAAACGACTTCACGAATTGGGAATGGACATATATTTACCTACTTAAATTGATAGAATTTGACGTGCCTACATCGTGATTATCACCGTATCGCCGATATCAGTAATAAGCAGCTGATTACCTATCTTATTATTAATTGATTGGGCCAAAAATGCTTAGGTTTGTAGGTTTGAATGCTAGCAAGAACCGGGATATTAAGTTGATTTCAAATCATCGGATTTTCTTAAATAATAGCAAAGTTATATACGCCGCCGTAGTTTAAATTTAGAAACAATTTGTATTATTTATATCGGATATACGGATACATTTTATATCAAGCCAACTTGTATATTAAACGATATCATTATTTAAGTAAAGCTTATATAAATAAATAAATAAACAGGCCAAGTGCGAGTCGGACTCGCGCACGAAGGGCTCCGTACCATTACGCGAAAAAACGGCAAAAAAATCACGTTTGTTGTATGGGAGCCCCACTTAAATATTTATATTATTCTGGTTTTTAGTATTTGTTGTTATAGCGTCAACAGAAATACAATATCATCTGTGAAAATTTCAACTGTCTAGCTACCACAGTTCATGAGATACAGCCTGGTGACAGACGGACGGACGGACAGACAGACAGACAGACAGCGGAGTCTTAGTAATAGGGTCCCGTTTTTGGGTACGTAACCCTAGAAATGAATCTATTGGCTATGTTTTTTGTCTCTCATTTTTGTTGCTGACAAGGTGACCGGAAATGAGTTAGAGTTAGACCAATAAAAGACTCCAACGGTTTTGATAGCTGAGCATACGCAGTGGGCAAGTGTTATTTATACTAGAGATGCCACGAATATTCTGCAACTGCTCGGTGTTCGGCCTAATCGGCCACTTTGCCGAATATTCACTATTCGGCCAAATGTTGCCTTCTATTCGGCCGAATATCGAATGTCTGTTACAACTACCTAAAAAGAAAAATTGCCCAATAAAAATAACCACAAAACTATATTCAATACCTAAGGGCCTACACACAATTAGACGTTACGACGACGTGCCGTGGCACGTTGCGGCGTCGTGTAACGTTGCGACGTCGTGACGTGCAAATCTACGGCGTGTAACGTAAAAAATCACGTCACGGCGTCGTGCCGTGGCACGTTGCCGCAACGTGCGACGTCACGACGTCGTGTCGCAGGCCGTCGATACGTGGCCGTCGAAATTTGAAAAATATGCCGCAGTTGATCAAGAGCCATGGACCGCACCAGACTTGTCTTCATCCTGCTGCTATTAAGAAGTCGCCTAAAGAAGAGGCAGAAACACAGACAATACTGGGTCCATCCATTTCTTTCTATCATGAATGATGGAAATCACTTTAAGAGAAAGTATAGTGCCCTAAAAAGGGATGACAAAAAGTTTTATGAATTCTTTAGAATAAGTATACCAAATTTTGAAGAATTGCTGGCACGGATAACACCATCTATACGAAAACAGCATACCGCAGGATTATAGCGTGTTTTAACGTCACGACATCGTGACGTCGCACGTTGTGGCAACGTGCCACGGCACGACGCCGTGACGTGTTTTTTTACGTTACTCTCCGTAGATTTACACGTCATGACGTCGCAACATTACACGACGCCGCAACGTGCCACGGCACGTCGTCGTAACGTCTAATTGTGTGTAGGCCCTAAAATGTATTATTCGAAAGTCGTAAAAAACGGAGACCCTTTTTTGAGCATATGATGATTACTAATAATTTTATTTTTGTCATGGGTCTGATTTGATTGACTGTTAACTATGTACATTCACTAGTTCTGAGCAACAAAACTTCAATCTTAGCAAACGTTGTGCTTTGTTGGCACACAGTTTTCATAATTAATGTGACTAACAATGCTCGCATGTTATGCCGAATATTCGGTGCTTCTGCCGAGAGAGGGGCCGAATATTCGGTATTCGGCCAAAACCACTATTCGAGGCATCTCTAATTTATACGTCATAATTTAATAGACTGAAGTTTAACGTTAAAAACCACACTTGCAATACGCGTGCTATCAAAATCATTGCAGACTTATCTTGGTCTAACTCTAGGTTTTCTATCTGTGGGCAGGGCAGTGCCCCCACCAGATCGATCAAAATGACATGTGTCTATCTATTTTTTTATCTCATAGAGTATCATGTCTGAAAGGAAGTAATACAAATGCTGATTATGTAAACGTTGATATTTCATTAACCATTTGAGCTGTATTTATTTTTCATATTATGTTTTAAATATATTAATGGGTTAAACTAAACGTCGCTCCAAATAGTACGTGTAAATAATACACGGAAGCTGGTCGTAAGTAACTTTCCTTTTTCAAAGTATTTTGTTATATATTTGCAGGTGATAAAATATCAACTCGACAATTCTTCAAAACTTCTTAAATTGACGTTGAAAAATCGCCCGCGATCGAATGATTGATGGCAACAGTATTTGCGTTAAAAAACAATTCGGACGCTTAATTTTTCTGTCGTCAGATGCCGCTGGTGGCGAGTGATAGATTGGGAGGATAGAATCGCGAACAGTTTAGACGCGCTATACAATGCGTGGCATGTTAAAACTAAAGTACCCCAATGTATTACTGAATACTTTGTCAACGGCATTACTCATACAGCCAACATAATGAAACTATTTTAGAGAATTTAAATATGAAATAACAATTATTTATTGAGTAAAATAAGCAATTTCTGTCTTATATTTTATTATATTTATATGAATAGTGCAAAATAACTTTAAATTCCATTTAATGGCGTAAAAATTTTTGTGTGGCTGTATAAGATTCCGCCTTAGCTCACTTGCGCAAGTGTAAGATTTAAAAAAATATTTTTGGTGTTTTCCTTTTGGTTCCGGCCTTATGAAATCGATGTACCTAAATACAATGCAACAAAAGAAATCGAAAATAATTTATTTGAACAATTTACTCACATCATTTTACAAACACAACCTGTAAAATCTTCGCTGGTCTCAGGTGTTGTAAAGGTGGTGAAATAATAAGTGGACTGTAGTTAAAACGCTGGTTTACTTTCAAAATTACAAAAATACAAAAAGTGGCAAAGTGAATAGTCGTTGGGAATCGAGATAAAAATGCTTTTGAAAGAGCTCTAACTGTCAAAGCTTCAAATATATAATTGCCACAGTTAAATTTGAAACATAGACACATTGAATTATTATTGGATTATTTTAATTAAGAAATAAACAATTTGAATGAAATTAATAAAAAAAAAATATTTTATTACATGAAATTAAAATAATTTAGAAAAATTATGGAGCGCGTTTTTAATTGCAAACATTAATAATTTAACCTAACGAATACAGGATCAAAAATTTGTCCATTTTTGAACGATTCATAACACAAGCCTTATTAAGTTTACTGTGGGAGTTGTGGGACTTTATACAAATTGACTAAGTCACACAACTCCCAATAAAAATAAAAATCCAATGCAAGGTTAGTAAATTTAGAACTAATTACTAATTTTTCCAAGCGGGGAAAAAAGGCAATATTTTTCCATTTAGGTAGTTGCTCGTGGCACGGGCACACAGAGGAGTACACCACTTTACTGCCCACTTCTCCACTTTCTGCCACTTTTTTTTCGACGACCGGTCTGTTCAAGTCGGTAGTGACCCTGCCTAGAATCCCATGGGTTCGAATTCCGGTAAGGGCATTTATTTGTGGGATGAACACAGATATTTGTTCCTGAGTCATGGTTGTTTACTATGTGTTTAAATATTTATATATTATATATATCGTTGTCTATTTACCCACAACACAAGCCTTCTTGTGTAAAAATGTCCTATAATATTTATATTACTAGAGCGGAAACGTATCACTTTCTGCGTACTTTACAGATCAAAAATGGCCTATTTTCAGAGCATGTGAAAAAGCATGATGCGCATATGAAAAATTATGAACATAGGAACTTCAGTTAAGTAAGTACTCCATTACGTTTACACTGTTTACCAGACGATTTATTTCCAGACCAAGAGCTTATAAAACCGTCCCACGGGCCTTATAAAAGGAAACTGACGATACACCGTCGTTTTCACGCCAAGTTTTCACACTTATCGCCTCCAGCCTCCCAGTTTCAGCCATAATTCCAAATAAGTGTAGGTGAGCCAAAAATGGCCAAGCACAATTTTAATATTTTTCACATAACGTAAAAATTCGCTAGTAAAATATGCCACGTCGTAAATATAACAATATGAAACCCCAAAACCTATTTGGAATGGTTCCAAATATTAATATAGCTGCAAAATATGGTAAACAATGTGTTATTATTACGTTAGGTCTGTACATCATGTCAACGGAATGGTTTCAAGAAAAATATTAAGTTTTAAATACCGTTGAGTATGAAATTGTATCGCCTTTTATAAATCTCATTATGCTGCTAAGTTATCCTGGGTAGTACTACAAGGGCAACTTAGCAGCAAAAAGAGTATTTAACAGGTGAAAAAATTCATACTTAACTGCTCGTAGAATAGCTTTGAGAAATGCAGATTCTGATTTACCAATTTGTTAAGATTTTGTTCTTGTTAAAATACGACCTTACGGAGCGCTCAACGCTGATTGGTTTACGCGAAATTTACTGTGAAGCCGCGATATTGGGCATCGATCGTACTCATTAATAACAATTGTATCATAACAACATCAACATATTTACATTTTGCTTAAATTAGAATAAGCCTCCTGATATGTATCGTGTTGTGTGTTGCCTAAAGGCGTAACATAATAAATATGAGGGAGCGACATTTTAAAGTCGATGAAGAAACTACCACTAAAAATATACGTATAGGAGTACGATAATAGTATCGTTTAACTATTATAACAATAAGGGCCACTTGCACCATTCCACTAACCCGGGGTTAACCGATTAAACCTGGAGTTACCATCGGAACCAGTACAATTAGACACTGGGTTAACGGTTTAAACGGTTAGTGGGATGGTGCAAGTGGCGCTAATAGTAACGATAAAAACCCATGTATTCATAAACGTAACTATTATTTACGTTTAAGTGTTTCCAGTATTAGTAAAAATTACGATAAAGTTGCGTTGACTTAGGTATTAAACAAATCGTATCGGAGGTAGGTAAGCCATGGAACTTAAAGCTGACAGGTCTTGAATTTACGGCATCCGCTTTAGCTGAGCTCTTTTAAATATTAAATGATTAAAATTTTGCTGCTAAAAGTAGTAGGAATGGGGTTAAAACAGCACCAGGGGCAAGGATGTGAATATATTATAAATTATACATAAGTTATTTGCTTTGGTGCATTAAATAAAGCTAACTTAGTTTATATTTCACGTCTATAAAATTATCCAAACTATAATATCTTTGAAATTAATCGTAAATCATTCAAAACTCTTAAAATAACTTTGTAGATGAAAGTGACGGGTAAAGACAAACGAACTTAAAAACTTATTATAAGTTAAATAAGTTTGACAACAGAATAAATGTTTAACAATTGCCAAGAAATAAACATGAATACAATCGTGAGTTTAGTTTAATGGTTATTTGTTTTACAAGTCGTTTTCACTGTTATTAATTAATTTAAAATAGTCTACATTCAAGAGTATTAAATGTTCAATATTATACTTACTAAATGCTTTTAACGTTAAGTCCGTTACCTATAAATATATTATTATATATAATTTTATATCTTACATAATCTCAAATGATGTATATTTTGTAAATACTAACAATGAAATCCTCTAATTTATTTTACAAAACATAGTTCATGATCAGCAACGCAGGCTTCGTCAAGTGCTTACAACAATAAATCAGCTACAGGCTTCGTCAATCTTAAACACTAAATTAAACTAGGCCAAGTCCCCACTTCGGACCGTAGCCGGTTCAAAAGTCCCCATGACACTGGCAGCGTTGCCCCGTTGAATTGCCAAGGAGATCTGTTGGACCAGATACGATCCGGTAATTTTATTCATGTTATGAATAACAGTTATAGTAGTAGTACCTAGTATAGTAGTGTAACTACTTAAAACCCCGAATCAATGGACGAGCAATGGT
This sequence comes from Cydia strobilella, assembly GCF_947568885.1. Taxonomy (NCBI): domain Eukaryota; kingdom Metazoa; phylum Arthropoda; class Insecta; order Lepidoptera; family Tortricidae; genus Cydia; species Cydia strobilella. Next base: position 24,238,380 of record NC_086042.1, read on the forward strand.
TATTCTAACACTTAAGGGTGCTACAGTGTATAGCGATATTTAGGCGACTGATCCACTGCTTGCGTTGAGCCACTCTTTCCGCCCCGATCCTACATATTATTAATATTGTTGGTTGTATTTATTTACTTTTTTTCTGTTTGTACGAGTACATTCATGTCGGATTGCGTTCGCATTAGTCTTATGATGCCTTACAACTGGCATTGTCACGCAATGGATTATTAGGTACATTGGTAGCTTTGATAAAGGCGAACAACACGCGAACGCGAAGCGAACCGATGCGGCGCGGGATGAATCGGTCCTTTGATACCTATAGAAGTTTCCTACGTGGGCGAACGCGAACGCCGTGTGCGCGGCGCGCCGCGCCTCTTCGCTTCGCGTTCGCGAGTTGTTCGCTTACGTAATACGCAGTGTAAGTTTTACATCAATATTAGGTAGGTGTGTTGATTCTGTATGCACTTATTTTTTTTAAAGTCTGCAAATCTTAAAATAAAAACATTCGTACCAAAAACTATTGTATTGTGACAAGCTATTGTAAGTAAATAATTTAATATAAAGGGTATAGATTTCGAATACACCTTAAATTGTGGATTGTGTAAAGAGCTCTGGCGGTGAAGCACTGGATGCAACTTCATGTTAGAGAGCCTATCCAGTCTAGAATGTAATTGTAATTTTATGTTGTGTAACTTTATTGATGTTTTGTTTTTTTATTTATATATTTTTGTTTTGTTTTGTGTCCTATGTAATACCTATGTTACATGTAAATATCAATTGTACCTGTACTAACCCACTATGGACCACGGTCTGCAATAAATATTTCAATTTTAATAAACCGTGAAATTATTTTCAAAATGTTTAAAAATTAAAAACCGATTGTTTTTATTTGCTATAACTATTTGGTATTTGAACATAATAATTCGTTTTCACATCACCTATACGGAAAGGCTTTTTCTTTCCTGGTAGGAGGGATCAAAGTGGCACCTTTCTTCCCTGCTAGGAGGGATCAACGTGGTACTTTTCTGTTCTAGGACACAATTTTTTTCCTTTTCGTCGCTGCGCGTACAAAAGTCGCCATGTGTTTTTAACCTACTTTACAGGAGACACAAAAAATTGTTTATTTCGATAATTATTGGAAATAAATGAATCAATATTTTTGTGACAAAAGTATTTGCACTTTAACATACATTAAGGAATTACATGAAAAAATATTTCAGTTTTAATAATATGAAAAAAAAACTTTTTCATAAATATGTCACATAGCGAGTTTTGTTTGGGTCATAAATAACCTCTAAGTGTCTTACCATTACATGGTTAGATTTAATTGTTAAGGACCCTATACATTTTTTGTTCTTTATCGTCACATGGCTATTTAATAATATGATGTGAGCGTTCAATAAAACAGAAAAAAGTGCTATGTAAGTCAATATAATTGAATTTTAATCGTGAATTAATAATCTACGTACTTTTTTATTATAACTATTACTTTATGATCAATTTGTTTCAGTCAATATCTTTGAACTAAATATGTTTACCTAGGTAATTCATTTAAATTGGTTTGATAATTATTTGCCAGCCCAATAAGTAATCAAATAATATACATATATACGAAGCAAGGAGAAAAATGATAAAAAACAATTTTTTCTTTTTTTCTAGTTTTGTAATCAAAATGTTGCCTTTAAAATCTTGAAATGTAAAAAGTCTCATCTCTTTAAGGACTCTCTTCTTCCTGCCCTTATCCCACGTTATGTGGTGTCGGCACAACAAGTTTTTCTCTTCCATTCTCCTCTATCTTTGGTCACCTCAGCACTCACTCCTTTCTTTCTCATATCCTCTTTCACACAATCCATCCATCGTTTTTTGGGTCTACCATCCGCTCTCCGTCCATCGGCATTCATCCCTAACATTGTTTTGCCTATGTGATATTCATCTTTCCTCATTACATGCCCATACCACGGCGCGAACCTATATACTACTCCTCATCTTCTCCGTTACCGGTGCTACTTTCAAACTTCCCCTTATATACTTATTCAACAGTCAAATATCAGATGACAGTCTTATAATGGACTGTCATTGGTTTTCACCTGCATTGCTTTATTAAGTAAGTAATCACAGTGAAGTTAGGTTGTTTTCATGATTCAAGTTGTCACAAAATGGGTGATAATTAGAGGCTCTGGTACTCGCCGATGCGCACAGGGAGAGGGTCAGGTGCAGGGCCCTAAATGAATTCCCTGCACCCGAAGAACTGCCGAGGACGCGTCAACAAGGGCACGAGCGGATGCAGCAAAGCTAGAAGGACGACCTGGAGGACTTTCGCTATGGATCTCATACCATAGAGGCACACTGCAGTCACGAAAGCAATCGTTGGGCCGTAGAGTGTCGCACCATGACGGCGGCTCTTGGATTAGGGAACGTTTCGCTGCGCAACGTATTAATGACTATGTTGGGCAGCGAAAGGAAATGGAACGCAGTTGCCTTCTTCTGCTACACCGTCATTTCAAGGAAGGAGGCCGCGGAAACGGAGCGTGAGAGTAGGGGCTGAAGACGCGCACCTGAACCGGCGCAGACGGCGGTGAAGAAGATGGGCACAATTTGCTGTCCGCCTAAACCCCTAGCAGGGCCAGCGGGCTGTGGGGGTCCGCACTACACGGCGCTACACGATTGGCAGTGGGTCAAGCGTCAATGACTCTCCTTTCCAGCGGTGTGGGTACTCCGGAGTAAGATAAGCCAGGGCCGCTGGAAGGAGTAGAATCTCAGGCATCCCGCACCTCCTTGAAAACGGCCAGAAGGGTGAGCGCCGGAGTGGCTTTTAGTGGGTATATCTCCTTTTCTCCTCTTACTAGGAGAGGATGGTTGCAGGAGGGAGTCCCACATATCCAAATGCCTCCCCAAGCCGGAGGGCCTTTGTCAACAAAAAAAAAAGATTATTAAGGAATTTCAAAAAGTTGAGTTTTAAATAATTTCCGAAATAAACCTGCAATCAATTAAAAGTCGGACTTTTGAAAATATAGGCAAAAAATATTAAGGTAAACTCTTCTTCCTCGCGTTGGCATTTTGCCACGGTTCATGGGACCCTGGGGTCTGCTTGACAACAGAACTAATCCCTAGTTTTTACGAAAGCGACTGCCATCTGACCTTCCAACCCAGAGGGGAAACTAGGCCTTATTGGGATTAGTCCGGTTTCCTCACTATGTTTTCCTTCACCGAAAAGCGACTGGTACATATCAAATGATATTTCGTACATAAGTTCCGAAAAACTCATTGGTACGAGCGTGGGTTTGAACCCGCGACCTCCGGATTGAAAGTCGCACGCTCTTACAGCTAGGCCACTAGCACTTCACATGAAATAATCATGTTTAGTAGGGACCTGTATACAACTTGAGGGTAGATAATAGTTTAATATACGGTAGACTCGATTGTTATAAGAAAATCCCGCTATGTATAGTAAAATGCACAGTCTAGAAACATAACATCGACTGCAACTAGGATAAAAATATCGCTATATGCGAGAAACTACATATCGGGAGCAAGCGCATCTAATCATTTTTAAATAAACTTGTAGAAAATATCGCTATGTGTCAAGCATCACATAGCGAGCACACGTCTGTAATTGCTGTTCAAATAAGCTAATGTAGTTATGTGATTTATTCCAGTTAGCGATTATAGGAAGAGCATTCATTGTATGGGCGTCACATACCTACATTTGATAAATCCTTAAATATTGAAATAAGCGCCACGCTGTTTTTGGAGCATATGCGTATAGAAATAAGGTTCAAAATGGCATTAAAACCGAAAAATCGTTAAAAATCACATAGCGACTTTTGTACGCGCAGCGACGTTTTGCATATTTTTATAGCTTAAATAATGTTTTGAAACATGATAATTTCCTCATAGGTGATCTCACATCAATAGCAGCAGTATATGTCACACGGTAGCAAAATTATTTCCACCTTGGGCGTTAACACTTAACAATTTCTGAATATAGCGAGTCCTAAACTAACACCAACTTACAGTAAACTGAGAAAAAACATTGTAATCTACCTACATAAACAAGGAACAGGTTTCATTTACCAACCTTTGTGAATTTACTTATGTATAGGTACTCAAGGTATACCTACTTTAGAAAGTGGCTATGGTCGAATGCACTTGTTCTAAACATGCCCAGTAGGGTAATGTGCACTATGTGCAACTGTGCACTGCAAAATTTATTAATAATACATATAACTATGGATTGCAGTTGGTTTCAGCCTTATTTTTGAATATGCATAAGTTTCTTGATTAATTACAAATTAATTGTTTTAAAATTTGTTACCAAGTGCATTAATCTCGTACTATAGTTACCATGAACAATATCGACTGGAATTTATATTCGTGACTTGGAGCAATTTGTGAAATGTACACTGAATTCGAAAACATGACGAATGGGTTTATAAACATTTCAAAATAACTGCTGACGAATAATGTACCTAGGTAGGTAGCAATGTTAGGCAAACCAATTTTATCAGTAGCGGTAAAGAATAAGGTTTTAAAAAAATTATATTCGTCCCTTTTTTTGAGTGATGATACTACAAGAAAAAGATGTATCTCTGTCTATGCTCCAGTAACAAACTACCCTTGCTAAAGTATAAAAGGACATTCGCATGGAAACCCGGGTTAAGGTTTTACCGAACATCTATCAAGGAGGTAAAACTCAACGATAGTTTTTTTTTTTCTTATTACAATCCAAATTCAAACAACACAGGACACGTTGGGTTTATATAAGTGCCAGACATTTTTTTTTATCACATACCTTATAACGCGCATACATTTTATGATTTAAAAGATAGATAGGTTACGAATTTTTCAACACACTTGCTTTTTGACGTTTTTATTCCACCGATTTTCTGCTCATAATCCTAGATATTAAACACGCGTGCTTTTCCAGTATACAGGGTGGGCCAGTGTAATTTCAAAATTTACAAGCAAGACTGGAAGAGTGCCGCAACCGCTACGGACGACAACTTGATGATTTAATTTTTAAAACGTAAAATTTATTACTTAATCCCAAATTCTAATTATATTTTTTATTTAAAAACATAAAAATTGTTTTTTTTTTTTTAATGCATTTATCACTGGCCCACCCTGTATTATAACACTCGTGCTATTTCATTATATTATCTGACTGAGTTCAGAAGGTAACTGATTGCTAATAATATGCATGGAAACGGAGCCTTCTTTAATTGGTCGGACTGGCGGGCACCGGCGCGCCCGACCGCCTGCCGCGGCCCGGCCGGCCTGCCCGCCGCCCGCGGCCGGTGCGAGGGGCGGCCGGCAGTATGACAGATTTTAGACTTTTACAAACTGTTTTAACAATTAAAATTAGATTAATATGAAAGTTTCTTTTTTTTCCTCGCAAGTGTGTTGAAAAACGTCGTATGAAACGCGTGTGCATTGGTCATTACACACATCGGTTTTCTTATTGCGGCTTAAAGCTCGCGCGCACAATATCGCCTCGTGTGTAATGACCAACTTAGCACACTTGTATCACAATGTACTATAAAGGTTCAGTACCTACTCTTCTTGTAGGTACTGAACCTTTATAGGTACATAATTCGTAGGTACATAATTCTATAACGGGATATCAGAACACAATTCTAGTCTAACAGACAGCCGCCTGGGGCCAGTTCACTTGCACGGTGCAATGCAGTACAGCAAACTAAAAACAAGAGCCAAGTACGAACCTGTCAGTCTTGTATGTAGGTATTCTTCAAGCCATGAGCGGCCAGTATTGACACGCTAAATAAAATTATTATCTCTGAAAGTTATACTACAACCCTTTCAGACCTAAAACAGGTGCATGTAGAACCAATATTTGAATACAAAATGCATAACAATCCCATGAATAATGTATGCGAACGATTCGGTGTAAATATCGGCAGCACAAAAGAGGGTTCGTGAATCGCCTTGGTCCATGTCCATCAGGGAAAAAATATTTTTCCGGGGATTTAGGGGGATACATCATGAATAAATTCCCGAAAAAGGCTTGGAGTCTCCCGTTTTAGGAGCCGTTTGGAGCTAGCGCCTTAGCCTAAATGGATTCAGATAGCTATAACGCTCCTTAACGTCCGTAATTTATTTTTATGCAGATTTAATTGACACTGCTTTATTTTTTCGTTTCATGCCTTATGTTATGTCATTATGTTTACTTATAATTATAAACATAATTATTGACGGATTTATGGCGAATAGATTTCGTTTACCTTTATTTCTGATATGACGTTTTAACACAGGATATACTAATACTGACGTGTCGGCAAAATGTCAAAACACAGATTTATGTAACAATGTTATAGGTACCTACAGTTCATTCTAAAAGTTTATGGCAGAGGCTAGTATACATATAATAACCCTTGGAAGGAATGAAAGAAGCAGTTGTTAGAACCTGTAGGTATAGTTATATTTAAGTGACTTTCAAGGAAAAAAATCACCACATTACATACATGAAAATAAATAAAAATAATGCAAAGTAATTTTATGAATCAAACTGATTCAAGCGGTTTCAGTACTTACTATGTGCTTAAACATGACGATAAAAAACAATAAAAAAAATTGCTGAACAGTTTGGAACAAAATCGCTCCTCTCTCGCTCTCGAATCCACAAAGGTCATGCGGTACAAAATATTCGTTTTCCTATAAATCCAAATTAATTCCAAAGCCCTCTAGCCCTCCATGGTTTAAATTAATACAAAATAATAATATTGACTCTCACGTCTACGCCACCACGGGGATCGTTTGTGATATTCTGTTTAAAATACTTATTTTAAGCATATACTTTTATTCTGATTACCTCGTCAAGCAGCTACGTACGGAGAACTGAGAAACCACTTACAATGCAAATCCACGTATTTGTATGTAAAAGTTTACATTTGCATGGGTCCCGTAAAAAATTGTGTGTGTCACGGCTTACCATTGGGACTTGAATTTTTAGGGACCTAGGTGAATACGGAATTTAGTTTTGTATACATTCTCCGACTAACCAAACGTGCTGCGCTTAAATAACTAATCTCAGGTCATGTCGTGTGCATGCTTTATTTAGAAACTAAGTAATTTAATGGTTTTTCGCTTTAAAGTGGCAGATTTGAAAACTGTGTAAGGGGAAAATTAAATTCTCCAATATGCTCCAAAAAGTAAGCCTTATTATAACTAGGTGCACTTTTCCGAATTTTGGCTGGAGCAAAATAAAAATAGTGTTGGAAAAAATACAAACTCAAATTAAAATCATTATTTTACTTGAAGTTGTATGAAAATGCATTAGTGTGTATTATATACCCAATACTTTAATTTAACTTTTTTAAATTGTATGCAGCCGTAGACAATGCTACCGCGCGACGCATAAGTTTTTCAGTAGTTAATAGTTAACCATATTATATTCATTTGTAACAGAATCCAAATTCAAACTGGTTTTCCAATGTAAGTATGCTAGGTCTGTAAAGGCGGGATTCCAGTTCCACCAGTGTGCGGCACTGTGCAGCACAAGCATATTCAATACAAAAATGATTGTGCTGCACCGTGCCGCATAATGGTGGAATCCCGCCTTTATGCATCGTGGAGCAGTGCACGCACACCTATAAAATTACCTCTTCAAAACATACAATAATCTTGGTAAGAGGACCCGGAATTAAAATGATGTATTAGGGAACAAGCTTACTTTCCCGAAAGTGACTCCCCGAAAAGGTGAGGTGGTTACTCCAGAAACGCGCCGCAAAGAGTGCCTTTGCATAATATGTTAGCCTACCCTGGGGACGATTTTTCTTTTAGTATGAAGACGAATGTGAAATGGTAGACGTGCGAATGAGTAAATTCGAGCAGGTTTTTGCAGAATTAAGTTCTTATTCATGTTGTATTTATAGAACATCGACAACGTAAAATAATCTTAGATGACATTACATATTTGTCATAGGATTAACTAGTTTATTGCCCAGACGCAAAAGGATTTTTTTATTGACTGATCTTTTTAATACCTTCTCCCCGGCAATTATTCTCTAAGGGAGTAAAATGTGGGGATATAAATTAGGGTCGGTTATACCAAACTGTTGTCGTTAAAACGTTCGCAAAATTTTAGTGTATGGGAAATTCCATAGTTCATTGCTGAGTAGCAGCAGAGCAATGATCAGTTTGACAAATATGATTATAATGGTTGACTGGTAGAGAATGCCTCACGGCGTTAAGTCCGCCATTTGTACTCTTTTTATGTAAATTTGTGCAATAAAGTTTAAATAGATAAATAAATATGGTGGATACCCACAACTGGTCCATTTTCAATAACTGTCGGTGAGATATTACTTACGCAATAAAACGGGAAGCGGATGTATCTGGCTAGCTCTAAAATGATGCCACTTAGGGCCACTTGCACAATTCACTAACCCGGGGTTAACCGGTTAAACTTGGAGTTACCATGATTACCAGTACAATTTGACAGTGGGTTAACGGTTTAACCGCTTAACCCCGGGTTAGTGAGATGGTGCAAGTGGCGCTTAGATTTTAATGGGGCGAATGATGCTCCAATTAAAATTATCCCTATCACAATAATTATACCGTGGTGCCTGTGGTCGTCCCAACGGCGTCCCGTATTCCAGCCGATCGGCTTACCCGTATACAAATGAAGTCAATAATTTGGTTAAATATCCTATTTCTAAATTGGTCATTTTAGAGTTTGTTAACTCAACGATAAAAAACTACTTCTTAAATTACTTATCCAGTTTAGTTATGTTGATAAATTTTGTCTAATAAAAACGTTAACAATTCAAAGGAAAATTATTATGTAGTTAAATCTGCTAAACTGTGTGGTTTTCATCATAGTTTCATAAATATTAGTCTTACAGTGATATCACATTGCTGCCCCTCAAAAATACCGGTCATCTGTTCAACCATTTTTATTATTATTTGTAGTTGGAGTTGGAGCCAACTTAAAGATATTTGATCTTATTTCATATAATCAACTGGGTTCACACTTCTTGGCTTGACGTCAAAGATCCCGTTAGCAGAAGTTGCATAATCCGTGCTCCATATAACCAAGATTGTAAGTTTCGAACTAGTGAGCAATAAAATAAAGTGTGCTAAGTTCCGGCTGAGATACTGACGGGAAGCTTAAGTTAGGAAATAATTTCTCTAGCGTCTCTGCACTGAATTGTTTTTGAACTTCTGACATACTTTAAATGTGGTTGTCATGCATATTCAGCAGTTCTGTTTTAATATGTTTTTTTTTTTAAGGTTTAGTTAGTTAATTTTCTTCAATAAGTAATTGCATTGCGACTGCAAAACACACTAATTTAACAGTCCAATAGAATAAACTTATAAATATAAATATAAAACAACAATGTAAGTATTAAACAAAAAATAATTGTGTGCGCGTACGAGTATACTCGTATACTATACAACTTTTTTTACTTTTGACCTTTTCGCTTTTATAACAGTCATATTAATTTCAACGAGATTTAAGCAGAATTAAAATTGCAACATGATTCTGACGTGATTACAATGTAAAAGCGTTATTACCAGTAAAATATCAATTAGCAAAATGAAATTAATGAGAGACTAAGAATTTATTACCAGAGGCATGTTGAATTTTCTCAAATATTAAACTAGGAGGCCAATTCGAACATTCACCGACATCAGTGTCATTGTTAGTATTTGAATCAGTCCGGTTTCCTTACCCAATGATTTCATTTCCCGAAGATCAACTGGTAAATATCGAATTACACAAATTCCAAAAAACTCATTGGCTTCATGTCGAACAACTCGTTCTCGTGCCGGTGACACGCCTTTGGAGCAGACTTCTCCTTAATTATATATATCTAAGGGCCACTTGCACCATCCCACTAACCCGAGGTTAAGCCGTTAAACCGTTAACCCAGTGTCAAATTGTACTGGTAACCATGGTAACTCCAGGTTTAACCGGTTAACCCCGGGAAAGTGAAATGGTTCAAGTGTCCCTTAATGTGTTTTATATATGTATATATTTCAATATTCTTGCATATGTACCTAATAAGTATGTGAAATTTTAAATTATAAATTTTGATTTGTGTTTTTAGGGTTCCGTACCCAAAGGGTAAATACGGGACCCTATTACTAAGACTCCGCTGTCCGTCTGTCTGCCAGGCTGTATCTCATGAACCGTAATAGCTAGACAGTTGAAATTTTCACAGATGATGTATTTCTGTTGCCGCTATAACAACCAATACTAAAAGTACCGAACCCTCGGTGCGCGAGTCCGACTCGCACGTGGCCGGTTTTTTTTGTTAGTAGTAGCAGAGTAGCACCGCCCACAATCTCTCTGCTTTGCCTTAAAGTTGGCTGGTAAAGAATGCCTTTTGGCATTAAATCCGCCTTTTGTACGATTTTTTTTTCTTTTGTATAAAGATAAAATAAATACATTGGTACGAGGCGCAGCTTGGTCCCACATCCTCTTAAAGCCGTACATCTTACTGCTTCGCTAGGTCATCATCATTGCGAGCCTTCAGGGCGCGCAGCCAACGTGCCAATCATTAACGCTCCGTAGCGTATCGTAGTCATTTCTCTCTATCACTCTTCCCCACTGGTGCGACAGTGACAGCGTTTCGTTCGCTACGGAGCGTTAACGATTGCACGTTGGCTACGCACCCAGGTTAACTAAAGGGTGTTTTTTGGTTTATATATCAATATTACATGTATTCCTTCTTTGAAATTAATTACTTTTTTCACTGAAAGAAAATAAAGTTTAGTGTATCAAATATAAACACCACCAAAAAAATTTTGCACAAGGAACTATTTAATTGGCCAGTTTGCGCCTACTGGATATTTTATTGGAGTTGCCTCCCGCACTGTACCTAAGTCATTTTTTCTACTCGTGCGTTACCAGGCGAGCTTTTTGCGAGATAAAGTACCACATGCTATGAAATACTCGTAATTTAAGTGTAATTTCTCTCCAGGGAACAGAAAAATGCACACATATTTACGTGCTTTAGTGCACACATATTATCATTTTTATCATTGCTCATTTAATGCTTATATTTTCGTAACAATATTAAGATTAGAAACAACAAAAAAACGATTATGTTATGGGTGTCTACTATGTCTGCATATACGGGTGTTTCCTGTAACAGGAGCAATAAATTAGGCTGTAAGCTGTACTCCTCAAACTGACCAACATTTGTTCAGCAACTTTTAAAATTAGCTTGTCTTTTGACTTTCATTACACTTTAAAGTTTATTCTAAGACGCAATGTATTGCAAAATTTGTTATGTTTAAAGGATGACAAAAAACGTCAAACACACAGATGGCAGCGTATATTGAAAATAAAATTTAATTAGTATGAAAAAGGTATAATCTAAAAAAAATCATATTTTTAAAAAGTTGCTGCACAAATGTTGATCAGTTTGAGGCGTACAGCCTCCAGTTTCATTTATTGCTCCTGTTACAGGAAACACCGTGTATAAGCGGACATAGTAGATAGTAATCAAACTGAGTTTGAAATAATGGATTAGAGATAAAAATAAGTATGCTCATCTGGACAACTTTCTAATCATCATTTTGACGATCATAATCAAAGCGGACGTTTAAAGATCTCGTCAGCAATATTGTACAAGGACTTAGCATAACGTATTAAAATGTCTTTTTTACCCAATTTAAAAAAAAGTGATTGATGTATTCATCTGGACAACTTTCTCCTCATCATTTTGACGATCTTAATCAAAGCTGACGTTTAAAGATCGTGTCAGCAATATTGTACAAGGACTGAGCATAACTTATTAAAACGTCTTTTTTACCCAATTTAAAAAAGTGATTGGTGTAATCACATATCTACTAGGTACACTTAAGAATATAATAATATTAGTAAGTACCTGTTTTTAGGTAATAATTTTATTTTGGATTTGTCCTGTTAGCAGTACTTGCGTATCATTATGTAATTTTGGTTTTACTAGGATTTACTATCACAGTTTCACGGAGATGCGGTATTTGGTTAAAAATGATTGAGCAAAAATATATCGGACGCCACTGGATCTGCTTATACGCCTGTTTTTTATTGGCTCACCCAACCGTGGCATTAACACAAAGAAAATGTTCACTCCAAGACATTAAAAGTTGCACGTTAGGCTACTCTCGGGTGATTCAAAAAGACGCTTTAATGGCCTGAGGAAGTTTCTTAACTTTCTTTGTAAGCGGTAAACTCACTAATTGAGAAGTTTTTGGTTGATAGCATGGGCACGGGAGGGTAGAACCTCTCCAGAAATAATTCTGAAAAATGATTCGTGCATAGTGAAAGCATCCTTAAAATTTATTTTAGCGAGTTTGTTCTTCGTTGAGCTTGACTTGAAGCATTTAGCTGAAGTTAACATTTTTAAATAAAGGGAAGCGATGGATAATTCTGTTTACCCCTTGTATTTGTTCAAATAAACTTGAGTTTATGAATTATTGATTTGATCAGGAAGTGCCGAATATATTTAGCGTGGTACCTATGCTTATATTGGTAAACATTTTTAATGAAACTTGAACTGTGCAGCGGTACCTACAACACAAATATTTCAGTAAGAAATATTGTTTTTACTATATTATCCAGTTATATTCATTTGGCATTAATTGACATAGAAAAGGTACTTTTATGGAACGCTGTTTTGGCACCCGCTACAACAATAACGGTAGACAACAAAGACCCTTAATTATCGCTAATAAGAAAATTATTACATATAAGAGTATTTATTTTAATTTCCGGGTTCAAAAGGGCACTTATTCGTGAGTTTGTCACAGTTATTTTCTTTCTTTCCTGAGTTATGGATGTTTTCTATTTATGGTATAAGTACGGTATTTATCTATTACCGCCTGGTACTCACAAACCACTCCTTATTGAGCTTACTGAGATTCATGTAAGATAGTTGCATAATATTTATTTATATTTAATCGGCACTCGCATCATATCGCATATTATTTATTTATATTTAATCGGGAACTGAGTCGGCGGCTGAGAGATAGGGGAGCGATCCCCGATCTGGGTCTTGGCTTGTCCAACAAGTCTCCATCGCCATACAGCGCGGCAATGCTGCGAGTGTGATGGGGACTTTTGGACCAGGCATGCCACAGAACGGGTTAGATAGTTTTAAGTTTGTGTTTGTATGTTTTTTGTAGTAATATGTAGTAATTTGTAAGAGGTTGTTTAAGATGATTTTTGTTATTATTAAGGATAATTATAGAATAGTATTTTTTAATATTTATATATTGAAGTTATTTATGCAACACGTTCACGTTTGCCTGTTTTGTTCCAGAGAATGCACCCAAAACGCGATAGGCACGGCATCGAAGTCGGACACAACAAATGGAGGATGAGTTGAGCCATGGGTGCTATGTGGCGGACGTTGGAAATGCCGGTCTGGCGCGTCAGCTACAGGCTCGAGATTGGACTCGTAGTCATAGTCATCATGGTGCTTGGATTCTTTAATGAAAGTCAAGGTTAGTACTAACTAAAGTAGTGTATTTTCTTCAGTTACACCGGGGATAGGTACTTGTTATATTTTGACCTTATAAATTATATTTATTAAATTCGATGCCTCTCTTCAAAAAGGAAAGTTTTAAAATACATATTAAATCATAATTTTAATCGGTCTTTCGCAAATGTACTTTTGCTTTTTAGGGTTCCGTACCCAAAGGGTAAAAACGGAACCCTATTACTAAGACTCTGCTGTCCGTCTGTTCGTCTGTTCGTCTGCCCGTCTGTTTGTCACCAGGCTGTATCTCATGAATCGTGATAGCTAGACAGTTGACATTTTCACTGATGATGTATTTCTGTTGCCGCTACAGCAACAAATACTAAAAAGTACGGAACCCTCGGTGGGCGAGTCCGACTCGTACTTGTCCGGTTTTTTTTCCATTTACACGTCATGACCTCATGACATTTTGGCGCAGGTAACACTCAGTCATCCGCGAATAAAGTCATTGAAAACGTGCGTCGAAACGTCGGAAATAGATTGTATATTAAATTACACAATTTCGACGTTGGGATGGCAACTGTACAGCTGCATTACTGTTGCGATATAATTGCTGTCTTTGACGCCGGCGCTATCGAAAATGTCACCTTAATTCGGAAAGCCCCTGCTGTAGTACAAAAACAATTATAAAAGATGTTAGTTATACAAAGAATGCATATTAAATCACATTTACAATCGGGTGTATCGCGAATTTATTTTGTTATTTTTATTTACCGACATTTCGATGTGATTTAATGTGTTTAAAGCTCGTAATGTTATATACAAAGAGTGAACAATCACATAAGAAGTGGGCGTTTAAAAAAACCGGCCAATTGCGAGTCGGACTCGCGCACTGAGGGTTCCGTACTTTTTAGTATTTGTTGTTTATAGCGGCAACAGAAATACATCATCTGTGAAAATTTCAACTGTCTAGCTATAACGGTTCATGGGATACAACCTGGTGACAGACAGACAGACGGACAGCGGAGTCTTAGTAATAGGGTCCCGTTTTTACCCTTTGGGTACGGAACCCTAAAATCAAAGCCAATCAAAACTATAATGTTGACTGAAATTTGTTTAAAATTTAACTACGCCCAGCATACAATATTCATATGTGGCTTTCCATCATGAGAAAGGTCCTTATACTTCATATGCATAAGGAGTATAAGGACCCTTTTCTGATCACCAAAAAACAAATGACAACCGAATAACAAATTTAAAATGTCTCCCTCAAATTATAACTATGTAGGTAATGATAAGGACTTATTTTATCAAAAATTAAATGTCCTTTTTTCCAACTGAACCGTTCACAAAACTATCCATAGAAACTATAGTAGTCGATGGAACACCTCATATATTTTCACAATATCACCTTCTCGTAATATTCCATCATGAAATAAAGTGATGATCATTTGACAACGTGATTGGTAAACCCATGTTATAACACTAGATTGATTATTTTCTCGGCTGAGTGCCGAAGGGAATCCTCGAGAATGCTCCAAATTGTGAATCGTTAAGCGTAATGACTTAACGTTTTGTCGCTCCAGTACAGTAAACGGCGCTCAGTTAAAGTTAAATGTTCAAGACTGCTGGGAGATATGATGACTATCTACTGAGTCTTGTAGAAAATGTGGCGTCCTTAACCTTTTTAAAGCGATTCATGTCCATGGAAGTCTTTGATATTAAGCCCAGGTAGCAAAATGACGTCAGCGACGTCTTAATGACGGCATTATTACGTCATAATGACGTCGCTGACGTCATAATGACGTATAAATGCTACTGGAGAAGAGGACCAGATTAAAATTCAATTAAATAGTAAGCTTGTGTAGGTACTTCCATGTTCTTTTCCGTTCTGCAATATATTGCATTCAGTAAAATAAATGTGTTAAAATTTTAATTAATATTATTTGCAACGTTTTTACATGTCGCAAATAGTAAATTTCGATAAAACTCCTTTAGGCACTTAAAACGACAGCTATTATCTGATTATTAGTTTACCCTACACATCATACGCCTTACATACATTGCTTCCGTTTGAAGCAATAGAACTTCACCATAGCAAATCTCCCCATTATCAAATATCTATCCGTTGAGATCCACAATACTTGTATGTTTGTCCAAATCCCGACAAATGTTTGAACAACTAATGTGATTATTTTGTGTAAATAAGTAGATTGTGCTCGCGCGATAGTTTGGAATATTTTACCAGTGATAGTGTTGATTTTGTACGTTGTTGTGGAAATTGGATTGCTTGTATCTTACCCGAGTTGCTCGTTGTCGAATTATTGAAATGGTTTTATTAGAATTCAATTGGATCGACGATAGTTCTGAAGCTTATCCATTTAAAATAAGGGCCATTCGAACTTTATAATCTCGTTATGAAACGGTAATGGATATGATCTTTCAGCTGATTACAGTACTATTCTGCTTGATTCTTATGGTTCCGTACCCAAAGGGTAAAAACGGGACCCTATTACTAAGACTCCGCAGTCCGTCTGTCCGTCTGTCTGTCGCCAAGCTGTATCTCATGAACCGTGATAGCTAGACAGTTGAAATTTTCACAGATGATGTATTAAATTTGCTGTTGCCGCTATAACAACAAATACTAAAAACAGAATAATATAAATATTTAAATGGGGCTCCCATACAACAAACGTGATTTTTTTGCTATTTTTTTCCGTAATGGTACGGAACCCTTCGTGCGCGAGTCCGACTCGCACTTGGCCGGTTTTTTATTTATTACTAGTGACAGCTGACAGAATCCTATTTATAACAATTTCATAACAAGATTATAAAGTGTGAATCGCCCTCCATGTACAGTCAGCAGTACTATTCGCCCAGCACCTTACCTACTTCAAATATGTATAAGCAATTTTGGTTACAAAACTTGAAGGGCGCCGCAAAATTTAATAATAATAAAAAAACCTTTTTCATATTGAAAGTTTGTCACAAATTTGAAATTAGTTGAATGTTAGCTAACGATAGCTTTAATTAGCAAACTTCATAATAATATCGAGGCTAAATTTCGTGACTAAGATTAACGGTTCGTTTTTAATCAAAGCTAAAATATTACAATAATCTGAAATTTCAATATGGAGTCATATTGTAAAGTTTTTTGACTTGCAACCTAACTTTTAAAAATGCTGAAATGTAAAAAAAAAAAAACAAAGTATCGAGTTGCAATGATATCGGTTTTCAAAACGTTTCTAAATTAAAAAACCAATTAGTCTACAAATATTCTTATTAAAATGTTTTTATATTATGAACAAAGATATTGAAATTAACATGGCTCATCAAAATTAGATTTTAATTTATTTTAAGGATCACCTAACTCAATGCACAATTTTAAACAAAATATTTATCTGAATTACTAGTTTCGTTTACAATTAACTTAATTTCTAGTGATTAATTATATTGTTCATCTAATATCAGACTACAATCAATTATACTTGAACAAAAGTTTCATGTGCCTTTATTGGTTATTTATTACTGATGTAGCTGCTTAATTAGGTAATGCAAAATATCTGGGAGACCGAGCTTTTCTCGGAAAACATTGCTCCACGGTTAACTGGAAGAGATCCCTTAAAGGGATAAGTTTGCCTTTGTACTAATGACGCATGTTATTTTTCCTGTTTTATTTTGATTTTTGTACAATAAAGTGTTTACTGCTACGCTAAAAATGCGCGTTTTCCCAGAGATAAGATCTAGCTAGATTGATTTTTCGTCCCCGAAAACCCCCATATGAACAATGACCCCTATATAGCAATTGTCTCCGAATTATATAAATATATATACAAGCATTGCTCGTTTAAAGGTATAAGATTAATATGGCTTCTAAGAGTTATATTTAGTTGTTATTGGTTTGTTGGGAAACTGGGAATACCCTTATTTATAAATAAGTACCAAATTATCTATTAAATCTTAATCAATCTTAAATGTCAAAGCAAGATATAGATGCTTCGGAGAGTTTAACATTACGGTCCGGTTACCGGGGTCGACTGAACCACTTTTGAAATCACCGCTTACTAATCTTGGATAAGGCTAAGAGATTCTAAGTAAATTCACTTGAAAATTGAGTCCTATGTGAAGTTGTTTGTTTTTTTAATTTTTATATCGATTCCTTCTGTTACAATTGACAGCTATCCAGGGTCAGGAAAAATAATCACTGCATTAATAGATAATAAATTATTTTTAATACCTTCAAATTTATCAGCCTGTTGAACACATCACTCCTCAAGGGTACTATTTACTATTTTGTGCCGGCAGCAAAAATATTTTCATCGTAATAAAGATAAGGAAAAAATAAACATATA
This sequence comes from Cydia strobilella, assembly GCF_947568885.1. Taxonomy (NCBI): domain Eukaryota; kingdom Metazoa; phylum Arthropoda; class Insecta; order Lepidoptera; family Tortricidae; genus Cydia; species Cydia strobilella. The sequence goes on from NC_086042.1 coordinate 24,256,159, forward strand.
CCTGATCAGATAGCCTAATACGCCTAAAGACAAGATTCATTAACGTTATCTAAGTTTAGGAAATAATTGACCTTCCGTTAATTATGTGTTATGTATTTATGTTCATGACTTTAATTAATATTGTTGGTATTGAGCGTGGGTATATATTATGTGTGTGAAATTGTAAATCTGATTACTTATAGTAAATAAGTAGGAACTCTTTCTTCATGGACAGTCAGTATGGACGTCTGTTTTTCAAGTCTGCAACTTTACATAAACACCATCAATCATTTTAATTCGAATTTTTTTAAAACAGAAAAAATATTATTTTAATAATGTACCGATGATGACGATGACGATGATCTTTTCGGCCGATTTCGGCCATGGCGACCACTTTGACTCCTAGTTTGCTCGGCGCTCGTGCGCGCGAAGATGGCTGGCGTAGCTGCCGGCCCAGCCGAGGTGACAATCGCTATCGCTTCGACAGCGAAACGCTTTATGTCTCTCTATCGCTCTTCCATATTAGTGTGATAGTGACAGTTGCGTTTCGATCGCTACGGGGCGTAAGCGATTGGTATGTTGGCTACGCAGCCTGACCTTTAAGGTTAATCTAAATCGCCATCTGCGTAGTAACAAGAACGCGGGCTGCCTCTCATCTGTGCCATATAAGTTAGCGAAAAGTGGACGATCAGCCTATGTACTTGGCCCACGTATATACAACCACCTACCGAAAAGTATCAAGGATGCACCTTCCTTCCATAATTTTAAAAGTAGATTAAAACACTGGTTACTAAAATCACCATTTTATGACATAGATGAATATTAATGTACTTATAATAAAAATGTACTTATAATTGTGACATACAAATTGAATGTGTAATATACTTATAGGTATATGTATACTGTATATATTGATACTGTACGAATTTTCAAATTTTATACATCCCTGACCTGTAACCTAATGTTACTAATAAATTTTCATTTTCATTGAGGGCACTTGAGGACACCAGCCACGTAGTGGTAGTGAATGCGAGCAGGCTGGCGTGCTTTCAGTTCGTCGCGTTGTGCGTCGAGGTCAACTTTACGTTGCTCCTCGAAATCGCGCACCGTGTCCTGCACCAGCCTGCGTAGGACGCTGTGCTGCCAAACCTTCCCACTGAGAGGGCTCGATGTTGCACCTTTTCATGTGTCGCCGTCAATAATGTACTAAATTTGAAATAATAATAATGTTACTCAATCGTACACGCTCGACTCGCGTACCCTCTAATAAATTTCTAGTACAGATAACTTTTTATTTATTTATTTTATTTTATTAAAGACAACAAAATGGTCCAAAGAGTGTTAGTTGATCCTAGCCTACGTTAGTACTTAATAATAAACACAGATTTTGTCCTTTGACACAATTTCCACATCAAAGGACAATCAAGCTTATTAGCTATCATGTTTAAGATGCTATTACTGCTCCCACGTATCCTACTTAAGAGCGAGGACGTTTTCTTACGCCAGATAGCGTCGAAGCTATCAGTCCGCGCCTCAGCAAACATAGTCGACGCGCTGCAGTATCGTGGAAGCCGTAGTAGCACCCTAAATGCGTTGTAATACTGTACACGCAGAGCATTGTAAGCCCGCTGCGTGTAATTGACCCACAGACTTGACGAGTACAGTGATGTGCAGTATGCCTTAAATAAGGTTATTTTGACAGAATTTGTACATCGTGCAAATCTGCGGGCCAGCATGTTCGCACGGACTGACAACGCTCTGCGCTCCCTCTCCATATCGGCATCGTCCCTCAGGTCGTCTGTCAGCAAATGTCCTAAGTATTTAAATTTAGTAACCCGCGTAAGTGGAACACCATTAAGTACAATGGGAGGAAAAAAGAAAGGACATTTGCTGCCAGCTTTAAAGACCATGTACTCGGTCTTTTTAACATTATATGAGAGACCGTGCGAGGCCGCATATGTCTCACAGACAGCAATTAGCCGGCGCAATGCAGTGACCGAGGGGGCCAACAGGACCATGTCGTCTGCGTAACTTAAATTATTGACGCAGACACCGTCCACAAAACATCCGACATACATGCTGCTGAGCTCCTCGATCAATGCATTGACATATAGGCTGAAGAGCAGAGGCGAGCTCAACCCCCCCTGCCTTACTCCGCACTCCAGTCTCTGGGGATTCGACAACTCACCCGCCCACCTAACCGTATTCTCCTGGTTCAGGTACCAGTATCTAAACAGTGAGATCAGCTCTGGTGGAAGCCCTATATCACCCATCTTACGCCAGAGAATGTCGTAGGAAATCGTGTCGAAGGCTTTCGACAGATCCATAAAACATGCATAGACAGGTGTTTGCCTGTCCGTGTAATACTTGACAGTGTGTTTCAAACTCAAGATGGCGGCTTCCGTCGACATTCCGACATCCGTTTATGTTGTTCGTAGTTTTTCAATAGCAAAATTTATAAAATTCACTTTATTATTTTATTACCAAAGCTGTATATTTAAAACTTAGAGGTTTATACATACGATACGTTTATTGTATGAAACTTTTTTTTATTTACGGAAAATGAGCCAGCTAGCTTAATGTGTTAAAAGTTCTATTCGTCTTTATTCATTTAAATACATATTAACACAGTCCAAGTTTTCTGTACACATTAAGTCCGTCACAGACGGAGCGATAATATATCGGCAGATACCGTAAAATACCGACAGATACCGACAGATATCTTAGAGTATTACTAAGCACCACACACGCCAACGATATCAAAATATATATCGCTCTCTGTCTAGCACCTACATTGTGAGACGAAATATACCAAAATATATCGCAAGATACCAAAATAGGTATATATATGGTGCGCAAAAAAGACGGTGACAATAAAATATACTACATCAAAAATGAAAAAGACATCGAGCGAGTGGGTAAGGAATTGCAAAAAACATAGGTACGTACCGAAGTGCCTACTACTATTATTATCTCGTACTTATCCAACATTTTAAGTCAACCTGTCAAAATTTAATTAATGTGCGTAAAATGCATACAGTTGACCTAAATAAAGTAGAAACATCCCACGACTCATGGTCAGATTTTATGCAAAACATATCAGACGCGCAAAATAAACTGATTTTATTGCACGTCAACATAAGATCAACAATTAAAAACCACTCTCAACTAGAGTACATCGCCGCCAGTAGTCCAAGATTAATACATTTAATAATATTAACGGAAGCTAACATCACAGAAACAACTGCAAGTTTGTTTACGATTGACGACTATGTTATGTACACAGAGCTGCGAACCCAACGAAAAGGAGGCGGCATTATTATCTACGCGCATAAAAGTATTTCTTTCATCAAGATCCCCGTAAAGACAATGTTCTTCGAGTGTTTATATGGCGAAGTGGAAATATTTCAGGGCAATAAAGTAAACTTGTGTTCAATTTATAGACCGCCGAATCTAAGTAAGTCTGCTTTTATTAGTGAATTGTCGCATTTGCTATCAAAGTATCCTAGTCAATCGGACTGTATACTGATAGGTGATATGAACATTGACATTTCGTGCACAGACACTACTGTAAAGTCGTACATAAACAGCTTAAATGAACTGGGATTTGATTGTTGTATTTCACAGTTTACGAGAGTCGAGTCGAACATAAATGGAACATCCAAATCATGTATTGATCATTTGTTCATTCGTGACGCATGCAAGCGAGGTGCATTTAGGTATTCTGCGCGCTCAGCTGTTGTTCGAGAAGCGCCGGCCGACCATTACATAATAGGACTCGCTCTTATCAGCGAGGCCAGAGTAATTAACAATAAAACTGTAAACAAGTTAAATAATGAAAAACTTAAACTAGAATTAAGTCAAATAGATTGGAGCCCGGCATTTCGTTGTAGCGACCCGAATGAAATAATTGATTTCATTATTGGCAAATTCCAGACAATTTATAAAAACTGTACCTATAAGACAAAAATACATGTTAATAAAAGACAACAAAGTAGCTGGATGACTGATAAATTATTGAGCATGTGTGATAAAAAGAAAGAACTGTTAAAAATATATTTAAAGGACATTACAAATAAACAAAATGAGTTAGTATATAAAAATATAGAAACAGGACGAATAGAGTGATATGTAACGCCAAAAATAATTGTATAAAGAAGGAAATATGTAATAACTTTAAAAATCCAAAAAAAATGTGGGGAATAATAAACAGATTGACTGGTAGAATTGTTAAAGCTATCGATGATGTGATACTTAAGTCCTTTAGATTAAGAGCAACACAATTATGTAACAAATTTGCTATCGACTTCGATAGTAATGTCAACAACATTAAAATAAACTGTAATACGCCGTTACTTGATGAGAAAAATTATATAAATTCTCCATTGGTGTCAATGCGATTAAAAAAAATCAATGAAGAAATTTTACATAAAATCATATTACAAATGGATGACAAAAAAAGCCCAGGATATGACAAGATAAGAGCTAAAGACATAAAGTACATCTCCGGACAAATTACGCCTGTTCTGACTCACTTAATTAATTTATGCATAGCAAAATCTACATATCCTGATAAGTTAAAAGTGGGAATTGTAAGACCCATACATAAAAAAGGTAGTTACACAGATACTAATAATTATAGGCCGATAACAATTTTATCGGTCATAGATAAAATTATAGAAAAATACCTAGGTAACTCGATAAGTACATTCCTATCAAGTAACGGCATAATACACGAAAAGCAATTTGGTTTCCAGCGGAATAAAAGTACGTCGCAACTTCTGTCCTTATTCACTGATGAAATCAATGACTACCTAGATAAAAAACACCATGTACTCGCCATAATGATCGACTTTTCTAAGGCATTTGACACTTTATGTCACAGTACACTTTATGAAAAACTAAAACAAAATGGTATACAAGGACCCATGCTGGATGTCATAAAAAATTATCATAGTAACAGACACAACGCGGTTAGCATCGCAGGCGAACAAAGCGACCTAATTCCGACCTTATGCGGCACCGCACAAGGCTCAATTTTAGCTCCGACGGAATATTTATTATACGTTAATGATATGTATCATATATTCCAACATGGATCCGTATATCAGTTCGCAGACGACACATGTATAATTGTAGCCCACGAGGACTTGGAGACTGCACAGGACATGATGCACTGTGCAAATGGGCCCACGATCTAGGTTTATCGCTAAATTACTCTAAAACGAAACTTATGTATATACACTCACCTTATAAAAATGTAACCATAACGCCAAAAATCGTGGCCCACGAACATAAATGTATGCACATGCCCCGTGCGGCCTGTAACTGTGCTCACCTGGAGATTGTACAGGAACACACCTACCTTGGACTAAAAATAGACCAGAAATTCAACTGGAATCCACATGTTAATCATTTTTGTAACAAACTTAGAGCTATTAAGCTTCTGTACCGTTATTTGAAGCCTATATTATAATATTTGAGAGAGCGATGCAGTTTGTCAGTGACGAGCGGTTCCGGTTCATGATTGTGCTGACATCTACCGGCATGTTTCCACTTTACCAATTTCAGTTTTAACCCCTTCCAACTTCACCAGCGACCGTGGCGTGCGGCCTCGGATTTAGTTCATTGGCGTTCTGTTTGTCGGAACGTTCGGTTCACTACAAAAAATTCATAGAAATTCTTAAATTCTTAGAATTTTTTGTAAGTACTAATTAAAAGTATTTTTTTTTTTTTAAACGGTGTTACCGTTCGATTATTAATATAATTTAAATTTAAAACATTTGACGGACAGCTCGGGTTCGTTAAGTGTTTAGAGAAGCTGACACGTGATCGATTCACATCGCGAGCGCAGCGCAGCGGTCGCCGTAAGTAAGCGACTTTTATTTTATTTTGTTTACCGTGAATCGATTCGTCTTAAGGCACGGAACAGGCCCTTGAAAAAGTGAAAATGGCAATTTATAGGCCTCCGTTTTAGTGTCCTCCGAAAGGGAGGTTATAACGGTTTCTATTTCAAAATAGAACTGCCTAATTTCAAAGGTCTTAAACAGACGCGCTCTATGACGTCGTAATTTATGCTAAGTAATCACTGTGTGTTTGCATTTAGTATTTTTAGGCTAAAGTAATTACAGTGTTAATGATAGTGAGGATATACCTATGACCTGATATTTTCCGTGCATTTCCACATTTTCTGTTACTGTGCTGCTGTAATAAAAATTATTTTCCTTTGCATTGAAATCGAAATATCACAAAAATAAAGAAATGCCATATTTGGTATTGGCACCATTAAACAGTTACTCTAGTCGCTTCCAAACTAGGGTCCTATCTGCCTTAAAGTCGACGAAGCCCAGCTATCGCTGGGCTTCTATTTCCGCTCTGAAGAGCGAAAGGTAACTAACAAACCTACATCGAAAACCTCCCTTTTCGATCTTTGTGTCTATAGTCTTTGGAAAGTTTTCTCTTAAGTATTGCCAACTTTGGTTGCACGGTAGTCACGGTACCGTCAGCACCTTTGAATTTTATTTTCAATTAAGGGTTTTGTACCTAACAATAAATACTTAGCTGTTAAAAGCTGCCTGCTAGTTCAAGCAAGGGATTGGAAAGTGAAACTCTTGTATGTAAAACTGAGGTATCTCTATCCAGTTTGTGTTGTTATGAATTGTGGTTAATAAGTATTTTTATACATACAAAATGTTGATTTCGTATATATATGTATATGTATAACAGCATACAGGAGGGGCACTATTTTACCCTTTGCTATAACAATAACTCTTGTGAAAAAACTGAGTAACGTAATTGAGGCTGGGAGGTCTGGTGGTTACGGAGCCGCTGCCTGCACAAGGCATACATTCCTGCTGCATAAGCAGAGTAGTACAATGGTGCATTATGTTCTGTTGACTTAGCATACTCTAAGATTTCCCACCTGCGCAAGGTGTGGAGAAATTTACCACCATAACGTAACTTATATAATGGATATCCGCCAAGCCCTAAATACTACAGCAATTACCCACTGCGCAAGCGGGTATTGCCGGAAAGTTTATTAAAATATGTGCTGATAAGCTATGCTGTGCTATGCTTTAGAATTCAAATAACATACTTAAAATTGCCTGCCTGCGTAAGGCGTGTGAATATTATTATTTAGCCAGCTGAAGACCCGTCGCCTGCGCAAGGCGTGCGAGTTTCATTATCATGAGAAGCTAGTAGATGAAGCAAAATACTATAACACTGGTATAATACAATCAACATGGCTCCAAACGCCAAGACCTTTTATTACCGCCCGCGTAAGGCGTGTAAAAATGATTAGTCATTGGGCGAAAAGCTAATAGTTGGACATTGTTCTGGAACTGTTGTTACTGGGTTTTTAGTAGTTACAGTTACACTAAAACTGTTTAAGCTAGGTATATTAATATCATACAACATGCCTGCGCAAGGCGTGCAATATACATTAGCCTGCTGTGCAAGCGCGTAGCAATTAGTTCAGGAGTTTATTAACCAAATATTGCTACTACAAAGCAAATATGATACAAGTATACATGTTTTTCAATGTGTAAAAAATGATTCGCCTCCATGTAAATCTCTGCCTACGCAAGGCATTTGAAAAATTATTTACACTTTCGTTTTGCTGCAAAAACACACCTCACTAATAAACATTAAATTCTCCCGGGGAGACCCTAAGTCTTAATATTATAAGACCCTAAAAAGATAAAATAAGTAACACACTCACTGCCAGCGACCCGCTAGGCGGGTTCCCTTTCGTAGACGCTTTTCGCTACATACTGTTTTTCTCGTGTCTCGCTAGCAACGCGTAGTTCGCTCTGGCATTGAGTGGGTTAACTGGCTTTTAGGGCAGTAAGATTAGAAATCACCATAAGCACCATGAACCCCGTTTTTAACAAACCAATCGATTAGGTTAGAAGTGGGTTCAGACGCGGTTCATTCAATCAAGCAAATAATTGTGTAATTCCTATGCCAGGGCCAAGGTCACGATTTTATAAAGTTCATGATACTAATCGTTGAACTAAAATTTTAAAATTTAATTTTGTTTGCCATAACCAGCGGGCCGCCCCGGCGCCACATATGATGCAAGTCATTGCGATTGCAAGTTAATGGGCCACTAGTGCCTAAAGTTGTTAATTTTTTCATTCATTTTCAGTTTATTCATTCATTAAAAGGTAGAAATACATTACTCTTGACTGGCTCAGGCCAAAAATTCATCATTTAAATGATGGGATTAATCCCATGTGGGTCAAAACATTAAGAGAAAGGTTCCTTCTCTGCATATAATTATAAATGTTTGATACAATGTATCCCACCTGCAAGGGTGCATTGTAAGAACTTTAGATTCCCTTAACTTTGCATTGTCTTCAGGAAAGACGTGAACGAGGTAAGCAAATTACTATATGTATAAAATGTGTATGACTCTCACATTGCAACTCATCTACTCAGAGTATCAATCCAAATGAAACAAAGCCATTTTGTTTATCAATCCAGATGAATAACACACGTTAATGATATAAATGTCCTAGATTCCCTAGACAACTTCAGGTTAACAACAGAGCCCTCGCAGACTCGCACGTTTTTAAGGAATGGGGACAAAGGTCATTTTCTGGAAAACTGATCCAATCCCTTAAGTTAATAAGCTGAAAGAATTTACATACATGTATCAATGGGTTAAAATCCAACAATATAAAAAACGGTCAGTTTGTTTCTAAATATCAAAAGCTAAAAATTACTCAGGAAGCAGTAATAAGGTAATCTCGATGGTTATTACTGTACTAATGCTCATTAATGGTGTCCGGTGAAATTCCTCCCATATTTATTGTTTTTGGTAACAATATTTTAAAAACAGTATTAGCTTTGTGAGAATGGTACAAATACATGCGCGAATCAGTAAGCTCACTCAGATAACTATTATTTAAATCATCCTAATATAGAGGGTTGATAAGATTTAAAGCTAGGTGCCTGCGCCATAGCCCAGGCGGCAGGTTGAATTGGTGCTCAAATCACGTTTGACACTTTAAGGCACTTCATTTGAAAGCTACATCACTATTTTTCTTTCGTTTCTCTTCAAAAACATAAAAAGAAGAAGGGTGCTTAATGCCAAATGATTGAAGGCTGATCATTTTACACGCGAAGGTCATTGACCTTACCTACCTAACCCGCCAGATAATAACATCAGTTAAATCTATAATCTATATATAAATATATCTTGCTCTTTCTTGAGCTTGCACTACGGGTAGTACAAGTAATCCCGAAATAAGGTGCTGTTGTAGACAAAACACCCTAGCTTTGTAGCCGTCTTCCGGGTAGCATGGCTGTTATAGGTTTAAATTATGCGAATGCAAATATTTGTTTTGAAACACTACGCAGATCTGTCGTCTATGCACGGGCCAAACCTTGGCTAAACAGAAACGAAAACAAAGTACCTAATGTGTAAAATATCAAACGGCACAAAGAACCAAAGGGAAGAGCAATTCTCTGGACAGAGCTTAGATTCAGTTGTTGTAGCTGGTTAACCGGAATTTACGGGGTTTTTATTACCAATAATACAGCACTTGCTTATGACTTTGATCAGATACGGTCACTACGTGTTTAATCTAAAACCAAAGGCCAAGTTAAGTTATATATGTCGTACGCCCTAATATACTAATATTATATACATCTTGCAGGATGTTACATATTTTCACAAATAGTAATGAGAGGAACATCTTACTGTTATTCTTGCGGTAATACAGCTCTCGGATTAATATTATACTTACCATACCGGCTCTAATTATTGCTCGTGTAATAAAATAAAACCACATAATAGGTTGGTTAGTATGGGCTTAGGCCCGAGAATATTTTGGAATATTCTGTGGAGTTAGGCTTTACCAACATAGCGACTATCATAGAAAAGTTTAGTTTTATACAAAATGTATATACCTATAACAAGGGCATTCACATTATGAATAGCTGAGACTCAGCTGCTGAGCACTGTACCTACACAACGACAGAGAGTTCATGTTGGGTACCTGGCTGAGGTAACTTCTTCAGATGGGCAACAGAAAGTTGTTATAGCCCTACCGAAATTAACTTGTCAACATAATATCATTCACGATCTAATTGTTATTCAAGATTGTACCATAGCTAGAAAATAATGGTAGCTAATGAGTTAATCCTTTAATTGATTGACCGAAAGCCCTGATCACGTTTACACTGTGGTGACAAGTGCACTTTACATGTTAATTACCTGCCTCAAATACTAAGACTTTTAAAAAGAAACAAGTGAGGCTCGGAGGAATGTATTGAAAACTCGTTTTTGGGTGCCTGTAAAATAAATTGTATCCTGCCTTATCATTACTAATGTCGGGTATTATTACATGGGTAAATGACACTTAAAATTTTCAACAATCAAGGTTTATTTTCCTCGTTGCAAGGTAAATACGTTGAATACAATAATAAATATTGAAAAAGAATACAAACACAAATTATGGCCTGAATACATTTGTGGGATGGATGAAATAAAATATAATAAGGTTGTCAGAAATAATTTTTAATAAACATACTGATATCTATATACATTCAGTTTTTGACAACCCTAATTACCCACCTATAAATAATTAGGTGTAGTAAAATATGTCACTACACACTTAGCCCATTAGTCTATTTCACATTCATCCATGTACCCGGATTGTTAAGTGCACTTGTACTAGTTGTTTCCACCAGTTTCACTTATGAGTATAAATGAGTCACATAAGTCACATTGGCGTTTTCTGACCACCAGGCGATCACAGACACGTCTCAAATATTATAATATAGGCTTCAAATAACGGTACAGAAGCTTAATAGCAGCGTTTTACCTTACAATAAAACGCTTATTAAGCGAAATACCTTATTTGAAGCCTATATTTTTAACTTCGCCTGTGGCTACAACACTCAGTTGCAATAAACCACATCACTTTTATTTTATTATGCCCGTTGAGGGTACTTTTGGCACGCTGCATTTTAACCTATACCATGCAATATGCAAATCGCAACATCTACTGTCTTTACAGTTCAATGCCAGTGCATACCAGTGATACCAGTGTATGTCTTTGTTTTATTACACATCGGAATAATAAATGAACTCAACCCTTTGGTAAGTGGTATATTGCAACTTTGTTTTATTATGGTATATTTTGAGACCCAATGAACTAAATCCGAGGCCGCACGCCACGGTCGCTGGTGAAGTTGGAAGGGGTTAAAACTGAAATTGGTAAAGTGGAAACATGCCGGTAGATGTCAGCACAATCATGAACCGGAACCGCTCGTCACTGACAAACTGCATCGCTCTCTCAAATATTATAATATAGGCTTCAAATAAGGTATTTCGCTTAATAAGCGTTTTATTGTAAGGTAAAACGCTGCTATTCTGTCAAAACTATTTATACTTAAAAACAAAGTTCCCTACACTACATTAAGACTTTTGTACATGGCAATGGCCGATTCCCTCATAAGTTACGGTTTAGAAAGTTATGGAAGAACATACAAAACATATCTAAACGACATTTATAACTTACAATTACGTCTACTTAAAACGATTGTACCTACAAAAATCAAATATAAATTCAAAAATAACTATGAAAATCTATTCAAATACTGCAAAGTGCTAACGGTGTTTGAAAAGGTTGATTTAGCCATTATAACCCAATACTATAACCATATAACAGAATTAAGGAAAAAAACACGACCCGCGCGATTACGTAACCTAGCGAACCTTCCGACATTTGAAGTTGAAAAAACAAACAATGTATACGGGCAAAGAGTGTGGAAGTACATCTTACCGAGTACCTTGAATAGATTTTCAGAGGAATTATTAACATTTATAGAAGGACGAACGAGTAAACAAGCAAGAAATATTATTAAAAAATACTTAATTAAAATAAGAGGCCAGTCTACCGAAATCGCTTAATTTAATATATGACCTATGTACCTAGAAAAAAATTATATGTATAAATATTGAATATAAGATAAGACTCCTTAACTCAAAAAATCTTTTTAATTTAAGATTAGTAGTTAAGTTAAATATTACATGTTTTTTTTTATAAAAATAAAGTTTAAATTTTTTTTTTTTTTTTTATTACAGCTTCGTGTGTGGACTCTGACAAATAGTACGTAAAATATATCGTATGATGCCGTATCTTACGGTATCTTCCGATATACCTATATTATCGCTCTGTCTGTGACGGGCTTTAAACTTGACAATCGTAATAACTAGTGCTTACGCTAGTTCCTGCGATAAGTTGCCAAGCGGACCCTCAGGGCCTACCGCGAACCACGTTCGATATGTTGCCTCTCTGTCACACTTGTAAATTCGTACGTAAGTGTGACAGGGAGGTAACACTCTCAGGCTCCCATGAGCCGTAGCAAAAAAAACCGGGACAACGTTATGACTATAATTAAACATGATAATAATAATAAATATAACAAACTAAATTATACCTAATTGAGTAAAATATACCTTAATTATTTATTTGTAATTTTGTCGTTGGATAAAATAGGAAATGTAACGAAGAGACGAACAATTCTTGACTCGCATATGAAACAAAAGACGTTTTATTGTGCACAGATGTATTTGATGTTATAACTAAAACTAAGTTATACCTAATTAAGTAAAATATACCTTAGTTATTTATTTGTAATATTGTTGTTGGATAAAATAGGAAATGTAACGAAGAGACGAACAATTCTTGACTCGCATATGAAACAAAAGACGTTTTAGTGTGCACAGATGTTATTAATGCGTTTCATTAGAGCAGAGTACGGAATCAGGAAAGCTGGAGGCGGCGACCTTTTAGCAACTCGTTGCTTAAACAACGGCATTTATATTGGCTATGTGCGAGGGCGAGGAAATACCAGAGACGATACAAGGCGTGAAAGATGTAAACTTACTACCTTTTGGCAGATCAGTTAGTCAACTCAACTCATATTCATATTTATTAATAATATACACATACATTATTACACGTCAAAATACAAAACACAATTACAATTAGTGGAATAACAATTAAAATTTCTATTTATTTCAACATCGAAACAATAAAAGTAAAATTATTCACACATGTTCAAAAATGTAATTACAAAATTAAATACTAGCATATTATATTATATTTTACATTTGCAATAGATCTTGTAAGTCATAAAAGGCGTTGTCAATTAGGCATTTCTTCAATTTACTATTAAATACATTATCATGTGATATCACAGTTATTTTTTCAGGGATAGAATTATATATTTTTGGGCCCATAGCATAGGTCGTTTTGGCAGATTTGGTCAGTCTGAAGCTGGTAGTTTCGAGCATCCCTCTGTTCCTGTTTCGTAAACATCTTAGGTTACCCGCCCTAAGAGGAAACAAGTTGAAGTTGGTTCTTACGAACTTCACGATGTTGAAAATAATAGGAATATTATTATACATATTAAGAATAATAGGAATTTTACACAAAAGTAAACAAGTTTTTTTAATTTATAGGAGAAAAAAAAAACATTATACCTATGCCACTACTGCTACTACAAACATCGCTAAGATTAATTATCCTTCCCTTATTCAACACCTGAATTTAAAAAGGAATCACTTCATTATAATTATATTATTTTGGTGTTGAAACAAGTGTTAAGTTGCATGTAAATTAGAATGCTCATTTTGAAATTAATTTTAATTAAAATTACACAGAGTAAGTATGTCAGGAAGCGATTTATATAAAAGATGCTTATTTAATTATATTCCAATCCCAATTAATATCATAAATGAGATAGTAACACTGTCTCTGTCTGTCTGTCTATCTGTCTGTCTGCCCCTTCACGCTTAAAAAACCGCTGAAACGAGTTAAATGAAATTTTATCTAGAGATAGTTTGAGGCCCGGGGAAGGTTAAGGATAGTTTTTATCGCTAAATTATACGTAGGCGATTTCGGGAGTAGAAACCGAATTAGTTTGTAATATTATTACTATAGTAACATTTGGATTGCACTGTCAATTTCGTAAAATGAGCGTATTGAACATTCTAATCGCGTCAGCAATGTAGCAACGACAACTCAATTTATCAAAGAAAAACACTCGCCATCACAATGTAACGCAGCATACTACGTAGGTGAACAACACGCGAACGCGAAGCGATGCGGCGCGGCGCGGAGCGGATTCAATCAATCCTTTGATACCTATAGAAGTGTCCTACGTGGGCGATCTCGCTGCGAACGCGAACGCGAACGCCTTGGACCAGTTGGGCCCGTCACGACGCGCCGCGCCGCTTCGCTTCGCGTTCGCGAGTGTTCGCCTTCGTACTATTACGTAAGACGCAGCGTAACTTTTATTTGAATAACAACCGACGACTGCGGCAATACCATATAATTATGTCAATGGTGTTCTTGTACGGCAGCAATAATCGCGTTAATTTGTCAATAAGATTGGCTAAGTCAACCACATGCGAGCACACAGATAACATCGAAGTTAACTGCAGTCGCCGTGTCCCAAAACCGACCTCGGAGCTATTATTTGATTTCCCCACCAAAACGCTGACGTCATCACTCTAATTCATCATTGATTAAAAATTGCCACAGCTACTGGGATATTCCTGAAGAAGGTACTTGCGTAAAATACTCAACACCTAAAACTTTATTTTTATTACCGTGAATAACCTCCTTCACGCTGCTTGAGAAATTTCCCCAGCCGCTTCAACTTAACGACTGGTAGTTAATGTTGCCATATATTAATAAAAGGGTAATAATTCGACAAAGGAAATCTTAAGAGATACCGTTTCACCGTTATGATAAAATTAAGGTAAAACGGCAGTTAAAGCCTGCAGTTTTAAGTAAGGGATAATAAAACCTGATTTCCTGTTTCAATAACATTGTCTTGTTCCGAATTTGGTTGCTAGGTAATTTTAATAATATACTCGTATTTATAACATAAGTTTGGCACCTAAGTAGCAAATAGTACATTACTACAGAGGCCGTGAAGTAAGGGGTTGCCGGCCGAATAGAAATTACAAATCGAAAAGTTATGAGGCCGGCAACCCCTTTTCACGCCTAGGTACATATTATGTATAGTGCTTTTCTCAAACATGCAATGAATTATAAATAAAAAAAACCCCAGTTTTATTTTTAGAAAAACTAAAAGTAAACTACACACAAAATATAACTAGCACGTAAATCTTTATCACCGTATCTTTTACACGTGTCTTGTATTTTTATTACCCGTATACCTATTTTCATACAAGTATCTTGATTTTTCGCCTTGTATCCGTCTGACTATCGTTTTCGCCACATAACTAAGTTTACATTTCATGTTGATATCATGTTTCACATATGTACATCTTTGCCTTAACCATGGAGTATAATTCTTACAGTATTGACGGTTTTATAGTTACTTTCAGTTCTTTAAAATATGCCACAAAACTGTTTCTGGTAAACTGTAGGCAATTTTCTAAGTTTCTCAAATAATATGAAATTGCCATAAGCCATACTATCATATACTTCGCCTTTGACTTGGCGGCAGCAAGTTATCTAAAGCCAATTCTGCTTAAGCTGCCAATTCCAACTCCTACGATTACAATTAATATAAATTAAATTTTTTCGTCGGTATTTTCGTCGGAACTCACATTAAAATAAATAACAAATCAACAAAGTGCAATAAATCCAATAAAACAGAATTACAGAATGAAACATTTTGAACTTTGCCTCCATAACAATTTTAAAAAATACCTACGCGTGTTTGAGTACACATTTTAAATATGTAATTTTAAAATATTTAATTGTGTTCGTAATGTCTTATTTTTATTTATTATATAGGCATTTTCACTTAGAAGTGTACCATTTACGTTTTTTTGAAAATCCATTAACTTTTGGGTTATTTCTACTCAGAATCACGAGGACTATCGATTTAAAAAAAATGGCCTTTAAAAAAACAGTTTTGTAACTCATTTTTCACATACATTTTGTATGGACCGTTACAAAACTGACACCCAGAATTTGTATGAAAAACTGGGGACACTTTATTTTCTTTGTCTCAATCAGTACTGGTGACTGGGTCTAAAAAACCCAAAGGTTGATGGTTTTTCGAAAAAGAGTATATCGTACCATTTTTTGTAAATAAAAAACCCCGTACTATTTATTCATGTCGATTTTATATAAATAAAACTACAAAATATAGCAAACATCATTTATTGTTTTTTTTATGAGCGTAGTGGCAGAATGTCATTACTAACCATAAAGCTAATACTGCCTTTAGTTTTTTTAATGGCTGAATGCCATGATGCTGTGTCACAAATATCTGTGAAATGGCAATTAAAAAAGAGCACTTTGCTGGCCTAGGCCTGCAATTTCGTATGAAATTTTATTAAATACCTCCAGTCTAGCCTGAAACGTGACACTTAGCAGTCTATTTTAAGGTACATTTTAATTGCATGTTTGAGAAATATATACCTATTTAACAAAGAATAATAATAATTAACCTATTTAACCTATTTAACAAAGAATAATAATAATCTGCAGTAAAACTAAAGCCAGTAAAACTAAAATAGTTCGCACACTAAGAACACAATTGGTACCATGACCAGTATAATTTTTGTTTAATTTTTTACGTTTTACGAGACAGCTTCGTAACAATATTAATTATAACTTTTTATAAAGCACTGAAAGTTGCGTAAAAATTACAACGCTATATAAAAAGCTGTAAGTTATTACAAAAGTTACATGTTCATTGTTTTTTAAAGTACTTACCGTAAGTTTTGACTACCGCTAGCATAATTCCTAAGTACAGTACAATAAAAAATTCTGCAATAAAAATTAAAATTACAACCTACCATTACAATGTTTTGTATAGTAACAATATTTTAGGTACCATTCAATAGCGTAAACGAAAACAAACCTTGTTAAACTAACGAGAAACATTACGTTTCGGTGTTATATACGTTCTTTATGAGGCCTGTAATGATCATTGCATATTCCCGGCACGGAGTCGGTATAACGCCCGGATCTTCATTGCAAAAGAAAGTTAAAGGTGCCGGCGAAAAAAGGGTGTTGGTATTCAAAGAAGAGACCGCCAAACCGCAGCTTTCACTTTGGCGGGGTAAAAACGTTACCACCTGAGTGAGATGAGCGTTAAAAGTTTTTTGTGTGAAATATAGGAGTGCTTGCTCATGCGTTTATA
Organism: Cydia strobilella; assembly: GCF_947568885.1. Lineage (NCBI taxonomy): Eukaryota > Metazoa > Arthropoda > Insecta > Lepidoptera > Tortricidae > Cydia > Cydia strobilella. The sequence goes on from NC_086042.1 coordinate 24,273,298, forward strand.
TTAGATTGGTGAGTATTCCGCGAATTTTCATACTCTAATTTCTTTTGGAGGATGTACAAAGTGCGCTCTATAAAAATGTGTAGCAAAAATATCCCATAAATGGGGGTTTGCATCTACATAGTTATAAATTATAGTTGTAAGTCTTATAACTTAACTCAGCCTTATAAACTCAATTCAACTATTGAAACATTGGTACCTAAGTATGGCGAGTTTTTATACTATAACTAAATATGACACCTTTATTCGTGTTTTACTAATAATACCTATCTCTCAGAGTATGCGTTACCGAAATAGCATTTGCATACTTAACTTAAAGTGCGATATACATTTATTATCTTATGTCACGCCTAAAATTACTATAAAAGTGTTAGTTAAGAGCTAATTTGCTCCCTTTCCACTTTCACAAAAATGACTGTATACGAAGTGAAGTGTATGAGGCTTACCTTAATACAAATAAGAATATCTTTCCTCACGGACAAAATAATCGGGCAAATTCTCTAACAGGGAATCACCTAAGATAAGTGTGCAATTACTCAATAAAACCCCAACGTAATTTAGGCACGATCAGGCCCAGCGTTTGATGTTCGCAAACTTCCTCTATCAGACTTTTTTCCTCATCGAATCAACATCGCTACGAGGCGGAATAAATAATTTTCTATATATTTCTTCTTTAAGCCTGCTATTTCTTTATTTTTCTTTTGTAGTCTGTGATTATCTTGCTCAGAACTTTATATTCTGAAGAAACTTCTGAATGTTTCTCTCTAATGTTTTGAAAATACATAACAACCCATTGCTATGTAACGCTTTGAGTTAAAATAAAGGTTTTTCTTTGGGCAACTCACAATATATTATTAGGTTAATTATTATCTTTACGTTGAGTTTTCTGGAAAGCAGTAGCACGATTTAGTAGGTGCTGAGCTGACTGCTGAGTTAGTCAAGGCGGTTCAAATCTAAAAGAAAGTGTATTTACGTGTTATTCTATGATTAAAAGAGAGATTATGCTTAGAATTAGTTATTGTTGTGAAAACAAAAGATAAAACCAATGCAGTGTTTAATTTTATTAAGGTCATCCATTGTGTTAATAATAACATTTGACCGGAGCGGTCAAAACGCTCGTACGTTGGTTCGGCAGCCAGTTCAATCAAAATCCAATTTTGATCCAGTTTAATTAACAGTACGGATGACGAGTCTTGTTGTTGTATTCGAGTTTGGTTACGCGTGTATGTGTAAATAGAAGCGCTTAGTGTAGAGTTATACGCGACAAAACTCTATATTACTGTTAAATAATTCGTCTGTCTGAAAACGCAATGCAATATTTATTCGAAAAGTAAATAAAAGTAAATATAGTTTGTTTCGAAAAGTAAATATAGTTTTACGATATAAAATTTATAAAGGAGAAAATATATTTCGACCCGAGTTGACGAAGCTCTAATACTAAAAGGATACAACTTAAATTATCGTGACACTACTTCGTATGTACTACGTATTCTACTTTTATGTTAGATAGAATAGATAGATAAATAGATAGATATATTGTATTTATTTCTAATTGGAAATTACATGTTATTTTCAATTAAAAATATCACAAATTCACAAAAAGATCGTCAAATATATACCAAAAATAATAATAAGCAACAAAATAAAAAATAAGATAATCATACAAACCAATAATAGGAACAAAAAAAAATTATAAATAAAATGGTCAAATTCTAAATTGAAGTAACCTAAATTTACTTAATTTAAATATGTAATTTTAATGTTGTATATAGTACTAGGGCTTCCTAGTTAATATAATGTAAAAAGGTAAAAAACAATGTCAATATATCAATACAATAATATAAAAGCCAAAATATACAATTTCATATCAAACAAAAATAAGATATTAATATTTGTATTTTTCACTGTACTCTTTAACAGATTACAGCGATTTAAGTCGGCAATCACACATGTCTTCAGAGGATTCATTCCTAATAATGGTAGGTAGACGTTCATACAGCGACGGACCTATTACTCGCGGGTTCTTGTCGAGCAGCGCTAGCCGCCGCGGCACGGGCAGTCATCGCCCCATTTGATGGGTTATTCCGCCAAGCATATTCAACCGTTTGAAATTATCATTATTTTTTCGTAAACATTATAATTTCATACAAGTAAAGCGAGTCAATTAATTAAATTTTTGAAGAGTTCTCTACGCGAGTACCTCGAATTCACATCTGCATCAGTGAGAAGAAATACGCGTGGTATTTATATTTGTATCAAAGCGTCATTTGAGACAATAGAGTTATTAATATATACACTGATTGCACTTTGTATCTTTTAATTATTTTGAACCAATAGTCAAGGATCCCAGAAAATCACCTTCTAATTTATGAAGCGTGTGTAAAAACATGCACCTACCTAGTTACTTTATAACAGCCTCTAGTTCGATTCGGCTTCAGACAGCCAATATGGCTAATTCTAAAATAAACCTAGTTTTCTGTCCTTAACTATTCATCACCCGGCTCATTGCCACCCGGCACCATTTGGGACAACGCCCGCTCGATGTCCTGACCTTACCGTTTCTGAACTTTCTACTCAATTGCCCAGTATAAGTAAGACCTCGGTATCAATAACAGCTAAACGTAATCGGGTTACGATATTTACAATGGTTCGGCTCAAAATAGTATTCGTCTCCGGTTAAGAATAATCGTCCTGATTAAATCTTGCCCTTATTCCAAACGATTGGCACAAGCAGCAGGATAATTAGGTTACTTTGAAAGCAGATGAGTTTTGGTCCAGTTACCGACAAATCTCATTAGTTAACTGACATTTTAAAGGACCTTTTAAATGGATTAACATGTCAACATGTAGCGTCTAGATGTACAGGAGAATCAATACAATAAAAGTCCTCTTTATTGAACAACCTATAAATAAAATTGACAAAGAAACATACAATTATATATAAAGAAGGAGGTAAAGAAAAAGAAGGCCTTATCGCTAAGGAGCGAGCTTTAGTTTTCGTAAGTTATTTTTTAAGGCGGTTATCACATTGCCGTCGCATATCGTTGTTATGTGCGAAGCGACGAATTCGCGTGCGGCTACGAAGGTACGATGGTGTGATTTTCTCCGTATCTTCGTCCGAAGCTGCGATGCGCGACGAATCGCTTTTCATTGCGCACTTTTCGGTGCGCACCGCATCTCCGTACGAAAGCGCGAATCGCCGTACGATTCACACGGAGCCAACATGCGGTTTTTGCATACAAATCGAGATTCTACACTACAAAGTAAAAAATTGCAGCCCCGGACGTCGCTTCGAAGTGCGAAGCAGTGTAATAACCACCTAATTATAAAAAAAAAAAAATGAAATTTGCATGCAACATTTTAGCTAAACTACCATCGAGATAAAAATGACCGGAGCATGTATAGAAAGTAAAATATGCTACTAAATTGTTTGTCAAAATCATTTTGATTGACGACTTCGTATTTTCAGTCAATGAAAAATTAACAAGGTTGCTAGATACTTTCGGCGCGATTCGAGAAATGAATTAGAGATTCACTAGATATGAAATAGTAAAGATATGTGACAAAATGTACCTTATGGCGGCTGGCGCTTACGTCGCATAGCGTCGCAAATGATTGCGGCATTTGCGGCGCTATGCGACGGAAGCGCCATCGAATATTAATTGGAGCGGCGTTAATAATAGCGTAACTCCAACCGCCATAAGGTACCTTTACCCGTGGGACGTCACATATCTTTACTATTTCATATCTAGTGAATCTCTAATCATTTCCCGAATCGCGCCGTTTGATACAAATAACATTTTGGTATCTCAAAGCCACGAAACTGCCTGCAAATGAATTCATATAATTTTAAACGACATTAATTAATTTGTAAAGCATTCACGTACACACACAAGGTTGCTTTGAAACTTTACGGCTTTGCTGCGGCGTCTCAAAGCTTTTTCTCTAAGTGCTGGCCAGTACCAAAGTCCTATGCAGTTAGATTTTATGTTTCTAAATAAAATATTCACAGCATTCCCTTTAAAACACTTTATATAAGTATGGTTTCGTGTTGTTGCTGCATTTTAATACAATTTACTTAAATAAATGTAGTATTAAACCTTCTTCAACCTTTTTAATTATCTTTTTTATTTATGTCACTAATAAGTTTCTGACTTTTGACAAATGTTATCTTTGCCGCACATTTTCGAACAAGTTGTAAAAAACACTGCCAATGATTAATACAGTCTGTTTCATTTTGTTGTCGATCATTGGAATTAATTTTTGTTTGAAAATAAAAAAAAAATATCTTGTTCTAATTCAAAAAAATATTAACGTTAGAGCATTCCTGAGAAGTAACCCTACGTGGGATTTCAGGGTTTGTCCAATGGCTAAGGTCACCCTGTATGTAAAATATTTAGCCTACATTAACGTTCCGCTATTCAAATATTTTGTAATGTAATGTAATCATTTATTGCAGACAAATAGTCCATATTATAATTCGTAGAACAGCACATACCAGGTAAAATAAATACTTATATAATTTTAATCAAAAAGGGAGGTTTTAATATTAACAATAGAAGGACAAACCGTTCGTATTTTGGTGGCTCAAATTTGGTCTTGATAGATAAGAAGAAGAAGGTATGCGAAGAGGAAAGGAATAAAATAATGGTTAAAACTGAATTACACTTAGTTTTTTTTATTATAATTTCACAACTAACCCTCTCTTTACGCAGGCAGGACGTTAAAGCTAAGAGGCTTAGACTAAAGGCATTAGGTCAAGTGGTCTGGCTTCTTTCGTTAAGCCAGTTACAGTAGTAACGAGGTTGGCTCAAAGAGATCTCGCGTGATGTTTTAGGTGCTTATGCTTATAAACATATAGGCATAACGCAAGAAGATTTTAAAAGATGTTATTAATGTGTAAAATACTCATTTACTCGTGACATCAGTGACTGAGAAAAAATTCACCTCATCGTCTTCCTCGCGTTGTCGCGGCTTTTTGACACAGCTTATGGGAGCCTGGAGTCCGCTCAGCAACTAATCCCAGGTATTGGCGTAGGCACTAGTTTTTACGAAAGCGACTGCGATCTGACATCTGAACTTCCAACTTCGATTGGTCCGGGTTAGTCCGGTTTCCTCGCGATATTTTTCTTTACCGAAAAGCGACTTGTAAATATCAAATAATATATCGTATATAAGTTCCATAAAACTCATTGGTGCGAGCCGGACTTTGAGACCCAAACCTCCGAATAAAAAGGCGCACGCTCTTTGATAGGCTCTTAATTACCACTTAACTACCAGCGCTTCCGGGCAAAATATAATTATTAAGACTAAAACTTCTTCAAAACAACATCACATGTCAAAGCGCGTTTTCTTGTATGTTCCTGCATTTTTTTTACTAGCCTATTATGGTGTCCCACTGCTGGGCAAAGGCCTCTCACCTTGTCTTCCAAGACTCCCGATATAGTGCCTCCTCCGACCAGTTGTTGAGAAAGGTGTCTAGGTCGTCCCGCCATCTCCGTCAGGGCCTGCCGGGTGCGCGCCCCTCTTCTGGCATCCATTTGCATTACTGCATTTAGCATAAGAAATCTCGTAGCTATTCGGCAGATGTATTTTTTTTATGAAGCACTATTTTTGGCAAAATTATGAAATTCTTTTTTGGTACTATTGTATCCTCTTGCCAAATAAAAATTTTGATTTGTCAAAGTAAAGATTCAAAATAGAATATGAGGAGACCTTTTTAAAGGCCTCTGGGCGGCTAGAGAATAATAGTATTTTGTGCAACACGTAATAACAAGGCTGCATAATAAGGCTGGAAGGACTGCACTTTAGCTGACGCGGAATTCGAGCCCCCCTCTTGGGGGGCTTCGCCCCCCCGACCCTTTTCTTTGTCACTCTTCTTGTCCTTGTCCTAAACTGCGTAGGAACGTATTCATCAGTTTTGACAACTGAATGCGCCAGAGCCGTGTTAAAGGAAATTTGTATGGGAACTTTAACATTTTTTTTTCTCCAAAACTATGGGGTTCCGCGCCATACGACTTGGTGGGGAGATTGCTTATGATGAGTACTTTCTATAAAAAAAATATGAGCCCTAAACTCCGCGTCAGCTAAAGTGCAGTTGAGCCGTAGCGCTTCTTAAAATTCAAGGGCCGAAGTTACAAAATGAAACGAAGTTGAGTTTTGTAAAGACAGGCCCGAGAATTTTGAGACCTACCTAATTATGTACCGTTGCACACAATATGTTTTCTAAGACTGCAGCAAACACCTAAAATTATAAATAAAATCAAAGTAAATAATTGTTTGTAGATCTTATAAAAACAAACAACAACAGTTGCATAATATTGTATGAATATTCCTTAGAACACTGCTGTTAGAATCCTAAGAACACTGTGCCGCGGCCCCGCGCGCCGCACTGCTTATGAAGTTGATTTCAATCTCACTGGCAGTCATTTAATCTACAAGTAAGAGTGCTGGAGTAGAAAAAACATTATTTTCTCAAACATGCTATGTAATATTGATATTACGTTCTTTATATTAGGCTAGGAAGTATCACGTCTCAGGCGCGGCTAGACGAGAGGTCTGTAATGAAATTTCATACAAAGTTGCAGGCCTAGGCCGGGAAGTGGCTTTTTTTTAATTTCCATTTCACATATATTTCTGACACAGCATCATGGCATACAGCCATAAAAAAAAATATAACCAATATTTGCTTTCTGGTTCGGAATGACATTCTGCCAATACTAAAAAAAAATATTAATAATATTAGAAAAAAAAAACAATAAACGATTTTTGATATATTTTGCAGTTTTATTTGTATAGAATTGCCAAAAAAATCATAAATAAAACATTATTAACAAATTCCAATAATATTGAATTGCAAATTTATAGTTGGTCAAACCAAATTGGCAATAAATAAGAACAAAAAAAACTATACTCATCCTTTTCTTTCGGGTGCTAGTACTAGTGTAAGACAAAGATAGTATGATTCTCTCTGTCTATGTTTGAAATAAGACAGTCCTTTGACAAACTATAATTACAAATACAGATTTAAAATATTTCATTTAAATATTAGCGTTAAAAATGTCTACTCAAACACGCGTAGGTATATTTTTAATCGTTTTGGAGGTAAAGTTTAACATTTTTCATTCTGTAATTCTATTTTATTGGATTTATTGTGCGTTGTTGATTGTGTTATTTAATATGAGTTTTGACGAAAATATTAAATGAATACCTGTTAATTATATTTCATGTTTAAGGCAACGATGTATGTGAAGCATAATATCAACATATAAAACTATGTAATCTTAGTTATGTGGCTAAAACTACAGTCAGACGGATGCAAGGCGAAAAAATCAAAGATACATAAATATATCTTGAAAATTTGTGTAATAAATTGATAAACTACATGTGTAAAATATACGACACGTGTGATAAAGATACGTATAGGTGGTAGTTATATTTCGTGCCTCGTTTACTTTTAGTTTCTTTAGAAATAAAACTTTAATTTCGTGGAAATTTCTTTATTTATTTCATTGCATGTTTGAGAAAAGCACTATACATACATCGACGTGGAAAGGGGTTGTCGGCCTCAACTATCCGGCCTCACTACGTTCGGCCGTATAATAATATATGCATTCGGCCGGCAACCCCTTACTTCCCAGCCTCTGTAGTAATGTACTATTATTATAGATCAAAATCTGAATACCTACATAAAATGTCTAAAAACATATCCACATGCTTACAGTTATACTTAAAAAGTTTTTTTCTTATACAAAAATTTACACATTTCGCTTAAAAAATTACTTGCCAATTTGCCTTAAACTACACCACGTTCTTAAACAATGCCATAATGTAACCATTATGTACTTTGCAAATAACAATATCATTAGAAGTGAAACGAAAATCAACCTTAAGCAGAAAAAAATAAAGACGACTTTATGTGTGGTTAGTAGTCTTTCAAAAACATGCTGTAGAGCCATAAAAAGGAAGTAAATGGAACGTGAACCGCCCGATTAGTCTGGTAATTTGGCTAAATGGCGGTAGGTAAGCTCTTGAAGGGTTAAGTGTGAGCAATATGCAATGGATGCGGTCATGTTTTCTATTCACGATACCTTCTCTAAAAAAACCGAGTCATAATCTTATAGTTTCATGAAACTGATATATACGTACTAACTAACAACTGACATATCGTTCTAGGTATAGTAAAAATAAAAATAAACTATGAAAACGGATTATATCGCGTATATTGAATTTATAATACATCCCGACGTTTCGAACCCTTTACAGCGTTCGTGGTCAACGGGTGACTGAGGAAAAATTACAAAGTGCAAAAATACCCACATACTAAAATAATGAACAATCATAGACTACAAACTTTAAGGCTGGTTGTACATGCAAAATCGGTTCATAAGGCTAGGCATAGTTTTATTTCATGAGTAACTATCGCGGTAACCGAAGACAATATTAGAAATAAACTAGTTTTAGTACTAAGCTACTAAGTACAAGGTTCGAATGTCTATATTAGGTTTTATAGTAAAATAACACTTGAGTAAAAAACAACGATTACGTTATTGGCTTTGTTGAAAAATAAAACTAAAAACTTTAATCATGTTTGGGAATCTGTCAGTAGTATTCATTGAACACTTTTAAGTCTTGTTGTAAATATTCCTAAGATCTAGTATATCGTATCCAGTTTGTGTCTAAATCATAACTATCTGTAGTATCTGTTAGAAATGTTTACTGTGTTTAATTAGAAACAAGCGACGACTAGACAATGGGTAGAAAAGCGAGTGTGATACCGATTTATTAGGTAGTGTATACAAATTTTAAATAAAATATATTTTTAATAAAAATATATATCTGAAGGCCGTCGTATATAGACTTTATAAAAACTATTTATTAATGGTTACCTATCTTAAATTAATGGTTAAATCTGCTTGTGATAAATTCGACGACCACCCTAAACTTCCTGCAAATATATTCCCAGTCCACTATAACTTGGATCTTTTTAAATCAAGAGTGAATAGACATCTTTTAGGTAAGCATGATCCATCCTAGACTGCATCGGCACTTACCATCAGGTGAGATTGCGGTCGTGCTTGCCTTTTTGTAATAAAAAAAAAAAAAAAAAAACAACCGCATCCACTTTTTCCATGACAGCGAGTAAAAAAGGGTTTTACAAACCCCAAAATTAAACCCACTCACCTGCGCCGCATTAAGGCTCTCAGATGTTTTAGCCTCACAAAATGTTTTAATCAACATTAATTATCATTACCTATTTTATACGTCTAGGAGGCCAAATTCGAATGTACACTTGACATCAAAATGATTAATAATGATGTAATTTTGATAAATTATGTCATTTAGTGATCAAATGGGTCAGCCGCATTCGAGGGAAGCCAGTACTGTCAAACTGGTTTATTTTGGCAGACATTCAGACGTACTCTATGAGTTGCTATGAGTAACCACAGTTGAAATGAAACCGTACACAATCGAGCGTGAATTTCGCTCGCACTTGTCCGTACATGTATTTCCGCGAGTGAGATGCACGGGCTGATGAGAACAAAATGACATCATTTAGATATCTATTTTATGGCAAATGTAAGTTTGAATTGGCCTCTATAATCTGTACCTATTGGTTTGGTACGTACAGTACAAAAAATAAAAATAATACAAAATAAGGACCACCCGAATTAAGAAACTATAGCAGAAAGACACCTTTTAAACAAAATATTAAGACTGAATAACAAAGGAGACCATGAGTTTTATGCCCACTTAGAACTAAACGCGTTCACTCTTCATACTATTTTGTAAACTATCTAAAAAAACCGGACAAGTTCGAGTCGAACTCGCCCACCGAGGGTTATTACGATCCTAATCTAGATTATAAGAATTCATATGAGGAATTCATATGTGTTTAATATATATATTAAATGTAAACGTTCGATTTCATGGGGGGGCCCAATCGCTTAACAAAATCGATGATCTCCTCCTCAGATTCTATTTCATGTTTAATCATTGAGTGTCATTGAGTACCTCAATTGATCAAGATTTTACCTAGGCTTGATTGACGGTGGCTTAGGCCTATTACCGTTCAAATGAGTCAGCTGGTTTTCCAGCAGATAATTCAAGCGGGATGTGAACAGTGTCCTAATATTTCGATTCCATCTTTGTAAATAAGTTTACAAAGGTATACGTATATACTGAACTATACTGAACCCCAGGGATATTGTCAACCGCATGAGGCATTAAACTACCATTACCTTAATCCATTAATTAAAGGATAATAAAATTACCTTACGCCACGGGTACTTAATAACCTCAGTAAGGAAGTTTCTATTCGTTAACCGGGGGTCCATAAGAATATTATTAACTATTAAAATACGTTGTGGACCGACAGAACTTCTTGAAAGTAGGACGCACGTAAGGACAGTAAACCTGTAGATTAATGGATACTCGGAATCAAGACACCTGTTTGGAGAACTTGTGTGTAATCACTGCAGTGTGGCAGGCCATGTAAGACCGTCTATAGGTTTACATGTTATGAGATCTTTTAAAAATATGGATGGTCCGAGCCGTCAAAAGGTTGGTTTTTTGTTGATGGTGATTTTATTTAAAAAAATATTTATCATTAAACACACTATTATGTTACTTCTTTTGAATATACCGATAAGTTGTTAATGTAACTTGTAACCAAATGATAAGTGCAGTTCACATTTGTAGGCACAGACAAATAGATTTTTAGACAAATGTATTCCACCACTTAAGAAAAATACCAATAGTTACAGACCAATGTAATCTTATCACTAAAAAGCGATGTCTTCCAAATTTAATAACCTTTGGAAAAAATATTCAAAGCACGTTAATCTGAGAAAGCCTAGACATATGTAGGTACCTATGTTGTATAATGAAATACCGTATGACAAAAGGAAATGTAAATCACTTAGTATGTTTAAAGTTAAAATGAAAATGTTTCATTTAAACAAAATTAAATTGAAGTTACCACCATAAGTAGAAAGATGTATATACCCTCTGCCAACAAACTGTCCTGCTATTTAGCAGAAGAATAAATTGTAAAAAAAGGGCTTATTTCGCCAGAATAAAGGATTTATTTATTTATTTTATAAAATAAAACTATGAAAACGGATTAAATATATCGCGTATATTCACTCGTCACGGTTCGAAACTTGGGGATGTATAAATTCAATATACGCGATATAATCCGTTTTCATAGTTTTATTTCATGAGTAACTATCGCGGTAACCGAAAACAATATTATATTTATTTTATATTTTTATACTAAAATTTTATCACAAGTAATACAAACCTGTGAGTAATAATGTCACCGAGCAACATTCAAAGACATATTTTTGCTTCCTAGTTAGTTAAGTATCTTAAAGTCCCTATGTACTAACTAGATTGTTTAAAGAAGTTTCACTTAATCACGTTTCCCTTCCAGGAACAGCGCACTACGGCGAGGACAGCGTGGGCTCGTTCCCGTACTTCGAGTATAACGTGCCACGCAACGTCACTACCGTGGTCGGGCAAACTGCCTTCTTGCACTGCAGGGTGGAGCAGCTTGGAGATAAGGCGGTAAGTACAATAAAACGTGTTAATTCTTTGTAAAAGGCCCTCTTGGACCTTGGACCTAGACAAATGACTGTGTCATGCAATAACGCGCACTAATGATTTTGAGTCAGGAGAGGTAGTTAAAAATAATAGTGCTAAAAATCGGAACTTGGTAGCATAAAAATCATAATATGAGAAGGATGATACATTATTATAGCAATGGCAACTTAAGGTTAGAAAGATTTATTACAAAAGACTACACAACCATTCGTTCCAAATTCGAACCACCTTTACAATTAATTCGTTCGGTATTAAAGTTTTTAACTTGACCTATTTTGAGTTGAATCTATGAATGTACTAGTATTTAAGTATAAATTGTATATTTACCATTGTATAAAACCAATTAGCATAAGTTTAAAATGAATAAATATTATCTTATCTTATTGAGACTATGAATCATTTCTCAAACTTAAAAATATATATCTAGTCTATGGTATACGCCACCACGTAAAAAACCTAATACTAGTAAAAAACTTTCCGAAACTTATTTACGACCGCACCGTATCGCATTTAAAGTTTAAAGACTACAATTATTCTCCAAAGTTCGGCAAAGTTGTTGAAATAAATTCTGTACACCTCTATTATGCTCGAGTAGACGTTCAAATCAAATTCGGGTAAAGTGCGCGATATAATTTACAAAGAGGAGCCTAAAAGGTTCGATTTGTTCGCGAAATTCGAGCCTCAATCCATTGTTGTTGCCAAGCGTAATGTTGTTAGGTTTCGGTTTAACTTATTATAAACTTAATTTTTACGTACATGGAACACCATGTAAAAATTTAAGGCGTGAAAAACTTAAGCAAAAATTTATATTTGTGGTTTATCTTATGTTGCAATCATTGCCGTTTCCCATTTATCGAGGACCTTCATAACCACGTTTCAGTATAGTTAGTAAAAAAGTCGTCATTTTAATTTATCTTTTTTTCGATAGTGAACCAACAATTTTTATAAAAATTTCGCTACGCAACCACCGGCGTTCCAATAAAACTAGTTATGCAAAATGGCACATTGCGATTTTAAATCTAATTTGTAGCGGTAGGCGGCTGGAAATTGTGTAAAAATTTGCCTTTATAATGTATCCTTACGTCTCTGTTCGGAAAATGTGAAAGTATCAACAGTAAGTTTTTGAACAGTTTCAATTTGAATAGTTTAAAAAATTTGTGATTTGGAAAGAAGGTATTTTATTTTAATAACCGTCACCAGCCTATATCGATTCCTTCTACCAGTCCTACCTAAGTGTACTGAGGCAAGTGCAAAATCCGTATTTTAAAGGAGAGCAGTCTAAACGTACAATAACACGTTAGTTGCTTATGTTGTTCCATACAATTTTCTTATATTAGGTCTACATAAATGGAATTCTAAAATTAATGTTTGTTTAAAATACTTGTATAGGTACTGGCGTATATTATACTCTTATATTTTAGCTGACACAACAACCACGTGATCCAGCATACCTACGTCAAAATTTGACAATTATTTGGAGAAAATTAGATTAAAAGTAGCATTTCATGTTGCCTTATTATGAAAACAATTAAAGTTCATCATGCAATTATAATTGAACTTGTTATATAACATTTTTTCTGAGTCGCCCCCTCTAGTTGTTTCAGTAAATCACACTTTTTATTTACCCCCCCTCCCCCCGTGTGAACTGTACCGCGTACTGTGGTGCAAGTTACTTACCCCAGTAAGGTATACAATTTTCCCGTTTACAAAACGATGCTAGTTGCATACATATAAGTCACTTAATTTTTAAAACGAATATATTTCAGCATGTTATTTCAGTGAAACGTAATTATCGGTATTTTAATCATAAATATAAAAAAAAAACGTAAAATTGTCACTTGCCTTCAGTATACTTAGTAGGTATCGATATGTAGTAATATAGATACGCCCACTGCTGGACATAGATTTCCTCTCTTATTTACAAGAGGGCGTAGGCTACCAGTACCTACGACAAGGCGTGCTGCAAATCAAAATACTCTAAAATTTGTTAAATAAAGTACATAGAACATAACTAGCCAACTACTAATGTAGTCTCGCCGTACGGTAGAGCCCTAGTTGAGCTAAAATTGTATAATCAATAGCGAACGAACAGCCTTTGTATCATCTCCCTGCTTCTAATAAAAGACTGGCTGTCTGAGCCAGAGGCTTGCTGAAATGCCTCCTAAACACCGGGTGCCTGTGATAGCATGACAAGTCATCCGATGCTGTGTATTTTAATTCATACTTTTGCGTGTACTTTCATTCCAATAATGTTTTGTTTTTCGTCGATGGCTCGAGCTTTGCAATTAAAATATCCATGAAGAGACTAGGTAAAATAGCTTAAATAGAAATATAATAAGCGAGATTTTTGTAGAATGCCTCAAAACTTTTTCAGTGTTGTCCATTCAACATATTAGCTAAAATACGTATACTTAATAATAAAATATGTATGAAGATTCTATATCGTTACTTTTATTTTTAGATACAATATGTATGATATGTGTGTATTTCTGAATTGTTTATCATTTACCTTGTCTGTAAAAAATCCACAAATAAAATAAAAAAACAAATTTACAATTATAATCCTAGTCATGAATATCCATCGAACTGAGACATCCATTGCTAGTTTCAACCCATTGAATGGCTTAAGTGCTTTTGTGTCTTTATTCGAATCAAATTTTATGTAAGTCGTCCAGAGCAGTAAATTCTGTTATTACTTTTTCCTACGGTAGCGAATTTACACTGTTTTTCTCGTTTTCATTGGGTTTTATTTGCGACGACAAATATTTTTCCACGAGTATCCGGAGTTCATGATTTACGCCCGTGGAGAGTTATAACGCATTTTATGACACCGAAATTCACAGAGAAGTGGAAATGAAAACTTCTTTAGCACCACTCGTAATGTGAAGATGTGTCATGCCAGTTGCGGGACAGTTCTCTTCAATGAATTTTACGAATACTTACCTACCTTTTTATTGAAACAATTACCTACCGTATCATTTTTAAAGTCAAATACATAATAATCATGTTAGGTAAAGTATGCGATCTATTTCATAAGTTACTTTAATAAACTGTATATCCACTTAAATTATTAAGTGTATTAATACTAAATATGCATTACAGCAGGTTGAAATTTGAAATAGAACAAAACTAGTTCAGAAAATTCGCTTTAGGACCGATAAATAAAAGTCCCGAATTGGGTTATCTAATTTTGTTTTTAGTTATACTTTCATTCGCAGTCCAACTTAAGTTATCACAATAGTCCTCTGGGGAATACAAGATTTGACACAAACTCGAATTATTCATTGCATTAAGAGAAATAGGCCTCGTGGGAGAGATTGAGGATCTAAGAGCAGCCAGTAGCCAACAAAGAACGGTCGAGGATTCTTGTGGTTTGACATTCTCATCGCTTAAAGATTGCCCTGAGGTAAAATTTTAATTTGATACTATCTCAGTGCATCCTGCTTACACTTATTTATTTACTTATCTCTAGACAAAGCACACAACAGTACATTAATAAAGTTTATTTATGAATAAGTGTTGCACTATTTACATGTTTACCATTATAAAAGTATTTAAATTTCAATGAAATCGTCGTTTTCCTATCAACAATAAATTAAAAATAATCAGATTTTTTGTGATCAGAGGGTGCAAAGTAACATCGGTACAGTCAGCATCAAATAGACAGTGACGGCAAAAGTGGTCAAATATATCGTAAACACACCTTTGTTACCATAGATATAAGGATGTGTTCCACTGGCCACTTTGACCGTCACTGTCTATTCGATGCTGACTGTACCTACATCAGAATGTCAACTAGTGTAGTTAAGCGCCTTTGCCCACTTGCGCGGTGTAACGATTGGCTATGTACATATGTACTCGTAGATATAAAGTTCTGAGTACGAAAGATACAGTCAAAGTATTTGATTTCTGTACCACTTCATATCTTATAATAGTGACAATCATTACCCTACATTACCCTACGAGAACCTAGGGGATCTCATATTATTGTCAATATGACAGACCACGAAGTCAAATTCCCATAGGTGATGCGCATTAAGTAGCATTTAAAAATTTAAAGATAAGCGGGGTTTATAACACTTTAAATTCTCGCGTTATGTACACATAATTAATTTTTAACGCGAAATCCCGGTGTCTTCTACAATATAGAATGCAGTTGTGGAAGTGACTAAGCGTAGCGTTCAAGATAGGGTGAAGGAATACATGGCGGCTGTTAAAAATCGCCAAGTACACAAATCCGCAATAGCTGAGCACTTGCTGACAACTGAAACTAATCACTGGATTGAGCTACACAAACCCAAAGTCCTCTCCACCGAGCGCCACTATTATTATTATTATTATTTTTTTTTTTATTCAGAAACAAACAGTCATACATAGTTTATGAACTTAGTTTAAAGACAAGAAAATCAGACCTATAGTTTCATAAAAACCTCCTAACTCTAACTATTATCCTCGGATCGTAAGAGAAGCGATCTAAATTTTTCTTAAAACCCGAAAATTTTCAACAGGGATGACTGACACATATTATCGTCAACTTCGGGACCAGTGATTCAGATGTTGAAACCAATGGATCTATCTTCAGATCAGTGTGCGGATATTGTTAGTGTGCGTGTCGTGCCTTGGACAATAAACATTAAACAAAAACAGGTAGATTAGTTTATTTGTCTACCCCGAATATTTATATAAACTAATGTCGGGTAGTTTAGTACCTATATTGTTTACCAATATCCAAATTGTCATATTGATGGGTCGTCAATCTTCCGTGACCACAGCTAGTGGAACCTGGCTGAAATGTCGGAAAAAAGGTAAAATAATGAAAAATCGCGTTAGACCTGTTAATTACATTAATTAAACGGGGTTATTAAATAACCGGCGACATGCAGTCTTAAATAATGGCATTAATGACTTCAAAGTCACCCGTAAACGCAGAATAATTATGAGGACGTGCGCTGAGTGCTCAAACTTGGTGGGTGGGCATGCTCGTGATGTTCGAATTCAATCTATTTAGTTACGTCATGTGTCATAGGCTAAAGGAAACAAAAAGTTCATAAAATTTCACTTCGTCGGTATCTTAGCTACGTAAAGTGTAACCCCTAACTTACTAGTACCTAAATTTGTAGGTTGATAGATACACCTATTTTAGAAGAAGCTCAAAAACATTGCCTTATGTACAGGATATTCACTTTTCTCATTTTATACCAATCTCAGTGCATCTATCGCACTAATTATTTGGAGAGAGAGACTCACGACTAAGGACTTGCACAAAACTGTTTGTCATCGATAAGGAGGTTCGCTAAATTTTATTAGGAAAGTTTCATAGTAAACCGCCGCTGTGCGCCGGGTGACGTTGTCCTGTCAAGTTAGTGCGGGTGGTGCATTTGGCACTAAGACGAGTAGAAAGATATCATATGGTATGGAGTAATTCCATAACTATTTAGAGTATTTAAAAACCGGTATCACCGGCGATCCCTAGGGATCGTTCCTAAAACGAAGAAGACCAGACCAACCCACAGGCGTGCGTGGGACAGCGATATGACACTGCTGTCAAAGCGGAAACGTGGGCACATCCTAGAATAGGTACCACCAGAAATGGGGCATCGAAAAATATCTATTTATCATCCACGGTTTTTTTTATTATTAATGACGCAACCATTAACAGCAGTGACATATTTTATTCATCCAGAAATGTCTAGCCATGCCTTATTATATTAGTTATTAATTTTATTTTATTATTAAGGATCACCAACAGTGGCAATAACGTTTAAAAGCTACCTACTTAATACATTTAAAATACACGCACTTCAGGCTCACATTGGTCGGTTGCGGAATTTAAGCTCGATACGTTTTTGTTACAGGTATCATGGATAAGAAAAAGAGACCTCCATATACTTACAGCTGGGATATTAACGTACACATCAGACCAGAGGTTTCAAGTAAGTTTAGTATTATAAAAATATTGTAAGTAAATATAAATAATAGTTAATATAGAAATGTGCTATAATTAGGTACATCATAACTGAAAACTCGATTTTCTAAAATATTTCCTTGAAGTATCTCAAGGAATTGGTATTTCTCAAATATTGAAATATACATACCTACTCGTATAATTAAAGGTCATTTTATTAAAAAAATTAGATAATATAAAAGATAATTAACGTATAAATGTGCTCGAAATGTATATCACAACAACCGAAGAGAGTAAACTCGATTCCTAAAATATTTTCTTGAAGTATCTCAAGGAATTGGTAATTCTCAAATATTCAAATATTTAGGTATACAATATACGTACATACTCGTATAAATAATCGATCGTTCGTAAAATATTACCTAATATAGTCTTGCATTGTTGCGTGAGACGTGTCGTGTCGTGTGATGAATTAAATGACGAAAGAATGATGATATTAATGCTACTCATAAATCTGCAGGTGATAAGACCGGACAAATCCGAGAACTGGACGCTACAGATCAAGTTCCCGCAGGAGCGGGACGCGGGCATTTATGAATGCCAGGTCAACACGGAGCCTAAGATGTCACTGGCTTTTCAGCTCAATGTTGTAGGTGAGTCAGTTTGAGATATACAATAACTAATTCAGTTTTAAGGGTAATAAAATAAGGTAAACGTCTTAGCGCTTGACATGCTAATGCCCAATAGATCTCACCGTGTTATCACCTCTATTTACAATGACTTCAGTTTTTAAATGAAATGTGCTAGGACAGTGACGAACACTACTTGGACATATGGACATTATACCTTATATCTTTTTTTAAATTTCTCGCTTTGGATGTGATTGATTTAATTTATTTGGTTGTTTACTAATATCACTTACGGTTATTATGCGTGGTATGTTATCCATTAAATTGAAGATATCTTGTAAAAATCTAGTAGACCAGGTTATAAAAGAAAGTGCTAGCTAAGGCAGCACCAGCGGTATTTTATGATTTATCGGTGACGATAAACAGGCGATTTTAATGCAGTATCTTTTTTATGGAGTTTTGATTACGAAGTGTTATTGGAAAGGTTTTGCCATAAAAATAAAATAAATAAATAAACTTGGATTAACCATGTCAGTCCTGAGATAGGAACACAAAGGTGCCTACATAATGTTTCCACGTAAAAATATATTTAGTAAGTAATAGTTTTGTGTTAAGTGATGGAATTGAATGTATGTACTAGTTTTTAAGGTTTAGTAAGTGTTATACAGGATGGCCAAAAAATTAGTGCATTCCCGTTGCCAGGGAGGTTTTGGGATTATACTGAGCAACTTTTACTATGGGACTAGTAACCACGAAATCGCGAAAAAAAATTCACCCTCCCATAGAAAATGGAACAGCCATAATGTATGAATAGATACGGTTTTCGTCCGTAGCGTGGACAGCGTGGGTCGTAGTGGGGCTTTACCTGCCACGCGCGCTAGCGTGTGCGTGGGGGACACTTCGGAACAGGCCACGCGTGTAACATCAGTGACGTCATTCTGTGCGTAGCGCTACATTTTGATACGTAGCGGTTTTGTTCTCACGTGTGTAACTCGACCGTGCGCATCAGTAGGGTTCTGGCTTAGTTCATAATTTATATCACATACCTATTTTATACCTACCTAAATAGGGCGCTTATTTCACGTCTAGTTTTTTTCTTACGTAACCTCTTGTGGAAACAAGGTCTTCTTAATTACACGTCTATCAGGACACTAACACTATGTAGCCGACCCTAATAGCGTTATTCAAAAAGGCGCAACAAGCCCTTAATTGAGTTATTAATCCCTAATCTGTCATTTTGAGTTATGTCTTTGTAAGAAAGGGATAAAACAAAAATAACTAATTGAGGCTTGCAAAGTTTTATGAATAATAGGGTGATTTCTGGGTCGTGATCTAAAACCACTTTTTCTGACTTTGTAATTGTTCCACATTATCATATGGTAGTATTTTATTCAAAGATAATTAGTTTAATTTTCCTTTTTTTTTCAAGTAGAATTAATCTTATATTTACGTAGTAAACATGGACACCCTATGAATTTTCACATGTACGCTGTATGGAAAGCGACAATACGTCTCATTGAGTAGGTTGATAAATTGTATGCAAAAATGTTTTTTTCTGTCTGTCATCTGAAAAATAATCATCATTATTGGTGATAAACAATAGTTAACAACATCATTAGGCTCATCTTTGAATTCTGTAGCTTGTAAGTTATATTTCCGACATGATTGTAAAATTGTTATGGAATAAATTATCTTATCTTATCTTATCTGTATGAACTATGATGTCTTGTTATCTTGCTACACGACCCCGAAATCACCCTGTATAACATTGTGTCACTGGAACAACGTAATAAAAAAACATTAATGTTCTCCTACCCTGCCACACGATGTTATATAACGGCCAGTGTGGGAGCGCCATTAATTACAATCAAATCATCATAACATTTACGAATAAGTACACAGAGATTATTTCAGATGAAACTTTACTAAAGTCTTACAAAGGCAATCACGGCGGACATCTAAATATTTATAAGGACGTATAATTGCAGAGTTGTTGCTAAGTAAAACTCGTAAGTCTCCTTAACATAAGTTGTATAAGATGTCCAAGAAGGGAAACTTGACAAAGGTCAACAAACTGTCCGGATGTCACAATTACTTTCTTGGCTGTTGACCTTGTCTTCAATATTTGAGATATATTTCCGAGTTTATATACTTGCTAGGAATTTAAAAGTAAATATATTATGCAATTTTACCAATTAGCGACCAAAGCAAATTAAAATTACTAATTACATATTTATCTTCCTCAGCCTACGTTACCTTAAATTAATGAGTTTATTTTGACACATAGTTTCTTTAATTCCAATGAATGCATAGGTAAATAAAATTTCTCATTACATATCTTACAACTCCTAATGGCGTTAGGGACGGGGAGATTGGTCGGCACTTCCTCGGAGTAAATAGGGCGCATTCACTTAATGGACACACCGCATTTACCTTACCTACTTCTTTCACAATCCATTTAAAAAAGTTCTCACTTAAAACTTTGGACTGAATAGTTAAGGTGCTAATAAACTTGGTCGGTTGGGATTATAAATTTGTAACTGTGCTAATAACGGTGGAAGATCATATTTTAAATTCTGTTTTTCTTGGTTTTTCTTGTAATTTTTGTTACTTATAAATGTTTTATCACGGTTAATTTTAATATTTCTGTGAATAATTGTTGAGGATTAATATACAACCGCAACCGGAACTCATAGAAGTTTAAAACAAAGATAATTATTTGACCAAGAAAAAGGATCACAAAAATTGATCAAAAATGAAGTATCAATTTTGTTTCTCATTTAAAATCGGTACGTAAAAAAATATTTATAATTGCTAACGTTTATAGTTTTGCTAATAATGCATTAGGGTTAAAAACGTCCATGAAAAGGGGTGTCCTTCCTATGAACAATAAATATACCTACAAGTTAATAACGACTTGGGTCATTCATCATGAACATTAAGCTCTTAAAATCCAGTTATTGTATGATGTTCACAGGAAAGACGAATGACGTCATCTGTAATTTAAATAAAATAGGGCCACTTCGGTTTTCTTAGGAAGCAAAGTGAAATTTATACTTAAAAGATTTTTCTAAGAAAACATCCTTTATTCAATTACTCCCAGGGAGCGAAGTTCCCAGTATTGCGGGATAAACAAGGAAGCAATAAAGTTGATTGTTTGCAGGATATATTTTACGCAATGAAAGTATCATAATATTTGCTTTTACTGCATTGACGACAAACAAAGAAAATACAATATAGGGTAAACCGGTGAGGTAGGGGTCAAATTTAAACAGGTAATATGCAGTTAACATCTAACGGTCCCATTATTCTAATGTTCTCCGATACGGAAACATCATCAATTAAAATTACGATATCTACTAGTAAATAATGCAATTTTATATTACAATTTCATGTCTAGTCACTGATTCAATAACATATTCATTGCTCATTGGGCGTATTGTTTCGGAAGTCAATTTAATTTTTGTATTCACGTTTTCCTAGAATGAACGAGTAGGTATCTACTCATATAATATATTTTTTTGTTTTCAAATTTTTTTTTTCATATTACTGAAATACAATAACGTAAAAACAGTTTTTTGGTAAAAACATTTTTATAGCTACTTTATTATTAATACTTTTGTAGCTGTCTAGGTAAATAGACAGTGGTTTTCAAAAAGTTTATAACAATAACCTACCCTATTCATATACGTTAGAGGTAACATAATAAATGTACCTATGTAACCGAGTAAAATACATCGTGTTTGGAAATCCCTACATAACATAAAATTAAGTATTCCGTTTTTACCAACTTCGATAAGAAACGCTTAAAACTGTAAAAAAATTGTTTTAAGAGGGGGCTCGCGCAAAGTTGTGGTTTTTACACTGAATATAGGTTTTAATTAACGCCAAATGCTATGAAAAACATTCACACGGAAACCGGACTATATTTACAGACCTACATATATCCAACCAAAACCTTAAAAGGTTAAAGTTGCTCTCAGTACAAAATTTGTTCTAGTACCTACGCGATATGCTAATGCCCAATTAGAGATGGGCAGTGAGTAAAAACTCACGGGTAAATACCGAGTATTAGATTAGATTAGATGGATGGATTGGTGGGTATAAACTATTTAGTGCTGAAAGGGGCATATAAATTTGAAATAGAGGTGTATTTTGTAAGTCGCTATACTGGATTAAGTATTCAAAGTCGTAAGAAATGTATTTTTAAGAGGGGTACTCCATTGTATGCACCTAATTGTCACAAATAAAAATCAGAAACCACACCACAGGTTTTTTAAAAATAACTTGAATGTTTTCATTTTTTTTTTTTTGATAAATTTAATACTTTTGGAAAAAACCTTTCTAAAGGCCGAAATAATGTTTATCCCTCTATAAATTTCGAACCAACGTTCAAAAAATATCGGGAGATTAGCCGTAGAATACACCACTCAAAAAAAATACTTTGAATATGTTCGATTGAGCCATTTTTCAGTTATCTTTAAAAATCCTTAATAAAGTATCGTAAGTGCCGCGTAAACACGAACTTTTGTGCGACATGCATTTAAGTACTTATCTAAAATATCGATTCAACTTAAGTCCCATATTTTAAAGTAAATTACTTCTTATTTAAAATAAAATTGCTAACCATGCATTGTCACAAATTGCCTCTCAGATAATTACCTTCTTTTTTGAAAAAATAAGCGTCCAATACTGTCCAACCTCTGTGTGTATCTCTTAGTTTTATTTGCAAACAGTTAATTTAGTTGTCAAATTGCCTGCTAGATGTCGCTGTACCATGTGCTGAAAATCCTAGTTCGCGGTGTTAAGATTTTTTCGAGAAACATGACGTCTGGCCGGTACCAATTATGTCAAGCTTTTAAACCAGTGGAATAAAGTACATTATTGTTAAACCACAAGTGCTTCATTTTTGGGCCCTTTTACAAATATGCTTTTCATTATATCCTCGTGAGTCTAAATGTACATATTCGTTGCAATCTAATTTGAACCTTTTATGAAACAAATAAAGTAGCATTTCTATTGTTTCATTGCGTTGTAAAACAAACGAAATTCGTTCCAATTTACTTATAGAACAAGGTTCAAATAAAAAATTGGAAAACTTTATATGGTGGGTCTTACGAGGATAATATTATATTCACAGAGGATAATGTTATTACACGTTAAAACGTGTCTTCAATAAAACGCAATTTATTTCTTAAATCGCACTTTTTTATTATTTTCTTAGCAATAGTTCTTACCCACCGAAAGGAGTAAGTGCGGGTATTTATCGGGTGCTTTGATTAAATACCGAATAAATACTCACTATTTACCCACCCCTAGTCATCTCTAGTCTGTGCCCAATAGATAACACCCTCCCGTCTCCTCGATTGACAATGACTTAAGTTTAAAGGTGATATCGAACGGGACCTTATACATAAATTTAGGTATAGGTATATTGTAATGCAAATTATCTAACACAGTGTGAATATATTATGTCATGCGAACTCAGAATATATTCATTATTTCCAAAATTAATATCAACACCACAACAACGACATGCTTTTTAACAGTACCTAATTCCTTCTTTAACGCTGCTTGTTACTTAGACTGACTGTGAATCTGATTATAATTCATGTTATAGTTAGGTACCCTTTTACATTTCATACATCGGTGATCCACGCTTGTCTATACAGACTTAATTACTTTGGGTTCAGTGTTACATAAAATAAATTATATAATTTATCTTCCGACTTCTTATCTTTTTTTCACCCATTAGAACTAGAACTTTTTTAATAATAACATCTTTCTGATCGACAAAGTTTTCATAGAGCCTCAAGCCTGATTGACTTTCAGACGAGTATATCAGGGCCAAGCGATCGAAACTTCAGGAACTTTCAACTTTACAAAATATTGCTTTATTTTGCCGCTCCGCTGGATTGGGGAAGCAACCTCTTTTTATAAGTTTATAAAATATTACCTATTTACCTTAAGAGTAAGATGAATATGATATCTATTAAAAATTTTCGAATTTCGGTAATTATGTTTCCAGAAAATGCAAAGTTTATGGCATGGTTAAACTGGGTAAGCAAATGACAGTTATTTTACGAGATTAATTATTATTATAGCACAGCATTTTCCTAAACAGGAATAACAATTTTTGCCAAGGGCCTTTTTACCATAATTACAGTTAAACCTTTTACCCCTTGTTTAACGCAGGTATTTCGTATTTAATAGTTATTTGTTTTAAAAGGGGGCAAAGTTGTAGGTTAAACCTCTCATGCTAATATTGATACCCGAGCAAGCGAATGATTCCAAAATTCAACCACGAGCGTAGCGAGTCGTTCGAAAAATTGAATTTTGAGCGTTGCGAGGGTTTCAAGGCACGAGGGATAAACAAATTTTGCAACCGAGTGAAACACAAAAAATTTCACCACACCGACACATGGAAAATACTAATTGTAAATGTTAATCAAAAGCTATGAATGAAATATTGAATGTTATTAAATATGTATCATTCAAAATCATCATTTAAAATTCAATTCTACCAGCCAATAAGGAAACAACTCAACATTTGCATTTGATTACTTTGCCCCACATGTGGATAAAATGCAACTTTTTCATCAGTTTTTAAACAATCAAGGGAACATTTACCATCTGGTGTGGTGAAAATTTAGTTACCATTATATTATATACACATTATATTATATTACATATTTCTGAATCCGGGTGGATTACGAACTTTAGTAAACCTTAAAATTTTAAGTACCTAAAAGTAAGTAAAGTAGGTAAGGACCTATTTACGCCTTTGATATTTGATAGATCTTTTGAATTCTGTGGTATCTGTAGTAAATCACGTTCAGTGAATATTTTATTCTAAAGACATGAAATTTTTATTAAATATATTTGAGTTACTATTAAAAGTTACATAAAATGTTCTCGCCTTTTTACTTTAATTTTTTATGAGAAACCAGTCAAATTATAAATCTAGTTCAATTTTCTAGCTTGGTGCTTAATATTAATCTATTCTCTAAGATCTAAGTGTGACATTTAAACTCAATCATGACTGCTCAATTGATAGCTCGCTTTATATCGAGTTTGTCATTTACTCTACAACACTCGGGTAAACTGTATAAAGCAAACCGAAGTTAAACACTTAGGTAGCTTTAAGTTAAACAAAATCAAGTGAAATAAGCATGCAAGGCACAATGCAAGTACTTAAGTAGCTAAATGTAGGTATTATTTAAGCCAAGATTTATCATAAACATTATGAAACATATTTACTTCATTCAACGAAATTTTCTCTTCAATGAACACAAAAATAATCTGTGATAGGTACTGACTGAGATATTAATATGATGAGATTCAGTAGGTAAATATTCGAACACCGTTTCAAAACACTTAATAAATCAATATAAATATTTTAGCGTAATGTTGTGGCAAAACAGAACTTGATTAGCTTAGCTACACAAAAACAATTGATCACCGTTTCTTTTAAGGTTTATATAAAATTAAAGCTATGTCTGCCTATCAGGCCAGTTCAAACGTATACTGACATTTGAATCCTGATATTCAGTTGTCGTGCGTCTTACTCGCGCCAATACATGTAATGACATGTACGAGCGAAATGCACAATCTTAATGACATCTGTTAGATGTCATTCTGATATCAGTGTACGTTCAAATTGGCCTATATGTCTAACGCTTTGCTGTTTTGTACTGTGTCACAAGATATGAAATGAAATGAATCTTTATTTTCAGGCAACTATTGGCCCATAGATAAATACCTTAAGACCAGCATACATATTATTATAAAATATATCTTAAAACTAAAAACTAAAATCACACAATTATGGGTTCGCAACCCCGCAGTATCAGGGAGCCGACCGCCGGTACTCCGCCGGCACTCTTCGGCCAGTACTCCTCCTTGGTGAAGGTCGATACATGTTCAGTCGGAACGCTCGCTACAAAAGAACTAAAATTCACACTGTGTGTGTGTGTGTGAGAGAGAGAGATATATAGTGTGTGTATTTGTTCCACAGAAGCCAAGGCTCGCGTGCTGGGTCCGGCCGACCTGTACGTGAAGACGGGCAGCTCGCTCAAGCTGACCTGCGTCTTGAGTCAGGGTCCGCATGACCTCGGCACCATATTTTGGTATAAGGGTGAGTGTTTTAATTATTATTGGGAAACATTTTAACCTAATCGACCTATGAAAATTAGTTAAATAAGCAAAACTTCTACTTTATTCTTAGGTACATAAAAACAGCCAAAATCTGCAGACACAATATTCGAGTTCAGCATACCTAAAAATATTATAATAAGCTCAAGGGCATAAGCTCATAAACAAGGTCAATATCCACTAAACTTGGAGCTTTGGCTGAGAGCTTTATTTATTCACCAGACATACTATTTAGTTTAGTTTTATTATAAAATTGGTTTAGAATAACGAGTAAAATTAAAAACCTTTTGCTTATGCTACCACAATTTTATTAAACTAGGTTACGTATATTTACAAGAACTAAGTAGAAAATCTTTTTCGCAATCTTCAAGATTATCAGAGACCTACTACTACCATGGGATGTCCAGAACGATTGACTCGTATCTGTTATTTTTACTTTTTACTGCTCCACGTTTCTTTGATCTCTATATAACAAGTTTTTAACTCCTTAAGTATTACAGTAAATTATTAATAACCATTTCAATGTTATCAAGATAATGATAATTTTATTACCCACTGCCACATTGAAAAATAAAAACCCTTGATAACATAGGTTGCTTAGAATTGAAACGAATTTTATCTTTAAAGCTTATCATGAACAATGAATTAATTAAACTTGCTGATGTTTATTCATGGTAAATAACTGTTCGTGGCTTGCATTGCATTATTCGTTGTAACTTTTTGCACATTCATTTAACATTTTATTCTTGTGAATGTGTAACATTTAGACGTGTGCAAACACATACAAACATAAATTTTATTGATATAGAAATATAGAAATTAGTCAGGTTTAATTTAATCATTATAGTCAAGTTTAATCTTAGAAAATTAAAAAAAAGCCTAGCTTTCGCCTGATAGAGCAAAAATACTCAGAATAAATTTAAAAGTGATAATTTTACTGGCTTGGGTGAGACTTGAACTCACGACACTGGAACGCTAGCCTATCGCTCTGCTATCTGAGCTACCAAGACTGAGGACAGCAAATATTTACACCATAATTATGGGCCTTTAGGAAGGCACCCATCGCACCAATAGCATCGTATGTGTTAAAATTGTCAAATAACAAACGAAACTGTCAACGCTATTTAGCCGAGAATAGGCCAAAGGTTGGTATTGATGGTAGCGCCATCTGTGCGAGAATCAAATTTACTTGATTTCCGAGGTCCGTTTTTTCCTAACTTTATTCATCTTATACGGAGTTATATAGGTCTTTGGTCCTGGATAAAACTTTTTCAACCAGTTCATCTCACTTTACGCTAAAACACGCGCCGCGGCCTTTATTTTTACAACTATTACTCTTCTACTCCTGAATAATCCGTGACGAATGAACCGTCCGTCTCTAACAATTACGCTTATAGTTTTACGTCAGCCTTCAGGCACTAACAGGCGAAGTCAAACTCGACATAAATCCACCCAAATTGCGTAGGCTAAAAGTACACAAATGACCCTCGTAAATTACGACTCATAATTTGACACTCCGAATTCAGCCGGTTTATAGAATTAGGCTGCGTTGCCAACATGCCAACCGTTAACGCGCCGTAGGGAACGAACGCAACTGTCACTGTCGCACTAATTTGGAAGAGTGATAGAGAGAGAGATGACTACGCTACGCCACGGAGCGATAACGATTGGCACGTTGTCTAAGGACCCTGTTCCACTTAATCTAAAAATCAGAGCTAAAGCCACTCGCGCGTTTCCTATGTATATTTTAGTATTGTTAAACGCTGGTTTGCGTGTTGAAGTGGTAGTTTTCATAGAGTGATTCAGAATTACTGTTTTGCGTTCGGAATCTGATTTGGCTATTTGTTGAACAAAACCATTAAAGGTAGTTGACAGCATTCTTGGAAAATTGTTTTGGCTTGTTGTCCTTAATGGCCTTTCATCGCTATAGTTTTGTTGTACATGTCGTTAGGGAACTGATAAATATAAGTATGTATACAGATAGGCAATCTCACAATATTTTTTTATGTGTTAACTAATTGGTACACGGAATTCAAGATAAAATTTTCCCTGGAGTCTTTTCTAAAATAACATGGCCAGGTCAGGATCACGACGACGTTATAATCTTTCAAAAGGCTGGTTACAAGGGTTCTTGTCAAAACAGTAAGGTGCAGAAGTGGTGTGTTGATAGTATGGAGGCTGATGAAAGAGTGATCTAACTAAATTGAACATTAAAAAAGGTTGTTTAAATTTAGGTCCCTCTAATTGGCCGCGATACAGATTATGTGGAATTGTGGAGCCCTCCTATTGGTGCTTTAGAAAAGCCTCCGAATACAGCCGAGCCCGACAGCTGGGTTTAGTTACTGCATAAAGAATATTTTTATATAAATAAACAGTTGCATTCGCAACACCACACATCTAGACTAAATCTTTCACTGCTGTTAGCTAATGCCTTGCTTATTTCCAGGATCAAAACTAATAGAGTTTAAGGAAGTAGAAGCGAACGAAATCATAGAAGAGCCGCGAGTCCGGTTGAAGACCGAGTGGACGGAGCAACTGACGTCTCGGCTGATAATTGAGAAGCTGTTACCGGGCGACAGCGGGAACTACAGCTGTGTGCCGACGATGGCTGAGGCGGCTTCAGTTAATGTTCATGTCATTAATGGTAAGAATAAGCAAATCTAGGGTAGCTATAGCTGTTGTACCTAGTCAGAACATCTGACCTTGTAGAGAAATGTCGAGTGCCATTACTGAATTTCATACAGCTCAAACAATACCAACTCCCAACTGGGGTTGGGTGACAAACTGTCTTGCAGTTTGGCAGAATAATTCAATGAAAAAATAGGGTTTATTTCACCATAAATGGCAAATAAAATCACGTTTATTGTATGGGAGTCCCATTTAAATATTTATTTTATTCTGTTTTTAGTATTTGCTGTTATAGCGGCAACAGAAATACATCATCTATGAAAATTCCAACTGTCTAGCTATCACGGTTCATGAGATACAGCCTGGTGACAGACAGACAGACGGACAGACAGACAGATAGACAGCGGAGTCTTAGTAATAGGGTCCCGTTTTTACCCTTTGGGTACGGAACTTTAAAAAGGACATTATTTATAGAGTGATTCAACCTCATCAAATATTCAGATTTCTTTCAAGGATACCTAAGCTTTCAGCGACTGACGACAACAGAATTAGTTTGAGTTAGCAAGATGTTGACATATTTATATTTAGAAGTTAATTGAAAACACAAGTTGTTTTATTATTAATATTCTTTCCAGGCTGTGTTACTTTACTGTCAGCATTATTTACCATTATTTTATTAAGGCTTTTGCTTTATAGAAATAAGTAATTGTGTGTTGTGTAACAAAGTTGCTATTAAATAACGCTGCATTATTTTCCCGAACACCTTTTATAAAAACCTAATGAGAAACGGATCGATGGAGCATCGTTAGAGCTAATTATTCGCAAATGAGCATGCTCGTTACCCTAGTGGTGTTGGTGTTACGTAGAAAAAGAGGTTTTATGTCATGGTAACGTGGCATAAAATAAATATTGACTAGGTAGATTGGAGTAGATTTTACAGGATCTTGCATGTATGAAACTTGGCACAAGGTACATTGAAACTATGTCAAAGACGTAAATTGTATAAAAACCGGCCAAGTGCTAGTCGGGCTCGCGCACGAAGGGTTCCGTACCATTGCGCAAAAAAACGGGAAAAAAATCACGTTTGTTGTATGGGGGGCTTAAATATTTATTATATTCTGTTTTTAGTATTTGTTGTTATAGCGGCAACAGAAATACATCATCTGTGAAAATTTCAACTGTCTAGCTATCACGGTTCATAAGATACAGCCTGGTGACAGACAGACAGACGGACAGACGGACAGCGGAGTCTTAGTAATAGGGTTCCGATTTTACCCTTTGGGTACGGAACCCTAATGAAGCATTACTACGTGCGTAGTCCTGATAAGAATTTGTATATTTCGCATTTGTGCTTAACTAAAATTCGTGTGTTTGTTTGTTGACAGGAGAACACCCAGCTGCAATGCAACACGGGAACGCCAATACAGCATCACCTTGTGCTCTGTCAGTAAACCTCCTCATCTCACTGTACTGCACTCTGGCCACCCTGTACACCAACACAGTGGAGGGCTTCAGGTGAAAATTAGAACAGCTTAAACAAATGTTTGAGCAAATGTTTGAACAATTTGTAAATGTACTAAATTTTATGGATTGAATTTTATGTCTTGATAGTTGTAAAAAATTAATGGTGTAAATGTAAAGTAGAATTTTATTGTATAAAGCTTTATAATATGAATTGGTACATATGTTTTCTGACGTACAATATCTCACTTAATATCAGTTTACAATAATTGTTTCATAATAGAATTTAACAAACTTTTCCAAGGTTGAAGATTTTTACATAATTTTGATATTTTAAAGCATAAAGCAAGCCTATAAAAGATGTTAGAAAAGTAATTAAATAATAATGACATGAGTACCTACCCTTTTTACACTAAAGCTTTAGTTTCTTTAGCATTCATTAAAATTGCGTAAGTGCTCATTCAACCGTTTTATGTGAGGAACGTCAGTTTGTCTACCTAAATTATCACAAAGTTGTTTTGATACTAAACACTGATGTTTTTTTCTCATAATATACCGATAATGTATACTGGCCAAAGAGCGATTGACTTAAATAATAGTGTTTGAAAAAATACCGAGTAAGCAATCGTAGGTTGGTTAATGGTTTTAAAAGAGTGTAAAGTCGTTACTGATTTATTAAGTACAAATAAATTTTGTACGTATTTTAGTTACACTAATTTAACTATCATCATCTTCCATCATCTCATCTTTTTCCAAGCACACTATATTCAATTATGATCGTAATTATTGTATTACACCTGAGTTGTTATAAGCCGTTTTGAATTACTAATTATCGTTACACACCACTTTTTACTACTAAAACATGTAGACACAGTTCTTCACTTATCGACACTACTAGCAGCAGCAATAAACACGACTAAAGTACATACTTTAAATTAAATAAATAAGGATATCTCACGCACGAAAGTTGACTAGCACATTTGGAAAATACTGTAAGATTTGAAAATCAGTCTAATTACTTTGTTCTAAAGTTTTAAATGGTTTGACATCGTAATGTGCATTTAAAACGAAGCTGAAAACGATTTCAGCTCTTTGTAAACGAAGTAGGGTGATAAAAGGGCCTTCTTATTAAAATGTAAATAGACTAATAATTTTACGGTTAGATAATTTTTTTAATGTTTCATGTTTTGAGTGTTATAAGAAATAATATGTTAAAATATAGTAAAATTAAATATCTTATGTTTTTGCTTCTGAATGAGGGGTCTGACCTCATTTTACAGCTTTGAAAAAGATTAATACACTTATTTTATATACCTACCTACATATCTAAATTCCAATCGATGTTATAATGTATTTTCCAACTGCAGTAGTACTTATAAAGAGCCTCTCCAAACATAGCCTACTTTAAGTGCAGGCACATCATATATCTTATTACTTCATTAAAACAAATTGTTACTACAACATAGCCTACTTTAGGTGCAGGCACATCAACAAAACTGTACCCCAATTTTGTTTCTTAGATACTGCAAAGATATGCTTTAATTGTATGTTATGTAAGAGCCATATGTTTTAAATTTGAAGGGTAAAAAACGGAACATAGCTGAGATCTATTATATATCTTGATGATTTTAAGACCTAATCATGTGACATTTCACACAGTACTTTATCATAGACAGCAGAATAACTTATTTTAATAAAAAAATGGTAGCAATACCGGGCATTAATGCCTCTCTTATTGAGTTTTCGAAATCAAGTTCCAGATTTAATAGTAAATTTTGTTATCAAGTGATGCTGATGTAACATGGTGTTCGTTTGAATATACATTGAGAATTATTTAATAAAATTTTTAGTTTAATATATTTTAGAAAAATGTTTTAGGTTAAAAGGTAATATACAAATATTTGTACATGTATGTAAATAATAATCTGTAAATAGTTATTTTAAATATACGTTTTACGGATCAATTAAAAACATACTTTTTTGTTTAATATTTGTTATATCTGTAGAGTTTATAAATACTAAAAAATATTGGGTTTTTGGTAGTTACGAAACTAGAAACAGATGAAAATGTTTATATAACACAATAGAGCTAAGAAGAAATTTGACAAATAAAGATAGCTACTAACTGAGCCTTTCATTTAAATATCCATTTTACTGATAACTTGTATTAATTAGGTACTTACTTACTTACTTATAACCGACTACTATTTCTGCATTGTGAGATCGTTATAAAAAAATAAAGCGACGAGATTTAATTCCTCTAACTGTTTCCTGGATAAATAAAGTCTGTATCTTTAGCTATTTAAAAGAATGTGAACAAACCACAATTAGGTATTTTATTGGGCAAGAAAATTCTTCAAGTCAATTAAAATTTAACTCTATGTGCCAAAACTTACAATGAGGTACACTTAAAATAGAACAAAAACAAGTTTTTTTTATGAAATACATAAATTAGCTGTATTTTTTAACTTATATCTGAACCAATATAAATATTGTAAGTACGAAGTTTCAGAGCAGAGAGAGAGTCGTTTTAAAATGAGAGCGTAACTACGAACTTGCCAGGGACTCTTAAATGGGTGCACTAAATTTTTATCCTCGTAAGACCCACCATATAAAGTTTTTCAATATTTAATTTGAACCTTATTCTATAAGTAAATTGGAACGAATTTCGTTTGTTTTACAACGCAGTGAAACAAAAGAATAGCTACTCTATTTGTTTCATCACAAGGTTCAAATTAGATTGCAATGAATATGTATATTTTAATGTACATTTAGACTCACGAGGTTATAATTTTTCATATAATATATTATTATAGTTTGATATATCGTTGTTTTGAATACCAAAACCCGTTAAATCTTACAAAGAAGCAACACCCAAAATACGCTGGCACAAACTTATCTCAGCGGAAGGTGACCACCTGATTGAGAACATCAAGATCTATCTAGCAGAAAGACCACCAACAGATGACACCGCAGATGTTATGTGGAACGGATTCCATGCTTATTGCAAACAACAGGCATCTGAACTGCTAGGGATCTCCAAAGGCCCATTAAAAAACAACAAAGCTGCTAAGTGCTGGCAATCAGAGGTCAAAGAAAAAGTAAATATAAAAAAACGTCTCTTCAAAACCTGGCAGTTAAGTGGGAGCGATGAAGATCACGAAAACTACAGGACAGCAAAGAAAGAGGCAAAGCGGGAAGTTGCGTGTGCCAGGGCTCGGGGTGACGAAGATCTGTATGCAAGACTTGAAAAGGCTAAAGACGACAGAGAGCTGTTCCGAATAGCAAGGCAGAGGCACGCAAACTGCATGGATGTTGGAGTCACTAAATATATTAAAAACAGTAACGGTCGACTACTAACCTCCAACAACGACATAAAAGAGAGATGGCGTGAATACTACGCCCAGCTTCTTAATGAAACCTACCCGTTTGAAGAGCCAGCTCCGTTACATGCCACAGAGGGACCTATTCTGGCTATCAGGCAAGAAGAAGTACATAATGCTATAAGGAAGATGGCTAATAACAAAGCGACTGGACCAGATGACATCCCAACGGAACTTTGGAAGCATCTTGGAGAAAGTGGAGTGATCTTCCTTACTAAACTCTTCAACAGAATACTGCTTGATGGGATACCTAATGGTTGGAGAAAGAGCTATTTAATCCCATTCTTCAAAAACAAAGGTGATATCAGGCTCTGTGAAAACTACCGCGCAATTAAACTCCTATCACACACATTTAAAATATGGGAGAGAGTCATCAACAGCCGACTTTTAAAAATAACCACAGTGTCGGAAAACCAGTGTGGTTTCGTAGCTGGAAAATCAACAACTGATGCGCTGCACAGCCTGAGGATCTTGTTGGAGAAGAGAAGACAAATAAAAAAAGACGTTCATCTGGCATTCATAGACCTCGAAAAAGCATTCGACAGGGTACCACGGGAATTAATATGGCAATCACTACGGTCACAAAACGTGCCAGAATACTACGTAAAAATCGTAACTGACATGTACAGCAACGCCACCACCAAAGTACGATGCCCGGCCGGAATAAGCGATGAATTTGAGGTAGCAGTAGGTGTACACCAAGGGTCAGCGTTGAGCCCACTGCTTTTCAATCTCGTAATGGAGCACCTCACAGCAAAAATTCAGAAGGAGCCACCCTGGGACCTACTTTATGCGGACGATGTGGTCCTAATAAGAGATGGCAACGTTGAACTCGAGGAATCGCTTGAACGCTGGAGAACTGCACTAGAATCCGCTGGACTTAAAATTAGTCGAAACAAAACCGAGTACATGCAGTGCTCCTATTCGGTAGCCAACCAACACCAAACTGTCAGTTTACAGGACCAGCCACTAAGCAAAGTCGACCATTTTAAATACCTGGGATCTGTTGTTTCAAACGACGGAACAATCGACGCTGATATAACCCACCGAATTAACACTGGCTGGATGAAGTGGCGAGAATTATCGAGCGTACTATGTGACAACAGAATGCCAGTGCGCATAAAGGGAAAAATATATAAAACGGCTGTGCGCCCCGCCCTTACATACGGTGCTGAATGCTGGCCAGTGAAAAAAGTCCATACCACTAAAGTGCATACGACGGAGATGAAGATGCTGAGATGGGCGGGAGGTGTCACCTTGTTAGACAGGGTCAAAAATGAGTTCATCCGTGGCAGTTTTAAAGTCAGACCCATTGAGGAGAAACTCGCTGAAACCCGTCTAAGGTGGTATGGACACGTAATGAGGAGACCCGAGGATCATATGACCAGAAAGGTCCTCAGTATAAACACCGGTCCGAAGAATCCCGGTAGACCCCATCAAACTTGGATGTCTGTCATCAACAATGACCTAAAGAAAGCCCAAATCAACGACACGACGACCCAGAACCGAAGAGTGTGGCGAAGATTGACGAGGAGAGCCGACCCCAAATGAAATGGGACGTGGCTAGGCAAAGAGAGAGAGATATATCGTTGTTTTGAATAACGTAATAAATGGCACTACCTTAATACCTAATTAACGGTATACATAATGTTAATTGGTACAATGGTCATAATTAAGGTATATATTTACACTTCGTCTAATATAAATTGCCATAATTATTACATACTCTAAAGCGTATTATTTGTTCTAATAAGTAACATCACTTAATTATTTGTGTGGCATAATAGTTGCATGACATAAATGGTTTAGGTTAGGTTTGGAACTGCGACTCCGCACAAACGAATAACCACCTACCTAGCAAAAGGTGAGTTAACACTTTCGCGGACGCGGATTGCATAGCATCCGTTTTAGTAGTACTCCTGGTGACGCGGATGCTATTGAATCCGTTTTGCGGTTTAAATTTCTGGGTTGATATGCTTACCAATCCGCTTTGTCACAGTATAATATTATTCACCAACATTTCCTCTAACAGTCACCAGAGTCACAGAAGGCATACTGTCATATTACATAGTTTTATCGCAGTTAAAAATTATGCTGTGACGTCTGCAATTGTGCCCCCCTTTTCGTGACGCGGATGCTATAGCATTCGCATAGGATGCTATAGCATTCGCCTTTGTATGGGATTCTCTTAGAAGCCCAGCAGGTGCGTCTGGGAGTGGACACGTGCAATTTGGGCGAATTTCGCGTGCGATCGCTATTTTGATAGATTTTTGTTATATCGTAATTAATGTTTTTCTTACAATTTCTTCAAGTTTTTGATTGTGTTTAATGAACAAACATGTGTACTTGCTCGTTATTGCACTACAACCAAATTTTGATACCGGTTAACATAAAAAAGTGAGGCATGAATGTGTATACCTATTATTCGAATAATTACGTTAGTAGTCATAGTTTTGATAATTGTATTGTTGTATTGTGGTTGTAGTGATAATTGTGAAAATATAACCTGTTCGCGCTCGATGACCACCTCTCACAAGGTAAGCCCCTTATGGCAAGCATAATGGCATACTTTT
The DNA here is from genome assembly GCF_947568885.1 of Cydia strobilella. NCBI lineage: Eukaryota > Metazoa > Arthropoda > Insecta > Lepidoptera > Tortricidae > Cydia > Cydia strobilella. Next base: position 24,309,635 of record NC_086042.1, read on the forward strand.
GTGTATATTTCACGTCTTGTGTTTGGTGCAGATGCATCCGAAAAAGAATATAAATTCGGGTAAATCATCATCATCACTCAGCATGGCAGGAAAAGCGGTAGACACTTTAATTCCAGGACTTAACGTGGCGATGCCGCACAGAGGACTCAAAAAGTGAAATGATTAGATTAGATTAGATATATTTATTTCTTAAAGAAAAAGGCACAGTATTTTACAAAAAGGGATAAAACAAAGGCTTTCACTAAAAGATTGTCAACTTAAGATTAGAACAGAAATCAAATAATAGAATATAAAATAAATAAATAAAACAAATGTCACAAAAAAAGAGATGTCAATGTATACATAGCTAGGTTTTGTCAAATGTCAAGAACAAGAAAAAAACAACAGTTTATATCAAAATATTGTCTTCGGTTACCGCGATAGTTACTCATGAAATAAAACTACATTTTGCATGTACAACCAGCCTTAAAGTTTGTAGTCTATGATTGTTCATTATTTTAGTATGTGGGTATTTTTGCATTTTGTAATTTTTCCTCAGTCACCCGTTGACCACGAACGCTGTAAAGAGTTCGAAACGTCGGGATGTATTATAAATTCAATATACGCGATATAATCCGTTTTCATAGTTTTATTTCATGAGTTTATATCAAAATAAAAATATATTAAATGTCAGCGATCTTAATAGCTAGAATATTAATGACAATGTCAATTCATATCAAATTAAATTGAATGTCACAATAATAAAATAGGTATAAAATCAATATAAAATTATAACATAATAAATTATTTCTGCCTATATTCTTTAACTGAATATAGCGACATTTCTATTAAAAGTTCTTTCAGTTCGTGTGCAAACTTGTCATTGGAAGTTTCGTTTCTGAGCAATGTGGCAAAGATTGACGCTTTCGAGAAGTTGGGTTGGCGTAAAATGCTGCGTATACCTTGGACAGCTAAAAGAACAAACTTCCTCATACTAAGAGAGCTCAACATTGCAACTCGGCTCTCCACGGCATGCCATGAGCAGACCCTTTGATTCTTTAGATATATTATGCGGTCTCCAACGCATGATGTTGTGGAATCGCATAAGTTTAAGTCGAATGACGTCGAAGGTATTTGGAATGGCGCACGTATGAGATGGACACATTTTTACGATGATATGCAATGAGGGAACAAGAAAGAAAGTATAAAAGTGTTTGTAGGAGTAAGCAATGAGTCTTTAGAGCAATAATCTCGCCTCTAGAAGTCAAAAGTATCAGCCGTTGAGCACAATTAATGAATGCTATAACATGCGGTGTCACATAGAATTACATCTTGACTACGTCATGTGACAGACATGCTTATGCATCCGAATTGTATAGCATTTGTTGTCACAGCATATAAAAAATATACTTCATATTGACGCGGATTGCATAGCATTCGACTTGCATAGAATAACGCGTCATATAGCAACCTAATTGATATGTCTGTCTGTAGTGACGGGTCTGTCTGTAATGACGGGTAACAGTCCCAAAATCTCCATACAAATATTAGGTGTCCAACAGGTGTGTTGTTAAGTTAGGTTAGAAGGTTAAAATAAAATAGCTAGCACAAGAAGTAGGATAGCACACATAACCAAAAACGAAATACACTATGATAATCTGTACTTTAATTATATGGCCTGCGTACTGGTTATAAAAATTATATAAAACTTTACATTATCATTATATGAAATACGACAAAAGATGTTATACAATGTATGTATACTTGATAAAATTGTATAAAGTATTACGTTATACAAAAATATAATATAACAAATGTCATTATAAAACATGTCTATATATTATTTAAAAATTATATTACAATAGGCATTATATCAATGACAGTTGTTTAGATGTAATCACAATATAACAAGGGAAACGTATAATAAAATTTACATTATAACATATAATACTATATATATCAAATGGCGTTATAACAAACATATGATAGTTTTTTATAATTATATTAAGCATTACACATCCCTCTTAACCGTTCATCTGCGGCTTGTCAAAGATGTACTATTTAAATAGTGACCTTGAAGTTCAAATTTTGAATTTAAAATTGCCGCAAAAATTGATGCCTGATGATTCGGGTCTCCCACTGATAAAAGGTTAAATGCATATATAAATACAGAGAGACATATATATCTTACGTTTTACTTGCTTCCGACATTCGATATCGGATCGGACAATGTGAAAACGCTCTTACGCTTCAATCTGTTTCGAGGATCGCGACAGCTTTGCGGTGAAATAAGCGGGCAGCCGTCTGTGAAGGTACTTAGTTAAATAATAATCTATTTTATTATATCACACGTGAGTCATTCATATAATTTAAACGTATTTTTTATTATCTCCCAGTCTCACGGAAGTTTATTCTTCAAAATATATTCGCCCGTAATGCTAATTCGCACAATTGCAGGGAATTATTATATTCAGTGTGATATTTCCTGTACTTTTGAAACAACAAACATGCATTCTATCGAATTTGGAGTATATTCTTATCATCGCAAGTAAGCTTAAATAGTCTCTTGAAAGATATTGCATTCAATCTTACTTAGGTACCTACATACATATATACAATTCATTTTTCATTTAGTCTGAGTTGGGCGTTACTCACAGGAAATAAATTCAGATTGCATCATTAATGAATTGGAAGTTGCAATATTATTCCACGGTGCAAACGTAAAATGTTACTATGTTGCTTGAGTAAGTACATTACTCAGGTGCTTTTGTTGAAAATGGACTGAATTTTATACACCTGAATTTAAACCATTAAATTATTATTCAGAAGTTGATTGCTTGAGAAGGATTAATTGACAAACTTATTCTGTGATTAAAATTCTGAAGCGGGACTCCTACACTGAGGTACTTTTGCTCATTATAAAGGGCAATGACTTTTGTAAAAATGTGCCTACTTTTAACAAGTTTCCTAAAATAGTCTCTTTTTAGGGTTCCGTATCTCAAAAGGAAAAAACGGAACCCTTATAGGATCACTCGTGCGTCTGTCTGTCTGTCTGTCTGTCCGTCTGTCACAGCCTATTTTCTCCGAAACTACTGGACCAATTAAGTTGAAATTTGGTATACCTACATATGTAAGTTTGTGACCCAAAGATGGACATGTAACGTACCTAAACAAATAAAATTTAAACATGGGGACCACTTTTGGGGGGTAAATGAGAAAATTAAAAAATAAAGTTTTTCAAACTATATTGTGTTACATATCAAATGAAGTAGCTCATTGTGAGAAACTCAAATATATTTTTTTTATAATTTTAGGATAAATAGTTTAGAAGTTATTCAAGAAAATATACAAAAAATGACCACCCCCCCCCCCTCTATCTCCGAAACTACTGAGTATAAAATTTTGAAAAAAATACACAAAATAGTTCTTTACCTATAGATCACAGGAAAATCTATTAGAAATGTGTAGTCAAGCGTGAGTCGGACTTAATTACTTAGTTTTTGATCCCACCCCTACGGGTTTTTTGAAGACAGTTCACATAAAAAATACATTGTTTAAATTGTGTAATGAACCCTTGGAACGCTAGTCCGACTCGCACTTGGCCGGTTTTTTCCTATTATGATAAATGGGAAATTTCAACAGACAAGAGCTAATTGAGTTACAGTCCAAATTTATCGCCTAGAGACCGCCCAGGAGCAAAGAAACGAAATGGAGTAACAGCTTTAGGTATACAACCATGTTGTTAGATTAGGTTCACAATATAACAAGTGTGCGTGACGGGGTCCTTTTGTTTGACATACTTATTGAAAGTCATAATGTAATAATTGTCAGATTATAGTTAGTCATAATTCTGAAACCGTTAACTTTTCAGGATTTTCGTAAGGTTATCATATAAATAGGTTAGGTTTGTTTTATGGCAATCCTGAAACGTTTCTGTCTCGTTTCTGAGAAAAACCAAATTATGACTAACGATAATGTGGACAAAAAATATATACAATTCAATTCAATTTATTTATTTAACACAACACTGGCCTATAATGGTTAGTAACAATTAAGATTAAAAAGTGTTAGTGGAACAAAAAACAGAAAGCGATATACATAATGACTTAAAACTTTATGGGAAACAAAAGACTCGGGCGCGATACTCCACAGATACTGAAAGCCCTACTACAAGCGCAAGTGTATAGGTATGGCCTGATTTTAATTTTTAAACGTAAAAAATTTGATCCCGATTCGACATGGATCGGATCTGTCAGTGTCAAAAGTGACGTTTTTGTTTGAAGAAAATCAATTAGAATCAGGCCGATAGTTATCGATTCGACTATCTTAGGTACAACGATGTCCGGAGTAGAACAGTAAATTTCCCCTAAATACTCTCAGCACCTCTCGTCTTCAGACACGCTCACGAAGTAGACGGCAGAAGTAACAACTGGCACGGTTGTATGAAGATGTTCCTTCATTACGTTTCTTTACTCCTCTGTTGGAATTTTTGATGGCCGTCTAATTAAGACGCTCCTTTCAGACGTTCTGGGTGCAAAATGCCACCCTCTTGTTTTTAGAAATTATACCTACTACTCGAATTTATCTAAACGCTACGCAACCCGGTTTAAATTTATATCGTACAGGGTTATTAAAATGGCTTCATTTGGCGCCTTAAAATTTATACCTTCAATTTCAAGCTTGCCTTTGTACTTTCTGTACCTATTAGATATAGAATCTTCTGTCAAATATAGTTGAATATTATTTAAATATTTTGGGAACTTTTGAGATACATTAATAATAAAAAACCGGCCAAGTGCGAGTCGGACTCGCGTTTCAAGGGTTCCGTAAGTACATCACACAATTATTAACAATGTTTTGTTTTTACGTGAAACGTCTTACAAACGGAAGATGTAACGGAAAGTGTTAACTATTATAAGTTTAGAAAAGAAGCCATTACATACTTAGAATTGAATGTACCGCTGACAGAGATGGCGCTCATGTTGCTAAAATAACCCTTTATGCGCGGTATTTACTTAATGATCAAAAAACAAAAATAACTGTCAGCTGTCAAGTTTAAATTTTTCACATCAAATTTATAAATAATATTTACTATTTCGTTTTACACCAATATGTTCTGTATATTTTCTAAATTCATAGTGAAGTGTACATAATTAACTTAGCATATAAGCGACAACAAGATGAACTCCCAAAACGACGTCCCACTAGACCAGAACATTTAAGAAGAAAGGAATACAGCGGCACATCCACTCTGCCCACACTGATCACCCTCCCCCACCCGCAACAATCCAGGCTGAACGCAAAACAAAACTTGAAGAAGCATTCGGATCTCCCTACCTTAACGGGAGAGGACTAATGACCGATATATGGCACAAACGTTGGAACAAGGTGTGCGGCCTGCACGGCAAACTTTATGACCTCCCCTCGAACACTGTAAGTAGAAGATTTATTCACAAGCTAGCTGACGAAATGCAGCTACTAACAAGTTCAGACTCTCCATCCGAACGCCTCTTGGTTTTTGTTGCCGCCATACAAACCAAGAGATAGAAATGCCAAACAAGCAAAAGATATCACAAGATTAATCAATCGACGCCAAAAACTATGGAATGATGAACAATTTGACATATTAATAACCGAAGCCACGAAAACTGACCATTCCCTTCGAAATTTCTATAATAGAAAAAATGACAATAATAATGACCATATCACAAAGATTTTCAGGCGCCTTGTACTTCGAGGAAAAACTCGAGAAGCCTGAAATTCTTAAACCTGAAGATGAAATCGACACAACTGGTAAAACTGTCATGGACGCTTTGCTCGAAAAACATCCCCACGCAGTCAATGCCGACCCCAACCTGTTTACAACACAAGATGGCCTCTCCGAATTGCCCCCGCTACTAGAAGTAGACATTACATGCGAACACGTGGAATCAGTCGCCAGAAAACTACATGGCGGAGGTGGCCCAATCGGCAGCGCAGCCGAAAATTGGAAAGACTTCCTATTATGATTCGGTGAGGCAAGCCAGCATTTGAGGACTGCCGTAGCACAACTAACTATGAGACATTATAACAGTATTGTACCATGGAATCAAATACAAGCTCTAATGGCAAGCCGACTTGTGGCTCTAGACAAATCCCCTGGGGTGAGACCGATTGGCATCGGCGAATGCCTACGCAGGATCCTTTCGAAGTGCATGATCTTGGCCTCCGGCTCTAAAGTTACCGAAGCCTGCGCACAATCGCAACTCTGTAGCGGGCTAAGCTGTGGTATCGAAGGCGCCATACATGCTATGAATACTCTGTTCGAAAAAGAATGTCAACCCGGCTCTAATTGGGGTATGTTGCTCGTTGACGCAAACAACGCCTTTAACTCCGTAAACCGACAACTCGCTCTCTCTGGCAAGCTAGAATACACTAGCAACACTGCGCCCGCTTCTTATACAATACATACAACGGACACGCAGAACTTACAATCCGTGACTCAAATATGAGTTTTTTCAGCGAAGAAGGAGTAACTCAAGGTGATCCACTTGCCATGCCGTTATATGCCCTAGCAACACTACCCATAATAAATCAACTAAAATCAGAATTCACAATTACCCAATGCTGGTACGCGGATGACTCCTCTGCTCAAGGAAACTTTAAAAGCTTAAGACAATGGTGGGACAAAATTAGCCAAATAGGCCCTGCATATGGCTACTTCCCTCAAGCCAAAAAGTCCTACCTAATCGTAAACGAGAATGACAAACAATATGCGCAGCAGATATTCAAAGGTATTAACGTAACCATATCAACTGGATCACGCTTCCTCGGTAGCTTCATTGGTGAGGGAAAAGAAAACTTTGTTAACAATAGTATTGGAAATTGAACCTCTACAATAGAAAAGCTCTCAGATATATGCAAAGATTCACCTCAAGCCGCCTACACCGTTCTCACTAAAGTAGCCCAATTCAAATGGTCATTCCTATTAAGAGTTTTAGAAAACGCTAATCAATTATTTGAACCTCTTACAAACAGACTACGCACCAGCTTTCTACCAAACCTACTAGGAGGCGAAGTATCATCGCTAGAAGCCGATTTATTCTCATTACCAGTTCACAAAGGCCATCCCTGCACTTTCTAAAATGACTAACTTAAGTTACGAAAACTCCAAGATGGGCTGTACAATCCTATCATCCGCCTTAATTGAAAATAAATGTCTCGACCTCACTCAACATCACACTTCCCTCAGAGACGCAAGAAAGGAATGTTGGAGAAAGAAGGATTCTCAAGACGATGTTCTAATGGAATCTATTCTGGATAAACTTTCTCACACGAAAAAACGAGCAATCGAGCGTTCAATTTTCACGAAAACTAAAACAAAATCCTCCATTTGGCTCTCAGTGATACCGACAAGGAAAGACCATTTTGACTTATCGCCACTAGAATTTAAAGACGCACTGGCACTGCGATACCACAGAACACCTGTCTCCATGCCCAAATCATGTGATGGCTGCGGCAATGATGACTTCAACGTTGACCACGCCCTTTGCTGCAAAACGGGTGGTTTAATAACACGACGCCACAACGAACTAGAGATCTTTTTTGTGAGTTATGCCAGCACGCTTGGGGGAACGTGGTCAAAGAACCCATCATCACCGAAGGCGACGGTGGACTTCGCGGGGATCTCTGCTGCCGTGGCGTCTGGGATGCACAGAGGGAGGCGTTATTTGATATCCGTGTCGTAGACACCGACGCTCCCTCTTATATCTTACATCCGGTAGCATCCGTCCTAAAATCCGCCGAAGAAGAGAAAAAAAGTAAATACACGAACGCCTGCGAAAAGCGTCAGGCAACTTTCACTTCCCTCGTCACATCCGTCGATGGAGTCTTCGCTCCGCAAATGTCCACCTTCATCAAACATCTCGGTGAAGCCATCGCTGACCGGTGGAACAGATCCCTTAGTGTAGTAATGGGCTGGCTAAGATCCAAAATTATGATTTCGATAATCCGAGCCACCAGCATGTGTATCCGTGGGACACGGCACAGATTCAAATCCATCCAACATTTCTTCGGTTTCAATGACGGTGCAACCCTACCCAACCCGTCTACCTCTAACCTGTCCTAGCGTCGTTTTCTTGTCGTTACTCATTTCTGTTTTTTTATAATTTTACATTTTTGATCAATAAATGTTACCTAAGCTAATTTACTTAATGATCTCATCAGTCCATAGACGTATTTAGAAAAAACTCGTCCTTTCACTGAAATATTGCATTCGTATCCGTGGCAAGAGTTAATGGAAAGCGCGAAATCGCCTTTTCATACAAACGTAGTCCTCATTTTCCTCTCTGGATATGAAAATTAATGAAAATATTTTAACACAATTGGGTGTATATCAAATTGCCCCTATGTTTGATTCTCTCTTTCATTTAAAAAATTGTATGATATCAGTTCTTCGCTTCTAAATAATTTTGACATAGCTATGTCAGAGATCGGCATTATTTGAATATTTTTTTTATCAGAATAATCATTCGAATAAACAATAATTGTCGATTTTTTTATTTACTAATGATGTATTCGCGCTTTTCAAATGACGAATGATTTATTCGTTATTTCATTCGAATAAATCCAGGAAAAATATTTAAGTCTTTTGACTTATTCCATTCAAATAAACAACACGCATAATATGAAATAAAACTATGAAAACGGATTATATCGCGTATATTGAATTTATAATACATCCCGAGGTTTCGAACCCTTTACAGCGTTCGTGGTCAACGGGTGACAGAGGAAAAACTACAAAGTTCAAAAATACCTACATACTAAAAATAATGAACCATCACAGACTATAAACTTTAAGGCTGGTTGTACATGCAAAATCGGTTCATAAGGCTAGTTATACAATACAACTATTTTCAAGTAAAGATATATAATTATAGGTATATATATACGCAATAAAAGCTACGCCGAGCACGAATAATAACGTTCGTTTTTAGGGTTCCGTACCCAAAGGGTAAAAACGGGACCCTATTACTAAGAATCCGCTGTCCGTCTGTCCGTCTATCTGTCACCAGGCTGTATCTCATGAACCGCGATAGCTAGACAGTCTAAATTTTCACAGATGATGTATTTCTGTTGCCGCTAAAACAACAAACACTAAAAAGTACGGAACCCTCGGTGCGCGAGTCCGACTCGCACTTGGCCGGTTTTTTACTGTATAACACACATATTAAAGATTGTTAAGGGTTAAAGGATAATTCCAGGTAGTATAATAAACTAAGGATAAGCGTGAAAAATGAACACTATAACATACTCAAACAGAAAGTTAGTAACTTTCAGCCTGGCCTAGAGAGAGATAGCTATATACAGCGAAAGAGTGAAAAAAACAAAGTTTCTTATCAGTTGTTTGTTTCAGAGCGAATCTCACAAGTACTCACAACGCATAATTTATATTTATCAGTAACTATTTAGTTGCAGTGCACATTACATTTCGCTTATTTTCATTCGCCAAATCGTTCTAAACCGAGAAAAGTTAATATGGTATTCCAAGAAACAATTATTCGTGGCAATTCATTCGACGAATAAATTATTCGCGAATAAATTATTCCACGAATAATTTATTCAAATAAAATAATCATCCCACAATTTTATTCGTCATTTGCGAACAATTTTGTTACTCTTATTCGTTATTCGTCATTCGAATAAATTTTGCCCAGGATAGTAACATTAATTGTATGAATAAAATAAAGCACTAAGTGATTAGCAAGTCATTATATCGTGGAGTAGCAAACCAATATTATTTTAATTAATAAGGATTTCTGCAAAGTACCTAACGCCTGATTTAATAAATACTATTTCATATATATTAAATATACTTAAGTTCCGGGAAACTCATACGTGCTAATCCCAATATATCTACATATTTAATTATAATCATTTGGTAGAGTTCACTCACCTAAACATTCAAATTAACCTGTCCAAAGCCAAATTATTTGTAGGTAGGTGTGAAACTAACTGACGGTTCCCTGCTGAGAATGCCAGTTTAACTGGAATTCAGGCCTAATTGAGTTCTGAAGTGTTGCTCCAGGATGACAACTTAACAGGTTTGATGTGCGCCATACGAGTTGATATCGTCAGACACGACTGAATAAATACTACTTGTCATTGTATTTTTAACCGACTTCAAAAAAGGATATTTTTATTTTGTATATATGTTACCTCAGAACTCCGTCATTTCTGAATCGATTTGTTTTTTTAATGTTTGAATGTATATAGTCCCTAGTTGGTCCCGTTTTTGTCAAAACTCAGTTCTGATGATGGGAACCATGAGGAATCCAGGGAAGTCTTATAAGCATACATAGCATACATATAGCGATTTTAGTATTTTCATCGACAAACCAAGCATTTTCATACAAAACAGTGCCATTTGATGAAGTGGAACTGCTGATGATGACCAGAATGGAACTGTTTAACAACGCATACGCATAACGCATACGCATATTTATTTTTGGCGATTTGTCCTCTTTGTTATGTTTATTAAGTTTTGAAGGAACATTTGTGTTAAGGTCTAGTTCTGATAATGGGTTCCATGAGGTCCAACTCCTAAAATCTTGATGCCTTCAGATCCAGACCTTGAAACTTGGAACGCACCCAAAGCGTAAAAATGTTTAGTGACATAACAGTCTGGCCAGACAGGAACGAGTCATGCAGAATTATGCATCACTCGTAAGAAAAACTAAAAATTGAAATATAAAATTAATCTTTTCAAAATTAATCTTTTCATTTGGGTGCTAGTAGTGTAAGAAAAAGATAGTATGATTATCTCTGTCTATGTTTGAAATGAGACAGTCCTTATTATAATTTATATCGACTCCTTTTTCCATAGTACAATACACGTTTCAGTTTAATCATCAAACTACAGACCCTACCTATACATGTAATTTTTTTTTTGTGTTATTATAAATGATTAAATTAAATACATCAAAATACATAACAAACCAAAGCGTGGAACAGGTAAACAGTAAAAGTACATTTTAATTTCGCTTTTCCCAAAAAAGTAATATTGACAAAACGATCGTGTACCTCTCCAATTTGGAAGAGTAATTTCGTCTTTCAAAACGTCTCTTTTATACTTTTCCCATTGTTAAGGACGTCCAAAGATTTATTCCTCGAATACCTATTGAATAAGTGGTTCTTTGAAGATATGAATATCGGCGTTTTAATTTATTAGTTTGGTCAGCCGTGTTACTTTGAGGCAAATTAGGACTGTAGCCTTCATAATTAGATACAATATAAAAGGTGGCTATTTAGGTTTTTGAAGTTTTTTTTATTTGTTAATGATTCGTAAGTTATTATATGTGTCTAGACATATGTGACTGTGCTTTCATAACCGACTTCTATACTTTTTTACATCAATTATGTTTTAAACTTTACACTACTATAAACATTGTATTGTATATTTGCATATGGTGAACTAAAAATCGTGATGTTTTTACATCGTATTTTTTTATACGTTTTAAAGTGGAATACATCACTTTTTAGTGCTATCTAGGAACGATACGATGAGAACTATATATGTAATATCAAATACAAAAATAACTGATAACAAGATCCGGTCTTAGGAATTGTACCTATTAGCACTTGCGTTTACGTGCAAAGGGTTTTCTAATTCTCGAACTTTTTCTAATCCAAAGTAAGTTTATTTTGCATCTCCGACAATTCACTTTAATTTTGGTCATCTAATTTTTAGACTACACACCTCGTAACTACCTGCACATCATGTCCAATTTATAAAACACCTTATTTATCAGGTACTTAGAATAAAAATTAAGATTAAATATCACCAGACGCCAAGTTTAGTCTTAAATATGAATAATTCAAATAGATTTGTCAGTCGCAAAGATAATTTTATCCAGAATCACGAAGGAAAATCCAATTAATCATATTTTATCGTGTAGAAAAATTAAAATTAAGTATTCGAAAGCGCTTCTCAAACTTTTGGGGACTTGATGAAATCAAAACTTAGCATTCCATGGTATTTGCATCATAAAAGTGACATAATAGTATTTCACCTTACAGAGAAAAAAAGTTTCCTTAACGTATTTTCTTCATCTACATTTTATTAAGTCAGGACATTTTTCGGGAAAGTTTAAGGCACGGTGATTGAATATTTTTTTATTAAAAAGTTCCCAAGGCAACTCGTTTTCGCGTTTTATTTTTTTCTTTATGTAGGATAGACTAAAATCCTTTGCAGTTAGCCTGCTTATTGAAAACGTAAGCGAGTTAAACATACCTATTGAAATGGGCTCGAATTACACAAAAACTGGAATTTACAACGCGAGATAAAATTAACTTAGGCAGCGTAGTAACGTCAAATATTAGTCTTAACTATTTAGATTCACTGTCTATCAATTCTCGGGATAGAGTTTCATTAATTAATAAACCCAATATCTAATCAACACCATCAAATAACGCATAAACAAACTAAGCTTTCAATAATAATAATTCAATAAAAAAATAAACATTTATTTCGGACCACAGAAATCCATAACATGCAGGAACTTAAAACTATGTTAGATGCCATTAATTATTACAAAATAATAAAAATAAAAAACAACATAAAAGACACTACACAAAAAAATAAAAGACAAAATAACTTAGATATATATAAAAAAATAAGCTTATTTATTGAGTCACCTGCAAGGATTTGGGTTCATTGGCATTTAACATTTAAGAACAAGAGCATCCAAAATCTTTATTCGTACTTTGTGTGGTTTAATATCTTTTGTGGAAAAAGCTTAGTATTTTTCCAGGTTTGTAATTTATTAAATAAGAAAAACAAATTGGAGGAAATCTATTCGCGACGAGGTCGTTTGTAGACGGACGTTAACCGTTGAGCCGTAAAATGTGCTTTAAATTCAATTAGTTAAATTTAACGGCACACTAACTCGTGGCTTAGCATAAACGCAACCGGCCGCAGCAGCAAAAGTTGCTAATTAAAATTTCAATGGAACAATGGGAGGTTTTCCTAGCACCTGCTTAATTTCAGACAAATATTTTAATGAAATATTTTGTAAAAATTCTAGAGTATTTTATTTATGAATGCGGTGGCAAGATGGATAAACAGGATTTATTTCCATTTTGTTACTGGTCACCTAATTTCAAACGATTTCATGGCCGGATGCTAAAATTAAACAAAAGTAAATATACAAATGGTACAACAAAATAGTGTGTGACCGTTACGCATACGATAGTTTATGTGAAGCCATCCATACGAGATAGATATTAGAAAAGAAGCAGTAGATCTATGTTTTCAGTGTATCGAATCGCATGGAAGGACAAGATGTTTTTCATCATATTCTACGTGCAGACAGGAATATGTTTGTAAAACGTTAATTAAAGCAATTAACGTTCATTGCTTCGTAAAAAATTCAACAAACATATGTAATACTTGTACAGAATCGAAGTTTTACTAGGTACATGAATATACTTACCTACAGCTCTTTGTTTAAATATAATAAGATAATAACTTTAAATTAACATGGATTGATATATCTATAATCGCCTACGTATCTTACCCACTCAGCCAAGTCCTACTAATTCGGTTTTCATTGAGCCATACAAATCCTCAGTGTCATATATCATGACAAATACATAAGTTACATCTGCACGGTCGGTTAACCGTCTCATTAGTGCGCATTACTATCGGCATTATGATTCCTACATGGATAATTTAGTTATGGAAGCGATTACAGTAGTCATTACAACCAGAGCTTTTGGTTAGGACAAATTATACCTCTTTCGTTCGATCTCATAGTCGGGTTTTAAAATAATGGTTTTGGCGCTTTTATGTAGTAAGTATAGACACGACACGACTGAATGATACTTAAGTGTTTTCTGAAGAAGCTTTTATATTAATTTGCTTATATATATGTCGCAGGCAAATTGTAAGATTCGGCATTTTACAAACGGCGTCTTCATTTTACAAACGTTTTCACGTTTGCAAATTGCCGAAGGGAAATTGCTAGTGCGCTCAATAGTGTTACGTTAGTTAACGATGGTTATCTGAGGGTGACCATCAGTGACCATAGTTGCTGTTTTATCAATTTATATTAACTTTTATACCACACCACCATCCTCACGGCCACCAAAATTTCATGGTCACCCTAAACCGAATCAGAACAGCCCACTATCCACGTGGTCTTGTCTGTCCTACCCCTAGAGAGCAATTACGAAATCGGAGGCGCGATGGGAGAGCAGCCCTCGCTCGCTGTGATTGAGCGCGGGAACGGGAAGGCGACCAACAAACCGAAGCTGCGAAGCCAAGTGTAGTGACCGTGCTTCGTCACGCGAGGGCGGGAGGACTGCTGCTCTTCCGCAGCGCCGGAGCCACCCAGATACAAATGCCTCCCCCGTCCCACGCGCCCCTAATAAGTCCAACGAATTCCAGATTTGATGGACACCCCAGCGTTTTTCATAGTTTTGATCAGCAGCGCCACGCGTGGTAAATTAAAGAACTATTTTGACCAAAATGCCGCGGCAAATTTCAAACAGCGCTGTCAAGGTATTTTACAAAATGCAGGCTTTTTACAATTTGCCTTCGGCCATTTTACAAGCGGCGGATGCTTACAATTTACCTGCGGCACACTATACATATTTATATAGGTATAATTTAAGGATCAACGGTTTTACTGTCAACATAATATAAATATACAGGCTGATTCATGCGACGTGAGTACTGTGAGCAGGACTAACCCTGCACACTCAGTAGGTAACTGTTAATTGATCGGTTACCATCGTACTTACGTGAAACAATCACACTTTTTTCCTATTTTTTTACTTTTTGGTGAGGATAAACTTAATACGTTACAATCATGGTCATCGTAAAACGCTAAATAAATAAACATTAAAACCTCTTTAAGCGTTATGACAGCCCTTTTTTTATCTTATTTATTTTATAAGCCATACATCTTATGATTAAGTCGGCTAGTTATGACAGCACTTTGATTATGAAAAAAATAAACTGTCATACTTGAGTGGGATACGAGTTTTCAAAAGTAACCAGACTTTGATAACATGATGACATTCAATTTGCCACTTGTCACAAGAGTGTCAGTTTGACGGATGTCTTCTAATTGTAGGGTGACCATGCATGTGGTAAATAAATTAAAACTTTTATTAACACGACAAAAAAAACGTTAATCTCACTAATACTATTGCGAAACAGTTGCTTATAAATTTTACTAAATGCGCAATGTTAATCCTGCTTACGTCTCCTGAATCATCCTGTATATAAGCAAATATGTTCCGCATATATGCTTAATATGCAAATTTTAAATCACTACACAGTATAAAACAAAATCGCTTTCCGCTGTCTGTCCGTCTGTCCCTATGTATGCTTAGATCTTTAAAACTACGCAACGGAGTTTGATGCGGTTTTTTTTTAATAGATATAATGATTCAAGAGGAAGGATTATATGTATAATTTGTAAAGGTTTTGTGTAAATTAGTTGTACTACCCATGCAAAGCCGGGGCGGGTTGCTAGTTATATATATTATAAGCAGACATGCAAATTTTATATTATATTAAATTGTAAATATGTATCGCATTGCTTTCTTTTCATCAATATAACATATTGGAAGTAATGTTTGTTAAACAAAAATCATTACAGTTAGGTATAAATCGGTCTACTTATTACTTACTACACCTTTTTTACATGTATAGAACAAATATCCTTCTTTAGTCCCAGAATAACTACTTAGAAGAACCGTTGATCAATTCCGAGTGCTCACCAATTGATAAACTACTGTGGACTTATCGGGGCAAACTTACGAACAACTGAATAATATATATCACTTACATACTTAAGTTCCGAGACAGTTATTATTACCATACCACCCTTGATTTAGGGTCAATAGGGTACTGTTAGGGGTAACCCTAATAGCGGTCCGGTCCTCAGGGTCAGACGGATGATAAGCCATAGTTCATCTGATAATCAATCATAATTATTATCAATTCGTGCCTCAAGCTTTGAATCGTATCCATCAAGTAATTTATATACCTAAATAATGTAATAATTGTCAGATTATAGTTAGTCATAATTCTGAAACCGTTAACTTTTCAGGATTTTCGTAAGGTTATCATATAAATAGGTTAGGTTTGTTTTATGGCAATCCTGAAACGTTTCTGTCTCGTTTCTGAGAAAAACCAAATTATGACTAACGATAATGTGGACAAAAAATATATACAATTCAATTCAATTTATTTATTTAACACAACACTGGCCTATAATGGTTAGTAACAATTAAGATTAAAAAGTGTTAGTGGAACAAAAAACAGAAAGCGATATACATAATGACTTAAAACTTTATGGGAAACAAAAGACTCGGGCGCGATACTCCACAGATACTGAAAGCCCTACTACAAGCGCAAGTGTATAGGTATGGCCTGATTTTAATTTTTAAACGTAAAAAATTTGATCCCGATTCGACATGGATCGGATCTGTCAGTGTCAAAAGTGACGTTTTTGTTTGAAGAAAATCAATTAGAATCAGGCCGATAGTTATCGATTCGACTATCTTAGGTACAACGATGTCCGGAGTAGAACAGTAAATTTCCCCTAAATACTCTCAGCACCTCTCGTCTTCAGACACGCTCACGAAGTAGACGGCAGAAGTAACAACTGGCACGGTTGTATGAAGATGTTCCTTCATTACGTTTCTTTACTCCTCTGTTGGAATTTTTGATGGCCGTCTAATTAAGACGCTCCTTTCAGACGTTCTGGGTGCAAAATGCCACCCTCTTGTTTTTAGAAATTATACCTACTACTCGAATTTATCTAAACGCTACGCAACCCGGTTTAAATTTATATCGTACAGGGTTATTAAAATGGCTTCATTTGGCGCCTTAAAATTTATACCTTCAATTTCAAGCTTGCCTTTGTACTTTCTGTACCTATTAGATATAGAATCTTCTGTCAAATATAGTTGAATATTATTTAAATATTTTGGGAACTTTTGAGATACATTAATAATAAAAAACCGGCCAAGTGCGAGTCGGACTCGCGTTTCAAGGGTTCCGTAAGTACATCACACAATTATTAACAATGTTTTGTTTTTACGTGAAACGTCTTACAAACGGAAGATGTAACGGAAAGTGTTAACTATTATAAGTTTAGAAAAGAAGCCATTACATACTTAGAATTGAATGTACCGCTGACAGAGATGGCGCTCATGTTGCTAAAATAACCCTTTATGCGCGGTATTTACTTAATGATCAAAAAACAAAAATAACTGTCAGCTGTCAAGTTTAAATTTTTCACATCAAATTTATAAATAATATTTACTATTTCGTTTTACACCAATATGTTCTGTATATTTTCTAAATTCATAGTGAAGTGTACATAATTAACTTAGCATATAAGCGACAACAAGATGAACTCCCAAAACGACGTCCCACTAGACCAGAACATTTAAGAAGAAAGGAATACAGCGGCACATCCACTCTGCCCACACTGATCACCCTCCCCCACCCGCAACAATCCAGGCTGAACGCAAAACAAAACTTGAAGAAGCATTCGGATCTCCCTACCTTAACGGGAGAGGACTAATGACCGATATATGGCACAAACGTTGGAACAAGGTGTGCGGCCTGCACGGCAAACTTTATGACCTCCCCTCGAACACTGTAAGTAGAAGATTTATTCACAAGCTAGCTGACGAAATGCAGCTACTAACAAGTTCAGACTCTCCATCCGAACGCCTCTTGGTTTTTGTTGCCGCCATACAAACCAAGAGATAGAAATGCCAAACAAGCAAAAGATATCACAAGATTAATCAATCGACGCCAAAAACTATGGAATGATGAACAATTTGACATATTAATAACCGAAGCCACGAAAACTGACCATTCCCTTCGAAATTTCTATAATAGAAAAAATGACAATAATAATGACCATATCACAAAGATTTTCAGGCGCCTTGTACTTCGAGGAAAAACTCGAGAAGCCTGAAATTCTTAAACCTGAAGATGAAATCGACACAACTGGTAAAACTGTCATGGACGCTTTGCTCGAAAAACATCCCCACGCAGTCAATGCCGACCCCAACCTGTTTACAACACAAGATGGCCTCTCCGAATTGCCCCCGCTACTAGAAGTAGACATTACATGCGAACACGTGGAATCAGTCGCCAGAAAACTACATGGCGGAGGTGGCCCAATCGGCAGCGCAGCCGAAAATTGGAAAGACTTCCTATTATGATTCGGTGAGGCAAGCCAGCATTTGAGGACTGCCGTAGCACAACTAACTATGAGACATTATAACAGTATTGTACCATGGAATCAAATACAAGCTCTAATGGCAAGCCGACTTGTGGCTCTAGACAAATCCCCTGGGGTGAGACCGATTGGCATCGGCGAATGCCTACGCAGGATCCTTTCGAAGTGCATGATCTTGGCCTCCGGCTCTAAAGTTACCGAAGCCTGCGCACAATCGCAACTCTGTAGCGGGCTAAGCTGTGGTATCGAAGGCGCCATACATGCTATGAATACTCTGTTCGAAAAAGAATGTCAACCCGGCTCTAATTGGGGTATGTTGCTCGTTGACGCAAACAACGCCTTTAACTCCGTAAACCGACAACTCGCTCTCTCTGGCAAGCTAGAATACACTAGCAACACTGCGCCCGCTTCTTATACAATACATACAACGGACACGCAGAACTTACAATCCGTGACTCAAATATGAGTTTTTTCAGCGAAGAAGGAGTAACTCAAGGTGATCCACTTGCCATGCCGTTATATGCCCTAGCAACACTACCCATAATAAATCAACTAAAATCAGAATTCACAATTACCCAATGCTGGTACGCGGATGACTCCTCTGCTCAAGGAAACTTTAAAAGCTTAAGACAATGGTGGGACAAAATTAGCCAAATAGGCCCTGCATATGGCTACTTCCCTCAAGCCAAAAAGTCCTACCTAATCGTAAACGAGAATGACAAACAATATGCGCAGCAGATATTCAAAGGTATTAACGTAACCATATCAACTGGATCACGCTTCCTCGGTAGCTTCATTGGTGAGGGAAAAGAAAACTTTGTTAACAATAGTATTGGAAATTGAACCTCTACAATAGAAAAGCTCTCAGATATATGCAAAGATTCACCTCAAGCCGCCTACACCGTTCTCACTAAAGTAGCCCAATTCAAATGGTCATTCCTATTAAGAGTTTTAGAAAACGCTAATCAATTATTTGAACCTCTTACAAACAGACTACGCACCAGCTTTCTACCAAACCTACTAGGAGGCGAAGTATCATCGCTAGAAGCCGATTTATTCTCATTACCAGTTCACAAAGGCCATCCCTGCACTTTCTAAAATGACTAACTTAAGTTACGAAAACTCCAAGATGGGCTGTACAATCCTATCATCCGCCTTAATTGAAAATAAATGTCTCGACCTCACTCAACATCACACTTCCCTCAGAGACGCAAGAAAGGAATGTTGGAGAAAGAAGGATTCTCAAGACGATGTTCTAATGGAATCTATTCTGGATAAACTTTCTCACACGAAAAAACGAGCAATCGAGCGTTCAATTTTCACGAAAACTAAAACAAAATCCTCCATTTGGCTCTCAGTGATACCGACAAGGAAAGACCATTTTGACTTATCGCCACTAGAATTTAAAGACGCACTGGCACTGCGATACCACAGAACACCTGTCTCCATGCCCAAATCATGTGATGGCTGCGGCAATGATGACTTCAACGTTGACCACGCCCTTTGCTGCAAAACGGGTGGTTTAATAACACGACGCCACAACGAACTAGAGATCTTTTTTGTGAGTTATGCCAGCACGCTTGGGGGAACGTGGTCAAAGAACCCATCATCACCGAAGGCGACGGTGGACTTCGCGGGGATCTCTGCTGCCGTGGCGTCTGGGATGCACAGAGGGAGGCGTTATTTGATATCCGTGTCGTAGACACCGACGCTCCCTCTTATATCTTACATCCGGTAGCATCCGTCCTAAAATCCGCCGAAGAAGAGAAAAAAAGTAAATACACGAACGCCTGCGAAAAGCGTCAGGCAACTTTCACTTCCCTCGTCACATCCGTCGATGGAGTCTTCGCTCCGCAAATGTCCACCTTCATCAAACATCTCGGTGAAGCCATCGCTGACCGGTGGAACAGATCCCTTAGTGTAGTAATGGGCTGGCTAAGATCCAAAATTATGATTTCGATAATCCGAGCCACCAGCATGTGTATCCGTGGGACACGGCACAGATTCAAATCCATCCAACATTTCTTCGGTTTCAATGACGGTGCAACCCTACCCAACCCGTCTACCTCTAACCTGTCCTAGCGTCGTTTTCTTGTCGTTACTCATTTCTGTTTTTTTATAATTTTACATTTTTGATCAATAAATGTTACCTAAGCTAATTTACTTAATGATCTCATCAGTCCATAGACGTATTTAGAAAAAACTCGTCCTTTCACTGAAATATTGCATTCGTATCCGTGGCAAGAGTTAATGGAAAGCGCGAAATCGCCTTTTCATACAAACGTAGTCCTCATTTTCCTCTCTGGATATGAAAATTAATGAAAATATTTTAACACAATTGGGTGTATATCAAATTGCCCCTATGTTTGATTCTCTCTTTCATTTAAAAAATTGTATGATATCAGTTCTTCGCTTCTAAATAATTTTGACATAGCTATGTCAGAGATCGGCATTATTTGAATATTTTTTTTATCAGAATAATCATTCGAATAAACAATAATTGTCGATTTTTTTATTTACTAATGATGTATTCGCGCTTTTCAAATGACGAATGATTTATTCGTTATTTCATTCGAATAAATCCAGGAAAAATATTTAAGTCTTTTGACTTATTCCATTCAAATAAACAACACGCATAATATGAAATAAAACTATGAAAACGGATTATATCGCGTATATTGAATTTATAATACATCCCGAGGTTTCGAACCCTTTACAGCGTTCGTGGTCAACGGGTGACAGAGGAAAAACTACAAAGTTCAAAAATACCTACATACTAAAAATAATGAACCATCACAGACTATAAACTTTAAGGCTGGTTGTACATGCAAAATCGGTTCATAAGGCTAGTTATACAATACAACTATTTTCAAGTAAAGATATATAATTATAGGTATATATATACGCAATAAAAGCTACGCCGAGCACGAATAATAACGTTCGTTTTTAGGGTTCCGTACCCAAAGGGTAAAAACGGGACCCTATTACTAAGAATCCGCTGTCCGTCTGTCCGTCTATCTGTCACCAGGCTGTATCTCATGAACCGCGATAGCTAGACAGTCTAAATTTTCACAGATGATGTATTTCTGTTGCCGCTAAAACAACAAACACTAAAAAGTACGGAACCCTCGGTGCGCGAGTCCGACTCGCACTTGGCCGGTTTTTTACTGTATAACACACATATTAAAGATTGTTAAGGGTTAAAGGATAATTCCAGGTAGTATAATAAACTAAGGATAAGCGTGAAAAATGAACACTATAACATACTCAAACAGAAAGTTAGTAACTTTCAGCCTGGCCTAGAGAGAGATAGCTATATACAGCGAAAGAGTGAAAAAAACAAAGTTTCTTATCAGTTGTTTGTTTCAGAGCGAATCTCACAAGTACTCACAACGCATAATTTATATTTATCAGTAACTATTTAGTTGCAGTGCACATTACATTTCGCTTATTTTCATTCGCCAAATCGTTCTAAACCGAGAAAAGTTAATATGGTATTCCAAGAAACAATTATTCGTGGCAATTCATTCGACGAATAAATTATTCGCGAATAAATTATTCCACGAATAATTTATTCAAATAAAATAATCATCCCACAATTTTATTCGTCATTTGCGAACAATTTTGTTACTCTTATTCGTTATTCGTCATTCGAATAAATTTTGCCCAGGATAGTAACATTAATTGTATGAATAAAATAAAGCACTAAGTGATTAGCAAGTCATTATATCGTGGAGTAGCAAACCAATATTATTTTAATTAATAAGGATTTCTGCAAAGTACCTAACGCCTGATTTAATAAATACTATTTCATATATATTAAATATACTTAAGTTCCGGGAAACTCATACGTGCTAATCCCAATATATCTACATATTTAATTATAATCATTTGGTAGAGTTCACTCACCTAAACATTCAAATTAACCTGTCCAAAGCCAAATTATTTGTAGGTAGGTGTGAAACTAACTGACGGTTCCCTGCTGAGAATGCCAGTTTAACTGGAATTCAGGCCTAATTGAGTTCTGAAGTGTTGCTCCAGGATGACAACTTAACAGGTTTGATGTGCGCCATACGAGTTGATATCGTCAGACACGACTGAATAAATACTACTTGTCATTGTATTTTTAACCGACTTCAAAAAAGGATATTTTTATTTTGTATATATGTTACCTCAGAACTCCGTCATTTCTGAATCGATTTGTTTTTTTAATGTTTGAATGTATATAGTCCCTAGTTGGTCCCGTTTTTGTCAAAACTCAGTTCTGATGATGGGAACCATGAGGAATCCAGGGAAGTCTTATAAGCATACATAGCATACATATAGCGATTTTAGTATTTTCATCGACAAACCAAGCATTTTCATACAAAACAGTGCCATTTGATGAAGTGGAACTGCTGATGATGACCAGAATGGAACTGTTTAACAACGCATACGCATAACGCATACGCATATTTATTTTTGGCGATTTGTCCTCTTTGTTATGTTTATTAAGTTTTGAAGGAACATTTGTGTTAAGGTCTAGTTCTGATAATGGGTTCCATGAGGTCCAACTCCTAAAATCTTGATGCCTTCAGATCCAGACCTTGAAACTTGGAACGCACCCAAAGCGTAAAAATGTTTAGTGACATAACAGTCTGGCCAGACAGGAACGAGTCATGCAGAATTATGCATCACTCGTAAGAAAAACTAAAAATTGAAATATAAAATTAATCTTTTCAAAATTAATCTTTTCATTTGGGTGCTAGTAGTGTAAGAAAAAGATAGTATGATTATCTCTGTCTATGTTTGAAATGAGACAGTCCTTATTATAATTTATATCGACTCCTTTTTCCATAGTACAATACACGTTTCAGTTTAATCATCAAACTACAGACCCTACCTATACATGTAATTTTTTTTTTGTGTTATTATAAATGATTAAATTAAATACATCAAAATACATAACAAACCAAAGCGTGGAACAGGTAAACAGTAAAAGTACATTTTAATTTCGCTTTTCCCAAAAAAGTAATATTGACAAAACGATCGTGTACCTCTCCAATTTGGAAGAGTAATTTCGTCTTTCAAAACGTCTCTTTTATACTTTTCCCATTGTTAAGGACGTCCAAAGATTTATTCCTCGAATACCTATTGAATAAGTGGTTCTTTGAAGATATGAATATCGGCGTTTTAATTTATTAGTTTGGTCAGCCGTGTTACTTTGAGGCAAATTAGGACTGTAGCCTTCATAATTAGATACAATATAAAAGGTGGCTATTTAGGTTTTTGAAGTTTTTTTTATTTGTTAATGATTCGTAAGTTATTATATGTGTCTAGACATATGTGACTGTGCTTTCATAACCGACTTCTATACTTTTTTACATCAATTATGTTTTAAACTTTACACTACTATAAACATTGTATTGTATATTTGCATATGGTGAACTAAAAATCGTGATGTTTTTACATCGTATTTTTTTATACGTTTTAAAGTGGAATACATCACTTTTTAGTGCTATCTAGGAACGATACGATGAGAACTATATATGTAATATCAAATACAAAAATAACTGATAACAAGATCCGGTCTTAGGAATTGTACCTATTAGCACTTGCGTTTACGTGCAAAGGGTTTTCTAATTCTCGAACTTTTTCTAATCCAAAGTAAGTTTATTTTGCATCTCCGACAATTCACTTTAATTTTGGTCATCTAATTTTTAGACTACACACCTCGTAACTACCTGCACATCATGTCCAATTTATAAAACACCTTATTTATCAGGTACTTAGAATAAAAATTAAGATTAAATATCACCAGACGCCAAGTTTAGTCTTAAATATGAATAATTCAAATAGATTTGTCAGTCGCAAAGATAATTTTATCCAGAATCACGAAGGAAAATCCAATTAATCATATTTTATCGTGTAGAAAAATTAAAATTAAGTATTCGAAAGCGCTTCTCAAACTTTTGGGGACTTGATGAAATCAAAACTTAGCATTCCATGGTATTTGCATCATAAAAGTGACATAATAGTATTTCACCTTACAGAGAAAAAAAGTTTCCTTAACGTATTTTCTTCATCTACATTTTATTAAGTCAGGACATTTTTCGGGAAAGTTTAAGGCACGGTGATTGAATATTTTTTTATTAAAAAGTTCCCAAGGCAACTCGTTTTCGCGTTTTATTTTTTTCTTTATGTAGGATAGACTAAAATCCTTTGCAGTTAGCCTGCTTATTGAAAACGTAAGCGAGTTAAACATACCTATTGAAATGGGCTCGAATTACACAAAAACTGGAATTTACAACGCGAGATAAAATTAACTTAGGCAGCGTAGTAACGTCAAATATTAGTCTTAACTATTTAGATTCACTGTCTATCAATTCTCGGGATAGAGTTTCATTAATTAATAAACCCAATATCTAATCAACACCATCAAATAACGCATAAACAAACTAAGCTTTCAATAATAATAATTCAATAAAAAAATAAACATTTATTTCGGACCACAGAAATCCATAACATGCAGGAACTTAAAACTATGTTAGATGCCATTAATTATTACAAAATAATAAAAATAAAAAACAACATAAAAGACACTACACAAAAAAATAAAAGACAAAATAACTTAGATATATATAAAAAAATAAGCTTATTTATTGAGTCACCTGCAAGGATTTGGGTTCATTGGCATTTAACATTTAAGAACAAGAGCATCCAAAATCTTTATTCGTACTTTGTGTGGTTTAATATCTTTTGTGGAAAAAGCTTAGTATTTTTCCAGGTTTGTAATTTATTAAATAAGAAAAACAAATTGGAGGAAATCTATTCGCGACGAGGTCGTTTGTAGACGGACGTTAACCGTTGAGCCGTAAAATGTGCTTTAAATTCAATTAGTTAAATTTAACGGCACACTAACTCGTGGCTTAGCATAAACGCAACCGGCCGCAGCAGCAAAAGTTGCTAATTAAAATTTCAATGGAACAATGGGAGGTTTTCCTAGCACCTGCTTAATTTCAGACAAATATTTTAATGAAATATTTTGTAAAAATTCTAGAGTATTTTATTTATGAATGCGGTGGCAAGATGGATAAACAGGATTTATTTCCATTTTGTTACTGGTCACCTAATTTCAAACGATTTCATGGCCGGATGCTAAAATTAAACAAAAGTAAATATACAAATGGTACAACAAAATAGTGTGTGACCGTTACGCATACGATAGTTTATGTGAAGCCATCCATACGAGATAGATATTAGAAAAGAAGCAGTAGATCTATGTTTTCAGTGTATCGAATCGCATGGAAGGACAAGATGTTTTTCATCATATTCTACGTGCAGACAGGAATATGTTTGTAAAACGTTAATTAAAGCAATTAACGTTCATTGCTTCGTAAAAAATTCAACAAACATATGTAATACTTGTACAGAATCGAAGTTTTACTAGGTACATGAATATACTTACCTACAGCTCTTTGTTTAAATATAATAAGATAATAACTTTAAATTAACATGGATTGATATATCTATAATCGCCTACGTATCTTACCCACTCAGCCAAGTCCTACTAATTCGGTTTTCATTGAGCCATACAAATCCTCAGTGTCATATATCATGACAAATACATAAGTTACATCTGCACG
Organism: Cydia strobilella; assembly: GCF_947568885.1. Taxonomy (NCBI): domain Eukaryota; kingdom Metazoa; phylum Arthropoda; class Insecta; order Lepidoptera; family Tortricidae; genus Cydia; species Cydia strobilella. Next base: position 24,335,496 of record NC_086042.1, read on the forward strand.
GTCGGTTAACCGTCTCATTAGTGCGCATTACTATCGGCATTATGATTCCTACATGGATAATTTAGTTATGGAAGCGATTACAGTAGTCATTACAACCAGAGCTTTTGGTTAGGACAAATTATACCTCTTTCGTTCGATCTCATAGTCGGGTTTTAAAATAATGGTTTTGGCGCTTTTATGTAGTAAGTATAGACACGACACGACTGAATGATACTTAAGTGTTTTCTGAAGAAGCTTTTATATTAATTTGCTTATATATATGTCGCAGGCAAATTGTAAGATTCGGCATTTTACAAACGGCGTCTTCATTTTACAAACGTTTTCACGTTTGCAAATTGCCGAAGGGAAATTGCTAGTGCGCTCAATAGTGTTACGTTAGTTAACGATGGTTATCTGAGGGTGACCATCAGTGACCATAGTTGCTGTTTTATCAATTTATATTAACTTTTATACCACACCACCATCCTCACGGCCACCAAAATTTCATGGTCACCCTAAACCGAATCAGAACAGCCCACTATCCACGTGGTCTTGTCTGTCCTACCCCTAGAGAGCAATTACGAAATCGGAGGCGCGATGGGAGAGCAGCCCTCGCTCGCTGTGATTGAGCGCGGGAACGGGAAGGCGACCAACAAACCGAAGCTGCGAAGCCAAGTGTAGTGACCGTGCTTCGTCACGCGAGGGCGGGAGGACTGCTGCTCTTCCGCAGCGCCGGAGCCACCCAGATACAAATGCCTCCCCCGTCCCACGCGCCCCTAATAAGTCCAACGAATTCCAGATTTGATGGACACCCCAGCGTTTTTCATAGTTTTGATCAGCAGCGCCACGCGTGGTAAATTAAAGAACTATTTTGACCAAAATGCCGCGGCAAATTTCAAACAGCGCTGTCAAGGTATTTTACAAAATGCAGGCTTTTTACAATTTGCCTTCGGCCATTTTACAAGCGGCGGATGCTTACAATTTACCTGCGGCACACTATACATATTTATATAGGTATAATTTAAGGATCAACGGTTTTACTGTCAACATAATATAAATATACAGGCTGATTCATGCGACGTGAGTACTGTGAGCAGGACTAACCCTGCACACTCAGTAGGTAACTGTTAATTGATCGGTTACCATCGTACTTACGTGAAACAATCACACTTTTTTCCTATTTTTTTACTTTTTGGTGAGGATAAACTTAATACGTTACAATCATGGTCATCGTAAAACGCTAAATAAATAAACATTAAAACCTCTTTAAGCGTTATGACAGCCCTTTTTTTATCTTATTTATTTTATAAGCCATACATCTTATGATTAAGTCGGCTAGTTATGACAGCACTTTGATTATGAAAAAAATAAACTGTCATACTTGAGTGGGATACGAGTTTTCAAAAGTAACCAGACTTTGATAACATGATGACATTCAATTTGCCACTTGTCACAAGAGTGTCAGTTTGACGGATGTCTTCTAATTGTAGGGTGACCATGCATGTGGTAAATAAATTAAAACTTTTATTAACACGACAAAAAAAACGTTAATCTCACTAATACTATTGCGAAACAGTTGCTTATAAATTTTACTAAATGCGCAATGTTAATCCTGCTTACGTCTCCTGAATCATCCTGTATATAAGCAAATATGTTCCGCATATATGCTTAATATGCAAATTTTAAATCACTACACAGTATAAAACAAAATCGCTTTCCGCTGTCTGTCCGTCTGTCCCTATGTATGCTTAGATCTTTAAAACTACGCAACGGAGTTTGATGCGGTTTTTTTTTAATAGATATAATGATTCAAGAGGAAGGATTATATGTATAATTTGTAAAGGTTTTGTGTAAATTAGTTGTACTACCCATGCAAAGCCGGGGCGGGTTGCTAGTTATATATATTATAAGCAGACATGCAAATTTTATATTATATTAAATTGTAAATATGTATCGCATTGCTTTCTTTTCATCAATATAACATATTGGAAGTAATGTTTGTTAAACAAAAATCATTACAGTTAGGTATAAATCGGTCTACTTATTACTTACTACACCTTTTTTACATGTATAGAACAAATATCCTTCTTTAGTCCCAGAATAACTACTTAGAAGAACCGTTGATCAATTCCGAGTGCTCACCAATTGATAAACTACTGTGGACTTATCGGGGCAAACTTACGAACAACTGAATAATATATATCACTTACATACTTAAGTTCCGAGACAGTTATTATTACCATACCACCCTTGATTTAGGGTCAATAGGGTACTGTTAGGGGTAACCCTAATAGCGGTCCGGTCCTCAGGGTCAGACGGATGATAAGCCATAGTTCATCTGATAATCAATCATAATTATTATCAATTCGTGCCTCAAGCTTTGAATCGTATCCATCAAGTAATTTATATACCTAATCACGATTACGATATTTCATTCCAGATACTGAGAATAATTTATCTGCCAACGAATTCTTTGAAATAAGTAGATGTTTAAAACAAAAATTAATATTTTTTTCAGCATTCTGGTTCGCATGCTGGAAACTTTTATATGGAATGGATTAACATTTATAGCACGAAACCGTTAGTTATTAGTTAATATAAATAGTTCTTACGACATATTAAATATATTAATAACGGGTCACTCACGTGATTTAAGTCGAAAACGCTCGACATGTTTCACTCCGTACCGAGGAGCGTCATCAGGAGCTTGCGTCGACGGTGACGGACCGGCGCAGACTGCGGGCCGCAGCCCTCCGCGCCCGATGACTCGGCGCGGGCGCCGTTGGCGGCAGGGGGGGCGAGAAACTACCCTCGTTTACGGCATTATTGTCAAATGATGGGTTGCACACAACACTCACTACGTCATTCGCTAATGGTTCGTCCACACTGTCCACCGACGTAGTACCCAAAACAGTTTTCCAGCTCGGAGGCACTGACCAACCACAATCACGGTTAAAATTCGGATGACGACCAATTTCGATAGCCTCCCGTACTTTTCGCTGAATCACAAATCGATAAGGTAACTGTGCTGGCGAAAGAAAAGTTTGAGGAGGAAGAGGACGCGGAGGATAGTTTCATACATTAAATAATATTGTGATATTTTTAGGCAAAAGAAGATTAATTGCCAAATAGGCCATGCCTGGCATCAACGTAAAACTCACAAAGTCGCTCCTCCAGCTCGGTAAGGTACTATTGAGGATGGTAACCAATGTCGTAACAGGTCATAGACAATATAAGGTAACTGCAGGTATTAACGACCCCCTTAAGGCAATTTTAGAATCGACCATAGTTTTTAAGCATACAGGATGCCCTCAAATATACCTTTCCATTTTTATATGCTAATATTATGTTTATAAAAGGTAATTACTAAGTTACCTGTACATACTGAGTCGATTGTTGCTATTGCCGACTCATAATAATGGCTGTGAAGTTATTAACGATTTTTAAGCAGCTATTACCGATCGCGATAAGAGAAGGTACGTGCCCAGCAGTGAGACGTATATACCTAAGCTGGTGTGGTAACAGTTTCCAAAGTGGATTAATTTGAAAATTTCTACCATTTTTATAGGGAGATTGAAATTTTCTATTTCCAATATGAATGAAAATTTTCCAGAATTTTCTAGGATCTTTCACGCTTTGCTTAGTTTGGAGCGATTGATCTGGGTCAGTTTGAGTGTGTGTATTTATAATAATAGGTACCTGTCATATCACAAATGTAAGTATGAAATGAAATTACCTATATATCTACGATCGGTAATAGCTTCTTATGGTTGCTATTACCGATTTCTATGAGTCGGTGATAAAATATGTAAGTACGATCATAAAATTCATTACCAACTCATAAAAATATATTATTTTTATTTAATTGACCTTGTAACTACAAACCAGTTTGTAATTATGTAACATAAAAAAATATAAGCATATGTACGCAGTTTTAAGTAATAAAAAGTTTCACATGAATTTTACAACGCTAAAATTAGAAAACTAGATAATAATGTGTATGTCGGTAATAAATTTTTAAAAAGACTTATTGTTTGAGTTTAAACGGGTCCATAAAAATACTTGTGTTGGTATGTTATAATAATATAAAATAATGAAAAACTAAACATTCTGTTGTGGCCGTTACCGACTTACGGATCGTTGATAGCTGCTGCGAATAAAAGTGGTGAAGCTATCACCGTCCTACTTTAATTTAAAGTTTTATGGTTTTTAGTCTTTTTTTAGATAAATTGTGATGTAAAAACAAGAATTTACAATTGAATGAATACATTTAGCAATAAAAAGTAAAGTACAGTAGTCAATTATTTTAATAAATGTTTTAAACAGAAAAGTCACGTTCTTACTTAAAAGTACAAGCGCCAGTATGACAAACCCTGCGTACATGCTACCCGAGTCGTGTTTTGAATATTTTATCTTTTTTTCGAACTACCACTCAAAATAACGTTAAACTACCCGATACCCAAGGAACAACCGCTTGTGAAAGTTTATCTACCTACCGCTGAAATGGTTCTGGCAACGAAAACATATCTAATTACTTAAATAGATCGGTAATACCTGCAGATTTCCGATGGGTCTTTGATAGCTGCGTTTACCTTATTTAACAAACATCTCTATAAGTTACTTTCGGGTGATACAGACAGCCCCCAGACTGCATAGAGATTTGGAGACAGAAGAGACAGCCATCTCTTATCTTAGAGAGTTCTCCCCGAGGTCCTACCCAACATCAAATATTTGAAAAGGTTCCTTAAAGGGTTAGACTGGTTGGAATAACCTTGGTATCACTTCCAGTCAAGTTACTGTATCTGTATGAGAATTGGCTCAGAATTAGCGGAACGCGTTGCGCATGCCATGCTTTGAGTAATGATATATTAAAGTTTATTTTACATCGCTGTTTAGCAACTGTCCCGCAAATATAAACACACTGCTATGCCTTCACAAAAGATGAAGGGTTTTTTTTACTCACGGGTCTTATTACAAAAAAATTACAAACTTTCAACCCCTTTTTCACCACCTTAGGGAATGAATTTTCAATAACGCTGAAATTAGTTTTCTTGTTTTTTAATAAAATACTTTTTTACAAAGTTTCAAATTCCAAGCATAAAACAAAACTTGAACCCCATACAACATTTCATATCCGTTTTAACCCCCTTAGGGGTCGAATTTCTCAAAATCGCTTCTTATCTCTTGTACACTTTATAAATGCAACCTGGTGTGCAAGTTTCAACTTTCTATCGTTTGTAGTTTCGGCTATGCGTTGATGAATCAGTCAGTCAGTCAGGACACGTGCATTTATATATATGGATAAGTATATATAGGTACATATTATATAATATATTGTGTATTTATTTATTTATTTGGTATCGTTTTAAATATATAAGTATGTGTGTTTAGCTCCTTGCACTACCTGTAGACTTTTGTATTTCTACCTACATTTCCCGCTACCAAAAGGTTGTCTAGATGAGATCGCTTTTTAGCGATAAGATCGCCTGTTGTTACCTAGTTAGGTATATTTTCATTTAAAATATATTTTTAGATTTACGTGTAAAATTAATTAAATCAATTCCCTTAACGATATTCTCCAGGCACAACCTACATAAGTAATAGTACAGAGTTCAAATAAATAGTAAAAAATGCTTCCAAGCTAAACTATGCTTTGCTTCGGTATATTTATTAAATATTATATTAAGGCAACATAATAAAACGTACACTGCCCTTTGTTAAAGCACCTGGCTGCTTTTATTTTACAACTTCGGGTTGATTCACAGTAAAAACTTAAACAGTACTCGCCGATAAATTTTGCACATCGGTTTTTTGGAACAGAGGCAATTGGCTTTTTGCGATGATAGTTTTATCACCACACCTTATAAAACAAAGTCCCGCGCCACGTCTGTCTGTTTGTGTGTATGTATGTTCGCGATAAACTCAAAAAGTACCCAACGGATTTTCATGCGGTTTTCACCTATCCATAGCGTGATTCTTGAGAAAGGTTTAGGTGTATAATTTATTAAGATTTTGTATAACCCGTGCGAAGCCGGGGCGGGTCGCTAGTATCAAATAAATACTGGACGTTATGGACCTTATTAGTTTATGTCAAATCCATGACATGTCATGTAAACTTTAAACATTACATCTTTCTTAAATTAAACGTCACATAGGTAGGTAGGTCGTTGACTTCTGCATGGTAATTTAAAAAAAAATATTCATGTTAACTATATTTAAATCTAATAATGTTTTTTTTTAGTTTAAAAATGTTATGAAATATGTAATTCATTATATTAACGAACATATGTACATATATTTTTTTATAAATGTAAAATGTAGCCTGTAAAATTTGCTTTTACCAATAAAGTTCTGTATTCTGTATTCTGTAGTGTGTGACATCGCTCTACCAAACGAAACCGAAATTAGCCTTGTGTATTTCCAAGGACCGATGTGCAGTATTTATCGCCGGGTACGATACAAAAGTCTTTACAAGACTGTGTTTCAAAAATATACTTCTACTAATTATTGTCAGTATTTTAGACGTGTAAATATATTTTTAGAAAGTTGGCTGGTAAAGATGTTTGTGAACTCAACGTACCTACTGTAGGTACGTTGATTTTCTGACAGGATACATTTACTGTTAATTGTTTAAGCAGTACTTAACCTTATTCGATTTTTACCTTCTAGTGCAGCTCAGTATAGCAAAACAGCGAGCCTACTACCATGGCTACACTTTTAACGATAGAAATGGAAAGATAATAACAAAATGACATCATTTTGATATCAAATTGTAAGTTTTCCTTGGCTTCAGGGCCATTATCTCCAGGTAATGATTTTACGCTTACTCTCGCTTGCGACAGAAAGCCAGAATCACTCTGCCAGCGGTCTTGTGCAGCTCAGTATAGTAAAACAGCGAGCCTACTACCATGGTCGCGCTTTTAACGATTGAAATGGAAAGATAATAACAAAATGACATCATTAAATATATTAATAACGGGTCACTCACGTGTTTTAAGTCGAAAACGCTCGACATGTTTCACTCCGTACCGAGGAGCGTCATCAGGAGCTTGCGTCGACGGTGACGGACCGGCGCAGACTGCGGGCCGCAGCTCTCCGCGCCCGATGACTCGGCGCGGGCGCCGGTGGCGGCAGGGGAGCGAGAAACTACCCTCGTTTACCCTCGTCTGTGTCTCACGGAAGTTTTGTTATTAAAATGACATCATTTTGATATCAAATTGTAAGTTTTCATTGGCTTCAGGGCCATTGACTGCAGGTAACGATTTTACGCTTACTCTAGCTTGCGACAGAAAGCCAGAATCACTGCCAGCGGTCTTCAACGGTAACCAACGATTTGGTTCCCACAGTTTCCGGATCTAAGGTGACTTCGCCTACAAATATCACTTTAGTTTTAACTTCATAATTTTATTCCAATTGATCCAACTTTCTTGCTGAACCGGCCCTAAATTTCACTTTCTCTTTCGCCTCTTTTCTCGCTAATACAGTCTACCTTCGCTTTCTAACAGTATTTATTATTTAATATGCTTACTGTGGCAGAATCTGTGTTTTACTAAAATACTAAGAAGCATCTTCATTTACGACGATATTGCTCGCAGCTACTTACTCTCACATGGAATATAATTTATACGGTTTATATTGTAACGGTAGAAATGCAGTTACGGATCGAAAGGTAGACTATTAAGTTTTATTGCATGTGTAAGTATAGCAAAAAAAATGTTCATAAACTTAAAGCCGACTATACATATAAACCTTTGACTATACATATAAAACTTAAAGCGGACTATACATATAAACGGGTTTGAGTTTTTCGTGTTTGAGAAAAAAGCTATAGTTACCGTCATGCTCGTATGGCTATACTGTAATATTTATATAGTATCAGATATTTCTGCGCGCTTCGTTATGACTGTATGTACGTGCCTATAATATTATTGTCACGGGAGCCAAGCGAGTCGGAATTTCGCCGAGCCTACTGGATATGGTAGAGGACCATCTAGTGCCGAGCTAGCCACCCTTTTTTAACCTGAAATTATTTTAATGTAGATAATGTTTTCTTAATTTAGTGTTATTTTGGTTTTTGTATTTTTATGCTTATTTTTAATTGACTGGTATTTATTGTAATCAGTGGGGCTTTTTTTGATTACCTACAGCGACGTTAATTCCACGTAGATATCTGTTTAAAATCCTAATACTGTAAAACACAATAATATGTTTATTGTTAAAAAGTTAAGCACCGCGATTAATATAAAAATGTAAAGAACATTTTCACAATTTGATTACAAATATGTACGTGCGTGGGCCGTAATTATAGGAGGAAGTATAATGGACAATGAAATATTTATCCTCTGTATTTATCGTCTGTTTAAACTGAAATATATATTTCGAATGAAAATTGTGAACTACGAAATATTAACAAAATATGAATTCAGTAAAAGGCAATTTGCCAACGAAACGTTGTTTGGTAAATGAAGAGAGAGAGATTCTTTACTTGTGAAAACACAGGTACAATGATTGATTTTATATTGGTTTCGTAGTCTCACCATGCTCTGCCAAAAGTGGCGTACAAATACTATAAGTACATATAACATAAGACAAAACATAAGACATGCAAATTTACAATTTGTAAATTAAATATTAATCATAAAGCGAGGTTTAGACTAGCAAGTACTTGCATGCAATTTACGTTACATTGCCGACTACTAATTTAAACTGTATTCAAAATGTTTATCAGATACCGCAATGTAATGAAAATTGCATGCAAGTTCTTGCTAGTCTAAACCTCGCTTTAGAACATAGTCACAAAATAGAACAGTGGCATGGAATTATTATTACTTCTTAGCAAGAAAACTCACTGTACGTTCTTTTTAGTTTTAAGATTTTATAATATTTATATTCAATATCATTTGTATCGTGAAATGGAATACTGTTCGTTTGATGGATATCTTATAAAATATCGCATTGCTCTACGAAATTATATGACAACAGAACACTGCGCAGCACTCGCGTTAGCAGTGTTGGAGCGCCCCGCCCATAACAAAGGATTATGACTCTCCACTTTGCTTGTAAGATAAGCTGTTAGGTAGGACCGGACCTAACTTCACTAAAGTCAGTTTGAAACCTGTTGCTTTTATAAAACTAATGGGAACTACTTTTTAATCCTCTCGAATGGGATCAAAACAAACCCGGGAACCCGAAAAACAAGTCGTATTAGTTTTTTACGGCTTTTGTTATACGGAAACATTGGTCGTAAAACGTACAGTCTACGCAGTTTTGTCATAAGCTCACACATTGGCAAAGCGTAAAATATTAGGTACGCTGTAGAAATGATGTATAAGAAATTATTTTATAATGTTTACTAAATTATTATAGGCAGCAATGAGCTGACCATGATAGTTAAGCGTAAAACGGATTACAATTTTCGGCCAGGCGGTAAACGTAGATTTTAGTAAAAACCCGATTCTGAAAAGTCGAGGTCAAAATGGGATTTTTCAATTGTGCCGGTTTGTGTTTTCGTAGCATTCAAAATTACGAAACATGGTGGTATAATATTACCAAAAATCATATAAAAATAATGACGGTACCTCATTTACAATCCATACCTAGGTACATATAGGTAGGTACTGGGGAGGCGTCGTGGTTAGAATGCTAGCGATCACATGGCGCCTCCTGTCAACGGCAGGTGACGGAAACGCCGCAGGGGATGTTAGTGGGTATTCTCCTGACTAGCAGAGGGAGCCTTGGGAGGAGCGAGTCCCACATACCACCCCCCAATGGACTTCCCCATTGCCCGGGGGGCGATGCGTAAATGCATCTACCCCTGCGCCAAAAAAAAGGTACATATTAGGTAACCAGAGCGTGGTCCCTTTGTTTGACATAATTGTTGAAAGTCATAATGTAATGATTATCATTAGTCATAATTCTGAAACCGTTAACTTTTCAGGATTTTCGTAAGGTTATCATATAGACAGGTTAGGTTAGGTTAGATTTGTTTTATGGCAATCCTAAAAAGTTACGCGTTTCTGAGAAAAACCAAATTATTACTAACGAAATTGTGAACAAGACTACATTATGACTTATCGGAAACAATAGAGAACTAGCGCACATAATTAACTTCGTCTGCGTAGAATTAGTATTTCCATATACCACATAGTCATGACCACCACCCTCCCCCCTTTACTCCTTTTTACCTCCTTAAGGGATGATTTTCGAGATAAAAACTCAAATGACCTCCATACCGAATTTCATCTAAATCGATTCAGTGGTTAAAGCGTAACCAACAGACAGACATACACTTTCGCATTTATAGTATTGGATTTATATTGATACAATACTGATATTTGAGGAAGTTATTATTGAATAATGATTTCTGAAATACTATACTGAGTATAGTATTTCAGAAGTCATTATTCAATAATGACTTCCTGAAATACCACTGGCTGAAAATAAATGAAATTACCATTAGCGACATTCCTGCAACCGAAATCTGTCGCAATTGCAAATAAAATTCTCTTTACCCTTAATTTGGGTGGTCATTGTAGCACAAATCAAACTTGACCCTAATTACCTACGTGACTTGGAAACGAATACCTCAATCTACGTGATTACAGCGATGATTGCCGTCGTGTCAAATATTCATTCACGTGAATGTTAAATGTCATGAAAGGGTAAAGGGAGCAGAGCATAGGGTGACAAACGTTAATCATTTGCGTCAATCGAAATGTAAACAATGTATAGAAACTAGGAGGATATACCCAAACGGAGCCGCCACGTCTGTAATTTGCTGTACAAAAAAGTCTGCCAATTTTTGCGGGGGAGGGGAACGTCAAATGTATAGATACGTTACGTGATACGTCAAAATAGCCATGTCAGATAAACGTCAGTCCATACATTTTGTATGACCATTGGCCGACTATTTTCGACAGAGGGGAATGCCTGTTAACGCCTACTCCGTTTGGTTATATCCTCCTAGTATAGAAATGATCACGTGACTTTGCGTTTGCATCTTGCCATTCTGATATAGGGAAGAGCGGGGACAAACGTAACATTTTGTACTTTTACCTTATTTTCTGGTTAACCGTTATTATTTTGAAGTCATATATAAATTCGGTTTATATTCTGTTAGTGTCTTGATTTACCTTATTATTGAGTGTTTTGTATGTATCAGTGATTTTACAAACTCATCCTCTTCTGTTACTTCTGACCCCGTTGGCGGGTCGAAAGTAACACGTTGTGGGTCGAAAGTAACAAGACAAAAAGGTTTATAAGGATCATAATATGACATATTAAACCAAAAAATATACTGATTATGTAATTATGTAATGAAAACAAATCAACAAAAACTCCTCGTTAGAATAAATTATTTTTCAAGTAATTTGATTAATTATTACTTTCAACCAAAGATACTCCGTAATAGATGGATACAGTCTAAGGAAAAAACGTGCCTCGAAAATTTGTCCTACTCTCGTATAGATGACGTTGACGGTTTCGTTTGTTATTTAACAATTTTAACGCATAGCAGTGAAATAACATGGGTCAAAATCATATAAAAAAATTAATACGATAAAAAAAATCATTTATAAATACATTTTTGATATTTTTATTTTTATTTTTAATCGTGTGTCGATAGATGGCAGTGAATTTACTGTGGCTACAAAATTTACTATGACAGTACCGCTCTATCCTATTATAACCTCTTTGCTTTCAACCCACCGTCGCGTTTGTCCCCGCTCTCCCCTATTTCATTTTTGGAATGGTTTTTGCCACGAATTATTATTGTCACATTAACTACGCGCCCAAGTAAAAAAAAAATATTATTAATCAACAATGCGAAAAAGATGTGCCTCCCTGGTGCGCAGGGTGAGGGCCAGCACCAACAGTATACTGAAAATGATCTCAAGCAGACTGGACTGTCCGTACATGAATCGGTGCGGTACAGTCTCAAGTGGAAGTGTTCACCGGTGATCCATGAATAGACAATAATGTAATTTAACTTAACTTATTATGTAATTTAATTTAATTTGCAATTTATTTTAATTTTATTTTAATATAAACCTACTAACCTTAGTTATAAGTAAAACATAAAATATGTAACTAACAATATGTGGATCCTGGTTATCTAAATAAATAATAAATAATAATTATTATTATAATCATTGTAAATTTTAATTATTGAATAGATTAGTCGAGCCTAATTTGATTGGAGTACTACTTAAAGCAGGACTACAATTGAAAAGGGCTACCTGGGCATAGGCAACGAACGAAACGTACCTAGAAAACGAAATACCTACCCAACAATAAAAGTGACTAGAGCTCAAAAATGACCCCACGGGAATTGTACCGCGAGCGACTCAACCTGTACAATTCGCTTGTTGGCCACGCCAAATAATGCGATGCCCCGCAAGAGGTTTGACATATATAATTTTATTGTAGCAAATCAAAAGTTTTATTGAATTTTTTTATGTGCCTTTTTATTTGTTTTAAGACTGAAATTTTAATTTAATATAATGTTAATATTTTTTTAAATGTACCTATTTTAATAGTGCACGTGTTTTTAATATAATATGGATCTCGTTATCTGCAATAAAGATTAATTAATTGATTGGCCAATCCCATTTTATTAGGGTTCCGTACCCAAAGGGTAAAAATGGGACCCTATTACTAAGACTCCGCTGTCCGTCTGTCTGTCTGTCCGTCCGTCTATACGTCTGTCACCACGCTGTATCTCATGAACCGTGATAGCTAGACAGTTGAAATTTTCACAGATAATGTATTTCTGTTGCCGCTCGCTATAACAACAAATACTAAAAACAGAAAAAAAAATTGAGTTAGGCTCCCATACAACAAACGTGATATTCTTTGCCGTTTTTTGCGTAATGGTACGGAACCCATCGTGCGCGAGTGCGACTCGCACTTGGCCGGTTATCTTTTAATAGCTGAAAATTGTGTAGGTACTGGGTAAAATTCAAAGCAATGGGCAGAATTAAAATTTATGGAGGAGGGATAACTTTTAGTGATACATTTCAGATAAGTGTCAGTCATATCGAACATTTTTCGAAGTCAATTAATATACAGGGTGGAAAAAATTAGGGCCCTGGAAGGAAAGTGCCTTAAAATATTAAGTTAGCTCATTTTATTTAAAGGAAACATTCTATTATTTTTAAAATGAAACAAAACTGCATTCAAAGATTTTTCAAGTGTATACGAAGTTTGAAATGTTATTTGATACGGGATTGGCACCTGTAATTCCACGAACAATCCGAAAACAAAGAATAGAATGTTGTCAACAACAAAACAAAATCATACTTATATCGCACTTCAAAACAACCTTATGTTCCCCAACTTATAACAATATTGCCAACGTATTACCTTCAAGTACATTAAGACGAAAGGGGAGGACCACCTCGAAAACGGTTTTCCATACAAACGTGTTCCGCATTTTCCTCTCTGCTGGATATTAACATTATTGAAAATATTTTTACACAATTTGAGGTATTTTAATCATAGCTATGCCCCACCGTTTGATTGTTTTCGATTGTTTTATTATTATAAGAGTAAGGAGTAATAATCCGGTTTCAAACACTTGTTTAAAAGCTCCTATCTCTTAATAATAAAGTAAAAATCGAAAAAAAAAACAAACGGATGCCCGACCGCCTGAAGCTTACATTAAAATACATCAAATTATGTAAAAATATTTTCCATAACATCATTATCCAGAGAGGAAAATGAGGACTACGTTTGTATGGAGAAGCGGCCGTCCCCTTACCTCTTAACTCTCCACTGCGTTCCCCACTCAGACCCACGTCAGCAGCAGTAATCCACTCAGCAATGCTAGTGTTAAAATTATAGGTGCGGGAGTTTTGTAAGCGATGCGAGCCGCGTGGGAAGTCCATGTCGTTTTAAAGAAGGTAATAACCATTTAAAAAAACCGGCCAAGTGCGAGTCGGACTCGCGTTTCAAGGGTTCCGTACATCACACAATTTAAACAATGTATGTTTTATGTGAAACGTGAGTGAAATGTCTTTAAAAAACCCGTAGGGGTCGAATCAAAAACTATGTAATTAAGTCCGACTCACGCTTGACTGCACATTTCTAATAGGTTTTCCTGTAATCTAAAGATCTATAACTCTTAAGATCTATTTTGTGTATTTTTTTTTTTCAACATTTTAGACCCAGTCGTTTCGGAGATAAAGGAGGAATGGTCATTTTTTGCTTATTTTCTTAAATAACTTCTAAATTGTTTATCCTAAAATTAAGAAAAAAATATATTTGAGATTCAAATAATGAGATCTTTCATTTGATATATAACACGATATATTTTGAGATACTTTATTTTTTAATTTTCTCATTTACCCCCCAAAAGTGGCCCCCGTGTTAAAAATTCATTTATTTACGTTACATGTCCGTCTTTGGGTCACAAACTTACGTATGTATACCAAATTTTAACTTAATTGGTTCAGTAGTTTCGGAGAAAATAGGCTGTGACAGACGGAAACACAGACAGACAGACACACGAGTGATCCTATAAGGGTTCCGTTTTTTCCTTTTGAGGTACGGAACCCTAAAAACATATACATAGAACGTTTTAGGTATAGTGACTAAACCATGTTCATGGTTGCGTGTAATTCAAATATTTATACGGGAAATTGTCCCTCAAGTTTCTTGAAGAAACGTCCTAAAATTGAGTTGGAAAAGCGTTGGAGAGAATATTATGATTTAATCAGTCGGTATATTATAACACAATATTAGGTGTTAGCATTAGTCCCTAGAATATTTAAATTTGTCCTACTAACAATACTAGAATCATTTACATTATATACTTAAATTAGAATTAGTTCTAGATCAATTAGCTAAAGTAACCGGAGTCACTCAAGCAAATGCATCCTAATACTATAATTTATTCATATTCTTTAAGCAAAACTTGCACCGAAATGCCAGTCTACCCCAATTATTTCCTATTACCACTAATTGCTTTCTAAACACTAATTACAGCAAAATACAATCTAGTAAAGTATCCTTCAGTTTCTTTGTGAATATTTAACTCATGCCAGGCAACATGACATTTATACGACGAGAGAAATGCGTAAATAATAACATCTTTATATTTTGCTGTTAATCTCTAGAGTAAATTTTGATCATTCATTTAAGAGGAAAATCAGAACTCAGACGATGAATGTGCCTACTTAATAAAGATCTAACCTGACTTAATTAACTTGAGCTACCTTACATTAGATTATTATTTTCTCTTAGGCTAGGTTATTTGACGATTTGGTTTAGGTTCGACGACCGGTCTGGCCTAGTGGGTAGTGACCCTACCTATGAAGTCGATGGTCCTGGGTTCGAATCCCGGTAAGGGCATTTATTTGTGGGATGAGATATTTTTTCCTGAGTCATGGATGTTTTCTATGTATTTAAGTATTTGTATATTATCAAAGAGGGATATAATAAGATAGAGCGGTACTGTCATAGTAAATTTTGTAACCACAGAAAATTCACTGCCATCTATCGATACACTTTAAAACTAAAAATGAAAATTTATAAAAATACGATAATATGTATTTAAATATGGATAAATGATTTTTTTTATTTGTATTAATTATTTTTATGATTTTGACCCATATTCTTTCACTGGTATGCGTTAAAATTATAAATAACAAACGAAACAGTCAACGCCCTCTATACGAGAGTAGGCCAAAACTAGTGGCGCCATCTGATCGAGTATCAAATTTTCGTGATTTTAGAGGCACGTTTTTTCCTTAGACTGTATCCATCTATTACGGAGTTATATCTATCTTTGATATTATATATATCGTTGTCTGAGTACCCACATCACAAGCCTTATTGAGCTTACTGTGGGACTTAGTCAATTTGTGTAAGAATGTCCCTATAATATGTATTTATCCAACTGGGGAACAAATCAAATTATTTTATGAAATATTTTTTGATTAAGCCGCGTAAGCTGAAGACAAGGGTTCGATTCCCGCCTCGGCCACCGGTGGACTTGGTCACTTTTTCTTTAGTGTATGTTAACTATTTCAGTTTATAGGTTATTTATAATACGAGTATAAAAGCAGATACATAAACATTACTAAATACATATATAAAGACAATATAAAAAAGAGGACTTACCAATACCATGTTATTAACCAATTTAAAACTAGCCTATATGGCATCTAGGGTCACGATACGATAGTACTGACGCCAAGACGTATAAAAAGGTAATGCTTATTTTTATTTTTTTTCGATATATGCATTTTTTTTTTAATTATTATTGGTTGAGTTATGTATGTCTTCATTTTTTGTATTACTTTTTGATGTCTGTTCTTCTTCTGTGTACCGCTGGCGTACAGTACCGGCCAATAATATATCACCTCCATGTTTTTACTGAATAACTTTTTTTATATATTTGTAAGTGATTTCCACCTCACTGCTATAGGTAGTCTAGTATTATTCCTTTGTACGGGCAATGAGAAAAATTGGCCCCATATAACATGTCGCCTACATCCACATCATAAGCTTCAAGAAAACAAACTAATTTTCTACTTACAAACTAATTAAAAGATCAACTAAATGTCAAAATTGCGGTAAATGAAAACTTTTTCACGCACCGCACGTTACGCATTTGCAGTTAGATTTGTCAAAATTGTTTGCAACTGACACTTCGTTTCGAATAAAACGTCATCTCGACTGATATTAGACTTAACCCTTAATAGGGCACCGGTCATATACTTACCACTTTGTTCTGTCAGGCACAGATTAAATACAATTTGACTTATGTGGTGGTTTGATAGGTTTATGAACGCATACATAACCTGTCATTCATAAAAAAATATGTTGGCAACACTGTGAAGTGTCAAACGTAGGTTCTGTACTGGCTAAGCAGAAAATTTGAAAGTCGAACAATTTTTATGGTGTTTAGCGAATATTTGTTATCAAAGTGTTCTAACAAGATTCCGGTAAGTGGTTTTTGTTACTTTTATGTAGTAATTTGTTATTTTATCTGGATAATTACGTGCTATCCACCCTAAAATACATATTCCCACGGTTTCGGAAGATAGCAAGTAGTTGGTGGTAAATATTTTACCAAAGCCCGTTACGGTCATAAAAGTACGGATCAGTTTTAAAATTATATTTTTTATTTTCTTGCTTTCAGTAAATATGTCTAGAAAAAAGAAGTTAACCGACAAAGATATTCAAGAAATACTTGAAAATGATCTTTCCGGCCTTGAAAGTGACTCAGATGATGACATGGGATACATTTCTAATTTCGTTAATGAGTATAATTACTACAACCAAGTTATGCGAGGGTTATCAAAAATTTTGAGTTCAGAGGTTGCCGAAGAGCATTGTGTTGACAGCAGAGATGATTATCTAGAGGTAGACGATATGGCAATAAGCGAAACTACCCCAAAAAATGCTTTAGATACTGGTGAACATGAGAAGAAAACATGTGATGGGGCCCTTGATCGGTCTTCCGAAGATATTTTGGAATTAGTTGACTACGTAACGATGTGACGTATGCAAAGTGGCTTTATGCGCCACGCCGTGCTTTAAAAGCATTCATTGTGCATCCACAGACGGCATGTCCATGCTTCACCAGTCTGAGGACAGTATTGCCTCATGCAGCACGAACGGGCAACGGTAAAATACTTACCACTTCCTAAAAACCATTAAGAGGTAACGGGCATATAGTTACCACCATGTTTTTCATGAAAACTGATTTCCTGAAAAAAAATTTTTTACTATCATCTTGATTGTGGCTACAATAAATATCTAAATCACTTAGTCAAGTTGTTTTATTTCGAAATTCATATCTCTGCCCTATTAAGGGTTAAATAGAGGTGATATCAAATGTCTTTGTTTCTCAGATGTTCTAAAATTGAATGTAATTTAATTGCAGTATCGGTTATCGATCCCGTAGAGTAAAAATTACGATGCAACCACAGAATGAAATCAGGGAAGGCTGCAGGGTATGATGGAGTTGCTGTCGAGATGCTGAAAGCTGGACAAGGCATTGTAGCAAGTCAGTTGTACCGCCTCTTCAATATGTGCTTCAGAACCGGTCAAGTGCCCAGGGACTGGTGCAAGGCCGTCATTGTACCTCTTTACAAAGGAAAGGGATCACAACTGGATTGCAAAAACTACAGAGGCATTAGCTTACTCAGCGTCGTCGGCAAATTGTATGCAAAGATATTGATTGAAAGAGTAGTAAAAGAAACCGATGAGAAAGTATGGGATGCACAAGCGGGATTCCGAAAGGGTATGGGATGTACGGATCAAGTCTTTTCCTTGCGATGCATAGCCGAAAAGTATTTGGCCAAAGGTCAGAAGGTCTATTGCGCTTTCGTGGATTTAGAAAAGGCTTATGACAGAGTGGTGAGGAATGAACTATGGTCGGTACTGTCGGTGTATTGATTGAGCGGCCGTCTCATTCAGGCACTGAAATCGCTCTATGAGGATTCCAGTGCTTGTGTGAGAGTAAACGGGTCGTACACTGAGTGGTTTAGCATCGAAAAGGGTGTTAGGCAGGGATGTGTAGCGTCACCGTGGCTGTTTAATCTGTTCATGGACAGTAGTTTGCATGATTTGAGAAATGATGAATGTGGGCTGAGAATGAGTGGGTTACCCGTCAAATGTCTTCTTTACGCTGATGACCTGGTATTGCTAGCGTCATCGGGTGAAGAGTTGCAGGAGATGGTAACTAGAATGCATGGATCTTTTGAAAGGAAAGGAATGAAAATAAATGTAAGTAAGACGAAAGTTATGGTAATTGAAAAGGAGGAATATATGACAAACTGTAAAATTTTGATTGGTCAAGAAAGAGTAGTACAAGTGAAAGAGTTTGTGTATCTGGGAACATTATTCACTAGGGACGGTAAGCATGATAAAGATATTGAAAGGAGAGTGAGTGCTGGAAATCGCGTGAATGGGGCACTTAACGCTTTTATGAGCAGTCAGAAGGTGTCGCAAAAGGCACGGTTGGCTGTGCATAGAGGAGTGCTGGTGCCTACACTTATGTATGGTAGTGAAAGTTGGGTATGGCAGAAGAGGCATCAGAGCCAAGTGAATGCAGTGGAAATGAGAGCGTTGAGAAGTGTGTGTGGTGTGAGATTACAAGATAGAATTAGGAACAGTGTGATAAGGGAAAAGTGTGGACTGAGCGAAGATGTAGTGACAAAAATTGAGAAAGGTATGTTGAGATGGTTTGGACACGTGGAAAGAATGAGTGAAAGAAGGCTAACAAAGAGTGTATAAGGGAGAGGTAGAAACGGGAGTTGGAAGGGGCAGACCTCGGCGGACTTTCGCTGATCAGATCGGGGAAATCCTGAAGAAAGGCCAGGTCAAGAGCACCCTAAACCGGCGAGCGTGTATGAGGAATGTTATGAAAGTGAAGGAAGCGAAAGAGGTATGTCAGGATCGTAGCAAGTGGAAATCCGTGGTCTCTGCCTACCCCTCCGGGAAATAGGCGTGATTATATGTATGTATGTATGTATGCAACCACAGATCCAGGTTTTTTAATACCTATATCCTATAGGTCATTACCTTATCGTTTCTGAACGCTTGTAGGGAAATTATAATATGGATGCAGATAAAAATATTTTAGCTAAAAGCTAGACGAAACATTATGATATTTTTTTCTTTGCACCTATATTAATCCCAATGCATAATGTGACTGCTATTACCAAGACACAAGGTCTCGTTTTGATAAAAAAAAATATTGAACATGAACATATCTACGATCAACTATAGTTGACACCCGTACTGCAGCGGTGTTGCCTTACTGGCAACTCTGGTTGACACCCGTAGGTAAAGGGTTAATAACGGAACATGCGTAGGTAATCGAATCATATTGCAGCGCGACATTACTGCAAGAAACGTCACGTGTTTTTTTTTCCAAGGTACCGATGGAATTTGCAACTTTTGTACAATACACATGATTATTTTAAGTGTCTAGAGACTGTTTCTGAACAAAACAAAATTTTGACGATTTCAACTTGATTTACAAAATCATTGATATCAATCCAGAATCCATAAGCGACAATGTGGTACCTTTTGATTGAGAATGACACATGTGTGTTTACTTTAGTACCACATGCCCTTTTCATTCAATAAAACGGCATTGCATCGTAAATTAACAAAGTATCTGGTTTATTTTACAAAGTAAACGCCCGCTTTACGAAGGGAAATGTTTCGTCTGCATCCGCAATAGCGTAAGTATATTTCACCTAATAGCCCTTGCGACCTGCTTCATGGTTGCAATAATGCAAAACCTACAAAAGAACGGTAGCAGTCTACTTTCCGTGATTTAACATTTCCGCTTTTTAAGGGTTGGGGAGTTTTCGGTTTGCAGTCTCTACGCAGAAATTAATTTTGTAGATTGGAGAGTTAAAGGGTTATTATTTGTTCAATTCAAAAAGAGAAAGTAGGCTTAATAAGAACAAGATTGAATTAAACATAAACTGAAATATATTATTTGAAATCACTGAGGATATTAACTACAGAGCTCACAATGCCCCTGTTAGCTAAATGATGGCAACACTCGCTTCATAGGTTTAATTCAGACATATTTAAGAATACAGTTACTAGTTTTGAAAGTGGTTGTAAAAGTGTTTTTATTAAAGACAGAATACCAATACATTTTATATATGTAGACAAAAAATGTGATTCCATTAATTTTAAGGTATTATTTTATATTTATTCCACTAAGCGCCACTTGCACCATTCCACTCACCCGGGGTTAACCCGTTAAACCGTTAACCCCGGTTTATTGGAATGGTGCAAGTGGCCCTAAGTAATAAGTAATAATAAGTACTAGTAAGTAATAATACGTAATAGATATTGAACAAAAATGTGAAAATCCCTATTGGTATTTACATATATTTTCCTACTTATTTCCATATGTTTACGATATAAGAATATATCGACTATATTTATAGTTACTAAGCGTCATTTGTACCATCCCACTAACCCGGGGTTAAACGATTAAACCGTTAACCCAGTGTCAAATTGTACTAGTTACCATGGTAACTCCACATTTAACCGGTTAATCCCGGGTTAGTGGAATGGTGCAAGTGGCGCTGAGTAAGTAACACAATCAGGTACTGGGTACCAATTGCTGATTGTTATTCTGTACACAAGTTGGGAATTTGCAGTTCAGGTTGTGAGTGTACGGTCAAAAAGGGAACAGTGACTCGGAAAAAAATTGCCGAGTACAGTGGCTCACTCAACCTAATAGTAGTCGGGTAGTCTATGTCGCGGCGAGATACTCTCTCGCCAATCATGTGCTAGCCCGGCTGCTAATAAAACTGAAACATTTAGTAATCGAATAAATTCAAATGGACTGGAATGGTAAGGGTGCGACTGAGCCACTGTTTGCGTTGAGCTACTGTTCCCCCGTTGACCGTACCCATAAATTATAGTCTCAATATCATGCCTCGCAAATCGCAATACCTAGGCATTATTGACGCGGGTAGCTCGTGGCAATGCATCATGAACACACACACACATGCTTCTCATTTACATTACACTCATACGACACTATTCCTGGTAGAGACAACAACCAGCCCTAGTATTTTTTTGACGACGTGATAGTCTACTACAAATTAACTAAGGCAGGTACATAAGGATAAGACATCCCATAAATTTATTATTAAAATATTTAGTATAAACTTATGTTATTAAAAGGAATTTACCAAAATAAAATTAAAAAAATATATGTCAACGGGAATAACGTGTAAACAGGGAGAGTTTTGTGCTTCGAAACAATTTCCACGAAGCACCGGTTTAAATCCGAAATATAATTTAAAGCACATAATATAATTGATAGGTAGCTTACCGTCAACAAATCCGATGGTCGAGTATAGTAAGTTCGTACTTAAATAATAATAAATATGCCTGCTGAAATCGGTTTACGGGTTTGTATTTCTGTACCCGTGAATGGGTTCCAGCAGGCGTTCTACATGAAATCAAAGCTCTCCAAACGGCCTATAATACGTGTTGGATCTATATCCCCCAGGCACGCCTTATAAATGACCGGGCTTGAAAACCCGAGTTTGTAACGGAGATACAAATAATAAATAAATATTATTTATAGCACCACAAAGAAAACAAATTTACAAACAGAGTTAGTAAAAAATAAATGTAGCAACAGGCGGTTATGGACTAAAATAATAATAATAATTTGACGGACGGACGGGCGTTCGGACGGGCACCGCCGTGGCGGGGTGGCCTAGGGGTTCATGGCGTTAGCCATGATAGCTAAAGACGCCGGTTCGAATCCGGCCTTTACCACTGGAGGGCTTCGTCACTTTTTCTTTAATATATGACATCTATTTCAGTTTTTAATTTATATAGTGTGATTACTTAAAAAAACACAAATCAAAATATTTAATAAAATAATTAAATTTGTTCTCAAACTTGTTCAATAATAATTTGATTAATCAAATTATATGTTAAATAAATTGGATATGCGCAGTACACGCACCTACTAAAGAAAACGGTTACACGGTCGCGACTAGAACCATGTTGATACCATGTTAAATTTTAAGTTTCTGAACAAAGCTTAAGCGGAGTGCGAGCAAACAAATCCGTATGGGACCTTGTAACTTTACGCGGGGGTGCAAACAGGGATCGATTAACCCGTTCCTGGCCATTAGTGGAGCAAACATATTTGTGTCCCCGCCAAATGACGGTTTAAGGCGACTCTAGCGGAAAGTCGATTAAAATATAGAAAATATATTCCGTGTATTTAAAAATAAAATGTATGTAAAATGTATTACATAACTGCAGGCGAATTTATAGCCAAGATATTAAAATGTTAAAATATTAAATAATGTAGTAATGTATTTTGACTTACTTAAATCATTTAGCACATTTTAATAATAATAATGAGTACAAATTACATTGAAAATTCTATATGCACTATTCCAGTTAACAATGTAACGTTTTATACCACGTCGGTGGAAGACAAGCATACGGCCCGCCTGATGGTAAGCAGTCACCGTAGCCTATGGACGCCTGCAACACCAGAGATATCCGACTATCACTACTGTACGGTCTACATACCGCACATTGCCATCTCAGCGAAATTACTTACAATCGCGTAAAGCAATAAAATACGAGTCACTACACGTTCATCATTATAACCTCATTAGCAATATTATTCATAATATCGCGCTTTTATAGTTAAAAGTATTTTAGTAGCAATAAAGTGTTTATTTTCGGCAATATTGTGAGTTATCATTATGTCAAGCAAACAACAGAATACAATTGGTGTATGTGACACTAGCAGCCCATATAATTACAATTTATAAAACAAAGTCCCCCGCCGCGTCTGTCTGTTTGTGTGTTTGTATGTTTGAGATAAACTCAAAAACTCCTAAACGGATTTTAATGAGGTTTTCACCTATCGATAAAGTGATTCTTCAGGACGATTTAGGTGCATAATTTGTTAAGGTTTTGTGTAAATTTGTTGAAATATGACGATGTCTGTTAATGATGTCGGAAAAAAATCACATTGTCTAGGAGCTTTAATCGAAAACTCTGCCTAATCCGTTTGAGATATAACAACACAATGTATGGTGGGATTGCCTCTCTTTTATTGGTCTACAAAAATGTTCGCGATGGTTTATGTCTATCTTTTGGCCAATTTACTATACCCATTATTAACTTCTAAACAAAATCATTCTGAATAAAGAGAGAAAGAAGACGTCGTGGCAAACAAGCATACAGCTCGCCTACAAGGCGCACGATTCTCATCTCACCCGCTCTCTCACCTTAAATGCTACAAAATAGCGTAAGTAATTTCTATTTGTACTTCACTTTTTCACAGTTAGCATCAACAATAGCGGACTACCAACGCCTACGCGCCAAACGTATAAATTTGCCATTGTCTGATAGCTCAACAAAAAGAGAAATGTCTCTATACTTACTTATTACTTCACAATAGTTTTACCAAACAATGCTTTTATTACTGTTAAGTAACATTTTTGGCATGCGTTGTTTTAACAAATAATGGGAGTTATTAATTTATGAATTTTATTGTTCTCCAGTTAATTTTATAAAATTACTTTTTGTCAGTAAAATATTTTGTTAAATAAACAATATTTTATGAAAAGTCGTAAATAGGAATGATAATTTTGTCAAACGTTGTTTGTAAAATAATAATGAATGTTTATGAAATGTGTTTGTTAAAATTATCTTCCATTCCATCTCCATTAAATCCGACATAGTGCCGCTATGCCGCTGAAAGTCCGCTTTTCTGAGGAAAATAGTGGCAGTGAGCATGCATGACTGTTCCTCTTGGGTCAAAATTAGCTGATATAAAGAAAGCGAGAAAGGACTCCCCCCTGCGGGCTAGTCTCCACTCAATTTTTGAATTAATGTCTTTCGATAATAGTTTAAACTTAGGTTGACCGAAGGAACAATATGCAGGACACAAAACAGGACAAAAGTGCAGGGTCCATACATCATAGCTGCCACTATTCCCCCAGTACTCTGTTGTCTCGCTGCAAAACTTCAGCAGTATATTATTCCTTCCCGACTGGCCGATCTCTATTAGACGGTATACGCTTTGTCGATAAATGGCTGACTTAGTTCTGAAGCTATTTATTTATAGGTCGAACTTACTATTGATGTGAACACACCTGTAGTTTGTTCTAGTTTAAGAGAAGTTTGAATAAACGACGCGGATGATTTTTCGCCCTATCCGCCAAATAAAACCTGGATGTTTTAAGCCATATATGTCTCATAATAACCGAACACCTTGACAGCTGTTGTTGAAGCAGGAACCTCTACTTGTAGATTTTATATTCTCGGTTGTGGAAATGATAAAAGTATACCAGAACATTTTTGCATTGAGTGGCTTTTTAGGTTTCCGTAGTCAATTAGGAACCCTTACACTCCTTATAGTTTCGTCATGTCCGTCTGTCTGTCCGTCTGTCCATCCGAGACTTATTTGTTCCGTGATCGTTAGTGCTAGAAAACTTTGGCATGGATATATGAAGCGTTATGCCAAATTAAGGCAACCTATTGTGACGGACACCCGTCCGTCACAATAGTAACTAATACGGAACCCTACACTGAGTATTGCTCGACATGCCTTTGGCTGTTTTTAGGGTTCCGTACCCAAAGGGTAAAAACGGGACCCTATTACTAAGACTCCGCTGTCCGTCTGTCTGTCTGTCACCAGGCTGTATCTCATGATCCGTGATTGAAATTTTCACAGATGATGTATTTCTGTTGCCGCTATAACAACAAATACTAAAAAGCACGGAACCCTCGGTGCGCGAGTCCGACTCGCACTTGGCCGGTTTTTTTATTTATATGAATTTAAAATAAAACCACGCTATAGATGTAAGAGTACGTACGAGTATAAATTTATTTTCAAGAATATAGTTAAGTACAGGCATATTCAGCCTAAAATCCAAATGCATACCTGCTCACCTGAAACTTATAATTATTATATTCAAAAATTACCGTAAGATTTACACGAGCCGTTAGGTTATTTACCCTTCTTCTTTATCCCTTAACAAAAACAACACTAATTAGATGACCTTGGTTGTTGATTGAGCTAATATTTTACGAGGATATTATTACAAGACGAGCCGATGAAGTCGGATTTACGAGCTTTCAGCAATCCCGCTTTATTATGTATAACGTATCGATAAGTTTATAAAAGGGAAGATAGTCACGTTTTTGCTCTCCATCGTTGTGAATGAAACATTCACGTGAATTAATGTCATTAACGGGTCTAACGCGATTAAATTTCATTATTTTACCTTTTTCCCGACGTTTCAGCAGGCTAGTGCAACCTACAAAACGCGAGAGTTTAAAGTGCTATATAACATTCACGTTCTTTCAATTTATATTAGGATGATGTACTCTCATTCTTGGCCATAAACGAAGTGAACGCGACCGTCATAGGCCATTTTGGTCATTACGCCGGGCATCAACCCCCTTTGTAGGATGGCATGTTCAACATCCGACAAGTCTAAGGACGGGGTTTATATTTTGAGGGTCATGTCTACATATTGCTAAAGAGCAACGGAAATATTTTCAATTTACTGATTCGTAAATTTTTGATATTTTGGCACCTGCTCATAATAAACCGACTAGTTAAAAAGTTAAATTTACTCTTGAATAATATAAATTGATTCGCTCAGTTCTATCCTTATTAATATTATATCATGCGTAATTTGCACACTTAGGTAGCACTGCGTTAGGTAAGTGATAGGCCCACAACAAGCGGTTGGATGCAGCTAATGACGTAGTGGTTTTTCGATGAGAACGCGCCCTTAGCAAATTACTTTAAATTTTTTTAAATTAGGTATATAGACATCAAACATCAAACATTTATTCAGCAAATAGGCCACTGAGGCACTTTTACATGTCAACTTTTACAAGCAATAAAAATAACCAAAAATTACAAAAAACAATTACAAATATGGAATCAATGAAATATTAGATACTTTGTTAGATATGTATCCACTGTATCCAGTCTCTAAATGTCGAATAACACAAAAAAAACTACATTAAAAATATACAAACAACAGACAAGTACTAAAATTGAAATAAAACTATGAAAACGGATTATATCGCGTATATTGAAGTTATACTACATCCCGACGTTTCGAACCCTTTACTGTTTAGTTCGAAACGTCGGAATGTATTATAAATTAAATATACGCGATATAATCCGTTTTCATAGTTTTATTTCATGAGTAACTATCGCGGTAACCGAAGACAGTACTAAAATTGTTGTACAGATGCAAAAGTCTCTAGGTGTCAGAGATAAAATATAGAGTGTTGAGTACATGACATTTGAAAATAAATAATGTCGTAGATTGATGAGAAAAATGCTCAAACTCAAACTCAAAAATATTTGCTATGAATGCACGTACATAATAGATATTATCATACATATTAATATTGGTATCAGCGCATTCAGCCAGAAGGCATGCAAATCACAAAATACACAATAAATGCCTGTTTCTAGTTTCTAATCTTCCATTCCGCCCCTGCTTCCGTCTGCGCCGATCAGTGTGCAAACATATCTTAAACACATAGACTTCGTCGAGTACCCGATTTGACCAACAGATCAAAACTTAGTAAAATAATAAAAATCTTGAAATATATTCGACATTAATACATTTTATAATATGGCATCACTTCCATTTGAAAAAAGTATTAGGTAATCTCAAACTAGACAAGTAAGCTATGCTACTAAGATGAACGACGAATAAAATTAATGGAAATTTATTTTATTAGAGTTCCATGGGATCGTAGAATAAGATTGGAAGGCGCCAGCGGATGCCATTACGATCGGTCCGGTACCTATTCCGGGCAGTGAATGGTTCAAAGAACCACAAAGAAGAATAATTTGCTTCTCTTAAAATGTGCAGTTTCAGGAAGATTTGTGTGTCAGTTTCATAGTGCATTTTTTAAATATATGTATAACGCTTTTAATAATAAACGCTCAAATCCCTTAAAACGATAAAAATATTACATCGTATTCTTGCTCTATGAAACATTTTTATTCCATTCTTTTGAAGTTAGGCAAACTAAAAATTCAAAAATAGATCGCATTCGTCACCTCGCGACCAATCGGAATAAAAGAACGATACCTACTCGAATTCATTCGGCCGTTCACTCACGGATAACTTGTTCACTGAACGTATCAGACAGCCTGCTAGCAATTCGTCGGAAAATAGAAAAAAAAATTACCCGTTAAAAACTTTTCTGATGTAGTGTGCTACTAACATTATTCTCTTTAATAATACTTTTAATAGCTTGGAAAAAGCAGGATCTAAGAATTGACACTTAATTGTGATCTTGATACGTTTTAATGTTTTAGTAACGAAACGAGTATTCTTCTAAATAACTTTTTGAATTGAGGCCAATTTTTCGGCAAGGTTAGCTCTGCTTTCTATGACTGTCATAATTTGCCAACCTGCTCACGGATGTAGTACGCACATACGTAATAATAAACTCATATTCGTTTTGTTAAGTACGGTACGGTAACCATAAAGTGCAGTTACACTACTAACCTAGAAGGAACTTCACACTCCAGCTCCAACTCAGCGATTAACCTTATAACCTGACTTAACCCTCAGTTAACCCAAAATTAATTAACAGTCCTACTGAAAGCGCGAACACATCAGTTAAGACTGTAACTGCGAATTCGTTAAACTATTTTCCTACTCTGATCCTCAAATTTAAATTCTATGCAAATAACAATAAGGCTTAAGTTTAAACAGTAAGCACTGTAAAGAGAACAAGGCCGGTATAATACGATGTAATATCTCCTTATATTTATTAGAGGGACGCCATACTTGGTCCCCGGTCTCATATCCACAAGTTTCCTTCAAAATTACTTGCTTATCTCACCTGGTTAAGGATTAAGGGTGAAAAAAGGTTCCATACTTTTGGGTTTAGTTAGTTAGCTTAGTTTTGATCCGCTAATAATAGTGTATTGTTGTGGTATAAAGGTGAGAAAAGAGCTTGTAGGGGTCATGCCACACAGTTCTGATTCAAGTTTATTGCAGTCTTCTTTCACTGCATGGAATCAGGTACGTGCACCTGCCAAGGTGCATTTTGTCTTCATTGCATCTCAAACTAATAGCTTAATTCTGCATTATTAAATTATCCGCAAACTAATTTATCATTCGCTAATCACGAGTTTAACGCGGGCTTAAACAATCCTTCGAGTAAATCTTCCTGTTGAGCCAAAGTTGCTTCCTTGTTACCTAGCTGAAATCTGCCGGCAAAACTATTTTAATTAAAAACTGTAACAACTTGAGACACGGCAAAGATAGATATAACTCCGTAATAGATGGATACAGTCTAAGGAAAAAACGTTCCTCGAAAATCACGAAAATTTGATTCTCGATCAGATGGCGCCACTAGTTTTGGCCTACTCTCGTATAGAGGGCGTTGGTGGTTTCGTTTGTTATTTATAATTTTAACGCATATCAGTAAAAGAACATGGGACTAAATAATATAAAAATAACTAATGCAAATCAAAAAATCGTTTATCCATATTTAAATACATTTTAACGTATTTTTATAAATCTTCATTTTTAGTTTTAAAGTATGTCGATAGATGGCAGTGAATTTACAGTGGTTACAAAATTTACTATGACAGTACCGCTCTATCTTATTATATCCTCTTTGGACACGGTGTATGTTTTATGTTATGAGCTCTCTCTTGCCAGGTTTCTTTTCAACTTTTTCATTTAACACGTTCATACCTAATTAATATTTTGTTTTCCTCAGGAAAAGTTAAAGAGGTTAGACCATTGCATTGTTGAGTAATAATTTTGAGTAATATTGCTGTTAATCTCATTAATATTATAAGTTATAGTTATTTATTAAATTACGCACTAACGCATGAATTCAAGGGGCATTAGGTACCTACCTACATTAAGGAGTAAATTAACTTTGGTCACAGCTTAGCTTACGTATAGACAAGTTACACGTTTCCCATTAAGATTATTTTACATAGAAGTATTGAATGAAACTAGGTGCTTTAAACACTGTTTGGCTAGAATCAAACTATTTGTACGCCACCCCAAAACGTGAATACATAAGGGAAGGAATGGAAATATTTACGAGGTTCTAATAGGCTTTCGTAGCTCAATTGGTTGAGAACAATGCACGGATTGCAGAGGTTGCGGGTTCAAGTCCTGCCGAAGCGTATTTTTAGGGTTCCGTAGCCAAATGGCAAAAAACGGAACCCTTATAGATTCGTCATGTCTGTCTGTCTGTCTGTCTGTCTGTCCGTCCGTATGTCACAGCCACTTTTCTCTGAAACTATAAGAACTGTACTGTTGAAACTTGGTAGGTAGATGTATTCTGTGAACCGTATTAAGATTTTTACACAAAAATAGAAAAAAAAAATTTGGGGGTACTTGTAATTGAAACTCAAAATAAATGTTTTCATCTAACCCATACGTGTGGGGTATCTATGGATAGGTCTTCAAAAATGATATTGCGGTTTCTAATATCATTTTTTTCTAAACTGAATAGTTTGCGCGAGAGACACTTCCGAAGTGGTAAAATGTGTGTCCACCCCCCTGTAACTTCTAAAATAAGAGAATGATAAAACTGAAAAAAATATATGATGTACATTACCATGCAAACTTCCACCGAAAATTGATTTGAACGAGATCTAGTAAGTAAGTAGTTTTTTTTTAATACGTCATAAATCGTAAACCTCAATTTACCAATTCGGTAATGTGCTATGGTCTAGAATTCTGGGGCACCGCAGCGGAATGGCAGCGTGTATTCATTTTACAAAAACGTGCAGTACGCATTATATCATATGCCCCACACGGAACCCCCGCTAGACAACTCTTCATAGATAGTAACATAATGACACTCACATCACAATACCTATTTTACATAATTAAATATATTAGAATGAACATACACCTATTCCCAATAAAGACATTTAAAAGTTCACGTATCACACAAAAACACAAAAATAAGTTGGACTCGACATGTTGCCGACTTGCGAAATCCTCCAAAACGATAACTAATGCAGGGCCGGGTATCTACAATAAACTACCTGATAGCATTAAAAATATTGAAAATAACCTGACATTCTATAATCAGTTAAAAAAATGGTTGACCACAAAAGCTTTTTATGACATGTCAGAATATATTAATAATGATTTAATCTTAATTTAATTTTATATTTTGTATTTTTATTAATTATTGGTAATTTGAAATGTGTTGATTATTTTTATATTGTATAATTTTACTTTAATTTAATTAATGATTATTTGAATGAATTGAATATATTATGTAAATCCAATTATGACGTGTAATATGAAATATTATTATAAATAAATGAGTATGAGTACCTTTCATTCACGTTTCACATAAAAAATACATTGTTAAAATTATGTAATGTACGGAACCCTCGGTGCGCGAGTCCGACTCGCACTTGGTCGGTTTTTTATTTTTTTTCCTTTAATATAAAACTTAGTAAATAACTAGATGTTCGCCCATTACCTATAGTTACCTACATACCGTTAGTAATACCTATACATGTGTATAAGCTTGATCATTACTTTCTGTGCCTTACTTGTCTGTATTTGAATAATGTAATTAAATATTTGAAGTTGCCGTCCGTCTACCTCTCTGCAAACCTCGGTTCTATGTTTATCGCAAAATACAAGGCGCCTTCTCCTTTATTCTCTAGATGAATAAAAGTTTTACAATCTAGGTACACATTTCAGGCCTTATTTAAAAACCCTAATTTAATTTAAGAAATTGTGATCTACTTAGGTGTTATAATTTTCAGTACGTGTTCATTGTATGAGGGAATCATTCAAAATTTAGTACGAAATAATATTTAAATAAGAAGGTTGTTAGGGATTTTTGACTAGCTGGTAAAGCATGTGAAAATACGGGAGTTCATGTTTAACCAGTATTTCTTTAATGATGTATTCGCAAGAAAGCTACATTCCATGATTTTTATACATCGGCTGAATATAGCCGATAAACCACTTTGGTATACAGGATGTCCCTATCCATTGGACAAAGCCGAAATATACATAATAATATGCATTAGGGTATTTAGAACCACAAAAGTATACAAAGTATCCATAACAACTGGTGTTGCGGTTACGAAGGAATTAACAACTTACGATTTTTTACTTTGGAGCAGCCTGTATGTGTTAATAGCTCCTGAGGTAATAAATAGTATAAAACCTTCTTCGACCTCTTTGATTTTCTTTTTTATTTATGACTAATAAAATTCTGACTTTTGACAATTGTCATCGTTGCCGCATATTTTCTAACAAGTTGTCAAAAGCTCTGCCAATGATTAATACAGTGTATTTCTTTTGGTTGTCAATTTTTGGAGATATTTTTTGTTAGATTTTTTTTTTATATTTTGTTGTTATTAAAAAAATATTAACGTTATCTTAGAGCATTCCTGAGAAGTAACCCTACGTGGAATTTCAGGGTTTGTCCAATGGCTAAGGTCACCCTGTATATGTAGCTACCTAGTAGTTAATTACTTGTGGTCGCGATCAAAGCAAAGGTCGCACACACCCAATGCTTGAACATACGAATATATTTTGTAAAAATATTTAGGTAAGTACTGGTTAGGGACTTGAAAAACCTCTATTGCATATGTACTCTAGTACATTATTGCAGGAGCCGGGAAAGGGCAATTCCTGGATGAGTTTCGATTTTGTCGGACGACGCGAAGCGGAGTGACAAAGAAGACGAATCCACGAATTGCTATTCCGGCCGAGGCATATATAGTGCTTTTCTACAAACATGCAAGGAAATAAGGTAAAATAATCATTATGTAAGAATATGGCATCACTCAAATCGAACCTTCACATCAAAAACGCCAAAAACAATCACGTTCCAAACATAACTTTTTTTTAAATTTACAATTTTATTAAAATATCGTATTCATTTGGGCGTTTTCAAAAAAAAATATTTGGGTTAAATATGACTGTCTCACGACTTTGGTGTACTTTTTTACCGTCAAATATTATACTTGTACTACATATATACAAAAATTGTAAAGTGACTTATTATCTGAATATGTATGGTAAAAAAACTGATTAATCGGTACATTAATGAAAAGAAAATGTACAAAAACTTAAGAAAATTAGCTGATTTCCAAAATCCCATACACACTTTTCAGGCCAGAACCTGGTTGTTATGTGATAAGATCGTATCAGCCAAAATCAATTTAAAACCTTATTTTTTAGCACCTAAATTAAAAATATGCACAAAAGTTTAACTTTTTGTTGTCCTTCAATATCGACGTAGTGGATTTTTCCACCCACGTCACGGAGTTTTTACCAACTTAGAAGCAAAAATCTACTAATATCATACGCGTTTTTACATGATCGTAACATAATGATATTGACATATAATGAACATCTTCCCGTACTAGTTTTAATACAATAAGGCGAACATTTCCGAGCATATTGGAGAAAAGGTTATTATCTTACTGCTACTTATCTTATATCTTACCCTTATCTGACGCGAATTTTAATAAAAATAGCCAAATGGCGGTCATATCAGCTGCCATATAACCATTCAAATACCGAGTGCATTTCAAAAGACGATGAATGCAGTCATTCGAAGCGGTAAATACATTTCTTCAAAAGAAATAATACGCCAACAATAACTGAAGCATTCCAGCTTTCAAGTTGGTATCATAAAAACTCAACTCTTTCCTTTGGAGGTTTAACGGCCTTATTGGGTATTCCGGAGGCTTTCCCTGTAAAAATTGGCATTACTTCACACTTAGAAGGTCTTTAAAATTCCACTCGTGCCACGTTTTTGCATTCAAAGTGGCCATTACCTGACTTTTGGCCCAGCATGTGTGTTGATGTGGATACTGAATTAGAACGTTTGTACATATCTAAGTAGATACGTTTTATATTAAATATATTAATAACGGGTCACTCACGTGTTTTAAGTCGAAAACGCTCGACATGTTTCACTCCGTCACCGTCGACGCAAGCTCCTGATGACGCTCCTCGGTACGGAGTGAAACGTTTTAGATACGTTTTGTTATTTTATTTTCCTATTAAACTATGTTAGAAGCTAAAGTTGTTACGGGCCAGCGAGAATAGGTAGTTGAACAAACAAACAAACCTTTCTCTTGCATATTAACATTACAGCGATCTCAGCTCGCCGCCGTTTTATAAAATGGTGCACTTGATTGTAAGCGGATAACGTAGCCTATAGAAGCTTGCAACTCCAGTTGTACAACCTGAGCCTTGCCGGTCCTTTATTAGTATACAAGGAAAGATAGTATACTGGTTAAATGGCAAATGCAGGTTCCTGCTATACATCTTAATATCTAGGTTTCTGACAATCTTAAGCATTTATTATCAGGAGATAAACGCTACAGTTACAGTGTCCTAAAAATCCATGAAATACAATTTTGAAACAACTTGTTTTCATTTTAATTTGACATAGGTAACAAACAACTCACAAAACGTCTGCCTCTAGTACGTACCAATATATTAATTATATTAGCGAAATGCCCTGCCAGTAATATAAAATCTAGTTCACATTTTTAAAATAAATTCGAATGCCGTTTCGAGTAGGTACATTGTATATTTAGTACTAAACTGTAAACATTTTGAAGCTTAGGTAGTCAATTAAGAATTCAGGCCGTGAAAAGTTTCAATCGTAGCAATTTAATCTCAGTAATGGAATTGCTAACGGCACAAATGAAAAAAAAACAAGATATTTTTCTTACAAATATATAAAAAGAGCCCAATAATTTAACTACCTAATTGATGAGCTTTTTCGAGAAAATTCGGGTAAGGTTAGGTTAGATTTAAAGTACGGACGCCCTGCACGAATAATTTAGTACAAATATCGTACCAGCCTGTTCCTATCTCTATCGCACGCGGATATTTATATTACTGTCCCGCCCATGATGCCGGCGGTAAACGCCGCTGTGCGAGCGAGACAGCTATATAATTATGCGCGTGCTATATAGACATTAACAGGCTGGTCAATATATAATTTTTTTCGCGCTTAGCATCCTTACTTTAGAGTATAAATACTTAAATTTATGATAAAAGTTATAAACCGGCCAAGTGCGAGTCGGACTCGCGCAGAAAGGGTTCCATACCATTATCAATAAAAACGGCAAAAAATCACGTTTGTTGTATGGGAGCCCCCTTAAACATTTATTTTATTCTGTTTTTTTAGTATTTTTTGTTATAGCGGCAGCATACTTAAATACAAAATCTGTAAAAAAATTCAACAGAACTGTCTAACTATCACGGTTCACGAGATACAGCATGGTGACAGACGGACAGACAGACAGACGGTACTTGGGTACGGAACCCTAAAAATGGAAGCACAGTAGGTATGCAGCCCGACCTCTGTTGTTTTAGATAAAAAAATCTTTCATCTCGAACTTTTCACTCAAGCGAACTCTTTCAAATCGAAAAAAAACTCAATATCACCTAAAATTGATGATGTCCGTTTTAAAAAAGAATGGTAAAATACATATAACTGTTTAAAAATAAATTTCTTCCTCAGTGAGAAACCGTCTCGGCAATTAAGCGTCTTACACTTTGTTTACTTCGTAGATGACAAATATTTTCAGCCTGAAAAACAATCTTAGATATCATGACATGAATTGTAAATAAGCGTTCCCTTATTTAGTTAAGGAAAATAATTTGGATTATAATTTGTAATACAGTTTATTGTTCGAGTAATAACAACCCGCCCGTCTGCCCGCGACTTCATCCGTATAGACGTTATTAAACTCAAGAACCTACCTATAAAACAAACATCTAAGAAACCAAGCAACCTGTACCAAGCAAGCCCAAACATGATGGCTATTCAGATATTATAACAAGCTCTCAGATAAAATAAAGAACGAAACATCTGAAAATCTATTCATACATAAACAATTTCTAATAAATAAAAACTACTATAGCATAGCCTTCAAGAATTTATTGATGATACCGAAGAAAAATAACAAATAAA
Source organism: Cydia strobilella (assembly GCF_947568885.1). Taxonomy (NCBI): domain Eukaryota; kingdom Metazoa; phylum Arthropoda; class Insecta; order Lepidoptera; family Tortricidae; genus Cydia; species Cydia strobilella. Next base: position 24,370,971 of record NC_086042.1, read on the forward strand.
TATAACGTCGGTCTGCCTCTATTCACAGCAATGTAATGCCCCTCCGGCCCTACGCCTAAAAAATTCCAATAATACATTATATTAATATTTTATGGCTAAGTATGTAGTAATGTTATGATTATGACGCTGATGAAATTAGGATTTAAAATTGCAATTTGACAACTTTTTACCATTAGCCTATTATTATAACCTACGCAATAACAAACGACATCAATAAATTATAATTATTATTATTAATAATAAATTAACAAATCAATTTAATTAACCATTTACCAATAGATTTTTGACGTTATAATCTTAGATTTCGTTTTAAGATTTGCCCTCATTTTTTTTATTTTAATTTTAATTGATTATTAATAATAAGTATATGTTAACTTATAGACTAACCTAGAATAGAATAATAATACTATTGTGTGCCCCTACAGGGTGCCATGATCTAACTTTATATAATGTAACACCTATTGTGTATATGACAATACAATTAATAAATGATAAATGACAATAGTTATTTGTTATACAAGGGTGCAAAGTTGTATTTTACCCGCGAGTGTGGAATGAAACACGAGCAAGCGAAAGGATTCTATAGTTGAACCACGAGCGAAGCGAGTGGTTTTAAAATAGAATGCTGAGCGTAGCGAGTGGTTTCAACACACGAGAAGTAAAATACATTTGCACCCGTGAGTAACACAAAACTTTTCCCCTCACTATAGCGAGGAAAGTGCAACATCCACACGCGTTAGATCATCTTCATCAATGGACTCACAATTTTTTTTACGATAGTACGATATTATAGCAGAAAACTCTGGAAGTTGTGTATTTTTACGTGTCGGAGTCGGCGAGAAAATTTTTGTTGACAATGTTGACATTTCTGACAATGCGTTTTGAAATTGCATCGACTCAACTTGTGCGTTCAGAATTACATTCAACATCATTTAAAAAAACAAATGTTTCTTATGGAATTTAAGGTTTATGACTTAAAATAAAATAAATAAAGCTAAATTTGGTATTTTTATTAAATTCTCAAACCATTTATTTAATGATAATTAATATCAAACGAACCATTATTATGAGCGTTTTACGTTTTGTTATCTGTCAAAAGCTACTTAAACACGCTGCATCTAAGGTCAAATTACTTTCCCCACTAGTGGGTAAAATGCGTTTTTCCCCGCTTATTTTAAAGGATAAAAGACGGCTTTCCGAGCTAGTCAGGGGAAAAGGAAATATCTTAACATCCCAGATCCAAACATAGACCAGGTGCAAAGTTCGACATTTATGACATTAAATGTAGGTGAACAATAGAGAGGACCTTGCCGAAAGACAATTGATTACCTATACAAAACGCCATTCAATAATGAATAAGCGGCAAACAACTAGCAACTTTTTCTGTATTTGTGCCTTTTGTCGTTGCTGGTGTTTCTGAAGTGCCACCTATAAAAATCCGACAACCATGCGTTGAAGTAGGTAACGGCAGTCTAAAATCCTAGCAACACCACGCTCGCTTGAGCTAAAATAAGACGTCCCACGCGAGCGCGATGACGTTTTTGTAGTGTGTCCCAGGTAATAGACATTCGACAAAATCTCGTGTAACTTACATAACAAAGTTTGACTTTAATTTTTGTATAATTATTTGTACCCATATAATTACACTTAATTATTTAACGACCGAAACATACATTTCTTTGCAATCATTTAGCCAATTTTATCAATTGTTACCGGCGATCTGTCAAATTTAGCTATTCGGGGATAAAGACCTACGAATAGTTAAAATTTAAAAACTGGCCAAGTGCGAGTCGGACTTGCGTAAGGATTCCGTACCATTACGCAAAAAACGGCAAAAAAATCACGTTTGTTGTATGGGAGCCCCCCTTAAATATTTATTTTATTCTGTTTTATTGTTTGTTGTTATAGCGGCAACAGAAATACAGCATCTGTAAAAATTTCAACTGTCTAGCTATCACGGTTCATGAGATACAGCCTGGTGACAGACAGACAGACAGATAGACAGACAGACGGACAGACAGACAGACAGAAAGGTACCCATACAAAGAAACAATTGGGTAAAGTAATAGGGTCCCGTTTTACCCTTTGGGTACGGAACCCTAAAAACGATTATAATATAGACATTAAAATTGAATTGATTGAGCATAATACCATTGATCAAATTTAGATTAAAAATAACTCTAAAATAAAAATTACAAAATTGATAGTCATTATGAGATTAGATACAATTAGATTATTTACAAAAGAATTTTTCTATAAATGATAATTAAATAATGGGATAATTAACCTTTCATATATGCGTGGGGGTCAAAAATCTTGGGTTCAAACCACGGTCGTGCCGAATAGAGCAGAGCGAAATACACAAAAAGGTGACTAATAATCTGGTTAGGAACCTTATGATACAGAAACGAGAGGTTAAATAAGGGTCGGCTGCTTAATTTATATATCAATAGTTACAAAATGATCTTGCTAATTCAAGTATCTGACCTTGACAATTGTCAAATACCTGAAAAACCATAACATTTTCGGATCTTTTTTCTACTAAATTTCACCGGAACAACCGATTTTATAGGTCTTTCTCCTGACTCGCACTTATTTTATCTTACCAAATGTGATACTAAAAGAATGGGTCCAACTTAAATCGCTATCAGCTATTGTTTTGCATCCTTCAGGCGCATTCAGCCCGCGTGACAGACCTGTCTACTCTACACTCTTAAAGAAAAATGTGACGCTAACGTGTCGCTTCGAGGCTAAATTTAAAATTCAACTTTTTAGTAGCAACTTGGGGACGCGGCATACATTTCGCATAATATTGAAATTTCAACATTGGCATGTCTCCTTCTTGTTGAGCTTAAACATATTTGCTGCATTTAATATTTAACTTACCTCTAATCGTGAACAGTATGTTATCATGATACGTTTTTTTGTTAGGGCTATCTCGAACAATCTCTCTTTTGGCAGTATATATGTAAGTATATTTGTCTTGGCATACCTAATGATCTTATGTATCTTTCTCGAATATCTTTACAAACTCATTGAATCCAAACTTGTAATAATCCAAAACTGCAATAGTTAACCCTGTGTAGAACCCATACAAAGAAACAATTGGGTAGACTACTTAAAGCCCGAGTCGTCTTCGATTGTTAAAAGGAAGACACACATTGTTTGAAACACACTCACGCCGCAGTGAAGCGTAGACAGAAGCTCTCGAGTTACGATAAAGACCGTGTTTTGTTTTCGTCGTACCGTCAAATATAAATGGGGCACGGGCTCAATACGTAGGTATTGGTAATATTGGTATGTTAGGTACGTGAAGTCAGTATTTGAGGATTTTCTAAAGGTATCGTTTGATTTACAGAATTCGGCTTCAGAATCTTAAAAACATGTATTGTTTAATGTTTATATTTGTGTAATATACCTACATAAAGGCACAGTGTAGTTTTAGATGCTGTACACGCAGACATAAAGTAAACGACGTATTGTCTTTTCGTTTTCTTTTGTGTTCCGGAGTGGGAAGACAACATCTGTTAAATTATTTATTAACATACAAGCTTTTAAATATTTTTAAAAGGCCAAGCTGTCAGGGGTCAGATAGTCAGATCTACCTTTGTAGAAATCGAAACCCACTTCGATACCTGGGATCAAACGAGAATACATAAAACTCTACTTACGCCAAAATAAAAGATATGTTTTATCCTTAAAATGTCTGTGAAATAACTGGAAAAACTGTAATAACAGTTTATAAATTTGATCGGCATTTATTATAGGTATGATCTGTCAGTGTCATTTCTGGTTGAAGAAATGTCACTTTTGATACCCTGCCAAATCATTTCCATTACAAATCCAGATCAAATTCATAAGCTGTTATTGCAATCAGAATACACCTCAAGGTCGATTTCTGCGTTAGGTAGGTTAGGTAGTTAGGTTTTATAAATACATAGGTGGTTATTTTTTTAATCGAGTTCATTTTAGATATTACTTGAATTAAGTTTTTGATTTAATTTACTGAAGAAAATAATGACTGTCAAATTAGTTTGATCGCAGCAAAAACCTTATAAAATTTAAAACCAGTCCTCATCTATCTCTTTGCATTAAAACGTGTATTATTCGGTTCTCACAAAAGTAACTTTTTTCTCGGGAATCAAATGAGAATTGGCAGTTTCGCTGCAATAGCAACGCTGCCCTCCAGTAAGGAAGCAGCCGCACGCCTTGCGGCTCGGCTTCTAGTGCGTAATATTGCTTTATTAATTGGTCACATATATATTGGGCTCTTTTATATTTTATCGTGGTCTTCCACGGTAACGACACGATTTAACCCCATGATAAAGTAGGGGACCAAGATGTAAGAGATGAGACTGTATGGAGTCGCTTTTATAGTAACGTAACCGCCCGCGATAGAGTTACATCCGATGTCATACCTACATTTATGTCCCCTGCTATGTCATGACGATTAAAATCGTGTCGTTACCATGGACCACCACGACACAGTATAAAAGCGCCCATTGTGCAAGATTATTGTAAAACTCCAATCCAGTTGCAGATTTAAGTTAGTTTTTCTAAAGCACTATAGGGATATTAACTACTGCGTCAACATTATTGTGCCCGCCTCAACCGAAACCCTGAGGAAAATGTAGCAAGCTGACCCTGGGGCAATTTTTCGCACTATTTCACCTGTCCGCAGCAACACTACGTACTTTTTATCCGCTGTCGCGGATATATAGATGCTGGACGAATCAGTCACTGATAAAAAATGGATTATAGGCAATTATAGGTATATATCGTTTAACTGAAGCGGTTGGTAAGAAGTTATTATGGTTAGCAAAGGATTGGTCCCTTGGCTGCATGAAACTGATTTGTATTTTGTTAAGTAAGGAAGAATGTAACATATAAACTAGTTTATAACCGATTTAAAAAAAAGTAGGAGATTGACCATTATACCGTTTTTTTTTAAATTAATTTTAGTCCTAAAACTCGGCTATCTTCAACGAGAATTTTTTTTTTGACACAGCTAAAATACTCAGCTAAAGTATATAGGTAAGTAGTGCAACCGACGACTACGCAACGAAAACGTTTTAGCAAAAATGTTTTTCATGGGACAAATTTTTTGTACTATTGGACAGACGTCAATTGTCAGAATGTCCGTTGTGCCCCGTACCATACACGCCAGAGCGGCGCTACTATCACGTACAAAATGAATAAGGATTAACATAATTTCATCAGTAGTTGTCCTAGTTATAATATAATATCACAGTAGGTAGTACCGTTTAGATTTGATACCATTGTTATTTAAGTACCTCAATCTTGTTCAATCAACGAAGAATAAAGCGATTAAAATGGTGTAGCTGAAGTACCATCATATGGTTGGGGTCGACACAAAAGAACCTCTCGGCACGAGTGTTTCCTGATGGCAACGTGCTGTGGTTTCAATCTCTTCGGTCAATCAAAGAGAGTGTCAATCAATATTTTCGAGTGTCGTTGAGAATGAATCAAAATTCGAAAGGGGTTACATTATTGTGAAGCGTAAATTTAATATCCGATTTCGATTAATCTTGAAGGTGAGCTATTTTTGTTTTTGTGACTTGCCTTGCTCGTAAGAAGTGACGAGTACCTGAAATGATTAACTGTACAGTCGCCATCAGAGATATCGGAGCGGCCGAGGTGCTCAAAAATATCTGAACACGCATCCTAGCGCCATGACAATAGAGGCGTGTTCAGATATTTCTGAGCACCTTGGCCGCTCCGATATATTTGATGGCCACTGTACAAACACAAATTTTATTTGAACGAAAACTTAACACATAACATTCACTGCCAGCGCTGCGAGCGTAACTAGCCGATATGTCCGATAACACGTTTTTTCCCCGTTTGTATCAAAAAGCGCGTACGAACAGAGAACTGAACCTGCTGCTGAAAGCTAGCAGTGAATTTGTTAACATCCATCAATTTAATATAGTGTACTAAATTATGATAAAAAGTAAATATACAAAAAGGAAAATAATTAATAGCCATAGGATTATTAATACCAGTATATGTATGAGTAATATGAGTATTCTCCTTTGCTGGGCTGTTTTTAATGAATTCAATGTTATTCATTATTCATCAAACAGCTTCGTCGTTTAATCTGTGATAAGTACTCTGGAACTTCACCTAACATCAAACATGAAACATTTATTCAGCAAATAGACCACACTTTTACAAGTCAAATTTTTACAAGCAATAAAAATAACCAAAAATTACAAAAAAAAAATACAAATATGGAATCAAGGAAATATTAGATACTTTGTTAGATTATATCCAGTTTCTAAAAGTCGAATTACACAAAAAAACTATAGTAAAAAAATATACAAACAACAGACAAGTACTACAATTGTTTAGAGATGTAAAAGTCTCTAGGTGTCAGAGATAAAATATATATATTTAAGAATAAAAAACGATCATCAAATTATCCTTAGAGATGTAAAGGGTCTCCAAGACTTCAATTGTTATATAATTAATAAAAAGACAAGAGATTAAATCAGACAAACAAACAAGAACCGAATGAAGTGTCTCACGTTAATGCCACTGAAAAGTAAAATTTCATAGGTACTTATAACATAACATGAAGCCCGTGTAAACTTAAACAGACCGGTCTCCACTAATCATAATTCACTTTCCTTTTATAACTTTTGTATTGTATTGTGTTGTATTAGCACGGGCAGGATTCCGCAACACGACCACTGGCGCCTATTTTGTGTTTTTTTTTCTGATATAGGAGGAGGTGTCTGATTGTAAGCGATTACCGTCGGCCCATGGACATCCGCGACACCAGAGTGGTTATAAGTTATAAGTGCGTTACTTTTATGTTTTTTTAAGTTAATGTCATAATCAAACAGTACATTGTTAACCATGGGATGAAAGGCATCCATTTCTGAAGAGATATTTATGCGCTCTTACGGAGTGCGAACCAAATTGTACAGCAAGTGTTCCTTCTCGTGTAACAATTTTGTACTTATAAAGAACTATAAGTAGAAACTGGACAAATAATAGAGTTTGTGTTGAGTCGAGTAATAGAATATTATTTTTATAAATTCGTTACTCCATAAATAATGCTTTTCTTCTCTAATTTTGAACTAAGAAAACCAAATGTTTAAGAACAATATTCTTTATAAATTCTTAAAAAAATGTGTAAACATCTATAATTTTATTTATCTGCCCTAAACTTATCAAACCAGATTCACAAGGAATGGTTTGAAACGGCTCCTTCGTATAAGCTAATTCTTCGTCTTCTAAGAAAAGTACAACTATTCGGGGCCGGGTCAAGATAATTCTGTAGTGTGCCAAATGTTTAGTAAATAGGTAGGTATATCATAAGTGTATCTTAAAATTATTGATGGTGTAAACTTTAACTAAGTGACTTTTAATACTGTTTTACCGAGACATTTGAAAATTGTTTTTATTTCGACTTTCATTTCGTTATGAGATTCCACTCAGTACCGGCCGATAATATATCACCTTTGAGTGTTTTTGTATGAGTTTGTTTAGAGTAAACAATATAGGTTAGTTTGTAGATTTTTTTTATTTTTTATTGAATACATCTTTATTTTTTACATTAACATTTAACATGTACAATTTAAACTTATGCTAACAAAACCTAAAACTAAACCTTAAATATAAAAGACTTCCCCCAAATCACCCCATCCCGGCGTGGTCGCAAGGACGCTAGCGGCGTTACCCCTCTGCACCGCCAGACTTAGTCTCTGGGCAAAGAAAGCGCCCGCCCTATGATCGCCTGAGACGCCTATCAACCGGACCGACACTTCCTTTACAAAATTCTTGGTGTCGGTCGACCACGGGCCCAATGTCTCCATTGCAAGCGCCGCAAACTCGTACTCATTCGACAAGAACGCGTATTTGCGGCGCTTGATAGTTTAAAAAAAAAAACAAAAATAAATTGATTGATTGATTGATTGGTTTGAACCTGGTCCGCGGCAGTCCCAAGCTTCCGAGTCGACCCTTCCACGTGGGACGGAGCCAGCGTGTCCACGCAGGTGGCGTCCCACGCCAAAGGGCGACCCAGGCTCCAGGGCACGAGCGTGCAGCCATCAGGTCTCTTCCCGTCAGCTGCGCAGAGACCTGACGGCTCCAAAGTTGCTGGGAGAGAGCTGCCGTGTCAGACGTATCTCTGCTATCTCAAAAAACACAGTTTTGAGTAAATCGACTTTAAAGTTTTTGGTGAGCGTGAAAACTAATAAACTCGTATATTTCGTGAGTTTATTGAGTTAAGTAATTTTTAATATGTGTTTTGTGTTTCAATAGACGTGAAGAATAATATTTCTTTACTTTTTTTTTGTAAAAGTACATAGTTTTTGAAATAAACGCATAAACATAGTTTGGCGTAACCACTGTTTCATACATTTGGTGGTTGCGCGTAACTATGTTAACTTAAAGTTAGACGAGTTCGTTGTATGAGCGCTCATACTATTTCGCGTGGCCACGGCTCGCGGGCTTATTGAGGTTTTCGTTTATCTAAAGTTAGAAGACTACATTGTATCAACTTCTAGTAAAACGTGTAACCAGGGCATGGGGAATATTGAGGTGGTCACGCGTAGTTCTTTTATCTTAAGTTGTAAGAGTTCGTTGTATTAGCGCTCCTAGTAAAACGCGTAACCAGACTACATAAGATAATCCATTTTATAATGTGCTAACTCACATTACATACAAGGAGCCCGAGATCCATCAGTCCTTACATCATTGGTTATAAAGTAGATCAATCGATTGGTGGAAAGAGCCTTATGTTTAATAGCGTATGCATGTTTTGCGTGTATGTATGTATGTATGTATGTATGTATGTATGTGTGTATGTATATATTGTATGTATGTATGTATGTATGTGTGTGTTTGTTTGTATGTACTTTATTTAATATTGAATTCCAGTAAGTGTAAAAGGCGGAATTAACGGCAGAAGGTCAGTTACTCCAAAAATTTTAACCGCCTTAAAAAAAAGGTTCTCAGTTTGACCCGTATGTTTGTCCGCGATTATCTCGCGTTTGGCTGAACCGATTTTGATGCGGTTTTCAGAAAAGTGTTTGTTTCATTCTGGAGAAGGTTTTAGTATACATAGAGCTGAGCTGATGCTGAACTCTGGCTGTACCTAGTGGAACTCAGGTTTGGTGCAACATAGGCACACGCTGTTTTGGTCATCCAACACGTCTTAATGAGCACTTGGGGGAGCAGTACCCAAGATAAAGCTGATGCTGAACCCTGGCTGTACCTAGTGGAACTCAGGTTTGGTACAACATAGGCAAACGCTGTTTTGGTAATTCGACACGCCTTGATGAGCACTTGGGAGAACAGTACCCAAGATAGAGCTGATGCTGAACCCCGGCTGTACCTAGTGGAACTCAGGTTTGGTGTAACATAGGCACACGCTGTTTTGGTCATCCAACACGTCTTAATGAGCACTTGGGAGAGCAGTACCCAAGATAGAGCTGATGCTGAACCCTGGCTGTACCTAGTGGAACTCAGGTTTGGTGCAACGTAGGCAAACGCTGTTTTGGTCATCCGACACACCTTGATGAGCACTTGGGAGAGCACTACCCAAGATAGAGCTGATGCTGAACCCCGGCTGTACCTATTGGAACTCAGGTTTGGTGCAACGTAGGCAAACGCTGTTTTGGTCATCCGACACGCCTTGATGAGCACTTGGGAGAGCAGTACCCAGGATAGAGCTGATGCTGAACCCCGGCTGTACCTTGTGGAACTCAGGTTTAGGTTCAGGTTTGGTGTAAATTTATTGTGGGCATTAGAAGATACCTAGTAAAAATATTAAGGTCAGTTACTCCAAAAATTTTATTCAGAATCAGAATCATTAACTATACGTTTCTATGTATTTGAAAATAACACACTCCAGCAACCAAATATATGTTTAAACTAATATTTTGCCTCTACTGACACGGTTTGAAACTTTTTCTTGCTTTTAGTAATAAAAATAAAAAGAAGAGTAAAAAAAAATATGTTTTATAAATTATGTTCATAATTTTACTTACTTTTTAAGCATTTATTAGTTATCTTCTACAAAAGAAAGAAACTACTACAGAAGTATGTAACAAGATAGTACTCGTGCATTACTTATATTATATTGTCAGGTATAACTATCATTCAATTATTTTTGTGTTTGTCACTTTTTATTTTTTCAGAAATCAGAAATCAGAAACATTTATTGTTCAAACTGTGTAGGTACAAGAAGTATAGCGTAGAAGTGTACTTTTATTTACGTTAAGATTTTTGTAAGTAGGTACCTGTCGGGGCCTCTAAACTCCGTGGCGACCTGAAATAGACCGACTGACTGACTAGCTAGTGACTGACATACATATTTGGAATATTGGAACATTTGGAACGACCGACATTTAAATTCAAAATTAGACATGACAATCACAAGACCAGTTGACGACTAGTTCATGACAGACAGCGGACGACGATAAACAGTGTAGGTTATCTTAAGATTAAAAAAAATAAACGAAATAGTTTAGTTTTTCACAGGGTTTTCAGCAATGATTACAAAGTGAGATTAGCTAAGATAATTAGTCGCACAGCCTTTGTTTTCTACGACATTTCTATCACTACACTTTCGTAACAAGGCTTTACTTCGTAAAGAACTCATTTTAAAGACTAATTTATCATATTTTGAACAAACAACATAAAAAAACACCGGAACGCTAACTTAACCGGGTCAATATTACGTACGTAATGAAATGTAAATGTGACGTTTTCAATCAAAAGGTACCACATTGTCGCTTACCATAAGGACGAAAATTGCTTGTATCTTTATACGAAAAACCTGTCAGAATGTCCTTATGTTAAGCGACAATGTGGTACCTTTTGCTTGAAAACGACACAAATAAACAAATACACGTGGCAAGGAGCGACGAGCCGCTTTCTCCGCGCCCCGCCTTACCGCGAGCCGCCTATCGCCGTACTACCTGCGTGTGGTTACGCGAAACTATGATAACTCGAGATAGTAGATATCCAGTTTGCCGTAAAAAAACTGCGAAGAGTTACGCATAATTATTCTAACTTGAGTTAGAAGAGATACGCATAACTCAATGTCCAAAAATTCGAAAACGTCTATCTTAAAACATGAAATATCTCAGTAACTAAAGACATTTTTTGAAATTTTGTTTAAGTATTATGTAAAGCATAGTGTCTAGTTTCATTTTGCACTGGTTAGGCGTATCTCTGCTATCTAAAGATAGCAGAGATACGTCTGACACGGCAGAGAGGCAGTGCTGAGGGCGCGGCGGATTAAGTCATTTAAGGTGGCATGCCTGTAAAGCCTGCCAGCGCTCAATCTGCAGTGCAGGCCATGCCGCCCCAGTGTCCAGCGGCAGGGCGCACCGACTGCAAGAGTGGGATTCGCAAATTGGCAGACCCAGGCGAAGGCAAACCGCGATTCGCAGAGCTGATGGTTCTAGAGCGGAGCCCAAGTTTCGTGAAGGGAGCGCGTGCAGCCAATAACCCGATTCTTTTTCCGCCACAGCCATGAGCCTGGCTCGTTCATGGGGGTCCGCGGAATTTTGTAAAATAATTTGGTGGTTCCTCTTAACATTAAAAACGTCCCATGCCGCTTGGCTTGATTTCTCTCTCGGTGCTTGATCGACGGAACGGTCCGCCTCCCAAGCCATTTCCGCGTCCGCCAGGCACGACACCAACACGTTAGCGGTTGCAGGATTTCGAAGAATACCGCCAACGAGGGTGAATGTACTGTAAGCAGACGACAAAAACGCCGGGAGGGCTAGATCTCCCGTCAAACGGATACCGAGTCCACCAAATTTAATCGGGAGGGTAGCCTGAGTCCAACTTGATGGTGTAAAATTGACGTTTAGGATCCTACTAACCGTTTCCCTCAGAATCTTATCGACGTTTGACGTAATTAAGGGAAATTTCCAGACTGGGGCACAGCGGAGAATATACATGAACCTTGGTGAAAAAAGGCAAAGCCGCAGAATGTAGATCGCCATGTGTGGGTTAATGTCAATTTGTGGGTCAATTTAAAACTTATTTGCACAAACTAAAGGCCAATTGTTAATTTTAAAATAATGTATCAACATTTTCATAATTTTAAATTCGTTAAACATTTCTATCAAAAATTTATAATATGCAGTTTGTTAATTAACTTATATTTGCGATTTTCTAGCTACTTTATATATGTAATGTAATGTAACTTTAGTTATTAAATTTACTGCTTATAATGGAAGCAAGAATTGGTTTGTAAACTACTTAGTTTAAGATTTATGAAAGCAATTACTTTCATATGCATGTTGTGTTTGCCTGTTAATGAGTGAATACTCGAGCAATTTGTTTCTATTGTCATGTTTTCAATAAGATTAAATAATGTATTACACCTGTAACATGTATTAACCTTATTAATTACATCTTTTCTTGTTAGGAAAAATCTGTTGAATATTATGTAATTAATAAAATAAAATCTTTATTTTTAAAAATACTTATAGGAAAATACATTTTTAATATTACGCAAAAATAAAGCCAGATAATCATTTTGAGACCATAAATCTAAATAATATTATATTTCAATTATTTTGTGCTAATATTTTGTTTGGGGACGTTTGGGCCGGGTACTTACCGGATTAGGGTTTAGGTTTGCTCTTTTATGTTATTATTATTGTACTCATAATTTTTTCTTTGTTTTTTATCAATGTTAACGATGCGTGTTGCAGATAACTTACGTGTAAACGAACGTTCTGTTTTGACGAAACCTGAGGTGGATGAGCTTATTGTAATGTGACGAAGCCTGCGCTGTGGTTTTATAAATCCAAGCACAGACAAATGAAAGGCACCTACTGCTGTCGAGGTAGTTTGGCGCTCGAACGCAGTGAGATAGTCCGAGCCTGAAATGGTGCCTTTCACCCAAGTTAAACACCTATTCATTTCGAATACGAAGAAAGTAAAATACACGTGCATTTAACAATTTCATCACTTTCCATTAACAATTTAGGCAAAAGTATCTTTATTTATGGAATGGGGAGTTAATTATGAGAATGGAAATTGTACAACAAATCCATTAAAACCAAATTTTAATTGCTTATCGTAGAAAAAAACGTACTTGGAAAGTAAAATGCTACAGTGTAGAAACGTATCATTTTCACACTTTTTAGAACATATTTTTTAAGAAAAAAAAACCTACTTCAATGGGGGATGCCGCTGAAAGTTCACTTATTATTGATGGTGCACTCTTAGATTCCAGACAATGAAATAAAAAAGGCAGCATCTTTTGCCTAATAATGTAGAAAAGGAGGTAAAACCACCCACTTTTCTAGTAGCATTTCGTTTCTGTAAGGGTCGCAGTTCTAACCAGGGACCGGCCCGCTATCCCTTATCGGGGTTTTATAAGGGTATTGCATAAGGCTTAACTCACCATACCCTTTGCCAGACGAAACCCTTTGTTTTGGTTTTAAAAACCCTTATATAAAGCTACCACATTTGAGTAATCGGTAGCCCAAATACCCTTACAAAACCCTTATCATCCGCTCACCAACACCTTGCATATTGCTTATAAGGGTTAGCCTTATAAAGGGCTTCCCTTTTAGCATATAAGCGTGCTAATTTAAGTCGTCTACCTTGTTCATAAAGCACACATTACTTCGAATCCGGGCGATCGTCGGCGGCGACGGCGGCGTTCTTTGACTAGACACGTATTTTCTTTCCTTTTCATACACTACCGTAGATATATACTAATCCTGTCTCTTTCACGCAAAGGGAAACCTTTATAAAAAGCGCTAAGATAAGATAAGGGTAACCCTTATTAAGAGCTAGCCTTATTTTTGGTTAGCTCTTCGGTAAGGGTTAGTCAAAGGTAAGGGTATGAATGGGCTTGCAGTTCAATAGGGAAAGTCTTTCAATGTGTTAGCCGTGTTTAAGTGTCGCCCATTGAAAGGGTTTTATCGCGGAAAGGGTTGTCCGGTCCCTGGTTCTAACCTAACCTAACCTACTTTTCTGATAGCATTTCGTTTTTGTAAGGGTCACAGCTCTAACCTAACCTACTTTTCTGATAGCAGTTCTGTTCTGTGAGAATCGCAGTTCAAAACCCAACCACCCACCTTACCCACTTTTCTAGTAGCATTTCCGGGTCCGGATCAGAGTCCGGGTCCGTGTCCGGCTGTCCGGGTCCAAGTTTAGGTCAGAGTTCGGTCCGGGTCCGGGTCCGAGTTGGGGTCCATGTTCAGACCCGGGTCCGGGTCCGGGCCCGGGTCCAAGTTTAGGTCTGGGTCCATAAGGAAGAGAACAAATCGCCAAACGTGAACTATGTGTCATTGAAGAGTTCCATTCTGATCATTATCAGCAGTTTCCATTTCATCAAATGTCACTTTTTTTAATGTAAATGCTGGATTTGTTGATAAAAAAACAAAAATCACTATAAGTATGCCTTTCACATTTGAGGAGTTCCCTCGGTTCCTCGTGGGTCTCATCATCAGAACTCGAGCTTGACAAAAATATGTCTTAAAAACTTAAGTTGCTTAACAAACATAAAGAAGAGGACAAATCGCCAAACGTAAACTATGCGTCATTAAAGAGTTCCATTCTGATCATCATCAGCAGTTCCACTTCATCAAATGTCACTTTTTAAAATGGAAGTGCTGGATTTGTTTATAAAAATACAAAAATCACTATATGTATGCCTTTCACATTTGAGGAGTTCCCTCGATTCCTCATGGATCCCATCATCAGATCTCGAGCTTCACAAAAATGTTTCTTGAAAACCTAACATGCTTAACAAACATAACGAAGAGGACAAATCGCCAAACGTGAACTATGCGTCATTGAAGAGTTCCGTTCTGATCATCATCAGCAGTTCCACTTCATCAAATGGCACTTTTTTAAATGTAAGTGCTTTATTTGTTAATGAAAATACTAAAATCACTATATGTATGCCTTTAACATTTGAGGAGTTCCCTCGATTCCTCATGGATCCCATCATCAGAACTGCTTTTTGACAAAAACGGGACCAATCTGTATGTATGTACTTACAATCAAAAAAAGAATTTTCAAAATCGGTCCAGAAATGACGGAGTTATGGAGTAACAAACATTTAAAAAAAAAAAACAACCGAATTGAGAACCTCCTCCTTTGAAATCTTGAAGTCGGTTAAAAAACGACCCACTTTCATAGTACTTATGAGAAATGAAAAATAACTAATATTATCTCCTGTCTTATTTTATTTCGTCAAATGTTTATCCTACCAGTTAATATTTATACAAAGTCAGTGACGGAAATTGACATTCCGAAGAGCCGCAAGGGACTTGTGCTCGTTCCATTTTGTGAACTTTCTCTTTTACTCGTAATCTGTCATTTTCACTTTATTAGAAACTGTGGATAACCTTCAGTTTAATTAGAATCACGAAGTATTAGGCCACCGTTAATATAATAACTTTTGCTTCAATTATTTTTAACAATTGTACTTCTATTTTTATTTCTTTGTTTATGCTTATTTTCTGTTTTATTTATGTATTGATTTCAGAACTTTGTAACACCACTAAACTACACACTTTTGACAGTACCGTATACTTATCACTGTCATATTTACCCAACTGTAACGTGATCTGGGTTCCGGCAGAATCAGTGCTTTGCTCAATAGAGTGGAGCGTATAGCTGAGTCGGAACCCTTTTGTTGTTCCTGCAATGCACACAGCGTACAGCTAATTACTAAAAACTAATTTTTCGCGTTTAAGTTAATTTTTTTGTTAATTTAATTTAGTACATAAGTATTTTAGATTTGTTCTGATTGCAATGTACCTACCTATTTATAAAATTGTGTGTGTTTTGCAGCATCCAAATAAACGTTTTATCTATCTATCTATCTATTCATCTAATTTGGTATGGCTGATTGGACTAAATTTGTATCTATAACTGGTTTACTAAGCCATACGATTAAATAAATTGGATAATTATTTTGGTTAACTCGTATAGTGCTCGACATGCCCAATTAATAGACGGTCTCATCTAATTACAGTGACTTAAGTTTAAAAATGACATCTGCTGGCACAGTGACGACAGCACTCGGACTTTGCCGTAGGTACTTTATACATCGATTTTTAATATTTTTGCTACAGATAATGGTAAACCAGTTTGACTTCGATCTTACTGTGCAAAATTGCCATAGTTGACCATACATATACTTTTTTGTCAATTTTACGGCGTAACAATATTGTACCTAAGTATGTAAGATGCAAAAGCTAAATTTAGTAACAGAGTACTAAATCGCAAGTACATAACAAATACTTCAGGCTCAGTAATAAAGACCGATAAAAAGGTTTCTAGCCTACGTTATCCCGGTAAAGGAAAGTTATGGAAATTGCTGCTTGCACTTAATATACATAATAAGCTTGGTACGCGTCTCAGGAATGATAAATCATCAGTGTTTTATTCATGGACGTTTTAGTGTAAATCCCTTGTCTAGCAAGATACATTGAGTTTTGGCGATTAAGGTTAATATTTTTACGAATAATCTACAGGCAGACTATTTACTTACAACTTTAAACTCTGTAGGTATAACATTAAGTAGAGCATTATTCACATAGCTTGGGTACGGTGACAGCTGTCATCTACATACAATTGATAACCTACAACGCAAAATATGTATTTCAGATGACAGCTGTCACCGTACCCAAGCTATGTGAAAAGTACTATATTATTGGTACATATAAGAATTATTGGTTTAAAAATTTAAAAATAAGTTTAAGGCCAATTATTAATGTTATTACCAAACAAATGTTAAATAATGTAAATGAACTTTATATTAAGAAGCTAGAAGTTTATATTAAAATTAAATTTTTATTTAAATGTATCAAGCCATGCACCTGGGCGCCTCCCGGACTGCCCTTAAATAATGTATAATGACGACGTGACTTTTAGGCCGCATTTATTTAGTTATCATCAATTGTCAATTTGGCTAAGCCTGCAGATCCTTCCAGAAGTCACAGGTCACAGGGGTCAACTACCGCTAAAAAATAATAATATCAACGACAGAATAACAACTCATATTAGGTAAATAAACTATTTTTACGTGGGCGGTAACTAAAAGCAAAAATAAATACGTTGGATATCATGTTTCTGGCTTAGCTCCAAGAATTTGACTAAGTAGAAGAAATTACATAGGATCAATGGAATTTTTGTTTATGGTTTATGCCATATTATTTTGTCTGTAAAATATTTTTAGATTTTATGACTTGATTGACGTTATTCTTTCATCCGAGACGGGGACCTTTTCACCGTTCATCACCCAATTTATTTAGATAGAACGTTTATAAGTATACTTATATTTTTTTAACACACAACTGATTTTTATTAAATTGTTGTTTTGCAGTACATCAATTTTTGGGAGCATACATATATGTTTTAGAAGTGTATCTGTAGAGCTCGTTTGTTTCAACCGCTTTCAATTTTATTCAGTATTTTTTGTTATAACTTTACTGTGGTACTAACTACACACTAACTGGTATGTCTATAACAACTGGCTAAATATGACGGTTTAAGAGGTTAGTATTTAGTTACGATATGATTCGTGTTTGTGCCTTGCTTAAATAAATACTGCTTCATTTAAAGTTACGTCCGCTGTTACGACAATTAAAGTACAACTGAAGGATAATGGACAATGTACGGTACCCACTCTGTTTCTACCGTATATTTAAGTTCGTAAACCTCTCCTACTAGACATAAGGTACCAGCATTAAGAGGATAGTTGACGACCGCCGCTCCATACAAACGTGGCCTACGTTTTCCTTTTTACCATTTTCCTTCCTGAATATTTACATTATGGAAAATATTTCTACACAGTTTTCTGTATATTGACCAAAGCTATCATTTTTCTTATGACATCTATGTTTTGATAATTTTAAAATATATGAGCGAAAAACAAATGCTCCCCATTTAGTTTTAAGTCATAATACTCATAATGTATTGTTTGTCCACATTTTCGTTAGTCATAATTTTGTTTTTTCTCAGAAACGTGTAACTTTTCAGGATTGCCATAAAACAAACCTAACCTAACCTATCTGTAGGAAAACCTGAGGAAAATCCTGAAAACTTAACGGAATTATTTAGAATTATGACTAATGTTAGTATGACAATCATTACACTAAGTATTTCAATAATTATGTCAAACAAAGGGACCACCTTTGGTTAATGCCAGCAAATCGCGTAAAAATATTTTCTATAATGTTAATACCCAGAGAGGTAAATGGAAGCTACGTTTGTATGAAGAAGCGGCTGTCCCCTTTCGTCTTAATAGAACTTAGACGTACGGTAATTGGAGTTACGTCCCGAGGCATTTTAGTCGCTTAGAGAGAGAACTTTCTATTGTTTTGTCGTCCAACACAATTTATATACACGTCTAACTCCGGGCTGTTTCAGGTCTTGAACTTTTCAATTGTACAAGTCGCGACAAAATGGAACCGTGGTCTACATGCTGCCCCAGGCAACATCACTGCAGCAAATGTCAAATTAGATGTTGCTGGCCGGATTTTTGACATTTGCAGCAGCAATTTAGTTGGCAGTAATGTCGCGCTGCAATACTGCTGCAGTAATGCTGGTGTAGCCTGAATCCGAAAGGTAACTCAGTCGTTGAAATATCAGTCTATATTTTGAATTTCTTGTAAGATGTAATGTAAACAGTTGAATGAGTCACGATGTCAATGACTGTTACGGCTGACAGAACAATCAGCTGAAAAAACTATAATTTAGCAATGGACGTATCAATGGAATAAAAAACGGCCAAGTGTGAGTCGGACTCGCGCACCGAGGGTTCCGTACATTACATAATTTTAACAATGTATTGTGTGAAAGGTAAATTACGGTTTACGATTTATGACGTATTAAAAAAAACTACTTACTAGATCTCGTTCAAACTAATTTTCGGTGGAAGTTTGCATGGTAATGTACATCATATATTATTTTCAGTTTTATCATTCTCTTATTTTAGAAGTTACAGGGGGGACACACATTTTACCACTTTGGAAGTGTCTCTCGCCCAAACTATTCAGTTTAGAAAAAAATGATATTAGAAACCTCAATATCATTTTTAAAGACCTATCCAAAGATACCCCACACGTATGGGTTTGATGTAAAAAAAAAATTGAGTTTTAGTTCCAAGTATTAAATATTTAAAAATAAAAATATTTTCTATAATGTTAATACCCAGATTAAATTAAATTGTTGTTAATTAAATATTATTGGGAACCCCCCAAAATTTATTGTTTTATTTTTATTTTTGTGTGAAAGTCTTAATGCGGTTCACAGAATACATCTACTTACCAAGTTTCAACAGTATAGTTCTTATAGTTTCAGAGAAGCTGGTGGCTGAGCGGCTGTGACATACGGACGGACGGACAGACAGACAGACATGACGAATCTATAGGGTTCCGTGTTTTGCCATTTGGCTACGGAACCCTAAAAAGATAGTACGCGATTTTACAAATATTTTTCTTTACTTGGTGTTACTCTTTACAAACATTTATGATATACATGAATTATGTAAAATATCTTAATTTCCTAATAAAATACCTGACGTCATGGCTGCCAAATTGCATTGACAAATTGCCTCAAACATTTTCTGTATCCCAGACGTAATGGCGCCTCCAATGAGGAAAAATCGTCAAAACACTTCCAAACAAATACACCTCTAATCAATAAATGGATGCGATGAAGAACGCCCCAAATATTACCTCTCATCGAAACAAGAAAATTGATTAAGTGCTTTATTTGATTATCTATATTAATGAAATAATTAGTTTACTTTTCTGCTACAATCAAAACCACATTTGAATCACAATCAAGATCAGAATTGTACCTCCTAACATTTTAAGTCAGCCTGAAAATTTGGCTTGTAATATGTTATATTTTTAAAGAACCGAACATAGCCGAAAAAACCTTTAAAAGGCGATTCATTAAAGCAGCGACATGTGACATGGACAATTGGACATGTCACCTCCGGACTTGAATGTTTTCACAAATTGGTTATATTTAGGTATTTACTTATGTAGAGGTACAGTGTCATAGAAATAAGTCAAATAACACTTAGTAACCACGGTTGATCGTCTCTATATTTATGACCACTATGTTGAAATAAATGAACCCCAGGTTTTTTAGGGTTCCGTACCCAAAGGGTGAAAACGGGACTCATTACTAAGACTCCGCTGTCTGTCTGTCTGTCTGTTACCAGGCATTGATAGCTAGAGAGTTGAAATTTTTACAGATGATGTATTTCTGTTGCCGCTATAAAACAACAAATACTAAAACCAGAATAAAATTAATATTTAAGGGGGACTCCTATACAACAAACGTGATTTTTTTGCCGTTTTTTGCGTAATGGTACGTAACCCTTCGTGCGCGAGTCCGACTCGCACTTGGCTGGTTTTTTAACAAGTTCACTATAATTTTTGAACGAGGCGAAAGTAATTTTTTTGGCTCTCCAAAATTTTTATGTGATAAATGTCAATTTCATCAAATAATCTACGAAAAACTTCCATAACGTTTTCGGGCATAATAGACCCACGTCAGCTGTTATCCGCATCAGATAACTTTGAGCAGCGGGGGTTAGGCAGGCTTTTCGCGTCCAACGGGTTGAATCAATGGCATTAACGTTGCCATGGAATATGATTTGACGTAAAATGATGATTTTAGAGGAAACTAGGATCAGTAAGATATACTGGTATCTTACTAGTGGATCGTATGTACAATCAGGGACATTCGCGGTGAACCACCTTACGAGTAAGGGCGAGAATCATTTAAACGTCTTGCAGGCGGTCAGGCGATAACATGAAAGTGATAACCAATAGCATGGCACTTAAAAATATGGGTGTTGAAAAAAAAGGTTAGCTCAGGTAAAGTGCAGGAATCCAAAATGCATCCTAATTGGTTATCTTTATGGGTAGGTGAAGTTTAGCCTAACTAAACAACAACAACTAATAAACTGTCCTTATTACCTATTGTTTATCTCATTACCTGCTTTTACCCTTTTCATTAATATAATAATAAAAAAATGCGAATGTCCCCGATAGTACCTAGTATGAAAATTCAAATTCATAATTCAAAAGTTTATTCTGCATGTAAGCCTCAAGAGATATTTTACAAGTCAACACAACATTCACAGTGACATCATGTAGTGACATAAAAATACATAGCAACATTTATTAATACAACAGCTAATTATATTTTATTAAAGTAATCTTTAAATTAATTACTACTACAAGTGCCGCAGGTGGACCTGCTAGATGGGGTATTATTTTTATGATTGTTTTTTTTTTATAGGTAAGTTTACTTTTAGTGTTAGTTTTTATTTATTGGTAGTTTTAGGTTTTCAATTAATTTTACGTTATTACTTTGTTTCATGTTAATCCTTTAATCATTTCATCGCGTTTTACCACCGCCCAGACAGCTGCCTAAAAACACGTAACTGCGTATACGCTGCGTCAAATTTTGCTGTATTCAGCCCTTAATGGCCACTTCATATAATAACGAGTATTACCCTATTCATCCCATAAGAGACCTGCGACATAATAATAACAATTTGACTTCACTTGCCTTCCACAAACAATGAAACACGGTCATATCCAGCCGTTGTCAAATAAATTCACACAAAGGGTCCACATACCCGGGGTCAGAAATGCCAGAACATACCCAGTTTGCTTAATTGAATGGGAGGGACGAAGGTGTGTCAGGTCACATGTATTTTTTTGTAATTGCAGGTTTTTGTTGTTATTTTGGGAAAGCTTCGTTTTAAATCCGTGTGGTGAATTGAAGATTTAAAAAGAAAAGCGTAACATTCTAATGAACCTAATATACGAGGGCTGGTCCGAAAGTTGTTAGCTGCTCCGGCTGCTCATGGGATTACAGTATTATTTATACCATTGTGAGGAATCTTTCAGTACTTATTGGGGTGGTAGGTATACATCTAGACACGCGGTAGCGTGTCCAGCCAAGTTTAAAGAAAAAGGAACTGGCGACGTAGCAACCGTGTGTAATATAACCGGAGCATACGAACCATTTCGAGCTTACTTTTGACCACTTCACAACTTGAAATCACATTTATTCAAACCCATTAAAGATTAGAGCTTGTGTAGAATACAAAATTTCATAAATGTAGCTCAAACAGTTGTTGATAAATTAACGGCAACTAGCCAAGGCAAATCCTGTATAATTTCATATATAGATCTCAATTCTTTTATCGGCGAGTCAACAAAGGCACATGTTTTTTATTGAATTTGGCTTCCATTTCACATTTATGTTTTTGTTGAGATTTATATTTACTTCGACGTGTCTAAGCCCAACCAACAACAGTCATGATGAATGATGATAGCACACATGCAGTCTCAAGTACTGATCATTACTGATTAAAAAAGAATGTTCAATGATATATATAATGACACATACGAGTATATTTAGTATCAGAAACCGAACAAATAATCTGGGCTTCTTCGGGTTAAAGATGTTAGTTTTTCAAAAAATTCAATACGAAGTTCGTTTAATACCTAGTGCCGCATATATTGCCGTTTTTAGCTTAAAACTAAACTCCGCTCCGGCATTTTTTTTTCCAGAAACCAAATCTACAATACTAATATATTTCAATCGGCTGAGAATCACCACCTGTAACAGCCGGACAGACATATTATTATGAAAGCATGTTTAGCTGAAACAAAAACGTTTTGCGCTCGCTCGCTCGATTAACTAACCTAAGTAGACATACCTATTTACATAGAAATCCTAATGCAGTGCAGTTAATAGAAATTGAATCATGCAGAAACAAACACAATGTGTTCAAAGCGTATATTAAATAAACCTTTTGCCATTTCAAACTTATTACGTACACTACACGCTATAAAACATATCGGAGAAGATAGCTTTTATGCATTTTAGTGCAAATAAAAGTATGCAAAACATTTCTATTTTGTATTTTTATCTCGGTCCTTGAATGCGGGCGAGATTTTAAAATTGAAATTTATGTACCTCCAGGAGCAGTTAAAATGTATCACAGGAGTGCTGTGTTACTTTTCTAGGTTATGACATGTATTTCTATTGTACAATGTTGGTATTATCATTTAGTTTCCTACTTTATTTGGCCAGATGTTTATTGCAGTTTGTGTTGCATTTCATGTTTGTTATTGTTTTATTATCAAGAAAAAAAAAAAAAAAACAAAGAAGAAATAACTGTACCTTAAATATAAGGTACAGTCATTTGTTAGTAGTGTAGCGTTTTATTTGAATTTATAACATTTATATTAAACAGATGTTTAAACTTTTAAAAATATAGTAGACGGCAATGACTTTATATAAACGTAGTTCCCTCATTCGTTTATTTTCAAACACTTATTCAATTATTTATATTTTACCATACATTATTAATACCCAAAATTAAACTTATATTGACCAGGAGATATATATATCTTTTGTATATAAAAGGTAATCACGGTCCATATCCCGGTCAATATAAGTCTAGTGTAACTAAACGTAAATCATTCAAAACTGTTACCTAAAATTAAATTTGATCAGCTTATAAGATCTATGATAATATTTAGTGTAATTAATGTAGGTGGTAGGAGTGGAAGATTACTGGGAAAATGGTGAGACCAAAACTTCTCCACTCTCGACACTAAGCTATACTGTACATGATGTAGCGTACATAAAGATAAAAGATAAAAGACATTTATTCGTGACGATCACAACACAAGTACGAACATGTACAGACAACAACAGCAAGAAAAGAAGAGATCATCAAGTGTGCATCACGAAATGGACCCAACTCAGCATAATGCTAGCTATAAAGCCAGCGCTGGTCTTCCGTAGGGCCCATTCGGTGATGCCACGACAGATAGATACATGATGTTCTTCATGGAGCCAAGGACAGACACAGAATAGAGGAGCATCATCAATAAGAAATTGATCACCCATCGGGGAATCACGACCCTTATTACTCGTAGCAATGAGGAATACGATACGAGGAGGAGGAGTGAATAGCATTGTATGCACGTAAAATGTGCTTGCGCTGTAAACATTTAAATAGGTACCAAAATCATCAAAACAGTGTTTAAAATGTAAACTTGTCCAATATATTTTATAAAGTATTATACAGCCTGGTGAGTAGGCAAAAAGAAGATAAGATTTAATTTATGGATTGATTTACGAATATTGGCGCGGGTTTTATACGAGAATGACAGGTATTATAAACTAATCTCACGCCAGTTGTTATGGTTGATTCATACCTATATATAATAATAACTACTAATATAATAATATAAACTGGAGGCAATATTTTTAAAAGAATAAGGTTCAATATTGTTTACATATAATTGGGCGCAACTAGGAGTTTATGCGGTCATTACTGGTTATCGCCGCTCAGTCGTGGCACGCTTGTATATTGCCATGTTTTTTACACTTGCCTCCCTAATGGTATGGCTACAAAAAAGACTGGAATTGGTATGTTACATATTTTTTATTATACCTGTTAAATACGTAGAGTATTTTCCTTTAAAAAAATAAGTACCTAGCCTTATTAAGTGGAGCTTAGGTAATAAACACTTTCCAAAAAAACTATTGTAAACATGATTGCATAAGCCGTTATTCAGTTATCGCGGATTTTTTTCCCTTGGTATACGTAAACACTGCGAACATATACTTCCTTTTGTTTCTTATGTACAGCCGTCAATACTATTATATAATATGTATTATATTATATATTATAATATGTATACAGGGGTGCTAAGCTAATAGTTTAGCCTCCTTATAAGTCCGTCTATTGTAACGGACGAGCAACGGGCTGACATATACTCTTGGCTGGTTTTATATAGGTCCCTAGGGCACTTTGAGGTGAAAGCATTTTTTTAGGTTGTTTTATATTTTATTTTTATCAAAAAATCGCCCGTTTCCTGGCTGCACATGTTCGCCGCCCGACGCGGTGCGAATGAGAAACACGCTCATTACCGCGTCGTAGAAGAAATCTACCGATTGAATCCCCAGAACGTATTAGCCGAAATTAAAAATGTACCAAGTGTTCTATTTCTGTTTGTACCAAATGAGATCTGACAAGAAAAACTAGGGAACGATTGGCTATTTATTGAGATAATCTATATCGAAATGTCTGTTTTAAATTGACATTTTGGGACCTAGCACCTATTATAATACATTTAATAATTATGAGGAAAAAAAATCTGCTTATCTATTTTATAAGATCCAAGTTCATTTCGTCTCCCTGATTTGCTAAAATTTAGTTAGCATTAGTATAGTTAATTTGACTCGGATAACTTAGCAGTTAATGCGAGTCAAATTAAGTATGAAATTATACGAATAAAATATTCTATTTGTTTTTGGTGAATATCGTTATTTTTATAGGTTTGAACATAAAAACATGAATGATGCTGCATGCCATTAACGTACTACTATCTAAACTAACGGGCCTACATAGTGCAACCATTTTTTTAGTCTTATCTCTTAACTTACTAGTATACTAATGTATTGCGTAAGTGACATTCGATATACGAGTATGATAAACAAATATATCCTTTCCTATCCTCAAGTCGTAAGCGGCAATCGATTGAAGGAGTCAATTATTATTTTTCAAATATTAATTTTCAGAATGAATAGTCATTACATTGTAGTCTACAGTAGTCATCGTATTTAGGTATATTATCCTAAATTTGCATCATTACCTTTAATCCACCAATTAACTATAGCTATCTACACTCACTAATGTACAGAATATATTATAATGGATTGGTACTATTACCTAATTTTTCTATTACATAAACTAAATAACAATAAATGAAATGGCCAGAAAGGATAACAACATTTAGTTCGTCATTACCCTTGATGGGATGGGGTTATTATAGTTCGCTATTGTTCGGTTATTGTTGTACCTTGGGTTGGACCGTTACGTTTCAGGCCATGAAAATGTACCTAATGCTAAAATAATACATGAAAATTCGCTTTTCGTTTAATATGACTTTCCGCGTTTTATGTTTATAGACCACCTCCTAGCAGTTATGGGGGCTTAATTCGACTAACGAAGAGACTAATCGTGACGTGGCCATATACTTTTCTTTAATTTTGGATGGCTTTATTCACATGATAAAATAAGTATGTCACTTTTTAAAAACACGCAAATAAAAGAGACACTGTAATTATCACGCTGTCGTGTGGACAAATTGGTCACAAGATACACCTAGAATCTAGATCGTAGTTAATTTCATGTAAATGTTTATCTCTTCTCCAGACAAACACAGTCCCCATTTACCTCTCTGGATACTGATTAATATTCTTTTTACACAGTTTTATGTATATTTACCATAACCCTTCGTTTTCCTTCGTTTAACCCTTCTTTTAAAAATATTATAACAGTGAAGAGCGTAAAAAACTGTGAACATATTTTTAGAAGTTCTTAACTTCTGGGTTTTTAAACCTTATTATTATTATTATTTTGGTCCAAGGTTTGTAACCTACCTGGCTTTGAGTTTTTTAATTACTTCAATTTGTGGAAGTATATCAAATTTAAATATACCTACTCACGACCTATATACCTACCAGCAAACTACAAATGCGTATTTATAATAAACTTTTTAATAACTTGGAAATAAACTGGGTCATAGGAAACCGATATTTCCGCACCCATGCCATAACGGCAACCCAAAATATCTAATGACGTGAAAATTATTTTGATTCCTCCATTAATAGCAGTAGGTACCGACACCGACACAAATATAAAATATTATACGCAGTTTGCAGGCAGTATGCAAATAAAAATTATTAGATTTACATACATGAATTGTTTTTCTGTGTTAGACTATTAGAGTCTGTGCGGAAAGAGGAGTCGTGGAATGTATGGGGCCCAATACATTCCACGACTCTTCTCTTTCCGAACAGACTCTAACCAACCATGAACCACAATTTTATTTATTTCATTTTTATTGTATTTGCCTCACCTACATATTGAATAAACTTAGAGGTACTTACTTAAACGACTTATAAGTATTATACAGTGTGGAAAAAAAAATCTTTGAATGCAGTTTTGTTTATTTTTAAAAATAAAAGAATGTTTCCTTTTAGTAAAATGAGCTAACTTAAGCTTTTAAGGCACTTATCCTTCAGGGCCCATTAATTTTTTCCACCCTGTATACCGTCCAAATGCTGGGCAAACACAATTTTAGGAAAAACAATTAAGAACTTATTCAAGAAAATAGGCAAAAAATTACCATTCGCCCCCTTTATCTCCGAAACTACTGGGTCTAAAATTTTATAAAAAATACACAAAATAGTTATTTACCTATAGATGACAGGAAAACCTATAAATATACAGTCAAGCGTAAGTCGGACTTAATTACTCAGTTTTTGATCCGACCCCTGGGTTTTTAAAGACATTTCACTCACGTTTCACATAAAAAAATATATTGTTAAAAATTGTGTAATGTACGGAATCCTTGTAGTGCGAGTCCTACTCGCACTTGGCCGGTTTTTAATAGGGTTCCGTACCTCAAAAGGAATAAACGGAACCCTTATAGGATCAATCGTGCGTCTGTCTGTCTGTCTGTCTGTCTGTCCGTCTGTCACAGCCTATTTTCTCCGAAACTACTGGACCAATTAAGTTGAAATTTGGTACACATATGTAAATTTGTGACCCAAAGATGGACATGTAACGTAAACATATTAATTTTAAACACGGGGGCCACTTTTAGGGGGTAAATGAGAATATTAAAAAATAAAGTTTGTCAAACTATATCGTGTTACATATCAAATGAAAGAGCTTATTGTAAGAATCTCAAATATATTTGTTTTTATAATTTTAAGATAAACAGTTTAGAAGTTATTCAAGAAAATAGGCAAAAAATTACCATTCCCCCCCTTTATATCCGAAACTACTAGGTCAAAAATTTTGAAAAAAATACACAAAATAGATCTTTACCTATAGATCACCGGAAAACCTATTAGAAATGTGCAGTCAAGCGTGAGTCGGGCTTAATTACTTAGTTTTTGATCCGGCCCCTACGGGTTTTTTAAAGACATTTCTCATAAAAAATACATTGTTTAAATTGTGTAATGTACGGAACCCTTGGAACGCGAGTCCGACTCGCACTTGGCCGGTTTTTTTATTAGTTCCGTAAACAGCAATTAACCTGCAAATTGAACGATGTTGACAAAAAAACTTAATTAATTAAATTCTTAATTAGACATAGCGCTTTTAGACTTTAGAAACAAGCTGGGGGTTGAAAAATTAACGAGGCTTGCGAAACGCCAGTCATTAGGGGAGCTGATTTAACAAAATGCTTTAAACTTAATAATATAAACAGCAAGAAAACGTGTATAAAATTGCAATGCCCACGTTCCTATTGAATAAAATGACGATTTTTTACAAGCTTTTATTTAACATGCAATGTTTGTATGCACGTAGGTATGTAACTAACCCATTAATATACGCATCCTCATTAAGTTTGGAGCTCTTTAAAATCGCCTCCGTAAGGCGTTGATGAATGTTTAAAGTAAACTTAGGTTTTTTTTTACCTAACTATTCAATAAATCTCTCGTTCGATAGCTTCCAGCTAGAAATATGTATCGCCTCTCAACAGGGCGACCCGACGATGTGGTCAAAATGCAGGAAAAAGTCGAATGAGGGCGACACGTAGGTAGTTGTTACCGCAGCAGTAGAAGTTAGTTATTTAATGATGTAATTATAATAAGATTTCGGAAACACTTCATTATGGCAAAATTAATTATGCAAATTACAAATTAAAATGTTGGTTAAATGTTTAAGAAGATAGTGGATGAGCGCTTCTCCATAAAATCGTAGTTCCCATTTTCCTCTGGATATTAACATTATAGAAAACATTTTTACGCAGTTTAATGTATAGTGACCATATGTATGTTTTTTTATTATTATTATATGATTTAGGAGCTTTAAAAAATGTGCATGGAAATTGTTTTCCGCTCCTAACTCTTATAATAAAGATATTTTGTATTGTATTGTATTGTAAATCGAAAAAGGTATAAAAGTATTGTCCTCAATGTTAAAGTCCAGGGAGGAAAATGGGGACTACTTTTGTATGGAGAAGCGGTCGTCCACTGTCCTTATTATTAATAGAGCCCGCGTCATACACCTCTCTGACAATTTTTCAGTTTGAATTAAGCAGGCACTAATCCCATTTGTCAAGAGGTGAAATAAGAAGTTTGATATATTCATTGAGGTTCCGTAGATAATATGTAATTAGATTAATTATTATGTGTTGTTTAAAGTTATGCAGCTACGGGTCAAAATGTAGGTACCTTCCGTTGAGGCATGATATACTGTGGATTTCGGATTTAAAAAAAGATAAAAAGATAAACGATATTTTATTGTGTAAATAATAATTATTATGTAAATAATTGTGGATATAACGATGATGAAGGGACCACCGTAATTTGGTCGTTATATCCGGAAGTCGTTATAGGCAAAGGTAAAGAGAGATAAAGACAGGTAAGTACATATGTATAAATTAAACTCCAAACATTAGTACGTTTCGAAGAAGCGTTCACGCTATATCCCTACCTAGCTAAATACCTATAAACAAAAGGTCACCACAGTTGCTAACCATTTGTGGATGTTATAGATAAGAAATGAAAGTAAATCTCTTTGTCCTTTGACGACCGACTCGGTCGCAATAGCTGAATGGGATTTCTAAGAATTTTGTGCAAATAGTTCATTAATGATCATCTATTAAGTAATATTATTTTCTAGTAATGTTACTTTTTACACTATACATTTTACAAATAGTACTGGACAATGATACTAATGATATCTACACATACCTTTTAACTTATTCGGGCTGACTTGGAGTTTTTTTTAAATAAATTATTTATATGAAAAAAAAAACAAGCAACAGCGCATTACATATTAATTATATAAACTGTTTTTTATATAAATAGCAATTCTTACGCAGCAGCTCGCAAACAGCGCCGTGGTACTCGTTAATCGCACTTCAATACAAGTTTTTACCCTCTATTTCATGCGTCCCTTCGAGGGATGATTCAGTGAGTATCCGTTTGGCATGATTGAGTTATAAATAAACATTCAAACACACCTACATCAAACACTTTTAATAGTAATCGAAATTAAACTATCGTGAGACATATTAGATCAGTACGGTTTCACTCACTATTACAAACAGGACGCCGAAACCGTACTAATCTAAATACTTTTCATAGTATTAACTAGTAAGACACACAAGAGTGTGGACAAATGGATGTTGTTTCGCAAAATAAATACCACAAACCAAAATTAACAGCAGATATTTTAAACAGTCCACTTACTAAACAACGGTTCTCTGGCAACGTTAACAGTTTACCCGCGTCAAAGTTTTAGTTGGAAGTGAATTAAATTTGCCACCATTTGTGATGTCGAGAGGCCTGAATTAAACGACTACTGTTACAATGTTAAACTTCACTTATTTGCTAGTCCAAGTAAATATTAGTTATTAGCAGTGTGTTTTATTCGTTATGTGATACATTTTTTCTTTCATTTTACGTGGCTCGCTAAATTGATACCGGATAGTAACCGAATATCCATAATAATATAGATATAGTATGGAATGTATGGATGTTCCAAGACATGAGTGTTGATTGAATAACAAAGGTTGAGTAAAATTTTATTCAAATGAATGGCTGTGTTATATGTGAGAATGTTTATTGATTTATTTCTCTATATGTAAATATACCCGTAAGATTCAAAACCAGAGTCAGCACTAATGAGTTTCCAAAGTTACCAGTATTTAACTACGTCTGTGGTTGCATACCGGGAACTGTTTTAACTTTAGTTTGTCTTCTCAATGCAACTTCCCCGTTGCCACAGCCAAAGCCGGAAACACAACATGATACCGTATCAATATCACGATAAGTATATTATTTTATGAATAAAATATATATATTTTTAGGGTTCCGTACCCAAAGGGTAAAAACGGGACCCTATTACTAAGACTCCGCTGTCCGTCTGTCCGTCTGACCGTCTGTCACCAGGCTGTATCTCATGAACCGTGATAGCTAGACAGTTGAAATTTTCACTGATGATGTATTCTGTTGCCGCTATAACAACAAATACTAAAAACAGAATAATATAAATATTTAAATGGGGCTCCCATACAAAAAAACGTGATTTTTTTGCTGTTTTTTTTTCATAATGGTACGGAACCCTTCGTGCGCGAGTCCGACTCGCACTTGGCCGGTTTTTTTTTTAATTTGTACTATCTTTTGGTTGGCTTATCTTCGTAAGTGTCCGTGTACTTGTATAAGCACAAATTATATTTTAGCTACACTTATAATAATATAAGTAAATCTGGGTTTTACGAGGTTATATTTAAGTACATTTTTAATCACCCATTTAACCACTAAAGGTGTTGCAACAATCACACAAAGTATTTTTCACTTTTAAGGTCTACGGCTCACAGAGACACTAGTTGGTAATATTTTGAAAAATAGTTGATAGTAAGTGGAAATCACACAGTAGTCAGACGGTTTACAGAAAGCTTATATATTATATAAAAAAAATTAAATTAAGCCAACATCATCATATAAGCCTTGTACCCATTTACTTTGGGTCAGCCATCCCTGTTCTTTTCTTCCAAACAAAGGCAACAATCAAATTGAAATTAGTCTACCTAGAGCCTCTCAACAATACCTACAGCTTAGGGCAAGCAAGCCAACCAAAATCATCCATTTGTGTGCCCGAGCTGCTGTTATAGGGCAGTATACAGATTTTATTTACACAGTACACATGTAAACTAAGCTGTTTAATATTTAACCTAGCTTACTCTTGTTTTATGTATGATCCTAACAGTTCTGCTTACTGTATCACCTAAAAAAGTAGTACTTACCTTAGTATTCTTTGTAAAAAAAAACTGGTGAAATGTTTTGGGTGGTTTTGACGAATCAAACTACTCGTATAGAAAACAATGTACTTAATTAAAGAAAACTTTAGGTCATGCGATTATATCAATATAAATAGGTACTTACACTCGTATTGTTATGTAGTTTTTCTTTTTCCCACAGTCAACTCAGTTGTTCATTCGCAAAACTATATAGGTACCTATTTTTATGAACAACGGAATATTACTATATGAAACTGCTGACCGCAGAGACAATTAACAATTAAGTAACCTTTGTAGTTATTATCTAGCTTGATTGTCAATTTACTTACACAAAAAACTGTTGTGCGTTTCGTAATGGATGTCAAGCAGTAAAAAATTACTGCTTGACACATGACTTGATGTAACATGCACTTTATCAGGTAGTTTTATATTTTCGTGCGTGACATTACGCTCTTGGTCGCCAACTCAACATCTCTTGTATTTAGGATTTTTTTCAATGGGATTCGCTTTAAGAGCTATTCTTTTCTCCCGGGTTAATCAGAACATACGGCCCTATTCGAACAATGCTTCTAAGAGATCACTGATGCAGTACGATACCGATCTGTCAGTGTTAAAAGTGACGTTTTTAGTTGAAGAAATGTCACTTTTGACACTGACAGATCGTTATCGTACCGCAGTGATCTCTTAAAAGCATTGTTCGAACACGACCAATTGCTTGTTGACGCTTTTGCCAATATCCAATACGCAACGGTAAATTATTTTCAGTGGCCATATTCTGCGAGGTGAATATATATGTCATAATAAGTAACTTATACTACAGAAGTAACCTATACGTACAAAAAATAGGAATTGGCTGCTTCATACATTTTGGCTGACAAATTAGTCAAACAAATTAGGGGTTGGTCCCATAGCAAAAGTTGCTCAGTATGACCTCAAAATTTTATCTCGCAAAATTAAGCTGAGGTTGAAAAAACACCTCATATTCTGTGTACTGTCGTCGGCATGTCGCCAGCGAGTCTAGCGCACGTGGGGTCAACATTCAGATAAACGCGGCTGACTTGTTTGTCGACAGCTGCGAGAGATAGCAGCGCCGATAGGAGGACTAGCAGCATAATGTGATATCTTACGTCTGCGGCGGCAAAGAAAATGGGCACAACCTCCGTAAGGAAAAACAAGCTCGAAACTACGTTATGTGTATTAATTAGCGGGCCAATTAGAGTTTTAGTTGTGCGATCTGATTCCGATACGATACTGATATGTCAGTGTCAAAAGTGACATTTGTTCAACCAAAAACGTCACTTTTGACACTGAGATCGCATAACAAAAACTCGAATCGGCCCGTGTGTGTTATCCGGTACGTTGTTTGTGATAGTATATTTTTGTTTATAGTTCTTATGTCATATCATGTCATTTAAGTAATAGCTATACTGTATTCAATTAAGGTAATAGCTTCATGTTAATGGACTGAAAATATTTAACATCTGTATTTTTTGTTGGTTACCAACGTTGTAAAGCGTGCGAACCCTGACTTGTACTTTTAAGTTTGTTGAGCGTTAGTTAACAAATTATCTACGGATATTAAGATAGCTTTTCAGTGAAGGAAATCATGATGAAAAAGCGGGACAATTCCCAATAAGGCCTTAGGTTGTAAATTAAGTTGTCGCTTTCGTAAAAACTGGTGCCTATGTCACTTTTGAGCTTCTAGGTTCCTTTAGTCTAGTAAATCGAGTCAAAAGACGGGGCGACGGTTGAAAATAATAATGATTTCATTTAAAACTATGTTGGCTACTACCTCTTTGTTAGCTTTTACACTTATTGTCCCAGTAATGTACCTCTAGGATGCTTTGTTCCTAGTAGCTATGTTGAGTAATCTGATTATTTCGGTCGTTGTTTCGATTTTGTAGATACAATTTTAAGAAATCTTTTACTAATAATATATTTATATAAATAGCTTACAATTCCGCTTATATGATATAAATACATACTTGCAATTCTATAAAATAATACTTTAATAGTTGGTACTGGGTGGGTTATACATTAATTATTTTTCACCACACAAGCTTGTAAAGGCTATTTTTATTCTTCAAATCTGATGAGAAACGTACATTTAAATATTTTTATCCACAAGTGGCAAAATAAGTTGATGCAAATTTTGAGTTATTTCCTCATGTCCAGCGAACATGAGAACTAGAACTGGCTTTGAAATTTTGATTTTGAATGATTAATATTTTAGGGCCAGTTGCATCGACCACACTTAACAGACTGATCAACACAGCTCAACTATGAAAATTCCCATACAATAAAATTTTGCGAACACTTGAACGGTGACAGACAGACAATCATGCCACGAAACCCTCGCTACGCTTAAGATTCCACTTGTCGTAATTTTAGAATCTCGCTTGCTCGGTTATCAATATAAGCACCAGAGGTTAAACGACAAATTTATTACATAGGTACTTGTTGTATGTGAAGGAAATTCAGTCAATATAAATGAGAGTAAAATTAGCTCGGCTATCGTTTTTATATAAAAAAACCGTATAAGATCCGAACCTAGGTAATAGATGTCAAAAGGTCTGAAACAGCCAAAAGTTTCGAGGTTGATAGCCAAAGCTTTTCAGGCAGCATCAAAAGTAGCGGACCAGACTACGTGTCAAAAGCATTTACCATTCTCAAAAAGAAGAGCAACAAACAAAAAGGGATATTATTTTTTATTTAACAAGAAGAGATATGAAATAAAACTATGAAAACGGATTATATCGCGTATATTGAATTTATAATACATCCCGACGTTAATAGGAAAGATGGCTTTTCTCTACCACCAGCTTGGGATCCTGTAGTCCATCTGATAAAGGAGCAAGCGAGACATAGACTGTGAGACCTTAGTGTTGGATGGTGTTGGACATTCCGAGTATAATATGTTTTGAAAAGATGTGTCCCGCCGAGTTTGTTGCCGGTCCCATATTGGAATACCCTCCTACAATTTAGGAGGGAATTAAATGTTCTCGGGTCCGAGGTGTAGGGTTTGGAGTCGGCGTAGTTTTTATCGCGTTTATATATATCTTTACTTAAAAATAATTATAGTGTATAACTAGCCTTATGAACCGATTTTGCATGTACAACCAGCCTTAAAGTTTATAGTCTATGATGGTTCATTATTTTTAGTATGTGGGTATTTTTGCATTTTGTGGTTTTCCTCAGTCACCTGTTGACCACGAACGCTGTAAAGAGTTCGAAACGTCGGGATGTATTATAAATTCAATATACGCGATATAATCCGTTTTCATAGTTTTATTTCATGAGTAACTATCGCGGTAACCGAAGACAATATTAAGAAGAGATATCTTATATGTAGAACAATTATATGTGACAAAATACTTTGGAACGCAGACTGTAGAGATGTATCCCACCAAATAATGGGCAAAAAAGGCCAATAGGATTGTGAAAGAATGCCAAGTTCATGAGTTTCGCTTATAAAAGCATTGAGATCTAACTAGAAAGTCTAGTACTTAATATAGGTAGGTACCTCATCAAGTTCATCAAACGGTAAAATATTATAAAATACGATTACGTAAGTAAATTCACTAGTCAAATCGCACCTTAATTACCTGATTGAGATATGGGGCTGTGCCGCGAAATCAAATCTTCATTTTCTCCAAATTGCCCAAAACAAAATAATAAAACTATTGTTGAATTACGACTACTTAACCCCGACTAATACAGTTTATTTCAAATCTAAACTAATGAGCCTCAAACAACTATACACTTATAATACTATATTACTAATTAAAAAAATCCTTAATAAAACCATGCACTGTCAAACTGCTTTCAAAACAAATGAGGACAGCGGCAAGAGAAACCTGCGTAGCGCAAATAAGTTATCCCTACCATTTATACGAACAAAAAATTTTGGCACAAAAAACGTAACATATCAGGGAGCGCGCATGTACAATGATTTTGATACCACCAAATATTAAGAATGCACCGACTTTCAACATTTTCAAAAACAAACTAAAAACATTTATTTTAGATAATATTTCAGCCATCTAAATTCGGCCCTGACAAACGGCAACACGTTATCGCCTTCAGCCGGTAACAAAGGAATCTATGCCTACCCGCCACATGGTTTAGAATCGCACACTTAGGAATATAAAAACACCACAAGAAGTTATTATCTGTTAATTAGCTTATGTCAGTTTTTATTGTTTTGCTCATTTTGTTATTACTGTCCCTCTAAAAAACATAATATGTATTTTGCATTACTGTTAACGCTCAGTAGCCGACATAATTTTTGCATGTATTGACCTATCTCATTAAGTGAAATGTAATATTTCTTTTGAGACAAATAAAATATCTTTAACCCGAAATTCACCTATGTAAAGATACTATGGCAAACTTTGTATTAAAGAAGACATAAAACAAAAACGATTCATGAATTTTTGATTAAAATGAGAATTTGCTAGCTTTACTCGACAATAATAATAACCTTCCTCCACAGGGAGCAGTGAACGCCGACCGCAGTAAGTCGCGACTTCGCGAGAAGAAAAAATAATTATGGCTCCTAGAAACGGTAAGCATTTCCTTTGCAAGTTTATTTACCTTTCTCGGTATGACTGTCTGTTATGATGTTACCTTGTGATATATCGATTTTTAAATGAACGAAAATGGATTGAATGTAAGGATGTCAGTGCTACTCTGTAATCAGGACATAAAAATGTGTTGACTACGTGCGTTGTTTTCGTAGGTATGTATACCTGTAAGTCCTTAAATATGGAGCCTTGGTATAAGTTTGAACGAAACGCTTAAATTAATCCTAAATCAATTTGCATTTTTACCGTAAGTATTTTAATTGTTTTTGAACGTAATAAAGGGCTCTGTGCGTCAAACTTCCCACAGCTTGCTGCTAATAATAGACTTGAATAATTTAGGAACGTTCATCAAAGCCTAATAACGTTTAATCGTAAAACAAAACTAACTCTTAATAGTACATTTTGATGCTAGTGCGGAAAGTATGTCACTACTTCACGAGTACCGAGATATCTTGCCACGAGCCTTAGGCGAGTGGCAAGACTCGGGACGAGTGAAGAATGACATTTCCGCACGTGTATCGAACGACGTTTTTTAATACAGTTGCGAAAAAATAATAAAAACAACAAGTAGGTAAGGAATAAAAACGCTTCTTTAGTAGGTAGTAAAAGTAAGAAGAAACGCCTCTTCTTTGACAGGCGTTTCGGATGCGTTTCGGCAGCTTTTCCTACCTCTACCTTCCATAGCTATTCCGTTCCATGCAGACAACTTATTAAAAACGGTTTTTCAATAATCAATATTAAAAAATAAACGTGTTATAATGATGATGAGGTAAGTAATTAAATTATGAAATATGTATATTTTTCGTATTCTTACATTAACAGTAGGTTTTTATGTTGATTACGACGTTTAAAGGAAACTAATATTAACACTCATCAATAAGTAGTCATGAATTAGAACAAGTATAAATTTAAAAAAATTGGAAAAGTAAAAAGAACTAGTTCGCGAAAATCAACTTTCCGCACGCTAAACAGCTACGTAAAGTAGCACTTTTTGAGCAACTGTATTAAAAAAACATAGCTACAATTTTCCATTTTGCAACTTTGAAATGGGGAATGCCTCGGTCGATTTTTTTATTTATTTAACAGGATCATTAGAGCGAAAATCTCGAATTGAAAGAACCAGAACTATCTACCTACTTATAAGTTACCAACACAACTAAAAGCAAATAGAAAAGTAGAAAATACAAAAAATATAAAAATACAACATTATTATCTCCCTTCAGTAAAAAAACAAGCTAACCTAAACCTAAGCTCAGTCAGCATGGGCACACAGGACTCAATCTTCCAGGCAGAAGTCTTTGCCACCAACAAATGCGCGGAGATTAACCTGGATAGAAACCTAAGACACCAACATATCTACAACAACTCAGACAGCCAGGCTGTTCTTCTGGCACTAGAATCCCTTGAGTCAAACTCAAAACTAGTCCAGAACTGTAAAACAAACCTAAAAGCACTGGCTAACTCTTAGATTAGACTTAGATGGGTACTATTAGGGCACTCCGACATTAACGGATACGAATTACTTTAGGAGATATACATTCACTAATGCAAAAATGACGCAGCATCAAATCTTATTTTGCGATTTTCCAAAAAGTTGAGAGAATAATAAAGTTTTCTATGCACCCTAAGTAGGTTTTTGGGTGAAATAGGTATAAACCATATGGTAAGTATTGGCCCTGTTTTTCTTTCACTAATAAAGTGCCAACTAGTCGGTACATCCCTAGTAGGTACATTAACACATTCACTGCCAACGTTTTCGTAGCGCTACGCTCGTAGACGATCCCAGCGTTTTCCCCCGTGTGCAGAGGAAAGCGACTACGAATAGGAAACCCGCCTCAAAGTGTTAAGAATGACTCACGCTGGAACGGCTTGGGTCCGGGCCGAAGCAACCGACACTTCGCTTTCTATGACAGGTGACCGGTGATCACATGATGCTTCCTATAGAAAACGTAGTGTCGGATGCCATCCTTTACACTAAACTAGTGTGATGTAGCTGTCATAAAAACAATATTGAATACAAGACATAAGAAAATATACGTAATCACTTTCAAACTTGAACACGCTTTCAAAATTCACATTTATATACATTTTCATTGTACAAAAACCTTTGTCTCCGCCTTTCAAAGCAAATTTGTTGTCGGAGTCATTTATCATTTGAGGAAACCCTTTTTTAGGGTTCCGTACCCAAAGGGTAGAAACGGGACTCTATTACTCCATTTTTAGAGAATATGGCGCCATTTTTTTTTAATCAGATCGAAATTAATGAAATGTCAAATTTAAGCATTGATATGAGCCGCAGTGGGTTTGCTCACTGATGTATGGTTATCCTCAAAAGGAGGTTGGACTACTGCGCCAGCGGTAAGGCCAGCCAGAGTACAAACAACGAGGAACTTCATAGCGATTGAACATTTTGATGGAGATGGTCAAGATAGAGTTGTGCTTTGAGCAAATGTTTATC
The DNA here is from genome assembly GCF_947568885.1 of Cydia strobilella. Taxonomy (NCBI): domain Eukaryota; kingdom Metazoa; phylum Arthropoda; class Insecta; order Lepidoptera; family Tortricidae; genus Cydia; species Cydia strobilella. The sequence continues at coordinate 24,409,877 of NC_086042.1, forward strand.
GATTTTATATATAATTCGATCATCGCTAGGTACTTAATTTAAAGTATTTTAATTGTTCTTTTTGTTATTAATACTTAATATAATGATAAAATAATGTCTGGATTTCAAAAACGAGACGACGACTCGCCCATGGTCGTTAATCGGTCCTGAAATACCGCGGGCAACATTTCATTCCACAGTTTAACTGTGCGATGCAGAAAGTTTCTGGAGAAACACATAGTTGAGGACTGCCAACCTCTATGTAGTTTATATGGAAATGTTCAAAGAGAAAGTGGTGAAATTGCCAATTTTGACACGGATCACTAAAAAATTAAACTGATTTATCTGGTCCGATTTACACCTATATACCCTGATGAACGTGCTAATAAGGAAATTACCTACTAATTATTATTGATTGACGATTGTCTAATCTAATAGTTGATAATTACATCAATTCGGCTGCGTTTTCACAGATATTAGCGAGGATGTGGGCATCTGAACCGATAGAAACATTTAATTTACTTACCTATCCTCGCTCAGCGCAGCGAGGGTTTTATACATACAATACAAGTGAAAGATCCACCAGAGATGTGCGGAAAAGTGGAAATATAAACCTAAAAACCAATAATCACCTACAATACGAACATGTTCAACATGACGTTGAACATCCTAATTCCATTGACGGGTCGCCGCCGCCATTCATTGATGTTTCTCAGCCTATTATTACGAACGTATTAACAATACCTATTATTATTTCCTCACATGTTGTGAGCAAAATACATTTCTCAGATACTACTTGCATAAATATATATGTATGTTGTGTGTTCATTTTATATGTAGGTATGTTAGTCTTTATGGTACTTATCTGTAGTATGGGTCTTGTTGCCTAAAATATTTTTTTTAAATAAAATAAAATAAATAAATTAGCAATTAATTGTATTTCAAAAATATTAGGCTGTATATCACTTTAACAGTGAAGCCATTTTTACGTTGTGAGCTTCATAACGAACAAATGTAGCAATCAAATTAGCTTGAACCCTAAGTGACACAAATCCAGAATCGAACGAGTTATTTCATAAACAATAAACGTACACGTAAGATTATTTTTTTACCTTAAATACCTACTTTGGAGTAGTCGCTTCACCTGTTACTGTATTTTATCAATACAGCAAAAGTGAAAATAGAAAACGGAACTTAATCATAAATATTAATTGAACCTCCTGGATTATTTTAATCGTTGTATATCAAACAGCTTAAGTTTTGGCCTACATACCGGTAGTGATATTGGTATTATTTATGTTCAAAATCTGAATAGCCCTTCCGACCATAAATTTATCACAGACAGAGTTTCGGGTACCGTTTGAGTTATTTTTCTAAATCGCCGCTTTTCACCGCCTACTGTGGATCCCGTCATTTCTCTCCCGGACGAAGGGAATAAATGACGAGCAGTTAGGCCACTAACGCCGAGTGTTACTAAGGTAACTGATGACCCTCTGCCACGAGTTTCATGTTTATTGTGCGCGATGGTTTTAAATGTCGGCGCTGAATGTTTATTTTCATTTGTTTATGTGGCTGTCAAAAGTGGGTATGAGATTTGAGTGTGAGTGTTGTTTTTGTTATTGCAGAGGCGCAGCATGAGATGTAGGTATTATTTTAAATCACATTTAGAAACGGGTCTATCGCGAATTTATTTTGTTACCTTTATTTACCGACGTTTCGACACAGGTTTCACTGGTCGTGGTCGCGGCTAACTGACGTCCCAGCAAAATGTCAAAACAGAGATTTGTGTGACTACCCCACGAAAAGTGCATTTAAAGTTCGAGGTAGACATCACATTTTCAAACCACCCACTACACATAAAAGTTAATTATTGTCAATAGTCCGACACACCCTCCTTATTATCCTCGAGTTGTGCGAGAAGCGATTGAAATCAAGAAACACCCCAGAAATTTTAATAGGGAAGATGGTTTTAACTTATTTCCACCACATATGAGCCTTAGGGATGCCCTAGCGACATCTACCGTAAGTGATACTTCTTAAACGGCTACCGGTGTTACAAGTCTTATTGGAAATTCACCAGTAATGATGCCCTATTCCATACTAAATATATGTATTGGGTAAGTTCTTGGTAGCTCAGATGGCAGAACACTGGGCTAGCGATCCAGGGGTCATGGGTTCAAGTCCCACCCAAGACAGTAAATTTTTCAACTTTTAATTTGTTTCTAAGTTGAAAGAGCTCATGTTCCTTTGCTAGTATCTAGGTGCACATGACCTATAAATGTATTCTACTGTCCTATTATAGACTTGATACTTTCCAACTTAACTTTACTTTATGAAATTCCTTTCTAGATTCACTTATGTCTCTGTTAACACTACCAGTGCACCTTTCGCGTAAAATTAAGATCCATTTCTACGGAATGCCGTCGACATACTGCATGAACATATTGCAGAACTCAATTTCATATTTACCCTCTTGAGCCACGGTTCAAATTCCTTTGAGAGCAATTCGAAATGATTTCCTTCGAAGCCAGAAATGCATGCATCGACCAGTATAAGTGGAGCCGGAGATTGAATCTTGCTTTTACCGGTATGGAACGAATGACATAATACGTGAGAAGACACCGTAGGTCAGTTTAATTTGGGCACGTGTCGCTAAACCTATTATACATAGGAGACGACTAGACACTTGAGAGTTCGAATGACTGGCGGATATTACAGTGAATTATCCGTGTACAAACATGGTGCACTGACACTAGATTTGCTCTTGTTATTAACCGTACACCGTACCTTACCGTATGTTACAGCTCTTTCTTCGCCGCTTTCAAAGAAATATTTCGTTTCTGGGAAATGAAACCGGGTGTGATAAGTTTATTTTTTAAAGTCAAACAGGAAACGTATACGTGAGACATGCCAGAGATTTTGAAACCAAAATAAAAATATCTGTTTCGATCTGAAGACAAGTACGCATTAAGATTTTTTGCAGGGGTGCGCGGTTAATAACTATAGGTACTGATTGTATTTGATATTCCATACATTAAAACTTTACTGACTGTAATGAGTGTGGTGTTAGCGAGTAGAATCGAGCCCTGCATTTAAAGCCCTATGGTGGGAGACACGTTGAATAAAAAAACCGGCCAAGTGCGAGTCGGACTCACGCTCAGAGGGTTCCGTACTTTTTAGTATTTGTTGTTATAGCGGCAACAGAAATACATCATCTGTGAAATTTTGAACTGTCTAGCTATCACGGTTCATGAGATACAACCTGGTGACAGACAGACGGACAGCGGCGTCTTAGTAATAGGGTCCCGTTTTTACCCTTTGGGTACGGAACCCTAAAAACGGATAAAGTAGTTATGATTACCTATAGGTATGTAGATAAATAATTTTCATTGTTATTTGCCTGAATATCTATCCATTTAAGACTTCTGTCAAAAATCTAAAATGGTCAGCCATTCATTAATTGTGGGTAGAATAGATATGTATTATTCATATTATGATAATTGTACCTAAGTGGAAAAAAATATAAGAGTCAACGACTGAAGATATACGAAAACAATTTATTTCAACTCAAAATAAACACGCCCAACTCATAAACAAAACACGCGCGTAACCGCTCAAAAAGACATCAAATAGTCGATCTCCTCAAGTCAAGCCATCTTTAATAAAACATTCGAACTCTCCATCTCTCATACGTCGTATCATGCGTAATACGGCGTTCTTTACGAGATATAGAATTACTCGCATTTAAGACGGTGAACAATGTAACGTTTTTCGTGCGAGCTATGTAATGCTGTGAAACAACAGAACAACTGGCACAACACAGAAGTTTGTGGCGTGAAGATATTTACTACTTCGTGACTTAACCAAATGGGTCGCATTGTGTGGAGGCCGTATAAAAAAAATAAGACATTTACACGATCGGTTTTGGTATGGTTTAATAGACTAAATTACAAACAAACGATTAACATTATAAATTATAGTTATGTTAGGTCATTATCATTTGAACGAAAGCGATTCGACGTCAAAATCATGAATGCAAAAATGAAATGCACGCGCAGCTGCGTTGACGTCACTGAACGTCAAAAGGATAGTGAGCTGTACTCAACCGAGCCAAGGTGTGAAAAGGCGCAAAATTTAATAGAAACGAGTAGTCGAGTACACTTTTCACGTACGCCGCCGCACAAAAGCACGGAAACGAATACACATCGCGGGATACCGTAAATTTTGTGAAAATACTGGTAGATAGATAGCAAAGTAGATATACTTGGTCATACGGTGGTTAACTCTGAAATGAAATTTAAGAAACTGGAATTTATGTGTGCATTCATTTGATTATGTTTAAATGTAACTTAGCGCAATATAAAATTTGCAGTCAGAATATTAAACTTTAATTAAATGTATGAGTTATTCACATTTTCAAAAGCCATTTAGTTGAAGTATCAAGCCAAAAATGCATTTTCATTGCATAAATCATTAATTAAAATTAACGATGGCAGCAGTATTCACAAAACAAACCAGTACGTAAAATTTGTATTCTATTTGAAAACAGACTTGAAGTACTACAGGGACTTGGTAGTAAGAATGCATACATCTCTATAACTTCCATAATTGACGTAGCACTTGGCATGAAAACTTAGCGTGGTCCGATCCGACTATTTTGATTTCATGGTAAGTATTTAAAATAAAACGTAGTGTTCAAATCATAAAAATGTTGGTTGGTTTCACTCGCATACAAGGAGTGAAATTGGATTTGGAAATAAAAGTATACAGAAGTAAAACATTTCAAGATCGATTTTATAACTTTTTTCGGCGTTTTTATGTGTTTGGATTTGCTTTGTAGCCAGGATACACAGACTTAAAATGCTATCGATTTATTGGGATTATGTTTTTATCCTGAGTCAAAACAAATCCAATCTAACTCAAAAGCTTTCATCCCTCTCTTCGAAGCAATTGTGCGTAAGTAAACGTGCGCCTCAAGAGCGGAAAGGATAAAACTTTTAACGACAAACTTAATTTAATTCAGCAAGTTTCAAAATAAACTGGGTTAATAACATTAGGCTTATGAAGCGTTAAGAGTTACGTGTGTCGACATAAAATCTTTAGAAAGGGGTTCTAGGAAGGTTCGTAGGTAAGTGTAGGTGCAGCTTAATAGCATCGTTCGCAGACGTTTCTGCTTGATACAAAAATTTAAAAAAATAGTGTAGGTATTCTTAGGTATTTAATTCGACTTATTAAAAAATACAATTATTGACATATCTTTCACAAGCAAGTAGGTACTTATTTGATTTAACAGACCATCATAATACTTTACTATTATTGTTAGCATACGCGCGCGCGTGTGTGCGTGTGGGTGTGTGTGTGTGTATGTGTGTGTGTGTGTGCGCGTGGGACTGGGTGCGTGCGTGCGTGCGTGCGTACGTGTGTGTAGTAGTAGTAGTTTACGTCGTCAACCAAATCAAGTGCTTAAATTAAAATTCTTATTTTGTTTATATTTGTATTTTTTGTGTATTCGTATTTTCATTTAATAAAATAAAATAAATAAATGTGAAGTTGGCAATTAGCAGAAAAAATTACAAGCTGTCACGTTTTAGATCGTTTAAGTGTGGCAGGCGTAGCGTAAGATGAAGTTTACGACTATGCGTAACAGTTGCAAAATGCGTTCATTCTTCCAAATATTATACGGTAAATTTTAGGTAAAATTTCGTGATTTCGGGGTTGGTCCTATAGAAAAAGTTGCTCAGTACCATCCCAAAACCTCCCTGGCAACGGGAATTCAATTATTTTTTTGCCACCCTGTATAATTCGTGGCATTTGCCCTTCAATAAAACGTGTAAAAATTAAATATAAAAACTAAAATTTTGCGTTAAATCTTAAAACCCGAATATTATTTTTGAGCCCTCTAATTTTTAACCCTCTGACCAAAGTTATCATTTCTATGGGTGCTACCTAAGCCCTTTTCTACATAGAAGTCGTTTTCAAAAAACATTTTTGTAGTCGTGTCAAACTTTTTATATTGTACATTTGCATTTTTTTATTTATTGTGGATGACTGAGGATGAGAAGTAAAAACAAAAAGATCACAAGCATCCGTTTTTCTAAAGTAGGTAAGTAATTCTAGATTCCAGCCATGTGGTTTTATTTCACTACTTAGACGGGAAATAGGAATTTCCAAGAAGAAACGTAGAAAATTGGTTAGCTTCAGCAGCCACAGAACACTGGCCGGCTGCCCAGTACTCATTCCACCCACTGGACGCCATTAGGTATAATTTTAAACTACCCTCTTGTGGCTAGAATACCAAGTTAGAGGAAAATCTCCGTTATATTAGGTATCATTGTAGGTGCTTGCAACAACTGCGGCAATGCGGTGGGTTATTTTCATTTATTTAGACATAATTTTTATAAACTGAAATAGACGTCATAAGAAAAGAAAACACTTGACTTGGTAAATTTTTCTTAAGTATATGCCATCTATTTCAATTTATAATTTATATATAGTAGTGTGACTACACACACACAGTAAAACAAATCAATATATTGAATGAAATAATTGAATTCGTTAATTTTTATTATTTTTTATTTTATTTTAAACTTTATTGCACAATATAACAAATAAAGTACAAATGGCGGACTTAATGCCTAAAGCCACTCTACCAGTCAACCACCAATTTAATTAATTTGTATGATGTTTAACTCTAAAAAAAATTATTCAGCGGGAATGAGTAAAACTGCCATTCACTTTAGTCACTTTTCAAAAACTGATTTACAATCATATAATAGGTGCCTACAAATATTCCTCGTTTAATATTATAGTGCCAGTATAGGAAAAGGAGAAATAAAAGGTTGTTACTCGAAAAGAACCGAAAGGAGTTTCTCACCCCAATAAAAAGTAGGCCCAAGATGAGAGATGTTTTAAATTTGGTCGCGTGTGCTGCGAGCTCCGTTTCACGCCGGGGGCTGTAATCTGCCCTAACAAGCAGCCTTTGTGTTTCACGACATGGTAAGTGTTACGAAAATATAGTGTCCGTCGCAAAATACTCCAGCCATTCGCGAGCATTAAGAGAATAGAAATCATCCATACATAAAAAATCTACTCATAAAAACACAACTCAACTTATAACACATACTTACACAGTTAAAGTAAGTTTAATAACCTGTATTTTTCATTTAATGTAGGTACTTGTTAAATAGAATAGAAACGCTTCCTTCCGAAACGCTTTTATTTGTAGTTTAATGACCCCGATAAAGGACATACAGGGCGGAAAAAAATTATAGGCCTTTAAAAATAAAAGAATGTTTCCTGCAAAATGAGGCTTACTAATTTTTTCCATCCTGTATGCCCTTTCTCGGGGCTTAACCTATTTCCATATCAAAATTTTCTCCTTCAGCGGTTTAAGCGTGAAGAGTTAACAGACATACACACTTTCGCATTTATAATATTAGTATGGATTTGTCATCTTATGGTTTACACGCAGCCTTTGTGTGAGAGCGCGACGGTTTTCAAATTCATGTATAATTTATCGCTTAATTATAGTCAAGAGCTCCAAATACCTACCTTAATACTTTGAAGTGTTTTGGTAAGTATATATGTATATATATTGGTATTTAGCCTAAAAGCCTTCTTTTTGTACAAACGCTAAGTTCGTTTGTATTAGCATAGGTACTGACGACCTATTTATAAACTATACATACAGTTGTGCGCAATATAATAGCAGTCAATAAGAAAATGAAAATTAAGGGAAAACTAAGGGAATTAAGATTAGGGGATTAAGGGGAAATTAAGGGAATTTACATCAATTCTATAGGATCTTTTTTAAAATTCTTCTGCATTACTTGACATTATTTCAAAATTAACTGTAACCTTTACTTAAATAATATTGAAAGTAAAAAAAATGAGCGTCAACCGGCTTTTTAATAACTCGCGGAAATTCTTATAAAAACGTAAAACCCTACGATAAAAATACAATTGTATATTAGTTGTAGTTTTCCCCTAATTTTTATTTTCTTATGTAATATTCAATATTCAATATATTCTTTATTCAAATAGGCCTAGCAACAAGCACTTTTAAATTGTCAAGTTTTAAATATTACCTTAATCTAAATATCAGAGCAATTTATTGATGCAGTTATTATTATTCTTAAAAACATTGAATTATTATAGATATGTCAAACTATTGACACTCGTACTTTTTTTATTCGCTCCGTGCAAAGCGGGTGGTGAGGGAAGCCGAAACGATCACAGCGCTCACTACGGCTAAAAAAGTCAACTACGTCGGGAGGCATGTCCTGTCAAATGTATGATTTTGTAGTAAACATTCGATGTTTTTAAGATAAAAATGGTCTACACAGCAAGCTGTGTTGTTATAAATTGTGAAAACACTAGCAGAAATAGTGACTGCAAATTTTATAGATTTCCTACAACATTGTGGAAACAAGAACAGCGCAATAAATGGATAATTGCCGTAAGAAGAATAAAGTAAGTCACCTATCCTAACCTCTAAAATCATACCTTCCTTAAATACGCAATAATTTGATTTATGTTGTAATCGTATGAAGTTTTGACGGTGAATTATTTTGTTACAGTCCCGATGGATCTCTATGGCACCCAAAACTGGACGACAGAATTTGCAGTGCTCACTTTATCAGTGGTAGAAAAGCTGATGAACAAGCCAGTCCCAGTTATGTTCCAAGGATATTTCCCCCTGAGTACAAATCAAGGCGGATTGACGAAAATGCCGCAATATCGAGGTTTCAACGTTATATGGAACGAAGAAACGCGAAAAAAATAGAAGCAGTTAGTGCTAGTGCTAGTAATACAAGTGAGTTTGAATTGCTGGAAAATAGTGTTAGTGTGTCTTTAAAAATTGATAGTGAATGTCAAGTGGACCTATATCCAGATGGACAAAATCCAGGAAAGACGTTTACCTGTAACAGGTACATATTTTATGGAAAAGAAACATGTGATGCTGAAGTTCAAACAGAAATAGATATCAGTACAAAGATTATGAAGGATTTTAAAATAACAAAACACCGAGGCTGTAATACTGCTAAAAGTATTTCTGTGGATCAAGCCACCATAACTGACAATAAATATTTTGCTGGATTTCAATCTATTAAAACCGATAAACAGCTTCTAGATCTTGCAGGTGTTACTCTTAACAACTTCTACTTTTTATTAAAAACTACACAAAAAAATCACAAATATATGGTGAGCGAAAAAGATAGACTTCTACTTTTCTTGATGAAAATGAAACTTGGTGTCACATTTTCAGCACTGAGTGTTTTGTTCGGTATTCATAGAACAACAGTGTCAAGAATATTCTGCTCATACGTTGAAGAAATAGCAGCTGCTACATCGAATTTGGTTTTTTGGCCAAACAAAAATGCTGTGGAGCAGACAATGCCAGAATGCTTCCGTCCGGAGTATAGTAACACTCGAGTAATTATTGATTGTACAGAGTTTCCTATAGAAGTACCATCAAGTGTCGATAATCGTGTGTTATGCTACTCACACTATAAGAAGGGTTTTACAGCTAAAGTGCTTATTGGTATTACTCCAGGAGGCTTCATTTCGTTCAAGTCAAAAGTAAGTGGTGGAAGAAAAAGTGACTCACAAATAACAGTAGAGTCAGGATTAGTCGACTACTTAGAAAATGGGGACATTGTATTGGCTGATAAGGGATTTCCGGCAATAAAAAAGGTAATTGATGAAAGTGGAAAAGAAATTGCTATTATTATGCCACCTTTTCTCAAGAATAAAAGTGAATTTACAAGAGAAGAGACAGATGCAACTTATAAAATAGCTCGAGTCAGAATTCATGTTGAAAGAATAATGCAGCGACTAAAAATTTATCAGATTTTACATAAAAATCCTGAAAATTTATTTGATCACATTGATGATATTTTACATGTTTGTTGTGTACTGGTAAACCTGCAACCACCTATATTTTCCAACAAATAAAACAACAGTTTTTTTTACAATACTTATGTATTTGTACATTATTGAAAAAGCTATTAAAACATTGCATTTTAATTTGTTTTTATTTCACACATAAAACCTGTAAATGTTATGTTGCTTTTCATGCCTGATGGACCCTTATGCACATGGAGCACAAGGAACCATTATTAGGCATTGAACGCCACATATTTATAACATGGGCCCGTGGACCTATGAAAATGTGATAATCAATTTAAGGTATGTTATGACCTAGCACTGGACTGATCAAGATCTTCACAAGTCTACTGTACAGTCAAGTTCATAAATGTGTGTAAATTTTATCACCATATTGCAATGGATTAGGTGAAGAAATGTATGCATATTTATGAATTCGACTGTACATACCTACCATTTGTCATATATTTAGGTATGTTAGGATTCTAGGATATTAAAATGTTAAGTTCCTTACTTACATTTAGAAATGTGTATTGCAATTTTGAACTTAGTGTGATACTGCAATATTCAGCTACTTTACTATACCTATAAGTACATATAAAAAAAACAGTAATAAACATTTTCAATTACAACATTTAAACATTAATATAATTTAACTCTGTTAACTAAAATTTTATAATTAATCAGTATTTAGTACAGCTAACAACATAAATAGGTGATTCTTTTTTACACAAACATCTTTAATTCAAAACATAACACAAAGACTTGGAAGAGGAAAACAATGTAGAAGTTGACTTATGTCATTTATATTTAATAATGATGCTAACTGTACTTATTGAGATCAGTAATAGTTACCTTTTATTACATATTTGAAATGTTAATTACCTAACATTGTATTAATTATATTTTTACCTGTAAAACTACGCTGGTTTTTCTCACTTTGGCTTGTTCTTGTAGAATACAAGAGCGGTAGATAATAAGCAAAGTAAAATTCTTCACTTTTTAAAATTGCTGCTTTAATAAAGTCTTCGTCTCTGTCTACTCTTACTATGCAACTACCTTTTGGTGAATATATAAAGAGATCACATATAGTCATACCAGTGACATACATTTGCACTTGGATTTGGGTATAATATAATTTGCTTCTTTTTAGTTCTGGTTCATCATTCACAAACTCCAAATATTGCACGTTACATTTTTTTATATCAAAATCTACAATAGGTTGGTTTTTACAAGATATAGGACATTTAACTTCTACTAACATTCTGACACATTCATCGCATACAACTACACCGTCTACACTAGTGCACAACCAAGGCTGATCTTTGCTAACAATCACTCCGAGTCTAATTACTCTGCAGGTTGTCAAAATTTGGTATTCTTCCAATGCATACTTTTCATTATTTTTACCATACTGAGTAGCTGAGCAATCAATTGGATTTGGAAATAAAATCTGTTGTGCTAGTCTCTCCACTGTTTTTGTTTTACGTACTTTTATGTTGTGTACATTAGTACTGGAAGAAATTCTTAGCTTCCTCGCCGAGTACCACTCTTCGCACATTGATTGTTCTATTGTGTCACTACATAATTTAAAAATGTCTTTATCTTCCAACACAACATTTGTTTCATAAAAGTTTTTTAATGTTTTTTCTATAACTAGACTAGAATCACTTTTGTATACTTCAAACTCTTTTCTAAAAATATTAAAGTTTTCAAGGCATGTCACACAATCTTCTCTTTGAATATTAATATCAGTCTGTTCTACTAAATTTTGGACAACTTTGCTAACGGAAATTTCAATATCTTCTGCACAATTTTTTGCAGCAGCTTCCAGTACACGTTTCAAGGCACAATCTTCCTTAAAATCTGAGACACCAAACTGAAAAGCCTCACACTTGTGTTTTTTTGATGTAGGATACATTTCGTGGAAGTATCTGCCTTTGGAATACTTTTCGTTCGTAAATTGTCGGACACTTGGCTTGCCCCATCTTTGTTCCTGGCTGGTTTTAGTGGAACTCTCTTCATGATTGATGTAGTAAATTAGTGCTGCAATGTGCTTGCATTTTCCACTTTTGTTATAAACACAATCGCATGTTACACTTGTAACATGACGATTGGTATTAAGAATTAAGGCTGTCTTGTACGCTGTCGCCGTCACAGAGGCTTGACGAACCACTCTGGCTTTGATCATGTAGCTCCTGTCGCCTTGCCGGATGTCTTGCACCTCCACTACGTGCCCAGCTAACACCAAATTTTTGCCCTTATTCATTGTTTCGGGCTGGAAGATAATTTCATGAGTAATGGCACGAAACCCTGTTTCCGTCACAAGCACGTTCATTTTTAACTGAAAACCACAATGCTAATGTAATTGGCAATACAACCACCGTCCAAATATGTCTAATATACTGTAAAATCATTAGATTTCATTGAAATTATTACGATGTTTACTTACTTCTCGTTTGAAAATTTTGTGACAGATTATCCCAAAGTTGCGCCCGCTAGGCGGCGCTGTCGTCGTGCACGGTCCCAATAGGCTACATGTCTGCATGCCATCACATATAGGTATACCTTTTTGCATCCAACTTAGTAATAAATCCTTCCAAAATCACAATCGTAAACAAAACTTATAGGTACCGTCGACAAACAAACATTTCTTGTCCGGCACAGAATTTATTAGGAATGGGTTATTAAGGGAAGCCCTGCCAAATCCTTTGTACTCCGTGTCTTTAAACCGCAAACTGCTCAGAGGTCTGCCAAGGGCTTAAGATGACAAAACCCTCGATCTTGTTTTGGTTAGAACGTTAATTATAATTTAAGTGTTACAGTCACGATTGTCCGGAAGAGATCGCGTCTTAGCGATAAGACCGTCTGTCGTTGCAATACTGGGTGTAATTTTTTAGGTGATACCAGATACATTTAGGCGAGTATACTCATTACCACGATCAACTTTGACTATAGCAGCAAGTCTGAAATCACAAAAGAAAAAACTTCAACAGCTGATTAACAAGCTAGATCTATTATGATTATTATGATTATGATTATTCAACGAGAGAAGGTGTTAAATTATAATATTTTTGTTACTTGTGTCGAAACAGATCTATTAGCCTGTACTGTGTTTGAATTTAGAAGACGTTCAGAGACAGCTAAAGAAACCTGAAGATCAGTCGTTGCCAAAATAAAATATACGTACCTAAGTATAATATTTTTCACATAGCTTGGGTACGGTGACAGCTGTCATCTCCATACAATTTATGACCTTAAAAGCAAAATTGTTTGAGATGGCAGCAATCACCTTACCCAAGCTATGTGAAAAAATACTTTAATTATAATGTAATAATACATTAATAGTGTTTTTGTGTGCATCCACCGCGCATAATTTTCACCTGCTTTAAAAGTTCTTGGTTTAAAAAAGCATGAATAAAATAATTAATCGTTAAAGGTGGCGTTATATCTGTAAATTGTTTTTTGAGAAAAGTTTAATTTCTTATTCACAATTTATTCCTACGCCTGGGTCCATTATTTATTGTTCAAATACTGTAATACTATCAATATTTTACAAGTAGGTACGTACACCATCTTTAAAAGATAACAAGCATAAATTGCAAACTGTCAAAAAACAAACGTTGCAAATGAAAGTAAATAAGAGTTTGGTTGTCGTGTTTCGTCTATAATTTTCTTTCATTTTTGCTTTCACTACCACACACACAGAACACACAGACAGAAATAAACTACTACTTAGTTTAACTTACCTTACATATTTTGTTTGATGACGTCCAGTCGTCCATTTTTAGATCCTAAGTCGATACGAAACCCAAACGCTGAGAGATACAGTGTTAATTATTCGAAAACCACTTTAACGTGATCCCCGCTCATTTAGAGCTTTTAGGTTGAGTGTCCACTAAACGCTTAATGTAGTGACGACTGAACGAGATAGAGCTCACTAATGTTTGTGTCGTTGTCAATACCTACGTTCTAGAAAGCTTATAGCTAGGTAAATTATTTAGCTGCTAGCTCTCTTCATATTAAGGGTAATACATACATACAACATGCGTTACAGCACGCGCGTATCTTTCAGGTCAATTCGAACGTTCACTGATATCACAATAACATCTAACTGATGTCATTCAGTTATCGTGCATTTCGCTCGTACTTGTCCGTAAATGCTCGTACTCATGTCAGTGTACGTTCGAATATACTTGATTGTATATAATTATATGTCAGATGTCACATCGGTTAACGCACCTATAACGCAACGTGTAGGGCTTATGTGGATAATTTTTTTCAACTAGGTAAACGGCTAACCAGTAATTAAGCTTTAAAATATATCTTTATTCTGAAGTCCAGCAAATTATCATTATCATTAACCGCCCACAAATTAAAAATACAAACCTTTGTAATGGAAGACCTTTTTATATGCATACTCATACTCAATAATGATTGCCCGGATTTTGTCCTGTACAGTGTTTGTTTTTTTTTAATGGCCTATAATCTATATTGTGTCCCACTGCTGATGCTAGGCAAAGGCCTCCCCTGTCTTCCGCTACTCGTCACGGCTTTGTGCATGCTCCCGCCAGTCGCCACTAAAAGAGTCCAGGTCGTCTCGCCATCTCCTTTTTGGCCTGCCTCTGCCTCGGGTGATCTGTGGTGCCCATTCGGTCGCTATTTTGGCCCATCTGTCCGTGTGCATCCTACAGATATGTCCCGCCCAATCCCACTTGAGCTAGGCGGCCTTCACACACACACAGTTTTTGTACAGGACAAAATTTATTTATTTATTTAATCTATATTGCACAATCATACAACAGGCGAACTTAATGCTATGAGGCATTATTTGTAGGCATTTAAAGAGGAGTGTAAACAAATACAATAGTTATTTGTGCAACAAGAGAGGAATGTTAGTTTTTCTTGCGAGTGTTTATTTTGAGTCCCGAGAAAGTGAAAGATTCTACAATTGAATCACGAGCGAAGCGAGTGATTCTAAATTAGAATCTTGAGCGTAGCGAGGGACTCAAAAACACGAGATGTAAAATAACTTTGCTCTCGTGTTGCACATATAATTTTTCACCTCAGTAGTGAGAACATATTATAGGTTAAAATGTATTTCGAATTACACAGAATAATATAGAGAGAAAAAAAAAGAATTTGTATTAGAAGTATGAAGTGGCAGTTTATGGCCTTCACTAAATTAAAAGCTACTTTGTTTCACTCCCTGGAGTGAGGAAAGTCGCACTTTCCTCACTCCAGGGAGTGACGAAAGTAGGCTTGTTCGAGCTGCTGAGGTGAAATTAAGTTTATTCTGATAATATAAACTTTTTTTTTTATGAAATAGGAGGCAAACGAGCAGACGGATCACCTGATAGTAAGCGATTACCGCCGCCCATGGACACCCCCCGCAACACCAGAGGGGTTATAAGTGCGTTGCCGGCCTTTAAGATGGGAGTACGCTCTTTTCTTGAAGGTTTGAAGGTCATATCGGTCCGGAAATACCGCAGGCGACAGTTCATTCCACAGTTTAGCTGTGCGAGGCAGGAGGCGTTTAGTTTCTAGAGAAACGCACAGTTGAGGACTGCCAACCATCTAAGTGGTGAGGATGGTAATGTTGTCGCGTAGGGCGATGGCGAAAACAAGCGGCAGAAACTTTATGATTCTGATAATTAAAGTTCGTGGTTATCCAAAGTGAAAAAGTTTCAAGGATCAATTATTTTTAATTGTTTATATTCTTGTTTCCCATTGTCTTGTAGAGCCATAATAATCAAAACGCATTCATCACCGACATCACCGTGCATAAGAACAAATTCTTAATAAAAACCGGCCAAGTGCGAGTCGGACTCGCCCACCGAGGGTTTCGTACAAATTTAACTTTTTTATTATTAACTATTATTTACATATTTATAGTTTTTAGATTTTTTCCTGAACTTGTAGTGTAAGACCAAAGATAGATATAACTCCGTAATAGATGGATACAGTCTAAGGAAAAAAACGTGCCTAGAAAATCAAGAAAATTTGATTCTCGTTCAGAGGGCGCTACTAGTTTTGGCCTCAGTCGTATAGATGGCGTTGACG
Organism: Cydia strobilella; assembly: GCF_947568885.1. Taxonomy (NCBI): domain Eukaryota; kingdom Metazoa; phylum Arthropoda; class Insecta; order Lepidoptera; family Tortricidae; genus Cydia; species Cydia strobilella. The sequence goes on from NC_086042.1 coordinate 24,425,807, forward strand.
GTTTCGTTTGTTATTTAACAATTTTAACGCATATCAGTGAAAGAACATGGGTCAAAATCGTAAAAATAACTAATGCAAATAAAAAAAACCATTTATCTATATTTAAATACATTCTATCGTATTTTTTATAAATCTTCATTTTTAGTTTTAAAGTGTGTCGACAGATGGCAGTGAATTAACTGGGGTTACAAAATTTACTATGACAGTACCGCTCTAGTATAAGTTACTCTATGGTAAGACGATATTACGTGCCAAATTTCATAGTTCTGGGTCAACGGGAATTACCCTATAAATGTTGATTCCCTTGAGTGTGTCGAAGTCGAAATATACGTTTTTTGCGGCATAAACGAAATATACGTTTTTTTTTACGGTAACTTAGAAGTTTCATTATTTCAAACTTTTAAAATCTAAGTTAACGTAAAAACGGTTCCGTTTTTTCCTTTTAAGGTACGGAACCCTAAAATTGTACGTAAGTATATGTCTCCTTATATTTTATTTACCCTTCTACTATGAACAAAATTTCTGTTGCGACCTTACTTGACATAATCCAAAACCGGTCTCGATGTAGTTTTGGAGTGTATTAAAAGTATTAGTACCTATCACCAATGCTTTTTAGTTACGGAAAGACGAAATGCGTATTATTTTGATCACTAAACCTGTATATACCTACGATTCTCATATCTTCAATTCTTCACGTACGTTAGCTAGTTTCATCTCTCTACTTTTATTACAACATAACCCTCTTTATTGTCTGTCTCTGTAAGTCATGTATATTCCTTTTCTATCATGTAAGTCTGTCTGCATTATCATCGACAGGTTTATTATGGAATAACGTCCAAAGAGGTGTCACTTAAAAAAAAGTTTTAACCAAGAAGGCAGCCAAATCTAAATATGTACTTACCGATGTAAAATATAATTAATGTCATTACCGGGTCTAACGCGATTGAGTTTCATTATTTTACCTTTTTTCCGACGTTTCTACCCTTCCACTATCTGTGGTCACGGCGGAAGACTGACGTCGCAGCAAAATGTCAATTGAGATTTTGGTAAACAACACTAAACTACCTGACATTAGTTTATATAAAAAAATAGTTGTATTATATACATATATATACATATACAGACAGAAAACTCACGGCCTTAACTTGCAGGACCTTGTGATTTTGAGATATTGATTCATTGTCATGTACGCGGACGAACTCGTGGACGGAGCCTAGTTTGTTTGTATTTAAGCATAATTTCCCATATTTGTTAATAGCTTTATTATATCGATGCTAAAATGTAGTGGAAAGCAACCCGTTCCCGAAGGTCGAATGAAGGGCGAGTGATAAATCGGCACTAATGAAGCAAGTCCGACGGGCGAACTGTAACACGATATGTTTCCAGCAGAATTGTGAGATGAAGCACTTAATACCAATTTCCAAATGGTTTCATTTTCCATCATTAAATATTAGACCTAGATGCCAACTTGAATGTACATTTTGATATCTAAAGGTGGAATCAGACGGTTCAGTCGAATGAATGTTCACTTGAGTGAATGTTTCATTTTTCTTTCATTGCATGTTCACACGGCTGCTGGTAAGATTATCCACGTTTTTTATTTTCTTTCACTGGCGTCGAATGAAGTTGTGCGCTAATCAAAGCTATTATAAATGCGAAAGTGTGTCTGTCTGTCTGTCTGTCTGTCTTTCTGTCTGTCTGTTACCTCTTCACGCTTAAACCGCTGAACGGATTTAGTTTAAATTTGGCATAGAGATAGTAAACTAAACTATGAAAACTATCTCTATTTAAAAGTCCCGGGGAAGGACATATGTAGGATGATTTTTATGTCGGAAGCCATCCCTAAAGAGGGTGAATAGGGGGGTAGTAATAAAATTATTAATGAATTGCCTGTTAATTGGGGTTAGCAATTAAGCATATTATGCTCAAAATTATTGCCATTACATTTTATCCAGGCGCTAAGCTACTCTAACTGCTGGAACTAATTCCACGCAGACGAAGGCACGGGCAAAAGCTAGTATTATTATAAAATTACACATTACATAATTATACGTTTACATTGAAAATTGTTACCTAGTGACAATCAGAGCGAACACAGGCCTACACATATTAAAATTCAAAGTACATACATATAATCTAAAGATGGCCAGCTTTACAATTCCAACAAACTTTGGGGGACTTTCTACTTAGGAATTGTCAATTTATGAGTAGACGAGGGTCTACAGTATGGGGTCCTTCAACAAAAGGAGTGTACAAGTTTTTAAAAGGTCGGCAACGCGCATGTAACACCTTTGTAGTTGCAGGCGTCCATAGGCTACGGTGACTGCTTATCATCAGGCGAGCCGTATGCTTGTCTGCGACCGACGTGGTATTAAAATAAATATTTATAGAGGGAGATCGCCTTTCGTCAAATGTTTTATGAACCAACAGCTCATCCGGGCGTTGGCAGTCCGTCTTTCGACTTCCGTCTCTTGACGCGGGTGGAGTAAATACGTACAGCGTACACACTTAGGTACTATTTGACAACTGCCACTCCAGTCTCAGATCAAGTCCCACCACGGTCTTTTATATTACGTATTTTTTTTTTTGCGTCTTATGCAACAACTGTATGGCAATTTTATTTATTTTGTAAGGCCCTATTTTGAGCAGTAGCCATTTGCTTCTTGGAAAGTTATATTTAAGTTACATAGCATCTATATGTTAAAAAAACCCTATTTCGCCGCAAACGATATAAATGCGACCCCGATAGAATAAAACAAAATGGAGGCATTCAAACAAATTCCGCTAGTAATTTTAAAGGGAAATGTCGAGGAATTCCCTCTCGAGCTGAGGAAAATCGCCAAGGTGCTAGTGGATGCTTCAAATTCTGAGGAATTGCTTTTGATGCTTTAGTTTTGGGTTCCGCTGGAAGATTTTCAAACTCGCTTTGATTTTTGAAAGCTTTTAATGCTTCGGTAGCATGATCACGTTTCTGGTAAACATAAAGTATTCATTCGTCTTTCTAGCACATACTTATTTGGACGTTTTGTCTAACATAAACGCTAGGTACCGTGCTAGTTTGCGGTGTCATTCGCCAAGCAATTACGAGTAATAATGCCCCGTATATGCGCAGATGTTTTATATTTAGTCATGATTATCGAATGATTATCGTGTGAAGCTTCTTGCATGGTTACTATAAATTATTACCGACACAACAATGGAGGTACTTACAGGTACTCTGACTTAACCAGTCCTTTGCGATGCGTCCTCTTTGACCGCCTCAACTCAACCCAAGTGAACGAGTCTGTCCCCGTTACTCCGTGCCCCACCATTTGCTAAAACTACCGTGTTGCCAACAGTATAATGTTACTTTACAATGCATGTGCTCGAAAAGTGCGTTTCCTACGGAGCCATATCATGCGGAAAGTACTACTTTTCCGCACTAGTGCATTTTGTTTTCAATTTTTTTTTACAGTACATATGATGCTACTTTCTCGCACTAGTGCGGAAAAGAGCACTTTTCGTGCATATGTCGAAAGTTTAAAGGGCCATATGTACTGTAAAACGTTGTACGATACACGTGCGAATAGGTAATTTGCAACTCGTGTCGATTTAAAACACTTCTTTTAATAATTAAACTTATTTGCCATGATATGTTTTTTTATTTACTCGCACAATGCATAGTAAAACATTGTATGATACACGTGCATAAAGATGATTTCCGCACTTGTTGCATAAATAGCTATTCCCAGCTACCCCTGTATTAATCGGGGTAACGTACTAATGTTGCCACAGTAGAATTATTATTTAACTGCTATCTTAAATGTTAACATAAATAAATCATGACAATCGCAACATTATAACTATCGAATCAGAATATGACCATTGTGCTATTTTGTCGTTATAGCACGAAAGACAACATTATATGTTAGGATTTCTGGAGGCACTATCAACTTGTTTTACAATGACATAGACACATTGTAAATTACAAATTGTTACGTGCCTATAGGTGTGAGAAAAAAGTGGGAATTTTTTTTTAGGCTTGAGATGATAGTTTAGTCAACCTATTTGCTATAATCTTAATAAACGGTCTTTCTCACATACCTTTTTACAACAGGCATATATATATAGGTATATCATCTAGCTATAGCATCGCTATATAGGCTCGCTATTAACTTTAGACTAAAACATGATTAATTTACGTCAAATACTATACCGCTAACGGGTACATAAAAGCGCGTAATACGGTTTCGTGCCGTAGGCTTTCCAGTAAATCTTAACTCTCCCATCAAAAACATTACCATGGGTTACTTTGATCAATTTTAAAATTAATTTGTGTTTAGATTCAGTCAAAGCGTAAAGCCATGCTATCAAATAGATGACATACTTATATAATTGAATATGCAGATACAATAAATCCCAAATGGAATCGAGGGGTCAAGATAAAAAAACATATAAAAAAATCATTCTATACAATAAAAAAAAACAGTACATAATCCGGGGTACGATAAATTAAAAAGAGCTCGAATTGGCTTTTGTACTCAAATTTTAGTGAATTTGCAGGAATTCCAGAAATTCATATGTGTATTCCGCACAGCCTTACTAGTTTGCGGAACCCTTGTAAGCTTTAATCCGTTCACAAAATAAATTCATTCTAAGAAATCGAATGGAAATCTCGATTATTCACGTAAATTGAAAATCTTGCATTATCATGGCTCAATGAGCATAGCAGAAACTCATCCTTCTCGAGCCTACCTTTCCGAGGCCGGTTTATTTTAAAAATGTTAGATTAACTAGGTGCTAAACAGACGATTATAGTCTCGCTTATGCTGCTCACAGCAACAATATATATTATTAAATAATGCGATCAATCATTAATATACCTAATTTAAACAATAACCTGTAATCGCATAACAAACCCAAATTCCTTTGAGACAGGGTTTCGCCATAACTACAAATTTACAGCGTATTTCTCTTTGTCTACCTACCACAGAACGCAGCTCATAAATGCATGAGAATAAATTTCATACACGTTACTGAAACATATCATTTTAGTGCAAATTCCTATGCCCCAATCGGGTCGTAAGTTACAGGTTTATTGATCCAGACAATCTGTATTATTTTCACGTAACCTTTTCGTACTCTCAACTTTTCCGAATAGTTAAGTAGACTTTAAAGCTGTTTCTACTTTGCGGATGTGTGTAAAAAGGATAGCTGACGAAATCTGTTAGTGTGTGTACTATCGGTATTAGATGGGTAAGAGGTAGTTTGCATACGTTTCGGTTCCATCTATCTATTCTGTCGCTATTTATTTTTATTCCATTGTGCGCTTTTGCCGGTATTTGTTGCGGGAACAGAAAATAAATGACACCGGAAACTCTTCTCGGGAGACGATTATACTTCACAGGTTCCTATTTGTTTGATAAGTTTGTATGAAAACCATTGTGGTTATAGTTCAGATGCTATTCGTCTTTTGATTACCAACTCAAGCTAACTATAAACATTTTCAGAGATAGATTTAGAATGTCCATGCCGTGCGAGCACCAGGTAGAAGAGGTTCTTCTGAAGGTGGATGTCTCCATTGATTTCAATCCAGTAGACTGGGGCGCCTTGTTGACTCAAATCAAAGATAAAATTCCGGCTGCCTATAATTTTCTTTGGCAGTGTTACATTTCTCCTTCTAAATTGTTATCTGGATTCTGGAATCAAAATTGAATATATGGTACTTAATAGAACCCTTGGTGGTGAAGCGATATGAGTTCTCAGTGATTAGGAAAAATTAAAAACAGACCTAAATGTTATTGGCTTATCCTTCAACTTCTCAAAATGTAAACTTTTTGTTACAGAGTAATGTCCAAACAAGGAACGCACAATAGAACAATTCCAACAAACAGCTCCTGGAATCAAAATTATTAAAAAGTAACATTTCGCTTCCTTGCTTGTCTCATCTTCATTCAATCTTTTGAAAATTTTATAGATACGAAAATTCAAAATTTCAAGACATTCTACGCGGATCACACCTTTAAAAAAAATCTTTTTTGATCTCAAATTTGAACAACTTAGTTTTATAAACCCTCACCACGATCTTCAACAGCGTTTTTTTGGTAAAAGAATAACAGTCTCTCAACTTAATCTTCATATCTACATCTTTTAAGCTACTAGGCCAAACTGTAATAGACTAACTGTAATTATACATACATTATACATATATATATATAGTAGTGTGACTACTTGTGTGTAAAAAACACAAATCAAAATATTTAATAAAATGTATTTATTGACTTATAAAGAGTATACTGAAATAAAATAAACAAACTAATCTGTAAAACTAAACTAAAACAAATTATTTTATTTAAGCTTTTTAAAACTTAAATAAAATAATTTGATTTGTTCCCAAAGCTGCTACTAGGCCAAGTTTGGTATTATTTTCGTATAAATCGGGGAATGCTGAATTCATTTATGGTACCTATTCACATTGACACCATTTCGAGATAAAAATATATAAAATCCACCTTTTTTTTTATTCCTTAAACCGCTGAACTGATTAAGTTGGAATTTGGTATAGAGATATTTTAAATCCCAGGAAAGGACATAGTAAAGGATAGTTTTTATACAAAAAATCATCCCTTAGGGGTGTGAAAAGGATGGAAGTTTGCATGGGGAGTCAATAACCGCCGATTTAGATGAAATTTGGTATGGTCTACACATCTTTGATTTAGACGACAATGATACCAAACCTGACTTAGAACCTAAACTTAAACAGTTATTTAAAAAAAATGACGAAGCGCGACTTCGCTTGGCTCGTCTTGGCGGGGGCACTGGCATGCCCCCAGAGTAACCTCAGACGTCGCCAAAGCTGAAACCCATTTACTTTTAATTGTATTTTGTTATATCAATAAATTTAATACGATTTACTTACTACTACTACTCCTCTGGCGCAGCGACCCAAAGTGTGTCTTGGCTTCCAACACGACTGCTCGCCACTGATCCCGGTCCTGTGCTGTTTCTCGCCAGTCTTCAACCTGGAGCTCACGTAGAGCCGCGTCCACCACATCTGCCCATCGATACCTAGGTCGACCAGCCGTTGGCTCTAGATGGCCAAGCCACCGAAGCCTTTGTGCCTTTGTGACACCAATGATGTTTGGTTCGGCAACTAGCTGTTCAACTTCGGCGTTTTTGCGGATTATGCAGCTACCATCGGGTCTCTGTGTTCGGCCTAGGATTTTGCGAAGAATCTTCCTCTCAGCTACCAAAAGCTTATTTTGTTGCTTCAGAATGAGCGTCCAGGCTTCACATCCATCATTGACACGTCACATGAATTAAATAAAATTATGTTCAAAGGCTAAAAATAAAACTATTAAGAGTCCGTAAATTATTTAAAACTTCAACTTTCGTTTTACACGCGAAAACCATTAGCACTAGGTATATTGTTAATTTCGAGAAAAGAAATTGAAAACAAAAATGTTCACCTTTCATTAAGCTCGGTTCGTTTGCAAGAGAGGAAATTAACTTTGCCTTTATTCTCCAAAAAATAAAATCCTCTAAGAAAAAGTACCCTATTTCAAAGCTCTCATAGCATAAATTCCCGCGAAATTCAGTTGAGGCGATATTCAACAGTTTTAAGGCAGAATACGCATGAAGCGTGCTTTATTAAAATCATTGACTAAAACAGTAGGACTCCGAGTACTTTTTTAGGGTTCCGTACCCAAAGGGTAAAAACGGGACCCTATTACTAAGACTCCGCTGTCCGTCTGTCTGTCTGTCCGTCCGTCTGTCTGTCCGTCTCTCTGTCTGTCAGTCTGTCTGTCACCAGGCTGTATCTCATGAACCGTGATAGCTAGACAGTTGAAATTTTCACAGATGATGTATTTCTGTTGCCGCTATAACAACAAATACTAAAAAGTACGGAACCCTCGGTGGGCGAGTCCGACTCGCACTTGGCCGGTTTTTATAAAAAGTGTTTCTATCCTTGTTATGAAATTCGCTGATGCATTTTCCTGGTGATTTTTAATATCCCATGATCTTTAATATCCCATTTTTAATGTCCCAATTTTTGTAAAATACGGTACGCGACGGTACATCTCCCAAAGACGTCACTTAACGGTAAAATTCAGCTCATCATCTTCATCATTCACCCTGATCCTGAACTAGTCTTCCGAAATACTCCGAATGTCCTGAACCCATTTTGAACTGATACATGACCCGCGGTGTGTCTGATGTTACTCATTCCGGGCTGTGAACTTAAAAATCAAGAAATTTATGCTTTTGGCCTATGATTATGCCTTCCCAGAATAGTTCAACGTTGGATAAAGGTGTCTTAAATATTAATAGAAAAATATGTATAAGTATAGAGCCATTTCTAAACTCTGAAGTTATTACCTATATAATACTTTACTTCAATGAAAATGAAATAAAAGGGGTGTTTGATAAAAGAAAAAAAATATTAAAATAAACAGCCTATTTAGAAATGAAATCTGTTTAACCTTTTATTTTATTTATTAGTTCTCAAGCAATGTTTCGCAAGGGATCAAAACTTAATTGGCTTGTCTGCACCACCCAGCTCGCGCCATTGCTTGCAGAATTTATTAAAAGTCTGTTTGGCATGGAATAAAGATAATTTAAGTCTCAAAGTATCAGAAACAAAAATGTACTTATTTCATCCAGTTACTTATTTTGAAATCATTCTACTCCCAACTCGAACTTGACCTTCCAAACCAAACCTTGTGATAACAAGAAACTTTACATATTTGTGCAAATTTTTTTTTTCGTTACTAACCTGACTAACGATTGATCTCACAGCTGATGGAAAATGGCGAGAGAGCATAGGATAAAGTTAACTGGTTTATATTTACTCATATTTTAAAGTGACCTACACCATGCTAGATTTTATTTTTGTACTAACTAAAAATCATATTAAATTAATAGTTAAGTCAAATCAGAGAAATAAAAATAAATATTTTGTTAGCCTTCATAAGCTGAAACTTTTATTAACACAGTTTTTTGTACGTTTTACTTGTTATGCATATTATGAAGGTTCCAATGTAATGACATAAATTTTGATATGTAACTAACAGAAAAGCAACACTTCATATTATTTTACATGTGGGCATTAAATTCGCCTTTTTTTTCGCCTACCTACCACTTTTTTCCGCTGTTATCCAATGTAAGGATTGTAGATGTATATTGTGAGAACATTAACAACGTAAAACTAAGAAAACGGATTATATCGCGTATATTGAATTTATAATACATCCCGACGTTTCGAACTCTTTACAGCGTTCGTGGTCAACGGGTGACGTCGGGATGTATGATAAATTCAATATACGCGATATAATCCGTTTTCATAGTTTTATTTCATGAGTAACTATCGCGGTAACCGAAGACAATATTATTAACAACGTAATTAGTTAATCTAATTCTAATAAACGTAAATGGCACGCAAGTGATTACGAACTGGATCACAGCGCATTTTTGTCGGAACACAATAAATTCAAAGGCAAAATATCAAATGAAAATACGAATAAAAATTTAAAATGAATGCCAGTCAGCCCATTTCCCGCACAACCAATATTTAGAAAGCGGCAAAATCTACATACGTTTCCTTTTTGTGGGACAGTGATTGATGACACTTCTTTGTTTTAAAATTTGCGGTAATGATAAGTAATATTATTTTAAATACCATTTTCTCTCCCCTTGTGAAACAATGTTTCATAAAAGTCGGTTGTTTTGGAGTTAACATTTGCGAAATTGTAATAGGTATACGTTGCGTAGTATGTTACGTCCGTGTAATTAAATTTTACTGTAGAGGTTAACGTTTTGCAGACAACACAAATGGCAGTTTTTTTCGTTATACAATTATATACAATAAAAGCCACATGACAGTACATGGATTGGTAAGTACGTGTTGAAAATAAAATGTAAGGACGGTGAATCCTGACCCACCGCGATACAGTTCACACTAGTACAGTCAGATGACACTTACTTGCCTGTTGGTTTTGTACGATAAAACAATGTAAGTAGTATACGCACCTTTATTATATCAATAAATCTTTATCTTATGTATGAAAACTTTAAGCAACTCTCTATTTAAATATTATGTCAATACATATGTTAAATACATCTCATGGTGTCAATACATCTCATTTTTATTGACAACCACCATGTTGTGTAATTATATTGCACAATTATTATGTATTTGGAACTAACTGCATCTACAATAGGCAGAAATGAGAGTCAACATCGCACAGTCAGCATCAATAGTTGCGTATGAAACAAAGCGCCAAAAATATCTGTCATCCTCAAATACTTTTCCAAATATAAATATATCTCAACAGTTCCCGTTTAAAAGTATTTGCAACAGTTTTATAGAGCCATACATATTTTTATTATGCTATCAGAGCATGGTAGATACTTTTGGCGCATAGTCTGATACACTACATTTGATTCTGACTGTACGTTCTACAGGCCGCGTACGTAGCCAAAACGCCAATTGCTAACGCTCCATAGCGATCGAAACGCAACTGTCACCGTCGCACTAATATGGAAGAGTGATACACACAAAAAGAGTGATACAAAGCGTTTCGTTGTCGAAGCGATAGCGATTGTCACCTTGGCTAGGCCGGCATGCCGCTCAAAACGACCAATGGCGGCGACAGCTGCCGTCACATACTTTATATTTAGACACAATTGTGTTATAAAAAATAGCTTATTGATGTTTTATTTTGTATATGTCGAGGCCGATCGTAAAATCCGGCAGATCATGAAATTCCTAAGCATATCGTGAAACGTAAAAATCATTGTTTCCTACTGCGTCGACGCTTATTTCTGGACAGTTTGGCCTCCAGGCATCTGAAGCAACCTAACGAACCTATCCTACCTATATATTGGTTTAATGTGACTACCGTCAAAACATTACACAGGAACTTTACGATCGGCCGCCGACATACAGTAGCGGCAAATAATGTATCATATATTTTTTCAGATACATGTGCATATATATTCATTTTGAAAATAATTACTTTTCCCGAGTTTTCGCAGTAGCCCGGTGGGTACCTAATTGTAAAGTAATGATGCGATATGTGAACGTGGTTGCCCACATTGCCACGTGCAGTGGGACGTAAGTACCTATATATATATATATATGGTCGTGATGATTAGATTAGATTTATTGATTTCATAATACAGAGTACAATATAAATTGCAGGCATGGCAATCTACAAGAATTCATATTATGATCGTTAAAACAAGAATGTCATAAGAATATAATCAATAAAATAATAATTTAAAAATTAAATTACAGAATAATAAAATTTCAAAATAATGTCAAGATAGTATCTCCTGTGGTGGATCATCAATATACATCATTCATAAATTCACTAACAGAGTACAACGGTTTATCCAACAAAAAATCTCTTAATCGGCATTTGAATGTTTGATCACACAGTTCACAGACAGGATGATGACACAATTATTGTTTACATGATGTATATAGTCAAACTTTATGAATTTTCGAGTGAATGCTTGCAAAAAATAGCAGTATGATAAATTGTTTGCCGCTACTGTATATAAAAAAATATCTAATAAAACATTCATTTCTTTAAGCAAATACGTATATTTTTTTATTTAGATGTTAGGAATCGATTAATTTTAAACTTGTGAGGGTTATTATTTTTAATCATTTCGTATTGTTACTTATACTATTATAACATATCTATTTTCTAATCATTTAGATAGGTTATAAAATTCAAATGAATGACAAATTTAAGGTGACATTTGGTACACATATGGAAGTTTGAAGTTTGTGACCCAAAGACGGACATGTAACGTAAACAAATGAATTTTGAATATAGGGGCCACTTTGGGGGGGTAAATGAAAAAATTAAAAAAAATTTTTTTTTAAATAATATTGTGTTACATATCAAATGAAAGAGCTCGTTGTGAGAATCTGTTTTTTTTTTTGTATTTTAAAATAAATAGTTTAGAAGTTATTTATGAAAATAGCCAAAAAATTACCATTCCCCTCCGAAATTACCATCTCCGAAACTACTGAATCATTTTTTTTTTTTATACACAAAATCGTTCTTTATCACAGGAAAACCTATTAGAAATGGGCAGTCAAGCGTAAGTCTGACTTAATTATTTAGTTTTTGATCCGACCCCTACGGATTTTTTAAAACATTTCACTCACGCTTGATATAAAAAATATATTGTTAAAAATTGTGTAATGTGCGGAACCCTTGGAACGCGAGTCCGACTCGCACTTGACCGATTATTTTTATTAGCATCAGACTTAAATAGGAGCACTTACAAATTTATATGGAATTAGTTTTTCGCTCATAACTTTTGGAACAAAGATAGGCGTTAAACAATTTTCAGGTTCCATTTATATAATAAACATTATGTGAGAATACCTACCAGTTCTGGCCAATATTTATTTCAATCGTTCTTTCTATAAAATGGCACCTGTATGTTATATCAATAAATATCAGGTTTCATGGATTAAAGACTCCACCATTTTTTAACAGGATTCCCTTTTGTTTCTACTTTGCGAAGCAAACAATAAATATTTCTCCTTAAATGAATACGAATGGACATTTGCTCTGGAACCTCATAATGATAAATTATGGCAGTTATTAGTTATTGTCAGTGAAGTACTCAATTAAACAAAGACTGCCAACTTTATTTGATGAAGTGGAGAAAACCTGATTAAATGAATTTATTTAGTCTGGTTTACAACCGCAGCCCGTCTACAATGCCTTTCTTTTAAAAAGAAAGGCTGCATTAATTTACGTTGTTCTCAATATAACGCGTAGCACTCTGTTACTAATAGATAAACGATAGTAATAAATACATAAGCAAACGATATGTCTTTATGTTAAGTCTGGTTTATGTTGTGTAAAATAGTAGGAGGGTAATATACATTTCATAGTATGCTTAACTTGTTCGCGTCTTTCCTGTAGACATCGCAAATCAAACAGATTGTCCAAACTAAAAAGTAGGTCAACATTTCCAAATACTCCACGTATACATGGGGTCCTTTCAGATTTATCACTTTAATAACTCTTCCGTGTTATGGGAAAAGGCGTAAGTGCAGGCGTTACTTAAGTTGTGTGAGCTCTTTTCAACCGGAATAAAGTTTGACCTAGTCAAACATCGGCGTGAATTCGGCGGGCGAATAAAGTATTGACTCCATATCAACACTTTATTCGCCCGGCTATGGAGAAAGGAAAAATAACTTGGGAAACATTGATGTTTTCACGTTGGGACATTTTTCCCAAGCGCTAGACTTGAGTGGGAACAGGCATATATTATATTTAATATCATATATTTTTATTATCATAAACGATAAACATACGGTAGCGAGGCATCTAGCGGTTTAATAGTTTGCAGCATAAACAGCTAAGAAGTGTGTGTTATATTTATTTTCCTGAAGCGCTTTAGAAAAATAAAATGGAAAAAAATGGCCACTTGAAAATGAAATTTTTCACTACATAATGCTGTATTTCGTAGATGTGCAGGATTAACGGGAATCACTGTACCTTTTAAGTACAAAAAGGTTCATTCATAAGAGCTGGAGCGAGATTTGTACTGAACTGTCAAAACTCTGCATTATTCTATATTATTGGTAATACGTAGGTATATTAAAAGTAAAGTAGTGAAGTTGTTTCTTACAACTTACAAGCAACAACATTTAAAAAACTTAAGCGCAAATTGTCCTGAATATTTTTTTACTTGAAGTTTAAAGTATCGTGACACGTGGTATCTTCGCGTATCCTGTTTAGTTTCACTTTTCAACATTCTGTATGACACGCAACTTTGCTAAGTAAATTACGTAGTTTGAATCTAAATTTATTTCCCCTGTGCCCGAATATAGCGTCAAGTTGGATTAAGAGGACCCTTGGGATGTTGTAATCGGAGCAACCTTGGCATAGCTGGAATAACTTCTCCAAACGCCGTGCACACAATTGAAGAGGAACTTTCAAAATGGTTTAGGAAGACTATATGTTTAAAGATATAAAGTCCAATTTAGATATTAACCTGATTATTAATATATAAAACTACTTAAATAAAGACAGTACGTAATTTATGTAAAATCTTTTCAGTGTGATTCATCTTTGAACAGGCGATTTAGCATTCTCTGTGTACTTGAAACTCAAAACAATAGTGTTTTTAACAGAACTCTAAACTGAGCATGGGCCATGCTCTGGGCTGGTTTTTTGTTTTATTTTGTTTGTAATAAATGGTTCTTATTTCTATAGAGATCTAATGATACGTTTGTTTTTATCTGATGTTGTACGACACTGGTTGGGCTTTCCCGTATTTATAACTAACTTTACTTAGTATGTTTATGTTGTCCCGTATTTATACCTAACTATATTTTCGCCCTTGAGTATTATCTAAAACAGATGGCCCAACGCGCAGATAAACTAGTTTTTATAGTTTTAACAATTTTATTAAGCTCTCTTGGTGACAACTTGAGACAATAATAGCCTTCATCGTATTCATCTTCATTATTTTTGTCGTATTCATGTATTCATGACAAGGTCATATACACTTATTTAATTATAAACTTGATGCATATGACAAGGTCACATGCATCAAGTTTACGCTACCTATTAACGTCAAGCAGGTATATAACAGCAAATTTAAAATAAAAGGTGATACGCTGGAATTTGAAGATCGAACAGTTTTCCTGGGTGTCACTTTAGACTCAAAACTGCAATGGCATGCTCATATATCCACTCTAGCCGGCAAACTTAGTTCAGCAGCCTATGCAGTGAGGAGAATCAGACAGCTAACAAACGTAAAGACGGCCAGGCTGGTATACTTTAGTTACTTCCATAGTGTTATGTCGTATGGAATTCTGTTGTGGGAAAAAGCGGCAGACATTCAGACAATATTTGTGCTGCAAAAACGAGCTGTACGTTCCATCTATGGACTGGGCGCTCGAGTATCCCTAAGAGAGAAATTCAAGGAAGTTAACATTCTTACCGTTGCATCTCAATACATACTTGACAATATTATGTATGTTCGGAAAACCATCCACGAAACGCATTCACTAGAAACAAACATAAACTTGCTGTGCCCGCCCACCGCCTCCGTAAGGTTAGTACGTCTTTCGTCGGGAACTGTACACGTTTTTATAAGAAAGTGCCCGCTAATATAGTGAATTTGCCACATAACAAATTTAAGTCACATGTTAAGCGCTGTTTGTCAAGTAAGGCGTACTATACTGTAAAAGATTTTATAGACGATAAAGATCCCTTTAAGACAGTAGCTTGATCTTGATAATGTGATAAAATTTAAGCAATTTTTGTTGTGTTTTAGTCTTTTTTTCTGTGAATTAACCATACTAGTGTCCAGTAGAACTGACTCAAGAGACCATCATGTTCTCGCTTGATTGTATTGTTTTAGTTAGTTTTAGTTTTGGGCACTTAGAGACCTTATACACCTTTAAGATTTTATTTTATTTTAATTTATTTTATAAGTAATAATACCTATATTTTTAATGATTCTGACAGGTCTATCTTATTTTATTTTATTTTAATTTATTTTATAAGCCTTTACCTCTCTATGTCAATTTATATTTGTAATTTAGTTATTTATAGGTAGGCATACTTGTAGTCTTTAATGTAACATACGAGCACAAATGTTGCTGAAATGAACGGGTGCTGTTTGTGGAGACCGCTCTGTTTAAGTTTAAACGGGCTTCATGTTACGTCCTATGTAACTTTACTTTTGAGTGGCATTAACGTGAAACACTTCATTCGGTTCTTGTCTTTACACCTCTAAGGATAATTAGATGATCTTTTTTTTTAATTTATTATACATATTTTATCTCTGACACTTAGAGACTTTTACATCTCTAAACAATTTTAGTAATTGTCTGTTGTTTGTATATTTTTTATTAGTTTTTTTTTTTTGTGTAATTGGACATTTAGACTTGGATACATCTCTGACAAAGTATCTAATATTTTATTGATTCCATATTTGTAATTGTTTTTTGTAAATTTTGGTTTTGTATTGCTTGTAAAAATTGACATGTAAAAGTGCCCCTGTGGCCTATTTCTTGAATAAATGTTTGTATGTTTGGTGATAAGAAAATAATAATTTGTTTTAAGAAATGTATAAATTGCATAATTATTTTGAGTATTTTGACACTGTCCATGTTTCAAGCCATTAAGAAATGAGCACAGAAAGAAGTAAATTGTAATTAGGCAAAACATTTTCTTACAAAAATTTGGTGACCAGAGTGCGTTACTTATACCCACAAAACGCCCACTTAAATAAAACGTGAAACTCAAAAGAAAAAATCCCACATACAAATAATCCGAAGTCTCTCTCAACCTTTGATAAAAAAAGCCAAATTCCTTCAAATTATACCTATCAATGTAAAATCTAATAATCCATGTCAACTTGAAATTTGTGCCTTATCATGCCAAGGAAACCTTGGGGTGTGGTAATGCAGGATACAACATGAACATGATTTTTGGGTACGACAAAAAAGGCTTATCATTATAATACGGACCCACCGTAATACAGTTCACACTAGTTCGAGAGTCAGATGACATTTACTTGCCTGTTGTTTTTATACCGTATAAGTAAAACTATGTAAGTAGTATAAGCACCTTTATTTACTCAATAAAATATCTTAATTTTTTTTCATCTATTTAATAATTTTGAAAATAACGTAGCCGACTTTTGGAGACTCATTAATGTACCTATACAAACGTACACGATGAAACCCGGCTACGCATGATGTGGTAAATCTTTTAAATGAATGTACATTTTCAAACAGCACTTCTCCCTTAATAATTTGTGGTTATCAAACTACATAATAAAATTAAAAACATAATACAAAGTTAGGTTGTCTGTGACTTTGAGCGTTATTATATTCCACAGTACCTACCTATTTTGGTCCATGATCTTCTGACAGTCTTTACCAAATTTTTCAATTAAAAATATTTTATTATTTTTACTTATAAAAAACCAAATTATGCCTTATTTCATTCTCTTTTCACAATATCTAACATTTTTCTGATTGTGTTCAGATTGAGATAGTTCTGAGGTGTTTTAACTTTGGTGAATTTGACTTTTTGACAAAAAAATGCCTACCATATAAAAACAACTTTCAGTGGTTGGAGTAGCAAGTTTTCCTGCCTACCTCAAGTAAAAAAAAGAGTTTCAAAAAGTATGTTTTTGGTAGATGACGTTCTAATGAGCATAAAACAGCTTATTAAAATATAAATACAATTTTGGCATTGTAGTACGAAGCGAGGGAAGATTATCAAAAAACGCTGGACAAAAAATTTAAGGTATGATGCAATATATATTTGGTGAAAACTCACAATAATAACAGATTATTAAAATAAAACAACTGCTTGAATATATGCATTTGGTAAAAAGATATACCAGATTATGCATGGCCGGGTTTCATCGTGTACAGTCTTTATATCTGATTAAAAACATCATTGTTACTAGGTAGGTACAATTAGGCTAATTTGAACATTTATTTCGACGTAAACAATTGAAAGAAAGAAAGAAGAAGAAAGAAAATACATTTATTTGACGCCACAACATAGTACATAAAAAAAAGAAAAGCATGCAGACAAAAAAACATTTGGACGCCAAAAAGGATCCCCACTCAGCATAGTGCCGCGGCAAACCGTGGCGCTGGTTTTCTGTGGGGACCTGGCTTAATCTAAAAAATAATAATGGCGACACGTACGCCAACGACACACAAATAAAATTTACATTGACATAAAAATACAAACATTATTAAACAGAAATTTATTGGACATGGAGGAGACAGTAAAAGTTATAATTCTTATATGTATATCTTGAGGGATCTTCAGTATAATTTACAGTACAGGATTCCTGCTCCGTTTTTGCATTCGAACGCTTTGATATGTCGTCTCGTGCCTCTCACTCTTATGGAGACAGCTCTTAGATATTACAGAAATTTGAACTTTAAGCTTATTTGTTTTATCCGGACATATTTATTTGTCTTACCTCTCTCTCTTCAGTCTTGGCTATTAGAATACTTGGGGAGGTTGCGGGAAGCGCGCACCCGTTGGACGCTCTGAGCTTTCGGCCCTACGCGGAGCTCGGCCTTCGGCCTTAACATTTGGGAAATTGTACTATTGTTCTGTATCTAATCTTGCTATCTAAGCTACTTGGCATAACCATACTTATATGTGGTGGTCTCCGGGTGTATTTTGTCTGTAAATTACTTACCAAAAAATTAAGATAACTTTTGGTGAAATAGAAACTTCTTCAAAACTTGTTCCGCGTGTAAACTAAGAATATGCGATAACTAATTTAGAATCCTACTCCTTTATTGCTATTTCATTAATTTATTATTGTTAGGTATCCACTCTATGTAATATGGCAAAAAAAGATTGGACTCTTTAGTTTAATTTGTTCTTAGTAATATAAGCACTCATGTTTTTTTCCGTGTAAGTGAATTATTGTTATTATTTAGAGGAAATAAAGATCTTGAAACCAATTTCCTTATTATAAATGATGACCTCCAAAATAAAACTGCGCTTCAGCGAAAATTATTCAGTTTTTGTGTAATATTGAAATTTTCTAACTGGAAATGTCTGGTTGTTGTAGAAGAGTAACACACTGTGCAAAGCGCTTATAGGGGAGTGACGTGATGTAACTACATTTGTGTAACTCCAAAACCGTGGCGTGATATATGTGTTGGTGTAGGACGTCATCTGTCTAGATTTATCCGGATTGTTCGGATCTGAGGACTCGGACGAATCTGTTGACATTGCTGCAAGAGAGGTATTTATGGTAAATGAATAAATGGTATACTGAATATAGATAGAAAGGTACTTCAGGCGTATTACGGTCACACTAAATGATATGATATAGCAAACGTCACTTTCTGACATTAATACCTAAGATGGTTTATGATTTATGACGTGGTGATGGTAACTTTCCTTTATTTTGTACCTGAGCAAAAGACTTTTTTTTTTATTGTTTATTGCGTATTGTTTATTGGCTTGTATATTTTCTGTCAAACTTTTGATTTTCCTAACGACATAAATAATATTCCTAAATGTCCTTAATTCTAAATAGTGTACGTAGTCATGGTTTTACTACATATGTACTACAGATGAATATTCACAACTGTACCAATACCCACGTGAACTAAAACTTAGCTAGAAAGCCAAATAGAAATAATCCTTTCTTAACATTGTCATTAATTATACTTAAGGTTCTCAAAATAAGTAAAAGTTACACGGGTTAGGTACACCTGTAAAATAAGGGTCGCCTTAGAAGTTTGCTCACGAAATTACCCAGCTTGTTTACCTTAGCTTATTGAGGTAAATAAGTGATTATATTTGTTATTTTCCAGCGTAAGCCCAGGTCTCGTTTTCAGCCAATCAATAAATTTGTTGTGGGAGAATACTTGATTTGAAATTTGATTGGAAATTTGAACAATCGTCATTGTATGACCTCGGTCTCTCGCTGTCTGAGTACGTACTTTTACTACTTATATGCCGCTCAGAACACAATTACTTTTTTACATTTTTAACCGCAAATCATATTCTCGCACCAAAACCAAAAACATTTTAAAACGACTATCATTTTGTTAATTTTTCTCCTTCTGCCCTTTCTTCTCCTTCCTTTCTTCCTTTTGGATGTTTAGTCGGGCAATAAAAACGAATTGATACATCATTTATCTAAATTGTTTCTGTAGTTTCAATGCTTAGGTAGATTCTATATACCCACCCACACCCACACCCACACCCCCCCACACACACACACACACACATACTAACATAGACTGCTTAAACAATAGCCCTACCTAACGCCTGGACGCCTTCGAAAGGACGCTTCTTTGCTTAATTTCTCCCAATCTAACCTAAATCTGTCCAGTCGTTGTTTAAGTATTATCCAAGTATCCAAACTGTCCATTTATAATATCGTTAGTAGGACACCTAAGCAGTTAAGCACGTCATCCGTAAAAACCTACAGGCCGCGTTATTTTTCATGGCAGCCGAAATACCCATTACTTTACGTTCGTTACGTTAAACAAGCCCTTTATTTTGCAATTTGTATCTGTAGAGTGATCCGCGAAGCGCGAAGCGGATTTGCATTACATTACTAAGGGCTTCTGTATACATTTGATTTGGATAAATTCAAGATTAAACTGAACTGAAGTGCTACTGCTTTGACTTTGTGTAGGTAACACATTACACACACTAAGTACTTTGAAGGTATCTTCACTCACTTCGTCACTTAAAACATGTTTGGGTCGAAATTAGAATTTTTTTTTGTTTTTCGTTGTCTTGCTTTTTGTCCCCAAAAAATGTGACGAAGTGGAGCTTTTTGTATGAGATGAAATTTCGTTTTAAATTTTTCTCGTGTAAAATATAATCTACAGCTAGCAAGACATGCAATAGTACTCGACTTTTTTTATTTAATTGATTTAAGGAGACCCTTAATTTAAGCTCGGTTCTCCATACAAACGTAGTTCCGTTCTCATTTTAAAACAACTAGCTAGATTGCTCTGAAACTTTTTACTTACAATAGGATTAAGTATATCTATGTGTGTAATTAGTTTATGTAGCTTTAGATACCATAGTAAAAAAAATACAGTGAATTTAAGTTTTTCATACAAAACTTGTTTTTGCTCTATTTCGTTTGTTTTATAAACTGGAGCTATATAAACTAATTTCAGACCTAGATATACCTCATGTTATTGTATGTGCAAAGTTTCATTACAATCCAACACGTAGTTTTAAAATGAGAACGGAACTACGTTTGTATGGAAAGGTGCAATTCGGCTGAGCTTGCCGGGGACTCATGAGTGGTCAGAAAAAAGACAACGAAAATAATTTTGACAGGTTTTACCTAGTGTTTAAATAAGATTGTTTCTGGTTTTATTTTTTATTTTTTTAAATTATTGTTACAATTTTAATTTTCAGTGTGCAAGTATGTGATTATTTGATATTCCTAATGTAGCATTTTAGTTTCGTATTTTTTCAATTTTTTCAATTATTTCAATCGTTAGGAGAAGCTTACTTGAAGGGAAATCATATTTTTGTCGTTCAATTAATTTAACTATAATCAATAGTACTAAATCAGTATTGACGCTGCGTATTCCACACAAAACCGCATTTGGATTCTTTGGTTTAACTATTTAGTTGCGGGATAAATCGTGGTCGTCATGCCAGGTTATAAATACGATTAAATTCACATAAATCAATTTCCAATAATTAATAACTTCGTATTTCAGTTGAACTTTAATTTTCTCTGTATTTTGTAAACGTTTGAGCATTAAATTATATCTACTTAAACGCGGAAAGTGCGGTCACTTGCAATCGCAATAGTTGAAACATTAAAAAGCCGGTATTCAAGTGATTTATATACCACCGGGTACATGAAAAACTTCCGCGGGAAAACTGAAAAACAATCCCCAGCTAGCTGACCGTAAAAACGCGCAGAATTCAAGAGCAACCCTGAAACAAAAACGCTGGTAAACCCGGCCAGACACGCACTCATTTGGCCGCAGTTGGTTCATAAATCAACGCGCTTCGCTGCGGAACACGACAAGTCCATTTAGCATAACATATATTTATAATCGTAATATTTACTGAGAATCTGAGGCATGCGGTCTGCTTGCCGGGTGTGGCGACGACGCGAAGTTTAAATTTTATACCGGGTGTGCCCTGCACAGAACAGACGCAAATATTGAAACGGATATATGACCCTTTCTAGAGTCTATGTAATTGCCTGATCAAAATCCGAAGACAAGCTGAAGCTAATTTATGTTATTTCATCCCAAGTTATTGAATAATGTGCTAAATTGGCATAAAATAAGCAATTTAGCGGGAGTCGAGTTCTGCGGAAGCGACGCCACCATTCTAATGGCCCCGATGTTTTAATTTTTTTGGATGCGATTACGTATTTTTATACGTATAATCTTTATGTTAATATTTTTCCCTTTTTTACTGTTGGACGTTCCACATTACAATCTAAAATGAAGGAAATTGCGAAATTGGTATCGCATTGGAACGGCAATCTAAACCAAAGATGTGGATTCGAGTCCCACGTTGGCCAGATTTGATCATCGTTGATTTTTTCATTGTGATTGACATCTGTATATACAATTTATATAATTAAATCATTTTACGGTTTAGACTCACTTGTTTTAGTCACTCGCGCGACATCCCAGGTAGCAAAATGACGTAAAATGACGTCAGCGACGTCATAATGACTGCATTATTACGTCATTATGACGTCGCTGACGTCATTTGACGTCATTTTGCTACCTGGGATGTTTTTTGATTTAATGTTAGTATGTCTCACAACAGTTTAAATTCAATTTATATAATATTTATATTTTAAGTGTCATTTCATTAAAGTTTGTAATACGACCAGACTGCTTGAATACACCGTGTATTTTTAATGAAACGGCAAATTGAACAAGGCGTCGGTTTTAATGCTATGAAATGATTTTAAAATATTTTTTTCATTAGCCTTAACTAACAGTATGCAATATATATATTTCTTTTAATTTTTCGAACGGCATTGACTTAATACAGTCATGACTTGTGACAGTTGTGACGTCGCGTCAGTAAGTGCGACGTTTTGAATAAAAACAATGTAATGAATGATACAATGCGTGCTGTATTATTTTATAAGGAAAAAAGTCTTTGTAAAACATAATATAGTTTGTAGTATATAGTTTCTGTTTGGCCCAATGGTTGACTGGTAGAGAATGCCTTATGGCATTAAGTAGGCTATTTGAACTTTCTTGTATTGTGTAATAAAGGTTAAATAAATAAATATACGAAAGTTAATTTATTTCGGACTTATACTAAACTACCCTTACAATATATAAGGACTTATCAAAAATACACGTTGTAGGGGTATATTTGATAGTATTCACTAAGAAAAAAATTGCACTTTTCAAAGGTTTTGTCCGCAAAGGTTTGAATTGCCGTACATACATGCGCACAAACTTGTAATTCTCAGACATAGGTTTTAAACGCGATGTTAAACGAAGTTTCGTGAGTTTCGTTTCGTGAACTATGTGAACATGAAAATGCGAGCTCGTATTAACAGCACCAGCCGGGCTAGCACATGATTGGCGCGAGTGTATCTCGACGCGACATAGACTACCCGTCCCCCTTTAATTCATACAGTTAGTAAAAGACGGGTAGTCTACCTTGCGGCGAGATACTGTCGCGTCAACCATGTGCTCGGCCTCCTGAAGGCCTACCGCGAAAATCGAAGTTCGCAAATTTCGGACATCTTTCTCTTTTACTCCAAATAAGGCGTACCTAATTAAAGTGACAGAGAAAGATGCCCGCAATTTGCGATCTTTGGTGTTCGCGGTAGGCCCTCTGCTTCTCTTCGCTATGTCGATATGATTGTGAGCGTTAACTTTAAATTTAACAAACATTAAATTTAATCTTCAGAAGCAATATATGATGCTTACTGTACAGTTCTCATAAATGTTTACTAAAAGGGTTTCAATAAAAAACATAATTTGGCCATGTTGCATATAAACCAATGGCACAACAAGCCCGCCTGACCCTCCACATTCCGCGCAACTGCGTACTGTATAAATAGGTATTAATGTGAACAGAGCGTTATTAATTGTAAGTAATATACCCGGTGATATTACTAAATACCCGGCCTCCGTGCTTCTCTTTAATATGACTCGAGTCCTCTGTTCGGCTATGAACTGAGTAGGTTGTTGTCAACTGTTGACATTATAATATGCAGAGTTGTTTTCAGTGCTTGCTTATATTAGAAATATTTTGCTTTAATTATGTTTATTTTCGTAGGAGACATGATTTCTAAAGATGGCGTGATGAGTATCAAATGAAATACATTTATAATTTGACGTTAAACACGACGTGTCGTGTTAATCATAACAGAGGATGCTGATACGCTACACGATATACGATATGATATAATAATGTGTCAACCTCAACCCAACATAACGCTTAAAGTTGACATTTTATTGAAAAAAACCGGACAAGTGCGAGTCGGACTCGCCCACCAAGGGTTCGTTAATTTTTAGTATTTGTTGTTATAGCGGCAACAGAAATACGTCATCTGTGAAAATTTCAACTGTCTAGCTATCACGGTTCATGAGATACAGCCTGGTGACAGACAGACAGACAGACGGACAGCGGAGTCTTAGTAATAGGGTCCCGTTTTTAAACTTTGGGTACGGAACCCTAACTAATGTGGGTTGACACATTATTACGTATCAGCATCCTAGTGACGCTGTGTGCCGTAGACCTCGTGAACCACTATGGCTCCGCCATTTTGAAAAAGTTCCAAAAACTGAGTAAGTGAGTAGGCCAAAAACCTATTTATTAAATGAACCTACTCAGAATGTTTCACAAGAATTAGTAGTCAATAAAAATATTATATTTTTCTGTTTTGTTGTTCTCTATACCATTCTAATGCGAAATACAAATTTAATATGACGCATAGACCATAGACCAAAAAAGGCAACCATCCCATCCCTACTGGTAAGGATATACCTATCGACACTGTCACAAATATAGTCTACTTTGTACTATTTTAAATATGATGGTGAAACAATGAAAGGCGATCCATATAATGTTTATTATAAACCCCTATGAGTATTTTCTCAATTTTTTTTTTGCGGGAATTCGGTGGTTGCGAGCAGCACAGGATCGGTCGGAGTGGCGAGCCTTGGGGGAGGCCTATGTCCAGCAGTGGACGTTTATCGGCTGACATGATGATGATGATGATGATGAGTATTTTCTAAAAAAATGTACAATGTTCTTTTTGACTTGACTAACTATTACTCCTCTCGTGCATGAGAGGAGGCCTGTGTCCAGCAGTGGGACGTAGTATACGGGCGAAAAATTATATTATTATTCTGTTTATTTTATTTTTTTCTTAATTTAGGTATTTTATTACATAAATATAAAAGTAAAATATAAAAACACAAAACAATACATATAAACACAGTTATAATAAATTATTACAGTTTTTACTTATTTTTTGGTTTTTATTTTGTTTTTCTTTTAAATTTTTTATTTATTTTTATTTTTCATTTTATTTATTTATTAAATTTTATTTTTACTTTTTAGTGATACTTGTTTTTTTGTTTCAATTTTTTATCATCTTTTTATTATTTATTTATTTTATTTTACTTTTTAGGGATTTATTTTAGGTTTTGGGCTAAAATATTAGTTTGTTCACAGTTAGGTTCCCCATTTAATTTTGTGCTAGTAGGTACTCTAGTGTAGGCAATGGCCAACCTCGATAATTATTCGCGACGAAACTTTGGTATAGGTATTATGTTTCGTCTTATTGTAACTAAGATTTAGTTTACCTAGACACTCCCAGTCCCAGTCCTACTCCTATTCCCAGTTCCAGGCTCCAGGACTCTGACTCCGACTCCCACGCCCACTCGTACTCCCACTCCTATTACCACTATTTCATCTTATCACAAAATTTCATCACTGTCATCGGTGACTCAAAATGAGCATCTAGTTTTTCAAGGAGGGTAGAATATTCAATGGTGTTCAACGTTTTTGGATACACCAAATCTTTTGCAACGCAGTAAGTTTCTTCCACCAACGTCGTAAGGAGTATGTGACGCCGCTTTGTGCCCGCTTTGTCGGTGGTGTTCGTCAAATCATTTGCAAAACTCATCGCTTCAAACCGCTCCTTAAAAATCCTCCATTCTTGTGCGTTGTGGTCGAACGGAGATTGGCGCCATTAATCACGTTAGCGCTCGCCGCCATCGTTTTTAACAATTATTTTACTAGTTTATCATTTATTTTAACGCGTTAGGTACTTCTCGTCGCCAAATAATGTGTTTGGGATTTAAATATAATTAAAACACTCGAATAGCAATGTAACGGACATGTATTTTACGGCAAACTGACATTTGATATATCTTTACGAGCTACCTACATTTACCAAAATACTACAGTTCTATCTTGGATACTGCTCTCCCAAGTGCTCATCAAGACGTGTCGGAAGACCAAAACAGCGTGTGCCTATGTTGCACGAAACCTGAGTTCCACTAGGTACAGCCAGGGTTCAGCATCAGCTCCATCTTGGGTACTGTTCTCCTAATTGCTCATCAAGACGTGTTGGAAGACCAAAACAGCGTGTGCCTATGTTGCACGAAACCTGAGTTCCACTAGGTACAGCCAGGGTTCACCATCAGATCCATCTTGGGTACTGCTCTCCCAATTGCTCATCAGGACGCGTTTGATGAGCAAAACAGCGTGTGCCTATGTTGCACCAAACCTGCGTTCCCCTAGGAGCAGCCAGGGTTCAGCATCAGCTCCATCTTGGGTACTGGTCTCCCAATTGCTCTTCAGGACGCGTTTGATGACCAAAGCAGCGTGTGCCTATGTTGCACCAAACCTGCGTTCCACTAGGAGCAGCCAGGGTTCAGCATCAGCTCCATCTTGGGTACTGCTCTCCCAATTGCTCATCAGGACGCGTTTGATAACCAAAACAGCGTGTGCCTATGTTGCGCCAAACCTGCGTTCCACTAGGAGCAGCCAGGGTTCAGCATCAGCTCAGCTCTATGTATACTAAAACCTTCTCCAGAATGTAACAAACACTTTTCTGAAAACCGCATCAAAATCGGTTCAGCCTAACGCGAGATAATCGCGAACAAACATACATACATACATACATACATACATACGGGTCAAACTGAGAACCACCTTTTTTTTTAAGGCGGTTAAAAAACCTAACCTAGGGTGCCGCCAGCAGCGGGGCAGGGCAAAGAGAGGAACCGCCGGACTACCCGCGCCGTGTCCAACATCACCGCCTTCTGCATCTGGCCCTTGATCCAACCTCCTAGCGAGAGTCTCTCAAGATGTTGGTAGAGTTTTTTCGCTATAAAACCGTTCACTGAAAAACATATCGGGACGATGATCGTCGAATCAAAATTCCACATGGCGGTTATCTCGTGAGCCAAGTCTAGGTACTTAATGGACCTGTCCTTTTCGTCTTTCGTCTCGTCTCGTCGATCTAGGGCATCCAGCTCGGTCTGAGTCCACCTTAGTATGCCAAAGGAGTATGTGTGTAGGGGCATTATCCAGGCGTTGAAGGCGCGCACTTTATTGCCACCTGAGAAAAGACTGTTAAGTACTTTTATGAGCCGACTGAAAAAGCGCTCCTTCACCGACCGTCTAAAGCCCTCGTCCTCGATACCCAACGACTGTGACATACCAAGGTATTTAGAGATAGATTTCTGATTTAGAGATAGATCTGAAAGACATTGTCTCAAAAAGTTGTAAATTTGTTGAATTTACAACCTTCCCCCGCTGTACATGCATAACCGCTTAACCGCACACTTATCGACACCAAACTCCATTCTAATGGCGGTACTGAAAACTTCTGTGGTTTTCAATAGCACCATCAAGTCTTGGTTATTTGGTCATGTACAGAAGGTGAGAAATGATTCCATCCTCTCTCCGAAGCCCTCAACCTAACCCTGAATTCTGCAGTAGGGTGCTGAGGGGATTCAGAGCTAGGGAGAACCACAGGGGACTATTATTATTATTACTAAATTCTGATTTCTACGTCGAGTCTATAGTAGCCTTACCACGAGCTTGACACTGAGTTGACATTTATATAATAATATTCGCTAGCATGACTGTGCACACTTACTTTTTATGAATTTCGCTCGTACTGGCATATTTAGTGCGTGCCACATGTATAGTAAGTAAGCTACGCAGACGTTAGCGAATATGTCAATGTCAAAGTCGTGGTAGCCGTACATATATATTGTGTCCAAGTTAATGTTTCGAGTGATATTACCTAAATATTTGAAATACTAACCTAACCCAACTTATTTGTATTAAATTATTTAAGGGCTTTTCCTGAAACAACGACTGATTTAATTATAAGCCGAAAAAATAAGCCTTCAGTTTCAAAGTTGAAACTTTCCTTAATCTGTAAGACTTGACTATATTCGGCTGCGCTCATTGACTGCTCGTAACTTTAAACTTAGTTTTATTAATTTTAAGCATTAATTAAGGAACAAATCTTACTTGTCCAACTTCCTTGTTACGTTATTAGCTGCCGGTTAAATTTAACTCATAATTTTCCGAGAGTTCTGCGTAATAATACTTTTACAGCCTAATGGGGCTTAAAACTCTAAGAGAACAATTTCAGGTTTTATGCGATAAGAGAAGTTTGAAAAAGAACCTTTAAAATTATTAAACGTTTTCTTTGTATTAAATAAATAGTAGAACGTCTATGTCTTTTGAGACTAAAACAGCCTCCTGAAGAGATGGACTAAGTCACGTTATAGTATTTACTACAACGTCACTACATAGTATAAAACAAAATCGCTTCCTGCTGTCTGTCTGTCCGTATGTATCCTTAGATCTTTAAACTACGCAACGGATTTTGATGAGGTTTTTTTTAAATAGATAGTGATTCAAGAGGAACGTTTATAAGTATAATACTCAGCATTGCACCCGTGCGGAGCCGGGGCGGGTCGCTAGAGTTACATTATAAAACAAAGTCCCCCGCCGCGTCTGTCTGTTTGTGTGTATTTATGTTCGCGCTAAACTCAAAAACTACGGAACGGATTTTAATGCAGTTTTCACCTATCGATAGAGTGATTCTTGAGGAAGGTTCAAGTGTACAATTTGTTAAGGTTTTATGTAAATTTGTTGAAATATGATGATGTTTGTAAATAATGTTGGAAAAAATCACGTTGTCTATGAGCTTTAAACGAAAACGTTGCATAATCCGTTTTGATATATAACAACATTAACAACACAAGTCACAATATCTCTCTTTTATAGGTCTACAAAATGTTCGCAACGGTATTTGTCTATCTTATAAGGATAACTTACTATACCTATTATTAACTTCTAAAACAAGATTACTACATATAATGTCGTATTTGAAAGCTATTTACACGGATACAGTATGAATCATTATCAAACTAAATACGTTTGTTACATTAAGAACTTCATACAAATCATAATGGCCCTGTATACCATACAATTTAAATGAATATTACATACATTCCCCACTGCGGCGCACGCGGCCCACGCTAATACGTACGAAAATGGCCACGTGCACAAAGTGAAGTGGGGATGATTTTTTTTATTTCGCTTTTATGATGTGTGCGTTGGACAGTTCTTTTAAAGCGAATAGGGGTCTCTAACAACCATTTATGATACAGTGAATATTTTCGGAAATAAGAGCTCCGAACTTGGTCGGATAAGCGATTTTTGAGTTACTTTTTATACCACGACGGTGGCAAACAAGCATACGGCCCGCTTAATGGTGAGCAGTCATCGTAGCCCTATGGTTTTATTAATACCACGTCGGTGGCAAACAAGCATACAGCCCGCCTGATGGTAAGCAGTCACCTTAGTTTTTAACCGACTTCAATTTCATAGAAGGAGGAGGTTCTGTATTCGGTTGTGGCTATTTTTTTTTTTCTTTTTTTTTATGTATGTTCACCGATTATTCCGAGACCCGTGGTCCGATTTGAGTAATTCTTTTTTTGTTCGAAAGGAGCTACTTCCAAGTTGGTCCCATATTAATCTGGTTCTGATCTGATGATGGGATCCCTGAGGAATTGAGGGAACTCCTCAAATTTTAAAGGCACATGTATGGTGATTTGTGTGTTTTCATAAGCAACTTGAGCATTTTCTCTCGAAAACGACCAATTTGATGAAGTGGACCTGATGATGATGATTGTTTTGAAGATAGTGATGATGATTTTTTTTATGTAGGATGTTCAGTGATTACTCCGAGACCCGTGGTCCGACTTGAACAATTCTTTTTTTGTTTGAAAGGAACTACCTCTAAGGTGGTCCCACATTAATCTGGTGCTGTTCTGATGATGGGATCCATGAGGAATTGAGGGGACTTCTCAATTTTTAAAGGCACATGTATGGTGATTTGGGTGTTTTCTTAAGCAACTCGAGCATTTTCTCTCGAAAACCACCAATTTGATGAAGTGGAGCTGATGATGATGATTGTTTTGATGATAATGATTTCAGCGATTACTCCAGCACCCATGATCCGATTTGAGTCATTCTTTTTCTGTTTGAAAGAAGTTACCTCCAAGGAGTTTTCGTAACATTTTTGGTTTTGATCTGATGATGGAATCCGTGAGGAATTGAGGGAACTCCTCAATTTTTAAAGGCACGTGTATGGTGATTTCGGTGTTTTCTAAAGTAACTCAAGCACTTCCTCCCAAAAACCACCAATTTGATGTAGTGCAACTGTAGCCTAACCACGAGTTTGACACTAAATATTCGCTAGCGTCTTCGTAACTTACTTTGTACACTAATATGCCAGTACGAGCGAGATGCATAAACAATAAGTTACGCACACGATAGCGAATATATCAATGTCAAACTCGTGGTAAGGCTACTGATGATGAAGACCAGCGACGAAATGTGAAACTTCCCTCGTATGTGTATTATGATTTTTGATGTAGGTAGTGTTGGAAACAACCAAAGAGACTGAGAGGTGAGGGGTAGGTGTGAGAGGTGAAACACGATTATGTTTTTCATTCATGCGTCACGCTCTTAACAATGTCTTAAAACTAAAAATGGAAAAATAAAAACTTTTATAAAAAAAAGATAAACCGACTTCAAAAAGGATGAAATAAAATATTATCCTTTTTAGGGTTCCGTGTTTAAGTATATGCGTTACCAACTGATATGTTTGAAGTCGGTGCCAAGCCAAGTAGTAACAATACCAGTCAAAAATGATCAGCTTTATGTATATAAATCCCATTACAACTGTGCAAATATTATAAACGTGAAAGTAATTCTGCCTGCCTCTTTGTTACCTTTTCATGGCTAAACAACTGAACCGCTTTAGCTGAAGCATAGCATGAAGGTTCCTTGAATTGTTTTATATTTTGAAATGTAGTCCTCTGGATAAACGACAGAAAATAACTCAGTCCCAATCCAACACTTGCGTTCTATGGACTTTTCAAGAATTGGTAAGAAATGCTCTTTAAAAAATACGACGACAAATAAACGCATTAGATTTACACTAATGTGCCGACAAGCATGGTACGAACTGCGCCAAGAAGTGTGTTCTTAAATACCTACAGAAGTTCGTTTATTGTCGTCGTGTAACGCTGCGTCTTACATAAGCGAACACTCGCAAACGCGAAGCGACGCGACGCGGCGCGGCGCGGTGCGGCCGGCCCAAGGCGGTCGCGTTCGCAAAGAGATCGCCCACGTAGGACACTTCTATAGGTATCAAAGGATTCATTAAGGCGCCATGCCGCGCCGCTTAGCGTTCGCGTGTTGTTCGTCTACGTAGTACGCTGCGTTAGGCAATCCAACGTACATACTTATATAGCCGCAGCCTTATCGAATTGCACCAAAATCACTATGAATATATGGTTCAAAATTTGGCTTGGCACCGACTTCAAACATATCAGTTGGTAACGCATATACTTAAACACGGAACCCTAAAAAGGATAATATTTTATTTCATCCTTTTTGAAGTCGGTTTATCTTTTTTTTATAAAAGTTTTTATTTTTATACTATGTCGGTGGCAAACAAGCATACAAGGCGCACGATTCTCATCTCCCCCGCTCCCTCACCTTAGATACGGCATTCGTCCGTAGTCCGTACCCGTAGCGTGTACAGCGTGGGTCGCAGTGGGGCTTCGTTGGCCACGCGCGCTAGCGTGTACGTGCGGGGCGCTTCGTAACAGAGGGCCTACCGCGAACACTGGAGTTCGCAAATTGCGGGCATCTTTCTCTGTCACTCTAATTACGCCTTAATTGGTGTTTTTGTGAATTTTTGTTTTGTGTCTGGTATACATAATATGGTAAAATTAAACACTTAATCGAATTCGAAAAAAAATAGACATAAAACATTACGCTTTACTACCCGTACGAAGCCGGGGCGGGTCGCTAGTATTAAAAAAAAATATGCCACCAGACGCAGGACGGTATACGCAGCAATCGTATTTTAGGTTTTACGAAAAGGTTTTCTTATTACGTCATTTCTAACTAATATTGTATTTCAAGAGGACACCTAATTTAATTAATAAGATTACGAGTACTTATAAATTGGGTCAGAGGTTTGTAGGCAATTTTGTGTAAGGCTGTAACATTTCATGGCTATACTAGGATGAATTTGATTTTAAATGCGATTTAATATTTTGGGTATTTTAAACACAACAATGTTATTTAACTTTTGAAGCTTTACCTTAATTAGAAGTTGAATTCTCATCAAACTTTGAAGCTATGCAACTTTGCATTCAAGGGTATCTTTGTCTGAAAATATAAATATTTTAATACTTACAAATGCTTTTATACGTATACCTATATGTATTAAAGTATGAAAGGGTTACACAACATGTTTTTTGTACTTAAATTTATATTTGTGATAATACTATAATGATACTATACAAGTGAATTTAATTTAACTCTGTGCTATTGACGAGCGAAGATGAAGTTAACCGAGCAATGTGTGTTTTTAGGGTTCCGTACCTCAAAACGAAAAAACCGAAACCTTATAGGATCACTTAGTTGTCCGTCCGTCCTTCTGTCCGTCAATATCCTTTATCTCGGGAACGCGTGGAGGAGGTATCGAGTTAAAATTAAAACCATATAGGTACTCAAGTCTACATCCCCTTGACACTGTGAAAAAATCAAACTTCTAAGTTAACGTAAAAAAGATACGGGCTTTTATGCCGCAAAAATAGTTACGTATTTAATATACAAGGATGCAAACTCAAAGTAGTATTTTACCCGAGTGTGGAATTGAAACACGAGCTAGCCAATTGGTTTCTTTACGAAAATCGAATGATGAGCGAAGCGAGTGGTTCAAAAATAGAATCCTGAGCGTAGCGAGTGTTGCAACACACGAGACGTAAAATAACTTTGGAGCCCGTGTGTAGCACAAATCTTTTCACCTAACTAAAGCGAGGAAAATACTACATAGGTACAAGAAAAACAACTAAAATATGTAAAATAAGCCTTTATTTTAACTAGTCCACAAATTGGCAGGAAATCTTATGTAGGTACAGCCAGGCGCTTCATTTAAAAATCTTTCAACATCTGAATCCGTGAAAATCTTCAACTTCTTTAGTTTGTGACCGGCTGATGTATTTTTCAGGAATGTAGCTTTGGATGCTTTTCAACAATATGAATATTCTTGTTTAGGTACTTTAAGAGTTCATATTAGCATTAAAAATGTACTGCAAAGAGTACTTGGCTTTTTAAAATTGGTTATTTCGAGGAAATATGACAGTAACACCGTTTCGGAGAACCATTCAGCTCCTTTTTTATGCCTCCATTCATTGAATAAAACTAATGCTTTGACGTATTTTACTCGCGATTTTTCGGGTCGGGCTTGCCGCAATTTTGCTGGCGTCAATTGTAATTCCTCTTCGTCACTTAAGTCACTCATATTCACACAGAAAACTCGAGAATATAAATTGCAACGATTTGCACGAAACAACGACGCCAGAAAATTTTTAAATGAAGAATCAAGAAAAAAATTCATTCGGATGCGTTCCCCTTCATGCGTTTTGAGTTTGAACTATTTAAATGTGGTGCATTCAGAATAATTAAAATGGATGGATCAAAATAAAATTTCTTGAAAGATTTTAAGTGTTTTAAGGTAAAATCATGTAATAAAATTGTTTGGACTTAATGTTTTTAATTGAATACAATTCAATGTACAATTATTTTTGAGTCCACACCACCTAATTTGATCAGACAATTTAATCAGATGGGCAAAAATTGTCATATCTGGACCGGATTTTACGTGTTATTATGTTTAATGAAGTAAAGTAACTAATAACACGTTCGAATTTAAAATATTCTTTGCACTCTTGTAAATAAAATGCAGATTTGCTATCGGTCTTTAAAGAATAAGAAAGGACTTTCCGAGCTAGTGAGGTAAAAAACGTATATTTCGACACTCTCAAGGGAATCTAAAGTTATAGGGTACCTACTTCTTGTTGACCTAGAAATATGAAATTTGGCAAGTTATATGTATAGTCTTTTACTACAAATACAGGGAAAAATCTGAAAACTATAAATTTTCAAAATATAAATAACTATATGTAGTTTTAAAGATCTAAGCATACATAGGGACAGACAGACAGACAGCAGGAAGCGACTTTGTTTTATACTATGGTATAAACACATACGCAACGGATTTTGATGCGTTTTTTTTTAATAGATAGGGTGATTCAATAGGAAGGTTTATGTGTATAATATACATCAGCATTGCACCCGTGGCAAGCCGGGGCGGGTCGCTAGTATTAAAATTAAATTTGTTCGGAACCCTCGGTGAGCGAGTCCGCCTCGCACTTGGCCGATTTTTTATGCACATATTTACTTTATAATTTGAACTATAATACACCGATAACGCAAAAGCAATGGTAGGCTATGTAAGGTATAGTATTGTAACAATTAAAACGAAAAATTTACCCAACTACCTAAGGAATAAAAGTAAGTATTTCTACACTAAAAAATTTAAACTTGCAATAACTATCCATCTATAATATTGACAAAAATATAGGTTGAATGATGATTTTCTGTAAATAATCAGTAATCAGTAATCGTCTTTATTTGCAAATATCGACATAAGCCATGCAAATACAGTAATAACATGTTACATTTACACTAATCATGCACATAATTAACAATAAAATCATGAAAATAAAAATAAATAAACAGACAAACAAACAAAAAAGAGTCCTAGAAAAAACACATTACAGACAATGGAACGCATAATATAAAAGTTTAAAAAAAAAAAGATTTTTCAAATAAAGCGGGAGAAGATTTCTAGTTTTGTGTTGTACTCATTTTGTATGGGATTTTGAGTTTCCAAAACGTCCCGCTTGGCGCGCTGTTCAAAATCCCATACAAAATGAGACTAACAAACGCTATCGAATGAAATTTACACGGGGTTCTGTATAACCTATCGGAAGCATATAATAACAACAGCAGACATTTCTAATGCCGTGCCAGAAAATTAGTTTTTTCTTGTGATGTTTGTGAAGTGTCTTATGATTTATGAAGTAACAAATAAGGAAGAAATTAGCATTTTTGTAAAGCAGCAAAGTTGAAATATCCGGTTCAAGAAAATCTGATCTTAGGGCAGTTTGAGACTAGCGTATTTTTCTGCGCGTAGGTATACGGTCGTTTCGGCGGTACGAGCTTACACGCGCGTGAAATTTCCCTACATTTGGTTTTTACAAGCTTAAGCGACGTTACTTTTCCCTAACTACATTTGGTGTATACGAGCTTACACGCGCGTACGCGTACGCTCGTATAAATCACAGTATTTAAGCTTAGGTATGGTATATTGCTGACAGTACAATTTAATATTACATATCAGTAAGTGCTATTTTCATTAAGGGTATATTAAATCGGACAGAAAATTTATATTATTATAATCTTATAAAGACAAACTCTCGTATCTCTTTTAAGTTATTAGAAAAAGGTAAATATTTTCGACGCGTATAGTTTCAACCGCTACTATTTATTGATTCGACTAGACGAGAAGAACCTTAAACACCATCACCGCTACTTATACCTACCAGTATGTTAAAATAGGCATTGTAGGTGCTAGAAGCCGAAAGTATAAAAAATATTTATAAATACATATTTAGTAAGTACATTTTTAGGGAACAAAAGATCTGCAACACAAAATACGATATAATATGATAATACGAAATAATGCGACTTTAGAACCATCATCAGCATCATAGTCGCAGTATATAAAAAAAACAGTAGTAGGTACAAGCTTCAATTACAGCAGTATTATACAAGTACATATACAGGTAGGAACTAACTATATATACGTATATGACATTTAGAATTATAGTTAACAATATTATGGATGCTAAGTGCGACAGTAGGCTCGGGACTCAGCTTGTGCCGCGAGTCTGGCGACAGCACTGTTATTCGGCCCGCACCTATGTCTTTTGCTTTTTAAGAAAGATAAAACTTACTTAACGGTTTCTCAACTCTCTTAACGGTTTCCTGCGGTCTATCTAACGCTCTGATCGCAGATCATGAAGCTCACTTTAGATTTAGAGCCGTTCATATCCCTTATTTTTCGGTAGGTACGTGGACGCTACTCAAAATTACTATGCCATCGGTTACACGCTACTGAAGTCTGACCACTTTCTAGGTAAGGTCAGCAACCATTTTTCTCCTACATATCACCTCTTTTTATCCGACAGCGGCGACTGCGGGTTTTTATCCATTTTAGCAGTCTACTCGTACATTTACCGACCAAGGCGTTGAAATTACTGACCCTATGTCTCGACATGTTTTTACGGGCCGGGTAGCGTAGACTTAATTTTAAACAACTATCAAAAAAAGGAAAC
Organism: Cydia strobilella; assembly: GCF_947568885.1. Taxonomy (NCBI): domain Eukaryota; kingdom Metazoa; phylum Arthropoda; class Insecta; order Lepidoptera; family Tortricidae; genus Cydia; species Cydia strobilella. Next base: position 24,462,144 of record NC_086042.1, read on the forward strand.
GGAAAACCTTCATGGTGTGTAGCAAATAGCAATATAGTAAACACCCCTATAATGGAACAGGCACCAGACAAATCCAGTATAATGAGTATTTATTTATCACCAGTTTTTAAACACTGGCCACATTTTACTATAAACAAGAGGAATTAGAACTGCTTAAGTTTTATGTTTAATTGATTTTTTCTGTTTTAAAAGTAATGGCATCCATTGCATCCAACACCATGACTGAAGCAAAAAAACATAGTTTTGATTTGTTTATAATACTGAAACCAATTGCTGTATCTTTAATTAAATATATTGAAAACATAAAAGACGAATATAACATTCAACTTTTAATGCATAAAGTGGTAGAAATTATACAGTCAAAATGCTGTTAACATGGGTAACCGAAAAATTGGTACAATATAGCGGTAGCGATACACTTCACATCCCTAGTTGGAATCATAAATCACACAGAAGCACCGCACAGGCGTTTTACGACATCTCAATTTAATTAATTACACTTTACAAGTGGCAATTCCCGTCACTCGTAGGTGTGGGGTTAAGGTGTTGGATTGGATGTGCGTTTAAAATTGTAACTCTCGAGTACCCGTTACATAATTGTATGAACTTCGCTTGATAGAAAAAAACCTAACATATTATTTACTTTATAACTCTTTATTTTAGTCTTTCATAAGTTGATAAAGAAAATATTACAAAAATAAAGATCAATGATGACATCAGCGATGTCGGAATTAATATTGTTAGTAATTTAAGACTTAACCCTAAATCTATCTAATTTTGCTCCGGCTCCAATCGCTCACTCGCGGCATTTCCGAACTGAAATAAAGGCACTCTATAAATTGTATATGTTACGGGTAATGTTAGAAGGTTAATTAAACTCAAGTTTACCCTGGTATAACTAGTACCAAAGATAGATATAACTCCGTAATAGATGGATACAGTCTAAGGAAAAAACGTGCCTCGAAAATCACGAAAATTTGACTCTCGATCAGATGGCGCCACTAGTTTTGGCCTACACTCGTATAGAGGGCGTTGACTGTTTCGTTTGTTATTTATCATTTTAACGCATACCAGTGAAAGAACATGGGTCAAAATCATATAAAAATAATTAATGCAAATAAAAAAATAATTTATCCATATTTAAATACATTTTAACGTATTTTTTAAATCTTCAATTTTAGTTTTAAAGTATGTCGATAGATGGCAGTGAATTTACAGTGGTTACAAAAATTACTATGACAGTACCGCTCTATCTTATTATATACTCATTGCTAGTACTACCCGAGCCTTTTGGATAAAGTCCGAAAATTTAAACAACATTAATCTGTACTCGGCGTTTACTCGTACACATCTAGGTCTACCCAATACTGGCTGGGTAATGTTAGGTGTTGCATCATCTGGAGTGAAGTGTACTCGATCCCATGGCGGTCTCGCAAACGGCAAAGAGGGTGAAACGCCGGAGTGGGTTTAGTGGGTAGGGCCAAGTTCTCCCTCCCCTCTCGCCAGCTGAGAGGGGACAGGAGCGGCGAGTCCCCCCCCCCCATCAATGGCCTTCCCGCGGCCGGGGGGACGGTGCGTAATTGCATTTCCCACTCCGAAAACAAAAAAAAAGGTGTTGCATCATCGCTTCTTACATTACCCTCCCAGTGTTGGGTAGATCTAGATGTATACGGGTAAACGCCGAATACAAATTAAAGTTGAAAATTATAATTTTCGGGCTTTACCCAAATGGCTTGGGTAATACACTAGGTATAGGTAAATTGACTTAGAAGTAGGTTAAGTAAACTTAAGTTTACCTGGGTTTACCTAGTATTACCCATGCCTTTTTGCCACGCATTGATCTAGGTCTCTGGGAGGGTAATGTTAGAAGTAATTATGCAACACCTAACATTACCCAGCCAGTGTTGGGTAGACCCAGATGTGTACGGGTAAACGCCGAATACAGATTAATAAGTCATGGATGTTTTCTACATAATATGTATTTAAGTATTTGTATATCATGTAGGTATATCATTGTCTGGGTACCCACAACACAAGCCTTCTTGAGCTTACCGTGGGACTTAGTCAATTTGTGTAAGAATGTCCCTAAAATATTTATTTATTTATTATTATTTATTAATATGTATTTATATAATAACAGTATACGGCGTATAGGCTCTCTCTCTCTCTCTCTCTGGCGCTCGAAAACGATCACCTTAGTAACTAATACATTCAAAATAATACGCGAATTATCACTAACATATTCCGAATCTGCTTACCTAAGTGCCTTGCAACCGACTCCTAAACCCACAGATTAGAGCAAATACTGTATAATTATTCGGTTGTTACCCTATTTAACTAGTGCTGTTTAATCTGTATAAGAGCAAACAAATGTTAGTAATAAACGCTTGCGCATATTCACATTTCGCTGAGCATTATTCTACGTGGTACTATATTACTTACAAGTCCAATTTACGTCCTTATGGGGTTTCATCCAAATAGGGCACAGTGAGGGAAAATCGAAAACTATAACACATTGCTAAAGTTATTAATAACAACGAGACCGATTTTAAGGGTCAGAAGAACGGCATTGGGCTAATAATATAATATTATATATATACCTATCAATTTTTTTTATAAATTAATATTTTTTTAGTAGTAAAAGAACAGCCCGTGTAAATTATGTATTGTCAAATATTTTGTGTCCGTCCTTTGTCACGTGAAAACAGGACATTCACAAAAGTGCAATAACCAGTAGTCTCTTCCTTAACCCTCCCTCCTACTAAGTATTACTAGAAAAGGTATATTTGGCTCATGATTCTCATTAAAGAACTTACCATGTCTGACTTACGGCGTGATTCGGGAAATGAATTAGAGATTCACTAGATATGAAATAGTAAAGATTATGTGACGTCCCACGGGTAAAGGTACCTTATGGCAGTTGACGCTTACGCTATTATTAACGTCGCTCCAATTAATATTGCTTACATCGCATAGCGCTGCAAATTATTGCGGCGCTATGCGCGTAAGCGCCAGCCTCCATAAGGTACCTATTGCCGTGGAACGTCACATATCTTTACAATTTCATATCTAGTGTATCTCTAATTTATTTCCCAAATCGCGCCGTTAAATACTCGTAATAGATCACTATTAAAATTAACCCTTAAACAGGACTGACGCATTTTTTACTTACTGGTTACTGATTCCGGTACCTACATAATAAAATAACGTTAAGAGGCCGGTGTCGATTTTAGTCGCAAAAATGTAAAATTGATAGATTTAGTCCGTGAAATTTTACACCTTTTGTTACCTAATTGAAATAACAAGTACTGGTTTCTATTAGCACGTCTTCTTATCTTACCTTTTATCAGATCAGTTTTTTGAAAACAAACTCACTAAATTAGTAATGTTTGCTTTTCTGATGGACGTTTAGGTAAACGCGCGTAAAGCACTGATTTTGTCGCTCTTATTTGTAAATTTCGTAAAGTTTGGACTGCTAAACATGGTAATTTTGTATTACACATATCCTGTACTAGACGTTTATCAGACTACATTTTAATTATTATGACTTTGAAGTAGTGTAAATGAAAGTTAGACGAAATCAATTTTCTCCAGAAATTACTTCAAAACAAGTGACAATTTCTCTGAAAATCGACTTAACTTCAACGTGATTTTGATACTTAAACAATCTACAACATTTGCTGAAACTATTCTTATACATTAATTTGTATAATTTACCACCATGATTTTTTGATGAATTTTTAAAAACTGCCCCTTCTCTTCATGCATTACCGGTGACGCACGCTCGCGACCTCATTATTAAAAGGCAAAATGAGAAGACGTGCTAATAGAAATCAATACTTGTTATTAAGATATTACGCAACAAAACGTGTATAATTTCAACGACTAAATCTATCAATTTTACATTTTTGCTCCAAAATCGACTACGGCCTCTTAAAAGAGAACTAATTTCTTGTATCTTTTTATATTATCATTATTTCAATAAATTAAAAACCCTGTGGTTTTTATATGCCCACTGCCCGTTACGGACGGTATGTAGTAGTAGTAGGTACTACATACATATACAGCCACTGCACTGCTAGCCATATACAGAGTAGTTTTAAGAGTTAGTCACTTCTTTACATATAATCGATAAAATAATAATGTAAATAAGAAAATAGTGCAATTTATTCGTGTTTACAGGTCTGAAAGTAATGGTTACTAAAAACAAATACCTGTTTAATATTTTTATATTGTACTAGAAGGGTTCATTCATAATAATAATCTTAACTTTAAATGTCATGTAAACTCCCTGCAGGGCAGTGGCCACATATAGACCACTTGTACGTGCCCCAAACGAGCAAAGGTTACATATGGACCACAAACTTTTAGAGCGAATATTTTACTAAAAAAACAAACTACACATACATTATCTAATATTAAAGCAAAAAAATACAACACAGCACTCCTTATTTTTTCGGCATTAGGTACATTAAATTTATATCGGGAGACACGTACGAAAACGGCCATTTATTGTCGATTTAAACTTGACAACTAAAACGTCAAAGAAATTTGTTTTGACACCTCCAATTTTTTGCTTTCGGAAATCGCCCACTTTACGGTAATAACATTTTATGGTTGTTGTCTTTTCTCTGCTCGTTAAAAAAGAAATATTTGCTACGTGGTAGCTATTGGATCACTACCTAATTAAGGGTTAAAATGCCTTTCACACTTTCATAATCATAATCATTTATTTATTTGACCGCCAAAGACGTTAACTGACGCGCGCGGCTGCAGCTTAATATCAACCTTCGTGCACTCCGACAAGGTTTACTTACGATGACGCGCCGCTCGGCTCACGTTAGGCGCCGTTCAAAGGGTTAAGTCGCTCTCATATCGCAATTACAAAGTTTCTACGACAGAGGTCGTATTTACATGAACTGCTCAGTTATACTCCATCTCATATTGTACCTTAATGTTGAAGTGAGAAAGGTTGCTATTGATATTGATAAATTACTTGTAGTCCATATTATAAATTGTCTTTGAAGTCGTAAGTGTACAGAATTTCCCATTATAGCGGTTAGAAGTTATGAATTTGAGAAACTTCATCAAATTTAATGTTTATTTAAGATTATTGAGGCTCATTTTGGAATGTTCTTATTATAATGTACTGAAACTTGTATTGCGAAAGTTTAACTGTTGCGATTTCAATGAATACTTAGTGCCAGTTGCCGGTCGACTTGCACCCCGCACTTGACAGACTGATCAACGGCATCCGATATCCGACGCGCCGCGGCGGTTTACTATGAAACTTTCCATACAATAGAATTTAGCGAACTCTTTAACGATGACAGTTTGGTGCAACCGACCCTTATAGTTGGAACTAAATTACATGCTCGAAAGTTTTAAGCACCTATAGTTTCCAACGTAAAGGTTGTTACACTTTCCGAGATATTGCAAACTTTATTAAATAACGAAATGTCAACGAATGTCAATAACGAAGTGTCTTTATTAATGTTTTTTTTTTATTGTATGAAATTTGTTTTATTCAAAATTAATAGTATCTAGTTCTAGTCAGAATTATTCGTTTTCCAAAACGCCTTGGTGTAATAGACCTTTACAGTACGTGCTATGTAATACTTGTATTTTTCGAGGTGTGAATTTTACTGTACTTACCTACTAAAATTTAACTACAATATTAAATGTAAATTCTGTATTTTTTCCACTTAAAAAGATTCGAATACTTGAGGCGCTTACTGTATTAAATACAGAATAATAAATGTTATACTATTTATGTCGCCACTTCATGTGAGCATGCCAATAAAAGTATGACTATCACATATGCCAAAACGAGCTTAAGTATATCATTATAATTATGTAAGCGCAGAAAAATACACCAATATTAAGGACCAATATACAAAATACAGTTAATTATATTATGATACTCATAATACTTACGTCCAAAAATATATTTCCATTCCTTGTACATTATGCGCTAAATAGGAGCCACTACGTTCAACATTATATTTGTGAGTATGAAATTTCAAAACACTGTTTTAGTGTATTCCTGGAAATTCCTATAAACAGAGTTATAAATAATACACAAAGTTGTTCGTGTGTAAACAAACGTGTAACTTAAAAACAACTCCAAAGACCCGAATACTCACTGTTCCCGGATTAAGTACTTGCTCTTTGCTAGTTTATGTTAAGAGTTGTGCAAAAGTTTAGGTCCTGTTTTCATGGACTTAGTTTAATACCCTATATGTGAAATTGATCTCAGGTATTGTACCTACGAGAGAGAGAGGCAACGTATGTTTAAGTAACTTACTTGAATTTGTCCGTTACAAAATGTATTTTTCATCACACTCGCTCAGTAAATGTGGAATTGCACACAGGCTTAGCGGGAACTATAAAAAAAGCGTTTTCCCTAGGGAGTTATGAAGTTTCTAGTATTATTATTACTATTAACAGTTTTATTCTAGTATTATTATTACTATTAACAGTTTTTTGTCTTTATACATCATTTTTGTATCACAAGTGTGATGAAAAACATTGTGTGTAACTCGGGGCGTAATAATATTGCAAACTCGAGTCTATAAATCGCTCCGGCAAGCCGTCGCGATTTAACTATACTCTCGTTTGTAATATTTAACTTGTTGCACAATGTACTATTTTACATCACCACTTTGAGAAACGGCTTTTTCACATCACCTATTCGAAAAAGGGCTTTTTCTTCCCCGCTAGGAGGGATCAAACTGGCACTTTTCTTCCCTGCTAGGGGGGATCAAAGTGGCACTTTTCTGTTCTAGGACATAATTTTTTTTTTCTTTTTTGTATACAATTTTTTTAGGTTACATAATATATTGGCACATAACAATTTCCTCATGGGTGATGTGAAAAACAGTATGTGTCACATGGTAGCAAAATTATTTCCACCTTGGGCGTTAACACTTGAATCCCTCACTACGCTCAGGATTCAACGGACGCCCTCGCCGTAAATATGTAATGTTGCTCCCTTGTGACACAATCTACTATTTCTTCCCTGCTAGGAGGGATCAAAGTGGCACCTTCTTTACCTGCTATGAGGGATCAAAGTAACACTTTTCTGTTCCATGACACTATTTCTAATTTTTTTGCACATTTTTTTTAAGGTAAAGTAATATTTCTTAACATCATATAATTACCTCATAGGTGATATGAAAAGCAGTATATGTCACATGGAAGCAAAATTATTTTCCATCTTGGGCGTAACACACTTGAATCCCTCACTACGCTCAGGATTCTACTTTTGAATCCCTCGCTACTCTCGGGATTCTATTATAGAATTTCGTTAAAGATTCAATGTACGGTTGTACGCCCTCGCCGTAAATATGTAATTTTGCTCCCTTGTGACACAATCTACTATGTACTTATTTTTTAACTAAAAATACTAAAACTAACTATATTTTTCAAAAAATAATATGCGGTACACTAAAGGTGACATGCCGATAACGACTGCAGTAGCATTAATTTTGAAACGTTATGGCAATTTGCTTGACAGATTGCTGATTTACACCGATAACTACAGCGTTTAGTACCTACTTTCAATCCGTCTCTAATTTTTTAATGTAAGTTGATAGTGTAGTGAAAGGCCCACCACTCCCGCTGTTGTGCTTTTTCCGGCCAGTTACCGATGAAGGTGTCTAAGTCATCCCGCCATCTCCGTCTGGGCCTGCCACGTCCGCGCTTCTTTTGCGGCATCCACTTGTTGGCTATACTAGCCCACCTATTCGGATATTCTTTCTCTGCCGCAAAGTATACTTATAATGCAAATTTGTAAGCAGCTGGGTGCTAGTTTGTCGAAACTTCCAGTCACTGCCCGTTTCTAAAGCCGTCTTAATTTATAACAATATTTAATATGCGTACAGCAAAATGCGCTTACCAAAACTTTGACCTAAAACAATAATCTGAATAAACGCTATTAAATCCTACGCTTAAAATACGAAGCAAAGGCAAACTTTTACAATTAATTCCCAAAACACTGTTACCCTTTTAGCAATAATAATGAAAGGTACTTCCAGAACCGTTTAATTTCTCTGAAATCCCAGAATACTTATTCAAAATCAAAATAAAAACATTGTTTTGAGGCAATTTCTAAACTACGTTAAATGAGGTTATCTTCTATGTATTCTAAGTCTTATCTTCTATGTATCCACAGGCATGTGGATACATAATAGATAAGACTTTTGTGACAATTTTATTGAAATGAATTTGTTATGAAAATGTAAAGACAAGTTTTGAAAAGTATTAATAAAATTATAGAGGCTTATTGAGTATCTCAGTTCTTTTGTATTAGTATTAACTATATTTTTTAGCTGCTAAATAGTATTATTCTCTCATAACGAAGTAAATGAGTAGGTACTCCCTAGGTTTGCCAATTGTTATTTCAATACGTCAGTATAATATTCATCATGGTGTAAATATATTCATTGGTCACGCTTGTAGACGGGGACCTATATTATTTGTACCTAAATTGAAATAAGTAAATATTTATGCATCAATGGCTAGCTCTATGTCTGTCACACCCCACCCAAAGTCTTACAAATGACTGTCTTAAACCCTCACGTTCTGATAAATTATTTCAGAAGCTCATCCTCTGGGATTTATATATTTTATATATATTTCCTTGATATTCCGGTTCGTTAACTCTGAAACAATAGTATAAATCGTTCCACTGAAAACTGGTAATATTTTTATTGGGGTGTTTGATATTGATTAATCGAGGATTGATGTCCGCGGGAAAAAGGAATTTATTTTTATTGCGACGATGAATGTAAACAGACCACGCCTGACATGACGTCGTGATAATATATGTTTATTCATAGTTGATATATTCCCTTAGGTGCTGACATTGTAGTATTATTACCTACCTACTTGTTATACCAAACAACGTTTTTTTATAGTTAGCAAGTTAGGATAGCTTCCCCGGGTGCCGTTTAACGAACGAATTTTTACCTTTTGAAAACGACTTTTTTTAGTGCGCTCTTCAGTCGAAGCAGGAATACACTATATGCTATACAGACTATCTACATATCCATCTCGTCAAAGGCAAGTGATTACATATTGTTAATACAGCAAATCACATTCGAAGATGCCGTTCGATTCCGGCCTCGGCCATTGGCTTGGTCACTTTTTCTTTAGACATGACATCTATTTTAGGTTATAATGTAGGTTATTTGTAATTCTGGTTTAATTTTTTTTAATAATTTTAAATGCCAGAATACATCCAGAATATTAATTCCGTCATTGTATTTTACTTCACATCTTGTTTTATGTTCAACAATAAAATTATAAGTGACGCTAGACAAAAAGACCTTTGTTCGAAGTCACTTGAACATGCCGTATCAGAAGCATGTATAACCTTTCTTTTTATGGTACTCTGGCATCACATCACATAAAATGCTTTTTATGGCTTATGCCGCTATGCCTCCGCATTATGGCTAAGGTTCACTATTTTAGGTCACATAGGGTATAAAATTTTATGGACTCGCATTGTACAAGTGTAAATTAAAGTAGCTCAAGAGATAAAGTTCAAAACCTGACAAGTGATAACTTCAAGAATCGGTATGCTTGAAGTTGTCCGAAATGCCAATCCGAAATAACGTGCATCACCACACCACCTTGTTCATACTCGAAGAGCTGCTCTCAGCCGCTCATTACAATTAAATAAGAACTCCTTAAGACTAATTGCGCAGTCGACGCCGTTGGTACTGGAACGAGCAATCCCGCCCTGGTGGCCATCACGTGGGAGAAGCGGAGGAGCTATTTCATAACAATCAGTCAGATTTATATAATATGTATTCTCATTTCTTTTATATTATTTGATATGTTTTCTGAAAGAGGTAGGTATATTTATATTTATATGATTTGATGTACATATATATTTTTAAATATCTATAAAGAAAAGTACCTACTGTATGTTAGTGCATGAATTTTTTAGTAATTTGAATTCTATTTTTTCTTACTTACTCGTGATTGATGCATGTAAATTTATAAGATGTAAAAAGATGTGTACCGCCGAGTTTTGGGATTTAAATTTTCTTGAGGCAAAAGTAGGTTAGCTTAGGCTTTTTAATTTCATTATTTGGAATCTAAGAGTGCACCATCAACAATAAGTAAACTTGCAGGGTGACAAATGTAGCAAAATGTACAACAAGTTACCAGAAAGATAAAGGATATAAATACATACAAAATTAATAGGATAAACATATAATATATTACACAAAAAGGAATGGGGAAAATACACTAAAAATTGGAAAGAAGTAGAAAAATATAAAGCAACATACAATACAAATATAGGCACATTAATCAATCAGATAACCATAGCTTCTTTAACCTCTCCTTGAACGACGCAAGCGATTGCGCCTGTCTGAGCGAAACTGGCAGCTCATTCCACAGCTTCACTGAACGCACTGCGAAGGACTTGCTGTATCCACGAGATTTGTGAGAGGGGATGGCAAGTGATAAATTCGCGCTAGAACGGAGACGGTGGCCACTGCCTTCAGCCAGAAATTGAAATTTTTGAGAGAGGTATACAGGAGAAGAAGGTGTAAAAAGAACATTAAAGAGAAGAGAAAGAGTGTACAGATTGGTCCTGTTTTTGTTAAAAAGCAGTTCTGATGATGGGATCCATGAGGAATCGAGGGAACTCCTCAAATGTTAAAATATATATAGTGATTTTAGTATTTTCATCAACAAATCAAGCACTTACATTTAAAAAAGTGACATTTAATGAAGTGGAACTACTGATGATGATCAGAACGGAACTCTTCAATGACGCATAGTTCACGTTTGGCGATTTGTCCTCTTCGTTATGTTTGTTAAGCAAGTTAGGTTTTCAATAAACATTTTTGTCAAGCTCGAGTTCTGATGATGGGATCCATGAGGAATCGAGGGAACTCCTAAAATGTGAAAGGCATACATATAATATTTTTTGTATTTTTATCAACAAATCCAGCATTTCCATTTTAAAAAGTGCATTTGATGAAGTGGAACTGCTGATGATGATCAGAATGGAACTCTTTAATGACGCATTGTTTACGTTTGGCGATTTGTCCTCTTCTTTATGTTTGTTAAGCAACTTAAGTTTTTAAGACATATTTTTGTCGAGCTCGAGTTCTGATGATGAGACCCACGAGGAACCGAGGGAACTCCTCAAATGTGAAAGGCATACATTTAGTGAATTTTGTATTTTCATCAACAAATCCAGCATTTACATTGAAAAAAGTGACATTTGATGAAGTGGAACTGCTGATGATGATCAGAATGGAACTCTTCAATGACACATAGTTCACGTTTGGCGATTTGTTCTCTTCCTTATGGACCCAGACCCAAACTTGGACCCGGACTCGAACCCGGACCCGGGTCAGGACATCGACCCCAACTCGGACCCGGACCCGGACCGAACTCTGACCCAAACTTGGACCCGGATAGCTGGACACGGACCCGGACTCGGATCCGGACCCAGACCCGGACCCGGAAATGCTACTAGAAAAGTGGGTTAGGTGGGTGGGTGGGTTTTGAACTGCGATTCTCACAGAACAGAACTGCTATCAGAAAAGTAGGTTAGGTTAGGTTAGAGCTGTGACCCTTACAGAAACGAAATGCTATCAGGAAAGTGGGTTAGGTTAGGTTAGGTTAGAACTGCGACCCTTACAAAAACGAAATGCTACTAGAAAAGTGGGTGGTTTTACCTCCTTTTCTACATAATTAGGCAAAAGATGCTGTCTTTTTCATTTTATTGTCTAGAATCTAAGAGTGCACTATCAACAATAAGTGAACTTTCAGCGGCATCCCCGATTGAAGTCGGTTTTTTTTTCTTAAAAATTATTTTGAATTGTCTTTTTGTTTTCTACAAATATTTAGTTTCTTCACGTTTCCGGTGTCAGATAATTCCTAAGCCTAATTTGATTGTGTTTCTCTGACAGTGTTTGTTTCTTTGAGAAGATCTGGCTCTCATGTATGCAAATGCATCAGTTTTGTGCAGTTTGGCCGGGGCAAGTATATTTTTCCCTTCTGTAGAGTGCGGTTGTGTTTGTATGTTTTTGGGTGACATAGAAATTTCTCTTTTTCTCTTTTCAGCTTCTGGTTTTCCTCTTACGTTAATTATTCTTAATGAATGCATCGTTTCCTTTTTCCCGTTTCTTGTTTTAATTGTTGCTGTAAGTTTTATAGACCGTAAAGATCTAGGCCCAAGATAAAGTTTAAAAACTCCAAAAATATATTGTAGTAAAAGTATAATGGAAACGATAATTTACGAGATAAAAAAATAGGTACGAACATTAACAAACTCCTGCTAAATAATCAATTGAATTCCACACGCCACTGAACTTTAAAGTACATATGTAGGTAAATAGTTGGTTTTTTCGTAAAAAAAATATATCAATAAGGGCTGAGGACTGTAGGGTAGACTGAGATGAATCGGATCAAGATGAAAAATCCGTTGATATTTAAAATATTCCATTGATAATGAGCGCAATAAAATTGCATAGTACATCTCTCCTTTTAGCCTGCGATGCCAGTCATAAGCAATATTTTAAATATCATAATTTTTTTTGTCTGATCCGATTCGTCTCGGTCTAGCCTACCTATGTGATACCAAATTGGCATAAGCATTTTTTACAAAATGTTCTAAACCTAAAGAACAAAATGACATTTGATGTGGTTGGTCTGGATTGTTTTCTTTAATCACAGGTAACTGAAGGCTCCGAAATTCCAACTTATCTCAAGCTTTACCATACCCAACATAATTGTTGATGTAATTCAACGCTTGTTCCCAAAGCAAAGTTTAACCGAGGGGAAACGACATTTTGTGCAGACAAATTATACGGCGAGTCATAGTGAGAGGGCGGCCCGCTTTCAGCCGACGGTTGTCGAATACTTCGCTACTCATCTGAAAAAATGGGAGCAATGGAACGTAAATTGCCACTGCCACGTATTTTAATTTGGGTTCAATGCTTCCGACTTTTTGTGTAGGTAGCTACAACTTATTCATACATGTCTTATTAGGTTATGTAATTTAATGGAACAGGCTATTCATTGTTTAGAAAAATAATTAACATTTCAAAACTGCCACTAAATACACAGTTCATCCCGTTGAAAATTACACAGATGGCTATAGTAATGACTTATGTACAACCACTCAATTTCCCCTAACTTTCCTTTGGCGTTATGGGACTTACATAGCAGCCTCTTTCAGCGCTGGTGTCCTAGCGGTAAGAGCGTGCGACTTTCAATCCGAAGGTCGCAGGTTCAAACCCCGGCTCGTACCAGTGAGTTTTTCGGTACCTATGTACGAAATATCATTTAACATACGTATAATGCTACTGTAATCTTTAAGTTAATGTATTGTACCTATTTTTGTGTCAATTTCAATACTGTCGAATTAGGATTTCCTGTAATTGATGGTTGTGTGTATGTAAATTAAAAAAATTAAAAAACTGATCAGTCGCTTTTATGTGAAGGAAAACATCGTGAGGAAACCGGACTAATCCCGATAATCCCATGAGCTGTGGCAAAAAGCCGGGATAACGCAAAGAAGATGATGATGATAACAGCCTTCTTCACTTTACTCGGGAAATGACAATATCCAAAAGCATGTAATATGACGAAGATGGATTATATATTTTAAAATATTGAATTTCATAATATTACTACATTATGACACAGCTAGAACATGCTACCAACATCTTCTGGCACCAAATACAAAATGTCTAAATAACATTGATCATTCCACCTCCGGATCTCAGACTACCAGGTCGGCTCTCGGAACCAACAAAGCCGCGTCACTCTACATTAATATAGGAAAAACATTATTAAAAAGTTCCCAGTAAACAACTGAGTCTTGTAGACTTTTTTAATTAGTTTAGTTCTAATTTTTGTAGAAAAGGTAAACTAATTTCACTTATATTTGGAGAAAAAATATGGTAACGCATGAAATCCTCGACTGTAATTTAATTAATGTCATTAACCGGTCTAACGCGATAAACTTTCATTATTTTACCTTTTTTTTCTCCCGACGTTTCAGCTATGGTCACGGAAGACTGACGTCCCAGCAAAATGTCAATTGAGATATTGGTAAACAACACTAAACTACCCGTCATTAGTTGTTGATATAAATGTTCGGGGTAACTAGACAAATAAATGTATCTACCCATTTCTGTTTAATGTTTATGTAATGTTAATGTTTATGTAATATGTGTACAAAACGCGAGTTTAAAGTCCTTGACTGTGTAGTTATATAATTTTATAGAATTTATAGAATTTATAGAATTAAGTTATAGAATTTTTAAGAAATAAAAACCGACTTCAATGGGGGATGCCGTTGAAAGATTACTTATTGTTGATGGTGCACTCTTCATTAGATTCCGGACAATGAAATGAAAAAGACAGCATTTTTTGCCTAATTATGTAGAAAAGGAGGTAAAACCACCCACTGTTCTAGTAGTATTTCGTTTCTTCAAGGGTCGCAGTTCTAACCTAACCTAACCCACTTTCCTGATAGCATTTCGTTTCTGTATGGGTCACAGTTCTAACCTAACCTAACCTTCTTTTCTGATAGCAGTTCTGTTCTGTGAGAATCGCAGTTCAAAAACGCAAAGGAGCCTCGGCAGAAGAAAATATGTAGTTAGTGGTAAGTAAGATCTTTGAATAAACTTTTTTTTTTTTTTTACTTTTCTAGTAGCATTTCCGGGTCCGGGTCTGGGTTCGGATTCAAGTCCGGGTCCATGTCCGGCTGTCCGGGTCCAAGTTTGGGCCCGAGTTCGGTCTGGGTCCGGGTCCGAGTCGGGGTCCGGGTTCAAGTCCGGGTCCGAGTTCGGTCCGGGTCTGAGTCGGAGTTGGGGTCCATGTCCAGACCCGGGTCCGGGTCCTAGTCCGGGTTCGAGTTTGGGTCTGGATCCATAACGAAGAGAACAATTAATCGCCAAACGTGAACTACGTGTCATTGAAGAGATCCATTCTGACCATAATTAGCAGTTCCACTTCATCAAAACCCACTTTTTTAAATGTAAATGCTGAATTTGTTGATGAAAATACATAAATCACTATATGTATGCCTTTCACATTTGAGGAGTTCCCTCGATTCCTCATGGATCCCATCATCAGAACTCGAGCTTGACAAAATTGTGTTTTGAAAACCTAACTTGCTTAACAAACATAACGAAGAGGACAATATGCGTCATTGAAGAGTTCCGTTCTGATCATCATCAGCAGTTCCACTTCATCAATTGTCAGTTTTTTTAATGTAAATGCTTGATTTGTTGATGAAAATACTAAAATCACTATATGTATGCCTTTAATATTTGAGGTGTTCCCTCGATTACTCATAGATTCCATCATCAGAACTGCGTTTTGACAAAAACGGGAGGACCAATCTGTATGTATATACTTACAATCAAAAAAAGAATTTTCAAAATCGGTCTAGAAATGACGGAGTTATGGAGTAACAAACATAAAAAAAAAAAAAAAAAAAAAAAAAAAACAACCGAATTGAGAACCTCCTCCTTTTGAAATCTTGAAGTCGGTTAAAAAGACGTTTAAATGATTATGATACTGCATAACAATTAGGTAACTATATTGAGAGAAATTTCCTCTGCCTCTTATTCTGCTGACCTCTCTAAGCTACTACGGCACTAACGAGTGGTAATACTTTTTTAGTGCTACTGCTAATCTTCTCATTTTTTATCTGTATCTGGGAATATCAAGATAATGTTTAAAAAACTGATTCGCCAAAAGGTGGCGCATTCAGACAGCGATCAAAACAGCCATCATACTAAGATAACTCAAAACAATTAATTCCTTAATTCTCTCACTAAACCTCCTTATGAAAGACACTTACATGTTACTAAATTGTCCAAAAAGCCTTATTAACAGTAATCGGAATAGGCAGAGTATAAATACCTAAACATAGATAAAAGTTATTAATATTATACCTCAAACAAAGACATTACCAAATATAACTTAAAGGCAATCGGCCGCCCGTACTCCTAGCGAGGACCGATTGAACCTCACCATTGACCAGTATGATAAAAAAAATAAAAAAAACCTAAACTTAGAAGAAATAGACAAAAATTGGGGACTTCCTTACGATTAAAATTTTTTGCGTGACTGAAGTCCCGGAAACGTACTAAGTAAATAATAACGTTATAAATAGGGTAAAAAAGATGCATTCCTCTTTTTTGTGCAATAAGTACAATGAATAGGCGTAAATTATATTTTTTTTTGTAATTTTCTATAAATATATTTTTTAAAACGAAATAAAATATCTAAATATTATTTATCGTCAACATCGTCAGAATCAGAATCATATTCAAAAATATTATCATTTTCTTGTAGATATATTACAATTTTTTCCATATTTTCAATGGTCTGTTTTTTATTACCCTTAAAATCCTCTTGCAAAACGATCTTTCAAAAACTACAGACATTTTAATTCGGAAAATCCCGGATTTTTTTTAATCCGGGAAGTCCCGAAAACAATTTTAATGCAAGGAAGTCTCCATTTCATGAGTTTGTTCTAATAAGTTTAGGTAGGTATTTATATATACTCTGTCTATTCCGATCACTGCTTATTAACTATGCCATTTACATAGAAACTCAATTACGATATGGCTGGTATAAAATCAAAGCACGTCTAAAGGCTTAAGCCCCGGCTATTAAGACTCGTATTTTCAGCACCTACTAAATATATTTTGCTTCCAGTTAGAAAGTTAGCATTCACGTCTAAAGAAACGTTTAATCCTTTTAAAAAGACAGAGCGGAGGAAGTGACTAACATTCAAATGAAAATAATAAGTAAAGATTAATTGCATCTTGGCTAATTTAGCCTTTACGCAGATTATGTTTCAAATAGCATATTTACGTAGAAACAATGATACACTTAATTACTTAAAACTAATGATTACCGTTCATCTATGGTTAAAACATATTAATAACTGATTTTACACTACTTACTACAAGTAAGGGTACTCTTACAAGTAGATACACGTAGTTTACGAAGTAATGTCAGCAGATCCACAGGACATCATGTTCATGTCTCCATTACTGTCTCAGCTCCGCTTGGCAAAATTAAAATTCTCTTATAATTAAACTTGAGACGGTATTCTTGATAATTATTTCGCTCGGTGCGTTCCCTTTGTACCACTCATATACTTAATGGGTAACTTGGACGTTAATTAAAAATGTTTAGCGTTGTGTTTTCTTAAAATATTTAGTTTATATAACAGACGAGATTATTCTTGCGAGGATTTCGTTGAGCAACAACTGTTTCTTTAAGAAATTAAAGACTCAGGATGATCTTAAACAGATTATAGCAGTAAGTATATTTCGTCGCATGACGTGCGGACTTAAGGTGACGTTTCGAACTGCACCAGCTTGCGGTACCAGTAATGCAACGTCATCATTAGCGCAACTACTATAATCATATTTAAAAACATGGTATTTATGTGGGAGACTCACGATAACTCATACTCATATATTCTATTGCATTTCATAATATGTACCCAACGAAGCCAACTGTACCGGCGGCCTAGCCAAGGTGACGATCGCTTGCGCTTCGACAATGAAACGCTTTGTGTCTCTCTATCACTCATCCATATTGGTGCTACAGTGACAGTTGCGTTTCGATCGCTACGGAGCGTTAGCGATTTGAATCTTGGCTACGCGGCCAGGTCTACGGGGCCAACTAGTTAGGGCAATGACCTCTAGTCTAGTATAATATAAAAAGACATAATAATAATAAGTAACAAATTATCCAAAATACCTAGATACAAAATTCAATCATATTCAGATTTCATGATAGACAGTAAGCCAAAAACTGCCGTAAAGGCGTACTCTGTCCGTACTGTTACACAGACACTAGGTACGGTTTTACGGGATGAAAGGTGACCCACATTGGATCTAATCCTTAATCCGTTTAGAGCTGAGCTACGAGTATTAAATACTTACCTAGTATTAAAAGTATACAAAGTAAAAAATAGTATAAGTGTACTTATAAAACTTTTGTGGGAAGTTACAACGTTGTTTTGCGTTTCAAAGTATTAAACAAGTTTTTAATATTCTATTGAAGGAGTTTATTAACCGTTGTTAATATTAATTTTGGGAGATCTAATTAGCAGATTATGTTAAATGTGTTATTTCCAAAAAATGTATTTTTTTTAATCATAATAAACTATAGTTCTGTTTTATGTCTTGAATTTTAACCGAGTAGGTAGTAAGAAGTAGTAAGAACCGCGAAATCAATTAATAATATTTTTCACCAAACAGCATGGTAAACAAGTGAGAATTTCTCCGAAGTTGGGTACCTGTAACGCAGTTTTAATGGAAGATAAGACCCTGGTTGCTACTTTCTATAAGAAATACTTGAAAGTATACAAGTCTCAAAAACCGTAGTCCTTGTTCTAAACACCGTTCGTTCTACTAGTTTGCTATTCAAATTGGCAAGTGAATAAATTAAAAGTTTGCTCTCACCTCGCATCTAATTTCTTTGCACAAGTTAGCAGTGCATGGAATTAGTAAACAACGCCTTAATGAGAGTCTTAAAGTAATAACGTTCATAATTAAGACTCTCAGCTCGTTCAACGCTTGAATTGTTGATTTATAGCCAGCTTCTAGAGCTGCTTTCAGGGATTAGTTGAAACTTTAATGACACGTTAAGGTAGAGGTACATTTGACGTCAAATAGGTGTTTACTAGTACAGTTGTTCTACTCCACCACGCCAAACAACCATTAGTAAAATTGGACAATGAGTTTGAACATGGAATTTTTTACACGAGAATACGATAAATAAACAATTTTGTACGACAGTGGCACTGCCTGACGCCAATAGTCATACGTTTCGTCGTAATCGACTCATTATTCGTGACAGTAGTGATAAGAAAACAGATGTTTTATATTTATTTCGTAATTGATATATAACCTTGCCTAGCTATAACCTAGGTAACCTAAAGTGATTAGATAAATCGATGTGGAAGATAAAACTTAACATGCATGCAGGGCAAAACATGGAATCACCTATATACATGCTGCACCACTGAAACTTTTAACATAAACTAGAAATTTATCGGTTGTTCCGATACTTCAACTTGATTGGGCAGTATTTCGAACAATGGCCGAATGTTGCCAACGAGTATTTTTATCAGCGAAATACATTTAAAAAAAATGGCAACCAACTAATATGTTTAACAAATGTGTACTAAG
This sequence comes from Cydia strobilella, assembly GCF_947568885.1. NCBI lineage: Eukaryota > Metazoa > Arthropoda > Insecta > Lepidoptera > Tortricidae > Cydia > Cydia strobilella. The sequence goes on from NC_086042.1 coordinate 24,481,358, forward strand.
TATTAAAGCCCAATTGCTATAAAAGTCAGAATAAATAGAAGTAGAAAACACGCCGAGAAGTTATTGTTTCCCCCCCTCCGCCCACTTTTATATCCCCATTTTTAATTCTTATAAATTTTCATAAAAATTGTGAAAGCTACAATAAAAATGTCTAGGAGAAATATATTCTGCATTCAATTCTGTACAATATTGTCTTTGAAAGTATATTGTTAAAACTTATAGTTTTCAAATTGCTAATACTTGATTTGTCCTTATACTATCAGAGAGAACATGACAAATTTGTACCAGATAAGGGCAAAAACGCATGGACAAAGCATTATAACATTGTATTCATACTTTTAAAACGCCAAATTCAGTGTCTTTTTAAAACATTTTTAATATTTGACTTTGGCCATTATACGAAAATCGTCATCGCCCCGCGCAGCCCGCGCTACAATGTATTACATTTAATAAAATGCCCCCCAACTATGTTTAGCAAAGATGCACTAAGTACGAGTATTAAAGCCCAATTACTATAAAAGTGCTAACTTCCCTAAACACCTCGAAGTTATAATTATGTTCTCGAACATAAAATGTGAGTATACATTACTTTGTTGCCTAAATGTATCCGTTGCTTTTCATTGCAATACTTTTTTTTTCCAAATATAATTGGACGCATGGTTAAATGTTTACTTTTGCCAAATATGAGAGTATCAACGTTCCAAAGTACCTACCGTCAAGGCATTTTTACATAATGCCCCGTTCACATATATTCCAGTAGCATTCCAGTCCAGTGATCGAATCCAGCACTGAACTGGATCGAATCGTTTACATTAATTTCAGTCATTTTCATCATTCAGTGAATTTATGGAGACTGTTACCAAAAAAACCATACGTGTTCACTATTAAACGTTCAATCCAGCACTGGATTGGCTGTCCACATTATTCCAATCACACTGGATTAGGCGAGCTGGAATCATAAAGTAGACCATCAATCGCTTCAGTTGAATAAGTATTGTACTTTAAGAAAGAGCGGGTTCTCCTGATACAGGTATATTATATACTTACAAGGAGGACTCAAATCCAATTGTTTTCAAATTGTATTATGTTGAACCTAATCATTTTTTTTAATAATTTTTTTTCAATCCATTCACTGGTACGGAATGATCACTAGAATGAGCATATTCCAGTTCCGATTCACATTATTCCACTAACATGAACTGGAATACTACTGGAATAGATGTGAACGGGGCATAAACGAGCAAGAACGACCTAGCCGACACGAGGCCTTTTTTCTTCAAGGTGACTTAAATAAATTGAAGTTCAATATGCTTACAACGGCAAATTTCATCAAAAACCACTTAGGATCAGATTACACTCTCCAGAAGAGTAATAACGGAATTACTTTTAATTCAGAATTTACCGTGCAAAGTTTCATTTATAAGAAAGTGGACTTGTTTTTCCAAGAATAACGCCCGCCGGCATTCGAAGATTAATAAAATGTAAATCGAGATCGAGCAAGTTTGATCGCCGCCAGCAAGTACACGTACAGTCAGTGGCAATATCTACAGTTTGCGTTCAAAGGTGTCTGCTACAGTCTATACCCGAAACTGGAATTCAAGACCAAAAAATCTACGACAAGGTGGCCACTGCAATAAAATGTTAGTGCAATAGTATTTTCCTTTTTAGGGTTCCGTACCTCAAAAGGAAAAAACGGAACCCTTATAGGATCACTCGTGCGTCTGTCTGTCTGTCTGTCTGTCTGTCCATCTGTCACAGCCTCTTTTCTCCGAAACTACTGGGCCAATTAAGTTGAAATTCGGTATACATATGTAAGTTTGTGACCCAAAGACGGACATGTAACGTAAACAAATTAATTTTAAACATGGGCGCCACTTTTGGGGGGGTAAATGAGAAAATCAAAAAATAAAGTTTTATAAACTATATCGTGTTACATATCAAATGAAAGAGATCATTGTGAAAATCTCAAATATATTTTTTTATAATTTTAGGAAAAACAGTTTAGAAATTATTCAAGAAAATAGGCAAAAAATGACCATTCCCCCCCTTTATCTCCGAAACTACAGGGTCTAAAATTTTGAAAAAAATACACAAAATAGATATTTACCTATAGATCACAGGAAAACCTATTAGAAATGTGCAGTCAAACGTGAGCCGGACTTAATTATTTAGTTTTTGATCCAACCCCTACGGGTTTTTTAAAGACATTTTCACATAAAAAATAAAAAATACCTTGTTTAAATTGTGTAATGTACGGAACCCTTGGAACGCCAGTCCGAGTCGCACTTGGCCGGTTTTTTACAAAAAAAAAACACGATAAGATAATTTATTTATTGGTAATTTTAATCCTATGGTTTAAAGAAGTAATTGTATTGATTTATTATTACACAAATACAAATCGTCCTAATCATTTTATTTTTTATCAAAAAACCTTATTGTGATAAAGTCAATATAAAGAAGCATATTGCAAAAAGGTTGGCGAAACCTGAAATGTTTACTTGGCAGTAATATAAGTGACTTTGACACTTTTGACAGTGACGTATCTGTCGTGGATTTTGTGGTCTTGAATTCCAGTTTCGAGTATAGTTGACATATAGAGAAATACTTATTTTTATAAGGTTATTAGGGCCACTTGCACCATCTCACTAATCCGGGGTTAAGCGGTTCAATGTTCGGGGCCGTCCCTATTGATGCTGACTGTACAATGGGGAATGACAACCGATAAGTTTTATTTACCGGTAATAAATTACCGGTAAACTAGTAAATTACCAGTATTTCTAATACTAAATATTTACCAGTTGCATTCCCTACTATAAGTACCAATTAACGAAATGTGGACGAAACTAGTCTCAATTTAATTATGTACATTTTTTTGCGATTCTCCCCAATAAAGCCCTATTAAATTATGTTATCTAAAATTTACTTAAACGAACGCAGAAAATTGCAAATTACATAGAAAATCTTGCCTTTTAGTCCAAGAATTTTTAATAATTCATTGTGGTCATGCTAGGACTATGAAAATATTTCGGAGTCTGGTGCCAAGCTCGCAGGTTATTTAAGCAATTTAGTGACGAACTAATTCCAAGAGCAGATTTCAATGTACCTATGAGACGCTCATATTTTTCATATTAACGCATTTATTATATATTTACTAAGGGTCGGTTGCACCAAACCGTCTGTCACCGTTAAAGCGTTAGCTTAATTTTATTGTAAGTATGGGAAGTTTAATAGATCTCTGCTGCGTGACGTTGATCAGTCGGTTAACTGTGGTTGGTGCAACTGGCCCTTAATTAAATTAATTATAATTTCAGTTAATTGAGTACCTAGTATGAAATAAAATATGTAGATAAAATTACACTATTTTAGATGTTTCACTTTTTTAAGCATGTTTCGTGTAAATGTTTTATATATTAATCAAATAGGTAATGTGGAGCGAGCTGCAAAAATGCATGGCCACTTTATGAATGGAATTCATTAAAACATGAATTGGATTACAACGTTAGCCCTCTCTCACTTTATTATTTTGGACAGCACATGGGACAAAAAATATATTCTCGAATGGCTGCATAAGTTGTGTGACACTAGTAGCCACTGGAAACAAGTTTGAAATTGGGATTTGCTGAGTGAGAATATGGCAGGTACCTACCTAAACAATTGAACGAGTTTTGCGATGGCTGTTAAGTTACGCTTATTCTGCACGGTCTAGAATACCGTGCACAATTTATTCTGGCAAATAAATAATTATTATTTGTCCGCGATGAATCGGAAACTGTGCTGGACTTATACCTGTATCGACCATAATTTTCGCAAATGAATGATCTTATCTTCATATTGAAATTGAATGTTCGGTTCTGAACACGGCCCAAGTAAATGCCTAAGGCGTTTCATGCCCTTAACGAGCCTAAACCAACGATAGGCCACGTCGGAGGTGTAAGCACGAACAAAATCGACCTTTACAAGGCATTTCCTGAGCAATAGATATTAGTCTTTTTAAACCTTAAGGGCGCAAAATTTGGGTCAAATAATAAATATGGAAATTCAGGCTGACTTCAGAATATATAAAACATGAGGAATGCTGCTGTAAAACAACTACATATATTGTATTTATTTATTATTAAATAAATAATATTTTGTCTCTTCTTCAATTTTATATGTGCCTCGATTGCACCTTTAGGCCAATTAAATTAGATTTAAAAATAAAGTTTTAAGGAATTAATTCCAAGCAAGCTGGAAATCAAACAGCTGCTGCTGAACTATCGTGTCGTATCAGGCGGTCAAAAGAGATACATGGAAATTGCTCCACCGACAAGAGCTGGGCTCTTAAATGAATGATGATGATGAAGCTGGAAATCGTTTTAATACTTTCATTTGGTCGTAATGCGTGTAATCCGAGTTTGCTCCATCGTAGGATGTGTGCATAAATTTTGGGAGCCTTAGGAGATAATTTTTTTATTAGATTTCAAACCACTCGATGTAGAATGAACCCACCATCAATTACAATGGCACTACCAGCAAAGTTTGGTGGATCAGACACTGGTAAAAAGGCGTTTCCGGATTTTTAACTTGATTATACAAAACAAAAAACGAAAATTCAATGTTGCAGCCATCTTTTACAAACTTTGACTACGAATTCATATTAAGGTACTTCCTCAGATATAAATTTTCATCATGATTAGAACAAATTTTCCATCGGACGTACCATTTTAGATCTACAAGCAAAAAAACTGAAAAAGAACAAAAATTTATGCACACCTCCCGGGATGGAACAAACTCGGTTTACACACCAAATGAAACTAAATTAAAATGATTTCCAGCTTGCTGGGAATTATTTCTTCGAAAAAATCAAATTTGATTGGCCTACGTGGACTGTATAATACTACCGTAAAACCCGTTTTAAGCGAGTTAAACGAGTTTTCCCTAGATAAAACTAGTTTTCCGTAACGCCCTGGTGAAATGCGTTCTTACTAGTCAAAAGTAGTTTTTCGAAACGCATTGGGATAGACTGATTTATTATTTTAATAACCTACCCACACCATACATATTTATCAATATACTACAATGGAAACGAGTTTTAACTGAGATTTTTTCAGTCAAAACTTGTTTTCGCTAAGTGCCTTGGTGAAAACATATAAGTATAGTTAGGTACAAACTATCTCCATGTATTACTAAAACCAAAGATAGATATAACTCCGTAATAGATGGATACAGTCTAAGGAAAGAACGTGCCTCGAAAATCAAGAAAATTTGATTCTCGTTCAGAGGGTGCTACTAGCTTTGGCCTACTGTCGTATAGATGGCGTTGACGGTTTCGTTTGTTATTTAACAATTTTAACGCATATCAGTGAAAGAACATGGGTCAAAATCATAAACATAATTAGCGCAAATAAAAAAAGATGAAACAATACATTTTATCGTATTTTTATAAGTCTTCATTTTTAGTTTTAAAGTGTGTCGACAGATGGCAGTGAATTTACTGGGGTTACAAAATTTACTATGACAGTACCGCTCTAGTATACTTTATGCTAAAACGGTTTTTATAAAAAATTTAAGTTGGATCTTTGCAGACGTTCATCTCCTATGGCCGGACCTGAAGGTTGGTCCCTCGGGAGGCCGCTTGGCCAAAGTTTAATTAGCTAACTTTAAGGCTCAAACGTCACGGTCCTTCCGTCAAAGCTATACGGTAATTATTTATAGAAAATATCAGGGGAATTTATAAAATTATTAAAATATGTAGGCGCGTGGAATAACCGATGAGTCGAAGTATATTTACATTTTAACCGTCAATCATTCCACTTAAATGTTCTTACTTTAGTGGTAGGATTCATTTCATGTTATAATACGTTCGTAGTGCTATTACGCCGTACTACGCCGTAGGTACTTGCAGTTTGATAAATAATGTTTTCCACGGCTTGCAGGCCATTTCGAATTCAAAAAAGTCTTATTTTAATGTTTGTTATAATAAATTACATACTCGTATCGGTGTCGGCGGCAGATCGTAAAATTGGGCATATCGAGATATTCCTAGGCATATCATGATCAAAACGCCGCCATTTCATGATCTGACTAGCGACTACCAGCCATATTATCGTTTAGACCTCAACGTTTGACGATGTGCCTGGCGACGTTAAGGCATATCAAATAAGTAGGGTGTGATATTCCTAGACAGATCATGAAACGCCGGCATTTCATGATTTGCCTAGCGACCGCCAGCCATATCGTGCACACCTCAAGGGATGATATTCCTAGGCAGATCATGGCATGCCGGCATTTCATGATCTGCGTAGCGACGACTGGCTATATCGTGCGAACTTCAAGGTGTGATATTCATAGGCAGATCATGAAATGCCGGCGTTTAATGATCTGACTAGCGACCACTAGCCATATCGTGCAAAGTTCAAGGGTTTCAAGTGGAAAGATAAATATCAATTATTAATTAGAATTATATTGTATTAAGCGGCTATATTTTACGGTTTTACAACAAAACAGACTGGAAAAACAGCAAAATCACGTATGATGCCGTAGATAACTAGCAGTTAAACTCGATCAGCTCATTTTCCGCCATCTTGCCGCAAACGAAACTGCGAAATCGCCGTGAAGGCCGTGAAGGATCGCCTCGACTTCGTAATTTGGGTAGCTTATTCTATCTGCTTTTTATCGATCACCATACAAACTTCCACCCCTTAAAGGATGACTTCTGGGATAAACACTACCCTATGTCCTTCCCGGGACTCAAACTATATACCAAATTTCAACTAAATCGTTTCAGCGGTTTAAGCGTGAAGAGGTAACAGACAGCGCTGCACCCGCCACATTTATTTTTGCTTTTTGGTAGTTTCTGTGGTAGGTACAATAGATAGCAAGTTTATTAGAACCGTTTCAATTTCACGGGAAGTGGAATCAATAATTTCAAGGGAAGTGGAATCAATTGATCTTTTAATAAATTCATGCAAGTACCAAAAAATTTATTAAGTAGATACCTATAGTATACGTTTAAAATTGGCCAAATCAAATGTTACCCTTTTTTAGTTACTAATACGCTATTATCTGCTATCAAGACCACTCAACGTAACGAAGACCTTTGAAGACGGTATGACAACTGCTGGTTTTGACAAACAGCGTTTTTATAACAAGGGTTGACAGATATGACTACGAGAATGCTTTGTTTAAAAAAATAAAAAAAATTGAAAAAGTGTTCACGTAAAAGGCAACTTGACAATACGATTAGTATAAATTATAATTAGGATAGGATAGCAATACCAGCCGGGCTAGCACATGATTGGCGCGAGAGTATCTCGCCGCGACATAGACTACCCGTCCCCCTTTAATTCATACAGTTAGTAGAAGACGGGTATTTAGTCTAGCTGGCGGCGAGATACTGTCGCGGCAATCATGTGCTCGGCCTACAGTTAGTATTAAAATGTTTACCATAATCTGATCTAGAAGGAAAACGCAATTAACCACATTTAAAATTGATTTCTATACTTGAAGTCTACTGTCATAAAATGCAATAAATATTTATGGTTATTTTTTCAAGACAGGGAAGCGCTTAGTAAGTGTTAACAACCGAACAGTGGTGTAAACGTCCAGATAACTGGAGGATCATTGAATTACATTAATAACATCAGTAACACAATACATATTATTTGTCCTGAATCATTTTCTCACAACTAATTTTCTGCATAATTTGATAAAATCTATTTGTTCCTGTATAATTATTTTGATAGTAATCTAACAAAAAGCATAGCTTTATAAGGGCTCGCGGAGTTTTTCTACCTTATCATCATATATTTAGGAGGTAGACCCTTGTCGGTGGAGCGATTTCTTGTATGTCGATCCTCTGCCTTCTCCTTGACAGCCTGATACGACGCGACGACGACATTGTTTTTCCTTTTCTTGATCTATATACGTCCTTCTTCTTGTTGTGGTTGTTGTTTTTTCTACCTATATAGTTATTATTACTAAGGCAGTTTTTAATAAGATATTCATCTTAAAAAAATGATATGTTATGATATAAGGGCTTCTGTAAATAATGAATACGCCAAAACTTCTTATATTTTATCAATACATTAAATTCCTCATACGAATATTTATCTTCTTATTTCCTACATTTCAACACACGAGTGTTTAATATTACGTATTAATCACATTTATAATCGGGTCTATCGCGACTTTATTTTGTAACCTTTATTTACCGACGTTTCGACACAGCGGCGGTAGCACGGTCGCGTTTTTATCGCTTGTCACCATGCCTGTCACGACAGGCGATAAAAATGGAACCATGCTGCGCCCGCTGGTTTCACTGGTCGTGGTGGCGGCTAACTGACGTCAGAAACACCCCAAAAAATTTAAAAAGGAAGGTGGATTTAACTTATCGGCAACCTGGGGACCAGTGACCATACCATACGGGACACATTATATTAATTTCAGGCAAAAAGAAAAAATCATGCATTTAAGGGTAAAGAAAAAACAGATTTTTTCAAATCAAAGGAAAATTCTATATGATCTGTGGTCATACATTAAATACGGTTTAGACTCACGTGTTTCTAGTCACTCGCGCGACATGTTTATGCGTTTGTTTAATGTTAGTAGGTATGTCTCACGACAGTTTAAATTCGATCTAAGGTCATACATTTAAAAAGTTAAATTTATGATTGATTTGCTTAGCCGATTACGGAATAGCTTGAGAACACGAACAAATTCAAAGCTGTTATCATTCGTCCTACGCATATATGTATATTATTACGCACATATCGGGTGGAACAGAATGAGGGATTTTTATGCAAACGGGGAATTGTTTAGGCTATTGTGCTTTATTTTGCTTTTAATAATCACGTTAATATTTCTAACCGTTTGTGAGATAGAGTTTGTTAAACATGAGTGCTCAAATCTGCATGTTTCAACCCTAGCAAGTAAAATATGTTAAGTCAAGTTAATTTAAAATGTAAATAACTTTGTAGTGTGTTTGTAGTGCGGTTGTCACTGATATAAAAAAAATCATTTTGATGATTTAGTTTTAAGTACTTTTTAATCCAGCTTTACTATTATAATAACTCGATTGTATATTATCACTTAGATAACACTATCCTTTCAGCTCAGTCTTTAGATATGTTTCACTCTGTATATTAAGCAACAACAACAAACTGTACAAAGGCTACGAGCATTTCTCATTTCCTATTCATTCGTCTCGATAATAATGTTATCAAGATCGACTGGCTCAACTGGCTGTGATAGGAAAACATATTATTTTTGACGACATCATATCATAAAATCACATTTACGTTTGAAAGAGGCAAGACTCGTGTTTTAATGTAATAAATCTGTAATGATGTTAAAGTATAAGGCATTTCTATCCAAAGAATGCTTTCAACCGAGTGACTCAGGGGCGATTCGACTTTCTCATCGATAGATCTTGACATGGCTAAAATAAGGGCACTTTTGCGAATATTTACTGGGAAGTGGCAAGTTTAGCGTTTAGTAAGGTAATACGCAATGGTATTTGTAGCTGTGTTACAAATACAAGCGGTAAAGTACAGGGTGAGGTGAAGGTTATTTGTTATGAACTATACAAAACAATGTGGTTAGACAGTACTCTTTAATAATAAAGTTATATATTGTTAATAGCGTAATTTTTCTAGTGTTTGTTACGAGACGTGAAGTATGTAGACACATTCGTTGTATACCTTTATATAAAAATACAAGAAAAGAAAACCTTCAATACTATATAGGCACCACCTACTTGAGTTTCCTATACGACATACATTTTGCTGCTTCATTTTTATTAGCATTAAGTAGGTATACTTTATATTTGTTCTTATTACATTTCCTTGAAAAACCGTTTTAGACGAACTACAAGAAAGTATTTTTATAAAGAAAATTACATATCAGTCTCAAAAATGCTAATTTTAATCTCACTCATAAAAACACGATAAATACGTAGAAGTATGAATACATTTAGGGATACATGTCGCGCCTGAATCGATCAATCACGAATAATTCGCATTCCATTATGCTTGAAAGAAAAACATAAGAATGAAAACTGTCACAAACATGTTTCACGTAAAAGCATCGCAAATTTTTATAGCTTTGAGTTTGGTTCGGTACCTAAGTGAGTAAAATATTTTACATGTTTCCAACATTTCCCAAGCATGAATGTTGACCTGAGAAAGGAAGAATATATATTATCCTATTGACACATTTAACGAATTTACTGTAGCATATTATTTTGAGGACTTACTTACTGCCACTTTTAAGACTGCTGTAGGTTGTCGGGCCGCCGGTGATGAATAAAATGCGTAAAACTTTGGATGTACAGTATTACACTTGCACTTTTTTTACACAATCACACAAGAAAACTCACAGAATATTTACAAACAGCAAGCTATTTACACATAAAATTACAAACGATGTGCAAAAATATACATTTGTCGCTCATTGACAGGAAAAAACTATCAGCATATAAACAAAAGACACGCGCTGACAGCGGCATCCGTACCACCAGCCAGGCGGCCAGCACGCGTGCAGCATAAAGGTTCGTGGTTCCGTCGCCTACAACTGCGTCGCCCGTTCAGTGGCGCCCTCATTGGGGGAATCTAATAAACCAATTAATTCATGTATAAATCAGTTGTATGTTACTATTGTTGTCCTATACTGATTTCCCAACTTTTGGTTTTTGCCACATTGTTTTATTTTGCTTATTCTTTGATTTATCACCTAAACTGAAAAATGTGGCAACCATTGCCGTTTAGTTGGACGGACGATGGCCTCTTGAAGATTATACAAAAATATGCCCTTTTGAAAAGTCACTCCTAAAATGTGGGAATGGATAGGCAGATTTCCAATGATCGACGAAGAGAAACCAAGGGTCTCCAAGGGTCACGTCCCGTCGTAGGTTGACCTCATCCTAAGCTCTTGACTACGTTGTCTGTCCAAGGTTTTACATGCCCTGCGATACCAGTACGATACCAGTGGGGTGACATTGGACCTTTCGGGCGCTCTCAGCTCCTTTCGGCTCTGCGCTACTACGAGCAATTATTAGCGTTGGCTAAACTTGACATTTCTTTGCGTGCACAACCACAGATAAGATAATTACTTGAAATTTGACAACCCTAAATAGCCGAAAAGGATAGTGCCATACATTAGAAAGGGACAACACGATTCGTCCTTGAATCACTATCAAACTTCGGTTTTGTAGGAAGTGTACTAGAGTTAGACCAAGAAGAGTCTGCTACGATTTTGACAGCACACGCAGTGCAAGTGTTATTTTAAACGTAAAACTTCTATGAAATTATGACGTATAAATAACACTTGCACTGCGTGTGCTATCAAAAATGTTGCAGACTTTTCTTGGTCTCACTCTATTATTTATTATACCGGATGACTCTAGGACAATTCTACCCAAACAGTAGATATGTGTAAATGTATGTATAGGTATAAACCTACCTACCTTTTATCTATCATTGACGTGCGTTATGTAAGTTTTCTTACTTATTCTTCCATATTTTTCCCTCAACACTACATCGAACATGTGTATGTGTAAACGATACTCCTTCCACGAGCTTTGTTGTGAACATTAATATCCACGGATTTACATAGCAACTTAATACCACAGAAAAGAGATAAAAAGAGGCGCAATCGGTCCATTTCCTTATTGTGTGATTTCTATATCCATTTGTCATTTCAGTTGTCGGATGGATTCCGCTCACTCTCGGATCGATGGATAAATACATTATCCGTTTGCTGGTAACTGGAAAACGAATCCCAAATTCGGCGTAATATTTAGCCGCCAGCACTACGCCACAAAAAAAAAGGTTTGTCTTTGCATGTAATATAATCGTTGCGCGTAGCGTGATTCGACATCGAATCTCACATTTCGTCTTATATATGTATATAAGTAAACAGGAAAAAGAGACGTAAACCCTTTTGAAAGGATCCAATTACGGTAAAGGCTTTATAATATGCACTGGCCAAAAGTGTTGGCACCTCTTCTGCTCGTAAATACTATATTTATAATTGGTATATCGAAGTTGTGTACCGACAATTGTTTTATATTTTTGCTTTATTAAACTGATGCAGCGGTAAAGAATAAGTATTTACTCGTATAAAGTGTACGATGGGTTATTCGAACGCAGCACTGCGGTTGCCGCCGTATCAGTTACCTCAAAGTCCTCAAACTGAACGGACCATCGTCTACGTAGCCATTAGCCAAGGAAAAAAGTAGATAGTAATTAAGCGTTGTTATAGAGATACCTTAAAAAAGCACACTTTTAGGTAAAATCGTCAAAGCATATTTATTTTTACTATATATATTATATTTTTCCTGTACCATTATGGTTATGGACGATTTACCCCATAAGAATACAAGCAAAATATTTCACAGTCACATCCCTATTATCTCCGTCCATCCCCATAACCCAACCAGTAGGCACGTTACACAAATCATAATTTAGCTCCCGCTAACGCTCACCTTGATTCATCACAAAAAAACCCGGCAATTTTTCCCCCGTCCATGTCAAAGGACACCGCTCAATCACCTGACTTTTGTGGGGAGGCCACGCAAGAAGCGATGTTCTATGAGTAGACGGGAATCCCCTTTTAAAACTATATTCAATTGCCAATTGCCCCCCGTCAGGGGTTAGCAGGGGTTTAAATTGGCGTGATTATTGACATGTCCGTATCTATCGTCGTGTTTTTGCAATGATAACATTGATACCATCTAGATGTCTCTGATGAGTGATGGTAGTGTAAAAATCATTTTTAATGTCACTGATAAACAGGGATAGGATCTATTTATAGCTTCCGCATCATTGTATTGTATTGTATTTTTAAGTTTTATGTTACCTTATTTTATTTTATTGTATGAGTTTAAAACTTGAAATAAACAATTATTATTATTATTTGTATCTCATATAAACTCACGGGTATATACATCCCGGTCATTTGATAGGCGTGCGTGGGGATACAGATCCAACACGTAGAGGCCCTTTGGAGAAGTTTGCTGTTATGTAATACACCTGCTAGAACCCATTCACGGGTACAAATAGATACCCGTAAATCGGTTCCAACAGGCGTAGGGGCTATTATAAAAACAGTGGAAAAGAGTGCCGGTTATGGTGTTGAAGTTTGGCTGGTCAAAAGATTGGGCTATTGCTGAGAGGTCCGGACACCTGCCATAACAATGTTGTACACGTTATCGAGGCAGGCGGTGACTCGCCGCTGACTAGATGGGCCCCTGAAACTGCCGTCGTGAAGACGACCAGGAGCAACACCGGTGTGAGCGGCTCAGGGGTGTCGAGAGGTGTGCGCCGCTTTCTACCCAGTGGCTGTTACCAGCCACTGTGCCAACTCGCGTCTTATGCATCTTTCACTTCCACCCCTGGAGCATATAGCTCTAGCGACTCCTCTCTGGACAGCCAATGAAGGCAAGCCAGAGCTGAGAGTCCTGCGGGTCCCCTTGGGGTCCACTCCGACCGACGAAGACACGCCGGAGACGGAGACCCTGACCGACTCTCGGGAGCACTCGGGTCCGTGGGGTCGTTACTCCCCAACAGCTCGCCACAAGCTGCCCTGCGGGTTTATTATTATTATTATTATGTTCGTCCCTTACATAATCTCGGGACCATGGGGTCCCGGACATTTGGAAGGCGTGCGTGGGGCCGAAGCCAACACGCAGAGGCCCCTTGTAAAAAGACAATTTACTCTAAAAGGTGATGTGACACCAACCGACGATTATCCCTGTATGCACTATAGTAGTGCACCCAAGGACAAGCCCCGGTTAGTGCAGGACTATTGCAATGATAAGAAACAAAATAAACTAGACTATTGTGTTGAGATGTTAGTGTACTGGTTACCGGGTCTATGGAAATACTATGGCACCTGCCCCAATCTATGTTTAAAAACACGAAAAAAATGGACAGGTGGTGACTCGCCAAATCACAATATGGGTCCCCGAAAACGGCCGCTCGCACGGAGCGACAAGGGGACAACATCGCGTGAGTGGCTCAGGGTGTGGAGAGGTGTGCACCGCTTTCTACCCAGTGGCTGTAAACACTCACAGCCACTGTGCTAACTCGCGTCTTATGCATATTGCACTTCCACCCTGCGAGCATATAGCTCTGACACCCCACTCTGGACGGCCGGTAAAGGCAAGCCAGAGGTGAGAGTCCTGCGGCCCCTGCTCAGTGTTCACTCCAGCCGGCCAATGAAGGCAAGTCGGAGGGAGGGACCTGACCGACTCTCGGGGGTATGGGACTTCCCATTCAGCTCGCCACAAGCTGCCCTGGGGGCTTATTATTATTATTATTACAGCATCCCGTATATAGTCGAAAAATTTACCGGTACCTATGCATCTCTTTTTTAATGAGGTTTTCCTCTTTTGCACTAAGAACTTACTATCAGGTTCGTGGCAATAAATAAACAATGCTGAATGTTTTTTAACCGACTTCAAGATTTCAAACGAGGAGGTTCTCAATTCGGTTGTATGTTTTTTTTTTAAATATATATTTCTACCTATGGGATGTAGCTTCATACTACTGACCAACTACTGACTCGATGAAGTCACGTATCATTATAAATAAGGTAAATAAGTATTAGGGTATATTTTTACCTCAGGCTCATTTTTAATGATTTTTATCGGCTTTTGTCAATAAAAAATAAACAAAAGTTTAATACGTATAGACAGTGAAGAAAAAATTAATTCACATATATATGCACGTTCTTATAACTGTTATGAATAACTAATAGAGACAATCGAGAGTGGTAAGTATGAGACCCTCTGGTCGCATAAGAACTTTTGTCATATTTTTAATTATAATTAGAATTAAAATAATTTATTACCGAAGACAATATAATCTTTTTAATTGTCATAACACTATGCATAAAATTGTAAGGCATAAAAATCTTTACTCAGAATTATTCCTGAGTATAACTGGGTTTTTGTCATAAATGAGATGTCATAATTTTTATAGTCATTAATTCAATTCGCAATAAGATTTTAGTCATCTGCTTCTTCTTCTTCCTCGCGTTATCCCGGTATTTTGCCACGGCTCCAGGGAGCCTGGGGTCCGCTTGACAACGAATCCTAAGAATTGACGTAGGCACTAGTATTTACGAAAGCGACTGCCATCTGACCTTCCAACCCAGAGGGGGAACTAGGCCTTGTTAGGATCAAGTCCGGTTTCCTCACGATGTTTTCCTTCACCGAAAAGCGACTGGTAAATATCAAATGATATTTCGTGCATAAGTTCCGAAAAAACTCATTGTTACGAGCCGGGGTTTGAACCCGCGACCTCCGGATTGAAAGTCGCACGCTCTTACCGCTAGGCCACCAGCGCTTTTAAGTCATCTGCTTGAATATCCATAATTGTTTTTCGTTCGAAATATTGCAGTACATAGTATTAATATAGACATAAAAAATTAAGTCATATATTTAGTGGCCATAATATGTTTTTTCATAAATGTTACACAAAGCATGAATAATAAATATGTATGGTTGTGACGGAACCCATGAAGCAAATATTACTTTAGTCACAATCATAACCACACAAAGACCGTATAAAAGAGGAGATCGAAGGAGAGGAGCCCCCTGCCGTAGGAGTAGAGTAACGGTTTTACAAAAGAAACTAATTGACCGAAGCGTAGCGAAGGTCTACGGTTTGACTCGGGCGTTTTGCTTTTGTATGTCCGGATGTTCTGCTCTACGGGTTGCAATTCTCAACCGATTCTCGTGAAATTTTGTGACCAAATTTTATGATTAAATAGAATTATTTTGTCGATCCGGTTTTTGGAAATTGTTCAAAATGGCCGAGTCGTGATAGCTCGCGCCTAAACAAATAGTCGTATCGATATCATAATAGTATTTTCTTTTTGAGACATGTTTACAGTTTAAATATCGAAAAATGCAAATAATTTGTATCACTGGTTTTGGCGGTATTTAGATATTTAGTTTTTACTCGAGAATGAGTAGCCGAATTTCGTCAGCTTATCTAAGAACTATCATGGCGTGTTTTGCAAACATTCGCTTTTTTTGTTTGCAACGGGTGGTCCCTGGTTCGATCCAGTGATTGTATGCTGCTACATAACTTTTTGTATTTTTTTTATTTTTCTGTTTTGAAAAAATGAAAAAAAAAACTTATTTTTAATTGATCAAGCGCGGGCTGCGTATTCGTTTAATTTTTACTTAACTAGCTTTTATTTAACTAGCCCTAAAAATATGTTTTATTGTTATTTTAATTTTCTAAAGTGTTCTAAACGGCGGAGCCATACATTTATTCAGCTTTAAGTGGTTCTCCTTATGTGAATTTCATACAATATTAATTACAGTTTTTCTCTTAATATGTACGTAGATTTTTTTCACGATTAACTTAAGTAGTATATTAGGTATAGATTCGTTTGTCTAAGCGGGTTTATGGAGCCAATTATTCAATAATGTTATTGAATAATTCGTTAAAAAATTGAGAAATTTTTGCTTAAGGCCTGTTTGTGTGAGTGACCTTTACACTATCCATGTCAAACAAGATGGTGAAGTTAAGTTTAATAATAACTAACAAAGATATCAGATGTCACTTTAACACAGGTGACCTAACTATGTAGTGCCTAATTTGCTCGATAGGTGGTGACATCGTGAGATTCGTGAGGTAGAAATAGAAACGGGCCCAAAGGGTAAAAACGGGACCCTCTATTACTAAGATTCCTCTGCCCGTCCGTCTGTCACCAGGCTGTATCTCATGAACCGTGATAGCTAGACAGTTCAAATTTTCATAGATGATGTATTTCTGTTGCCGATATAACAACAAATACTAAAAAGTACGGAACCCTCGGAGGGCGAGCGCTTGATTTCGTGTGGCTCCCTACATTATATCTCCACTACTAAGCATTTCAATACTTATAGAAATTCAAAAATCAGCCAGGTATACGGGCTGGTTTGGGTCAGTGAAGGCAGCCACCAGATCCCGTGCTGCTACGCGAAAATGGTCTTAGAAGACCTTCCCTCAATTTCAAATGGGGTTGGCCGGTCGAAGTGTTTAGCAGATGGCGCCAGCATAGCTTGCCCTGTCAATCCCTAGAATTGCGTCAAATTTTTGTTATTTTAATGCCCTGGATGCCAGCCTTTTAAGCCAAATCTCATAGAAAAAGGGGCAAGCTATGATGGCGCCATCTCTGCAAACCTTTGAAAGTTGCCAACCACATTAATGAAAATAATTTTACAGATTTTGGAAAAAACATAGGTACAAGGTGCGAAAGTTCATATTTGACGTGAAACGTAAGGTGAACGTGACACATCCATCTTAAGCTATGCTCGCGAGGTCTACAGCTCACAGAGCCACTAGTCATAGATATAGATGTATATAAATAGTAGGTAGGTTAGGTTCGATAAGTTTCTTTAGATGTCCGAAGGACAAACTACAAAGAAATAGGAGCCCCGCTCACGCGTCGAATTAAGTGTTTGGACAGAGATTAGGGAAAAGGTTATGGAGGAGGGTGTATATACGGCTATCAATAACTATAAGTATGCCTTAAACCATTATGATTGTAAATTGTTAGCTTCAAAACGTTATACGTAAAAACATTAGAAGTATCGATAAATATGCTTTATGACGTCTGATTCATTATAATTAAAACCTATATGCACAAAAAATATGTGACAACTGCTGAGTATGTCATCAAATATTATGGCTTAAAATGTATGACACAATATATAGGTAATATGACTTTATTTGTATACGCAATGATGATTATAACACAAGTTGTTATGCGTATCAAAGTTATGACTTAAACATGCAACATACATACATGCAACCCAATATGGAACCGTGTAGGTATATTATAGACTTGCTAGATTAAAATACTTATTCGCTGGAATAGTAAGCATGTTTCTGCATAAATATCTCAAGAAAATCTGGTAAGTAAATTAAATAAAACAAACCAGCAAACACTTCCTGGCCCCAAGAAAGATCCGACTGCATCTGCCTGTGACAAATGAACGCGGTTTTTAAAGCACAACCAACATTCCACGTTCTTCTGCACCAACATTACTTACAGCAGATAACGCCTTAATGTCACACACATAGGGAATATTTTACTGTACATGCATTAAAGCATAAAATGGCGTGACGTTGGAAAGATGAAGTGGAGAAGCGTAATGTGGGTGTTTAACTTATGTGCCGTAAAATAAAGCTGGCCGATTATTATTTCAATTTACATGTCTTTTGGAGAATAAAATTGAAGACAGAAGACGTGCGTAAAAATAAACATTTTATATGCGAAAGCAATTTCATGTTGTGACATTGTCTTTATAAGGATGGATTTTTCATTCCATAGTAAGTAAACGTACTGTTTGTTATACTCTAAGCTCACTGTATGTACACTCGCGTTTATAGCAATTACATATATAAACAACTATTGACCAAATAAAATTATTTTATTAATATTTTTTTTAATGTTTTTAATTCATCACACTACTATATCATCATCTTCCTCGCGTTATCCTGGCATTTTGCCACGGCTCATGGGAGCCTGGGGTCCGCTTGAAAACTTATCCTAAGAATTGGCGTAGGCACTAGTTTTTACGAAAGCGACTGCCATCTGACCTTCCAACCCAGAGGGGGAACTAGGCCTTGTTAGGATTAGTCCGGTTTCCTCACGATGTTTTCCTTCACTGAAAAGCGACTGGTAAATATTAAATGATATTTCGTACATAAGTAATCTGTTAAACTCATTGGTACGAGCCGGGGTTTGAATCCGCGACCTCCGGATTAAAAGTCGCACGCTTTTACCGCTAGGCCACCATCTTGAGCTTCCGGCGCGACCAATAGCTTGGCCATTTTGCCATCAGCAGCCATATTGATCAGTACTGTTAATGTTACCAAGTATGTTACGTGAAGGGCCACGTGTTATATGGAGCGAAGACAAGTACGACGACCGCTCTTCTCTTGTAAGTGATTTTGGTTTGATATCTATTCTTTGTAACTGAGTATTCTCCACTTTCTATAATTTGCTTTGCTCTATATCACGACCATGTAATTCAACTTGTAACGTAACTAATCCATTTCGCCACTTGTTTCATGACCTTATACCAAAGACCCTCCATGATAAAGATAATGATTGTCCCTATAATCTGTTCAGGTATCTCCCCCTAGAGTCGATGAGGAGATAAGACAAGTGTATGTATCGGCAGCCCGTGGGGCGTTAATGCCTTGATTGTGTGTCGGACGGGACCACTAGGTGTAGCCAGCCCGTGCGACGT
The DNA here is from genome assembly GCF_947568885.1 of Cydia strobilella. Classification (NCBI taxonomy): domain Eukaryota; kingdom Metazoa; phylum Arthropoda; class Insecta; order Lepidoptera; family Tortricidae; genus Cydia; species Cydia strobilella. Next base: position 24,500,598 of record NC_086042.1, read on the forward strand.
TAATGCCTTGACTGTGTATCCGACGGGGTCAATAGGGGTCTGCAGCCCGTGCGGCATTAATGCCTTGACTGTGCCTGATGAGACCAATAAGTATCGGCAGCCCGTGTGGCGTTAATGCCTTGATTGTCTAATGAAGGCGTATGATCTATGTCACCTTAATTACTGACTTACCAACCATGTAACTAAGCAGTCTCCACGACGTTGATGACGTTACTGACAGACCTTAACTAATGACCATATGTATTTTCCCATATCGGGCTAAACGTACTTAGTGAATGTGTAGTCATAAAACTATCTTACCCCCAGATGACGGACGCTCGCGCCGTGGTAACGGCGAGGCAATTAATTAGCGAAGCAGAGAGGGTGACTACGATCACCATATTCACTATCATCAATGAGGTAAGGAATCGAGTAATCCATCAACCCTAGACTAGGTGCTTGTTTAACTTCGCGACACAACCCTTAGTTACAAGCACGTTATCGCAGTCCTATTAATGATATATAAAGCATTATGTGTTTATACATACATAGGGGGGGTTCGTGACACCATCGTCGCCCTGAAAATATCTACTTACAGGGATTTGAAATTCTCGATAAAGCAGCGCTGTTCCAGGAAACACACATACGTATAAACTGAAATAGATGTCATACAGTAAAGAAACAGTGACCAAGGCCAACGGGGGCGGAGGCCGGAAGGGTACCGCCGTAGCCTGGTGGTCTAGTAGTCAGGATCCGTTATAGACGCGTAAGCTGAAGACGGTTCAAACGATTTCGGCCTCCGGCACACCGGTGGACTTAGTCATTTTTTTCTTCCTGTATGACATCTATTTCAGTTAATAATTAATTATAAAATTGCATTCACTGCTATTAAAACATGTAAATAGTTCACAATTGCAATTAACTCTAACCGTATAAATACGATACCATAATATGTCAATTGTGTTTACGCGATACTAATAAACTGTTTTACTAAAATGTTATATCTCTATTATTTTTTTATGGTAATTACCTATTTATACGTAATTGCGACTGTATAAGTATGCACGTGATAAGTGACAATATCAAACGTCAAATTATTAAAAAGTTCGGCTAAAACGTATCACACATGAGTTAATTTACAACATTTTAAACTAAATAAATCTTTAAATAAATTATCACACATTACATATTTTAATAGGTAACGAAATAGTTAGCCCGGTAATCTTCTAGTCTAGTCTTTGTAATTTTTGGTCGAATTGGCCCCAGGATCCACCAAGTCTATTTTCATCTTCAAAGAAAGGCGTTTATCACAGAATTAAAATAATAAAGATCAAAACGGTCCAGCTACGTCGAGTGAACGTCAGGGAATAGAATCATTTGCACCAGCGGTGGCAAACTGGATGAATTATATATGGGCTCTGACTGCCTCTGACCTTCGTGAGCATTCACACGTAGATTACTTACAATACCATAGCAGATAAGTCACAAACCAAAACAAGTGAAGTTAAGGTAAAAAATCAAAATTACTTGTGGCCTCTTTGGGAGATACTGAGACTAAACTAACAACATGACACGTGTTAAGATTGTCAAACCGTGTCGTCAGACCGAGCTAAATTGTTGGACAAACACTTACACACCCATTTACCAGGAAAGGACCGTTCTATAGTGTATTTTTCACATAGCTTGGGTACGGCGACAGCTGTCATCTTCATACAATGTAAAGTAACTTAAAACGCAAAATATGTATTAAGATGACAGCTCTCACCTTATCCAAGCTATGTGAATAATTTTTAAGAAAAAAAAACCGACTTCAATGGGGGATGCCGCTGAAAGTTTACTTATTGTTGATAGTGCACTCTTAGATTCCAGACAATGAAATGAAAAAGACAGCATCTTTTGCCTAATTTTGCCTAATTGCCTAATTATTATAATATTGCCTAATAATGTAGAAAAGGAGGTTTAACCACCCACTTTTCTAGTAGCATTTCGTTTTTGTAAGGGTCGCAGTTCTAACCTAACCTAACCCACTTTTCTAGTAGCATTTCCGGGTCCGTGTCCGGCTGTCCGGGTCCAAGTTTGGGTCAGAGTTCGGTCCGGGTCCGGATCCGAGTTGGGGTCCATGTCCAGATCCGGGTCCGGGTCCGAGTCCGGGTCCAAGTTTGGGTCTGGGTCCATAAGGAAGAGAACAAATCGCCAAACGTGAACTATGTGTCATTGAAGAGTTCCATTCTGATCATCATCAGCAGTTCTACTTCATCAAATGTCACTTTTTTAAATGTAAATGCTGGATTTGTTGATGAAAATACAAAAATCACGATATGTATGCCTTTCACATTTGAGGAGTTCCCTCGGTTCCTCATGGGTCTCATCATCAGAACTCGAGCTTGACAAAAATATGTCTTAAAAACTTAAGTTGCTTAACAAACATAAAGAAGAGGACAAATCGCCAAACGTAAACTATGCGTCATTAAAGAGTTCCATTCTGATCATCACCAGCAGTTCCACTTCATCAAATGTCACTTTTTAAAATGGAAATGCTGGATTTGTTGATAAAAATACAAATATCACTATATGTATGCCTTTCACATTTGAGGAGTTCCCTCGATTCCTCATGGATCCCATCATCAGAACTCGAGCTTGACAAAAATGTTTCTTGAAGACCTAACTTGCTTAACAAACATAACGAAGAGGACAAATCGCCAAACGTGAACTATGCGTCATTGAAGAGTTCCGTTCTGATCATCATCAGCAGTTCCACTTCATCAAATGTCACTTTTTTAAATGTAAGTGCTTGATTTGTTGATGAAAATACTAAAATCACTATATGTATGCCTTTAACATTTGAGGAGTTCTCTCGATTCCTCATGGATCCCATCATCAGAACTGCGTTTTGACAAAAACGGGACCAATCTGTATGTATATACTTACAATCAAAAAAAGAATTTTTAAAATCGGTCCAGAAATGAAGGAGTTATGGAGTAACAAACATTAAAAAAAAAACATATAATCGAATTGATAACCTCCTCCTTTTGAAATCTTGAAGTCGGTTAAAAATACTGAAGTTTCAGTTCTTATCGCGTATTAAAGTTAATTAGAGTTTTGAATGATTCACGGTTAGTTTCACTAGACTTATATTAACCGGGATATAGACCGTGATTACCTTTTGTATTATTTATGAGCTGCGTCGAAATATCGGGAGCTCATAAATAATACAAAAGGTAATCACTGTCTATATCCCGGTCAATATAAGTCTAGTTAAAGTTAATTTTAGCTTAGAAGTAATAAAGAATTAGAATAAAATAAGCATGCATAATTAACATATTAACATATAAATATCTGATAAACGATGTAAATATAAAAGACAGTTGAAAATGTTGATTTAGTCTAAGTAATCTGTGATAGATAATAGAAGAGGAAAGATGCTTGGGCACCTGATACGACACGACGAATTTATCAAAAACATCATAGACGGGAAAGTTGAAGCAAAGAGGAAGGAGGGAAGACCAAGGAGAGCGTACATGCATCAAATAAAGGAAAAACTCAACGTCGTGTCGTATCAGGCTGTCAAAGAGAAGGCAGAGGACCGCGAAACATGGAAATTGCTCCACCGACAAGAGACTTACTCTTAAGTATATGATGATGAATCTGTGATTCATGAACACTCCTACATTCTTCAAAAATACTGGGAGTAATTTTGAAAATATCTGATAACCTATGTAATAAAAATAAAAGAGAGTAGAATATTTTGATTGGCCGTTTAAGAAGTGTAACGCTCTTACGGTAGATGTCGCTAGAGTCCCCTACACCCATATAGTGGCAAGATTTGCTGACTATGGATGAGGTCTTGGTGGCTCAGTAGGCAGAGCGCTGGATTATCGATCCAGAGGCCATAAGTTCAAGTCTCACCCGTAATTTTTCCACTTTTAAATTTATTCTAAGCTTAATAGCATCGTACGCTTCGCAGGCGTTTTTGCTTGTTAAAAATTAATCCGTGATTCAGGAACCCCTCCTCTTCAAAAATACTTGTAAGGTGTATTGGGATAACTTCGAAAACGGAGTAATTCATTATTTAGTCCAAAAGTAAACCGTAATGGATTTTCTCGACTGTGAATCTTATATAAAACTTATTGAAACAACTTTAAGCTCAAGTCAAAGGAGAATTTTATACGAAATGGACAGAGAGCGCCGCGCCCACGTCACGGACCACATTTGAGACAAAACGTTGAAACAGAATATTAATGTCGTTCTAAGGCCTCCTGTATGTTTTGTCATAGTCCCTACCATCTAAAAAATATGTGTATCTTGTTTAAAATTCATTAAGTTTTGACTAGAGAAAAGCACTTCTATATTGCTTTAATATAGTCAGAATGGTAAGGGTATGGTATGGTTCGTGGCATCTCTAGTTTGCAACGGCACGCAACGGCTTGTAGTACCTGTGTCGATTTTTGACCATACGACCAAATTTGTGCAATTTTATTGATGATACATATTAAGGTTTTTATTTCCTTAGCTAAGCAAAATCATCGTTTGAATACGTCGTTTTAACTACTTAAACCAAACGATGATTTTGCTTAGCTAAGGAAATAAAAACCTTAACTTATATATAGGCTTATATTTTTTTAAATATATAGGAAATAAAGTCGACAATTTTACTGTCAATTTTGCAATTATGGCGCTGGATTTAAAGTGAGCCTTCATACCGGCCATAGCAGCTGTTGTTTAGATTTACCCGCTCGGGTGTTTTGTAATAAATCAATGTTACAAGTTAATTTTGACCCGTTTTCCGGTGTTCGATTACAGCTACGAAAAACCCCTTTTAGGCTCTAGAAGCGTGGGCCAGGCCGCTGCCTATTCTTTATTTACGGCTACCCCGAATAACCTCAGCCCAAATTGTTACTGACATTATTTAATGCTTACAAAATCGTTATCTATGTCCATTTCATTATTAGAACAAAGCTAATACATACACAGAACACTCGTCTAAAAGAAGATCGTTCAAATAAGCTTTTTTTTATTCAAAGCGTTAATTAAAAAAGACGCTCACAAACGTAGGCTATTTCATTTATAATGCTTTGTGAATTTGTGGTAAATATTCTTTAACAATTTCCACATTAAAATTTTCCCTTCTTTTATTTCTGTACTTTAATAGGCTGTTTTGTTTATTAAACTGGTCAAGTGGTGGGATTGTTCCTTGTTTCGTTACGTTATTAAATTTGTGTTTTCGATTATACTGAAATTTACCCTCAGGAAGTCAAGCACGTGTAATAAAACAAAAATAAATAGGGTCATGTGTTGTACAGTGGTACGGACAGGTACAGTGGATCAATGCAAATTTAATCTAGTTTCCGTGTTAATTTTCCAAGGCATTTGCCCTTGATTAAACGTATAAAAAGTCAATATAAAAATACAATTTTATGCTTTGTTTTATAATTAGCTTGCTTGCTTTACAGTGTTTGGTTTAATCAACTTTCCTTATTCTCTCCTAATATTGCCTGACACTGAACTGCTTATTGCACAGATTGTTAACTTTTAGTAAATTCTGCTTTAATTTAGCAGAAGCTTACATTATATTCTGCAAGGACTGCAAGGTTTCTCACCTATTTTGTGAACTTTTATTCGTCCTTCTTTTTGAAACTGGTTCGGGCATGGAAAACTTGAGTGAAACTGTAATAAAACCAATATCTAAATACAAGCGATATCATTTATTTTAATCTAATCACATGGTGTTCAGACATATCCTTAGGGCCGTAATTATTCTGGTTTCCCCAGGCATCATTAATATTTCTAATACTAATTAACTTTCAATTAACTAATGCAACACGGCCACAGAACGGAAACAAAATTAGAATAATTAACAACAGAGTTTCAGGTCTGCTTGTAAACTTCTGCAGGATTGCGGTGCGGCGATGCTTTGGGACTCTAGTCTGATTGGTATACACATAACATGTTGGGAACTCTGTACATACTTATAATTTAAGTAAATACACAGTCCCAGTTGCTTGTGTAAGTAAATAAAAGTATAAAGATTGAATCGTACGTAATTAATTAACATTTAATTTTTTCAAGTGGGCTATTTTGAAAGAATCAAATGTAAAAGTAGCGAATTCCAAAGGCTCGTAAGTTTAGTATGACGTCATTACTACGGCTAAAAAGCTAAAAGAATATTTTACTTAAAGAAAGAGCCTGCGTAGAATCGTATAACATAGAAACGTCGTGACAACGGACATTTGAAATTTATGACAGTCTATGACAACCGGACACAATTCAAATTTTATACGTAAAATATTTTATCTACAGCCATAGTAATGACGTCACACTTCCAGTTAACACTTTTTCGCTATTTTCTAAGAAAATGAGGAAAAAAAAACGTACTTGTTACATACAGGAGTCGTGTATGTAATAAATGCTTCGGGTTAAATTGATTTATATGGACTAAAGATCAATCGTGCCGATTTTCTATAACACCACTTCCAGCATTTTACTGAATTTCGGGGTGAACCGCCAGGACTACCAGGCTTCATTGATGGGGTGAAACACCGTTTACCACTAGTTGTTATATTAATAAATGAAATTCTATGGCGATCAAACATTAGAAATAGAGATTCTTGCTATGCAATGTAGCAAAGTGCTGCGCGCTGGTGGCCTAGCGGTAAGAGCGTGCGACTTGCAATCCGGAGGTCGCGGGTTCAAACCCCGGCTCGTACCTACCAATGAGTTTTTCAGAACTTTATTATGTACGAAATATCATTTGATATTTATACCAGTCGCTTTTCGGTGAAGAAAAACATCGTGAGGAAACCGTACTAACCCCAGCAAGGCCTAGTTTCCCCTTTGGGTTGGAAGGTTAGATGGTAGTCGCTTTCGTAAAAACTAGTGCCTACGCCAATTCTTGGGATTAGTTGCCAAGCGGACCCCAGGTTCCCGTGGATTACACCAGGTTCGGATTACACAAATGTTATCTGGGGGCACGGTAGTGCTCCCGCCAAGACGAGCAAAGCGAAGCGCAAGGGCACTACCTACCTTTTCTCGAAGCGCTTCGTCGTTTTTTTTAACCCTCATAACTTGGGTTTGGTAACACCAGATAAACAGAATTCTCGGGATATGATTATTAAGCATAAAATTTTTCAGTTGCATAGTAATAGTTCTTATACTTTACATTTTATTAATATCTAAAAAAACCCGATTTTGTCACTCACTCACTCATCAAAACCTTTAGGGTACTTCCTGAAGTCCTAGGAAGCTTAAATTTGGTATGTAAGATAGTCTTAGTACGCAAACAACAAAAAAAAATAAAAAAATTGAAATTTTTAGCCCCTAAGGGGGTAAAAAGGGGGGTTAAATTTTGTATGGAAAATCAACAACCGCTGTACCGATTTAGTTAAAATTTAGTATGTAGATAGTTTTTGTTATGGGGAATGATATAGAATAGTTTTCAACCCCAAAATCACCCTGTAAGATGCCCCCAGATACGAAATTTCAGGATTTTTAATAGTAAATTACCCCCAACCTTTTAAATAAGAGGATGGAAGATTGTCATAAGCAACTTACAAAAAGAAGTGAAATCCCACCAAAAACATTTCATGTAAAATGTTGCCAAGACGAAACCATAAGGCTCGCACTCTCAAAAAATTATCAGATCTTTTGTAGAGCCAAGCTTCTAACTCTACAGGCCCTAACTTCACAAACTCTTCACAGAAGCTTGGCTCTACAAAAGATCTGATAATTTTTTGGCAGTGCGAGCCTTATGGTTTCGTCTTGGCAACATTTTACATGAAATATTTAACGGGTTTTTAAATCCAAAATGCTTCTTGTCAATTTATAGTAGTTCCAGAGTAAAGGCCATATTGAACAAATTGACAGAACTTAAACACAGATGTCGTTACTAAGTCACCATAATTGTTCCACAATTCACCGATTGCTAAATAAAAAGTAGCGTCGAGAATTGCGGTCACTAGATAGGCAATATTACGAATAATTTAGTAGGAGAAACGAGGCTTACTCTATAAGTCTTTGGACTCTAACAAACTGATACAAAATGTGATACATCGCTCGCTTGTAAACATGCTGGAACAGTTGCCCTGGTTCCCAAGCGTCGATGTATCAATAAGAGGTGTTGCTATCGAGGCCTAGTGGGTGAACGTGTAGAATCAGCACTGGAAAGAACTATACGAGAAGACAGATGAAGCCATTCGAGTGTTTTACCGTCTGATTGGATAAATCCATTTCGGAGAAATAAAGTAACGCCTATCGAACGAGATTTCCGGGCACTGCGGAGGGCATTTTACGCTTAATCATTCAATCAAATGAAATACATTCATATTCTAAGAAGGAAAGATCTCACACACACACACACACACACATCACACTCACGCTCAATCATTCTGTCAATTGTCACACAGACTATAACTGTTTGGTTTTTTAAAGGCAATCTTTAAAATTACATGCAATAAAACAAGCTGCATATTCTTAAACATTAAGTAAGAATCTTTCAAAACAAATAGGCCCTATTTAGCTTTTATAGTAGTTAGTTATGTGCCTATGATAGCGGCGAGGCAAGTCCAATTTTACGGAAGGGCAGTCCGGGGCAAATGCATGCAATGCCTAGTATCAACCGTGAAAAAAAGAGTTAAAGGCCTTCACACCTTGACAGTACTGAGGGCCTACCGCGAAAAATTAAAAACGAAATTTCATTATGGGCCTCTCTATTGCTCTAGCTTATTCAAGTGATAGAGAAGCAGATAAAGAAACTTCGATAAATTTCGCGGTAAGTATGGCCTCTGTTTACACTTACAGTAAGGTTAGTGCATCTGTGAAAGAGGAGGAAGTGTGCAGGAAAATGGTTCAATATTAAGTGATGTATTATTTATGTAACAACATTTAAACAAAGAGCATTTAAAAAGGTACCTGCTGTCTTGACTACTTCCGTACTATTATCCATGACCATAATAACCATGTTGTTTTTATTTAATACGACATTGAATTTTGTCCAGATTTCACTACGCATAGGTACGTATTCATACAATATTATCCAACTGTTGTTTTTTTCATATTCTGACTTCTAGGCAAAGATCTACAAACCAATATTTACTTTGATTTTATTTCTAATTATAGGTGATTGCCGCTGTCTTAGAAAAAATATTGTGTGCAAACGGTTCATAATTAGGTCTTAAGATTCCCGGGCCTGTCCTTACAAAACTCAACTTCGTTTCGTTTTGTAACTTTGGTCCTTGAATTTTAAGAACCCTTATTATGTACCTGTTGCACAAAATACTATTACACTGGAGTAACTAAAGCGATTAGATCGATTAGGTTTGTGAATAGCTTGGTCCTGGTGTCGGTGTCTGGAAATCTCCCGAATATTTCAAGCTTCGAAAAATCGAGCATTTTACAGTATTCTGAGGCCAACATACCTATACCATATGTGAAATATTTTTAGCTCACAATACAATGGAAAATAGATATGTAACTGATATGTAAGGTATCTATCTACATTGTATTTGTAATAACATCCTGAACACCTCTCGTAAAAATACCTACCTAATTCGTGCGAAAGCGATTATAAACGCTACATTACCAACTATATAACTAAGCTAGTAAGTAAATATTCTTTATTGTGTGAGGTGCGAGGCATACGCTGACCGGCATGGTCTTAGGTACAATGCAGGAAAAAGTGAGGTCATGGTATTCAAGACACGGAAGTATAACCCGACCACTGTGCCTAGAATTGTGCTGGGAGGCGTACCCCTTAATGTCGTAAACAAATTTAAATATCTGGGTCATGTAATTAATAATGAACTAAGAGATGATTTAGACATAGAGAGAGAAAGGATGCCCTCCTTTCTCTCTGTCTATAAGAGGCAACATGCTTGCCCGCAGATTCGCACGGTGTAATAAGCAAGTAAAGCTGACGCTATTTAGAGCGTATTGTCAGACGTTTTACTCGTGCGGTCTGTGGGCAAGTTTTACACAAAGGGCCTACAACACGTTGCGAGTCCAGTACAATAATGTCCTTAGGATGCTGTTAAGGCTGCCGAGGCACTGTAGTGCGTCAGGCATGTTCGCCGAGGCGCGAACGGACGACTTCTATGCCATTAGACGGAAGAGAGTGGCCTCATTACTCCGACGTGTGCGCGGCAGCACTAACAGCATGCTAAGGGCGATAGCCGAGCGCCTTGACTGCCCGCTCATTAGGTACTGGACAGAAGTAGTCATTGGTAGGTCTAAGTAGATATAGGTTACTAACATAGTTTTAAGGCTAAAATGTTACTAACGAAATATGGATCGCTTTTGATCTGAAATAAATAATTTTTATTTTTTATTTTTTTATTTATTGTGCATCATAAAGAAAAAAACACACACAGGAAATGAAGGTAACAACAGGCGGCCTTCTCGCTAAAAAGCGTTGTCGGTGGTGGTAGCCGGATCTTTGCCGGAGATTCTTAGCATCCCTAACTCCGCCAGTGCCCTGACCGCTACCATATCCAGAGCACTGGGAGTCGCCGGAAACTCGGGGCCGTGGTTTGGTTGTGCTTATCATACTGGGGGGTAAATGCCATAATCGCCACGCTACCGCAATTTACCGTACTTAAGGGATGATGCTGCTGCTTATCCACCCGTGGACTTGGACGTAGTTTAAGGAAATACCCGAGTCCCTACATAACCTTTGGTTACTAAATACTAAATAGAGATTTTGTGAGGTACCTGCCTCAAATAAGAGCCGCCGTCTAACAAGGGCCACTCTTAAAAAATCACAAACCATCTCTAAAGAAAATCAGAACAATGACCGAGAAATCCCCGTTGGCTGGGTTCTCAAGTATTTTAGTGTCAGTTTCCAATCTTCATTTTCATCCTTCATGAAAAGTACATTTTCTCGAAATTCGTCAGTCGAAGGAAAATATGATAGAATCCTCACAGGGCTTGTGGTACCTATATTTGTGTCTAAGTTTCGCAAAATCATATTACTAGCTAGAAATTTCATCCGTTCAAAATTTGACCTTCATTCCTCTTTAATAAGGTTGAATTCGTAAATAGTAGCAATATGTTATTCCAGGGTGTGTCGTACCAGCTCGACGTAATTAAATCTTATCCTACATCAAGCCGCAGAAACGTGGTATGGCAGACGGGCAAATGTGGCATAGGTTGAAATTCAATCACGTCTCCATGATGAGGTATTTTTGGCACCTTCGGTTTTCTATCGTGAAAATCTAGGTAGATTCCTACGTAATCGTATAACTACTATTAACAATTATTTAGTAGATAGTGATTTCGACGAATTGCTATTAAAAAACCGTTAATGGATTACTTATATCAGTAAAAACCGAGATATAAAATTTTCCTTACAGATCACACGATAATTACTTACACGATTTTAATAGATTGCGTTGTAATGTAATTACGGTAGACCGAGGCAAATCGGATCGGATTATTAAAAAGATTTTTTAGTTAGATGCGATATGTCTCGGTTTACCCTAATATGGAATCAGAACACCTCTCAAACTATACCGCGCAATATTACAGAATTATATTAAATCATTCTCACGTTGCGTTCCACCCGGTATGCTACACAGTACATGCGGTGTAAAATACAGTACATACAGTAAGCCAATTCGCGAAACAAGTAAATCTGTGTTCCCCTAGGAAATTGCTTCATACAATGCTACGTTAGCTTAATAATATAAACTTCATAAATAAACAATATAAATACAAATTAATTATATAATATATATAAATATATTTTTGCATGTGCGGGGAAGGGGGGAGGGGGGGTCCCACTAGACTGTATCTATATAATTCTGTGTATATATACATATAATTATAGTTTCAGAAAAATGTTGCTTCAATTATAGCACGGCAGCGTCGAACTTCCCCCTAGTTACATAATAAAACCCCTTTAATTTGTATCAATGAGGGTTTAGAAACGAGCTGGTACTACATGTCTCATGATTGGTGCCGTTACCGTATTTAATTTTATTCGGAGGTTGGAAAGTGTATAAGTTGTCTACACTACATTTTGCTAAACCTATGCAGCTGTCACTGTTCGTTTGTTAACGAATTTTGCTACGTTCATTCCGACTTACCTTCAGCATACTAATATTATGTATGCGAAAGTAACTCTGCCTTTCTGTCTGTCTGTTACATCTTCACGCTTAAACCACCGAATCGATTATGATGAAATTTGCTATGGAGATAGTTTGGACACAGAATAAATAATAGTACTACCGTACAGAAAGGAAACTTCCTACAAAACCGAAGTTTGACAGCGGTTCAGGGACGAATCATGCTGTCCCTTTCTAATATATGGCACTATCCGTTTCGGCTATTTAGGGTTATCAACTTATCGATAGCTGAAAAGTCGATAAAATTCAACGTTCCAACTCTATTAACGTTTGATTTTTGCCATGTGCAATTCCGCCCTCTGACAATAAGTTTTAAACAAGCTTAATGAAAACTTACTTAAGCTTAAAAAAATTAAGCCAGTTAGAAACTTATAAAAATGAGTTTTACCATACCTTTCAATCCTTCCATACAACATATTTATCTGTGCCTTTATGTAAGTACCTAAAATGAATGTCAGACTGAGATAAGTCTGGAACGATTTTGATAATACACGCAGTGCAAGTGTTATTTTAAACGTCAAACTTTTATAAAATTATGACGTGTAAATATTTCATTTCATATTTCATTTATTGCTGCACTGTCATGATACATAAAATAAGGTGTTACAAATAAAGTTAGTAAATTCATGACACCCTGTTAGGGCACAACAACAATGTTTAACTTACTATCTAATACCTATTAAAACATTTCATTATAATATATCTACCGTAATTTGTGTAAAGAAATAAAATAAGATAATAATAATAATAATCATCGAATAATAACATTGTAAAAGTGATAAAAGATAAAAAATTAAATAACATTCCATACATTCAGATTTTGGCAATTGTAAAAGTAAAAGTAAAATAAAAAAATAAAATTAATCATAATTTGAATTCAATGTCACAATAAATAAATTAAAGTATTTTAAATTTTTATTATAAGTATTTGCGCTGTTTTACTTCGTCAGCTTTTCATCATTTAAAAATTCCTCAATTATAACTCTAAACTCCTCAAAATAACAATTGCACTGCGTGCGCTATCAAAATCGTTGCAGACTTACCTCGGTCTAACTAAGTATTGCGTCGAAATGGATCATTTATAATCTTTAGCGCGTTTTCGCAGAAGACTCGTAAGTCTCGTAACAGGCTTGATTTTATCATTAAAAACCACGTACAAGTACATGATTTAAATAATTGCCTTTATTGCTTTATCTAGGGTTTGTTAGGGCGACCTTGAATGCCGACTGGAATATTAAAAGATTATATTCGGATGGCGATGTCATATATAAAATATATTAAAAAGATTATTAAGTATATTAAAAGACCCTCTTCACTGCCAATTTCTTTAATAAATTGCGTTCCTGTCGTTACAGCTTGGCACGTTATTTTATCAAAAATATTGACAGTGACATCACCCACGTCAACTTTGCAGCAGTCGTCATTCGAATGTCATCTTTGCTTTCAAGTTAGGAACGCGCCTTAAGGGGCCCACTGACTATCAGTCCGCCGGACGATGACGGCCTGTCAGTTGTTCGGAACTTTACTGTCAAATTTTTGTCCTAACTGACAGGCCGATATCGTCCGGCAGACTGATAGTGACTGGGCCCCTTCACCATCTACGCCTTACCTGCTGTAAAAATGTTCTCCACGCAGTGTAGGTAATTAAATACTCAACATAATTGGCGTCCCCAGCGATTCTCCAGCAGTAAATGCGGCACGTGGGAGAGACCGGCGACGCCGAGATTGACCGTGAGATTGTAGCAACGGCCGGCCGCTCCTTGGGCTCCGTATCGTCCTTCAAAGACATACAGGGTGGTTTAGTTACTTACCATTACATTTCGCGACTTATCATCTAGCTGCGCCTCCTGTAACAACGTTCACCACTGAACGTGTAAGTAATTAAATACTTCACCTAAGTGGCTTCCCCAGTGATTCTCCAGCAGTAAATGCGGCACGTGGGAGAGACCGGCGACGCCGAGATTGACCGTAAGATTGTGGCAACCGCCGCTCCTGAAATAGACATGTAGATGATGTAGATGTAGTGTAGGGACGCCCGGCCGGAAGCAGGCGGGCTGTCGATCGCGTTTCGCGTTCATTCAGCCCAGTTCCCTGAAGTTGGAGCTGCAAGTTACTGTCCCGGCGGCATTCCCACACTATTCTCAAATCTTCTTATTTCTGAAATAGATATACCTACAAGCTAAGTTTCACGATGTGATCAGAAATATCAAGAAAAAAGATAACTTAAATATTAGGTACTTAATTGGTACTGTTCATCAATGTCGTAAGGACAAGATAGAACGTCCGTTTGTTGATATCGAGAGCCATCAAACCGTAACATACTATGTTACCATTGATATTCGCAAAACCTAAAAATACGGCCTGTTAGCCTACACAGTAGTAGACACACAAATAAATTAATTAATGTAATTACCGGGTCTAACGCGATAAAATTTCATTATTTTACCTTTTTTCACGTGCTCACGGTTATGGTCACGGAAGACTGACGTCCCAGCAAAATGTCAATTGAAATTAGTTTATATTACAACAAAAAATATTATAAAAATCGAAAATCAACAAATATTAAAAAAAAAAATGAAAATCGGTACAATTGATCTTAAGGCCATTGGAATCAATTTGACCAGTAGAACCAAAAAAAAATGGAGAGGAGTAATGACGCCATCTTTTTTTTGTAGGTATGCTTTTAACATAATTTGCAGCATTTTTGGGCGTACCGCTAGCACTATAGTAGGTTTTAAATGAAACCGCCATCACCGCTCTCTCAAAGAATGAATTATTAAATAAAAACCTGACAAGTGCGAGTCGGACTCGCCCACCGAGGGTTCCATACTTTTTAGTATTTCTTGTTATAGCGGCAACATAAATACACCATCTGTGAAAATTTCAACTCTCTAGCTATCACGGTTCATGAGATACAGCCTGGTGGCAGACAGACGGACAGACGGACAGCGGAGTCTTAGTAATAGGGTCCCGTTTTTACCCTTTGGGTACGGAACCCTAAAAATAAGAATATTTATTACAATATTTTTTTTACGAATCTTAAATGCTTGTGACAAAAATTCAAATATGACTAAAGGTCATCGCTCTAAACTCAAAGTACCCCAACAATCTTCATCCACGTTTGAAATTGCACGTTTCACAAAAACAGGGAATAATTTAAGGCGTGCGCACACAGCTTATCCTACCCTTGTCACGCGGCTGACGGCCGAGACAAAAACAGTGCTCGTGTGTACTCCGCCTTTTTGTATGCCCACCCTTTGCTTGTGTATAGGGCAGTGAGTATAAGCGCAAATGCTGTAGGTTAAAATGGTTATAATTTCTGCACCCTTGATATTTTTAGCCTTATACTGTCCAGCTGATACCTGTCAGCTCATAACGTAATATTTTTTACTTGAACCAATATTTAGATTATAACAGAAAAATCGTTTCCGTAAGGGGGCACAAAAGATAAAAAGCATGGGAGACTAATAAAACCGAGCAATACTTTGATAGGCTCAATTTTGGAGATTAGACATTTGAGCTGTAAATCGTTTCTTTGTTGTGACGCCCATATTTTATCATTGGACAGAGCATATTCGCCTACAGTAGTAACCCACCCTGCCTTTTCAGATCCCGTTTGTTCGGTGAAGCATTTTCGTTGTTCGCTATTTAGTACACGACTTTTTATTTATTTTCCTTTTAGAGCTTTTGTTTCAAAATTGTTTAGTTTTTTGAGATTTATGCTCTCATATGCTTGTTTTACATACCATATTTTTTAACATTTAATAATGAATTAATGTTACCTACTTATTTGTTTCCACACTTTCCACTCAAAACAAAACTCAAACCGGCCCGCGTGGGTCGGTCCGCCGGCGCCGTGTACCCGAACGGATCCGAGAACCGTGGCTCTCCGTTCCTGACGCACTACATGGACACGGATCTCGACGGGTTCCTGTAGTCCGGAGGCTTAGCACCGCCGGGGCTAAAAACACGGATACACGGGTTGGCGTGTAGCACGGATATCGGGAGCCCTATTTGGAACCAAAGGAATTCAAAACGCTACCCATGAGCTCTATCATCCGGCACATGAAGATGGCGGAATAGGCTCTTGAGTAGTTGACGGATCTTTCCTAAGGGGGTCATTGCACAAAGGATCCCTATAGGTCGAAGTGTATCCGCAAGGGCCCCCGAAAACCACAAGATAAAATAAGACAATTACATACATACTAAAGCTAGTCTAAGAGCAAGAATCGTATCCCTAGTTCCCATATGTTACCTGAAACCATACTGGTCAGGCCCTAAATATAGTATTCAGCTTTGGTCTTATTCTATTTTTTTATTTTTGTTTCTAAACTATTTATTTAATGTAGGTAATGTGCGCATGACATGTGCTTTAAACCCACTATTTTAGCGCCTTTCTATCGCCAACATAGTGTTTAATTTTAAGTTTATGAAATTTATATGTATGTTAGTCCATAAGGTATATGTAATATGGGCCTTGTTGCCTGAATTAAACTTTAAAATAAAATAAATAAATAAAGGTGACATTCGGGTGGCAACAACAGCTGTATTACTGTTGCGCCATTACTGCTGCGGCCATGACGCGGACGATGTCACTGTCAATTACTGTATTAAAATGAGTGACAGATTGAACGTTCTAATCGCGGCAACAAAGCGGCTACGAACGTTACCTACGTCTTGTGCTTTTTTAGGGTTCCGTACCCAAAGGGTAAAAACGGGACCCTATTACTAAGACGCCGCTGTCCGTCTGTCTGTCTGTCACTATGCAGGCTGTATCTCATGAACCGTGATTTTCACAGATGATGTATTTCTGTTGCCGCTATAACAACAAATATGTACTAAAAACAGAATAATATAAATATTTAAATGGGGCTTCCATACAACAAACGTGATTTTTTTGCTTTTTTTTTCGTAATGGTACGGAACCCTTCGTGCGCGAGTCCGACTCGCACTTGGCCGGTTTTTTCGCAATACGTACTATTTTCCCCGACACCCCTGAGAAAACCCTTATCAGAGCTTTAGGCCGGTTCGCCAATAAACTTAGGTGTGAATAGCAGTAAGTAATCTAATATGTAGGACATCGCGGTGCGAATAAAATGTAGAAAATATTAGGTCCGCACTTTCTGAGTCCTGTGACTGTCCCCAGTGTTACGCCGAAAACGGCACTAGATCTACGGATCTAACGGCAAAGAAAGTTCTATTTCATTATAAGAGAAGAAAACTGATTTCAGTGTTTTGAAAATGCTTCCCCCAAGGTGGTGAAAAAGGGGTTGAAAGTTTGTATTGAGATCAAATATTTTTGGAGTGCGGGATTTGAATCTTTGTAGTTTGTGGCATATTATTAGAATACAAGAAAAGTAATTTTAGAGATTTTTAAAATTCATCCCTTAAAAGGGTTAAAAAGGGGTTGAAAGTTTGTATAGGGTTCCAATTTAGGAATTTGAAACTTCGTAAAAAAGAAGACAATAATATTATCTTATCTTTTATCTTGAAAATCTCAGTCTGCTCTGCTGCCTAATAGCAAAAGATATTGACTGTGTTTTATATGTAGGTACATCATTTTCAAAGAATATATAGGAAACGAGTTAAAATGTGAAATCGAAGCTTTGGCGGCGCTAATCTATTTTATTAGCGCTGCTAAAGCTTCGATTTCACATTTTAACTCGTTTCCTATATATTCTTTGAGAATGATGTACCTACAATTAATAGTACTTTACTTAATTTATTAAAGTAGATTATTATGTACCTATAATAATCTACTTTAATTATTAATTATAGTAGATTACAATAAAATATAAAGAAATTAAACACATGGACATAATATACTAGTCAAAACTAGCTAATACTATAGCAATGAAATATTATATTTAACGCCATCTATTTTACACTTGCAGAACGACGGTACTAATATGACTGTATCCCGGAGTTTGGAGTTCCTGGAGGAAGACGAATAAACCCTTATACAGCCATCCAACGCTATTCGTTCGTTCTTTGGTTTATTGATAGATGGCAGTGGAGTGCATGACAAAGTACACATATCTACCATTTATCTACCTATAGTTGGTCAAGCAAATCTTGTCAGTAGAAAAAGGCGCGAAATTCTAATTTTCTATGGGACGATATCTCTTCGTGCCTACATTTTTTTAAATTTGCCGCCTTTTTCTACTGACAAGATATGCTTAACCAGCTACCTATAATTATATTTTATGCTAAAACTTACATTAATTAATTCACATAACTTATTGTTTTTTATGTGTTTATCATTCCTGACCTATAGGTATAAGTATTGTAGTAGAATATTGATATTAACTAGATAATCATTATAAAGATTTCTATCTTTGAAATTGATTTTACGATTAAGTATTATATTATCAAGCACAGATTGTTAACTAACAATCTACTTACATATAAATGCTATTTTAATTTCAACATAGTAGGCAACTATGAAAAAAAAGCTTACTTAATAAAACATAATGTTTTTTTCTTGTGTTCTAAAGATGAGTTTTTTGAAAATAATTTCAGTTAGTATTTATTTATTTTCAACATTACAAAATGGCACAGTTCTACTTCAATACCTATTTTAAGAGACTTATGGAACTGTACTGCAAATACGGTACATATTAATCATAAATTATACGTAATATCCATATATCCAACGGAAAATACCTATTTAACCCTTTAACTGCGCCTTTTCATCAAGTTGTTACAGTTTGTTTCGTTTTTGACACAAAATATCAAGGTTCCTTTTAGATACGATATACCCAACTGATTTTTTTTAGTACAATATACCACAAATGATACGCAATATCTTGATATCTAATCCCAAGAAAGCAATTTTTCAAATAATTTCTTTTGTTTTTTTTTATTTTGTTTTGCAATATTACAAAGTGAGTAAAGTGACACAGTTCTACTTCAATACCTATTTTACGAGACTTATGGAACTCTGTACTGCAGATACGGTACATATTAATCATAAAATGATAAGTTATATCCATATATCCAACGGTGAATACCTCTTTAACCCTTTAACTGCCTCTTGTTGTTTAGTTTTTTGGTAGAGAATTAGAGATAGTGACTGACTTAAAAAAGTGGCTGAAAGTTGAATAAAAGATGTTAGTCCTGTTGTATTTATCTTAATTTAATATTTTAAATATATTTTTCTTCTTTCGTTATATTTCTTCCTCTCCGTCTTTTATATATTGCTGCAAAATAAAAAACGGTAAGTTTAAATGAATTCACTCATCTACATAACAGGCGTAAATTGACAAAATAATAGCGCACCTCGTGTTTTGGCAATTGCCGTGGCAAATTTTGCAGGCTGGGGTGCAACGGAGGTTTTTTTTTTGTCATGAGCATCGGTTGGTTTCGCATCCAACTTTGCATCCACATCTCTAGCTCCTTAAGGCTGTTCCATTGGTTTGCCGCTATTACTGTCACATTTCGCAAGAAAGAACGGGAAAAATCATGTGCGCCAACGCCAAGTGTCAATTTAGATCGATTTTTATTTATTTTAAACGTTGCCTTACAATATCGAAATTCAAAAGCTGTCAAATTACTATTTAAGTTAAGATTGTTTTTAGGGTTCCGTACCCAAAGGGTAAAAACGGGACCCTATTACTAAGACTCCGCTGTCCGTCTGTCTGTCTGTCTGTCACCAGGCTGTATCTCTTGAACCGTGATAGCTAGACAGTTGAAATTTTCACAGATGATGTATTTCTGCTGCCGCTATAACAACAAATACTAAAACGTACGGAACCCTCGGTGCGCGAGTCCGACTCGCACTTGGCCGGTTTTTTCTTCTTTTTTTGTTTATAGTGTCACATAATAAATAACCGAGTAAACATAATTAATGTCTAATTACCAGGTCTAACGCGATTAAATTTCATTATTTTACCTTTTTTGCGACGTTTTAAGACGACTGTGTAAGATTGTCCCCTAATATTTATTTATATTATACATATACATATAAACACACTGCACTCTCGTCAAGATTTACATAAATCGCGAAAATTAGTAGCTATGAAGATCGCGTCCGGCACAAAAAATCAAAAACATATCAGAAAAAAATCACTTGAGTGGCCTTACCGCAGGACCTTTTTATTTATTTATAAGATTTATAATTTAGCCGACTAACCACTAAATAATGATCTACTTACTTATGAAAACATTTATTTACAATATATTATATCCTAACCAACAGGCACATTCTGTTCCTTTTTTTTTCTAAGTAGTCATATGAATTTCTTCTGTACGAATAATTACAGCTGTTTAAATTAAGGACAAACTGATATGCTACGGAGGTAGAATTCGCAAAATATAACAAAACCTGCGTCATTTCCGCTAAAACAACCATTGCACTAAACAATATTGACAAGGTATCAGCACAATCTTAGCGAAATCGCAGCTTTAATCACTTGTCATATCTTAATTAATAGACATGTTTGATAAATATGTGTAAGTATTTTCCGTAGGTACAATCGCTGATAATTTAGCCGCTATATGTACAGGATGATTTGTGGGTCGGGATCAAAAACCACTTTTTCTGACTGTAAATGATCCAAATTATCATATGGTATGGTATGGTATGGTATGGTATTTGATTAAAAGATAATTAGTTTCATATTTCTTCTTTTTCAAGTAAAATTAATCTTATATGCTAAGTAACCCTATGACTTTTGACATACCGTAAAATGGGGTGCATGCTGTATATAATAAGTGTTCCGGACGTTTGTATTTTAGTTTTTATTTTATTTTGGGTAGTTCCATTTCATAACTTTGACGATAAACAGGAAATCCCACCTCACCCCGTAGTCCCTCGTAATTGGGGTGAGATGGGATTTCATACAAAGGTGATTTTGGAAGATTGTTGGATCGATTTGTTTTAATTATGAGTACTTATTACTAAAGCTCCATTTTAAATTGGAATACTTACGTTATTTTTGTAGCAGTAGCCTTAAAATCCCATCTCGCCCCCCTTTCATCCCTTCTCTCCCCATTCATAACCCAACTCTCCCCGCGAACCCTACTCACCCCATTTTCAGTACGCTGTATGGAAAGCGACAAGACGTCACGGTGACCAAATCGTATGCAAAAATGATATCTCTCAATGACTGGATGCGATAAATTGTTGATATTTTGGGTACTCTCATCGAAAGAAGATTTTTTTCTAGAACTTTAATTGCGATGTCATTATTTACGTTACTGTGACTAGTCAAATACTATAAGTTACAAAACCTCGAATAAATATATTTTTTGCAACCCTCGTCATTACCGCTGAAACAGCCGCTACACTAACCAATATGAATACATAGATAATGGATATTATTGAGATATCAGCACAATCTAGCGGAATCACAGCATTAATCGTTGTTCATATCATAATTTTGATAAAAGTATTGTCATAAGGTGCACCAAGTGCTGATAATTTAGCTGCATTATATAAGTTTGAACACTAGTCATATAGTTAGTCAATCAAAATGAAGCAGCTGCTTCTTCTAGCGTTGTTGGCGGCTGCGTGGGCTGAAGAGGACGTGCTGCCTCTGGCCGAGCCTTGTAACCCCGAAGCTTGCCAGCCGCCCGCCTGCAGGTGTTCTGGCACAGATATTCCCGGTGGACTTAACGAGCGGGATACGCCACAAGTAAGTACAGTCAAAATAAGTACATAATTGCTCGACTACATTACCTTCAAATATATTTGCATTCCATTAGCTGACAAATAGATAGTAGGGATACGATATTTTTGGGCTAAATATGCGTCATCCTCAACCACTTTTCTCTCAGATCCAAGAATCTACAATGTTCCTCCTCCAATCATTTTGACCATTCACCTGTCCAATCAGCTGTCGAAGTTATAATAATAAGGTAACAATATTTGTTATAAAGTGTATATTCTAGAAGGCTCACATTATAAATAACGCTCAACGTTAAAAAAATTATTTGTTATTATTTGTATCTCCTTGGATTTCACGGGCCTATAAATCCCGGTCTTTTGATAGGCTTGCGTGGGGATATAGATCCAACGCGTAGAGCTTGGAGAGCTTTAATGTCATGTAGAACGCCTGCTTGAACCCGTTCACAGGCGCAACAATTTAATAGACACCCATGAACCCGTCGCAGCAGGCATTGTAGAAGTGAACAGTATACCGGTCTATGGATTGAAGTTTAGGTGGACAATGAGACTGGGCTATTGTAAAGAAGTCCGGACACCTGCTATAACAATGCTAACACACGCTATCGAGGCAGGTGGTGACTTGCCGCTGACTAGATAGGCCCCTGAAACTGCCGTCGTGAAGACGACCAGGAGCCACCGTTGTGAGCGACTCAGGGGTGACGAGAGGTGTGCGCCGCCTGTTAAGAGCCACTGTGCCAACTTGCGTCTTATATGCATCTCTCACTTCCACCCCTGGCTCTAACGACTCCTCTCTGGACAGCCAATGAAGGCAAGCCAGAGCCGAGAGTCCTGCCGACCGACGAAGACACGCCGGTGACGGATGCCCTGACCGACTCTCTGGAGCACTCGGGTCCGTGGGGTCGTTACTCCCCGACAGCTCGCCACAAGCTGCCCTGCCTATTCGTTATTATTATTATTATGAGCCCATATTGTCCCACTGTTGGGCAAAGGCCTCCCTCCTATTCTTCCACAAAGTCTCCGACGCCCGCCATCTCCGACGAGGTCTACCGTGACGCTGCCAATTTGTAAAAAAAAAAGCTAATGTAAATACAATTGATTCAATACTAAGTAAATAAATACAGATGAATCATGAATGTACATAAATATTGTGAGATGCGAAATTGTATGGATTAATTATGAACGAATTCATTGATAAAGTCGCCATGCACTTTTTCGGCTGATAGTACCTTTGGGCTTGAGCGCTGGTGGCCTAGCGGTCAGAGCGTGCGACTTGCAATCCGGAGGTCGCGGGTTCAAACCCCGGCTCGTACCAACGAGTTTCGGAACTTATGTACGAAATATCATTTGATATTTACCAGTCGCTTTTCGGTGAAGGAAAACATCGTGAGGAAACCGGACTAATCCCGACAAGGCCTAGTTTCCCCTCTGGGTTGGACGGTCAGATGGCAGTCGCTTTCGTAAAAACTAGTGCCTACGCCAATTCTTGGGATTAGTTGCCAAGCGGACCCCAGGCTCCCATGGAGCCGTGGCAAAATGCCGGGACAACGCGAGGAAGATGAGTACCTTTGGGCTTGAATATCTTTATAAATATAGACTTCGTTTTTCAAAACCGCTTCATCATTTTCATCATTTTGACCGTCGTGGCTGACAGATGGGACAGTGGCCTGATAAGACACTGGTCCTCTCTGCATTTATCTTTAGCACCTAAGATAGTTATTTAAGTTTATTTTTAAGTTAACCGTAGTTATAAGTTTTAATTAACAACTGACAAAAATATTATGGACCATGTTTGTCTGAAATAAATGAATTTTATTTTTATTTTATTTTTATTTATTTTTATTTTCATCTTTTAGTTTGTCCTGTTAACCTTTGATGACGGAGTGAACGTCGTCAACATCGAAACATATCGCGACCTCATTTTCGACCGTCACAACAGCAATGGCTGTCCCGTCGGTACTACCTTCTACATCAACCACGAATATACCGACTACTCTGTCGTGAACGAGCTGTATAACCATGGTCTTGAGATTGCACTCCACTCCATGAGCCACCAAACCCCTGACACCTATTGGAAGGAAGCTACCTACGATGTCATGAAGTTGGAATTTGCAGACCAAAAAGCTCAGATGTCTCATTTCGCCAATATTCCACTTGATTCGATTAAAGGTAAGCAGCTTAATTTTAATAATCTTTTTAAACAAAA